>NC_134152.1:6754166-9405000 GCF_033958435.1 Carettochelys insculpta
TCTTTGGATGCTCTAGGCTAATTATTGCCCATTAGAAACAGAATTGAGAAAGAAGAAAATCAGTGCTGGAACAGAAATAGGGATCAAAATGCAGTTAGGGTCAGATCCTGGCCCCATTCAAGTCAATGGCACAACCACCTTAGTCCTGGTTCGTGCTAAGGCCAGGTCTATGCTAGATCTTAAAGTTGATTGTAGATGCACAGTTCCAACTGCAGCAATTGCATAGCTGGAACTGATTTATCTACAATCAACTTACCTGGCCATCCTCACTGAGGGGAGGTTAATGGGAGAAACTGAGGAGTACAAGGGATGATTGTCAACCCTGGACAGTTCTATTTCTCATGCCCCACTAGATGCATGAAATTGAACCCTGGAAGATCGACCCCGACTCTGTCACTCTTCTGTGAAATAAAGACATACCCTTAGAGGTATTCTACACTGCAAAGTCCCCTAGGGAAGATGTACCTGCAACTCTATTGAAGTTGCAGTTAAACTGCTTCCTGGAATGGTATAAGTCATGCTAGCGAAAGTACTGTTTTTGCAGGTGTAAGATTTGTCTACACGAAGGGTTTGTCAATATAGCTACATTGGTCAGGAGTTAGTTAATGGCCCTTGGTGTGACAACGGGCTAAGTGAATGATCATGTTTGCCTACAAAATTTCAGCAGACTTCTTGAATAAGTGAGTTATCACTTTTGACAGCCATGCTCATTGCATAGAGCTGGAGAAGCACCTGGTCTAAATCCCATGAAGTCAAGGAAGTTGCACTGATGTGCATCTGAGGATACCGCCCTTAATGTACAAAGAAAATTTACTAGTGACATTAAGTCTGAGAGATACTATATTCCCTAAGTTATGCCATCTTTTGATTATGTGAAAAAGATTCCAAGATAAGTGCAAGGCCCTTGATGAGTTGCTACAAGCACTTAACCTTCGAATCTGTAATTTACAGGCCTGGGCAACTTGCAAGTCCTTGGATATGTGAAAAGGCATGAGTCACATTGGTGTGTGGCACAGCTTCTGTAGTCCATGACCTTGGGAATTTAAGAAGTTAAAATTTTATAATAAATTAGGTCTTTTTAGGTCATCAGAGTGTCTTTCCTTGGAGCAGAAATGATCGCACTGGTTAATTGCACCATCATTTTATAAAAGGATGTAGTTAACGTATTCGATCATGGGTTACTGCAGTAGTAGTCGTTATTTGCGGAGGACAATATGTGCCCTGATACTGTGATCAGCTTTGCAGCAAGTGCCACAACTGAGTCCTATGATTGTCATAGCATTGACGTTCAAGGCTGTAAAATATTTAGGGCCACATTTATCTCACATAGAATTCTGAATTAAATTTGGTCTGTGCCTATTTACCCCAAGATTGAGCTTAGGCCAAAAATTTTGTTGTATGTGAGTGATTAAATTAAACAAATATAAAATGCTGAACGATGAAAATATACACAGTGACAGTTGTAAAAAAGCAAAAATCAAAGAGAAATGATTAACCTTATGGGAATTAGCTGACATCTCATTGTACTTCAAACACTGGTTGGCAGTACCAGAAATCCTTTGAATTTGAAGGAAGCTGGACATCTGTTTTGGGATCAGTTCAATATCTTCATAAATGATTTACATGATGGCATAAAGTTTATGCATATAATGTTTGTAGATGATACCAATCTGGGAGGAGTTGCAAGTGCTTTGGAGGGAAAGGTTACAATTCAAAATGATCTGGACAAACTGGAGAAATGGTCTGAGGTGAATAGGATCAAGTTCAATGAGGACAAATGCAAAGTACTGCACTGAGGAAGGAATGATCAGTTTCATGCTTACAAAATGGGAAGGGACTGCCTAGGAAGGAGCAGTGCATACTGGACCACCATCTAATTGTGAGTCAACTGTGTGACGCTTGCAAAAAAAGCAGACGTGATTCTGGTTTGCATGATCAGGATTATTGTGAGCAATACTCAAAACATAATTATTCTATTCTATTCTGTGCTGATTAGGCCTCAAATGGAGTATTGTGTCCAGTTCTGGGCACAACATTTCAAGAAAGATGTGGAAGAAATGGGGAAGATTCAGAGAAGAACAATAAAAATGATTAAAGGACTAGAAACCATGACCTATGAAGGACAAGTAAAATAATAAAGTTTGTTTAGTTTGGAAAAGAGAAGACTGAGAGGGGACATGATGATGACCTTCAAGTACCTAAAGGTTGTTACAAGGAGGAGAGAGAGAAATTATTCTCCTTAACCTAGGGGCAGGCATCAATTTTTGATAGGGCACCACTGTAAGGTTTTAGTAAGTGGTCAAGGGCTGCACTTTCCTATGGATGGGGAATGATGTCTGGAATGGAATTTGGGTTCAGAAGAGAGCTTGGGACAGGGAATTGGGGTGCAGGAGAGGATGCAGGGTCCAGGAGTGTGTATGGTTACAGGAGAGGATTCTGACCTGGGAGAAGGGTGAAGGAGCAGGTGCAGTGGGTTTGGACCTTACTGGACCAGTTTCCAGCCAATGTGAATGGAGAGGATTGCACTGGGGATGGGAGAGACATTGGAGTTCTTTCCCCACATCCCACAAGTGACACATGCTACTTGGATGCACATGTTCGCAGCAGCCTGCTACTTGGAACAGCCTGGGGCTGCAGCAGTGAGCGAGCCTGCTTAAGGGTCCTGGTGGGCTATGGATGGATCCAAAGGCTAGGCAGGCTGGATTTGGCCCACAGGATGTATTTTGCCCACCCCAGGCTTAACCTATGAGAGCAGGACAAGGGGCAATGGGCTTAAGTTGCCACAAAGGAGTTTTGGTTGGACATTAGGAAAAACATTCCAAGTGTTGGGGCAGTTAAACACTGGAATAAATTGCCTAGGGATGTTGCAGAATCTCCATCACTGGGGATATTTAAGAGCAGGTGACATAACCATATTTCTAGGCTGACCTAGATGGTCCTTGGTCCTGTGGTGAGTGGAAGGGACTCAACTCTATGGCCTATCGAGGTACTGCCCAGTTCTAGTATCCAATGACTCTATATTCTTAATTACCTTTTAGTAGCATCTGATAATAATTCTTAATCTGTAATAGTGTTTAACATGTAAATAAGGAGTGAATAGCTGCAGTGTAGTCGTTTCAGGATAAAACTATTGCAAGTGTGCAGTTAAGTGCTAATTAAATAACTTGGCTGTCATAAAAAGAAACATAAACAGAAACAAAGATATAACTGAACTCAGAGCTAGTCAAGGGCTCAGGTGAATCAGCATAGTGCCACTGAAGTTAACCAAGTTGCGTCAGCTCAGAATCTGACCTAAGGTATGTGTGCTGTGGTCTAAGATGGACTTCACAGCATACATAAAGCACATTCCGGACCAGTGAGTGAAGATTAATGTGACTTTTGTATCTAAGTCTTGCAGCATGTTGTGAAAAATACTGGGTTTTCTTTTAAGTTCCCTTGTCTGCACCAATACCTGGTATTAAATGTGTCTTTAAAAGTTCCAATTACAAGTAGTTTATGGACAGATTAAATGAAGTAAATAGACTGTGGTTAATATCTGTGGGTCACAAATTTTGTTACAATGATGGATATCCTCTATATTTTACATATAGGGTAGCAGAGGCACAGTGAGGCCTCGACTTACCTGGGACAGAGTTGGTGGCATAGCTGGGAACAGAATCCAGCCTTCTATCATTCAGTACAGTCTGTCGGTTCACACTGCCTTTCTCAGAAGACATTCATAGCTACAAGGCTATGCTCTGAGTCAAGTTCTACCCTCCAACATACTGGTTGACTGCCCTTGAGGTCTATAGAAACAAACTGCAAAAGCAGCATTTCAGAGCTGATTACAATGAACAATTAGAGCTTGGCAGGAAATCTTTTCCCACCTTGTAAGAATTTTCAAGCTGGTTTCTTTTCTTTTCAGGAGGATTTCTTTCCCAAATTGGGTCAAAGGTCAGTCTTACCAGTTCATAAACCCCAAATTTGAAGGGAAAAGCACCCCCAAGAGATTAGGTCCATTTAAATGTTTAGTTTGAATAATTATGAAACATTTCATTTTGATTTTGACCATATTAAATCTCCTTTTAATGAAAACTTAACCTAAAATTTCAAAACAGTATTTTCTACCTGAAAAATTGAAGTTGTGCTTTGGGGAAAAAATGTAAAAAAGGACACTTAGGCAATTTCGAAACCTTTTTTAATGGGAAAGCTGTCAAAATACCAGCAGAGTTTCAATTTCATGTTTGCACTTTGCAGCAAAAATAGCAACAAAAGTATCATCAAAAATTTCCTGCCCAGCTCTATAAAGAATTCCATTTACAGTGTTGTACTAGTCTCCAGAGAGACTCATGGTAACTTTAAAAAAAAAAAAAAAAGCCTTTTTCTTTGTTACATGAACTACTCTCAGGTTTAAACTGAGGCTAAGTCTATACTACAAAAGAAATTCGACTTAAGATATGCAACTCCAGCTATGAGAATTGGATTCAATGTACTGTAAGTTGAATTTCTGGCATGTCTCCTCTGTTGGGGAAACTCTCCCATTAAATTTCTGTGCTTCGTGTGGCTGCGAGAAATTCCTGAGTCAATGGGAGTATTCTCAATGGTCAATCTAGTGTGTCCTTACGAGGTGTGTTAAATTGAACTTCCGGAGCGGTGCCTTTCACATAAGTATGCACATGCACTGGGTATGCCTACTGGGCCTGGCCCTCCCACACAGGTCCTGCATGAAAATTTTGAGAAAATCAATTTCTCTTCCTTTTGCCTCTGTTCCCAATCTTCCGCTTGCATGTTGCATCCCTTTCACTTGTCCTTGGTCGTCTTTGTCTACTTAGGCTGTAAACTCTTTAAGGTGGGGGTTATTTCTTAGGTTATGTTTACACTGGAGTGATCTGTCACCAGAAGTTACTGTTGGAAGATATCTTCCAAGAAAACTTCTGTCAACAGATTGTGGCCAGACTGTGAAGCAGATAGAAAAAGTGATCTGCTCTGTTCAGAGAGTGGCTGGACTGCCTGGCTGCTTCCCCGACAAAACGGCAAACCAGAAGTACAGCAGACACGGCTGCCCAGTGTCCCAGAAGCCCTGTCTTTTGACAGAAGGCCCCCTGGAATGTCCACAGTGGCTTCTGTCAACAAAGATCTGCTGACAGAGGCATTCTGCCTCATGGGGAACAGCAGAAGGCTGTCGACAAAAGTGCTGCATTCTGTCGATTTGCTATTGACAAAACATCTTTGTGCTCCTCAAGTTTTGTCAACAAAATTCTCTCGTGTAGATGTAGCCTTTGTGTATTGACAGTAACTAGCAAAATTGCTGCTCTAATCTCAACTGAGCCCTTTAGGTACTATTGTGATATACCTATGAAGTAATAGCAGAATGAGGTAAATGGTACCGAAAGGCAACTCACTAACACACGCTGACAAAATAGAAAGTTAGCAAGCATTTCTATGTCTTGGTCATGCATTACTTCAGGCCAAATGGTACCCACGCTCAAAGATGTGGTTTGAATTTTGACCTTAAATAAGCCTAGCAATACAAAGTAAAAATTCTGAGGGGTGAGCTCAGTTTTGTTGAGGTTTTATTTAAGCCATACCATGTCAGCTCGTTTTCATGCAAAATTGTAAACTGGCCCAGGGCCAGTAGCAGGTTAGAAACCATCCTGGTCTTGGTTCAGGTTTGCAATGAAATACAAACCCTGGAATGGTACTCTTCCAAGGTTTGTTGAGACTATTTTTCAAAGGGCTATTCAAACCACTGCTTCCGAAGCAGTGGGCCGACCCAGTTTGCTTTCATTGGGTGAGTAGCTCCATTATTGCAGTGCCGCTGCTTGAGCCAGTAAAACAGAGGGCTGTCTGCAGGTTTTTCATGGTTTTGAATATAAATCCCCATTTCTAGCTGTGGTATTTCTAGTATTTATGTTAACTGCGGCACTCCTTTCTGTTTAAAGAGGGATAGTCAAACTGAAATAACATTCACAGAAAAGGCATTTACTCACTCAGCTGGCCAGTTCACAACATTTCCACTTGATTTTTCTAGGCTCAGATTTAATATGAAACATTCTTGCCTATGTGCTACATTGGTTTTGAACAATCAAAGAAGACCATTTTCTGACTAAAATAGCTTTTACAACAATCAGGGATCTTCATGCTTTGATGGGGAATGGAGTAAAATGGCCATTTAATTTGAGGAATCCTTATTGCTTTAACAAGGAAAAGGCATTTTAAAAGTTAAATTGATTTTGCTGATGGAGTGAAAGGCTGTTCTACAAGTGAAATCATATCTAGTGCTGTATGAGGCATGAAGGCATGGGCTGGGTTATGGGATATTAATGAGCAACGTGTTTGACACAGAGAATAACATTTACATCTGTTAAATCACACAAGAGAAATCAAACAAATTGGTTAATGAAATCCTTTCACATGATACTGGAGAAGATTAAAGTGGTGTTTCATGCATCCATTTGGCTAGTATGGGAACCAAGGTACTGATCAACCAGTCCATCCCTATATTTAATTGTGCCCTTCAGGCATGTGTTTAAAATCCATTGAATTCTTTAGAGGTTAACCATATGCTTTGCTGTGCTGGGACTGAAGACCCAGATCCTCAAAGGTATTTGAGTGCCTAACACATTGATTTCACTGGGAGTTAAAAGGATCTGGACCTCTCTGGTTATATTCTCTGTCATAAAAACCCAGTCAGATGTTTCATTTAAAATATGGGTGTTATTCTAAATGTCACTTGTTTGACACACTTGGGGCCTGATCCTGATCTTATTTACACAGTGAAAATCAGGAGTAACTTTGCTGCATTTAGAGGACTTACAGAGAAGAAAAACTAAAAAAGAATTAGGCCCTTTATATTTTTTATTGCCTTGAACATTGAGGATGAAAAGACTCATGCTGGTTTTCATTTAGATTGTTGAATCCAACTAGCTGAAACAGAGCAGGTGTGCCAGACTTGTGTGTACATTTTGTACTGATTCATGTGGAAATGATTATGGCAGGGCCTCAGAGTTATGAATATCTTGAGAATGGAGGTTGTTCATAACTCTGAAATACTCACAACATGAAACAAAACATTCAAAAGTCTAAAACTGAACAGTGATTTAATACAGCTTTGAAACTTTTCTATGCTGAAGATAAAGCATTATCTTTAAATTTTAGTAGTTTACATACATATAAGCCAGTATTTTATTCTGTTTGCCCTTTTTTGGGGAGTGTTGGTTGTCTCTGCTTCTGTCAAACTGCACACTTCTGGTTCCAAATAGATGTGTGGTCGACTGGATCGGTCCATAATTCTGGTGTTCCTAGTTCTGAGGTTCTACTGTACACATTACAGTCAAGGGCACCACATTGAAACATACAACAATAACGTAGTCTGCCTGCCTGAGCAAAATGAGCAGCATGAATACCCTCCTTCCTTGCTAGCAGCTGGAAAGGGTTTGAACCAAATAGGCAGGTAGACTGCGTTGCTCATTCACCATGAGCATGGTTTGTCATGAACAGCACTGTGGGAATTTTCTGTGCTGAAGTGATACTTTGCATGCATACAGGATTTTAGTTTGCTATTTGGATCCATTCACAAGCACAGCATTTCTTTCTGGGTGCATGATGATTGTTTATGCTCTTTGATGCTGTGGCCATCTCCTTGTTGTGTGTTTGAATGGAACCTAGCACAATGAGATGGAGGAGACTGACCTTGACAAGCACTACTGAAAACAAATTAAAAGGAAAGTAGCTTTATAGAGCTGAATCCCAGGCTACAGACCAAGGGCAAAGTGATCTCCCTCCCTAAACAGAGGGATCCTCCCATGGCACTGAGTCAATGAAATTGTCCCAACTCCCCTGCCAATGTTTGGGTGCTTGGAGAATGGTATATTGATCCCTATCTGCCATATCTGTTTTCAGCCAGTACAAGTACAGAGCATATTTCAGGGTGTTCCAACATGTGCCAGTGGGACTAGTCCACTGTGCAATTGCCAGGATTAGGTGAGAATAATGGTGTCTTAAAGCGTCATTTACATACAGGCGTGCACGCGTGGCTGGGGTGAGTACTGCACTCCTTGACCACAAGGGGTTTTGGCCTGGGCCATGCCCGTTAGACAAGATGTCCACGGTTTGTCTATCCAAAGGCTTTGGACACATGGATTTAAAAATATGAGCAATCTAAGGCTCTGATCCAGTGAGGTAAAAGCTATTTATGATTTTAGAATAAGGCAAAGTTGCTGAAGGAACCACCCTGAAGGCAAATTGCATCATTTCAGAGACAAAGAGGAGTCAAATGTGTCACACCATGTCTCCCCATAGTCTGGAACAGGAATAAAAGTTACATGTTGGATGGATTTCATTCCCTTCTCCAGCCCCTTCTGCATGGAGACTATTTTAACACCTGACCCAGTAAAAGAGTAGCATTTCAAGGGCAGGTGAACAGACATAGACCATATTTGCTTAGCTGGGGAAACTTAAAAGCCTAGATCCATTTAAAAAAAAACAAATAAATGCTGGCATCAGTAATCAATAATAATTATACACAGTAATTATGTTGGGCTTGTGCATCGAGTATAAAAATTTAATGAGAGGAATGGAGTAACCATTTTACAAATTGTGAAAAATAATATTGTCTTGCTGTTCAAATGCAGCTGAGTAAAATGCTGAAGATAAGCTTTCCTCTACTCTCTGAGCACTGACAAGCTTTTCTTTGTTCCAAGAGCTGCCTCACAGTCTGTGGTCACAAAGCAGATCTGGTACAAAGCCTGTCCTTTTGGTGGCAATGCCTAATTTTTTTGTATATAAGCTTCAGAACGTGTCTACTTTGCACGCTGAATGCAGGCTCTCACTCAGGGTTGAGCCCAAGCTTCCTTCCATCCACACATGCATAATAGTCTAACTTGGTTCAGCAAACCCTCAGTACCCCATTCCTGGGAACATTATTACAAGGGTGGATCACAGTCCTAATTCTGTTTTGATTTAAAAACAAGTAGGACTCTGGGAGAACACGGTCACAAGGGACCCCCCCCAAATATTAAAATATTAATGTAACATAACTAGTTATGCTTTAAAATCTATTTGTACATATTATTACTCATGATACACAATAAAATTACATGTAAACTAGTTTTAAAATAAGAACAACATATGTTCCTTTTGTTCCATGAAACAAATGGTTTAAAAAACTGGATTTATGGTGCTTTGGGGCCCCTCATGCCTGGGGACCCTGAGGCAACTGTCCCTTTTGCCTTTATGTTAATCCACCACTGGTCCAAGCCCTAGTGTGGAGGCAGCTCAATCCACAGACCAGAGTCAGGAGGTCTGCCTAGTGCAGTGTTGAAGCCTGAGCTTGGCTGTGAGACTTGGGCCCAGCAATGAAAAATTCTAGTTTATAAAGCAGTATAAATGCACAGAAACACCAGCTGCACAAGCCTGGGTCCTACAGCTCCAGCTTTCCAATGCAGAGTGGGAATAATTTATAGAGAGGCGAGAAGACTCTTCAGGGCAATACGGCCTTTTCTTTGTTCTGCTAAATGATGAAAGATTAGGATTAAATATGGAAGGGAATTCTGACCTCTCAATTCATAATACCTTTGATGGAAACACTGTGGCTTGGTGCACACTGAATCTTGACTCGGGAAACCTGAATTCTATTTACAATCGGCTGGCATGTGGTCTCAGGTAACTCAGTTCCCCCATCCTTGTCTGTCTTATCTATAAGCTCTTCCAATGGGGACTCTCTTGGGGTGTTTGTTTATACAGTACCTAAGGCTATGTCTACTCTAGACTATGAAAGTCGACTACAGATACGCAATTCTAGCTATGCCAATTGCATAGCTAAAATTGAAGTATCTGTACTTGGCTAACTTGTCTGCCTAATTTGGGGAAGGTCAACAGGAGATTGACTGACCCCTGAGAGGTAGATTCCACACATCCATACTAGATCGACCCTGCAGTAGTGCTGATGTAGCCTAAGACTGTTGCACCCTGATTTCTGGAAGAACCCACAGGCCCTATTTTAAGATTACTGAAAATGCTTAATTGGGCATTTTCAACTAATTCAGCTGCCCCATAATGGAACACAACAATTCTGAATGCAGGTGGGGAAAAAGCTAGATAGCTGACGTGTTGAAAACACAGAACTAGAGAGGAAAAGTGGCTGAAGATAATTTAGTTCGCTTCAAATTACACATTTGGAAAATCAAAAGAAAACAAATCACTGGCTTCTTGGTAACAAGTACTCCATAATACTGCATCTGATGGTGTTGGAACACCAAGGAACATGAGTGATAATTTGATGTTAAAACTTTTACTCCTGTCTGGTTGTTTGTAGGCTATGGAGAAAACTTGACTCTCTCTCTGTCTTGGAAAGGGATCAGCATGCCTGAAACATTCTAATCAGTGCTGCCAACTCTCAGGCTACCTCTACACTTGGGCAAAACTTCAAAATGGCCATGCTAATGGCCAAATTGGAGAATGCTAATGAGGGGCTAAAATGAATATTCAGTGCCTCATTAGCATGCTGCTGGCTGCGGCACTTCGAAAGTGCTGCATTTTGCTCACATGCGGCTCATCGACACGGGGGTCCTTTTTCGAAAGAACCCCGCAAACATCAAAATCCACTTGTTCCTTTCAGCTGAAAACATGAATGGAAAGATCATTCATCATGAATGGAAAGCCCTTACATCAGATGAAAAGCACTTATCATTGCTTCTTCCAAGGACTCAGAGCTCTCACAGCTTAGCCATGGTCAAGACATGATCAGCAGGATCTTCATTTTTAATACTGGAAGGATGGGCCCTTTCCCACTCCACAGAAACCTAAAGCCCATGGCCCAGCCCAAGCTGGGAGGTTTACACAGAAAAACAGCCACGTGAACTTGAATCCAGTGCTTAATTTGTGCCAAGGCTTGGCAGTTCATAGCCCTGCATCAGTGGGCCTGCTTCACCAGTTATGAATTTTTTTTTTTAAAAAAAGCAAACAAAACAAAAAAACCAAACTTGTTTGAGCCCCCATGCCCTCTTCATTACAAATTAACCACCACCTGAATCAGCTGCCAAGGGCCAGTTGGCTTTGGGTGGGAGGGTGGGCGGGTGTGTGTGTGCGCACTTTCTGTCTAGATCTACCTTAACTTCTCTTGATATTGGGCAGTAAAGCTACATACTCTTCTGTAGCAATTTTTTCTGTCACTTGTGATTTCATCTGCTGGAAGCACCAGTTCTCTGGGGCAGAGGTCGTGCCATCCTGTGTATTTATGATGGTCTTGATTGAAGCAGGAACAACAAGAAGTCCTGTGGCACCTTGTAGACTAACAGATATTTTGGAGCATGAGCTTTTGTGGGTAAAGACCCACTTCATCAGATGCATAAGTGGCAGGTGTGGTGGTGTCAGAGGGGCATTTAAAGAATGGGGTCCAAGTAAAAGGAAGGGCCAGAGCTGAAAAGGTCTGTTCAGAGTAGTACGTGTGAAGAGAGTTAAAAACAGGTCAGATAAGAAGGGGAGATATGGCCCATTGTCAGTCTAATGTGGAGAAGTTAACACCTAGGGCAGAGAAGCTCCTTTTGTAAGTTGTGAGCCACTCCCAGTCTCTGTTTAATCCTTGGTTAATGGAGTCAAATTTGCAAATAAATTGCAGTTTAGAGCTTTCTCTGTCCATTTGATTTCTGAAATTTCTTTGTTTCAGGACTGCCACCCTTAAATCTGCTACTGAGTGTCCAGGGAGATGGAAGTGCTCTCCCACAGGCTTCTGTGCCTTACCATTCCTGAGGTCTGATTTATGTCCATTTATTCTGTTACGTAGAGACTGTCCAGTTTAGCCAATGTAAATTGCACCGGGGCATTGCTGGCACATGATGGCATATATTATATTAGTAGATGTGCAGGTAAAGGAGCCCCGATGGTCTGGTTGATGTTAGGTCCTGTGCTAATATCACTGGTGTAGATATGTGAGCAGAGTTGGGAGCGGGGTTTGTTGGTGTTCTTGAAGATACAGACTAACACAGCTACCTCTCTGATACTTGATTGAGGCACAGGCTCTGGCACTGCTATAATGCAGATACAAAATAAGCAAAGCCCTGGAAAAGGAAAATGTAATGGTGCATTATTAAGGTTTGACATTAATCACTTTGTGGTATGTGGCTCAGTAAACTGCTGATGAGATGTAGTAGATGCTAAAGTGAAGCTGAATTGTTTAATCACTCTCAAAATCTACTACAAAGCAATGGAGAGAGTTGTTACTGTTTTACAAACAGTCCAAACTTGAAACATCTTTTTCTTTTCCCTGTGAAAGCTAGACGGGGGCTGGGGCTGGTTCTTTCTCAGATCATGGTGCTGTCTTCACCTTCCAGGGGGCTGCTTAAAAGGCATGGGTGACTGTTAAACCCGCGTGGTCTATAGATCCTATTCTTCTAGCCAGAATACGGTCCTCATCCTTAGCCCTGTTTCACTCTGGTTCAAGGTGCTCAGGCCAAAGACTGAATTCTGTGACACCATTTTTACATGGAAACTTTCCCTCCCCTCCCCACCCCAAGTTTGTTGGTTCATACTTAGTAGGTGAGAACTGAGGAATGCTGTGAGCTGGGCAGGATATCACAAACCTGTCGTGTGGGACGTCTTTTTGGGTGCGTATGGAGCTAGATAGATCCCTGTACCTCTTGCTGTCCTTCAGGCATTGCAAAGCTGATGGTTGGCCCTGCAGAGACGGTGACAGGTTGAAATACTGATTTGCTAATCAGGAGCTGGTTGTTGTTGACAAGAATAACTGATCTAAGGAGGGGCTTGTGTGGGAAAGGAGGCAGAAGACTAGCTGCAGTTTCCACTACCAAGCCCCTGAGACAGCCAGTCCTCTAAATGATTGTAAATCTGGTAAAATAAGTGCCGACCATAATGTATTCTCAGTTCATGAGATTTTGAATTGACTGGATACTCATGACTAAAGGGTCTATTTCTGTCCCTAAGTTTCCATTCTACAGTCCAGGGCCTAGAATCTTTCAGGCTAGCAGTAAGTCACCATCTCTAGGAAGCCTGAGAACAGCTGTGCATGAAAAACGTGTTTTTGAGACACCGTGTTTATAAAATCAAGAGTTTAGTCCATGAGTAGCATGGGGGAAAAAGCAATGTAACAAGAGGTAGGTGCTTTGCCAAAGTGCTCATAAGCTTATGGAATCATTAGTGGTACATGGCATGTGTATGTGTGGTGATGGGCATTATGTGCTGGCCAAAAAGAGGCTATTTTGACCCACTGTCCACACACAGTAGTAACAGTAGTTTACAATTTTTTTGTATTCTCCTCTCTGGAATTACCATCTTTTTTTACCAATGAGATACAGCCATGGTTTAGTAAGAATATATAACGGCATTGAGCATTAGAGACCTCACAGCTTCCGGGTTAATATCTCACTACTATATATTGTCTTATAATTTTGCCCACATGTGAATAATTTTGGAGCACAGTTATGTTGAGTGTGATGCCTGAAGCTAGGGCTGCCTACAAAGACCAACACATTTTGTAGACTTTTTTTAATCTCACCTCAAAAGTTTCAAAGAATGATCAATCATGAAAAATGCTTGTGTATATATCTGATGTGCTCACTAGAGAGAAACAGGTGCCCTTAGGATATTGTGGCATTGGAAATTATTTATTTTCAAGAAACTCAGGTCCTACCTAGTAGTGTGTTGCTGATGAGCTACTGTATGTCCAGGCCAAGAAAGAAACCTCTAAGGCAGATTTTCACTTGGTGACTCTCCTCACTGCATCAAACATCGTTTTCTTGTTCTGGAGGTATCATATGATAGCTTAGTGCAGCTTTGATAAAAAACACATGAGAGCATTACTCATTATCATTTAAATGAGGATTTGCAGCCATAATTACAACATTAGTCGTATTAACAGCATTTGTCACTGAACACTCATCTCTAGTTTTAAGGGATCTTGCAAGCAAGCAGAAAATGTCAAAATCCAATTTTAATGGAAAACATCACATGACAACATGAAGAAATGTAAGATTTCAGAAATAAATGCCAGAGTCATTGCCTGATCTTTCTGTTGCTTGTGAATTATAATCTGAAGAAGTGGATCTGTCCCACGAAAACTCATCACCTAATAAATCATTTTGTTAGTCTTGAAGTGCTACTTGATTGCTGTTTTTTGTTTTGTTAGAATGCAGACTACCATGGCTACCTCTCTGTTACTTATACATTCAGTTATCATTCTTAGGGCTGACAGGTCCTTGTCCCAGGATCAGGCCCATTATTTGAATTACTCTGTGGTTGGGAACCCTCATGTGTACAGTTGCAAGACTTGCAGCATAGGAACTCTTGTATATTTTTCCAAACGTAGTTTATTAATACATTTAAGGACAGTCACAGAAACCCAAGCTTCACAAGATAGGGAACGTACATCTATTTCCCATACACTCACGCCTTTCCTCCTAAAACAATCTGAGGTTTTAGCCATCTTCGTCACCACCGTCACAATAGTTTTTGCCACCAATGCCTATCATTTTGGCACCTTCCAAGGACTACAACTCCTTTTCCTGCTGCCCCTAGGCTGGGATGCTATTTTTATGTTATGCTAATTATGCTAATATCATGTTTGATGCCTGTTCAATAAAGGATGTTTCCCTTTCTCCTTATTCGTCTTTCCTCACCTTACTAAAGGACTAATGGTGAAAAGTCTTTCTGTAGGTCAGTTCCTCACTGATCGCAAATTATTATCATGTACATCAATGTTACCATGGCTGTTTTGTGGTGATGTCTCCCATTTTGTTATTTCTATCCTACCTGGTTATTTAGCCTGGTCTTAACCAGTCATTTTTTTTCTCTTTTTCAAGTAATGGTGTACCTGTTACGTTTGAAGGTATTCTTGGAATCCCCATTGCCATTGAAGGTTGCTTCATCTCGGTGAAAGATCTCAAGTATGTGCACATTGACTTTGCTTTCCGAGTGAAAGTTCCAGGCATCTATATGCTACCTTTGCCTTAACTCAGCATTCAGGATGTGGCTTTTAGGCCCCTTGTCTTGCAGCCAAAATGCTTTAGTCTAAACCTGCTATAAACATACAATCAAAGCCATAGGGAAATAATAAATCTCTAAGAATACCTATCTATAAGCAAGCAAGCTGGTTAGCCCTATCTGCTACATACATCTCTTATCAGATCTCACATTGCTGAGGTACAGAGGGTATGGCAGAAGACTGATGCAAAGCAATGAAATCAAAGGCAGGTGACTCACACATGCAGGTTGTTATAAAATATATATGCTTTGTTTTCTTTGTAGATTTCTAACATGTCTTCATAGCCCAGCTACTGCCAAAGGCATGATAGAAATGCATCTGGCAAAGAATAACGGGAACATTTTATGAACATCATCTGTAAGGTCTCCACATCTGTCTCTAAGGAAGACCATGCTTCCTCTCAGTTTGGTCCACAAAAGTATTCTCCAAATGAAGTGATAAGAAAAGGTTGGAGGATGTGGGAGCATTTCTCAATGACCCTTGTGTGACAGGTCTGGGAAAAAAAATGTGGGCTCTGTGGTGCACAACCACGCAGAGCTGTAGGAGTTTATTCAGTCAGCCTGTAAGCAGGGCCGGGTAGTAAACATTCAAAGCTCTGGCCTATTAGGCAGGGTTGTAGCAGTAAGCTCAGGAGCTCAGGCAAAGGTTTCCAAGGACCACAGGCATTCTGGCCTAAGGAAGGGGAGGATTGGCACCCCGGGACATCTGGCAGGCAGGACACAGGCCTGTCCAACTCCACCTCAGCACAGCTTAGGGCCTTAAGCGTGGCAGAGTGACCAACCGCTGGTCAGCTGGGATCAACCCACAAATCACTGTTTCCCTGGACAATTTCTGGTCTCCCGCTTGGATCCAGTAGTTGTCCTCAGTCTCCCCAGGATACAATAACAAGGAGAGGGATCTCCTTGGTATCAGAAGTGACAGGACTCCTTGGAAGCTCATATGTGCCCTTGGGACAGCTGCAGTTCTCCTTGGCATCCCATTGCAGCATCAGGAAAGACATGTCTGTCCCCCTCAGCAGCTCCTCTTCGAAAGAATTGCTGGGCCAGCCTTTTACACTTCCTCTTAGTGTCCTGCTCCTTTGCTTCTGACAGGTGGGGCATGGTCCATCTGCCCTTCTCCCTCTCGCCCCATCAAGGTCACTTGTGGGATTTGTTTGCTGCACATCTGAAAAATAACAAGAATATCAGACTTCTGTAGGCAAAATGTCATATTGAAGTACTGCTTTTGGGTAGTACAGAGGCTCTAACACTGGCCCTTTGTAATTCCAACCTGATATGAAAGTTTGAAAAACTGTGGTTTAAAGACTGAAGAACAAGACAGAGTAAAAAGCAGAGTTGTGTGAGTAACAAGTGTTTTCCTGGTTGATTGTTTTGTTTTTTATTTTTAAACAAACTTTTTGGCAAAAGCAGCACAAATAGGTGAAATGTTTCAATTTAGCATAATGATTTTTTTAAGAGAAAAAGGCCATTTGTTTTGTGCTGGCCTAGTAAGAAGCTCTGAGTTCTTTGCCGTTGATCTGAAGAAGTGGGTCTGTCCCATGAAAGCTTATCACCTAATAAATTATTTTGTTAGTCTTTAAAGTGCTACCGGACTGCTGTTTTGCTCTGAGTTCTTGACTTTAATTTTCTGTGTGAACCAGGACAAGTCACTTAGGACCAGAACTTTAGCTGGGCTAACCTGCATTACTTTACCTATTTCACCGAAGCTATCACAATTTTCAGACATGGTTAGGGTGTGATCCAATACCTCTACATGTCTTAATATGCCTAGCTGTACAATGAGGATAACTATATGTAACTACTTCATGGTCACATTTTAAAATGTTAATTTATTGGTGACTATAAAACTCCTTTAGATCATGGGACAGGTGATAGTACACTAATGATTTTTTTGCACTTACATACTAAGATGTCTTGGATGATCCTGCAAAGATCCAACAGTATTTAAAATATTAAGGGTAAATTGTTCACTTCTTCCACACTGCCCCACCAACACTGGTTACAGACAGAAGCTCTGCAAGAGTCATTCTCAATTTCATTTCAGTTTTAAACCCTGGGACAAAAGTTAAGCCCTCCAGAAATGTAATACTGACAACCAAAAAAAAAAAAAAAGGATTTAATGGTTGCTTCCATGAATAAATCATGGGTAGTGCTCTACTCCCTGAACCAGTTACAGGAATTGTACAGCAAATATTAGTCTTCCATCATTTATAATATTCACTTGCTGAATTATAAAAGGATTAAATAGTAAGAAACAACCTTATTATCATGCTTCTTGTGTCAAAAAAAGTCAAGGTAATGTTTCCTAAGAAGAGCAGAAACCTCTGAAGTTATTAGTCATCTTTCAGAAAGTAATTGGACTTATTTTCTTTAAACTATAAGAATTCTATTTCCTCTCAGAACTTGAAGAAGACTGGGGTCCTTTTAAACTCAAATTGTGATCAGTTGGACATGATTACTGCCACAGAGTACAAATATTAACTGAGGTTTTTATATTTAGTGGAGTAATTCATTGTTCTTGGTATAGTTGCAGAGAGATAAATGTCCCTGTCTTCTTAAATTTCCAGTCCTGATTTGCTGAGCAAGTTTATCTTCCCTTGTAAATCCTCTGAAAGTCAGGTTAAATTGTCAACTTTAGATAGAATTAAAGAAAAAGCTAAGGAGATAACCTGATCCATTTAAAAATACATTTTTGAGTAACATGATGGAAGAAGCCTATTCTCTTTCAAAAAGGGGGGCTTGCCACATATATGCAAAGAAAACTCTGCAGACTGTAACAAACTCCAAATTGGTCAACTGATTTCACAAAGCTCTGTATTGTGAAATGACTTTTGTGCCTCTCTTCTTTATCAAAAGTGTGGATTTCCCAGGAATCGTGGTATCTACATTTTATTATGTTTGCTCACCAAACCTTCACAATATTCAGGTTTGCATGTGTGTGGAATTGCAATGTGATACTATCCTTAATTTTCTCCCACAGTCAATATTCCATTACAAGTAATTTTGCTTTGGCTAATTTTATGGTGATTATTAAAATTTTAGGTAAGTCCCAATCTTGTTCTCGTTAAAGGAAATGGCAGAATTCTCACTGACCTTAGTGGGAACAAGATAGTGGGCCTTTAGGGTAAGATACTCACTACTGAAAATTGCCAGCACAAGATATATTATTTTAATCCCACTTTAGCCCTCAAAAAGGAATTTAAGAGGTCAATAAGCCTTCCTTAATCCCCTGCACAGAGGTGAATTTCATTCATAGGCTCACTTCTGGAAATATGATTTTGTGATAGGGGCAGATTCTGGAATTGCAGTCGCACTCTAACTCTTTCTGCAGGTTCCTTCTGTGCTTGACCATTTCATCTTTTTCTCCATTTCTCCCCTTTTTTGTCTGTGAAATTCAGCTAGTCAGAATCAGTGCACCTTGACCCTAGCATCCCTATAGGAAACCAAGGGATTTAGGACTCCATCTCCCAAAGGTTTGAAATGCTCAGGATAATTAGACAGGCTACCAATATAGGAAAACCAATAACACTGGGGCATTTTAACTATAGCCATAGTAACTAGGTTCACATGACCATAGCGAGTGATGCAGAGATGCATTTAATTACATTATGGTACCTCTTATGGATTAGTTCAACTATATTCACCTCTTGGACCATGTCCTGGGCTCCAGCTGGGACTAAAACAAAAATGCCCTCTTCCATTGTAGGTTCCAGAACTAGGTGTTCCAAGAAGTCATTAATGGTGTCGAGAAATTGAACCACTTTTAAAGAGGGAAAGATACCAGAGAAACCCACCCTGGTAGCATTCAGCTGGAAAAAAGGGAACTGAGGAAAACTATTGAAATGGAAGTTAAAAGGAACAGTCACAAGAGTGAAATGCCTGGAAGTTGCATGAAAACTACTTTAAAACACCATGGCGCAGGTGCAAATTAAATATATATTCAAAATTTTCAAAGAAAGTAGGAGGACCAAAATATGTCACCATGGCTAAACAGAGTAAAACAGGCAGCTAGAAGCAAAAAGACACCATTTTAACATTGGAAATCATCCTACTGAGGAAGGAGAGGAACTCTGGTATGTCAAGTGTAGACGTATAATTTATAAAAAGGCCAAGAAAAGAATTTTAAGACCAGTTAGCTCACCACACAAAATTAATGGCATTTTTTAAGAGAACATATAAGTGTGGAAAGTCTGCCAAACAATCAGTGAGGCCACTGGATGATTGAGGTTCACTGAAAAAAGACAAAACCATTGTGGAGATGCTAAATGAATTCTTTGCATTAGTCTTCACTTTAGAGAATCGAAGGGAAATTCCCATACCTGAACAACAAGAAGTCTTGTGGCACCGTATAGACTAACAGATATTTTGGAGCATAAGTGACAAAGCTGAGGTGCTGTCACAGACTAAAGGTTTTGGAAGAAATTTTTAAACTGAACAATAATATATCAGTAGGACCAGATGGTATTTACCACAGAGTTCTGAGGGAATTCACATGAAATTGCAGAACAACTAACTGATGAGTAACTTATTGCTTAAATCAGCTGCTGTATCAGAGAATTGGAGAACAGCTAATGTAAAGCCAATATTCAATTTTCAACACGTAAGTATAATTTCAGGACTAGGCTAACTGGTTGAAACCATAGTAAAGAACAGAATTATCAGACAGATGAACAACCTATACTGGGGATGAGGCAGCTCAGCTTTTGTAAAGGGAAATCTTACCTTAGCAATATACTAAAATTCTTTGGGGATGGGGTCAACAAGCATGTAAACAATGGTAATCCAATTGATGGATATACTTGGACTTTCGATAGATGTACTTTGGACTTTCCGAAAGCCTTTAACGGGCTCTCCTACGCAAAGTAATCTGTCATGGGATAAGAAGGAAGGTTCCTTCATGGCTCAGTTACTTGCCAAAAGACTGGAATGATGATAGTTGAGTCCAAAGTTGACCGTGCAAAACTGCCAGAGATCGCACACAGCTGGGTGATGGGGCAACAAAATGGCAAATGAAGTTCAGTGCTGATAAATGCAAAACACAGGCAATGCGTGGGGGTGTGCAGGTGGCCACATGTGCTCATCGTCAGCACTGCGTTGCTTCTGCTGAGTGTGGGGGCCTCCCCTGGAGTGGCACAGCATGAGCTCCTTAGCTCATGCTACTCCTAGGCTGTGCTGCTCCAGGGTGGGTAGAGGGACTGTCTTGCATGCCCCAGAAGCAACAGGCAAGAGACAAGCGGGGACGGGCCACATGGCCACCACCCTCCCTGCCATGGTTTCCTCTGCTTAAAAAAAATGCACACTGGAAGATATCACAACTATACATACACAATGATGGCATCTAAATTAGCTGTTACTACTTTAGAAATAACTTAGATATTGTGGGTAGTTATTTGAAAACATCTTCTCAGTGTGCTGTGGCAGTCAAAAACGTTTAAGAAAGAGAAGACTAAGACTGAGGTAGACGTCTAAATTCATGAATGCTGTGGAGAAAGTGTATAGACAAGCATTATTTACTCCCTCACCTCACACAAGAACCAGGCGTCACCAATGAAATTAACAGGCAGCAGATCTGCCTAAATATGAGGAAGTACTTTTTTAGATAATGCACCGTCAACATGTGGAACTTGTTGCCATGGGAACTGTGAATATAACCAGGTTCAAATAATACTTAGATACATTTATGGAGGATAGGTTCATTCCTATGTTCTTATGACTTTCCACTAGGTGTCACGTTTCCCTTGACCATATTGGATGAATCTCCTGCTGCCTTTGTAATCATGTCACTTTGTTCACAGTTGTGATGTGTGTGTTTGTACTGTTGTGACTTGGCCCCACCTGAAATCCTGATTGTTTCACAGAGTTGGCACAATCTTCACTCAACTTTGGCCAGAATGGAAAGCTTTACTTATTCTGTTTAAAAAAAAATCAATAGTTCGCTGTATTTCTATTTTATGTCAGATAAAATTTCCCCATTATTATAGTTCTGTCTTTGGAGCTAAATGTTGTCTTCAGTTGAATATGGCAGATACAGCATGACATCACTCAATATGAATATGTGAGATCTTGAGGTATTCAGGTTGACTTCAGTTGGCAGATTGAGGTAGTGTGGTTTATTTTTCTGATGCTAACAAAAAAAGATATTCTGCTCCCAAAACAGGGGATGAGATTATGGGATCAGAAATTAGGATCCACCAATATGAAGAGTCCTCACTTCAAAATGAAGAAGTGAAACACCAATATTTTCAAAAAATGTAAAAACTAAGACATCTATATGTGAATAATAATCATTGTGATAATAAACAGGAGTAATTGGCAGATGTGCCATTATTCAATGGCCATAGCAGCAACAACTTTAGGATTCATGAGGCTGGTAGTTTTACACAGTGTTCAGTAAATCTAAATATGAGCAGGGCACACTGACAAACCTAATGAATTGGAGGAAATGTACTTACAAAAAGCATTATTTTTCAAATGAGCCTCTGTTTTGCAAGTGAGGAGCTTAAAGAACATTAGGAGAGAGGCTGGCTAAGACATCCCTTCCATCCCATAGAGCTCCATGATAAATTAAGATGGTCAAATTGTCAAAGAAATAAAAAAAAGACTACAGGTTGGACCAGCTTAATTTATCATGGAGCTCTAAGGCCTGGCACCCTTGGAACATAAGCCACCCCAAATCAGGGAGTTTGCTGGACCAGGGAACGTCAAGGCTCTTCTGCTGGCCACCAGGCTGTCAGCCTCTTTTCAGGGGCTGGTCCTAGCCATTGGGCTCCTTTCCCAGCCTGGAAGGGATCCTGGCTACTGGCCAAGCTATGGTTTCCCAGTCACCAGGCTGGCCAACAGTGCAGGCTCCCTGGCTGCTGCTAGCTTCCCTGCCACTGGCCAAGCTGCGGTTGTGGCTGCTGGACCCCCAGCTAGCCCTTCAGTCCAGGCCATCATGGCTCTCATTGTCATGGATTTCAGAGGTTGAACTTGCATAAAAACTAACTCTGATAACAATGTGGACGAAAGCACTAAATTTAGTTGGCTAGGAATCATAGAGCCAGAGTTACTTTCTTATTCTTGAATATTCAAATTGCCACTGGATAAATGTGAAAACCTCAGAGGATCCCAAAGGTCTTAACTAATATTAACCCCTACGTTTATTTAGCTATTGATTATTGCAGATTTATTACCCTTATTAACAATCTTCGGCAATTTATTACTGCACCTTTATTTAGCAATTAGCGCTGGAAAGTGTGTTTATTTACTCAAATTGGGCCATATTAGGAAGGATTTTAGTGATACATAGATCTTGTGTTGGTTCTCTGCACAAGGATGAATTTCCACTTACTCTTATTGCATGCCATCCAGAAATGTACCTTTGTTGTCTAAAAGATTTCCTAACAGACTTACAGTTGACTGGTGGCATGCCATTAAATTGTATGGGCAGAGGGATAGCTCAGCATTTCGAGCATTGGCTGCCTAACCCTACAGTTGTGAGTTCATTCCTTCAGGGGGCCATTTAGGGATGGGGGGGCAAATAGATTTTAAAGAAATCCACCAGTGATGGTGATAAGTTCTGTTGTCAGGGTAGGGGACTTAACTTGATGACCTCTGAAGGTCCCTTTCAGCTCTGTGAGATGGCTATATCTCCATATATTTAAAAAAAAAGCCTTGGGTCTAGATCTTTATTCTTGCTTACACTGGTGTAAATCTTCAGTTCCTCCACTCATGCCAAAGGTAATAATCTAGGTATATGCTAATACATAGACTCTAGTTACCCGTCTCTGAAATAAATGCCAGTGCACCTTAGTTTGTTTGTGTCATGTCCTAGATGATGTAAACTGCAGTCAATAGTTCTATGTTTAGAACTGTATGCTAGTTTATACTACTTGAGAATGTAGCCCTACAAGTCTTCAGTTTTAAAGCTTCACTTGGGAAAAGGTTCTCTCCTAATAGTCCCCTAAAAACTTTGAGCCTATATATCAGTTTGAAGAGTTTGCATTATGCAGTATTCCAGAAGCTCTTCCCAGAGAGAGAGAGACACTTCCTGGAGCTGTGTATCTGGAAACATTTAAAAATCTCTTTCCATAGGCAAAGTTAGTCATGGAGCATGCTCCTGACATTGAGTCCTTACCATGTTCAATTCAGTGCACACCACTTTCTTGTGTGGTATTCACGACTATCTCTCTCCTTCTGCTTTACACACCTGTTTGTCAGAACAACTGCTTCAAAATTCAGTGGCTGTCATGAGGCTCTTTTTTCAAAGAGGGTTTTAATATACTTTTCCGGTGGAAATGCCAAATGAATGACACAAGAAGCAAGGCATTGCCTTTATTGAAGGAAAGGAGTCAGCCTGCATGATATTAGTGTTAGTAAGCACATTTTTGTCTTAACTGATTTAACTCAACACATGGTCTTCAAAACAAAGGTTTTGGCTGTGATTAGTTGTCCAATTTCTTCGATTGTTCTTCAGTTGTTGTTCAAATCCTAGACCTTGTATATACTTTTCCCCATGGTATACTATGAAACCCGCATGTAATAAATACAGCAAAATACCACATGTGGTGTAGAGCTTGAATTTTCTAGTCCAGTACCCTTGGGACCTGACCAGTGCTGAAAGAGAGAATTTGCCAGACCACAGGAGGTCAGTATTGTCTAGCAGCACTACCAATGCTTACACTGCTTCCTGGGCTCTTAGGGCTTGTCTACACTTCCATGAAGATTGATCCAGTCAGGGTCGATCATCCAGAGTTTGATTTCACCTGTCTGGTAAAGACGTGCAAAATCAATCTGTCTGGGGTCAGGAGTTGACCCCTGTGCTCCTCACTATTGTGAGGAGTAACTGAGGTTGATGGGAGAAGAGCTCCCATCAACCTTTCTTAGTGAAGACAGACACAAAAAATGATTTCTGATATGTTGATTCCAGCTACGCAATTGCTGTAGCTAGAATTGCATATCTAAAATCAATTTTTTGGTCGAGTAAAGACCTGCCCTTAGACATTTAAGGGTAATATACAGCCAAATAACACAACAGAGAGAGCCAGGACTGGTAGCTGTAAAGAAACTTTTGTGCAACCACAGGAAACCTGGCCGCATCCATGATAATTGGTCATCCAGCTAACTAAAATTATGTCAGATTACAGATCTTGCCAGACAAGAGTGCTGGACTAGAGAGGATCAACCTGTAATAAATTGTTTACATTCACTGAAAAGTGAAAATTGCATTTCTCATTCTAGTGACCCTCATTATAGCAAAGCATCCCTATTCCCAGAAAGCACTGGCAATCTAGCTCTCACTGAAGTCAATGGGGCATAAGCAGATGTTTAAAATTGAGCATCTGTTTAAGTGCTTTCCTGAGGGGGGGCTATATTGAGGAATTCTTTCTGTGAAATGAAAATCACTTGATTAACAAAGGTTTTACTATGTATACATGGTAACGTATAGCTCTGCTGGGAAACAACTCTGTAGTTTAGTTGTAGCAACTTTTTAGTTGTTAAATATGGAAGTAGAAATGTTTCTTTTGGCAACCTGTCACACTTCATTATCTCCATAAAAAATCAAAATATTAATTAGTACTGAGTGTAAATTTATCAGCACCCCAAAGCTGAGCAAACCTCACTGTCCTGCACGTTCTTGACAAGCAATTTTATGTCTCAGTAGCCTTTGAAAGATTTACATTTGAAATTAGAGACAATGTTTACTTGTAACTGCCCTTCTTTCTCTGGAGGTTTATAAGCAGCAGTAAAAAACTCCTAAATGCTGTTTTTTGTAGCTCTGATGTTAATTTCCAGAGATAAGAGCTATAACTTAAATATCCTCCTTTGTACCAGCATTATGAAACTGCTACTGCTAGGCATTTATTTTATCACTTGGCAACAGTGACTTCTGTTCAAATCAATTTCTCTCAAAACTCATTTTTTTTGTTAGAAAAGAGAATATTACAGTTATTTATTTTGGTAGCTCAAAGAGCTATTTTTCTTAATTGTTTCCTGCAGTTTATTAGAATCAGACAATTTACGGCCAAAAGGGACAACCAGATCATATTGACCAGCTTCCTGTATATCACAGGCCACCAAAGCTGATTCACTCAGGAGGCCTGGGCCCCTCAGCACCGTGTGGGGTCTGTGTGTGGAGCTATTTCAGAGCTCCCAGAAGCAGTGGGGCCTTTGGTGGAAACGGCAGTTCTGGGAGCTAGTCTTATCCCACCAGTTTTTCAGTGCCAATCCAAAGGCGATGTTAAAGGGCTTTTGGATTGCCTGGCCCCAGAACAGATGTCCCCTTAGTCCTTCACCTGTTTATGGGCCTGACTACAATAGATCCCTGAAGTAAAACCAGACCAAAGCACCACAACCTTCGGGAGACTAGACAATTGTAGTCTAGAAGGGACACTAATGCTCAAGGCCCCATCATTGGCATGGGAATGATTAACTGAGAGAGACCCAAATAATCCTGATAACACCACACATTGCAGAGGAAGGTGGAAAACACCCAAGGTCATTGCCACTCTGATCTGGTAGCAAATTCCTTTGTGACAACACATAGAATAATTAGTTAGATCTGGAGCACGTGAATGAGAACCAACCAGACAACCACCCGGGAGAATATGCTTGGTGACCACACAGTGCTAGCCCTCTGCATCCACTATCCTTCTTAACCATAGCCATCGCTTATGCTTCACAAGAAGGAGTTAAAAGCAGTAAACAATTGGTGGGGAGAAGGGAATAAAAAAAAATCCTTTTCTGACATCTGTAGGTCTGTGTCTACACTAGCACAAATCTTCAAAATGGCCATGCAAATGGCCATTTAGAAGATTACTAATGAGGTGCTGAAATGCATATTCAGTGCCTCATTAGTCTGCCGCTGGCCGTGGCTCTTTGAAATTGCTGCTTTTCACTGCCACGCAGATCGTCCAGACAAGGGTCCTTTTTGAAAGGACCCTACCGAGTTTGGAATCATCTTATTCCTATCTGTTGATAGGGGATTTCAAAGTTGGCAGGGTCCTTTCGAAAAGGACCCCCATCTGGATGAGCTGCGTGGCAGAGAAAAGCGGCAATTTTGAAGAGCCGCAGCTGGTGGTATGCTAAATATGCATTTCAGCACCTCATTAGTAATCTTTGAAATGGCTATTTGCATGGCCATTTCAAAGATTTGTTTCAGTGTAGAAGTGGCCTAGGTGACTGACTGACAAACACTGAACCATGAGGTTTTGGGAACATAGAAATAAACTCATATTGCCCTCAGGACTGTTGAGCCATTCCCCTAACCATCACAAGCAACCCTGTCATACAATCACACTGATACATTTGTCCATCACTCCCTTAAAAATCAATTAATCCGTTTGCCCCCCGCAACTTATGGCAATGTTCATTTCTTATAGTCACATTCATAGGATGCTCACTTGAGAGCTAATGGTGGGTTGAGTTCATCTGAGTTTTAGAAAATTTGATATTGTTTCATGGATCAATGTGAAAAAGAGAGGGTGAAAGATAAAGAGTCTTCTATTTTGCATGTATGTCTGTACAGTAGGAATTTTCTGGAGCACTGCTAAGTCCTTTGGAAAAAAGATTAGTGAAGTACTGGCTTGACCCACTTTTGATGGTCTTCGGAGAATACAATTTAAAATACAGCACAGAAGCTTCAGGTTCATGTTCTGGTTTTAGTTGCGGTAAATTGCCATCTTATTTGTAGAAAATGAAGAGAAGTGTTAAAGAAAGAATGTAACTAAAGTTTCTTTCAGACATTAACACATCTGGTTACTTGGTCAGAATTTAGATAGCGTATTGTGCGGTTCTTTGAAACCCTGTTTTTGAAGGAAGTTTCTGAGAAACCTTCACATAGCCCAGCATTGACTTTTTCATTGGTGACTGTGCCTCATTGACTTTGTTAGGTCCATCAGAAATAGTGAAACAGGGGAGCATTTCCAGTGACACATTTGAGACTTATTTATTATTCATATGTCAGTTTGCATTATGTATGGTCCGGGAGGTCCCAGCTAGGACTGGAGACCCATTGTGCCAAGAGCAGCACCTATGCCTAGTCAGAGACAGTATCTGACCTATACAGTTTACAATCCAAATAGACAATGAGGAGCATTACTGTTGGTATACAGAAATATGGTAAAGGAAGTCCATGGGCCAGTGGTGTGGGTGGGCCGCACCCCAACCACTTAGCATGCAGGCCCACCTAGCTCTGAGCAAGGGTGTAGTGCTGCTACAGTGGGCCAGAACGTCACTGAGGCATCTGAAACCAGGAAGGAGATAAGGGCCTGTAGTGACAGTGCATGCTTTATGGAAAATGGGTTATGAATATGTTTAAATTTAAATTTATAGCCACACAAATCCTACTGTTTTAAATCCTACATGGAACTTTTAGAGGAGGTGCTGGGGCTGCCCCAGGAGATACGAGCTGAGCCCTGCAGAGAAGGATCAGCTGCGGAGTGCAAGGCATGCGTGTGTCCAGCTCAGCAGGGGAAGCAGGGCTAGGAAGAAGGAGAAGCTGAGCTAGCATAGTTTGTCAGACAGGCCCCACCCAAATCTCCACTCCTAGCTGTGACCCAGCCAAGGACAGAGGCATAAAGGTAAGAGTTTCGAAAGCACTTTGTTCTCCAGGAAGCTGAGGGGACTCAGGGAATTACAAAAAGTTTATCCAGAGCCATTTAATGACTTTCTAGGGTTGTCTCAGGTTGCCTGTGATAAAGCTGATTTGTGGTTTGTTATTTCCTGAAGCTAGTCCAGCACCTTAACCCTACAGCTAGCCTTCCTCAATGAATAAGTCACACTGCTTGGGCTCTTACTTATAATAAAGCCATTCGTTTTCTGATACAGCATCCCCTTTTCTCCCTTATTGCCCATAAATGCCAGGTAACTGAGATATAGGAGCTAGGGAGACACTTAGTAGAAAGGCAATTGTGTAACTTCTGTGCCTATTGATTACCCCATTTCTTTCTTTTTTCCTTTACACCCAGCTATAACTTCTTAAGTGGTTTGTAAGTTAATCTTGACCAGTTTCTCACTCCAGTGAATTCAGTGACACTATTGGTAAGGTTATGCAATTTGCAATGAAGAAAACCTTTCCAGTGGTGGTGATAACATGTTAAAAAATAACTTTTGTGCCAGGTGCGCAGGTGAGCTGCATCCATTATTCCTAGAAGTTGGGTGGATAAAGCTAAGTTATTAGAGCAGATGGAGGTAATTTTTTTTCCAAAGTATGTGATCTGTTTTCATATTAAAGATATGCTGTGTCAGATTGATGTCTAAGTGGAACATAGGAATTACTACACTGGAGCAGAGCAGAAGCCACCTAACCTGGTTATCTCTGACGCTTTATATAGGAACGGAAGAACAGTCCTACAGGGTCAGGCCAAAGGTCCCTCTAGCACAGTACCCTGTCTTCCAACAGTGGCTCATTGCCAGATGTCGCAGAGGGAGCGAACTGAACAAGTAGTTGCTGAGTGATCCCTTGCCTGTCATCTGTTTCCAGCCTCTGGCAAACGGAGGCTAGTTATTCCATCCTGGCTAACAGACACTGAGGAAGCTAACGATTACAGGACCATCCTGCCAAAGATGGGACGGATGGTCACCTTAGCCTGTGAAGTCCAGCTGAGCTCTTATTTCTGCAGTAAATTATTTGGTTCAGAGAAAAGTGCAAAAAAAGTGTATTAATCACTTATGGAATAAGTTGCCTTCTGAAAAATTTAGAGGTAGATTTATGTCCATGAGAGAATTCGTAGCTCTTGCAAAACGCTTGGGCTACATCTTACACTACAGTGATCTGTCAACAGAAGTTACTGTCAGAAGAGATCTTTTGGCAAAACTTCTGTTGACAGATCACACCCACACAAAAAACGTGGATCAAAAAAGCAATCTGCTCCCTCAGCAGAGAATAGACAAACTGCCCGGCTGCACTCTCTGCAAAACGGCCAACCAAAAGTTCAACAAACAGGGCTGGCCAGGGAACCGGAAGCCTGTCTGTCAACAGAGGGCCCCTGCAGCTTCTACATGGCCTTTTTTTCGACAGAAACTGTTGATAAGGGTGTTATTCCTCATCGCAGAGAGGCAGAATGGTATTGGCAGAAGTGCCAAGTTTTGTCAACAGACTGCCAACAAAACGTATTTTGTATGTAGATGCTCCTTGAGTTTTGTTGACAAAACCCTCCAGTGTAGATGTAGCCTTGGTGTCTTGTTTTGGTTGTGGTTTAAATCTTACAATTTAAATATAGGTTTTCTCTTTATGCACATAAATGTCTCTTTGCTTTTTTTAATCCTTCAAAACAGTTGGGGTAAAAGCCAGGTGTCACTGAAATGAATAGGATCAGGATTTATCCCCGGTCCTCAATTATATTTGTGGCAATAAGGTTTCCTAGATGAACTGTGCACTGTATGGAACAGTATACATTACTGTAATAAGGAATAGAATTATTACTGTATGCTATTGCTTTGGAAAGCCTGAAAGCTTCTTCTGGATTTAACAGGGATCAATAAGATTAAGGGTGGCATCCTGTAGCTTAGTGAGAATCAATAAGGTGAAGTTATTAAAGGTGTATTATGCAAAACCTTATCTTCAGAGGCTTCGTGATTTATACACATGGGGCCAAAAATGATCTTGGTTACCCCTTCATTAAATGAGTTATCTTGGAATTACATTAACGTACCCAAGATCAGAATTTGGCCTGTGATAGGGTGACCATATCTTCCTGTCCCAAATATGGGACAGGGAGATATCGGGGGGAGAGGCGGCTCCTCCTGCCTCCACCAAGCCCTGGGGGGCTGGGAAGGAGGCGGCAGCCACCAGCGCTGTCCAGGAGCCCTGGAAAGCAGCAGCTCTGGGCCCTCCCCCGGAGCCCCAGGGAAGTGGCAGCCACCGGCCCTCTCTGGGAGGCCTGGGGAAGCAGCAGGGACATGACACCCACCCATGCTCCCCCAGCTTCTCTGAGCCTCGTGGAAGTGAGCTACCTGCTCTCCAGCCAGCAGCTGCACCTGTGTAGGTGCTGGTGGAAAAGGTCAGTTGAGGGAGAGGGCCCAAATACGGGACAAGTAGTCCCTTTTAAAAATATACATATAGGACCATCCTGCCAAAGATGGGATGGATGGTCACCCTAGCCTGTGAAGTCCAGCTGAGCTCTTATTTCTGCAGTAGATGGTAACATAGTCACACTCTGTATGTTGAGGTTCCCTTGCTAAATGCTTTAAAAAAAGTTAATACATAATAAGTAGATGTTGTAGTAATTGGTTAATCAATTGTGACAGATTGTTGTACAGTCCGTGTCAATAGGTTGCTCTTCACAGTGCCTTCCACGTGATTATAACCATCCATAATTCCGCTTCCTAATCATTTCTGTAATATGCTTATAAAATCTATTACTCGTTTGTTAATCATTTATAAATGAGTCCTTAACATAAAGTGTGACCAGAGACACTAATCTTGATTTCTTCAGATAAAAATGAGTCAGTCAGGGGCCACAGGGGCTTCTGGTGCACATCCGTAGAGGATGGAAACCTAGTACTGAGCCTCCAGGTCCTGTAGCAGAATTTTGCCACTTGAGGCTTGATCCAAAGCTGATGGAAGTCGGTATGAGTCCTTATGATGACTTCAATGAAATTGGGATCATGTTCTTAGATTCTAGGTCCCTTGGAAATGTCAGAGGCATTTATGCTTCCTGCAGTAGCAATGGCCTCTATGTCCCATGTGCTTCGTGGCTACATGTTTTTCTACTCTTAGCCAGAATAAATTATATTAAGGGCACTGTTGATGAAGTAAAAGCTTCCATTTTTCTAAGATCAAGTTTTCAAGACAAAGAAAGCAGTGTATTTTTTCCCAGTTTTGCCCACATTATGCTGTCTTATTCCAGATAAGGATCTGGTCCTATGTTATTGTAGCATTACCTAATATAAACATGCCTGTAACAGGAATATTATTACAAGTAATAAGAACACACTGTGAAAATTAGGGCATATTCTTGAAACACTGGTGATTTGAAAATATTGTGTTTTGTAGGTAGAACGATGTCCAACCAGTAGCCACTACCACTGTGAACTAGCCACGTTATTATGAAAATGTAAATAATGTTCATAGAAAGACGGTATCATAGAACACTAGAACTGGAAGGGACCTAGACAGGTCATCATGACCAGGCTTCTACACTCATAGTAGGACCAAGCACTATCCATTTGATCCCTGTTAGGTATTTATCTAACCTATTCTTAAATATCTCCAATGATGGAGATTCTACAACCACCCTGGGAAATTTGCTTAACCACCCTGATGGTTAGGAATTTTTTCCTAACATCCAATCTAAACCTTCCTAGCTGCAGTTTAAGCCCTTTGCTTCTGGTCCTATCCTCAGGGGCCAAGGAGAACAATTTTTCTCCCTCCTCCTTGTAACACTCTTTAGGTACTTGAAATCTGCAGTCATGTCCCCTCTCAGCCTTCTCTTTTCCCAACTAAATAAACCCAATTCTTTTAATCTTCCCTCATGGGTCATATTTTCTATATCATCAATAATTTTAGTCTCTATTTTCGGGACCCTCTTCAATTTCTCCACATCTTTCCTGAAATATGGTGCCCACAGCTGGACACAGTACTCCAAACTGAGCACCTAATCAGTGCAGAGTAGAGCAGAATTACTTCTCGTGTCTTGCTCACAACACTCTTGTTAATACATTCCACAATCACATTTGCTTGTTTTGCAACAGTGTTTCAGTGTTGTCTCAATACTCAGCTTGTGGTCCATTATGACCTCTAGATCCCTTTCTGCAGTACTCCATCCTAGGGAGTCACTTCCAATTTTGAGTGTGAAACTGATTGTTTCTCCATAAGTGCAGTACTTTACAGTTGTCCAGGTTGATCTTCGTCTTATTTACCTCCTACCATTTCTCCAGTTTGTCCATATTATTTTGAATTCTGACCCTATCCTCCAAAGCACTTTAAACCTCAGCTTGATATCATCTGCAGAGTTGCTAAGTGTACTCTCTATGCCAATACCTAAATCACCGATGCAGATATTGAACAGGACTGGCACCAAAACTGACCCTTTCAGAACCCCAATTGTTATGCCCTTCCAACATGACTATGCACCATTAATAACCACTCTGTGAATGGTTATGCGACCAGTAATGTACCTACTTGATAGTATCCCATCTATGTTGCATTTCTCAAGTGTACAGATAAGGTCATGCAATACTGTATCAAATGCAAGCTACCAGGCTGATTTGACATGATTAAGCCTTGGCATATCTATTCTGTTACCTTCCAGGTGTTTTCAGACGGATGCCTTAATTATTTGCTCCATTATCTTTCCTGACAGTGAAGTAAAACTGACCAGTAATTTTGTGAGACTCTCCTTTGGTTGGTTAGAACACTGGTTCTAATCAACAGAAATCATCACATTTTTGAATGCCACAAGAAAACATTTTGTATATTATAAAAGATAGTTGAACCATATTGCTTTTGTGATTTTTCCTATTATAAGATATCTATCCATAGAGAGTCACTTGAATTGTGCATCCATTTATGTTTTCATTCCTGATGATTCTTGCACAGCTCTTGATAGCCTTCCCTTTCACAACTACCACCATGCTAACACACTGACAGATGAAACAGTGTCATGTTTTGTCACCTGACCATAAATTACATGTCACATCACAAGCCCTAATGCATTGTGTGTCAAATAGCCAAAACTATTAAAGTCGTATCTACTTCTCGCTATCGATCTGCCATCCTTGGAAACACTTTGATCCCTTTGATTAAAAAAAAAAGGTTGCTGGCCATACCTCTGAGCAGTTTGATAAAGTCCTGATTTTGATTTAAATTGAAAAATGGCAGCAGGGCATGAATTTTACAAGGCACTGACAGGAAGTGCTGACTTTTCCTTGTAAGGTGAATTAGCTAATTGATTAAGTCCAGTCAGCAAGTCAAAAGCAGATGAAAGGACAATTTAGGCCTCTTCTTCTGACTCTTCCATACACACATATATTAGATGAGCTACTCAGTACCAAGAGCAGTGATGAATGCTGGAGTCAGAGTGCTATATAGCGAAATTCCAAAGTTATAACTGTATTTATAGGGCATTCTGCCCTTTCCCTTTCTTTGGAGGGGTTTCAGATTTCAGTCACAACTCAATGACACTGGTGAATAGGCTGGAACTCAAGAAAGCTTATGCCCAGATACATCTGTGAGTCTTTAAGATGTCACTGGATTGACTGTAGTTTTGCTGAAACACACTAACACGGCTACCTCTCAAATATACAAGCCATATTACAAAGGAAGAATAGAAAATCTTTGAGTGTTATTTCTCAAATTCCAGCTTTTCGTAGACATACCTTCATTCTTTATGATGCTTGCTTCGATCTTCTGGATTGGTACAAAAGTTCCTACCAAAAATTATAAACCATGGCGCTAGATGTTTGTCAGTGGAGCGCAAGTGATTTCAGTGGAACAACTCTTATTCTCATCTGCTGAAGATCTAGCACAGTATTTTAAATTTACATATCTGCTTGGGTTGCAACACTCGGTAAATGATATACATAGGTATCCCAATGCCCAGTGTGTTTCAGTGTAGTTCGCTCCTGGGAACTACAAAGTTGTAGACTACAAACTGTGGCAAGTTTGGAAAACTTCCTGGTTCCTGTCAGGATGTACCCACTGCCCTACCCCTCTGCCCCCTGACAAGCAGGGTCTCAGCACTTACTGAGCTGAGAGCACCTAGGCTGCAAGCAGAGAGGAGGCTGCTGAGCTGACATCCTGTTCTATGTTCTTTAAAGAGCAAAGCCTGTTCCTGATCGTTTGTCTGAGTGGGTCTGGGCTGAGGTACAAAGATGCTGACACACAACAAACAGTACATAAAGGAGCCTTGGGCCTCGTCTCCCGAAGTTGTGTAAAAAGTCACAAGGTTTCCCTTATCCTTGTGTTGAATAGCTTCCTCCTGGTGTAGTGGACAGGAGGGGCTATACACACATCACTGAAATGTAGTCAATTGTTTTCTTGGCAGTCACTTGATAACGAGCAGGACGTCTTCATGTCACCCTCTTATTTGTGAGAACGTTGATGGCTGATCATCCCAGTTCTGCAGCCACAGGTCTTATCACAGAAGGGGCCAGTGTTGGTAGCTGTTGGAGGTGCACAGGGCAGTTTTTTCTTCTTTATGGCCTCTTCTCATCTGCAGTGCAGCAGGACCTCTCAAACTGTGCCATCTTCTCACAGATTACCACTCTCCACTGGGAACAATCCTGGGCAAGATTCTTCCAAGTGTCAACACCCATGTTGCACTTTTTCATGTGTGCCTTCAGCACATCCCTATATCACTTCCTCCGGCCTCCAACACTCTTCCATCCTTCCTCCAACTCAGAAAGCAGGATCTGTTTCGGGAGGCGCTGATCCGACATCTGAACCATGTGACCTGTCCGATGAAATTGTTGATAAATGATAATGGCTTCAAGGCTGGTCATGCTGAACTCTTCCAAGATACTTTTGTGTTTTGTGCACTACCCTCCCAAGAGATATTTAGGATTCTCCTGTGGCAGCATTGATGATATGGTTCAAGTGCCTTCATGTGCCGCTTGTGTGTTGCGCAGGTTTCACATCACTGCACAGCATACAAGGAGTTTTGTCTTGGCATGTTCCTGGTGGTACAGTCACCTATACACACAATCTGTCCATCACAGTGCACAACATACTGTACAACAGTAATGGATGAAGTATTGAAGGTACTGACTTGTGGCTATGGCAACAAATGTAGAATTCAGCCCACTAATATTCTTTAATATTAATTGATTTTCTGTCTTTAGGTTTATTAAAATTGCCTGTCCTAGTTGTAAACAGCCACACACTTCACATGGTATTTATCACTCCTCCTTTGATCAGTTCAAAAGTTGGAGGAATTGACTCTGCTGCTGTAATTTAGTTTCTTCAGTAGCCTGCTCACTAAATCTGCTTTTGCGGATGGCTAGCTCCACATTTTCTGTTGCTGGTGGTGCATCTCACTTAATGGGCCGGAGGGGATCATTACGCTCCTGGAGCATGAGTATTTAGGAATAGGATGTGAAATTGACTGTGTGTGAAAGATGAAAGGAAGGAAATGCTTTTGGAAGGTCAGATTCCATGCTTGGGGTCATAGAACTAGGTTTAACCCCGAGAGAAACAGCTTTGTTTCCTTCTCTCCCATATTGACTCCTTGATAGAGATATTATCATTGATGAAAAGTTGGAAAATGGAGGGTTTTTTGTCTGCTGAGTCATTCCACCTGCTCACACTGTGAGACAATATCCTGCACTCTACTAGTATTCATGGCATAAATACAGAAAGTTAGGCCTGAAAAAATCATTTGCCTAACGCAGCTTCTGGATTATGAGGAAAACACTATTAGACAAGGGGAACTGAAACATAAACTGACAGTAATGTTCTTGTCTTTGGTGATAATTTCCACATTTCTGATTAATTTCTTGAACCATTTGTACTTTCTTCTGTGTAGTGCTTGATTTTTAATTAGTTTTACTTCTACATCTTTTATTTTTGGTTACTTTTTTGGCTCATGCACTCCCTGCTGCATGCTAACTTACTTTTTTCATAGATTTTTTTTCCCCCCACAAATACATTAATACTAATTATGGCCCTGCAGTAGCAAGATAATCATTTAAATTCTGTTGCCATCCTTGATTTTTCAGGCTCTGGATCTCAGCATGCCACCTCTTCCTTCCCTAAATATTTAATGGAGCATCTGAACTGGCTAATGTGTGTCTCACATGATCTGCAATGCGTATTTTCTCTTTGTGAGTTGTTTTCTTAGGAAATGTTAGAAATCCAGGCCTCTGGAAATACCTGTTCCCCTCCACACCCAATACAATGCACATTTGCTGAGTAGTAATATTGTGATATCAGAAATAATCAGCTACTTATCACTCACTCTCTCCACTTAATATGCGTATTTGGGGAGAGAGATTGTTTCCCTGGTTGTCATGGCAAAGGATGCCTCTTCACATCCCCAGAAGGAAACACTGAATTGGAACTCAAAAATCCTGGTTCTAGTTCTTAGCCCTTCTAATCATAGAATCATGGAACACTAGAACTGGCAGGGACCTAAAGAGGTCATGGAGTCCAGATGTCTGCCCTCTTGGCAGGACCAAACACCATCTAGACCATCCCCAGTAGATGTCTGTCTAACCTGCTCCTAAATATCCCCAGCGATGGAGATTCCACAAGCTTCCTTGGTAACTTAGTCCAGTGTTTAACCACCCTGACAGTTAGGAAGTTTTTCCTAATGTCTAATCTAAACCTCCATTGCTGCAGTTTAAGCCCATTGCTCCTTTTCGTATCCTCAGAGGCCAAAGAAAACATTTTTTCTCACTCCTCCTTGTAACCCATTTTGAGGTAGTTGAAAACTGCTGTCATGTCCCCTCTGTGTCTTCTCTTTTCTAAACTAAACAAGTCCAGTTCTTTCAGTCTTCCCTCATAGCTCATGTTCTCTAGGTCTTCAGTCATTCTTGTTGCTCTTCTCTGGCCTTTCTCCAATTTTTCCACCACTTTCTTGTTATGTGGTACTCAGAATTTTACACAATATTCCAAATAAGGCCTAATCAGTTCAGAGCAGAAGAATGATTTCTCATGTCTTGCTCACAACACTCCTGTTCATGCACCCTGGAATCATGTTTGCCTTTTTTGCAACAGTGTCACACTGACTCAGATCGTTAGTGTTGTTTCCTAATATTTGATTTTCATTTATAAAGGAGAGCAATCTTAATTAGTGATAAACAAAGGGTTTCTTGTTGTTGTGAACTATACATTAGTCCCATAAAGGAAGCACTACACATCCTGTGTATCTGATTAGTAAGGTCAATTTTCTTATGGAGTCATGCATTCTATTGTCAGTGGAATTTTGTAGTGGCATTGGGAAAAGTGGCCATCAGTGGTGCTCAGTAAGTACTGCTTCTCCACAAACAGTAAATAAAGCAAAAAGATTTTCCCTTTTTGTTAATTCCTAAATATTTTAACAAATCAAAATCGTATTGAAAATAACATAAAATGGCTGTTACGGAGGCATCACTATTCACTCAGTGGCATTATTGACCAAGCAAGTAATTTTCTTTTCTTATAAAAAAGTACTCCTAAACCTAGCTGAGTATCTCCAGGTCTACAGACAGGGCTTGCTCAGAAATGATGAATATTTTCGTTGATAATTGTTGAAAGAAGTGACACGTTTTAGTTGCCTTCAAAATATTCCACATTTTTAAAACTTATCGCAATGAAATAAACCAAAAATTGTTACATTTTGATTTTAAATAAAATTGGGACTTCTCTTTTTTCACCCTTTTTCTGGCTTTTTTCCCCCCAGGAAAAAGGAAGGGGCAATGGGAGAAAAACAAAACAAAAAAACCAAACAAACAACAAACAAGAGCAACAGGAGAAAAAACAACCACCTTCAAATCTTTATACTTTTTCATAAAAAGAAGTGAAAATATTGCTGAAAACATAAGAGAAAAGCCATTTGTTGCCAAAAATATTTTGATTGAAAAGATTCAGCTAGCTGTAGCACACAGGGTTTGTTTTTTTTTTCTGATCATTTTAACTGTCTACACTAGCCCCCTTTTCTGAAAAGGGGATGCTAATGAGACACTTTGAGATATGCTATGAATAAGCAGCACCTCATTAGCATAATGGCAGCTGCAGCACTTCAAAAGTACCTCTTTTGATTGCACGCAGCTCATCTACATGGGGTCCTTTTTGAAAGGACCCCGCACACTTCGAAATCCCCTTCTTCCTATAACCAAATCCCGAAGTATCTCATTCGCATCCCGAAAGGGGGTGCTAGTGTAGACGTAGCCTTTGTGAACTCAATTAGGGTGAGGTTGCACAGGGAAGTGGCCCACAAAAATATTTCTCTTAATTGTTATCCCCATTTTTATCAAACCAGAGAGCCACAAGGCACAGAAAACTAACCAAGCCCATGTCTCTACAAGGGCACGTTGCTGTGAGGGCATAGGTAATAAATCAATCCATCAATCATTGTAAACCACAGTGAACTTTCTGGAACAGTCAGGCAGATCGTAGAGAGGGTTGTGAAAGCTCAGTTCTTCCCTATCCCCCATAAACGTCCAAAGGTGCAGGGACAACTGTTTAGTCACTGTCCTTAGAAATAAACTACAGAGACACATATTATGGTAAATATTCTCTGTAATGGCCATTAATACCTGAAGAGTGTGTCAGATGAAGGGATTTTTGTTTAAGGGCTTGGTTGGGAGCTTTGAAGCTCAAGGACACAGGGAAGTCAAATTGACTTAGCTAAAAGTTTGTACAGCATTAATCTCCATTGCCATCTTGGTTATAGCTAGCAGACCCCATGCTTCTAAGGGTTGTGGCCACCACACACTTGAGCCGAGGCTGGGAGCAGGGCTGCAGCTTGCGGAATGGGGATAAGGACAGGTATAAGGAAATGGGAACAGAGATGCAACTGGGCTGCAGTCGATACCGGCAACCAGGCCCACAGCCGGGTGAGGCCAGACTCTGACCCTTGCCTCCAGCCTCAACCTGGGTCAGGAATGGAGCTGTGGCAAGTGACTTAGGCTGGGGACAGAGCCAGGTGAACATGAGGCTAGAAGGCAGAGCCAGAAACATGACTGCGGGCTGGTGAGCGGCTGGGTGGTGCTATCTCAGCACCAGGGACCCCCAGGTGGTCCTCTGGACTCTTCTATGGGAGTGTGCCCCACACTTTGGGGACCTCTGGTTTAAGCCCTGAATAAGCCTATAATAATTTACTGATCAAAGGGGGTGATCTGCCTGTTGCCCACTGACTCTGAACGAAATAGCAGGACTAGAACACAAAAAGGGGAAGAGATGGCCACATCCCACTCTCTGCCCAACATTCACAGAACCTGTCACGAAAACATTGCAGCTCAATTGCTTGTGAGAAACCAAACGCTAAATGTGACAGTATCTGAATAATGCCTCAGGAGGAATGTCACCACACCAAGAGTGTGTATATGTCTTTGGAGAGCGTGTGTGGGAAAAGCCTGCAAAAACTGATTCCTGCCAAAAGTAGATGTTGCAGTAGCAGTTGCCAATCCTCCAGAATTGTCCTGGAGTCTCAAGGAAGTAAAGATTAATTCCTAATTAAAGGTTATGAGGGAAACTTGCAGGAATATAGCCAACCAAAATTGCCAACCTGAGGAGCTGGACACATTCTTCAGCCAGCAGTCTGTTGTCTGGTCTGCAATAGATTAACCTGGTACAGGCACTGCAGCAGTGAGGTCTCTGAAAAGAAATATTGATTATTTCTTTGGTATCTTGCTGTGTACAGAAATCTTAAGCAGGTAACCTCAAACGTGGAATCCTTAATAGTTCCCATTTTGGGGGTGTTCCTACTAGAACACAGTATGAAGGAACGTTGGTTTGTATTGTATCTGTTGTAGTTCAGGATGACTGTATCTACTGCAACATATGGAGATACACCTCCCATAGAACTGGAAAGGACCTTGGGAGGTCATTGAGTCCAGTCCCCTGCCCTCTTGGCAGGACCAAGCACCACCCCGACAGATCTTCTTTAAGTCTTTTTACCTCAGATCCCTAAATGGCCCGCTCAGGGACTGCGCTCACAACCCTGGGTTTAGGAGGCTAGCGTTCAAACCACTGAGCTATCCCCTCCCTACTAGTTCAAGGGTCTACAACCAAAATAGTTAGAAGAGCTATTTTTTTCAAATTCAGTTACAAAATCAATACTGCAAGAGCTGCAATGCCTGTGAATACGAGACAGCCCTTAATAAATAACTTCAAACCAGATTTTTTGTGCTCCTCTTTTAAGAACAGTGCACACACAATGATTTGTACCAGTTTGAAAGTTTAACTTTCACCCCTGGGTTGGAGAGCAAATGAGGCAAGGAAAGAGCTGTGCTGGGGGATAAGCTCTTAAGCAGGAAGGAGCAATGTTTGCATCAACCCTCCAGGACCCCATCCCCAGGCTCTAGCGCCCTCAGCCCCCAAATTCACCCCCATCCCACAAATCCTCCCCCTCCCATCTCCAGGCTTAACCCCTCTCAGCCCCAAACCCACCCATGCACCCTCAGGATTAACCTGCCTCAACTCCAAACCATCCCTCTGAACTAACCCATCCGTGGCACTGGCTGAGGAATCTACACGAGGCAGCCATGTGTGCCCAGCAAAAGGACGGCTGGCATGGAGGTGTTCTGCTGGTGGGGGGCGTGAGCCGAGCCATGCCCACTGGAGGGGGGGGGTGTTGTTCGGGTAGTAGGGCGAGTGAGGGCTCTCTGCAGCTCCCTGCCCTGCAGCAGCTGAAATAATGGAACTAAATTCAGTTGCTTTAAAGGCCGGATCCCTCCCACCACCCTACCAAAGGTTAAACCAATTAAATTTAGTTCTACAGTTTCAGCAGCGGCAGGGTGGGGAGCTGCAGAGGAGTCAGGTGTGGCAGTGTTTGGAGCTTCAAATGACTCCTTAAAGAGCCACATGCAGCTCTGGAGCTGCAGATTGCCAGCCTCTGTCCTAGATATTCCATGTCCTGGTTCCACCATGGGACCTACTCTTGGATCTCACCTCAGTCATCAACACTTGGGCAGAGACCCAGATTTCTCTCTTTCCTACTGAGATTCTTCCAGGCTCCATGGTCCCCTGCCTATGCTGGGTTAGTCCCAGAGAACAATTTATCACTCTCCTTTTAACAGCAACCTTTTACATACTTGAAGACTGTTATTGTGATCCATTTCTATTGTCTTTTCTGCCAGCTAAACAAACCCATCTTTCAATCTTTCTTTACAGTTCATATTTTTCAGACCTTTCATCATTTTTATTGAATTCTTCTGGATTTTCTCCAGTTTTTCCACACCTTTCCCAAAGTGCAGCACCCAGAACTGTACACATTACTTCAGCTTATGCTTTGTCAGTGCAGAGTGGAATGGAATACTTATTTCTGTCTTGTTTACAACTCTCCTGTTAATACATCCCAGAATGAACACTCTTTTAGAACCAATGTTACACAGTTGACTCATATTTAGCTTGTGGTTCACTATGTGCCCCCCTCTTCCAGGGTTCAATCCTTTTCCTAGGTAGTTGTTTCCCATTTTGTATGATTCCTTACTAAGTGTAATACTTTGCATTTGTCCTCATTCAATTTCATCCTATTTATTTCAATTTCTCCACTTTGTTGAGATCACTTTGAATTCTAATCCTGTCCTCCAAAGGGCTTGCAACCTCTCCCTGTTTGGTATCATCTGCAGACTTTATAAGTGGGTTCTTTTTATGTTGTTTTCCAAATAATTTGTGAAGATAAAAAAGATATCTTGGAGTTAGAAAAGGTTCAGAAAAAGGCAACAACATTGTTCAGAATTTGGAGTTGGTGCCCTATGAAGAGATTAAAAAGACTGGGGCTTTTCATCTTAGAAAAGAGGAGACTAATGGGAGATATGATAGAGGGCTATGGAATCATGGCAAGTGTGGAGAAAGTGAATCAGGAAGAGTTACTTACTTGTTCCCATAACAAAAGAACTAGGGGTCATCAAAAGAAATTAATAGGTTTAAAACAAACAAAAGGAAATATTTTTTTCATGCCGCACATAGTCAACCTGTGGAACTTCTTGCCAAAGAATGCTGTAAAGATCAGGCCTTTAACAGGGTTCATAAAAGAACTAGATAAATTCATGGAGGTTAAGTCCATTAATACTTATTAGCCAGGGTGGGTTGGAACGATGTTCTTAGCCTCTGTTTCTCAGAGTCTTGAAACAGGGATCACTTAATGATTACTTGTTCTTTTCACTCCCTCTGGGGCATCTGTCATTGGCCCCCAGGACAGATCCCATGTGAGATTCCCTTCCAGCTTGCTGGTGAACTACAGAATACCACTTGCTGAGTAAGATTTTCCAACCAATTTCACATCCACCCCTCTAGGTTATATTTTCCAGCTTGTTAATGAGCAAATCACGTGAGACAGTAACAGAAGCCTTTTTAAAGGCAGGTTATATCAGATCTCCTGCTTCTGCTCTGTCCAAAGTAGGCTGTTAGACTGATTTGACATTGGGGCAACTGCTGGCTGCTGGGGAAGGGGTGCAGGATGGGTCACCCAAAGAAGCAGTGAGAAGGCATAAAAGGGCACCCCAAATAATAACACTTTGGTAGCGGAAGAGGGTGATGCACCTTGAGTGCTACCACATGTCATCTCTGATTTAACAGTTTTGTCCTTCACAAACTGTATCCCCTTATTCTCTTTGAGTGTTCCTACCAGGTGTGGGAGTCGTTTAATCAGGCCCTTGGTTTCCAAGAAAAAGATGGTGAAATCTTGGCCCCATCGAAGTCAATGGCAAAGCTTCTGTTGAGTGCAACAGGGCCAGGATTTCACTGATCTATTTGGTTCTGATGGAGCAGGCTGTGGCTGGTCTTTAAATTGGTGCCCAAGGAGGGGAATGTGCAAGGAGCCTTCCCCGCCGCATTCAATCACATGACCCATAGTAAAGTCCAGCCACTACTGTGGTTTCTGCAGTTAAGGGAGTTCATGGATTGTGCCCTCCCTGGCAACTGCTCATGGCCTTGCCCTGCATCTGCACAAGCCATGGTGCATTGAGAGGCTGGGAGGGAAGAAAGTCCGGCCATCACAAAGGTCACTAATACACCTTGTTTGTGTGTCAGGGATCTTGGGACAGGATTATTATCTGCCAGGGCATTCCTTGGGGTTGTGTATCTCTGCATCACCATTTCATTTGAACCAGTGGGTAACCTTACAATCAATGCTTACTTTGCCTTTTTTGCAAAAGTGACTGAGCATCAGATTCAGAATCATCTGTAGATACCAGTAATAAGTTAGAATCAGGCTGGCAGAATTTACTCCAAAACTTCAGCGTATCCCTGTTAGCAAGCATAGCTGACTGCACTCATTCATTTCACCAGGAGCAGTATCACTTTGCATAAACATGATAAATGACTTAATACATTCCCTGCAAAAAAACTAATGATAGTGCAGGTTGAACCTCTAATCCAGAACTCTCTCATCTGGCAAGCTCTGTAATCCAGCATGATTTTAGTTAGCTGGAGAACCACTTACCAGGGTGTGGCCAAGTTTATCGTGGTCACATAAAGTTTGTTTACAGCTACCAGTCCTGGCTGTCAGTGTTCTGTACTGTTACTTAGCTGTAATTTACCCCCAAATGCCTTCTTAGAGCCCAGGAAGCAGTGGAAGTAGTGTTCATATGTTAGAAAATATTGACCTCCTGTGATCCAGCAAATTCTCTCATCTGGCACCGGTCAGGTTTTGAGGATGCTGGATGAGAGAGCTTCAACCTGTAGAAGCTGAAAGTTGAGAAATGAAGCAAATTGGTAGCTGCTTGGCTTTATCTAACTGCTTGGTTTTGTCTGGGCCTCTGTGTGCTTCTGCCTTACAAAAGAGTTCACTTTTATATCATTATTAATTATTTGTCATGTGCTACAAAACATTATATAGTAGCTAGAATAAAAGTAAATCTTTACTGTGTGTTATATGTAGATTAATAGATTCCAAAGCCTTAAGATACCATCTAGTCTGACTTCCTAGCACAGGGTGGAGCATTTGCTCAGAATAATTCTTGTTGGAACTAGATCATATCTTTGAGAAAAAAAACACTCTAGAGTGATTTTAAAAATTGCCAGTGTTATGATGGAAAATCCAGCACAAGCATTGGTAAAAATGTTCCAATGATTAATTACCCTCACCGTTAATGATTTATTTCAAATATCCAGCCATAAAAATTATGCCCAGCTCCATAGGAAGTGATTTTATGCAGGTTTTGAATTAACTTATGTAGCTATGAGACAGACATACGAACACTGCTCACTAGAAAACAAGGCCCTAGAATACAAGGTCATTATGCTTACAGTTTAGTGAGGCTTCTCTTAGGCTATGTCTACACTACGTGATAAAGGCGATTTTACAGTGTCACTATCTTCATTGTATATACCATTAGGTTGATTTTAGGGAGCGCTAAGGTCGATATTAAAACACTGTCGAAAGCAACTGGTTATAGCATCAAGTTCAAATTTAAAATTTAAAATTAAGGCTAGTGTGGAAACGATGAGTCTTTAAATTAACTTTAGCCTCCAGAGATGTCCTGTATGTATCCCACAATGCCCCACGCTTGTCTGCTCTGGCCACTTCCATCTTCGTGGGGGTCATGTTTATATGAGAGGCCGAGAAACTCTCTCTGCAGATCACATTAGTTCAGGGCCAGCCCCCATTCCCCCACCGGTGCCATGCAGTCGGGGTCTGTCTTGCACCCAACCATATCTCGTGGCTGCCTTCCGACCCCATAAAAGCACGTGTCTGCAGGGCAGTGCAGACCATGCTGCCAGGCAGCACCAGGTCCTGGCTTGCATGCAGTGAGGGGTCCAAAGGTGGGAGATATTTTTGTGGGCTGGCTGTTGCCGGGGTTGGGGGGGAGGGACTGGCTATAGCGGGGAGGATGTCTCCCTGTGCAGCAAAGATTTTAGGGGCTGGCCATTGCCACAGATCACAGCTTGTGATATTCAGCACCCCCACGACAACTTTGTAAGATGCCCTCTCCACCACAGCAGCCTGCTGAAGGCAGCCTTCCAGCTAGCCCTTCAACCTGCTCCCCCACCCACCCTTGATGCCCCGGCAGACTGTGGTTGGGCACATGTGTGTAAGGAAGTGGGAAGCCAAAAATCCTGCACAACAAATGGTCTTTTTTCCCCTGCCTGAGGGAGCTGGCTTTAGTTGTTATGGTTTGCACTTTCCTCAACTTTACTATATTTCTCTTTCTTCAAGCTGTGCTCTGTTCCTGTAATATTTTCAGGGAGGATGTTTCTGGATCAAGTGAGGAGGGAAAGTGGCTGAAAGGCCAGTTGAGATGACACAGACGCCTGGGTGATCTCAGGGTGGTATGAAAGCCTGGCACACTGCACCTTCTGAAGCCAGCCTGTTTGGTTTTCCTTCTCCTGGGATTCTCTACGTTTCTTTCTTTCACTCTGAAAAATGGCCATTGGCTTTCCACAGGAGGGGAATGAGGGCAATGAAATGTGGGAAGATGACATCACATCCCCACAACCACTTGTGGGGCATTGTTTTCCCATACTGTGCCAGCGAAAATATGCAGAATGCTACAGGGCTGAGGGAACGTGGGATAGGTTCCCACAATGCATTTGGTTAGTCTTTAAGGTGTTACATGACTGCTTGTTCGTATCGCTGCAAACGTTAATGTTTGGCAATCTAGTGTAGCAGTAATAAGTCAACTTCATGGGGACTTTGTGAGGAGGTGAGGATAGTTGAATTCAAATTAATAAAACCCAGACTTATAAAATTGATTAATAAAATCGAATTTACATTGTGATGTAGACGTAGTCTTAGAGAATTGTTTCTGAACCTTTACAGACCACTGTATTCCTTTCAGGTGTCTGATTTGTTGCACCTCACTTAAAACCTACATGCTTACAACATTAGACCTAAAAATAAAGTGTCATATTGCACTATTATTGAAAAAAATTCTTTCTCTCATTTTTTCCCATGTAATGATGGGAATATGAATAGTGTACTTGCATATTAGGGTATTAAAGCAGAATAAACAAATCATTATATGAACTTTTAGTTTGTACTGACTTGCGCTAGTACTTTTTATGTAGTCTCTTGTAAAACTAGGCACATATATAGCTGGACTGAGGTTCTCTCTGGAACACCTCTGCATACCCCCAGGAGTACATGTACACCTAGTTGAGAATCACTGTCTTAGAGGACAGCGTGTGTCTCTCTCTGTCCCCCAAATCTCTTGTAGATTAGATGGAACAATTTACTACTTCAAAACAGCACCTGAAATAGAACAGCTTTTCTTTTTATCATCTCCACAATTGCAGCTGCCTCTCTTGCCTTCAGTCACTTATTCCCCAGGTTTAAACAGATCTAGTCCTTGGCATATGCAGCTGGGGAGGGCGCCCCAGGGTGCCCCTAGGCAACAGCATGTGCTTGTATGCCTAAGGATGGCCCTGTGTCACCTCCACTGCCTGGCTCCTCTCTGGACACTTCCCTGGCTACTCTTTCTCCTGCTGGCAGCAGGGCTTCTCCCTGCCTCCTCATCCCCACCACCCCATGCCACGCACTCCTCTTGTCCAGCGGCCTGCTGCTGAGGGCCCCCTCCTGCCCGACTGGGAGTGTAGAGGAGGACCTCAGCCTCTGTGACTTTGTTGTGACCCCAGAGAGGCCCCGAAACGCCAGTAGAAGTTGTATCAGGACAGGGGAAAGCCCCAGGCCTGTGCTTGAAGCCCCACAGTTGGTGGGCTGAGGTAAGCCCCATGCCTTTGACGGAAACCATGCCTGGGGATGGCCTCGGTTATGTGACTCACTTGACTTAAACCCTTGTACTCCTGATGAACTACAGATCATCTACAAGTCTCCTCCACTTCACTCTGTCTCATGATAAAGCTTCTAGCTGATCTTAGGAGTGCCCATGTCATTGTCATTCAATCTCAGTCGATCTCCACGTAGTCAGAGTTCTTCCTTTTTCTTTTTTTCTTGCAGGTTCCATGTGAGAACTTGATGGACTGTGCTGGATGATGGTTTTCTGAGTGTGTGGCCTGGCCATCCCCACTTTCTTCTCCTGATTTGAATGTCAAGTGGTAGGGCCCCATAAATTGTAAGGCTGACCCTGAGTTTAACTTGAGAGTGGGGGCGTTGATCATCAAGGAAGGCCAGTTCCTTTTCTCAAGCTTTCACACTTGGCCTGTTCTTGATGCTTCAGCTAGTTCTACTTAAATAAACAATCTCATTTTTAATCTTTAACGCTTATCAGCAGAGTATCTGAGTACCAAGAATATTTTGCGCTAAAAGACCCAGAATCTAATACTATTATTTCTACAGCCTCCCCGAGGAACTAGTCACTGAGAACAAAATCCACAAATTTTAAGTCCTCGACCAGCACTTTAAGGTCAGAATTATTTTCTCTTTTCAGCAGGTCTCAGCATTTGCAATGATCCCCCCAGCTGAGATGCCTGAGGATGTACAGTATCTCAAATTTAATTTGATTTGCCACAGACTGTGACATGGCAAAATATCACAATACAATCTAAAGTCAAGATAAAATACAATGAAAAAAAGCTGTTTATTCTCTTTAAACATTAATACATTTTAAAATTGAACAATTTAATTTCCTTTCAGTGAGGGTCAGAAATTAAGATGCCCCTAAAAATGTTGTCAGTGTACTGGAGTAACCCCATTAGCTTTCCCTCTCCAAAGAGCAGGAAGGTGGTAAGTGGAGTCTTACTGTGGCATTACATTTCATTCTTCTCCCTCTTCTCTTTAGATTACCTAAATCATGACTTTATTTGTCAACTGTTAAAGGATTCAAAGACCAAGTGTGTGCAGCTGCATTTAGTGTGGGTCTCAGTGTCTGAGGAGTGGATAATACCTGGTGGCTGCAGCTTTTGAAAATCCTCAGTAATGCTGGAGAAGAGTTTTCACATTAATGTCATTGTATTTTGTTTGCTAGAAAATCCCCTCCAACTTTCAACTGTCTCGGTGACTGTTCCCTCCTTTCAGAGCAGATTTCATGGCTAAGGTCAGACAATACAACAACCCCAAGATTTCAGAGCACCCTCCTCTTCCACCCTCCATTTCCAGCTTTTGTGATCAGCATTCTTTCTGGAGAATCTCACCCAGGAATTCCCATATAATCACACTGGGTCTCTCCATATCCCTGCATCGGACATTCTTCAAAATACAATGGTCTGCATTAAGGGCTTGATTTTCGGTTACCTGGTCACACAGACATTTGCAGGTATACTTCTGCATATACGTCCGTGTGAGTAAAAGGCTCTGCATGCGTCAGAATGATTCCCATGCCCTGCAGAGGTAAAATTCACACAACCTTAACAGCATTGCTTGGGATTGCTAGGTTTAAAATTCTACTAAATCCAGTTCTTGCATTGTGAGTGCCAGTCTACATACATGCCTCCTATGGAAGTACTATAGGAAAATATGAAGATGTGGGTTTTACACACAAAAGCACATTACATAATAAATACATTCATTTGGGTGAATCCACACAGCAAAGTTATTTTGAAATAATAGCTGTTATTTTGCAATAACTATCCTAGCATCTACACAACACAAGAGTTGTTTTGAAATGATTTTGAAATAGCGATTGGATTATTTAAAAATTGGTAAACCTCATTCTATAAGGAATAGTGCCTATTTTGAAATAGGGGCTGTGTAGACACTGTGCTTCAAAATAGCTAAGTGCTATTTCAAAATGCATTTTTGTGTGTAGCAGCGTTATTACAAAATCAGCTATTCTGGAATAGCTCTTCCAGAACAGCTCATTTCAAAATAAGACAACTGCGTAGATGTACCCTTAGGCTATGGCTACACTACAGTGCTCTGTCAACAGAAGTCACTGTGGGAAGAGGTTTCCCGACAAAGCTTCTGTCAACAGAGTGTGGCAACACACTAAAAGCGGATCAACGAGAGCTGTAAAAAGGGCTGCAAATTATTCTGGATGTCCTGTCTGTTATGAGAAGGTCTCCCAAAGCATCCACTGTGCTTTTTTGTCAACAGAATCTGTCGACAGTGAGTTATGCCTCATGGCTGAGAGGCAGAACACTGCAGGCAAAATTACAGAGTTTTGTTGACAAAACACATTTTGTGTGTGCAAGCGCCATGAATTTTGTTCACAAAACTGGGGTTTGTTGTCAAAAGTCACTAGTGTAACTGTAGCCCTTGTCTCTAAGGTGCCATAGGACTGCTTGCTGTTTGTGAAGCTACAGACTAACTTGGCTACCCCGCTGGGACTCATGTTTTTTTGTTTGTTTTTAAATCAACCATATACTCTTTCTTTTGGAGCCATACACTTTCTTAATTCTCTGGTGGCTAGTCTTCAGGATATTCATTTGTGACATTTTGTGTCTTTGCTATGGTTATTTGTGTGTGTTTGTGTGTGTGTGTGTGTGAGAGAGAGAGAGATTTTAATCTTTTCTACGTATACACCATCCACATTTAAGCAGGCATTTAATTCCTGAAGATGGAACAGTCTGGCTGGACCTTCTAAATATACATTGGGTACTGAAGCAAATTATTGGAATAAGTTCAGAAACATACTCAGAAACTATATAGCAGAGCACTGAAAATGAAACCAGGGTCTTAAAAAGATTTGCCTGTGTCTCAGCAAAAGAGTGGAAATAAAACCCAATTAGGTTTAAAATTAATTACTAAGCCTCTTCTCTAAGCGTCGATGTGCATGTATGAAATATGGCAACAAGGGTTCAATATAATAGATAAATTTGGCTAGTCAAAATGTTTCCCTTTTGACAGCGGGCAATGCAATGCACTGACAGGGTATTTTCCTTCAGTGATTCTCAGATAACCATTATTCACTCCAGTGGATTATCTGTCCCTCATAGTGATAGGTTATTTAGTCTTCAAGAGAGTATTTCTCCTGGGTTCTCAGCTTGCCTACGGGTCTTTGCCTTGGGAGGTTGTGGAGTATCCACCACTGGAGCTATTTAAAAACAGGTTAGATGGACATCTATCATGTATGGTCTAGACCATGTTTCGTCCTGCCGTGAGGGCAGGGGACTGGACTCAACGACATCTCGAGGTCCCTTCCAGTTCTAGAGTTCTATGATTCTTCCTGCTTCTCTGTGTTCATTTAGTCTGCAGAAGCAGGAGTTTAGAGGGTTCATCTGGCAGGTCAGTCTAGTTAAGTGGGTATCTATAAACTATACAACCTGTCAATGAAGAAAAAGAGCTCAGAGATCAGCCAATTGTTTAGAAATAGGGACTGGTGCTATTGTCGATATAGTGGGAGAAGGTACTTCACGGTACTGTTTCTTGTGTTATAGTTGTATATCTGCGTTAGGGCGTATTGCTCTCCAGTGCCTGAAGGAGCTTACCAAAATGTAGGTAGTTTTGTTTGCTTGTGCAGTTAAACGTTTTGTCAGCAGGGAGCCTGAGGATTTGAGAACCTTTGTGAAGAGATCTGACCTTGTACTGACCCTCTTAAAATAAATAATCTGAGCTGTTCCTATGAAGGTTTCTTTCTACGCAAGACAAACATCTTCAGTTTGTGGGAGTAGCAGTATTGAATGGAGTTTTGCTGCTGCTACCCTTTAACACCATACAAAATTTTAGCTTCATTTAATGTCTTTTCCTGTCTCATTCATTCACTTACAAACATAATTTCTATGCAGTTCAATTATCTATTTTATCTGCCAACTGTTTTATACTGAATGGTAATTCTTGTTTTAAATGAGGACAAGTTGGAATCTCTTTGTCAATACAAACACTTCAAAATGTTCTGCACAAATTAACTTCCATTTTCCCAAGCAGTTCTATTTAAAGCAAGTTAATCTTACCATTTCTTCTTAAGAGCCAGTATTCTTATGCCTTTGTTTATAATCCCTAGTAATTATATACCATGGAAATCAAAATGACTACTCAAATAGTAAAGTTACTACCCAGTTTGAGGAAAGATATTAGAATACAGCTCTAAACGATCAAAGCTCTAACTTTGTTTCCTCTTTCATTTTGGTAATAACCAAGCTGTCTTAAGGCACTAAAGAGGGCATCTCTTTAACTCCCCTTGAAGGGGCCCCGTGTTTCACTTTCACACTTTAGGCTGTGTCTACACATGCCCCCTCCTTTCAGAGGGGGGCATGTTAATGAGTCAGTTCTGAATATGATAATGAGGTGCGGACATGAATATGCAGTGCCACATTAGCATAATGACAGCCACACGGGATTTGAAGTTGCTGCTTTTGGAATGTGCACCACCTGTGTAGACAAGGGCCTTTCAAAAGGACACCCCTGACTTCAAAAGCCCCTTCTTCCTATTTGTTTTTTTAACACTGAGCATAGAACCAGCAGGTTGAAGATACCAATGTTATTCCTGAAACTTTCTCTGCAGCAGTCGATGTTTGGTGATTTCAGTGTGGAAGCAATGTGTCAAATTTGTTGGGAGCCTGTGGGCAGGGAGGATACTCAAAATTGAATTAAAAATGGCATTATAAAATCAATTTTTAATCAATTCAAATTTATCTTGTGTAGACCTGGCCAATGATGAAACAAGGGTATCTTTTAACTCTGGAAGCAGCTGATAAAAATCTGGATAATTTTTGACTGAAGAAATGTAAGCTACACATCTGAATCTATTATATTGACTCCTTGTTGCTGTATTTTGTACATGCACATCTACACTTCATAAGAGAGGCTTAGTAACTAATTTTAAGGACTCTTATAGAAAGGATGAGTGCCAGTCATGCTCCACGTCCAATGAAAGCATGACAAGAAATAGTTGGCTTATTCTAAAGTAAGGCATATATTGGTTAGATATTGCAAATTTTTTTCTAACTGTAAGTGTAGTTAAGCTCTGGGATAGGTCGTCAAGTGGGGGGTGACAGCTGTGGAATCCTACTGTTAGAGGATTTTCAGAGCAGACTGGACAAATAACTGTCATATATGATCTAGCCATGCCTTTGAAATTGATCACTTCTCAACATCCCTTCCAGACGTAAGTTTCTGTATTCAGGTGATGCACTGAAGTGACCCAGGAGATCTTGAAGTGCCTTAATAAAGAAGATGTATGTATTCACCGAGTTTTGTGGACAATTTTGTCTTCTCTTGTAATGAAGAGATCTATAGTGGATCATTCACATACAAAATACTACTTACATGGAAATAAGAAGTAGTAAAGCTTATGGATAAATATTGAAATAAAAATGAGACCTCTAACTGGAGTATAAACCTTTATTAGTGGGGCAAATGTTAAGCCTGTGAAAACTAATAAATGTCTTTATTTTAGCACTTTTAAATGCGTGAAGCAGAAGACAATACTTAGAGAGGAATGTGGGTTTGTGTTAAGTCATTGGCCTGGGATTTAAGAGAACTGTGGTCAGTTCTGGCTTTTACATACAGACTGAAAGTACTTTGGAATGTTCACTTTGTAGAAGCGTAGAAGAATAGAACTGAAAGGAAACTCAAGAGCACATCAAGCCCAGCCTCCTGAAATCATGGCAAGACCAAGACCATCTCTGATAGGTCTTTGTCTAAACCTACTCTTAAAAATCTCCATTGAGGGAGAATCCACACCATCCCTAGACAATTTATTTCCAGAGGCTGACCACCCTGATAGTTAGGAAGTTATGCCTAATATCCAACCTAAAACATGCTTGCTGCAATTTAAGCACATTGCTGCTTCTCCTATCATCAGAGGTTAAGCAGAATAATTTTTCTCCCTCCTCTTTATAAAAACCTCCTAGGTATTTGAAAGATACTATCATGTCCCTTCTGAGTGTTTTCTTTTGTCGATTAAACAAAGCCAATTCTTTCAATCTTCCTTCATGGGTCATGTTTTCTAGACATTTAATTATTTTTGTTGTTCTTCTTTGGATCCTCTCCAATTTGTCCATGTGTTTCCTAAATATGGCACCCAAAACTGGATATAGTACTTCAGCTGAGGCTTAATCAATGGATTAAGGAATGGATTAATGAAAGGAAGAATTACTTCTCATGTCTTGCTTGCAATATTCCTGTTAATACATTCCAGAATGATATTTGCTTTTTTGCAGCAGTGCATATTCAGCTTGTGGTCTACTATGACCCCTAGATCCCTTTCTGCAGTACTCCTTGCTAGACAGTCATTTCCCATTTTCATAGACTCCTAGGGCTAGAAGAGACCTCAGGAGCTCATCAAATCCAGTCTGCTGCCCAAAGCAGCATCAAGACTAAGTCATTCTAGACAGGACATTATCAAGCCAGCACTTAACAACCTTTAGGGATGGAGGGTCTACTACCTGTTTAGGTAATGCATTCCAGTGCTTCACCACCCTCCTGGTGAAACAGTTTTTCCTAATAACTAACCTAGACCTCGTCTGCTGTAACTTGAGACTATTGCCTCTTGTTTTGCCATCCATCACTACTGAAAACAGCCTTTCTCCATCCTCTTAACAGCCCCCCCAGCCCTTCAGAAAGTTGAAGGCTGCTATCAAATCATCTTTCCCTCTTCTCTTCTGCAAACTAAATAAGCCCAAATCCCTCAGCCTCTCCTTTTCTATGTGTGAAACTGATTGATTGTTCCTGTTTGCCCAGCTAATTTTAAAATTATAACCCTATCCTTCAAAGCACTTGCAACTTGTTAGCACCCACACAGTTTATAAGTGCACATTCTATGCCATTATCTAAATTGTTGATGAAGATATTGAACAGAACCTGATCCTAGAACTGATTCCCACAGAACCCAACTTGTTATTCTCTTCCAACATGACTGTGAACCTTTGACTACTTTCTTGGAATGGTTACCTGACCAGTTATTCACCTAGCTTATAGTAGCCCCATCGAGATTGTATTCCCACAGCTTATTTATAAGAAGTTCAAATGCTTTGCTAAAGTGTACGTATACCACATCTACTACTTACCCCTTATCCACAAGGTTTGTTATAGTATCAAAGAAACCTATCAACTTGGTTTGACGCAAGTTGTTCTTCACAAATCCATTCTGAATGTTATTTTTCATGTTATCATTGTCTCAGTAGGAATAATACTACCAACTTCTTTCCACTTGTTTGTTTTCTCTGTTTAGATGTGTGTGTGTGTGTGTGTGTGTGTGTGTACATACACATCACATGCTGCAATTGGTCCCTGATCTTATGCAGGGACCCTTTATGTGCTGCCATAATAGCACTTGCTGTGATGAAAGTTTTTGTCCCTTGTCTGATTTATACCAATATGCAATTAACAAAAGAGAAAGATTAAGCATTTCTATAGCATGTTTTATCTTGGTCTAAAAATATAGCAGCTTTTTGAGGAACTTAAATTAGTTTAACTGTTCTATGGTAATTTATTTCATAGGTGTGTGCGTAACTCTAATGTTTGAAGAAATCTAAATATTTGATGAATCAGTACACATCTTTCTAACCACAGCTATTTAACTTTCCTGTAATGGAAGCAGATTTTCTCATTAAAAACAAGTTGAGCAGATCTAAATGCAGTTTCCACAACTGTGCTTGAGCATTTGCCTTTATTTGTCTATAAGCAGAATATATATAACTTTTAGTTGAAAATAAAAGACATTTCTTCTGCATTTCCAAGCACATTTTGTTAGTACTGAATCTTTGGAGTCTTTGACCCATGTAAGACTATAATTGAACCAAACTAATCTACACCTTAGGGCCATGTAATTTTATTGATCCTTCCTATACATTATTATTGTTGCTTAATGAGAAACTAACGCAATTTCTAATAACGCCACATGGCTCAGGATGGAAGAAATGAAGTTTTATTTCCCTTGTGACAAAATAGACTCTCTTCAATTAAAATCGAGGAAGTAAAATTATGCAAATGTAAAACTTTGCAAGAATCGGTGTCAAGGCTACAGCATTTTATTATGTATATAAATTGCTTGGATAATGAGATTGAAGGCAGGATATTGGTGTGCATGGACAATCCATTATCTCATCAAACTAAACACTGAAACCCAGGTAGGCAATATTAAGACTGACATCTTTTTGTGCTTCTAGCTGATAAATACTCTCATTGGACTAGAATTTATTGAAAGTCTGGATGCTAAAAGCTCACAGTGAAACCTGCTTAACAGAGACTAGTTGAATAAACTGACTAGAGCAAACCGAATTGAATGAAATATTTGTGTACAAAAAACTTTGTCTGGCTCTGTAGTAGTTTTATTGCCCTGCTCCATTGTGCTGTGCATTGTCATGCCCTCCCAAGAGGCTGATTTTTATGAGTTCATGCTTGAGGTTCTGAGTCACTTTCTTGATTCTTTCTGGTCACACACAAGACTTTATGCTCTGACCTCTTCTCTGTTACCTGGTTCTGCACACAAAGCAATTGTAAACAGTAGTACTCTTCTAAAATGGCACAAACAGTATCAGCAGTTATAATAGTCAGGCATCTATTAGATTAGGTAAGAACCAAATACACAAAAATTAAAAGGACAGAGAACGTATTAGTTTGCTAAAAAGAAAACTTGTTCTTTGCACAGACTGCCATAAATCTCAACAAGGAAAAACCGTTCATAGCTAGTCTCTCATTGGTCATTTCTGATCTCATTGGCTATGTCTACACTCGCCCCCCCCCTTTTGAAAGGGGGATGCTAATGACACACTTTGTGCTATGCTAATGAGGTGCTGCCATGAATGTGCAGCGCCTCATTAGCATAATGGCAACTGCAGCACTTCAAAAGTGCCGCTTTCAATCATGCACAGCTTGTCTACATGGGATCCTTTTCGAAAGGACCCCTCACATGTTGAAATCCCATTTTTCCCCTATGTGGCTATAGGAATAAGGGGATTTTGAAGTGTGCAGGTTCCTTTAGAAAAAGATCCCGTGTAGATGAACCACACAGGATCAAAAGCGAAACTTTTGAAGTGCTGCAGCTGCCATTATGCTAGTGAGGTGCTGCGTACTTATGGTGGCACCTCATTAGCATAGCACAAAGCATCTCATTAGCATCTCCTTTTCGAAAGGGGGGGATCTAGTGTCGACATAGCCATGATCCAGTAGTAGTCTCTGTCGTTCTTCAGTCTTGTCACAAAAAGGGCAGAGTCTCTGAAGTCTGAGGGCTCCTTTTCTATCTCCTTGCCACATCATTGCATAACTACCCCTGGGCAGTCCTGGAAAGAAGTGGCAAACCAGGGGAAGCTCTTAATGACGCATTTGATATGCCTATTTGAACTTCATCTGACTCTTCAGCATCCAGTGAATAGTGGCATCCTCACAGCTGCTGCGCTGGTATGGTTAAAAGAGTTCCCAAGACAGACTCTTCCTCCTTAAAAATGGTGACTTGGGTGTGGACCACTTTGGTGTAACCAGCATTAATAGTACCATGATTAGGAAGAGGGCAAGATGATCAGCCATGTTTATGAATTGGTCATTCAACATTCTAGCTGTTGAGTAGTCTTATTTCAATCTGTCCAGTCCTGGACGAGGACCCCATTGTGCTCGGTGATGTACAAATGGAACAAAAGACAGTCACTGCCCCAAAGAGCACAGACCATGATAACCTTGCATAACTTCTCAAGGTTCTTCTGGCTAACTCATGTACGTGGAAACGTCCTCCTGCGTGTGTGGGGAAACAAAGATTATTTTTAACTTTTGGGGGTGAGATGAGTTTAGTCTCATTCATAATTTAAAAACAAGTCAGTATTCCTTAGGCCTGCCAACAGAAGGAGGCCAAGGGGGCAGTTGCCCTTGGGACTAGCAGTTCTAAAAGGCTGGCTCCTGACTGCTGCCAGAGTGCCACATGGCTCACTCCAGGCATCCCTTCTGCCAGAGGCCCCACCCCTTTCACAAGCATGGAGCCCACCCAACCTTGCCAAGTAGCCCAGCAAGTCTGACCCCCTGATACTCCTCATGGTGGTTGCTGGACTGAGTTCTATCCAGGCTGTTCTTTGTATCACCTTTGCTATCATTACCAAGGAATGGGGGTTTCTACATCTGATGCTGTGCTGATGGATTTTTTTTTCCAGATGTTGAGGTGAATACATTATGTACAGGACACACATTTCAAAATCACTGAGTTGGATATCCAAATACTTTAGGTGGGTTTGAAAATCTTAGTCCTGGTGTCCCATTGGACCAAATGACATGCAGATTTGTAATCAAACTCATTGGTTATTGATCCAACCAGTACAAAGCTGGCTATATGACACCTGGGAAAAAAACTACTCTTATGGGAGGTGCCATTGGATTGCTGTTGTCTGATTTGCTTTTATTTACTGGTAGCTATTTTAAATATATTGATGCATTTAACATTACACAGTCCATAAAAAGGACACCTTTCTACCGGTTGAACCTCTCTAGTCCAGCACTCTCTTATCTGGCAACATCCATAATCCTGCATGATTTTAGTCAGTTGGACAAATACTCATCGAGGGTGTGGCCAAGTGTCCTGTGCTCCCATAAAGTTTGTTTACAGCCGTAAGTCCTGGCTCTCAAGCGGTGTCTACAGTAGGAAGTCCTTTTAGAATATCAGGCCTTTTTCCAAAAGAACAAGCAGAGTGTCCACACACTAAATGCTCTTTTCTGAATTCCTTTTGAAACAATGTGGCACTTCTTTTGGAGGCCATCTTCCTCTCCCAGATGAGGAAGATGTACCTTTTTCCAAAAGATTATTTTGTGAAAAACACGTGCAGATACTCCAGGAGGCCCTTTGTTCTAATGAGTGGTCCTCATGGTCCTGGATTTTTCAATCCCTGGCCTGTGTGTTGCAGTCAAAAGTTATCTCAGGTCCAATACTGGGCTCTCTGAGTACAAAACACACAGACAAGATATTTGTTAACCACAAGCAGTTTATTGCCCTGACCAGCTTTAGCAATAAATCCTTAACTAAAAAGCAAAAGCATGATAGGAAAGTGGCATCTCGCATCCCTCCAGTAAGCTGGGAACCCCAATCAGCTGTGAATGAGTGGCAGTTCCCTAGTCTTCCAAGGCACTGGTGCCATGGCCCATCAGTGAGGTTCAAATTGCATTGGTTTCTGTGTTGGTTATATACCGTTTTTCTGCCTCATTATACAGTTCCGTTAGGTCACTCATTGCCATTTATGGTATTTCCCTAGCTGTCAGTTATTGCTCTGTTATTGGTTCTGTTACTTCTTGTTCTTTAACCCTGCTTATGTGTTTACCACATCTCATCATATGAGGTTGTTGCATGTCTGTGCCCTTCCTCTTATCTCTATCTACAAATTATTGTTCTACAAAGCCGCCGTGATCTTGTTGGGTAGCTTTTCCCGGAGGCTTGTTCCTGGCTCGTTAGACAGGGGAAGGGTGAGGGGGTTGCATGCCTCATCACTCCAAAGCTTTCACGTACAAAGTTCTTCCACAATTGACCACTATGCTGTCCTTTCAAAAGAGAGGGGGCTGTGTGGATGCTCTCCTTCAAAAGAGAAGATTGCAATTTTGATCCACTTTTTTTGTGTGTGGATGTGCTCTTTCAAAAGAAGAGCTACTGGAAGAGCTCTTCCAGAAGATCGTATTTGGAAAGATCACTGTATTATAGATGCAGCCTCAATGTTCTGTGCTGTTATTTAGCTGAGATTTATTCCTAAATGTCTTCTAAGAGCCCAGTAAGCACTGGAAGAGCTTTTGATGCTGCTAAACAATATCGAACTCCTGTGGTCTGGAAAATTCTCTCATGTGACACCCATCAGGTTCTGAGGGGGCCAGATTAGAGAAGTTCAACCGCTAGTTCTTTCTTTTTCTCATCTGGTCTTCTTCTGCCTCTAGGTAGTGAAAAATGGGCACACTCTGTGGATCAACTCTTCCTATGGATAAGGCACAGGATGGGACTTGGCAAATGTCTGATCTTTTCTGGAGTCTGTCCTAGGTTTTCTGAGAGACCTAGAGCAAAATTCTTCCCTTACCTGATCCCCTACAAGAAATGGAAAGAATATTATTTACCTACTTCACTGGGGGTAGTCTGGATTTAATCCCTTATATGCAAAGTGTTTTGGATAGAAAGAGCTATAAAAGATGTGGAGAGCTTTTATTATGCTGAGAAATGCTAAGTTCAGGATGTACTACTTCACTCTCCTCATAAGGCTCTTTTGTCTCAAGCTGTAGCTGTCTTTACAGTGATGTCACAGAGGTTGGTGAAAGACCATTCGACCACAATGACACTTTTAATGATTCTCCAAGAAATGGCTGATTAAATCTGACTTGGATAAGCATCGTTCTTGTCCTTTCCCTCTTCTCAGGAGCGGAAGTGTTACTTTTAACATGGTGTCTAGTTTGTTAAATTCATTTTTAAGCCCCATGCTCTCTTTGGGACTGGACCCTTCAGATCTGCTTCTTAAATAAAATTATAATACCGTCAATTCCAGACATGGGCAGAGATGGAAGGAGAAGATGGGTGGTCTTGTGTTTGGGGTTCTGGATAGAGATTTCAGATACCTTTCTTCAAATTCCTGCAAATTTCCTATGTGAGCTTGGATAAATCATTTTAACTCTCTCTTTTATAGAATGGGAAAAAAACATGGCACTCAGAAATTCTAACGATATTGAGTTCAAGAAAATATGCAGCTTGGATTTATGCTGCAAGGGTTGTTATTTTCCATTGAATTCAGGTTTCCTCAAAACAACAGAAATATGTTTATGAAGGATGTAAATCACTTGGGAGATGCCTTGGCAGCTGATGGCAGTAGAGGCTTGCTCAGAGCACATCATCTCCTTTCAGCCTATTGAATTACAAGCTAGTTGACAATCTTCTGCCTCCCTCACTCCCACCATGTCTCCACAGGAGTGTCAGTTGATACTCTGACTGGCCTGACTGTGCTAATAGACGTGATTGGTTTAGTCTCTTTCAGTGATCAGCTAGCACAAGAATATTCCCCCGTTTATGTATGTAATTAGAAGAGTGATGATGAACGATTGAATGCTGTATAAAACACAGGGTTTTTTTGGTTAAAATAAAAAACAAAAACAAAAAACTAACCTCCCAGAGTAGACGTAAATTGGGGTAGCAATTCACTGGGATGATTTCAGTCCTAGTAAGCGGGTGGAGGAGGAGGAGAGTGATGAGGAGAAGAAGTAATGGAATAACTGGAGGGTAATATAATTTCCTCACACAGTGATTGCTGCTGGCAGTGATGCTGTGAGGGGCTGATGCCAAGCTGTCTGTGCAGAGTGATTGATAGCAGTTTGCTGTCTCTCCTCGCCACCCTGTCATTGTAGGCTCACTACATCACAGCTCCTTTTCCCTCTGCTTTTGTTGATATTTCTTTCAGTTGTCAATGTCTCTAATAACTGCCTCTGAATGGAGCTTGCCAATAACATTTCTCATATTGTTCCGCAAGGTCACCAGTGTCCACTGAGACTGAAAACCCTCTGGTACTTGCTTGGTTCCTCAGCTATGGTTTTTAGCACCTCATCTCAATTTCCAGTCTATTAATTGCTTAACAATCCTATTCCTCAGCATTGGCCCTTTGTACATATGCAACAGATGCTTTGTGCACAGTAGTCAATGGAGCCTAACTGCGCAGCTTGGTTGCGATGTTCGGTTGTTCATGCTATTTTGCTTCCTGTCTTCTCTCCATCATAGACAGTATGGCTACGTCTACACGTGAAGCCAACATCGAAATAGGCTATTTCGATGAATAACGTCTACACGTCCTCCAGGGCTGGCAACGTCGATGTTCAACTTCGACGTTGCGCGGCACCACATCGAAATAGGCGCAGCGAGGGAACGTCTACACGCCAAAGTAGCACACATCGAAATAAGGGTGCCAGGCACAGCTGCAGACAGGGTCACAGGGCAGACTCAACAGCAAGCCGCTCCCTTAAAGGGCCCCTCCCAGACACAGTTGCACTAAACAACACAAGATCCACAGAGCCGACAACTGGTTGCAGACCCTGTGCCTGCAGCATGGATCCCCAGCTGCCGCAGCAGCAGCCAGAAGCCCTGGGCTAAGGGCTGCTGCCCACGGTGACCACAGAGCCCCACAGGGGCTGGAGAGAGAGCATCTCTCAACCCCCCAGCTGATGGCTGCCATGGAGGACCCGGCAATTTCGACGTTGCGGGACGCGGATCGTCTACACGGTCCCTACTTCGACGTTGAATGTCGAAGTAGGGCGCTATTCCGATCCCCTCATGAGGTTAGCGACTTCGACGTCTCGCCGCCTAACGTCGAAGTTAACTTCGAAATAGCGCCCAACGCGTGTAGCCGCGACGGGCGCTATTTCGAAGTTAGTGCCGCTACTTCGAAGTAGCGTGCACGTGTAGACACAGCTTATGGATGATAGTTAACATTTAATGCACATGTTCTTAACCTGATGATCACAAACATGTTTGGGAGTTGCAACCACCTTCTTTCTATTGGTAGAAGGGGGAACCCCAAAACACGTTTCAGTTGGAATTTTGGAATGTGGCATGGAAAAAATTAAGAACCACTGATACAATATAGTTATATTATACTGGCAAGGCACAAAGTCCCATCCAAGGACTCAAGACAGTAGCTACTCACAATACCATTGTCAGCATAATGTATCTTTCTCCTTTCTTAATGACTGAAGAAGAGGACACATTTCAGAAGTGTCATGTAAATAACCTCAACACATTCAGTATTTACTCAAGACAAATTACAAACATTCAGCCTTCATTACAGAAGACAAGAGATTGAGGTATCAGTTGTTGTCTTTAGGATTATTCAAAGGGGCATAACTAAAATCAAGTGTGAAGGGACCTAGCTTGTAGGGCAGAATTTAATAAAAGCAATAGGTAAAAAAATTCACAGCTGATGTGATTTTTTTCTTAAAAAATCTTTTTAACATATTTTATCTTGGTTATTAAATAACAGCCCTAGGAAAGCAGTGAGAGAATTTCTGTATAGACTCTTAAGTCTTGCTCATGGCACTGAATTGTATTTGGGGATCTCTGATAGCCTCCTGGGCTATATGTTTTGCTTTTTGTTACTGTAGATTTGGCATTGATTTTATCGTAATGGCGGGCTGAGGAAATCTGTGCTTTGGTTTTGATGTTACCTCAAATGTCATGCTTTGCCTTTTCACGTGCTACGGAAAAGTCATGCCTGGATTTAGTTAGGGATTATGTCAGGGATTTTTCCAAGGAGACAGGTCTGAAGTGTAGATATAGGTCTGGCCTTTGTCAGTGTGTCATTTGGGAGGGTGAAAAATCCACACCCCTGAGTGATGTAGTTATGCTGACCAAGTCCCCTATGCTGGCAGCACTATGTAGACAGGAGGTTTAACTACACTATACCTTCAAATGAGGTGTAGTGCTATGGGCACCCCTATGGCCCCAGAATATGCCAACATTTTTATGGCTGACCTAGAATATTTTCTGAACACCCATTCCCTAGCACCTCTCCTCTGTTTATGCTACACTGATGTCTTCATCATATGAACTCATGGTAAGGAAACACTTGAAGAACTCCACAAGGATTTCAACAATTTCCACCCAGCCATCAACCTCAGTCTGGACAATTCTATGCAAGCAATCCATGTCCTGCACACTACAGTACAAATCAAAGTTGGTCACACAAACACCACTCTGTACCAGAAACCCACTGACAGTTATTCTTACCTACATGTCTCCATGTTCAAGACACATAACATGATCTATTTTCTACAGCTAGGCCTAAAATACAACCTGCTTCAGTCTGCTCAAATCCCACCCCTCCCTCTCTCTCGCACGCACGTGTGCACACACACACACACACCCTATGAGAATTTTACCAAGCATTCTTACAACTTAATTACCTGCCTTGGGAAGTAAAGAAACAGACTGATACAGCTAGACAAGTACCCAGAAATCCCCTACTTCATGATGAGCCTAACAAAGAAAATAATAGAACACCAGTTGTCATCCCTTATAGCCCCCACCTTAAACTCCTCCACTGCATCATTGACAACCTACAGTCTATACTGGAAAATTGTTCCTCAATCTCACAGGCCTTGGGTGACAGGCCAGTCTTCTTCTACAGACAGCCATCAAACTTCAAGACAATACTCAACAATAGCTGCACACCATAGTACAGAAATACTAACTCAGGAACCTATCCCTGCAACAAACCCTGGTGCCAACTCTGTCCACATACGTATAAAAGCAACACCATCACAGGACCTAACCACATCAGCTACACCATCAAGGGCTCACACACCTGCACATCCACTAATGTGAAATATGCCATCATGTTTCAGCAATGCTCCTCTGTCATGTACATTGGACAAACTGGACAGACTTTTTACCAAAGGAGAAATGGACCTAAATCTGGCGTCAGGAATTGGAATACACGTAAACCTATAGGGGAACACTCTAACTTCCCCGGACAATCAATAATGGATTTAAAAGTAGCCATTCTTCTGCAAAAGAATTTTACCACAAGATTACAGAGGAAGACATCTAAATTGGAATTCATTAGCAAATTTGACACATTTAAACTAAGCCTGACTAAAGATCTCAGCTATCTTATGCAACTATACAAGCAATTTCCCCACCTTTGATATTTGCAGAAACCTGGACACATCCTGCTTAATTTGTTCCATCAACCAGTCCTACTAGTGAAAGGTAGCTTTTTTTCCCCCTTCTCCCTGCCCCCAATACATAAACCCTGGATTGTATTTTTCTATTTTTTTTTGATCTGAAGAAGTGGGTATTATCCAAGAAATCGCATGATCAAGTCAATTTGTTAATCTCTAAGGTGCCACAAGACTGCTTATTATTTGTGTAGCTACAAACTAACACAACTACCTCTCTGACACTATACTAAAGGAAGAAGTTCTCCTCTCAGCATAGCTATGTCTTCACTAAAGCAGAACAGTGGTACAGCTGTGCTGCTGTAGAGCTGTACCATAAGACAAACGTTTAGGGATTTAGGAGCCCAATCCCCATTCAAAAAATCCCGTGGTTCCCTGGAAAACTATAGCCTCGGGAACAATAACAAAATCAATTGTTTCACACTCAAAGGTTCCCCTGCTTGCTTTGCTGGTTTTAACATCTCCTTTCTTGCTTACTTTGCTTCTAATACAAAATAAAATAAGTACACCCCATTCCTGCAGTGGTATCTATATGGGTCAAATTTGGTTGACTTTGGGTCTCCCTGCACTCAGGGGCCCAGAGACATGCACATTGGAAGATTAAGGCTATGTATGTGCCTCAGCCTGGCATGATTCTGTATGCCCCAGTCTTTGTGTTGTGGGCTTTTTTGCAAGCAAGTAAAACAGCACTAGTTTTATTTTGATGTCATCAGCTACCTAAAAGGGATGTTTTTTAGCCTGGAATAGCAAACTCTCTTTTGTTTGCACCACTGAATGCTTTATAAGACAGACAAGCTTCCCCCACCCCTCCCCGAGTCCCAGTGTTTTCTACGTTCCAATAGGAGAGCATTCAGTAAAATAATTTTGCTAGTAATGCCACTGATTAAAGTGGGAGCATGCAGTGAATAAAGCAAGACCCAACATATGAAGAAGCTTTAAGTTGACCATTCCCAGCACTATGTAAGTGAATGCATTACTACACTGCTAGCCAGTTCGTAGCAACCGGGCATCCCTCTGAGATACCCTCCCTCCAAAATTCTTACCTAACTAGTCACCCTTTATTCCTGTCACCCAGCCCAGCTTTACCAATATTAGTAGCATCACCACTGCCTTCAGTCAGTGCATGTGACCAGTGGTACAGTGCCAGAATTTCAAACCCCACTGTGGTAAGCTGCCAATCTGACCAGTGTTCCAGAACCATGAGACAGAATGAAGTTCCTCTTGATTTTAGTGGCCTAGCAACTGCCTTCTTCTCATAACACATCTGTTTTATGCTTTTGAAAGCTGCAGCTGCCTCCCAGGATCTTGGCCCTGCAGCTAACCCTCAGTTGTTCAGAGCAGTGGGAAACAATGGAGACTGCTATAGAGAGAGGGGGCAGCTGGTGGGAAGAGAGCTGCTGGTTCTGGAGAGCTGCCTGTGTGAGTGACAGGGATTAGAGACCATGGACATTAGGAGCTGATGCAACCACTGGGGAAGCAGATACAAGACTGGGGGTAACAAACTGGCGGAGAAGAGAAGGTGGAAGCTTTGCAGGGAGAATGGGGAAGATAACCATGGTATGACACTATTGCACCCTGGGTTCACAGGTTCTTGTATGCAATATGTTTGACAAAACATCAAACTATGGCAGTGACCTATGACAACTGTCTTCCCTTGTTCTACTGTGAGTGAGAACAATGATGGATTCCCTCAGCTTCAATCTTAAAGCTGATTTTTACCACCACAAATCTGGGTACTGAAGCCATGCCAAATGTAGTAAGTGTAAATCTTTGGTACTGTTGCTGATGGAGCATGCTCATACTCAGGAGCACATGACAATCCTGGCTGATACAGCTGAGACCTTAGCTTGATGAACTGGGGTGAAAAGGGTTTGGAAACATTCAGGTAACCAGCAGGGGAGCTGAGTGCAAGTATTGTTTAACATTTGCATTGGGGCTCTCTGGAAAGGAAAGACAGCATGCTGCAGGGTAACAGGTTTGCCAGGATTGATGGAGGCTATTCAAAATCTTAATCTGAGAACAAATTTTGCAAAAGAATAAAATTTTTTAGGAGCCTTTCTCTTTTATGTGTCAAAGTCTTTTCGGACATGTTCAGGTGGAGAATTTACATCTGCTGTGTGTATAAATTTCAGCAATACTATGCCATAATAATCCTCTGACCTTTTCAAATGAATAAATCTGCTCTGCATCATTGTATTTCTGTACTGCGTGGTTCAGAGTCCTCACTGAAAGGGAGCATCTTTCACAGATTAGCCAGGATGAAGAGACAGATTTACCATCTATTGACTTTCTGTAGTAAATCTGCTTGACCAGCTAACCTCCTTCATATGGTCATGGAACAAAATGTATTCATTATGCAGTCATTACATTGCATGTTGATTCTTATTTAGGCATCTGTATAAAGCTGCTACAGCATCTACATTAATAGCTAAGGCATAAGGTGGAGTTGTGGGTCCTGTTCCGACCTCTGCCACTCACTTGCTCTGTCCCATCTGATATGTCACTGGACCAGTCTGTGCCTGCATTTCTGCATCTGTGAAAGGGAGATGGAGTGACCCTACTTGACAGGGGAGTTGACAGTTAAGTCATGAATGTCTGTGAAGTACATTCACTTCTTGTTTGAGAATTATATTCATTTATTTTGGATGACAAAAATATTAGCACAAGAAGGTATGCTGTGTAGTTGTAGTCATAGGAATCCTAGGATGCTAGAAAAAAAGTAATACCTTTCACTGAATTAATGTATTATGTAAATTTTATTAAGTAAATGTAATTTATTATGTAAATCGTTTCTTGGACATAATTTTTTTTATTTATTGTCCTTTACAGGTTGAACCTCTCTCATCCAGCAGCATCCATAATCAAACGTTATTTTATTCCGTCATGTGACCACTTATGGGCCTCGCCAAGACTCCCATGTACCGATAAAATTTGTTTACAGCCAACAGTCTTGTCATTCAGTGTTCTGTGCTGTTGTTTAACTCTAATTTACCCCGAAGGTCTTCTAAGAGTCTAGTAAACAGTGGAAGTGTTGGTAATGCTGCTAGGCAATATTGATCTCCTGTGGTTCAGCAAATTCTCTCATTCAGTACCAGTCAGGTCCCTAGGGACTAGAGAGGTTCAACCTGTATTGGAGGGTTAATTTATGTTGATGAGAGAGATTAGCTTTTGAGCCCACCAGCTCCTCTTATGGTTTGGGAAAACTACTCCCGGTGTCCTGCAAAATACAAAGTATAACATATTTTCTTTTTGTTTAATGGCATCAGAGGTCTTTATAGGCCACTCTACCTTGAATCGCTCTGTGTCTCTTTCTGAAATCCCTTGTATTGAGTAAGATTTCCCCCTGGACATGGCAAACTGATGAGTGTGAAGGGGAGAAAATTGGCTGGTTCTGCTAAGGAGCACTTTCTGATAGTGACTGCACATGAGCTCTCTATCTGCATAGGCACTGACACGACTGGCACTGATGTGGGCCCCCCACACACTCCTTATGTTGGGCTTGTTGGTCTTCTTCATACACTTGATCTCAAAGTGTTGGGCACCATTCTCAAGAGTTGTCCTCCAGGTTACCTGACCCTCCACATTCGTCTCTCAGGGATCAGCACTGATGTTGCATTTTACCAAGGTGTTTTTTAGGATGTCTGTGTAGCACTTTCTCTGTCCACCATGAGGCCTCACCCTGGTCCTCAGCTGCGTGTAATGCATCTGTTTAGGCAGATTGCTGTCAGGCATCCTGACTGAACGATCAGACCATTGTCAGTGATTGTTGCTTCAGTGGTGCAGGAATCAGCCTCTGCGAGGACACTAACATCGGTTTGTGTTCTCCTGCCACGTGATGCCTAATATTCTTGTCAAACACCTTTAGTGGAATTTTTCCAGATCTTTCATATGACATCTCTAGAAAGTCCAAGCTTGAGCTCCATATGGCAATGTTGGGATGACTACGGTATTGTAGATATTGATATCAGTCTGCATCTTGATGCCATGGTCATCAAAGACTCACCTCCATAAATGCCTATAAGTCTCACTGGCACTGGAAATTTGGTGGTGGATTTCATCATCAGTGTCAGCATTGCTGGACAGAGCTTCTGAGATAGGGGAAGCTGTTGACATCTTCCAGCATTTGGTCATCCTCCAGAATGATCGTTTTGTGTAATGATGTGGTAGGTGTTGGCTGAAAGAACTTTGGTTCTTCATGTATTGACAGTCACTCCCAACCTGTGGTAGGCCATTGCAAAAAAGTTGGTGATTGCTTGGAAACCAGTTTCCAAGGTAGCACTGACCTTGGTATTGTTGGCATATAGGAGTTCTACTACTGATGTTCTGGTCTTGATCTTGGCTCTGAAGCGGCCCAAATTGAGGAGGCTACCATCCATTCTGTAGGTTATTTCCACTCCACTTAGGAGTTCATCTTCAATAACCTGGAACATGACTACCAGGAAGATATTAAATAGCATAGGTACTATCACACAGTCTTGTTTGACTGCAGTTCTTACATCAATTGGTTCAGTTGTGTTGCCATTGCTGAGCATCATGGGCTACATGTTGCTCTGTAAGATGCATATGGTGTTTGTGAATTTTGGCAGACAGCCAAAATGTCGCAGGGTCTTCCAGAGGGCCTCATGGTTGATGGAGTCAAATGCTTTAGTCAAATCAATGAATGCCATATACAGAGGCTGATGTTGCTCCTGACACGTCTCTTGTATTATGCAAGCAGTAAAGAATCATATCAATCATTCCTCACCTTGGTTGGAAGGGGCATTGTGACTCTGGAATAACTTCTTCTGCCAGTGGAAGGAGACAGTTCAGAAAGATGTGGACAAGAATTTTACTTGCAATTGAAAGCAAGGAGATCCATCGGTAGTTTCCATGGTCCGGCCTGTCATCCTTATTAAAGATGGTCACTTTGATGGCATCTCTGAACACACTGGGCCTGCTTTTCACTCTCCAGACCAATAGAATGAGGAAATATAAGCACCACAGTGGGGATGGACCTCCCTTTTTGAATACCTCCATGGGAATTCCATCAGTGCTTGTGGTTAGTTCTCTTTCATCTTTTATTATGGCTGCTTGGAGCTGAGAGATGAAGGATTCACAATTCATATCTACATAGGCATGTAGACTGGTAATCACATTGAAAATGCTGTCATCAACAATTGCATCACAGTTAAACAAGTGGCTGAAGTGTTCCTGTGACCAGCTATTGATACCATCTTTGGTCTTGACAAGCAATGCCCCATCTTCTGATCATAGGGGAGTGGCATCCAGTTTTGACAGTCCATAAATTGCCATAAGAGTGTTAAAGAACTCATTACTGTTGTTGGAGTTGGCATAGGCCTGTATTTCCTTTTGCTTTGTCTCTCCACCAATTGTTTTTTATAATTGTTTCTTCTGCTGAGATGTGAAGTTGCTATGCCAAGCTTTGAATGCTGTGTTTAACATCAGTTAGGGCCTGTATCTCCTTATCATTACTATCAAAGCAATCCTGGTTCCTTCACATGAAGGAGCCAAGGGTTTCACTACAGGGGTTTCCAGGCCAGTGCTTTTCGGAAAGGACCATTCCTGAAGAGAGTCCTCTGGTGGGTCTTGGCTGTGTAGCTTGTTGCTAAAGCTTTGCTGGAAGATAAATCTTATTTCATGGTCCTTTAAACCACCATTGTTGATCTCTCTTACAGTGGTTTTTTGGGGTGAATACATACCTTGGTGTTAGTTTGAGCAAAATAATGAAATACCTTTGTCAGTGGTCAGTCTAGTAGTCATCAGCATTCTTATTTCTTTTTTTTCAAGAAGGGTGCTTTTGAAAGCAGGGTTGCCTTTCAAATGAACCCCATCTACATGGCTGTTTTGGCTTTTTAAAAACAGCTCTTCCAGAAGCGAGGTCCTGCAGGAGTATGTAAATCATGCATGAGACATTTAAATCTGTGCATCATTTGCATTTCCAATTGGCCACATTTGCATGCGCCTTCTGAAAGGGAGGGGCAGTGTAGACATACCTTATTTGTGCTCATTCAGAATGAGTTCTGAGAACATCACTTGGGGCCAATGACACCTGCTTTTTAAAACTGGCTCCCAGGGATGCCCTGTCTTGTGATTCTTCTCTTATGATTCAAGCTATTCCTCCATCATCATCATACAAGCTGATATCAAGTCTTATCATTGCCATATTTGCTGTCTCAGCCGTATCGTCAGTAATGGCATTAGAGGAACTAGGCTTCTGCCCTGTTCTGCCACACTTCAAGACCATACAACCTTTTGTAGGTTGGGTAAAATACCTAATGTAATTACTCCACTCATTCATGCATGACCGAAACAGTTTCCCAAATTACAGGTGACTTGGTATGTGAGGCAGCTTCTCTTAATAGCTCATTTTTCATGAGATGTCAGAGATAACTACTTCCCTCCTCCCCCCAGCTATATATAGTTAGAAGTTGGCAACACCTGCTGAGCAAGGAACTGGCTCCCATTTGAGAATTGTTCACGAAGTCAAACTTTGAGTTTTAAAGGATTATGATTCTTTGTGGGGGAAAAGGTTGCTGATGTTCAGCAAAATGAAGACTGCTAATATTTTAACTGATTACGCAGCATCCAAGGTGCAGCGTAATCTCAACGTTGTTTGTAAAGATGGACAGCATGATACTAAATGTGGAAAATGTAGAGGATGTCCATTTGGCGATAAATATGAAGTTAGGGTTAGGAGTGTATGGAAGGGTGAATAAAGCAAGGAATTTTAAACAAATTATTAAATTTATCTAAGCATACACACATGCATGTTATAATTTTATAAGATTAAACCTTCATACATATTTCCCTATTTTATTTTCTTATTTCGGTGGGGAAAGGAAAAAAAAAGGAACTTCCAACATATCAAGAAAGTATTGATTATAATTTGTGGTGTTGCTTATTAGGTTGAAAACATGAATGTCTTAAGAACATAAGAACATAAGAACATAAGAATGGCCATACTGGGTCAGACCAAAGGTCCATCAAGCCCAGCATCCCATCTGCCGACGGTGGCCAATGCCAGGTGCCCCAGAGAAGGAGAACAGAAGACAAGTGATTTATCTCCTGCCATCCATCTCCTGCCCTTGTTATGAAGGCTAGGGCACCATACTTTATCCCTGGCTAATAGCCATTTATGGACCTGACCTGCAAAAATTTATCAAGCTCTTTTTTAAACCCTAATAGAGTCCTGGCCTTCACAGCCTCCTCGGGCAAGGAGTTCCACAGGTTGACTGTGCGCTGTGTGAAGAAAAATTTCCTTTTATTAGTTTTGAACCTACTACCCATCAATTTCATTTGGTGTCCCCTAGTTCTTGTATTATGGGAAAAGGTAAATAATTTTTCTATATTCACTTTCTCCACACCATTCATGATTTTATATACCTCTATCATATCGCCCCTCAATCGCCTCTTTTCCAAACTGAAAAGTCCCAGTCTCTCTAGCCTCTCCCCATATGGGACCCTTTCCCATTTCTTAGTCGCCCTTTTCTGAACCTTTTCTAATGCCAATATATCTTTTCTGAGGTGAGGAGACCACATCTGCACGCAGTACTCGAGATGTGGGCGTACCATAGTTTTATATAGGGGAAGTATGATATCTTTTGTCTTATTATCGATCCCTTTTTTAATAATTCCTAACATCCTATTTGCCTTACTAACTGCCGCTGCACACTGCGTGGATGTCTTCAGAGAAGACTTGGCTTGAAGGATCATGCTTGTGCTGTTTTATCTGGACTTACAAAGCAAAATGAGTTGGAAAACCATGCAAATGTAAGGATGTTTATATGTCAGGATGCAATCACACAAGTCTCCTGGGGATTGTTTCCCAGTGTGCTGATCATGCCATTGACACCCCCTTGGTCCCTGGAGCTTCCCACTACCCAGTCCTGCTGGGACAGATCCTCTGGTCTGTCTCAGAGGAGGCACAGAGTTGGAGTTAGTGCCCAGTCCCTGCAGAATAATACAGACACTGAACCACTTTGGCTGTGGGAGGACTCAGTTCTAGGGCTCGGCACCCAGGAAACCAACCCCCAATAGGGATCAATACCCCTCCCTTCCCCCAAGAAATCCACCTTACACTATGAAAAATTGTACACAGGTGAACTTCGTAGGTTAGCTCTCTTTATCAATGAAAGAGAGATATGCACAATGTTTGCTCCCTCCCAGCCCAGCCCTGTCCTGGTAAAAATTATTTACATTGACCTTAGTAAAAAACCAAAGTGCTTTATTAAGTATGAAAAGAAGGAAGTAAGTGGTTTTATGTGGAAACAGAACAAAGTAAGTTATAAAATTAAAATAAGCAGATAATACATAGCTAATTCTGATGCACTAATAAACTTGTTACATGCAGATTCTTACCCTAAACAGCTGTTCTTATCTCGGGTAATAGCTTCCAGTCAGAATTGGTCTTCAGTGTAACTTGGGCCTACAACCTTCCAGATTCCTACCAGTATCCTCCTGAGCTGTGTCTAAACTTGCACTTGATCAAAATCTTTTGTTGTTCATGGGTGCTTAAAACATGAATGACAGAGTTCTGCCATAGCGAGCGTAGGTGTGAAAGCTGATTTGTTGGCAGGAGTACTCTGTTGTCAACAAAGCAAACCCGCCCTAGTTGAGGGTGCAAGTATTTTTGTTAACAAAAGTGCTGAGAAGCAACATTCACACAAACTGACTTTTACTGACAAAGTTGTTTTGACAAAGCTTTGTCTCTAAAAGCTGCTTAATGTTGACATAACCTGAGGGTGAGTCAGGCAGTTTGAAAGACCACCTGAAGACAAAGGGCTGACAGTGTCCCCTTGCTTAAATAGACTTTCCCCCAGGGTGGGAATCTTTAGTTTGGCATCTCCCCTTACTGTGGAAAAAACCCAGTTTCAAAATGGATTCCAGTACCAGGTGGCATGGTCATATGACTTTCTAGATCAAAACACCATTTGGGCTTAGAGGAGAAACACAGCTGTTTACAGGTCATTGAGCTGATCACCAAGCCATTAGGCTTCTGGGGCACCAATAATGGCTTTCATTAGCATATTTAGAACTATAAACAGGTCTACACTTCAAATTTCTAAGTTCACATACTAAAATGATATATGCACAAAAATAGGCTATCCAGCAGATTGTGACATTAACATTGCTAGGTTACATGAGGTATTTTGCCTAAAGCATCTTTCAGTTATGTATATTCATATTTATAAGCCAATTCCCATAAAGCATGGGGGATCTGTCACAGTTTAAATAGCCAAGTGTTTCGATATTTGTCCATTACAAAAAGTAAAATATACGTCAGAATTTATGCAAACTTTTAAAATAATGTAGAGGAGGTACGTAGTTTTGTGGAATGAGAATTCTTAGTTTTTAGTGGCTGCCTGAAACTATCTTGGAAAAGACCATGTTTAAAATAGAGAATACGTAAAGATGACAAGAAGCAGATATTTCTTGCTTGGATTTGTGAGTACTGCAGTTAAGACGACATATTGTAATGTAGATTATTTTGAGAGAACCGTACTTTGGGGCAATGCAGCCAAATTTCTAAAGCTCTCACCGTGTGCAAGAAATATTGCAAGAGAATTAAGGACAAGATGACAGAAGTTCATGGGGTCTACCTAGAATTCTGAGTTATACCGGTGTGAATCAGGAGTACTTCCACTGAAGGCAATGGAGTTACACTGCTATAAAAGCCTAGGTTCCAGATATCAGAAAGTGGACCCAATAGATTTAACTTAAAATGGATTCATCTATCCAAGGGATTTAGGAATTTAGGTGACTGATGCTTTGGGTACTGGATGCAAACTCATCCTTGGAAAATAAGGCAAAGATATAGCTGGGAATGTCTTCTTGCTATTAAGGCTGTAAAAAGTTGTCTGTGTCTTTTTCTGAAGTAAGACCCCGCTACCATCCCTGTACCCAGGCTTCTGTCCGTCAGGGAAAGGGATGAGTGTGTTGACTCAGTGGTATGGCAGTCTTGGCAATCCATTTGGATAGGAAGGCAGGTGGCAATAGGCTATAGAACAGCAGCTACCAACCTTTTGCAGATGGGGGCCCACTTTGACAATTCAGGAAGACTTGGTGACCCAAGGCAATTCAAAAACAGCAGGGCTGGGGTGTGTGTGCAGGAGCAGTGCCATAACGAGCTAATTTTGCACCTGAGGCAAGAATATGAAATTGTGCCCCTCATGTTTATATATTCATAGTACCTATTTCATATCAAAAGGAAAAATACAGTAATAATAATAAAATAACACTACACTTATTATAGTTAATTATTTTATTATTATAGTTGACCCTCATCCCCAACCACTCCCCACAGCTCCCCCAGTTTAACGCCCACACCCAGAGGCTGCAGGGGCTGGGGGGAGTTACGCTCAGGGACAGGGGGAAGCACGCTTAAGGGCTGGAGTGGTTGGGGGCTGGGAGGAGGTCACACTTAAAGGCTGGGGTGTCACACTCAGGCTGGGGGCTTGGGGGCTAGAGGGAAGTCACACTCAAGGGCTGAGGGGTATCACTCAAGGGATGGAGAATTGGAGGGGCTGGGAAGGTCACACTCAGGGGCTGGGGAGGCTGGGGTTCACCCTGAGGGTCTGGGGGAGTCATACTCAGGGGCTGGGGAGCTGGAGGTCACACTCAGAGCCTGGGGAAGGCACACTCGGGCTGCGAGGGCTGGGACGGTCATACTCAGAGTCTGTAGGGGCTGGGGAGGGGAGTCACAGTCAGAGGCTGGAGGGAAATACAAATGAAAAATGAAAACTGACAGATCAGCTACATAGATCAGAAGAGGGGGGAAGAGCAGGGGAGGCAAAAATTACTTACGGCAAGAGTCTATTAAGTGGCTCGCATGGGATGGCTACAAGTATCAGAGGTGGAGAAGCTGGATTTGTAATGCATAATTGCTTCCCTATTGATAGATATAGCTGCTGGATGTGGAAGCATTAAGGAGCTGCAAATGGATTTTTTAAGAGCTACACGCAGCTCTAAGCTGCTGGAGATCCTTAACAATCTAATTGTGACCCATGTTTGGGTCCCGGCCCATAGGTTGGGAATCCCTGCTTTGGAGTGAATTAGTGAGCTGTGATTTAGGAAAGATGAGTTTGCAAAGTTGGGGTCCTAAGTGCAGCATCAGACAGGAAGAAAGTCTGAAGTAGAATTTTTGGCTGGGGACTTTTTTCGAATTACTTTACATGGGCTGCTGTTGATGCACTTTGTGTGCATTCTCATTTAAGGCATTTGTGATTCAGGTGGTATTTTCCTACTGTAACTACAGGGAGTATTTCTGGAATTGATAATCTCTCGAAAATGGGAATGCGCATTTTCAGTGTATTAACAATATTTATGTTATAATTACTGTTGTGTAGCCACCTATCCACTTCTGTAAGCTGCTGCAGCAACTACAGAGTGCTGAAGGCTGAAATGTCAATGCCACAGCAATGCTGTTTAGGCTATTATTTGCTCTCCTCTTGGAGAGCCAGTGTTATTAGTACTAAAGAGCTGATAGTGCATTCTGCTAATTCAGCAGTCCTCAATGTAAGTCGTAAAGAGAGACCACAGGCATAGATTGGAGACAAAGGCCCTTCTTCAGGTCTATTGCCCTCAAAGCAAAATCTTTGTATCCTGGCTCCCTGGCCACAGATGCACTAACACATGAGTGCCTAGTGTCAAGGAATGGTTCAGCTTTCCTCTCAACCACATGAAGAGGCATGGTGAGGTACTCAACATATAACTGGTATAAACAATTTATATACCACCTTATGTGTTTCAGGACAGCTGTTTGTTACCCCATCTTGTTTCTGATCTCTTGAATAAAATATTCCCATTCTTTATTCTGTCAAACCATGTGACTTGGTACTAGGCTGGGCTGTATATGTGATAGCATTATTAAGTGTATTTATGTATATATCTAGTGTATTATTATTTTGCCAAGGCCAGGGTTACTCCGGTTCACAGACTTTGGTTTAGGCTTCAGGTCTTGAATGAGGCCCTCACTTTCTCTTACAACAGTGGTTACCATACATCATAACTTCGTAATGTCACTGTACAGTAATCCCTCAATAAGTGGACCCTGTTTTACCAGATATTGGTAATAATGGACGTCTGCTAACCCCTGCCCTAAAGAAAGCATACAAGGAGAAGATCATGAACTAAGGAGAAGATTGTGCAGCAGTGGATGAGATATTGCACCTATCTATACCAAGCACAGTTGAATCTTAGTGTCTCAGAGAGACTGACTGAAGAACTGAAAGAGATATCTCTATTAAGCATCAAGAGCAAGACAGATATTTCTAAGGAGGAAGTAGAAAGAGCAGTGAAATGACTAAAGAACAACAAGAACCCTGGAAATAATACAATCATGGGAGAGATGATCAAATATGGTGGAGAAAGTATGATTCAGGAAATACACCAAGTATGTTTTATAGCATGGAAAGAAGGGAAGGCACCTTAGGAATGGACAAGATCCATGCTAGTGACAATACTCAAGAAAGAAAGTACATTGGAGTCCGAGAACTACAGAATGATTGCCCTAAAAAGTCATCTAGACAAGATGCTGATGATGATGCTGACAGAGAAACTAAGATCTCAGATAGAAGAACATCTAGCAGATGAGCAAGCAGAGTTCAGGAAAGATAAAAGTACTGTGCAGCAGATATTGGCACTGAGACTGATAGCAGAGAAAGCTCAATGGCAGAACAAAAACACATACACTTGCTTTGTCGATATTCAGAAGGCATTTGACAGTATAGATCAGAAAGTGAGTTGGGCGGTGTTGTAGCTGTATAGAAGGGATAGCAGACTGATGTGGTTCATGAAATATAACAGTGACAAAGTGGAGGTAGCAGTGAGAATGTGCAGGGAGTTGGGAAATTGGTTTAGAACAAATAGAGGTAGGAGACAAAGGAGATCCCATATCATTGAGTATCTTCATCACGATGGACAAGATCAAGGAAGAGGTAATAAGGGATAGTAGGATATCTGTGCATGGGATAGTAATTAACAAATTGAGGTTCGTGGATGATATAGTTATCATTGAGGAAGATGAGGAGAAGCTAGCAAGAACAGTGCAGGTGCTAAATGAGGAAGGGAAGTGGTACAGACTGATTCTGAGCATTGATAAAACAAAAACAATGGTATTTGGAGATAAGGAAATAAGAAGGAAGATCAGTGTAGATGGGATTGAACTAGAGAATGTAGAGAAGTTCATGTGTCTGGGGAGCAACATAATATATAACCTAGACTGTAAGAAGGAAATAGCGACTAGAATAGCGAAAGCAAGAGCGAGTTTGAAGGTGATGGACAAGGTCTAGAAAAGCAAAGCGATTAGCTTAGGAGCAAAGCTGAGCACCTTGAAAACATATATATTCAGCAGTGTGTTGTGCAGATGTGAGACATGGATGATAACGAAAGATTCAAAGAGAAAAATACTGCCTTTCAAGAGGAGTTGTTATAGAAAGATCCTGAGAATAGGATGGATGCAGAAGGTCGCCAATGAGGAATTATATGTGAAGATACAGCTGAAAGAGAACCTACTGCAGAAGGTTATATGTAGGTAGTCTGTCGTGTCTGACGATGACGTCTTGAGCTTGCACAGGCTCATCAGTTGTGGACTTGAATGTGGCTGAGGAGTCCAAGCTTTGAATGGCATGGGCATTCACAGTGGAGGCAAGGGAATTGTCCTGGCTCTGTTCTTGTGGCTGCTGCTGTTGCTTTCTTCCTCTCACGAGCATCAATGAGGCGTACGTGTCACTGCTCTTCAAAGTTGTCATATGTGTATCATACGAGAGCACGCCAGCCTGTTTGGTCTTTTGCATGCTGCTCTAGCTGATCTGGTTTTAAACCAGCATGAGCAATGTTGGCCTTCACTAGTCTTTATACCTCTTGCGACATCTCCATTTGTATGACATGCCCTGTCCAGCGAAGCTGGGCTTTCAGAATCATGGCTTAGATGCTCGTGGTTCCTGCTGTGTCCAGGACTTCCAGGTTTGTAACAGGTTTGTAACCCTTTTTAGGTGACAAATCTGAGGAACTCACTCAGATTGAAGTGACATTAGAGGAGGTTTTGGAATTAATTGATAAGCTGAATAGTAACAAGTCTCCAGGACCAGATGGCATTCACCCAAGGGTTCTGAAAGAACTCAAATGTGAAATTGCGGAGTTATTAACAGTGGTTTGTAACCTATCCTTTAAATCCACTTTGGTACCAAATGACTGGAAGACGGCCAATATAACACCAATATTTAAAAAAGGCTCTAGAGGAGATCCTGGCAATTATAGACCGATAAGTTTAACATCAGTACCAGGTAAATTAGTAGAAACACTAGTAAAGAGTAAAATTGCAAGGCACATAGAAGAGCACGAATTGTTGGGCAAAAGTCAGCATGATTTCTGCAGAGGGAAGTCATGTCTGTCTAATCTATTAGAATTCTTTGAAGGGGTTAATAAACATGCGGACAAGGGGCACCCAGTGGACATAATATACCTAGATTTCCAGAAAGCCTTTGACACGGTCCCACACCAAAGGCTTTTATGTAAATTAGGTGGTCATGGGATAGGAGGAAAGGTCCTTTCATGGATCGGGAATTGGTTAAAAGACAGAAAACAAAGGGTTGGAATAAATGGTAAATTTTCACAATGGAGGGGGGTAACTAGTGGTGTTCCCCAGGGCTCAGTCCTGGGACCGATCCTGTTCAACTTGTTCATCAATGATCTAGAAAATGAGGTAAGCAGTGAGGTGGCCAAGTTTGCAGATGACACCAAGTTGTTCAGGACAGTCAAAAGCAAAAGGGATTGTGAAGAACTACAAAAAGATCTCAGCAAACTGAGTGATTGGGCAGCAAAATGGCAAATGAAATTTAATGTGGGTAAGTGTAAGGTAATGCATGTTGGAAAAAATAACCCAAATTACACGTACTACATGATGGGGTCAAATTTAGCTACGACAGATCAGGAAAGGGATCTTGGAGTTATACTGGATAGTTCTCTGAAGACATCCACGCAGTGTGCAGCGGCAGTTAGTAAGGCAAATAGGATGTTAGGAATTATTAAAAAAGGGATCGATAATAAGACAAAAGATATCATACTTCCCCTATATAAAACTATGGTACGCCCACATCTCGAGTACTGCGTGCAGATGTGGTCTCCTCACCTCAAAAAAGATATATTGGCATTAGAAAAGGTTCAGAAAAGGGCGACTAAGATGATTAGGGGCTTGGAAAGGGTCCCATATGGGGAGAGGCTAGAGAGACTGGGACTTTTCAGTTTGGAAAAGAGGCGATTGAGGGGCGATATGATAGAGGTATATAAAATCATGAATGGTGTGGAGAAAGTGAATATAGAAAAATTATTTACCTTTTCCCATAATACAAGAACTAGGGGACACCAAATGAAATTGATGGGTAGTAGGTTCAAAACTAATAAAAGGAAATTTTTCTTCACACAGCGCACAGTCAACCTGTGGAACTCCTTGCCCGAGGAGGCTGTGAAGGCCAGGACTCTATTAGGGTTTAAAAAAGAGCTTGATAAATTTTTGCAGGTCAGGTCCATAAATGGCTATTAGCCAGGGATAAAGTATGGTGCCCTAGCCTTCATAACAAGGGCAGGAGATGGATGGCAGGAGATAAATCACTTGTCTTCTGTTCTCCTTCTCTGGGGCACCTGGCATTGGCCACCGTCGGCAGATGGGATACTAGGCTTGATGGACCTTTGGTCTGACCCAGTATGGCCATTCTTATGTTCTTATGTTCTTATGTTCTTATGTTCTGCCATCAAATGTGCAGTATTGACCTCAGGCTGCGTGTGTGGAAGCACTGCAGCAATTTTATATGTTTTCTGTGCAAGGTCCAGGTTTCACAGCCGTACAGAAGACTGGTCAGGACTACAGCCTTCTACACTTTCAGTTTAGTGGGCTGTGGGATATTGTGCTGATTCAACACTCACACTGTCAGACATCCTAGTGCCCTGGCTGGCCTGGCAGATTCTGGCATTGATTTCTTTGTCAAAGGAGCCATCATTGGCTACCACATTGCCAAGGTACTTGAACTCCTCTACTGTTTTTAACTCTGTTCCTTCAATAAAGATTGAAGAAGTTACAGCTATTTGGACGTATTTGCAGAATGAACAAGGAATGAAAAATCAAGACCCTGGTATTCGGCATAATGGATGGTTCAAATAGGAGAGGAAGACCCCACAGAGAATGGGGAGATGGTACAGTAGTTTGGTGCGGAGGTAGTCTATAGAAACTAAGCCATTCTGTGCTGGATAGGGAAAGATGGAAGGAAATAGTGAGAGGCATGAGACACAAATGGGTGCTGAGCCCATGGTTGATGATGATGATGATGAAAGGAAGTGTAGAGTACAGAACTGTACTGTACAATACAGTACAGTACTATAAATCTCCACACCCCACCTGCGTGACTGAGACTGCCACAGGTGCAGGGTCCCTGGCTGTGGCTGGGAGACCTGCCGCTGCTGCCACCAGGCCCCCCGCCCACAACTGAGAGCAGGCAGCTCAAAGATGCAGGAGTCCCCACACTCTGCCCTGAGTGCAGGCAGCTCACAGCCATAGAAACCACTAAGCTGTACTGTAGCTGGGAGGACCTGGAGCCAGGAGGGGCTGTGAAGATCAGTGAGAAACCCTTGGATTTAATGGACTTCTGTTTTAATGCATACCCCTGCCCCCATTAGTCCGTTATAGTGAGGGTTTACTGGATTATAAAGTGTAACCAAAGTATGAAAATTAGGAAAACATGAATGTTGTGGGCTCCATGGTTGATCTTTCTGAAGCCAGCTACAGTATTCAATAGATCCATGTGGAGAAAGGTTATTTCATTTCATGGTGGAGTTTGACATTTGGTCCCATTCTCAATTACAAAACAGCCTCTGAATATCAAAATTATTAATGAAATAATGGAGCTGCTGATCCTGGAATTCCTGGTCAGCTGTTCCAGAACCACAGATCTTGGAGGCCCTGGGATCTATGGCACTCAAGAGCTGTGTCTACACGTGCATGCTACTTCGAAGTAGCGGCACTAACTTCGAAATAGCGCCCGTCGCGGCTACACGCGTCGGGCGCTATTTCGAAGTTAACTTCAACTTTAGGCGGCGAGACGTCGAAGTCACTAACCTCATGAGGGGATGGGAATAGCGCACTACTTCGAAGTTGAACGTCGAAGTAGGGACCGTGTAGACGATCCGCGTCCCGCAACGTCGAAATTGCCAGGTCCTCCATGGCGGCCATCAGCTGGGGGGTTGAGAGATGCTCTCTCTCCAGCCCCTGCGGGGCTCTATGGTCACCGTGGGCAGCAGCCCTTAGCCCAGGGCTTCTGGCTGCTTCTGCGGCAGCTGGGGATCCATGCTGCAGGCACAGGGTCTGCAACCAGTTGTCAGCTCTGTGTATCTTGTGTTGTTTAGTGCAACTGTGTCTGGGAGGGGCCCTTTAAGGGAGCGGCTTGCTGTTGAGTCCGCCCTGTGACCGTGTCTGCAGCTGTGCCTGGCACCCTTATTTCGATGTGTGCTACTTTGGTGTGTAGACGTACCCTCACAGCGCCTATTTCGATGTGGTGCCACGCAACGTCGAAGTTGAACATCGACGTTGCCAGCCCTGGAGGACGTGTAGACGTTATTCATCGAAATAGCCTATTTCGATGTTGCTACGTCGAAATAAGCTATTTCGATGTTGGCTTCACGTATAGACGTAGCCAAGAAGTGACTGCTGAATGACAGCAAACCAGAAAGATCTTGAAGTTTGGCTGACAAGTCGAGTTGTGTCCAATCCCATCTGGGTTGCATCTGGACTTCTGGCAAATTGAGCCATCTCCATGATGGAGAGGCAATCCAATGAAAAATAATGTTTTGTTGGAATTTTTCTAACCAGCTCTAGAATTAAGCCATGTATTTTGTATAGAAACTAATAGGTGTTGTGTGGCTAAATCCAGTTGTTTTTCAAAATCATGACCTGTACATATAATTGCTGCTATTAATATTAATGAGAGGTTTGCTCACATGAATGACAAGAGTCAGCCTGATGAGACTTTATTATTAGAAACTTCTGTATGTGTTTCTCTGAACATTATTGTATTTTAAGTGCAGTGCCCAAGTAATTTAAAATGCATCATTAAGTTGAGACTCTTTTCTTGATCTTTTGACATCTCTTAATTAATGCTTTTTTGCATGTTCATTCTTGTAAGTTCATTTTATGATTTCCCAATGGAAGTGGATCACTTCAGAAATAATTCTACTAAAAGGAGCATTATCTTACTGAAATATGTAGCTTAGGGACAGGTAGGAGGATATAAGTAACCTACAGGGGGAGTGAGAAAGCTAATTGGGCAAAGCCTACATAGCTAGCATAGTATGCACAAATCCAAGTTTTGAGTAAATTAATGGGAAAATGTTTTAAGTGATTTGGGCTCATTAGCATTTCTTTGTTGTTTTGCATCCACTCAATCACTTATTTCAGCCTGAGAGAATACCACCCGGGTGCATTCTGAGCTACTTCAGACAACAGAGAAATGGCTCCAAATCTCCTTGGAGCTGAGACTTTAGAAGTTAAAACAAAAAAGCAGTCACTGTGATAGTATATACACTATACAGAATATATATGTGATAGTGTGTGTGTGTGTATGTATATATATATCTATATCTATCTATCTATCTATCTATATATATATTTTGTGTGTGTGTGTGTGTGTGTATCAGCTGATAGGATTAAGGGGATTTCGATGTTTGTAGGGTCCTTTTGAAAGATTTTCCTAAATGTAGATGTTGCATAGCTGTGGACAGCCTACACCTGTGCTATCTATGTGAGGAGCAAAACTGAGCCTGCGGAAGTCTTGAACATTTATAAAGCCATTTGAAAGCAACCTTTATCCCTGTTTTCAGTACAATCCTGAAACTCTAGTACTACTAGTAGTAGTAGTACTACTACTACTACCTGAAACTCTGATACAGGTTGAACCTCTCGAACCCGGCACTCTCTAATCCAGCATCCATGGGCATCCGTGGTGCACCATGATTTTAGTTAGCTTGATGTCTACTTTTCATGAGTGTTGTCAGTTTTCCTGTGGTCCTGTAAAGTTTGTTTACAGCCACTGGTCCTGGTTCTCAGTATTCTGTGCTGTTATTCAGCTACAATTCACCCCCTAAGTGTCTTCTAAGAACCCAGGAAGCAGTGGAAGTGTTGGTAATGCTGCGAGCTACTAATGACCTCCTGTGGTTTGGCAAATTTTCTTTGGCACCAGTCAGATCCTGAGGGGTTCAATCTGTACAAGCCTAAGTAGAATCTATTTTTGTGTACTTCAGTTGCTACAAGAACTCATTAACGTTTAAGCAACAAGCAAATGCTGAAACTAAAATCAAGACAATGGGGACTGAGAAAGGAGAGACCACATGCTTGAATTGTCTTGGAACCACTTGAATTGTCTTGACTGGGCAAATCAACTCTGATTTCAAATTCAAACCAGCCAGAACCTTTGTTTGGAGTTAGAATAGAGCCTGAATCTAACCTTTTGTTAACCTCTTACAAAGATTGGTTACTTTTCCTAGTTACTTGCAGTTTCTATGTCCTTCTTTTTTTTTTTCCTGATTCTAGATAAGACCAAGAAATGGATGTGTCAAATGCCTCGAGAAAGAGGTTGTTGTAGTATGTAAAATAATTTAATAAGCAATTCAAGCCTTTGGGATGTTTTTTGAGCCTCCTAGGATTTGCCCAGCATTGGTCAGTTCAGGTTTTCTGGATTCTGTATTTTTGTACTTCAATCATCTGAAGAAGTGAATCTTACCCACAAAAATTCATGACCTCATATATTTGTTAATCTGTAAGGTGCTACGTGACATCTGATTATGCTACTGTATATACTTTGGGGCAGCTTATGTGATATCTCGGTCTTAATTCTCTGCCTGTAAAATGAGAACCATAGCTCCTATGCGTCTTGTGAATTTGAAATCAAGCCTATGTACATGATGTTTTCATACAAAGATTAATGGGCACCTGTCTACACAGCTCACAGAAAGGCATGCTGGGAAATCTAACAATTACAGTATGCTGCATATGCTGGTCACAAGTTATGTAACTGGATGCATGGGAAAAAAAGACTGAAGCACTGATTGTGGTTTTTTAAATCTTCAAAGAACAGAATGAAGCTTTTACTAAGGCTTAAAATTATACATGCGGTGTGCCAATAGTGCTGCCCATTTCAGATCAAGGAAAAAGGAAAAAATCAGGGATAAGGCCCTGGCAATGGAGGGAGTTTTTGCCAGCAGAGCCACATCTACATTGCTTGTTTTCTGCTGTGAATATGAAAATGAGCTAGGCTAATATGCAAATGAGTGGCCATTTGCAATTTTGTGAGCCCTCATTTGCATCATGCTGCTGGCAGCCAGACTGAATCTAGATGTGATCTTAGTGTGCAATTCCCTAGTTAATCTGTGCTGAGAATGTCTCTTGATTTAAATATGAATTGTACATGGGGAGCAGCAAACTCTGGGGTCAAGATTTTCCAAAGCGACTGTTTTCCAGTGCCTAAATTGTTTCACTTAAGAGGCCTGATTTTCTCAGTACTTTCTGAAATTCAGGCCTTTTGAATGTGGCTCATGTAGCACCCCTTTCCTCTACCCCCATATAATTGGAGGCAACAAAAATCATTAGTTATTTTTGAATGTGCTGGGCTTTTTTGAGAGCTGTGGGGGAAGAAATACACCCAAACCATGAAGAATTCAAAGTAGCAAAATGTTTCATTCCTCATACAAAACCCATGAACAATGCTGCTTTTTCCTGAATATTGTATATTGGTATTTAGTTGTTATAGAGCTTTCCTGTAAAAAAAAAAAAAAGCAAGATGTTTGGCTAATTCTTCTGGTATGTGGCTTGTGGAATTTGAACTCTTATCCTTACTCTAAAAGTGGAACCATGGGTTTGTTAACACCTGAGCAGACAACACAAAATTGATGTTATACTTGCAATTCAGAAAGCTATTGCACTCCATGGCTACGTCTACGCTACAGCTATTTGTTCACAGAATTTACTGTCAGAAGAGGACTTCTGGCCAAACGTCTGTCAACAGAGTGCAGCCAGACACAAAAGTGAATTAAGAGAGTGCTCTGCTCTGTCGACAGAGTGATTGGACTGCCCAGCTGCTTTTTTGACAAAACAAGCACGTGAACGCAGAGCAGATAGGGCTGTTTGTTGTCCTGGACACCCTTCTTCTTGAGAGGAAAGCCCTTCTCCACCCCCCCTAGAGTGTCCACAGTTTTTTTTTTGTTGTTGTTGACAAAAGAGGCTGTTCCTCACCTGGGAGAGGCAGAAGGGTATTGGCGGAAGTGCTGACTTTTGTCGACATACTGTCAACAAAACAAACTGTGTGTGTGGATATTCCACCAGATTTGTTGTCAAAACTCACTAGTGTAGACATAGCCCATAGACTCAAACCTGAGAGGGGTTAAATGACTCTTGAATCTCTGGTTCTCCTAGAATGCATTTATTTCTAAATTAATTTGTCCAAGATGTCAGGAGTTTGGATAGAGAATTTCTCCGGAAAACATGTTGGTTATGAACATTGTTCCAGTTGGTAGAGAGAATTTTTAATTAGAAGTGAAAACAACTTTTAATCTAAATAACCAACATAAAATATGTGTGTGCGTGGGACAGATGTTGCTCTGAATCAAGGCCAATATTGAAATCTTCAGAGCAGTTATTTATTTCATAAGAAACAACCATCAAGTAGTACAAATGGGCATATGATGAATTCATGACCACTTTTTGTTAAAGTGTTGTTAAAGTGTCTGCAGGTTGTAGAGAAATTGGAAACATTGAGGTTTTACTCATTGATTCCTTGAGAGCTGGTATTTCAAAATCAGTCTCTCTAGATGATAAAACCTTTTGAGGATTAGGCAGAGAAAGCAGCTCTCTATACAAATAACTGATTCCAACCCTTCAGTCTCTCTGAACACACACATACGTGGTCTGTCTGCCTTAATTGTACCTTCATTTAACTGCGGGTACCCTTTCATTCTTCCATGAATTTTAATGTGTCACATTTACTGAAGACAAATCTCACTCCTGTACTTCTGACTAGCTTATGCACTAATTAAGTCCTGTTTGTGCCTTCAGAATAAGCCTTGTTTGAATAAGCATTTCCAACTCAAGAGGAAGATGGAACTGGAATTCTTCTGGCCTTCACTAGGAGTAAATTTACTTTTGTATCTTTTGGAAAAGTATCAGAGAGGTAGCCATGTTAGTCTGTGGCTTTAAGTCATTAACAGAATGGCCCACTCCATTAAAATGATTCTGTGAATAACCTGGTTAGGTCCAGTGATGGTATCTCCAGAATAGATATGTGGACAAATCTGGCAGCAGGCTTTGTTGCAAGGAAAGGTCCCAGGACATGGGCCATATTCTCATGTTCCTCAACTAACATCATATAGGCCATCAAGTGCCAACAATACCCAGATGCTTTGTATGTGGGACAGACTTCAAACTCTCTCAGACAAAGAGTTAATGGGCACAAAACAGACGTCAAAATACTCCTGATGCACAAACCAGTTAGTCGGCATTTTAATGGAGTGGGCCATTCTGTTATGACTTAAGAGTGTGCATCTTATTGAAGAAGAATTTTCAGTCTGCTTTAGAAAGAGAAACTGCTAAACTCTTTCATATTCAAATTCAACACATTAACATGTAGTTTGAACTGGGATGCAAATTTTCTGGGACATTATAGGGCTCTTTGGCATACTTGGCTTAATCTAATTTTGATTCCCCCCGCCCCTCCCCACCCCTCTGCTCTCTGATTTGCTCACCTTGATAATTTTTTTTCTGATTTGTCAACTTTGATTACTGTTTTTGGTTCTCTATCCCTTAAACATTGAGTCTGTTCTGGTATGGCTATGGTCTGAAGAAGTGGGTCTGTCCTGCGAAAGCTCACCTAATAAATTATTTTGTTAGTGTTTAAAGTGCTACTTGACTGCTTTTTTTGTTCCTCCTGAAAATGTAGAGCTAAATCTTTATCGCATATATGGACAAACAGGTCAACATTTTTTTTTCTTTCTGAACTGCAATTTTTTGGAAAGATATAGGTTTTAACGAAAACTTTATCAAAAGAGTCACTATGCCCCAGGATGAAATTGATTGTTGAATCCAGAGTGAGTGACACCTACACATAGACAGATGTCTCCCCAGAATAGGCAGAATCCTGGTGGTTATTTGGAAGACCTTGTTCAAGGGGTTGCTCTGAATCATGGAGATATGAAGGACTTGAACACGAGTCTTCTGCCTATCAGGGGTATGCTTTGACCACTGGATTATTGGCTACTTAGAAGTGATGGCATCAGAAAATGAACAAGAAAATTTGAAACTTCAGTGTTTTTCTTAACGGGATTGCGGTTTTCTGGCCACCTACTCCATAGCCGTAACCCTCAATTATAAAGCAAAAAGCTTTGTTGACTTTGCTTTGACAGCTGAGAGACATGGCATACTTACATCATTGTTTGGATCATGCCTTCCGGTAATAGGCTATAAACATTTAATTTGAAACAGAAGCTTAATTACTATTGATTATTTTTCAGGAATAAAGTAGACTTAAAATTCCAATGATTAACATTTTCATCCATAAAGAGCATTTATAATACATGATTCAAAAATCTTCAGCTGAATATCTTTATTTAAAGTATACAAAATAATTCACAGCACACTGATTGCTGTTCTGGAAGCTAAAGTCATATGCCATTTTCATATCCCTTGAAGCATCACAAAAAGCTCACTTCTCAGTGTATTGCAGAGCAGAAAGCTGCTGGGAAACAGGAGGTACTGTGATTCCTCATTTATAATTTTCCATCCGTGAGCTTTAAAGATTTCAGATTTAAAGATGTGTGCGTTTTGGTCTTTCTTTGCAGCATGACCATTCAATGCCAAAAAAAGAAATGCATTCTGTGCACTGAAGAATTGCTAATGACATGATCTGGAGGGTTTACCAGCAGTTACGGACTGGTAGGGAGTCCTTCCTGATCTCCTGCAAGGGTTTTGCAAAGGAGGAGATAAATGTCCTTTCTCTGTTTTATGAGTTCAAAGGTTGGAATGATGCCTTCAAAGTCTGATGAGAAAAAGGCTGAAGTTGATGCTCAAGAAAAAACTGTTAAACAAAAACAGAAATAGAAAAAAGGGGCCTGAGGCAAATGCATGGCTGACACTTGCCCCGTAGAAAATATTTTTTTTGAAAACTCAATTTAAAATTGTGACACATGGCCAGAAAGGATGGAGTGACTTGTAGAAATAACCAGTATTCAACCTTTTAGAATATATCTACACAGCAGCATTATTTAAAAATAAGCTGTTATCAAAGAGATTTTCTGCAATAGCTTATTTTGAAATAACGTTACTACAAACTGGGGCTATGTCTACACTACAGCGATCTGTCCGCTATAGTTACTGTTGGAAGAGGTCTTCTGGCAAAACTTCTGTCAACAGATCATGTCCGCAGACAAGAGTGGATTGAAAGAGCAATCTGCTCTGTTGACAGAGAGCGGCCAGACTGCTTGGCTGTTGTCTTGACCAAATGACCGACCAGAAGCTCAGCAAACAGGGCGCTCTGGTGAACCAGAAGCTCTGTCTCTTGACAAAGGGACCCCTGAAGCGTTTACATGGCTTTTTTGTCAACAGAAACGGTCAACAAAGACATTATTCATCATCATGGAGAGGCAGAACGCTGTCAACGTTAGGTGCCAAATTTTGTCAACAGGTTATTGACAAAATACATTTTGTGTGTGGACACTCCCCAGGTTTTGTGAACAAAAGCCAGGTTTTATCAACAAAACCTTCTCATGTAGACATCGCCAAAATGAATTTCAAAATAGCCCTCAGCTATTTCAAAATAGGCTCTATTGTGTGTAGATGGTCTGTTTCGAAATAGTCACTGGACACACTTTAGCTATAGTGTTCAAACACTATAGACCCTATTCCCCATCTACACAGCTCCTATTTCAAAATAGGTGCTATTTTCTCATTGAATGAGGTTTCCCTATTTCAAAATAAGCCTACTGCTATTTCAAAACTATTTCAAAATAGCAGTTGTGTTATGTAGACACTAGCAAAGTTATTTCAAAATAATTTGGCTGTGTAGACAGACCCTTAGGGACATACCTGTGGCTATTTTTTGTGTTTTCATGTAGATTTAAAGGTTAACAATACAGTTAAATGGTTCCTATCCATACGGTATTCCTCTCTCTTTTGCAGTGTAAAGGAAATCATCTGAGAATGATAGAAGGCAGTTGCCTTACATTAATCCCTATAACTAATTACCAGTGATGTTTGGGAGATGGGTCTGTTTGGAAGTCTCCAGGATTGCTTATTGTTCATCCAGGACTGAATGGTTAAGTGCCTTCTGGGAAACTGTAAAGAGGCCCTTGGGACCTGATCCTGTTTATTTCAGATCTGCGTAAGGTTTCATGCAGGGAGAGCCTAAGCCATTAAGACAGACTTCAGTCATAAACTGGACTATCCTGAATATAACATTGTACATTGTATTACATTTTAAAATAAATGTTCAATTAGCTAGTAAGAACTGGCCATGTGTATGTGAGGTGAGATCTGAAATATTAATTAACCTGGAAGGTAATGTGGCCAATCCTTTGGGACTGATGGAACTTCATTACTTGATGAGTAAGATCCTCACTGGTACTCATTAAATTAACTTGGGTGTCTGGGTGGGTGCTTTAAAGGAACTACATTGTTGACTTCTGGGTAACCAATAAGCTCTCATGGAAGCTGTTTTGTGGTGGCTTCATACATGTATGTATTGGAATAATCACCATCTATGGGGATTGCCTGCCCCTTCTTTTCAGTCTTGCACTAATTGATTAACCACAGTTGGCTCCTCTGTGACCCCAGTCACATATAGTCTTAAAAGTTGTAGGAAGGTTGGGCAATGGAATTCTTATGGTAAATTGCAACTTTTTTGAGATTTCCTTCCATCCTGAGTTGGGGCAAGTTTCAAACATTTTGAAAATGATTGTGGCTCAGCAATAATGTAATTTCAGTAGGGCTTGAATGCATGTTATAATGTAGAGATATAATTCTGAAATATATTTATAATTAATTTGTGCTATTGTCTGAATATGAAGAAGTTTGGAAGGACAGAGAAACAAGTTCACAGTGTAGGTCTTCTCTGTACCATACCCAAATGTGGTGTTACCTCAATAAAAAAGATGTGTATGTTTGATCATGCATCATGAAGCACATGCAATGAGCAGAACTCTAATTTGCCCTCCGCTTGGAGGACAGTTTGTATGGGGGCAAACTTACTCTTTGGCAATAATTCTAAAAGGCCTTCCTATTTCTGTTAACACCTTCTCTCTGAATTTCCTATTTCCTTACTGCCCCAGAATTAATAAGAACTAAGTTTCTCATTTCTCACCAAAGAATGCTACTTCCCTGATGGCATTTAACACCTAACTTTCCATTTGAAAGTCTCAGCCTTAAAAAGGTGAACTAGTATGATGCCCCTTGCACAGACAAGTTCACTAAGCTGCTGAGAAATGCAATGACACTGCTATGTAAACATACAGTGTGCTGGAATGGAGAGTAGAACCTATGTTGCTAAGGTGGCTTGTGTCTATCCTGTGCCTTAGAGATAACAAGTCATTTTCACAGAATTACTTGATTGCAAGTAGTTGAATGCAGAATTCTTCATATGGGTTGCCTTATCCCGTGACCAAGTTTGCTCCGTCTATTACTTAGCATTCACCTTCCCCTTTGGTAAAGGGTACAGGACCTATATTAAATGAATGGTCCCCTTGGGTGAAAAGGTGTATGCTTTTACCTTATAGAAGTTATAAGAAGGTATGCTTTTACCTTATAGAAGAACCTCCCTGGTCCAGGACCCTTAGGATTGGAGCCGTCCTGGATCGGGGATTTTGCTGGACCAGAGGAGGTCAATACTCCCTTATTGGCCTCCAGCCCCTGCTTTTGGGAACCCAGTCGTCACCCACACCATGCTCCAGCCCTGATCACTGCTGTCTGTCTGGCCACAGCTCCCTGGCCGCCAATTTCCCAGCCCAGAATCTGCTCCCCAGCCGTGGCTAGCGCTTCCTAGCCCCGTCCGTGGGCTGCTACTCCTGGGCCCTAGCCACAGCTTGCTGTAGCTTCCTGATGTCTGACAGCCCCCTTGTCCCCAGCCTGGCTGTGTCTTCCCCTGTGGTGCTCCCTGGCTGCCAGTCTTCCAGCTGGCTCCCCCTTGAAGCCTCCAGACTCTCTGGTCCAGCAGCACCTGTAGTCCTGCCAGGCCATGCATGTTGCTGGACCAAAGAATCCAGGATTTCAGAGGTTCAACCTGTACAATGCAGATTTTAATGAAGATGCAGGAACATTCTTCAGTTTTTCTTTTCCAAGTTGCTTCCTGGATTTTCTGTGCAACAGATAACATGCACAATGATACATTAGTGAAAAGCGAGCGCTTGTAGCCTGATCACGTTGTCCCTGTGCTCTTTCTTTTCTCTCTTTTAGAGGTCAAAGCCCTTTGTGATGTCTTGGCAGGCTAAATGCTATAAAAGATTATGTTGTTGCCATTATAAAGGAAATATTTCCTGTTACAGAGTTTATTGCTCAAATGCAGCTAGAAGACTGTATAATAATTCACTATGAATGTTTCTTTTATGAGTTGCTGAAATTAGTAATGCAGGTGGAAGGTCCCATATGAAAATATTTTAACCACAGTAAATTACAGGTTGTGCCCAAAAAGGGGGATCTGATTTCACCATCTTTCTATGCTGTCCCTCAGTGGTGGTATACCAGAGCAAGAGCTGTGTGCCCTAATTTATTTCTTAGCCACAGCATAACAATTTGGCTCTGAAGATCCTGAGAAGGTGCAATAAAAGCCCAGGAAAAGTTAGAAAAACAACCCCTATGATCATCCCCTCTCCACCTATGGGTTTCCACAGAATTATCCCATTGGTGCCTGCCTCCTTTCCCCACCTTTTCACCACCCCCTCCCTCCCAGCTTTGGAACAGGCAGAAAGGATGGGACCTTCCATACTTGCTGATGACCATGGATCTGGTAAGGAACCTCCTGGATTGTAGCATTTAAGTGATTCTCCTAAATTGTATTGACTTACTATGTACAACCATGTCTCGCTGTACTGGCCAGTCCCAGTGAGGATAAAAGTGAAGCCCAAATAATGGAGCTTCTCCTTAGATCTGGCCAAGGAGCATTGTCTTTCTTTCGATGCTAGGAGTCCCCAGTTTGTTCCCTTGTAATGGCTGTGGTCTCTGTATGTTTATGGACTACAAATCCATAGGAACTGTATAGATGGGGGAGTATATCGCGCTTATCTTAGTGAGTGTGACCAAGTGTTCTGCTGCTGGGTGGTCCTGAAGACACAAGTATTGTGAATGCTCCAGTGTAACCTTTCATTTATCAGTAGTTAGGGTTAATTCTACTTTGGGCCGGGGCTGGACTTGATAACCTCCTGAGCTCCCTTCCAACTCTAGGATTCTATGATACTATGAGTAGCATCTGTCTTGCATCCATACTCTCACTGAAGCTCACTAATCTCAATCTGTGTATTAAATAAGCCTTGCTTGCAATTGACAAGACTTCATATCCCTGCAGGTTGCAATGCTTGAGTGGCAGTGTGAATGCATCCAGTTTATGATTTAACAGAACCAGCTAAGCAGTCCTATCCTGTGCATTACCAGTGAGCTTACAACTGCTGTGTTGGGTTCCTTCTGCATTCCTCTGCCCCAGTGTCTTCTGAAACAAAAGTTATCCCTCTTTTCAGACAGATCTGATAATCATGTACAACACACGTTGCATACAGACACTATTGGAGATGCCAAATCCAAAGTTTTGTCACCATACAATGATAATTGCCCTGGCTCTATATCATAGTCCTGGAGGTTCTCGATTGCTGGAACATGTAGTCCCAACTGCTTAATAGCAATAAGACTATGACTGCAACTGGAAAAAAGATAGCGTTGGGGGCAGGGGAGGAGACTGATGGAGGAGGAGGAGTCTGTGCAGGGAGGTTGTCCAGCATCCCCTTAGGGATGGCCCTGGTTTCCGCAGCCATGACTGTTTGAACTAACTCACTAAGAGTAACAGGCGTGCTGAGGCTCTAGGAACTGACTGACTTAGGGAACAGTGAGGCATACAGAGGGGGAGAATTTGATTCTCATTCAGTCAAATGGTTTGAAAACTGTTTAATTTCCTTAAAGGAGAAAAAAACAAAGAAAATAAAGACTGCAGAGCAAGTGGGGGAAAAGGAGAGCTTGTTAAAAGAAAAATTTGCCTGAGGTGTGCTGTGGGTTTTGGTTTTTTTATTTTTTCATTTGCTTTTCAGGCAACTAGGTCAATATGGGGGTGAATTATCCTTTCAGAAAACTCACTTGTGACACTTGAAAATAATGAGTTTTTAGATCCTCCTCCTCCAAGCGGGTTAAACCTCTTGACTATCTCTAAATAAGGCAGTACAGTTCAGTGGTAGCCCAATTAAAGTGTTCACAAAACCTTAACTCAGTAACCTAATAATTGCATCTTGTATGTCAGATGACCTATTCTATCAGAATTTTGTTCGCTGCATCTCAAAACTAGGCTTCAAACTTCATGCTACATTCAGACCTTGAATGCAACGGAGTGCATTCGTTAACTGGGGGTTCTTTTTTCACTGACAGTTGGCTTCTGATTTTGGGGCATTTTGTGTGTTTGTATGAAAGTTAGATGGTTGAGACTAACAACGTTATGGCATCTCATAATATAATGTTAATATTAATATTAACTAGTCAGAAACATTAATCTGAATAAAGTGGACAATATGAAAATGGATACTCTACATATAATAATTTTAGTAACACAACAAGTACAAATTCTGCCTGGTAACAACAGAATGTGTTTTTTGACTTGCAGATATTAGGTTGAAGATGGCAGTGGCTTAAGGACATTTAACCGGAATCATTGACATCTATTATTTGTTATGTAGCTGGCACAGTTAAAGGTACAATTTGTTTCTGCAAAGTGCTGTAGCTATAAATACATATATGAAGTATTTACTTCTTGACAGCGAAGAGCTTCAACATATGAATTAAGCATTGTCAAGCTGATATCTATAGGAGATAAAGGAAATGCCTTCCTAAAGCACAAGGCTTTAGGAGTTTGTTTTGTTAGTGTTGCAAATCAGAACTATATAGATTGGTATCTAGAAATCAACTATTAATTCAATAGTCTGGCTTGTGTCTACATACTGCCCTCTACTGGAAGGACTAGTAAGAGCTATGAGATTAGTTGAAGGAGGGTTTTTGTTTTGTTTTTCAATTTCTTAACGGTATATTGCAGAGTGATTCAGGAATAGCTTATTTCAGAGTTGTGATTCCAAAATAAGCTATTCTGGAATAACACACCTACACTACAGGGAAGTCCCCAAATAAGCAAAACATATTCTAAAATAGTGTGTCCACACACACTAGAGCCTTTTTCGGTGCTTCCAGGGGCTCTAATCCAAAATACTGACTGTATCTACACTACACCCCCCTTTTAAAAGGGGGATGCAAATAAGTGAGATCAGAAATGCAAATGAGACATGCATTTAGATATTTTATGCCTCATTTTGATATTCTTGCACAATCTCACTTCCAGAAGAGCCTTTTCCAGAAGCATAAACAGCCATGTAGCTGGGGTTCCTTCTAAAACAAATCCCATTTTTGGAAAAAACCCTTCTTCTTGAAGCAAAATTGGCACTATTCCTTATGAAATTAGGTTTATCAAATTTGAAATAAGCCATCCACTAATTTGAAATTATTTTAAAATACCGGTTGCATTGTGTAGATGCCTGCAAAGTTATTGTAAAATAGCAGTTCTTATTTTGAACTAACTTTGCGGTGTAGACGCACCCAAAGGGACATCAAAATTATCATCTAATCCAGACCCCTGCACAATGGCGGCACTGAGAAAATCTAGACCACCACTGACGGCGATATTTGATCAGCCTTTTCTTAAAAATATCCAGTGAGGGGGACTCCACAACTTCTCTTGGAAACCTGTTCTGGAGCTACACTACCTTGACAGACAGAAAGCTTTGTCCTAATATGGAACCTAAATCTTCCTTGCTTTACATTAAGCCTGTAGATTTTCATCCTTCTGTCAGTGTATGAAGAGGACAATTGATCACTGTCCTCTTTATAAAATCCCTTAACATATTTGAAGACTGTCATCAAGTCCCCCTCTGTCTTCTTGGCTAACCGGGCCTGGAAGGGTTTATTTGATTTTTGCTCATAGGTCAGGGTTTCTAAATCTTTTAGCATTTCTCTCCGTTGGGCTCTCTTCAATTTGTCCACATTTTTCTTCAAGTGTAGTGCCCCGAATTGGAAATGGCATTTCCAGCTAAGGCCAGGGGCAGGCCCCTCAATGGATGGTAGGGACAAGCATGGCAATTGCACAGGGGCCCAGCATTTCATTGGGTCCCAGAGCTCCTAGGTGCCCTTGTTGCTACAGTAGCCCCTTTGAAATGCCACACAAGTACCACTCCATCACTCCATGTGGCTCTGAGGGCTGGGGGAGCCATCCCATTCTCTGGGGGTGCTAAGGGCTGACTGACTTCAGCCCCACCTCTTTTGCCCAAGGCTACCCCCCTTTTGGGGCGTGCAGTGGGCCCCCCACACACATACTACCTCTGGGCCCATGGTGGTTGTCAGCCCCACTGGTGATGGGCAGCCTGTGCACCCCTGTTCAGAGAGGCGAGTTCTCTTTCTTGCCCTTTCCACACATACCCCCTTTGCTCTCACCAGTCAATCTGCCAGTCCAGCCCCAAACCCTTCTGGTGCCTGGCACAGCCCTGAGCCACAGCCAACCTAACTCAGCTAGTGAATTTTGTTTTGTTGTGTTTTATGTGACCGGTTAGGTGCTTCTTCCCTTTGGAGCTAAAGGTTATGCGTTCTGTGTGGAGGTACACATCTGGTAAGGTGATGGCTGCAGTGTCTAACAGATGCTATGAATTGGTTAATGTACCAGCAAAATCATCATTGATTAACTCACCTTGGAAAGCAAATCCTAATTTAATGAGATTAAAGTGATAGCAAAAAGCAAGGGACCATTGCTGAGCTGCAATAAGTGATGGAGTAATTATCATTTAGAAGGCAAATTCTGGAATAATGATCCCACCTTGAAGATATAAATCGTGGAGTTGAGCCATTCTGCTATGGTAGGCATGTTAATTATCATCCACAAATTTATGAGCTCACTTTTCTTCGTAATGTATGTTTTGTCATTCTGGATCAGACCTTTCAAAAGGATAGATAACAAAGGGGAGGAATAAATGGTCGGTTTTCACACTGCAAGGAGGAGACAGTGGAGACTGTTACCCTGTGCTGTTCAACATATTCATAAATGATCTGGGAAAAAGGGGTGAACAATGAGGTGGAAAAATTTTGCAGATGATGCAAAACTACTCAGGATCGTTATGTCAAAAGCTGACTAAGAAGACTAAGAGGGATTTTGCAAAACCAGGTGACTGGGCAACAAAATGGTAGATGAAATTCAATGATGATAAATGCAGAGTAAAGCACCCTGGAAACTGTATAATCACTACATGTACAGAACAATGGGGTGTAAATTTAGCCATTTTTACCAGTCAAGAAAAAAGATCCTGGAATCATTATGGACTGTACTCTGAAAACATCTTTTCAATGTGTAATGGCAGTCAAAAAGTTAGCTGTGTTGGGAACCATTGGGAAAGGGCTAGACAAAGAAACAGAAAATATCATAATGCCACTATACACAAAAACAGTCTTATAGCACCAACAAAATAATTTATTAAGTGATGAGCTTTAGTGGGACAGATCCACTATGAGTCATGGACCATGTGCACACTGGCCATGTCTACACAGTGCGCTGCTGCTGGCAGGGTCGTACAAATGAGGGCACTCAACAATGCAAATGCCTGCTCATTTGCATAGTCGTGTGCCTTGTTTGCATAGTCACGCGAGATCTTTGTCCCGCCAGAGGCTTCTGTTGTCACAAAACAAGCCATGTAAATGGGGTTCTGTTGACCAAAACCTCCTGCTTGTCGACATCCACTTATCCCTCATAAGGGGGGTCAACAGAACCCCAACTACATGGTTTGTTTTGTGATGACAGAAACCTCTGTTGGAAGAGTGATCTCATGTGACTGTGCAAAAGAGGCACGCAACTATGAAAATGAGCACTCATTTGCATTGCCGAGTGCCCTCATTTGCATGACCCTGCCATCAGCAGCGCACTGTGTAAACATGACCATTGAGTACTGCATGCAGTTCTCGTTACCCCATATGTTAAAAAAAATGCATTTGAGCTGGAAAAAGTACAGAGAAGGGAAGTGCAAATATTTAGGGGTACAGAACAGCATCCATAGGAGAAGAGGTTTTAGAAGACTGGAACTGCTCAGCTTAGGAAAAAAGATGCTGAAGGGAGATACAAGAGAGGTCTATAAAATCATTAGCAGTGTGGAGAAAGTAAAAGTGTTACCTTTCTTTTAAGAGGGAGGGATAGCTCAGTGGTATGAGCATGGGCCTGTTAAACCCAGGGTTGTGAATTCAAACCCTGAGGGGGCCATTTAGGGATCTGGGGCAAGTAGATTTGGAAAAAAAAATCCCTTAGGGATGGTGATGGTGCTTGGTCCTGCCAAGAAGGCAGGGGACTGGACTTGATGACCTGCTGAGGTCCCTTCCAGCTCTGTGAGATGTGATGTGATGTGATGTGGCAAACAGGCCTGCTGACAGGGTGAGATGAAGGGAGCAATTGCCCAGGGACCCAGGCAATTTGAAAGGGTTTGCAGGCCCCTGGCCTTTGCTGGCAGCATAACAGGGCTCAGGCAGTCTTCCTACCCACCTTCCTTCTGCACGGCTCCCTGAAGTGGCTGGTGTGTCCCTCTGGCCTCCAGGTGTGTATATTGCAGGGGTGTCTCCACACACTGCTCCTGCCCTGAGCTCAAGCTGCACAGCTCCCTTTGGCCAGGTACTTTGGCCAAAAGGAGCTGTGGGGAGCAGTCCTTGTGGAGACACCCTGGCTCCCACCTGGGATCTGCTACCAGAGGTCTATGCAGGACTCAGCACAGACTGAGGGGTGATTTGATAGCAGTGTTCAATTTCCTGAAAGGGCACTCTGACAAGGACGGGGAGAGGCTGTTCTTCGTAGTGACAGATGGCAGAACAAGGAGCAATGGTCTGAAGTAACATAGGGAGAGGTGTAGGTTGGATACCAGGAAAAACTATTTCACTGGGAGGGTGGTGAAGCACTGGAATGTGTTACCGAGAGAGGTGGTGAAATCTCCATCCCCGGAGGTTTTTAAGTCCCAGCTTGACATAGTCATGGCTCGAATGATTTAGTTGGGGCTGATCCTGCATTAGTCAGTGGGCCAGGACTAGATGACCTTCTAAGGTCCCTTCAGCCCTAGGATTCTATGACATTTTCAGGAGCCACCCAAAATAGGCACTAACCTGTTCCGGCACCCCAACCTCCTGCCCCAGTCTAGAGTCCACAATTAAACTCCCTTTCAAAGCCCACACCCTGCCTTCCTCCTGCACCCCGACCTCCTGCCCCAAGCCAGAGACTGAACACTCTTCCACACCTCAACCCTCTGCCCCAGCCTGGTAAATGTGAGGGAGGGTGGGAGAGGGCAAACAATGGAGAAAGGAGGTAGATGGAGTGAATGGGGGTGGGCCAGGGTGTGCCCTCATGGAAGGGGTGGGCCAGGGGTGGGACAAGGGTCTTTGAACAATCAGACAGCTGGCAACCCCACTGGGTGGCAGTGCAGGTGCAGCAACACCCAAATGTCATGTGAACGATGGGCACACCATGACCATGCATGGGGGTTTCCCTGACTGTTCTGTCCTAAGAACAGGAATAGGCTTTGTTCGGCTTGCTGTCACAACACACAAGAACCAGATGCCATCCAATAAAATTCATAGGCATCAGATTTAAAACAAGTATAAGGCAATACTTCTTCACACAATGCATAGTTAACTTTGGAAACTTATTGCCTGGGAATGTTGCGAAGGACAAAACTATAACTGGGTTATTAAAAGAATTAGACAGATGCCTGGAGCATAAGTCCATCAATGACTATTCGTCTAATTGATTTGGGATGCAGCCCCAAGCTATGGAAGTTCCTAAGCCTGAGATGGCCAGAGATGGAGGCTTGCTCTACATTAGGCAGGTAAGTCAATTGTAGATATGCAATTCTAGCTAGATACAGCAATCACGTAGCTACATTCGACTTATCTGCAATCGACTTACTTGTCTGCCTACAGAGAGGGAAGTCTGTGATATTGAGGTGTACAGGGGTCGACTGCCAACCCCAGATAGTTGGATTTCATGCATCTCTGCCAGGTGTGCAAAATTGAACTCTGGACAACATACCCCGAGTCCTGACAACACTGTGGATCACTCAAAATTGGTGATCACTCTTTGGTTCATTCCCCCTGAAGCATTTTGTGATGGCTGCTATCAGAAGACAGGACACTCTGAACTAGATGGACCATGGGTCTCACCCAGTATGGCTGTTCTTATGGTCTTTGATCCGGTCAGGCCTGTTTCTGAGGGCTGGTTACTACAAGTGGTCAGAAGTGGTTTAATCGCTACTGGTGCATATTCCCTGCTTCTCAGCACACCTTGAGTGCACCAGACCCTCCACTTGGTTACTCCAGCTTTATCAGGTTTCCCACCCATGCAACAGCCAGTCTTCCAATCCCTCAAACCAGCTCTGAGTCCATCAGTGAGTGCTCCTCCTGCCTGTGGTTACTGCTCCCAGCATGCGCCGCCAGAAGTCTTTGCTGTGGAAGGGGCAGAGGAGAAATTAGAGGCTTTGAGTTGAGGAGATAAGTTTCTTCTATTATTTGCTGTCCTACTGAGAGTAGTGGTCTCTTTGTAATACATCACAATTGGCTGCTGTGGAAGAAATGATTATTGTCACTAGCAGATTAAATCCGTGGGGGGAATAAAAAGAAGAAGGCATATGCAAACTCTTTAAAGAAATATGATTGTCGTGCAGATGTCTTAATATATTGAATGGAAGGGAGGGATACTAATTTGTCCATGCAGAATTGTCTCTAAATGGGTTTTTTACTGAGGCATCATTTCTTAAAGTACAGTGACATCTAGAAAGTAGGTTGGGATTTCATCACAGGCAGAACAGATCTGTTGGTTTGAAAATAATTGTTTGAACATCACAATAAGGTTTAGAAGGGTTTTTGCCTCTAGAATATATGGCTGTAAATGCTGGCACAAATGGAACTGGCAGCAATTGTTACGGTATTTGTCTCTTCAAGCCAGCAGCTCCGGTAATCAATAAATCTGTCTTGAAATTTCAGTGTGACACTTGCTATGATTCCACCTAAAAATATGGCTGCTGGCGTTAAACTGAGCACAGTTCACAAAACAAACATGCCCTCTGCAGGTCACTGGAATGAGATGCACTGCTTTGCAACTTGTGCTGTGAACTTAAAAAAGGTCACATCAAATAAACTCGACACAGTGCAGTGTATGCATTAAATAAAAAAACCTGTCAAATGTAACAGTGAGGCAGAAGTTGGTTAGGGAAAAGCAAACTGGGAATATTCCTGTTGTTTTTCACTTTCTTTCTTTGGACATGCTCACTGCCCTTTTGAACTCACTTTTCACAAAAAATCAAATGAGACAGTTTTACTGGCATGAATATTCATTACACATAAGTTTCAAGGCTCAGTTGCCCATGGAGTGTTCTTAAATTTGTGGGCCTTGTTTCCTATTGGGACAGGGGGTTACAAATTGCATCAGTTAGGAGAGCACAAATTTTGTGCTCTGTAGGGCAGTGTTAATTTGAGGTTGTGTGTCAACAGAGTCTAGCAAAAGGCTGTCGTACTAATGACATGAGCTATGTGATCAGCTCTGACTACTTTTATGTTGCTGCAACCCAATAGAGTTACATAGCTGGAGGGTCCAGTGTAAACCACACACCCACTGGCTGTGGGTCACTGTCCCACATAGTGGCACCTAGGCCATTCACACAGACAAAGAATGAGTCTTCTCTATAGCCCGAGCTGAGAGGCAGCTGGCTTTTAGCTCAAACTGTACAGACTCCTGCACTAAGCTCCAGAGGTCCTGGTTTCGAGTCTACCTGGCAGTGGTTACGCCTCCTCTTTGGGATAGGACAATGCAGGACTGAATATGACCTGCAAATCACAGTTCCATTACTTGGAGAAGTTTATTAGACAGACAAAGGAGAAGTTGTGCAGTCAGTACAAGAAATGCAGTGGACAAATAAAGTTCTGCTGTCACTCCTGAAGTTACGTAAGAAAAATTAAGGAAAAAACCTCTTTCCGTGAAACTCTTCGGAGGGAGAAGAGACTTTATGTTAACAATAGCTTTAATGAGAAAATGTATTTTGTGAAGAGGGGAAAGTTTCCCAAATAAACTTAGTCACAAATAAGAAAATGTTAGTTTTTTTTTAAAACCTCAGTTTCTTCCAGTTTTCACTGATGAAAATATTAAATTAGCATTTAAAGGAGAGAAGAGAAACAGAAAATGCTCGATTTTTTTTTTCCGTTTACCTTTCCTGCCCCACATTTTGACTTAACGATCATGCCTGTCATTTGTCACAGGCTGTTGCAATGAAGTTCATTAAAAGTAAAAGAATACGCTTTTAGCTTGAGCAATATGGGCTTGGACGTCTTGGGTTGGCTTCACTGACAGCCAGAGTTTATTATGTGTACAAAACAGTCTCAACTTCTCATTGTGATGTACTGCTCTCATTGTATCGTAGAAATGGTGATGTTGCATCACAACTTGGAGTCTTCATAATGTTATGAAGTAAAATATGTGAGGTTTTTTTTTTTCAGGAAGGATAAAGTTACAGTACTGGTAGCCATATCTAAACAACATGCTACACCAATAAAATGAGGAATGAGTTAGAGGTTCTTGCCACCTTTTAGATGCTAACAAAGAGACATGTGGGGATAGATTTAATAGCTTCTCTGCGTCACATTGAATCTTCTTGTATCCATTTTATGTAGTTAATTAAAAACCTTCCCCTGCAAACTGTGACTCCCTGCTTCCTTTTAAATACTACAGTTAAAATAGGTGGAAGCCAGGTGTTTTGGCTGAACATAATAGATTGGGGGAAATAGAGGCAGATAAAAACATATGGAGAGGCATACAAGAGGATTCTTCTTTGATTATGGGGTTCTTCTTCAGCAATGGCTGATGCTTCAGAGCACTGGTCAGGTGAACATTATCAGAAACTTGCTCTTAGGTGGGGCTTGCCAGTTTGGATACAAATGAGTATTTTGTAAGTTTTCCATTGCTACTATCCAGATAGCAACCAGAGCAGCATATGAGAAAGAGAAATGGGAACTCAATGGCCAAATCAAAAGGGAGCAGGTAAGACAACCCAAACAGAAAAGGAGGGCAAGTACAACACAAAAAGGAAGTGGGAGGAAGGGGAAAGTTTTATATATGTACCCCAGAGGCACTCAGGCCATTGACATGAGAGAGTGAAGTTACTGCTCTACAGCCTTAGCTGAGAGCGAGCTGGCTTTCCTCTCATGCCATAGAGCACATGGTTTTAGTTCCTAAGGCCAGAGGTTCATTCCTTCCTGCCAATGATCTGGGTCTATTGGCTTTCATGTATAGAAGAGTGATGATGGAAAAAGAATGCTACAGATGAGAGAGAACACAACATGAGAGAGAGAGACAAATTGAAATGATTTCCTATGAAATAAAATGAGTGTCGAACTAAGGAAGGAGTGAGGATTAATAGAATGTTATTAAACAAAGAGTAGGTGTATGAACATGATACATCATGAGACTAGTGAAACAGTTAGGATTAGGTGAATATGTTACTTGAGGAAATGATATTTGACTCTTCTGCTTAATTATTGGTCACAACCAGATCACAATTTTTTTCCTTCCCTGCATTTATCATTCATCTTTATTTGGCAAACTTCTCTACAATTTCTTTTTCTTTCTTTGCTCTACGAATTCATAAATATAGCTTCCTGTGTGTTTTGAAACTTGTTCTAAACTCAAGTGGTATTCAGTGAATGTAATTCATAGCTTTGAAGTTAGCAAGCCCATGTGTAAGTCCCATTGGCTTCATTAGAATTTCCGCATGATCTGAAAGCTGAACGTGTGCTCACGTTGATTGTCATGGAGTTGGGAACTTTGAAATTGCCGTATGTTTCAAAGCAGGCCTGAAGTGGACATTTCCTGCCTTCAAGATTCATTTTCTGCTTCCCTTCCAATCCTCCTCTGCATTCTGTGTGGCTGCACGAGCCTGTTCTTTATCCTCCATTTCTGCAGCTGAACTGTAGTGTAAGACTACACCAATTAAGCTGTATTTTGCAAAATGCACTGGGGAAAGGAGGGAGGGAAACATCCTTCCAGTGATCCTGCTCTTACATTTTCTTGTACTATCAGAAGCTAGACACAATAGAAGTCTGCATGTTAGGGTATATGTGCACTACATAATTATTCCAGAACAGTTTATTCCAGAGTTGTTATTCCAAAATAAGCTATGCCAGAATAACACATCCACACTACAGGTGAGCCCCCAAATAAGCAAAACTTATTCCAAAATAGTGTGCCCATACACAATAGAGCCTATTTTAGATTAGAACCCCTGGAAGTACTACACACCAGCTTTATTTCAGAATATGCTATTTTAGAATAGTTTGTTTCAAAGTAGCCCCCTGTCTACACAGCCCCTATTCTGAAATATCTATGTCAGAATAGGCACTGTTCCTCAGAATCAGGTTTACCAAATTCAAAATAAGCCATTCTCTACTTTGAAATTATTTTGAAATATCAGGTGCCCTGGGTAGATACAAAGTTATTTCAAAATATCTCCTATTATTCCAATATAACTTTGCTATGTAGACATACCCTTGGATGCTTTTATGGACCCTCTTACCTTAGTATCTAAACCTCTTACAATAAAGATTGCCTGTGTCCTCACACTCTCCCAATGACATAAGAGCTGTGTCTAAACGTGCACGCTACTTCGAAGTAGTGGCACTAACTTCAAAATAGCGCCCGTCGCGGCTACACGTGTCGGGCGCTATTTCGAAGTTAACTTCGACGTTAGGCGGCGAGACGTCAAAGTCGCTAACCTCATGAGGGGATCGGAATAGCGCCCTACTTCGACGTTCAACGTCGAAGTAGGGACGGTGTAGACGATCCGCGTCCCGCAACGTTGAAATTGCCGGGTCCTCCATGGCGGCCATCAGCTGGGGGGTTGAGAGATGCTCTCTCTCCAGCCCCTGCGGGGCTCTATGGTCACCGTGGGCAGCAGCCCTTAGCCCAGGGCTTTTGGCTGCTGCTGCGGCAGCTGGGGATCCATGCTGCAGGCACAGGGTCTGCAACCAGTTGTCGGCTCTGTGTATCTTGTGTTGTTTAGTGCAACTGTGTCTGGGAGGGGCCCTTTAAGGGAGTGGCTTGCTGTTGAGTCCGCCCTGTGACCCTGTCTGCAGCTGTGCCTGGCACCCTTATTTCGATGTGTGCTACTTTGGCGTGTAGACGTACCCTCGCAGCGCCTATTTCGATGTGGTGCCGCGCAACGTCGAAGTTGAACATCGACGTTGCCAGCCCTGGAGGACGTGTAGATGTTATTCATTGAAATAGCCTATTTCGATGTTGCTGCATCGAAATAAGCTATTTCGATATTGGCTTCACGTGTAGACGTAGCCAAGGAGTATTATCCTCATTTCATAGATGGGAAACTGGCCTAGAAGAGACTCTATGCTGCAGGTTCTTTTATAGTTATATAACTCCCACTTATTTCAATTGGAATTTGGCACCTGACTTTTTCAGACACGACCATCACATAAAAGCCACATCTACACTAGCAAGTCCTTTTGGAAAATGAGGCCCTCTTCTGAAAGAAAAAGCAGAATGTCCACATACAAAAGGAGTTCTTTCGAATTTCTTTCTAAAGAAGGTGGCATTTCTTCCAGAGGCCCTCTTCCTCTCTCAGATGAGGAACAGAGCCTTTTTCCAAGAGATTCTTTTGGAAAAAAGTGTGTTTAGATGGTCCGGGGACCCTTTGTTCAAAAAAGCAATCCTCGTGATGCTGGGTTTTTTGATCCCTGGCCTGTTCGTTCAAAAGAGCAGGGTTTGTGTAGATTGTTTTTTATCCAGTTTGTTGTGTGTGGATATGCTCTTTTCGAAAGAAGATCCTCTGAAATAGATCTTGTGAAAGATCATCTTTCAAAAGATTACTGTAGCGTAGACGCAGCCAAGAAGTATATAGCAGATCGTGGCGTGGAAGTCGGGATTCTTATGTCTTAACCTCTGGACTCATTTTGCATCTAAGGTCAAAATCCTCATCTCTTGTCTAGCAAAACTCCTACTGAAGTATAGTATGAGTTTTTGTATAGGGCCTGGAGGATGCATCCATAGGTGAGCAGTGGATTTCTTGCTTTAGGATAAAATGTTTAGAAGTGCCTAAGTCCTACAGACTTTCAACAGGAGTTGGGTGATGGTGATGTTTGCCTGTTTTTTGCATTTTCTCTGAAGCACCTGGCATTGTCAGAAGACAGGATACTGGGCTAGATGAATAGTTGGTCTGATTCAGTGGTAGCTGTTCTTATGGAGAATTTAGGCAACAAAGTCATTTAAGTGCTTTTGGAAAATTTACCCTTTAGTCCCAGGTTTGCAATAGAAAAGCACATGGGCTGCTCCCATTTTGTTTGAGTGTATTTAGATGAATTAAGAACGTGATTACTGATATTCTAAAAAGTTATGTCTACACTAGAGTTTTTTAGACAAAACTTGCAGAGAGTCTACACACACAATGTGTTTTGTCGACAGAAACTGTAAACTAAAAATCTGTGTAGATGCTCCTGGGGGGGCCCTTTTATCTACAGAGTGGCTCAAAAAATCAATCTGCTTTTATGTGCAGACACAATCTGTTGACAGAAGTTTCTTTCGAACATCTCTTCCAACAATAACTTTTATAGACAGTTGTTTGTAGTGTAGACATAGATGAGGAACGTAAGGAAATCTTCAAGGCATTCATTTTAGAGCTACTCAGATGCTTCTGTGAGTTTGACTTTGAAAGTAAAAGAACCTTACAGGATTTAAAAGGCAGTTTCTAGAGGAAGCAAATTAATATACTATCCAGGGATGTGTAACAACAATGAAGGGTCCTGTGGCAACTTATAGATGAACAGAAAAGTTTTGAGCATGAGCTTTCGTGAGCAAAGACTCACTTCATCAGATGCTGGTTATGGAAATCTGCAGAGCCAGGTATAAATAAGCCAGAGCAAGGCTGGGGATAACAAGGTTAACTCAGTCAGGAAGGATGAAGCCTGCTACCAGCAGCTGATCTGGAGGTGTGAACACCAAGGGAGGGGAAGCTGCTTTTGTATTTAGCCAGCCATTCACAGTCTTTGTTTAATCCTGAGCTGGGGGTGTCGAATTTGCGGATGAATTGTAGCTCAGCAATTTCTCTTTGGAGTCTGGTCTTGAAATTTTTTTTGCTGTAGGATAGCTACTTTTAAGTCTGCTACTGTGTGGCCTGGGAGATTGAAGTGCTGTCCTACAGGTTTTTGTATATTGCCGTTTCTGATATCTGATTTGTGTGCGTTTATTCTTCTACGTAGAGACTGTCCAGTTTGTCCGATGTATATAGCAGAGGGGCATTGCTGGCACATGATGGCATAAATTATATTGGTAGATGTGCAGCTGAATGAACCCATGATGGTGTGGCTGATCTGGTTAGGTCCTGTAATGGTGTTGTTGGTGTAGATATGTGGGCAGAGCTGGCAATGAGGTTTGTTGCATGGATGGGTCCCTGAGTTAGAGTGACTGTGGTGTGGTGCATAGTTGCTGGTTAGGATTTGCTTCAGGTTGGCAGGTTGTCTGTGGGCAAGGACTGGTCTGCCTCCCAAGGCCTGTGAAAGTGGGGGATCATTGTCCAGGATGGGTTGTAAATCCCTGATGCGCTGTAGAGATTTTAGCTGAGGACTGTAGGTGATAGCTAGTGGTGTTCTGTTGGTTTCTCTCTTGGGCTTGTCCTGTAGTAAGAGGCTTCGTGGCACATGTCTGGCTCTGTTGATCTGTTTTTTCACTTCCTCAGGTGGGTATTGCAGTTCCAAGAATACTTGGTAGAGATATTGCAGGTTTTTGTCTCTGTCGGAGGGGTTGGAGCAAATGTGGTTATAGCTTAGTGCTTGGCTGTAGACAATGGATCGTGTGGTGTGTCTGGGATGGAAGCTGGAGGCATGAAGGTAGGCATAGTGGTCCATGGGTTTAAGGTACAGGGTGGTATTGATGTGGCCATTGCGTATTAGCACCGTGGTGTCCAGGAAGTGGATGTCCTATGTAGACTGTTCCAGGCTGAGGTTGATGTTGGGGTGAAAGTTGTTGAAGTCCCAGTGGAATTCCTCCAGAGTCTCCTTCCCATGAGTCCAGATGATGATGTCATCAATGTAGCGTAAATAGAGACAGGGGGTTAGTGGACGAGAGCTGGGGAAGCGCTGTTCCAGGTCAGCCATGAAAATATTGGCATATTGAGGGGCCATGCGGGTACCCATAACTGTGCCGCTGATTTGAAGGTATATATTGTCACAAAATCTGAAATAGTTGTGTGTGAGGATAAAGTTACAGAGCTCAGCCATCAGATGTGCTGTAGCATCATCAGGGATACTGTTCCAGATAGCATTTATTCCATTTATTCCATTCTATCCAGGGATGTCAATTTTTCCTTAAAGGTTATGAAAAAACAAGGTTAAGATATGGATTAGACTTGAAGAGATCTGAGTAAGACAGTTTCCAGGATCAGAGACACAGAAGCCCTATGTAATGGCAAAAATATCTTTGCAAACCCTTTTAGCAGCCATTTTGTTTTAAACAGCAGCTTGCAGACGCTATTTTCTAAAGAACTAGTCAGCATTAGTTTACCTTTTTGATGTATGACTGCAATAGCAAGCCTCACACAGAGTTTTGTTAAGCCTTGCTAATTGTCCAGCAATTCTGAGAGCTATAGGTTTTTATCCTCCAAGATAATTGCCTGCCTCAAAATGAGAAATTGTCACACAAGAAGCATTTCATCCCTTCAACAGTCAATTAATATGTAATGGAGAGTGCTGTAGCATGGATACAAGAGCAACACTCCAAGAGCCAATCCTCCAAAAGCACTGAAACAGTTCAGTTGAGATACGAAAGAATGTGGATGAAAGGGAGGGTTTAGGGAGCATGTTAAAAAACTTCACACTGAATGCCCTCTTCTGAATTACTTTATATTAATTCTGTTATTTTTGAAAATATTTACATTGGAGAGTAATGTACATCACAGTTCCTGCTTTAGTGGCACTTGTGAGCCATTTGCTGTCTGTGTAAAGACTTGCCACCTAGGGCTCAGGCCTAGAGCCATCGTTGTTCTTGGGGCAGAGTCCTGCAGTCCTCTCCCAGAGTGAATTACTGCAGACTCCTGCAATTCACTACGTCACTTCAGCAGCTCTGACTTCAGTGCAATACCTACTGCTGTGTTTTCCTGGGGCAATGACAAGGGCAATCGGAAACCAGCCGGGTTTGGTAAACCAAAGAACATTTGTTCCGATAAGGTGTTAAAGTAACTTAAAACTTCTTACAGCTACAGTAAACCCTTGAAATATGCAGTTTCGAGTTGTGCTTAATTTGCATTAACACTAGTTAGGCGCAACTCAAAATCCCACTCCCTCCCACAGCCCTGCCTCAACGCCCCAGTCCTGAACGGTCCCAGCTTAGCCCTCCACAAGCTCTGTTCATCACCGGCAAATGGCTCTGACTCACCCCCACCCCTGTGCTCATGTCTGGCTCCAGGTCACCAAGCCTCATGTGTAGCTGTGGCTCAAACCCCACACCTGGTTCATACCCCCACCAGCTCATCCCCCCCTGGCTGAAACCACCCGCTCGCGGCTCCGGCTCACCATCTTCCTGAAAGCCCCACTTCAAACCCCTCCCCGCACAGCCCTGGTTCCATCTTCCCACCGCAGTTCTAACCCCTGGCCCAGGTTCAAACTCTTCCTGCATGGATCCGGTTCAACACCTTGCCCTGGTTCACCCCCGCCCCCCAACAACAGCTCCATTTCAACCCTCCACCTTGACTCAACCCCCTGACACGTGGCTCCAGTTCAACCCTTGCCCCCCATATTGGTTCAAACCCCCATGGCCCAACTCACCACCTGAGCAGGGCTCCGGCTCACCACCTCCACGCATGGCTCTGGCTCAGCCTCCCCTGGCCCCCTCCCATGGCCTTCACCCACCACCTGGCTTAACCCTCCCCAGCTGCCCCCCTTCCCCAGAACATCAGGAATTTCTTGTCAGAAGGAGCTCCAGGTGCTCCTGCTGCTTCTCCATCTGCAGAATGTGCTTCCCACTCGGGAAGAAGCCCCGCCCCCAGCCCCGACTTACATTAAATTCGGGTTATGTGAGAGTGAGTGGGAATAGAACCCTTGTGTAAATCGAGGGTCTACTGTACTGTCCTATGGCAACCTGCCCCCCTTGTGGGAAATGGATTGCAATAGGACAGTGCTGCTACATCACATCAGACCAGACGTGAATGTATTCCATGTGACAAGAAGGCTGGGTCCTATCTGGTGTTCGGAAGAAGGGCTTTCGAAAACTGGGGGGGTCCTTTCAGAAGGTCCCGTCTCCACAGGTGGTGCGCGATTTGAAAAGCCGCACTTTCGAATCGCTGCAGTCGCCATTATGCTAATGAGGTGCTGCGTATTCATAGCAGCACCTCATTAGCATCTTTCGAACAGGCTCATTAACATGCCCCTTTCGAAAGGAAGGGGCACGTATAGACACAGGGGAAGTGAAAACTGAAAGCAATAAGCAGCTTATATGCTGTTAAGGCTGATCCCCACTCTGATAAATTGAGTGCAGAAGGTGGGAGCCTGCATGAAATGGTAAAATACCTTGCCTCTACAGGTTTCCATTTAAAAGCTTCCCTAGGTCACAGATTTCCTGACCCTGGGAGGTAGCTACCACCACCCAAGTGGGGGGGGCATGGGAAAAAACCTTTAAAACCCAGGAAGACACACTTGGAATGTCTCCCTGTGAGGTAACCTCAAGCTCTTAACTCTCTTAGGAGAGACCTCGAAAACAAAGAGGAAGAAATTAAGCTGCAATTTGATAGCTGGTACCTTTCAGTTTTAGGTATGGATATACACAAACTCTTCTTTAGGACACAGGAATCAAATTATTGCCTTAAAAAGTAATTTGTTAATAAAATCAAAAATAGAGTATACCAAGAAAGTGATAAAGCATAGTTAGTTGCTAGGTGTTACAGAACAACTTTAAGAAAGGGTAGATAAAAGCACAGAGAATTACGTCCCTGGGATTCAGTGTAGAAGTTATAGTGTACAGGGGGAGCACATCAGCTAGCTTGAGAAATCCTTCATCAAACCCAAAATAAAAAAATAACCTGTTCATGTCTGACTAAATATTTCCTTTCTACTTACATGTCTGTATGCCCAGGTCGTGCTGTGGCTTGAATATTTATTGGACTCATTAAACCTGCTTAGGATTAAATATCTGTGTCTCTCTGCTCTGGCCACACAAAAGAAAGACACACACACACACACTCCCCCCCCCCCACCCCCGGCAGCAGGTAACTGCTTGAATTAAAAGATCCCTCTTCCCTAAAAGATCCCTCTTCCCATTGGCTCATCTGGCTGCTAGCTAACAAAGAACCTGCTCTGCTGGGTTTAACCCTTTACAGGCATTCACTCATGACGTGATGGCTTATCAGATCATCACCTGGCTTCAGGGCCAGATTAAATCTTCTCAGGACCTGGGGACAGTAGATTTTGTGAGGCCCCTCCAGGCCAAAAATGACAAATTCAGTGTGTGGGAGAAGGCTGGTTGGGGGTCAGAGTGTGGGTCTGGGCAGGGGGTAGGCTGCAGCAATGGGCTGGGGGGAGGGGGGAGATCTTAGAGGGAGGTGCATAAGCAGGCTAGGGATGGGGGTGCCAGGTCTTGGAGGGAGGTATGTTGGAGGAGTAGGCCAGGGATGAGGTCTGGTCAGAAAATAGCGTACAGGAGCAGAATGGGGAATGAGGTTCCAGGAGAGAGGCAAGGTGCAGGAGTGGGCTGGAAATGGGATGTGGGTGGGAGGTAGGGGACAGAGGATTGGGGTGCTTGCCTGGCGCAGCTCCGTGTCACCCTATAGTTGCAGGCACCACTCCACTCTGCTCCCATTGGCTACAATTCCCAGTCAATAGAACAATGGAGGTGGAGTTTCCCTCCACTTGCAGCAACATACACAGCTCCAGCCTGGGGAGGGAGAAAGGCAGCATGAAGATCTGCTTCCCCGCTGTCCCTCACAAGGCAGAGCTAATTTGGAGCAAGCAAGGCCTCTAGGGGCTGCAGTCTCTAAAGCCCCTTTCGTAATTCAGCCCTGCCTGGCTTCCCCATGGAGACACAGGTAGGCTTAAAGCACTTCAAGTTGCTTTCTACAGGACCTGTCAGTTTTGGTCACAGGTTCATGTCAGTTCTGTGCTTGCAAGACATCATCTCCTCTCATCAGGCCTTATTATATAGTCCTTCAAGTCCTTTGTCTTGTTTCGTATCTTGACCCAGGTCAACCAGCCTGTCTTCTATTCTCCAGGGTGTGAAACTGTATAAAAGGCTTGTTACCTGTATTGGTCTCAACACTGGATGTCTGCATTAATTACCCTGTATCCTTTATTGCCTTTAGGTCTCAAAGGATGCATCCTATGACTCCTCCACTCAGCTGAGGGCACAATAACTAGGAAGGCCATGATGGCATCTCGATGCCATGTATACAACAGTCTGTGAATATTCTGGAATTCATTAGCAGCTGTCACAATGTGGTTCAATGGTTGGTGCTCTAAGTGAGGGTGCAGTTCCACCATGGATTTCCTATGGCATCTTGGTAACCTTGCTTGTCTCTGCCTCATTTCCCAAATGCAAAATGGCACTTCCCTGGCCCTTCACTCTAGTCCATAATTCCCTGAGACACTGGACTTCTCATACCAAATGAGACTATTGAGCCTTCTAGTCTTGTATCTGATGTTTAACAGAGGACAACAGTTGATGTTTCTGAGTAAGGTAGTCTATTACACATCAGAGATCAAATTTGTTAATCTTCTGGGCATACTGCAAACCCTTTCCCCCACCCCATCAAGTATTTGTGGAAGATTAGGATTAAAGAGAAGACAAGATGGAAGTTACAGGGCCTAAAAAGATTAGCAGTGCCCTGGATTTATTGTTGAGGCATTTGACAGCTTTACAAGTTAATTTCAACATTTATATTCAATAATTTAATCTATTTTAGCCTCTGCGGAACACATTGTACAGTTTACCACTGTAAAAATGAGGAAAATGTGAAAACATGAAAGAAACTAACTCTCCTGGCTGACGCTTATAATTTTTATATTTGGTGTTTTTCCTTAAAGCTCTGGACCCCAGAGTCGTGAGAATATACTAGAATTTCAGCTTTTTTAAAGTAAGTTTCTAGTTGCAAAGCAAGTATAAAAGTCTAAACCATAGAGGATTGAAAGCCAGAAGGCAAATAAAAAGAACTACGCATTCAAGCTCTCTGAAGGTCAAAAATTCTGTTTCACAGCAATTTTTGAGTTTCAAAATTTGTTTTTGTTCATCTTTGGAGCAAAACAAGGTTTTTAATGTTTTCGTGAAGCTGAACTATGTCAAAATTGTGATTTTCAGCTCAAAAATCACAGCTTTTTTTTCAGGTCAGGGGTCTCTCATGTCATCAGTGACCAGAGAACCCTGGAGAGGAAGAGGAATTAAAAAAAAAAAAAAAAGAAACTCAAACCCTTCCAGGTGAAACCATATGTAATACCCAGAGGCACTGAGACCTCATACTATGGAGAGTGAAGTCTCTGCTCTACAGCCTTGGCTGAGAGCCAGCTGGCCTTTAGCTCATGTGGTAGAGCACAGGGCTTTAGCACCTATGATCACAATTTCAATCCCTGGGGCCAGTGACCTGGGTCTCTTGGGCCACATCTACACGTGCACGCTACTTCGAAGTAGCGGCGCCAACTTTGAAATCGCGCCCGTCACGGCTACACGAGTTGGGTGCTATTTCGAAGTTGAAATCGAGGTTAGGCGGCGAGACGTTGAAGTCGCTAACCCTATGAGGGGATGGGAATAGTGCCCTACTTCGAAGTTGAACGTCGAAGTAGGGCACGTGTAGACGATCCGCGTCCCGCAACATTGAAATAGTGGGGTCCGCCATGGCAGCCATCAGCTGAGGGGTTGAGAGATGCTCTCTCTCCAGCTCCTGTGGGGCTCTATGGTCACCGTGTGCAGCAGCCCTTAGCCCAGGGCTTCTGGCTGCTGCTGCGGCAGCTGGGTATCCATGCTGCACGCACAGGGTCTGCAACCAGTTGTCGGCTCTGTAGATCTTGTGTTGTTTAGTGCAACTGTGTCTGGGAGGGGCTCTTTAAGGGAGCAGCTTGCTGTTGAGTCTGCCCTGTGACCCTGTCTGCAGCTGTTCCTGGCACCCTTATTTTGATGTGTGCTACTTTGGCATGTAGACGTTCCCTCGCATCACCTATTTCGATGTGGTGCTGCCCAACGTCGAAGTTGAACGTCGATGTTGCCAGGCCTGGAGGACGTGTAGATGTTATTCATCGAAATAGACTATTTTGATGTCGCTACATCGAAATAAGCTATTTTGATGTAGCGTGCACGTGTAGACGTAGCCTTGGTGTTACAATTGGTGTGTTGTCCAGGAAGAACTGCTGGAATGTCTGAGAAACCTGGGATGTACTTCCTCTGCCTTGGGAAGCATGTAGTACCCAGAGGCACTGAGACCTCATACTAGGGTGAGTGAAGTCTCTGCTCTAGCGCCTCAGCTGTGAGTCAGCTGGCCTTCAGCTCATGTGGTAGAACAGAGGGCTTTAGCCTCTATGATCACAGGTTCAACTGCTGGTGACCCAGGGTCTGTCAGCATCAGACATATTTCATCCAAAGGAAACTTTGTCATAAGGGACCTCTTCAGGTATACTCCAAATGTATTGCTTACAATTCATGAGTTTTTTTTTTCCATCTCCTTACTTCTGCCATATTTTGAGCACTTGTAGTTGGTAATACTGGAAAAGCACAAGATGATATATTGAGCGTATCCAGCGATGTTCATTTTAAGTCATATACAAAGCTCCTACAGCATCCGAGCATAAGGGCACAACATCACCCTCACTTCCGGGCTCTGTGAGATTTAGCAAACCTTATGCCCAGAAGTGGATCTGTGTGTAGGTCTAGACTTCCCTGAGGTATGAGAAATTTTAGATGTAAGATTGCTGGGAAATCTTATAATTACTGGCCTTGTGAGTGATTTCTACTCTTGTGCCATCAGTAACACTGCAGAAGAGAGTGAAAAATCTCCCTTGAAATGATTGCCCCTTGATCTTTTAAAATAATGTGGTTAGAGGCTGCCATTTTAGCTTCACTTTGGGGAAAAAATAAAGTCCCTTGAAAGACCATGTCAACACTGGTGCTCAGGCAGTTATATGCATGCATGGTCCTCAAATTCCAGCATGACCCTAGTAATGTTGTCTGTCATTTATCTGTGACCCAAGACAAGAAATGGCTACTCAAAAGGAAAAAAAATTTTTGAAATTTTCCAGTAGCAAATGGAAAAGTGAAGCAGAGGCTTTGGCCTCAAAGGCTGTTATCTAGAATGATTACTTAAAGAGCAAGTTGCTCCCAAGCCTGGGTAGAAAAAGATGGAAATTGCAATAAGCCTTTTTTTAGCAATCTAAGGCACTGTCTACACCAGGCAAAGTAAGTCAATTGCAAATATGCAATGCCAGGTATGGCAATTGCATAGCTAAAATTGCTGTATCTGCGCTCTACTAACTTGGCTGTCCATACTGGGGAAGGTTGACGGAGGTCTCCTGATGACCTCCCTTACTCCTCGCAGATCGTGAGGAGTACAGGGGTCAACTGCGACAACTGAGAGGTTGATTTTGTGCGTCCATATGAGATGTGTGAAATTGAACTTGGAAGATTAACCCTGGATGTGTCAGTCTTCTGGGGGTGATGTGGACATATCCTTAGGGACTGTAGCTATGAATTTCAAGTGGTAGCCACTTGTTCTCTGAGACACATTTTTGAGTGCCTGATGTGACACCTAAAAGTTGATTTTTTTTTCCTTAGGATTTGACAAGGCCTCAAAATTGGCTCAAGTAAAATCAGGGCACAGCTTTTATTTTTAAAAAATGTGGCTGTAGCTGTAGGAGGAGATTGGAGGAGTGGTAACCCAGCATAGTTTGAGATTTAAATGAGATAACTTTCTCAGGTTGCAGTGACATTTTCTATTGTTCAGTACTCTAAAAAGAGGCATTGCCACGTTAACTGAAAACAAACCATTCTAGATCTGCTTTTTAAAATAATTTCACGGACTTCTGTTTTGATTTGATGATCTAACATCACCATTTGGATACTTGTGTTAAATAGATAGAATTCATGCACTGATCAGCGCTGAGTTCTGAATAGAGATGGACTAGTCTGTCTTGTACCTTATGAAGCTTCCGAAGAGACGCAGCCTGAAAGAGCACAAGAACTGGAGGGGCATCATGTTACTGCCTATTCCAGGAAATGTGTTCAATAGAATTCTCGTGGAGAGAATGAACAGAGGAATTGGTAGACAGCTCAGGGAAGAAGAGGCCAGCTTCTGAAGCGAGAGATCTTGCACTAACCAAATACAAACTCTGAGTGATGACAGAACAGTCACTTGAGTGGAACTCCCTTCTGTACATAGCCTTCATAGGCTTTGAAAAACCCTTTAACAGTGTTGATAGAGGCACTTTGTGGAAACTGCTGCAACACCACGGCATCCCATTCAAAATTATTAACCTGATCTGTTCAATGTATGAACCCTCAAGTTGCACACAATGGTGTCTTGACAAAATTCTTCAGCATACTCTCAGGAGTGTAACAAGGGTGCCTATTGTCATCTGCCCCTTTCTTGATCACAATGGACTGTATCAGTGCTTTTTTTCTAGAAAAAATAGGTGCTGGAGCTCAAGTCTGAAGATTCCTGGTAGGGGTTAGGGTGCCGCACTGCTGTGGGACTGGCGGGGGCTCCTGCCCCGGTCGCCTTGGTGCTGCAGGACTTATGGGGGCTCCTGCCCCAGTCCCTGTGCTACTGAAGAAAGGGAGGTAGAAATTTTTCTAGTGTTCTAATGGAAAAAAGGTGCCAGAACTCTGTTCCAATTTGTTCCATTGGAAAAAAAAAAGCCCTGGACTGCATTATGAGGACAACAGATGGCCATCAATGAGGCATTCAGTGGACACTTCTCAAACAGCTAGTGGACGTTGATTTTGCTGACAATATCACCCTTATTTCACACTGACATGAAAGTATGGAAGGGAAGTTAGATAGACAAAACTGCCTCAATGACTGGCCTAAGCATTAACAAGGGAAAGAACAAGACAATGAGGATCAGCCAATCCAACAACAACCCCATCACACTGAGAGGGGATGACCTAGAAGATGTGGAACAGTTCTCCTATTTGGGGACTCTTATGGGCTGAGATGGAGGAACAGACAAGGATATCAGTGCCAGGATAGGGAGAGCAACAGCTGCATTCAAGACTCTTTGTACCATATGGAGTACACAAATAAAAATTGCAAAGACTAAAGTGAGGATCTTCAGCACAAATGTGAAGAGTGCACTCTTGTATGGATGCAAGATCTGGCATATTGAAAAGTTTTCAAATCACAAGTTATAGACATTCATAAATGATGCCTGAGGTACATCCTTCATGTCAAATGGCAAGACTCGGTGACAAATGAGGAGCTTTGGAACAGAGCAGGACAAAAACCACTTGAAGTTCAAATCAAGAGAAGAAAGTGGGGATGGCTAGGCCACACTCTCAGAAAACCACAGTCTGTCAAGCTCTCACATGGAACCCTCAAGGAAAGCGCAAAAGAGGATGATCTCGGACAATGTGGAGAAGATTTACTGAGACTGAAGATTTACTGAGACAACTGGGGTACTCCTGGCATCAGCTAGAAGTTTTGTCCCAAGACAGAGTGAAGTGGAGGAGACTTGTAGATGACCTGTACTCTGCCCGAAAACAAGGGTTTAAGTCAAGTGAGTCAGTCTGTCTTGGCTCCTCCCTGCTTTCTGTTTGCAGTGTTATTGTTTTGAGTCTTTCAACAAGAACACCCAGATGATGCTGTCCGTGTCCTGCCCTGGTATGAGTTTGTGCATACACTGTTTTACTTTAGTCTTGGATTTGCTTTCTGAGTGATGTCACAGGCAATTTGCATAACTTATTTAGGCATAATTAGTGTACAGTCATCTAATGTTCATTTTAATGAGCCATTTATAGGCTTCTGCTGTCGATGTGCAGAAGTCACAGTGGGCTCTGCACAGCTTCACAGCTATCTCCAGGCAAGAACCTTGAGACCATAAAACTCAGTCAGTGTGTAGAGCCTTGGGAGCTCTGTGGCTTACCACTAGAGGGTTGGTTTTGGTTGATTTCTCTCACCAGTGCTTCAGCAATCTGCTCTACTGTGTTTTTTTTTTCTGTTGCTCACACTCTCTAAGCTGTTTTATCCTGAATTGTACTGTGCTGATCACCTCTATACAGAAGCAAAGTGAAAGTTACCAGCAACAACCGACCAGTTCCTGCTCCTGCCTCCACACATAGATGAATGGAAGGGGAGAGAGAAGGACATTACCCCATCATAATAGGAGGGGAAGGCACAAACATGCAGTGAAAACATGAGAGAGAGAGGCTGCAGGGAGAGAGAGATGTTGGCTATGTCTACATTACAGCCATCTGTTGACAGAAGTTACAGTAGGAAGATATCTTCTGACAAAATTTCTGTCGACAGATCATGGCCACACACAAAAGTGGAAAAAAAAAAGCACTCCACCCTGTCGACTCTATCGACGGAGAGTAGCTGGACTGCCTGGCTGCTGTCTCAACAGAACAGCCAAACTGGAAGCACAGCAGACAGGGCTGCCCAGTGACATGGAAGGCCTGTCGACAGAGGGCCCTCCAGGGCATCCACATGGCTTTTTTGTCAACAGATTCTGTCAAGAAAGGCATTCTGCCTTGTGCGGGAGAGGCAGAAGACTGTGAACAAAAGTGCTGAGTTCTGTTGACAGTATGTCAACAGGATGCATTTTTAGTGTGGACACTCAGAGTCTTCTTGACAAAACTGGGGGTTTGTTGACAAAACTCTCTAATGTAGACACAGCTGTTGAGAGCGGCATAGATACAGGCCTGCTGACAGAGACAAAGGGTCTTCAGGAACCAGGATATCTATCCCAAGGCAAAGCTCCTTGTAACCCGCGCTGCGATTGTTCCAATGCTACTGTATACGTGTGAAACCGGGACAACAAAACAAGCATCATCTGAAGGTACAGCAATGCTGCCTCAGGAGAATCCTAAGTATATCTTGGTAGAGTAGGCACATGAACACTAGCATCCTGGAAGAGTCAAACATGACCAGCATTGAAGCCATTATCATTCGTCAACAACCTTCTTCAACTGGTCACGTGGTTTGGAGCTCTGATCAGTGCCTCCCAAAACAGATTTTGTTTTCTGAGTTGGAGGAAGGACAGAAGAGTGTTGGGGTCAGACAAAGTGATATATGGACATGCTGAAGGCACGCATGAAAAAGTGCAGCATTGGTGTTGATACTTTGGAGAACCTTGCACAGAGCCATCTCCTGGGGGACAGTGGTAATCCATAAGACGGATGGCACAGTTTGAGAGGTCCTGCCGCAGTGCAGCTGAGGAGAGGTGGGGAAGAAGAAAAGAGCAGCTAAAACTGCCCCCAAGCCACTCCCACAGCACTTGCTCCTTCTCTGACAAGACCTGTGGCTCCAGAATTGGGCTCATCATACATCAAAGGACTCACAAACAAGAGAGTGACATTAAGACATCCTCCTTGTTATGGAGTGACCACCAAGAAAGAGAGAAACTGAGGCAGTATGCCACAGTCTGGACATTGCTGCAGGCTCAGCCCTGCTGGACAATCTCTGCTGAAATTACTCCCACTGAAGGCCTTTCTTGAAGCAACAGTTTTTCCACTCACAGATTGAAACTTTGAGATTTAGCACCATGAGCATAGGACGTGGTTACAAGAGTTAAGGGAGCAACCCATTTAGTTGATACCAGTAGTAGCTGTTTTATACTTTGTGGTCTGCTGAGTCAAGGAGAACATGATACATTTACCTAGTGTGTGACACATACATATTCTCTCTTTTTTTGTCATCCAAACCAATTGATGATTGCTCCTCTCAGTTTCCCTGCTGAGGAAAATTACATAGGTCTAGTGCCTCTGCATGAAATAGGTTATGATTTTAAAACCTATGCATAGCAATTTAGTAAATAATTAATTTGAGTAAAATATTTTAGCATCTAAGTTAAATGACTTTGTTAATTTGCCCCAGCATCCTTAAGCTTAATGCCTGGAACTGGGATTTCTCAGTGCAGTGTGAAAATTAAGAGTGAAATTCACCCTAGTGAGAAATGCCCACAAAAGGAGTATCCAGTTAAATCCCACTTAAGATCTCAAAATAAACCAAACAGGGGATGACATCCAGCCAGCTTTCTGTCAGAAAATCCAATCCCACCAAACTAAAACAACTTTGATTTTTGTCTAAATATTATATAGGTAGTCAAAATATTTTAGCTTCTAAAAGGTTATAACATTTTGTTTTGACTTTTTATACATTATAAATAATCACAGTTGGTTGAATAATAGGGTTGGTTTTGCTTACAGTACTGAAAAGTTAAAGAAAAAGATTAGTTTGAATCTGAATTTTTTCTGACTACTGGTTGAATAGTAGTAGTAGTAGTAGTAGGCATCCTTCAGTCTGCATAGACTATGGATCGCGCCCTTTAAAGTTTCAATTGAACTGGTTGAATAAAAACAGGGATTCAAACCCGATTTGCTCAGATGCCAGATTCACTCACATCACTATGGGGGAAAGTTTATTGGAGGGACAGCAACACCATTGAACACTAGAACTGAAAAGGACATCAGGAGGCATCAGTACCAGCTTTCCTCTCTTTTGTGGATGACTGAAACTATTCATGTCAACTTGGCAAATAGTTTTGGATTGACCAAAACTATTTTTTCCATGGGACAGTCATCCAAAAATTGACCCAGCTATCATACAAAAGAAAAAACAATGAATTAAAAATATAATACTTTGGGAATATTTTATTTCACAGAAGAAACCTGATTTTCACTACTCCTCCTGTTTGGGAATGAAACCAAATTTAAAAACCATGGAGTTTCTTGTTGGACAGAAATTCTATCTTTTGACTGGCTGTGATCAAAAGAGAAGTAGTATTGTGTTCTAAGTGTTTATGGCTCAAAACATATGTTTATACACAAAGCTGTAACAGCTACTGATCTAAATTGATTCAGCTCTTCTGAATTCAGTGAAGCTATGCCAGCTTGTATCAGCCAAAGAGGTGTGTCATGACTCCTGTATGGAATTGCCTGTATGTTACTTGGGGATTTCCGCAGACATGTGGCCTGAACAATGATCAGAAGTGGAGTATTTGTTTTCTGCAGTAGATTTTAATCTCCTACAGCTGAATGGAATTTTAGAAGAATTTTACTGATATTTTGTCTTTTCCTGACATTGATTCATATCACTGAAATATTGCTCATGTACGCACAAGACAGGTAAATATAATAAAAGTTGAATGTGAATGACAATACTTATGTTATGAGATTGATGAAATGACTTGCCTTTCTCCCTGTGAGGCTCAGGTTATTGTTGATACAGCAATATGTTTGAATTATTTGCTCATTAAAGTTTAATGTTTCAAAGTTTCTTTTTCCTCCCATCTGAAATCCTTTACAATGTAGGATGTAATTGTGATGGAGTCTGATGAAATCCTTCCTTTTTTTTTTTCTTCTCCCCTCTCTTTCATTGAGAAGGTATTTCTACACCAGTAGCAAAATTACTAAATTAACCATGAGGCTTTATTTGTTGCTGTTGGGTAATAAAATTGTGTGTGAAGGCAGAGGTTATGCATCAGGTTCAGAACAGTGTGAGAAGTCATTTTGCTTTCACATGGGTTTTGGAATATACTTTGCTTTCTTGATTTCATAGAATCATAGAATACTAGGACGGGAATGGACCTCGAGAGGCCATTGAGTCCAGCCCCCTGCCCCAGGACCAAGTACTGTCTAAACCATCCCTGATAGACATCTATCTAACCTGTTCTTAAATATCTCCAGCGATGGAGATTCCACAACCTCCCTTGTTATTCCACTGTTTGACCACCCTGACAGTTAAGAACTTTTTCCTAATGTCCAACCTAACCCTCCCTTGCTGCACTTATGTCCATTGCCTCTTGTTCTATCCTCAGAGGCCAAAAAGAACAAGTTTTCAGCCTCCTCCTTAGACACCCTTTTAGATACCTGAAAACCGCTATCATCTCTCCCTTCAATCTTCTCTTTTCCAAACTAAACAAGCCCAATTCTTTCATCCTTTCTTCATAGGTCACATTCTCTAGCCCTTTAATAATTCTTGTTGCTCTTTTCTGGACCCCCTCTAATTTCTCCACATCTTTCTTGAACTTACTTGACTTAAAACCTTGTACTCTGGCTGAAGCATAGGTTAACTACAAGTCTGTTCCACTTCACTCTGTTTCGGGACAAAACTTCTAGCTGACTCCAAGAATACCCCAGTTGTTGTCTTTCAGTCTCAGTATATCTTCTCCACATTGTCCGTGGTCTTCCTTTTTTGCCTTTTCCTTGCAGGTTCCATTTGAGAGCTTAATGGACTATGCTGGATGATGGTTTTCTGAGAGAGTGGCCTAGCCATCCCCACTTTTTTCTCTTGATTTTAATGTCAAGTGGTACTTGTCCTGCTCTCTTCCAAAACTCCGAGTTTGTGTCCAAGTGTTGCTGTTTGATGTGAAGGATGTACCTCAGGCATCATTTATGAATGTCTGTAGCTTGTGATTTGAAGACTTTTAAGTACGACAAGTCTCTCATGCATACAAAAGCAGACTCCTCGCATTTGTGTTGACTTTTGCTTTCTACTCAACTGAATTTTAAATCTGGTTTTAGCTACTCCTTTATGTTTTTGTTTAGTTTTATGAGTTTCAGATTTAGAAATCACTGACACAGTTTTCTTTAAAACACTTCATGTAAATGGCTATGAATGCAACATTCCCTGCTAGTGATATATTTCACAGGTAAAAGTAATGTACCATTAATCAACATCTAAAAACTTGTCATTGCAACTTTATTATTTAATATTGTGTGAGCTGCAGCATGTGTGATTCTTTCCATAACCCTCTGCATGTCCCCCTCCCCAGACCTTTATCCAAATGAGGGCATTTGTAATTATAAACGGAATAATGATTTTCTGGTTTTGCAGCACAGCATAAACGATGAGCAAATGTCAGCCAAGCAAAAGCATACAAATCCCTGCCATCTGGAATCCTTTCAAGTCACTCGGTACATTTTAAAATAGGGTGTCTGCTCCCTTTCAAAGAATGTTCTGGAATGGCAAATTGCTCTGTCTGCATTCCTCTTCTCAACGGCGTTAAACGAGCTTTCTGAATCAAGCTGTTGTACCCAAAATATAAAAATGAATCCTGGATTCCTTTTATTATCCTCACAGTAAACTAGAGACTTGATGTTACACTTGTTAAGATGATTTAATTGGCATTTATCCACAGCATGTACCAGCAGCCTCACCTTTGGCTCTGATTAGCACAGCTGCAGTAGCCTCATCAGAAAGGCCAACAAATGACTGGTAACCGAATCTCTGCTCACCTCCTGAAGTAGGCTATCCAGGTCAGACCGAGGGTATTTCCACATTACTCAGAAGATCAGCCTGGACAAGGACACAGAAAATCGAACCACCTGGGGTCAGAAGTCAACCCCTGTGTACTCCTCTGTCTCGCAAAGAGTAAGGGAGGTTGGTAAGAGTAAGGGAGGTGGGACAGTTTCTCCCATCAACCTCCCTCTGGGAGGACAACCATATAAGTCCATTCTAGATAAGTCAAATCTACCTATGCAATTGCCATCACCCGAATTGGGTATCTACAATCGACTCTAATGTCTAGTGTAGACCTGGCCTGAGACTCACTCACACAGGCACACAGGGCACTTCGTAGTCTCACTATCCCCCTGTATGAGTCTTGGGATAAATTGTGCCTTTGAGACTGATTCTCCTCTCGCTAATTGAACATTCATGCCATTATATTTGCTTTAATAAAATTATGCCTGATTTGGGGGCTAATCCCACTTCCATTGAACCCAGTCTGCTTATTAGTCCCAGTGGTACTTAGATCATGCCCTTTCACCAGGCTCAGAGGTGAATCAGGCCCTTTGTCTATAATGTTATTGTTGGTGCTTGTGTTTTTCATGCTGGGTAAAGTTATTTTAAAGGTTTTTAAAGGTTTATCATGTAGAGAAGTTTGAGTCTCTCTGAAAATATACAATTGAAAAACTCAGTTTTTTTCAAAATGATTTGGTTTGAAAAGAATAAGTGTAAAACTCTCCCAAGTAGATGGTTCACCTGTGGATTAACAAATCTCTGTCCCTCCACTTATTAATGCATATTTATCTTCAGAGAACTGGAAGTGATTGTAGTTCTGAGTCACAAGTAATAGCATTAATGGTTGCCTCCCACAAAGATAAAGAGATGGTTTATTACATCATAGAATTGCAGAATCCTGGGGCTGGAAGAGACCTCAGGAGGTCACAGAGTCCTGCCCCTACTCAAAACAGGACCAACCCTATAAGCTTGCTGAAAAATCCAGCAGCCATGAAGAAATTCACTTCTGAGAGTGGGAAACCAGTGGCTCAGATGCCTGAGAGGAAAGGCTAAACCCAGTGAGCCTAGGCTATTTGAAGAGAGATGGAGGGGTATCTGAAGAGCAAATGCGGAGCTTTCTCTTTCCAGAGGAATCTCCCAATTGTATATATTTTAAAAGTAATTCAATGATCTGCTGCTACCTGCACAGACATTGGGTCTGGCCATGCTGGATCTAGTAGGTATAATTTCCAGGTTGAGTAGACAGACCTATGCTATCTCTGACTGAGCTACTACAATAATAATAATAATAATAATAATAATAATAATATATAGTCACTCTCATCTGAAACTTTATGTACTCAGGTTGGCTGGCTCCTCCCCCCTGCATTACTGTGGCTACACTGCTATTTTTAGCATGCTAATTTGATCAGAGAGAGCACAGGTTTGTCAACCCACGCTAGAAATAGCACCACCCAGGGCAGGCATCACTTCAGTCTGTGCTTTGCTGCTCTGTGTGCCTGGTGCTGGTACCATTGACGAGACAGTAAAACTCCCACTGACTTCAATCACCTTGTGTCACACCCCTCCACATCTGGCACAGCCTCATATCTTCATAAGTTTCCCACAAATGATTCCTGCACTGACCTCACCTATGTTAGCTCCACTGGCTCGAACACCTGAAATTCTCTTACACCTTCCTTACTGTGTTGTTTTTTTCCTTAGGGACTCTGCTTCACCATGATTTCCATGACAGTTGTCAGATACTGAGCCCTTCCTACTATGACCTGGGTGCCTGCTACTCAAATTGATTATAGCCCATGAGCCAGAGCACACTGAAGTCATTGGGAGTCATTCCACTGTGCTGAACAGATTCTGGATACGAGTCTGTAATAAACTGTGGACACCCAGCAGTGGACAGAGTTAGGGCTTATTGACTCTTAAACTTTATTTGAGGGTGGGCCTGTATCTTTTTTCATAAAAATATATATATTTTATTTCATAAAATATGTATATTCAATTAACATAACATTTCAATCCTTACTGCCAATAACCATGTGACAAAAAGAATCAAGGTACTTTGTGGGACATGCATTTTTTTTAAATATACAAATTCACTAGAGCTCTTTCCTCTGTTTCCATTTCTTAGTTTTAATGATGCTATTTATTAAGTAGATTCCTAAAATCCTACGCACAATTATATTTGAGGTGTCTATCACAGTGAAAAGTCTCCTAAAGAACCTAAAGAGTATACAGAAGTGTCCTAAAGAACATGGGGTATGCCATTGGGTTTGAGGACATCAGCATCTGACTCACTTGATGAGATCAAAGAGCTGCACGTTAAGGATAGAGCTTGAGTGTATGTCTTCAATACCTGCAAGACTGACCTGGATCGATCTTCCAGGGTTTGATTTTGGAAGTCTAGTTGGGACTCATGAAATCAAAGTATTAGGGGTCAGCAGTCGACCTCTGTATTCTTCAATCTTGTGAGGAGTAAGGGAGGTCAGCCAGGTAAGTCGACTGTAAATAAGTTGGTTCCAGCTACGCAATTGTTGCTTATCAACAGTCAACTTAAAGATTTAGTATAGACCTGGACTGTGTTTTTTTTTTTTTTTTGGTGGAAGCATCTCTCAGGCAGAATAAAATGTCATGCTCCTCAGCTCCACCCTCTTCTCCTCCTGAATGGAATTTTTGGAAGCAGACCCTGTCTGATCAGGTCACTTGTTCTCTTATTTTAAATTAGAAAAAAAAATCAGCTCACTTGCTATGGGAAGTTGAAGCTGAAATGATACTACATGGTTTATAGTGCATGTGCAAAATAAGAGTTCTTTTCAGCACTGACATTTTATTTCAGTGGAATAGTTAAAAAAAGGACATAGACTGTATTTTAAACTTTTTAAGCCTTTGTTTTTATTTTCCACTCACCAATTACTTGTTTTAATACATGACACTGATCATCACAGGGTCAAGACATGAATTTGAAGTAGAAAAATTAACATTGGTTTACTTATGTAATACTCCTGCTAAAATTCTGCTATTTCTCTTGCTATTGGGGGCAGGCCCACTGGATAAAGGACCTTTTAAAAGTTCATATGGAGCATGTAATAAACATGGCCTAACTGAGCAGAGGATGGTGGGCAAAGAAAGAGTGTTCAAAAGTTACTAGTAAGTTTTGGTGCTTCAGTTTTTGGCTGGATGCTGTAAATGATCTCAGAGGGTGCTTAGTGCCCACCCTTTGGAAACTCATCATCATCATCAACTGTCATGGGCTCAGCGCCCAATGGTATTGGAGCCTCTCTCACTCTTTCCTTCCATCTTTCCCTGTCCAGTGCAGAGTGGCTTACTTGCTGTAAACTACCTCCACACCAATCTGCTATATCATCTACGCATTCTCTGTGGGGTCTGCCTCTCCTTTTTGAACCATCCATTATGCTGAATACCAGAGTCTTGATTTTTTGTTCATTCTGCAAAATGCCCCGAATAGCTGTAACTTCTGTTGTATAACTTTCTGCAGTAGGTTCTCTTTTGGCTGTATCTTCCTGTGTAATTCCTCGCTGGTGACCTTCTGCATCCATCCTGCTCTCAGGATCTTTCTATAACTCCTCTTGAATGCCAGTATTCTTCTCTTTGAAGTGTTCATTATCACCCATGTCTCACGTCCATAGAACATGCTGCTGAATACACATGTTTTCAAGACACTCACCTTTGGAAACTAGGTCCCTTTTAATTGTCTGAATCTAGGTACCTTGACTCATTGGTCTGCTTTGAAAAATCTTGTGTTCTATCTTTGTAGAATATTTATGGGAGCTTCAGCTGGCTTTTAATTCATGCAAACAAATATCTTTCATTAGAGATTCACTGATCCTCTCTTGGGATCATGTCTGAAGACTGTATAATTCAGGTAGAAACTGCAATCCTGTGAGTCTTATACATGCTGTTGATGTAGATCACTCTGAGAAATTTTAAAAGTCCTAAGACTGGCATTTGATTGGATTTGGCACTTCATTTTAACTGGTAATCGTGAACTGGTTCCTAGATAAAGAGCAGTTATTGGGGTAAAAAAAAAAGATCAATTAAGGTATGATAATGGTATGAGTTTGTGGGAATGGGGTGTATTAATGGATACATGACATTAGTATCAAACTGCTTACAGCACTCCTGCTAACATATCCAGAATGTTTGGTTTTTTTGTCCCCAAAAACACTGAACTCTTGACTCATTATTTAGCTTGTTGTCCACTGTGATGCTCAGAGCCCTTTTTGCAGTACTTCTCCCTTGGCAGTCATTTCCCATTTTGTATGTGTGCAACTGATCCTTCATACGTGGCGTACTTTTCATGTGTGTCCTTCCTGAATTTCATCCCATTTACCTCAGACCATTTCTCCAGTCTGTCCAGCTCAGGGATAAAGATAGTGGTGGACAACTTTGCTCCCCAGCTAAAGGAACTCTACAGATGAGTAAAGCTTCTTTGTGCCGGAGACAGTACTTCCTCAACTACCTGCCCAAGACTGTGTCATGAGCCTCACCCCATCCCCATGGGAGCTATGGGCCATTACAAACTACCCACAATCTTCCTTATGTACAAAGGAGTATTTCTTTGACCCTTGCCTTGTCTAACATACACATTTATTTCCACACATGCATGTGAACAGATATACCTTCCCCTTGCCCACAGACTAAAAGAATCTCCTGTACATATTTCTCCTTCTGGAGGAAGGGTGAAAAAACAACCAAGTGAGAAATGCTAGCTGCATTGCATAATTAATTATTGGACAGCATTCTGTTCCCATAGTAATGAGCATCGTATAAGAACCCAAACAGAATTAATCTATTTGACAGTGTCACTGGTACATATGTCATGTTACATACTTCATAGTACTTATTTAGTGTAGTTACAAGGCAAAATGGAAAGCAAAGATAGAGTCTGATCTTTGTTCCCAGTGAGGCTTTTTATTTATATCACTCTGTTAGCCTAGGGGGGCCTTGCAGCAGACATAAATGTCAATTCCATCCACTTTATGGGCCCTTGACACTGGTGGAAAGGAGCCTTAGTGTAAACGAGAATCAGGACTGTAAGTTTTAAATGCATTCCTTCCAAAAATGTTAATTAAGGGAGTTGTGGATATAAACAAGTCCTTAAAATGATTTTGTAGTTGCAAAATGAGGAATTACTGAGTGTGATCCTTAGAATTAAATACACGTAAGGAAGCATGCAAATATAGCATAAGGGATCCTGAGGCAGCTTTAATTCTGCCTTAGTTCCAGTCATGCTGTGCTGCTTTCCATGTCTAAGGCCAATATCTCAGCTTGCTGGCAGTTCAGACACGAGTATCATTGACTAGAGACAACTGAAACTCTATTCCATATGCTGTCTCATTTGCCAGTGCTCAGAGTTGTGAAAATAGCCACACGCAGCAGATATTAAAGCTGGATAATGACGGGGAATAGGGGCCTAATCAAACGCAAAGCTCTGTAGCCAAAAGTGAAAAGTATGAAACAGTCCAGTACAGAGACCTTTATGAGATGAGTTCAGGCATTGTCAAGATGGTTGTTCTTTTTAACTTGTTATTGTTAAACTCTCCTGAATTTAAAATCTTTTCAGGTTGTTCCACTCTGTCATTGCTACTGCTTTGGCTTTAACGTGGTCTGCAGAAAGCCCATCTCTGCATTCAGACACTTGGGAGCCCCAGAGTCAACTGTTGTTGTTCACATGTTGACTAATGCTCTTTCTATCTGGCTGCCAAAGTTAAAATATATATAAAATATATTTCCCTGCTCCACAGTTTAGAAGGACGGCAGTTCAGGGAGGTAACAGAGCCTTTAGATGGTGAAGGAAAGCTACCAAAATGGTCAGGACATTCAGCATGTCTGAGATGAAGTAAATGATTTGGGCTATGCAGTGGCCAGTAGGGACTACCAACCACCTGATCTCATGCTCGTGCCTCCATAACTCTTAAGTACATCTCCATTAGTTGCCTTCTTCACCTCTTCCCCTTTGCACACAGATGTTGTCTTCTCTCTCCCACACCCATTCTTGCCGCCTTCTTTCTCCGACACATTGTAGACTTCCCTTCCCTTCATCAATACTTTCCTTTTGTCTTTCTATCAATCCCACTCATTTTTGCATTCCTTTCTGGCTGCTGTTCTTTTCCCAATTCCCTTCCCTTCTTCACTGACTTTGTTGGCTTTCCCTTTTCCTTCCCTTGCCTATTAGCTGCACCTAGACTACCAGATGCCTCTCTGTTTGTCTTTCCATCTACTTTTCTTGGTAGTTCAGATTAATCTCTGACCAGGTGTACACTTAAGGAGAAAGTCGACTTAAGATACACAACTCTGGCTGGATGAATAGCATAGCTGCAGTTGATGTATTTTAAGCTGAATTTCTTCAATGTCTCCACTGTGGGAAGTCATCAGGAAAAACTCTCCCATCAACTTCCCTTACTCCTCACAATCCCACAGACTTACCAGGGTGATGGGAAAGCAACAAGCAGTCAGTTTAGTATGTCCCTACTAGACCCACTAAATCAACCCACAGGAGATCAATCTTCACTGCGTTGATCCCCCTTTAAATATAGGCAAGACCTTTCTCTTGTTCATGTCCCAATTTCTGCTTTCTCAGGGTACATCTATACTTACCAGGAGAGTGACGTGGTGGCGGTCAATCTTCCAGCGTTCCATTTAGCATACCTAGTAAAGCCCTGCTAAGTTGAACCATCAAGTCCTGGTACTCCTTGCTGTCATGTGGAGTGAGGGAAGTCAATGGGGGAGTTTCTCCCATCATCTTCCTGCTTTAGGGACAGCAGGACAAATTATTTCTGATACGTCGACTCTAGCCACACAGTTCATGTAGCTAGAGTTGCATATATTAAATTGATTTTTCATCGTAGGGTGGACCTGGCCTCAGTCTTTGCTAGCATCCTCCTTAGGGACTGCCCTTCCCTCTTTTGCCCTGCCTTTTCCATTCTCCCTAATGATGTCTTTTCTAGCTTCCCCCACATCTGCTCACTGCCTCCTAAACTTCTGCGTGAAGTTCTGGATGCTTCAGGTCCAGTCTCAGGAGCTCTTCAGGTGACCAGGCATCAAGCTCTGAGTCAGTTGCATCAGAGACTGGAGCTCTGTCTGGAGCTACCTCTACCTTCAGATGAGCAAATAAATGCAGTATCTGGAATCGGTTCTATGCTCTCAGAGTAAATGGCATTTAATTGAAATAAAAGTAATTGCTGGAAATCTCATTGCTTGGATCCTTTGAAAGTAGTGTCTTCAGAGCACTAGAAACCTGATTATAGGCAGCAATGCAGCACGGGACAGATAGAGGGAAGGAGATGGCCTGTATAACTAGATCTCTCTGTTAATTTTTGTACGGATCCTATCACAACAGTGCAACCTGAAAATTTGTCAAATGATGCACGCAGCTGGGTTGCATGGTAACAGTGGGCATCGGAGTGCGCGCGTGTGTGAAACTGTCTCTGATTAACGACCTTTGCTAATGATGCTGACAGTGTATTATCGCCCTGTGATCTCTTCAGGAAACACAAGTGCAATGGTCAGATTTCCCTGGTCCCTTGTTTAGCAGTTGGAGGTGAATTTGAATTGGAAGAAACAGCTTCTGTCAAACAGAAGCTACTCTGGGACATCTATTAACTTCATTTACAGTAGTTCCATTCATGTTGTTTTTGGATGCCTGAGCAGATTTTGCTGAATTGCTGCTTCTGCAACTGCTTTATTGACTCCTCTTCTCACCTTCAAACAATCTTCTTCTAGTGGTGGTTGCATTGGAGACCAGTCTCTCTGATTTTCAGGAGACTGTCAGGATAAACTCAGCGTTGTGTGAATTCAGAGTGTGCACGTGGGATGAGCAAAATTATCAGCTCCGTTTGTGCTCAATCTTAGAGGTGGAGGGAATGTTTCAGGGAATCTAGAGAGTGAAGGAAAAGTTGCAGGAAAGAGGGGAGACTAACAGTATGTCTCTGAATCTTAACATTGGTACTGTCAGAGTGGAGGCAGCAAAACATAAGGTGGCTGCGTGTGTTTGTAAACCTGTCATTTACGATCACTGCCAGTCTGTCCAAGGGTATGTTGCTGCTGTTAAGTCTTGTCCTTCCTCTCCCAATTCTTGCTTTCTATTTCTATACCCATCTGTTCTGTGTTCTCCATATTTCAACCCTAAGCTCTTTGGGGCGGACAGTCTTTCTGCAGTGCTAAGAGCAATGGAGAACTGTTAGGAGCCCCTGTAGTATTATGGAAAATAAATAGCAAATAAAAGTTTTCTTTGAGTGATTGCTCATGTGCATTCCAACAGGTGTGTGTGCACATACTCATGAGCAGTTGTTGGAAGATTTTTTCTCCTAGTGATATCCATTGGGTTGACTGTGGGGGATCCTGGAATGGCACCTGCATGGCACAGTGTATAGGGCTCAGATGACCCTCCACTCCCTCATTTCCTTATTACTGACAGCGACAACATTGGGGCACTTATTCTCTTGCTCTGAAAGACAACCCTAGCTGTTTTTTGCACTTTTTCATGTGCTGTTATTGTTAAATGCTAGTTAATAGTTTTAGTGTGTGGTGGGGTCCCACCATCCTTTTTTTCTCTGTTCAAATTTCCCCTGGAAAATGCAGTGGGGGGTTACGAAGTCCATCACTTGTGGCAGGCCTATACCTGGAAGATACCTACATTTGGCATTCCTCAAGTGTTTTGTCTGAAGGATACTTAACAGATAAGTGCAGTGTTTGCAGGAGTTTCAAACCCAGGACTATGAGTGAGAGATCAGCACTTGAAACGCCTGCTTATGGAGTTGGCACTTTGACCCTCAGTGCTGGATCTGGCATCATCCTCTTGAGCAGTGCACCAGCTTCATTATGGGACCCATCAGTGCCTCATAGAGAAAACCCTGAGGAGCATGGGCACTGAGCTCCAGCTCACAAAGCGAGCTCTGTGGATTGGCTCTGCTCCTCATCTCTGATGTCACACAAGAAGACAAGGCCAAGTAGGGGCTGATCTCTGGCCAAGGACAGCAACCACTGGTCCTCAGTGCATCCCTTTGCAGGATGCCTTAGGAGCAGGCCCTCTCAGAGAATGACAGAGGACTGGGTCACTTCAAGTTCAGAGGCTCCAGCCCAGATCCAGACCCTCAGCTTACCTAACATCTCACCCACAGGGTCATACTAAAACCAAAGGAACATATGAAAATGAATGCTTTGGACATTTATTTATTAACAGATAAGTCATTATACCAATAGTATGCATATTAAAAATGTAACTTTAATTGTGGGTTTCCAATCCAAGCAAAACTTTTCATTTTAGGAATCCTTTTCTGGCTATGTTGTCTGCAAACTAATTTATAACCGAAGAAAAATCTAATTTATGTGCAACATCACTGTTAATGTTAAGCACTGCAAGCCCATTCAAATGTTCTTGTCCCGTTGTAGAACGATGATCATTCTTTACTTGTTTTAACGTGTCAAATGTGCATTCACCTGAAGCCACTGATACAGGGAGGCTGACAAAAATGCATACTGAAATTATGATATTAGCAAATACAGTCAACAGGCCAAGATATTTCTTGAAGAGTTCTTTTGGCTTGCAGTCCAATTTAAAGTTGGTGTATGTGTATGTTTCAGGAAGATGATGTCGTCACTCTTGAAATTGCATTTTTGTACCTTTATTGAAACTGTTCAGCCATGGAATACATATCTTCATCATTTAGGTCTCAATTTGTCGCAGTGACTCAAGATTAGATTTGATGGAGTCAATAATAATAATAATTGACTTAATAGTGCCTTTCTGCATCTAGGTCCTAGATTACTGTTTTCACCTAAAGCACCAAGGATTGGTTCTTTCATCCGTCAAAGTCCATTTGGCTTCCAATTCAGATTTCCACACTGGGGTTGCTTACAGGCCCCTTTTGCCAACTCCACCACAGGGTACTACCTCAAGGGGCTGAAAGGGCTATACCCCCAGCTTATACTCTTCCTCCCCTGTCCTATCCTGGCTCTTGGGGCCTATTGAGCCTCAAGCCACTTGTCCACTGTCCTATTTCTCTTAGCAGGTAGCCTTCCTAGCGGCCATAACCTTGGCCAGGTGGGTCTCAAAAATTTCTGGACCCTCCCTACTGAACCACTGTAGGTGGTGCTTTACAAAGAGGAGACTGAGGAGTGCTATGATAGAAGTATATAAAATCATGAATAGTGTGGAGAAAGTGAATACAGAAAAGTTATTTACTTGTTCCCATAATATAAGAACTAGAGGACACCAAATGAAATTAATGGGTAGCAGGTTCAATACTAATAAAAGAAAGTTTTTCTTCACACAGCGCACAGTCAACCTGTGGAACTCCTTACCAGAGGATGCTGTGAAGGCCAGGACTCTAACAGAGTTTAAAAAAGAGCTCGAAAAATATTCGGAGGTTAGGTCCATAGATGGCTATTAGCAAGGGGTAAGGTATGGTGCCTAGCCTTTTGTCGAAGGCGGGAGATGGATGGCAGGAGACAAATCGCTTGATCATTGTCTTCGGTTCACCTCCTCTGGGGCACCTGGCATTGGCTACTATCAGCAGACGGGATACTGGGCTAAATGGACCGAGTCTGACCCAGTATGGCCATTCTTATGTAAGGTGCAACTCTGTCCACACCTGGCCTTTTTGCTTAAGGAGGTCTTCCACTTTCATGTTAATCCCAAGACATTCTTCTGCCCTGTGTTTTTCCCAAAACCACATGCCACTTATATGGCATAAGCCCTACATTCCAAAGATATCATGCTGTAAGAGGGTCAGCCTGCTCTCGGGCGTGCCTCTGTGGCTAAGGGCACTCTTTGTGATTTTGACCACTGCCTTCTGAATCCTGAGGGCGGGACTGGATGCACCCTGTTCTGGGGTGCTGTCAGCTCCTTCACTAGAGTTACGGCCAGTCTCCAGCCACTGGGCCTGGGTCTTACCCAGGTCAAAGCTCAGTGCTTCACTCGGAGCTGTCCATGTGCTGCTGGGCTCCCAGGAGGCATAGGCATCTGCCTGGGTTGAGCTCCTGAATGGAACTGCCTGGCTCTAACCCAGCAGCTTCTTTTATATTGGCCTGCTTGGGCCCTGATTGGCTGCCACTGAAACAGCTGCTCTGTCCTCCGTGGAGGGCCTCTTGTCTGTTCCTTGCTGGGTGTGGCAAGGCCTCTGGCCTCCTCTAGAGGGCGTTGGGGGTTAATCCACCCCATCACACATGCACATCCTGGCCTTTATATACAACACCCAAAGCTGTTTTGTAAATCACCACAATTTTTTATTGCAATAGCAGAACAGATGAGGGGGCTCTCATCTCATCCCACTGTCTTTCAACTTGGATCACATCCTGCATCAGGACCTGCTATGACCTGTCCCAAGTCCCAGCTCTAGCCCTGACAACTCACTCCAAAGGGGCAGGCTTTCTTGGCAGCATTCCTCAGACAAGTTCCCATTCAGGACATTTGCAGGGCAGAAACATAGTACTCGATCCAACATTTTATGACACATAACACCATTGCCCAGCAAATGCATGAGTGATGTTCAGGTGACCAATTCTGCAGATGGCAACATGCTTATCTCCAACCCCTCCTCCAGCTAAACTACTTGTATATCACCTATTGGAATGCATGTGAGCAATCCCTTGAAGAAAGAGAAAAATGATTACATCCTTTTGTAACAGTTGTTCTTTGAGATGTGTTGCCCATGTCCATGCCAAATCCCACCCACTTCCCCTCTGTCAGTAGGCTAACAAGAAGGAACTGAGTGGGTGAAGGGTCACTTGAGCCCCGCATAGCACACCATATAGGTGCCACTACAGAGGGCACCACAGCTGATCCTACAGGCACTGGTGGGGGAAAAAAATCTTAGATGATCAGGCATTTGTCGTGTCTGCCTACTGGAATGGACACGAGCAACACATCTCAAAGAACAACAGTTACTAAAGGGTAACTGAGGTTTTTTCACTGTCACATTTTGTTTTTCTGAGTGCTTATGGCCCCCAGTTCAGCAATTTATTTAGGAACATGCCTAACTTCCAGTAGTCATATTGCCTTCAATGGAACTACTTTAGGTGTTTGAAATTGAGTAATGCTTGTTTACCTTGAGGAAATGAGACTTGTATGAAGATATGGAGTAGGTATTTCTAAGAGCATTGATACTTTGAAAACCCACTCATTTTCTTTGAAGTATAATTATAGTTTTAAAAGTATCTTCCAAACTGTTGCATATGCCCATGCTGTATTTTCTGAGTTATAGCTGCTCTTTTTGAGTGAGCTATTAGTAAGCATGTGAAAGGAGCCATAGTGTCAACTCTTGACTACAACTGGGAAAATCATACAGAATCCTTTCTGCAAATATAGGGACACGCTTTTAATTAAATTAGCTTTTGCCGTTCTCACTTTGCAAATGTTTACATAGTGTAGTTTAGTTGTACGAATGTTTGTGAAGAGTAAGTGGCACCAGCGTTTGGAGAGGACTTCGGTGTTAACTTTGGAGGGACTCTCGTGTGCATGACCTCAGGGGAGAGATGTTCGATCATATTTTGACTCCATAAAGGGAAATTTCTGCAAACATCGGAAAAGTTTTCCCCATTTTGTCAGAAATTTGAAAAAAGTTTCAGACAGTTCTGCAAGCTATTTAGGATATATCTACCTTGCACATTATGCTGGGTTCAGTGGGACCTTTGCTTGTCAGGATGAAGAAATTCAGCCCATTGGGCATTTTTGATGAACTCCCAGATCACAAAACAAATGCAGCTGTATCTACACTGCAAAGCTATAGGAGCCTGACTCAGGTTCAGACTCTCCAGTTCCATCTGTGGACCGAAGGGCTATTAGGCTCAGGCCTGGATTTTAACTCTGGGTTTATACTGCAGTGTAAACACACCCATGGAATACAAGTGGTTCCTCTTCTTACCAATTCCTGAGTCTTAATGGTCCAGAACTTGGAGCTGGCTGAAATAAGCATTCAAAATTCACCTGGTTCCCTGAACCCCTGGTGAGTCTGCAACAATGTGCTCCAAAACTGGCAAGTACAAGGATTCAGCTGCATCTCAGTTCTAATAAGGCCCCCATTGCCACAACCACAATGTTACGGCGTTCTATCTGTTCCTTTTGCAGTCTAGCTTGGACCTAGAAATGAAAATGAAAAGTAATGATTAAAGGTGTGTTAGGCAGGCTTTTAGATTCTCAGCAATGGTGAAGTTCTCAGGAATGGTTAAGCTTTCTTAAATTCTCAGGAATGGTGAAGTTTAATACCTTTAATACCAAGGTTGTTTTTATCTAAATCTGATCACAAACCCTGACCTAAGACTATCAGAGGCATCAGAAGTTGAGAAAATCAATCTCTTAAGTGTGTTGGTATTGGACAACTGTTTGTTTGTTATGATTCTTCCCAAAGCATTGGATTCCAGCATAGATTTAAGAGGCAGATTTTGGGGACAATAATGGGAGTACTTTTTCTGCTCTGTGGGAAGTCTGGCTTTGTGGTCTCATCCCAGGCTATCCTGCTCTGGGCTGAGAAACAAAGTGCGTGACACAAAATTAAACCATTTTGCTTCATTAAGGAATGTTATTGTGGGTCTCAAGGCCCTGCTAAATCATGTGAGATAGTGATCATGGCATAGGAATAACGTTCAAAGTGGTATTAAATACAGCAGTGATTCCCAACCCCCAATCACTCCCCCAAACTGTTCATGGACCCCAATCGCCCCCCAAACCATTTGCAAACCCTCATTCACCCTCCAAATTGTTCATGAACCCCCATCAAAGCCAATTCTAGCAGCCACATACATGTCGTTAACTGAAAAAGGAAACCACCGCATAGATTTTTGGACAGCAATTAATAACATTATTGGAAGATATTTAATTTAAAAATAATTGATTGTAACTTTTTTATTTAAAACTTATTTTCTATGATCATTTTTATCTGTTTTTTTTTCCCATGGACCCCCAGAGGTTGGGAACGACTGAAATAGAGAGTTTCTGCAGCCTGTTGGAGTAGTAGAGCCCCTCCTAAAAGATCACATGCCATCAGAAAAAAATTAACTAAGGGCCAGCCGCCCCACTGCCACCCATGGTAAAAATGGGGTGTAAAGGCTAGAGGAAAAGCATAGCCACTGGAACTGCGGGACAGGGACTAGATTTAGGACGTTCACTACACCAGCTGGTGCTTATGTAGAGTTTTTGACCAGCCTGTAAATAGGCTCAGTGCTCCTAAATAGAACAACACAAGCCCACCTACACACCTCTGTACCTCCCACTCATATTAAGGAGACACCTGCCTGTCTGTTGTTGCCTGGCAGAATGTAGCCCTGCAGATATGTGGGAGAGGCGAGACATTTTAGTTGATCCTTTGGGAAATTGGAACATGTGAAATTTCTCTTGATGAAAATAAAGCCCATTTGTTGAGGAAGGGAAAGTCTTCCGTCTTTGGTGCTGGATTCACCCGTGTGGCTCAGCTGCCTTGTGTGCTCTGGCTGTAAAACTGGCTTAATTAAGCAATTAAGCTGCACTTGTTGTGTAAAGCAGTCGATGTATACCAGTGAATCCAGGCCTCTGATTTTGTAGCTATTCCAAGTTCTTTAGAAGCACTTAATTAACAAAGGGGTTCACAAGCCTTTGTACCTGTTCAAACCATGATGGCCAGGAAAGAGTTAGCTACAACTTGATTTGTGATATTCTGCAGACAGGTGCAGTGTTCCGTGTCAGCTGAGTGCTTGGGCAGCTGCCGGGGGGAGATTCAAATGCTGCCCAGCTGATTGGCAGAGCGCCCTGAGCCACCCACAGCTGGCAGTATGTGTTTGTAGTGGTGAGGCGCATCGGCACTTGCCTCAGTGCAACAACATATATTCTGCCCATGCATGGCAAAGATTAGAGGGTACACTGGCCATGCCATAAATTTTTGGAGACATTAAAGTTTTATGGGGTTCGTAGCCAATGCTGTTGCTGTATCTACCTGCACAGACTAACACGTCTGTGTTCATGTCAGATTGCAACGAACACAGGTTAATTCATTTACAGAATTAGAGAGCTTCTGTAAATGGATTTCTGGGTCTCAGCTGAGAGACTCTGTCAACAAGCAAAGGAGCGCTGATTAGCTCATGTGATGACAGCTAGTTAAAAGTCCCTGGGTACTTGCTTAGCCCATCTTGTTGTTCAGAAGGGCATATTCTGTGGCTCATGCTCTTACACTGCTGCACCTGTTCTTTGTGCAGATCTTTGGTGGCTACTGTAGATGGCAGCAGAAGCTAAATAAAATACAAAGATCTTGCAAAAAATATTGAATTACACCATTGTTTGGTGTTGCCCTCAGTCTGTTTTATCTCTTGGTCTCTGCAGGCTGTTCCAGAGGGTTGAGGCGATTACTGGTGGCAGAAGCCAAATTAAATAAATTATATATTGAGTTCAGGTTTCGCAGGGTGACTTTGTTTTCGGTCTAGAGGGACTGTGCCTGGGCTGGCTCTGAGAATATCTGCATAAGCCAGCTGCCAGAAGCTAGTCTGTAGGCTTCTGTGAATTACCCCAGCCTGCTCCCGTATGTACTACTGTGTCAGAGAGAGGCCAGCTGCAATGCTGACAAATTACTGTTAACATTCTGTCCCTGCGAGTGAATTATTTCTCTCTCTCTCTCTCTCTCTCTCCCTCTCTGTGTCAGAGCAGCTAGCCACCATGGGAGAAGGCAAACAGCTATAATGCAAGATAAAATCGGGCAGACTCCTCTTTCATTTGCCTCTGAATGAGCAGTAAGACTGGCATGGCCTCGTGCTCCCCCCTGTGTTTTAAATCTCATCCTGAAGCACCAAAGGGGGAAGCTGCTGGCATGAAAGATGATCAAATACTCAGCTCAGAACAGCTCTTGTATGCTTAAGAACACAGTCCCTAAAATGCAAGACCTGGATTTCTTTGGTAAAGAGTTTTCATACTTCTTCATGACAGCGGGGTTTTTTATATTCATCATTAGCAGAGCTGCTAAAATCCTACTGAGCTATCATAGTTTTCATCTGAATACAATATGGATCATTTTCCATACATTTAATTGGTTATTCAGGGGTTTTGTTATGTATCTGATCAGCTTTAATAGATAAGAGAAGCCACTAGTCTGACCTTTTTCTTCAGGAATGCATCCTACATCATTGCTTACTCTTTCAAGTGTTTGCTTGGCTCTTTCCAGAGAGGATTCATCTCCCTTGGGAATTTTATCCTAATATCAAAGGGTCTACTCAGTGCTCTTTTGTATAAAAAAAGAAGAGCCAGTACTCAGCCAGCTCCCCACCCTCCATCCACAGCCAATCCTGTGGCTGGGGCTGCTGAGGTGCTGGTACTCAGTAGTAGCAAGTACCAACACAAAAAAGGCACTGCTTCTAATACACAAGACACTGGGTAAAAATTTCCAAAGCACCTAGGTCACTAAGGAATTTAAATCCATTTGGACACTTAAGTGACTTGGGTGCTTTGGAAAATTTTAACCTAGCAATCCCTTGTGTGCTAAACTCATTATTTTTTGCGCTGCCACACAAAGATTGTCCTTCATCCATCCTTCTTCTGCTGGAGCAGCGTCCATTCTGACAGTGAACGTCTCCCTGCCCCAAGTCAGGTGTGTATGAAAGGTTCTTCCAGAATATCGGAGTTTGAAGCAAGTGCAGAGGTCGACCGGCTTAAAGTTCATTGCAGGATCAGGGTTCCAATGAGCAAACCTATCAGTGCGTTTGTATGCTGATTTTGCTTTTCATTTCCAAATTCATTGTTGTTGTCCCACTCTATGGTAGTGCTACTAGCATATTATAGTTCTAGAAAGAACCTAGACAGGTCATCAAGTCCAGTCCCCTGGACTTAGAGTTGAACCAAGCACTATCCTTTGAATTGATGGGGCACAATGCAATTGTGTTACATTTGTTCCCCTATTCCCAGTGGCAGCTGGTGGGGAGTGTGGATTTTTAGAGATGTGATTTTATAATCTTTAACAATGTGCCAATGAAATATTTTTAAATCAAATTTAAACTAAGGTCCTATAGATTTACACAGTAAATTCAGAAACTGACAATTTGCAAATGCCTGGGGTTTGCAAATGCCTGTTAAATAGCTTCATTAGCACTTGGATGGTTCTTTCATGAGTCCAGTTGTTCCAGCAATAGCTCTGGGGGGCTTTTTCTCTTTTAAGTTAAGTAGTTTCTCCAGAGGAAGCAGAGTCACAAACATGGATGGGAGGAGATGGGTAGGTGAACATTAAGACTCAGTGGTGCTCCAAATTTTACAGTACCCTAAACAGCTGCATATTCTGTGGGTGGGTAGGGATTATCCTGCACTATCTAGACCATCCTGGACTGTTTGTCTAATCTGCTGTTAACAACCTCCAATGATGGAAGCTCCACTGCCTTCCAAGGCAATTTATTCCATTGGTCTAACCACTGTAACAGGAAGTTTTTCTAACAACCTGTCAAAACCTCCCTTGCTACAGCTAAGCCCATTACTTCTTGTTCTATCATCAGAGATTAAGGAGAACATTTTTTTTCTCCTTCATTCTTGTAACAACATTTTAGGCACTTGAAAACTATCTTCCCTCGGGGTCTAGTTTTCTGGATCTTTAATCATTTTTGTTACTTTTCCATGGACTTTTTCCAGTTTGTCCACATCTTTCCTGAAATGTGGCATCCAGAACTGGACACAATATTCCAGGGGAGGCCTAATCAGCATGGAGGGGAGAAGAAAAATTTTCTTGTGCCTTGCTTACAAGAATCCAGAGACAGTATGAACCTTCTAGTCTGGCACCCTCCGGACCTGACCGGTGCAGAACCAGAGAATTTGCTGAACCTTGGGAGGTCAGTATCATCTTGTAGTCAATGTAATGTACTGTTTGCTTATTTAGGGACTTGTATGGTTGCTTGGAAACTCAGGAAAAGGCAGACTGATGGACAGTCTTTGATACACCAGTGTTTAAAAAACAACACAACTGGTTGTACATGCACCTGCATGACTCTGCACTACCAACACTGCCACATAGGGGCACATTAGAACTAAATAGCAGCACAGAACACTGGCAGCCAGGACTAGTGGGTTTAAACAAACTTTATGGGGTTGTGGGAAACACACCCATGATAAATGGACACGTGGCTAACTAAACTCATGCCAGATCACGCATGTTGCCATACCAGAGAGGTTCAATCTGCAATACAGCCCTGAATTATGGGTTGTTTTTTATAGCGTTGTTACACTGCTGACTCTTTAATTAGCTTGTGGTCTATTGTGACCCTGGGAGCCCTTTTCACAGTTCTCCTTCCTAGACAATCATTTCCCAATCTGTACGTGTGCAACTGATTGTTCCATCCTCATTGGAGTACTTTTGATTTGTCCCTGTTGAATTTCATCCTATTTACCTCAGACAGGGCTGCTGACAGGGGAGGTGGGTGACAAGGGTGATTGTCTCAGGGCCCAGCAACTGAAAAGGGCCTGGGTTTGTAGCCCTTTTAAACGGCCGCCAGATCCCTGAGTCAGAGTCCAAGCAGCACTGAAGGCTGGGCTGGGGGAGGTGCAGCACAATCTGAGTGGAGCTGAGGGCTGACTGTCCCTAGCCCCTCACCTTCTGCCTGAAGCACCACCCGTTCTGGGGAGCCTGGAGCCAAGTCTCTTCATGCCCACATTGCCCAGGTCCTGGCAACACTTGCCACCAGCCCTGACTTCAAACCACTTTCACAGTTTGTCCAGATCATTTTAAATTGTAATCCTATCCTTCAAGGTATTTGTAACCCCTCCCAGCTTTGTATCATCCCCAAACTTCGTAAGAGTACTCTCTATTCCATTATGTCCTTCCAACATGACTGTGAAATGCTAATAACTACTCTGAGAATAGTTATTCAAACAGTTATACACCCACCTTATAGTAGCTCCATCTAGATTGTATTTCTCTGGTTTGACAATGAGAAGTTCCTGCAAAACTGTATTATATGTCTCACTGAAGTGTAGATATACTACATCTACCACTTCCCCCTTTATTCAAAAGTCTCAGCACTCTGACTTCAATAGGACTCCTTGAATGCTGTAAGTTAACTGCTTTGTTCAACTGGAGTTACAGTGCTTAGCTGAGTGTTGTTTTGAAATGCATTTTGTGTGTAGTAGCATTATTTTGAAATAAGCTGTTTTGGAATAACTCTCCTGGAATAGATTACTTTGAAATAAGGCTGCTGTGTAGACATACCCTGAGTGGGCAGAATAGAAAGGGGTTGTGTCTACACTAGCATTGCACTTTAGAAAGAGGCATGCAAATGAAGAAATTGAAAATGAAAATGAGATGCAGATTTACATATCTGGTGCCTTATTTGCATATTCTTTCGAAAGAGCTGCTTTAGAGAGAAGACAAGCAGTGTAGACACAGCTCTTTTGAAAGTAACCCCATCTTTGAAAGAACCCTTCTTCCCTTTTTTCATGGTAAGAAGGGTTCTTTCAAAGATGGGATTTACTTTCAAAAGAGCTGCGTCTACACTGCTTTTCTTCTCTCTAAAGAAGCTCTTTTGAAAGAATAGGCAAATAAGGTGCCAGATATGTAAATCTGCACCTCATTTTCATTTTCAATTTCCTCATTTGCATGCCTCTTTCTAAAGTGCAATGCTAGTGTAGACACAGGCAGGAAGTCTGTAGGGCTACGTCTGTATTACAGCAATCTTTTGAAAGACATCCTTTTGGAAGATCTCGTCTGAAAGAATTTGTTTCAAAAGAGTGTGTCCGCACACAAAAAAGCAGATCAAAAGAGTGATCCGTGCTTTTGAAAGACAGCGTCCACACAGCCCCTGCTATTTCAGAAGAATGGGCCAGGGATTGAAAAAGCAGGCTCTATGAGGACTTCCCTTTCAAGAAATAAAGGGCCTGGAGAGCATCTACACATGTTTTCTTTCAGAAGAAGCTTTCAAAAAAAGACTCTCTTCCTGCAGTGGGAGTGGAAGAGTTCTTTCAAAGGGAGCGCTGCATTTTCTTTTTATTTAATTTGAAAGAACGCTTTTTGTGCGCAGTTGTTCCACTGGATATATCAAAAGAGCACCTTCTTTTGAAAAATATTTGGGAAGAACTTGCTAGTGTAAATGCGGGCTAGGAGGATGTGACCCTGGGGCATCTTGATGACAACTGGCAGAGGGCACATTGAGTTCATAGGATTTTACAGGAACCCCTGTTTTATGACGTGCTGGAGTGGGCCTCAGAAAGAAAAAGTCTGAGAACCCCTGCTGGGGGAGAGGGAAGCAAAAGTGCCATGATGTGACAGAATCCAAATTACCTGCTTAGTTGTAGCAATGTATGTCCTTTTTCCATCACCTCTGATGAAGGAATCATTGAATATAAGCGAAAAAATGATGGGTGAAAATACTTATTTGCAGTTTTGTAATCAAGGGCTAAGCTTTAATAGAAAATGACTCCTGATCCTGAACTTATTACAAGAAGCAGTGGATGATTTTTAAATAATGAAAGGACATAAAAACAAATGATTGCGTGTGAACTGCAAAGCAGGTTTTAGGTACACACAGTAAATAATATGCTGCACCTAAAGGCCTATGTTTGATTACCAAAATTGCCTCTAAAGACTGAGCTATGCAACTTCTGGGGGTCACTTTCTTTGGTTTTAATCTGAAAACCACAAAACTCAATTTTCTGCAGGTAAGACATTTAAAATTAAGCAAAGTGTGGTACATCAAAATGACTCCATGCTTTTGAAATATTGCTGAAATCCGCTCATATAGGGAAACTAAAGAACACTATGGAGCTGCCACTTAACAACTGTGTTCAATACATCTTGCAGGAAGGGCAGCAAGCACTAGGTATTAAGGTTTATGAGTCTATTAATGAACTGCTTTGGGGGAGTTAAACTTTAATATTGATTATAAACCTTCCATAATAAAATGTGGGGAGAGCAGGAGTAAATCTCTCTATTGCAAAGGTCCTGAACTGTTTAAATAGCTGTATGCAAACAGTATCCCGAGGAGCTATATTGCGTGTACTTGCAAACTTCTGTGCAAGTATATGAATGCCATGTACATACGTAAGCTTGAATTGGCCAGACTTCATTTTATTTCCCTTCTCCTCTGCCTTAAAGACAGAATAAAACAAAAAACTCCCATATAAAAGTAGCTGGAGAGCCAGAGTTCAATCTCCAACAATTTTCTCAAGGATTGCACAGGGTCAACCTCCCCATGTTCAAGTCCCAAAAGGAATAAAAGAAATGAATGTAATAAAATGACTCTATAAAACCATATGATGAAAAAAACAAGTAGTCTAATTTTTACAACAGAACACAGATATTTTATAAGCAATGAACCTTATCTGTGCAGTTACAAAATAAAATACAGTAAATAAAATTAGAATGTGAACAATTCAGTCCACACAGAACACAGTAAGAAGAAACTGAGAGGTCCCAAAAGCATAAGTTTAGTTCTCTGAAGTCTCAGTTAGTGCCTTTGATAATGAAATCGGCACACATTTTCTGAACCTGAAACATCTTCCCCCTACTCTTGCTTGTAGGACTCTTCAGTTGGAATTCAGGCAGACTCCTCCTCTGCTGTGGGTTATTGTAGCCAGCCAGCTGTTTAACCAGTCACTTACTTAAATACCAAATTATGTAGAGAAATTATGTAAAGAAAACCCTGGTGCAAAATGGACCAGAGTTAAGGCCAACTTTCTGCTCCTGGTCCAGCTTCTCCCAGCTCACGCAGAGCACATGACCATCAGAAAAGCAGCTGCCCTGTCTACTTTCCGTCCTGGGATCCAGCTCCCGCTACAGATACAGAAACTGTTGAAGCTGACCCTAAAACTGTTACACCCAACTCCAGAAGCTTCTGGCTGTGGAGTGCTAACTCTGTTTAGCAACAATGACCCAGACACAGCTTACTCCTACTAGGTACATGGGTTACACGTACGTAACTGCTGACAGGTGTAACCCAACCTAGGACTTCTGAAGCTTACTGAAAGAGCCTCCACTGCTTGAGCTAAACGTCTGCTGTCTCTGAGCTAAGGCTGTAGAGGAGACTCATTCTTTCTCTATGTAGCTGTGTCTACACGTGCACGCTACTTCGAAGTAGCGGCACTAACTTCGAAATAGCGCCCGACGCGGCTAGACGCGTCGGGCGCTATTTCGAAGTTAACTTCGACGTTAGGTGGTGAGACGTCGAAGTCGCTAACCTCATGAGGGGATCGGAATAGCGCCCTACTTCGACGTTCAATGTCGAAGTAGGGACCGTGTAGACGATCTGCGTCCCGCAACGTCGAAATTGCCGGGTCCTCCATGGCGGCCATCAGCTGGGGGGTTGAGAGATGCTCTCTCTCCAGCCTCTGCGGGGCTCTATGGTCACCGTGGGCAGCAGCCCTTAGCCCAGGGCTTCTGGCTGCTGCTGCGGCAGCTGGGGATCCATGCTGCAGGCACAGGGTCTGCAACCAGTTGTCGGCTCTGTGGATCTTGTGTTGTTTAGTGCAACTGTGTCTGGGAGGGGCCCTTTAAGGGAGCGGCTTGCTGTTGAGTCCGCCCTGTGACCCTGTCTGCAGCTGTGCCTGGCACCCTTATTTCGATGTGTGCTACTTTGGCATGTAGACGTACCCTCGCAGCGCCTATTTCGATGTGGTGCCGCGCAACGTCGAAGTTGAACATCGACGTTGCCAGCCCTGGAGGACGTGTAGACGTTATTCATCGAAATAAGCTATTTAGATGTTGGCTTCACGTGTAGACGTAGCCTGTAAGAGTGGAAAAGGACCTGGGCATTAAGGGGATGAGAGGCTGGAGAAGAGCCAACAGTGTGCCCGTGTAAACAAGAATGCTAATGGCTTATTGGGTTGCATTAGGAGGAACATTGCCAGCATATATAGGGAAGTGATTATTCCCCTTTATTTGGCACTGGGGAGACTACATCTGCAATATTGCATCCAGTTCTGGGCCCCCCATTAGAAAAAAAGATGTGGACACATTGGAGACAGTCCAGTGGAAGACAACAAAAACGATTAACAAGCTGGAGCACATGACTTATGAGGAGCAACTGATGGATTTAGGTTTATTTAGTCTACAGAAGTGATGAGTGAGGGGTGATTCAACAGCACTCTTCAACTATCTGAAGTGGGGTTCTAAAGAGGGTGGAGGGAGGCTGTTAGTGGTGACAAATAACATAACAAGGAACAATAGTCTCAAGTTGCAGTGGGGTAAGTCTAAGTTGGCTGTAGGGAAAAACTGTTTCACTAGGGGTGTGTTGAAGCAATGAAATGTATTACCAAAGAAGTGGTGTTCTTTAAATCCTGGCTTGACAAAGCCCAGTGTGGTATGATTTATCTGGGACTTGTCCTGCTTTGAGCAGGGAGTTGTATTTGATGACCTCCTGGGGTCTCCTACAACCCTATGAGTCTAAGACTATGTCTACACTACATGATAAAGTTGAATTTAAGACAGTTAGCTTGATTGTGCCATATCACTTTCTTCACTGTAAATACCATTAAGTCAATTTTAGGCAGCGCTAAGTTCAATATTATAACACTGGAAATCTACTCGATGTAACATCAAGTCAATTTTAAAAGATCAAATTAAGGCTAGTGTGGAAATTCCATGTCTTTAAATCAACTTTATTAGCCTCCATAAATGTCCCATATGTATCCCACAATGCTACATGGTTACCCGCTATGGCTGCTTCCATCTCTGCTGCTCTCCAAGTGCACAGGAAGTAGGTCACAGGAAGCCCATGAATTTGAATTCATCACCAGCAAGCCTGGGAAGCATAAGTGGCACCCAGAAGCTATAATTTCTTTTTGCCATCTCATCACGTGGCATTGGTAGTCATCACATCAATAGTCATCTCTTGCAATCATCAGCACTCAGGGTAGTGATCCGATTTCTCAGGGTCGCAAGAGAGCTCCAGCATGGAGCCATCAGGAAATTGTGGATCTCCTTGCTCTTTGGGGAGAGGAGTCAGTGGCAGGCAGACTTCAAGTGTCCAAGCAAAATGCAGACATATATGAGAAGATGTTGCGTGAGATGATTGCCAGAGGTTACTTCCAGGACTCTCAGCAATGCCGGGTAAAGGTGAAAGAACTCCAACAGTCCTACCACAAAGTCTGGGAAGCCGAACCCGCAGGGCCCAGCTGTTCTGGTGAGTATTTTTTTCTGAATGGTACAAGCGGGTTGTGGCTGGGTATAGATATGTTTATGGGTATGGTTTTCTGTGGATCTATGCTGCTCAGAAGAGCATATTAATTTTTATGGGTATGAAGTGCTGATCCTTTTCGGAGATCTCCAGGAAGTCTTCATCCAGGTATGCTTGTATTTTTTGCATGAGGTTTTTGGGCAGGCGTGGCTTATTGCAGCTTCCACAGTAGCACACCCTCCCACATCAGGCAACCAGGAGGTGATCTGGTATCATGGCACCACACACAATTTTGGTAAATTTTCCAGGCTTTTGCTTGCACAGGATGAGAATTTTTTCTTTTCCATGATCTATTATTCTTAGGAGGATGATATCGCAGTGCTTCCTGCCATTTTACATTTCCTTGGAGCTCACTGCTGCACCGTGTGGCTGGTGAGCACTCCATCTTCCACTCTCCACATGGCTGGCAGGCTCTCTGGGCCTTCTCCCCTCCCACCACCCACTTCATCAAGAGCCACCAAGAAACTTTTTCCCCTGGGTATGCATCTGGAAAACTTTGCCCCCACACTTCTTTTCACTTTACAAGGATCCCTCTCCACCCAGCCGTCCATGCAGCTGCAATCAAGCCCTCCCCACTCACCAAGTGGCTGCTGAGCTCTGCAGACCCTGGTCCCGCATACTAGCATGTGCACCGCTGGTTTTCCCTAATTTAATAACCTTTTCTCTGATGAAGGTTGCTCCTGGGACTGCTGAGAAACTCCCTCCCTCCCGCCTCCTGGCAGGCATCTGGAAAACTCTCCCCACACATTTCTTTTCACTTCACAGGGATCCCTCCCCACACAGCCATCCGTGCAGCAGGAATTGAACTCTTCCCCCTCACCATGTGGCTGAGAGGCTCTGCAGACCCTGCTCCTGGATACCAGCATGCCCAACACAGAGGGGTTTTCTTGTGGAGGATTGTTCCAGGGAATGACCAAAAAACTTCTCCCTGCTCCAGGACACTGGCCTGCTTCCCCTGCATGCACGCACACACGCATGCACACACACCACCACCACCACCAGTTAAGCTGACAATAGCTTACCATGTCCAGAATGAAATGGTCTGGATAAGTGATGGCTTGTGCAATGCACAGTTTGAATCCTTGCTATCCTTGAGAAGCCTAAAGCAAACTTGCAAAAAGAAAGTTTCACTGATTGTAAAGATAGAGACCCATTCATTCTACAGGTAAGCACTTTGTGTGAATTGTATCTCAGTTGTGACCTTCACTTTCCACCAGACATCCCCAGCTTTGAAGACAGGGCGAGGAAGTGCAAGAGGTTCAACCAGGACCTTATCCTGCAGCAGCTGGAGTGGGCTGAAACAGCAACTGCTGACAGCAAAAGGGACACAGGGGCGGCAGACTGTGCTTGAGCTCAGGAGAGAGCAATCAACAAACCTGAGAGGGGAAATGGCAAAGCTCATAATGGCTATGAGTGCCAAACTGATATCCTGTGCTCCATGTTGGAGCTGCAGAGGGACTCCATATGCAGCACTGCAGGCTCTGCTCCCTGGTGCCCAGACTCCCCTGAATCCAGATCACCCAACCCCCGTGTCATCGCGGTCCCTGAAAGCGGGGTGGGAGAGCAAAGACAATCTGCAGCTCCACCCCCAAGATCCACTGCAAAAGGCTATTCCATCACCCTTGACACCCCTTCTTTTCCCTGCCTCTTAACTCTCTCCTTCCCCAAATAAACATATTCTTTTGATGACAACCAAGTTGTGATTTTTTTGATACTAATGAGTAGGGGGTGCACAAATCATTGCAGGGTCTCACAGGGGTGGAGAGGGCTGACAGCACAGCTACCTTTTCTGTGTGAAGGTCCACAGAGGGCTCACAGCAGAGAGACCCGGGTAGGGGCAGAGAGGGCTGATTGCACAGCTGCCCACCTTTACAATATTTTTGTAAAAATAACCCTCCCTTTTCATCCATTCTTCTTCCTGCAATTTAACCCCCTCCCCACAAATAAAACTATTATTTCTGTGAAAGCCATGCTCTGATTTATTGGTTCACATTTTGTAGGGAGCACAAATCATTTTTGGGAGTTGGGGGGGATGGTATTATGACAGTGAAATACAGCACAGTCACGTGTCTGGCAGATCATTCATGAAGCTATGTTTCAAAACCTCCCTGATTGCCATTGTCTCTGCATTGGTATTGTAGGTGTCTGTGAATAAGCCCTGCTCATGGCATCAGCCTCTGCACTCCAGGTGCTCATGAAATTCTCCCATCTGGATTCACAAATGTTATGAAAAATACAGCAGGCTGCAACCATGATGGGGACATTAGTTTCTGAAAGGTCCAAATGGGTCAACAGGCACCTGAACCATCATTCTTCCCCTGCTGAGTCTGAAATTGAACTTATCCTTGCTTTGGTCCAGGGCACCTGTGTATGGCTTCATGAGGCAAGGAAGTACAGGGTAAGCAGGGTCATCCAGTATCACTATAGACATCCCCGCATCACCAATCTTGATTCTGCAGTCTGGGAAAAAAGTCCCATCCAGGAGCTTTCTGTACAGCTCAGAATTTGTGAAGATGTGTGTGTCATGAACATTCCCCGACCATCCCATGTTGATGTTGGTGAAACGACCTTAGTGATCTACCAACATCTGCAACGCCATAGAAAAGTATCCCTTTCTGTTTATATATTCAGAGACCAGGTGGTCCAGGACTATGATGGGGATGTGCATGTCATCTGTTGCCCCATTGCAGTTAGGAAACTCCATGGCAGCAAAGCCATTCACTGTGGCTTGTACATCTTCTAGGTTCACGGTCTTCCTCAGGAGATGCCGACAGATGGCATTGGCTACCCGCACCACGCTGGCCCCCTCTGGAGATCTGCCCACCCTGAATTGATTTGCCACTGACCAGTAACTGTCGGGTGTTGCAAACTTCCATACAGCGATTGCCACTTGCTTGTGAACTGTTAAAGCCAGCCTCCTTCTTGTATCATTGCACTTTGTGGCAGTGGCCAGCAAATCACAAAGTTCCCTAAAAGTGGACTTGCACATGCAAAAGTTCTGCACCCACTGTTGATCACCCCAGGACTCCAAAACAATGTGGTCCCAACAGTGTGTGCTGGTTTCAAGAGTCCAAAACCACAGCTCCACTACCAGCAATGCATCCAGGGCAGACAGTATTACTAAGTTCTTGGACTGTAGTTGAGTGATTTCCTCTTCAAAATCTTCATCATCCCCCTCAACCATCATCTCAGCTCACTTCCTTCATAGTCAAAAGAAGTGCACTGCATTCTGGGAAGGAGTTCTAACAGTCTGTGCAATAACTCAAAGCATTTGAGGATCCATGTTAGCATTGTGCCAGAGACAATGGCATGATCTCCCATTTATTTTAATGCCGTTAATGGGTGCTCTGAATTCTGGGAAAGTGCTTTTTATTCTGAGATAGTGACATCAAACACCCACAAGCAACAGCTGCAATTGTTTTTACCCACAACCCAGTGGTACAAAACCCCGAGAATGCCACAGGGTTAAGGCACTGTAGGCTTGGTACCCATAATATACTACTCATGCAGTCATACTTGGATAAGGCAATGGAGATGTGGTAAGTCGACAAGGAGAAATGGTAAATTGACTTTCTGGAAAGTTTGTGGACAACTGAGTTTGAGTTTATAAGATGGAGTTTCAAAAGTTGAATTTATTAAAAATTGATTTTATTTCATAATGTAGACATAGCCTGTGATTCTAAGAAGGGGTCTAAGTGCCACAATATGGGACAGTGAGCTACACCCAGTAGGCATGTGGGTTACACATGCAGATGTATATTATGTGTTTAGAGAACATATGGATGCAGAGCTATCCTCTAACAGAGTGTACTATTTCATTGTGATTGTGATATACCTTTAAATGTTCAAGGTATAATGATTGAAATTGGCCATTGATTTCATGGTTCCGTTCACTTCTTAAACGTGCACTCGGGTTTGATCCTGAGTTTATTGCAGTCTGTGGGAAGCTTTCCATACATTTTTTCTTTGTTTTAGATGAGCAACAGCAGCAAAAAAGTAGAGGAGCATGATGTCCAGAATAGCAGCTTGAAGATCTGTGCGCAAATGGGGCATTGTTATAAAGGAGGCAAAATTACTTTAAATTGGTGGCTTAGAAATAGGCAGTTGTCTGTTCCTGTCGCCCAAAATGTGGCATCACTCTCTCATCATAAAAAAAAAATCACACAATATTATGAAACCTAATTAAGGTCTTTGTATTAGAGAAGGAGAAAAAAGTTGTATGAGATGGAAAGAATTAAATATGAAGGATGTTGGTGGGTTATCCCTGGGCTGTGCAACATTGTAAAACATTAAATGGCTATATGGGAGTATTATTCTTTACTTTTTATTTTTTTCCTGTTACAAATAGCACTTTAATGGCTATTCTATTCTTCAATCTGTGGCTAGGAAGGCAAGACAGAATTTTATACGTATCAATCTGAAAATAAATAACCCTTCTTTTCCTACAAGGGGAATTATTGAATCATAATTTCAATTTAGCTTTATTAAGGCAATTTATCTTTGTTTGTTTTGTTATGGGGTATTTTGCATATGAATCATCTTTATTAGCAACTTAATCATTTCTCTCCCCTCCATCTGTAGCAGATGATAAAGAATGCTTTGAAGTTAGTTAATTTCTCTGACAATCTTAAAATTCTCTGATCTCCCTAGGAAGGTCTGTTAAAAGCAAAGCTACATGGCAGCCAACATTGACAAAGATTTCAGATTCAAAACAGATGACACATTTAAAATCAGCCTTTCATCCGATACATATCAGATGAGACTAAAATATGCTTTTGGAAAGCTCATAATCTAACACAATAACACTTGATCAAAGCATTTTTCAGATGTTGTTACTTCATCTGGTATGTTTTAGCCCTAAACCTTGCCTTGAAAAATTAGCTGACTTCTATAGGGATGGTCATTTAGAATTATAGAATCCTAGGGCTGGAAGGGACCTCAGGAGGTCATTGAGTCCAGCCCCCTGCTTCAAGCACGATCAACCTCAACTAAGTCATCTCAGACAGGACTTTGTCAAGCCATGATTTAAAAACCTCTAGGGATGGAGATTTCACCACCTCTCTAGGCAACATATTCCAGGGCTTCACCACCCTCCTGGTGAAGTAGTTTTTTCCTGATATCCAACATACTTCTCTCTGTCTGTAACTTAAGACCATTACTCTCTGTTCTGCCATCTGTCATCACTGAGAACAGTTTGTGTCCATCCTCTTTAGAGCTGCCATTCAGGAAGTTGAAAGCTGCTATTAAGTTCCCCTCAGTCTTCTCTTCTGCAAACTAAATAAGCCCAAATCTCTCAGCCTCTCCTCGCAGGTCATGTGCTCCATCCCCTTAATCATTTTTGTTGCCCTTTGCTGAACCTGCTCCACCACATCCACATCCTTTCTATATTGTGGGGCCCAAAACTGAATGCAGTTCTCCAGATGTGGCCTCACCAGTGCCGAATAGAGAGGAGGAACAACTTCTCTAGATCTGCTCGAAATGCTCCTCCTAATACATTCCACTATGCCGTTAGCCTTCTTGGCTACAAGGAAACACTGTTGACTCATATCTGGCGTTTCATCCACCATAATCCCTTGGTCCTGTCCACTGCACTGCTGCGTAGCCAGTCAGTCCCCATCTTATAACAAATTTCTTTTGGCCCAATCCTCCAGTTTATCCAGGTCACCCTGATCCTATCTCTGCCCTCCAATGTATCTACTTCTCCCCCTAGGTTGTTGTCATCCACAAACTTGCTGAGGGTGCAATCCAGTCTGTCCTCCAGGTCATTAATAAAGATGTTGAACAACACTGGCCCCAGATCCAAGCCTTGGGGCACTCAACTTGAAAGCGACTGCCATCCAGATATTGAGCCATTGACCACTACCTGTTGTGCCTGACCATCAAGCCAGCTTTCTATCCATTTTATAGTCAGTGTATCCAATCCATACATTCTTAACGTATGGGCAAGAATGTTGTGGGAGGCTGTATCAAAAGCTTTGCTGAAGTCAAGGTATATCACATCCACTGACTTCCCCATGTCCACAGAGCCTCCCCAGGTCCAGCAAATTCTCTCTTCCAGTACTGGTCAGGTCCTGTGGGTGATGGATGAGAGAGATTCAAACTATATTTTGATATGAAGTGGGAGGCAGTGGAGGGATTCAAAGAGAGGGATTTAAAGAGAGGGATACAATGGTCAAAGAGGCAGACTAGGTGAAGGATCTTTGCAGCAGCATTCTGAATTGACATGTGCAGGGCAATACTGCAGATGAGTAGGCTAGGGAAAAAAAGGAGCCGTAATAAAGACATGAGAAGATGAGCTTCTTGAGCACAAGCTTTAGCTGTGTGGATGGTAGGAAAGAAAAATCAACAAGATTTAGGCATCCCTTGGATGCGAGGGTCTAGAGAGAGGCCTGAGTCAAAGGTAACATTTACTTGAGGTGCCTGAGTAATGGGCGATGAGTGGTGTTGTCCACAGTGATAGAGAAGGAATAGGGGGAAAGATGAAAAACACTGTTTATTTTTTCACTCTATGAAATGGTCTGTCAAGTATTAAAATATAGTCATTTGCATCTTTGCAAGAAGTGGGGGAGTATTTTTAATTGTGATATTGGAATAAATACATCTTTAATTTTTCACTAATAGGAAATCCTTTCACATGATCAATTCAAGACAATTTGAAGGAGTCTGCTATTATTCAAGTTAATCAAAAGTTACTGCTGTGTTTTAAAAAAAATCAATAGAAAACAGACTGAGATTATATAAGAGAGAATAATTCTGCTGCCGGGCTTTCATAACTTCAGCCATCAATAAGCAGTGGGAAGAAGCATGCATATGTCCTACTAATGCTATTAATCAACTGTGCACTGTATGTTCCACTGACTCAGTTGAGCAGCCTTTTTATGAATTCTCTCAATCCTCAATACAATATTGGATTCTGTGCCAAATCCAGATTATACTTTGAATATGATTTTTCTGTGAGTAGAGACTTTTGTAAGTCTTCTGAGTTGTTTCAAATGCACGTACAACTGGTTTATAGTAGGTTACAACTACGGGGGAGTCAGAAAAACTTTGTCAGGGCCATTTTCCACTGAAAAATGTAGTTCTGTCAAAATCAAGATGCTTCACAATTGTATTAAATTTCCACAGATTTTCTTTTTGGAGAAAAAAAACCTGAGGTAAAAATCATTTTGATCTTTTCAGGATGGAGCTTATTTTTTTGGTTTTGAATATTTTCCTTTAGTATAGCATATGTGGTATTATGCAAAATAAAAATATCAGAATCAAAATGAAATATTTTGATTCTAAATTATTTTTTCACAGGATATGTTTTTCTATTAATTTAGTTGTGATTCAATAAATCTTGACTGTAGACTCAAAATTCATATTCCATGAACATCAATATTAACCATGCTTTGGTTCAAATAATGACACAGAAAACAAGTTAAAAAGGAGCCTGGTCACAGTGAGATTCTGTTTAGAACTTGTTGTATCCAAATATTCTTTTAATGTCAATCTGACTCTGTATCATGCTAAATAACTTTTTTTTCCTTTCTGTTTAATGTTCAAACAAGGACTGAAAAGTGACTTGATTTGGGCCCAGAGGCAGGAATTTTTGTGTGTGTGTGGGTGCTTTTTTTGTCAATGTGGACCTGTCCCTTTCCTGTAGCTAGTGGCCAAGGGCATGCTGGGAAATGTAATCCTTTCCTTGCTCCAGGGTCAGCTTTCTAGTCAGGGAGCTGGCCATGGAACTACAGCCCCCAGGGTGCCTTGGCACAATGCAGCAGGTGGGAAGGGAGAGAAACTGGATGCAAGATGGTGCATTGGTACCCTTTGCACTCCCCATGCATATAGGCCTGTGATTACAGTGCATAAGCACCTTTACAGGAAGAAAATATCAGCTACTAAAGCAGGGGTGGACAATAAACATCCTGTGGGCCTCATGCAGGTGATCAGGATTAGTCATGTCATGCTGCTTCTCTCAGCTCTCATTGGTGGGAAATAACAAATCCTGGCCACGGGGGGCTTCAAGTGGTTGTACCATGAACATTCAAATAAATAAAGGCTGGCTCCCCAGGAGTTAACACCAGCAAGCCACGTGCAGCACAGGCCTCTCAACGCACACCCCTGGGCTAACTGGCTCTTTAATGCACTGTAGAAGGTAGAACCAAGAATTAATGGCTGGAAGCTAAAGACAGAGAAATTCAAATGAGAAATTAGGCACAACTTCTTAACAATGGAGATGAATAACCACTGGAGGAAGGTATCAAGGGAAGAGGTGGATTGCCCATTTCTTGGTGTCTTCACACCGAGACCATCTGGTAGATGTACGTTTGCCACTTATGGGTTATTGGATTTAATACAAGGACAACAGGGTAACATTTAGTGGTCTTTGATGTGTAGAATAGATACAGATTGTATAATGTCTCCTTGACTTAAGTCTTTCAATCAATGAGGTGCTGAGCACTGTGCAGAATCATGCATATCCATCCATTTTAGAGTCCACTTGCTCTATAACATGTAGAACTTGCACGACAATGTTGATCCCTAACTCTCAAAACATCTTATCAGAGAGGGTGATGTTATTCCAAAAAAAGGGAAAATGGGGCTCAAGACAGTTGAGTGACCTGTCCAAAGTCTGTTATTTGGAAGCAGAGTTGGGGGCTAGAATCCCTGTTTCCCAATTCTTCATCAGTGTCCAATTGACTTGGCCATGCTATAGTGCTTATGGTAAGCTAACAGCTGGCTATCTAATCTAATATTGCTGAAACAATGAATCCAGCCTCAACTGAGATACTGATCCCATGTACGCTTATATTTACAGAAAAGTTTTTAGCAGAGATTGTGATGGGGAAATGATTTAAAACCAAGAAGAACATAAATTTAGCCATATTAGGTCAGACCAAAGGTCCATCTAGCCCAGTATCCTGTATTCTGACAGTGGCCAATGCCAGGTGTGCCAGGAAGAATGAACAGAAGAGGTAATCATCAAGTGATCCTTCTCCTGTTGACCATTTCCACCTTAGACAGAGGCTGGGGACACCATTCCTGCCCATGCTGGTTAATAGATATTGATACTTGTTTTCATAGCCAGTATTTGTTCTACGTGAAGATTGTCATTCAGGGGATCACTCCATACTTCCTTCTGACCTTTGAACTCTCAGCATATAGTCACACATGTTTCAGTGAAATTACACTAACCTCTTTCATATCTGGCAGCTCCTGGACCAGGAGGTTGCTGGATATTCAAATATTCTGGATAATAGAGAGGTATACCTAGCAACGCGTAACATTAAAGAAAAACAAGATTCTTTATTAGATGACAAGCTTTCATGGGACAGACCCACTTCTTCAGATCTGGGGAATCCTGATAACTGAGAGGGAGAGAAAACGCACGCACGCATGCGTGCGCGCGCACACACACACACACACACACACACACACACACACACACACACACACACACACACACACACACACACACACAAAATGAAACAGAAAAAAAACCCCTGACAAATCAGCTACAAAGGGTGGAAGGAAGAAGGGGGTGGGAGGGAGGAGAAAAAAATCCTCTGCAAGTATCTATTCAGTGGGATGTCTGTGGTCACTGAGAATATCAAAGATGGAAAAATTGTCCTTTTAATACATCAGATAATTGATGTCTTTGTTGAATCCAAGGTGATCAGTATCAAACTTGAAAATGGTTTCCAATTCAGATGTCTCCCTTAGTAATCTCTTTCATTTTTTCTTTTTCTTTAAATTCTCTCCTTCTCTGTTATAAGGATTCTCCTGATCTGAAGAAATGGGTCTGTCCCACAAAAGCTCATCAGCTAATAAAAAATATTATTAGTCTTTAAGGAGCTACGGGATTGCTTTTTTCGCTTCGTGAAGATTCAGACTAACACAGCTACCTCTCTGAGGTTATTTACTAACCACAGTAGTATTGTACAATGCTAACTTATTTACACTGTATTTGCTGTATTTACGTGTATTTACTTTCACTGTACTGTACTTATTGAAAATGTAAACTAAAGTTTACTTTTGGTTAAAATTCTGGTTATTTGAGAGTTCTGGATGATAGACTGCCAGTTAAGACAGAGTTTACTGTATAAACAAGTCCTGAATGACAAGACTATGCATGTGGATCACGAACCAGTGAACATTTATTTTGCTGGGTTTTCTTTTTCCCCCTTTGTATTAATGCTGTCTGTTGCTCAGTCAGGTTAAAAATGGACTGCTCCTTTGATTGTCCTCAGAAATGTTTTCTTTGGTTCCTCGTTTTCTTTTTCACCACAGCCTCCCTTGAGCTTTTCGTGGCATACCAGCATGAATAGTGTCCCACAGGGCTTGTTGGTAATTTCTTGATATAATGATTTTTTGGGGGTGGAAAAATGCCTTTGTTAAAAAAATAATATACTTTGGGGTTTCTCAAGGGAAACTGGAAATTTGGAAACAAAAAAATCAAAATGCTTTATTTTCAGAATGTCAAAACAAAATAATTTAGACTCTATGAAAGCTATATTTGTCTGGGGCTAAATACCTAATCTGGCAAAACCAACAAGAATTGGTAAAGCTTTTCTGTCACTGAATTTGCATTTGGTACTGAAAAAAAAAAGGTTTGTCTGACAAATTGTGCTCATCTCTTAATCAAACGCCTTTTATTAATTAGGAAATCTTCTGATTATGAAGGAAGGAATCCTCCTTTAAGACTCTTCTGCATTCTGTAATGTGGAATGTAGATACTCATTCCAATGTCTTTTTCGTAGTCCATGGTTAAAGTCCTAGCTTATCTCCTTAATCTGTATGATTCCTGCTTTCTGTTGCACCTATTCCTCGATTTGTGAATATAATTTGTTCAGTGAAAGCTGTTTGTAAAGTGAAAATTCATAAATTGAAAATGGGCCTGCTGATGGAGCACCGACTGTACCATGGATGCTTGGACAAAGGTTGGTTCTTCATTGTAGTGAAAATAGTGTTCATAAATTAAAAATAGGTTTACATTTAAATGGTTTGTTGTACTGAAAATTCATAAATCAGAACTTTGTAAATTGAGGGATAGGTGTACTTGGTTTTGAAGGCACAGTATAGAACATACTGTATTTGCTGTTGAAGGTGTTACCAATACAGCATGCAATCTAATTTCAGTGGTCACCTCTGGCATATGGACAGATTCTTTGCTCCATTCCACTTGTCTTTGAAGATGCTTGTCATGAATTAATGCCTATAAGAGTTAAACCTAGAGAGAGGGGGTCCACTGTGAGCAAGCAGCCAGGTGAGCCAGTGGGAAGAAGGAGGGATCTTTTGAATTGAAGCAGTTACCTGCTGAGGGGCACTTTCTTTTGCCTGGCCAGAACAGAGACAGAGGTATTTAACCCTGAGCAGGCTTAATGAATCCTCTAAATATTCAGGACACGACACAATGTGGACATACAGGTATGTAAATAGAAAGGAAATGTTTAGTCAGACATGATCTTTTTTGGGGGGGAAAGATGGGGGTGTGGGGTTGGTGTGGGACTTCACAGGCTGGCTGATGTACCACCCTTTATAATGTACCTTCTAAACTTAATTAATGTTATTGATTGATGGTTATTGATGATGATGAAACTTAATTCCAGGGAAGTGATACTATATGTGTTTTAACCTACTTTTTAAAGTCGCTCTTTAACACCTAGCAACCAAATATGATTTATCACTTTATTTGTATACTTTATCTTTGGATAATAAATCGGCTTTTTGTTTGAAGGTGATTCCTGTGCCCTAGAAAAGTGTCTATATATGTCCATGCCTAAAACTGAAAGATCAGCTATGAGACTGCAGCTTAATTTCTTCATCTTTATGTTCAAGCTCTTGTCTCAGGGGGCTGTGTCTACACTTACAAAAAATCTCAAAGTGGCCATGCTAATGGCCAAATCAAAGAACACTAATGAGACACTGAAATGAATATTCAGTGCCTGATTAGTGTGCCACCGGTCACGGCACTACGAAAGTGCTTCATTTTGCTCGCACGTGGCTCGTCTACACAGGGTCCTTTTCGAAAGGACCCCGCAAACATCGAAATTGCCTTATTCCTATCAGCTGATAGGAATAAGGGGATTTTGATGTTTGCGGGGTCCTTTCGAAAAGGACCCCTCACATAGATGAGCCGCAGGTGAGCAAACTGCAGCACTTTCGAAGTGCCGCAGCCGGCAGCATGCTAATGAGGCACTGAATATTAATTTCAGTGTCTCATTAGTGTTCTTTGATTTGGCCATTTGCATGGCCATTTCGAGGTTTTTCATAAGCGTAGATGTGGCCAGAGAGGGTTAAGAATTTGGGTATTCCTCATATGGAGACATCCCAAGTATGCATTCATGTGTTTTAACAGAGCATTTTCTCACTTGGGTGGTGGCAGCTCCTTCCCTGGGTCAGGGAATCTGTGACCTTTGGAAGCTCTTAAGAAGAAGCCTATGGAGGCAAAATATTTTTAAGGTCTCTTGAGGGCCCCCATCTTTTGCACTCAGAGTGGGGATCAGCCTTGACAATGGTAACCATCGCAAGAGGAATATTCTGTAGAAATGGCTGGTGTTGAGTTGCTGATTTGTAGTGGGGGGAGAGTAGAACCATCACAGTGTGAGTACTGCACCAGAGTATTTGGATGCTGTATCTATGTGGCTGCCAGCTGCTTGCCAGAAACAGGATAAAGGACTTGGTACCAATCCATAAACATAGATTGTTATAGTTACCTCTAAAATTCTGGCCTAAAGACTCTGTTTTCACTGAAGAAGACAACTATGTAGTATAATAAAAGAGGGCATTCTTGCAGTACATTAGGACTTAGGTCTTGCGGTTAAGGCACTGGACTAGGACTAGATTTAGTTTCTGTTCTCAGCTTCATCACGGAGTTCCTGTGTTAGTTTGGGAAAGTCACTTAATATGCCTGTCTTGGTTTCCTAATTGGAATAATCCTTATATACCTGTTGAGGGGTGTTGTGGATGGAATTTGCTGGTGTTCCTGAGCACCTGACATATTAGTGTGAAAAGTGCCACAGATAAGCAAAGGATAGGGCACTGTGTCAGCTCTGATACTGATGTGTTATATAACCCAGAGAAAGTGTTTATACCACATAGTTCTGACTGATTGCCACTGAAGTCACTTGAACGAGTAATTTTATCAGTTGCCCTGTATTCAGCCCAGCGAAATACAATCACCCTACTTAAGATCAGCCAAAATATGGCCTTTAATGTTTATTGCATTGGGCAAATAGATGAAACAGAACTGTAAAATAAAATACAGTCTTGCCAGTCAAGTTTAACTGTACTCACACAAGTATCTTATGCATTAGAAATTAATTTCAGAAGAGAAAATGAATAATATAGTCCTGGGGGAGGGGAGTTGGGGAATGTTCTTGCTTACTCCAACTAGTATTTTGGTTTGGGTTTTACAGAAGCTGCAACACATTTGCATAGTGGCAGTTGGATGGTGGGTGAAGATTATCATAACATTCCAAACAAGACCCAGGATCTCACTATGCTAGGTGCTGTACAAACACATAGTGGAAGACAGTGCCATCTCTTAGGGTCTAAATAGACAGGACAGTCAAAGGGTGGAAGAGCAAAGTGTTGTTATCCCCATATTAACCAACAAATGGGAGCACAGAAATATGAAGTAACTTGCAAATGTCTCACAGCAATTCATTAGAAGGGCTAAGAACTGGAACTAAGAATTCTGAGTTCCAGTTCAGTGCTTCCTTGCAGAGATGTGAAGAGGCATACTGACTGTGCCACAGGCAGTCCATGAACTAGCAGGACAGCACAGTGATCCCTACTATTCACAAGAGAAGCACAAGACAGGGGAATTGACAGGACATGAATCTGACATTTTCCTGCTTTATGTTGAGTGTTGGTATATGAGAACCTGACAATGGTCTGAAAGATAGGGCTTGTGGGCTTTCACGAGTTCCAAGAGCCACAGTCAGAGGCAGGGACAGAGCCATAGGCTTATAGTTTAGTGACTTTTAGTTTAAATGTCAAGAAATACCCTTCACACTGAGAAAGTGTTCACAGAGGCTACATTTACACAGGCAGCCTCTGTCGACAGAGATCACCGTCCAAACAAGCCAGCAGTGAGGTAGCACTTCAAAGGTTACAAAATAGTTTTTTAGGTGAATACAGACTAACACGGCTTCCTCTTTGTTACTATTCAACATGCAGAGGTCACTGTCGATGGAGAAACCTCAGCAGTACCTCTGTTGACAGATCGTGTCTACATGTAAAAGCGGCTCAAAAGAGCAATCCGCTCTGTTGACTGAGAGCAGCCGTCCTGCCCTGCCCTCTGTTGAGGGAATGTCAGACTGGAAGCTCTGCAAATAGGGCTGCCCGGGGAACCGGAAGCTCTTTTTGTCATCAGAACTGTCTACATGGCACTCTGTCGACACAACACTGTTGACAGAGGCGTTATACCTGATGGGGGACAAAAATAACACTGCTGGCTGAACAGCTGAGTTTTGTCAACAAGCTCTCGACAGAGCATTTTAACCGGGTGGATGATTAGTGAGTTTTGTGAACAAAAGCCCAGTTTTGTAGACAAAGGGTGCCCTTGCAGACACTCCCATAGTGTTTCATAAATAGGAGACTTTCCAATTGAGGTTGACATATGAATCAGGGATGCGATGGTCATCTTGTTACATAAACATTTATACTCTCCACAGTTTGCTGCACTGTCACTAGAATAAATTACTAAGGCTTTAAAAGGCACATTTGTTACAATACAGGAGTGTGTGAGAGAGAGAGACTGAGTGAGCACATGCACACCCATGTACACACAATAGCAATGGTGCTGTAGTATGAAAGGAAGGGGTTATTTTTTAAAAAAATTAATATTCCTGAGTATTTAAAGTAAATAAGTGTAAAAATGTTCTGATTTAGGGAAGGGAGAGTTCTTGAGTGGGGGGCATTGGAGGAGAGCTTTCATAACTCAAATCCTATTTTTTAATTAACGCATACATTCTGTTTTGCTTAATATTATCCATTTCTTGTACTACATTTTTTTTTAAGAAAAACATATCAAATCGCCTTCTAGATTTGCAAAGCAGGTACTATACCAAAGAGATGACTGTGTGTGTATGATATTTTACAGTGCATATCAATATGCTTTTAAAAATGTAACTAAATGTTCATATCCCTTAGAAATCGCTAATGTACATTAAAAACATTTCTAAAGACCTATTTATCTGATAAATTTAGTGAGCCTGGTGGAACTATTAAAGTCTAAATAATAAAGAGTTTTAAATTGTTCTAAATATTGTTTAAAAAACATAATGGGTCCTAAGGAGCTGCATTGATAGTCCCTCTGGCAAGCTTCACATATGCTGTTAAATAAGGCTTTGCCTTTTGCAGAATGAGATGATGCAGGCACCATAAAATACTGTTTATTTCTATATCCACAATTTCATTCAGCAACGATGGAATAAAACAATCCAGCTAAAATGAAAAGCTGTATGTATAAAAATATAGATGAATACAACTATTATTGTGTAATGATGACAGACAAAGTTTGGTTTTTCCAAAGAGAATTTTTACTCTTCCTTGTAAATGGGATAACTATTTGATGTATCTAAGCTCTGAAAAGCCCAGGGAATAAAAAGTCTAGGGAAGCAGAAGTGAAAATATGGCTACGTCTACACGTGCACCCAACATCGAAATAGCTTATTTCGATGTTGCGACATCGAAATAGGCTATTTCGATGAATAACGTCTACACGTCCTCCAGGGCTGGCAACGTCGATGTTCAACTTCGACGTTGCTCAGCCCAACATCGAAATAGGCACAGCGAGGGAACGTCTACACGGCAAAGTAGCACACATCGAAATAAGGGAGCCAGGCACAGCTGCAGACAGGGTCACGGGGCGGACTCAACAGCAAGTCGCTCCCTTAAAGGGCCCCTCCCAGACACACTTTCATTAAACAGTGCAAGATACACAGAGCCAACAACTAGTTGCAGACCCTGTATATGCAGCACGGACCCCCAGCTGCAGCAGCAGCAGCCAGAAGCCCTCGGCTAAGGGCTGCTGCCCACGGTGACCACAGAGCCCCGCAAGGGCTGGAGAGAGAGTATCTCTCAACCCCCCAGCTGATGGCCGCCATGGAGGACGCCGCTATTTCGATGTTGCGGGACGCGGATCGTCTACACGTCCCTACTTCGATGTTGAACGTCGAAGTAGGGCGCTATTCCCATCCGCTCATGGGGTTAGCGACTTCGACGTCTCGCCGCCTAACGTCGATTTCAACTTCGAAATAGCGCCCAACACGTGTAGACGTGACGGGCGCTATTTCGAAGTTAGTGCCGCTACTTCGAAGTAGCGTGCACGTGTAGACGCAGCCTATAAGTACCACCTATTTTGATGCTGTGAGACACTAAGAGCTGGGAGCGCTGCTGCTTACTAGCCAAAAAGATGCAGTGACGTGTAGTGTGACGAAAGCTCAGTAAGATTACTTAGGTCCCAATCAGCTTAGGACTTGGAATGTTAAGCCCTTAAACTCTCTCTGCACATCTCCTAAATTATTGCATCAATCAGCAAGAGGCAGAAAGGAAAGAAAGAGAAACAGATGTAACTTCATTCATAATTGAACAGCAATCATGTTAATTATCAACCTGTCTTTCTGACAGCATCTCTTGGATGTTCATCCATCAGTTTGTGTTCCACAAGATCTAAACCAAATTCTTAATCCCCTGCTCCAACATCATCATCCTGCTTATTACTCAGGCCTGTAAATTTGGACCAGGTCTACAGTAGACATTAAAATCAATTGTAGATGGGCTATTCTAGCTAGGGCAATTGTGTAGCTAGAATCAACTTATCTACAGTCGAATTACCTGTCTGTTCCCACAGAGGAAGAAGAGAAGCTCTCCTATTGACCTTCCTTACTCCTTGTGATATTGAGGTGCACAAGGTTTGACTGCTGACCCCAGTTAGTTCAATTTTGCATGTTGCTACTAGGCATGTGAAATTGACTGGGTCAAACTTCAGCATAGTGAAGACAAACACTCAGGCTGTGTCTACACTACAAAGAAATTTTGAAAGGGGGAACATTGAAAAAGAAAATCAAAATAAGGAATTTCGAAATAGCGCAGCTACACACACAAAACGGATCGCTGTACCGATCTGCTATTTCGAAAGAACACCCTCCATTTTTCGAAAGAGAGCATCCACACTGGAAAATGGACTATTTCGAAATAAGCAGCTGGGAAACATCACGCACGGGGTCACATGGCTGACAAGCCCTTCCGGGTCACACAGCCAGCAGTGCCCTTAAGGGGCCCCTTCCAAACACATCCACCCTGCACACACAGAGCCCAGCAGAGCAGTACACAGCACTGCGTGGACTGTGCACCCAGAACCAAGAGGAGAATGGAGGAGCAGCAGCTGTCAGAGTCTGATGCTGGCACTGTCACTGGGACCCAGGTGGTCATCGCCATCCAGGGCTTGGTGGATGCCCTGGAGCCCACCTTCCCACCCACACATGTCCTGCAGGCCCTGCCAAGGGGGCAGCCACTGCTCCCCGTCCCCCACGGTACCTCTGGAGCCACCCCACCAGTGGGGACCAGGGGGAGAGGCTGGTCCTGGGCCAGTGGGACGATGAAAGGTGGCTCGCCAATTTTAGAATGACGAGGCACACATTCATGGAGCTGTGTCAGTGGCTCTCACTCGCCCTGCAGCTCATGGCACCCACATGCAGCCCGCGCTCCTAGTCGAGACGCATGTGGGGATTGCCCTGTGGAAGCTGGCCACTCTGGACAGCCATCGGTCAGTAGGGCACCAATTCGGGGTGGGCAAGGCCACCGTGGGAGCCATCCTCCTGGAGGTAAGTCAGACAAGGGCCCCACACACTCCCCAGGAAGGGGCAGGGGCCCCCGGGTGAGGAGCCTGCAGGGGCAGGGGCCCCCCGGGTGAGGGGCCTGCAGGGGTAGGGGGCCCCCCAAATGCACAGGCCCACATGTCTGTGCCTCCCTACAGGTGGTCCAGGCCATCAACCGCCTCCTCCTGTGGAGGGTCGTCCGCCTCAGCCACTTGGACGACGTCATGGCAGGATTCACATCTCTTGGATTCCCAAACAGCTTCAGTGCGCTCGATGGTACGCAAGTTGCTATCTGCACCCCAGACCATAGTGCAGGACGTTATATAAAGTGCAAGGGGTACCACTCGGTGGTGCTCCAAGCACTGGTAGATGCCGGTTTACTGACATCTGCGTTGGCTGGTGCGGTCAAGCCCATGATGCGCGGGTATTCCGCAGCTCCTGGCTGGGGTGGCGCATGGAGGAGGGCACCTACATCCCTGCCCAGGAGCTCCCCATGGGAGACATAACAATGCCACCCTGTATAGTGGCCGATGGGGTGTACCCATTAAAGCTGTGGCTGATGCGCCCCTACACTGGGCACACCACCGCCAGCCAGGATGTTTTTAATGCCCGCTTGAACCAGGCTTGCAACACTGTTGAGCGGGCCTTCGGACGCCTCAAGGGGCGTTTCCAATGTCTCAATGCGCGGCTGGATGTGAGCCTGTGCAACATCCCCGGGGTGGTTGCGGCCTGTTGCGTGCTGCACAATGTGGTGGAGGGCAAGCAGGAGCGCTACATGCCTGGGTGGGCTGCGGACAGCGGCCCTGGCTATGAGCAGCCACCCACAGCCCCGTGCCACCAGGCACAGCATGAAGGGGTGAGGGCCTGGGAAGCCCTCCGGGAGGTCTTTGAGCAGGAGCCATGCTGACCCCCACCTGGCACATGGCTCACATTCACCCTGCAGCATGGCCCCCCGCACACACACAGGGGACACTGGGCTGCACAAAAAGGTTTATTAACAGGGGACTAACTATATAAATAAATGGCTGTTAACCAATGGTGTGGGGTCTTCTTACTGGGGCTAAATATGGGGGGAACAGGGGGAGAACTATATACAATGGGGCAGGGTCATGCCCCCACGGGCAGACCTAGTCCCCCACAGGGGTGGAGGGGAGAGATCCCCGGCGGGTACGGGTGTCCCTGCTGCCCGTGGGGCGGGGGCCCTGTCGGGGCCTGGAGGGGGCTGGAAGGATGGGGAGGTAGGGTCATTCAGGGGCTGAAGAACAGGGTGGGCTGGGTGAGGCGGGGCGGGGGTCGGGGCTGGGGGGGCAGGAAGGGGATCCCTCTCCTGGCTGGCACTGGCGACCAGCCAGCTGGCCAGGGCAAGACGGGAGGATGGGCTGAGGGTGGGTGGGATGAGGGCAATGTGTTTGGGGGCAGCAGGGGCGGGTAGGGGGACCGGCTGGGGGGGGCCAGCCGTCGGAGGGCTGCGACCACCTTAGACCAGACCTCCCTCCGCCAGGCCCTCTCCTCCCGCTCCATGAGCAGCCGCTCCTGGAACACAGCGGTCTGCTCCTGGATGGCTATGGTGTAGGCCTCCACCACCTCCTGGTGGTCGTAGTGCCGCTGGCATTGGGCCATCTGCGTCTGGGCAGGCAGCACCCGGGGGAATGGGGAGGAGGGCCCTCCGGCTCCGTCCGAGGGTGGCAGGGGTGTGGTCCGGCCCTCAGAGGATGATGCTGTGGAGACACAAGGGGAGAGTGGCCACCCATCAGTGCAGTCACCCGGGACCGGGGTCTCTACCTGCGCCATCCCCAGGCCATCCCCTGAGGTGGTGCCTCCCCTGCTGACCCTGCTTGGGGTTCCCGTGTGCCTGCCAGGACCCCATCTGTGGGGCAATTGCTGGCTGCGGCCTGGCCCCCACATCCCTCCCTGGTCGGGCAGGCTAGGGTGCTGTCCATGGGTGCAGGTGCTGGATGGCGCCATGCTTGGGTCTGGGATGGGGCAGGGTACCGTGGGATAGGTCCCCCACCCAGGCCACCTGATCCACCTGTCACCTACCTGGGCCTCAGGAGAACAGGTCCGGGGACAACGGCCTCGAGGGCACCTGGCTGGAAGTCTCGGAGCTCACTGTGATGAGTAACAGGCCCCCCTCATCTGAGTTGCTCCTGGTCCCCACAGGTGTGGTCTGGCTGGAGGGTCCCGGCTGCTCCAGCGGGTCTATCTCCCGGTCGGGGTCTGGGTCACCTGTGTCCACCTGCACTGACGGCTCTGGGACATTCTTTGGGCCGAGGAGCTGTTGCAGGGCCCAGTAGCGTGGGCACCTCGGGCTGGCCCGGCCGCCGATCGGCTGCGGACATCCTTGGCCCGGCTGTAGGCCTGCCTGAGCTCCTTAACTTTGGAGCGGACCTGAGCAGCCATGTGCTCGGGGTGTCCCCACTTCCGCAGCCCCAGGGACAGCCGCTCAAAGGCAGCTGCATTGCGGGGCCTCCCTGTGCTGTGGAGCAGCACCTCCTCCTCCGCCCAGAGGCCAAGGAGGTCTTTCACCTCGGCCTCGGTCCAGCACGGGTCCCTCCTTCTCTGGCCCTGGCTGCTCTCTGGCGATCCCTCAGGTGGGGAAGAAGGGGCCTCCTGGGGTGCCCCAGAGTGTGGGGGGCTCGCCATCCCACTGATGGGCTGGGTGGCACGGCTGTCTGGCTGCTGGAGCATGTATAGGGCTGAGCTCGTGCTTCTTGAGCCCTAGGCACGCTCTCAGCTTCCTGCATGGGGTTTCCAGAGCCTTGCAGCTTTAAGGGGCTGGCCCAGGGACCATAGAGCCCCGCCGGTGCTTGCTAGTGCGTCTCCTGCGATCCCTGGAGCCGCCGCCATGGTGGACCCGCAATTTCAAAATTGCGGGCCACGGAGCATCTACACATGCCCTATTTTGAAATTTTATTTATTTATTTTATTTTATCCCAGATGGGAAGAGCGATTTCGAAACTAGGACCCATTTTCGCCAAAAACAATTTCGAAAGAGGCTGTTGAGCATGTAGACGCTTTGCAGCCTCTTTTGAAATTGAGGCCCCTTTCGAAATTAATTTCGAAATAGAGTGCTAGTGTAGACGCACCCTCAGTGTCATGTTACACTTGTCCTTTTCCTCCATAATTGTTTGTTTGTTCAGCCTATAACTAATCCTTGCTATTTGTTCCCAATCTATATCTCTAAGACCTCACTTTCCTCTCATGGTGCACAGTTAACATTCTCATCATATACTGTCTTAACTGCAGCAACCTTTTCTCTTTTGACCTGGATGAGTGCAGTTATGGCCTGGTAAAATTGCTATTTCCAAGATCATATGTGGTGAGATGCTATGATTAAATCATCCCCCTCTTTCCATTCATCCACTGGCTCATCCTTCTCCACTTCTTTAAGCATGAAGGACTTGTCTTTGCCATTTAGTCTCTTCTTGACTTAGCCCTATGCCACCTTCCAGAATATAGACTTTACCAAGCCATTGATGCCTGCTTCCGTTTTGCTAATAATGCCAGCCTTCACTGCCAATTAGAGGAATTTTCTCTAATGCACTTCAGTGCTCTCTCCCATGTCATCCCTTAACAGAAGGAAGAAATCCCTCTGATGATCCAGAAGATTACCGCATTGTCACTCTTCAAATCCTTCCTTAAAAATTCAATCTTTCTCTGATACCTGCATGACTCTCTCAACAAATTTAGGCAGCTGCTTTGACACTCACAGGCAACTAACTTCACAGTTAATGAAGAAGATAGGCGCTACTTTGAAGTAGCCACCAGAGAGTGTGCACCCATTTTCTCTTACTTTGGAGTTAACTTTGAAGTAGGGAGCCCAACTTTGAAGTCCTTACTCCATTCCTGGGAATGAAGTAGTGCCCTGCTTTGAAGTTTAACTTTAAAGTAGGATGTGTGTAGGCTCTCAGCTTTAAAGTTGCTTACTTTGAAGTTGTACTTCGAAGTAAGCAACTTCAAACTTTTTTTGTAGTGTAGACACAGCCACTGAGACTCAGTTTCCTTGCTGTTATTGGCTACGTCTACACGTGCCCCAAACTTCGAAATGGCCATGCAAATGGCCATTTCGAAGTTTACTAATGAAGCGCTGAAATGCATATTCAGCGCTTCATTAGCATGCGGGCTGCCGCGGCGCTTCAAAATTGATGCGCCTTGCCGCCGTGCGGCGCGTCCAGATGGGGCTCCTTTTCGAAAGGACCCCGCCTACTTCAAAGTCCCTTTATTCCCATGAGCTCATGGGAATAAGGGGACTTCAAAGTAGGTGGGGTCCTTTCGAAAAGGAGCCCCGTCTGGACACACCGCGTGGCGGCACAGCGCGTCAATTTTGAAGCGCCGCGGCAGCCCGCATGCTAATGAAGCGCTGAATATGCATTTCAGCGCTTCATTAGTAAACTTCGAAATGGCCATTTGCATGGCCATTTCGAAGTTTGGGGCACGTGTAGACACGGCCACTCTCTCCTCTGTTCTGTCTCTTTACTGCAACTGCTGTCCCTTAAATTATGCTTGAATTGTGAGCTAACCAGGTCAGGGCACTGTCACTGGGCTACCAGCCCAGCTTTGATCCCAGCTATGGCTGGATTTCCATCTGCCAACCCCCTGCTGCTACCTTGTCTCTGCCCTGGGGCTAGCTGGGCTCCTGGTTGTCAAGCCCCTGCTACCATCCTGGCTGTGCTTCTGTCCTGGTTGGGTTCCTTGCCATCAGCCCACCTGCTTCCAAACTCCAGCTGGTCCCCACTCCCAGCTATCGGGGCTTTCAGGTCCAGAAGCATCCATGGTCCTGCCAGACCACAGATGTGCTGGGCCAGAGATTCCTGGATCAGAGAGGTTCAACCTGTGTTCAACAGGAGAAAACCAATTAATCACTGTAGAACTAAAGCCTTTGCTCAGTGTTATGCAAAAGCACTATTTTTGTCCAGCTAATTCCAGCCAAATGATTCTCTGCCCCCAGTGTGAAGAAAGGCAAATGATTAAATCGGGAACTGGCTTTATTTCAAGTCATGGAATAGTTTTCCTATGGCCATGAGGTAGCAGCGTCTGGGAGATTGTTCCCCAAAGCAGTCTGCTGCCAGGAAATAAAGAATCAAAACATCTGCCCTGTGCACAGCTGTGAGCGTGACCCTGCTGGTCCTTCTGCAGAACATGATTATTCTCAGCGGGTTGGGAAGGGATTTCATTAGTAAGGCCATGCATGACTTGGAGACCTGTCTGTTTTTAATGTTCTCATTTGTTTTCAGGATTTTAATTTCTCTAGTGACTTTGGTTTGGGTCTTACAGCCCACAAGCTTGATCAGGTTTTGAATGGAGAAGGAGAAAATTATTTGCCCACCATAGAGACTGCCCACTCTTTTTTCAGTCAACTGAGGCAGCTGTCTCTGGGACCGCCAGCATTTCTTTTAAAAGATTTCGTATGTACGGGTAGAAGGATAAGCCTGTCAAGTGAGGCACTTGAGAAGGTGTGAAAGGGAAACTGTGACAGGAGGTTCAAGTCTCCATATAGGTTGAGGCCTCAATGTGGCTAATTTTGGATCTTTGACCCTCCTAAAAAGCAACCTGCGATTTAGCAAGCACTGTGCATTTATCAGCGAAAGAAGCTGTGAGACTAATGTAATGCGTAGAGGCACAGCTCTCTTAGCAACCCATCCTGCAAGATAACTCATTAATTCTTTTGTACTCATCCTTAATACTTAGTTGATGACAATTCCACCTCCACATACAAGTGACAAATAATGTGAATCCCACTTGCTATCTTATTTTTAATTTTTATATTTATTTAGCTCTCAGATGCCTATGATGACAGCTTAACAATAATGCTACTAAACTGAAGAGTATTACCTGTATATGTCATTTCCACATGAGCTTTAAAAGAAATACAATTTTGTGATTTCTCGTTGTACAGTATATTAAAAATGAAGTGCCCTTGAATGTTCAGTATGTTGCTAGAGAACTATCTTCAGTTAGCCAGTTTGTCTAAAGAACTATTTCTCTAAATAAACTGAAAAAAAAATTCTGCCTGCATGTGGATAAATACATTTCTGTCTAGGTCAGCAGCAATGCTCATTTACAAACCACAGTAATTGCTAGAGAGTTCTAATGACATTTCTTTTGGTATTTGTAGCATTTTGAAAGTGTTCCTTGCAAATTGGAGCCACTTTAATTGACCTGAGTGGTTAAAAAGTTACTCTATTTTGACTGCTGTAGTTATCTGTTGGAAGGAACAGATGTCAGCTGACCATATGTTGTATAAGTAGCAGGGGACTATAATTTAGAGGTTGCTGCCTTTTGATGGGTTTAGGTACTGTATAGGCCTTTAATGGGTTCTATGAAAGAACTTCAGTAATTCATTTTTTGGGGGAGGCAGGGAAGGTGGCACAGAAGACTGACACACATGAGAACCTCTTGCCCTGTCTAGCAAAAGGAAGTACTGTTGTCCCCTCATCCTTTTAATCAAGTGAATGACTGTCATGCTTCTTCCAGAGATGCCCCTGTGAGTGCTCCACTACAGGTTAAGGTTCATTCCCTGTATCTTCACTCAGAGAGTTTTATTGCAGTGCTCATACCAGCCATTCATGTGCAGTACTTACCTCATGCCCTGCTGGTGTCTGGGCCATGCACGCTCTATGGAAACTCCTCAGTTCCTTGTCTACCATCACCAGATGAGGATATTACCAACAATGGCAGATGATTACATGCACTTCCAGGATGTGTTTAAAAGAGTTGCTGTCAGGCTAAAGATGGCTCTCAAGGAGGCATTGGAAAATCAGCATGAGCTAACTGACATTTTACAAACATCTGCCTCTTTCACGATTGCACTCCTTATCAATGGGGCTATTCTGGAACCCACCCAGTTCACTGCCAGGATACATTCAACCTGCAAGAGAGCAGACTGCAAATACTACAACCCTGAGAAGGGTTCCAAATTCCTTTTCATGTGCCCAGCATCAAACATTACATTCCCATACAAGGACCATTAATTGATACACCAGAAGGCCCAGCTATGCTGTCAATGACTCTTTTTCTTACCAGATCCTAAATCTCTACCATCCAAAGAGATATGACTTTTAAATCACCTGGAGAGGAACATCCACAGGGACATCTCTTGAACAACACAAGGTTACTGAACTGGAGTAATAAGTGATATTCTTCAAGTGAGTGGCCCTGTGGGTGCTCTACTACTCACCCTCCTCCCCTATACTTTGGAGTTTGGAGAGGCTCCATTGCAGAGAAGGAACTGAGGAGCCCAGGCCGTGAATGCAGTATTGAGACACCAGTGGTGCATGAGGCCCATAAGGACCCTGCTGCAAAACTCTATGAGCAAAGGATCAGGGACACACATCACCCTGAAGGGGAGCACAGACAGGAACATGCATCTCAAAAAATGTCAGTTACTGCTTGAGGTGAGTACCTTCCTCTTCACCAAATATAAAGATGGGCAAATTTCCAAAACAGCCATGCAAAGATGAACATAAATTGAATATGTGGCAGGTTTTTAACCTAAACTCTGATCAGATTCTGAATTACACATCTTTCCCTTGTACCAGCAATGGGCCTAACCAAAACTATGGATCTCAGCACTTTCATATCTGGGGGGGAGTTTGAAAGTATAGGCAAATACCATAGTTTCTTTTATTTTGTTTCCATGGCTAGCTGAGCCAGATTCTCAGATCTGAATGTGTCTGAGCTTTGGAAATTGAAATCTACAGCTTAAACTTGGAGAGCTTATCTTCAGTGCACACATTTACATGGGACAGATATTTAAAAGTTAGATGCTTATTGAAAATACATTGTTACCTGAATGTTTGATGTTCTCGAGTTAGAATGCTCTATCAAACAGATGTGCATATGTGTATAAAAATGACAATATACACAGTGCCACTCAATGCTGTGGGTTTTGTTAGAGAATTGTGACGCCCATAATGGCTCTGATGGTGCACGATGGCATCGTGATATTACACAGTAGACAAGATAATTTTCCCACTCTGGTTCCTCTTGATGCAAAATGATCGCTAACATACATTGTGCCATGAATCTAAATCTCACATTTTTCTATGGTTTGGCATATCAAAACAGGTGACTTTTTTTTGCAAGTCTTGAGACACATGTTGTCAAATAAGAGCTCAACTCCAAAGAACCACATTTGGTATCTGAAGGGCCTGTCACAAAACTGCAAACAACTCATGGTAGGCGTAGCTAATTCATAGCTTACAGGCTAACTCTCAATACTTGCAGGAGAGAAGACAGGATTTGACTCCAACCCCACTGCCTTTGAAATACATGGAAAGATTCCCTCTGTGATTCTTGGTGGTTTTGGAATGGACATATTGGTTAATTATCTCTGTCTTGTGTTACTAAACTGTAAAATTCAGAGTTGCCCACAGTGTTAATATAGGCTGACCCTCTCTAATCTTGCAGTCCAGGGACCTGACCGGTGCCGAACGAGAGAATTTGCCAGACCACAGGAGGTCAGTATCATCTAGCACCATTACTGACACTTCCACTGCTTACTGGGCTCTTAAAGACATTTGGGCTGCGTCTACACTTACAAAAACCTTCAAATTGTCCACGCTAATGGCCAAATTGAAGAATACTAATGAGGCACTGAAATGAATATGAAATGAAAATGAAATGAAATGAATATTCAGCATCTCATTAGCATGCCGCTAGCCACAGCACTTCGAAAGTGCCATGGTTTGCTCGCCTGCGGATCACCTACATGGAGGTCCTCTTCGAAAGGACCCTACCAACATAGAAATCCCCTTATTTCTATCATCTGATAGGAATAAGGAGATTTCGATGTTGACAGGGCCTGTGTAGAAGAGCTGTGGGGAGCAAACCGCGGCACCTTCGAAGTGCCGAAGCAGTGGCATGCTAATGAGGTGCTGAATATTCATTTCAGCGTCTCATTAGTATTCTGCAATTTGGCCATTAGTATGGCCATTTCGAAGTTTTTTGTAAGTGTAGACATGGCCTTGGAGGTAAACCACAGTTTAACACCACAGAACACCGAGAGCCAGCACTGACGGCTGCAAACAACTTTATGGGACTGCAGGAAACTTTGCCACACCCATGATAACTGGTCATCCGGCTCATTAAAATCGTGCTGGATTATAGATGTTACCAGATGAGAGTGGGCCAGACTAGAGAGGTTCAACGTATATCATTTAAGAGCACAGAAAAGGTAAATATCCCACCCCTTTTTACCAAGATTCCTGCCAGGGAATGAAATAAAAGAGCATACATAAACTAATGTATAAATCTTGATTTTTTCATCCTGTTTACTCCCTTCTATGGCAGAGTGAAACAACAGCCTGGAAAGGAATAAAGGGTTCCCTGCCTACATAACCTCAGCGGGGTAGATAGGGGTGAAGAGTGTAGTCCGTAAAAGGAAAGAATAGTGTGTTGCTTATGAAAGGGACTCCAAAACCTTTTCCAGATGATCTTCATTTCACCTCTTTCCATCTCTGACTCATTGTATTGTCACCCTGCTGTTTCCTCCTTTCTTTCTATTTCATTATCCTCTTGCTTTCCCATTCTTCTGTGTATATGGTCCTGGAAGGATTCTGCTCCAAAGATAAGAAGACCTGTGATTTCTCAGTTCAACAACTAATAGAAATGTGGTTTTAGAAAGCAAAGATAAAAACTATTTAAGTCAATTATTTTCAGTAAACATCAAGACACTTGAACTGAAAATCCCCCTTTAAAAGGTTGATTTTCTCAAATAATTCTAATTGATTTAATTAATTAATACAGAAACTCCAGCAGCCTGGTTACTTTAAAGCTAATGACAATCAGCATTTGATAATATTTATCCATGCTATTGAAGCACTTATGTACTGCACTGGGGCACTTGTCAGGAATTTTCTTTGTTGGCTTTGAAGCCCTGCCACAAATTTCATTTATGCTTTTAAGTAGAGGTTTATCCTTCTGGTGCCCACAAGTGCCATTATGATGAATGAAATTTATGTCTCTGTGCAAAGAGAAACCATACCCCCAAGGAGATTTCCAGAATGGCACATGTAGTTTTCAGCTGCATGCTTTTTACTAAAACCACCCAGAGCTGTGAAGTGAAAACAATGGCATTCCAGTTCAAATTTACCTCTCAGAGGACAGTCTATAAATCTCAGATAACCAGTCGATTTGAAGGGAGATCGCTGTGGTCAAATTTCAGCTGTGGTGATTAGTTTTTGTTTTGAAGGCTGGTTGTCTCCAACCAAAAGGCTCCCTCTGTAATGGCTTCCTGCTCAGACATTGAAACTCTCCAGCAGCTCTTTCAAATCATGGAGGCTCTGAATGGTGCACTGTGTTGTAGGGTGCAGACCTTAAGAATACACGTGATTTTGATTCAAGCATGTGATTCCTTACACTTCATCACCTCACCCTTATCTTAGCAGCTCCTCCTCCTTCCTCCTGGTAATCCCAGTACTTCACCAATCACTAGCTCATTATAATCCCCCCACTTGCCAAATCCAACAAAATCAGCTTTCCCTACACTTATATGCATGTGACCTCCCAGACTTCTGGGTTTTCTGGGATGCCCTCCTGTAGACTCAAAAACTCCAATGCTGCAAGCCGATGAGTATTCCCTTAATATGCTTGTTGTTTATGTGACTGGTAACATGCTCTGTTACAGTGGGCATGGAATTGCCGTCCATTTACTTGGGTGTGGAATCACGAAAGCATTTAGGTGAAATTTTCAAACATCCCTGAGTTTCCTGTCTATGTTCCAGCAGAGAATCTGAACTCATCTTCAAGGATTTAGTGATCTAGTTTCACTTTAAACATTACTACCTGCTGTTCAGCTTGTTAAAGACATGGCTGTGGGACTTGATTCAGGGGCAGTTACAGTGCCGAGGAAATTTAACAGCCTAAAAAGATCGAGTAAATACCACTTATTGCAATAAGACCTACAAATGGAGGCAATAAATGATATGTGAAATAACTTCTGAGAGGAGTAAGTGGTAGTAGTTGTTATTATTATATTATTTACTATTATCTGTATTATGGTTGTACTTCAGAGCCTCTGTTATGAACCGCACTGTGCTAACTGCCTGTAGAAACATGCAACAAAAAATCCCCTGCCCCGAAGGGGTAATATAAGAAGCAAAATGGAAATATTTCCTCATACATCCAAGGTTTGCATTTCTTGTAAATCAGTAAACTGCAGAGTTTAAGTCTTTGTTGGGATACTTTGAGGCTTATAATATTTAGGAAAAAACTCCAAGATGTGCTACAGCCACTGTTGTTCACATAACAGCAATGAAGGGTCCTGTGGCACCTTATAGACTAACAGAAAAGTTTTGAGCATGAGCTTTCGTAGTGCGTCATTTTACGTCGAGAGAAACGTATCTAATTAATGATCCTTTGTCAAGTGCGTGTGGGTCTCTATAAATTGCATTAAATTTACTGTAAAATAGAGCAATAGCCCATACAAAGACAAAAACAAAATAGAATTTGAAAAAGTTCCCCCTAGACTGTAATAAGAATTCAATGCACTGGAAAAATTACTGTAATGTAATTAGCAGAGGAAAATAAAGAGAGCAGAGAAATCCAAGGTCAAGTAGTCCTCAAGACAGGCAATCACGATTTTTTTTTTTTTTTGGAGATAATGGATGTTGGAAAGCTGTAAAACACCTCAGGAAGTGTCTCAGGACTGCATTTTCCCTTGTCCTTCCACTATTATTTCAACACATCATGGCCAGAAAACAGTAATTTCAGTCAGCAAAGAACTGAGAACATAAATGTAGTGGCACAATTAGGACTGCTCCTAGAGGAGCACATGGACTGTGGCAATCTCCCCCAGTGTCACAGGCATGGTATGTTGGTCAATCCCCTGATGCAGGCCCCGTCCCACACTGCCTACTGCCACCCCCCCCACTCCACCCATTCCCCAAACTCTGCCCCAACCTGGATCTTTCCCGATGCCCTTGATCTCTGTACCAAGCAACACAGCATTGGGGATGAGTGAGGGGCCTGGTGCAGGGCATCAGTAGAGGTTCCCCCCAACTTCAGTCAACACAGAAGGCAGAATATTCTGGGGCTTCCGGCTGCCATGGAGAAGTGGGGCCCAGTGGGCTGGCAGAGGGTATAGGGGAGGGGCAGAGCAGGCTGCCAGATAGCTCCATCTCCCACTGCTGTGATCAATGAGGTGGAAGGAGAGGTGACCTCTGCTGCTGCCCCTTGCCAGGCCTCCAAGTAATCCCTCAGGTCCAGTCCATAGAATGGTTGAGGCAGCCACTATCAGACCCCACAAAGCACAGGGCCTGGGTTAGCTGCCCTGAACTGGATGTGAAGAGGATGGCTCTGGGCACAACATAAAGCTACTGGATTTATTTTTTTTCTCCCTTCGAAGAGTGAGTGAGCAATAAACTGTTCTAGTTTGCATCTGTTTCATTTTGAATGTCTGTTTCACCATATATGTAGGCTTGTATAGGTTGTTTTATGGTTAGTACTCATTTCACTGCTGGAAGTGATCAAAAAAGCTTAAGTTTTGAAGGAATTTTCATCTGTTAAATTGTAATGTGCTTATCATGATAAGGTGCTCATTCATGATGAATGAATTCTGCTGTATAATAACATCAGACTCTTTAAAAAGCTTGGTTAAAGCCCCAGATACAAATGTTACAGTTGAGACTTTCACAGCTGGCCACTGAAGTTAATGAGAACCGTAGCTGGCTTTCAAAATCTCGCCCTCTGATTGCCATCCCAATCCCATCAGGGTTAAACCCTTTACGCCCACACACAGAGCCCTATGGAAGGGAACAGGGCTCAAAGTTCTGCCTATGAAGATCTGATGGCAGGATCAGAACTTTCATGTCTTTCTATTTATGCAGAGCTCTGCAGATAAATGTGCCAAGTGCTGCCACATCTCGGCTTTGCATTGAGTCACCATATCTGATGGTGTACACCCCCATCTGCATTCTGCAGTGGGATGGCATACTGATAGATCTCTCCACTGCTACATGATGATAAAGTGCTGGTTCAAGACAGTAATGTGGTGGCTCACAAGCTCTCATGAGCTCCCCCAGTCTGTACAAATGCACGTCAGCATTGTACAGTCTCAGAGTCTGTTAGACTACTCAGCCCTTAGGCCAAGTCATGCAGGTACATAGCCACAACAATCTCCTTCTAGGGTATCCATTTAACAGGGATATGTTGTGGTACTCTCACTAAAGTCCCCCCCCAGTTTGTTCCCTGCTTGAGCAGGGAGTGGTGCCTCCAGGACTTTTCCTCCTGGAAGCAGAGTCCTAACTTTCAGATTAGGGTAATCAAAACATATCAATAGCACTATAGCTTGGCTGCACCTCTCCACTGTGAGCTCTCTGAGGTGCTGCTTCAATTCCAGCAGCCTGTCCTGTAGGTTCCTTCCCCCCATGGAACTTCTCTGCACTGAGCTGGCTCTGATGCTGCAGCTATTCTTATAGGGCTTTCCTGGCCCCTGATTGGCTGGTTCCCTTAGCTGACTTTCTAGCCTCATTTGGCAAACTCCACTATGATTACTGGGGTGGGATGTGGCAAGGTGATGAGCCTCCAGCAGGGGGCTTCAAGGCCCAGACCCACAATCACAAAGACATAGTGAAAGCACTTTCTGAAGATATCTCATTTGGAGGGATCAAGAAAAATAATTTTTAAAATGGCTTTACTCTGTCATGTGTAACAGGGAGAGTGCCCCCATTTCAAAGCATCGCTGCTAAGAATAGTTATTAACACACTTCTCTTTTGCAATTTCCCTCCAATAGTTTCAGTTCAGCAAGTTAAGCATTTCAGACTGTAGACTTGAATGTTAATGTGTGATGATGATTATTGTTGTTATTGCTGGCTTTGCAAATGTTTTTCATGAGGTCAGAGCTAACTACCAAGCTGAATCCTCAACTTCTGCTGATGTGAGATTGGTGGCCTAAAGAAAGATCGAGGGCGTAGAGGACGTCTTTTGGGGGAGCAGTTTTCACTAACTCTGGGCGAACATGTTCTCACACACAAACTGCTGTTAGAGTGGAGTCCTATATTTTCCTGAACAAATATCGTGCTTAAAGTAGTTAATTTTCAAATTTGATTTTTTTCAAAAGGGTCAGTTTTATTTTCATGATGAGTTTTCATTATGAAAATGCATCTGACAAGTAAATTAATATTCTTCAAGTGACACTTGATCATAACAGAGTAGCCTAAGATAGCAGCAATATGTGTTACGATAATCAACGAAAATATACACTCAGGAGAATGGGAGCCAAATATCTGAGACTAAAGAGGGGTTTCTATAGATATAAGCTTTACGTACACTCATTCCTCACTGTATGAGCACAATTGGTTACCAAATTTCCACTTGTAGGCAAAAACTCATCAGACTGACACTAAATTCCCATTAAAATACATGTGAAAGTCTCTGATTCATTCCAGGTGCTCATGACGTGGTGAAGGAGTGGTAGCACATGACTTTTGAAAGGGAAGTGAACTGTGCTTTCAGGAGGTGGTTGGAGAGGGTTAAAACCTGCGAGCAGTTTGGGGCCATGAGCAGAAGAGAGGGTTAAAACCTGGTGATGGGTTGGGTCCGTCGGGGGGCAGGGGCAGATTAAGGCTGCTGTAGGTTGGGTCCACGGGGTGGGTGAGGGGTTCTGGCTGTGGCAGGTTGGGTCCGCGGTGCTGGCAGGGGGTTCGGGCTGAGGTGGTTGGGGCCGTGGGGTGGGCCGTGGGTTCAGGCTGAGGCGGGTTGGGTCTGCATGGTAGGTGTGGTGTTAAGGTTGCGGCAGGTTGGGGGCTGAGGGGCTGGAGTGGTGATAAGACTGTGGCAGGTTGGGTCCGCAGAGGTGGCAGGAGGTTCAGGCTGTTGTGGGTTGGGTCTGTGGGGTCAGTGGGGGGTTCAGGCTGTGGCAGGTTGGGTCCACGGCATTGGCAGGGGGTTCAGGCTGTGGGGGGTTGCGTCTGCAGGGCAGGTGGGTGTTAAGGTTGCAGCAGGTTGGGGTTGTGGGGTGGGTAGGGTGTTATGACTGCTGCAGGTTGGGTCTGTGAGGTGGGCAGGGGGTTCTGGCTGAGGTGGGTTGGGTCTGTGGGGAGGGCGGTGGGGGGGTTCAGGCTGTGGCAGGTTGGGTTCACAGAGCCAGTGGCGGGGGATTCAGGCTGAGGCAGGTTGGTTGGCGGGGATGAGGGTAAGGCTTGTGTGAGTGGGGGCGTTGGGGGGGGAAGTGCACTCATCTAGTGAACACAGGTAGGTATACATGTCCCTCATTTTAGCAAGTACTCATAAGTAAAGTACTCATTTAACAAGGGATGTGTTTTTATGAATAAGCTCATTTACGTGCACTGTTAAGCTACGTCTACATGTGAAGCCTACTTCGAAGTAGCCTATTTCGATGTGGCGACATCGAAATAGGCTATTTCGATGAATAACGTCTACACGTCCTCCAGGGCTGGCAACGTCGATGTTCAACATCGACGTTGCGCAACACCACATCGAAATAGGTGCAGCGAGGGAACGTCTACACGACAAAGTAGCACACATCGAAATAGGGATGCCAGGCACAGCTGCAGACAGGGTCACAGGGCGGACTAGCGCTTCCAGGGCAACAGCTAGCCGCTCCCTTAAAGGGCCCCTCCCAGACACACTCAGCCTGCACAGCATGCAGTCTGAGGAGCCATAGGCACACAGACCTCAGGCGACGCAGTCATGGACCATCATCATCATCAGCAGCAGCAGCAGCAGCCGCCAGAGGTCCATCCAGCCCTCCCTGCAGGAGCAGTACTCGCCCTGATCTATGCCATGCGGGAGGCAGCTGAGCACCTCCTTGCCACACCAGAGGAGGAGCGGCCCCCAGGGGAGCAGGGCTCAACCCCCAACCCAGCAGCACCCCAACCCCCACCCACCTCACACGCCGGTGGCTGTGGAGCTACCCCACCAGCACCGACTGGTGGGAGCAGCTGGTGCTTGAGGAGTGGGACGACGACCGCTGGCTCAGGAACTTCAGGATGAGCCGGCAGACATTTATGGAGCTGTGCCAGTGGCTCACCCCCGCACTCAGGCACCAGGACACCTTCATGCGGCATGCCCTCAGTGTGGAGAAATGGGTCGGCATCGCTGCCTGGAAGCTGGCCACTCCAGACAGCTACCGATCTGTGGGACAGCAGTTTGGCGTCGGCAAGGCCACCGTCGGGGCTGTCCTCATGGAGGTAAGAGGACCCACGGGGGGGGCAGGGGGGCCCTGGCAGGGCAGGGGGGCCCTTGCAGGGCAGGGCAGGGGAGGGCAGGGGGGCCCTGGCAGGGGAGGGGAGGGGACGGCAGGGCAAGGGAGGGGAGGGGAGGGCAGGGGGGCCCTGGCAGGGCAGGGGAGGGCAGGGCAGGGCAGGGCAGGGGAGGGGAGGGCAGGGCAGGGCCACGCACGCCCTGCACACCCCTCATTGATGCTCTCCCATGTGCTTTCCCTGCAGGTCGTGCATGCCATCAACGCTATGCTCCTCCACAGGCTCGTGAGGCTGGGGGACCCAGATGCCACCATCGCGGGCTTTGCCACGCTGGGCTTCCTCAGTTGCTTCAGGGCTCTGGATGGGACTCACATCCCCATCTGCGCCCTGCAACACAGTGGAGGACGGTACATCAGCTGCAAGGGCTATCACTCAGTGGTCCTCCAGGCCTTGGTGGAGAGCTGGGGCCGTTTCCAGGACGTTTATGTGGGCTGGCCTGGCAGCACCCACGACGCCCGGGTTTTCCGGAACTCAGGCCTGTGCCGCCGGCTGGAGGCGGGGACCTACATCCCCCAGCGGGAGAGCCCTGTGGGGGACACCACCATGCCCCTCTGCATCTTCGCAGATGCGGCCTACCCCCTCCGGCCCTGGCTCATGCACCCGTACACGGGCCATCTCTCTGCCATCCAGGAGCGCTTCAGCCAGCGCCTGAACCACGCACGCCAGGTGGTGGAGCGCTCATTTGGCCGCCTCAAAGGGCGCTGGAGATGTCTCCTGACCCGCCTGGATGCTGGCCCCAACAACATCCCCCAGATTGTGGGTGCCTGCTGCACCCTATACAATGTGGTGGAGAGCAAGGGGGAGGCCTTTTTTCAGGGCTGGGCTGTGGAAGCCGGCAGGGGCGACGTGCAGCCACCCGCTGCCCCCAGTCACCAGGTGGACCCCCGAAGGGACCCGCGTCCAGGAGGCCCTGCGGGCCCACTTCGAGAAGGCCACGGGGTGAACTCTGCCAGGCCCCCCACTGCGCCCCCCCCCTTCCTCCACAACACTCCCTGCCCCTACGCCCACACCACGGAGCACCCAACAGCACACCCCCCCACTTCTCCTGGACAAATAAAAGCACGCACTCGTTGGTAAAATGAAACTGGTTTTCTTTTTTCAACTGGTTTTTGAGATAATAATGACAAAACTATGTACAAGACCTACTAACTAAAGCATAACATAAGTGAATAATAAAAAAGTTTCCATATATTTACATGTAACAAAAAACAGAAAACCAGGGATTGCAAGGACGGGGAGAACTATTTACATGGGTGAGGGGGACTGGGCAAACGGGGGGTGCACAAAAACATAAGTCCAGCTATATACAAGGGGGGGGGCCATGTCCTGGGCCCCACACCCCTATAGTCTGGCACTGTGGGTGGGCGGCCGGGAGCCCTGCCTCAGCCGCAGCCCTGTCCGGGGCTGGCTGGGGGCTGGGCGGACCGAAAGATACGTCCGGCGAGTCTCAGCTGGCCCCAGGTGTCCCTCGGCGGTCTGGCCCTCGGTGGCGGGTAGCGGGGCAACGGCGGACAGCGCGGCGATGAGCGGAGGAGCGGGCAGGGCGGGCACTGCGGCGGCCGGCGCGGCACGGGGGGCCAGGTAGTCCATGAGACGGTTGAATGTCTCCATGTAGGCCCCCCATGCCTCTTGGCGCCAGGCCAGCACCCGCTCCTGCAGGTGGAGGTGGCATTGCTCCACCCACAGACGCTGCTCCATGACCTCCAGCTGCCGACGATGGATGGCCAGCAGCTGGGGGGTCCGTCGCCGCCGTGTGGTGTTGCAGGGTCTGCCGTCTTGCCCGCCGTGGGGCCGGTCGGTCCTCCGCTGAGGGGCTGGTCTGGAGCGATGGCCCCGGAGGGGATTCCAGGACCACTGAAGCCTCTCCGGCGCTCTCCGGTCCTTCCGATGGTGCAGCTGCGGAACACAGGAGGCGGGGAAGAAGAGTGGAGACAGGCGTTAGTGTGGGCCCCGAGCCGAGGCCCTTGTCCCCCTACCCCTGTGCTGCAGGTTCCCCATCCCCGTCCCTGGGAGATGCTGCTGTGAAGGGGTTCACAGGTCCCCCTGCACTGCACCCCATCCCCTGGCGGGAGTGACTCTCACTTCACTCAGCAGGGTCTGACAGGAGAGGTTTCTTAGGCCACAGATGCCCAGTTTCTCCCAGGAGTGACAGTACAGCAGTCAGAGACAGTCCTTCCAACCCTTCCTGGGGAGAAGACCCCAAGGGGTGCCCCTCTGGGGTGTGGCTTTCCCCCTCCTCAGGCTGGCTGCCTTCCAGCTCTCCCTTCCCCTAGCCTCTACCTGTGCCCCGCCCCCCCCGATTCAAAGCCAGCTCGGCTCCTCCCCCCTCTTTGTTCAGGGCAGGGGTGTCACCTGCCAGTTGTAGCCCCAGGATCATCCTTTGCCCCTGGGAACTATTCAGCTTGCTGCTCATATCTAGCCTGAGTCTCGCATTTGCACTCCCCCCCACTCCATCACATGCTGCTGTGGCTGCTGCTGCTGCGGGGTGTCCCACCCCCTCCTCCTGGGGGACCCTAGAGGTTCCGCTCCCCCCCTGCCCCGGGGATGGGGCATGGCACTGTCATGCTGGGGGGGGGGAAGGGGCTGATGCCCTCCTGTGAGGGACATTGCACTGCTGTCCTTGGGGCCATGGCCATCTGGGCATGTGGAGGGCCCTGGCCACATATCTATTACCCCCGCCCCTCAACCCCAGGGGTGTACACCTGGGGGGTACATACCTGTAGGTCCACTCCCACGGTCCGGGGACACCCGGGGGGGGGGAACGCCCGGCTGCTGCTCTGGGAGGGGAGGATGATGTGCAGCCCCATCTCAGCAGAGGAGGAGTCCCCCTCCTCCTCCTGCTGCTGCGATGCCCTGGGGGTGGGCTCCAGGGGGGGCCCCCGGGGTGCGGGGCTTACCTCCGGGGCAGACTCTGGCTCCGGGGCCTGCTGGGGCTCCTCAGCCGAGGTATCAAGGGTGGCTGGAGGGGAGGAGGTGTGCCGGGGGCCCAGGATGTCCCTGAGCTCCCTGTAAAAGGGGCAAGTGACGGGGCGGCCCCAGATTGGCTGGCCGCATCCCGGGCCCGGGCGTAACCCTGCCGCAGCTCTTTCATTTTACTGCAGACATGGTCCAGAGTGCGGGCAGGGTGACCCCGGGCGGCCAGGCCCTCGGCCAGCCAAGCGAAAGCATCCGCGTTCCGCCTCTTGCTCCCCATTACCTGGAGCACCTCCTCCTCACTCCAGAGCCCCAGCAGGTCCTGAAGCTCAGCCTCCGTCCAGGAGGGGCCCCGCTGCCGCTTGCTGCCCTGGCTGCCCTGGCTGCCCTGGCTCCCCTTGGGGGGGGGTCCCCTGGGGGCGCTGGGGGGGCTGCCGTGCGGCCATGAGTTTGGTTGGGAGTTGTTGGGGCTGCTCAAGAGCGTGCAGGCTGGCCGCGTGTCTGGGCTGCCGCCTGTACGCTCTCTCAGCTTCCTGCACAGAAAGCGAGGGGTAGGGGACCTTTAAGGGGCCGCTCCACGTGGCCACCATTGAGCTGAGGGGCTGGAGAGAGCGTCTCTCAACCCCCCAGCTGATGGCCGCCATGGAGGACCCCGCAATTTCGATGTTGCGGGACGCGCAATGACTACACGGTCCCTACTTCGACGTTGAACGTCGAAGTAGGGCGCTATTCCCATCCCCTCATGGGGTTAGCTGCTTCGATGTCTCGCCGCCTAACGTCGATGTTAACATCGAAATAGCGCCCAACACATGTAGCTGTGACCGGCGCTATTTCGAAGTTAGTGCCGCTACTTCGAAGTAGCGTGCACGTGTAGACACGGCTTTAGTGTGATATTTAGTGACTGCATTTCTTGTTCCTGCAATGAGAGATGTCAGACCTGTTTTTCTTCTCAAGTTGGACTTGTTGTATTTTGCATAAAGTGCCATTATGTGTGCACAGATAAGATTCATGTATAAGAATAATTGACTGATCTCAGAAATTGTTTCCACTTAACTGACTAAAACAAATGACTGCATACATATAAATGTGAGCAGGATGTGGAATAAGACAGAAATATGGCCCTCTTCATTGTGTATTTGATACCTGATCACTTGATAAACAAGTTACTGCCATCTAAACTAACAATATCTATTAATTTCACCTCTGGAAATGTTTAAATGCTGAAAGGAAAGTGATCAGAGCAAGCTGTTACTAATCTTTATTGGTGTTGTATGTACGTAATTTTATTTTTATATTTCAGTATAAAAATCTACCATATACCTAAGAAAATTCATAAAATGAATTAAGATAGGGTGAGAAATTAAAGGGTCTGAAAGATTAAAGAAGCAAGTGAAAAATGTTTTGAAATATAACCAGTGTATATTTTAGTTCATCTGTGGCCATTCTGAAAATGTTTAACTTTTCTTAGTTGCCATACATTACATAACTTCTTAGGTTCGCAGTCTTTTCAAAATCAAAATGTTGCAAGCTCTTTTTTGAAAAAGTAACTTAGATTTGCATTTTCCTGTTCATTTTACCATGTACTAATTGACTGAAGTTAACGAAACAGTGGGAGAAAACCTCAGCTAGTAAACTGGTGTAGCTCTATTGACTTCAATCAACCAATGCCATTTTACAACAGACGAGAATGTGTTCTAATTTCTGTGCATGCTCACATCCTTAGGGATGAGAATAGTGTAGGAACTTGAAGGATAAGGAGTTTTGCTTTAGACAGATTAGTTAATATGGATGTAGAAGAATGTGAATCAGAATGAAAGAAACTGACACTCTGTTCCAATACAATGTAATGTAATCATAGGGCTAAACCTTGCAGGGAATCTTCTCATATGGTTATGTTGCACTCTCATGTCTGCAGGGAAAGAAGAGTCATCAAGCCCAAGTGAGAACCACTTAAGCAGCACGCCCTCTGTACATGCAGCACGAAGATATGTGCACAATAAATTCAACACAGTCCCAGTATGAGGACTTGGTAAAAAAAACAGTGTAGCTGCAGTCAGCTCTACATTGCAATGGTGTTGGAGCTCTGAAAATGCTTAACAACTGAAAGTGAAATACAAGAAGAAAAATCTACAGTAGTGAATTTAGCCACAGAAGTTGCTCACACCTTTGTGCTGTCCCATATAGGAAAGAAAGATCATTCTGTGTCTACAGGGTGTCCTTTGAGCATCTGTCTAGGGAATCATTTAGGATCGTTTAAAGCAGCTATGGGAGGATGAGAAAATGTGAAAAAAATAATAAAGGATTGGGTGAGATTTCCTCCTAGGACAGTCTCTGTTCTTGTCATAATTGTTTGTATTGTGATAACCCCACTGTGCCATGCACCGTACACTATATATTTCTAGGACACAGTTCCTGGCTCAAAGAGTGTGCAATTCAAATACAAAGCAAGAGACAATGGGTGAATATAGGCTGTCAGACCAGGTAGCACAATGAGACAGCACTGGTCATGGTCTGACAATGCCAGTTGTATATTCCTTGTCTAGTTCTTTAGAAGGCATCATGACAGGGAAGAGTTTTCATATGGAATTTACTGGAGAACAATTAGGTGGATTGGCAGATCTTTCTCATGAGCTCTTCCCACAACAACAGGACAACACTTTGCTTCCCTAGTGAATATACAGTCTCCCACAACATTCTTGCCCATAAGTTAAGGATGTATGGACTGGATCCATGGACTATAAGATGGATAGAAAGCTGGCTTGATGGTCAGGCCCAGCAGGTAGTTGTCAATGGCTCAGTATCTGGATGGCGGTTGGTTTGAAGAGGAGTAACCCAACGCTCAGTACTGGTGCCAGTGTTGTTCAACATCTTTATTAATGACCCAGATGAGGGACTGGATTTGCAGACATTAAGCTAGTGGGAGAGGTAGGTAGGTTAGAGGGTAGAGATAGGATCCAGAGTGACCTGGATAAATCGGAGGACTGAACCAAAAGAAATCTGATGTGGTTCAACAAGGAGAAATGTAGAGTCCTGCCCTTGGGGTGGAAGAATCCCAAGCATTTTATAGTCTGGGGACTGACTGGCTAAGCAACAGTACAGCGGAAAGGGACCTAGGGGTTATGGTGGATGAAAGTCTGGATATGAGTGAACAGTGTGCCCTTGTAGCCAAAAAGGCTAACAGCATATTCTGGTGTGTTAGGAGCATTATTGCAAGCAGAGCTAGAGAAGTTGTTGTCCCCCTCTATTTGGCACTGGTGAGACCACATCTGGAATATTGTGTCCTGTTTTGGGCCATCCAGTATAAAAAGGATGAGGATGTGCTGGAGCAGGTTCAGTGGAGGGCAACAAAAATGGTTAAGGAGCTGGAGCATGACCTATGAGGAGAGGCTGAGGGATTTGGGCTTATTTAGTTTACAGAAGAGAAGACTGAAGGGTGATTTAACAGCAGCCTTCAGCTTCCTGAAGGGGATCTCTAAAGAGGATGGAGAGAAACTGTTCTCAATGGTGACAGATGGCAGAACAAGGAGCAGTGGTCTGAAGTTACATGAGAGGAGTAGGTTGGATATTAGGCAAAACTACTTCACCAGGAGGGTGGTGAAGTGCTGGAATGCGTTACCTAGGGAGGTGGTGGATTCTCCATCCCTCAAGGTTTTTAAGTCCCAGCCTGACAAAGTCCTGGCTGGGATGACTTAGTTGGGGTTGATCCTGCTTGAAGCAGGGGACTGGACTAGATGACCTCCTGTGGTCCCTTCCAGCCCTCTGATTCTATGATTCTATACTTGAGACTAAGTGTGGGACGTGAGGTAAAGCTGAGAGAAATTATTGATTCTTTAAAGTTTCAAAGTACACTTCAAATTATAATTTATAGTTGCATTCAGCTGAGGGGTTTTGGATTCCCATTAGCAAGCCTTGAATATATGTTATTGAAATGTAGCATTTCTAGCTTCTTTAAATTTTGTAGATACACTCTGCCAAGTCATTCTCCACAGCTTTATGTAGAACTTGCTTTGCTTGCGCCAAAAGACTGTTATTACAGAGACTTCAGACTAGAGAGAGCGCGTTAGCAAAGAGGCTTCGAAGTAAACACTGATGGTTGATACAGCCTCTCTGCAGTGTAGCTGAAAGTCCCCAGGAAGCTGTGAAACTGAGCTGTCAGAGCTATGGAGAGTAAATGAAACTGTGTTCTATAGCTTCAGTCCCTCTGGGTACCTTTTTTAGGTCATTTGTCATTATTATTGTGCCACAGGCTTTTTTATTATTATGATTATTTTATTTTTTTATTTTGTTAAAATTATTTCTTCTTGTTGAGAAAAATGGAGTGACAGCTTGGCATTACTCTCACCCTATTTTTCTTTAGTTGAGGCTTTGCTTTAATAAACCACAATGCATTTCACAGCCAGCCAGCTTGTCTTGTCTATCACTGGGACAGGTTGAGTGATGTGTCTCACTCATACAACCACTATAATAATTGACTTGTAAATTATGGTTAAGCAGATTCATAGTACGGCTCTCCAATCATGCACAAAACCACCTTTGAGCGAGTTTCATTTCTCACCAGTCTAAGTGCAGATATCACGACAGCTGTGATTAAGAAAAAAGTTTGAGAGGAAAAATGAAGTGAAGCAACAGGAGGTTAGGCATTGTGTGATACTTCAGCATGCCTGAAAATTGCTGGGCTTATTTGAGATTTTAAAACCAGTTTAAGGGGAAGGAGGGGAGGACACAAAATAAACCACCCTTAAAATCTCTGTATGTGACTTCCTGTCCTGACATGTTTTTGGCAGTTGTAGTTTTTTTTGTCTCATGCTTTATGTTCTGCAATTGCAAATGTGTCTACCACCGCAGGGACAGGTTGCTGCTTCACAGAGCTAAGCAGAAGAGAAAGAGGGATCTTCTGATGAGTACTGGAACTTATGAAACTTTATTTTTTCTCAGATTTTACCTCAGAAAACCTTTTTGACCTTCAGAAAACCACTTCTCTGTTGTCTGTTCTCCAACCATGAAATGTGGGAAGCAATTGCTATAGTATGCTCAGTTGACACCCCAAATAGGTGCTCAAAATTGATTCCATAAAATTAATCTCCGATGATGGGGCACTGTAGAATTGCACGGGAATGTCAGGAAAGCTGTATTACAGCGGGTAAGACACAAGCATATATGGGCTTAATTTTTAAATCATGACTTTACTAACTTCAGTGTAAGTTTTATACTACAATTGAGCTAATATTTCATGATGTCATTGGGAATTAAGTTGTTAATTGTAAAGTTCATAAAATTGAACATGTTACAATTGCAGTTACTACGGGTTGAAATGCTCTAATCCAGAACTCTCTTGTCTGGCAACATTTGTAATATGGCATGATTTTAGTTAACTGAATGACCACTTATGGGTGTGGCCAAGTTTCCCATGATCCCATAAAGTTTGTTTACAGCCACCAGCCAGGGCTCTTAGTGTTCTGTGCTGCTATTTAGCTGTAATTTACCCCTAAATGTCTTCTAAGAGCCCAGTAAGCAGTGAAAGTGTTGGTAATGTGCTAGACCTCCCATGGTCCGACAAATTCACTTGTCCGGCACTGGTCAGATCCTGAGGGTGCTGGACAACAGAGGTTCAACCTGTAAAATGAAGAAATTACAGCAATGTGTGCTGCATCACTTTGCCTATATCATTCCCATCACATAAACCACACATACAGAGATGAACAGTAGTAATACTTGATGCAATCATCTTGAGTCTGAGTCTCACTTGCAAATACTTACTTTGAGAGTATTCCTCAGAGTCAGCACTTAAGGAATTTTGTCACCTTATGCTTAGCTTGGGGATAGAGAAAAAGACAGACATTCACTGAAAGCAAGAAAAACTAGCCAAAGCAATCAAGACTACATCAGTTGAGGCTGCAGAAAAATTCAGGCTTTAATAATGTTGTATGTGGTGAACAGCCAGTGATATGAATAATTTAAAACAGCACAAATAAGTTCTTCCACTGCTTTAATTCATTTTCATCTAGCTATTTATAAGACAAAGCCTCCTGCATTTCTAAACATAAAGAAAGAGAATTTTTAGCAATAGACCCATTTTTTCCTTTCTGAGTGAAAGAAATTAAAACATATTAATTATATTTATATTTGTTTTCCCACTGGGTAGATCTATATTAGATCATAACAAGGTATAGAATGAAGATTGTCTGTAACAAAGTGAGAGGTGTGTTCTTTAATAATAGTAATTATCTGCATATATGTCACTCTTTTTGGGTCTATGCTACTTGTACATAAGAGGATTTTTCTGGTAAAACTGGGCTTTTGTCAGAAAAGCTTGTAGAGTGTCTGCGTGCAAAATGTGCTTTGTGGACAGTGTGTTGACAAAACTTGGCACATCTGGCAGCATTATACATCTCTGCATTCAGGTATAATGCCTTTCTCAACAGTTTTCTGTTGGCAAAACAGCTGTGTAGATGCTCCAGAGCCCTTTTGTTGACAGACAGGTAGCCCAGTTTGCAGAGCTTCTGGTCAGCCATTCTGTCGAGAGAGGGCCAGGCAGTCTGACTGCTGTTTGTTGACAGAGCAGATTGATTTTTCAATCTGCTTTGATGTGTAGATTAAATCCGTCAACAGTCACTTCTGTCGACAGATGCTTCTCGTGTCGAAGGAGTCTATCTGTATAGCAGGGAAGGCCTACCCCGCCACATCCCCTAAGGAAAGAGAAAAAGTCATTTCTAGTAGCTGCCTCTAGAATAGGGGTAATTAAGGCTTTGTCTACACTACAGAGTGTAGCCTCAAATTACATAGCCTCAAAATAACACCCTTTATTTCAAAATATCTTTGTTAGTGTCTAGACTGTGCATACGCTATTTTGAAATAAAACCAAAATAACAGGTGTGTTACTTCAAAATCGGTAACCCTTAATGCAGTAGGAATAATGGCTATTTCAAAATAGGGCTATGTTTCTGGAAATGCTACTTCAAAATAGTTGGGCACTATTTCAAAATATGTTTTGGCTATGGTTACATGACAGTGATCTGTCGACAGAAGTCACTGTCAGAAGAGATTGTTCAGGCAAAACTTCAGTTGATAGAGTACAGCCACACACAAAAGCCATTTGGAAGAGTGCTCCACTCTATCAGCGGAGGAGCTGGTCTGCCCAGCTGCTGTCTTGACAGAACAGGTAGCTGGAAGCACACCAGACAGGGCTCCCCATTGTTCTGGATGCCCTTTCTGTAAAGAGAAGCCCCACCACAGAGCATCCACATAGCTTTTAACAGAATCTATCAACTGTAGCATTACGCCTCATGGCTGAGAGGCGGAGTGCTGCCAGCAAAAGTGCTGAGTTTTGTCGACAAACTGTCAACAAAATGCATTTTGTGTGGATGTTCCCCCAGTTTTGTTGAAAAATCTGGGATTTTGCTGGCAAAACTTGCTAGTGTAACCGTAGCCTTTGTGTGTAGTCGTGTTATTTCAAAATATCTCATTTCAACATAGGGCTGCAATGTAGCCATAGCCTAAGAGGCAGTGCCAGAACAAGCTGTTGTAATAGCAGAAGGCAACTATCTGAATGGAGTGCTTTCAAAACATGGATCAGACTGAATGCCCCACCAAGAGCAAATTGGTCTAGTGATTAGAGTAGTAACCTCTGACATGGAAGGTCTCCTTGTTTGCTATAGACTTTCTGTGTGCTCTCGGGTACCTCGCTTAGCTACTATATGACTCAGATTCCCATCAGAAAAAGGAGATAATAGTACAGCAGTGGTGTGAGGGGAAATAAATTCACAGTTGTGAGGTGCTCAGATATTACAGTAATGTAGGCTATATAATTACCGAAGGCCTACAAGCACACACAGGGCTCTGGGCTTGCTAGGATAATGTGAACTGATTGTGTTTTCTTCCTGAAACTTAGACTTTTGAATTAGCTGAGCCTGTAGGGAAGCATAAGAGTAGGCGAGAGTAAACACGGGGCAGGCTGTTTGTGATTTTAAAGTATTTTTTTTTGTAATTCTTTGTTCTGTTAAATAGAAATACTGTGGTTTAAGCAGCATGTTGATCGATGTCTCTAGTCCTATGTTCCCAAGATGAAGAAAGGAAGGTGCCTGAAACTCAGTGGGCCCTACTGTTTGAAACGTGGTTGGTATACATCACTATCGTTTTTTGTTTAAAAAAAAAACAGTGTTGGTATTCAGCCTGCTCCCTGCCTCCTCCCTCCCCCAACTAATCTCATGATTAGGGAAACTGAGGTGTCGGTACTCAGTACCGGTGAGTACCAGCACAGAAAAAGCACTGATATACATGGGGTCATGTAAATGGATTCCAGTCCAGGAGAAGAGTTCACTCCCAGACTGTAGGACAAGAAGCGGGAAGAGGCTGAACACCTGAGGGAGGATGCAGAATTGAAGTAAGGGTGTAGCTAGGCCTGTGACCATAACAGAACTGTAAAATTTATCTTGAGTAGACATGAAGAATGATTTGTTGGATAAAGCACTGGACTTGTGATACCTCGGCTCAGTTCCTAACTTGCCCCCATGCTTTTATGTGATCATGGGCAAGTAATTCAGTCTCTGCTGCGCCCTGATTTCTTCACTGTAAAAAGTGGATGCTACTTCCTTGTCTCACAAGGATGCTTTGAATACAACTGGGTGACATTTCTTTGAGAGAAATACTTTGTCAAAATAAAGTGCATGTTCAGGGCAACCATTTTGCAAATTTGCCTAAAATCTTGAAAACTATTTCAGTTGGAAAAAGCAAAACCAAACAATTCCAAAGATGCTGAAAAGGCTCACTTTGACTATTTTTAAATTAAACATTTCATCTTTTCAATTCTCAATGATTTTCCATCGGACTCTTACTAAATTATTTTCGCTAATATTTTTCTAATTTTTGCTAAAAAGTAAATAAAATTACTCTTACTACCAAAAAAAAAAACCTCTCAAAAATGAGAACAATGAGAAGTCCTGTGGCAAATTATAGACTGACAGAATTTTTGGAGCATAAGCTTATACTCCAAAATATCTATCAAAACAAAAAGTGGTCAAGTAGCACTTTAAAGACTCACAAAATAACTCATTAGGTGAGTTTTTGTGTTTTGTGGGACAGATCCACTTCTTCAGACCATAGCCATACCAGAACAGACTCAATATTTAAGACACAGAGAATGAAAAACAGTAATCAAGGAGGACAAATCAGAAAAAAATTATCAAGGTGAGCAAATCAGAGAGTGGAGGAGTCGGGAGGAGGGAGGTCAAGAATTAGATTGAGCCAAGTATGCAAACGAACCCCTACAGTGACTCAGAAAATTCCCATCCTGGTTCAAACCACGTGTTAATGTGCCGAATTTGAATATAAAAGACAGCTCGACTGTTTCCCTTTGAATAGTGGTGCGAAATTTTTTTCAGTAACACACATACTCTTAAGTCATTAACAGAATGGTCCACCCCATTAAAATGTTGACTAACTGGTTTGTGGATCTGGAGTATTTTGATGTCTGTTTTGTGCCCATTAACCCTTTGTCTAAGGGAATTAAAAGTCTGTCCAATATACAAAGCATCTGGACATTGTTGGCACATGACGGCATATATGATGTTAGTGGAGGAGCATGAGAATGTGCCCATGATTCTGTGAATAACCTGGTTAGGTCCAGTGATGGTATTTCCAGAGAAGATATGTGGACAAACTGGCAGCGGGCTTTGTTGCAAGGAAAGGTTCCAGGATCGGTATTCCTGGGGTATAGACTGTGGCTGTTGGTGAGGATCCTCATGAGACTGGGAGATTGTCTGTGGGAGAGAACAGGCCTGTCATTTAGGGCCTTCTGGAGTGTGGCATCCCACTTAAGGATAGGTTGTAGGTCTTTAATAATTCATTGCAGTGGTTTGAGTTGGGGGCTATAGGTGATGACCAGTGGTGTTCTGTTCTTGGCTTTTTTGGGCCGATCTTGGAGTAGCTGGTCTCTGGGTATTCGTCTGGCCCTGTCAATTGTTTTTTTTAATTCTCCTGGTGGGTAATTCAGGTTTATGAATATTTGGTAAAGATCTTGTAGTTTTTGGTCTCTGTCAGTTGGATCAGAGCAAATGCGATTGTATGTAAGAGCTTGACTGTAAACAATGGATCTAGTTATGCGTGCAGGATGGAAGCTAGAAGGGTGTAGGTAAGTATAATGATCAGTGGGTTTCCGGTACAGTGTGGTACTGATCAGGCCATGCTTGATTTGTACTGTAGCGTCCAGGAAATGTCTCTTGTGTGGAGTAATTGAGGCGTAAGATGATGGTGGGGTGTAGATTTTTAAAGTCTCTGTGGAATTCTTTTGGAGTCTCTATACCATGGGTCCAAATCATGAAGATGTCATCAATGTATCTTAAGTAGATTTAAGTTGTTTTGATAGTATATAGACTAGCATGGCTCCCTCTCTGTTACTATCCAAAATATCTGTTAGACTATAATGTGCCACAGGCCTACTAGTAGTTTTTGCTGGTAACGACTAACGTGGCTACCCTTCTGATACTTGTCAAAAATGAAAGGAATTATAAAAATCAGTTATTCACAAAGTTTTTATTGTGAAGGTAAAAAAAGTATCTGTAAAATGTGAATAATAATCAGATTGCAGAAAATGCATTAGACGAATGGCACTCAACATTAATTAAAGAAACATTGAAATTAAAAGATTATATTTTGGGAGAATGTATCTGGTGCCTGTTTATTTTCCAGGTACAGAGGGGACAAGACAGATATTTGTTGTTTATCAGAATTGTGGAATCCTCTTCTGTCAGATTTTTATGCCTTCAAGAAACTCCAGTTAAATCTTGGATCACTTGTCCAAGACCCAAACTTTGCAGTATGTTGCACACAGGTGGATCACTGTACCTGTGTGGCACCCCATTGTTTCCATCCATCTGCAATAGATGGAAGGCTGCAGGCTTTGAATTTAAGACCTTGGGAGGGAGGAGGGGAAAGACTGTGCATCCATGTGTATCCACATAGTGCTTAGCACAACCATGAAAGCCTCAAAATCATGCCTTGTGATGTGTCCCTTTGCTTATTTATTCTGTTACCGCGCGTGGAAAGTAAAATCATGGTCTACACATGCCTGTTAGCTGACAAGGTGACAATGTGAACCCCATGTTTTCTTTTGAGTTGTCAGGTCAAGATGTTTTGCCACAAAAATGTGACTGAAGGCAGGATTTCCACTGTATATCACACTATTTACAGGGCCTTCTGTGCTGAGATGAGAATTAAAATTGCAATAGTATGCACTTAAATGACATAAGGTAGGAGTGGGCTTATGTTCCTCGCTTTTCAGTTTCAGCTGTGCTCTAGCAGCAAATTGATAGTGAGTGTAGCAGAAGCAAATTAATGAAGAATAGTTGTCAGTACTGTCCCTGTACTCCAAACAGAGATAGAAAGCAAGGTTGTCAAACCATTAAAATTAATCACAATTAATACGAATTGTAATCTCACTGGTAAACAATAATGCAAGACCAATGTAAAGCTATTGTGAATATCTGTGGGTGTTTTTCTACATTTTCAAATATATCGATTTCAATTACAGTGCAGAATACAGCTCACTTTGTATTATTTTTATGACAAATATTTTCACTGTAAAAAAGAAACAGAAAATAGTGACAGTCTACAAATCAAAGCATGAAGGGGCATACACATATTTATCACTAGCAGATGTACCCAGCTCTGCTTGGCTCTTTAACTGAAGCAGTTTTTTGAAAATAAATGAAAAACGTACATGCTTTCTTTCAGTGATCGTATTTCTCAAAAAAGAAGAAAAAGGAAGGATGGAGTGAGGGTTCAGGGGTGAGAAGGGGCAGGTGGCTTAGGGCAGGGAGTTAGAGGGGGCAGACTCAAGGCAGTGGGTGAGGTACAGAAGTCACGGCATGTATGAGGTGCAGAAGTTAGCGCAGAGGTCTCAGAACAGGAAGTTGGAAGGTGGGGGAGGTTTCCAGGACCACATGTGGTGGTGGGGTTGACACTGCTACAGCAGTGGCTCCTTCCAAGCAGCCAGATCAGTGCTCCCTGACCAGCTGCTTCTCCTGACAGCAATGGGGCTTTTCTCCCTGTCTTGTGACACTTCCTGGGAGGTCAGTGTCTGGAGCCTCCAGCTACCCCTTCCAGGTCTCCAAGGGGTCCTTTCTTGGTGTAGTGACCACTCTGTCCTGCACCCCGTTGGGAATGGGTAGCACTGTGCAGGCTGACCCCAGCCTTCAGCTGCTCCCCAGCCCTGCACTGGTCTATGGTGTGGTGCTTTGGGAGTTATCCCCAGCCTCCAGCAGTCCCCTCCACCATGAAGCCTATTAGGTTGGGTGCTTCATGGACTAGCCAGGCTCCAGGACCTGCCCCCAACCTCCCATGCCCCCTGCAGACTACAGGCTATCTGCGGAAGAACCAGGTTCTGGGGGCTGCCCCTCCCTCCTGCAGACCCGTCCCCCACAGCCTGTAGGCTGTTGAAGTGGGGGTGAGACCTTCAGTGGCCTCCATTTGGCTTGCAGACTGTAGTGGGAGGCTTGTGGAAAAGCTCCCAGCCTCTATAGGGCTCCCTCTCCCTTGCAGGCTGCTTGGGAGGGTTGAGGGGGCAGGCTCCAGAGGCTGCCTCACTCCATCTGCTCCCCACTGCCTGCAGGCTTGCTGGTGGGGAGGCTCTGCGGGTCTGCACATCTCTGTCAGCCTCTCGTAGGGTGCAGGCTTTCTGAGAGGGGCCAGGCTCTGGAGGGCTGCCCTCCACCTTCTCCTGCCCCCTATGGTCTGCAGCCTGTCTAGGAGGGTCAGGGTTGGGGGGCTGCCCCTGCCAACAGTCTCCTCTTCAGGAGTCCCCCGAGGCCTACAGGCTGTCTGGGTAGGGTCAAGTTACAATGGCTGCCCCAAGCCTGCAGTACCCATTCCATGGTCTGCAGGCTGTCTGGGGGCTGCCCCCTCATCCAGCTGGCCCCCCACAGTCTGGCAAGCTCCAGGGATTTCTACTCATGTTGTCTGAGGGTGGTCAGGCTCTGGGGGCTGCCCATCCTCTCTCACTGTCCCCCCATCCAGCAGCCTTCCTCATGGCCTGCAAGCTGTCTTGGTGCAGCATGGTTCTGAGGGATGCCCCTAGCCTGCAGCATCTCCTCCTGTGGCTTGTAGCCTGTCTGGGACCTGCTCACCTTCTAGCAGTCCCTGCTGCAACCTGGAGGCCCTCCACAGGAGGTGAGGAGCAGACTGAGTTTGGGGCAGGAGAGCTATTTACCTGGTCTTTGTGGCAAGCAAGATGGCAGAGCCTCCAGCCCTGCTGGCTTTTCTTTTCGTGCTGCAGCTGACCCCAGTGGCCACTCCGAGTATCACCCCCCTCCTGTCTGTGCCCCTCTCTTTCACTCCCCACCCCTCAGTTTCTTCCTCCTCCCTTTCCATGTGCTGGGAAATCCTGGGCTTTCAGGCATTTCCCACTTTCCAGGCACAACCAAGCCCTGAGCTTGGTTTAAGTTAGGCAGAAGTAGGGTGACCGCATTTGACCTTTCAAAAAAGAAGACACCTTTGAGAGGGAGTACAGCTGTATCAGTGTCTATCAACTCACAGGCTGTATCTACATTAGACAGCTTTGCTGACAGAAGGGGCCTTCCGGTGACATAACTCAGGGAGCATCTACACACATAAAGCATTCTGTCAACAGAGTCTCGACAGAATTCTGTATTTGTCTCACCAGTGTTATCCCTCAAAAATGTGAGGACTAACACTTCTGTTGACAGAGTTCTCTTGACAGAAGTGCAGTGTAGACACTTCTGTCAACAGAGGGGGCTTCCGGTTAACTGACAGCCCTGTTGGCAGAGCTTCCAGTCAGTTGTTCTGTCAACAGAGGTCAGGACAGTCTGGCTGCCCTCTAGAGACAGAGCAGATTGCTCTGTCGATCTGCTTTTTTGTGTAGATGTGCTCTGTCGACAGAATTTCTGTTGACACAATTTTGTCAACACATACTGTCGACAGATGCTTCTAGTGTAGACGTAGCCATATTGTATTAACGTACTATCCATACTATAACACATTAGTATAACATGAATTGGTAGCTACTGATACAGACGCACTCCCTCTCAGGGGTTTCCTCATTTTTGTGTGGTGACCCTAGGTAAGAGGAAGCTGCATACCAAATGTTGTTGTTGCAGTTCTTATGGTTTAAGAGGAGTTCTTGAACAAATATAGTACTGTCAGACAGACAGACTGTAAGATAGATAGTTAATCTGGCATGTAAATACTTTGCAAAGCCAGCTGTAATAGTGCCATGAAATTGCATATTCTCACTTTCAGGGGACCTTGTAAGTAAAAAGCAAGCACTATTATTTCCCATCAATGTAAACCAATTTGTTTATATTAGCAATGGCTGAACAAGAAATTGGACGCAGGGGACTTGTGCCTCTGCAGTTTTGCCTTATTTTTGATTTTGAGCATAGTTACATAAAAATAATTCTTCTGTGAGTTGCACATTCACAATAGAGATTGCACTACAGCACTTGCATGAAGTAAAGTAAAAATATTATTTATCTTTTTTTTCAGCGCAAATATTCAATCAAAATTATATAAAGTGAGCAGTGTGCACTTCGTATTCTGTGGTGTATCTGAAATCAATGTATGTGAAAATATGGAAGAACATCCAAAACATGCAATACATTTCAAGTGGTATTCTATTATTGTTTAACAGTGTGATGAAAACTACAATTAATTGCAATTAATTTTATTTTAATTAATTCATTTTGAATTAATCATTTGTGATAAGTGATTAATTGGCAGCCCTACTATAAAGCCAGTAGCATCATGCTGCCCATTGCTTTCTTCAGAATGAATTATGCAGGACAGATCTTTAGGACAGATTTATGGAGCACAAAATTACTTGAAAAACTTCTAGAAGATGAAGTTTGCAGTATCATACTTATTTATTATTAGATGGGGGAAATCTTTTTATTGACTAATTGAAATGCCAAATGACCTAAAAATCATTAATTTGCCCCCTTGGTAATTGGATTGCTGTGGGTTACAGAGATCTTACATGGTGTTACTGAAATCAATGATAAAATCAGGCTTGTTAATCAACTAATTAAATTCTACTTAGTGAAATAATTTTGGCTAATGGGTAATTTTATGAGCATTAATAAATTTTGCAGCTGTACAAACTAAAATGATAAGAGGCAAATCAAACCTCATGCTTCACAGGCACGACTGACAGGCTGGAGGGATTTAGGAAAGGGACCTTTTCCTTGCAGAGCATTTCACGGTTTGTTAGATGCCTTATTGGGGGAAAGTTCTTGAATCTCTGCAGCATCAGGCATCAGAAGCAGAATGCTGGACTCGGTGAACCAGAGATCTGATCTGACAACATTTATGACGCAAATATTTGGTGCTACAACAGAACATACCAGTCTGTCTCACTAAAGCAAGGCAGGGATGAATCTATTTATGAGAGTGTAAGAACAGCCATTCTGGGTCAGAGCAAATTCCTTCTAACATGATCTCAATATTTCATCTCCACCTGTGCCTCATACTGGAGCTCCAGGAGTGAAGAGAATGTGGCAGTTATGGAGGGATCCACCTTTGTCTTCTATTCTCAGTTTCTGGTGGTGGGTGGTGTAGGGTTGCCCAGAACAGACAGTTGCGTCCCTGTTCAATGGGCCAATTCTCTGTGAACTTTTTTGTTTATGCTTTTTGGCCATCGCAACATCCCATGGCAAGGAGTTTTGCATGGTAATTGGGTCGTGTGTGGTAAAGTTCTTCCCCTTGTTTGTGTTTAACTTGTAATTCATTGATTTCATGAGATAAATCCTGCATTTTTTTAATCAGGCAAAAGGTTGAAATCACTTTTAAATTCACCTTTTCCATGCCATGCATTATTTCATAGACAATTATCAGATCCTGCTTTATTCATCTCTTTCTTAACCTAAACAGCCCTAATCTTTGTAATTTGTCCTCACATGGAAGCAGTTCCCTGCCCTTCATCATTCTGTTGACTTTCTCCTCTCCCAGTTCCATAGAGTCCTTTTTGAGATGGTCAGAAGAAGTGGGTCTGTCCCACGAAAGCTCACCTAATAAACTATTTTGCTAGTCTTTAAAGTGCTACTTGACTGCTTCTTTTCAAGATGGGGTGACCAGAATGGGACACTGTATTTCAAGTATGGGGCACTTGCAGTGACATTATATTTCATCTTGTTTTCTGTCTCTTTTCTAGTTGTCCCTTGCAAACTGCCTATTTTGGCTGCTTTTGGGGACTGAATGTAAATTTTCAGGGAATTGTAAATAATAACTGCAAGTTCTCTTTCTTGGTAATGGTTAATTTATAGTCCCTCATTATAGATGTATGGTTCCAATTGTTTTTCACTGTCATTAGTTGGCACTTATCAGCGTTGTCTTGCAGCAGCTATAGCCAACTCAAAATTTATCTTCCCTCTCCTTTCTAATCACTCCACAGTTGCTGCTACACTAGGAGAGTAGTGGCTGTGGGCCAGGTGCCCAGCTCCAGCAGCAGTGCAGGAATAAGCCCAGTTGATGGGTCCCTGTGACCCCCTCCACACACTTGGGTGCCCCATCCAGGGCAGGTGGAGGCTCCAGGGGACCCAACAGCAGTGCAAAATGACCCACTCTGGCCTGGGCTCTGGGGCTTCACCCCCTTCTCCCCATTCCATTGTTTGTTTGCTCATCATCTCGTACCTTAACTTGGACCCTCATCCTGAAATTCATTAGCCCTAGAGTTGTGCAGGAAGCTTTGCATTGTTTCCAGAAGATCCCATTTTACATTCTGGTTCGCTACTGAATGCTTACTCAAGTGAGTAGTCCCATGGAGATATGAAGGACTAAAATAACTGGAGCTAGGCAGGTGAATAAAGGCTCAAAAATAGCTTGTATGATGTGACCACTCCTCATTCTGCTGGCCAGAATTGTATAATTGTTTCCTTGTGCTTCCTCCAACCCCCATCAGTTTATTGTATTCAAATAGACTATGTCTACACAAGAGCCTAACCTCAAAATGAGCTACCACAATTAGCACCATGCAAATTGCATAGCTTATTTTGAGTCAATTTCGATATTGGCTACTTTGGCATGTGGTGCTGCCTAAACGGCGCCACATGCCAAAATAAAGCTCTATTTCGAGGCATCTCTGTACTCCTGTTTTTCAGTACATCAAGAGTTCACATGCAATGAACTTTATTACCTGAGCACCAGCTCCCCACTGCATGTATTATTTGTGCAGAGGATTTGAACTGTCATGAAACACAATTTGTAAAGAAAGGCTTTTTATTGGCTTAGAAGCCACTCTCACCTTGTAGATGTGATGGTGATGAGTGCACTATAAAAATCTAAACAACTTATTTGTCCCAGATTTTCCCTGTTACTGATGCTGGCTCTACACTGCTTCAATTCCATTAACTCCAATGAAGTTACTCCCAGTTTATAGCACTCTGAGGGGAATCAGGTTATTTGAATTCAAATGAGGTCCAGGAATTGCCCTGATTGTCTGCAGTAAGTATCAGAAATGAATTAACTCCTATAACTTTGTGCTTAGATGACTCAGGTGTCTTTCTTCAAGGCATGCAAAACTAAATTGATGATACTGATCAGTTGGCGTGCAAGCTGGTAACAGATCAGTTTGCTTGAACTAGGGATTCTGTTGGTAGAAAGAGTCTGGAATGGCTTTCTTTATCAAGTGAGAGGCAATTAGCTGTGTCAGATACAGCATATTAGTCCTTGTTTTTTTAACAAATTGCTACCAACTAGAAGGTCTCAGGTTAGGAGAGGATGAATAAAATCTCCAAACACCAAACATCCCATGGCCTTAGCTGAATTGGATGTACTTGGAAAATAGTTTTCTTTTCTTGTTTTAAAGTCTGTTGCTACTAATTGTTTAAAGCCTGCATGGAATCGCTGTTACAAAATTCACAATTTATGAAAATCACTCCAGGTTTGTGAATGAATTTGATTCTGAAAATAGGCTTACTATTACTGGCCCATAAGCAACGGATGGAAATTGTATCGGATCACTTAATCGGCCTGTGAGAAATGGGACTGCAAATTGGAGCTTCCAGTTCTCATCTTTTGAGGCTGGACCTTGAAGCCAATGAGATTCCTCCTGTTGCCTTCATCATGCATTGGATCAGGCCTTTTGTTATGTAGTGATATTGATCATTGGAATGCAGGAGGGTTTAAGCTTATGACCTCCTGTTCTATATGGGCTTTGCTAACAGGAAAGTGTGAATCCTTCCTAGCAGTCTCAAAATGGTGCTCCTTTGCTAAATGCAGAGATTTTGCTGGTTTTGGATACCACAACACTTACAGCATGTGGGCAATGAAGGGGGTTGGGAGTCAAGATTTGTCCCTGTTGCACTTACTTTATGTAAGAATATTATTTCAGCACATCTCTAACCTATTACTTAATCTCTCAATAAGAAGACTTCTCATCCCCATAGAATTGCTGCCTTTGGCATTTAACAACTGCCTTCACTTAAAATTGGACCATAATATTGGGCATGTGCTGTTTTGTGATCCATCAGCATACCTGTATAGTGAAATGTCCGGGCTTCCTTCCAGTGGATCAGTGACTGAATTATCTAGCATTTTCTGTTATATATGCTTGCATAGGTGCCCTTTTTCACTTTAGCTATCAAGAGTAGAAGAAGTTAACTCATGAACAGACAAATATCAGTGGGGGAAAATTAGCCCAGACCTAGTCTTTATTACTGATGTTGCTCTGGATACTAGACATCTTACAATAACATAAGTTCCCTGTCCACAAGCTCCTTCATCTCAGAGGATTTTTTTCATTTTTAATATCTATTTTATTGATTAATAAAACTTTTTGTTTGCAATTTCTCTCCCTACACACAACAAAATCCTCCTGTTTACAAAGACAGGTTGATTGAGTTTGCTGAATATAGGGTTGGACTATTCCATTATCCTAGGGGATCCTTTAAATGCTGTAGTCACTGTAACCCATGCCCTCCATTTATACACTTAGAATGACCTTCTGCATGTCTGTGTACCATATTCCTTTAACATCTTTGCTGATTTGTTAATCCTGGTTTCAAGCTCATGGTTTATGCTGGCTAGGACAACAACACAGCCAATTAGGTGTTCACTATTGGATCTGGGATTATTTTCTCATGATGGGATACTGGTATGTGAAATGGGTCAGAAGGAAGTCATACAGGTGGAGAATGAAAGTGCAAATCATGATCCTAGGGTCCCAGCTCCCAAGATCTAACTTGGGGAAAAGCTCTTAACCTGTGTGTCTCTGCATCATAAAGTTACTTCAAGTCCTTTGAGATCCTCACATAAAGGTCCCTGTATAATATTTTTTTTCATTTATAACAGAATAGTAGCATGGACAATGAAAATATAGGGACATACTCAACAGCCTTATTTGGAAATAAACTATTCTGGAACAGATATTCTAGAATAGCTTATTTTGAGATAATGCTGCTACACACAAAATGCATTTGAAATAGCCCTCAGCTATTTCAAAATAGGGCATCCACACACAGTAGAGTCTACTCTGAAATAGAGCCATTGGATGTCCCATGGATGCTTAATTTGATACAGGCTCTATTCCAGCAGTGTGCAATAGGAATTCAAAGATCACAACACTTGTGGTTGTCCTTTTTCCACATTTCCACATCCAACCCCCGCCTAAATAAATGCCCTCCTCCTCCCCTAGAGCCAGGCTCCCCCAGCCCACCCCCACTCTAATTTAATTCTGGTGACTCACCAGAGCCTCTGCCAGGGCTACTGCCACTGTCACCACACGCTGCTCCCAACAAGCAGTGAGGAGCATGCGCAGAGTGGGCAGATGGCAGGAGGCTCTCAGGAGGGACTGCTTTTAAAGGGTCCAAGAGCTACATGCAGTTCAATAGCTGTATTCACTGCATCACAGCGTCCTGTTTGCCACATGTGGCGAGTGGTGAATCTATTGGACCCCGCAGCTCTATTCCTTGTCTAAACCACCCTGTTTTGAAAAAGCTATTTTGAAATATGCGCTATTCCTCGTGGAAAGAGGTTTCCCTATTTTGAAATAAGCCAACCGCTTATAGAAGTTGCATTGTGTAGATGCTAGCAAATTTATTTTGAAGTAATGGCTGTTATTTCAAAGTACATTTACTCTAAAGACATACCCTTGGTCTATCAGCTAAAAGGTATTGTCCCCTGGATTGTAAAATGCGAGAGTTTCACACTGGCACATGGAGATTCAAAAGCTGCTTTTTTCCTTGATTTGCAGAGACTTAACATTTGGTATGTGTTCTATAAATATATAATACATTTACAGAGAGTCATAAGGAGACCAAATACAAAGCTCCTTCTCATTTGCAGCCCTGGAATTCATTTTTCACATTGAATTTCATCAAAAAGTGATTGCTTCCCTGGCTGACAATCCTGAGCCTGTAATACTTTTGGATTAACCAGCAAAACCTTCTTCATTTCACACCTGATTCTAAAGCTAGAAATCTATGAAAGTTAAACATAAAGTAAATAAAGACTCAACTGTTCTGGCCTTCTTAGTGTGAAAAATACTTCAGTGAGCAAAAGGTGATGGAATAAATTCTTATATAATTTAAAAGAATCAGCCCAATATATTTTGTGGTTTGATGCCTGTACATGAGTTCATGGACCTGAATTAAAGTCACTTCTAGTTAGTACAGCATAACATCCTAGTGGCTTTCTTTTCCTGCTTGGGTGTATCTGGTGTTGTCAATGCCTCAGGCCAGGTCAGTGTTTGGGAAACTTTGTCAGTGTAGCTATATCCTGGCAAAATGCTCCTAAGTATGGACTCAGCTGATACTGGAAATACTGTGCTTTGCTGGCATAGTCCCTGCACCATCGTGTAACCAAAATAAGTTTTGCTGGTAAGACAGCAGAGGAGGATGTCACTATGCCTCAGTGGGTCACAACCGAGAATACCAAATTTAGGTCAAGCTGCTGAGAAAGAGGGCAGAGCCACCCCCCAAACTGGTGATCATTCTGCCATAAGATATACTAATCCAGCAACAAAAGTTAACTTCTGTCTCACCAGACTGACTAACAACAAGCAAATAATGTCACCTCCTTAGGTATTCTAGTGCTGGATTCAGCACCCAGACACCACACTAAGGCTAGGTGTACACTAGACCTTAAAGTTGATTCCAGATACACAATTCTAGTTATGGTAGTTGCGTAGCTAGAATCGACTCACCTGCAATTGACTTACCTGACTGTTCTCACTAAGGAAGGTCAATGGGAGATATCAAGGAGCACAAGGGTTGACTGCTGATGCCTGACCTGCTGATAAGTTGATTTTGTGTGTCTCCACCAGGCGTGTGAAATCAAACCCCAGAAGACTGACCCTGAGAGGGTCAATCTTCCAGGTAATGTAGATGTGGACTTAACGATGAGGGGTTATTTAAAACCAATTTAATCAAAGGGTTCTTCTCATCCCAAAGGACCGGCTACATACCTAGGTAAAAGTCCATAGTACAGACATCAGAGTGGGGAAGAGGCAACATGCGGGTGTTTCCAGGGCCATTTATAATTCTGTCATGTGGAGGGAAGCCCATCAAACAAAGGCCTCAATTCAGCTTGTGGAAAAATACAGTTAATGTGGTGGAGTATGGAGTCACATGGACATGTCACAAGTCCATGAATGCTTTGCTGAAGCATTGCATGGGCCATTACCCATGTTTATATGAAAGTCCATCAGGTATGGATGGGTGTCTTCCATGGTTCATTGAGAGCTAAGTGTTCCTTAATGGGCCATTCAACTTGAATACTCCCTTTGCAATGTGCTTGCTGAATACCTTATTGACGTACAAGTAAATGGTCAATATTCATAACTTCATATACCAAAACAAAAAGCAGTCAAGTAGCACTTTAAAGACTAGCAAAATAATTTATTAGGTGAGCTTTCGTGGGACAGACCCACTTCTTCAGACCATAGCCATACCAGAACAGACTCAATATTTAGTCTCAATATTTAGACTCAATATTGAGTCTGTTCTGGTATGGCTATGGTCTGAAGAAGTGGGTCTGTCCCACGAAAGCTCACCTAATAAACTATTTTGCTAGTCTTTAAAGTGCTACTTGACTGCTTTTTGTTTTGATAGTATCTAGACTAGCACGGCTTACTCTCTGTTACTATTCATATACCAAAATGATGCATGCATGTAAACAGGATAGTCATATTCAGCAAAGCATAACCTTTTAAACCACACTTTAGTTAAAACACTTCAGGCAAGATTTGCAATGATATGCCAGAGGCATATAACAACCATCAACATGGTCATATTTTGATCACATAAGCCATGTCTACACATGCACACTACTTCGAAGTAGCGGCACTAACTTCGAAATAGCACCTGTCACGGCTACACGTGTTGGGCGCTATTTCGATGTTAACATCGACGTTAGGCGGCGAGACGTCGAAGCTGCTAACCCCATGAGGGGATGGGAATAGCGCCCTACTTCGAAGTTGAACATCGAAGTAGGGCACGTGTAGACAATCCGCGTCCCGCAACATCGAAATAGTGGGGTCCGCCATGGTGGCCATCAGCTGAGGGGTTGAGAGGCGCGCTCTCTCCAGCCCCTGCGGGGCTCTATGGTCACCGTGGGCAGCAGCCCTTAGCCCAGGGCTTCTGGTTGCTGCTGCGGCAGCTGGGGATCCATGCTGCATGCACAGGGTCTGCAACCAGTTGTTGGCTCTGTGGATCTTGTGTTGTTTAGTGCAACTGTGTCTGGGAGGGGCCCTTTAAGGGAGCGGCTTGCTGTTGAGTCCGCCCTGTGGCCCTGTCTGCAGCTGTGCCTGGCACCCTTATTTCGATGTGTGCTACTTTGGCGTGTAGACGTTCCCTCGCAGCGCCTATTTCGATGTGGTGCTGTGCAACGTCGATGTTGAACGTCAACGTTGCCAGCCCTGGAGGACATGTAGACATTATTCATCGAAATAGCCTATTTCGATGTCGCTACATCGAAATAAGCTACTTCGATGTAGGCTTCACGTGTAGACGTACCTATAATGTCACAGAGGCAAGCAAGTTGCTGTCAGGGTCTCTTTTTCTGAGCACGCTAGAACCATTTCTTTTCCTTTGTTAACTCATTTGAAAAATGCCTTAAGGTAAACAAAGTTAATAATTATTTTGGGATTGTAACTTCAGCCAAAGCCAACAGGTTCTAAAAACGTTGGCTAAGAGTTTGAGTGTTAAGTAAATATAGAACAAAATTTCTACATGAGGAAGCCTTACCCTTTGCACTTGCAAAAGAGACTTTTTCCTCCCTTGCACATTAGAAAATTTTACAGCTTAGTTTAAACAGAGTAAGCCTTGTTTAAACCATATGAAAGACACTCATCAATTACCACGCATACCTGCAAAAATCTCGCAACCATCTTAGACGTACCCAGGAGTCTTTTATCTACCACCAAGCACCCAGATACCACCAAATTTGCTCTGAAGAGAAAGTTTGGGATATCCTAGGGTTTTGGTTTCTCCTGGAGATGGGCTGTTAGTTATGGAGTTGTTGTAGTAGGTTCCACTTTTGGGTGTTGCATTGGATGGCTGTCATTGAAGTCTTGGCTGTCCTGAATGAATTCCATGAAGGTTTCCTGTGTTTTTCTTTTTTCTTTTTGTCTTGTTTCCTGCAGTGTGTGGGAGCACTAGATAATTCTTGTCCCAGGTGGTGCCTTACTGAGTATACAAAGTGCATAAGATGGTTCTGCAATTTTTCTGAGGTCCTTTCATAGAGCTCTTAAGCATATTTAGAATTGTGCAGAGTGGTACTGAAAAGAAGTACACATTTGGTCTGTACTTGAGAACAAATTGTCATATTTTTCTACTCAGTGGCAGTTTAGGAGAAGGGGTGAGAGAAAATAATAGTTTTTTATTAGTATGTATGACAAACAGTGAAGCAGACAATGCTTGTAGCAACAGCCTGGACAAATATACCACGGCTTACATTTTGGTCACAAATGATTTCCTACATCACAAATGTATGACAGAAAGTTATATGGGGTACTAACACATTGTAAGTCACTGGAAAGAAACATCACTTAAAGGCTGTTTCTGAAACAAAAAACTTCATCTTCCTTAATAATTTGTTCTATGTCGGTAATATGCTTCTTCTTTATCCCACTGCTGAAACCCAATTCAATAATGTTTTTTTTAAGTATGAGGCAATCAGCTGGGGGGAATAGCATCGGGTATCACATGTCAGGCACACCACCAACAGGTCTCTGGGTACTAAGTAGGTTGAGTTACTTCCTTAATCATGGTTGTTAGGATGGGATTGAGCCTAGGAGTGAGTAAATGGCCCTGTGCTTCTTCCCTCATCATCCCCCCAATAGAAAATGTTAAGCAAACGATCCTGTACCTGACAGCAGATCAAAATGTTACTAGCTTGCACGATTTTAATTTCCTTCTGCCCCAAGGCAGATATTGATATGGCTCTATTCGGGGATTAGCAATCTCTGAAATGCATAAGGCAAATCCAGGCCCATCTAGTGGGAGGGGATGGTGGGAAAGGGGGCAGCTGCTCCAGGGCCTGGAGATTTAAAAGAACCTAGGGCTCCCGACTGCCACTATCTCAGCAGCTACCACAGCTGGAGCCCTGGCAGCACTGAAGTGCTGACTGGGGGAAACTAGACCACAGCTGCATCCTTCTGCCAAAGGCCCTGAGATCTGTCATCAGCGCTGGGCACGTCAGTGCTGAACAGCAAAATATCTATCACTGCGTCTGAATCAGAAAGATTAAAAAACCCATGTGTGTGCAAATGGGGTGGTTTATGAAGGGAAACAATGAAGTCTTCTGAAGGATTAAATCATAAATACACTGACCTTTTTGTGAAAACAGGCAGAACTGTAAAAATGCATTTTAAAGGGCTACTCATAACTCAGTCACCATTTATGACACCATGTACATTCATTAGCCATCAGTCAAGCTCTTAAAAACACTTTAGAACCATTTAACTATAAGGGGATGGTCTTAGTCAGTTTTATTTGAACCTATAGCTGATAGAGGAGGTATCTGAGCCTTTAGGTATCATTTTTGGAAAATCATGGGAGACAGAAGTGATTCCAGAAGACTGGAAAAGGGCAAATATAGCACCCATCTATAAAAGAGGGGAATAAGAATAAGCCAGTCAGCTTAACTTCTGTGCCAGGAAAGATAATGGAGTAGGTAATTAAAGAAATCATCTTCAAGCACTTGGAAGGTGGTAAGGTGATAGGGAACAGCCAGCGTGGATTTGTAAAGAACAAATCGTATCAAACCAATCTGACAGCTTTCTTTGATGGGATAACAAGCCTTGTGGATATGGGAGAAGTGGTGGATGTGGTATACCTAGACTTTAGTAAAGCATTTTATATGGTCTTGCATGATATTCTTATCAATAAACTAGGCAAATGCAACTTAGATGAGGCTATTATAAAGTGGGTGCATAACTGGCTGGATAACCGTACTCAAGAGAATAGTTATTAATGGTTCTCAATCCTGCTGGAAAAAATATAATAGGTGGGGTTCCTCAGGGGTCTGTTTTAGGACCAGTTGTGTTCAATATCTTCATCAACGATTTAGATGTTGGCATAGAAAGTACGCTTATTAAGTTTTCAGATGATACCAAGCTGGGAGGGGTTGCAACTGCTTTGGAAGACAGGGTCATAATTCAAAATGATCTGGATGAATTGGAGAAATGGTCTGAGGTAAAGAGGATGAAGTTTAATAAGGACAAATGTGAAGTGCTCCACTTAGGAAGGAACAATCAGTGTCACACATATAGAATGGGAAGAGATTGTCTAGGAATGACTACAGCAGAAAGGGACCTAGGGGTTATAGTGGACCACAAGCTAAATATGAGTCAACAGTGTGATGCTGTTGCAAAAAAAAGCAAACATGATTCTGGGATGCATTAATAGGTGTGTTGTGAACAAGACATGGGAAGTCATTCTTCCACTGTACTCTGCACTGGTTAAGCCTCAGCTGGAGTGTTGTGTCTGGTTCTGGGCACCGCAGTTCAAGAAGGATGTGGAGAAATTAGAGAGGGTCCAGAAAAGAGTGACAAGAATGATTAAAGGGCTAGAGAATGTGACCTATGAAGAAAGGCTGAAAGAATTGGGCTTGTTTAGTTTGGAAAAGAGAAGATTGAGGGGGGACGTAATGGTGGTTTTCAGGTATCTAAAAGGGTGTCACAGGGAGGAGGGAGAAAACTTGTTCTTTTTGGGCTCTGAGGATAGAGCAAGAGGCAATGGACTTAAATTGCAGCAAGGGAGTTTTAGGCTGGACATTAGGAAAAGGTTCCCAACTGTCAGGGGGTTGAACAGTGGAATGAATTGCCAAGGGAGGTTGTGGAATCTCCATCGCTGAAGATGTTTAAGAACAGGTTAGATAGATGTCTATGAGGGATGGTTTAGACAGTACTTGGTCCTGCCATTGGGGCAGGATGCTGGACTCGATGGCCTCTTGAGGTCCCTTCCAGTCCTAGTATTCTATAATTCTATACATATCTTTCTGATTGACCTTCTACCAGTTTCAGGGTTTCACTCTAATTCTTGTCTTTTTTTGCTACTACATTTTAATTTCTGTCACAGGGACAATGCTAGCATTGAATCCTAAAATGTTATCTTCTATGGAGCGTGCTATGTTTCTACTAATGGTAGCAAAAAAAATGCAACAGTAGCAGGAATAGGGAAATTATCATATGTCCCACTTTTACTTGGACACTGCTGTTTTTCTTGTAGTGCACAAGTAACACTTTCAGAATGTGTGAAATCTCCCAGTTTTTAATTTCATCAATTAACACTTTGTTTTTTAAATAATCACAAAATGTTTCTTCAAGATATATTGCTGGATTGAGCAGAATTTGCATTGTGTTTATCAGGAACAAATAGTCCAGTGGAATAAGTGTTCAATATGCTGAACAGTGTTGGGAGTGAAGAGAAAAAAGGTCAAATGAACATAGACACCATCAACCCTATTCTTCTCCTTAGAGTGAAGGTTAACAACACTTACATAGCATCTCAGGATAAACTCAGTCCGGTAGCCATATCAGAACAGGCTGCTGGGGTCTGAAGAAGTGGGTCTATCCCACAAAAGCTCACCACCTAATAAATTATTGTGTTAGTCTTTAAAGTGCTACTGAACTGCTTTTTTGTTTTGATAGTATATAGGCGAGCACAGCTGTCTCTCTGTTCCTGTTCACAGAGTGCACCCATATGCCAAATCCAATTAGGAGAGTGCTCAGCTCTTTTGACCAAGCATCTGGACTGCCTGGCTTCTCTCTTGACAAAACAGGCACCCCAAAGCACAGCAGACAGTGCTGCCCATCATTGTGGATACCCTGTCTGTCGAGAGAAGCCCCCCTTGTCCCCCCACAAGTGCCCACACAGCTTTTTTGTCAACAGAATCTGTTGTCAGCAGCATTATGCCTCAAAGCTTTGAGGCAGAACACTGCCGCCAAAAGTGCTGTGTTTTGTCCAGATACTGTCAGCAAAATGCATTTTGTGTGTGCGCATGCCACAAATTTTGTAGACAAAACCGGGGTTTTCCTGGCAAAACTTGCTCGTGTAACCCTAGCCATACAGAACAATGTTAACTACCGAAATCCTCCACTGTCAGAAACAAGCATGTATCACTTCTGAGTCAGGAATTGATAACTGGAACACCAATGAATATTTTTTGAAAAGAATACTTTTGGAACTGAAGAAAAAAAATCCAAACCAAAAGTGAAAAAGAAATTTTTTGGTGGAAATACTTTGATTTTTCTGCAAATATTTTTATATCTTAGGCAAAAGCTATAAGATAAATTCAGGAGACATTGCCACAAACTCGCAAAACTTGTGTTTGTCAATTTTTTTCCAGTAACAACATCTAGTAATTTCTCACTTTGCTATTTTATATTATGTGGTTAGCAATGTAAATCATGTGGGATTGTTTTACTTTTTCGTTCTGCTTCTTCTGCATGCATGACAGTAACGTTTAATTCAGCAACCATGAAGATTAATGTATAAGTTGAACCACACTAGTCCGGCTCCCTTGGGACCTGACTGGTGCCAAACGAGAGAATTTGGTGGACCACGGGAAGTCAATATTGTCTGGGAGCATTACCACCAGCTTACTGGGCTCTTAGAAGACTTTTAGGGGTAAAGTAGAACTAAATAACAGCACAGAACACCACGAGCCAGGACTGGTGGCTGTAAAGGAACTTTATGCGATCATGGGAAACTTGGTCACGCCTATGATAATTGATCATCTGAATAATTAAAATCATGCTGGATTATGGATGTTGTCAGATGAGAGAGTTCTGAACTAGAGAGGTTCAACCTGTACTATGAATATGTATGACTAATAAATCAAAGGTAAAACTCAAAGACATAGGGATTCATTTTCATGTTCAAATACACCTTACAGCTCTTCAGATACTCTCATATTAAAAAAAAAAATCTATGCTACCAATTATACACTGTAAGTTATCCATTACTTTAATGAAAATTGCCAGGGCCTTTATCTGGATAATCACCAGAAACCAACAGAAGAGGCTTTGGTTTATTATCTTTTCTATGGAATGATGCTTCAGACGGTGTAACACCTCCTAGTGGAGGGCTGCAATCAGAATGATATATGAGCACAAGTCATGGTATAGAATTTAAACTTACTGATGGGACTTCAGAGTTACAGACTCTACCAGCTAACCCACATTTTCACATGGTATAAATGAACACAGGTGTTGTTTTGGAATATTGAAAATTAATGGACATTCCATCAATGCTCATAACACATTAAAGTATAAAACAAAGTTAATAACCTTTTTATAATACAATTGAAGGACATACTTTAACAATTAGTATATATAACCTACTTGTTAACTCTGTCCATCTCCTGTTGTAGGTATTGTTTTTCATCAAGCTAAGGGAGCTGTAAGTACAAGAATCATCTGATAATAATGCATCTTACACTCATTTGGCTACCTTAAATCTGCCAATGCTGTTAATGTTAAGATACTACAATAGCTGTTGAGGTAAAAGGATAATTAGAACAATTAAGCGTTCAGGATCAGAAGAGGGTAAAAAGATTGTCCTTGGTAAGTAAAGAGATGTGGGAATGTTTTTTTCAAAGCTCTTGGCTAAATTGGTTTGTGATACTTAATTTAATACTGCTTAATGAGTGCGACAGTCTTGAAATTTCCCAGCTACCCAAGATGGAAATAAAACTAATAAAATATTAAATGGAAAATATTAATCTTCTCAGTGTAATATATACACAAAGCATCTTATGTATGAGTTGAAGCACAATTAAATCAATGGCAGATGGGACCAAGCTATGGAATATATATATATATATATATATATATAATATTTTTTCATTTTTATTATAGAATATAATTTTTTTAATAATTTGTTTTCTGATTTGGTTCTGTATACCTAAATATTGAGTCTGTTCTGATATGGCTATGGTCTGAAGAAGTGGGTCTGTCCCACGAAAGCTCACTTCATAAATTATTTTGTTAGTCTTTAAAGTGCTACTTTACTGCTTTTTTGTTTCTATAGAATATAGTTTTTTTTCATATTCTGCACGTGGGTATGTATCCAGCCAGTGGCTTTACCCTCCTTCTGCAGGATAGGGAAAGAACACCTGTTGAGGTCAATCTGGTCCCTCATGGTTCGTGACTTTGCCATCTGACAGCTCTTGGGTGGGTCTAGTGGAATGAGTTGCGGTCTCAAAGCCAGTTCCTAACAAAGTAGTGACCAAACCTACAACCATTTCGACTGACTCTCTAAGTTGGTTTTCATAAAGTATTGGACTCTGATCTTTAGTTGGTTTTTTTTTCCCCCTCAAGTTGATTGAGGTGACTATCCAAAATGTTAAACATAAAAGCTGTGTCTACACATGAGCACCCTTTCGAAAAGGTGAAAATCGAAATTCAGTGGTTGAAATAGTGGCCGTCGAAAGGGCACACCCGCTGCCATTTTTCAGATCAGTACTTCAATCTGCTTTTTTGAGTACTGTTGAGGTCTTTCGAAAGAGAGCGTCCAAGCGGCTCCAAGCCCCCTTTTGAAAGAAGAGAGGCAGGAAACGCTGCGGATGGGGTCCCATGGCCGACAAGCCCTTCTGGGTCTGCAGCCAGCTGCCTCCTTTAAAGGGCCTCTCCCTCCGCCTTCCCCTCCTCATGAGCTGAGTGCTACCCAGACTTTCCCAGCCCAGCAGAGCCCACTCGTGCCCACCATGGAGGCCCAGTGACAGCTCCTGCAGGAGGATGTCCTCATCATGGACGCCCTGCTGGCAGTGCTGTGCACCATCACTGCAGCTGCACCCGATCTCATCGGGTGGCTAGGCGGTCCCCTCAAGGCTGTAGGGCTCCCCCTCCTGGGGCACCGCCGGGTGGCCCCCCGGGTTTCCCAACGCCTCTGGACCCACCCCAGCAGCAGCGACTGGTGGGAGCGCGTGGTGCTAGGGGAGTGGGGCAAGGAAAGGTGGTTGCGGAACTTCCGCATGTTGAGGCAGACCTTCAATGAGATCTGCCACTGGCTCACCCCCACACTCCGGCACCACGGCACCTGCATGCGGCCAGCCCTCACCCTGGAGAAACCGATCGCGATTGCCATATGGAAGCTGGCCACCCTGGACTCCTATCGCTCTGTGGGACTGCAGTTTGGGGTGGGAAAGGCCAATGTTGGGGCTGTACTTATGGCGGTAAGGTGGGGCCAGGTGTGTGGGGGAGCTGGGGCAAGGGGAACCCTCCACTGCAAGGGGCCAGATGGGGCAGGGTCTGGAAGGGTGGGGGGCAGGGGGCTGGACAGGGCAGGGGCTGAATGGCAGAATGGGCCAGAGGTGGGGGGAGACAGCCGCCACACCTGTACTAGAGCACGTGTCCCCCTTCCCCCTCTGAAGGTCATGAGGGCCATCAAAGCAATGCTGCTCCATAGGGTCATCCGCCTGGGGGATCTGGACAACACCATCGCCGGCTTCCAGGCCCTGGGCTTTCCGAACTGCATCAGTGCTTTGGATGGCACACATATCCCCATCTGCGCCCCGCCACACAGTGCCGGCCAATACATCAACCGAAAGGGCTGCCATTCGGTGGTGCTCCGGGCCCTGGTGGATGCGAGGGGCCAGTTCACCATGCCCAGGTCTTCCAGAACTCTGGCCTCTGCTGGCACATGGGGGTTGGCACCTTCGTCCCCCAGTGGGAGATCCCCATGGTGGAGGATGTGGGCGCCATCTGGCACTGACCGGCCACCACCCCTGTGTGGCTTGCGGCACTGTCCACTGAGGGTGGGTGCTGGGCATCACTGGTGCACCACCGTGTTGGTAACTATGTACGGGGGCGAACCTAACTTGGAGGGGGGAAGGCGCTCATTCTGGGGCAGGGGTGGTGGGCCACGAGCCCCATTGGCCCCTGGAGCCCCTGCCTCTCCAGGTGTGGGGTCTCTGATGGGTATGGGAGGTTGCAGGTAGCACTGGCAAGTATTGCTGGCGAGTGGGCCTGGTGAGGGCGGAGGACGTGGGCAGAATGGGGGTAGGGGGCAGGCTCAGTGGGGGCAGAGGGGACAGAACCAGCAGCGGGAGCCACCAGGTGGCCAGGAGGTGGGCAACAGTGGCCGTATGGTCCTGGACTGCATGGCCAATGCCCTCTGGGGTGGTGAGGAGCCTATCCCAGGCTGCTCTCTGCCACTCCATGTCAGCCTGGGCGAGCTGCAGGTGTTGTTCAGCCACCTTGGCCTGGCACTGGCTGGCTGGGTCCTCCTCGGCCTGGTGGGGGGCCCTCCGGGTACGGCCCCGACAGCACGCTGCCTGGGGTGATGTCCGGACACTTCCAAGGGCTGCAGGTGGGCTCTCAGGAATGAGGGATGGTGCGGGGTTCTCCTGGCACACAGATGGTGTGGCTGCATGGAGAGGAGGAGAGCATGTCAGTAATGTGCCCCAGACAGAGGGGACGTGGCTGTGGGCCCCCCCCCATGGGACCCTACCCCCTCAAAGGACACTGACCCCCCCAGGGAGCACTGACCCACCCCCCATGGGCTGGGCCTCCCAGCCTGGGGGTGCATCCAGGGGTCTCTTCTTCAGGTGGCCCTTCCCAGCCTGTGGTGTGCAGGCCCTGGGCGCCATCTGGCACTGACCGGCCACCACCCCTGTGTGGCTTGCGGCACTGTCCACTGAGGGTGGGTGCTGGGCATCGCTGGTGCACCACCGTGGGGTGCTGTATCCCATGTGGGGGCTGGCCTGTGCGTGGACCAGGACCACCAGCCCCGTGTGCAGGTGACTAGCCATTGTGATGCCCCCACCCTGTGGAGCAGGTGTGCGCCCCTCCCTGTACGTACTGGAGGGTCCCTTGGCGATGTCCGGGGATGTCCAGCCTTTGGTTGCCTGGCTGGAGGAGCTGGAGGGGATGATGATGGTCAGTTCCCCCTCTTTACTCGACCAGTCCATGGTCCCCTCGCCCTCCTGAGTCCCTGGTCCTGGCTGCTCCTCCTCCTCCTCCAGCTGCAGCTCCCCGGGGATGGGGAGCTCTCCTGGGGCCCCAGGATACCCTGGAGCTCCCTGTATAAGTGGCATGTGGCTGGAGCTGCCCTGGAGCATCCGGCCTGGTCCCTGGCCCAGGCATAGCTCTGGTGCAGCTCCTTAACCTTGGACCGTACCTGCTCCATGGTACGCTCCGGGTGGCCCCTGGTGTGGAGGCCCTGTGCCAGGGAGCCAAAGGCAATGGCATTGTGCTGCTTGAGTCCCATGTGGTGCATTGACCACAGGCCGAGGAGGTCCCACAGCTCCTGCTCCATCCAGGAGGGGGCCCATTTTTTTTCTATCCCTGGGAGCTGTGCGGGGGCTCGGGGCGGGGGGGGATGGGGCTCATGGGGGGACTGGCTGCTGGCCATGCTGGTGCTGGAGCGTGCAGCTGGAGCACGTGGGGAGGCTGCTCCTAGCATGCTCTCAGCTTCCTGCCTCGAGTTTCCTGCATGTGTGTGGCTTTAAGGCAGCCGAACACAGGGACCACAGAGCCCCGCTGCTGCCAGCTGGAGCGGCCGCGTGCTCCAGCTGACCAGCGCCGTGGCAGACCCGTATTTCGAAAGAGCAGACTGTGGAGTGTCTACATGTGTACTCTTTCCATTTAGTATTTTGAAAGGGAGTAATCTTCCTGATACAGGATCAGGGTTCAGATTTCAAAGTCTGTGCCATTTTCTTTTGAAAGACGGGTTTACACGTGTGGACGCTCCTCCTGCTCTTTCGAAAAAGGGCCACTTATTTTGATATTTTTGTGCACGTGTAGACACAGCTAAAATGTATAACCTTGGCTTGCCTTTTGACATCCTTTTGGGTAGAAATAATTTTCTCTTCTGTTACGGGACTCTGCGCCATTTGTCACTAATTCCAAAATTCACTTTAACAAAGCAGACTTAAGAAAGAAAGGAAGGGTGAGTTGAGTGAGACTCAGACGGGATCTGATCTAGTTTTCCTGTAAGTAAATAAGGAATAGGGTTGTTTGAAAATTGCCAGTTTAATAAAAAGAAATAGATTTTTTTACACATTTTTGTGAAAAAAAATCACATTTTTTCAACCAGCTCTAAAGAAGATAGAGAAATTACAAAATGTGAAATTCTCAAGGCAAAAAGAAAGATAAATGCCATCTTTTCTTCAGCCTTGTAATCAGTGGTGCTAACTCAAGTTAAAGTTTGACCAGAACAATTTAAATAAAAAACAGATGAGAAAACCTCACCCAGGTACATGACCTAGAAATTTTAAGTGGTTACCTTACTCCTGGGCAAAATCTGTACCAAAAATTAAAAATTCTGTACACAATTATTTAAAATTATGCAAAGTTCTGCAAATTGTATTTCTTAAAATAACCCTATAAAATTACAGTTTCATTATTTTGGAAATGTATTTCAAAATATTGTCAGCAAATATATCTGTAACAACACAGACACACAAAAACTTTCCCAGGAGTAGCGAGTTAGAGAAGCCACTATGACAGCTCAGTTCCTGTTTCTCTGCCTCCTCTCCTCAGTTGGGAGGTCTTCCTTATCCCAGAAACTCACATCCCCAAACTCCCAGAGGCTGTCTGTGCTCTTCCCAATCTAGACACTCACCTCCTACCCCCAGAGACCAGCCCTGAGGCTCACACACTCTACCTCCCCAGGTCCCAGGGATCCAGAGGGATAAACAGTCTGATGCTGAGTTCCAGGCTTAGATGTAGTTTCCCGTATGTCACCATCTTCTTCCTTCAGGATGTACTGGGAATTGCAACTGCTGGGATCCCTCCCCGTCTCTCTAGCCTCCCCTTCCATTTGCAAGCTGGCCTCTGCCACATCCAGCTTTCCTCAGGGGGCAGTCAACAATTGTGCAGCCCAGTTCTGGGTTGGAGAAAAAGAAATTCTGTGCCCGCTACATTAATTTCTGCAAACTTTGGCCATGCGCCGTCGCACAGAATTCCTTCAGAAATATTACCTGCCTCTAGAGAGGTTTGCTTATCTCCATTCCTTTGTGCTAGGGCTATCGTTACTTTCTTCTGCAAGATCCACTGTAATGTCTAAATCTGAGCAGCTAACAGGTAGGGTACCAGAAGTCAGTGGAGGCTGTTAACACCAGCTGAATTAGAGCTGCCATGATTGTCCAGGAAATATGCTTTCATCCTCTGTGTGTGTGCATGAGTGTATTTAAAATGGAATGTAATATCCTTCTTACTACTTTGATTATATGGCATAATGTATACCAAATGACTTTCCATCACTAAGCAGTTCAGCCAAAGGTTTCTACATAAATGGTGCATACAATAGTTACCTTAAGTTACAGCCATCATTTGTGTATTCTTCGTTGCTTTTCTGTAATAACCTCTTTTAAAATAAACAGTATTAGGTACTCCTGAAACCAACAGGCTTTCCCCCCACTCTTCTTAAGGTTTTCAAAGTGGAGCATATTTAAGATTTAAAGTATTTTACTTTTATGCACAGAATTTTAACGTTTGCTGTTCATCTAAGAACTAATAAAAAGAATATAAGATCAAATGTTCTCCAATGGTTAACCCATAAAACTTACTTTTTCCTTTGGCAAAAATAAAAGAGAAGAGCTACAGAATGAACAGGAATCATGCAGATAAGAGCAAATATAAATCAAACCACCTGAGTGTAGTCCAATGAGAATAACAACAATTAATGCAAAATAGATCTAATGGTGTGGGCAAGCTCACCATATAATTATTTATGTAATGTGTGTATGTGTATATAAATCCTTATTTATAGTGTCAAGATTATTAATTCACAAATCCTGAAATTATATGATCCCCAATACTAAGGAGAAAATTCTTATGTAGAATACTATCTGTAAATAGTTCGAAAGTTTTGAATTATTATCGATATTGTAGACAAAGATACATTCAGTTTACACCGGTATGTATAATGATTGACTCAGTTAAGTTATATGAATGTAAAACTTGTATAAGTCAGAAGAGTATCAGTCTCACTATGCTTGAAGAGTGATATCAAATCAAATACTGTGGGATTAATTTTCTCTTACCATTATATATATTATGGTAGTGCTCTAATTCAGATGAACTCTCTCTAATTGATTTGATATAAAACTACTGTCTTCACTGTGATGATAACATTTAATGCTGTTATAGTACTTTACATCTTCTGAGCATGGGTGAGTTGTTGTTTCTTTTACCATGTGGTAAAAATTTATTTGTGGGCAGAGGGTACAACACAAAGTCCATAGGAAACTTCCAAACTCAAAGTTTGGCATACATGAATTATAGGTGTGAGCTTCGCTCTGGTGTTACACAACTCAGCCCAGTATGGCTGCACAGAAGTTGAGAAAGGCGAACTACCCATTTAAATTTTCCTTTTGGTCCATAAAGTCTTGTTTATATATTCTCAGAGGAGTAGCTGTGTTAGTCTGTATCTTTGCAAAACACAGCAAACAGTCCTGTAACACCTTAAAGACTAACAAGTGTATTTATTATGTAATGAGCTTTCATGGGTGAGACCCACTTCTTCAGATTACAGAGTAGAACTGAGACATGCCAAAGGATGTATGGACACAAATTAGACATCAGGAAGTTGAATACACGTAAACCTGTAGGTGAGCACTTTAATATTGCAGGACATGCTGTAATGGGCCTTAGCTTAAGTGTAGTATTACAAAGAGATTTTAAGACTAAAGTATAAAAGGAACACATCTGAATTGGAATTCATTTGCAAGTTTGATACATTTAATTTGGACCTCAACAAGGATTTTATGCATTACAAGGACAATTTCCCCACCTTTGATATTCACAGGAATGGCAGAAACTTCCGCTTAACTTAATTCACTCTTCCTAGAGGTCCTCTTAATAGTAAGTGAGACCCCTCCCCTCCACCATTTTCTTTTTTCTTTTTTTCCCCTTCTTCTGCTCCCACCCCACTCCTTGCTTTGCATTTTGTTGATTTTTCAGTTCTGCTCCATAATCGGAAGAAGTGGGTTTTACCCAGGAAAACTCATTACCTAATAAACGAAATTGTTAGTCTTTAAGATGCTACAGGACTGCTTGCTTTGTTTTGTTTATATATTGTGTACAACATCATCGGATACCATCAGAATCAGATTGTGATTTATTTAAGAAGCCTTAGTCATTTGTAGGGCCCTATCATATTCACAACCATGAAAGATACATCCTGGATCATGAATTTTGGTCTCCCCCGATGAAATCTGGTCTTTAATGTGTTTAGCCCTATATTATACAGATTTCCTGGGGGAGACTAGCAATGTAAGCCTAGGGTTTGTACAATGCAGGTCAGCGGACCCATGGCAGGGAACCCTGGTCTATACATTGCATTTTAACCCTTAGTTAAGCCCATTCTGAACCATGCTTGAACCTAAGGTTCTGGCATCCACACTGCAGGGCAGACCCAAGCCATATTTAGTAACCTTATTCCAGAGCACCTATTACAGCCTTCCTACCTGTGAGTGTCAATACTTTGGCCTTATGAACAGAGCCATCCTTAGAATTTATGGGGTCCTATACAGTATCATTAAACTGGCGCCCCTATGCCTGATAGCAGTGCAGGGAGGTGGGGGAGGCAAATATCGGCAACACACTAATGAATAGTTTTAAAACAAAATTTAAACTAAAGTTCCATAGAAAACTCAAAAACTGACAGGGGTTGGGAAATGGCTGTTAAATGGCTTCATTACCACTCAAATGGCTCTTTTCCAAGTTCTGTTAATAGGTTTAGCGTTGTTTTTTTTTAAACTTTAGAGTTAACTAGATCCTTTCCTGAGGAAGCATAGCCACAGAGCAGGGGTAGGAAGAGCCAGTGGGTAGACACCAGGACCCAGTGGTACCTCTAATCTTCAGGTGCTTTATATAAGTGCATATTCTGCATATGGGTAAGAGCAGCTCTGCTTATGTGTTGCACTGTGGGAAAATTCTACTGCTAACCCAGTTTCCTAAGTCTGAAGATGGTTTTGATGGGACTCGGGTGCCTATGAGCAGCACATGAGTACGCAAGCTGCATAATTAGCTCATTTCGTGGCCCTCCCAGTAGAATGACTGCAGTTTGAGAAGGCTTTATATTGAATTAGCAACTAACCGAAGAATCGGGCTTTTCATCTCTGGGCTATGTCATGCTTGCACAATAATGCCCATGTGCACCTGCTCTGAGGATACGTCTCAGTCTCCAGGGCTGTCAGAGTATCAAAATGAAACTTGGTGTGTCTCAATGTTTAAAATGGGGTGTTCAGTGAAGGTGTTTGGTTTTGATCAGGTTTTTTTTTTTTGGTTTTTTTTTTAATTCTTGTGTGTTTGTTTTGAACTTTGACATTGAAAGTAGGTTTCGGAGGAAATGCACACACAGGCACGTGCTTGCACGCACAAGCTGTGGAGCAGTGAAGCGCATTCCCCTGGACTTGGGGTGCCATGTGCTACAGCACAACATGGAAATCCCTTATCCCTGCCTCCTGTTGCACCCAGAGATAAGGGATTCCTGGGAACTTGTGAGGAACTTTTGTATTGGCTCCCACTCACACTCTGTGATGTCTGAATGAGGACCAGGTGGTTGCTCTAAACGGAGGGAGAGCAGCAGACAGGGGCATCATTGTGCAGGGACAAGGGGGAGCAGCAGCCCCTCTCCCCAAAATAGAGGAACTCTGCCACTGCAGGACATTGCTTCCTGTCTCCCCTTTACCTAGGAATGTGAGGAATGTGGGATGCTTGATTCATCTCTGGCTCTGCCGTTTCTTCCTCCTCCCGCCTGCCCTCAATCACACTGATTAACAAGCCAGTTCATTCTTCTGTCTTCTTTCCCTCCCCCTAGGCTGGCTCTTCTTTGCTCTAACTCCTAGTAATGCTGTAAGAGCAGCAGGGCTAAAGAATGATCACCTGCTGGGAACTTTCTCTGCGGTCAAGAAACAAACTTGTTGTCACACTTCAAACATTGCTTAAGTTACACTTGAAACTTTGCTATTTTTTTCCAGTTCTCCAATTTTGGGGGAACAACAGTACCTCAGGGTGAGGCACCCATTCTTCCATTTAGTTCCTCTAACCACTTGTCAGAGGAACTCCTTCCTTTACAATGGACTGGGTGATATTACCAGGTAGGGCCCAGACTTTTACACACACATATTGATTCCTCAGGAGGCTAGCAAACGCACTTTTGAATTCTAAGCACTTTTCCCCCAGAACGCCTTTGCTATTGGTTACTGTGCAGAAACAACAAATCCTTGGCCTAACCAGCCAGCCATTTTATAGCTGTGTGTCTCCTGTAGTACCCTTCTCTTCCCATTGGTAAATAATTTTAGCTCCTGATTACTTTTTAATATTTCTGAAGGTAGCAGAGTCACTCAAATGTGAATGAATATCATGGAGCTGATGTTTAGACTGTCAAATCCTGAAAGGAACGAACTCTAGGATTGGAACCTCCTTCCAGTCCTCTGTATTTATTCATAACCAGGGGTGAAATTAACAAATTTCTTGCAGGTGATGTACTGTCAATCTAATCCCTACTTGGCAGTGGGGAGGACCCTACAATAAAACATTGCCTGTAAGAAACGTGTTGAGTGGAGCAAGGGTGGGGATTCAGGGCAGAGGGAAGGTGTGGGGTGGTGGTCCAAGGGGCAGGGGGTTGGGATGTGGGGCACTCTTTCCTCTCAGATTTTTTTCCATCCCTGAAAGGAGAGAGTTTTGTCTTGCGCACCAACACTCAGATCATGTGTGCTTGTCCAGATGCGTGCCACCCTAGCTCCGCACCCATCACTTACTAACAGAGGCATTTTTAAAACAGGCATGCACACCCCTTAGAGGGAAGGGGGGAGCCCCTGCCCAGCCACACACACACACACACACACACACTAGGGAAGGAAGGAGCCCAGCCATGCATACACACACCCTAGGGGGAACAGGGGGAGCCCCAGCCTAGCCACACACACATACACACACACATATGCTCACACTAGGGAGGAGGGAGCCGAGCCACACACACACAAATGGAGGGAAGGGGGGAGCCATACACACACACAACAGCAGGGGCCAAGAGGGGGAATTGCCCCTAGCCAGCCCTTCAAGGGGGGCTGGGATCTCCTGGCCCCTTTGAACTGCCACACAGAGTAGTTCACAGGGGCTGGTTTGGCATTGTGTCTCTCTGCCACTCTGCTAGCTTGGGAGGTGGCCTGAGGGCTATCTGGCTTCAGCCCCACCCTTTCTACCCTCAGGCCTGCTGGCTCCAGCCTTGCCCTGGATCCCAGCATGGCTATCAGCCTCACTGCCCTCCCCCACACCCCCACACACTGAAACATAAATGATGCCCCTGGTAAAAGAGCTCCTTGCTCAGGACCCCCACCCACATGTCTGGGCTGGGAGCCCCCTCACACTGGTAAAGTTTGCTCCCTGCTTTGCACAGGCTCTTTGCAGCAGGAAGGAAGAACCAGAGCAGAAAGGGAAGCGTGCTCATGCAGGCAGTGACGGTATTGCCTTGGCTACCTGCAGCACTGCTTCTCTGCCCACAGAGCTCTGGGATAATCTAGTGGGCACCCCCAACTGGAGAGGGTGGGTGGTCCAGAGCAGTGCTCCAGGGGCAGGGCCCAGGGCAACTCCCCTCCTGGTGCATGTGGTCCCACCCCTCCTCTGCTCTGCACAACCTCATACCCCCTTCCCCTGGCAACAGGGCTGGGGGATTACCTGTGGTCAGGGGTTGCACACGATGGCGGCAGCAGCAGTGGTTGATTGCCTTCCCACCCCAGCACTTGCCACATGGCCAGGGAGCTGTAGCCTGCTGTGCTCCACTGTGATTCCTGCAGCTGCAGATAATCTAGGTCTATCAGGGTAGGAGAGCAGCATGGCAGAGTGGAGCAGTCCCCCAGCAGTGGCTGCTCCTGCATGGTGTGTGCAGGTAGGTGAAGGTCTTTCTCTCTGCCTCCGGCCACAGGTAATCCTCCCCGCTCCCATCCATAGGACAGATGGGGCGGCCATTGCAGCACGGCTCTGCACACAACAAAGCAATAGGGCATGGCTCCTAAGTCTCATCTTTACGTGGTTTTGGGTCCTCCAGACCTACTGGGGCTGTAGGGCCCAACCTAGGTTAGCATAACTAGTGTGTGGATGCAAGTGGGGCTAGGCAAGAACCTCGGCTCACATTGCTGCATGGATATAATTACCTACCCAAGTCCAAGGGCTCTGCTCCTTATCCAGCAGATGTTGCCAAGTGGATTTGAAGTTGCCAATCCAGCCCTAAGGCTGGAGCAGCAGCACTGGCTAACATTTGCCCTGTGATTTTCAATCACCATTTGCAAAAATGCATTACTTAACTGATGTATAAGAGATGCATTAAGAGTACACAACTCTGAAGAAACTGAATCAAATTCTACTCTGCTTATCACTCATATAAATCTGGGATGATGTAAAACTAAGCAGAACTGGAATATGCAATTTACATATTCCATCCTACTGTCTTTTTAATTAAAGCTTACCCCAAAGCTCATCGAAGTCAATGTAAGAATCCTAATGCCTTTAATGAGCTTTGATTCACATCCCTAATTATTCTGTTGACTTTAATTAACTCTCCTCAGAGCTTGCAAGATACGCAGTTGCATTGAGATCTTTGGTAAAATGCTATAGGGTGAAAACAATAAAGAATAGTTCTGCTTCTCAATTGCATAAAGTGGAAAGTTTGCTGAATGCTAGTATTTCATCAAAAGTAGCTTTTTAACTTATTTTGTCATAAAGTCTTAATCTGGGCTTTGTCTTCACAAGAAAGCTAATTCAGATGAATTTAGGGTGTGAATTAGAAGCAGTATAGGTATTTCTGTGCATTCTTTTATTGTGGAAGTGAAATAAGGTATTATTTTAGAATAATTCCTCCAGTAGACAAGCCCTTCACTTTTGTAGATAGACTAGAAAACTTTTCTTTTGTCAGTACATATGATTATTTCTCCCTTGAGATCTCAGGTTTACTTTGATCTGTCTTAGGGAGTTTTTGGTTTGTAGAATCATTAAAATGTTTAAACTTCACACTTAGCTCACGCAGGAGGAAAGATTTTTGTACTTTCATTGAGTTACAATGTTTATTATTCTCTGCATGGAACCTTCAAGTTCTTAACATCTGCTTTATAACAGTTTTGCTTTTTAAGTTCTATTTAAGCATCCCATGTGTTCAATCATTTAGGCTAGGAGGGAAATATTAACTTACCAGAAATTACTAAACCTTCAACTATTTATCTACATTGCTGACGGCTGAACCATACTCTCATGTTCCAGTATCTATTTGTGGCTTTTCATTTCCCTTTTTTTAAATAAAGGCAGAACTTGTGGGACCTAGCCTGGTACTCCTAGTTAGGCAGGTGGCATTAGGTTTCATTAGCCATGTCTACACGTGCACACTACTTCGAAGTAGCGGCACTAACTTCGAAATAGCGCCCGTCACGGCTACATGCGTCGGGCGCTATTTCGAAGTTAACTTCGACGCTAGGCGGCGAGACGTCGAAGTCGCTATCCTCATCAGGAGATGGGGATAGCGCCCTACTTCGACGTTCAACGTCGAAGTAGGGACCGTGTAGTCATTGCGTGTCCCGCAACTTCGAAATAGCGGGGTCCGCCATGGCGGCCATCAGCTGAGGGGTTGAGAGATGCTCTCTCTCCAGCCCCTGCAGGGCTTTATGGTCACCGTGTGCAGCAGCCCTTAGCCCAGGGCTTCTGGCTGCTGCTGCTGCAGCTGGGGATCCATGCTGCATGCACAGGGTCTGCAACCAGTTGTCGGCTCTGTGGATCTTGTGTTGTTTAGTGCAACTGTGTCTGGGAGGGGCCCTTTAAGGGAGCGGCTTGCTGTTGAGTCCGCCCTGTGATCCTGTCTGCAGCTGTGCCTGGCACCCTTATTTCGATGTGTGCTACTTTGGCGTGTAGACGTTCCCTCGCAGCGCCTATTTCGATGTGGTGCTGCGCAACGTCGATGTTGAACGTCGACGTTGCCAGCCCTGGAGGACGTGTAGATGTTATTCATCAAAATAGCCTATTTCGATGTTGCTACATCGAAATAAGCTACTTCGATGTAGGCTTCACGTGTAGACGTAGCTATTATCTCCTTTCCTAATTGCCATGCTTCCAAAACAGCTCACATTTTGATTTTTAGCCTGAGATGGTTAGTATACATTATGGACCTCCGACTGAATTCAGGAGGAGAAGAACCTGCTACAATCAGTGAAGCTATAAAGGGAAAGATGTAAATGACAAGTTTCCTTATAACCAGCATTCATGTATGTAGCACCTTGAAGGCTAACACATGTATTCGATAGTGAGCTTCTGTGGGTAAAACCCTCTTCCTCAAATTACTATTATCCTCCATTTTCCTTGTTCATTTGATATTAGACATCAAAAAAGTCTCTTGACCTTTAGAATTGCATTTATTTTTGTACTTATCTTCATAACCCATACATGAATTTCTTTTCTATATTGGAATCTATAGTTTTTTGGGTTTTTTTTTCTCTTAGATACATTCTGGTTTCAAAACATAAAAAGCCCTACCATGCTTTTAAAAATGCAATATTTGGATTCAGATTTTTTCATTGTTTACAAAACAGTGACTCAATCCTGGGACTAATTTGCTGATAAGTAGCAATCAGAGAGGTCGCCGTGTTAGTCTGTAGCTTCGAGAACAAGAAGAAGTCTTGTGGCACCTTATAAACTAACAGATATTTTGGAGCATAAGCTTTTGTGGGCAAAGACCCACTTCATCAGATGCATGAGTGGGGGGTGGTGGTTTCAGAGGGGTATTTAAAGAGTGGGGTCCCAGTAAAAGGGAGGGCCAGAGCTGACAAGGTCTATTCAGCAAGGTGGAAATGGCCCACTATCAATCATACTTATCAAGAGAGGAAGAAACGAGTCAGATCAGGCAGGGGAATGTGAGCCTCTGTCAGAGTCTAATGGGGAGATATTAACACCCAGAGCAGAGAAGCTGCCTCTATAAGCTGCGAGCCACTCCCAGTCTCTGTTTAATCCATGGTTAATAGAGTCAAATTTGCAAATAAATTGCAGCTCAGAGATTTCTCTCTCCATATCATCAGTGATCTGCAACCCATCCTGAACAATGATCTTTCACTCTCACAGACCTTGAGAGGCAGGCCTGTCCTCGCCTACAGACAGCCTGCCAACCTTACACAAATACTCACTAGCCACTACAAATCACAAACCAGTGACTCTAGGCCTGGAGCCAGCCCCTGCAACAGTCCTCTCTGCCAACTCTGCTCACATATCTACACTAGTGACATCATCACAGGACCTAACATCAGCCATACCATCAGGGGCTCCTTTACCTGCACATCTTCTAATATAATATATGCCATCATGTGCCAGCAATGCCCCACTGCAATTTACATTGGCCAAACGGGACAGTCTCTCCATAAAAGAATAAATTGACATAAATCAGACCTCAGGAATGGTAATGTACAGTAGCCTGTAGGAGAACACTTCAGTCTCCCTGGACACTCAGGCTGCGTCTACATGTGCACGCTACTTCGAAGTAGCGGCAGTAACTTCGAAATAGCGCCCGTCACGTCTACACGTGTTGGGCACTATTTCGAAGTTGAAATCGACGTTAGGCGGCGAGACGTCGAAGTCGCTAACCCCATGAGGGGATGGGAATAGCGCCCTACTTCGACGTTCAACATCGAAGTAGGGACGTGTAGACGATCCGCGTCCCGCAACATCGAAATAGCGGGGTCCTCCATGGCGGCCATCAGCTGGGGGGTTGAGAGATACTCTCTCTCCAGCCCTTGCGGGGCTCTGTGGTCACCGTGGGCAGCAGCCCTTAGCCCAGGGCTTCTGGCTGCTGCTGCTGCAGCTGGGGGTCCGTGCTGCATATACAGGGTCTGCAACTAGTTGTTGGCTCTGTGTATCTTGCACTGTTTAATGAAAGTGTGTCTGGGAGGGGCCCTTTAAGGGAGCGACTTGCTGTTGAGTCCGCCCCGTGACCCTGTCTGCAGCTGTGCCTGGCTCCCTTATTTCGATGTGTGCTACTTTGCCGTGTAGACGTTCCCTCGCTGTGCCTATTTCGATGTTGGGCTGAGCAACGTCGAAGTTGAACATCGACGTTGCCAGCCCCGGAGGACGTGTAGACGTTATTCATCGAAATAGCCTATTTCGATGTCGCAACATCGAAATAAGCTATTTCGAAGTTGGGTGCACGTGTAGACGTAGCCTCAGTGGCAGATTTAAGGGTGACAGTCCTGAAACAAAAAAAATTCAAAAATCAAATGGAGAGCGAAATCTCTGAGCTACAATTTATTTGCAAATTTGACTCTATTAACCATGGATTAAACAGAGACTGGGAGTGGCTCGCAGCTTACAAAGGCAGCTTCTCTGCTCTGGGTGTTAATATCTCCCCATTAGACTCTGACAAAAGCTCACATCCTCTGTCTGATCTGACTTGTTTTTTCTTCTCTTGAGAAGTACTATTGATACTGGGCCATTTCCACCTTGCTGAATAGACCTTGTCAGCTCTGGCCCTCCCTTTTACTGGGATCCCACTCTTTAAATACCCCTCTGAACCCCTCCCCCCACTCATGCATCTGATGAAGCGGGTCTTTACCCACAAAAGCTCATGCTCCAAAATATCTGTTAGTCTATAAGGTGCCACAAGACTTCTTGTTGTTGCTGATAAGTGGTACGGCAATGCCTGCCAAAGCTCTGGCCAGCACATGACTTATGGCCTCTTTGTACATGAAAAGTCATTCAGCATTTAGAAGTCCTATCATGAAATCTTGTATCCAATGCAGCACGTGGGAGTTCTGGTATTCACTTCAGTGGGGCTAGTTTCCCAGTTTCATCCCTCAGGATAAAGTACAACACCTTTCTGGCAACAATGCAATAGCCTGTGGATGGCTTAAGATGCAGACTTTCTCACCCAGATTTCTAGTTCCATCTTCAAATCACAGAACCATAGTTCATGAAATCTAGTACCCTTCACTCATGGCAGGACCAAAACTTCAGAGCATTATACAAACTTTAACTCACTCCTGCATTATTCCCTTTTTCCAAAATGAAGTGAAGACAGGGAGTTAATCAAGGGAAGAGGTGCTGTTATCGTCAAAGCTGGAGAGAATCAGTGCCAGAGTCTTTCCTTTAATTTTATTCTGCGCGCATACAATTTTCTCTGTATTACAATGCTTGCAGAGTGGCATCTGTTCGGAATTGGCTTCCTTTTCTATTGATACCATATTTTTCCTGTTAGGCTGAAATGCACTATTGCACATTACCACTATCTGCTTCATTTCATATCTTATGTACCTTCATGAACTTACTCTGCAAAGCACCTTTTCTTGCCAAGCTATATAGATTTATTTTTCTTAAGTATACAATTTTAAAATTACCCTCAGGGCTCGTATCATTTATGGCTAGATTGCACTTCTTTTTATCCAGTTCCAAGTGATAGAGCATTTTTCATATTACACTGACAGCAATGAACACAAGACTCTAAGTGCTATCTTATCCGAGAATTGCATAAGCCTGTAATAACTGCCTGCAACTAAATTCTCCTCTTGCTGTTATTCACTGGAATGTTCTGGTAGGATTTTCAATTGCTTCTTCACTTTGTTTACATTTGTATTTTTATGGAAAAAGAGAACTTCTCCATTATTTCAGGCCTCATGCGGTTCACACATCAATGTGCTTAAAAAAAGGTTGAATAGCTGTAGTTAAAATGGAAGTTAGAGTACAAATCTTCAGTTTACTTACAGTTCTTCAGGAAATCTGCATTTAAACAGCCAAGTTGTTCAGAGCAGAAGGTGCCAGGTAATTGCAGTTATGAATTGAAGCCACACTCAAACTACAATTATCTTAGTTATAAAGTGGCTGGTAATGACAGTCATTCAGCATGCACGTTAAAAGCAAAAGCTTCCTGAATAAAACAAGTTCTTACGGTTGAATTGCTTCAGATAGGTACATCTCTGGTCAGGTCGTTGCAGAGCATGGTGTCCTAGGAAGAGCTTATGTAAAAAGTTGTGCCTGCAAAACCATGGCAATAAATGGAACGTGTATCTTTTACCTCGTAAATAGAACCCTGCAATAGAAGTTTGCCAGCTGTCAAGACAGATTGCTTTTGAAAGCCAGATGGCGCTGTGGTGTATCCCAGTGTGGGGCTGTAGAGTTGTTATCTTGAGCTACCTCTACATGACTTGATAAAGTAGCATTTAAGGCAGTTAGCTTGATTTTACAATGTCACTGTCTTCACTGTAAATATCATTAGGTTGATTTTAGGCTGTGCTAAGGTCAGTATTATAACACTGTGAAAAGCTACTCAACATAGTGTCAAGTTCGAATTTAAAAGTTTGAACTAGGGCTAGTGTGGAAATGCCATGTCTTCTAATAGACTTTGACTGCATCTACACTATGAGAGAAATTTGATTTTTAATAAATTAGATTTTTAACCTCATTCTTAAGAATTTGAATTTGTGTCGCCAAACTTTCTTGAAATTCAACCCACTGTTATTCTGTGTTGTGTTTCTGTGTCCCCATTGCCCTATGCAAGTTCGACAGCCTGACCCATGTTAGAATCCCAGAATGCAAAGCACAGTCCCAGAATTCAGAGCACCCAGTAACACACTTCAGCCCTCTCCCAACTGTGCACGAGTTCTCTGTGCTGTGCATCCTCTGTGGACATTAGTGTAGCAGCAGGCAGCTGTGATATCAGCTCTGTCCATCCCCACCTGGTTCTGTCAGCTGTGCCTCCAGACCTTAATATTTGGACCCCTGGGCACTGCAGAATTCAAATTCCAATTCAATCAAAAATTCTCAGGCTTCCTGTGACCTTCTTCCTGTGCCCCTGGGTGGAGAGCAGCGGAGAAGGAAGCGGCCATGCATGGAGGGTCACCGTGTAGCTTTGTGGGGTACATACGAGACACTTCTGGAAGCTACTAAATTCAAATTAAGGACATGGCACTCCCACACTAGACTATTCAAAATTTTAAATTCGAAATTGATGCTAAACCCATCCCGTAATATTGACATTTTGTTATCAGTATTAGGGCTCTCTAATTTGAGCTAATGGTGTTTATAGTGAAGACAGTGATGTTTTAATATTGAGCTAACTCCTTTAAATTTGATTTTATCTTGTAGCGTAGACACAACCTCTATTAGCCTCTAGAGGTGTCCTGTATGTATCCCACTATGCCCCACAGTCCCTGCTCTGGCCACTTCCCCCTCCTCAGCTCTCCAGGTACACAGGAATCAGGTGACAGGCAGTCCACATATTTGCATATGGCACCAGGAAGCCCCTGGCTGTGGGGTCATGCTTGATGGGAGGCTGAGAAACTTCTTTCTTTCTTTGCTCTCAGTGTGGTGAGTACATCTATCCATTAAAAATAGCCCCAACATGGAATTCATGGTTCTGTCTCTACCTCTGAAAGCTGGGCAGTTGGATTTTTTTTTTTTTTTTTGTCCAGCACTGGTGCTAACCCTGTTCCACTGCACCATGTGGCAGCCAGGCTGTTACGGGGTGAGGTGGGGGGAGGTTGTGCTTGTATGAGAGGCCAAGAAACTTCTTTTCTGCACTTTACATTTGTGCAGGGGCTCCCCTCTTCCTCTCCCACAGGTGCCCTGTGATCAGGGTCTTTCTGCACCCAACCCCACCATGTGGCTAACCCACAACCCAATAGAAGGACGTACCTGCTGTTCAGTGCGGCCCATGCTGCCAGGCAGCACCAGATCCTGGCTTGTGTGTGGTGAGGTCTCCAAAGGCAGGAAAGATTTTTGGGGACTTGCTGCCACCGGGGAGAAGTCTTCTCCTGTGGCTAAGATTTTCAGGGGATAAGGGGGACTGGCTCCCTAACAGTCAGTCAGGGCTGGTCTCCCCACCTGAGCAACTCTGAAGGGACCATTTCAATTGGCCCTTCATCCTTTGATCCATTGAAACTCCCCCAATAGGATTAAGGGGGGCCAGCTCCCTAACAGTCAGTCGGGGCTGGTCTTTCTGGCTGAGCAAAGCTGCTTGTTGAAATTCGGTAAGCCCTATCACCCATGTTGGACAACTCTGTGTAGTGTAGTGGGAAGCCAAAAAAGAACTTTTTCCAAACTTCTTGCTCTCCAAGTTTTGGCAAATTCCTTATCAAATGGCCCCCTTAAGACAGGGAAAAGTGGCTGGAGGGCCAGGGAAAAGTGGCTGGAGGGCCAGCTGAGAAGACACAGACATGTGCTGCTTTTTGCAAAATCCTTGATAATTCAGTCATAAAAAGCAATTATGTTATAGAGGGAAGAGACTTCATTTAATCTGGTGATCTTTGTTGATGCCCTACTTTTCCTTCTTTCCTTCTGGAAAAATGGCTATTTGCTTTCCACAGGAGGGGAATGAGGGCAATGCGATGTGGGAAGATGACATCAACTACCCACAACCACTTGTGCGGTGTTTTTTTTTCCCATGCTGCACCAGTGCAAATACCTGGAATGCTATGGGACTGAGGGAACTATGGGATAGGTTACCACAAGTCGATGCTGCAACAGTCGATGTTTGGCAATTTATTGTGGCAGCAATAAGTCGACTTTGCAGGAAGGTGAGGATACTCAAATTCGAATTTATAAAACCCAGTGCTACAAAATCAATGTTAATAAATTGGAATTTGTCTGATGGTGTAGCCTAGGTTAACAGATTGCTGATGTAAATTGCTGATCATCTACTGCAATTAAATAGTTTTACTTTGACACAAATCTCCATTATATGAAAATGAGTCTGTGTATCAAAATATTACAGCACTGTGTTTTACACCAATGGACCCAAAGCCCATGGTAAAAATATTGTCTGGAAAGTGGTTAAGGGTTTCTGAACATCTGCACCAAATATTTTAATTTTATTTTTCTAAAATGTCTTCAGCAGTAAAACTTTGAGGATCAGGGGAATCAGTGGACCCAAATCAAACCACTGCATCCAAACACTGCAAACATTTTGTAATTTAGAGTTTAATCCAAATTATGCAGCCCCGGGTTATCTCTATTTTAAAAAAGGGTTGCTAGGGTCTGGAATGGTAGTGTTGTAGAGTTAATGTTCCTTTAATAACAAAGCTCAAAATGCTTGCAAATTATCCCAACAGTGACAGACAGCATTTGAAGTTCAATAGGTAATTTTCTAATATTCATATTAATGTCACTAATATTGGGATAATTATAGTTATCTTTAATTGTTTTACAAACATTCACAAGACAGATGGGTAAATTTACCCAAGTATGTAAATATTTGCAAAATCAGCTCTGTAGTCTCAAAGATGGGGATTTTAAAGCACTTGAGGAAATTAGGCACCCAATTCCTTTTGAAAATCTATGGGAACTGGCTCATTCATGCCTTTGAGAAAATTTCCCCAGCACAACACTTTGAGATTCTTGAGAGTGACAATAGTAGAAGAAACTGTACTGTTATTACCATCAGATGTGTGGTGTGTCATTGTGTGGTCTTGATGTCAGTTTGGAATGTGCATTAAATTTGTATGTTAAGGGCTTCAATCTATGTTATGCTACAGGTCATACTGTGCATCTTTTAAAGGTAAGAGTCGATGCTTTTTATAAGGGCTAAGGGAACCAGTCTGGATAAATAATTACTGAAGAGTACACTCTTCAAATGTGACCTAAATACAAGCCTCCTTTCCAGGACTGAAAAAATGTAGTAAACACTTCTATGTCCAAGATGTGTTCTGCTGTCTTTAAAGGGTATGTTGGGCTTTGACATTTCTCAATTCCAGCCAAAAATGTAAATGCTGAAATCTCTCAATAAGAGGCTTTTCCTGTCCAGCACAGTGCTTCCTGCAATATTCCTGATTGAAACCAGGAATTACTGGAAATACCATAAGGGGCTGATCTCATGCTGATGACAGACTTCGACGAGCCCTGGGCACCGTGGGTGGGGGCCTCAGCTGCAGACCTCCAGAAAGGTGCAGGGCCTGCAGTGGAAATTGTGGATCAAGGAGCTAGCCTCCCTCAGCCAACCCTCAGTTTTGTCCGCACTACCATGCATGTGGCTAAGGTGGTGTTTTAAAGGACCCAGGTCTCCAGCCAGTGCTGCTGCTGCTGCAGTAGTGGCAGTGGTTGCCTGGAGTCCTAGACCCTTTTAAATCACTGGGCTCAGGGCAGATACCTTTTTACTTCCCATACCAGCAGCCCTGGCTGTTCTGATAAGATTTCCAACCCGGCCAGACGTGTGTGCTTCAGAGAAAGATGGAGACGCTTCTTGGATTAGTTTCCTGGACCAAACTGAAATTTCATAGCCTGACATTGACCATCCCAGCTATGTGCACAAAAGGGTGGTAGCCAATTTTCCAGTACCTGATGTGATGGTATTCACTGGCTATCACACAGCAAGACTCTTTAAACTGTGAAGTCATTGTGAGGGTTATCATTTTTCTACTGATTTTTCCTGCTTTTGAATAAATACCCCTCAGTGATTTGTGGGTTACTGAGTGCTTCTACTTCTGCCTCAGTAAACTATGCAGGAGATAACCAATCAATGTCAGACATCCTAATTTTAGCGCTTTTTGTGATTCCATTTAGGAAGTATTTATTTAACACTCCAGTTGTTTGGGCATGTACTCCAAGTTCATTTTGTAACATATCCTGTAATTATTTACCTGCTTCACTTGATACTCTGGTTAGGAAGTATTGAAGAATTCAGTCTAGCCCTTGTAGTTAGTCGCATCTCCAGGTTTCTACTTCAATTGCTAATGTTCTTCATCTTCATTCAATATTTCATCACCTTCTTTCTATGATTTCTCTGTGGGGCATTTCTGAGCCTCTGTCAGATGAGTCTACATGAGAGACAATTGTCTAAAAAATTTCTGCTTCTTAGATCAGACTTACATCAACCTGTGAGTCACTAAGAAGTCCTTGAGATCACCTTTTATACTACTCTTTAATATCATTACACCACATAGCCCTAGTCATGGATCAGAACCATAATATGCCAGGCCTTGTGAAAACACAGAACAACATGAATCCCTGACCCAAAATGCATACAGTTTTACTTTTGTTATGTTATCTTCTCTTTGCCTAAATTTCTGTGTGAGATCTGAAGTTTTCTGGGGTGTTTTTGGATTAGCTATTGCAAAACTTGCTTTATTTTCTCATTTAATTCTTTTGTGCTATTATGGATGTGCAATTGCAAAAACAGTTTTTGTCCTAAGCATTTTACATATTATAAAATTAGCTTAAAATGATTATAATGTTGTTTCTTGACTCATTGGCTCAGCAATTGTGTTAGCAATTCCCAATAAAAAACATTACCTTCAATGGCTTTTGATATTAAGGTTTCATAAAGTAGTTTATGTTGAATATGAGCAGCGTGTAGGTTCGTGATTTTAAGATATCTTTCTCAAAAGATCTGATAGAGTTACATTTTATTTTACATTCAATTATTTTTTAATCTCCTAATATTCTTTTGTTTTGTTTCACTTATTACCCTTTCTTGGAAAAGGATAATGTCTCACATTATTGTTCTCTTCTTTTAAAAAAAATCAAATGTATGAACACTATAGCATTTGGGAAAACTTAGGGTTTAACTTTGTAACCACACATAAATCTTGCTGCTGATTCTTATTTTTTTTTATTGTACAAGATTTTTTTAAAGTTAAAATTGCCCTAAAATTCACAAATAAATGTCCCTATTTTGACAAGATCTAATAAAGGTTTATATAATGTGATAAGGTCTCACCAGGAGGCAGCAGAGTAGTAACAGAGAGGTAGCTGTGTTAGTCTGTATTCTAACAAAACAAAACAGCAGTCATACAGCACTTTAAAGACTAACAAAATGATTAATTAGGTGATGAGCTTTTGTGGGACAGACCTACTTCAGATCTATATAATTTCTAGTCCAGACTCAAATATATAGCACAGAGGTCCAAAAAAATTATGGTAAAAACTGACACCCCACCACCACCCACCTTCACTGCATGCATTCGATTTGCCGGTTTTTATTGCAATTTTTTTTTGGACCTCTTTGCTATATATTTGGGTCCAGACTGGAATTATATCAATCTGAAGATGAGGGTCTGTCCCACGAAAGCTCATCCCCTAATAAATCATTTTGTTTGTCTCTAAAGTGCTACATTACTGCTGTTTTTTTCTTCAGGAGATGGCTGTTTCACTTGAAAACAAGTACTTTTGAGTTCACAGTCTGGTGACAGGTTTATGTTGCAAATTCAGCATATTAATCAGAGAAGCCCATCAAGGATCTAACTCTAAACACCAGGTTCCTAAGTGTGGGAGAAGCTTAGTTAGGGATCTGCATCTGAATTTTGAAGCACAAGGCCATACCAATGATTGATCACAGTGAAAGCACCAACTAAGAAGAAATCTTGACTGTGAAAGAGGCAAGGTTTGTGTAATCAAGAGCTGATCTGAAAATGGGCAGGGTAAAAAAATTAATGAAAAATTTAATTTCCATCTTTCAGTGAACTTTATTTTCAGCAAATTTTTCTAACCAGCTCAAGAGCAAACACAGTATCTTTGATGCTTAGCAAAAACTCAAAGCATAAGAGAGTGCGCAAGAGAAAATAGGAATAAAATAATGTTTTAGTAGAAAAGAATATTTGTATTTTGGGCAGTATTAAAGTTTCAGCTGAGTACTGGGTTTTTGGATTTTTTTCCCACAAAATATGTCCACTTTCAGCAGAAAAAAATCATATTTTTTGTCAAAAACCTTTTCTGTGATATTTGGATTTTGGCTGAAAATTGGAGTTTCTGAAACTGAAATTTTCTTCTGTGAGGAAAAAATGATTACCTCACATAATTCCTTTGACATGAAATTGATTTCGAGGCCGAATGCTGTGTGGGTCTGAGATCCTTCTGTAAGATGCTGAGAGCTCTGAACTACCAGTGGAATCTAAGGAGATGCCCTGCACCTCATAGTATCAGATCTTTAAAGACAAAGAACTTCAGAACCTTATTTTGCTGTTGTGAGGCTTTATGCTTGTGCTGGGGAAGGTAATATGACAAGTGACTGGTTTGAATACTTTCTGAACTCCCATGCAGTGCATTGAAAACCGACTCTACTGTACTGCATGCTGCCTTGATGTATGTGAAACATCATTTTTTGGAGCTGCATATTGATGCCATTATAGACATCCACTTTGTGTTTCAGAGGAGTCTGCATGTTACCAAGAGGGCAGCAGGTGTTATTTAGACTAAATTGACCTTGAAATTGATTTCTTTATTTTATAACTTACTGAGGGGAGATTAATACTTTTTTCCCCCTGCAGTCTCAAACAATTTACATGGTAATAGAAGGCAGAGTCAGTCAAATAAATTGCTGGAAGTGGTGGTGGTGTGGGGGGAAAAGTATGGATCTCCTTGCATTGATTTCTTAGCCTCAGGGAGAGCTTGGATTTTTAACACCTGGGAAGAGAGAGAGAAAAATTTTATTCCTCATAGTAAAGGCAGAAGAATGGATGGCTGTGTCTGGGGGCTGACATTTACATTGAATTCTCTCTTTTGGAGGGGAAGTGTGTGTTCTGTCTATGTGTCTTAGTGAGGCTTTTAATGGCATTTCCAAACTGATGTAAAGGCAGATGGGCAGCCAAGGAAATCGTACATGACACCTGGAGGGAGAGGCTGGTGAGTAGACAGCGCAGCTGCCTGGAGTAACACAAACTACACCCTGATTAAAAACGTGGGAAAGGCTGGTGTGATTGCACCTTCAAGCTGCAGGCAGAAACCTCCACAAAATAAAAATGAGTCAGGGAAAAAAGGGAGAGGCATTCTCCAGAAGAGGTGCTGACAAGGGTGCAGTATAAATTCCATATTGTGAGAAGAAAGAAATGGGGTTGTCTTCTGCTGTACAGGGACAAACATGGATCTATTTCCTGCATGAATACAAGTGAAACAAGAATATATAGCATTAGCTTAGAAAATGATAAGTAGCATGATACTTGATCAAGCCTCACTGTAGGTGAGACATTATTTACATGTACAGTTAAATGGAGTGGCTGGCCAATTACAAAAGCAGTTCCTCCTCTCTTGAGCTACGTCTACATGTGAAGCCTATATCGAGGTAGCTTATTTCGATGTAGCGACATGGAAATAGGCTATTTCGATGAATAACGTCTACACGTCCTCCAGGGCTGGCAACGTTGACGTTCAACATCGACGTTGCACAGCACCACATCGAAATAGGCGCTGCGAGGGAACGTCTACACGCCAAAGTAGCACACATCGAAATAAGGGTGCCAGGCACAGCTGCAGACAGGGTCATAGGGCAGACTAGCACTTCCGGGGCAACAGCTAGCCGCTCCCTCAAAGGGCCCCTCCCAGACACACTCAGCCTGCACAGCACGCGGTCTGCAGAGCCATAGGCATGCACACCTCGGGCGACGCAGTCATGATGGACCCCCAGCAGCAGCAGCAGCAGCAGCAGCAGCAGCAGCAGCAGCCAGAGGTCCACCCAGCCGCCCCTGCAGGAGCATTGCTCGCCCTGCTCCATGCCATGCAGGAGACTGCTGAGCACCTCCTTGCCAAAGAGGAGGAGCTGCCCGCAGGGGAGCAGGAAGCAACCCACAACCCTGCAGTACCCCACCACCCCCACCCGCCTCACACGTCGCCGGGTGTGGAGCTACCCCACGAGCAACGACTGGTGGGAGCGGCTGGTGCTCGGAGAGTGGGACGACGACCGCTGGCTCAGGAACTTTCGCATGAGCCGGCAGACATTTCTAGAGCTGTGCCAGTGGCTCACCCCCGCACTGAGGCACCAGGACACCGTCATGCGGTGTGCCCTCAGTGTGGAGAAATGGGTCGGCATCACTGTCTGGAAGCTGGCCACTCCAGACAGCTACCGATCCGTGGGCCAGCACTTTGGCGTCGGCAAGGCCACCATCAGGGCTGTCCTCATGGAGGTAAGAGGACCCATGGGGGGAGCGGGGGGAGGCAGCCCTGGCAGGGGAGGGCAGGGGAGGGCAGTGGAGGGGAGGGGGGCCCTGGCAGGGGAGGGCCACACACACCCTGCTCACCCCTCATTGGTGCTCTCCCATGTGCTTCCCCTGCAGGTCGTCCGCGCCATCAACGCCATGCTCCTCCACAGGTTCGTGAGGCTTGGGGACCCAGATGCCACCATCGCGGGCTTTGCCACCCTGGGCTTCCCCAATTGCATCGGGGCTCTGGATGGGACTCACATCCCCATCCGCGCCCCAGAGCACAGAGGAGGACGTTACATCAACCAGAAGGGCTGCCACTCAGTGGTCCTCCAGGCCTTGGTGGACAGCCGGGGCCGTTTCCAGGACATTTATGTGGGCTGGCCTGGCAGCACCCACGACGCCCGGGTTTTCCGGAACTCGGGCCTGTGCCGCCGGATGGAGGCGGGGACCTACATCCCCCAGCGGGAGATCCCTCTGGGGGACACCACCATGCCCCTCTGCGTCATCGCAGATGCGGCATACCCCCTCCGGCCCTGGCTCATGCACCCGTACACGGGCCATCTGTCTGCCAGCCAGGAGCGCTTCAACCAGTGCCTGAACCACACGTGCCAGGTAGTGGAGCGCACATTTGGCCGCCTCAAAGGGCGCTGGACGTGTCTCCTCACCCGCCTGGATGTGGGCCCCACCAACATCCCCCAGATTGTGGGTGCGTGCAGCGCCCTACACAGTCTGGTGGAGGCCTTCTTTCAGGGTTTGGCTGTGGAGGCTGGCAGGGACGCTGTGCAGCCACCTGCTGCCCCCAGTCGCCAGGTGGACCCCGAAGGGACCCAGGTCCGGGAGGCCCTGCGGGCCCACTTAGATGATGCCGTGGGGTGAATGCTGGCAGGCCCCCCACTGCCCCCCGATCCTCCACAACACTCCCTGCCCCTATGCCCACACCACGGAGCACCCAACAGCACCCCCCCCCGCCACTTTTCTTGTACAAATAAAAGCAGACACTTGTTTGTGAAATCAAACATGTTTACTTGAACTCTTCTTAATAATAACTATAGAACTTCTAACTAACTTATATATTACATGTATGTATATTAATATAAAAACAGGGATAACAAGGAAGGGGAGAACTATACATTGGGGGGGGAAGGATCAGACAGTGAAAACGGGGGTCACAAGTAAATAAATACAAACTATGTACAGGGCAAAAAACCAAAAAAGTGGGGGGAATATATACAAAGGGGCGGGGGCCACGTCCTGGGCCCCACGCCCCTACAGTCCAGCACTGGGGTGGGTGGCCGGGATCCCCGCCTCGGCCGCAGCCCTGGCCGGGGCTGGCTGGGGGCCGGGCGGACCAGGAGATATGGCTGGCAAGTGTCAGCTGGCCCCAGGTCCCCCTCGGTGGAATGGCCCTCGGTGGCGGGTGGTGGGGTGATGGCGGATGGCGCGGCGACTGGAGCAGCGGGTGGCGGAGCTGGTGGAGCAGGCAGGGCGGGCGCAGCGGTGGCCGGCGCGGCATGGGGGGGCCAGGTAATCCGCTATGCAGTTGAATGTCTCCATGTAGGCCCCCCATGCCTCTTGGCGCCAGGCCAGCACCCGCTCCTGCAGGTGGAGGAGGCGTTGCTCCACCCGCAGCCGCTGCTCCGCGACCTCCACCTGCAGTGGAGGGCCAGCAGCTGGGGGTCCATCACCTGCGGCTGCTGCTGCTGGGTCCACCGTCTTGCCCGCCATGGGGCCGGTCGGTCCTCTGCCGAGGGGCTGGCCTGGAGCAATGGCCCTGGAGGGGATTCCGGGACCACTGAAGCCTCGCCGGCCCTCTCCGGTCCTTCCGATGGTGCAGCTGCGGAACACAGGAGGGGGGGAAGAAGAGTGGAGACAGCCGTTAGTGTGGGCCCCGAGCCGTGGCCCTTGTCCCCCCACCCCTGTGCTGAAGGTTCCCCATCCCCGTCCCCGGGAGATGCTGCTGTAATGAGGTTCAAGGGTCCCTCTGCACTGCACCCCATCCCCTGGCGGGAGGGACTCTCACTTCACTCAGCAGGTATGACAGGAGAGGTTTCTTAGGCAACAGATGCTCAGTTTCTTCCAGAAGCGACAGTACAGCAGTCAGAGACAGTCCTTCCCACCCGTCCTGGGGAGAAGACCCCGAGGGGTGCCCCTCTGGTGTGTAGCTTTCCCCCTCCTCAGGCAGCCTTCTAGCTCTCCCTTCCCTTAGCCTCTACCTGCGGCCCCCGAGTCAAACCCAGCTCGGCTCCTCCCTCCTCTTTGTTCAGGGCAGAGGTGTAACCTGCCAGTTGTAGCCCCAGGATCATACTTAGCCACTGGGAGCTATTCAGCTTGTTGCTCATATCTAGCCTGAGTCTCGCATTTGCACTCCCCCCACTCCATCACATGCTGCTGCTGCTGCTGCTGCTGCTGGGTGTCCCACCCCCTCCCCCCGGGGGACCCTAGAGGTTCCGCTGCCCCCTGCCACGGGGATGGGGCATGGCACTGTCGTGCTGGGGGGGGCAGGGGCTGATGCACTCCTGTGAGGGGCATGCCACTGCTGTCCTTGGGGCCATGGTCATCTGGGCATGTGGAGGGCCCTGGCCATATCTATTACTCCCGCCCCTCAACCCCTGGGGTGTGCACCGGGGGATACATACCTGACAGTCCACTCCCACGGTCGGGGGACACCCGGGGGGTGGACGCCTGGCTGCTGCTCCAGGATGGCAGGAGGAGGATCTGGAAGCCGGTGTCGGTGGAGGAAGAGTCCCCCTCCTCCTCCTCCTCCTCCTCCTGCTCCGGTGCCTCGGGGCTGGGCTCCTGGGGGGGCCCCCGGGGTGCGGAGCTTGCCTCTGGGGCGGACTCCGCCTCCGGGGCCTGCCGGGGCTCCTCAGACGAGGTGTCAAGCGTGGCCGGAGGGGAGGAGGCGTGCTGGGGGCCCAGGATGTCCCTTAGCTCCCTGTAAAAGGGGCAAGTGATGGGGGCGGCCCCAGATCAGCCGGCCGCATCCTGGGCCTGGGCGTAACCCTGCCGCAGCTCCTTCACTTTACTCCGGACATGGTCCAGAGTGCAGGCAGGGTGACCCCGGGTGGCCAGGCCCTCGGCCAGCCGAGTGAACACATCCGCGTTCTGCCTCTTGCTCCCCATTACCTGGAGCACCTCCTCCTCGCTCCAGAGCCCCAGCAGGTCCCGAAGCTCAGCCTCCGTCCAGGAGGGGCCCCGCTGCCGCTTCCTGGCCTGGCTCCTGCCCTGGAAACCCTGGCTCCCCTTTGGGGGTTTCCCTGAGGGCGCTGAGGGGGCTGCCGGGCGGCCATCAGGTCGGTTGGGGGTGTGGGTGGCTGAAGAAGAGCGTGCAGGCTGAAGAAGAGCGTGCATGTTATTGCTGCTGTGTGCACGCTCTCTCAGCTTCCTGCACAGAAAGGGAAGGGGTGGGGACCTTTAAGGGGCCGCTCCACGTGGCCACCATTGAGCTGAGGGGCTGGAGAGAACGTCTCTCAACCCCTCAGCTGATGGCCGCCATGGAGGACCCCACAATTTTGAAGTTGCGGGACGCGCAACGACTACACGTTCCCTACTTCGACGTTGAACGTCGAAGTAGGGCGCTATTCCCATCCCCTCATGGGGTTAGCGGCTTCGACGTCTCGCCGCCTAACGTCGATGTTAACATCGAAATAGCGCCCAACACGTGTAGCCGTGATGGGCGCTATTTCGAAGTTAGTGCCGCTACTTCGAAGTAGCATGCACGTGTAGACACGCTAGCTGCTGATAATTGGCCCCATCCTCCCTCACTGAATTGACTTTGTCAACTCTGGCCCTTCTCTTGAGTGGGACTCCCTCCTTTTCATGAGCCTATAAATTTAGGCCTTCCTCTGGAACCCCCACTCCTGGGGATGGGGGGTCAGACGTAGACAAAGTGTGTGGTGGGGGAGGTGGCTCTGCACTCCCAGAAGGGATGGAGCCTCAGTTGGATGGGGAAGGGCTGGGTGCAGCCTGCTGTCAGTACCGCCCAAAGTGTGCCATGCCCCCAACCCTCGGCACCCCTCAGACCCATCTGGAGCGCACTGCACAGTGTTCCTGCAGCAATTTAATGCTTGGGGCTCTGGCGCCCACTGCTGCCACAGTAGCCAGCCATGTTGAACTGCTAGAAAAGGGGCCATTGCCTCTTTCCTTCCCCTGCTTCCATTGGCAGGCCTGTATGTAGAACTTACTATGGTCATCCTGGGCGGGAGGGAAGTTTATCTCCCCAAAGCCACACCAGTGTGCTCTTACTGCCAGGGAAGGATAGAGTCCACTGCTGAGACTCAATAAAATCTTCTGCTTCCAAAAAAAAAAAGCAGAGAAAGGGTCTCAAGAAACAATGAAGGATATCCCTTGACCAGAGACCTGGAACTAGGATCCAAGCACTAGTATGGTTGGGTAAACTCAAGGGTAACCTACCATGTTTTCTCTTACCTGTTTTTGCTAGTATTTAGTACCCCTTGAGGGACAAGTGACTAGGGATAACACCTGCTGCCTGAAAACCTCGCTGGTTTTATTTTCTGGCTTTGTATGCCCAGCCTAATCATCACTAATGTATTTTGTAAAAATATATGAAGCACAGCAGTGTTCCAGGTATATGTGTTATTCTCATATGTGATATCATGCTTGTTCTCTCGCTCTCTCTCCCGCTCATGCACATCCCAGGAAAATAGAACAGGAAAGAACTTCAAGAGGCCATCCCAGACAGGTGTTTGTCTAATCTGCTCTTAAAAATCTCCAGTGATGGAGGTTCCACAGCCTCCTTTGGCAATTTATTCCAAAGCTGAAACACCCTGAGTGTTAGTAAGTTTTAGGTAGGGTCCAACCTAAACCTCACTTGTTGCAATTTAAACCTATTGCTTCCTGTCCTATCATCAGAGGTTAAGGAGGAGAAAAAAAAATTCTCCCTCTTACTTGTAATAGTCTTTTAGCTATTTTCATATCCCCTCTGTCTTCTCTTTTCCAGGCTTAACAAATCCCTTTCAGACTTCCCCCAAGGCTCATTTTAGACCTTCAATCATTTATTTTGCTCTTCTCTGGATTTTCTTCAATTCGTTTGCATCTGTCGTGAAATGTGGTGTCCAGAACAGGATACAGAACTCCAGTTGAGGCCCAATCAGCACAGCAGAAAGCAGAAGAATTACTTCCCATATCTTACTTACAAAATTCCTGTGAACACATCCCATAATGGTTTGCTTTTTTCCCAACATGGTTACACCGCTGACACATATTTAGCTTGTGGTCACTATGACCCTCTGAGTCCTTTCCTAATTACTCCTTCCCAGGTAGTCATTTTGCATTTTGTTTGTGTGCAACTGATTGTTCTATCCTGAGTAGAGTATTTTTTATTTGTTCTTATTGAATTTTATCCTATTTATCTCAGACCATTTTTCCAAATTTTCCAGATAATTTTGAATTATAATCCTATCCTCCAAAACACTTGCAACGCCTCCTTGCTTGGTATCATCCTCAAACTTTGTGAGTGTACGCTCTATGCCATTATCTAAATCATTGATGAAGATATTAAACAGAACCAGACACAGATCTGGTCCCTGTGGAATCCCACTCGTTATGCCCTTCCAGCCGAAGCATGAATCAGTGATAACTACTCTGTGGGAACGGTTATCCAACTCACTATGTAGCCACCTAGCAGTAGCTCCCTATAGACTGTATTTCCCTACTTTGTTAATGATAAGCTCATGACTCACCGCCGTGATGCCTCCTGCTGGTCACTCCAGTAATTAACTCAGTCCAACCTCAGAGCACTGTCTCCTGGCAAAATTTTGCCCAATATTGTCTTTTCATCCATTTTCTACCACTTGTGGGGCCCCATGTCCATTGCAGATCACAGTGCTTTTCCCTCAGGATACAACCCCAGAGCAGTGACCATGCACTCCAGGGTCCTCACCTCCCAGGGAACCCCAACCCACTAGACTCACCTTGCTTAAGTTCTTTACAAATCCATGCTGAATACTATCACCTTATTATCTTCCACATCTTTGTGAATAGTAGCAGACAGATAGCAGTGCTAGTCGCTATACTATCAAAACAAAAAAGCATTCCAGTGGCACTTTAAAGACTAACAAAATAATTTATTAGGTGATGAGCTTTTGTGGGACAGACCCACTTCTTCAGATCATAGCCATACCAGGATTCTTCAATTATTTGCTCCATTATCTTTCCTTGTATCAACTGGTTTGTAATTCCCTGGGTTGTCCTTATTCCCCTCTATTTGCCCTTTTTCAGTCTACTGGAATCTCTTTATTCCATGCCTTTTCAAAAATAATAGCTTATGGTTTACATATTTCCTCAATCAATTCCTTGAGCATTCTATGATGTGTTTCATCAGGGCCCGGTGACTTGAAGGCACCTTACCTGTCTGAATAACTTTTAACTTGTTCCCTGTTTTAGATTCTGAGTCTAACTCATTTTCAATGACACTTTGTTAGCTGTCCAATCGCCATCAGCCTTCTTGGAAAAAAACAAAACAAAGAAGCCATTAAGCACCTTTGCCATTTCTACATTTTCTGTTATTGTTTTTCCCTCTTCATTCAGAAATGGGCCTACCCTGTCCTTGGTTTTCTTCTTGCTTCTAATGTATTTGTAGATAATTTGTATGGTTACTCCTTATGTTTCTAGCTAGCTTGAGCTCATTTTGTGCCTTGGCCTTTCTAATTTTGCTCTTACATACTTTTGTTATTAGTTAATTTTCATCCTTTGTAATTCGACTTCATTTCCACTTTCTATAGGACTCCTTTTTGATTTTTAGATCATTAAAGATCTCATGGGTAAGCCAGGGTGGTCTTTTTCCATACTTCCTATCTTTCCTACAGAGTGGAATAATGTGCGCTTGCACCCTTAATAGTGTCTTTTGGAAAAATTGCCAACTGTCTTCCTTATTCCTCTTAGACTTGCTTCCCATGGGATCCTGAGTTTGCTGAAGTCCGCCTTTTTGAAATCCATCGTCTTTACTTTGCTCTTTTCCCTCCTACAATCCCTGAGAATCATGAGCGCTGCCCTTTCATGATCATTTTCACTCAAGTAGCTTTCCTCTTAAAATTCTCAACCTGTTCCTCCCCAACAGCAATCTCCATCTTCACAAATTTAAAAAAAAATGTATCCAACACATTCCAAGAACTTGTTGGATAATCTGTGTCATACGCTGCTATTTTCCCAACAGATGACTAGATAGTAAAAGTCCCCTGTCACCACCAATCATGTGCTTGGGATGATGTTAGCCGTTAGTTTGAAAAAAAAGCCTCATGTTCACCTGATTAGATGGTCTGTATTAGATTCCTATCATAGTATCACTACTGGGTTTTTTATCCCTTTTTTTCCTTATCCAGAGACACTCAGTAAGTTTGTCTCCTATGTCTATCTCAACCTTAGACCAAGTGTATAATTTTTAATATATAAAGCAACATCTCCTCACTTTTTTCCATGCCTGTCTTTCCTGAGCAACCTGTACCACTCTATACCAACGTTCCAGTTGTGCATATTATTCACCATGTCTCTGTGATGCCTATTATGTCATAATTGTGCTTATTTTTAGCATTATGAATTCTTCCTGCTTACTCCCATACTTATTCTTCTTGCTTATTCTCCCCCATAATCATTTATGCTACATCAGTCCAAACATTTTTATTATCTTAATTTGTTAATGTTTTACAGATTTGTGCAGTAATTGGAGACATACTGGCTGTGTCTACACTACAGAAATAATTTTGGAGTTTCTTATTTGCTACACACACTGTGAAGTAGGGCACTATTTCATTCCTGGGAATGGAGTAAGGACTTCAAATCTGGGCTGTCCACTTCAAAGTTAACTTTGAGGTAACAGATAATGTGTGTAGAGTCTCTACTGGCTACTTGGACGTAGTGCCTAACTTCGAAGTTAGCTCCTAGTGTAGACATACCCACTATGTAGAATACATGACATCTACATTGTGTGAGATGTAGGCTACAATGACACAATATTGTTGTGAAACTCAGACATTTTCCTTGTGGAAAAGCACAGAGCAAGCAGAGTAAAATCTGTTTTCTTTGTTAGCTCTTGTCAGTCTGCTTCTTTTGCGGACTTCACCACTTAAAGTATGCTTGCAAACTATTTATCATATGATCTCTGCATTTTAGAGTTCCCTGTAAAAGAACTCTGAAACTACAAATTAAGTCAACTGTGCAACCTGCTGTAAGATTGTACCATAAAGAGATTCAGGAAGCTAATTAGAAGGGAGGAAGATGCTGAATTTCAGCAGATGGGTCTATATTATACAATATGCATGTGTTTGTTCAAATGAGGTAGAAACTAATGTAATTTACAAAGGCATAAGGATGAAAGGTGCGTGACAGCAGGGTGGCTGGATGATGGTAGAGAGTAAGATGACATAGAACAGATAATAAATGACAGGATAAGATGTATGGTGACTGTCAGCAGGAGGAGGGTTGGGGTCAATAAATGCTAAGAAAAAATCAGAAAAGAGCCCGCGTCAATGATAAAGAACTGAGTGGCTAACACAGAAGCAAGCTGGAGTCTGGGGGAAATGAAGCAGATGAGATGCTGGTTTTCAGGTGTTTAAGTGAATCATAGGAGATCTGTTGTTGGACATAATGAGGACTATCCATAGCGGGTGTAGGGTCTGGGGCAAACCCCTCTGCAGGCCCCACTCTGCCTCTGCTCCACCCCTGCTCCACCCTTGCCCCAAAACTTCATCCTTGTTCTGCCCCCAATTCTGCTCTTCCCAGTTGTCCAAAGTTCCCTCCTCAAACTGCCAAGACCTGGGAGGATTACAGGAGAGCCTGGCATAGGAAAACACCAGGGGTTTACCCCCAATCACTATGGCAGTGGGAGCCAGAGCAACCTAGAAGTCTGCTCCACTCCTCTGTCTCTGAGCCCCCTGTGCTCTGCTTGTCCATGCTGCTGCCTGGGATACACTCCAAAGCTAGAGATGAGGGACTGGGAGGACAGCATACAATATTCCAATACCTCTGTCATTAGGGGTTCATCTGGGGTCATCCTGTCCCCTTCATACCATGAAGACATACCAGAGTTACAGCGGGGACCAAACTCTGACCCAAGAAATCTACTAATTTGGGAACAAATTTGTAACTACCAGGTAAAGTGATGCAATTTAGAATCACTTGCCCTCCTTCTGGTAGAGCTGAACTTCCTTATAAACACTTAGGTTCATATAGGCCTATATACACCTACTGGCTGGGTCTACACAGAGGGGTATTGCTGGCAGCTTCAGGCATAAAGGGCTGGCAACAGAGGGGGGTTTTGCCAGCAGAGGCATGTCTACACAGCCTGTTTACAGGTTCTGCTCGCATTGAGATCTTGTGTGGCTATGCTAATTAGCCACACAATTATGCTAATAGGCAGCTAAGTGCAATTGTGAGACTGCTCATTAGCATGATGCTGCTGGTAATATCCCTCTGTGTAGACCAAGCCACGGTCTGATTAATCTGTTTACAACAGTGTTACACCTGAAAGAAGCTGTATATTACAGCTATATGTTCTTCTCCTGTATGACTGGCATATTAGGTCACACAGGGCTTTTATCATATCACTGGGTTTTTATGAGCATCCCCATTAGTTTATATGTTGAATGATTGGCCTGCGCTGTTACACCTTCTGACCTTATTCTCAGTTGTATGTCTTGTGTCTCCTAGCAGCACAGCACTAAACCATTGACCCTAATAAGGCAAACTCAGAAATGATACATAACAAAGAGTGGAAATGGGTCAGGTAGTATCTAATGATGTATAAAGGGACTCTATAGTCTAATTTTGTTGGTAGGTGAAAAATGGGTAAGTTCCAAATCCTGATTAGAATTGATGGATAAAGTCCTTTTGGATAAAGTTTAAAACAGAAATCGCTTACTATACTATGAAAGATAGTGACGTGGAGGTATTTTTGTTTCGAACCATTGTCTGTGGGATGAGATACTCCTCAAGATAGACTAACTCTAAGGACAGAGAGTATTTTATTTTGCTTTTATGGTCACACATCACGTTCTGCATCAAAAGTAAAACAAATTAGTGAATACAATGTTCCTTGCGACTAATTTGAGGGCAAAGTTTGAATTACGAGTTAATTATGGGCACAATATCCAGGCAGATTTTTAGTACTGGTGTAATATTTTATCAATATATCACATGAGAGAAAGAATATGTTTTATTTTAACTAGTATGAGACTTAAGAAACCCAGATTCAATTCCTTGGTATGTGACATACTTCATGTGACCGCGGGTGAATCATTTAGTCTCCTGGTTTCTTGTCTATAAAATGGGGATGCTAGTACTGCCCGAACTCACTGATGTGATGTGAAGATAATTACATTTAAGAAAAGAAGTGAAGCACAGAGATACTAAGGTAATGTGAGTAATACAGGTGCCTAAAATGAGCAGGTATGGATATAACTGAAATGAATGACACTTATCCATAGCTTCTTCCCTGAGTGTGGCTCTGAGTTTGCTCTCCTGCTGATTTTAATTCCTGTTATGTAAAGTACAAAATACTCTGTTTAATGTCTTCCCCTCCCTCCCTCTTTCAGGACTATAAATCCGACACTGTGGCTTTGGCTTCCAGCACCAGGAACAGTCCTCAAGGTCCAGTAAGTAAAAACATTTTTTCTGGACAGATTACACTCTGTAACAGTGTTTATATTCTTCTCTACAATGTTTCAGCCATCAATCACTGGAAGCGATTTTTACCTGAGACAGATCTTACTGCTCTTGAAGTGACTGTGTTTGAGTTTGCTAAATGTTTTCAAGTAGTTGAATATATAGTATTAGCAAACACACAGCCTGCTTGCCAAACTGAGGAAAGTTGATTTGAATAATTAAAATCTGAGCTAATCAGTGATCCAGTAAATAAATCTTCTATGTTAGTGCATGCATCACATCAGCAGATTGATTGTCAGCTAGTGGTGACTTGGGTACAACTGCAGTCTTCGCAGTTTCTTGAGTGCCAAGGATTGCTTGTCTGGTCTGGCACTCTCACATCTGGCAGCATCTGTGGTCCAGCATGATTTTAGTTAGCTGGATGTCCATCTATCAAGTTTCCTGTGGTCCCATAAAGCATGTGTAGAGCTGCCGGTCTTGGCTCTCAATATTCTGTGATGTTATTTAGCTGTAATTTATCCCAACTGTTTTCTAAGAGCCCAGTAAACACTGGAAGTGGTGAGATTCCCACTGTACCAGATGTTCAAGGCCTTGGTTTTTGAGGCACCATGGGCTGTTATTCTCAGTTACACAAATACCTGTGAGAAAACAGTCGAGTCAGACTCCTATGCCTGCATCAGCACTTGCACACAGGGCATGCTAGGCATGGGGAGGTATTTTTGTTATGGGAACATGCACCATTTATTCCCATCTGGGGTCCCTGGGGACACCATCTTGTAGGTGCAATTTAGAGCACCTTCAACCTGATCTAATATGTGCACTAATTAGGCCAAGGGTAAGATGATCAAATTTTTATATTATCCAGGAGGGCTGTATCCTCCATTTAAAAATGGACTTGTGTTAGGCACAAATCTTGCAAGCACTTGCCCATGTAATGGAAATCAATGAACTTATTCACGTCAATAATCACTACTTGTTTAAGCACATGTTTGTATGGTCTGTATAAACAAGGAAGGATAGATAATTCGCTTTCATGCTTCAGGGCTGATGCAGATATAGCAGATTCTCTCAGGAAGAAATCTGTCACTTTGAGAGTTCCTACTTTTATTGAAAACATTTGGTACTGGCTATTGTTGGAAATATGATACTGGTAAATATGGATTGCTGGGCTGATTTATTAGGATGGCTCTAATGTTATTCCTTGCTCATCAAGCACTGTACTTTGTGTTTTGCCTGCTGAAATGATTCAGATCTTATTCTGAACAACGTATCCTGAGTGCCTGACTCCCACCTATACAACTAAAAATGTGCAAGACACGAGGTATGTTACATAGAAAGAATATTATTAACCATGCAAAGTGTTGGGCATAGACCTTCAAATGCTTATTACTGTGAAGAGCCTCAGGGCATTTCTAAGCTATAGGGAAGATCGATCCAGTCAGGGTTGATCCTCCAAAGTTCAATTACATGCGTGTGGTGGAGATGCATGAAATTGAACTATCTAGGGTTGGCAGTCAACACCTGTACTCCTCAATATTGCGAGGAGTAAGGGGAGTCAATGGAAGAGATTTCCCTTTGATCTCCCTCTGTGTGGACTGCAATGTAAGTTGATTGTAGATAAGTCTGTTCTAGCTACACAATTGCCATAGGTAGAACTGTGTCTCTGCTATCGACTTACTTGCCTAGTATAGACCAAGTCTCACTGAATTCAATACGGTTATTCCCACAAATGAAGGTGAGTTCTCAAACACATTTCTACAGAGCTGGGCCCAGTAATTGCATAACTCTGTATTCCCTGAAAGACAGGCTGTGTCTACACTTGCATTCCTCTTTTGAAAGAGGCATGCAAATGAGAGAACTTGAAAATGCAAGTGAAGTGCAGATTTACATATCTGGTGCCTCATTTGCATATTCCTCTTTCAAAAGAGATGCTTTTGAAAGAGGAAAAGCAGCATAGACACTGCTCTTTGGAAGGTAAACCCCATCTTCGAAAGAACCCTTCTTCCTATTTTCCTTTTTAGGTAGAAATGTTCTTTTGAAGATGGGGATTACTTTCAAAACAGCTGCATCTACAGTGCTTGTCTTCTTTCAAAAGAAGCTCTTTCAAAAGAAGAATATACAAATGAGACATCAGATGTGTAAATCTGCACCTCATTTATATTTTTGATTTCCCTCATTTGCATGCCTCTTTCGAAAGAGGAATGCAAGTTTAGACACAGCCACAATAAATAAATCAAAAATGATCCAAATGTTAAGTTTTACACCTATAGGTTTTCATTTCAAGGACAATCTAAGTTGGATCTGGATCAAAAGATAATTACTGCCTAGCTGTTAACCAGATTATATGAAATGAGTCCATGATCTCAATCCATTTTCCCGTGGAAAGGTATTCCCATTACAAAAAGCCAGCACCTCATCTAGAATTAATTGGTGCCCTTCTTTCAAGTTTCATCAGAGTGCAAAGACGGACTGAGCACGGAGACTGAACTACCTCTCTGTTACAGAGTTTCAATTTCCAGTGCTGTCAGTTTAGTACATTTCACTAGTAGTAAATTGACTTTATTAAAAAGAGGGGTGGGGGGAGTCTAAGAACGGGTTCAGATTTCCTGATTGTTACCAGAATATTGTAGCGGCAAGCGAAAAAGATGGAGAAGGAGATAGATTGATAAGTCAGTGTTCTCAATAAAAAAATACTTAGTTTTACCTGAGAGTTTAATACAGATTTTCAGGAGGAAAATGAGTTGGACTGAGTATTCATTTAAAGGGCATACTGACTCATTTTTTATTACCTTGGTAATTTCAAATTTTTATTAGACATGGAGAAACCCATCAGTAATTCATTTTCTTGTGACGGGGATTATATTATAGTGTTTGCATGTAACAGGGAAGAAGCTGTTCTGCGGTATTCTGAACACACAGGAGTTTGGATATGGATGACTTTGCGAGGCCATAAAAGGAGGGAACTGTAATAATCCAGGCATGAAGTGACAAATGCATGAAGGAGAGATATCAGAGCGAGTGTCGAGCTAGCAGTAGATGCGACCAATGTTGCAGAGGTGATAGTAGGCAGATTTGCAGAGTGTAGTAAAGTGAGATGAAAATGATAGCATTTTCTATCATTTGGTTCAACTCAATTTGCAGTCTAGCCTTTAGTGAAATTGGTACTTTTGTCATTGTTTGAATCGCTGCTCTTGCATTATCTTGTAATTCTGTAGAGTGTATAATGGATAAATACCCAGTCTATGCAAAAAGTTTGAGAATGACTTGAAGAGCACAGAGCTGAGATCTAAGAGCAGGTCTGAGCTGAGGGTAAACTGGAAAAATGTGTGAGAGCACTTCTTTTGGTAAGATGGGAACTTATATTTCTGGTTTAAATGAATAAAGCTGATGGGGTGCACAGCGTTGATGTTTTAAATACAAGAGTGGGGAGGGGGCAGAAATAGATGAGTGAAGGCTATAAAAGAGCTAGGTTGTTTTGGTAAAGCTAAGTAAGAAACAAATAATATGTTGAATTACAATTATTTTTCCCTGTTTGCAGATGCCTAGTAAGTGATCCCAAAATATCCAAGTTATCTGACTCCCAAATACAATCAATGAATAATTCTTGGTTTGCAGATCACCATGGTAAATTCAAAATGCTCACAAATTGTGGTGTGCTGTTTAGTTACATATGTCATTATTTTTCATTTTTAATTGATGTAACTAATCAGTGAAGCACAAATCTTCAGTAGTTTGGTCCTTGAATTTGGGAAATCAAGTATTTCTGACATTTAAATTTGTGTATACATTTGTTTTTGGCAAAAATGAAGCGTATAATTGAAGCGTTCCCTTTTCACCAGTATTAAAATACAGTAATTCTGGAATATGTGAAAAAAGACCATGAAATCATTACTGAAAGCATCACCTATAAATCTTGCTGTTGAATTTGAATAAATGCAAGTAGAAGAATGCTTCCTATATTTGTGCAGTTCTTAAAATATGCCTCCTCAGTATAAAAATGATAGATTAACATTTCATATTGTAATGATGCATCTAAGTGAGGGGAGGTCCATGGACAAGAGAGGAACTGTGACTATCATAAAATTCTGAGTGCTTGCAGTAGGTGCTCATATTTATTTGAAAATTACACTGAATAGACTCAAGTGGAATTACCATGCGTTTTGTTAAGAGGACAGAAATGTGCGTGTGTGTGTCCTCTGTATTTATAAGGTACTTACGCATTTACTGGACTACCTTACATAACACTACATATCTGCTGTGAAATTAATGGTCCATAAAATACATTTGTATTAAAATTATGTATACACTGAGAGTATGATTTTGAAAGAGGCTAATTATCTTCGACTCTCTTTGAAGTCAGCTGGAGCGGAAGGTATTCAGCACCCCTGAAAATCAAGCTGTATATTTTTTATTATAAACAGTGTATCTGATTTTGTCCTTCATCATTTCCTTTTTTTCGAAATGTGATAACTAGATTCATATTTCATACACTATTTGAGGTGAATTATAGCAGACCGTGAATTCATGGAGCTACAGCTTGAGCCAGTTGGCTGTAAAATAGCAAAAACAATAAACTCTAATTTGCATACCACAGAACACTAATCTAACAGAGTTGTTATTACAGGGAATTCCAAACCTCTGAAATGACACATTCTTGTATTCTGATCTGTTTGGGAAAATGGTTTCTAACCATCAAGGAAAAGAGATTCCTGTGCATCTGTTCCAGTTTAAAAACCTATTAGGCAGTTTCAAATATGCGTTATAAGCGTAGTAATCCCCTCCAAAAATTTGGGTTGTGTAGCAGTCAGCTGCTTTATTAGAGACTTTATGGCCTTTGGCTCCAGTGGTATGTAAAAAATACTCAGATTCCGTTGCTCCATGATTAAAGTTGTCTTATAAACATTTTCAAGCACCTCGCCTGCCCCATTATGGCTGGAGATCACCCAGAGACAGGAGAGGAAAAAATATCTCCTTTAGGAGTCTCACTGGCACTTCTTACTAAAGGGTCATTCCATTTCACAGTTCTCAGAGGGGGAATAGTCTTGCGACTGTTTGCATTAGGATTCATGATACTTGAGTTAAACTCCCTGCTCTGCTACAGACTTCTTGTATGCCCTTGCTCAAGTCACCCAGGGCTTGATTCCCAGAGAAAGTCAGGCATGGTGACTACCAATGTTACAATACCTACCTCTTAGGTGCAGAGAAAGTAATCGAGATTCTCAAAGTTTGTGTTATGTGCCTGGGCTCCTGGACAATGGCTGTGGGGAGAGAAAAGAATGAGTATGCCATTTTCAAAAGCCAGCATGCTCAGTGACACATTACCATGCCTAGCGAATCAGAAATGCCAAATTAAAGGGTGCGTGCTAAGCCCCGCCCCTCTCTCAGATGGGAACATAAGCCTGGGCTGCAGGGAGGTGACTACCTATGCCTACAGTTCTCTGCTGTGAACCTTCTCCTGGCCATAGATGCCTGTGCCATTTGAGCAAGGAGTAAGGACATCCTGCTCTTTTGACTGTCTATATTATTTGTCCAGAAGGGAGCAGTGTTACAGGAGCCCCCCTCAGAAAAAAATCCTGGATCCCAATGGATGTGACACTCAATGAGGTGGAAGATCCTAGTTCAAACCCCACCTCCCACAGAGGCAGAAGGAGAATTTGAGCCAACACCTGCCCTATCCTACCTGAGTGTCCTGGATGGTGGGCTGAAAGTTAGTGTTGATCCACCTCTTTTTCCTACTGCCACTTGGTCTGACGTCTTTAGAGTGGCCCAATCCAGTTACTGAGAGCTGACTATGCTAACCCACTTTGAGCCCTGCAGGGGAGTTAGGCAGAGGAATGCTTATCTTCCCCTGGTCTGTGCGTCCCTCTGGGGCCAAGGTGTGCCAGGATAACTGATGTGAGGCTGTGTAACCCACGTGCCCAGGGGTGTAATTCACTGTCCCATGTTGTGGCATCTAGACCACTTACACAGATAAAGAACGAGTCTCTTCTAGAGCTTAGTTTAGGGGTGGCTGTCTTGTACCTCAAAATATAGAGGCACCTGCACTAAACTTCAAAGGTCCTAGGTTTGAGTCTGCCTGAGGGTGGTTATAGCTGTAGTGTGTGTGTGTGTGTGTGTGTGCGCACTGAAAGGCATAAATATAGGTGCTTAGAGAAGTTCTACAGCAAACATGAAGGCGCTAACCCATTCTGGGCACCTACAGGTTTAGTGGGCTTCTGAACAAGCGTAATCTTAACCCCTGTGAGGTTCAGAAGCCTATGATACCACTTCAGTGCATACAGGGTTGAAAGTAAGCTGCTGCCACCCTCACCCCCTCCACCCACCCTGCTGTGTGCCACTCCTGCAGGAGTTGGTTGGAGTGCTTCACTGTAGGTGTGGAAGGTGCAGATTGCAGCGTGCTCGCCTATCTGGGCTCCTGCTGAAGGTGTGCAGTCAGGTATGAAAAGAGGCAACTGGGGACATACAGTGGGGGAGGGGAGTTGTGCTTTCATGTGGGTTCCTGGTGCATCTGCACCTGCCCTGGTGCCCCTCTCCCACTGGATATCACGCATTGTGCTTGGAGTCCCTGATATGTCTTGCCACTGGGAGCCTCTGGAAAGAAGCCAGGAGAAGGGAGCAGCAGGCCAGGGAGTGTCTCACACCATCACCAGCCTCCCTGCAGCAGTGCCCCCACAAAGCTGGTGTACATCTTCCTTGTGGTAGAGCAGCGAGGCAGGAATCTACCCATCAGCCAGGTAAAGTGACCTGCTGCCGCCAGGTCCACCCCAGTCGTGAGTCCCCCTTCCCCACACTCATCCCTACACACACGTACCTCAGATCACTCCCCTGAGCCTCCCACCACACCTCCAGTCCCTTTCTCTGGCTTCAGCACCCCCACCTTCTGTTCTGAGCCTTTGGCCACATACCAGGACCCTGCCCTGCCTTCTGCACCTCCACATCCCACTTCTCTGCCCCAAGTCCCTCCATACTCTCCACCCCTGACTTCTGCACGCCCCCCCACACCCATTCCAACCCCTGCCCTGAGCCCCCTGCACTCCACCACACTTACATTTCTTACAGGTACTGTTGTATCACAACCCCTCTACCTCCTGCCCTGAGCCTCCTCAAAACAGGGTTTGTGTTAGGATAGTACCTGTAAGAAATTTAAGTTATTTTCACCCTGGGATATACAAAATCTTCTGTAAATATGGTTCCTAATCTTCTGTGCTTCAGTTACTCTTTAGTAAAACAGAGAAAATAACGCTCTCTTTGTACATGGTATTTATTTTGGGGCCGGGAGTCTTGCTTGCACAATGTGGTCCTGCTTGCAATTGAGGCCTTGTGGTGCTAAGTTAATTCCACGGTTACTCTCCAAATATACACTGAGTTCCAGAGTAGCCCTTCTTCAACTCAAACTAGTGTGTCCTTGTTGTTATTATTGTAAGTTGCTTATATCACAGCAAGAACCACGAATCTGTGGTTACCGAAAGAGTGATTTACATCAAACCAAGAAATTCCACTGAATGTTCAGGTTTTGGGAAACACATGTGGCCTCAGTGCTTGTGGGTTCCATACTTCCCCCATCCAAAGAAGCAAATCCTGAGTATCAGAGATCTCCAAGCAGTTCATCCGAGATGAGCCAAAGAACCCTGGTTGACAGCAGGTGGGAATAAACCTGGGACCTCAGGGGCTAAACGCATGAGCTAAAAGGCTTTCAAGCACACATCACAATCCCGTGCCAGTGGCCTTACTGCCCCTGATACACATTATGGTCGCTGGTTGGCACTTGACCCCTGACAAGCTGAGCAGTATTACCAATACATCTAGCTCTTGCTGCTACTCTTGTGCACAAAGATAACCATAAAAATATTTGGAAGATCAGATTCTAAAAGAATGAAGTCACCGTTTTAGTTTTGTGCTTGTGTGTTTCAAGGAACAGAATTGTACTTTCTTTGGTAGATTTCTGATTGCTCTAGAGTGCAGTTGGTGCTTTTTGACTATTTGTTCATTGGTAGAGCTAGTCAGGATCTTTTCAATGAAATCTTTCTTATCAGAAAAGGTAGATTCGTTGGAACTGAAACAATTTGTAGAAAGGTCAGTTTTAACAAACTTACCATTTTGTAAAAAAAAAAAGTTTTGTTTCTGAAGTCTCATTTTGACAACTTTGAAAAAAACAGGTTTTGGTTTGAAATGTTTTGTTTCAAAATTTCATTATTGTTACTTGTTAGAAGGAAGTCTGGAGACCTTGTATGAAGCAAGCAGGAGGGTTTATTACAGACAGCGCTGGTGGAGTGCCACTTCATCCATCAGGACTCAGTGGAACACTACCAGACAATAGGTTATACTCGATTATGTCGATTATTGATGGGCGGTGGGGAACTACGACATGGGTGTTACCCAAGCCTGGATAGGTCTTAGCAGCAAGACGAAAGGAGCATTATAAGCCAATAATCTAAAAAGGTTGCGGAGTATGCCCACCCAATGCTCATAGACCATTTTATCTCTACTACAAGTGGTTTTCCTTAACAACAAAGACATGTAATAACATCTATGTGTCTAACTGGATGGATGATGCGTCTACAAGAGTTATGATGGCACCTTTACATGGGCACGTTCAGGGTGCTTATGTAAAAGATTAAAGCAAAAGAGAGAGTAACAGCACAGAGCAATAACCCTTCTGTTTTGAGTACCAGTCTGGGATGGCGGAGGAGAAAACACCAGAACTTGGTTCGCATATGCAGGGCCTCTCTGTGGAATGTGGTTGCTGAGGCAACTATCCCTCCCTTCAGACTCCAAGGTCCTGCCCAAGCTGGGACGATGATCTTTCCTGGGTCTGGTGAGTGAGGGAGGGGTGGGCAGCAAGGTATCTCTCCACTCATGCTAACTGGGCTTCTGAACTATAGGATTACAGGCCTACTCCAGGATTCAGGATTCAGATAGAAGGTCTTCAGCAGAATACCATAACCTGCCTCAGAAATATTCATCTTTCATTACCGCTAAAATCTAACACCAGTTCTTCCTTGATTTCAACTACAGAAGATCAATTTAAAAGAATGTTTCCTTCCAGCCAGTATATATACTCTCTTAGCTGCAGCTTCTTTCAATGCTTTAATAGCTACTGTGAAGTTATCATTGCCTTTGTTAGGGTTTCGTAAAGAGGTAGCACTAAAATAACATTAAAAGACTGCTTGTGGTAATACAAAAGCTTCAATCTGTGTTTTAATTTCTTCGAATCCAATTTAGGTTCATATCATTTGAAAATTAATGATTTGAGGAATAAGATTTCATTTGGGGAGGAATGTATTATCTGGAGCAGAAAATGTTCTGAGCTGTGCTTTTAAAAATGCTTACCGCTGTCATTGTGAGAGAGGTTCCATTACTCGACTGAATAATCAGGACTATGCAGAATAATTTTAAAGCTGTTATGACTATTTATTGGCAACAGGTTTACCTGAGAATTCTGAGTCTGCTCTATGTGATCAAAACTTCTTTGTTGGCGCTTGTGTTACGTGAACCTGTTACTCTTCAAATCTTAACATTTGTCAGAATACCATTTTAAAAACAGGATTCCAACTGTCTTGCTTGACTCTTCAATAACTGACAGGCTTTTAATGACTACTTTTGTGCCTGTTTTGGACAAAGATTTTTGGAAGCACAGTTTGAGCTATTGAAGGGAGGAAATGGAGAAGAATTAGTATATTATGTGAGCTTTCTAGCACTGCAGATTTATGGCATAAAGTTGGACAGGGTCTAGAAGAGGCAACCAAAATGGTGAGGGGGCTGGAGAACACAACTTACTTGGTGAAGCCTAGCAAGGAGCAATGGTCTTAAGTTGCAGTGGGGGCAGGTCTAGACTGGATATTAAGTAAAACTATGTCACTGGGAGGGTGGTGAAGCACTGGAATGCATTACCCAGAGAGGTAGTGAAAAAGGCTTGACAAAGTCCTGTCTGGGATGATTTAGTTAGGGTTGATCCTGCTGTGGGTAGGGGGCTGGACTCGATGACCTCCTTCAGGTCTCCTCCATCCCTAGGATTCTATGATTCTATGAAAGTTGTTTAAAATGTTGTTTCAAGTGTACCAAATAATTGCCCATGGAACAATCTAGTATTAAAAAGGGGGATTTAAGAGAGAAGTCAAATGGATCTGGAGCTGAATGATAGAATACGTCTACAGCTCCAGAGTCTGAACAATGTTTCTGGGCATTTTTTTTTTTATTATGAGCTGCTCTTGCCTGCCCTTAATGTTAGATATTATATTCAAATACAAGAAATTTGAAACTCAGAGAAGTTAAATTCACTACTCTGTTATTCTGATGTTACACCCCTGTGGCTTTGTTGTAATTAATGGATTTATACTGTTATAAAACTGGAGTTACCCTGTACTGGGTATATGTCTATGCTGAATTTTCTCACTGTTTAATACATGTCCCTTTAAATGATGTAAGGGTATTTTTGTATTAGCTTGAAAAATGTGTATCTTCTAAAAATCTTTTCTGCACTGCCAAAATGTGTGGTATAATTAATGAATTTTACTTATTGAGGATACAAATAAGAAAGCAAAATAGTCTGGGATTTTTAAAATATTTTAAAAGGCCAGGTGCTATTTCTGAAAAGCCAGTTTTTAATTTTGAAAGTCAGCATGAGTAGCTTTTGGACATTCACTTATCTTTTGTCAAGTTACTTCCCTGTGAATAGGAATATGCAGAAAGAATGGCTACCACCCTGTTATTAACCGACCATGTATTATTTGCAACATGACCATGAAACTAAATTTGCATAGACTTCAGCCATGCACATTACACTGTTTGTTTGCTAAGTGCCCAATAGTAGGTAAAGCTCTTTGGGTATGTTTACATTGCAGTTTAAAAGCCAGATTCAGGCTTAAACCTCCTCCCTTTTCATCTGCACACACATTGTAATAGCCCAGGGTTTGGACCCTGGGTTCCATGACCCATGGGAATGCTATGTCCAAACCTGAGTCAAATTAGGACTCAGAGTCCAATCCCTCTTGCTTATTTAGGCAGTAAATCAATTTCATTTGTGTTGTGTTGCGCCCTTACTTCCAGTATATCAACAATTTTTGAAATGACAGTGTACAATTGCATGGTGGTGGCATTTTTCAGTGGTTGGAATGTAGGTGTTCTGGCTGTTGGATTGGGGTATATAATACTAGATATGGATAGAAATTTATCAAAAAAGTTTTCTAGTCAGAAAATGCAAAATCAGAACTTTTTGCAGAAATGTGTTGGCTTCAATGAAATTCTGGTCAAACCAAGAGAAAGAAAAACATCAAAGTAATCATTAGTCAAGTGGTCAGAGTAGTCACCTGGAATATGAGATACCATGGTCGTAAAGCAGGAGACACTTGAAACTGGATGTTCCACCTCCAAGGGCAATGCCATAGCTTTCAGACTTTGGGTTATTTGGGCAAAGAGGGGGGATTTTTCTCTGATTATTTTTTTCTAAAGGTTTGATTTCTGTTTTGCTGTAGAAGAAAAACAACTGTTGAAACCTTAATTCTGTTGTTTTCATGAAACCAATGTCGCATTTTCTAAAGCAGCTCTATTTATGGCTTTCTTGTAGTTGTGTTATGAATTTAGAGTATTGGATGCTTTTTGTGAAAAGGTCAGCTTCTGAAGTCACCTGATTGAGTGAAAATCTTAGCTTTCACTTTAAAATATAAATTATGTTTCTATTCTTCATGGCTGCAGAAAAAAAAAGCCTTAAAAGGCAAATGAATCAAAAACTCAAAATCAAGAGGCAAATGCAAAAAACACAAAAGGTTATTTTTTTAAAATGTTTCCTGTGTTTTTAATCCATTGTCATGAGTTTTTTGAATTACTGACAACAATTTGTGAGTGCTTGGAGACAGCACTTCCACTTTTGACATCAGAGAAAAAGCAGGGGGCAGTCTGAGTTTGTAGAAGGAATGGACTATTTGGAGGTTTCAGAATGAAATTTCACCTTGTATTTGTCATCTTTGGGTCTTAGAATCAATGATCCTATCGATGTTTGCACTTTCTGAAACTCTCTTTTCATCTTTTCAATCTTAACAGTCAGATGGTTGCATGTAGTAAGAATAATAGTATTGTGGAGGTATATTGGAAAAGAAAGCTTTTAGCGATACTAAAACAAATGTTTCAAGTGACGATTTTCTTCATTGTTAAGCTATACTTTCACTGGTGTCTTCAGTGGTCCATAAGCACCAGTACTTCGCTTAGGCAAAATGCTCTGCACCTCATAGGAGTTTGGTCTTAATAGTGAATAAAACGCTTGTCTTAGGCTCTACTTCTGCACTCAGGCGCATATGAGCTTGGGGATTGAGACTGATGTATTGTGACTTGACAGATAAATCTATATCCCAGCCTGTGGATGCAGAGCACTCAAGAAGCTAAAGAAATAGTTCAATTTCTGCTGTGCAGAAGGAGGGCAGGATTTGGCCAGGCAGTGTAAGGGCTTTACGTCTCCTGCATAGTGTGGATCCGTCATTGGGGATTGCTCAGGATCACTTAGAAGTGAGGCCAGAAATGGACCAGAAAGGGTTGGTATCACTGTGACCAGACTCTGATGGGACCCACAATGAGCTTACTCAACTGGGGTAAACTGCAAAGTCTGGGGCAGACAGTCCATAAAGTTGTCCAATACTTAGATCACCAAGATAGCACAAAACAGCTTCTGGAACACCTTACTCATTACCAGAGGCCACCAGCTCCCTTAAAGTAGCCCAGTCTTAGGCCACCACTCAGACACCTATGTCAGATATGATGAGGATTACTGAAAATTTTTTTCATCATATGAAGGCCAGACACATTACCTCCCCAGTCAGTCAGTATTTCAGACCTTACCTCAAACACATGTTTATAGCCAATTCTTATTAAATTTAAAGTTGTTAAAAAAGACATGAGAGTGTACTGGTTAAAAGATCAGTTTACGTAAATACATGATTATAGCTCTGAGACCAGATTCATAGTAGAGATGGTGATCTCTGTAGTTTCAAAGAATTCTTATGGACTTAGTCCATAGGTTATACTCCCAGGTTCATATTCAGGGTAATCCAATTGGGACTAAAGATCTCAGACTTACAATGGAAGCTTCTGAAGTATTACAAGTCTTGATTTTCTTAGTAATTAACATTTAAGGGTCTGCTGCTCCCTTTTGGTTCCACAATGAGGGAGAGTTCCATGAGGGAAGGTATTTTTGGGTTGAGTACACTAAAATGCTTCAGTGCACTTTATTTGTGATAGAAATGACCAGGTTCAGAGACCTAATTCAACTCCTATTATGAATCATGTTTCATACTCACTGAGCTTTTACTATACTTTCCATTAACTCTAGTGGCAAACAAGCCCCTATAAAAACTCCAACCACAAGGGAGAAGCAGCTGTTGTAGTTGTCCAGTCAAGGCTAGTGCCTCCTAAATGAAAAAAGGACATGGCTATTTCTAAATGTCCATCTTCAATTGGGGCAGGTTTAGCTTCAAAGAGGTGCACCTGAGTATACAAAGAAATGTTGCCCTACAAATGTTCATCGTATAAATGAACCATTCTTTCCAACACAGTCATGCCTTTCTGAGGGCTTAGAGAACATGACTGAGACAAGCTGCAGAATATCATCCAGGATTTCCTGCTGTAGTAGTTCTGAACATAGGCTGTGTGCCATGGCCTGACCACCATGTATCTAATCTGTCTTACTGTGACCCTTTCCATTATGTCACAAAGCAATTTACTCAGATTTACCCTGTCTGCCTCTCTATCATGACTCATTTCTCTGATCCAGATTTGAAAGGGATGGGTGTCTGGGCTCCAACGTCAGGGCATGTGTTTGTAAGAGGGAAATTTACAACCCCCCCGATTTTAAATGATGTGTTGCTGCCCTTGTAGAAGCTATTACGGCTTTGTCATACCCTCCAGTGGCACAAAGAGACTCTTCCCAGGTATTCCAATAGTTTTGAATGAATGTACCAAGCATTATCACACAATCCTGTCAAGACAACCAGAGTATCTGGCAGCTTTGTAAAAAAATAATACAGTACATAAATAAGTAGCAGGTAAGAGCAAAGACTTAATGTTTGCATGGTGTTCTGAAGATGTAAAACAGTAGCCATTCAGATGCGGGAAAAAAAATCACATAATCATATGCAGAGACTGAATGAGCTCTCCCCTGACACCTAGAGATTTACCGAGGGGGAAGAAATTAGGAGCATCATTTATTTGCGTAGACACACCTACCCAGTCTAGGTGATGAGTATATGGAGCTGCTTTTCCAAAGTGATCACTTTTGGTTACTTTTGGGTTACAGTTGAATACAGGGGTAAATACAATGTTGTTTTCAGTAGTGTAAGAGTAAATGGCATTGGAAGTGTACAGATGGAGAGGATCACCCTAACTTCAAAATCACTTGCTAAGAAGTGGCAGGGTTGTGATATCTCAGTGAAAGAAATTTTTTTCCTCCTCTACCTGGTGGTATGGATTTTGGTTAAACATCCTAACCTCTCCCATATATAAAGATTGAGTGGCCTAGATTTAATTTAGAGTCCGCGTTTAGGTTATGTGATTGGTAAAACTGACTCACTGATGAGCAGACCTATGGACTTTAATTCTTAGATCTGGAGTGGATGTATTAGCAGTGAGGTCCTCTGGTACTCAGTGAAATCACGAACAGCTGGGCAAAGTGGTGGAAGCTGAGAATCACAGAAGCAGCAGTAAGGGTCCAGCAACATCAAAGGAAATAATAACAAGGAGTTCAGTGGTGCTTTAAAGGTGAACAAATACATTAGGGTGTAGGGAGCCTAGGAAAATTACCATGTTCTAGCACTGCCCATCTACTCTGTATATTGGCCAGATTGGACTGTCTCTGTGCCAAAGAATAAATGGGTGCAAATCAGACATCTAGAATGATAACTTATAAAACCTAGTAGGAAAGTACTTCACCCTCCCTGGATACTCAATGATAGGCTTGAAAGTTGCCATGTTTCTACAAAAAGTACTTCAAAAATGAAACTGTGAAGCTGGAATTCATAAGCAAACTTGACACTCTCAGGCTGGTTCTGAACAGAACCTGGGAGTCTCTAGCTCACTACGCAAAGTAATTTTCCCCCTTTTGGTACTCTCACCTTATCAACTGTTAGAAGTTGCCCACATCCGCCCTGATTGAATTGGCCACATTACCCTCCACACAGTAATGTAACACACCCATCTATGAATACTGGCAAACTGAAGTTTCTGCTTCATGCATGTGACAAAGGGGCACTAGCCCGCAAAAGCCTATGCCCAAATAAATGTGTTAGTCTTTAAGGTGCCACAGGAGTCCTCTTGGCTGTGGCTGAAATAAACTAACCTGGCTAGCTCTTTGATTTGTACATTTGATGCAGCAATCTAAGTGGATATGACTATGTTTGCCAAAGCCAGAGACAAACATGTTGCACATATCAAAATATAAGATGATGAGAGGCTGAGTGTTTCATTTGTGTGGATGAATAAGGAAGACTGTCTCTGAAACAGTTATGCGAAAGACATTGTCAGATAAGGTGTAGACATAGCCTGAATGTGAGCACTGAGACCAGTCCAAGTCTCAGATGATCCCTAGGTTACAGGTATATAATCAGAAGCGCTTGGCTTTTTGATCCTTTGTTGAGTATGTATCCATGAGATTCAGGAATGTTTGTGCTTGGCATGATTAGTCTGTGCCATGACTGACCACTGCTTGTGCTACCCAGCTCTACTACTAGTTTTAGTGAGCTACCTTGATGAGAGCTGTTTTCAATACATCTGTGCAAGCTAGGCCATTCTGCTAGCCCATGGTGTTAGCAGAGCCTAAGAAAGTGTCCATCTGAGAGAACACCAGCATTTCTTTTTAGGAGCTGCCCTAGTAATCTCTGAAGAGCTGGATGGTCTACCCCAGAGGTCAGCAACCCCTGGCATGGGAGCCAAGAGTGGCAGATGTGCTGATTTTCATCAGTACACAAGGGGGAGCTCAGCCCTGCTTTTCCTCCCCGATGCAGCCAAGAGCTCACTCAAAGCCAGGCCACCTGTGGATTAACAAAAGACCAGCTAATGCTACCAACCACCACCTAAGTGGTAAAGCTCTGCATCTTCATTTGTTTATTAATAAAGCTGTTATAAGTAGGACTATTAGTTATTTTAAAAAGCATTACTGGCACTCAGACCCTACATAGGGGTCAAAAGCTCAAATTTCAGCATTCCATCTCAGAAAGGTTGCTGACCTCTGCACTACCCTTCTCCTCGTTAGCAACCTTGAGGCTATGTCTACACTAAAAGAATCTGTTGATAGACGCTACCGTTGATAGAGAAATCTGGACGGAACCTCTGTAGACAGATTGCTGCCACACACAACTTGCTCTGGCCACAGATTACTGCCAGGCTGCACTGCCCTCAGGTGACAGAAAGTGGGACGGCAGCTCTGCAAACAGGACTGCCTGACAACTGGAAGCCCTCTCTGTTGACAGAACTCTCCAGTGTAGACACAGGCTAAGAGTGTAATCCCCTTTACTTAAAGGTTGCCCTTTATCAAAATGGCTTTGCTTCTCCCTGCCATCTCTCCTTTTCACAAATTCATGCCAAATATAGATATTTGATAGCAACAAAGATCATAGATGGTACATTGCTTTAATGAAGACTTACTTACTTAGGTCCATCTGGGCACATTGGGCAACAAGTGCTCGCCAGCGATTTCGGTCGGCTGCAAATAATTCTGCCTCCTCCCATGATATGCCAATGTTTAATAAGTTTTCTTTAAATGTGGTGGGCCAGGTCTTGAGTGGCCTGCCTCTCTTCCTTCTTCCCTGTGCCAGTATCCATCTCATTGCAGTCTTTGGGTGCAGTTGATCTGGCAGATGCAGAATGGCTACGTCTACATTAGCCCCAAACTTCAAAATGGCCACGCAAATGGCCATTTTGAAGTTTACTAATGAAGCGCTGAAATGCATATTCAGCGCTTCATTAGCATGCGGGTGGCCGCGGCACTTCGAAATTGATGCACCTTGCCGCTGCGCAGCTCATCCTGACGGCACTCCTTTTTGAAAGGATCCTGCCTAGTTCGAAGTACCCTTATTCCCATGAGTTTGAGGCTAGTGTAGACATGACCAATGTGTCCAGCAAACCTCACTCTGCGCTCTGTCACGATATCCTGCAGTGCCCGTGACCCGCATCTTTGTAGTATCTCCTCACTGGTAACGTGATCGCAAAAGGTGACACTCAGGATCTTTCGTAAGCAATGCTGGTGGAATACATTGAGCTTGCGAGCTACTCTTGACATTATTTTCCACGTTTCGCTAGCATAAATGGCGACTGGCATGATGATGGTGTTGTACAGTCAAACTTTTGTTGCAGTGTCAATTGTTGGTGCAGACCAAAATGGGTGCAGTCTTTGGAACACTGCTGATGCCTTACCGATTCTGCAGTTAACATCTGCCTCAACGCCTCCGTTGTTAGACAGAGTGCTGCCAAGATAGATGAACCGCTGTACTTCTTCTATGGGTTGGTGGCTGACCACTAGTGGTGTGTTTGTCTGAGTGTTCCCATTTTAATGAAGAGAAGCTCAGAAAAGTTACTGGGAAGAAAATATGGCTCTGCAGGGTAGCTCAGTATAGCCAGTAATGATCTTTACTTAAAAATAAAATGGCTGGAAGAACTACATTCTGTGATCTGAATGGAAATGTTGTGAACTATCTGAAATGACTTCATCTCTATCATTATTTTGGGGGGATACTGGTGAGTTGGACTCAGCAGCATGCAGAAAAGGTAGGATTTTTTTTAATTATATATTCCACTGGACCACAATGTCCCAAATATTAGTAAGCAACCTAACAAAGTGTTAAGTTATGACAGTATAAGGGACATGGAATAACAGGATGGTACATTAACTGTGGTGGAAATCTGCACTGGGAACTTGCCTGATAGTCGGGTTTTTCAGTCTTGTCATGTAGAAGAGTAATATTTTGCAAGTACCTCAGATGATGCTGTGTAACAGATTTTCCAAGATCTGTTGAGTTTCTAATATAAAATTTATAGTATGGAACTCCAGAGTCAAAAGAAGTCTGCAGAAAACCTTGACAAATTCTGCACTGATATTCGCCCCAACTTTATAAATTGCGGCAAAGAAAGGAACAATTGTCTTGGCTTGGGATCTGATCTCTGAGTATCGTGTTCTTTTTACAGGATAAGCATTGTGCTCACTCTGAAGTCAGTATTTCAGTCACGATCCCCAAGCTGATCTAAGAGGAGGATTTTGCTTAACTTTGCAGAAAAACAATGCCTAAAACTAGATGACTTTTTGCTTCATTTATTTATGTAACACATAAGGGAGTGTATGTTGCAGATCATCTCCTGAACTGATCCACAGAGGATGAGAGTTGTTACAAATCCCCAGGCCTGTGAATGGCAGGGTGTTTGTGCAAAGGGTGTAGTTACCCCCATGTGCATTTGAAGTGCTGCACGCAGTTGCACTGGCTGCATGCAGCTATGAGGGAGTGTGCGTGGGGGAGCAGTATGGTGGTCTTGACGGTGCTGAAAGCTAACTGTCCTTAGCCCCGCCCCTTCTCCTCTTGGCCACTCCCATTCTGGGGCATGACGTTGCCCCCGCCCCCCCCATCTTCTTCTGGAGCCTGTGGCTGCAAATCCCAGTTACAGAGTCTTGACTCTTTTGCACAAGCTGTAGAAGGGTGTACTTTTGAGGTTTGTGTTTTGGTCCCTGGTGTGTCACAAAGAAAGCAGCTGCTATTATTATTATTATTATTATTATTATTAACAACGTGCCATGAGACACTAATTCAACCATAGATGCCTTTTTTTAAATCCAAAGGCCTAAAGATAATTGGGTAATTACTCTAAACAACTTAAAAACCTAAGTAATAAGCAATTAATCCAGCCATAAAGTAAAAAACATTCATAAGTAATTGATAAAGACATTCATGAAAAGATCAGTCTTAGGGAGAAGCCCTACATCCTAACTGGCTCCACCAGGATCTGGTAGGATCTGCTTTCTGTCCTTAGAAGGCGTGGCTCCTTTATATGGTGTAACAAACAAATGAGCTATTATTACCTTACCTGAAAATCTAGCACGGGACCTGCTTGGAGTTGCCCTTTTTGGGCCATGGCTAAAAGGATATGTCTTGTGGGGCTCTCTGTTTTAGATTATTTTGAATGTGTGGATCTTGAAGCCAGCTGCACTTGGTACTTCATCTTCTCACATAGACCTACATTTTTATATAACACTGACACTTTAGAAGTTACTATTATTTCATCACATTAAACACAACCTTTCTTTGTCTGTTAAACCAGTTTTGATAAATGGAGAAGGCCCTTTTTTTTAATCAACCGCATTTCAAGTTTAGTATTCTCCCAAAATTTTGTCTCACTAGGGCTGTGTCTACACTATCACCCTCTCTTTTGAAAGGGGGGTGCTAATGAGACATTTTGGGACGTGCTAATGAGGTGCTTCAATGAACATTCGATTGCTTGTGGCCTGGCTACACAGGATCCTTTTCGAAAGGACTCCACATACTTTGAAATCCCCTTATTCCTATTTGGTTATAGGTATAGGGGGATTTCGAAGTGTGAGGGGCCCTTTCGTAAAGGACCCCGTGCAGCCAGGCCGCACACAATCGAAAGCGACACTTTCGAAGTGCCACAGCCACCATTATGCCAATGAGGTGCTGCCTATCCATTATAGCGCTTCATTAACATATCCCAAAGTGTCTCATTAGCCTCCCCCTTTCAAAAGGAGGTTGCTAGTGTAGACATAGCCCTATAGATGTTACATTTTTTCTAGTTTTTGAAACTAGTGTTATCCATGTCCTTATTGCATTGGCTTACCAACATAAATGGTATGCAATTTACCAAGAACATGTATTTGCTTACCGAAGCTAACATAACCTTAACCCTTTTATTCTAGTATCGTCCTATTATGGTCATCACTTGACTGCATAGTGAATTAACATGTGAGCCACTGACCAGGTCCAAACTCAAATGCTAATAAGAATGGCTACAGTTACACTAGCGAGTTTTGCTGACACAACCCCAGTTTTGTCAACAAAACTGGTGCAACATCCACACACAAAATGCATTTTGTCGACAGTTTGGTGCCAAAACTCATCACTTTCACTGGCAGTGTTTTGCCTCTCAGCCATGAGGCATAATGCTGCCGTCGAGAGAGTCTGTCAACCAAAAAGCTGTGTGGACACTCTGGGGGCCTTCTCTTGACAGACAGGGCATCTGGAACAATGGGCAGCCCTGTCTGCTATGCATCAGGGTGGCTGTTTTGTCAAGAGAGCAGCCAGTCAGTCTGGCTGCTCTGTCAACAGAGCTGAGTGCTCTTATGATTGGCTTTTGTGTGCGCCTGCACCCTGTCAACAGAAGTTTTGTCAGGAGGCTCTTCTGCCAGTGTCTTCTGTTGGCAGAATGCAGTAGTGTAACTGTAGCCCATATGAACTAACAGAGCTGCTGAAATGTCAGGTAAAGTTCAACAGAAGATCTCTGAATCTCCTTTGGAGCATACATGGTTTTGATATTTTGGGGGAGAAGCCTAGGACTGGGCAGGAGGTGAGTGCCTAGTCTCAGAGGGAAGAGACTAATGGGAAATAACACATTTAAGTCTTAAGAAGTCGGAATCTACAAACAGTTACTTTGTTCATTGTTCCCATTCAGAAATTATCCAAGCCATTCTTAGAAGCGTTCCAGCCTTCTACATGTGCTTCACATACTCTCAACAGCTATGAACTTGAGGCAGACACCATATTAATAAGAAAAGCCAAAAAAAAAAAAAGAGCATAGAGAAAAGAGAAAAAATGGTGCACATTTAATGTCATTGGGCACTTTCCAAGCATTCAAGAGCAATGGTCAAACAGTTTGCAGTCTGAGGACACACAAAGAGATGTACGAGAAAAGGAGCTAGAAGCAATAATAGACAATCTGGTACAGTTTATGCCCAAGTTAACGTCATTCACTGTGTGCACGACCAGGAAAAATATCTATCAAGAAACTGTGATGAGAAGTCAATATGGGAGTGTGTCCCCTATATATAATCAATACAAACTATGCACTCCAACTGGACAGAGTGCAAGGGCCAGAGCTCTAAGAAGCATGCCTCTCAGTACAAACTCAACATTTGGGCAATATTCCATAAAACATTTCTGAAAATCTTACCTGATTATATATGGGTTTGGAGGAAATCAAGTGCCAGTGAATAGAAACTTGAGCTCATTTTGCCTGAGTTTTGTTTTGAGGATTTGTTTTATAAATATGCATCTCAAGAGCTATGGAATCCCATCATCTCACACCAAACTAATAAAACTCATAGTTTGCATAAACCCCAGCAAACCAAAGCCAGCCATTACATGTAGTATAGCTGTCCCCCAGACCACCAGCTATCAGTTGGCTTGGTCAGGACTGCCATAATATTCATCCTGACAAGATCAGATTCCTACAGCTGGCAAATGAATCCAGATGAAGGTGTTTTAAAATATGTGGTGGACAAAATTCCAATTGCAAAGCAATTTCTGAATGTTTACAATGTCTCTTTTTGGTATTACATGTCAGTTTGTAAATAATCCATTCTTTCAAGTTCAGCTTTCCACAATTGTATAAGCCAGAAACAAAGAATAACAAAAACACAATTGTTTTGCTACCTATGTACTAATTTTAATAGCTAGGGTGTTTGTTTGTTTCTTTCTTTGTTTGTTTTGGATGACCTGTAAATTTACTTTAGGTTGGTAATCAAGAGTGAATTCTGGCGTACACAGTGGAACACATAATTAGCATACAAATGATCTGTTAACAATTAGACTGAAAGTGAAATCTTGTCAGAATAAATGTCTAAGGTTTTTAGATGTAAAATGTTAATTAACAGAAAACCACTGTGAAGACAATAAAGATGAACTGGATGTGAGATTTAAAGTATGATGATAAAATGCCATCTAGTGACAATTTGCAGGAAGTTGTAGCCCATGGTCTGCATTTGTACAGGAATGCATTGCCTGTCTTCTGAAGAGTGACTAACTTTAGGAGCATATTGATGCAGATTATGAATTCAAGCATCATCACACTCAGTGTGTGATGCATGTTCTTCTGTGAAAATGGATTGTCTTTGACTGAAGTCTTCTTGAACTGCTTCAGGAAAAATAAATTCCAGATAATTTCTGTTATTCTTTTAAGAACAAACAAACAAACCTAAAGGCAAATATCTTTGCAATTTATCACTGCAGACTTTCCCAAGTCTTCCAAATTCTCTAAGCATATAAAGAGGAGCTCTGCATCCAGTGTGCCATGGCACACTGGTGTGCCACAAAGTGACACTTAGTGTGCCTCAGAGCCACATGCTGGGAATGTTGTCCATCTCTCTGAGCATGAGCCTTGCCAATTAGTTGGAGAAGCGCATGGTGGCAGCTCTGTCGAGTCACCAGTGTCAAGTTAGAGTGGGGAGGAGGATGGGATTACACTGGATACCTGGGTGTGCCTGGTTCTGGAGGTGCGGAGAGGGATTAGGTTAGAGCTTGGCTTGGAGCCTCTGGCTCTGGGGAAGTGGAAAGGGATTAGTTTATATATATATATATATTGGGTGTGCTGAAGTGTACCATGGGGTGATAAAGGTTGCTGAGCACTGGTGTAAAGCATGTTGACCTGAAAATCTGGTATATTGCATTTAGGTGGGAGCATTCACAACTGACAGCTGTTACAGTCTGTACTGATGACATGACAAGCCACTTGGAATATAGTACAGCTTAGGCCTCCTGTTTGTTCTGTGAATGAGTCCATGTGTATACTTGCTTAGGGCTTTTGACCTTTATTCAGCTCATTTTTAGTTCTCCACATCATTGCATATAGCATAGCTACTGCTTAGCCATTTAAAAATACAATAGCTATATTGAACTGGGTAGCACCAATCTGGCCACCCCGAGACAGAAATTCTCTGCTTTCCAGATGAGAGCCACACAGCATGAACAAGTACCGTGTCCTTCCCAAGCAGTGAACCTCAGGTTCCACCTGGAAGGGCCCAATTGAGTGCTTGAAAGAGTTTCCTGTAATGCAGTTCTGATAACAAAACTGCCAAGGGTGGAAGTGTTATGGGATTGGGCTTTTTCCTTTTTTTTTGTTTGCTTTGTGTTTAATGTGCTCACCCCTAAATGCTACTAGGAAACATACTCAGATACTCTCTGTCACTAAGCAGCCAGCAGGAAATAATTCATGCTGGTCATGGACAATGATAATCATGACTACATTTGCATTAGAGAGTCAGAGAGGAAAATCTGTGTTCCTGTGGCAGGGTGAGCTATGTCCCAAAGCCCCCTGCTGGAGGCTTGTGGACTTGCCAAAGTCCATCTCAGATAAAGGCAATAGATCCTTCTAGCAGGCTAGAGTGGCTGCAAGAGAAAGCACCAATCAGGGGCTAAGAAAGCCATATAAAAGGATATGCAGATCAGAACAGCAGTTTTGGGAAAAATAAACCAAAAGTTACTTGATTAAAAGTATTGTTACTGGTGGGGGGATGTAACTGAGTAAGATCACCATATCCTTCTGTATCAGAGAGGTAAACGTGTTAGTCTGTAGCTTCGAGAACAGCAAGAATTCTTGTGGCACCTTATAGACTTACAGATATTTTGGAGCATAAGCTTCATAAGCATATCCTTCTGAAAACTACTTGAGAGAATGTACACCAGTTTCTGTGGCCAAGTTTCCCATGGTCCCACAAAGTTTGTTTACCACCATCAGTGCTGGCTCTCCAGCGTTCTGCGCTGTTATTTAGCTGTAATTTACCCCTAAATGTTTTTAAAAGCCCATAAGTAGTAGGAATGTTGGTAATGCTGCTAGACAATGTAGACCTTTCATGGTTTGTCAAAGTCTCTGCTTCAGCATCAGTCAGGTCCTGAGGATGCCAGACTCAAGTGGTTCAAACTGCACATACTATAGACACACATATACTGTAGTAGTCACAGCCTTCATTTATAAAGCTAAAAAGTAAACAAAATAAATATAGGAGTCAAATTACAGAAATATATTCATTTTGTCCACATTCAAAAATGGGCATTTTTAGCGTTTTAGTTTTGTAACGATTTATTACAAAAACATGAGTTCCATCTTAGAAGCAGTTGATTTTCCAAAATATCAAAGTTAAGCCTTGTTCTCCTAGGACAAAATATGAGTCCAGCAACACTGAAGAGTCTCTCATAGGCAGTCGAGGCAGGCAGAGTTGTGTTGGCCATGATGGATGCCTCCCTGATTGTATGAAAGGACCACAGCAGATCCTGGGTGTCTGCTGAACAGGCTAAATACCCATCAAGCTGCCCTGCAGTTTCACTTGTGTGAGAGAACATAATTGAAGCAAGTAATTTCTCCTCATTAGAAGAGTCATTCTGCTGCTTACGTGGGTTGAGTAGGGGCTCCATCTGCTGTCTGGTATAGTCAAGATCTGTTTTGGAAAATAAACTAATGAGAACTAGTATAAAAAAACCGGGGTTACTTATGAAACTAAATAAATAATATTACTGGAAAATTGTGCTGCCAACTAATGAGCTGTCAGATCTAGTTGGCTCTTTTAAATAAATCCAAGGATAAGTTTCCTTTCCTTCGTAACATGTCAGTGTAGAACTAAACCTGTGACAAATGAATTAAACATACACATTTTATTTTTTAACACACAAATATTATCTAGTAGGTAAAAAAAGAAAACAACAGAAAACAAAACCCAAAATTCTCACCTAAAAACAACCAGTCAAACTGAACACTCTTTCTGGCTGCCTGTTGCTGCTATATTGCATGGGAGAGCCTGTGATGACAGGCTGTACTGCTTTAACACTGCTTTGACTTACCGTTTCTAATCACAGCAATCATCCTTGGTCCAAACAGTCTGACACTTTGGTAGCAAGATGGCACCGACAATCAATGCAGGGTCCTCAAACGTTTCTCCAGAACACTTCTTAATACCACACTGAAGCACATCTACCAAAGTCTGCAGAACATGGAGGACATCTTGAGCCTTTGCTGCTTTGAATCCAGCTGGTATAATGTGGGAAGCAGCTATCCCATCAGTGTGCTGGTCTCTGCTCAGAGATTATTTAATGCCTTCGCCACTGGGCACATGCCTGTGGCATATTCTGCCAAGAAAGCTAGCTCTACTGGGTTCAGCCTGTGGAATAGTTCATAGACATTATTTAAGTTAAATACAACATGATCAGGGTTAACAAAAACAAAAACAAAAAGAAAAGTAGAAGGCAAAGAACCATTACTTACCTGTTAATTCCAAGTGCTGCAAAAGCATTTCTGATGTCCCCTTCTCCTTGTTCATTCAGTATGAGCAGAACTCTATCCACAGTCGTAATTACAGAGCTCCATCTTGTCTGGTTTGGCTGAATGAACTATAGGGGGTTATGCAAGGGCCTTCAGAAGGGCGAGCTGAGGATCAGACAGCTAGCAGAGGAGAAGCGAGTGCACAGAAAGCACACTAAGGACTTGCCAGACACCCACTACATCTGCAAGAGATGCAGCAAGGACTGTCACTCTCATGTGGGTCTTCATAGTCACAGTAGACGCTGTAAATGAAGTCCTCAATTGAAACTATAAAGGGCATGATCCATAGTCTATGCAGACTGAAGGATGCCTACTACTACTGCTATAGCTTGTACTTTGCTTCCACCATTTCTACTCCAGTAGCTGAGCATCCCGTTTTATTTCAAAGTGCTTGGCATTTGGTAAAAGTGAACTTGGCCACCTTTTTGTAGTATCATCTGATTCAGCCTGCACAACATCAACTGATGAAACCATGTTCCACAAGTAGCATGCACAATGGTGGTGTTTGGGAAGGTAGTACTCACAGCCATTATCTGTAACCAGGGTGTGTGCAATTTTATGAAATTCAGCTTTGTTTTCCTTTTCATCATCATCATCATCGTGTTTCTTCCTTTGGTTCCAGACTGCCTTCTTCAGAATTCTGATGGTTTTATCTGCCAAATTTTTTGAAAGCTTTGAGGAAATGTGACCAACTATCCATCAAAGTTCTATATGTCTTTTCTGTTGTTTGATATTCTGAATGAATGTCATCTATGGCACTGGCCAAACCATCAAAGGTGTGCAAGCCTTGTTGATACCTATGTGCTAGTGCAGTAGAATATGTCTCCAGACTCTTTGGATCAATCCAGTGAGCTCTTACAGCAATGAAACTGCAGCACCTAACTATCCAGAAGTCTGTGGTGGTAGCACCAGATGCCACTTCTCTTATGGCATCAATCAAATCGTGCTTTTGGCAGCATCAAAGTTCTTTGTAAGAAGAGTAGGTCTTGATAGGATGGTAGAGTTAGGAAGTAGATTGTGAATAAGATCTTTAAATGCTGGTAACTTGACACCACTGAATGGGTGGAGGCCTTCAAAGATGTGCTTCATCCCTGCATTGTCCACTGTGGCCCGTGATACACATGTAATGGGATTTGCCATGGTGTCAATCTTGAGCTGTTTGATTGTGGAACCAGAAGGATGGTCTGATCCCTTCTTTCCAGTAGAAATAAACCTTCCTTATTTCTCCAGCTGATTGTGGTGTTTTCACTGAAAACAAAATGCAATAAAATAAATTTCCAGATAATATTTCAATTGACTTCTACTTATAGATTAATGGCTAATTTAGCAATGAGTGAGTGGGAAACTTTTTTTCTTTCCAGTGTTTTCTGCTTTTGGGGCAGTAAAAGAAACTATTTTATTCATAATCACAAGTTTCTTTCATAAACAGTCTACTTTCCTATATAAACTGCTTTGTAGAGGGAGTGAAAGTTGCAAATGAGTTATATTCCAAAAATCAGTAAGTTGATTGTTTGAAACTAGGAATGCACTTCTAAATTACAGTCGTGCATCTACATGCACTTGTTCTCTTTGTCTTTAGCATTATGACTGTAGAATAATTTAAAGAAAGCAAAAGTGTCTCACATAATTTCAAAAGCTTTGGCTCTCCTTTCCCCGATAAACAATTATCATTAGCAATATTGTTATGCTTTTCAGTCATGATTATGATTGGTTTTTCCCACATTGAAAGCTACTGTACTACATTGTGTTCTACCACTGTGAGAGTGACTCCTGACTTGCATAAGTGGGCTGGCTCACATTTGCCCAAATTCTGAAAATGATGTAGCTTCATTTATATGTAAAACAGTGCTTGTATTTGGACTCTTTAAGAAGGCTATAGAAACATCCAAAATAAATTGGCTTAGCTCCTTCTTTTATTCAAAATTTGAATCCTTATTGGTACAGTAATATGTGTGATGCTAAGGGCATCAACAAAGCTGTAACTTTTAAAATCTGCAATTTTAGCTCTGTTTGATTCCAGATTTCTAGTAAAGAGTAAAAAAGTTCTTCAAACTGGGTAACGAGCTACTTAAATATGAAACATAAATAATTAAAAACCACAAAACATGAAACAAGTCTGAGTTAGCAGTCTTTTGAGAAACTGCAACTGAGAAGCATTACATACATTGTTAAATAAAGTCAGTCCAACAATGTACAATCCATATAAAGCTATCACCATAAATGAAATTGGACCACAAAAGAAAAGAGAATTTTACCTATCTCAACATGCTTCTTTACATTTGATGGTGATTTTATGTACACTGTTATTTCCACTGTGTTTGGTTAACAAAGAAGACATTTGAAGGTATTCCAAAAATCCTGTAACATCTTTCAATTCAAAAAGATTCTCAAGGTATGGCCAGGGGGAACCATACTGTTGTCCACCATCTTTTGTATAAAACAGCAGTTGATGAAGAAGATGTTCATTATGGAAAACTTTAAATACTGGTTTTGGAAAGGCTTTGATGCGGCTTTTAAAAAGGCTTCTTCATTGGAGGGGTCATTGTGCTTGTAGTTTAGTTACTTTTTTAAAAAAATCATCACTGCATGATGATTGGATACTTTGCATATGTGACTGTGCTTTAGTGAATCAGAATGCTGGCTTGTACAAATGTCGGGGGGTGACAAAAACAGCAAGTTACAGAGGGCTTTCAGCAATGGTAGCAGAGTAAAAAGGAGAATGTTTTCTTTAAAAAACCTTCTTGTGTAAAAGCCAAAATATCACAAAAAATAGTTTGAGTAAAGTACAAATAACTCCTGTCATACTTGCATAGTATAACTAAGTATTTTTGACTTCATTATTTTTGACGTCTGCACAACTACAGCCAGTCCATCTTTGGAGCTCAAAGGGTGTGTCTACACTAGAAACTGACACTGAAGTTAACTTCGCAGTTAGGCACTACTTTGAAGTAGCCAGCAGAGAGTTTACACATATTTTTCCCTTACTTCAAAGTTAACTGCGAAGTAGGGAGGCCAACTTCCAAGTCCTTACTCCATTTCCAGGAATGGAATAGTGCCCTACTTCGAAGTTTAACTTCAAAGTAGGGTGTGTGTAGATGCTCAAGCAACTTTGAAGTTATTTTTGTAGTGTAGGCACACCCAAAGTGTGTAGAATGGCTGGCTGGCTGGCTGGGTGAGACCACAGCAGCCTTATGGACAGCTCCCTGTGGAGAGCTTATTACTGATTGGTGGACTAAGCAGCGACTTTGAGACAAACCCTTGAGGTGAAGGCAAAGACACTGCCTCTGGAAAAGAAACCTTGGAAGCACCACTCTATTCCAGAGTGAGAACAGACTGAGGGACAATACAGAGGACTTAGAGAAGAGCTCTTTTGCGCGTGTATCTCTGAAGAAGTTTGTTTGATTGACGCACAGATTGACACAGAGGACCAAATCACCAAAGAACCTCCAGGAGAGAGAGAGTTCAGCACATGCCCATTGCCAGCGGATACTTGTGAGAAGTAAGTGTGACCCTCTTACAGGTGCATTACCAAAGTCCAGAGCATTGCAATTTCTCAAAGTGAAATTATGAAATCATATATTTCAAGTCAGCAAAATGTAGCGCCATCAACAACGACACAATATTCTGATCTAGTCTTTATACCTTTCCACCCCTTATTAACACAGTCTAATAATAAATAGTGCTTATAATGTAGGTCATTTAAAAATAGGATCCAAACTGTGAGATTCACAAAGAAGGAGTTGCATACTCAGACCACAGTTCCTCAATGTATGTAAGCACATGCTTGACTTTCAGGGCATGAATAGTCCTTTTGAAATCAGAAAGACTAAAATATAGTTAAGTACTTCTGTCAGTCAGGAACAAAATGGGGAACTTGTGTGTTGCCCATTTAAATGTTACCCATATCTGAATGCATATTAGTTATTTCAGGTATAAATTAGCTACCTAACTGAGGATAAACACATCTATATTTTGGATCTTTTCGTGTGTATATGATATTATATTTAGAGAGTCTGAAAATCTGTCAATGTGACCTTCTTTAGGATAATGAAGTTCAGCCAAATGGTTAAATGCATAGAATTTGTTTTTCTTTAAAAAGGAAGACAGCAATGTGCAAACCTATCCATGTACCTTCGTTCTTATTGATGTTGTTTAAAAGTGATAATCCCTTTCCATGAGTAAAATGCAATTATTCTAAGGCCATTAAGACTGTGGAGGAGTTGTATCCACCTATGTGCTTCAGTCTATCATTCTGTGGAAGAGGTTGAACATCCTATTTTATGCATGACAGCATTAAAAGGAAGGCAGAGAAGGAGACTGAACTTTAACAAAAAGTACTGTTTTATTAACAGCACTGAAAAGAGTAAGAAGACATGCAAGAAAAAGTAATCAAGGCAATGATAATTCCTTGGTATTATGCAGCAATGTCTTACACTTGTTTACACTTGAAAAAGATAAGTAAGTTGCTAGATAGGAACAATGGGCTAAATTATTCTCAGTCCTAAAACAGCTGTGCAGGAGGCTTGGTGCGATGGAGGTGGGGTGGAAGTGGGGAAATAAGGAATTGCACAGGTAACCCATTTGTGAGCATGTTAGAGGGCTGATCCCTACTCTCCATAGTTAATCCAAAGAGTCTTACGGCTCTGCGTAGGGGACCTTGGTTGTTTAGCTCAATCTGCAGCATTTTCAGCTCTGGAGGTCCCCAGTTTAGTGCCTTCCATGGTAAGCATTGTGCACTCACAAAACCAACCAGCCACGTTGCAGCATTAGGGCTAGCTAACTTGCAAATGAATATTGGCTGATCACCTGAACTCTGGTGAAAAAATACAAGCTCAAAAGTTCACCATCATTTGCTTAGTGTCTCATGGTTTCTTGCTTATGATGCAGCTTCTGAAGTTACTTAGTGGTGTTACGAATGAAGGACATTGGTGCCCCACTGTTATTTTTCACATTACTGCTGCTTCCAGCCTTCCGGGCTTCAGTTTAGGCAGAAATGTAAGCGCTCCAAGCCCAATTCTGTTGTACAAGGTGGTTCAAAGTAGCCTGAGATAAGCTACTTTGCCCTCATTCTCAAGCAGCCTGTTGAAATCAGAGCAGAGGACAGCACTAGGAGAAGCCATGATTTGCTTTGAGCTGATTCAGATTGCCTTTGCCTCAGGAATTTTAGCCCAGTCTACCCAAACTATTGGACTTGGAATCAGGAGACTTTGATTCAAATCCCAGCTCTGACGTGGACTCATCTTGTAACCTCAGACAACTTAGGGAAATTTCTCACAGGTACCCACTCTGCTTTTGGGTGCCCGATTTGAGGTGTCTACAGTCAGACTTTTAACAGGTGCTAATTGCCCACATTTCCCATTGGCTTCAGTTACAATAAAGTCGTGACATTCGTGAGTACAACATTCGCAAATTCAATTATTCGTGAATACTGCTTCCCTGGGGCTCCAGGTCCTGGAGAACTGGCAGCTGCTGCTTCCACAGGACTCTGGGTGGGGAGTGCTGGAAGCCACCACTTCCTCGGGGCTCTGAGGCCTGGAGCACCGCTGCTTCCCTGGCGTTCTGGGGCCTGGAGTGCTGGCAGCCACTGTTTCCTCAGGGCTCTGGAGGGGGAGAGCGCTGGCAACTGCCGCTTCCTCCGGGTTCCGGACCCCCATATTCGTGAAAACTGACATTTGTGAGGGTTCTGAACACGGAGCCCTAGCAAATAGTGTGACCCTACTATACTTATGCCTTAATTTCTTTATCTGAAAAATGGGGATGCTAATGTATCCCATGTGAATAACAAGACAATCTTTTCAATCGTATTAACTAGGCTGAGTTACCTTATTTGGAGGTAATGATGTTTAATTCATTAACATTTGATATATGATTTGAAGTATTTGCACATGAGGACCTATCAGAACTTTCAGGATTATTATTATTATTATTATTATTATTATTATTATGTCACTGGAAGATAGAAAGGAATAATTTCTCCCTCTTTAAAAATGTCAGCCATTGTTGATGACCTTGAAATGCTGCAGCTACCATGGTATGTGCCAAAGGAAATCCTGCATCCTTATAGGTCAAAATGTCCACATATTCAGAATGTTTTTACTCTTCTACCTAATGTAAGTCGTGTTTCACAAGATGAAAGCAAGAGGCACTAAAGGTGCCTGCTTTTATTTTCAACTTGCATCTCAAATAAAAATATATCCTTAAGGGTCTTCATATGAATGTCCTTCTTAATTGTTTCTCCTCTGGGTATCCATTTCACTTCACAAAGGGAGTGGACTTCTTTGGCTATAAATAAGCTGACTCTGAAGGTGAGATGTTTCAGTGCAAAGCAAAAAACAAAACAAAACAAAAAACAAAACTGCCACCTAAATGAGACCAAAGGGAAGCTATCTGGGTATGGATGAAACTATCTGCATATGGATACACTGTGTGCGGGTATCTGCTGTGATTGTTAGAGTGGAGAAATATTTGCAGGAAACTGTTTTGTTTTTATTTGTGAAACTTTTTTATTTGAAACTTCACCCGCTCCACAACTGTCAACATCACTGTCATTTTCTGTTTTTCACAATGTTTTTGTAATATTTTTTGCCATTTATACCATAAAGTTTTTATAAGTCTCACTTGCTGAAAAGCTTGTGTACTTACTGAGAAATGCAAGCATACTGTTCAAAGATGATTATGGTTAAAAACAACAACAACAAAAACCTGCAATCATTTCACATAAAATGGGTCCTTTCTAAGCCCTGCCCAAAGATGGGGAGGGGCTTCCAAATTTTATTTTTTTAAAAATCTCTTCCCCATTACAGTCAGTTGGGATTATATGTGAGCCCCCCATCAGAGTCAATGGCATTCCCATGGAGTCTGGCTTTCAGATTCTGCATCCATGTGTGTTTAGCAACATTACAGTTTTCATTCAAAATAAATAAGGGGAATTCCTTCCTCAACTGAAAAATGTAATACAATTGTAATTATGGGATTCCAGTCAGCATGCTCTAGCTGCTCTCTCCTTCCTGTAATTTGATTGTGATGTTTTGTGTGTAACCCTTCTGTTAACGCCAGATGACTGCCAGAAGGGCCGGGTTCAACTCTTGTGGAGTATTCCTGTCAAGGATACAACCAACCGGCTCGAGCCCCCACCCAGTGGCCTGGGACAATTTCACCCCCGTGCTGGGTGCCTGTAAGGCGGTTCTCCCCCCCCCGCCTCGCAAGCACAGAGTCTGAGATAGAAATGGCTTGTTTAATGACCATAACCTACCCCAGGATTACAGTGACTGATGCAGTATATCTAAGCAAAGAAGAGACAAACCCCCTTCACCCAGATACCATCCCCATATGCAGTAGAACCCAATCTCTTGCTGGGGCTCTTGGCCCTTTACCCCACACACAGTTACAGGATGTACCTTCTGCAGTGCAGTCCCAAACCCAGATACATCACCAGGGCAATACTGGCTGTCCACTTTTCTGCAGCCTTCCCTTGCTGCCACCAGCCACTGCTCCTACCTGCCAGTTGCTGTCGCTCCTACCCACCACTGTCACTCCCAACCCCATTGCTTGGGATCGCCCTAAGGCAGAACCCTCTGATTTCAGCTCTGCGTGGCTTCAGCTGCCACTCTGTGATTTCAGCTCCTGGTATCTCTCATATGGGGTTTCACAAACACCCCAGTATCAAGCTCTATCTTTCAACAGGTGGGGAGGGTTAGGCAAGCCAGGCTTATTACTATATGGCCAAGGCATAGGCAGGGCCATGGCACTCAGCAAGCTGGCTCAACCACTACCCCTCCCCTCTCTCTCACAATGCTTTAAACCAGGGAGCGCTGTGTAATCAATGTCTTACACAGCTAAGGCGACTGCCCTGTCCCCCACAACAACCCAGAGCATTGGTGAGATCTCACAACTCCCGCATTAAGTGTCAGCTTAAATTGTGATTTTACAACTACATGTTTACAATAGACCAAATCTCATGGCTTACTTGCTACCCATTAGGCTTTGCCTGAAAAGGTATCACACATGCACACCTTTTGCATTCTCATGCAAATGATCACAGGGAGACTCATTCCTCCCAGCCTTCAGCAGCATTGCATTCCTTCTGCCACATTCCCTACATGTGTGTTTAGCAACATTACAGTTTTCATTCAAAATAAATAAGGGGAAATTCCTTCCTCAAATGAAAAATATAATACAATTGTAATTATGAAATTCCAGTCAGCATGCTCTAGCTTCTCTCTCCTTCCTGTAATTTGATTGTGGTGTTTTGTAAATCAATAGCTGTGTCTACACGTGCACGCTACTTCGAAGTAGCGGCACTAACTTCGAAATAGCGCCCGTCGCGGCTACACGCGTCGGGCACTATTTCGAAGTTAACTTCGACGTTAGGCGGTGAGACGTCGAAGTCGCTAACCTCATGAGGGGATCGGAATAGCGCCCTACTTCGACGTTCAACGTCGAAGTAGGGACCGTGTAGATGATCCGCGTCCCGCAACGTCGAAATTGCCGGGTCCTCCATGGCGGCCATCAGCTGGGGGGTTGAGAGATGCTCTCTCTCCAGCCCCTGCGGGGCTCTATGGTCACCGTGGGCAGCAGCCCTTAACCCAGGGCTTCTGGCTGCTGCTGCCGCAGCTGGGGATCCATGCTGCATGCACAGGGTCTGCAACCAGTTGTCGGCTCTGTGGATCTTGTGTTGTTTAGTGCAACTGTGTCTGGGAGGGGCCCTTTAAGGGAGCGGCTTGCTGTTGAGTCCGCCCTGTGACCCTGTCTGCAGCTGTGCCTGGCACCCTTATTTCGATGTGTGCTACTTTGGCGTGTAGACGTTCCCTCGCAGCGCCTATTTCGATGTGGTGCCGCGCAACGTCGAAGTTGAACATCGACGTTGCCAGCCCTGGAGGACGTGTAGACGTTATTCATCGAACTAGCCTATTTTGATGGTGCTACATCGAAATAAGCTATTTCGATGTTGGCTTCACGTGTAGACGTAGCCAATATGTTTTTCCTTTGGGCTGACAAATGAGGGGGGATAGTTTATATTGACTACTATCTATGACTTGTGAATCTGTTTCCTTATCCCAGTTCTCTAGAATTGGCATTTGATTGCATCACATTTTCTGAGGAGAGGTTGACTTCTTATCACACCTAAGGCAGGACAGCTCAAGACCATACTTCAAGAAAAGCAAACTTGGGAAGAAAAATAGAGTTTAAATGTTGGTATGAGGCATCATTTTAAACTATCCTCTTCCATCTCTGCTTCAAAGACTTAGTTTTTATGCTTTCTATGAATACACTGCAGCAAACAATGTCTCTTTTAATCCCAAGGAACCTTACAATACGTATATTGTGAAGGAAGTCAGTTGAAAATCCTCTTCTGAAATTTTTTTCCACTGCCAGTGTATTATGCATTCCTAGGGATTTAAAACAAATCATGTTTGCAGGATGTGCTTAAGATCAGTTAACTCATTTGCTCTAACAGCTCTTCTGAGTTTCTCATTCTTCTCTACTCCCAGGATTATTATTCTTTTGCAGAAAAAAAATAGCAGCTCAACAGACATCAGGCCAACCAGGTCTGCACACAATAGCTGCTGTATTTCTGATTATGCAGGTGCAGGGATTTGGAGAGCACTGGAAGCTTAGTTTAAATGTGCACGTTACAGTTAGTGTGTGGCTCCTCAATATTGTTTGCCTTGTGTTAGTAACAGCTGGTAATGGTTTAAGATTATTGGACATTTGTTTTGCAATAACCTAATATGCACTGAGTTTTAGTTCCTAATTTCCCTGTTTGTTGAAAGCCTGCTTAACTCAAATATAAATGAACAGCATCAGGGTGAGTGAAACAAAATGGACTCCAAAGAGGAGTTGAAATCAGACTGCTTAGGAACCTTGGGTGGATTAGCCTTTCAAGAGGGAATAAGCATTGAGCAGCTGGGTCTGAGAAGTGTGTTGTCAATCAGGTACTTGAAAATAAAGGCAGCATGAAACACTAAGGAAACAACTAACAGGAGCAGCAGCGCCAAAAGCCACTGCAGGCCCAGGGGCCAGGTAGGGGAAGGGCCTGTTTCCCCAACCCATGGAAGAGGTGGAGCCAAAGGCAGAAGGGGCGGGCCTTAGGGCAGTCAAACCTGGAGCTCTCCCTACACTCCCTCAGAACTGCATGCTGAGGCATTTCAAAGAGGCCCAGAGCTCTGGCCCCCAACACAGCTACTTTGACAGTGGAGGTAGCAGGAGCTAAAGGCCCTTTTAAAATGCTGGGTCCCAGCATAACTGTCCCCTGCCCTCACACATCATCAGGCCTGATCACGGGAATTTGAAAACATAGTGGCTATTTTATGTTTGGTTTGAGGGAAGCATGAGTTGATCCTTTCTTCCAACTCAAAGAAAAATGTTAATTATTTTAGAATTATTTTTTCTGAATAAAAAAAGGTTGTCTTTTTTTTTTCTAGTATGAAGCCAAAGTCCCAAACTGGTAAAAATGTTTTTGAAAACTAACTTTTTATTAAAAAATGATCAACAATGAATGTTCTCCATCAAAATTTTCCTTTTGGGAGGAAAACATATTTTAAAATTTCAAGTCATTCTAACCATTATGATAAAACAGACTGCATGACAGATGATAGATAAGAGTTATTTTTAACTTTCACAGCCCAGTTTTGAGATGACAGAAAGCTAGCTCAAATATAAAAAGACCTACCTAGAATCAAACTCCAAAATATATAGCTATGAAATCATCAAACCATGTGTATGGTGATGCGATGAGACACGATGCTGCTCACATCACAATGACATGATGCAAGATCAAGATTTCATAACACATACAACCTGATGTCATTTTGGCCTTACATGACACACTTCTGTGAAACATTAAAGTTTCCTTAGCTTGCTTGTGGCTTTTTCTACCATCGCTTGGACAGTGAAAAGAAAGGGATTTTTCTTTTTAACCACAGTTGGCAGGGTACAGAATACCAGGTTGTCCTAAAAATGAAGATGGGCATTTACTGAAACCTGTTCCACAAGATGGGTTTAGCTTAATGAAAGTGAATAGTCATGGCTGTTGGTTACTCATAGTAGTAGCATAAACTCTTCTTAATTGGGAGACATTTAGCCAATTCCAGGTGTCAGTTTGGTGCTTAACAATGTGCTTATTAGGTGTAAAAATCTTGGCTCCACTTTTTTAATCCAACATTTGCCAAATAAAGACTAAGGGCCTAATTTTCCTCCAGTTTTAACTGGATCTGGGGTTCCCCTGCTCCCATAATTTTGCAGAGTCAAATATCCATGGGGACATTTTTTTTTGCACCTGTAGGTACCAAATTATGTCAGTTACATGATCTGTGACTGCATCTAAGTAACTGTAAGGGCCAATATGCTTCACACACACAAAATGGGCAGCGACTATCTAGGAAGGGGTGTGGCAGAAAGGGATGTAGGGGTTAAAGTGGACCACAAGCTAAATATGAGTCAACAGTGTGATGCTGTTCCAAAAAAAGCAAAATCAGTCTGGGTTGCATTACCAGGAGTGTTGAGAACAAGACATGGAAAGTCATTTTTGCGCTCTACTCTGCACTCATTAGTCCTCAGCTGGAGTATTGTGTCCAGTTCTGGGCACCACATTTCAAGAAAGTTGTGGAGAAATTGGAGGGGGTCCAGAGAAGAGCAGCAAGAATGATTAAAGGTCTCTAGAACATGAGCTATGAGGGAAGACTGAAAGAACTGAGCTTGTTTAGTTTAGAAAAGAGAAGACTTAGAGGGGACATGGTAGCAGTTATCAATTACCTCAAAGAGGGTTAGAAGGAGGAAGGAGAAAAATTGTTCTCCTTGGCCTCTGAGAATAGGACAAGAAGCAATGGGGTTAAATTGCAGCAAGGGAGGTTTAGGTTGGACATTAGGAAAAACTTCCTAACTGTCAGGGTGGTCAAATATGGAATAAATTGCTTAGGGAGGTTGTGGAACCTCCATCACCAGAGATATTTAAGAGCTGTTTAGATAGACATCTATCGGGTGGGCTAGACAGTGCTTAGTTCTGCTGTGAGGGTAGAGGACTGGTCTCAATGACCTCTCGAGGTCCCTTCCAGTTCTAGTGTTCTATGATTCTATGGCCGTGTCTACACTAGCCCCAAACTTCGACATGTCCATGCAAATGGCCATTTCGACGTTTACTAATGAAGCGCTGAAATGCATATTCAGTGCTTCATCAGCATGCGGGTGGCCGCGGCACTTTGAAATTGACGCGCCTCGCCACTGCGTGGATCGTCCTGACAGGGCTCCTTTTCGAAAGGACCCCACCTACTTCGAAGTCTCCTTATTCCCATGAGCTGATGGGAATAAGGGGACTTCGAAGTAGGCGGGGTCCTTTTGAAAAGGAGCCCCATCGGGACGAGATGCGCGGCGGCAGGGCGCGTCAATTTCGAAGTGCCGTGGCCACCCACATGCTAATGAAGCACCGAATATGCATTTCAGTGCTTCATTAGTAAACTTCGAAATGGCCATTTGCGTGGCCATTTCGAAGTTTGGGGCTAGTGTAGACATAGCCTATGAGTAATAAATAAAAAAAACATCAAATTCTTGTCTAGTGCATTTGTTTACAGTAAAGAAAAAGGATGTTAAAACTTACGTTGTAAGGTCACAGAAAGAAGCCAGGTATTTTTAGTCATTTTAACATCACAATCGTAGGGATGTTTATTATTTAATGTATAGACTGGTGTCCTAGGAGAACAGAGGTGGTACATACAAAATGTTTACAGATGTTCAAATAATGTGAGATAAAAGTTGTGGAGGTGTTAGAGTTCAAATTCAGAATGTGTGAATTTAAAAGCACTCTTACAAGGAATCAGTCAAGTACAGTCCCCTTATTTATTTGTACTCTGAGTGAGACAGAGCAGAGGGTGAGAGCACACTAAACTCAATGTGTTGCCACCACATTCAGAGTGAACAAGATATATTTCCAGAGAGAAACATTGGGTTATGCTGGAGTTAAGGCTGCAGTTTGGGAAGCAGGAAGGCAAACAGAATGTAGACTGGTATCAAACAACCATTGGAAAGCAGGAACAGTTCTAGTTAGAGTCAAAACTCTTAGAGAGGGCAGAATTATGGAAGGGAGTGAGATGGAAGAAGAGCCTATAAATCAGTTTTATTCAGTTCTAGACCCAGTTTTGAGAGAGCATGTTGTCAGGTCCCTAAATGTGGTGTAGCATGTATCAGAGAACAGTTAAGACCTTCGGGAGAGGTAATGTTGGCTATTCTTGTCTCTGAGAAGATGGTGTTGGTGTTTAGAAAGGGTGACCATCCATCCCATTTTTCCCAGGACAGTCCCTTCTTTAAGCTGTCTCACAGATGTCCTGACTTTTTTAAGAAAATGAGCAAATTGTCCCATATTTTGTGGGGCTCCTGTTCCCCGGCACTCATCTTGAGCCGACAGGTTCCACTGCTGGGGAGCTCTGCTGCAGGGATGGTGGGTAGCTGGTGGATAGCTCTTCTTTGGGTAAATTGCCCTGTTCCCCAGTGCAGCACACCCCGCTGCGGGGACCTCTGCCACTGGGTGGCTGCCGCATTCCCTGGTCCCCCTGCTGGGAGGCTGTGCAGCCCCCATTCACACTGACACACTGTGGGGCAGCAGCCCTCCCATTGCTGAGGAGCCCTGACATAGGACAGTAAATCCCCTATCCCCATAGGCTGGTGTCCCGTGTTTGCCATAGAGCAGTGTAGTCATCCTATGCTTAGAACAGAGAACTGAGTGTTGGCAATCCATGGAGATACACTTTCAGTGAAGCTTCTGCTAAGAGTTAAGTGGGGTGTTTTTACTCAGAAGGCTTTCCAGGCATGTAGTATGGTGTGCTCACTACTACCCCATTTTAGAGAATGCAGGTTACACCTCAAGTTTAGCCATCTCTGCTAGTGAGTGACTAGGAGCTACAGCTCTGCCTCATCCCACCCCCTTGGGATGCCATATACACCTTGGTATAATGGTCTTGGTGCTCTCCTGAATGAAAGGACTGGAATTCTGGCTGATCCTTATGTAGGCTGCGTAATCGCAAGTTAACTCCTTGTGTCCTACCCACAGTGGGGCACCTCTTAAGCGGCCAGACAAAATCTGCACCTCAATTTTTAATCCCTCAAGTGGAAAAATATTAATTTTTTTACAGGGAGGTCTGATTTTTTTCCCCTTTCCCCTTTGCTTTTCAGAATGAGAATACAAACAATACGAAAATACAACCCCCCCCACTGCATACACTAAGCCTCACAGAACAATACCACAAATGATCAGTAACTGGGTGTGTGAAGCTGGATTTGCTTCTTGGTGGCATTGTCACTTTGTGGTATTAGCAATTACACATACGGCAATAACTGTAAAGTGACGGACAGGAATCGAACTCCTCTTGGTTTGTGAATACAATAAATCCGCTCAACCACCTCAGATATGATTCATTTGCTGCTTGCTTTACCGCAGCTCTCATCTGTTGGGATTTAATGTCTGAGTTAGAGAAGTGTATTTTTAATAGCGAGCAGGTAGGATGGCTTAAAACACCTTTGAAAGCCCTCAACATGGCCTATTGTGATAAAACCTATAATTAAAACACAGGAAGCCAGCAATTACTTTATTCAATCTGCCACTGCCACTAGCTGCATAAGGGAACTTCTCATTGTTGCCTTTGATTTTAAATAGCATAATTAACTCTTCTCTCCTGAAGCAGGCACCTACTGCTTCAAGTTGGAACAGTTGCTTTCAGTCAGGTCACATTTTTACTTGATGATTGACCATTTTAAAGTCCCTTTACCAAACTCTCTCTTAAAGTGAAAATCGAGCAGCTTTTGCAGTGCTCATCCCTGAAAGCTAGAAAGTTGTCTTTTCATCGCCATTAAGAAGTCGTGACGGGTTCTTTTATCACGTCCACGTAAAGAGCTACTGTTCACCATTTTCTTCATAGTTTACATTTTCTTGTCTATTAATTTCATAATTATTTCTGTACAATTATTAAGTTTTTACTCCAAAAATGAAATGGGGCCATCATAACACAGTGACTTTATGCAGAAAGCTCCATACCAGTAAGATCATAAGAAGAGCTGTATTGGGTAAGACCAAAGATCCATCTAGCCCAGTATCCTGTCTTCCGAGAGTGGCCAATGCCAGATGCTCCAGAGGGAGTGAAAAGAACAGGTAATCATCACGTGATCTGTCTCCTGTAATCCATTTCCAGGCCCTGGCAAACAGAGGCTAGGGACACCATTCCTACCCTTCCTGGCTAATAGCCATTGATGGACCTAACCTCCACGAATTTATCTTTCTCTTTTTTGAACCCTGTTAAACTCATGGTATTCACAACATCCTCTGGCATGGAGTTCCACAGGCCAAACATGTGCTACATGAAGAAAAACTTCCTTTTGTTAGTTTTAAACCTGCTACCTATTAATTTAATTTGGTAACCCTTAGTTTTTGTGTTATGGGAACAAGTAAATAATTTTTCCTTATTCACTTTTTCTATATCTGTCATGATTTTATAGACCTCTATTATATCCTCCCTTAGTCTCATCTCTTTTAAGCTTGTAATTACTGTTACTTGTGTTTTAATTCTCTGTAAATTATAATTTTGTATTTTGAAAACTCTTACCTCACTGTAACATGCATAGGGCCAGACTCTCATCTGTTATTGACTTCAGTATATCCCCATTGACAGTAGCAGAGGGAGTCTGATTTACGGGAAATCAGCATATGGATTTTGGATTCTGTTCTATTCTTTCAGGCTGTTTCTACACTAGTGAAAATAGGTGCCTGGTAAACATTTGATTTCTAACACATTGTAAAACCCTAGTTTGTGCGAATTCGAGTCTGGCCCAGACAAAGCTGGTTGAGATAAATTTGAGTTCACCTTGACCAGCTGCAGTGAGGTAAAGCTGATTCCCTGTCTTATTAGGGATTCTGAGTGCGTTAGCTATACACATTAAACATCTTGTGAAAACACTCTTATGTATATATGGTCAAATACAGCATTCACAAAAAAAATTAGTCATATATATTAAGGTGTGCATGGTGCCATTAGAAAAAATGGTGTGCCATCATAAACCAGTTTTTGTGCATGCAATGGGGGAAGCCTGTTCCTTGTTCTACAGGACCATTGTGAAGCAGATGTGATGTGGAGCCACATCCTTGGGGCAGGATTTAGAGGTCCAGCCCAGGGGCTTTGCACGCTGAGGATGCCAAGTTCTGCAGGGGATCTCTAGCATGGCTCTGAGCCATGGCTATTTTGGTGCAGGGTAAGGTCTCCTTTCACTGGCTACTGCCCTCAGACAGGTCACAACGTGGACCTAACTTGCATTCCATGGCTTATGAGCAAAATTCTATCTGCCAATGCCAGAGGAGACACCACTGTTGTGAGTTGAATTCCAAAAAGGAATTTACCCCATCGGCTTTGTTTTAAAACAGTTTCACACTATTGCTTGAACAACAAGAATCTTTTGATGGCTCAGCTAAATTTTGCAGTCTAGTGAGAGTCCCTTAAGCAATTAGTTAATGTTTGTTCAGCACACTGATGATTTACATCCCTATATAAGTGCTAAATGGGCCAAATTCTACCTTAATTAACATATGCACATAACTCTACTTTGACTTGCAGGAGAGGAATATATGTGCACGTGTCTTCCTGGGCAAGGTATGACCTTTAATGTATTTATTGACCACACTGGGATATTCCCAAAACTTTAATATAATTTACTCAATAAATCACTGAAGCTGCGTCTACACGTGCACGCTACTTCGAAGTAGCGGCAGTAACTTCGAAATAGCGCCCGTCACGTCTACACGTGTTGGGCGCTATTTCGAAGTTGAAATCGACGTTAGGCGGCGAGACGTCGAAGTCGCTAACCCCATGAGGGGATGGGAATAGCGCCCTACTTCGACGTTCAACATCGAAGTAGGGACGTGTAGACGATCCGCGTCCCGCAACATCGAAATAGCGGGGTCCTCCATGGCGGCCATCAGCTGGGGGGTTGAGAGATACTCTCTCTCCAGCCCTTGCGGGGCTCTGTGGTCACCGTGGGCAGCAGCCCTTAGCCCAGGGCTTCTGGCTGCTGCTGCTGCAGCTGGGGGTCCGTGCTGCATATACAGGGTCTGCAACTAGTTGTTGGCTCTGTGTATCTTGCACTGTTTAATGAAAGTGTGTCTGGGAGGGGCCCTTTAAGGGAGCGACTTGCTGTTGAGTCCGCCCCGTGACCCTGTCTGCAGCTGTGCCTGGCTCCCTTATTTCGATGTGTGCTACTTTGGCGTGTAGACGTTCCCTCGCTGTGCCTATTTCGATGTTGGGCTGAGCAACGTCGAAGTTGAACATCGACATTGCCAGCCCTGGAGGACGTGTAGACGTTATTCATCGAAATAGCCTATTTCGATGTCGCAACATCGAAATAAGCTATTTCGAAGTTGGGTGCACGTGTAGACGTAGCCTGAATGTGCTTAAATGCCTGTTAAATTTGGTAAAATTTTCACAGGCCTGACCTGTTTTCTGGTATATAATTAGACCCAAATCCAGAGTGATTTGAGTCTTTAGTATGAACTTTTCACAACGGCATATCTCTTGCTCATTGCTCCACCCAATACCAGGAAGTAAAAACCAAATAGTTTTTCTAATGAACTGGTGCTGGCTTCAGCAAACATATAATGTTTCACCATATTGGACTCTACACTGGGCAGAGTGGCTTCGTCCACACTAGTAGCATCTGTCTATAGAAGTTACAGTCAGAAGCGATGTTCCAGAAAAACTTCTGTCGACAGACTGCGTCTACACGTAACAGCGGAGCGATCTTTTGATCCACTCTGTTGACAAAAGGGCCGCTGGAGTGTCCACACATTTTTTCGTTTTGTCGACAGTTTCTGTCAACAAAACACATTTTGTGTGTAAATGCTCGGTGACTTTTGTTGGCAAAACCCCAGTTTTGTCTACATAACTATGTAGTGTAGATGTAGCCAGTGTGTGAGGGACAAGAGAGCACCATATGCAATAGGATGGCCCATAGATGCAAACACAGCTCACCCCCCAGCTTTTGATAACTGATGTTACTGCAGTAATAATTTCATTAATTTCTCTTTTGGTCAGTACCTCACAGCTGATGATCCCAAACCTGCATGTTATTAATAAGGAATGGATGAATATTAAAAGCATCTAAATCTCATTTTCAAAAGTCACTGTAGAAGCCAAGTATCAATGTAAGTCAATAGTCCTGTGGTTCCTAGGTCCCTTTGGGATTGGACTTTGTTTGTTGGGTCACTTGGGTGCTTTGAAAAGTTGTATCAAGGGTATAGATTTTACTGTTTTCTTTGAACATGAAAATAATGTGTCCCAGTGATTCACTCTCAATTACAGCATATATTTACATATCTCTTTCTTAGTTCACTGTTGTATGAAGCATAATTTTTGATTATTTATGAGCCATCAAAGATTTTGCAAGAATGAGCTTGCCAGTTTATTTTTTACAGAGAGTGGTGCCTGTTATTGATGCCAAGTGTTGTCAGAATAAGCTGTGAGTTTGATTAAACATCTCTATCATGATGTTATCAAAGCCTCCAGCATCTGAAATATGGTAAACAAATGTGCTAAAGAAGCAGCAAAAGAAAAGTACAACTGTGAGGCACAAATTGGATTTGCTACAATTGTGGGTGTTTGTTAGTCAGCCTCTGTTAATAACACAGTTTGTGAGTAAGGCAATAAAATATGAGTCACTGAAAGGAATGCAAGAAAGTGGTTCTTCAAAAATGCTATCTACTATATATTTTGGAGGGCATCTGTCAGTCTGTCTGTGGTGCCACATTTGTTCAAGAACTCCTCTTAAACCATAAGAGCTACAATCACGAAATTTGGTATGCAGCTTCTTACCATTACTGAAACCAAGGTCAGGGTTTGGTTGTGCCTGGAAAGTGGGAAATGCCTGAAATCCCAAGATTTCCTAGAAAATGGAAAGGGAGGGGCACAGATAGGAGGGATGATATACTGGATGATACTATTAAATCACCCCTAAGTCTTCTCTTCTGCAAACTAAACAAGCACAAATCCCTCATCCTATCCTCATAGGTCTTGTGCTCCAGCCCCTTAATCATTTTTGTTGCCCTCCACTGAACCTGCTCCAGCACATCCACATCCTTATTTTTGTATTTTATATTTTGGTTTGCATTACCTGGAAAGCAGCCAGCAAGTAGGACATAGAAATGATTTTTGCATCTGTTGCTAAATAGCTGCAGAATTGCAAATTTTGATACTTTAATGAGTGTTGTGGAAGGAAGGGATGTGGTTTTGCAAAGATATTTTAGCTCTGAAAGGTTGCTTCTCTGTGAACCTGCTCCAAATGATAAAAATTGGTCATAGCATGATAATGGGGAATTTAATCTCAAAATTTCTTAAGGCACTGGAGATTTTTTAATGGTGTCCCATTATAGATATTCAGTTACTGCTTTTTCTCAGGAAGTAAAAATGTCACTTCGGCTTTCGCCATAGTGGTTCAAGTTCTGTTTGGTAAGCACAGCTCTAGATCAATGACCGGTGCTGATACAGCAGGGTTGGTAATAAGTCACTGCAGATGGTGGAATCTCCCTTTATATCTTCCTTAATTACATCTGGGGTAATAGCGAGACTAACAATTCAAGACCATTATGGAGAATTGATATCCACATATTTATTTGATTCCCTTTCTGTGACTATCCACATGAGCAAATCTACATGGTCATAGAATGCATTTCTGGCCTGTGGTAGTCTTTTTCTCGGTCCATCTGTTAAAAGGAATAATGTGACTGCTGTTTCTTTGAAGCAAATTGACATGATTTACCACTTCCAGAAGTTGAATATTTTACTGGAGATATTCATCTTCAAACTGTCTCCTTGTGTTTCCATGAGAACTAAATCTGATTGTTTTGCCAATTCCTTTCGCATCTACTGAACTCTACTTACTGTAGGTAGCTTCCACCATCATGCAAAAGGCAGCCCCAAGACCTGTGCACCACTTACTTCCCACTTACACCTTGTGTTGAGGGCATAAGTGCAACTTTGGAGGTCCCCAGGAGTTTTGCTTTGCAGTGAATTTCATTTACAAACAAAAAAGTGCTTAACTAACAGAGAGGGACATTACACTTTCATGACAGCTGCAGAAGCCATAGGTCACACCTGTGCATCAGTGCCACATATAAATACAATGAAATATTCAACTGTGTATTTTTTCCTTTGCTATACGTAGCTTTAAAATGCTGCAATATTGTGTTATGAGCCTTTCCTAGCTTCTCAAAAAGCAAGCAGTTCTCTAGCACCTTAAAACTAACACATTTGTTTATTAGGTAGTGAGCTTTCATGACCAAATCTGAAGAAATCGGTCTTACCCATGAAAGCTCATTACTGAATAAATATATTTGTTAGTTTTTAAGGTGCTACAGAACTGCTTGTTTTTTGTAAAGCTACAGACTAACATGGCCACCTCTGTGAGACTACTCCCCTAGGTTGTTATATTAAGGTCTTGGCATTGGTGAATAATTGTTTAAGGAAGTGGCCTTGCTGAGAAAGGAGTGATCGAACGTGCTTAGTATCAGTAAGTTTTACTGTTATTTGTGAGAGGCAGTATTCAATTTCCCTGAGCCGTGACTGGCTGAATAAAATAGATGTGTATTTTACCTTGATGTATGGGACTTTAATCACACGTCTTCCATTACTGCTGATAGGACGCGTAGGGTGAAACCTGAAATGGGAATGCCTTTGTACCACAGGCTGATTGAACTGTCGGGAGAAAACTGTTCTGTGAAGAACTGAGCTTGAGACAGGTTTACTGGATCTTACTTCCTGTGGTAGCCACTGTTATGCGACATCTACCCTGTGAGCTAGGGGTGTAAGTCCCCTACTTCTATACATATCTCCACACTGCTCTCATTGAGCTAGTATCAGCCTAAACAGCACTGTAGCTGTGCAAAATCTGGTAGCAGCAGAGGAACATGGCAACACAGCTGAGCCATGCCTATAGGAGTGTGTTTCTCAGAGGCTGTCTACACTAGCATTCCTCTTTGGAAAGAGGCATGCAAATGAGAGAAATTGAAAATGCAAATGAGGCACAGATTTACACATCTGGCACCTCATTTGCATATTCTTTCCAAAGAGCTTCTTTCAAAAAAAAAAAAGCAGTGTAGATGGAGCCCTTTGAAAAGTAATCCCCATCTTGGAAAGAACCCATCTTCCTAAAAAGAGTATGAAGAAGGCTTCTTCTGAAGATGGGATTACTTTCAAAAGAGCCCCATCTACACTGCTTTTCTTCTTTCGAAAGAAGAATATGCGAATTAGGTGCCAGATGTGTAAATCTGCACCTTGTTTGCATTTTCAATTTTCCTCATTTGCATGCCTCTTTCCAAAGAGGAACGCTCATGTAGACATAACCAGAATGGGCATACAGACGCATTAGCTCTGCTTTAGCCAATGCACTAAAAGTAACAGTTTAACAGGCAGCAGCTTGGACTAGTTCTCCAAGTATTTATCCAAAGGTCTGGGTGGATTTGTTCTCAGGCTGTTAGCCAAAGCTACCACTTGATCTACCAGCAACATTGTTTTTCCTAACACGCTATTTCAAGCAGCGCTGCTGCCTGTCTATCAACAGTGCTGTGTAGAAGGAACCTTTGCCTCTGTATCTCACGTTCCCCTCGTCATTAAGGCTATGTCTCGATGACAGGGATTTGTCAGCAGAAGTTTGTGTCAGAAGGTACTTGTGAGAAAATGTCTGTCGATAGATCACATCCAGACTGCAAAGCTGATCAAAAAAGCCAGCCTCTTTGCCGACAGATAGCGTCCAGGCTGCCCAGCCTCTCTACTGGGATTTTTAGTCTCTCTAGGGACAAGTCCTAGAACACTACATGAGAAATGAATTGCTGCTGATCCTTGCTTCAGTGACCCGGGTATTCTGCTAGCACCAATTAATTTATAAGAAGCAAGGTGAAGTAGAGGCTGAGGACAGTGCTATTTTTGTGTCTGTACTTGCTGGTACTGAGTACCAGCACCCGGGTAGCCTTAGCCCTGGATTCGACTGGGGTGGGTGGGAAGAAGAGAGCCAGCTGCGTACCTACCGGCTCCTCTTTTTGTTTTTGACAATAAAAGCACCGTCTGACACTGAAAAGGTTTGGGCAGGGAGACCCTGGGAACAATGCAGGTTTTGGCTGACTGTTGTGCGCTTTACTATTATTATTAATTTAATTATTATAGGTCATAAAATGAAAGCCCTGGGATGGGGAAGTTTGCATGAGGTACAGCTAATTTCTATTCTGTTTGGAGCAGTATTAGAGCATTCTACAGCACAACTGGAATCGGAGGTGTGGTAGAGGGTGCAAAAGAGGCAAAAAGGAAACCACCTGGGAGACAGCTTATGAAACTGAAGGCAAGACACTACTGTAGATATTTGTGCTTGTTATTCCTTGAATATTGGCTCTTTACCCCAGCTTGGTTATTCAGACAGTGGCGGCTAAGAGGAAGAGATCGGTCAGGAGCACATTACAGAAATGATCATGCTGCAGTCTGAACCTCTCTCTTCCGGCACCCTGGGGATCTGATTGGTGCCGAGTGAGAGAATTTGCTGAACCACGGGAGGCAGTATTGTCTAGTGACATTACCAACACTTCCACTGCTTACTAGGGTCTCAGAAGACACCGAGGGGTAAATTACAGCTAAATAACAGCACAAAACAGTGAGAACCAGGACTAGTGGCTGTAATCAAATTTTATGGAGGCATAGGATATATGGCCATGATAAGTGGACTTTTGGCTAACTAACTCATGCCAGACTATGGATGTCCTCTGACAAGAAAATGCCGGATTAGTGAGGTTCAACCTGGAGTAGCCTTTATATAAGGACTATTTGCATTTCAGTAGTTGGACCCACTCAACCAATTAATGGGAAGTTTTTCACTTCTCATCCTGGCTAACCCTCAGTCTGACCCTGGGCAAGTCATTTGGCATCTTTAGATTTTAGCCAGGCCAGTTGCTGCTCCTGTCCTCACTGAATATCAGATGCTTCATCTGATTTGAGCTTCCATAGCAAAATAAGGTGTTTTTTTTAAAGGAAATGTATCCAGCTCATACAAATTTGTTTTTCATGTAAATAAGTGCTTCTAGCCTCAAATTTGCTTGCATCTCATTATGCAGGTGACTTAGTCATTGACATTCAGACAATCTGCATTTCTTCTCCAGTGCCAGAAAAGCATAGACCGTGACTTTAGTGAAACTCAAATACTTAAGTGTTGTATCACTTAAAATGGCTGTTATTAAACAGTCATATTGCTAAATCATTGCCTGCTTTCGGGTACATTGCCTTTATTAAAGTTCTTATGGGTTTCATCCCAAGTTTCTGCTTTCTTGGAACCCTTGTCCTTACCCAGAAGAAGAGAGAAACAGAAATATATATTGGGAAGATCATCCCTCTTAAAAGCCACATATGACAATTTTCAATACTTGTTATCCACTTTTTTTTCCCCTCTAAAAAGAGAAGGGAACCCAATTGCGCTGGATTTCTCATATGGGAAAGTGTGAGCACTTCATAGCCTTAAGAACCCAAGTTAATCACAACAGGAAAAAAAATCCTACTTACTTTGAACACCTACACAGCCACTTTTAACTCCCTGAACCCAAGAGCTTGGTTTGCCAAAGTGATGCACCCATGCATATGCACTTGCTCTTCCAGTGGGAGCTCTGGACTTGCAGGCGTCAAGGGGTGAAGATGTGCTCATTAATTATAATGTGATATTAGTGTTTTCTGCAAATCCCCTTACTGCCTCTGCATCATTAACAGTTTCTGAACTAGGCTACAACTAATTCACAGTGAATCTTATTTCCACCTAGTATCTTGACTAAGCCATCCCACCACGGAGTAGCTCCCATGCTGCTATGAAGGAAATAAGACTAGCAGGAAGCTTGTAAGACTAGAAGGAATCTTTTGTAACTAAAGGTCTCAATGGTTAATCTGAAAAGTAATCCCTGAGTTTGGGGAAGGGAAGATTGTGCCCCAGATTTTTTTTGTTTTTTGGTGAGGGTATTGAAGAGGTATTACTATTCATTCTCTAAGCTGGCTCAACAAATCAAGAGGTAAACAGAATAAAGCACCAGATAAGAGATCTAATTGCAATCTTCTGTTTCTTTTGGGATCAGGCTGTTCATATGCACTGCAGGAAGAAATGTAGACACGTACCCTGCTGGACTAGCAGTGAATACCGTTTATCTAATACAGAGGTTCTCTAATGCAGGGACAACTGGATGTGTCAGCAGACAACTGTCTAGTGGTTGTGAGGAGGTACCTCTTCTACTTGTGTCCAGCTGACAAAAACAGAACAGACAAATGGGAAGCCAGGGAAAGGGATGAAATGGTCTGCAGGAGCTGATTCTGTGAGCTTTTCAAAAGTGGAAAATATTCAGCACAATAAAGACAAATGAAAATATATTAACTATATCTTCCGTATTAATTTTCCATCTCAGCAACTTCTAGAAATGCAGCATGGCCCCTACATGATTGTAAATAGGTGGTACAAACAGCTATGATTTGTTGCAGGTCCCTTTGGATGGCAAACTGGGCTTGTATCTGGCCTATACAGAAATCTTGTGAATTCCCAGGTTTCTCAGGCCCTCACATTCTGCCATTTACACATCAGGATGGATCACATATTTTCAGCAATCAAAAGTCTCACATGAAAGTAAATATATTATTCTTGTCTACTTCTAGCCCAGTGAAATGAGATAGGCAAGAAGAATGACTGCCTCTAGGCATGGGATATATGGGTGGAGTGGGTGCTGCAGCTCCCCCAGCCTTTGAGCCCAGAGTGGTCCTGTGCCAGGCTCCCAGCTACTGGCACCCAAGCCTAGGGGCTCTGCTACCACGCTGCCATCCCCAGAATCGCTGATGGTGCTCTGGTGCCATTGCCTAGGCTCATGGCCACTGGCCTCAGATATCTGCAACGAGGTTTAGGGTTATGCAGCTGGACCAGGTCTGGGGTGGCAAGGGCTGCTGACAGAGGTAAGGTGGGGCAGAGCTCAGCACACCCACTTTAAAAATTGTTTTAGTGCCTCTGTGACTGCCTACAACCACCACATAGTGTTTTTATCTTAATCATTAATAGATGGTGTCCTACTTTTTTTTCTATGAAGCCCTTGGTTTCTGCAGATTGGGTCCTCCTGCTTTGGCTCTCAGTGAAAATCTCCAGCCCCTCGCTATTGAGAAGTGAGTCTGTTCACTCTTGCAGTTGTAAGTGGAGCCCACTTTAGTATTCCTGGTCCCTTCTGCCCTACACGAAGCTGCATACCAGAATGTCTTAACGTAAGACAATCCCTTTGTCAAAATGCAGTCACTATAACAACATTGGGGAATCCCTGAGTGAAGCTGAACACAATAAAATCCTAGCACAGTAGTGGTGTTACTGGTAGTATAGTCCTGTCATTTGACCTTGACTTTTCCAGAGTGACCTAGCTTTAGTGACTTCTGATTTGCTGCTTTAACAGGTTGACATAATTTCTGCAGGCAAATTCCCTGTCCCACTGCTGATCAATGAAGCTGCTACCCCTCCAGTTAACACATTCTCCCAGGGGACTATTATGTTGTCAACAAAATTTTGATAGATTGCAGCAGAAATAATAGGGAGAGGGTGAATATATTCATTCATATTTCATTTGTTTACTTATCTCATTCTTGCTTTTCTTCCTTTTTGAGTTAGTGTGACTTTTTCAGTTGATCTGTTTGTTTGCTCAAGACCCTTGAATAAATTGAAACCAGAAAGGATTTTTTGCCCAGAGTTTTCCTCAATTAAATTTTTTTTAAGAAGATTCTGTAGATGCTCCTATAAGACTGAAATCCAGTTGGAGAGGAGAAGGATTTAAAGTTTCTGTGTAATTAATTTAATTAATTCTCTGATTTCATGCTGCAACCTATTTCTGCAAATTGGGTAATTTCAATAAGAGGGGGATAATTCAATCCCCAATTAGAATATAAACGCTGCCATACTCAAACAAATGGAGAACATGAATGTAGCCAGCAAACATGATAAATATCTTGTCCCTAACCCAACAGAGTGTTCCTAACAGAGAGAACTACTTTGAAGGACTTGATGGTGTCTTTTTATGGTGCAAGTTTGACAAGGCTTGGTGTGGCTTATACATATCTTTTTGAAGTGCTTTGTAGCATATTTAAATGCCAGGAATTTAAGCAGAATTTGAAAGTATTTGAGCTTTAGGATAAACTGCAAGAGCCACTAACTTCAGTGGAATACACTTTTCACATAGACAATCTTAAGCTGAGAATCTCCTTGAGTTCAAAGACCTTATATTTTGAAAGCCATCAGAGTCTGTGTTTTGTATGTCCCCTGGGTCTCTGGAAAAGGATCTTGCTGCTTTTTCATGAGATTTGTATCCTGTTTATCTATCAGTTATGTGTTCCAGTAAATCAAGGAAGATATAGTGCTAAGGGTTTGTTCTCCTCAGGCTTCGAAACCCTGCTGTTTCAAACTGCTGGTGCGTATTGACTCATTGAAATTATTCTGTAACAAGATTGCTTTAGTAATATGGGGTAAGAATTTTGTGGCTGTACTGAGCACAGACAATAAAATAGCCCAATGATGGCTGAGCTGCTGTAATAGCAGAATAGGAAAGAGGGATTCAGTTCTAGGTTTGTTTTTTGTTGCTTGCCTTTTGTCAGCAGGTTTGTATCTGACATATATAAAACAGTCCATTTGGAATCCAAAGATCAGAGTTTATTCATTTTAAAAGGTTTAGCCATATTTTGGAATTGCTAACATTGAGGATGGAGAATTGAAATGAAGCACATGTTCATCACCATCAGCCTCTGTGGCTGGAGTTTATCTAAGTGTGAATGTGTCAGTGCCCCTGCTTAAAATCATGTAGTCATGCATCAGTCAAAGGATGCAATCCTACAAGCGGATGAATTCTGATTTTAAAGAAGATAATTACGTAGAGTAGGAAACCCAGTTTGCTTTCCAAGTGGTCACCCCTTCTTCTTTCACAAAATTTTCCCAGAAGGAGTTACAAGGAAACCATTCTTAAATGCACTACCTTGTGAAGGCACAGTGCTACAAAGTTTGCACTATGATCATTACGGCTCCAAACAGGGCCATATCATTGCATGATCTTGAATATTATCTTAGACTACCCTTGTCCTGGTGCAAAGAGGTGCTTTCTGGGACCCCCATACAACTGAGATTCCATAAAGTATCACTGAACTGTTCTTGGTATTTAGATTTTCAGTTTGAAATGTATTGGGAGCTTGGTGTTTTGAAAGACGGGGGGCTACTTCAAAATAAGCCTGGTGTGTTATATGCATATATGCCATAAAGGAAAGAACCCATTTCCCCTGTGTTTAATTTAAGGGGGCTTCCTTTCCAGCCTCTGATTCAGCAAGATAGTGATGGCAATGGAATTATTTCCATGCTTAAATAAGGCACGTGCTTAAGTAGTTTGTTGAATCATGGTGTTAATTGTCTACTGCTTTGTAACTCTGCCTGTTTTTAAGGGGAGAGCATAATGTTTGGGTCTAGGGTATTTTGAAGGCTTAAGGGGTTTGGATTCCTTTAAGCAGGATCAAGTTGCTTGGAAATATGAAAATTGTCAGTTACATTTGATCCAATTTTTGTGTCAATGCTGGCTGTTTGGGAGAGGTGGCTTTTAAAGTATGGAAAATGGTCCACATTTTCCAGGGGTTCCCCCTAATGGTGTACAAAGAATAGTTTGTGCATGTGAGGGCTGGTAGAGTACCTTGATTTTCACAGTGTGTGTGTGAGAGAGAGAGAGAGAGAGAGAGAGACCAGTAAAAGGATTTAGGGTAATTTGCAGGTTGGCCTAGGTGGGGCTTTCCTTTCCAAAAGCAGGTGTAGTTACTTCCATCCTCTTTTAATTGATCCTTCTCAACAATATGAATAAAAATTAACTGCAAATCTTTTCTTTTTAAACAACCATTGTGTTATTGTCCTAGTCATGGGCCCAGTGTAATTTCTTACAGTTTTACATTTTCAAGACAAACTGCTGTTTCCCTGCATGAAGCACAACCTTTATAACAAAACATACAAACTGCCTGGTCCAAACATACCAATGGCCTTGCAAAGCTGTTAATTTTCATGATGCAAATTGCAGAGCAGAAAGAACCCATTAACTGAATTAGCAATTCATTAAGGTAAAAGTTCAAGGTCAGGAAACAATCATGGTTTTTAAAAAGGTAGAATTTTGACCTATTGTAATCCAAGTGTATATGTGGTGGTTATATTGTTTGGTTTGGTCTTTTTCTTTAAGCTAATTAGGAAAAATCTATGTCTGAAAAGAATGCAGTTTATGTAAAGTGTCTCAGAAATTCAGAAAAGAAAATAGTTCATGGACAGCATGCACTCTCTGCCTTTTGAAAAGAGGTTATTTCTAACCCAGCTGAGGATTTAAAAGGTGGAAAGGAATTTTGATTGAGTGAAGTATGGTTTTAATTACAGAGGGGAATTCTGTATAGAAGGAGGGTACTTATGCAGTTGGAGAGTGATCCAAAGCTGCAGAAACGAGACAGTTTTCAACAGGGACATTGGTTGTTTTAATTTAAAATCCACTGACAACTTTATTATTATAATATGCGGCTATTGTCGGCCTGCTTGTCCACTTCAGCTCAATGTTTGTCCTTGGTGATTGCAACTTAACAACACTTTAAAAAAAAGAAAAGAAAAAACAAAAGCAGAGTTACCCAAGGGACTTCATTCCATATGAAGGCTCCTTGCATCTGAGGAACTGTTGAATGTTGGTAAACTATCTGACACCTGTGGAGGATTAAATATTAGGGCTTATCTGCACAGTGCCACGGTCCAATTGCAAGGGAGTGAATTGTAGAGACCTTTAAACTGCTGCATTCTGACTGGCCTATTTGGAGCCTGCTGCTGCAGACTGAAAAGTACCTATACTTACTTTACTTTGATGCAGTACCCTTTCAAGTAGGGCTACGTTAGAGCAAACTAAGTATCTTTAGGTTTAGGGGTCAGCAACCCCTGGCACGGGTACCAAGAGAGGCATGAGGGCCTATTTTCATCAGCATGCAAGGTGGGAGCCTCTCCTCCCCCATGCAGCCAGGAGCTTCCTCTAGGCCAGGCTGCCTGTGGATTAACAAAATAGCAGCTAATGCTACCAACCACCACCTAAACAGTAAAGCTCTGCATCTTCATTTATTTATTAAGGAAGCTGCTGTAAGCAGGAATGTTAGTGACTCTAAAAAGTATCACGGGCACTCAAACCCGACATAGAGGTCAAAATGTCATATTTCGGCAGTCTGCCTTGAAAAGGTTGCTGATTTCCCTTATTTCATGCTAGCATTGTCTCCATGGGGAAGTTTAAAATTCTCTACAGCTACGTCTACACGTGAAGCCAACATCGAAGTAGCTTATTTCGATTTGGAGACATCAAAATAGGCTATTTCGATGAATAACGTCTACACATCCTCCAGGGCTGGCAACGTCAGCGTTCAACTTCGACGTTGCGCAGCACCACATCAAAATAGGCGCTGCGAGGGAATGTCTACGCGCCAAAGTAGCACACATCAAAATAGGGATGCCAGGCACAGCTGCAAACAGGGTCGCAGGGTGGACTAGCGCTTCCGGGGCAACAGCTAGCCGCTCCCTCAAAGGGCCCCTCCCAGACACACTCAGCCTGCACAGCACGCGGTTTGAGGAGCCATAGGCACACAGACCCCGGGCGACGCAGGCATGGACCCCAAGCAGCAGCAGCAGCAGCAGCAGCAGCAGCAGCAGCAGCAGCAGCCAGAGGTCCACCCAGCCCTCCCGGCAGGAGCAGGGCTCGCCCTGATCCATGCCATGCGGGAGGCAGCTGAGCACCTCCTTGTTATACCGGAGTAGGAGCTGCCCCCAGGGCAGCAGGGCTCAACCCCCAACTCTGCAGCACCCCGCCTCCCCCTGCCTCACACGCCGCCGCCTGTGGAGGTACCCCACCAGCACCGACTGGTGGAAGCGGCTGGTGCTTGAGGAGTGGGACGACTACCGCTGGCTCAGGAACTTCAGGATGAGCCGGCAGACATTTATGGAGCTGTGCCAGTGGCTCACCCCCGCACTCAGGCACCAGGACACCGCCATGCGGTGTGCCCTCACAGTGGAGAAACGGGTCGGCATCGCTATCTGGAAGCTGGCCACTCCAGACAGCTACCGATCCGTGGGACAGCAGTTTGGTGTTGGCAAGGCCACCGTCGGGGCTGTCCTCATGGAGGTAAGAGGACCCACGGGGGTAGGGCAGGGCAGGGGAGAGGGGCCCAGGCAGAGGAGGGCAGGGCAGGGCGGGGGAGGGCAGGGCAGGGCCACGCACACCCTGCTCACCCCTCATTGGTGCTCTCCCATGTGCTTTCCCTGCAGGTTGTGCGTGCCATCAACGCCATGCTCCTGCACAGGCTCGTGAGGCTGGAGGACCCAGATGCCACCATCGCGGCCTTTGCCACGCTGGGCTTCCCCAGTTGCTTCGGGGCTCTGGATGGGACTCACATCCCCATCCGCGCCCCACATCACAGTGGAGGACGCTACATCAATCGCAAGGGCTACCATTCTATGGTCCTCCAGGCCTTGGTGGACAGCCAGGGCCGTTTCCAGGACATCTATGTGGGCTGGGCTGGCTGCACCCACGACGCTTGGGTTTTCCAGAACTCAGGCCTGTGCCGCCGGCTGGAGGCGGGGACCTACATCCCCCAGCGGGAGATCCCTGTGGGGGACACCACCATGCCCCTCCGCATCATCGCAGATGCAGCGTACCCACTCCGGCCCTGGCTTATGCACCCGTACACAGGCCATCTCTCCGCCAGCCAGGAGCGCTTCAACCAGCGCCTGAACCACGCGCGCCAGGTGGTGGAGTGCTCATTTGGCCTCCTAAAAGGATGCTGGAGATGTCTCCTCACCCGCCTGGATGCGGGCCCCCACCAACATCCCCCAGATTGTGGGTGCCTACTGCGCCCTGCACAATTTGGTGGAGAGCAAGGGGAAGACCTTTTATCAGGGCTGGGCTGTGGAGGCTGGCAGGGCTGACCTGCAGCCACCCGCTGCCCCCAGTCGCCAGGTGGACCCCGAAGGGACCCGGGTCTGGGAGGCCCTGCGGGCCCACTTCGATGATGAGGCCACGGGGTGAACTCTGCCAGGCCCCGCACTGCCCACCCCTTCCTCCACAACACACCCTGCCCCTACACCCACACCACGGAGCACCCAACCGCACCCCCCCCACACACTTTTCCTGGACAAATGACAGCACGCACTTGTGGCTGAACTTAAACTGGTTTTTCTTTTAGAACTTTTTTTTTTAACTATAATTAAAACAAGAACAAACTATATACAAGACCTCTTCTAACAAAAGTATTCTGTACAAATAAAACAATAATAAAAGGGATTGCACATAACGGAGACGTTGGTCAATAAAAAGAAAACCAGGGATGATAAGGAAGGGGAGAACTATTTACATGTGGGGGACGGGGCAAAGGGGGGGCACAAATATAAATGAAATGGGTCAATAAAACAATCCTCTTCTCGGACATATATAACTATATACAAGGGGGGGGCACGTCCCAGGCCCCACGCCCCTAAAGTCCGGCACTGGGGGTGGGCAGCCAGAAGCCCCGCCTTGGCCGCAGCCCTGCCCGGGGCTGGCTGGGGGCCGGGTGGACCGGAAGATATGACCGGCGAGTCTCAGCTGGCCCCAGGTGTCCCTCGGCGGTCCGGCCCTCGGTGGTGGGTGGCGGGGCGACGGCGGACGGGACGGCGACGTGCGGAGCAGCAGGTGGTGCGGCGGGTGGAGCAGGCAGGGCGGGTGCTGCGGCAGCCGGCGCGGCATGGGGGGCCAGGTAGTCCACAAGATGGTTGAATGTCTCCATGTAGGCCCCCCATGCCTCTTGGCGCCAGGCCAGTGCCCGCTCCTGCAGGTCCAGGCGACGTTGGTCCACCCGCAGGCACTGCTCCGCGACCTCCAGCTGCCGACGATGGATGGCCAGCAGCTGGGGGTCCGTCACCGTCAGGTGCTGTTGCGGGGTCCGCCATCTTGCCCGCCGTGGGGCTGGTCGGTCCTCCGCCGAGGGGCTTGCCTGGAGCGATGGCCCCGGAGGGGATTCCGGGACCATTGATGCCTCGCCGGCGCTCTCTTCCGGTCCTTCCGATGGTGCAGCTGCGGAACACAGGAGGAGGCGGGGAAGAAGAATGGAGACAGGCGTTAGTGTGGGCCCCGAGCCGTGACCCTTGTCCCCCCACCCCTGTGCTGCAGGTTCCCCATCCCTGTCCCTGGGAGAAGCTACTGGGATGGATGGGGTTCAGGGGTCCCCCTGCACTGCACCCCGTCCCCTGGCAGAAGTGACTCTCACTTCACTCAGCAGGGTCTGACAGCAGGAGAGGTTTCTTAGGCCACAGATGCCCGGTTTCTCTCGGGAGTGACCGCACAGCAGTCAGAGACAGTCCTTCCAACCCGTCCTGGGGAGAAGACCCCAAGGGGTGCCCCTCTGGGGTGTGGCTTTCCCCCTTCTCAGACTGGCTGCCTTCCAGCTCTCCCTTCCCCTAGCCTCTACCTGTGCCCCCTCCCCCGATTCAAAGCCAGCTCGGTTCCTCCCCCCTCCTTGTTCAGGGCAGGGGTGTCACCTGCCAGCAGTAGCCCCAGGATCATCCTTTGCCCCTGGGAGCTATTCAACTTGTTGCTCATATCTAGCCTGAGTCTCCCTTTTGCACTCCCCTCACTCCATCACATGCTGCTGCTGCGGGGTGTCCCACCCCGTCCTCCCGGGGGACCCTCGAGGTTCCGCTCCCCCCTGCTCCGGGGATGGGCCATGGCACTGTCGTGCGGGGGGGGCGGGGGGGCAGGGGATGATGCACTCCTGTGAGGGACATGGCCCTGCTGTCCTTGGGGCCATGGCCATGTGGGCATGTGGGGGGCCCTGGGCACATATCTATTACCCCCGCCCCTCAACCCCGGGGGTGTACAGCAGAGGTGGGTACATACCTATCGGTCCACTCCCACGGTCCGGAGATTCCCGGGGGGCGGACGCCCGGCTGCTGCTCCGGGAGGGCGGGAGGAGGATCTGCAGCCCAGACTCTGCAGAGGAGGAGCCCCCCTCCTCCTTCTCCTCCTGCTGCGATGGCCCGGGGGTGGGCTCCAGGGGGGCCCCCGGGGTGCGGGGCTTACCTCCAGGACGGACTCCGTCTGCAGGGCCTGCTGGGGCTCTTCGGCCGAGGTATCAAGGGTGGCCGGAGGGGAGGAGGTGTGCCGGGGGCCCAGGATGTCCCTGAGCTCCCTGTAAAAGGGGCAAGTGACAGGGGTGGCCCCAAATTGGCTGGCCGCATCCCAGGCCCGGGCGTAACCCTGCCGCAGCTCCTTAACCTTACTCCTGACATGGTCAAGAGTGCGGGCAGGGTGACCCCGGGTGGCCAGGCCCTCGGCCAGCTGAGCGAATGCATCCGCATTCCGCATCTTGCTCCCCATTACGTGGAGCACCTCCTCCTCGCTCCAGAGCTCCAGCAGGTCCCGCAACTTGGCCTCCGTCCAGGAGGGGCCCCACTGCCGCTTCCCTGCCGGGCTGGCTGGCCTGGCTGCTCTGGCTCCCCTTGGGAGGGCTCCCCTGGGGGCGCTGGGGGGGCTGCCGGGCAGCCATGGCAGGTGCTGGCCCTGTTCTGCATGGCTGAGGGATGTGCAGGCTGGCCGCGTGTCTAGGCTGCCGCCTGCACTTTCCCTCAGCTTCCTGCACAGGAAGGGAGGGGGAGGGGACCTTTAAGGGGCCGCTCCACGCGGCCACCATTGAGCTGAGGGACTGGAGAGAGCGTCTCTCAACCCCTCAGCTGATGGCCGCCATGGAGGAGCCCGCAATTTCAACGTTGCGGGACGCGCAATGACTACATGGTCCCTACTTCGATGTTGAATGTTGAAGTAGGGCGCTATTCCTATCTCCTGATGAGGATAGCGGCTTCGATGTCTCGCCGCCTAACGTCGAAGTTAACTTTGAAATAGCGCCCGGCACGTGTAGCCGTGACGGATGCTATTTCGAAGTTAGTGCCGCTACTTCGAAGTAGCGTGCACGTGTAGACACGGCTTATATCTTGCACCCCATATTTCAGAAAATCATGAGTTCAGCACTAAAGCTGGTACGCTGTGATCACTAAATATCATGGTGTTCAAAATTGCCTCATTGTTACCTTGTGTTTCCCATCTGTTTATTGTGTCAGCTAGCTCCCTCATGCTTAGTTTGTAAGGACTTCAGGAGAAGGACTATCTCTTCAGCTATGTCTAGACAGCAGTTGCTCTTTTGGGATGCAAATCATGGAATCATAGGGCTGGAAGGGACCTCAGGAGGTCATCTATTCAAGCTCCCTGCTCCAAGCAGGATCAACCCTGTCTAAGTCATTCCAGCCAGGACCTTGTCAAGCCAGGATTTAAAAACCTCCAGGGATGGAGAATCCACCACCTCCCTAGGCAACACATTCCATTGCTTCACCACCCTCTTGGTGAAGTAGTTTTTCCTCATATCCAGCCTAATCCTCTCTTTCTGTAACTTCAGACCGTTGCTCCTTGTTCTGCTGTCTGTCACCACTGAGAACAGTTTCTCAGGAATGTGTAATGTAATGCGACTCCATGCCTTGTCTCCATGCTCGAAATAGCAGAGCTATTTTGAGTACAGTATTCAATTTTTGCAACCCTTCATCACGAGAGAGGTAGCAGAAACCTCAAAATAGCCCCTTATTTCAAACTTTGGTGCCATTTGGATGGCACCAAGTTCAAAGTAAGAACTCAAAATACCTTACGCAATTTGCATTGCACAAATTGTGTAAGTTATTTTGACGTACAGCTACAGTGTAACCATAGCCTTAGTGATATCTTTACATGGTCCTTAAGGCATTGGTGCTTTGATCCCTAATGGCCCTGAACCCCCACTTAATAAATAATAAGATAGACAGGTATCAGTTTTAGGGATATGGGCCTTATTAATGAGGCCTTTTTAATCACCTTCTTTTCTTTTTACTAAGTTTCATGTGCTAAAAAGTTTCTGTTCACTTGTTTCTGTTTTCACCCCACAACATTTCTGTTCATTAGGAGGATCGTAACAAACTGTCCTTGCCTGCAAACAGAAGACCGCAGCAGTGTGGCCAATTCTTGTGATGTTTATCATGATGCTTAAGATATCAGTGGTTGTTTTTGGGTTTTTTTTGTTTTTTTTTTTAATTTTAAACCCCACTTCTCAGAGTCTCACATTGATGGCTGGAGAGATACTTTGAAAAGGTGAGCTAAACAGTCACAAGAGCCAAAACATAAGTGAAGAGAGTCCCAAATTTATTATTTTGAAGTCAATCCTCGTAACTTTTGGGGATCTGATCCATGATTTTTTGTATCGAGTGTTGGCTATATTGAAATTGGGAGCAAGGTTACACGAGGCGTGAGGTTTACAAAGCTAAGCACAATGGGCCAGATTCTGATTAGCCTTTGTGTAGGTGCATGATGGGGTGTAAAGCCATCTTTATCCTGGTGCAGCCCAGTTAGAATGCAGACTGTTCTCCCCTGATGAACAAATGGCCAGAAGCTCTCCAAATATAAAGGAAAAAAGAACAGTTAAGGGCTGATCTATTTTAAAATGGTGTTTTTGTGCTTTTTCTCCTTTACGGTGCCTGGTTTCCCTCCTGCCCCATTCAATTGTCTCCCTTTTTTGAGTTGGGGTGTTCAAATAAAATAAAGGATGAGATGAACAAATGAAAAATAAAACATTTCAATGTGTGGGGAAGGAGTTAATGGTGTCAGTTCATTCCTCGGAAAAAGTGATCATCCTAGAGCAGCCTTGAGCAAGAGCAGGAGAGCTTCGTATTCACAATACCCTTTCCTCCTGCATAAAACTGAGGATTCCAGTCTCCTGAATGGTTAATTCAGTACCTCATCAGCACTCAAAGGTAATGAAAGAGCAGAGACAGAGGTGCTATTAGGATCAGTGAGCAGGAGAATCCCAAAACTGTCCTTATTCGATGAAGACTTGTAGACATTTATGGCTTTATTGGTCACGTTCTGTTCTTATTTACAAAAGTAAAGTTTTAATGTTTCCAGTAAGAGGATAAAGCCACTGTAGAGAGATTATCTAGCTGTCTGAGGTTCAGTGGCTATGGTTACACTAGCAAGTTTTGCTGACAAAACTCGTGGAGTGGGCACACACAAAATGGGATTTGTTGTCAGTATCTCAACAAAACACTGCACTTTTGCTGGCAGTGTTTTGCCTCAAAGCTTTGAGGAATAATGCTGCTGTCAACAAAAAAGCTGTGTGTAGGGAGGGGGCCCTTCTCTTGACAGATAGGGAATCCACAACAACGGGCAGCCCTGTCTGTTGTGCTTTAGGGTGCCTGTTTTGTTGCGAGAGCAGCTGGGCAGTCCGGCTGCTCTGTCGACAGCTGAGTGCTCTCCCGAATGGCTTTTGTGTGTGGCTATGCTCTGTCAACAGGAGTATTATTTGGAAAGCTCTTCCAACAGTGACTTCTGTCAACAGAGCACTGTAGTGTGACTGTAGCCAAAGAGTTTAAATAGTTAGGAAGCATGTAAATATTTTGCCTGCTATTCTGTTTGATGATAAATAAATATATATAACTGGGTAGCTCAGAAAAATTCATTTATAACACTAATAATTTATTTGATCATTTTGTTTCTATGGACTTACATATTCCCCTGAATATAGACTTTTTTGGCATGTTTCTGAACAACGGATACTTTTCTGCCATTATTCTGCCAGTTTAATTCACATAATTATTGCCAAAACACTTTTTAGTTACAAACTGACAGGTGCTTCATATTTTTTATTGCACCATAACCATGCTGTTTGTATAATATGTAATGTTCTGATGCACAGCATTATAGTCCCATAGAAAAGGCCATGATAGCTGATGTTATGACTGTGATGCATCAAAAATGGAAAAGCTGTTGATGGAAAGGCACTGTTTGTATTGATTACATTATATGCAAACTGGTGAAATGAAGCCTTTTTTGACATTGAAAAGAAAAGCAGCGGTGTGCTGCACATATTGTCACTACTTTGCTAGATGATGTGGCCAAATTGCCCTTCAGAAGATGGATGTCTGAAAATAAAATATAGGTGTTCTAAATCTCTCATTTTCTCAGCAATCTTCATTCTCCATTTCTCCCACTTGATATTTTGTGGTGGTTTTCTCTCAAGCATCAATTTGCTGGTATATGGCTCAGGTGATCCTTGCTTTTCTGTACTTGCATTGAAACTCTTCCAGTGCAGTTTTTTTAATAAAGGGTGGATATCTTGGTTATGCTCGTTACCTAAAATGGTTGTATTTTGCAACCCTGTTATTCTTGGATTTTCCCTTATTTGAAACTTAAAACTCCATTTTGCTCATTCTCTAGAAGCAGATACATAGAATCATAGAATCCTAGGGCTGGAAGAGATCACAGGAGGTCATTGAGTTCAGCCCCCTGCGCAAAGCAGGATCAACCCAAACTAAATCATCCCAGCCAAGACTTTTAAAAACCTCCAGGGATGAAGATTCCACCACCACTCTAGGTAACACATTCCAGTGTTTCACCATCCTCCTAGTGAAATAGTTTTTCCAAATATCTGGATCTCCTCCATTTTAACTTGAGACCATTGCTCCTTATTCTGCCATCTGTCATTAATGAGAACAGTCTCTCTCCATCTGCTTTAGAACCCCGCATCAGGAAGTTGAAGGCTACTACCACATCCCCCCTCACTCTTCTCTTCTGCAAACCAAATAAACCCACCTTCCTTAGCCTCTCTTTGTAGGTCATGTGTTCAAGTATCCTCATCATTTTGGCTGCCCTCCATTGGACCCTCTTCAGTGCAGCCACTTCCTTTTTTATATTGTGGGGCACAGAACTGGACACAATACTCCATGTGTAACCTCACCAGTGCTGAATAAAGGGGAATAATAACTTTTCTAGATCTGCTGGAAATGGTCGTTTTAATTCACCCTGACTGCATAGCTTAGTGCACTTGAAGTTGCTTATTTTATAAAAAGAGAAATCTAAGAGGAGAGATACTTCATCATCCTGACACCAAAATGTTCACTAATACTTTGTGGAAAAGAAGCAGGCAGTAGAAGGGTGTCACTCTTTGCAAATGCAGAGGCCAAAAGTAAGTAACTCCTTCAGTTAAACAATAGGTAATTATTAATTATGGAAAAGAAATCAATTCATTCTCTAGGTTCCAGGAATGTTTTTTGAGTGTGAAAAGGGATGTTTTATGCCCCAGGTAATATTGGGAGAAAACTTTAGTGTTGCTACATGCCTGAATAAACAATATTGCAGAACATTTCTCCCTCAATCCATCATTTTCTGAGTGTGTGTAACCTGTGATATTTTTCTGTTCGAGAACAAAAAGCCTATTCTCCTTTTAGTTAGAGCATTTTGAGTATGCTGAATGCAAATTAAGTCCCATATGTCAATCAATATAATCAACAACCAAAGTTTCTCATAGCAAATCATGAAGTTTAAAAAAAAATTAAAAATCTGCTTTAAATGTGTGCCACATGAAATAGCTACATTTTAATGTAAGTCACTTTTGCAGTGGCGTAAGTGTTTAACTCTGCCTAGACTTCAGTTTGCACACATTTCAGGTCTTTTACTTTGTGTTGGGAAAATGTGAGCGGGGGTTTTCTTTGTTTTGCTTTCTTTTTCTGGTACATTATTTACAAAAGTAAAAGGACTAGCCAGAGTAACTTCTCAAACAGTGTCATGGGATTGACTTCAACTTTCTTTAAGTGGATGCCAGCTCAATATTCCAAAGAAAAGAAAGAATGCTGAAGAAATTTCAGTTTAAGCAAAACGTTTGTCCACTTAACCTATCTATGTCTAGTGATTCCATGGTCTTACTTGTATGTTAATCACGAATATCTCCATTGGAGATACAGGAATTCCGTGGCTATAAAACTAAAACTGTTTTTTTCAGTTTAGGGAAAGAAACTAAAAATTTCAAACTTGTTTCAGTTTCACTGGGATTTCAAAACATTTTCTACAATTTTCAAAATTCAATATTTGTAGTAAAAATGTTGTTGAAACCATTACTGATTTTTTCAGTAACCATAACAGTTCAATAATGGTTTTGGTATTTTAATATAAATTTCAATGAAAAATGTTTTCAAAAATGGAAGATAGTAGTTTATGACAAATTGTCTTTTAAAAATGACTTTTTCATTAAAAAAATGTTCCCCACTCTTTTTAAAGCAGTATGTCTGTGTCTACACTAGCTCCCAACTTCGAAGGGAGCATGGCAAGTAGGATGTTGGGAGATTATTAATGAGTTCTGTGGGGCATATGCAGCACTTCTTTAAGCTAATTCTCCCTCACGGCAACTTTGAAGTGTTAAACTTTGAAGTGCCGGCTTGCATGTAACCGCGGCTAACCCGCTAGTCCTTCAAAGTACCCGGGCTGCTTCAAAGTCCCTTTACTTGTCAAAATTTTGGAATATCTCAGTCTGAAAGAGAAATGCTTCAAATTTTGAGGAGTAAAGAGACTTCGAAGTAACCTAGACACCTCAAAGTACTGGTGGGTGAGCCACGGTTACATACGAGCCAGCACTTCAAAGTTTAACACTTCGAAGATGCCACAGGGCAGAATTAGTTTAATGAAGTGCTGCATGAAGTGCTGCAGCACTTAATTAATCATCTCCCAACACCCTACTTCCCATGCTCCCTTCAAAGTTGGGAGCTAGTGTAGACACAGCCTGTAAGTCTAAGTAGAATGAGAACCCTTGCTTGTCAGATGGAGACATTTCCCTGGGTTCTCCTATGGTTGGGTTAGATTTTTCTTGCTTCCTTATTGTCATCATTGTCCATTTTATGACTCTCATGGCTAAAGAATAGCCTGAGCAAAGTGGCGTGCCTGGCACTTTTGGAATGTATGTTGATTCAGATCAGGAGTTGATGGAATAAGTTGGTCTTTACCATCTTGGTGTATTTGCCTAAGGAGAAGTTGATGGTCATGTAGCAATTGTGTTTTTTGAAATCATGCATAGACAGAGGTGAAGGGGAAATCACAACTGAAGCCAAACACATCATTTTGAAAAGTTAGGAGTTACTGGGCACTAGAGACAGTCCTCCTCCCCCTCCACTCTCATGAATATTAACCTAGATTGAAATGGATGGTGGAGATAATCCAAAAATTATGTAATCTGATGGGACATCTTTTCTATTTTCAACTTGCGTAAGGACTACAATTGCACCAGGTTTTTCTGCTCTATAAAAGACCCAACTGGTTGTCCTCTGCTGCTCATGTACTAATGCTACTGTGCTTTAATCTTAAAATTCCTGTGCAGATGGTGAAAATGAGATATCTATCTATCTATCTATTAGAGTATGTCTGTCTGTCTGTCTGTTGGTGCAATGTTTGCTCACAACCTACTCTTAAACCGTAAGAGCTACAACCACACAACTTTATATGCAGCTTCCTCTCACCCTACTTTAAACCAAGCTCTAGGTTTGCTTGTGCCTTGAAAGTGGGAAATAACCTAAAACCCCAGGATATCCCAGAACATAGAAAGGGAGGGTGGCAGAAGGAGGAGTGAGGCAAAAGGGAAGGTTACTATTCTACAGGTGGGATATTATACTAGCAGTGGCCACAGGGGGCAGCTGAAGCACCAAGAGAGAAGCCAGCAGGGCTGGGGCTCTGCTATCTTGCCTGGCACAAAGACGGGGTAAGTAGCTCCCCTGCCCCAAATCCAGAGCCTGCCTGTGCCACTCCACGGACAGCCTACAGGCTGCAGAGGAGACCGCTGGGCGGGCAGCCCCCAGACAGTCTGCAGGCCATGGGAGGGAGAGCTGGAGGCCAGAACTTTGCCCTAACCAGACACCCTGCAGGCTGCAGGGGAGGTGGAGCCTGCTGGAGGCTGGGTGCAGCTCATAGAGCTTTGATCCAGAGCCTACAGGCCATGTGGGTGGGGGTGCCCCCCCCAGAACCTTTTCCCCTGAACAGCCTGTTAGCTGCAGGGGGGCACTGAAGCTGGGTGGAATGGGCAGGCCCTGAAGCCTGGCCAGCCCCTGGAACACTCCACCAAACAGGCTGAAGGTTGGATGGTGCTGCTGAAGGCTGGGGGTAGACCCCAAAGCACCCCTGAACACCCATGTGGGGCCAGAGGGCAGCTGGAGGCTGGAGTCAACCCACAGAGTGCCGTCCCTCCCTGCAACAGGCTGCAGGATGGGGTGGCCACTACCCCAAGCAAAGGCTCCCTAGAGAAGCTGCAGGGCTGGGGGGAGCTGGAGATGGGGGCCAGATCACAGAGCCCCAGGTCCCATTTGACAAGGACATAGCCCTAGATCCCTCCCTCCTCAGAGGAGTTGCTGGCCTGGGAGCACTGCCCTGGCCCCCTGGAAGGCGCTACTATGAGAGAAGTGTCACCTTCACTGCCAGAGGTGGCATTGTTAATCCCCCACCACCACCTCCCAGCCCACTGTCCTAAGACCCCTATGTGGTGTGTAAGGTTTTGGATGGGTATACCAACCCTATCATAAATGCTCAGCTATTATATTAAAGAAGGGGTCTAAAATTCAGACTAGAAAACGTAGTACTCTGAGACCACAATAATCTACAGTATCAGTGCTAGTGCTTGACCCCAATGCTGTGCATGGGTGCTAGAATGTTTTCTCATTCCCACACATTCTTTCAAAGGGGAAAAAAAGTAGATACCAAGCTCTACTTCTCTTAAGAAGTCTTAATTTATGTCAGTTATTTCAGATTCCAAGCAGATTGTAAATGCTAAGGCTGTTATCAAGATGGATATTGTCAGGTGCTTTATGTAACTACTTAAAGGACACACATATTTAGCGTATAAAAATACCAAGAAATCTCTGGACATACATTTGGCGAATCTTTAAATCCCTGAAGAATATTTCTTCAAGTACTGGTAAAGTCAGAGAAACACATTTGCAAGATCCCTTTAAAATAATTAACTCAATGTTTTTGTTACATCAACAGGTAAAACAACATTATACTGAGTTTACAAAATTAGAATAAGAATAAAATCCTTACATATTTTCAAACTGCATTTAAATCTCATTCTCCTTTATAACTCCTGTGGAAGTTAATCAATCATGTTTCTTTGTAGGACTTTAGGAAGTTTAAAGGTTATTTAGTTGGTTGAAGTGCTCAGGGTGATTACTTCAAGCTTGCTTATTCTGCATTTTTTTATAAAACAATAACATTTTATGCACAGTAAGCTCTATTACTCCTCATTTGTTTGTAATGCTTCACTTCACATGCAGGTGCCAGCTACCTGGGATATTATTCATTTTTGAAAAATGCTTAGCACTGTTCCTTCCATTGGCTACTGTAACAAATAGCTTCTGATTAATCATACTCAGCCATCTTACCTTCAGAAACTGACTCTGTAAGTAGAACGTGCCAGAACAATTGAACAATGAAAATGTAAGGCTAATACAGCTTAGGGTGTTTGTACAATCTGAATAAGATTCCATTTGGTGGGGATATGAGTAGGGGGGTGAGTGTCCTTCAAATGTTACAGCTGAGATTACTCTTAAAAAAACTGAAATTAGGTGTGTGGTACTGTGTGCTAGTTTTATACCTATGTAGTGTACAAAGAATACAAATCTAGTATAACAAATACGTATGAAGTGGTGTCTAAGTCGGAGCATATTTATTTAATCAATAATATGGTTTTTGTCTGTTTTAGTTTACCAAACATAGTGTAACCTCTTAAGTCCCTTTATTAATATATATTTCATGTGCAAGAATGCACCTGTACTTATTTCCAAACACCTGGACACTTACATCTCAAAAGCCCATGTGAACGAATCATTTTCGCTTACCCGATGACATTGCTAAAACCACCTCTACCAGTAAAACTGAGATTATGACCACTAAGCACACCTCCTCAGGAAGAGTCTTATTTTGTAACGAGCTCTGAATGTTGGCAGTCACATGGAAGGTGAAATAAGTTCTAATGAGAATGCCTTTGTTCCCATGCTGATATTAGGAGAATACCACCTCTCCTCTCAGCCAATGTCCACCCACACAATAAGCTCAGTCCACATGCATCACCAAAGGAGAAACCACACACAGTGAATTATGTACATGTTTATAATATCATGTGAATAAATTTCATTGTCATCCTGAGCTTGACTCCTGTTACTGCAGCTGCGGTGTGAAAAGGAACACTACTTGGCTTCTTACGCTTGGCCCTTCTTTATTTGATGTGGTGGAGTGATTGCATTTTCAAACACCAGAGAGAGATTGGAGAGAGACCTCCCCTGTCAAATACCATTGCTGGCCATCTAGGTTAACACTTAAATGAAATGAAGGAGACAGCCTTATGCCCCTGAGGACAAGCTTGCATTATTTCTACACTGCACCACTCCAGAGGAGGGAGGAAGTGCCCCACACTCAGTGGAAGTGGCCTGGTGCTTCTGTGAGAAGGGGTGGGCAGGGGCAGAGCAGGGACCTGGAGTGGGCAGGACATGGGTGGACCAGTGTGGAGTGAGGTGTGGGTGAGGGAGGAGCAGGGCATAGGAAGGTCATATTCAGGAGGGAAGGGACATGTGAAGGAGGAGGGAGGGGAGGGACACATGACGTGTGACCCCCCAAAAATTCTCACATGTTTTGGCTCTGAGTTGCCACATATTAGCATTCCTCATTTTCCTAATGAAATTAAGGCCATGAGTAACTCTATTTGTTACACTCTGGTCACAGTTTTAGGATTTTCGTCACAACAATCATCTCTAGAGACTTCTTTTATTTATAGTGGCTATGTCTAGTGGCTATATCTACATGAGAAGCATCTGTCAACAGAAGCGACTGTCAGAAGGGATTTCCCGGCAAAACTTCTGTCGACACACTGCATCTACATATAAAGGTAGATCAAAAGAGCAATGCTCTTTGTCAACAGAGCAGCCAGACTTCCCAGCCCTCTCTTGACAGAACACCTGCCTGGAAGCTCTGCAAACAGGGTTGCCCGGTGAACCAGAAGCCCTGTCTGTCAACAAAAGGGCCTTGAAGAGTCTACATGGCTGTTCTGTCAACAGGAAACTGTCAAGAAAGGCGTTATACCTGAATGGGGAGAGGTATAATGCTGCTGGCAGATGTGCTGAGTTTTCTTGACAGATTGTTGACAAAGCACATTTTGCGTGTAGACACTGTGTGGGTTTATCTGACAAAAGGCCAGTTTTTCCAGAAAAAAACCTCTCATGTAGACAAAGCCAGTGACAACTAAGATTAGAGAGAACAAATTGTTAGCCACAGAATTATTGACAGAGTGTATAGTTGTATGCTCGTTGTTTTGAAGACCACCATCACCACTCCGTCTCCAGATGAATAAATGTATAACAAGTGTTTTCTAGAGGAAACTCTCTGACTGATTAACACTGTATGTGTTGGTCCTTCAGCCTCTGGAGGCCTCAATACAAACTTTACATAGGGCAGTGGTTCCCAATTTTGTTTGGCCATGGAACCCTTTTAAACTCAAAAAATTTTGCAGAACCCCATTCCTAGACCCCCATCTCCAGGGTTTAACCACTTCAGCCCACAGCCCCCAAATACATACCCCCATCCCTAAGCTTTACCTGCAGAAGCTGCAAACCTGCCCCACCATCCCCAGGATTAACTCACCTCAGCCTCAAAATGACCCCTGAGATTCACTCATCCATGGTACCTGCTGGGGAGCCTATGCTAGCCATATGCACCCAGGAGAAGGAAGGCTAGTGGAAGTGTTCCTCTGGTGGGGGTGAGCTGAACTATGCCCAGAGAGGTATGGCTGCTCAGGTAGCAGGGTGAGTGAGGGGCTCTGCAGTTCCCTGCCCTGCCACTGTGGAAAAAATGAAACTAAATTCAGTTGGTTTACTGGCTGAATCCCTTCCATTGCCTTGCCGGCCCTTAAAACAATTGCATTTAGTTCTGCTCTTTCAATGGCTGCAGGGCAGGGAGCCACAGAGGAATTTTCTTGTGGAACCCTTACTTTCACTTTGTGGAACACTGAGGTTCTTCAGAACACCATTTGGGAAACACTGACCTAGAATATTTCATGGTTTCATCCCAGTCTTCATTTATTCAGGTAACACATGCCTGTAGGAAGTTAGCGCAGTTGGCAATATTTCCTCCCAAGAGGTCCAAGAGTTGGCCAGCAGGAGTGTTGAAGTTCAGGTTTGAGATACATAGCAGAACCATTGTGGTTGTAACCTACATAGAATCTCATATTCTAAGGGTTACTGTTGAAATATGTCAGCTACCGAAGTCAAGTACCTGCTTGTGAATAGTATCTGATTAATGGTGGTTGCTGTGCTTTCTTCCAGGCAACTCTGCAGGGCCCTCACTTTCAGGAACACTATCTTACCACACTGTGTCAAGTGAACACTATTCCTGTCTCACTGAGCTTTCCTCACTGGGTTTGTTTATAGGGGAATGTTTCAAAAATCAACTTAATAAAGTAAATAATGTGTGAAATGGGCATAAAATTAACTAAATTAGGTATAAATGAACTGAATGAGGCTCTAATTACTGATATATGCTATGTATTAAGATGGATTAATACAACCAGTGCAGTGGAATCATATATAGGATGTCATTGTAAGGGATGGAGGGGAAGCTGTGCTCATTTTTAACTTGAGGTCAGAGGATCCCAGAACAAGCTCACTGTAACACGATATAGCTGGGCAAAAGGAATCCTAAGGGATGCAGCAGAAAGTAGCCTAGATGAAAAGAGCAAAGCCCTTCAGCTGCAGTGGGACTGGAGCAGGAGCACCAATGGACTTAGAAGCCAAGCAATAAGGCTCAAGAATATGTATCCTGTTGGTGATTATGTTACAGATCCCCTTTGCATCTGATCTGCAGAGCTTGTGAATCTGTCACAGCATTAGTCAGGCAGCCTTGCATCTTTAGCTCAGATGGTAGCAACGCATGCTTTTAGAATTCATATCCACAATTCAATCTGCAGCACATTGACCAAAAGAGTTACCCTGGCTGTGTACACACCAACTCCCTGCATCCTGGGATAGCAGAGGGAGGGACAAGACTGCTTGGATCCTGTCCTCTCACTAAGAGAAAATAATGCCTTAGCTGCTGAGAGGAGATTCACTGCCATTGCCACCAGCCACAGAGTCTCTGTCTCCCCCACACCGCAGAACCAGTTCACAGCTTCTCTTCAACTGAGACAGTGACCTTTGAGTTCCCTCAGTACAGTCTTCATCTTGCTATATGACAAACAGAGTCCCATGCTCTGAAAGTCCCAGGAGAGAGTCCCAGGCTCCAACTCAATGATCCTGTTTTATGAAGCGGTCACCAGCCAATGGGAAAGCAGAAGACATTGAGAAAATACACAGTGATGCTTCACAGGGCTAACAATTAGGCCTTCCCTTAATATACTAGAGAGGAAGGCCTCATGGTTATGGCATTAAAGTGGACCTTGCTCCAATTAGTGGCTCTGCTACAGTGGCCTATGTTGAGCTAGTTATTTAATCTCTCTAGCTGTGTCTACTCTACAGAGTTCTGTTGACAGAAGTCACTGTTGACAGATATTTCCTGACAGAACCTTTGTCTTCAGCACACCTCCATACCTAATACAAGCTCCCCATCAACACCTTCTGTCGACAGAGAGTGGCCAGACTGCCAGCCCTCTGTCGACAGAACAGCCCAGCGGAAGCTGTGCAAACAGGGCAGCCCAGTGCACTGCAAACCCTCCCTGTCGACAGAGGGCTCCCCCGAGCGTGTACACTTGGTTTTTGTCGACGGCATCTGTTGGCGGAGGCACAATGCCTTGTACGGTCAAGAAAGAACTCTGCTGGGAAAACTGCTCTGTTCTGTCCACAGATACTCAACAGAATGCACCCTAGTTTTGTCAGCAGAAAGCCTCTTCTGTTGACAGTACTCTGCAATGTAGACCCAGCTTCTGTGCATAAGTTCTCCATTTGTGATATGAAGATAAAGCAATTCCTACCTCACAGGTGTGTTGAGACTAAATCCATTAACACCTGGGAGATGCTCAGACACACGGTAATGGAGACTCTATCCACACCTAGATAGATACTGAGTATAAGCACTGACAGTTTTAACAGGGCAGCTGTCACAGGAGTTCCTTTGAGGACTTCTTCCGGTTGGTGCACCACAAGAAGGCTTGGATTTGTTGCTGCTGTTTGGATTCATGGGGCCTGGCCTCCTAATGTAGACACACCTGTTGTTAAATGTTTAGTGCTGAATTCATTAAACTTCATTGTGGAACAGAATACTTGAAAAAATCAAGTTTAATTATCTCTGCATTTTGAGATGTTGTGGTGGACCCATTTTAAACTTCAGTCCTTTATTACAGTATTTTAAAATAATGGAACACAATCTTTGTTGGTTTGATTCTTATCTCATATTGGAAGAGTTCAGCAATAACTCCATACAGGTCCATGAAGTCACACAGCCTTAAAACAGAGAGAGCTCAGAACCAAGTCCTGCATTGTATGGGCTTCAGTTTTCATATACTGGGGTACTATCATTCTCACAATCAGGTTAGATATTCCCTTATTTCATTGCAACCTACCAAACATGATATGTGTGTGATCATTGCCACAAAATTTAAATGAGCAGAAAGGAAAATAGAGCTTATAAAAATCACATTCTTCAAGAGATATGCCTTGTCCCTGCCCTTGAGTCTCTTGTTAGGCTCCTACTCTGGCTTGTGTCTTGTTCCGCCTGGGCAAAAGGTGTCACTTTGTCACATCTCCTCCTGTGCTCAGCTTACGAAGGGCACCATCCGTTGTTTACCTGAAGCCAGCAGGCCAGAGTCCCTCAGTGGATGCCAAACCTCAAATTCCCCTGACTATCTAGACATTGGTTCAATGCCCAGGAAAATGGAGGCACACACATGGGGCTGCTATAGGACAGTGGAACTCAAAGGCAACATAAGAAGATGAATGAAATCCCCACTCACACACAAATGAAAAAGTACCATGCAATTAAGTGACTTGTCCAAGATCATATGGGAAGTCTGTGGCAGAGTCAGGCATTTAACCAGACTATCCTTCTTGCTGTGGTGAACAGTCTGCTATAAGAATACTCTACTCTTGTTCTCTGACAGTATCCCCTTTTTAAATCACACACACAAGAAGTTGTAGACAGAGGTTCTATAATACAGTGTTCATGTATTGAGCAGCTGCTGCTTAAGTAACTGCTGACTGTGTGTAAGAAACCCAGAAAATACACATATCCTACCCATAACCCCTCATCTTGCTGTAGGACTGGTGCTGGATGAGAGAATTATGTGAACCACAGGAGGTCAATGTTGCCTAGCACATTATCAACACTTCCACTGCTTACTAGTCCCTTAGAAGACTTTTAGGGGTAAACTACAGCTAAATAACATCACAGAACACTGAAAGCCAGGACTGGTGGCTGTAGACAAACTTTCTGAGACCACAGGAAACTTGGCCCTACCCATGAAAAATGGTCTTCTGATTAACTAAAATCATTCTGGATTATGAAGGTTGCCAACTATGAGCGTTCTGGATTAGAGAGGTTCAACCTGTTGTAGCTATTTTTTTACTTCATTTAGAAAGAATCAGGCAGATCAAATGATCACTCACAAGCTCATAGGGATCTGGAGGTTATAGTGGACCACAAGCTAAATATGAGTCAGCAGTGTGATGCTGTTGCGAAAAAGGCAAACATGATTCTAGGATGCATTAACAGGTGTGTCGTGAACAAGACACGAGAAGTCATTCTCCCGCTCTACCCTGCGCTGGTTAGGCCTCAGCTGGAGTATTGTGTCCAGTTCTGGGCACCGCAGTTCAGGAAGGATGTGGAGAAATTGGAGAGGGTCCAGAGGAGAGCAACAAGAATGATCGAAGGTCTAGAGAACATGACCTATGAAGAAAGGCTGAAAGAATTGGGCTTGTTTAGTTTGGAAAAGAGAAGATTGAGGGGGGACATGATAGCAGTTTTCAGGTATTTAAAAGGGTGTCATAAGGCAGAGGGAGGGAACTTGTTCTTCCTTGCCTCTGAGGATAGAACAAGAGGCAATGGACTGAAATTGCAGCAGGGGAGGTTCAGGTTGGACATTAGGAAAAAGTTCCTAACTGTCAGGGTGATCAAACACTGGAACGAATTGCCAAGGGAGGTGGTAGAATCTCCATCACTGGAGCTATTTAAGAAGAGGTTAGATAGATGGCTTTCAGGGATGGTCTAGAAAATGCTTGGTCCTGCCATGAGGGCAGGGGGCTGGACTCAATGGCCTCTCGCGGTCCCTTCCAGTCCTACTCTTCTATGATTCTATGATTCTAAGAAGGGGGTCATTTTTATGAAAACGCCCATTGTTGCTGACTGATAGTGTCCCATTAGGTCTCTTATACGTTTCCAAGCTCAGGATTCTTACGGACCCCTCTGCTGCTGTCTCATCTGAGGATTAATGCTAATTGAGGCCCTTTATGAACACATCTGGCATAAAGTGACTTTTGTAACAGCAGCTGGCAGTTAGAGGGAGAAGGATAAAAAAAGAACAACGGGCTGAGAATAGATGAGGAGGAGAGGTGATGAATAGAATGTTATAATTATTTGCAGTGTTTTCTCCCAAGTGGATGTGATCCCATTAGTGAAGTGAATAGATAAACAACTATTTGTGATTATTTACTGGTCTTCGTGAGAAAAGGATTAATGTTTGTGTTAGAGTTGAACCATTTCAAAAATTTATGGGGAAAATCCCCTTTATCGTTGCTATTTATCATTTAAAAGATGAGAAAAATGGTAGGGCAACATTTGCTGACCAAGGAGATGAATATTAAGCTCTTAAATCTATGTTTATGCCCCAGATAAAAGAAGGTCTAATTTTCAGAGGTGACCAATGCCCACAGATCCCATTCTAAAGTCATCTTCATTCCTGTAGCCAAAACTTGAACAAGGATTCCTCTTGCTCTGTGAACAGCAGGTTGGGCTGGTTAGCTGTGGCCTCCATCTGGTTAAGTTGATAGGACCTATGCTGATCTTGAGTCACTTGCTCCTTAGTTCTTATATGTAGTACGGGCTTTGTTTCTGAGACTTACTGGGGACCCCCAGGCAGAATTGAAGTAAATGGGAATTATGGATTAGTATCAATTCTAAAGATCAAATCCATGAAAACAAACAACAAAACAACCAGTGGCCAGTCATAGCATGAAGGCAAACTGCTCATCTAGAAGAAACACCACCATTGGTGACTTCCTATTACTTTTCTTTCTGTAGGACATCAGGCGAAATGTAGGAGGTGATGGCCAAATCACATCTTCTAATTTGGGTGACGATGAATTTCTGATCTATATTTCTGCTGGATCATTGTGCAATCAGAAGACTGAAAGAGGAAGAGCTCCCTTTGGTCTAAAAATTTACTATTGTGGAAAAGACCCCCTAATCTTACTGCACTTGTGATTATTGCTGGGGATAGCACAGTTTTTAATAGCAATTTGACATTGCAGACATAATCTCTCTAAGCATAATTGCCTTGCTGTGAGTTTTCCAGAAACTGATGCTTTCAAACAGGCCATGTTAAGTGAATAATTCTTTAAAGACCAAGCTTTTCCATGAAGTATGGTTATTATGAGTACAGGCTGTGTTTAACTGTCACATCACACAGATGGATCATTCTGTAGCAAACGCTATTAAATCTGATGACATTTCAAACCTGATCATCAGCCTGTATTATCATAACTGACACTCAAAGGAGAACATTGAACCTAAAAAAGAAATCAAATTGTGATTCTCGAGTTGGAAAGGTATATTCATCCAGAAGTGAATAAAAACACCTACTTCTCCAATGGAGTATTTTTGGGAATGGACAGGGGGCTTATTAAAATTATTCTTGTGGTATTTGCTTGAGTTTTTCTGTCAGACTGTGAAGAAAATTCAGATTTATTGCCCCACTTTACCATGTTTGGAAACACACATTTTACCATGGTTCATTATTTTTTATGTACACAGCAGAGAGACGCTTCTTAAAATAACTAATTTGAAGCTAAACTGATAAAGCAAACGGCTCTATAATTTGTGTCATGAATTATCTTTTGAGAAATAGACTGAGTCAACAAGGGTGAACAAGACTGAGATGAACAGGGGGTTTTGAGAGAGATCATATTACTGAGTTATAAAATATAGCCGAAGAGATACCAAGCTGATTGCACGTATTGCTGCAGCTGTAGCACAGTCAAATGGAAATTGAATTGCCACAAGCATGTTGAAATGGGAGAAGCAGAGTAATAAGTGCTGTGAAAATGCTTTACAAAGTGCAGTGGGTAGGCAAGTACAGCATTTAGTTAGAGCTTAGCAAAGCTCATCCTGACAGAGGCACAGTGGAACTGATGTTTCTTTTTAATAGAAATACAAAGTTCAACATGTGCCTGTTAAGGAACTGTAGGTAATTGTATTGCATTTCTCGAACAACATTACACATTAAAAGTTAGAGGGTTTTCCTATTGACAGTTTTTATTGATGCTTTAAAACAGAGTTGAATAGTATAGGATAATCTGTATTCCACATTTCTAGCGTCCCTTAGACCATGGTATCTGGGTTGCATAATTACAATTAAGTACACTGCTTATCTGGAAAGATTTTATTGTCCAAGTCTTATTATTTTTGGTGTTCATTTCTCAGGCGTTTTCATTGTTTTTTCCTGGAGAAAAAGATATTGTGCATCCATCGCGAATGCAGAATGTCTTATGCAAACAGATCAGTCTTATAGTATATTTATTAGGCTAACTACACACCCATGTCCACGCACATATTTGGCCAACTGTGCAACGATTTCTCACATTAACAGAGTATCTTTGCAACATGGTGCCTGTATTTCTACAGTTCAAAAATCACATTGCTCTTTGTGAAACTCTTATTGTGTTTTAAACTTCATGTCCAAGTCTGACCATTATCTCTCTTTTCATCGCCATCTTGTAGAGCTTTCTGATTTCAATCCCTTTTTGTCTCTTACTGACCCTTTAGTGGGTATACATTTGGGTTTTTTACAATTTCCCATCTGTTGTGGAGCAACTCCATCACCTGTTTCAGTCTGTTTGTTGGAGATGGTTGCCACGTTATTTAAGTGAAAGCTCTTTTGATATTCCCATCCTATTAAGTTGCTAAAACTGGCTTAAAACGGTCTTAACTGGAGCCCACTCTAATGCAGTCTTCTTTTCACAAAAAGAATCTCAGTGCTCATTGAACTTCTGAATCTCCTCTCCATACAAATGACCTTTCCAGTGGGTTCTTCAATCAGTTGCCTTCTCTTTCCACTCGTGTATTTTCACCTGGCAGTGCGGAATGATCTTGAAGATCCATATCTGCATTGTCCCAGTCTTCCCTGCGATACCCAGTTCTCTGAAGTCATCTCTTATTTCACTCTAACTTTGCTAGCTTTGTCAATTGTTCTCAAGTGCAACCTATATATGAGAATGCCACATCAGTCTGCACGTTATCATTTGCATGGTAAAATGCTATCATCCTGTAACCCACAAACAACAAACACAGTTGGAAGAGACATGAACAAAGCGGCCACAACACTGGTTGTCCTTTGAGTATACTAAAAAATGGGGTTTTATAAAAAGTGAGGACAGTTGAAAATAGTTTCAGAGAAGAGAGAAGGAGAAGAGGAGAAAAAGAGAAAAGGTACACAGATGAAGAGTGGGAGGGGCCGAGAAACAGCAGGTATTTCTGGTGATAGTTTCATCTACAGGGTTTCTTTTATGGGTATGAAACCAGCTTTTGTTATGATTTGCAATTGCAATTTTCTTGCAATTTGAGATTTAAGTGCTTCTGAGTCCCACATCAAATTCTAATGGGGTATGGTAAATTCTCTCAGGTTCTCTCTTTCTCACACAGACCAATGCTGAACTATTGTCAATTGTAATTTTTTTCAACCATCTTGCTCAGAAAGTATACATTCCTATACCCAGCATCAATTCTTCCACTTAAGTTGATCCAAAGCCAGAGCTGTTACTGTGGCCAAAAAAAAGAAAAGAAAAAGAAGGAAAAGAGATAAGTTGATGGCAGCCCTGTTGACTTTTCAGAGAAATCTGCAGAACTGGCAAGATCAAGGAAGAAAAAGAAGTATGGAAAATGCCACGCAGTGAGATGAATAATATGCTCACCATCATAGTTGCTGTATATTCAAGCCTGTCAAAGTTCTACAAGAAAAATATTCTAGCATAAAATTGGGCAGAATTCATAAAGAAGTTCTTCTGATAAAACTTTATTCCCAAACAGCACACCATCAAACACATGGTCACTAGGCGCCCGTAGCTGATTCCAGACTCTTTGCACTGTCTGATGCAGATATTCTTACAGTGAAGAGGCTAATGATTTGCATGAGCTTTTGGTCTTTGCACTCAGGATTTAGTGGGAAAATGACTGACCTTGTGAAAAGAGGCAAACACTTAGAGAAATCGGTAAGTGGCCACAATGCTTAAAACGCACAAGGAGAGACATGGGCATTAGATGTAGAATACAGTACTACAGCGCAGGACCCAGCAAGTTTTTGCTGTCTCTGAAGATCATTCCACCACCATATTATTGTTGTTGTTAGTGGTGGTGGTGATCCTTATGTAAGTGAGTGAGGGGGCACTGCTGCAGAGAAGCTAGCAGTGGTGCACAGGACTCCCTGGCCTGCCACCCCAGCCCCCTAGCTTCTTCCCTGGGGCTGTCGGGAGCAGTGCATGCTATTGACTGCACATGTGCTGCGTGGTATCCAGTGAGAGAGGGGCAGCAGGATAGGTGCAGATACACCAGTAGCCTGCCTGAGAGTGTGCATGCCTCCCCTACCATGCAGTCCTCAGCTGGTCTCTTTCACACTTTCCTGCCTCACCTGGCTTCATGAATAGTCCTGCCAGCACCAGGCTGCAGCAGTACCCCTGGGAGCCTGGTTGGGAGAGCATGCCTCATAGACTCCTAGGTCTGGAAGGGACCTCAGGTGGTCATCAAGTCCAGCCCCCTGCCAAAAGCAGGACCAACCCAACTAAACCATCCCAGCCAGGACTGTCTCAAGCTGGGACTTAAAAGCCTTTAGGGATGGAGATTCCACCACCTATATAGGTAACCCATTCCCTTGTTTCACCCCACTCCTAGTAAAATAGGTTTTTCTAATATCCAACCTAAACCACCACCTCTGTAACTTGAGACCATTGCTCCTTTTTCTGCCTCAAACCATGGCACATGTGCCTGCAGCACTGCATCCCAGCCGTCTCTGAGTGGAGCAGCCCAGTGGGCACTTGCCAGAGTGGCTCACCATGGCACATCCCCATCCCTTCAGCCCTGCTTATGACTATTTCACTCTCTCTTGAGCAAGTCTAACTCGAGAAGAATAACCCAAGTGCAGACACCTTAAATTAACTCTACTTTGAAGATAGACCCAAAACATCAGGGGGTTCAGAGCAGAGAGTATTTACAAGGATTTTAAGACACACAAGAACAGTTTTAAAGTTGCATTCAAAGAAAAGCTGCCACTAAAAGTACCTCCTCTCTCTGCTGTTCCATGGGCAAACAGACAACACAATAAGTTTTGTGTTCAAAGATATGTCAGTGACTTATGACATGCTGCCATTGACAAATCCAGAAGCCTGGGGTTCTGCCGTGGAGAAGTTACAAAACTAAGGACAGTCTACGCTGGACCATAAAATCAATTGCAGATACCAGTTCCCGCTACCACCGTGTTAGTCTGTGTCTTTGAAAGCAATAAGAAGTCCTGTGGCTCCTTATAGACTAACAGATATATTGGACCATAAGCTTTCATGGGCAAAGACCTGCTTCATCAGCTGCAGGTGAAAGCTTATGCTTATGCTCCAATATATCTGTTAGCCTATAAGGTGCCACAGGACTTCTTGTAGTTCCAGCTACGGCAATTGCGTAGTTGGAATTGACTTATCTGCAATCGTTTTGCCTGGCTGTCCACACAGAGGGAAGTTGATGGGAGAAACTCTCTCATTGACCTCCCTTACTCCTCGTGAGATTGAGGAACACAGAGGTTGACTGTTGACCCCAACAGTTGAGTTCCACATGTCCCCAGTACATGCCTGAAACTGAACCTCGTAAGATCAACCCATAGACAGTACCAGTGAGTAGTGACTATTTTACTTATGTGGTGAACAAGGCAAGGGTACCAAATTAGTTCATGGCTTACTTGCCCCTTCCACCTGTCTTCCCAGGCAGTCATCTAATGGTACTCAAAAGCAAATGCTCAGAATCAGACCAAACGTGAACAATGCCACCTAGTAATCAGTAAAATGGGAAAGCTGAAGGGGATTTAAAATGTAAAATCTGTGAAACTAAAGAAATGACTCTGATTTTCTGTTGATGCAGTTTCATTCCCACTGGTGTGGGTGTGGGTGTGGGTGTGGTCAGGCTTAGGGCAAGAGGCTCGTAGTGTTAGGGGAGGTGCAGGAGTCGGGGCAGAGAGTCAGGGTTGCTTGGGGGAGGTACAGGAATCAGGAGGTGGGGCAGGGGTACAAGAGTCAGGGCAGGGGGATGGCAGTGTGAGGGGGGTTCAGGAGTCAGGGCAGCAGGCTGGGAGTGTCAGGGTAAGTGAAGGAGTTGGGGCAGGAGGTGCAGGAGTCAGGACAGGAGGTTGAGAATGGGCTAAGAATGTGGGGTCCCCGAGGCCGAGTTACGTGGCTGGTGGACAGGTTCTCGCCCCAATGCTCCCGTTCACTGTCACAAGCAAGCCAGGGGCCAGCTGTGTGGGGGCACTCCTGCAGGGCAACTGGCAGTGGTACAAGAGATCCACCCAGGCCTGCCACTCCTGTCCACTGTCTTCTTCCCAGGGGTCTCTGTCAACAGTGCACACCACAGACAGTACACGATCTGCCTGGCATCCACTGAACGGGGCAGTAGGAGAGGTGGGAACACACCAGTAGCCCGGCTAGAACCATGCAAGCCTTCCCCAACACACACTCCCGGCTAGCCCTTTCACACCTGCCTGCTTCACATGGCTGTGCCTGCTGTGTCACCAGTGCCAGCCTGCGGTGGGAGCCCCGGGAGCTCGGCTAGTGGAGTGCATCAAGTTGGATGCCAGCCGGCTCTTCCCAGAGCATAGCTGGCTCAACTGTCCCCTGCATTACTCCAGTTTTATGCCAGGGTAACTGCGCTGAAATCAGTTCTTTTCTAGGTGAGTAGCTGAAGCAAGTAGAGAGTAAGTAGCTTGCTGTGGTGTAAGTCAGAGCAGGGACTTGAACCTTGATCTTCTGAGTCCCAGTCCAGTCTTAACCATGTAGAAACAGAGACCTTTTTCCCAGATCTCAAAACGTGACTGTGGGCTTGTCTATGCAGTTAATTGGTGCTGCTGGGCTGTACATCTGCTTCGTGCTCGCCTGTGGCACACTAAATGTCCATGTAACCATGCTACCCTGCACTACAAGTGTGCTTTGAACTATCCCACCTTAAAACAGGAGCAAGTCAGGAAACACTGCAAATTTTAATGTGTGGCAGCTGGGCCCACAGGGATACTGACTGCACAGCAGGCTAGTGCAGCATAGATTTACTCCCCAGATTTTCACAAATTAACAACTTGTCTAAACAGGACATCTGATGGAATCTGGGCAACAATTCAATTTGGTTCTTGTTTTGTCAAAACTGGCTCCCATTTCTCATTTGATCCTTGCCTTGTTTTCTGTGTGTCATCCATTTTTCACAAAGGCCCTGATTGATCAGACTGTCCCTATTCAGCAAAGCACATACTTCACTCTAGGCATCTGTGTGAAGTTAAGCGTGTGTGTTAAGTGTCTTGTTGAACAGGGGTAGATATTACCAGGTCAGAATGCACTGCTGAATTGGGACCAAAAAAAGCCTGTTCTCATGACGTCTTCTGTCCTGAATTCTAGGCCAGAGTCTCAACATGTTGATGACTAAGAGAACCATCAGGAACGAAGTACAGGTTGAACCATTCTCGTCCAGAACCCTTGGGTTCTGAATGATGTCAAGTGTGAAAATTTGCCGGACCACAGGAAGTCAGTCTTATCTAGCATCACTACCAACACTTCCACTCCTAACTGGGCTCTCAGAAGATGCTTAGGGGTAAATCACAGCTAAATAACAGCACAGAACACTGATAACTAGGACTGGTTGCTACAAACAAACTTCATGAGACCACAGGAAACTTGGCCAAAGCCATAATAAGCAGACATCCGGCGAACTAAAATCATGCTGGATTGTGGATGTTGCTAGGTGAGAGAGTGCTGGATCAGAGAGGTTCAACCTGTGCTTAGCTGTATGAGTCTGCTCTTTTTCAGATTCACTTGAAAAGTGGAGAGAGGAAAAGGGGAAATTTATTGTCAGAATTAATCAAAAACTGCTCCTTAGCAGCACGCTTTGCATTATGTTCCATAGCACCTTTTTTAAAAATTCCTCTGTCAGAAGTTCCTTTTTATTTATAAATTTAAAAGGGAGATAACCAAAAGAGCTGGAGGTGCACTCCATCCTATATAGCTCTGAAATTTAAAAGCAAGGACACAGGAGGAGAAAGATTATCATCTTATTAGCGTAGGAGGATAAAGATTATCAGGCTGCAATGATCCATTATTTATAGGAATGCATCCCTATGCTATACACTTCACTGAGGCATTTGATATATTTGTGCTAGAGATTAACATTGATGTTATTTTCTTTAATGTCTGTTTTTAGAGTATGCAATGCATGTTGGCATTCAGGAAATTCAGCCAGAGGAGAAAAACAATAGTATTAATTAGGAATGTCAGTCATGGGTGTTATGAAATTCAAAATTGCCAAGTTTCTTGTGCAGTTTGGTGGTAATTATAATAGACTGTGGAGACAAGCTGTTCTCTGTTCCCTCTAAAGAAATTCACAGTTTGACGGGCACACAATCAAAGTGCCAATGCAAATCCCAGCGCATGGGATACCACTTTTGAAAGTCTTTTTTTTTAAAGGAATTGCTGCCACTGCTAATTTAAGGATCAAAATGCTTGTGTAAATATAGCTCTAAAATAGCACTTTTATGGGCGATCTCTGTAGCTACAGTTACACTATCAGAGAGGTAGCCGTATTAGTCTGTATCTTCGAGAACAACAAGAAGTCCTGTGGCACCTTATAGACAGATATTTTGGAGCATAAGTTTTCGTGGGCAAAGACCCAGTTTGTTAGATGCATGAGTCGGGGGGCGGGGTTCAGGGTTCAGATGAGTATTTAGGGCACAGGGTCCCAGTAAAAGGGAGGGGTGGAGCTGACAAGGTCTATTCAGTCAGGGTGGAAATGGCCCATTATTAGTAGTATATATCAAGAGAGGAGAAAAGAACTCAGGTCAGTCGGGTGGATGTGGCCCATTGTCAGATCCTAATGTGGAGAAGTGAACATCCAGAAGAAAGAAACTGTTTTGGAAGGGGCCAGCCACTCCCAGTCTCTGTTTAATCCTTAGTTGATGTGTGGCTGGCCCCTTACAAAAGCATTTTCTCTGCTCTGCATGTTCACACCTCCACATTAGAATCTGACAATGGGCCACATCCCCCCTACCCCCCCAACTGATCTGACTTGTTTTCTCCTCTCTTGATGTATACTACTGATAATGGGCCATTTCCACCCTGACTGAATAGACCTTGTCAGCTCTGGCCCTCCCTTTTACTGGGACCCCCCCTTTAAATACTCCTCTGACCCCCCCCACCACTCATGCATCTGACAAAGCGGGTCTTTGCCCACAAAAGATTATGCTCCAAAATATCTGTTAGTCTATAAGGTGCCACAGGACTTCTTGTTGTTACGGTTACACAAGTGAGGTTTTTTTTTTTTGACAAAACTGGAGTTTTGTCAACAAAACTCCCTGCATGTCCACACACAAAATATGAATAGTAATAGAGAGAAAGCTGCACTAGTCTATGTACTATCAAAATAAAAAAAAACAGTAAAGTAGCACTTCAAAAACTAACAAAATAATTTTAGGTGAGCTTTCGTGGGACAGAGCCACTTCTTCAGACCGTAGCCATACCAGAACAGACTCAATATTTAAGGCACAGAGAACCAAAAATAGTAATCAAGGTTGACAAATCAGAAGAAAAAAATATCAAGGTGAGCAAATCAGAGAGTAGAGGGGTGGGGGTGGGGAGTCAAGAATTAGATTAAGCCAAGTATTCAAAAGAGCCCCTATAATGACCCAGAAAATTCGCATCCTGGTTTAAACCACATGTTAATGTGTCAAATTTAAATATAAAAGAGAGTTCAGCAGCCTCTTTTTCAAGACCCTTGTGAAAATTCCTCTTCAGTAAGATGCAGACTTTTAAGTCATTAGCACAATTGCCCGCTCCATTAAAATGTTGGCTAACTGGTTTGTGGATCAGGAGTGTTTTTATGTCTGTTTTATGTGCCCATTAACTCTTTGTCTAAGAAAGTTTGAAGTCTGTCCAATTTGCAAAGCATCTGGGCATTGTTGGCACATGATGGCATATATGATGTTAGTTGAGGAACATGAGAATGTGCCCATGATTCTGTGAATAACCTTGTTAGTTCCAGTGATGGTATCTCTAGAATAGATATGTGGATGAAGCTGACAGTGGACTTTGTGGCAAGGAAAAGTTCCAGGACTGGTATGCCTGTGGTACAGACTATGGTTGTGGGTGAGACTCCTCATAAGGTTGAGAGGTTGTCTGGAGGAGAGAACAGGCCTGTCACCTAGGGCTTTCTGTAGTGTGGCATCCTGATTAAGGATAGGTTGTAGGTCTTCAATAATGCGTTGCAGTGGTTTGTATTGGGGGCTGGAGGTAACGACCAGTGGTGTTCTATTCTTGGCTTTTTTGGGCCTATCTTGGAGTAGCTGGTCTCTGGGTATTCATCTGGCCCTGTCGATTTGTTTTTTTATTTCGCCTGGTGGGCAATTCAGGTTTATGACTATTTGGTAAAGTTCTTGTAGTTTTTGGTCTCTGTCAGTAGGATCAGAGCAAATGTGTGGACACTGGGCAGCCTTGTCTGCTGTGTTCTGGTTGGCTGTTTTGTCAATAAAGTGGCTGGGCAGTCCTGCCACTCTGTCTGCTTTTGTGTGGGGCTGCTCTCTGTCGACAGACATTTTGTCAAAAAGTCTCGTCTGACAGAAATGTCTGTCAACAGATGTTCTCGTGTAGCCATAGCCATTGTGTTTTACAGAAGAAATATCATTATCCCCATTTTCACATGTGCAAACTTAGGCAAGGCTCCCATTGGCCAGGATCACCCAGCAGGGCATTGGCAGAGTCAGGAATAGAATTAAGGCCTCCTCTGGTCATTTTTGTTCTCTATCCACTAGGTTACCCTGTTTCCAAAACTTGATCCCAGAAAGTGTTTACTGGTTAATGTGACTGAGAGTTTGGTAGCCTCTCTGCTTAGCATGCTTTACAGGAGACACACAGCACCTTGCAGGATTGAGCCTCTAAGGCTGTAATGAAAAAAAAAAACCAGGTACATTTAATTAATAGCATGTCCATTTACTTTTTAAAAATAGTTCAAAAATATGTTTAAATATCCCACTCAATGGTTTTCATACATGTTGATGAAAATTAAAATCAGTCCCATGACTTCTCTTGCAAAAGCAGAACCCCAAATTAGGTGTGTACTTGCATCTGAACTAATCAATTAAAATCAATGCAATTCCAGCTGAATAATTGAGTTAAATTAGTGGTAGCGAGGTAGGTTGTCCTATTTGAGAATGTGATTGGTTTCAGACTATGCGCTTGTCAAATACTGCATCACAAAATGTGCTTGCCATTTCATCAGCATTTTGTTTCAGAATTGTTGGGAAATAATGTCATCTAATGGTTAGAGTAGAGCTGGAAGTTAGGGGTCTTGGCTTATTTTTCAGGTTGTTTCGTATTCCTTGGATGAATTTTAAGTCAAACTCTGCACTTCTTCAGTGTTCCCCAAATGAAGACAACCTACCTCATGGTTGTAGTATGGTGAGGTCTTGCAAAAGCTATTTGAATGCTCAAATTAGGGCTTTCATTCTGCTGCCTGTGGTGTCAATGGCAAAACTTCCGTTCACTACAAATGGAGAAGGAGCAGGGCCTAAAAATGCTAAAGTCTACAGGCCATGTGTCATGGAAAAGTGAGATACAACATACAATGCAATAGCGATATCACAGTGTATAAGTGCTAGAACAAGAAGAATGAATTTGTCAGCTGAGGAAAGCTGGCCGGTTTCAGGCAGGATCACCAACTTTCTAATCACCCAATACCAAACACCTCGGCGATCCCATCCCAACTTGCTCCCTCCCTCTGTGTCTCGCTTTCCCCACCCTCACTTGTTTTCACTGGGCTGGAGCAAAGGTTTGGGGTTCAGGAAAGAGGTGAGGGCTCTGGCTAGGGATGCAGGTTCTGTATGGAGCCAGAAAGGAGGCATTCCAGGTGTGGGAGAAGACAGTGGGCTGGGGCAAGGAGTTGAGGTGCCAGGGGAGTGAGAGCTCTGGTGCGGGGTGTGGACTTGGGGATGGGACTGTACATAAGGGATTTGAGGCACAAGAGAGGACTCAGGACTGGGATAGAGGGCTGGGGTGGGGCTCCAAGAAGTGGCCATGAGGGGCCGGGAGCTCCAAGGCACAGAGAGGTACTACCCTTGTGCCTGTGGACACTGCCCCTGCAGCTCCCGTTGGTCATGACTCCTGGCCAATGGGAGCTGCAGAAATGGGACTACATATGCTGCCCTTTTCCTGAATGATGGCTCCACAGCTCCCATTGGCCAGCAACTTTCACCTGTGCTGGAGACTTTAGTCTAAGAAATGGTAATACAGTAATACAATGTTCTCTACTGTACATATCTCTCTGAATCTTGTCCTTCAAGGAGACCAACTAGCCAGTCACAACACAGTGCAGTTGCCATATGAAGTATTCATTCATTGTCCTCTCTAGAAGACTGCAAGCTTTTGTGGCAGGGGACACTTTTTTATGTACTTGTTCTCTGTTTGTACAGCATCTAGCACAGTGGGGCCCTGGCCTAGAACTGCTTCTCCTCAGTCCTACGATAATAAAAATAATATATACAAACAACTGATGCAAAGGGCTAACAAATAATGACTGTTGCATAGCAGTGTTTTCTTTTATATTAGGTATTTATCCATTAGAAGCCAAATTGTGAGCTTCAAATTCTTTCCTATAGGTCCAGCAAACAGTATTTTTTTCCTTTTAGTCCTCTAAAAAAGGAAACAAGAAAAAAAAAATCAATAAACTTCTATAAACACAGGTGCCATTTTTGCTCCTTAAAGAGAATTTTTTATTTTTATTTCCTCTCTGTTCTTTCCCTCTCAAGACTCAAAGTACATAGTCTCTTCATCTTTAAGCTCTCTTTCTAGCGAAGTGTGGGGAAAAATACAGAATAAACAAACAAGGAAAACAAACGGTTTTATGGTGAGGGGAAATTACCTTTAGAACTGCAGTTTTTCTTCCTGCATGATGCAAAAGACAGACATGGTCAGCTGCAGGAGAAGTTTGAAACTTTTCCAAAATTTTATTTTGAAGATTTAGTGGGGATAATGAAAGTGACTGAAACCCCACAATAGCTAACTAACTAACTAAATAAATAAATAAAATAAAGAGTTATTTTTATTTTTGAGAATTCAGCAGAGTCTCTTGTATTGAAATGCAGAAGAGAACTGCATGCTATATTATTGTCTGGGATTTAAAGCAATAAGATGCATCTATTTTACTTACTTTTTTAATTTACACAGTCTGAAAACTCTAAGCACACACAATGCTTTTTTAAAAAGTAATTTTAGGACAGTGATAGTATCAGCATGGTGCGAGTGATAAAAAGTTAATTACAGAAGGTTGCAGGAGGCAGTGGACAGGAGAAAATGTTGTTACTAAGCTACAGTGATATTGTTATATCTGTAAGCTATAGGAATTCAGTACATAACAGAACATTACTGCTCATAAATAGAGCTGGCAAAATGGGATTTTTGCACAGAACTGTTTCAGGAAAATGTGACTATTTTGTTAAGCTGATAATTTAATAAACACAATGAGTTGGGGTATGGTTTAAAAATAACCACTCATCAAATAACACGCAATATTAAACATATTCAGTCTTATAGCAGCATGACTGCTGCGATCAATTCAAATTCACATCACGTGGAAGAATTTTCTTTGTGAAATTTGAAACTTCACATTTCTAAAAGATAATTGTGTAGAATTGAGACTGCCGTCCAAGACTTCTGTCTCTCAACAGCTGAAGCTAGTCCAGTAAAAGACATTGTAACGCCTACCTTGTGTGGAACACATTTTTATTAGCAATTTCACCTTGAGGTTATGGATAGTTTGGCCAGATCTTCACTTGGTGTAAATAAGACCAGCTCTATTGGCTTCAATGGAGTTTTGTCTATTTAAAGCAGCTGATAATTCAGATATAACTCTAAAAGCTGATCTCTCCAGACAGGGGTGAGGCAGATTCATGTGGCAGCATCACAGAACCTTTGATATTCAGAGGAATGGGATACATCCTAATTAATTTGCTTCATTAACTGGTTCTACTAGTGACATTTAGCTCCCTCGCTTCTTGTTATATTAAGCCTAGATTCTGTTTTTCCTCACATTTTTTTTTTCTTCTGAAGAAGTGGATTTTACCCACAAAAGCTCATGTCTGTAAGATGCCACAGGAGTGCTTGTTATTTGTTAGCAGTGATGGGAACGTCCATTTACCCCACACATGTTGCTGTGTTAAAGCAGAATTGTGATCTGGGATGAAAAATATCTGCTTCAAATGTGACAGAGCACATAGAGATCCTGGGTCTCCTACCGCCTAGCTCAATGGCCAAACCTCCTCCCCTTCCTCCCACCTTCCTGACTGAAAAAGCTCAAAACCTGACATTGAGCCATAGTTCCACTCTTATGTGTCCAAAAGATTGTTCCAATGAGGAATGAAGACTTTCTGTAAACATTGTTTACAGTCAAGCTGTTAGGTACAATCACATTTACTCTGATTCTACTGATGGAGACCAAAAACTACAAGATCTTTACCAAATATTCATAAATTTGAATTACCCACCAGGAGAAATAAAAAAACAAATTGACAGGGCCAGATGAATACCCAGAGACCAGCTACTCCAAGATAGGCCCAAAAAAGCCAAGAACAGAACACCACTGGTTATTACCTGCAGCCCCCAACTCAAACCACTGCAACACATTATTAAAGACCTACAACCTATCCTTAATCAGGATGCCACACTCCAGAATGCCCTAGATGACAGGCCTGTTCTCTCCTACAGACAACCTCCCAACCTTATGAGGATTCTCACCTACAACCACAGTTTATACCGCAGGAACATCAGTCCTGGAACTTTTCCTTGCAACAAATCCCATTGCCAACTTTGTCCACATATCTGTTCTGGAGATATCATCACTGGACCTAACCAAGTTATTCACAGAATCACAGGCACAGTTTCATGTTCCTCAACTAACATTATATATGCCATCATGTGCCAACAATGCCCAGATGCTTTGCAAATTGGACAGACTTCAAACTCTCTTAGACAAAGAGTTAATGAGCACAAAACAGACATAAAAACACTCCTGATCCACAAACCGGTCAACCAACATTTTAATGGAGTAGGCAGTTCTTTTAATGACTTAAAAGTCTGCATCTTACTGAAGAGAAATTTTCACAACGGTCTTGAAAGAAAGGCTGCTGAACTCTCTTTTATATTTAAATTTGACACATTAACACGTGGTTCGAACCAGGATGCGAATTTTCTGGGTCATTATAGGGGCTTTTTTGAATACTGAAACGTTCACTGAGGCTTTATTCTTGCATCGTTCAGGTCAATGGGACTAGGTTTATGTCAAACGTTTTCTTTTAGTGTTTAAGTGGCGATAAAAACTAGAGTGCAGAAAGAGAGGTGGAGACTGAACAGAGAGAAAGCCAATGGGGAGAATACAGCAGATGAGACTGGAAGGTAGGGGAGGCAGAGGAGGATACTCTATGCTGGGTGAGATGCAAAATACTTCTACGTGAGTATACAGATATTGCAGGGAGCGGACTGAGCCTAATGTGGCATGAACCCTCAGCTTATAAATTTTTAAACATGTTTTTATTGCATTTCAAGTCATAGCATGGTAGAACAATAGAGCTGGAAGAGACCTAAAAAAGGCATCAAGTCCAGCTCCCTGCCCTAGGCAGGGCCAAATCAATCAGATCAGCCCAGCCAGGGCTTTGTCAAGGCGAGACTTAAATACCTCCAGGGATGGAGACTTCACTACTTCCCTGGCTAGACTATTCCAGTGCTTCACCACTCTCCTAATGTTCAACCTGGACCTTCCCAACTGTGACTTGAGACCATTGTTCCATGTTCTGCCATCCATAACCACTGTGAACAGCCTCTCTCCAGCCTCTTTGCAACCTCCCGTCAGTAAGTTGAAGGCTGTTATCAAGTCCCCCCTCAGTCTTCTCTTCTGCAGATTAAACAGTGACAATTCCCTCAACCTTTCTTCATAGGTCATATGCTCCAGCCCCCTGATTATTTTGGTTGCCATCCGCTGGACCCTCTCCAGTGTATCCACATCCTTCCTATAACTGGGGGCCCAGAACTTGACACAGTACTTCAGATGCGGCCTCACCAAAGCTGAATAAGAGGAATAGGGTTTGGGTTAGGGTTAGGGTTAGGGTTAGTTTAATGCCAGTTTCAAGTTGTAAAAAGTTTTCATGGAACATCTGTATCTAATTGGAAGGACCCTGTGGCCAAAATGTAACACTTTTACTAATTCTCACATACTCATGTTAATGAGAAGTTTAGCTGTACTAGATTGGCTGCGCAGCTAGTGCAAATGGACAGAGATCCACTGAAGTAGAAGGATTTGCAGCAGCTGAGGATCTGACTGAGAAAAGTTTTCCCCAGGGCCAAACTGTGAACTCCCTATTTATTTGATGAACAGCCTCTCACAGGAACAGTCCCATTGCTTACTTTTGTGAATAACTGTTTGGCAGAGTGATGAAGGGGTCACAGTTCATCCGAAAGTTTGCAGAAGCATGTTCACATAGTGTAACATTTGTTCTTTTGCAAGACAGCCATTTTGTATCCAAAATCCCCCTCCTTGGCCTGCATCTCTTGCTTTGATTCAGAAATTTTAAGGCCAAAAAGAACCATTATGATGATCTAGTTTGGCCCCTTTCAGAACATGATCCACAGAACCTCCCCCAACATTTTTTGCATTAAGCCAGTATCTTCTGATTGAGCTACATCACATCATTTAAAAAGGTATGCAGTCTTCAGACTAAACACAAGCCTCTTATTTCTAATTTCTTATTTCTAAAGCCTCTAAATTTTCAGAATTTTCCAGACCTGAAGAAGTGGGTCTGTCCCACAAAAGCTCATCACCTAATAAATTATTTTGTTAGTTTTAAAGTGCTACATGACTGCTTTTTTGTTTTGTGAAGATACAGACTGCACAGCTACCTCTCTGTGACTCTTATTTCTAGTCTGACTCTGTCTACCTTCCTCTTCCAACTTCTGGATCTTTCCATGCTTTTTTTTTTCTGCTGGATTCAAGAACTATCAACTATTAGAAAGCTGTGTTAGACACTAGTAGAGCCATGATCAGATCACCTCTTACTTTTCCCTTAGATAAACAGATTGGGCTTTTTCACAAAGAGGCAAGTGATTTCAGACCTCAACTCATTCCTGTGGCTCTTTTGAGTACCTTTTCCAGTTTGCCAGCATCCTTTGTGAAAGGTGGAAGCTAGAATTTGATACACTATTCCATTTACAGTCTTGATAGTGATGTAAACAAAGGAAAATGGACAGAACTCTGTTTTTTTTTTCTTATGGAAAATGTTACGTTGCTAAATATTGCTGTAATTTTTTATGCAGCAGATTCTAGATTTATTATATGAACAAACACTAAGGAAATATGACTTAGATATTGCATTGAGGGTAGAAGAAATAGATTTAAAAACTTAAAAGGAAGACATAGAGAAACGAGTTAAATTTTATAGTATATCCAAAGTTCAGATCAGCACCAGATGCTAGACCATCTTGACATTTTACTGATAAGATTCTGCATAAGAGAAAAAGTATTATAATTCCATAATCCATTACAGTTGAGAGATTATAATTATTTTGAACTGCTCACGTAGACATTAAACATTAAATGCAGAACTGAGGATATGAATTCCTTTTGCAATAAAAGGCAAAATAAAATAATTTCAAATTTATCCAGATCACTGGGTATTTCTACCCCACATAAACTGCTGAAATCTTACCCAGGCCATAACCAAAGTCTTAAGCTGTGTCTACACTAGCAAGTTGTTTTGGAAAATCAGGCCTTTTTTCAAAAGAACACGCGGGGCGTCCACAGAGAAAATGCACTCTTTGATCTTAAATCTAAAGAATGCAGCTCTTCTTTCAGAAGCCCTTTCGTGCTCCTGCATCAGGAACAGCACCTCCTTTCAAAATCTTCTTTCAAACAAAAAAAGTGTGGACCTTTGCGGGCCCTTTTTTTGAAAGAGCAGTCCTCATGGAGCTGGATTTTTTGATCCCTGGCCTGTTCTTTCAAAAGAGCAAGGGCTGTGTGGACATTCTCCGTGGAAAGAGCAGATCGATCGTTCAATCCATGTTGTTTTTTTTTGTATGGATACTCTCTTTTGAAAGAAGATCTTCTGGGAGACCTTCTTTCGAAAGATTGCTGTAGTGTAGATGTGGTCTTAGTGATTACTGAAAGGCCATTGTGTATTCTCATTTGAATGGGACAGCCCATTACCCCAGTTCTTCTGGTTGCCTCTAGAGATAATCTCTCTCCCCTGTGACACAGAAAGATGATATCATCCCAGGCACTTAAGCAAGGCCCCCTGCATAACACCATTGATTGAGTCTAAAGGGTCTGGGAGCAGGGGTTACTGTTCACTGACTTTGCTCCCTACCTCATTTTGCTGGAACCCGCACTTGCTGACCTTCTGGTTGTGCTGCAAATATTTTTGTTCTCTGAAGCTTTCCTTGAAGAGGGCAGATAAACTGGTAAGCCTGAGTTGAGAGTTTGCAAGGAATTTGGGGAATGGCTTTATTTAGCCATTTATTTAGGGGATATGAAAATACTGGAAAAAGCTCACAGAGCCTCAGACTGTACTAATTAGCCAAAGTGGTGAAAGATGTGCTATGCTTTAGGGGTGGCATTACAAGTCTGATAGCTATCAGGAAAAAAAAATGGGTGGACACATTCCACCCTAAGCACAATAGAAGATATTCAGTTTTTCAAGAGATCTGAGATCAAATATTTTTCTCTAAATATTTGCTTCTAGAAAGTCTTGTATGCCAATCTTAAGCACAATACTGAAAGTCAGTTCCATAACTCCTAAACAGTTATAGGGTAAAATAGGAATAATTTCAATATTTAAAAATGACCAAAATCCCATTTTCTTCATTTGTAAGGCAATATTTAAAAGGACAACCTCCTCCAGTTAGTCCTTTGAACTAACTGTGCAGGTCCCCCACAACAAATTTCTCCCCCCCTCCCCTCTCCCCCCGCTTTGAGTTTCCATAGTGGGACTCGGAACAGATAAGTCTGGCAGGCTCTTCTGGCATGGCTTTATTTATTTTCCAAACCAGCAGACAACAAGATTAAGCAATTACCCTGTTGGCCTTAGTCTCTGCCTACAGGATATTGCCTCCAAAGCTACTGTCAGTCCATGCAGTTCCTTTCTTTCTCTGCAGTTCTTATAAATCTCTTCTATCCCTCCTTGCCCTCTCTGCAACTTCTGTTTCCTAATATTCTTTATTGCCAATTAGTTGATCTCTGTTCAAGTGTGTCTTCTTGGTAATTTCAGTGCCTTGGTAATAATCTGCCCTTTAGAGGAGAAACCACTCTGTTGCACGGTAACAACAGGATTTTGGAAAGGATTAATCTTGAAAGCAGTACAATTCCAACTAACTAGTCTTAGCATCTGAGACACCATTGTAGTCAAGCCACATGGAACAGAAACTTATACAAACCTGTATGCTTGTTCAAATACTGACAAGTTTTCGTGCAGAATCCAGTTCAATTATACAACGGACATGTTAAAAATACCAGTTAAAGACTATGTTTACGCTGCACCCTTGACTCGAAGTAAGATGTGCAATTTGTGGTAGGCAAATTGCGTATCCTATTTCAAGTTAATTTTGAAATAGGCTCTTTTGGCATTTGGCGCTGTCTTCACATCATCAAATGCTGAAATACTGCACTATTTCGAGGTGTCCCGTAGTCCTCCTGCAACAAGGGGTAGAGGGATGCCAAAACAGCTTGCCCAGTACTTCAAAAAATATTTCAAAGGACTGGACACGTTTCATAGACGTGCAACAGCTATTTCAGGATACTGCGGTATCCCGTAATAGCTCTGCAGTATAAACCTCACCCAAAGCTCACTGAATGCAAACTTTAATGTCAATAGTCTTTGGGTTGGGGCTGTAAGTAGAAAAATACAATCTAAAATCAAAATATAGATGAGATCATCACATAATTTTCTGAAAGTAGTTCATCTCTACGCCTTAATTGTAATACAAATCAGGTGTATAAATACACTGTCGGTGTCTACACTAGCCCCCTTCTTTGAAGGGGGCATGGAAATGACACGGACCAGGGAATATCAATGAGGCGCAGCCATGCATATGCAGTGCCTCATTAGCATAATGATGGCTGCTTGAATTTCAAAGCTGCTAACTTCACAGTGTTCACAGGCAATCTAGATGCGGGTACTTTGAAATATGCACCCAACAATTCCATTACTCCCAATTTGTTTTGGGGGATAGTGTAGACATGGCGAGTGAGAAATAACTTATTCTAACATTTTATGGTATTTAGCCTCCGAGAGTCCTCTGAATTCTATGCCTTAAAGTCTGCATTTGCCAGGGGGTAGATTTTATGCTAATGTCTCAGACGTGACCTAAATGACAAGAGCAATTATTGTCAGAAACATTCTTTATCTTTGAGTCTCAGTAATGGAAAACATGTTCTTCCAGATTTTTGAACGTGAATAAAACAAATTAAATACTTTTAGTCTTAATTCTCATTTTCCCTGTAAAACTCTAGGGTGTTTTTATTATTATTTTGCAAGTGGAATATATAATTTTGCCATAGTAAGCTTTTTCTACATAGGAGGAATGGCAAAATTATCACCCAGAACTAAGTCATGGTTTTGCAGAGGGGCAGAAATTATATCTTTTTCACTATTAAAATTTATGTTTGCTGATAGAAATAGCAGAATTTCAGCATAGACCACCAGGCCAATTTCTTTGCCAGGTTATAGCAGAATACAATTTGGGCCTCTAATTTTTCATTATATTTGTGAAAAAATATATGGTTTCACTTGTGAATTTCTATTTAGGGATATAATGTGTTGTTTTTCAAACAACTGAGACAGGCACTGTTATTTGCAGAATCAAGGGAGAAGTTAAGAAGTGAATTGGGCTACATGATTCATGTCTCTCTCTTTGTTCAAGGTGAACCCAATATTTTTCCCTGGATCATGCTGATGAACTGCTTGCCCCTTTTATTTTCAGACTGATTATGACTCTCACACAGCTTCCAGTCAGCAAGCTGCCAAAAGCCAACTTAGCTATAATGTACAGGAAAAAGTCAAGAACCCACCATCTCTGTGTTACGCAAAGTAATTACTTATTTACATCGTATTTCCACAATTATATAGCCTGTTGTAAACCCACGTTATTTCTTTACCATTAAAGGAAAATTCTGCTCTCAATGAAGCAATATATTGTCACCAGCTGAGTTTATTGAAATGCCATTTAAAAGAAAAAAAATCTGCATTTTATTCTCATAGCAGATATAATTATAAATCTCAGGATAGAGGGATTTGTCCTTCACCCTTTGTAACTCTATGATAACTCCCAAAGCCATTGCATTTTCTCTTTCATAATACTGCAAAGTGAACTAAAATGTTCAATATTCAGTTTCCTTGTTTTTGTTTAGATAGCTGTTCCTCCCCTCCATGGTTTCTCTTCTCCCTTTGTTTGAATTAAATGGTCTGTTCAACTGGAATAATGACAGCTGGGTTTTGTATTCAATTTATAGTAATGTCCTTATGTGCAATCCAGTATTGGATTAGTAATTTACCAAAAATACAGTGAAAGCTGCATGGCAGCACTCATTTTAGTAGGTCAGATCTATATGATCTGTTTACATTGGAATAGTTGCATTGCATAGGGGCATGAAAAATTCACACCCCTGAGTGACATAGTTATAGTCCTAAAATGAAGGTTCACAGTGTTATGTCAATGGCAGGGCTTCTTCCATCAACACAGATACCACCTCTGAGAGGTGAATTAGTTATGTCAATGGGAGAAGCTCTTCAGCTGAAATAGTAACATGTTCACTACTGCAGTGTGGTTGCACTGGTTCAGCTGTGCCACTGTAGCATTTTTAGTTTAATCCTGCTCTTACTTCTCTCTTTCCTATCCATTCTTCTGAAATGCTTTGTGCATTCATGCATGCCTTTAACACATATGTCTGTTGCCAACTCTGTCCACATATCTATACAAGCGACAGAATCACAGGCCCAAACCACATCAGCCACACCATCACACACAGAGGCTCACACACTTGCACATCCACCAGTGTGATATGTGCCTCCAAAATCCCTCTGCTGTGTACTTTGGGCAAATTGGACAATCTCTGTGCCAAAGGGTGAATGGTCATAATTCCGACATCAGGACTTAGACTACATATAAACCTGTAGGGAAACGCTTTAACCTCTCTGAACATTCAATAATGGATTTAAAAGTAGCCTTACTTCTACAAAAGAAGTTGAGCATAAGATTACAGAGGGAGACGTCTGATTTGGAATTCATTTACAAATTTGACACGTTTAAACTTGGCCTGAACAGAGACAGATCAGGTCAATTTCCCCATCTTTGATATTCACCAGAATGGGACACATCCGAGTGACAGGTAACCCGATTTTTCCCTGTCCCCTCTCCACCTGCTGTGTAAACCCTGCATCTGGTTATACAAACCCTGCATGCTATTCTTCTACTCCATTCATCTGATGAAGTGGGCTTTATCCATGGAAGTGCACAATCCTCATAAATTTGTTAGTCTCTAAGGTGCTAAGCATGGCTTGTTATTTGTGACACTCTCACACTGTATATGTACCTTTGGCAGGGGCTCTGTCCCTGTGCCTCTTCTGAAGACTTATATGCTGCCTTCTGGCCTCTGCAGCCTAGTCCATATCCCAGTCAGGCTGCAGTGGCCTTATCAATACCAATAGTCCAGTCCCAGCGGGCTAAATCAATAGTCCTGTCAGGGCCTCCATGGCCTAATCTGTATTCCTTCAGTCAGACCAGCAGCGTGGTCAGGCCTCAGTGGCCCAGTCAGTAAACAAAGACCCAGCAGCCTAGTCAGGCCTCAGCAACCTAGTCTGTCTTGGCATGTCAGTGCTCCCACCTCCTTGGGGTCAAGGAGTGGGGGTAGGGAGCCGGGGCGCTCCCTTTCCATCAGGCTCCAGCCCAGGACCCTCTTGGTGGTGGGCGTTCCTCTTCAACCATCAGCCAGCAGAGATTCCACAACAACCTGTTACGCCCTCAGGATGCCTCGGAACTCCCTGCACTGAGCTACTTCCTACACCATTCCAGACAAGACCCACCAACCTGGCTTTGGTTGCACCTCCTCAAGCTGCTGCTGCCACTGCTGCTGATGCTGCTCTTTGGGTGGTTGCTGGTGCTGCTCCTTGGATGGGATTGGCATTGGTGGCTGCGGATGCTCAGGCCTCTGTGGCTCCACCTTCAGTGGGTGTTGCTCCCAAGTTGTAGTAGGAGTTCCTTCTCCCCTGATGGCCAGCCCCAGCCAACTGGCCTCCCTGGCCTTTATACGTGGGCTGCAGTTGGAGCATGATCAGCAGGGCTGTGGGCTAGGGGCCCTCTTCACCCAGGAAGCCTGCCCCGCTCCCTCCTGACTGGTGTGGGGTTGGCATACCTCGTCACAGTAGCTAAGAATCTCAATGCAGTAATGGCTTTCTACTATAAATCCTCCACTGACTGGCCTTAGTTCTGTCAATCTTGCAAATAGGATTACCACATTTTTCTATTTTGGTCAGTAGGATAGGAAAAAAAATATCAATGATCTGAAGGAACCAATATTTTTCAAAGAGCTGCATTGTTAACATAGCACTGACTCAGAATTTCAGAAAAAATAGCAAGGGGGTTTTGTGTGTTGAATGTATTTCTGCAGTCCATCGAGTATCCACACGCGCGCGCGCACACACACACACACGCACAGAGCTATAGCTATCTTTAACAGTGGCCCGCCAGGTTAAAAATTACTAACGATTACCCAAATCAAAAAAGGGCATTTCATCATTTCCAATACTTACGTAGAGTTTTGTGTGTGTCTTAGTCCTGAGAAGGAAAAAGACTAACCAATGGCACTTTCTGGGATAAATTCAGGTTTGATGTGAGTCATTCCAGATAGAACTTAAAATCTTAGTCTAATAAAACAGTTAATGCTTAAGTCACACCAGCATGGATTCCTTTAATATTCTTAGCTGCTGAAACAAAACAAAAAGTAGTACAGCAATATGTCCGGCTATGAAGAAGTGGGTCTGCCCCACAAAAGCTCATCACCTAATAAATTATTTTGCTAGTCTTTAAAGTACAACATGACTGCTTTTTTGTTTTGTTAAGATACAAACTAACATGGCTACCTCTTGGTGACTATTTATCTGCTGAACTACAGACAATTTATACAGCACAGCAATTATAAATTTGGCCCATTTACACTAAGGCTGTGTCTAGATTGCCGAGAACTGTCAGAAAAAGATATGCAAATTGTGCACTGCGTTTACATCTCTCTTGCTGACTGCTGTGTCAGGAGAAGTTTTCACAACATTTGGCCCATCCACATGGGACCAAATGTCAGGAGAAAACCCTTTTGCCAAGACATCCCTTCTTCCTCATGGAGTGAGTGGGCCAGCGATGTCAGCAGAACACTCTCAACATGACTGACTTCTGCCGAGAGACCTCTGGTCTCCCAACAGAAGCCTGCAGTTTAGAGATAGCCTAAGAGAGCAAAAGGAAGGAGTCTATTTGACACCAGAGGAGAAACTTCCACCACCTTTTCCATTACCTCTGAATCCCGTTCTGTTTTTTGTGTGGTAGAAGAGCTGTTGCAGTGTTTAAATCCAAGAAGAAAACCATTTTCATTTAATTTTCCTATCAATAGCAGATATAAAAAACAAAAGAACATCAAGAACCCTGAATACCCCTAAGCTACATTAGGGGCCTAAACTCCCTGGCAATGAAATTTTAAATGTTTCACCAGTGTAATCTGTGAGCAAACTGTTTCACACAGAATCCAGTGCAATTAGAAAAAGCAACATTGCTCATAATACCACTCAGACTGAATCTCAAAATGCGAACAACCATGCCTGTGTTGACTTTTGTGTCTTAATATTGAAATAAGATTCAGCTCATTTTATGAAGTGGCTGTAGAAATCTCTTCCAAAAACAAGGGGAAGCAAAGGTTGAGAATTAGGTTTAAGGAATTTGTCCAGACATTTTTCAGGAGGGATGGTGTTTGACAGAAGAACACCTATCTCTACTGATCTGTTACTATGTTAAAATTCACATCCATTGCTGGACATGGGTTTCCCACCCCTCTTATTTAAGTCTCACAATTCCATTCCAATAATAGATTTTTTTTCATTTCTAGCTTTCCTTTTCTGGTACTTTTAATGAATTCATGAAGCTCCAGGAAGAAAGTAGATGAGATAGTGTGTTCTAACCCAATGTTTCTCAACCTTTTTTTTTTAATAAAGTCCCCCCACTTTAAAAAAAAAGTTATAAGTATCCCAGACTTCTCTTGTGTACCCCTAAGGGTAGGCATACCACCAATTGAGAATCATGGTCTAAGGTAATCTGAGGTCTTGAAACAAGTGCCATTCAACCTTTCCAGATTACGATATACTTTTCAGGGGTCAGATTTGTTTTGCATACCACCAAGTTACACACCACTAAAAACTACTTACAAAAACATGCAAAGATATCACAGAAGACTACTACTGAAAATTTGCTGACTTCCTACCATTTTATTATTAAATGAATGAATTGGAATAGAAATATTGTACTTACTTTCCAGCCTAAGGCATATGGAGCAGTAGAACCATATTGTCTGAATGAACTTTTAGATTGTATTGACTTTAGTAGTGGTTTTTAGTGCAGCCTGTTGTAAAACTAGGCAAAACTAGATGAGTTGATGTACCCCCATAAGACCTCGGTGCACCCACAAGGATACATGAACTGCTGATTGAGAAACATTGTTCTAACCGTTTTGTTGCTTTCAATTTTATTTTTGATGATGAATTACTTTGCCTGGATGTCAATATGAACATTTGCCTACGTTTATTTCAATGAGGCATTTGAACGTTCATATTCAAACGTGTGTCCACGTGTGTTTTAATTCAGAGGGTTTTTTTAATCATTTGATATTATATAGCAAACATGTAATAAAAGCCTTTTAAAAAAAGGGTAAAAATGCCTCTAAGAAAGTTGAATAATTCATGTCTACTCTGCTATAAAACTATCCAATTTCTGAACTGCTAAAGACCAATAAAATGTAAAAACCTTATTAATTTTTACAATGCAAATAAACTGGCCAGATTTGCTTCTAGCCAAACACGTGACAGCACTTCAGTCATATCAGAGTCAGTGCTTAATACCTTGATCATGCAATCTCTTTTGTATGGGGAGAAACCTATCTCATTGTAGAGCCCACTTGAATTAACGTGCTTTCTTCATGGGTATAAGAATTTTCTCATGTTAAGGAGCTTCCAGGATCAGCACTGAAGTCAGACTTCTTGTTGGAGAAAAGTGTTATCCTTTTGCAGAGTAGGACTATATAGAGTTCCCGCCCTTCACGTTTGAGTTCCGTTTTCTTCTGTTATCCCAGAGCGGCTCCCTGAAGCAGTGTTGTTTTCCCAGTCACAGATATTTTCACCTTTCTCTTCATTCACTTCTACCAGTTATTGCACATGTTTAATTACAAGGGAAGCTTGCACTGGCTTAGTGAAAGTGGTGAAACGTTGTATGTATACCTTAGGCTGGTTTAAACATGGTTTACAGCATTCTCCCTTGCATGCACTGAAGTGTGGACATAATGCAGGAGACCGTTTTCTATAATGTACCATCCATCTGTTCTTGGCTCTGTGTTGCCGATGGAGCTGGGTAAGGTGGTTTCTGGGTAAATGATTGGAGTAGAGAAGTAATCTAACTGTCTCACACCACTAGCAAGGTTGAGGGAGGGTAGAATTAAGGGAAGACAGCAAAGCAGGAAACAACATTCAAATATCCCTTCTGTCATTTACAGTCTTCCACAAACCCATCTGAAACTAGGGTTGCCAAGCATCTCATTTTTGACCGGAACACCCTGTCGAAAAGAGACCCTGATGGCTCCAGTCAGCTCTGCCAACCAGGCCATTAAAAGTCCAGTCTGCAGCACAGCACGCCAATCCCCAAGGGCTAAGAATGGCTCTGATCTTGCCTTGGCTCCACACAGCCCTCAGAAGTGACCACCAGGTCCCTGTGGCCCCTAGGCACAGGAAGGCTCCATCCATCACCCGCCCACTCATGCGTCCCCGACTATCACACACTGTGTGCATTCCTCCCTTGCCCCTCCCCCCAGCAGCTGGGAATAAGGTGAATGCACACAAGTGGTGCACTTTCACCACACTCCCTGACAATCAGGGGACAGGGAAAAAGACCAGCAGTGATTCGATACATGCAGCTGAAGCCCCACTCCGCCCTTCCAAAATGGCATCCTTCCCCCCTGCACCCACCCTGTCCCTTGCCCTGAGTCCTCTACCCTCACTCCTGCACCCCCGACATACCACCAGCCCCCTGTCACCTCCAGGTCTCTGCCCTGAATCCTACTACCTCCTCCTGCCCTGAGGCCCCCCTATGCTCTAACATCCTGCCCTGAGCCTCCCACATTTAAATTTTATACAGGTATTGTCATATCGCACCCCCATATTCCTGCCCTGAGCCCCCTGGTGGGAGGGGAAAGAGTGCAATATAACAGTACCTATAAGAAACTGAAGTTACTTTCATCCCTGCCCAGTGCTCAGTGCTTTCTAGAAAAGTTCTCAAGAAACTCATAATGAAACATTACCTAATAACCTCAACATAGGGAAAGTTTTTTTTTAATCCATAAGTACTCTGGCACCTTACACAAACCCTGAGAAACATTCAGTTTGTACAAAGAGAGAACTCAAAGAAAGTTCATTTTCCTTTTATGAGCCTGTATAAATATATATGGGGCAGCCTACACATCTGCAGTGTCTACATCAATGCTTCATGCATCTTCCTGTGATGGGCATATTAGAGGGGATGAAAATAAATGTATGCATGAAGGGATGGATACCCATCGTAAATATAGAGAGCCCAAGGACAAAGCAATTTCCCTGAGATTAAACTTTAGATTGTGAGCCATGGTATAAAAACTTCATCACAGTTTCCATATATTTCTCATGTATTTAACTCATTCTGAATGAATCCATATATTGTAGTCGCTGGTCATCTACTGACTATATGTTAATAATTTTTCTTTGGGTAGCCTAACGCTCCCTTTTCCTAAGAAACAACTTAATGTAAGTCCTATCTGTTTACTGAAAATAAAAATTAAAAAATAAAACAAAATTAAATAAATTCCACAATGAAACCAAACTTAATGACCATGAGGCTTGTAATATGATCGCCCATGTTTCTAAATCTCCACTCATGTCATTGCATAGCCGTGTCTACACGTGCACGCTACTTCGAAGTAGCGGCACTAACTTCGAAATAGCGCCCGTCACAGCTACAAGCGTCGGGCGCTATTTCGAAGTTAACTTCGACGTTAGGCGGTGAGACGTTGAAGTGGCTAACCCCATGAGGGGATAGGAATAGCGCCCTACTTCGACGTTCAACGTCGAAGTAGGGACCATGTAGTTGTTGCGCGTCCCGCAATGTCGAAATTGCCGGGTCCTCCATGGCGGCCATCAGCTGAGGGGTTGAGAGATGCTCTCTCCAGCCCCTCAGCTCAATGGTGGCCTTATGGAGCGGCCCCTTAAAGGTCCCCACCCCCTCCCTTCCTGTGCAGGAAGCTGAGGGAATGTGCAGGCGGCAGCCCAGACACGCCGCCAGCCTGCACGTCCCTCAGCCAGCACAGCCACCCACCCAGCTGCGATGGCTGCCCGGCAGCCCCCGCAGCGCCCCCAGGGGACCCCCCCCAAGGGGAGCCAGGGCAGCCAGCCCAGCCAGGCGGGCAGCCAGGCTGGCAAGCGGCAGCGGGGCCCCTCCTGGATGGAGGCCGAGCTGCGGTACCTGCTGGGGCTCTGGAGCGAGGAGGAGGTGCTCCAGGTAATGGGGAGCAAGAGGAGGAATGCGGATGCGTTCGCTCAGCTGGCCGACGGCCTGGCTGCCTGGGGTCACCCTGCCCGCACTCCTGGTCACGTCAGGAGTAAGGTGAAGGAGCTGTGGCAGGGTTACTCCCGGGCCCGGGATGTGGCCAGGCGATCTGGGGCCGCCCCCGTCACTTGCCCCTTTTACAGGGAGCTCAGGGACATCCTGGGCCCCCGGCACACCTCCTCCCCTCCGGCCACCCTTGATACTTCGGCCGACGAGCCCTAGCAGGCCCTGCAGCCGGAGTCCACCCCAGAGGTAAGCCCCGCACCCGGGGGCCCCCCCCGGAGCCCATCCCCAGGACATCGCGGCAGGAGGAGGAGGAGCGGGGGGGCTCCTCCTCTGCAGAATCCGGGCTGCAGATCCTCCTCCTGCCATCCCGGAGCAGCAGCCGGGCCTCCGCCCCCCGGGGATCTCCAGACCGTGGGAGTGGACCGACAGGTAGGTACCCCCCTCTGGTGTACACCCCTGGGCCTGAGGGGCGGGGGGTAATAGATATGTGTCCAGGGCCCCCCACATGCTCACATGGCCATGGCCCCAAGGACAGCAGGGCCATGGCCCTCACAGCAGTGCATCAGCCCCTGCCCCCCCCCCCCGCACGACAGTGCCATGCCCCATCCCTGGGGCAGGGGGGAGCAGAACCTCGACGGGCCCCCGGGAGGAGGGGGTGGGACACCCCGCAGCAGCAGCAGCAGCAACAGCAGCAGCAGCAGCATGTGATGGAGTGGGGGGAGTGCAAAAGGGAGACTCAGGCTAGATATGAGCAACAAGAGCCGAATAGCTCCCAGGGGCAAAGGATGATCCTGGGGCTACAGCTGGTAGGTGACACCTCTGCCCTGAACAAAGAGGAGGGAGGAGCCGAGCTGGCTTGGAACTGGGGGGGAGGGCGGGGGCCACAGGTAGAGGCTAGGGGAAGGGAGACCTGGAAGGCAGCCAGCCTGAGGAGGGGGAAAGCTGCATCCCAGAGGGGCACCCCTTGGGGTCTTCTCCCCATGACGGGTTGGAAGGACTGTCTCTTCCGACAGCTGGTGCTGTCACTCCTGGGAGAAACTGGGCATCTGTGGCCTAAGAAACCTCTCCTGCTGTCAGACCCTGCGGAGTGAAGTGAGAGTCGCTCCCACCAGGGGACGGGGTGCAGGGCAGGGGGACCCCTGAACCCCATCCATCACAGCAGCATCTCCCGGGGACGGGGATGGGGAACCTGCAGCACAGGGCTGGGGGGACAAAGGCCACGGCTCGGGGCCCACACTAACGCCTGTCTCCATTCTTCTTCTCCCCCTCCTCTCCTGTGTCCCACACCTGCACCATCAGAAGGACCGGAAGAGAGCGCCGGCGAGGCATCAGTGGTCCCGGAGGGCTCCATCGCTCCAGGCCAGCCCCTTGGCCGAGGACCGACCGGCCCCACGGCGGGCTAGACGGCGGACCCCACGCCACCAACAGCCGACGGCGACGGAACCCCAGCTGCTGGCCATCCACCGACGGCAGCTGGAGGTAGCGGAGCAGCACCTGCAGCTGCAGGAGCGGGCACTGGCCTGGCGCCAAGAGGCATGGGGGGCCTACATGGAGACTTTCAACCGCCTGGTGGACTACCTGGCCCCCCATGCCACGCCGGCCGCCGCAGCGCCCGCCGTGCCTGCTCCACCAGCCGCACCACCAGCTGCTCCGCCCGTCGCCGTCCCTTCCGCCGTTGCCCCGCCACCCACCGCCGAGGGCTGGAGCGCCGAGGAACCCCTGGAGCTAGCTGAGACTCGCCGGGCATATCTTCCGGTCCGGCCCGCCCCCAGCCAGCCCCGGACAGGGCTGCGGCCGCGGAGGGGGTCCCGGCCGCCCACGCCCAGTGCCAGACTTGTAGGGGCGAGGGGCCCGGGACGTGCTCCCCCCCCTTGTATATAGTTTCAACTTATTATTTTGTGCCCCCCGTTTGCCCCGTCCCCCCCATGTAAATCGTTCTCCCCTTTATCCTCCCTGGTTTTCTTTTTATTAATGAGGACACTTTTTTATTACTATTGCTTCATTTGTACATATTACTTTGGTTCCACATGTTGTATATAGTTTGTTCTTGTTTTATATATTTATAGTTAAAAAAAAAAGTTCTCAAAGAAAAAGAAGTTTAAGTTCAGCCACAAGTGCGTGCTGTCATTTGTCCAGGAAAAGTGGGAGGGGGGTGCGGTTGGGTGCTCCATGGGGTGGGCGTTGGGGCAGGAGTGTGGTGGAGGAAGGGGCGGGCAGTGGGGGGCCTGGGCAGAGTTCACCCCGCGGCCCCATCATCGAAGTGGGCCCGCAGGGCCTCCCGGACCCGGGTCCCTTCGGGGTCCACCTGCCGACTGGGGGCAGCGGGTGGCTGCACGTCGGCCCTGCCGGCCTCCACAGCCCAGCCCTGGAAAAAGGCCTCCCCCTTGCTCTCCACCAAATTGTGCAGGGCGCAGCAGGCGCCCACAATCAGGGGGATGTTGTTGGGGCCCGTATCCAGGCGGGTGAGGAGACATCTCCAGCGTCCTTTCAGGTGGCCAAATGAGCGCTCCACCACCTGGCGCACGTGGTTCAGGCGCTCGTTGAAGCACTCCTGGCTAGCGGAGAGATGGCCCGTGTACGGGTGCATGAGCCAGGGCCAGAGGGGGTATGCCGCATCTGCAATGACGCAGAGGGGCATGGTGGTGTCCCCCAGAGGGATCTCCCGCTGGGGGATGTAGGTCCCCGCCTCCATCCGGCGGCACAGGCCCGAGTTCCGGAAAACCCGGGCATCGTGGGTGCTGCCAGGCCAGCCCACATAAATGTCCTGGAAACATCCCCAGCTGTCCACCAAGGCCTGGAGGACCACAGAATGGTAGCCCTTGCGATTCAGGTATTGTCCTCCACTGTGATGCAGGGCGCGGATGGGGATGTGAGTCCCATCCAGAGCCCCGAAGCAGTTGGGGAAGCCCAGGGTGGCAAAGGCCGCGATGGTGGCATCTGGGTCCCCCAGCCTCACGAGCCTGTGCAGGAGCATGGCGTTGATGGCACGCACAACCTGCAGAGAAAGCACATGGGAGAGCACCAATGAGGGGTGAGCAGGGTGTGCGTGGCCCTGCCCTGCCCTGCTCTGCCCTGCCCTCCCCCTTCCTGCCCTCCCCTTCCCTCCCCTCCCCTGCCCTCCTCTGCCCGGGCCCCCCTCCCCTGCCCTGCCCTCCCCCCCGTGGGTTCTCTTACCTCCATGAGGACAGCCCCAACGGTGGCCTTGCCGACACCAAACTGCTGTCCCACAGATCGGTAGCTGTCGGGAGTGGCCACCTTCCAGAGAGCGATGCCGACCCGTTTCTCCACTGTGAGGGCACGCCGCATGGCGGTGTCCTGGTGCCTGAGTGCGGGGGTGAGCCACTGGCACAGCTCCATAAATGTCTGCCGGCTCATTCTGAAGTTCCTGAGCCAGCGGTCGTCATCCCACTCCCCAAGCACCAGCCGCTCCCACCAGTCGGTGCTGGAGGGGTAGCTCCACAGCCGCCGGCGTGTGAGGCGGGGGGAGGGGCGGGGTGCTGCAGAGTTGTTGGTTGAGCCCTGCTGCCCTGGGGGCAGCTCCTCCTCCGGTATAGCAAGGAGGTGCTCAGCTGCCTCCCGCATGGCATGCTTGCCCTGCTCCTGCCGGGAGGGCTGGGTGGACCTCTGGCTGCTGCTGCTGCTGCTGCTGGGGGTCCATGACTGCGTCGCCCGGGGTCTGTGTGCCTATGGCTCCTCAGACCGCGTGCTGTGCAGGCTGAGTGTGTCTGGGAGGGGCCCTTTAAGGGAGTGGCTAGCTGTTGCCCCGGAAGCGCTAGTCTGCCCTGTGACCCTGTCTGCAGCTGTGCCTGGCGTCCCTATTTCAATGTGTGCTACTTTGGCGTGTAGACATTCCCTTGCTGCGCCTATTTCGATGTGGTGCTGCGCAACGTCGAAGTTGAACATCGACGTTGCCAGCCCTGGAGGACGTGTAGACGTTATTCATCGAAATAAGCTATTTCGATGTAGGCTTCACGTTTAGATGCGGCCCATCATTAATTAGAGCTTATGAGCTGCTATGGAACATATAATGAGATCTTTCCTATACCTTTAGAATGTTAATGTATGAGACTTATTTCTCTCCATTCTGAGAAAGGTCACATCAAGTTGGAAGTGTTCTGAAGGCAAAGAGGTGACTGGCAGGTAATGAAATCAAACAGCAAAAATATATATACAGGAGAAAAAAAAACAGTTTAAGAAAAGATTAGGAACTGTGATTGAACTGGAGCCTCTATACCCATAAGGATTTTACTTGTGTTCCCTTGAGAGTTTCGTTTGCTGGCCCTACAACATCCTTGCTGCAAGTTATGCCTTCGTAAAACAGAATACCTGCATTAAAACACAATGCCACAAAATAACGGGTTGAGAATGAACATTATTGCAATATAGTCAAACAATTATCTAAATATTGCAAAGGGCAGGTGTTTCTGTGTGTATGTAAGTATATATTTTAAAAATGAGATAATTAAGCTGAGTCTGAGAGGACATGAAATAGTGCCGAGAACTAAAGAGTATGATGCAGACAAATTGAAAGAGCAAAATATCAGGAAAAGTGATTACATGCAAACCGTGGAAAAAAGTCACAGCTCAGATGAAAGAAGAAATGAATGTTATAGGGTCATGAAACAGTGTAAAATGGGAATATAAAATCAGATGAACAACATTTGGTCTACAAGGCCAAAATTAAAGAATCCCAGGTAGATAACAGATGAACTGTTGCAGTTGAGTGACAAGTGTAGAAAGGTGAAGGAGAATAAAAAGAATGATGAAAGTCCAAAAGCTGGGTACAATAAATTGGGCAGACAGCTATACGGAAAAGAGAGACAGAAACGATGGGATACGTGACTAATGTAAAGAACCAGAAGAATAAGCAGAGTAATGCTGAATTGGTTTTGTATCACAAAATAAGAGAACTGAGTGTGACGCCTGAATTGAAGAAGTCAGTGCAGGCTGAACCTCTGTAATCTGGAACTCTTTGTCTGGCATCATCCGCAATCTGACATGATTTTAATAAGCCAGATAAACACTTCTCATGGGTGTGACCTATTTTCCTCTGGTTCCATAAAGTTTGTTTCCAGCCACCAGTCCTGCCTCTGAGTGTTCTGTGTTATTATTTAGATGTAAATTACCCTTAAAGGTCTTCTAAGAGCCCAGTAAGCAGTGGAAGTATTGATACTGCTGCTAGATAACACTGACCTCCTGTGGTCTGGCAAAGTCTCTCATTTGGCACTGGTCAGGTCCCGAAGGTGACAGATTACAGAGGTTCAACCTATAGTGAAAAACAAACATGGGCAAATAACTGAGGACAACAAAGAGTGTGTGATGGAAAAATATTTTGAAGAGCTGTACAGTATGCAGAAAGTAGTTGTTGAAATGGTCCTGGGGAATCGTCCCCATGTGAAAAGCAGGTGCTAGAATTCCTAGAAATAAAAATTTTGATAGGAAATTTGCGAGAGAGAAAGGCAGCAGGAAGTGACAACATAACTGCAGAGCTGCTGCAAAATGGTAAGAAATACATGGTAGAGATGGCACACAAACTATTTGATAAGACTTACAAAAAGTACCAAGTAGAATGAGACAAAGTGCTAATAGTAGCAACGTATAAAAGAGGAGAGAAGTGAGTGCAAGGACTATAGAAGAACCAGCTTCTTGAGAATGCTAGAAAAACTATTCTCCAAGATACCGAAGAAGAGAAGGTGAAAGGGCTGGCTGGGGACATGCCACCTCACTCTGGGACTGCCCCAGCCCATAGCCCACAAGTCACACTTTAGGGGAGAGTAGGTGGGCTGAACCTCCTCCCCGCCCCGCCTCCACCCCATATAGGAGAATCCTCATCATTACCCCAGAGCAAAAATGTAAATGAAGCATATACATTTTCATTTTCTAAAAACTAATTGAGTGAAGGACCTGAGCAGGGCTAAATACATCTTCTACTAAGATTATAAATGGCACCCCCCATGCCCAAAAAATGATCCAGCTGCTAGCTAAAAGATGCAAGTACAATGAGTGTAAACAAGAAGCTGGTGGAATGCTTCAGGATGAGCGTAGGAATGTAACAACAATGTGTGTTATCACCAGGTTTGTTCAGCTTGGTACTGGAAGCAGTAGTAGCTATTGTACTGAGACGAAACAGAGTGGAGGCGTGTGGTAGGATAGTGCATAACCTTAGATCTGCAGATTATATTGATCAAGGAGGTTTTACAGAGAATGATAAACAAAGTACACCAGAAAGCCAACAATTCTAATTAAAGAGCAACATGTTGGGTATGAAAATTATGCCAGTTGGAAGGCAAGAGAAAGAGGTAACAATCTGAGTGAGAGGCAAAGAGTTTGAGTAAGTAGGGAAAATGTATACATTGGAGGATTAGAATAAAAACTAAGTTTGTGAGAATGACACAAAAAGAAGAATTGGATGAGCCACTGCAGCATTCAGAAAAATCTTCAAGATCTAGTAGGCTAAAACCAGAACCAAACAGAACCAAAAATCAGCATATGTGAAAACTTTCATGCCAATGCTGCAATATAGATTGGAATTCTGGAACATTGAATAAAGCTCCTGAATGAAATATTGTGACTGCAGAAATGAACCAGCTGAGGGAAATAGTAAGTTTCTATGCTACTGAAAAAAATCATAGAACACTAGAACTGGAAGGGACCTTGAGGGGCCATTGAGTCCAGTAGTCTGTCCTCATGGCAGGACCTAGCACCATCTAGACTATCCCTGATAGATGTCTATCTAACTTGCTCTTAAATATCTCCAGTAATGGAGATTCCACAAGCTCCCTAGGCAATTTATTCCAATGTTTAGTCACCCTAAAAGAAGGAAGCCAAACATTTTTCACTGACAAAGATTTACATGAAACCAATACACCACCAAAAGGTACCACTAAGCTTTGAACTCAAATTGCAAGATTCATAGCTTTGAATACTAACCATTACACTATGAGTTTTCAACTTAAACTGCCAATTTATGAATTTGTGATTTTTTTTGTTTGGTTGATTGGTTTGGTTTTGGTTTTGGTTTTGGTTTAGTTTTTGGGGCTTTTTGTTTGGTTGATTGGTTTGGTTTTGGTTTTGTGTAGTTTTTGCAACAGGAAAAGAAAACAAATAAAAGAAGAATTACGAAAACAGGTAAGACAGGGAATAACATTGTTACAGAAACTTCAAGAACAATGACTTCAGTGGTGTAGACATCTGTCAGAAGTGGATGCTGAAGTGATACCATGCTTAGGAGTCCATACCAGAGTGCAAGGAACAAGAACTAGAGGAAAACTAAGGATATGCAGGGTGAAGAATGCCATTGGAACAAATTTGGAAACAAAAAACAAAACAAAAGAAAACTAAAAAACAAAACTGTGAAGCTAATACAAGATATAAAGGATTTCATTTAGCTCCTTATTGCACTGGAGCTGATGATTGAGAGTCAAGAAGCAAGAGAAGAAAAAGATTCCTCTGAATTAGAATGTAATGCCCTTACTTTCACTGGAGTTACCTTCAGCAGAAAAAAGTGGGTCACAATTTGGGTCCCACTGTGGATGCATCACAGTGTCTTTTCCTTTGATTGAGCAGATCAAGGTGTACTCTAAGGCTGTGTCTTGATTAAAGTGACCTGTCGACAGAAGTTTTGGTCAGAAGATATCTTCTGACAAAACTTCTGTTGACAGATCACGGCCAGACTTCTGAGCCACTCCACTGACTGAGAGCAGCCAAACTGTCCGTGCGCTCTCTGGACAAAATGGCCCCCAGAACAGCATCAGCCAGGGTCACATGACTGTATTGTGCAACTTGTGTAAATTACTTTGAGATAAATGCAATCTAAATGTAGCCTTGAAAAATTAAATTAGAAAAAATATGTCTGAACTGCTCCAAACCAAATGCCCGAAATTGATCTGACATATTTAAGCTCATTTACTTTTCATCACATTGACTAGTACCTTGCTTCACAAACAGTCCTGATGACATCAGTGAGATTTACTGATGGGACTGCTTGTAGGGTAAGATGCTACCAAGTACAAACAGTAGTCGTATGAAATGGTCCACAGTTAGGACATTACAAATGTTTGGTAGATCTGTTAGAAAATCTTCAGTGGAGCAATTTGCTGTGATAAATATGGTTTTATCATATCCAGCATTTAAATGAGAAAATTTATATGCCAATAAAATTGTTGGATTCACCACAGACATTTTTGAAACTATCACATTTTTTTCAACTTAGACTGTCAATTTATGTTGTGCGATTTGTTTTTGTTTGTTTGCTTGCTTGCTTGCTTGGTTTAGTATTGATTTTGATTAGTTTTTACAACAAATGCGAAAAAGCCAAATAGACAACATAAAATGACAAGTTATATTAAAACACAAAGTACATACTTTTATACTGTTTTCAATTGTTTTCAGTCTTCAGTTTGAAAGGCTTTATTTTTATTTTAGGTTGTGCAAAATATTCCACAGCAAAAACTAAGTTTTCAATACAAAAAGTCTTAAGCAAAATATTTTTTACATTGTCTCTCCTTTTTTTTTTTTTTTTTTTTTATAAATATTAACAAGACTGAAGAGGCCATTTCTGTTAGTCACAGGTTGCTGGAGCACAGGAAAACTTCACCAAGGAGACCTGCATAAGCAGCAAAAAGAGGACATGGTATACTGCCCATTACATTAGCTCTATGCCACTAAGGATCTTATAAACTCTCAGGCCATCTAGAGATATCAATGTAGCTTTGCCTAATTGAAGGGGACAGTGGGCCAAAGAGATAGAATAGTTAGGAAAGGAGTAGTTGCTGTGAATGTTAACATTCATTTCATGGAGGAGCACTTCATATTTCCATGAGAGAGACGTTAGCAGGAGCAGGAAGTTTAGGGGGTTAAGAGTTCATTATGTTTCATTATTTCACAATACACTATACAATTTAACATGCCCCAATACAATGTGATACAATGAATCCATCGCTATTTTTTTCCCTTCAAAACATGGTTTTTATGAGAATGATCCATCAGTTGCCATCAGGCAGCATAATGAAGATTCGCTCTGAAACGATTCCCTAATTGTAAACTAAACACTTGAGAAAAGCAGTTTTTGCTACTCTTTTGCAAATTGCTGTGTGACTACAGTTTGCTGTTGGCACATCTTGTTCTCTATTAAACGTACCAACTGCCTGGTATCTAATTATGCACTTATAGGTTCTTAGAGGATCAGAATGCAAATAGTTGTTGCAGTGCAAACTCTTATTTCTAGCTCTTCAATTTTTTGTTTTTTTTTTGACTCAGGCACTCTAGCAAGCCACATTGAGAGCTATTAATGTAAATTAATTATTCCTCCTGCTGGCTTCCTTACAGTTTACTCAGATGAGGGATTATTAAATGTATCATGACTTGCAAATTAGCATGCATTAAAAGCCTTATCGTTGCTGGTGCACTGTTGGCCCCCTCATCAGGGGTTCAAGAATTAAATAATTATTGCTCAACCATTCCAACTGGGATCATTGTCATATGGCTTCTAAAATATAACAGAGCAGATCATTTGGATTATAGGCACTCCTAGTAATATCTATTGTCCTTGGAATGTGAATCGCATTGCCATTTTACACCAGATAGTCTGTAAAATTATGTTGTCAGGAGGCAGAGCTTTACACGATGAAGCAGACTGTGGTCTTCTGTGACTGGGGGGAGGAGGTGTTCTTGTTTGTTGTTTCAAGGAAGGAAAGCTAAACAGCTAACTATAGTAATACTAAAGAATAACACTTGGCACTAGATGGTCAACTGGTGTAGGATCTCTGAGGGAGGTGGGAAGTCCCTCTCCCAAATGGGCTGCCAATAAATAGCAGAGCAAGGTTGCTATGGCATTGCCTGAGGGGAAGAGAAGAATTCCAGCAATCAGATGGATTGAATATCATAGGCCAGACCTCAGCTGGTGGAAGGAGCTGTAGCTTCAAATGAAATCCAACGCACTTGATCTGAGGATTTGGCACTACACCTTCACCTCCAGTTCTAATTTAGGATTACACGTGCCAGGAACAATTCTTGGTAAATAAGTAACACTGCAAAAATCAGAACGTCTCTGAATTATCGACAGTATCCTCCAGTGTGGCACAACCATATTACTTTGCCCAGCAGGGCCAATGGAAGAGCTGATTTCCCCAGGGGCATCAACCCAGTGCAAGCTGGATCCTTTGTTGGAAAAACACTGGCAGAAAGATTCCTGTGCCTCCCTGCTTCCCTGTTGCTGATATAGATTGTGTCTGGGGTGTGGAAGACACAGCAGGTCTGTTCTGTGCTGATGTGTGGCTTCAGCACCTTGGAGTTATTTAGCAGGGAGTGTGAGATCAGTGAGGTCAACAACTTAGGATACATATGCACTTATGGGAAGATCGATGCACTGACAGTCGATTTTCTGGGGTTCAATTTAGCTTGCCTAGTTGGGACATGCTAAATTGAACTGTCGCGGCGGTGCCATTGGCCCCAGTACTCCAAGCAGTCACCAGGAGTAAGGGAAGTTGATGGAAGATTTTTCCCATTGACCTCTTGCTGTGTGGACAGGGGCAAAAATTGATAGGTTGACTCCAGCTACACAGTTCTCATAGCTGGATTTACATATCTAAAATCAGTTTGCCCTCCTAGTGTACACCAGGCCCCAAGACCAAGGAAAACAAAGGCGATTGTTTGGTCCTTTGCTGCAGTTGGATTCCTGGTCCCATACTCTTACATATTGCCAGAAAATAATTCTGATGCTGTTGAACTAGATTAGTAATGCTGTAACTTAAACAGACACTTTGATTGAATCCACCAGAGTTCTGAACCAGATGCAAGGTTTCTGCATGACTGCCATTTCCATCAGCATCATCAAAAGAGCCCAGGAGTCCCATATGTAGGGGAAGGCAGTCTTATAAGCTTCTAACCATCTGTAAAAGGATATTATCTCCAGGGAGCATAATACTTTTCTAATTGTTCACCATACAAGCCTCTTGTTGATATTTTTCCTGATAAATACCAAAAAGGAGCATAAAATACCCAAATTCTATTTCACATTTTGTGCTAGCGAAGTTGGGGTAAGAAATGTGACCTCAGTTTACTGGAATCTAACTGATAATTTAGTTCTCTGGTCATTTCAAGGTGGCTTCTTGGCAAATAGTGTCAGTGGTGTATCTTGAAGTAACGTAAATTACAGTATTGAAAAACTGTTTTGGAATGAATTTGAATGCACTTAAAAACCATAGAGATTCCACTCTAATAATTTTCTCTATAGCTGTAGCATATATTATAAACAAGGAAGCTCATGAGAAAGTATGTTCAGAGCACTTGGTTTACATTTATAAACATTGTTATATTTGAATGTCATCTGTTAGAATATGTGTCTTATAAACACATTTTCTGAACATGGTTTTATGGGTACCTCCTCAAAATCATTTACAAGTTTTTTTTCCCCCTTTGTATCTGTGTACACTTTGCTTTGCTATTTTAAATGCATACAGTGGGACATATTGCTGTTATTTAATCCATTGGAATAAGGAGATTGTATCCATTTTTATAACATTAATTTTACCTGTTATGTCTAATTAGTTTAATAAGAACCATAACATTCATTCAGTTTCATCATAAAGTGACCTTTGGGGCAAATCTTCTCTGCTAGCTTGGTGGGTCTTACGTTTTGTTGTTGTTATTGTTTTGATTATTCACCTCATACTCCATAATCAGATACCTTAACAATTCCAGCTATGTACAAAAGTGTAAACTTTTAACTCTGTTAGTTTTTGAGAGCTAGATATTTCAGTTGCCCTAAATAAGGGTTCTCTGTATTTTACAGTGACTCAAACTTGCAAGATTCAGGTCATACTCTTCTCAGTAGTGTAAATGTCTTCCCACCTATGGTAGTAACACACATAGGTTGCATCTACGCTACAGAACGTTGTCAACAAAACTGGGGGTTTAGTTGACAAAACTCATGGAGAGTCCACACTGCAAATGGATTCTGTCAAGCAACTGTTGACAGAACGCAGCAGTTTTCTTGGGAGGCATAATGGCTCTGTCAACAAAACAATAGTGTTGATGATCCTGGGGGTGGCAGGTGGGAGGGCTGTGTCAAAAGAGAGGGCTTCCAGTTCACCAGGCAGCCCTGTTTGCAGAACTTCCAGTTGGTTGTTCTGTCGACAGAGGGCTGGTGAATCTGGCTGATCTCTGTTGATGGAGTATACCGACAGGGGGAGCCTCTATTAGGTGTGGACATGTTCTGTTGACAGAGGTTCTGTCTGGAGATATGTCCCAAAAGTAACTTCTGTCAACAAAATTTTGTAATGTAGACCCAGCCATAGAGTGTGACATTTTGGTTATAATTCTATGAGTGCACTTCTCTATGTTTTAATTATTTACCCTCTCTTTGTCTTTGTTATTCCTCCTCCTCCTCCTCCATTATAGCTTCAGAAGTTTTTCATAGTGTAGTTTTTCCTTTCCTTACCTCTCATCCTCTACACTTGCCCCCATGACTCCATTACAACTCATCTCCTGATTTTTCTCATATTCACTTGCACCACTTCCTTCTCATCTCCTCAACTTCTTTCTCCCCTTTGGCTCTTTCTCCTCACAACACAAGAATACTTTACTGGCCTTCATCTTAAGCCCCACACCTTTGACCTCATTTGCATGTCCAAGTATAACCCAATCTTACTTCTCCCTTGAGTAATGGAAGGGTGCATATGCTAACAAAATTTGCAAATGGCAGCAAGCTGGGAGAAGTTACAACTAGTTTGCAAGACAGGATTAGAATTCAAAACTATCTTGACAAATTGGAGAGTTAGTCCGAAATCAATAAAATGAAATTCAATAAAGATCAGTGCAAATTGCTGCCTTTAGAAAGGTACAATCAAACACACAACTACAGAAAGGGGAAGAAATATCTACCCAGTAGTGCTACAGAAAAGGAACTGGGGCCAAAGGTGGATCTTAAATTGAACTGGAACCAACAATGTAATGCAGTTGCAAAAATAAGCAAATATTATTCTGGATTGTTTTAACAGAACTGCTGTGTGCAAGACATGTGAGTTAATTATTCTGCTCCACTCAGCACTGGACAAGTCTCAGCTAGATATCCTCATTTTCCTCAGCTAACATCATATATGCCATCATGCGCCAACAATGCCCAGATGCTTTGTACATTGGACAGACTTCTAACGCCCTTAGACAAAAAGTTAATGGTCACAAAACAGACATAAAAACACTCCAGATCCACAAACCGGTTAGTCAACATTTTAATGGAGTGGGCCATTCTGTCAATGACTTAAGAGTTTTCGTGTTACTGAAGAAAAATTTTCACACCACTATTGAAAGGGAGACAGCTGAGCTGTCTTTTATATTCAAATTTGTCACATTAACACATGGTTTGAACCAGGATGGGAATTTTATGAGTCACTATAGGGGCTCGTTTGTATACCTGGATTAATCTAATTCTTAACCTTCTCCCCCCATCCCCCTTCTACTCCTCTACTCTCTGATTTGCTCACCTTAATCATTTTTTTTTCTGATTTATCCTCCTTGATTACTGTTTTTGGTTCTCTGTGCCTTAAATATTGAGTCTGTTCTGGTATGGCTATGGTCTGAAGGAGTGGGTCTATCCCATGGAAGCTAATATATTATTTTCTTAGTCTTTAAAGTGCTACTTGACTGCTTTTTTTTTTGATAGTATATAGACTAGCACGGCTCCCTCTCTGTTACTAGATATTTCTGTACAGTTTGGCATTCCCCATTTTAGAAAAACAGAGACACGATGCAGAAAGTCAAGAGAAGGAAAAACAAACATGGTAAATGTCTTATAAAGCATGATGCTAAAAAACCTGGATACTGTATGTTCAGTTTTCACTGAAGAATGCTGACAATGGACTTGATAACAATATTTAGAGATCTTGTTGGTTTGGTGTAAGAGGACAGCGATCAGTTGTTCTCCATGTCCACTTAAGGGCTGACAAGAAGCTATTGGCTTAATCTGTACCGGGGGAAATTTATCTTTGCTATAAGGGAAAACTTTCTAATTTTAGGATAATTAACCAATGAGGTAGGTTACTGAGATAGTTTGTGGAATCACTATTGTGACAGGCATGGCAATTTCCTGAAACATTCCGGGTAAAAATTACTGAATTAAATAAACATATATTAAATTAGAATTGAGTAGTTTAGGAGCTTTTTGTATTAACAATGCAAATGTTTGTGTAATAATGGTATTGTGGGCAACTTCACTAAGAGATGGGACACGTGGGAGGGGTTATAATCTCTAAAAAAACATGCACTAGATAAAATTAGGTGGGATTTCTAGGAAATACTTGGAAGGACAGGTAGGCAACGTGTCATCTCTGGACCCATCATTTTGAAGCAATGCCCTGAGAAGAAACCCATTGCTTGAGCCCTGCACAGATACATTTATTTCCATAGATGCATATATCTGTAGATATACATCACTATTTGAAGAGCTGTAGGGCTGTCTCAGGAACCACAGTGGTGATAGCAGCATCATGCTGGGCTGCTGCTACCATAAGCCAGAACCCCATGCTGGTAGCTCCTCCAGCCTGTCTGTACTCAGCACCACCCACTGTAGTGGGTACCAGGCTCACCAGCAGCTGTTCCTGATCATGCCAATGTGTTTATTCAGCTCCTAGTGCTCCTGGACAGAAGACATAGGCTGTGGCAAGGTAAAGACTCTTCTCCAGGAGTGTGCAAGCAGTTGGGGAGCAGTTGAGTCTGGAGGCAGTACAACCATGCTGGAGAAACTGCCAAAGTGTGATGCTGGCTCCTGGGAGCAGCAGCCCAACAGGCTGGTGCTTTGACAAATGCAGTTCCTAGTAGAGCCATGCAGCTCCCCAAATATTGATTTACATCTGCAGATAGACATATCTGTGGAGCTAAATTTTGTGTCCATGCAGGGATCTGCCCATTGCCTGCTAATCATTTATGCATGAGGACCAGCTGTGAGACCTAATCTGGATAAGAGAACAATTCATGTGTGTGCTTGTTATGAACTTTTGAGCACAGAAAAAACCCACTTGGTGGGATCTGGAGGACTGTTTGCTGACCAGGGTCCTTGCTGCAGGTAGATTCTGGCAAGCTGATCAGCATGTGTAGATTTTTTTTTATAATAAAACAACAACAAGAAGGCATACCGTGTGGCACCTTAAAGATGAACAGATTTATTTGGGCATAAGGTTTGGCAGATAAAAACCACTTTGTCAGATGCAGGTCTGGAAAAGGTGCTCCCAGCATCACAGCAAAATGCAAGGGGAGAGCATAGGTAGTTAGTCCATATTGTAAGGGGCCATTCAAGGTAGAGCAGCCATTAACACCACACTCTCCTCTGTCATGTCTTGCTGTTATCCTGGGACCCACACAGCTACCACTACGCTGTACGGTAACAGACATAAAATGACACAATCACCTCAGAGGAAAACTTCTAACTGCAGGGAAATTCTGAGAGATTACACTTGCATGAGTCATAACTGATACCCGGGTATGTAAACAATAGTTCAATTTAATTTTTCAAAAGTAGACATCAGTTGGCAAATTTAATCCTTGGATGCCAGCAAAGCTTCTCAGCTGTCCTGGGTGAACTATGAACAGTGACAAATGTATTTGTTGAATAGCTATTTTCTTCTATGAGGAAATTATCCACAAACACGTTCTTCAAAGGATCTTTAGAAATTTTAGCATATGGGGTTTTTGTAGTTTGGGCGCTGTGTGTTCCATATTTGTTAAACACTACATCTGAATGGGCACAAGCCACAAAGCATTGTTTCTGTCCTTTGACAGGCTGACACTTTACAAACATTAAGCTTTCATTTTCTTTTTGCTATTTATGCACAAACATCCATAGTTGTTTGAGTCTATTATGTGAACAATAGAAAGAGCCTTTCAAAATGGGCATGGGAAAATGATTATGCAAATATTTTGTGTCACTATTAGTGATGCTTTTGCTTTCCACAGACATAATGGAAACAAAACACAACTTCCATTCTCATGAATCAGCTACATGCTCATTAATAAAGGAATAAAAGTGACTGTGAATAGCATTAAAATTGCCCACCTGGTTTTTATTCACAAGGCAACATTGCTGGACATTTTTATGTCAAGCAAAGAGTTATACTGCTATTTCATCTGCTATTTCATCAGTATTTTCCTTCCTGTATTTCTAGCTTCCATGTTCGCAGCTGACTGCATAGATAGAGAACTGTGTATGTATAGAACAAGTTGAAAGATGGGGGCTTGCATAGTTGGCTCCTACATTCACATGGTTATTCCTCAGTTGTATGTAACATAAGTGAATAATGTCGTCTAGCCCAGGATTACAATCTCAGAGAATCAAGAGTTGATAAGGTGACCGTTTCTCCCTATCTCACATACGGGACAGAGAGATCTGGGGGAGGTGGCAGTTCCTTGGCTGCGGCAGCCAACAGCTGCCTCCGTGGCTGACATCTCCAGCTGCCCCAGGCCTCGGGGAACCAGGAAGGAAGCAGCAGCAGTGTCTGGGCTCCTCCCAGCTCTCCTGAGGCTCAGGGATCCCAGAACTGGGTGGCAGCTGTGCAGGTGGGCTCCCTGCTTCCCACGTCTTGTGGAGCTGAGAAGGAGGCAGTAGCACTACCCATGCTCCTCCCAGCTTTCCTGAGCCTTGGGGAGGCGGCAAGGAGGTGGAAGCTGCCGGCAATTTCCCTGAGCCTTGAGGAGGTGAGAAAGAGCTCCAACCTTTTTGGGGGCCCCTGCTGGCTCCCTTATCCTGTGGCTGGAGAGCACATACTCACACAGGTGCAGCTGGTGAGGGAAAAGGTCAGCTGGTGGGGAGCAAATACAGGAGAATTAGCATCTTTTAAAAATAAGTAGAGGCATCTTTTTGGTGCCCAAAGTACCGGACTGTCCTGCCCAACATGGGCTGGATGGTCACCTTAAGCGTTGACCAATATAGCTTTTCACAGATACTTAAAAACTTTTGTTTTGAGCATTCTTTTCCTTTGGTGAAAGTGAGCATCTGTTTTAAATTGTTCAGAGCCATCGCACATTTCAGTCACAGTCATAAGTTGAATCCCAAGGCATTTTGTAGAAGTAGTATTTATATTCCTCTGTTTGAAAAACACTAAAGCAGTTAATAAATGTATCCTAAGGCCTCCATTGTATTTTTTTTTCCCTGAGAGCAAGGCTGTATTAAGGCTGCAGCTGTAGTATTATACACAGTAAAGATAAATGGATTTCATAGCTTGGCACTGGGGAGACAGTGAGGCTAGGAATGATTGGATCTGCTTGGAGTTGGAAAACTTAACATTATAGTCCTGAAAAGCAGATTTCTAAAAACATTAAAGGCATTAGCTTCTTGATTGGAGATTCAAAAATTGATGCATTGCCTCCAGTCCTATTATGTTTTCAAACTTTCATTAAATGTATCCCATCTTCCACCTGATACTCATAAATTGCTGGTTTGAAAATAAATCATTTGTCATGGAGTGTCTATTATGAGTAGATTAATCTTCAAAACAACATTACTATTTCCTAACGACCAATCTTAAAAGCATCGTCCGAATATCAGCAAAAACACCCCACTTTATGTCGACATACTATTCATGGAGATAATTTCCTGATGGGCTTGTGCTTGACATGTTGAATTATCAGTAGGTAGGAGAATTCTGATCCATTATTGGTTTTAAAAAAATAGTGCAGCTGGTGATAACAATTGAGGGAAAAAATAAAATAAACTTTAGTTTTGCCAAGTAGGCTCATAAATTCCTTTTGTGTGAAAGAATGGGTGTCTGATCACAGTCTGCAAATATTACAACCATTGTGAAAAGACTTTATAGAGGGAAAAAGAAAATTTGTCTTACACAATAATATCTTTTCTGAGATATCCTGTTTACCAGCCTTTTCCTTAAGGGCTGGCTGTCGCCATAGAGATACAGAGGCGGTTGAAACTGCCAGTCACAGACAGCCCTTTCTGAAAGAACCACAGATTCAGAATTCTTTTTTTAAAATAATTGATCATATTTTAATCACTGAATGACTCTTTATAGAATATAAAATTGCATTTTACAGCACAAGCCTGCAAATCTGCATCTGCATATTTTATAAATAATGATAACATAACGTTTTAGCAATTTACTATGTACCAAATTATTCCTCAAAAATGACATTATATATCGGTTATGGTAAAGCAATGAACTTTCCTCTTATGAGTTTCTATTCCATTCAGAATGAATTTAAAAATTGGTTACATTGTGATCTCAAAATAAGGGGAGGAAAGAAGGTTTTAAATGATTTATTTTATGAGTGATTGTTGTGTTTCATGTAAAAATCTCAGTGACCACTCATGAAATAAATAAGAAGAAAGTTCATTCCTTCACCATGGTTTAAATTAATTGGAAAAAGGACATTTTTCAATCTTGATCAGCGTGAGAATCCAACTGCAGTTAGCAAGAGAGAGATCTATGCTTTTGTTAATGGGTGCAGCTCTTCACTGTCATATATACAGGACTCCCCTACAATTCGTAAAATCGCTATTTACAACTTTTGAGTTGATAGCTACTGATACAGATATACTCCCTCTCAGGGGTGTCCTCTTTTTCATATGGTAACCCTACATGCCCATAGATGTCTTCCATGCCCAAGCACTGCCCCTTCCTGACACCATCCTGTCCTACTTCCCCCCTGCACACACCCATTGTAGCCCATCCCTCAGCCTCAGGGAGGAGGGCAACATGGCCTGTTGGGAGGTGGCGGGGGGGTTACCTGGGGCTGAGGGCCAGGTGGCAGAGTCTAACCCCTGCTCTCACCACGCGGGCAGAGGGCGTAGCATGTGTTCTGCCCTGCTGCGCCACACCATGCTGCCCTCCTGGGCTGCTGCACCTCACATCTCTGCAGGTGTCAGGAATCAGAGGCGTGCTCCACTGCCCGTCGCTGCAGAGATGCAGGGTGCAGAGGGCTAGGACAGCAGCATGGCAGGGCACAGCAAAGCGGAGCAGATTGCCGCATCCACCGCTTGTGTGGTGAGTATGGTGGGGGAGGGGAGGCAAACCTTGCTGCTTCTTCTGCTGGACCTTCAGCACCAAGTAATCCCTGGGCCCCACCACATGAGGAGCAGGGGTAATGGGGAAGGGCAAAGCAGGGGTAGAGGGAAGCCTGCAGTATGGGGGATGTTGTTCCAGGCCCTGTCCCCCGTCAAGATGGTCCTCCCCACCTCTAGTATTCATGGATTTAGCCATTTGTGATGGTGTCAGGAGCATGGCACCTGCAAATGGTGAGGGTTTCCTGTAGCCCTGAAATCTGCTCTGGGAAGATAATTATTGAAGGGAGAGCTAGAAAAATCCAAAAGAGTAAAAGGGAAGCACGATCTGCGACCAATAGCAGTAGTAAGGATGAAATACTTGCCCCACTGAAGGCAGGGGCAGGGAATTCACCCCAAGGTCTTAACTGTGACTGATGGAGAGCAAAGCAATGGAAAACCCTGTGGAGCTGAGACTTCAGAAACTAACCGAAAGAGGTTCCTCAGGGCAGATTTCCTCTAGCTAGACATAGGTCTCAGCTTCAGGAAAGAGTGTGGAAGGATCAGAGAGATGTTATGTCTGTGTTAATCACATCAAGCTGACTGGGATTGGTCTACAGTTTCTTTTTTAACATCACAGCCCTTTTGTGAACTGATAGTGTTCTTCACTCCCATGGCATTTGAACTAGTCAGGGTGGTTGGTGGTGCCCATTTGAGAATCGAAAAAGGACGTTGGCTGAGGATGTGGTTTTTGAAGAGGGACCTGGAGGAGACAAAAATGGAGAACTGGAGATATGGGTAGAAGGAAATTAATCGAGCATCGGAGACAGCATAATACAAGTGATGAACCTGATAGCAGGACTGGTAAGCAAAACGGAGAATCTGTTGTGTGTGGAAAGGCGATAAAGGCTGTGATTAGTGGCATCTTTTGGCCACTTATCATAGGTGTGGCCAAGTTTCCTGTGGTCCTATAAAGTTTGTTTTCAGCCACCAGACCTAGCTTTCAGTGTTCTGGTCTGTTATTTCACTGTAATTTACCCCCAAATGTCTTCTAAGAGCTCAGTAATCAGTGGAACTGTTGGTAATGCTGATAGACAGCAATGACCTCCCATGGTTTGGCAAATTGTCTCATCTGACACCAGTCAGACCCTGCGGGTGCTGGGTGATAGAGGTTCAACCTGTGCAAAACTTTCTGAAACTGGAGTGAGAGTGTGAAATCATGCATAAGAGAGCTTGTCTATCCTCCAGCTTATCAGTGGAGTGATGGTGGTATGTGCTTAAAAGTGACGAGTTGGAGTAGGGCAGAGAACGGTAATTTGTTTCCAGTTGAAATAGCCCCTTGTGAAATTTTCTGAGAAAGAGAGCAAAATGTCTGTTTTCCCACACTCTTATTGTTTCCAACCTTGAAAAGGTGGGAATGTGTGACAGCAAAATCATTTTTCAGTTTTAATAGAGACACCTTCACTTTTAAGTGTTGACACGCTCAACTCTTTTACTGTTTTCTAACACATACAAGATGGAAGAGAGCCTAAAGCAAGGAAAAATCCAATTTCAAACCAGCACATTTCAAAAAGTCTGAAAAATGAGAGCAAAAATTCTGCTGCAAATAGGAGGATTTTCTTACCAACATAGTTTCTTTTAGTCTAAGCCCTGTTTTCTGGTGAAAAATGTTGTCTTGGAAAATTTTTAACAACTTTAACAAGTACTGCTGTTCTTAGGTATACACATATTGTGGTTGCCAGACATCCTCATACTTGGGAAGAATACTTCTTTATCATAGTCTGGCTTGTTTGTTGTTTTTTGTTCTGAGTTGAGTTTTTTCCCCTCTGATTTCTGTATAGCTGATATCTGAATTATGGTAAAATGGAAGTTATGGTTGAATAACCAGTTTGCATAGATTCCAATTGAATGACCAGCTGAGCAGTGCTTTTAAAATCTACAGGATGGTTAAATGTTTTTCTTTTCAGCAGTAAGGCTTTAATTTCCTTCCAGATTGGATGCATAATGGTCATCACAATTTATGTTCAAACCATCCTGAAAAAAACGGTGTCTCTCTTAATAACATCATATTTTAAGTTCAGTGATTTTTTTTTCTTCTGAGCAAATAAAAAGGGATTGACTGAGATGTACATTTGCAGTATACCCACAAACTAACCAGACTCCAATTACAGATTATTGCTTTAAGGTCAGCCCTTTTGTCCATGCTAGTAAAATTTTCTTTATAGTGCAGAGAGTTGCTTTCAGTGACAAAATGACACCATATCAGATAGCTGTAAGTCAGGTCTTAGTTTTCCTTCTTTGAATGCTGTTCTTGTGGAAGGAAAAAGCAGAGGCCTGTTCCCACTGCCTCTGCACTGAAGCCATAATGCTATGGAATTGGTGCCTCTGCTGCAATATGAACATTTCAGCCTGTTATATCTGTGGTTCCCAAAACTGCATCACAGAAACCCTGAATAGAGTCTTCTTATAGGATCACTGATTCCCAAGGGGGAAATGAAACCCACAACCTTCTACAGAATATTGGGGGTTCTCTTCCATTTGCTTATTTGACATGTCCCAGAACTGCAAATATACCTGGTTCTGCTCAAGAGCAGGACTTGGCCCCCAGACCCTCGGGGATGCCTTTCTAATGTGGTGAGAAACCTCACTTATGTACATGTTCCCATGACTACCTCTAATGTCCAGAGTTCTAGATAAAATATAGGAGGACAATGCCATAATTATTCTGATTGCTGTAGGGTAGCCCAGAAAAATCATGGCATCCTTATCTGTTACATCTGTCAATCTTTCTGCCACAGACTTATTCATTGACATAAGACCCCCTATTGCAAGACAATGGACAAGTCCTACATCCACAACTACAGAAGTCCCACCTGAAAGCATGATTCCTTCTTGATTCCACAAACCTGAACTAACCAATTGGGAACAAGTGACAAGTATTTTACTAAACAGAGGATACCAGTCTACATGTAATACTTACCTACAGAAATGGCATTCAAGCAAACAGATCACTCATATGCACTGCACCATTACTGATGGTACTAGATTATATGCTCAAACTGAAGAATTTGAGACTATTACTAAGCTCCATCAATTTTTTCCTTGTGATGATTAATAATTTCCATTGCAAAATTTAAAGGTTTTTCAGTTTTCACACACCACATTACAAAGCTTAATGATTGACCTCCAAAAGCCCTATACAGAATTATATTCCCCAACTGACATGCAAGACTTGAAATTAGTACTTGAGTCTCATTTGAACTAATGGCTACCCACTCCTTACTTCATCTATCCATGAAGGCGGTTTTCCTAGTAACCATTACTTCCACTAGAGGAGTTAGCGAAATTAGTGCAATCATAGCCAACTCATCCTAAACCCCACTTTTAAGGATATGGTCACATTATGACCCCGTCCAAAATTTCTCCCCAAAGTGTCAGCAACCTTACATATCAACCAACCCATTCACCTACCCACATTTTATCCCAAGCCACATCACCTAATTACACAGCACTACCTGCAGAAGATGAGATCTTTCTGAAAACTATAATCATTTATGCTGCAAAACAAAGGAAATAGAAACCCCTAGGATGTCAGATCCCATTTCATACCTGCCATGGCATGTCTGTGTTTTTTCTTCAGAATATACCCATTTCAGACCTTTCCAAATTCGTCAACATCTTTACCAATCATTACACCAAAACATAGTTCTCCAAGGATGATGCCATAGCAGGGCTTTTCATCCTTTCTACTTTGGTTAGCCACAAAGCTCCAAAGTCCCCCATCCATGTTGGGCACCATTTCACCTTCACCTGAAGTAGATTGCCCACATGTTTCACCCCTCCGCTGCAGCTCAGACTTCTTGAAGTTTCAGAGCCATCCAGTTGTAATAGAAGATTCTCTGTCAGGCTGGCGTGCTTACTTAGAAGGTTCATGTTCATGACCCCAAGGTGTGTGGTCTGGATGAGTGTTTAATTTCCACATCAATATCCCCAAGCCCAAGGCAATTCACGGAGCTGCTGAGCTTTTCTCCCTCGCGTTAGGCAGTTGTTGGTTTATATTCTTACCAATAACACCTCTTCAATCTACTATCTAAAGAGATGGGAAGGAGGGTGGACTGTCAAGCAGCACTGAGCTTCGGGGAGTTTGGCATCACAGGAGACATCATAGCCGTAGCAACACACTTACTTAACATGCAGAATCAGTTAGCCAACTTCCTCAGCAGACAATGATCCCACAGCCAGAGACATCTCTGAAGAATAACATACTGGGTCCATCTTTGGGGCATTCCCTCTGTGATGTACAAGAGACACGAAATATCACCAATTATGTTCTCAGGCAAGCCACAGCCTGGGATCACTCACCAATGCCTTTAGGCTGGACTTTACATGAGCCTAATGTGTGCATTTTCATAGTCCCTCTAGGTCGTTCACAACCTGAAAAAAGACCCTGCCAAATTTACTCTCCATTGCCCCATCCTGGCTGAGACAGTTCTTGTTTTCAGACTTCTTCAGGCTCTCAGTTCATTCTCCTGGTCCTCTGTCTCTTTTCCCAGACCTGTTGTTGCAACACACAATCCAAGGCTACTATATTGCTGCTAATTGCTACTATAATGCTATTATAAAGCATAGTCTGGGGGGAAAGGGTAGCTTAGTGGTTTGCGCATTGGTCTGATAAACCCAGGGTTGTGAATTCAATCCCTGAGGAGGCCATTTAGGGGTCTGTAGCAAATACATTAAAAAAGAGCTGTCAGGTGCTTGATCCTGCTAAGAGGGCAGGGGTCTGGACTTGATGACCTCCCAAGGTCCCTCCCAGCTCCATTAGATGTGTATTTCCACATCTTAACACTGCATCTACAGCTGGGCAGCCTCCCTTTTAAAATAGGGCTAATGAGCAGCTAGAACAAGAAGAAAATATGTGCTCCATAGTGATTCAAAAATCATGCTGAATAGGAGAAAGCAAACCATCCATAACATCTAGTTACCTTACTAGAGCAAAAACATGGAAAAAGGAACTGAGGAGGATCAGGATGTATGCTACCCTAAGAGGTAGTCTGGTGGGCTCTTCTGCTAAGGTGTGTTGAGCAGAAACACATCTAAGTGGAATACACAACTGCACCTACATCTTTAAGAAAACAATAACCAAAGAAGCAAGTATATGAGACATCATGGAGGCATTTCCTTGTGCGTACAAAAGGAAGTAAAAAGACCAATTACCTTTTAAAAAGATGTGCTATATAGCTTGAAAAAAGTTATATTTTGATGTAGAAATTATTGGGTGAGATTCTTAGGCTTTTGCTACGCAAACTACACGATCATAATGGTCCGTATCTGCCTTAAAAAATCTATGAAGTAGGTAATGTACTTGAAGTATCACTTTAAAGTCTCAGATGGGTAGCCGCATTAGTCTGTTTCAACACAAACAACAAGGAGTACAGTGGCACCTTAAAGACTGCTTATTATACATACATTTTCATGTGTTGGAGTATAAGCCCACAAAAGCTTATGCCCTAAAAATGTGAAAGTATTCAAGGTGCCACAGGACTTCCTGATGTTTTCCCTTTTAAGTGATTGTTGGCTAAATGTAATTTCTTAATTACACTGATTCCATATGACTAGCATGTTGTCTGGAATACCAGCTTTATGGAAAACTTACTGTCCCTAGAAGATACACCGATTACTTTGACATCAACCAAGGCAACTCATTTAATACAGACCTAGGTAAACACAGACATATTTTCTCACAGGATGGGGGGGTGGGGGAATGCATACACTAGATTGTTTTGATAAAAGCTCAGATCCGCTCAGCAGAGCGTGACAGCTCCAACATTCATTTGTCTCTAAGAAAGAAAGAAAAAAATAAAAAAGAAACCCCTGGATAATTTGAAGGTAAATGGTAGATGGCAGGATGTTGTTTAATACTCTCTGGTGATCCTGTAAGTCAGGTTTTCAATAACTACTGGACTGGAACTACAGTACTGCCAAAAGACATTTGCTTCAATAAATGTTCAGTGGGTATTTGGTGGGATTTGTTTTTCCCCAAGCTGGGTGACATTTAAACAAATCAAGAGGTGATAGTTAGGGTCTTGTTGGGCTATCACTTTGACTGAAGTTTCACGGAATGTCTTCTGACAGAATAAGAGAATCAGCTTTTTCCTTTTTCTCCTTCTTCTTCACAAGCTCGTGGAATATATTTTATGAGGAAATATAAGTGCCCACAGCATGAGGCAAAGCACAAACATTGTCTTGTTATGAATTAAGAGAACAACAAAACACAGTGAAGTGGTTACTGCCTGGTCATGGGAGATACATTTCTTCTCCTTATGGCTTACTTTTATGCATCTGACAGGCATAGAAGCCCAAGGTGATAATCGGAAGAATTACCACAGAGGAATTCTCATCTTGCTGAGGCTTCAGGAGAGTTCTGATTTTGATATGCGCTCTCAAACCCAGATTTAGTCTTAGCCTCCTGACAGAAATTTTCCCTCTGAACACCACATCTTTCCATTTCTGCTAGAATTTTGGCAAAGACCCATGAATACTTCTGTTTTTCCTGCAAGCCCAAAGTGTGATTGGACCTAGGGCTTATTTTAAGTGGCTTCTGAATGTACACAGAATTTCATTCTACATAATAATTATTGATAACAGCATGCATCTTCTCTGCTGAGACAGCTAACAAGGCTGCTAATTGTGATGCCTCTTTTTTTGTGCCCCAGGAACTAGACTGATCTCAAATCCTCTTTCCTTCTACGTAGGCCACTGAACAGTCACTAGATAGTAATAAGCTACAATCAACACACAGACTTGGCCTGGTTCGATAAAGCTAACAATTCCCTGATGCATCTGGTTGAAGAAAACAGAGCCGTATTCAATTTTTCAGAAGCTGGACCAATACCTGGTCTTTGAGGAAACAGCTCCAGGTTGGTCTGAGATATCTGACTGGGGCATGCTCGCCATGTTCTATGTGATCAGATCTTTAAATCAGGTTCTGCCTATTCCTTTTCACGTGCTAGAGCACTTTAGAAATCAGTGGCATCAGGGCCACCCCTACCGTTAGTCAAATTATGCACCTGTGTGGAACTCTATGAAATCTGGGGGAACAACAAGTTGAAGTCACATATTTCATGACCGGTCCAAAAAAGGGAAATAACAGAACACCACCTGTCATTACCGATTGCCCCCAGCTTAAACCCCTCCAATGCATCATTTACAACCTACATCCTGTACTGGAACATGATCCCTCACTTTCACAGGCCTTGAGTGATAAGCCTGTCCTGTCCTACAGTCAGCCACTCAACCTCAGGACAATACTCACCAGCAGCTACACACCATACTACGGAAACACTAACCCAAGAACCTATCCCTACTACAAACCCCCCTGCTAATTCTCTCCACGTATCTACATAAGTGACACCATTACTGGACCTGACCACATCAGTCATGCCAGCAGCTAATACACCTGCACATCTACTAATCTGATACATGCCTTCCTGTGCCAGCAATACCCCTGTGCCATGTACATTGGACAAATAGGAGAGTCTCTTTACCAAAGGATGAATGGACATATATCCAACATCTGGAATTGGAATACACGTAAACCTAAACACGTAAACTTTAACTTCCTGGGACATTCAATAATAGACTTAAAAGGAGCCATTCTTCTAGCAAAGAATTTTAGCAAAAGATGACAGAGGGAGACAGCTGAATTGGAATTCATTTGCAGATTTGACACATATTTTACCTAGGCTTGAGCAGAGATCTCAACCACCTTATGTATTACATCAGCAATGGCAATTTCCCCACCTTTGATATTTGTAGGAAATGGACATATCCTACTAAATTTGCTTCACAGTCTGGTCCTGCTAACAACAGGTAATCCTTTTTCTTTTTTCTCTCCCCCTCCCCACTTCCTCCAACAGCGACGAAGGGTCCTGTGGCACCTTATAGACTAACAGAAAAGTTTTGAGCATGAGCTTTCGTGAGCAAAGACTCACTTCATCAGATGATGGTCCAAAGTGAGCAAAGTGAGTCTTTGCTCACGAAAGCTCATGCTCAAAACTTTTCTGTTAGTCTATAAGGTGCCACAGGACCCTTCATTGCTGTTACAGATCCAAACTAACACGGCTACCCCTCTGACACTTCCTCCAAGATATAGAAACCTGGATTCTATGTTTCCACTCCATTTTCATCTGATGAAGTGGGGCTTACAAACCAACAGGCCACCACAGGACCTCCATGCAGAATTTTCTCTGCTGTTGGAAGGAAATTGATTACATGGGCCTCCCTCCAGGCAGTGTTAGATGGTGCCAATGTGCCACACCCAGTCTCCTCTACAAGGAGCAGCAGATGACACAGGACCTCCCATTCAAAGGTTTAGCCCTTTTTCAGGAAAGACTGATAATAGACTTCATAGATTGAAGGCCTGAAGGGCCACCCTCAAATCTCTAGATTGGCATAGGCTGCAGAAGCAGTTCAGGCTACAACCTCCTCCACAGTTCCACCATTGCCAGAACTGACAGGATGTCTTCAGGAGAAGGAATAAAAGTGACAGGAAGAGGCCACACCCTTCCTTGGACCATGGGTCTGCCTAGTCTAAACCATCTTCAGGACAGAAACAGGCCTTTTGAAGGTGTGCTTGAGGGTGGCAGTGCAACCAGGTCCACCTTGCCTTACATTTTGTTCCCAGCTGTCCCTCCTTCTCCCCTGCATGGGTTCTTATTTCATAGGACCACTCGGTGCTCCACATGGTAGAGTGGAGATACTTCCTTCTATTCTCTGCCCTCTCATCCTTCCACCTCCCCTTTCACATCCCTCTTCAGGGACTCTTTCTATGAGCAGCTCCATTTCTAGTTCATGGTCCTCCCATTCTGCTGTCAACAGTTCCTTGAGATGTTACCAAGTGCATGGCAATTGTGTCCACATTTCTGCATAGGTGACAGGTACATATGGTCCATACTTCATGACTGGCTGATCAGGGGTGGTGTCAGTGGAGGTATAAATCTACATCATAAGAATGATGTTCAACACACTGGGCCTTCTTCTGAACATGGGGAATCTATGCTGTTCCCACTTCAGTGGATAGAATTTATAGGGGTAGTACTGGACTCAAAACAGGCCAAGGCATACCTCCTACTATCAAGGTTTGAGGCCTGGGCCATATCATTCAGAGTGTCAAGCAGTTCCCTACCACTACAGCAAAGAATTATTTGAGACTCTTGTAACACATGGCTGCTTGTACCTATGGTCAGAGGGGTAGCCATGTTAGCCTGTAGCTTCTCAAATAACAAGCAGTCCTGGGACAACCTAGAGATTAACAAATTAATTAGTTTATGAGCTTTCATGGGCAAAATCCACTTCTTCATATATCCATGAAAGGTCATGACCTAATACATTTGTTAGTTTCAAAAGGGCCACATACTGCTTGTTGGTTGTATACCAACATGATGCAACATGGCGATCTCAGACTCTAGACACTTGTTAGCCGGTGGCCGGGTAATGTGCGGTGAGGTACTCCCCTGGGTCCTAAGCAACCCAGTTTTTTACTGTTAGAGCAGGCAGCTCCTAGCACTCTCACCCACGGCCAGGCTGTGGTAACCAAACGGTTACAGTTCTTTTGTTGTGCCGGCTGTGTTGCAGTAACAAAAGGGTTAACAAAATAGTTAGGCTTGGATCTTAACTAGTTACAAGTTTATTAAGCTACAGTTATAAGCGTGTGGTTACAAAAGGCTATTGTTTACTTCTTATATGCTAGCAAAGTACAGGTGTTAACAAGTTACGTTACAATCCAATACAAAGATATCTGTTACCATCTAACACAATGATATCTTGGCACAATGACATCTAGTTACAGAGCTCTAATTCTTTAGCTGTGCACAAAAAAAGTCAGAGACCTAGCATGGGTGTGTCTTACCCTCTCTGCGTCTCTCGATACCAGCGTAGCCAAGCCAGATCGGTCACTCAATTCCGCGGAAAGAAGAATACGAGGTTGGGCGTCCCCAGTTGTGGACCTCGGGAGGCAATCACCTGACCCGACCAGCAGGAAGTTGGTTGAATGCACTCAAAGTTAGAGTTCTGCTGGACCCATCTTTTATACCCCTTTTGGGTTACGTATTTTCTTTCTTATCTATGGTGCCAGATCATACTGGTCTGTCTTTGTGACGCCAGTTTGTTACAAGGGCATTTCTACTTAGTTTGCACTTGTAAGGCAAGAGATAAGCAATTTAGGAGTACAGGACATTCTTTGGTGCGGGTGGGGCACGTCCCCTTCTGGGTGATTGTGTGTGTGCATCATATTGATCAATGCCAGCTGGGGTGATTTCTGAGGGTCCCCCCCCCTCTCATGTTGACAGTCTGGCCTGTTAGCCTTCTAGCTGTACTTTCTGCTTCTCAGGGTCATGATAAGCTAGCATATCTGGGCCTCAATGAGGGCATCAAAGACTGTGCTGTCAGCAGCCATTTCCATGCCCTGTGTGCACCTCAGTGGGGGGGGGCAACGAGCAAGCTGGCTTGTAAGGGGGAGACTTTGTCTGGCTACAACACTCCAGTCCTGACTGGCCTCATTGGACCATCTGGTTTGGGACAATTTGGATAGAGTCATGGCTTTGCTTCACTCAGTCCTCAACTCTGTCCTGTGGTGGCTTAACCTATAGGTGGGATGCATTGGGGTCCTCCCCAGGCCAGTTACTACATCAACATCAGAGAGCTGAGTGGTGCACCTTGCATGCCAGACTTTAGTGGCCCACTTGGTGGGGGAAGTGTATCAGTTATGACAGACAGCACCACAGCAATATTTTATATCAACATACAGGGGTGCATGCTCCTCTCCCTGGTGCCAGGAAGCCCTGATTCTGTGGGACTTTTGTGTGGAGGATACAATACACCAGCAAGCATTCTAACTCCTGGGAGTAAGAATGAGTTGCTGGGCTATCTCAGTAAATTATTCAACTGCCACAAGTGGTCCCTACACTCAGATGTCATGAGCTACATCTTCCAGTGCTGGGGCTTTCCTCAGATAGACCTGTTTGCCACACATTGCATCAAGATGTGCCAGCAGTTTTATTCCTTCCTGAATCTCAGCCCTGGCTTCATCACGGATGCATTCCTCTTCGCCTGGGGAGGCCATCTCCTGTACACATCCCCACCCGTCCTTCTCATTTATAAGGTGCTCCACAAAATAGGGAGGGAAGGAATTTTGGTCATACTAATACTCTAGTCTGGCCCCACCAGGACTGGTATACTTCTCTCCTACAAATGTTCACTGAAGCCCCACTCACCACCTTGCTGCTTTTCCTGGACTGATATGACTAAGGGAAAAATCTTCCAGTTGCTTAGCATGCAGCGCGTGCGCGCGCGCGCACACACACACACACAAAATGGACAAGAGGAACACATCCAAATGAACAAAAACTACAGTAAGAACTAGATATCTCTCTGAGATTAGTTACAGTAAAGTTGTCTACTGTTTTAGTCTACTATAATACACTGGGAGAAGAGAATCATGGGATGAAGTCTATGTTGCATAATAATAGTAATTGTTAATATTATTGCATTGTGGTAGCATGTAGCTCAAAGAAGGATCAGAAGTCCATTATATCCTAACAGACAGTCTTCAGAGTTGACAGTCTAAGAAAAACACTAAGAGGTAAGCCAAGAGTCTGAGAAAGTTGAAGACTTCAGGATCCAGCTGGAATTCTTTCGGAAGAATATTTTTACGTGTCTGGTATGAGTCACATTATTTTTTCCCTAATAGGAATAGAATGGGTGCTCAGAATTCTATTATAAATTATTAGTGGTATTCTTTTCCAGACGGTATAGTATAGCCATTATTTAAAAATGGAGCCAAACTTGAGAGCCTCCAGTATTTAAAATGATGATGAAAGTGTTTTCTGGCTTACGAGAACTGCTTAGCCCCCTTTGCCTTTTAAGAAATCATTGCTTTCCAAAGTTTTTCTTAGTTGATTTCCCAGATACTTATGTGCATCTGAAATTGTTAACTACTGTCAAGTACGCACTGTTGATAGGTGATTGAGGTGAGTCTTCCAGACTGAGCTTGGCACGTGTGTTCTACTCATTCAGCCTTCTACAGAACTACTTTTTCAAGAGATGTTTGTAGTGATGAGATTGTAATACCTGCAAAGAGTCATTCCCTGCTGTATCTGGCCTCCTCCAGCTCCTCCCTGGGGTACCCCACTATTCTACTCTGTTTCAGCACTACTTTTTTAAGGATTCCTGCATTGACTGGTATAATCATATCAGTTAGATGGTGTGAGTTTGTTTCGTTTGAGGAACTAGTATAAGGTGTATCTACGTTAGCAGTGTTTGCTGGTACAACTCTACCAGAAAAATATACCAACACATCCTTCCTGTGTAGACAAGGCATTAGCTTCAAGCAACATTATGTTTTAATTACAATTTATGTGTCGTACAGTATTCCCAACTGATCTTGGGGAGCATATAAGCAAGAAAAGAAAAAGGATGTTGGAGGGAAGAGAAACTCAGTAGTGACTTGCTCCAGTTTAGGTAACCAACACACATACTGGGGGTGGTTCATTGTCCCATGTGGTGGTACTTAAGCTACTTACAGAGGGAAAGAATAAGTGTCCCCTAAACCCTCATCTGATAGTCAGCTGCCTTTTAGTTCAAATTGCAGAGGCTCATGCAATAAGCTTCAGAGGTCCCAGGTTTGAGTCTGCTGGATGGTGGTTACACTTGCACAGTAGTGTTAGCAGTAGAGCCAGGAACTGAATGTAAGGCTTCTGAATTATAACCTAGGCCCCTTTCACTAGACTTCTGTACTTCTTCATGGGACTCTTGGGCCAGAAGCTACTTGAAGATAAATGCATTTCTTCACAAAGAGGTAGCTTCATTAGTCACAGTCCTATATCATATTAAAGACCAATGGATAAATCTGTTAGTTTCTAAGGTGCTACAGGACTCCTTGTTGTTTTTACATTTCTCCTCTTGTTTTTTGGTTATCATGTGGAGTCATTTCATGGTTCTGTTTTACCTCCACTAATTCAGAGGGGCTAATTTTCTGTCCCAGAAAATGAAGAGTCCTCCACAAAGCAGGCTGAAGGCATGTGATGTGTTCCTAAGAGAATTAGTGGCTTCTTTAGGAGCTGCAAGTACTGGTTCTTGTTTTTTTGATGTACATGATAAATGAAGTGACAATAATGTTTCAGCAGAAGTGGCAATTGGTTTTGCTTTCTTTGCTCTGCTAATTATTTATATATGGACAGTAGCATGGGAACTTTGCCAAAATGCTGGTGCCAATTCATCATCCTTAGTGGAATAAACTTTGGAAATCCCCCAACTACAGTGTGTGTTCTGGAGGAAAAAAGTACTGTAGCAAGTCAAAGAGAAGAGCTGAACTCACTGTGAGTGGCCTAATCATCCTGTATATGGAGACGCTATCATTATTGACTTTGGTACTGATGTGTTTTGACAGCTTGCTATTACCAAGGGATCTTCCTGAGGACTGTGGACTGTCATTTGGAATCAGAGTAGTTAAGAATCAAGTTTCCATTCATCAAATTTCATCCTGTCTCCTCCTGAAGGATTACAGTTTTCTAATTTTACAGTTATGGATAACAGTTTTCTTCAGGCATATTTACACTGCAGCTGAAGTACTACAACATTTTAATCTTGAGGTGATTGTAATCTACAGAAAAACAGTTCAGATATTTCACAATTGCAATTAAAAGAAACTATAAGCAACTGAAGCATAAGTTCTCTTCACATTTGCACTAGTGTGATGGAAGTGAAGGGAAAACCCACTGAACTCAACTGTTACACAGAATATAAAACAATTTGCTGGAAGGGAGGGGAAATCAGGCCTTCACAATTCAGATTAGATGGAAATATTTAAAGATTCAGAAGAACTTTCATCTTATAGAATAGATTGTTCAATATGAGTTTCAAGGTTTAACGTGTTTGTTCAAAAAGCTAGTATCTAAGATGCACAGGGTTGGTGTCCCTAACCTATTTGTCAGAAGCTTGGACAGTCTGCATCACCCAATGCTTATCTGTTCTGTTCATTCCCCCTGCATTGGCCATTGTTAGAAGACAAGCTATGTAGATCTTTGGTCTGCATCAGGATGACTGTTCTTATGTTCTTAAGAATTTAAAAATAAATATAGATTTTATTTAATAATAAATATTAAATAATATAAATATTAAATATAATTAATTATTATAATTAATATAACATAAATATTAAATAATATAAATTATGTCAGTAATAGAATATTAATAAATATTAAATAAATATTAAATAAATATTAATAAATATTAAATAATATAAATATTAAATATAATTAATTATTATAATTAATATAATATAAATATTAAATAATATAAATTATGTCAGTAATAGAATAGAATTTACCCTCAGGATGTGTACAAATACATGTATTTGTACACATCCTGAGGGTAAATTCTATTCTATTACTGACATAATGAAACTTTTTAAATGTACTACATGGAAGACGACAGTGCTGTTAAAATCCTTGTCCTGTCACGTTTTTGCTCTTCCTGTACCTAGAATTGCAAGTCTCTCTTTTTCCTCCTGTGACCACTTAAAACACTGATGCTACCACCATTCTGCGTAGTAGCCAGCCTGCCATCAGTTTTCCTATGATGAGGATTAATGAGCATATGGGATGGGTGTCAGTGAAGCAAACCAGCTGATAAACTGTCTTCCCACTCCCTCCGCTACCCGGTTTCAAAGAAATAAATTGATCTTGACCCTCAAAAGTTAAAGTTCAATAAAAGAATATCAACCCATGATACCAAAAATGATTGTAGGGCTCCAATCACTTTTTCAAGTCCCTAGAGCTAAAGAATACTGAACTTTCCTTGTGACCTCCCGTTTTGCTAAATTTTATGTGGGATAGGGTCTAGAGTGATCTAGACAAACTGGAGGATTGGTCTAAAAGAAATCTGTTGGAGTTCAACAAAGAGAAGTGCAGAGGTCCTGCACTTGGGATGCAGGTCAACAAGGAGAAGTGCAGAGTCCTGCACGTGGGATGGAAAAGTCCCAAGCACTGTGGGACTGACTGGCTAAGTAGCAGTGCAGCAGAAAAGGACCTGGGGATTACAGTGAAAGAGGGGCTGGATATGAGTCAACAGTGTGCCTTTTTAGCCAAGAAGGCTAATGGCATATTGGGGTGCATTAGGAGAAGCATTTCCAGCAGATCTAGAGAAGTTATTTTTCCCCTTTACTCGGCACTGATGAGGCCACGTCTGGAGTAATGCATCCAGTTCTGGGTCCCCCAATAAAGAAAGAATGTGGATGCATTGGAGAGGGTTCAGCAGACGGCAACGAAAATGATTAAGGGGCTGGAGCACATGACCTATGAGGACAGGCTGAGAGATTTGGGCTTATTTAGTTTGCGGAAGAGAAGGCTGAGGAGCAATTTGATAGCAGTCTTCAGCTTCCTGAAAGAAGGCTCCAAAGAGGATGGAGAAAGGCTATTCTCAGTGGTGAAAAATGACAGGACAAGGAATAATGGTCTGAAGTTACAGATGGAGAGGTATAGGTTGGATATTAGGAAAACCTATTTCTCCAGAGCTGCGTCTACACGTGCACGCTACTTCGAAGTAGCGGCACCAACTTCGACGTTAGGCGGCGAGACGTCGAAGTCGCTAACCTCATGAGGAGATAGGAATAGCGCCCTACTTCGACGTTCAACGTCGAAGTAGGGACCGTGTAGACAATCCGCGTCCCGCAACGTCGAAATTGCTGGGTCCTCCATGGCGGCCATCAGCTGGGGGGTTGGGAGATGCTTTCTCTCCAGCCCCTGCGGGGCTCTATGGTCACCGTGGGCAGCAGCCCTTAGCCCAGGGCTTCTGGCTGCTTCTGCGGCAGCTGGGGATCTATGCTGCAGGCACAGGGTCTGCAACCAGTTGTCAGCTCTGTGTATCTTGTGTTGTTTAGTGCAACTGTGTCTGGGAGGGGCCCTTTAAGGGAGCGGCTGGCTGTTGAGTCCGCCCTGTGACCCTGTCTGCAGCTGTGCCTGGCATCCCTATTTCGATGTGTGCTACTTTGACGTGTAGACGTTCCCTCGCTGCGCCTATTTCGATGATGGGCTAAGCAACATCGAAGTTGAACATCGACGTTGCCGGCCCTGGAGGACGTGTAGACGTTATTCATCGAAATAGATTATTTCGATGTTGGCTGCACGTTTAGACGTAGCCCAGGAGAGCAGTGAAGCACTGGAATGCATTACTGAGAGAGGCGGTGGAATCTCCAGCCCTATGGGTTTTTATGTCCTGGCTTCACATAGTCATGGCTGGGATGATTTAGTTGGGGTTGATCCTGCTTTGCGCAGGGGGCTGGAGTAGATGACCTCCTGAGGTCCCTTCCAGCCCTGGAATTCTATGATTCTGAAGTGCAAATGCCTGTGACATGACCTTATATAACAGTATGTAAAGCTTCTTGAGTTATATAATCAAAATGCTATGATCTAGAATTAATTTTACCTCACATCAAATAATCCTTCAAACTGAGGTACAGAAAACATCAAATAAGAGTGCAGTACTACTGGCAAAAAAGGCTGTAATTTTAAAAAGAAAAGAAGTTTTGTTCAAAAAGAAGAGCTGAAGTGAATGCTGCTAATTACACAGGACAAGAAAACGTAATTTAAAATGTGCCTGTTTGGCTCCCACTGTACATGCTCAGAGTTGCAATGGACACTGTCTTGCTACCATTAAAAAATAGCATTTAGTAATCTTCGCAAATGGGGGATGTGGCAGAGTGGCTTTTGTGTAAATGGAAATAATAACAAGTGGCAACTCTTGAGACACACTGAATTAATTATTGTTCATAAATTAAGTTGACATTTGTGCAATAAATAGTCTATACTAAAGTAATTTATTACCACACATACCACATTAATTGTTATACTTTTAGGGCTATAATACATTCATGTATGAGAACAATTTGCATATTTCTTCTCCATTAAGTACATTTACTTTTTAAAATAGATTTCATGTCTGCAGGACACCCATACCTCAAGCAGTCTGTATCCAGAAAAGTGGCAAGTTGTGATAAGAGGTGAGAGCTGTTGAATGACCTTGGAATCTTGAAAAGGGAATTTCAAACAAAGATTGTAAAGGCACATCTACACTTATGACGGCCTGTATAATACAGGCACTGCGTGCCCAGGTAAGACAGATATAAACCACGGTGCAGCCAGTGAGTCGTGACTTAGGCAAGTAAAGAACCCTATATGCCCTGGGTAAATGCTCTACATGGCTTGCTACACACCTGAGCAATGCCTCATATGCCTACACTTCACTATAGTGTTTAGCAACCTCCCTGCTCCCTCCTGGTCCCTTCTGCCTGCACCTACCAAAGTCTTTCACTGATTTATACAGCTACATGCCACAGTGACAAATGGCATGTAGCTACTGGGGTAGTATCTGTACGGTACATACCTGCATGTAGGTATAGCCAAAATTTGAAGTAACACAAGATGGTGGGGATGGATTATTGGACTTTTCAGTTTTCTAAGGTGTTTATTAATACAGGTTGAAATTCTGTGGTCCACCACCCTCAGGACCCAACCGCTGACAAATGGGAGGTCAATATTGTCTAGCAACATTACTAACACTTCCACTGCTTACTGGACTCTTAGAAGACAAATGGGGTAAATTACAGATAAATAGCATCAGAGTACACTGAGAGCCAGGACTGGTGGCTATAAACAAACTTTATGAGACCCTGGGAAACTTGGCCACACCCATGCTATGTGCCAACTAAAACCATGCTGGATTATGGGTGTTGCCAGAGGAGAGAGTTCCAGACTAGAGAGGTTCAAATTGTATTCCATAACCCTCAAAAGGCACCTGACAACATCAGGGACCCACTGCATTAGGAGCTGCTTCAAAGAGTTTATGATTTTTTGGGTGTAGGGTTGAAAACTGTGGGAGAGGGAGAGTAAAATCTCCATTTTATTGAAACGTTGCCAAGATTTTTCAAAGGAAACTGAGGGAGTTCAGAACATAATTCACATTTCATTTCAACAGAAGTTGGGCTCCTGACTTCTTTAAGCTTTTTCAAGAATCCTGATTTAAGTGACTTGCTCAAGGTCTTCCAGCTGATCTGGTCCCATATTCTTATTATTTTATTTATTTGTATGCCCCTCAACAACAGAAACTGGCTTTATGTCAACATGAACCATTTAAAACCTTAAGTACAATCCAAAGCCAAGTGAAATACTTTTCCTGCTACAGTAGGTTTTGGCTCAGTCCTTTGATGAATTCCAGGATTTTCGTGAAGTGCCTGAATTCTTAGAATGCTTGTTTTGAAAAACCCACACTCAGGGCAGAATGCTTTTTGAAACCAAAATCTCCTCAGGGCATGGACCACATCTTGTTTCGTGTTTGCAGGCTGCCTGTTACAATGAGGTCTCAGTTCTGCCTAGGGGCCAAAGAAAAGCAAATAGTGAGAACAATTATCAGGGTAGGGCTAAGTGGAAAATTTTCCTGATGAGATGTAGGAAATCAAGGACCTGTTAACTTTCCCCTAGACATTAAAGATTCCCAGACCCTTTTGTGTAAGAAACAGAAATTTGCCCTTCTGTCTGACATCAGATATTTGCATCCCTCTGTGGAAGGATGATGTGCTATGCATGGTTGTTTGTTACCCTCTGACAGTAAGTCAGGCTGCTTTTCTGTGGTCCTAGTCCTAGGTAGGTCATGAACCTGCAAACACACTTATGTAACTTTAAAAAGACAAGTCAAGTTATCCTTGCATATTAGTGTTTACAGAATTGTTTATGAAGCCTTTTGGGAGGAAGATATATATAAGATTTTTATTATCCACAGCATCCACAGCTACAATTCAAACTGTATCCACTTGCTTTACAATGAGTGTTCTTTTAAGGTATACTGTAGGCCTTGATATTTACGAAAATGAAGCCCAGGCGAAATACTTTTATATAAATAAATACAATTACATAGTAGATTATACCATGCTCTTAGGTATGTATTTGCAGAACTGTTGGCCGTAGTTAGATGGAAGGCCTGTGATTTACGTGGAATTTGAACCAGTGTATGTGAAAGCCCAATCCTGCAGATGATCTGCTTGTATGCTTTGTAAATAAAATCAGGTACAGGCTATAGGCACTCTCAGGCGCATGAAGGTTACATATTGCAGCACTACATGGCAAAACCTGTACCAATGCATATTACACTGTGCCATATGTGTGATATTTACACATCAGTCATTCCTGAGTTTATTAGTAACTCCAGAGATCATGATTGGTTTCATCTGCACTACAGAGATCTGTTGACATAAGTTACTGTCAGAAGAGATCTTCCGGCAAAACTTCTGTCGACAGATCATATCCGCATAGAAGTTGATTGAAAGAGCAATCCACTCTGTCAACAGAGAGCAGCCAGGCTGCTTGGCTGCTGTCTTGACGAAACAGACTATCAGAAGCTCAGCAAACCAGGCTGCACAGGGAAACAGAAGCCCTGTCTGTTGACAAAAGGGCCCCTGGAGCATCTGCACTACTTTTTTGTCAAAGGCTTTTATTCCTCAACGTGGAGAGGCACAACACTGCTGGAGAGAGTGGTGAGTTTTGTCAACAGTTTTATCGGAAAAATTCTCTTGTCTAGACATAGCCATTAACTACAGCTGAAGGGAAAATAATAAGCAAGAAAGGCAGAAAAAATCTGTGGAAACAAAATTTCCATATTACAATCCTATTCAGTTAATGAATCCATGTGCAGAAGTGTGGTATTCTTTGTTCATTTGATCCTGAATGGCGAGAATGGACGTGTCTCTGAAGATCGTACTACTGATATAATGGGTGCTTATATTGCGTTAAGAGTTAAATCCATGGCTATGGGGTTTGCATATTGCATTCTTCATGCGTGAATGGCAATGTGTGGAAAATGCCTGAGGGATAATAATTTACCCAGTCTCATTTCTCAAGACTGTTATCGCTCATCTTGACACACAATTAAAATAATTTAATTATTGGTATTTTGTCTTGTCATTAAGTTAGTGGAATTACATTTTTAAAATATGGTGTGTTGTATTTCAATAATGCATACTAAGCACCAGAGTGCCCCTTGGGTCAGGGTGTGACACTGAAGGGGTTTTCACCTCCATTGCCCATGAGGCTTGTCTGTCCTCTCCCCTTCTGGGGTAACAAAATGTCCAGACGTAGTCTAAAATTCCAAACAATCAACACATCTTCTGGACCCTTTGCTTAACCTGTCAACTGCCGTTCCTGATCTCTGATGTCAATCACTGTCCCATTCCCACCCATCCTAAGTTTTTCTGGGGCCTCCAACTCCAAAAAACTGAGAATCAAGGGCTAAAGATTTTGCTTTTACTTTGGGGTATAAACAAGGATGCATTCCTCAGATGTTCATGTAGTGACTTTGCACAAGACAGTTCAGAAACAACTCATGACTTCTTTTGTTCACTAAAGCTGTGTCTACACTAACATGGGCTTCCAAAAGATAAATCAAAAACTGGGCACTCTTTTAAAAGAGCACGCGGCGCATCTACGTACAAAATGTGCTCATTCTAATGTAAATTGAGAGAAGGAGACACCCCTTTGGAAAGCACTCCTCCTGTCCTGCATCAGGAAGAATGGCCACTTTCAAAAGAATCTTTTGAAAGAAAGCGTGTGTAGCTGCTGCATGGGCCACTCTTTCAAAAGAGGAGTCCTCCGTGGCGCTGACCAGTGGGGCTCTATGATCTCTGCGTCCGGCTGCCCTTAAAACTGCAGGGACCCAGAAACCCCATGGCAAGAAGCTGAGAGCATGCTCACAGCAGGCACAGCATGATCCCCTTGCAGACCCTCAGCCATCCCCACAGGCCAGGTGCCCAGAAGCCAACCCCGCCCCCAGGGGAGCCCCAGGGCCCCCTCTCAGAGCCCTCACAGGGCTTGCAGGAGTCTGGTCAGCCCCCTGAAGAAATGGGCACTGTCCTTGATGGATCCAGAGCCGCAGGACCTCCTTGGACTATAACAGGAGGAGGAGGTCCTGCAGGAGATGGGCAGCAAGTACCACAACACAGCTGCCTTCACCAGGCTCACCACCCAGGGATACCCTGCCCACACCACTGATCAGCCCCTTCTTCCTATTTGGTTTAAGGAGCCTGTATTCATGGCAGCACCTCATTGACATCTTTCCAACTCGCTCATTACCATGCCCCTTCCGAAAGGAGGGAGCTAGTGTAGACACAGCCGTTGTATATAGATCTGCTATTTCAAAATAAGCTATTCTGGAAAATCTCTTCTAGAATAGCTGATTCTGAAATAATACTGCTGTGTAGACATAGCCTAAGAGTGCACTCAGTGCTATACAGAACCTTACACTGGCCTGTCCTTAAAGATGAACTTAATTCTGAGCCCAGAAATACCATGCACCTTTGACCAGAATCCTAACCACCAATTTCCTGTCTCTTGCCTGACACTCAGGCCTGCTTCTCCTGTTCTTAGGGTGATGTTGTCCAAAATATCAACACTTGCAGAACTGTGTGTCTGACATAACTACTTCTACTGCCAGTATTCTGATAGCTTTCTTACGTAAAGAGACGTCCCTCTGTAACCTATCATGTGTGATTTACCCTAACAGAACATGCTAGTGCCAATAGGTATGGCCAAAGGGTGAATAAGGATTAATGGTGTTAATGCTTGCTGAGGGGTTATATGGGAGGAAAGAGCAGCTTTAAAATTCAGCAAGGACTCTATAGAAATCTCACACATGGGAAGAGCAGCATTCCTCAGTCCAGACATACTCAGGTGAAATCATTCTATTATCCGTCTTTGGTTAGCAAACAAACGTAATTTGCTTATATGCTTTTTTAATCTAAGGTTTATTATAATAATGGCCAGTTCACAGCACAACTTCATTTTGACAGACTGGTTTTCTTGTAAATCACCAGTCAAATGTAGGCTCCTTAGTGACTCACACCCAGATGAGGATTAACACACCCATCACTGGTTAGTTTTCCTGATATCAAAGCATGGGGTTCACAAAGGATTTCCCACATCTTTGTAAGCAAGAGTATCTCAGGGTATTAACAAATGATTTCGAGTGACTGAATTACTGTTTATTTTTAAATTAAATTTTAAATCAAACGTCAATATTGTGCTTTGGGTGCCCTGCCCATTGTGGTACCCTTCATAGTGATGTCCAATCACAATGTGCTAATGTAGAGTTTCTCCTTGAAACATATAACATTTGTTAGGTGACTATAACTCTATAATCAACCTGACAATACAGTGCTGTATCTCAGCCTATTTTCATTAAAAATTCTTTCCTTGTTGCAGAGTCTCAAGGGACCATCTTTGATTGTGCTAAGACTTGTCACTAAAAGCCTCAATCCAGCCAACCTGCAGATGCTTACACATTTACATGCATGAGTAATTCCACTGAGTTAAGGATCAGGTTCAATGTTAAGCTTCTGACTCATTTAGATTCAGCAGGCCATCTTTAAAGATGATGTGTAATAGTGGGAAAGTTACCTCTTGGAGTTGTATGGATTCCATGTTCCAGGGTAAAGTCCAGACCAATAGAGAGGGTGCACTGTAGGTTACTTGCTCTGTAACCTTTGCATCTGGCTAGAGTATCAGCCTGCTCTTTGAGACATGGGTTCACATCTTGCTATTCCAATGAGCCTCTTAACTCGTTATGTGTAAATTAAGGTAGATTCACATTTCTTTGTTTAGGGTAGACCTTTTCAACAACCCCTGCCTCATGAGGGCTACATTGATTTGGCCATGTGCTAACATCATCCTACAGGGGGAATTCATAATTTTATATATGATAAACACATTTCCCTATGGGCTACGTCTACACGTGCAGCCAACATCGAAATAGCTTATTTCGATGAATAACGTCTACACGTCCTCCAGGGCCGGCAACGTCGATGTTCAACTTCGACGTTGCTCAGCCCAACATCGAAATAGGCGCAGCGAGGGAACGTCTACACGTCAAAGTAGCACACATCGAAATAGGGATGCCAGGCACAGCTGCAGACAGGGTCACAGGGCGGACTCAACAGCCAGCCGCTCCCTTAAAGGGCCCCTCCCAGACACAGTTGCACTAAACAACACAAGATACACAGAGCTGACAACTGGTTGCAGACCCTGTGCCTGCAGCATAGATCCCCAGCTGCCGCAGAAGCAGCCAGAAGCCCTGGGCTAAGGGCTGCTGCCCATGGTGACCGTAGAGCCCTGCAGGGGCTGGAGAGAGAGCATCTCTCAACCGCCCAGCTGATGGCCGCCATGGAAGACCCAGCAATTTCGACGTTGCGGGATGCGGATCGTCTACACGGTCCCTACTTCGACGTTGAACGTCGAAGTAGGGCGCTATTCCTATCTCCTCGTGAGGTTAACGACTTCGACGTCTCGCCGCCTAACGTCGAAGTTAACTTCGAAATAGCGCCCGACGCGTGTAGACGCGACGGGCGCTATTTCGAAGTTGGTGTCTCTACTTCGAAGTAGCGTGCACGTGTAGACGCAGCTATGGTGTTATTGACCAGTTAGTTATTAACTTTCAAATGATACCTCACAAGGCATATTTAGTACAAGGATTATTACAATAGTATGTGGCATGCAAATATGGGGTACATTTGATCACAATGTGGGGATTTGCCTAAGGGAGGAACCAGTGTCAGAAGTCTAAGCTGATGTACCATAGACATTAGGCGCCTGAAGAAATATTTAATTTTTCACTCCCCTTTCCCCAGCATGAGGCAATTGGGTGAGCCAGCTGTATTATCTGTGCAGACTCTCTGCTTTTCTCTTTCCTAGTTTAATATCTTAAATCATTAGGCTCTGCCTCTTGATCAGGAATGGGCAAAACTGTTCATATAATAAATATGTTGGTCCCAGGCTTTTCTCTAGAATAGGACCCAAACCTTCAAGACTTGGATAAAAATCAGTTGTTGTTGTATTATTATTACTATGCCATGCCACTGCTCTCCTTCCTAATCTAAGCATCACTTAGAACCATGTAGTTTTGTGCTATGACTTGGGCTGTTATATATAATGCAGTAGAAGTAATAAATAATAATACCGAGAGGCTATTTTCACATAATTTGTGCCCCGGATGTACTCAGAAACAAGGAGATATCTCATGGCAGCTTGTACAAAAGAGATTTCTGGTTCACTACCAAGAAAATAGTAACAGATGTTATTTATCATTTGTATTATCGTAGCACCTGAGCATCTCAGCTAAATTCAGGGACTCTTTAGGTTAGGTGCTGTTCAAATACACAACAAGACACAATCTCTGCCCTGAAGAGCTTATAGTCTGAATAGACAGGACACACAAAGGATGATAGGGGAATAATAACAGCTGTGACTTGCAGAGGGTAGCTTTTGCAAATCATATCTCCTCTAACTTCTCTGGTTCACTGGCTAGTTTGATTCAAGCAGCAATTAGTCCAGGTCCTAGCAAACCAGCATTGTTATAGGTATGGAAATGGCTCTAACTTCTTCTTCTTCTCCCTTTCTTTAAACCCTACTGAGTGGATGGCTAACTCATCTCCTATGAACAGCATGATGTATAACCCATGAGACTGCCCTCATTCTGGCAGGTTGCAGATTTGTTCTGCAGGCATTAGTCCTTAGGGAGATACTGCAAATCAATATGTAAAAGAACTACACCTACAGGAAAAGGAGACTGGCATGATTTTGCTGTTGATCAGCTAACCACAAGTCCCTCAAGGTAACTGCAGTAATTACATTTTTAGTTGAAATTTCCCATCATTATTAATTTATTTAAACAGAGAGAACCTTATTCATCTGAAATATCTGGCTCCGTATGTAATTCTTGTACCTTCACTTGACCTTGTTGCTTAGCAATTACCTACCTGCAAATAACTGTCACTATTACTTAAACTGCATGTTTCATATTCACATAGTCCTTCTCTACTGGGTTTCTTCATGAGCTAATCACAGCAGGGACCACTTGTACATATCTTTCTGTATCCACCATAGAAGACTTTGTAGCCATACTCCACCTTGCTCTAGTGGAAGGGTCCAGCCAAGTCAGACTGTGGCTAGATTGGTGTATTAATTCTTAGCAAGGGTACAAAATCAGAATAGAAAGCAATCCTTAGCTCCAAAAGCTCAGTACCTTAAAGAGGCAGAGTGAGGGATGGTGTAATTAGCTTTAGAGGAGAGAGGAAAATATTCTCCTTAGTCTGAAAATAGGACAAGAAGCAATAGGCTTAAATTGGAGCAAGGAAAGATTAGGTTGGACATGAGGAAAAATCCTCTCAGGGTGCTTAATTACTGGGCTACTGGTTGTAGAATCTCCATCATTGGAGATATTTAAGAACAGGTTAGACAAATATTTAACGGGGATGATACAGATGGTGCTTAGTCCTGCTGTAAGGGCAGGGAACTGGACTTGCTGACCTCTTGAGGTCCCTTCCAGTTCTAGTAGTCTGTGTTTCTATGATTACCAGAATCAAGGATGAACAGCACTTTGGAAACAGAAGTACTACTCATTTTTCCTTTAGAAGCAGTTTGGTCTAGGAGATACAGCAGTAAATGAAGGATCAGATAATAAGAGTTCACTTCCTGGCTCTGCCACTGACCAGCGGTGTTTATAGACCATAAGTGCTTCTGTCCAGGAAATATTGCTTCCTATGAGTGTGTACAGCACACTCATACCCTAATATTGTCTTGGGCTTCTAGCAGTTACTGTAATGACAGAAATATAGGTTTGGAAGAGACCTCAGAACGTCATCAATTCCCATCCCCTGCTAAAAGCAGGCCAAACCCAATTAAATCATCCCAGCCATGGCTTTGTCAAGCAGGGACTTAAAAACCTCTAGGGATGGAGATTCCACCACTTTCCAAGGGAATCCATTCCAGTGCTTCACCACCCTCCCGGTGAAATAGTTTTTTTCTTTCCTAATATACAACCTAGGCCTCCCCACCATTACTTGAGACCATTGCACCTTATCCTGTCATTTGTCACCACTGAGAAGAGCCTCGCCCTGTCCTCTTTGGAAACCCCCTTAAGGTAGTTGAATGCTATCAAATCCCCCCTCACTCTCCACTTCCATCGACTAAATAAACCCAAATCCCTCAGCCTTGTATTTCATTTGTGCCACTCCCCTAATCATTGTTGGTGCCCTCCACTGCACTATCTCCAATGCGTCCACATCCTTTCTGTCATGGAATGAGGCAGAATTGGACACAATACTCCAGATTCAGCCTCACCAGTACTGAATAAAGGGAAATAATCACTTCCTTAGATCTGCTAGCAATGCACCCACTAATTCATCCAAATATGTGATTAGCCACCTTGCCTACAAGGGTGTACTGTTGACTCATATCCAGTTCTCCAATTTGTCCAAGTCACTCTGGACTTTATCCCTACCCTCCAGTGTATCTACCTCTCCCCTTATCTTAATGTCAACTGTAAACTTGCTGAGGGTGCAATCCATCTCCTCATTAAAATCATTAAAAAGATGTTGAGCAAAACCACCTGAGATCTGACCCTTGGGTTACTCTGCTTGATCCCAACTGCCAACCAAGCATCAAGGCATTGATCATTACCCATTGAGTCCGATGATCTAGCCCACTTTCTGTCCACCTTACAGTCCATTTCTCCAATCCATATTTCTTTATCTTGTTGTAAATCACTGCATTTCAACTGCAGGTTTCTATTTGAAGTCATTTGTTTATAAAGAACATTAAAAGAATGCAGTCAGTTTTCTACTCTGCTCAGATGACAAGCTAGAAGTAGAAGCTTGCTAAAAAGGGAGAGTTTTTCAGTCTAATCCTGGGGCTTCAAAAGCTGTCACGAACTTGGTTCTATCACACCACTTTGGAAACGATACCTCATTTTATACTAGACCCTGTGCATGTTTGGACAGGCCTTCAGAAGTATTAATTAATTCTTCGACTGGGTTGGTTGTGCATGGCCAGGATGTACTCAAAAAAACTGGAATATTCTGTTTCCTTAGCTGTGAGTTTTGGGGCTTCTCTAAGCTGGATAGTTATACCAGTTGAAACATAACAGTAAAATTCAGACAGTACTATCCCCTTTATGTCGATGCGGTTATATCAGTATGAAGGGGATTTATATAACTGTTGGTGGAAAGGAAGGGGAACAGCTGTATTGGTTTATGGGGTCTTTATACCAGTATAATTGCAGTCATATTAGGACTTGTAACAGTATCACTATTTTAGTAAAAAAAAAATCACTTCTGTAATTGACATATTTAAATCCAGAAATCTTTTAAGCATAGAAGAAGTTTTACTGGATCCTTAGTGAAGGAAAATTTTATCACTTTTTCCACTAGCATAAGCTCCAGATGTCCTGGCAAAGATGTATATCAACAGCAAAAAGGAAAGAAAAACTGACTGTACTAAGTGAGTGTCTTCCATGGTGTGTGAAAAGGTTAAGTATGTTTAAAATATATTTGTACATCCTACACTTTCTCTTTCCTCCATTCTTTCTCATTCTCCTTTACTCCTCTTTGATGATGACAATGTTTGCATGTGTGGCCATAGTAATTAACTGCTTTGACTTTTCACTACACATATAGATGGCTATTTGTTTAACTGTTGCTATTTGTCAAACAAAGCAATATAACCTTCACCGAAAAGGAAACCTATTCTATTCGTAAAGAGTACAAATGTCAAGGGGGCCATAAGAGGAAAATAACATAATTTGTTTTGGAAATTGTTCTATGACCAATTCTGTAACCATTTTTACAAAACTTCTGTAAACTGAAATCTTTGTACTTTTTCAACCGAATCAGTTCTGAAGGCACAATGCATCACTGGAAAATATAAATTAAACAGCTTTTTTTTTTTTTTCCTTTTTATCTCAGGGAAAGCACTGCGTTTTCTTTTCCCCCAGAGTAACATTGTTCAATGCAACAAACAGGGAAGTTTTGTGTGCGATTTATTATAATGTGTACCACTTCCTTGGCTTATTGTCCTTTGAGCTGCTCTGGGAGCAAACCAAATCTATCTACTTTACATACTAATAAAGATTGGTGCTTGTAATTATTCAGCAGTTACAGTATTATTCCTTTGAGATAAATCATTGTTAGTTTATGTACTTTTCTTTATTTAATTATTTAAGTTCAACTTGTAAACATGATTGTGCTTCTTGAAGCATGGTAGCAAGGAAGGCCCACTTTTATAGTTTTTGCTACTGTGTCGCAGTGGATGAACACAAATATTTAGAGCCTGATTCTCATTTATAGTAAAGCCGCTTTATACAACTCTGTCAATAAAGCTGGTGAAAAAGTAGTTTAAATCTACTTCAAGGAGCCTTTATAGTTCCAGAATGGTGTAAAATTGCCATAGACTAAATAAGAATCAAGCCCTTTAGTAATTAACTGGTTATTGAAGATACACCAGATTGTTCAAGGTCATGAGTTACTGCAGGAATACTTAAGGTAATATGAAAGCTATGTCAGTGACTTTTTTATCAGCTAAAGAGGAAATGTGTACACATGTATAGCTCAACAACTATTTTTCCTTCTTCTTCCCTTTTTTTTTCCTTTCCCAACCAGTTCATGATTTCCTGAAGGCCTAGATGATAAAGTGGGGCACTGCAGAAGCCTTGGTTGCATGCTAGGTTCTAGTCTACAATGCCACATGATTCTGTGTGAATAGCTGTTTCTGCTCTGTTTGCGACTGGAATGGCATGTGTGCTCCATGCCAGGATTGAGGTGCTGTGGCTTGAGGTGCTGTGGCAAAGTTAAGTGTGAGAAGGCTCTGTAACTTTTGCAGTGCAATTGGTCCCTTACAGTCAGGTGAAGAAATAAGCATAAGGAATACATATAGCAAGAAACTGAAAGTTTAAAGAAAATCGAAACTCGGACCTGCTTGAAATTAAGTATCAGGGAGTAGCCATGGTAGTCTGTATCCACAAAAACAAGAAGTCCTCTGGCACCTTATAGACTAACAGAATTTTTGGAACATAAACTTTCATAGATGCATCTGACGAAGTGGGCCTCTGCCCACGAAAACTTATGCTCCAATAATTATGCATCTGATGAAATGGGTCTTTGGCCATGAAAGCTTATGCTCCAAAAATTCCGTTAGTCTATAAGGTTTCTTGAAATTAAGCAGTCTCACCCAGTCCAGCAAAGTATCCAGCCTGTGTTTAACTTCAGGTATTTGAATAATCCCACTAAAGTCACATAAACTGCTCTTGGACCAGAGTGCTCAACACCTGTATGGTTGAGAGTGAAATTCTTAGTTGATTACAAACAGTAGAAACATCAAAGATTCAAAACTGTGGTAGTGTCTTACTTTCATACCAATGTGACATTATAATGGGATAACGCGGCTATGCGTTTGTAATGTGTGTTACATGCTCAAGTACTGAGCCTTATCTCCTTGACAAAACTATAATACAGTTTATTATAAATAACATCTGCATCTTAGCTGTGCTTCACTTGAGTCTGCCTGCTGCCATTTCACCCCTACAGCATAAAGTGTATCCTTTTATTTCCCCAAAGTTCTCTTGGTGGTGTTTATAATGTTATAGAGTATGATTAATGTATCAGGAAGGGTGATTTAAAATGTAGTTTCTATGGGAAGTTCTTCATTAAAGATGCATGTTCCCAGGGAGTTTGTTTATAGCATCATCTTGACTGAATTATTCCTATAGGAAAGAGCTGCTTTTTAATTATTAAAACTTACATTGTTTTAATTTTCTCTGGAGGTTTTCCCAAGTCTAAAATAAAGTTGTATGTTTGATACTGATTTAATTCTTGGAGAACTAATTGCCAAATCAACTGATTTTAGGGGGATGGGTTTTTGAAGGGGCAGGGAGGAGGAAGTTGGATTTTCTCATAAGGAATTATTTTGTGGAGAGTTTTCCCCCTCCAAAATTTTACTCTGTGGCTGCGTCTACACTGAGCCATAGTGCCAGCAGCTTGATGTAAATGAGTGGTCTTGAAAATGAAAATGGATGCTTGTTTGAATATTTGTGGGGCTAATTTGCATATTCACATGAGATTGCCCTGCTGGCTGCTTTTGCCAGGAGAAAACAAGCAGTATAGAAGTGGCTGTGCTGGCAAAACCCCCTTTGTCAGCAGCCCCTTATCTTTGATTTTTTCCAGGACTAAGGAGATGCTGACAAAGGGGGGTTTTGCCAGCAGAACCATATCTACACTGCTTGTTTTCCGCCTGCAGCAACCTCTGCTGGCAGGGTGATCTCACAGGAATATGCAAATTAGCCATATAATATGCAAACGAGCACCCATTTGCATTTTCGAGACTCCTCATTTATATCGAGCTGCCAGAACCATGTCCCCGTGTGGATGTAACCTTTGTATTTGACTCCCGAGATATGAGAAATATGTAAGTCAAAGTTGATATTAACCCAAATAGAAATACATAACTTGTGATTCAACACTAAGATTAAGTCTTCCTCAGTCAGTAGGAACTTAATTAAAAATAGTTCCCTACTTCTTCCCATATTACTTCTGACTGTGCTTCTCAAAGGCAGCAAACAGAGTACCATGTTTATGTGCGCAGTGTTATCAGCTATGTTCCAGCCTATAATCTGACTGTATCCCACCTCTGCTAAGTAGTGCAGAGGTTAAAAAATTGCATGCAAAGCCACAAAAGCTTTCATAAAGAGGAAATATATCTACACAAGATGTTATCATCCAGGTAGTAATCCTGATCCTTCCATGTACCCACAGTGACGTTCCATGCAGAAAATTCATGAGGTTAATGGGATGTCCAGAGATAAAACAGGAATGTGATCGGGGAGTATGAGGAAACAGAATAGTACTTTTGAAGGAGAACAGTGAAGTGAGAAAGTTAGGTAGGGCAGAGGTCCTCCCTAATTCCTCATGGGCTAGTGGAGCTATGCACTTGCCTCTGTAACTGGGCCTCTCAGATTCCTGGGCCCCAGGAACTCGTTCCATCCACGAAGTAGGCAGAAACCTCTTGTGTTGAAGGCACTCGTGCTTTTATTATACGTAATAAGTCCCATCAACTTCTAGGTTACAATTCTTGTTCACAGTAACCACTCCGGTTATACAAGCTGGCTTCTCCTCCTTTCACATTCTAGGGCTGCTAGCCTCTGCAGCCAAACCCTTCAGCTACAGGGGAGCAGAGCCTGCCACTCCCTGGCTCCTCCCCTTCCTCTCTCTATCATTTATGCACTCCCCTTCCTCCTATGGCCAGCCTTATATAACCCTCTCAGCTGCCAGACATCAGACCTAGCCTTGCTCAGCCTGCTCCCATTGTGGGTGGGGCCAGCATGACAGAGCTCTGGCTCAGACTCTCTGGCCAGTTGTCTGTCACACCCATAATATGTGGCTTCTCTAAACGGTACATTGTGCCTCAAACAAAAGTGATTTTTCATTTTGCTAGTGCTGTAATGATATGATCATCGTCCTACAGTGTATTCGGACACTGTGCAAAATTCCACACCTGCTTTTGTCCCATTGAGGCCCATAGGGGAAACACTGTGGAAGGTTGCTCATTTGTTTGTGAAGTTGTCAGGCTTTTAAAAAAAACAAAACAAAAAAAAAAGCACCACCAGTTTTAGAAGACCCGTGATTCTATGATGTACTGATATCCTAACATTAACCATGTTTTCATTTAGCAAAACAAAAACCATGGGTTATTTGGTGTGGGGTTCCAATCTGAATGAAATTTGCACAGAACCTGTGCTTGTAATCATGGCTGAAACCAAGGCCAGAAACAAACAAAGAAAAATAGTGAATAAAAAATGACTGAATGGGTTATTTCAGAACGTTGGGAAAATTTTGTTGAGGTTCAGCTCTAGAAATGGGCGGAGGCTGGTGGAAAGGATGTTCCTTTCTAAACTCACTCCTCCCCTGTCTTTAATTCTAACTTACTTCATCCGACTTCTCCATAAAATACATTTAATATATTGCTTCCACAAACTGCATCAATAGGTAACAATTTAGTTGCCTTTTTTATGTCCCATTCAGGGCACTGGCAGGGTGAGTACAACATTCAGCTGAGAAGAAAGCTCCATTCCATCAACATCTGTGCTTCATCTGTCTTTAGTTATCTACTTTCTATATACTGCACTAGTGAATAGATCCTGAAATACAAACAATTGGTGATTATGCTGCTGGCTCTGATAACATAACTCATAATGCCACCCTAATTGTGTATATTATAAAACTGTCAGGTCTGGAACATTTGGTCTCTCAAGGCAGCTTTCCAATTAATCTTTCCCTCCTTTATTAGTGATCTTATTGTGTAATTCTCATCATTATGTTTCTTCTTTAGCACTTCAGTGATGATATTGAGGGCAAGAGGACTTTATGGTTAGCAACAGTGAAGTTATATCTATGTGTGTGTGATAGCATGTGTGTCGGTATATACAGACTTGAATCTAAAAGCCAGGTGCTCTCAGTAGCATTCATTAATTTAAAATGACAGTGAAACACGATCACTAGCTTCCATCAAAAAGCACTGATTTCTAAAGTAATAATAGAGAAATTATGCCCCGGGAATAATCTGTGAGCTATTGTGAATTTTGGGTGCAGATTAAAAGCAGCTTCTTATACTAAGAAAGTTTTCAACATTAATTATGGTAGCTAGGTAGATACTGATGTTGCAGGTCATGTGTTTTATATTCTTTGCTCAAGGAGTTTTCTATGTTCTGACAACTACTTCTTACTCTGAGGCACAGACATTATGTTAGCCTAGTTCACCAACTCCTAAGAATCTACAAAGCCTCATCATGTTGTGAAAGAAATCCAAACCTTGTTTCTTGGGTAACCTGTCTGTCTGCGGAAGCTGAATTGTCAGCACCACTTCACCTGATTACCTGTTCCTTTTGTCCTCATGGGAGGCTCTCAGAGTGTTTGGGTAACTGCTCTCAGAGAGATCTGATAGTGGCTTGAAAACACAGCATCGGGCAATACTATCAGTGATTAACCCCTTCAGTCCATCAGCAATATTCACTAGTAAGGGTAATGCTGAGACTAACACAGCCTTCCACTCAGCTCTAGCATATCTCTGCTATGTTGGGAAGTTCTCTGACTAGGTGACTAGGGCACTAGTGACAGTGTGGTTCTTGAGTAGAAGCTAAATTGAATGGGAGATGGGATGGTCAAAACAGCTCTCCTCCTCTGTTAGAAGCAGAAGGGAGACCCTGTCCTCTCTCTGTCATGTGGGAGAATTACTTCACTACAGTCCTCCATTCTTTACCCTGCTCCCCCCACACACCCCCTGTTTCAATATATTTTAACATTTAACCCTCAGGGAATCATAGAACCTTGGAAGCTAGTGGAAGGATCTTAGGGACCGCTGGAGAGGTTGTGAAATTCCATGCCAATGTCCCAACAACCCCCACTGCCACGCCACCCCAAATCTACGGTATTTCCCTGCAGATTTCAAGATTTGTGTAGTGCAGGAGGCACACTTCTCCTGTGAGCCAAGACTATGCATTACATCACTTGATGTTGTAAGGTCTCTACAACTTTAGTCCAAGGTCTGAGCATCCCCAGTTTGGCTTCTGCTTAACCAATTTTATCCAGGCTGGGTAAAGCTAGATGGGTTGCATTGTCTCCATGTGCCATCTCATGTAGTTGATCTCAAGACTAGATCAGAAAGAAAGCTTAAAAGAGGAGAAATAGAAGGGCAGAAAGGAATACACAAGAGAAAGAAAGACAAAACAGATCCTGTATGTGCCCAGCTGGAATCTCCACTGATGAGGCAGTGATGTGTTGGTCTCCCCACTCACTTGTGTGTCAAGATCTGGACTTCCTGATGTTATGGTGACCTTCATGATGCCTGGGCAAAGCACAAAGTCAATGGGACAGAAGCCTGAAAACCTTTCCCCCTCCTCCAGGAACTCCCCCTGTCTATTTAACAGTCCCCATCCACTAAAATGTCTTTTTAAGGTGCCCAAAGGAAGGATGATGGGGAAAGTAATCTCCACTCTCATTAATTTGCTCGATAATTTATTATGTAACAGTTTTAGTTCACTGATTTTCACTTTCAAACTGTGTTTTTTTGTAATCAGGCATGATCTTAACGTAGTCTTTGGGGGGGGTCTTTTATTTTTTCCTCAACTAATTCTGATTTGTTTCTTTTTTGCACCTTTTCCCATCAATATTTGTTAAAGGTTATCATGACATTTTATTGTGACACCTTCACTTTTAACAAGTTGATTTCACAGTTAAGGTAAATGTGCAGATCCATTTACTACAACAGGCCCCAGAATTAGTCCCACTGGTTGTGCCGTGATCTGGTTGTGACTCAAGATTTCATACTCCTGAATTTTTTCACCTTGAAAGTTTTGATAGCTGTTTAGTCTCCATTTTCTGTAGGAAAAAATAAATCTTGGTAGTCTTACAGAACAAGAGTTGTAGGGACTTTGTTTTTTGTTTATTTTCCTGTGTATAAATCTCATGTGAAAAGAAAGCCAATAAAATATTGTCATTGCAAATTCAAGATTCTATCTTCAGATGAGTGTTCTTTCACACAATGCAATTCTGTAACACTTTAATCTCATCCACCTTGTTTGTAATTTACCATTCCCTTTATGATTATCATAAACCTGAAGAGGGGTGCTATTTCTGAAACTCACTATAAAACAATATTGTCTTATTTCAAAGTCTAATTCAATTATGAACACACCATAACTTGTGCATGACTAAATTGCAAATTGTGGGTGTCCACCAGGCAACTAGATATATTAAATTGGTTCACAACTATAATTCACCTTCATACACGATATATTTTCCAGTATCACTCAAGGAAGTGGTTGTTCTGCCTGTGATGCATCACATTCTATAGTATTTATGTTGCATCTGATATAGAGAATAACTTTTTCAAGGAGACACCCATATGTCATTTGAACTTTAGTACATATTACATTCTTTTAATGGAAAACAGCTATAATAGAACAAAAATCATTCATTCTGTAGCATTCAGATGTTTGAACACAGCATTTTGAAATATGTTCATTTCTGTTTTATAGGAACATAAATCTCTCTTTTATTTCTCCCTTACCAAAAAGAAATGTGCACAGAAGTTGGGTAACAAGCAAATACTTATGTGGAAGTTTTGTAGCATAAACACAACAGCTGCTTAGACCACTCTTTGGACTTGCCCCTCTTTCGAGCCTAAATTGAAAAAGAATATACGGCAGGGTTTGACAATATGCAGCATGACAAGAATGGATTTTCTTTATTTCTCTTACTTAGGTGATATTTGAATTGTAATATGCTGAAAGTACCTACATCTATATGAACTTGTTCCTATGGCCTTGTTAGATTTCACAAAGTAAGCAGATTTAGGTCTGGCTATATGGGACACACACACACACACCCTGTAAGGAAATCTCACACACTGCAATGTATGACACTGGGGTCAATTTAGTAGATGGCTTCTTTCTTTGGCATGAATTCTGCGCCAGTCTCCCTAATAGGCTACTTCCTAGGAGAGCTGTGATACTGGAAGGTCCACCTTCCAGATGAAATATGCAGCTGACCTCCTGACCACATGTAGTATATTAGGGCTGGATTTTCAAAATCAGCAGGCACAAATTAGATATTTGTGAAATGAATGGACACTTCCATGCTTACCTGGCCATGTGTACATGCAGATGGAATTACAGAATCCAGGGCTGGAAGAGATGGCAGGAGTTCATTGAATCCAGCCCCCTGCCCAAAGCAAGATGAACCCTAACTACTAAATACTTAATGGCTGTGTCTACACTTGTATTTCTCTTTCAAAAGAGGCATGCAAATAAGGTAAATTGAAAATGCAAATGAGACACAAATTTGCATATCTAACACCTAATTTGCATATTATTTCAAAATAGCTTCTTTCGAAAGAAGAAAACCAGTGTAGAGACTGCTCTTTTGAAAGTAAACCCCATCTTCAAAAGAATCCATCTTCCCATAAAAAAGGGGAGAAGAATTCTTTCAAAAACGGGGCTTAATTACAGAAGAACAGGCGTCCTATCATGCAAAGGCCATTTTGAGCCTATCTAGATGTCTAAGGGCAGGTCTGTCCTACAAAGCTAGGTTGGTATAACTACCTCACGCAGGGCTGTAAAAAATTTCCAAGCTAGTACAATGTAACTAAGCCAAACTAAGTCTCGGAGTAAACAGTACTAGGTTGATGTAAGTATTTTTCTGTCAACTCAGCTACGACCACTGGGAGAGGTGGATTTATTACAGGGATGGAAAAATCCTTCTGTCAGTATTGTTAGTCTCCACACAACCATCCATTTTTGTTGAAGATATACCTTAAGTTAGCAGAGGTAGGAGAGGGGTGGGCAACAAGCGGCCCGCAGGAAGGACCTAGTTCACTAGCGTTAGCTGCTGGCTGGTTGCCTGACACTAACCCTGCTGAACCTCATCCAGCCCATTGGCCAGTTATCGCTCCCCCCATTCCGTAAGTAAAAATTGATTCTTAACAAATGACAATAGATGGAGGAGACTAGGGAAAGTATAAACCATTGGCAAGATCTAAGAGTGATGTATATTTTCCTGTCATTTTCACATCATGTGTCGTACGACATGGGGACAAAAAGCAAACTCAGATGAATATATACCACCCGTAAAATACTATGCATTCTATTCACCCCTATTTCAGTCAAAAATATTGGTAGTAAAATGTAACAGAATATCAACAGTGCTACAGCCCAGCAGATGCAGCGTATTGCTGGCTACCCTGATGATCTGCCAAGGAAGTGGAAGTAAAAGTCGGCAAACATTTTGATAACTCTGTTTACATTCAGAAATAAGCCAAAGAGTGTGGGCTTAGTTTCTTTCCTCTCACAGGTTAAGGACATCAGTATATTTCTGATGTGTTCTCCAGAGAGCTTAATATTTTGTTTTATATTTTATTTCTTTTACATAATTGCACTAGATAATATTGGAAAGTCATATAACATTAAAATCAAGTTTGAAATAAGGTTTGTTAATTACAGTATTTAACTGTTGTGGTTATTGTTTCCTAGGAGATTAATGAGGTGAGTTATTGTAACATAATTAGACTACAGTATATTTAATCTCTTACATACCCTTGTGGTTTACTGTTATTCAAGTATCATTTGAAGGTTAATTTCAGTTAGCTGGTATATATTTGACTTTGGCAATACATTTTACATTGAAATATGTTTTTAATTGTATTTAGAAATCATTAGGCAGTAGCTCTTCCAAAATTATCACTGTAAGCTTTATTAGGGAAGGTAAGGACATAATAAATTGTACAGTCTGCAGACAGATGCAGACACACACGGGTTCTTAACATTCAACCAAAAGTTAGCATAATTCTAGTGGAATTAATCAATTACATTTCCAGGCTGGCCTAAGGATGGGGTAGCCCTCTGGCCTGTTGTAGACGCGCCCCAAAACAAGCAGCATTGAGAATAGGGTCATAGTGACACTCAGATTTGGTATGACTACCCTGTTTGTCATGATGGAGAGGGAACTAGGCCAAGCCTGAGTGTCTTTGAGACCAGGTACACCAGTTCACAATGCTCAGTCTCCAACTTCCTTCTAGTCTCCCCTCCCCGCAACACCTTGGCCTAGGCGACCCCTAAGGGGTAGCTTTTGGAAGTGTGTGTGATTTCAGTTTTGGATTTTGCCCTTGGCCCCCCCAAAACCTCTTCATGGCCCTGATGGTGAATCAGGATATATGGCAATTACTGAGTGAAGCAAATTTATGCATAAGCATATACGTTTATGTGCTAAACTAAAAGACCAATAATCCCCCAGCCTCCCTCAAAACTCCTTCCTAACTTCAGCCTTCTTCTATCAGTTAATGAATTCCTCATTTCACAGTCAGAGGCAGTGCAGTGCCTCAGGCCACTGGAACCAGCAAACTGGCTATTTTCTGTAGTACCCTGTCAGGGATTCTCATTATCTTACCAGACAGAGAATAAAGATGTACAGTTCTATACTTAAGGGCCAAGATAAAACTACAGATTCATCAAAGCCTGCCTTCCTTTCCCCTGAAGCAATAGATCAGCCTATATCTTCATTTTGTTAATCCCCAAAACTTAGCTCCTTCCTCTTCCAGAAGGCACCCACCTTCATTGTGCATTCATGCTTGCTCATTTATTCTCATGCTGACTTTACACAAAGCATGGCAACTCTGTATGCCACACTCCTAAAGATACACAGCCATAGCTGCTAATATTTAAGTTCCTATCTTGACTTCAGCCATGATGCATCATTTTCATTCTAGGTCCAATCAAAATCAGCTGTTTTTGATGCCAATTCAATGCTTTTCATTCAGTAATTTCAAGAAATCCACTTCCAACTCTCCCTTATGTTCTGGTGCTAGAAGGCGGAGAGGCTTCTAGACCTGAGCTTCGAAAACAGTCCAGGAGTGAAGAGTGCCATCCTTCCACCCAACAGCAGCTGTAGCCACCTTGTACTCCACTATCCATGACTCACACAGACCACAGAAAGTCCCACCTTGGGTGTTCTGACAGGCAGCAGCCTCCTGGCTCTTGTTTGGCTTCCTGCTCTATACAAATCCAAGTGGAGTTATTTCCCAGGCAAGAGTAAGGATTTTCTGTAGTTTACTACAAACATTCCTGCCCTGGTACTCTCCTGACATTGACCTTTGCTTGATTTAATCACAGACCCTGAAACCTGCTCAAACTTTGGTCATTGGAACTTTGCTACAAACTCCTCTTCTCCTCCTGGCCTCAGGTTTGGCCTTGTTGTGGCCTTTTGTCTGATCAGCATCCAGACCGGTGCCAAGGGAATCTAATGCTCTTTCCGTAATTCATATTTAGAAAAGCATATGGGGATAAATTAATTAGGATAAGATAAAATCCTCTTCCCAAACCTTTACTCAAAACTGCAACCAAACCCAATACAAAACTTGGCTGTGGTACAGAAAATAGTTGTCCTTTTCCCTATCACTTTCCAAGTGACTTGTAACTTGATATTGCTAAAATAAACTTACCATTCTTTCTCGACCATGTATCTCTCCGTGTGAAGGTTCCTTTTAATTGCAATCAATCATTAAAGAGACTGTGAAATAAATTTACGCCCATGATCATTGCCTTCTTTTTTTCTGTATCAGTACTCTGTTTTGTCATTTCTTTTCTGCTATGGTCTGGGTAACATCGGTGCCCAATCTCTGTATCACTGTATGAGCCTCTCATAATACTGTAACCCTAATTTATCCAGATCTTTCTGAACTTTCTGCCCTTTTCCTTGGTATTGACCTCCTCACAATGGCATTGCCATCAGGAAATATAATCGCTTTCATATATCATTCCCAAAGTCACAAATGAACTTGTTCTAAGTTTCTTCACAACTCATTTTTTTTTCAAATTTAAGCTGTCCTGATTTTAAAGACACTTTCAGTTTCCCATCTTTAAATCAACTTTAAAGAATAAAGAATAACAAAATAATTTATTAGGTGGTGAGCTTTCGTGGGACAGACCCCCTTCTTCGGACCATAGCCATACCAATATTTAAGGCACAGAGAACCACAAATTTTCAAGGTTCACAGATCAGACAAATTGTAATCATGGTGGGTAAATCAGAAGAGCAGAGGGGTGGTAGGAGGGCCGGCGGGGGGAAGTCAAGGGTCAGATAAAGCAAAGTATGTAAAAGAGTCCTTATAATGGTCCAGACAATTGCCATCCTCGTTCAAACCATGTGTTAATGTGTCAAATTTGAATATAAAAGAGAGCTCAGCTCTCTGTCTTTGTAGGCAATTGTTAAAGTTCCTTTTCAGTAGAACACAGACTTTCAGATCATTAACAGAATGGCCCACTCCGTTAAAGTGCTGGCTGACAGATTTGTGTATTAGGAGTTTATTTATATCTGTTTTGTGTCCATCTATTCTTTGTCGAAGAGTGTTTACCGTTTGTCCTATATGCATGGTATGTGGGTATTGTTGGCACATGATGGCATATATGATATTAGTTGAGGAACATGAGAATGTGCCCGTGATTCTGTGAGTAACCTGGTCAGGTCCAGGGATGGTATCTCCAGAATAGATATGTGGACAAAGCTGGCAGCGGGGCTTGTTGCAAGGAAAATTTCCAGGATTGGTATTATTGTGGTATTGCCCGTGGTTGCTGGTGAGAATCCTCATAAGGTTGGGACGTTGTCTGTAGGGGAGAACAGACCTGTCACCTAGGGCCTTCTGGAGTGTGGCATCCCGATTAAGGATAGGATGTAGGTCTTTAATGATGCGTTGCAGTGCTTTGAGTTGGGGGCTGTAGGTAATGACCAGTGGTGTACTGTTGTTGGTTTCTGGGGCCTGTCTTGAAGTAGCTGGTTTCTGGGTATTCGTCTGACTCTGTCGATTTTTTTTTTTTACTTCTCCTGGTGGGTAATTACATTGAGTCTGTTTTGATATGGCTATGGTCTAAAGAAGTGAGTCTGTCCCACAAAAGCTCACCACCTAATAAATTATTTTGTTAGTCTTTAAAGTGCTGCTGGACTGCCTGCCTTTTTGTTTTGATAGAATATAGACTAACACGGCTGTCTCTCTGTTACTATTTAAATTAACATTGGTATTCTTCCTCTCAACCATGCTTAAGAAAACATTTGCTAATGTACCACAAGACAAACCATTCTGTTTTGTGGTACAGTATTAAATGCTTTCCTGTAATCCAGCTAAATTGTCCATTACATCACCATTGTCTATCATCTCAGTAATTTATTCAAAAAACTCAAGCAAATTTGTCAAGCAAAGTGCCTAATGTAGTAATTAGAGGGCCTGCTGAGAATCCTAAAAACATAATGCCTGAACAATAGTCAATGCTTTGTTCTAGTAGTAGGCATCCTTCAGTCTGCATAGACTATGGATCACGCCCTTTAAAGTTTCAATTGAGGACTTCATTTACAGCGTCTATTGTGACTATAAAGACCCACACGAGAGTGACAGTCCTTGCTGCATCTCTTGCAGATATAGTGGGTGTCTGGCAAGTCCTTATTGTGCTTTCTGTGCGCTCGCCTCTCCTCTGCTAGCTGTCTGATCTTCAACTCGCCCTTCTGAAGGCCCTTGTGTAACCCCTGCCTCCATCTGCTGCGGTCGTCTGCTAGATCTTCCCAGTTGTCCAACTCGATGTCTACCTCTCTGAGGTCTCTCTTGCAGACATCTTTGTAATGCAACTGGGGGCGTCCAGGAGGTCTTTTGCCAGAGGCTAGCTCACCATACAGGATGTCTTTTGGAATCCTTCCACCGTTCATCTGGTGGACGTGGCCAAGCCAGTGGAGTCGACACTGCCTGAGGAGGGTGTGCATGGTTGGGATTCCAGCTTGCTCGAGGACGGCAGTGTTGGTCACTCTGTCCTTCCATGATATTCCAAGGATGCGCCTGAGGCAGCACAAGTGGAAGACGTTCAGCCTCTTTTCCTGGCGGGCATACAGGATCCAAGTCTCGCTGCCATAAAGGAGGGTGCTGAGGATGCAGGCTCTGTAGACTTGCATTTTGGTGTGAGTGTACAGCTTGTTGTTATTCCACACTCTCTTGCTATACAGCAAAGCTCAGGCCTGTTAGCTGTTGCCTGAACAACATAGGGTTAACTAGACTCACAGAAAAAGTTGAACTGTGAGCAAAACTCAAGTCTTGATCACAGGAATTTGGCAGGGACAGGGCTGATCAGAACACTCTGATGCACATAAACACATTCCAGTAAGGTAGGCTATTTTGCATGATACCAGACCCTTTCCACAGACAACAGCCAGGTACCAGAACATTTCAACCAAGTTTATTACAAGCTCAGAATGACTTCATGATGGATAGTGTTCTTCTGCTCATGATAGAGATGGGTAGTATCTAGCTATGTCACAGGAGGTGTCAATATATTACAGTTAGGGGTGACACTTTGTATACATAATGTACACGTAAATTGTTTGTACCTGGATAAAAAAGTGTATGTCACCAGGACCATGCTGGCCAATCTAGAGAACAGATCGGTGCATTCCTGCCACTAGAAGTGTGTTGAGTCCATTGTCAAGGCATGTGCATATACTAGTTTAAAACTGCTGGTGTCCAGGTGGGGACACCCAGAGTACTAGAGCCCATGCGTCAGTGACTATAAACCTGGTTCCAGTTCCTTCGTACCTCACTTGATTTGTGGTTATCGAGGCCCTCAGAAGTCTGTGGTGCAGGCTAACTGCAGAGCCAGCACTGGCATTCAGAGAGGGCGAATATGCCTGCAGCCAAAGGTTATCAACACAGCAGGGAGCAGAACAGACATCTGGGCACCACACCAGCAACGGTGTCTCGTTACACCTGTTACTGACTCCTGCTTCGTTTTTGATTAATTCATCCTGTAACCATTCTTTACTAAATTATAAATCTCTGAATATGCTTTAATAATCTCATGCCTTCCCCACAACTAAATTCAGGGTTATAGGTTTGTGCTTCCTAGGGTCTGGGAACCCTTTAAACTAAAAGTAATTACATTAGCTATCACTCCACTTCTCTTTTATGCCTCTCCATATTTACTAAGCTATCACAAATCCTGCCAAGGGCTTTTCTTTTCCCCTTACTACTTCCTACAGATTTCCTGCTTGTAATTCATCAGGGCCTGGAGCTTTGTCGACATTTAATAGTTCTAATTGCCTAATTAAGGTATCAGTGCTGGTGGAGCCATCGATCCTTTTAAGATTCTTCTTTCTCCAGTGAGAAAATGTATTCTAACTTCCAGTTTTATGCTGTCTCCTTCTTGCATATTCATTACAAGCTGTAGTTAAAGATACGAAGAGGCTGATTTCATTTAGAATGTCTTAGCTTGTCAGTTTAAGACACACAAGTCTCATTGTCTCTCATATCCTCCAGAGTATGAAGCAGATGATGTGAGACATACACAAAAGTATGGAACCAAGGTGTGGAGGGAACATCTTTACTACAGGTTGAACATCTCTCATTGGGAATTGACTGGTGCCATGCCAAACGAGAGAATTTTCTGGACCACAGAAGTCAGTGTTGTCCAGCTCATTACCAAAACTTCCACAGCTTATTGGACTCTTAGAAGACACGTAGGGATAAGTAACAGCTAAGTGACAGCACAGAACATTGAGAGCCACCACTGGTGGCTGCAAACAAACTTTCTGGGACCTCAGGAAGCTTGGAGACACTCATGATAAGTGATTGTCTGGCAAACTAAAATTGTGCTGGATTATGGGTGGTGCCAGACCAGAGAGTTCCAGACTAGAGAGGCACAACCTATATTTGTATTTTCTGGGTCAGATCAGGAAAAACTGTACAATAAAACAAATACAAACAAATGGATACAGTGACTCTCACTTCCAGAGTTGCAGAGTAAGCTAGTGGCAGAACCAATCTGACAACCGAAGCCTTTTAACTCACAGACTTTATGTTGAACACCAGGGCTATATTTACACAGGCAGCCTCTGTCGGCAGAAGTAACTGTTGACAGAGAAACCTCGGCAGTACCTCTGTTAACAGTTTGCGTCTAAACATAAAAGCAGATTGAAAGAGCAATCCTCTGTGACAACAAAGAGCAGCCACAGTGCCCTGCTCTCTCTCAACAGAATGACTGACCAGAAGCTCTGAAAGCAGGGCTGCCCAGGGAACCAGAAGCCCTGTCTCTCGACAGAACTGCCTACGCAGGCACTCTGTAGACATAACACTGTCGACAGAAGTGCTATTTCTGATCAGGAGCAGGGATAACGCTGCTGACTGAACAGCTGAGTTTTGTCGACAAGCTCCAAACAGAGCACTGCAGCCGTGTAGACACTTAGTGAGATTTGTCGACAAAAGGACTGTTCTGTTGACAGAAGCTGTCCATGTAAACACGGCCTAAACAACATTATTTCCAATTATTTTAACATAGCTAGGTGAATATTAATTTCTCTTTATAGAAGGCCACAAGGTGAATTATTTGCCTAAGAAAGAGAAATGTTGAGAAGCTTTGCTAAATGTTTTGCTTTTACCCAAGAGACGATCTCGAGGTTTAAATTCATAATCAGGCTGTTTTAAAAGCATGCCATTCAGCTGAGAAGCAGACATTTCATGGTGTCAGACACATCAGGCACAGAGGAGTTTATTTCTGTGATGTGTGGTGTTTATCTGATATCAGGAAATCACATGTTTTGGAAATTTGCTAACATTTACAGATACTAATGACCTGAAATATGGTCATTTTGGAGCTGTTCTGGCGTGATTCATAAATATCTGGCCATCACTTTCAAAGGTTGATATAGATATTACATGTATACAGATCTTTTGCCTTGCTGGGATCTTCGAGCATTTTTCAAATGTGATTGCACAAACAGTAGGCCAGAATGAGTAAAACAGTTCTATAATGGGGTGCGCCACCCAGAGCCATGCTGTCCATAGGCTGAGGTGAGGCAGCTACCCCAGGACCTATGCTATAGCAGCCACCCTTCATCTGTAGCCAGGTTAGTTTATAATTGCCTTCCACATGTGAGGGGAGAGGTTCTTTCAGGGCTTCTTCAAGTAAAAGACAGTGGATAATGGATTAGGTGGACTATTGACCTGGTTGAGTATGGCAATTCGTATGTGTTTATGTATTGCTCATCCATAAACTAGGTTTTAATATGGCACTGAGGCTTTCGCTTTATATATAACTTTGTGTGTATCAAATGGGTTATTAAATAAGGGTTTAAGCTAAGGCTGTTAAAATGGCTAATTGGTTAAGCAACAGCGCTGAACTGGCAAACCTTTTTAACATCAGTCTCTTCACCCAGTGCCGCTCTGGCCGCAGATGTGGGGTTGCACTACTGACTCCATTGCAGTTATAGGGTCCTGCCATGACCAGGGTCCCACTGCGCCACTGCATCAGGGGCTGTTCCAGTCTAGAAAGTCTGGTGGTTGCTGCCATTAACAGGCAAGGTTAACGTCCACGCTTTAAGCATATGTTGATTCTCTCCCCACTTCTGTATTTTACATAAAAAAAGAGTTCAACCACACAAGTTCCTATTACATGCCCCTGCCATTTTTGTCTCTAAAAGAAAAAGAAAAAAATGTCATTAAGACAACTTGGGATGTGACACTATGTTGCTGCCTGCATTAATATGATGGTGATAAAGTATGACAGTATGAACTTTACACTGCTCAATCCTGATAATTGCCAAAATATTATACTGGCATTTTATAGCATGTATAGTGGCTGCCTAAAGATGAGTGGTGGATGGGAAGGGATTTAGAGTATGTTACACTCCATAGGATTTCCAAAACATTACATTTTCTGGGCCTGTGTGTGAATAAAGTTGAGAAAGAGAGAGAGAAAAAATATATGTTAGTTTCATCTGGTAGTACATGTTTTCATTAGGTGACTGATCAAATGTAAAAGTTTGGAACATGTACCAGCCCTTACCCTCTCTATGCCTGCCAAATATCTGTCTATCTATCTATCCATCTATCCTTTTTATGACAGAATGTAAGGGATAGTAAATGTCCAGTGGCCTTGGTTTGCAGTAGCAATAAATCACGTACAAATCCTTGTGAAACTAAATTTTTTTCAGGATTTTATTAAGTTTTCCATGTGTTTCATTTTGCTTCCCTGCAGAATTATTACCTAATATCTCCATAGCATTTATGCATCGCAGGATACTCTAAACAGCAAATAGTAAGACATGAACTCATAGACTTTAAAGGCAGAAAGGACCATCATGATCATCTAGCTTGACCTCATCTACACTGCAGGTCACAGAACCACCCACTCTTGAATCAGACCTTTTAACCTATGGCTGAGTCGCTGATGTCCTCAGAGCATAGTTTAAAGACTTCAAATTACGGAGAATTCACTCTACTAATTTAAACCTGCTAGTGACTCTTGCCCCATGCTGCAAAGGAAGGCGAAAAAAAAACAAACAAACATCCAACCCCTCCACCCCATCCAAAATATATATGGCCAATCTGACCTTGGGGAAAACTACTTCCTGACCCCAATTATGCAGTTAGACCCTGAGAATGTGAGTAAAACCCACCAGGCAGACACCTGGGAATGAATTGTCTATGGTACCTCTGTGCTTCTTCATCTAATGTCCTGTCTCCAGCTGTGGGGGTTTTTGCTACTGGTAGTTACTGACGGGCCACATGCCATTGTACGTACTTTCATCATACCACTCCCTCCATAAATTTACCAAGCTCCATCCTGAAGCCAGTTAGGTTTCATGGTTCTCACCCCAAAGATTTTACAATCTAAATCCCAGCAAGTAATGTTGCATCTCATAAACCTTAAGCATGATTAGTCCTGGAGATTTCAAAGGAGTTACTCATGTGCTTAAAGTTAATGTCTGTGATGGGCTATACCAGATCCTTTGACACCCCCTACTTCATGTCTTGGGGACTTATCAAGAAAGCAGCAATAAAGGTGGGTCTTACAGGCCTGCCGGCATTACAAGACTGCAGGCAAGCAGCCAATCAGAGTTCATCATGATCTGTTAAACGGAGCTGCAGGTCCTGAGCAGCCCAGTTGCTTGCTGCAACCTGAAGGGTGAATGATGAAATGATGAATGAAGAATGATGAAAAAGGCTATGAAACTCCACTGATAAACAGACTGACAAGAAGTGCTGCTGAAGCCAGAATAGGACTGGGACACCCTCCATGTGCAGAGGCTATTATAATCTCTCCAAGCCAAGAGGTCTTAAAGTTATTCTCTTCAAACAGGAATCAGACAGTGAATCCACAAGGGTAATAGGACAAAGTGGGAAGCACTCCAAGGAAAGCAACATCAGCAGCTGTTTAAGAAAGAAGCACATAACTGCTATTTGTAGGGTCCTTGGGTTAGAACACAGACTAGCAGCTGGGACCTGAGTTCCTCAGCCACACACTGGTGAAGTGGCCTTAGCCCCAAGAAGGGTTAAATAAGACTCAGTACTAGAAACCAAAAAAAGCATGTGATCATTAAACTGTTAGGAAGTAAAAGTTGTTCTTCAGAAAAAGGAACAATAGAGTAGATTCATTGCAGGCATGAAGGTTTTCCTTTATATTTTGATAAATAATCAATATTCCCAATTGCTGTTTATCTCTTTTTATATTTTAATAATTAATTCCAGCTATAATTACATTGTTCCATGATTTCATAGAAAACTGGCCTCTCCTGTTTATAGGATAATAGCAGAATTCAACGTCTACCTTGGGAGAACTGCATTTTTTGCTAATTTTTATCTGGAAATGTTTGGTTTTTAGGTAGCATTTCTTACCTGTTAAAATTCTCAAGTATAATAGATGTAGAATAAATGCAAGTTGTGACTTCTATTTACATGAAATTAAAAATTCCAAAATAGCTGTGTGTTCCTTCTACCATGGTTACAATGAACAGGTACCAGACTTTGGAAATTCAATTTCTTTTTTAAACTGGTGGATTTTATTTGCCCCTGTCCATTAAGAGATCAGCTTAGGGAGATGAGAGACACAAATGTATAACCCAGGATGAATTAGAGTTTGTGATGATAAAAAACCCTATTCCTATCCTGAGTGAAGTTCTCTCTAGTATGGAGTGATGTTGCAAGTGGCATTACATGAAATTTTGACCCAAAACAATTAATGAATTTGGTTTTGGTAGATAGTTTCAAAGGAATCACAAATGTCAGAATGTTCCAGAAATATCAAAACAGAATATTTTTGTTTTGCCCTTTTGTTTTTGTTCTGTTTTGTTTTGTTTTGTTTTGTTTTGTTTCAATCTCAGTCATTTTGACAAATGCTCAGGAGAGCTACATTTAAAAACAAATATGTGTGGGGAGAGGAAGGCAAGAGCATCTGCATCCCTTAATACTTTTTGTCCAATCATTATACCACACATTTTGGATGTAGGCAACCTGGCTTGATGTGGGACTTGTGTCCCCTGCTTTACAAGAGAGTGCCTAGCCAATGGACTATGAAATCATGTGGTGTGGGTATTTCTTAATTTCTGTTGCAGCTGTTCCACATTTTATAAGTAATCCAATACTCACGGGAACAGGGATTTGAATTTATGAATATCTATGAAGTGCCACCGGGGATGGTCACTGGACCAGGGAAAGTGAGTGACAATGCCTTGTGGTGATGGCACTCACTTAGGATATGGAAGGCTCAGGTTAAGCAGAGATAACGCACTACCGTGTATATTATTGAAACTATAGCTATGGCGCTGGTGTCAAAGGCCATGATGTAGGATGCCACTGGATATATACAGCTCCATTGGCCAAAACACCCCATGGAAATGCTTTGGAGAGTCTCTAGTTGTTTCTTGAGCCCATATGTTTGAATAGTAGCTTCTATGGGTACTGCCCAACAACCCTGATTGCTAACCTGAATTTCAGTCCAATCACTCCATGTTCGAATGGCATGGAGCCTGCATCATGTGGTGCTCGTGCAGGTCATGTGGATGTGACAAATCAGTGAAAGCATTTGGAAGGTAGCACTGAGGGCCATATTGATGGGGCTGTGATTAGCAGCAGGTAGTACCATGGGCTGTAGTCCTGGGACTAGGGTTAGTATTAGGGAGAGCTGTGATCCATGGCATATAAAAAAGTTGGCTCTGCTCACTGCTGTTTGGTTGCACTGGGCAATGGAGGTGGGAGAGGGGAAACATCACTCTGTCATGGTTAACCCATCCTTTGTGGGCTTGCCTCTTAACAAAGAAAAAAAATAAGGATTAGCTTTAAGGAGTCTGATACTACATAGACACCAGTGAATATTCTGAAGCATACTATAAGCTTATGTCTAGAAATGTCCTGTATGTATACTCTAGCAACTAAAACTGCATCACATGTACAAAATATCTTCACATATCAAGGCTATGTCTACACTAGAAGTGTCTGTTGACAGAAGTTACTGTTGACAGAGAAATTTCAACTGTACCACTGAGGGACCTTGCGGCTTGGCTCGTGACCATGGCGGGCATGGGGGAGGGTCCCCTGAGCTGCAACCTGTCCCCCACTGCCCCCCCTGCTGAGGCCGGGCCAGCTGTGGACCGGCCATACCTGCTGGTGCTCCTGGCCCCATCAGCACCCTGTAGGGGACCACACATCCTGGGCGGGAGGCTTGCGGCCCTCCACCCTATTCCTCAACTAGGCCCCCACCTTCCCTGTTCCAGGCTCCATCCCAGTTCGAATGTGCCTGTTCCCTCACCCCCATATATATAGTTAATTGGTGTTTGGTTAATAGCAGTTAGTTTTATTATTTTCTAGTTATGTTTTACACTACATTTTCTCATGTTCTATGTTGTTCGCCAAATACATATTTACATTTTGCACTCCCCATAACCCTGGTTATTGTGGGGGAGGTTAGGGGGGTTGGGGGTGTGTGTGCATGGAGGGGAAGGGAGAGGGTGGGGGTTTAGTAGTCCCTCTGGGCAAATGCCTCCCAGAGCACCTTGCAAATCCGGATCCCATCGTAGTTGGGCCACCTGTTGGGGGCCACAGCAAGTTGTTGGTACTGGGGAGCCAGCTCTGCCATCCAGCCCTGGGGCAATGTCACCTCACGTGCCTTGATGAGGTTGTAGAGTGCACAGCAGGCGGCCATGACCTGTGGGATGTTCTCCACCCCTACACTGAAGCACGTGAGCAGACATCTGAACCATGCCTTCAGATGGGTGAAGGCACACACGACTGGGTACTGGGCCTGTGTGAGCTAGGCGTTGAACAGCTCTTCACTCTCCAAGCTCCTTGGCTGAGAGGAATAAGGGGATTTTGAAATGTGTGGGGTCCTTTCAAAAAGGACCCCTGCATAGCCGTGAAGAGCCGTACGTGTTAGAAAGCGGCACTTTCGAAGTGCTGTGGCCAGCAGCATGCGAATGCTAATGAAGTGCTGAATTGAATATCCAACACCTCATTAGTATTCTTTGACTTGGCCATTAGCATGGCCATTGCAAAGAATTGGCCAAATGTGGCCACAGCCCTTCAGTATTTGTGTAGAACTCATCCCAATGCTCACCCATGTTCCATCCCTGTATGCTACAGGGAAGGGAAGTTTCAAGGAGCAAGGGTACCCGGTTGATGAGGGACTGCCTACCAACTCCATGCAGGCCTCCAGATGCTCAGTGGAAGGGGGCCTATTCTGGTTAAAGCCACAGAAAAAGGGGTAGGATTTGCTGCTAAGTATTAAAATAAAACTACCAAGAGAGAAAGTTGGTAGTTGGGTATTTTGTAGGCAGACAGATTCGGGGTGGAAAGGGGAGCACAGAGAAAGAGAGCACGATAGTTTGCAGCCTGGGGAACATTACCACTGTTCGTCTCATTTTTGTTTCTTGGAGATTGTTCTCCTGTGACTGTTAATTAAACTTCCCTTAGGCACAGAGAGAGCAGTGAACTATTTTTCTTTCTTGAAGTTTTCCTAGACTGTCTCAGCTTTAATTACTTCAGCAGGATTTAACATAAGCTGTTTCAAACCTTCATCAGATCATGTTTACTGCAGAAGGAAATGATAAAGAGAGCTACAGAAATGTCGTCTTAAAACTCATGTTTGTGTTTGAAACACATTTTAAACATTGTCAAGGAAGCACCCCCTCAGCATCATGTGCCAACAAGATTTTTGGCCATGTTTAAAAGTGTTTCATTTCTTTTTAACTGAATAAGGTCTGTCAAATCCCCTGTCCCAGCAATATTCAATTTTTCTTGGGAATATTATTGCATTGAAATGAGACTTTGTGAGAGAAATAAGGTATTGCATGGGCAGCAGAGCAAAGGGAATTTCTGAGCAGTTTGCATAAATGTTTTTCCAACCATAATACAGCTTCAGAAGTTGAGCAAAAGAGCTAAACTGTAAGATAGCAATTTCTATTTATTGTTGGTTGAAACACTGTTAAGTGCCAGGACTCTCATCCAGTTTATTTTGTGTTTACGTGCTGATAAATTTATTAAAAAAGTAGCTCACATACTTACAACATCATTCCACAATATAGAATGTAGAGGGAGAGTATATTAGACACAAGTATATATGTAGGTCACAGTGAGTTCATATACCATTTAAGTAGCTTGATCCCAACAGAAAAGTCATTGTCATAAATTGTAGATAATGTTATCAGTTGGTGAAGACACGCTGTCAGTAAGACAGGCTTGCAATATGAAAGGGAGTCTGTGTCACAAGATGAACAGCATAGTCTCAGTAATTTCCTGTTATTGACCAGAGTAGAGCTGGCAGGTTTGTTATAAGCACAGCCAAATTGCAGTAGGTCTTGGAATAAGGATAATCATGTAATACTTGGAAGAAAACACATTGTGAATCATTTTACAGCTGAGAAGTGCCCCATCTACTATAATGAGCCCCTTTGCATAAAGTACTTTCTGCTGACTGAACCACTGGCAGTTTCATATGCACTGCTGAAGTTCTAAGCCACACATAGTGCTAGTAATTTCTTTTTAAAATGGTTTTGTTATATACACATTTTCAGCTAGGCTCAGTTCAGAGGCACATCATCGTAACTCATCAGCCACCTACTGTGAGGTTGGAGAGAAGTTTTCCCATTTTTGTTTTGGCTTTTTTGTATAAATCTGAAAAGTCGACAAAAGGAATTGCTTCCCAATGTTGTATTTTCTGGATGGCCATGTGAATTTAAAGGTTGTGAGTTTGTGAATCGGATGGTAATATTAATACTATTGTTGGATTCAGACCAGTGATCTTTTTTCTATTTCATCCAGTGGCAGGCTATCTAGAATCCATAGCAAACAGCCAATCAGGAAGTGGGATTAAAAACAGATTGGCTTTTTACTGATTCATGTATATGTAATCAGAGTACATTCACCAGGTAAAGAAAATAATAGACAGTACACGGCAAACTTTTCTGACACCAAACAGAAAATTGCATGTGAGATTTTTTTTTTTGCATTCTAGCACATATTAGCATGTGAAGTTGTCCAGTTTTTTCATACACCCATGAATATTTTTCAATTATAATTGCTTGTTTGCAGATAGGTATTTTGGGCCTGCAATTGAGATGCTAAGCAGAGACTGAACAGATTAGAACTGTTTAGAGAAGAGGCAAATAACAGTGGCCATGGAAGAGAGGTTCAAAATAATGTGTGCTATAAAGATAAATTGTGCACTTATTTTTCCTGTTTTTCCCAGTGTAAAAAGCAGAGGTTATTCATCAAACAGAAAGGTAGTACATTCAAAACTGATTAAACAGATTACTCCAAAATGGATAATTAACACATACAACTTGCTGTCATAAGACTGAGGCCAAGAAATTAGTAAGATTCACAAAACAATTTCACATTTATGTGAATTTTAAAAAGCAGTATATTAAAACACTTTTATGAGAGACATCCAACCTGATGTTTAAGAACATGGGACAATGGCTAACTGGAGTTAGGAAGAAACATCCTCTGTGAGCAGACAATTTAATAATTACCCACAGTGGGGTTTCTTGTGCCTCCTTCTGAAGCATATGCTGCTGGACTCTGTCACAGACAGGACAGTATCTGATTTGGTATGGTACTAAACCCATTGCTCAGAATTTTGTTGTTTTAACTCTGAGCACAGAACTTCATCATAGTAGACAGGCAGTTTCTTCATCTCATGACCAGCTGGAGTTAGTATTAGCAATCCCTATAGGAAATGTATCTGCCTTTGGCTCTCAAAAAAATTGTTGCCAACTCAGTTCCGACCAATTTTGTTCTCTTCTGTCACATACCCTACTTTGCTCAAGTGAATACATCTCACTGCACATTCTGATTAGAAAACCTGCCTACAGAGCTAATAGGATTCTGCGATTATCTACATGAGGCACAGTGTACTTTGATCACTTGCATTACTTTTCTCATGCCTGACAAAATGTAGGCATATCAATCATTATTTGTATAAAGTCTGCATGAAAGCTCAGGGAACAAGACTATATTGTATTTCTCTCCCTGCATTTCTTGTTGCTTAAAGGGACATCATGACATGAAAAATCACATTTCTGACAGAAAATTTTGCATCTATTATTGTTACAGATAAGATTACTGAAACTGAAAGAAGCCAATTGGAAGAGGGAGTTGTTTTTTTTTCCCCTCCATTTTTCATCCATTTGACAGCATTTTGTAAGTAGGCAGTTTGACAATTTTCTGGTATAGTCAGTTAGTAAGGGAGAAGCTAGCTAACAAGAAACCCTTTATGAACATCAGGAGGGCAACAAAAAACAGTCTAGTAGCACTTTAAAGACTAACAAAATAATTTATTAGGAGGGGAACAATTATCCGAGGTAGCACAGGTGAGGAAGGATGCTTTGATGCCTGGCCACCCCAGGACACAGAAGAACCTAAGTTCAGTGCATTGCTCTGCAACCTATTTATTGTGTGATCTTGGGCAAATTGCTTAGGGTTGTTCCTCAATGCCCCATCCATAAAATGGGGACAATAGTTCTTCCTTACTTCAGATGGATATTCTGAGGCTAGTACATTAAGCTTGTCAAGGTGTTCATATGTGATGACAAGAGCCCACATTATACCTTATAGTCTGCAACCAAACTAGCCAGAAGAGCCATTTTTTCAAATTCAGTTACAAAATCAATACTTTGAGAGCTGCAATGCACGTGAATGCAAGACAGTCCTTAATAAATAATGTCAAACCAGACTATTTTGGAACCCTTGTTTTTAAGGACAGCGCACACACAATGGTTTATACCAGTTAGAGAGTATAAGTTACTTTCTCCCCTGGACTGGACAGCAAATGAGGAAAAGGAAAACACAGCACCCGGGGATAAGCTCTTAAGCTGGAAGGAGCAATGTTCACATCAACCCTCCATGCCCCAATCCCCCATTCCCAGGCTTTACCCCCTTTGGCCCACAAAGCCACCCCCCATCCCCAGGCTTTAGCCGCCTCCGTCCCCAGATATGCCCTTCTATCCCCGAGCTTTACTCCGCATCCCCAGGCTTAACCTGCTTCAGCCAACAAGCTCCTCCAGCTGTGTGTGGGGCGGGTCCTTGCCCTTCTTGTGGAAGACGTCATGCAGCTTGAACTGCAGGTGCAAGTTGTACTGGTGCATGTGCTTGGCAAGCAGGAGGCTTAACTGTTCGGTCAGCTCCGCATGCTGCTGCTGCTGCTGCTGCTCCTCCGTGGCCACTGTCTCCTGTCCCATCTCCCCCCCTCTTCCTCTCCTGTTTCAGGGGTGGCAGGGCAGGGAGCCGCAAATGACTCCTTAAAGAGCCACATGTGCTGCATGTTGCCAACCCCTGCCTTAGTGCTTGTCTTTCACAGAGAAGTTGTTCTTTCTTAGCTGCACTGGCATCCTTAAGGCATACAGTCCCCCGGGGATGCATTTACTCCAACATAAAAGTGGTTGTGCTTGAATAGTTTATTTTTTTGCTTAATGGGAAGGGGAATGCACTGTATTAATAAAAGGCATCTGTATACTACTATATCAGTGTCCATGCCAGGGGTAGAATATTTCAGAGAACATTAGGTATACCAGTACAAAAACTGTGTGTAGACCAGTCTGTAGATAGACAGATTTATATTAGTTGTTACATAGACAAAATTTGACCTACAAGACAAATCATTGGCCTCCTGGTTGCTAAGTACAATTGCATTAATTGGCAAAAGAAAACTTCTAAGGTTTCTGATCACAATAGTGGGGTTACAACTTCAAAAAATCTCGACGGTCTCATTTTGTTGCCTTCTGTACTAAGCACTTTCCATTCTTCTCAGCTTTTCTTAGGCTATGTCTAGCCTTGTGATTTTTCCCATATATTATCTTTCAACGACAGGAAAAGAGATTAGAGACTAGAGAAAAGCAAAGAGTTCAAAATGAAAGAACTAAATAAAACTCGAAGCTGTATGAATATGGTTCCTATTTTGTCTCTCCAATAGCAAAAATGTTTCCTGAAATAACTGGTGAGCTAAGTTTTGTATATAAAATAGAAACCTTAATTTCTCCTCAGCATCCTCCTTCTATGAGGCTTGAATTTTTAGGAAGAAGAAAATCAGAGATAAATTTATGATGCGTCAGGAACAGCCCTGGCTCATTGGATTAGCTAACTCTTAATGATCATATGGTTTGAAAAGCAGCTATATTTTAGTTAGCAGTGCTAGGAGCGAATAGGGGTGTGGTTATGAGACATCCCCACCCAGGGGCAAGAAAGGCAACCCAAGGAAAGCGTAGCTCTCAGGAGAGTGTTGTAACATGGATTGGTGTCTTTTTTGCTTTTTTAAATTTACCTGTGACATTTCAATTTTTAAAAAAATATCATTAGCTGTTTATTAAAGGTATTACTTAAATAATAAGCTTTTGGAAATGAAGGATTTCTGTGACAAATTATGTCTCTGATCCTGCAAAAAGCTCTGTAGGGACATGGGTTCATCTTCATGGACCTCAGTGAAAGATTGACACCTAAATTAAAAACAGTTGCCCAGGTAAAAGTCCCAACTCATACACAGTATGGTGTGTCAGGAGTCATCTGATAATTAGAATCTCTGTAGGCAAGATTTTTTTTTTTACCATTGCAATACACATATGTACTTCTGCTTTCATTTACATAGATAATATGCATACCCAGGCATAAAATAATTGGAAGACTTGCTAGGAGGTATCTTAAATATGTCAGTAATTTATGCTAGCTAGCCTCAACCTCTGTCTCTTGTGTAATCAGGCCAAAGTGCACCATCTGTAGCTGTGCCTTTGAAATTGATGTGGCTTCAATGGAGCCAAGTACTACTGAACAAAAAGCCAGTATTTTAAAGGTGGCAAAAATAGATATTTTTTTCCAACCCAAATATGTTTGTTTAAATATTCTGGACTTCCTTTAAAGTTCATTCTATCACAATCCAACAGTTGTCAAAAATATCTGAAACTGATATTCTTTTTCCTTGGAGACCAGCATTTTTCATTTTCATTTTGTCTTAGTTAGTAACATTCTAAAACAGTTTCAGAAAAAAAGGAGTCAGGCCTGCTGATGGTGAGGATTGTGGGTGGATGGGGGAACAAAGGGGACAGTTGCACGGGGGCTCATTTTTTTCAAAGGAGCTTGGAGCTCTAAACCCCTTTGAGACACCATGGAAGTGCTGCTGCATCCTCTGAGTGGCTCTGAGAGGGGAGAGGGCAGCATCACAGTCTGAGCTGCGGTAAGGGCTAACTGACCTAGGCCCTGTCCCTTCCACCCTGGGCCCTACCACTCTGGGGGGCAGAAGCATGCACAGAAGCAGGCCTGCTCTACTCCTACCTTACTGCAGGCCCAGGGTGACTGTCTGCCCCACTGGGAGGAGTCTTACTACTTGGAAAACCTGCTGAATAATAAATACCTGTCATTACTGGACTCTTTTAAGAAGGAAACATTACCTAGAGAGTAGAGTATAGAACTAGGAGCCCAGAAATCTTGAATTCTAATTTTAGTATTGCTTCTGACTCTGGCTTTGTCTGCACTACAGATGGCTATATCAGCAGAGCCAGATTTTGGTACAATAGCTATGTATGCTAGAGTGTGTAGCTTTCCTCACACACCTCACCAACAAAGCTGCTGACAATCCTTGATATCCTTCTGTAGAGCCTGTGGTTAAATCACACAGGCACCAAACTATTGAAGAGCATAAGCATTTACCTCATTGAGGTGCAATAGGGGCTAATTAATGTTTGTGTAATACATGGAAATTGTTGTTGGGAGTTGGGGGAAGGGGCTGGCAGATGTACTGAGTATTCCAAATGTTAATTTTTTTTAACCTTGTTAATTTCAAATGACCATTTGGAGTAAATTATTTGTTTTAACTCTGCAAAGTTTGATTTAGTGAATTCACTGATGTCCTTCAGACTGAAAACACAGTTATAGAGGGTGCTCTTCAAGCATTTGCTGTGCCTGCTTAGCCACTCAGGAGTAGCACAATGAAGTGTTGTACTGCCACCATGAAATCCAGTCAGTGGGCACACATCAGCAACATGCATGGACAGAGGCCACAGTGACAGAATGGGTCTGAATTAAATCCTGATCTCACTGAAATCACTAGCAACATTTCTATGAATTGCAGTGGGTCCAGGATTTCACCCACGTACTTTTAAACATACAAAACACTAAATGGACCCAAATTTTGCTATAACTTATGCTGATATAACACCTCTGAGTTAAGGAGATATATGCTGGATTTGTTCTGGTGCATCTGAAGGTAGGTTTTTTTTTTTAATTTTTTCCCCTTATTTCTCATTGGAGCACTGGTCTAAGAGAGTCATCACAAGTAAAATGGAACTCATTGACAATACAGACTGTCCTGGAAGACTGTCCTCGATTCTGGTAGCCTGACCTCAGAAACACTATAACAGAGAGAGAGAGAATGAGAGAGAGCTCAGATTAGGCCTAGAGAGTGATTAGAGCCATTAAAATGCTTACATGAAGAGAAATTGAAAAGATCAGGACTTTTTACCTCAGAGGAAGACCATAAAGATTTCAGAAACACTTACTAATCTTAGTCCCATCTTCAAGAGACACTGGAGTAATTGTGTTTGTACAGTGTGAAGCACAATGGTCTGTGTATAGGGCTCCTAAGTGCAACAACAACAACAATAATAATAATAATAATAATAACAATAATAAAAATAAATAGACCTGCATCTCACTGAAAGTATGGCTGTGTCTACACTAGCCCAAAACTTCGAAATGGCCATGCAAATGCAAATGGCCATGCAAACTGACACGGCTCGCCGCCACTCGGCTTGTCCAGATGGGGGTCCTTTTCGAAAGGACCCTGGCAACATCGAAATCTCCTTGTTCCTAACAGCAGATATTCATACACAGCCTATGTGAGACATAGGGTTCTAAAGGCCTCAGTTGCTTTGAAAAATTTTGAATCCCCTTATTCCTAACAGCAGATATATAGACACCGTCTATATGAGACATAGGGTTCCAAAGTCCTCAGTTGCTTTGGAAAATTTTGCCTGAGATGATAAAAGAGGTAGATGATGACAAAATAATAAAACCTGTAAAGAACATAGGTTGAATAAGGTTCCTAGTGTACCTCCTAATGCAAGAACAAGGGAATATTAAATGTAATTGAAAGTTGGCAATTTTGAAATGAATGAAAGGAAATTTGTTGCAATAAAATGCACAATTGGATCACGGAAGTCATTGTTGCCAAATATCACTGAGGCCAAGGGCTTATTAGTATTCATGAAAGTATTCTAAATGTATATTGATAACCTGAATATCCAGAATTATAGCAATAAATAATATAGAACACACTGAAAACTTTTGAGAGGATGTTACTTCTAAAGCTTCCTGCCATACACCAACCTCTGTTTAACTGGCAATAGGAGTAACCTTCTCAGCAGCTAAGTTAATAGCTACTGACTAATGAAGGCTTTCTACCTCTGACACAGGTAGCAGTGGATATTGTCAGAACCAGAATATTGGACGAGAAAGTCAATTACTCCAGTAGTCCCTACATAAAGCTCATAATCAATTTTGTACCACTTGTCCTGCTGCTTCCTCCACTCCTGCCACCAATTCTGGAAAAAAAAATCTTGCAGTTCCCTACCACCACTATTGCACTATTGTGTTAAAGACACACATACAAGAAGTCCTGTGGTGCCTTATAGATTAACAGATATTTTGGAGCATAAGCTTTTGTGGGCAAAGACCTGTTTCGTCAGATGAAGCGGGTCTTTGCCCACAATAGCTTATGCTCCAAAATATCTGTTAGTTTATAAGCTGCCGCAGGACTTCTTTTTGTTTTTGAAGATGCAGAATAACTTGGCTACCTGTCTGATAAAGATACACATATGAGCACTAATTAAATCCTAAATTGGAGACAAATGTATTATGATCTTCTTGTATGCCATAGTAATTACAGGAATGATAATTGGCCTCCTGGTTGTGAAGTGATCTTTGTTTGCTTGGGGGTCTTTTGTGTCAGTTTTACGAGGTAATACCACAAGCAGAACAGTCATGCAACACTGTGGATCTAGCATAGGCATCTCCAAACTTAAAAAAAAAATGGGGAAAGATATTTCAGCCTGTTCCTGTGGGACCATCTCTAAACTTTCATCTGAATCTAGGCAGCTGTAAATGCTTTAAGTAATCTCAGACTGTCACTTCAACCATCTCTCTCTCTCTCTCTCTCTCAATTGTCCTTTTGTTGATTGCTAAATTGTTCCACCTCATTGTACTCCTTTTAAAAACAGCAAAACAGCATTTCTGCGTTTCACTGCCTATTATCTTATCATTTTCCCCCTCTCCCTTGTGTATCTCTCTCTCTCTTTCCCTGTCTACAGAAGCTGCTTTTTCATGGCTAGTGTTAATGCTTTGTATCAGTTGCAGTACATGACCCTGCAGGACTCAGTCTCAAAGTACTAGGTATTGCACAAAACAGAGTGGTGCCAGGGATACGGCACTGCACTAGACATCAGGAGCCCTGTGCTCTTTCTCCTTTTCTTCCTCCAAACTTCTATGTTACTTTGCTTAAGCTACTTAAACGTTTGTACTTCAGTTTCCCTACCACTTTTAATCTGTCTTGTCTATTTATATCGTCCCTATCATAAAGAGCTTATTTTCTCACACTTTATACAGTGCATAGCAAAATCTGGCCTATATCTCATGGAGCTCCTGTGGCCTATTATACAGGATATCAGACTTGCTGGATCTGGCCTTAATAATGTCACATAACTAAGAGATTATCACTCTCCAAAGTCTTTCAGTCCTTGCTTTATCTATATTCAGGGGATCCAAGAGCTTCTCCACCATGCAAGTTTATGTGTGTAGAGGGATGGTCTGGCCCCACACCTGTAGGAAGGCTGAGGCCTTGGGAAAAAGGGTTGGACCTCAGCAGCCATCCTTCAGTGCTGCATAGAGTGTGTAGTGAGACAATCTGGCAGTAATTTAAAGGGGCCTGGTCTTCTGGCTGCCAACACAGCTGCAGCAGGAGTGGCAGCGGCTGGAGTCCTGGGCACCTTTGAATCACTAGGGCCAGGCACAACTGCCCCCTTTCTTCTTCCCTTATTTTTTTTCTATTTTGTACATTTAGGAACATAAGAACACAGTGTAGTGGACCAAGGCAATCAGGATTTAATGCATAATCAGTCGCATATTTTTGGGTGCTCAACTTAAGATACTGATGTAAGGAATGTGCTAGCAGTAGCTCAATACTGCTGAAGGATTTGGGGAATGTGTCCTTTAGAAATCATTTGCATGAAAATACAAAAGAGTGCACATGTAATGCCTTGTAAACAAAGCCTGAGGGGTAGCAGGTGCAGCAATGAGGTTTTGTCTATTGAAAACAACATGTTGTTGTAAAGTCACAATTTATGCTATCACCCGATGTAAGAATTGTGGAATCTCACCAATGCTTGAAGCTGTGGTGCAGGTACAGGGCTGTCATCACTGCTGTGTAAGGTATGAATCGCCCAGGGCTCCCCCCATCTGAGTATTGTGAGGCAGAACTGGGGCAGGGATAGGGGTTGAGCCATCCCTGGGGCAGGGATAGGGGTTGGCTGGGAGCCTTTTGGCCATACAGCTGTAAGAGTAGCTGGACTATTTCTTTCCCCTTCCCTCACACTGTTCAAAGATAGATCTAAACCTGGGGTCTATAGCTATTTGGTGAGACTCCCTCTTGATGGATACTGAGATGCTGTAGCTAGGCTGAGAGCTGAAGCCACCATGAACTTAAATCACTGGCAGCTGAGGCCACAGACAGCTGGAATCACGGCAGTTTGCCTACAGCAAAACCCACAATACAGCAGACAAGCGACCAGCAGAGCACAGCAGACATGTGGCTGGCAGGAGTGGCAGGAGTGGGCAGCAGATAGGAGAAGCAGCAGACAGCCAGCAGGGCAGCTGGCAGGAGTGACTGGTGGGCAGCCAGCGGGTTGGCTGGCAGGATCGGGCAGCCAGCAGGACGGCTGGCAGCAGCAACCGGCAGGTGGCTGGTGGGGCAGCTGGCAGGAGCAAGCAACAAAGTGGACCAGCACAAAGGTGGCATTGTCTCAGGTTCAATGAGGGAGTGCATCAGGATGATGTGTCAGGCCCTGCACAGGCTGGACAGAGTTGTAAATGTGGCATTTGAAGTGGTGTATGGAGAAAGCTGGGGTATGTGAATAGGACCCTTACAGTATTGGACTGGTGAGCCTGAGAGGCAAAGGACACTGCTTAATCCATTTGAGCTGGGACAGTTACTTGAGGGTTGGTTATGAACTCTGAGTTTGATATTTTCCCAAGCTAATGCCATGTGACTTCTCTGCTTCTTTCATTGGACGTTTCTGTTCTACACTCAGACTGTGCTTGCAAGTGAGAAACCATTGCCTCTCTGAGGTGCCCAGGGGTGTATGAATTTCCCAGGCTACTGGGTGGGGGCTCGAGCCACTTCTATGTGAGATGGGTGAAAAGAAACGCCTAGATGTTGAACCCAGCCCTGGTTGCTGCTGACTGCCTCCAGCAGAAGGGTTGCACTGTAAATTCTCTTGACTTTCACAGTGCCAGTGTGAGAACTTCCTGAACATAAGAACTCTTTTTGATGTTTCAAGACAAACACTGACATCATTAAGGCATCTGAATTCACTAATCACATCTGAAAATGTTAGCCATAATGTATAATACACTTGAACCTCCATAATCTGGAAGTCTGTAATCTAGGAACCCCTGCAGTGAGGACCTTGGAAGCAGGAGGAAGAAGGGGCTCTGTGCATTGCTGCTCCTCCTTCCTCATCAGTTGGGGGAAGAGAAACACACTGAAGTGCTCATCTGCATAGCAATGGGGGTGTGGTTCTTGGGAGAAGCAAGGGATGCAGAGCCACATGTGCCCCCGGGAGGAGGGCACAAGACATATATTGCATGCCCATAACACTCTTGTCCAGACCCCACCCCCATCCACCTCAAGCAGTCTCTTTCCCTCCCAGATCCAGCAACCCCACCCCCAGAACGCTCCTGCACTCTCCCTCTCTCCCTGCCTCCCTCCCTCCCTGACACCATATGCATTGCTGTCTGTTACATGTTAAACAAAAGTTCAGAACTTTTCAAAATCTTTTTATTTTTTCTTTGATAAAAGCAAGAACACCCATGGTCTGGAAAATTCCATAACCCCGTATTGCCTATGCCCCTAAATTGCCCAGTTACAGAGGCTGAAGTATACATATTCAATTTCTCATGAAGGGGCATGGGGCAAAAGCATCAAAAGGGCAGTGTCTTAATATGGAGTGCAAATACTTTATTAATGGTTCTATTCCACTCTCACTTCAGGCAGCATGGTCTAATGGGAAGAGCCCGTAAGTATGAGCTTATCAATGTCTGAATTGCAATTCTGGTGCTGATATTGATATGTCAGTTGGCCCCAAGAAAACTGCTTAACCTTGATTTAACTTCCCATAGCTGCTTTGTAAAATGGAGGCCTTTACCTCTCTTATTGATATATATCCATCAATACACACATAATATGTGTAATTTTGAAAGTATATTTCCAAATATCTTACATGAGGGTGTTTTGAATGACTTCTCAAATTGCTCTTAAATTCTGTAGGTTATCTGGAGAAACTGTATTATCAAGATGTTAACATATTAATACATTAGTCTTGTCAGCTGAGTACCAGATAAAATGAAAATAAAGCTTACTGCATAGCTAACGGCTAGAAAGGAAACCATATTGTCTGAAAAGAATATGTCAATGGAACAATTTCAGAAATGCATGGGAAAAAACTCATAGAAGCAAATATTCGCACTATGGGTAGGCCTACTTAGCAAAGTGCTTTCAAAATAGCTTTTATTTCAAAATAACTATCCTATCATAGTGGTTGGCTTATTTTGAAATTGGTGAACCTCACTGGACAAGGAATGTCACCTATTTTTAAAATAGTAATTTTAAAACAGGGGCTGTTAAGAGAGGGGCTGTGGCTACACTGCCCCTCCCTTTCAGAAGGGGCATATAAATGTGGCTGATTGACAATGCAAATGAGACACAGATTTAAATATCTCACACCTCAGTTGCCTACTTGGGTGGGATCTCAATTCCGGAAGAGCTGATTTCGAAAGCCAAAACAGCCATGAAGACAGTGTTCATTCAGAAGTTTTTGAAAGCAACCTTCTTCTTGAAAAAAATTAGGAAAAAGGGTGCTTTTGAAAGAGGGGATTCCTTTAGAATGAACCCCATCTACGTGGCAATTTTAGCTTTCAAAATCAGCTCTTCCAGAATTGAGATCCCGTGCGAGTATGCAAATGAGGCACAAGATATTTAAATCCATGCCTCATGTGCATTTCTGACTGGCCACATTTGCATGCCCCTTCTGAAAGGAAGGGGCAGTGTAACCACAGCCTGGGAATAGAGCCTATTGTGAAATAAGCCATAGTGCTTTCAAAGGCTTTATTTCAAATTGGCTCTTTGTGTGCAGAGTCTGTATTTCGAAATGGCTAAGTGGATTTTGAAATGCATTTTTGTGTGTAGCAGCATTATTTCAAAATAAGCTCTTCTGGAATACCTCTTCCAAAATCGTTTATCTGAAATAAGGGTTCTGTGTAGACATGCTAGGACTCTCTACACATTGCAATAGTACACCAGGTTGAACTGCATGCCAGAATTTTTAATGGATAAAATGGGAATAATAATATTCCTATGTGAATAATTTAAAATTCACACTTCTTACCTCATAGACTAACAGATATTTTGGAGTATAAGCTTGTGTGGGCAAAGACCCACTTCGTCAGATGCATGAGACTGCATCTGGCAAAGCAGTCTTTGCCCATGAAAGCTTATGCTCCAAAATATCTGTTAGTCTATCAGGTGCCACAGGACTTCTTGTTGTTCTCAAAGATACAGATTAACACAGCTACCTCTCTGATACAGTTCTTACCTGTAATTAAATCATGCTAAATTTTATTGAATTGTTATTCCGAGGAGTTTTGAATACTAAGATAAGAACACTCAGCCTATCTCACATTAACCACTGGTTTTTCTCATTGGTGCATTGTTGGTGAACTCTCAAGTTTTGACAGTTTTCAAAGGAGGAAAGAGAGACAGCAATCCTGAAAGAAGCTGTCCATTGGAAGCCATTTGTGTTCAAACACTTTCAACCACAAAGTACACATTGGAAATTTTGTTTTGTTAAGGAAATAATCCAGAGTCCACATAAAACACGAAAAAGAACTCATGTCACTCATAATAGTTAACATTCATTTCATGTTAACATATTAGAATGAGAAGCACACACATGGTATCGCCTGCTGAATCCAAAAGCAAGAACCTTAAACTCTGTGAACCTGGATCTGTTTCACTAGGGATCTTTTATCCTCCCCTAGCAGAGTAAAGAAGCCTTAGCTGCAGCATAACTGATAGTCACACCTTCTGGTACATTACCACTACATAGTCTGTAATGGGGTTCGCTAAGGAGGAAGTTTTTATTTCTTTGGTCTCATTGTCACTTCAGAGTCTTCAGATTGTGTTTAGATAACTGCAGATATGTGTCCTGTAATTTTTCTTTCTGCAGCATTTTCTCTTTTGTAATGGTTGAGACAACTGAACAATATCCCAAGTAGTGAGCATGCCAATGATCATTTTCTTAAAAAAAAAAAAAAAGTAAAAAATTCCTGACCAACTCTAATTGGAATGAGGGGTGTTGTTATATCTGTATCTACCACATAAGTCCACCAAATTTGTAATATGGGATATAGTGTTAAATGGCTAGTTACCAGTAATGTTTTTCTTAAAATGTATTAGATTAATAGCACTTTGGATAATTCTAACATTTCTGTATTTAGAGACAACAGCCTTTACAGTATGTTGATATAGTAAAACTTCATCACTCCAAAGTACCAGGAAATCTGATGAAGTGGATCTTACCCATGAAAGATCATTACCTAATAAATAAAATTTTTAGTGTATAAGGTGCTGCTGTACTGCTTGTTTTTTGTGAAGCTGCAGACAAACACAGCTACCCCACTGACATGACTCACCAGATGTTTTTCTATCAATTGAATTCACAGAGCAATCATCAACAGAGCTGTTAAACTCTATAAACGCTTTGGAAATTTCATTAATGGCCATCAATAGGTCCATTACAGGACCATGTTTGAGACATGGCATAGTTGATACAACCACCAATCAGATAATGATAGGAAAGGGCACAGGAAACTGCAGCTCCTCTAATATCTCAAAATTTGTCCTTGGCAGAAAATGCTGAGTGCCCTAAAACTTTTTTGTATGAGAGGGTTGCCATGTCCCTGTATAGCCCTGTTGACTTGAGTAAGGTTCTAAGAGGGTCTGAAGCAGATCTCCCACCTTGGTTCACAATTGTCATGACTAGAGAGATGGGAGCGAGCAGGTGAGGTGCATGAAATTCTCTCAAACTTCTTTAAGAGCCAGGATGATTTTTCTGGATGACAGGTGCCGGAGGAAATTTGTCATTTGGCCAGATCTTATTACCATATATTTGCCTTCCTTCGCTAGCGTTAGTAGACACAAATATCTGTTTGACTTCTGTGCTTGCTGAATTAATGTATGTCACACTTCACTGATTAAAGCCTAATCTTGTAAGTGTGTGTGAGAGAAAGGAACATGATACAATTGATGAAGGAAATTATGGCTAAATACACATGTCCTTAAAAGGCAGCCACAGATTGATTAGTTTTCTGTACAGATAAAGATGGTAGAATTGGTTCATGTAGATGAAACTGATAGTAGTATATCAACATGAGGACCATTCACTTGCCCACCTTAAAGGAGATGTGTGTAATATTAAATTCAGGTTAATAGAAATGTTGATAATCAGTTTGTGGAGATAGACTTTACTGGGTAAAAAAAATCACCTATAAATATCCCCTACTTTAATTATTTTTATTGCAACTAGCTCCATTTTAAAGTGTTTGAAGAGACTGGTATGGGTGTGGCCTGTACAGTCGGTCATAGGGAGACAATACTCCAGTTGAGGCTTAATCAGTGCAGAATACAGTACTTCTTGTGTCTTGCTTGTCTCCAGTTCTGGGTATCACATTGTAGAAATGATGTGGGGAGGGTCCAGAGAAAAGCACCTAAAATGATGAAAGGTGTAGAAAATATGACCTATTAGGGAAGATTGAAAGAACGGGGTTTGATTAGTTTGGAAATGAGAAAGCTGAGAGCTGATATGATAGCAGCTTTCAAGTACATGAAAGGGTGTTAGCAATAAGAAGGGAGCAAAAATACTCTCCTTTGCCTCTGATGATAGGACAAGAAGCAATAGACTTAAATTGCAGCACGGGAGGTTTAGTTTGGACATTAGTTAAAATTTCATGTCAGGGTGGTTAAGTACTAGAATAAATTGCCGAGGGTGATTGTAGAATCTCAATTATTGGAACTATTTAAGAACAGCTTGGATAAATATCTAAGAGGGATGATAAAGATGGTGCTTGGTCCTGCTCTGAGGGCAGGGGGCTGGACTTGATGACCTCTTGAGGGTTCTTCTAGTGTTTTATGATTCTGTGATCCTACCTGTATATCTTTTAACAGTGATAAAAGATGCTCATAGAGAAAATTCTAGTCACACTGGCAGTTAATTAGATTTATAATAAAAAATATTGACCCTCTAGCAGTAAAATATAATCACATACAAGTAAGGAATTAACTCAGGAAACCAATAAATCAAATCAGGATAACTTCCTGTTTAGTATCCCCACACACTTCTCCTCAGAACATACCCTCAGTCCTACTCCAAACAATGACAACTAAATAGATTTCTGAAATCTGAAATCAGATTTCATAAACATCTTCCATTCTTCTGGCATACTTGAGGTATGTTCTACTGGGGATTTGGGTCAGCTGGTTACACAGAATCTGTACAAATCCAGATTTGGAACAACATTTGGAGGAATGTCATATTTTGTTCTTGGTAAAAATTCTATGGATGACTTTAAGCAAACCTAAGAAAAATTAATGCTTCTAAGAACTATTTTTAAATATTTTATGCTTTGCCACCATAAGAAATCTTTAGTATTTATACCAAGAAAGGATTAATTTGTTCATTTAGACATTGTCTTTTCCACATTTTAAAATGACTGTTGTACTGGTTAAACAAGATTGGGGTGAATTCTGAAATCTGAACTTTGACCAATCAGGATTAACCATAAAACACCTCGTAAAGCAATTGCTAAGAAGAGGCCTACATTTTCTTGTTGCAGAAGGAATTATCGAGGCAGAATATACTTTGTCTAGTTATATAGGCTATCGTTCATGATTTCATTTTTTCAAGTTCTTTTTTCAACAAAGCTTTGTGACAGTCCTCACCACAGTGCTTTACGCCACGATAAGATGCCTCAGCTCAGTTTATGACAGCAGTTGTTTTGGAAGCATCACTGTAAAAGATTGTCCAATCTAATCTGACTGCTTCTTCATACCACACATAAGCATAGATGGCAGCAATTTATTGGCTAGAACTGCAGTAAAAACTCCCTATTTACTTATTTGACAGCAATGTTTATATGCTTTTGACTGTGATCTCATTTACTTTGGGTTCAAGGCACATTTCCCAACTGCTATTATTTATCCCCAAACTTAATAGAAGTTTAGTGAGGGAATTATCCCCCGCCCCCCCACTGCTTCTCTCACTTTCTTCCCAGTTCTTTGCAAATATGTAATGAAAGAATGTAGCATCACTCACATCTGCATAAATCTGGTGGCCATGGGAATTTTCTAGCTCACACAAAATCCCTAATTCTAATCTTACATTAAGGTACCTTTTTGCATTTAAGGCCGTGTCTACACTAGCCCCAAACTTCGAAATGGCCACGCAATTGGCCATTTCGAAGTTTACTAATGAAGCGCTGAAATGCATATTCAGCGCTTCATTAGCATGCGGGCGGCCGCGGCACTTCGAAATTGACGCGCCTCGCCGCCGCGCGTCTCGTCCAGACGGGGCTCCTTTTCGAAAGGACCCCGCCTACTTCGAAGTCCCCTTATTCCCATTCAGCTGATGGGAAGTGCCGTGGCCGCCCGCATGCTAACGAAGTGCCGTGGCTGCCCGCATGCTAATGAAGCGCTGAATATGCATTTCAGCGCTTCATTAGCAAACTTCGAAATGGCCAATTGCGTGGCCATTTCGAAGTTTGGGGCTCGTGTAGACATAACCTAAATGTCATGAAGTCTCTGACATAAAGCATTCTTTGACCAAAGCTATTCAGAAGGCTCTTCAACAATCCATTATCTTCAGTCTCAGTTTGGCTTCCATAGCCATCTCCTCTCCCATAGCTCCACGTCCTTCAGTGTAGTTTACTCCTTTCCCTGCTCTATGTATAAAATGTTGATACACAGAGCAAAAATGTTGCCGTTTTCATGTGCCCAGGGGAAGGTAATTGGGCTGGGCTGTGAATAAGAGAACCAGACAGTGCAAACGTTTCTGTCAGTGTCCTTACCTATCTGCTGTAATTAAAACAACCCATACAGTGCCTTAATGTGGATTCTGCAGGTTCATTGATTCAATATAAGAATAACTGTTTGTTTTGCTCTTCTTATAATGCTTGTCTTAGTTATCTTAAATGCTTACATAGGCCCTATCATCCTGGTTTCTGAGCACCTCACCTTCTTTAATGTGTCTCTCCTTACACCACCTGAGTGAGGAAGGACATTGCTGTTGTCTCCATAGTAAAAATGGGGAGAGATGTGGCATATGCAGATCAATGAGAAATGTATCTTCCACTACTTCTGGGTGCTCCAAGGCACACAAGGTTGAAGCCCAGTCTTCAGGGTCCTAGACCAGCATGTTTTCGACTGGCCGGTCCTTCCTCTCCCTCTAGAGGTAGTAGCAGCATGATCATATTCGGTTATGAAATATTTACGCTATGGTAGTGCTGAATAGATTGAGGCCCTGTTTTGGTAGGTCTGTGAAAACATCGAGATATACAGGATACCTCAGAGAGTTTGCCATCTTACTTATTCACCTTCATGGTGAAGCTATTATGTTTGGATTGTGTGTGTAAGAGCAGTGTGAGAAAAGTTTGCTGCATAGGACAGTAGTAATACCTTTTTAGAAGCAAAAGGCAGGGTGCTGTTTCTAGTGGGTTTATCACAGATATCTATGCCAAGGTACCTATGTCTGTTTACTGTCAATAAATGCATGTTTGTAACTGGTAGGGTACATTTTAGTTATTAATAACACATATTGTATTCTTTATGTGGAAAAACAGATTGTATGCAAAACAGCAGCATGGGGAGGAAAATATTTCATATGAAAAACAGTGGAAAAAAAACCCAAAATCAGTTACCTTAGAGAGAAATTATTACCTGTTACATCATATGTCTGAATGGGAAGAGGCCAAACCCTAAAAGATAACATTTCTGCTGCATAAGTAAAAATCAATATGAGCAGCTGTTCTTTAATATACAGCAGTGGAAGAGGATAGCTGTTTCTCATATGAAGTATTCCGTAACCAGCAATTTTCATGTAGCAGATACATCCCATGCTGAGTTCCGAGCTGCACACAGGAAGCAAAGAGGCCATACCTGTCTCCCAAAAGTTGAGCAGCAAAAGGCAAAGATGCAAACAACGGTGGATGTTACTTTCAAGTTTTCCAACATGCCACCTCCCTAGAGAGAGCATGTGATGTAAAACTTTCACAGTATGCCCTGAAAATCATTTGTAATGTGCATGACAAGGAAGTACCAGTGCAAAAGGTTGACCAATACAAGAAGTTTCCCTTTGGCATAAGAACTTTGAAGGAGGAATTTGATTGTCTTCCTTTTCCTGACCTACTCCCTCCCCCCAGTCAGATCCCTCCAAAAGCTCGATTTTCTCTCATTGTCCCTAATATGTAATTAGTATGAGAAACGTGTGTTTTGGAAGAGGTGCTTATGTTCTTCTTTGGAGGCCCTATTCCCTAAAATGCAAGCAGGGTTAGTCAGATTATGGCAGTGTATGTCAATGTATGAACCTAGGTTGATAGGGTTATCTGCAGTGTAAAGAACGAAAGTTTTAACATAGATGCCTAGGACAACTTTAATATGTTCTTTTTCATGAAATGTCGACATATTTTCCTTTTACTTGAGGGAAGTTGCTCATTAGGATGTTTCATTCCCACATTCCCCCAAATTATCCTTTATAACTTTTTTATGGGGGTGGGTTTGGTATTTTCCCATCCGATACATATTAGCTGAGTAGACCCCAGTCATCTGAGAGCAGAATCAAACCTAGGAATCTCTGGAGCCTCTACCACATGAGCTAAAAGCCAGCTGTTTATTTCAGAAGGCTACAGAGCAGACTCATCATTCTCACTATAAGCGGTCTCAGGGCCACTACATGGGACAGTGCACTACACCAAGAATGTGTGTGAGTTACACAAAGCTTTTGTCTACACTTCAAAATAAAGTTGATTTGATTGAAGTTGATTTTTTAACTGCTAGATTTTATAAAATCAAAGATATGTGTCAGCATATGTCCAGAAAGTTGACAGTTGTGTCTCCATTGCCTTACCTAAGTTCAATTGTGTCAGCAATGCATTGTGGGTATCTATCACATAGCACCTATTGTTCCATTGGATTCTAGGTTTTTCTGCCATTGAATTATGAGAAAAATGCACTACAAGTACTTGTGGATGTCTGGTGTCGTCATCCCAGAGTGCAGTGCCCCCCCCGACCCTTCTTGCCATTGGAAAACAAATGGCTGGCCCAAGGAATTTTGTACTATTTTCCAAAAGCCTGATCCTGGCTCAGACTGTTGCATGGCACTAGTGTGGCTCCTGAGCAGCTTAGTGTCAATGCACAGTGTGTTATGGCCGTTTTTGAAGTGTCATAGAGCATTTTATTACACAAAGCCAGTGGGAGGATGATAGATGTGGATGATTCAGATAGATGTGGATGATTCAGATGGTGATAGTGAAGAACTGAATAACAGGAATGCAGAGTTGCTGGTGGTCCTGGATGCATGGCTTGCAGTGGAATGCCAGTTCTGGAGATATGAAACCAATACATATTGGTGGGACCTCATCATTTGGAGGTCTGGGATGACCAACAGTGGCTGCAGAACTTCCATGTGCACAAGGCCACTTTCATGGAACTTTGTGATTTGCTCTCCCCTGCTCTGAAGCACTGCAATGCCAAAATGAGACCTACTTTGACAGTTGACAAGTGAGTGTCAATTGCTCTGTGGGAATTTGCAATGCCCAACAGCTACTGGTCAGTGGGAAATCAGTTTGGGGTGGGCAGATCCACAGTGGTGGCCATGGTGATGCAGGTAGCCAGTGCAATCTGCTGTGGAAGATTGTGGCTCTGGGAAATGGGCAACACATAATGAATAGCTTTGCTGACATGGGGTTTCCTAACTGCAGTGGAACCAAAAATAGAACACACATCCCCATCATGTGTCCAGACCACCTGGGCTCAGAGTACATAAACTGCAAGGGGTACTTCTCCATGGTGTTGCAGGCATTGGTTGATCACAAAGGTCATTTCACTGACATCTATGTGGGATGGTCAGGAAAGCTGCACAATGTGTGTATCTTTAGAAATTCTGGTTTGTACAGAAAGCTCCAGGATTGGATTTTCTTTCCATAACAGCAGATCTAAGATTGATAATGTGGAAATGCCCATAGTGCTACTGTGTGACCCTGCTTACCCTCTGCTCCCTTGGCTTATGAAGCCATACACAGGCACCCTGGACTGCAGCAAGGAGTGGTTAAACTATAGGCTGAGCAAGTGCAGAATGGTGGTGAAATGTGCCTTTCACCATTTAAAAGCCAGATTCAGGTGCCTTCTGACCCATTTGGACCTGTACCAAACCAACATCCCCACAGTGATTGCAGCGTGATGTATTCTCCATAACATTTGCAAATCAAAGGCGGGAATTTTCATGCCAGTCTAGCTTACAGAGACAGATACCCTGGGCAGTGCTTATACAAAGCCAGACACAAGGGCATTCACCAATGCAAACACAGAAGCAGCAGCAATCAGGGAGGCTTTGAAAAATTGCATTATGAATGAGCAGACAGCCACTTAAATCTGCTACATTTAACTACTGTGATACCACCTCCAACATCCCACAATGATGTGTGCTTGACCTTTATGAAAGCATCTCCAGCTACCCCTCATCTCATGTGAACCTGAGCTACAACCTGCTTGTTGCAGTTTAAAAAATGTGCTTCACAGAAGTAAGTCTATAACCCTACCTAGCCATAACCCACTTGTACCATTCTAAAAACAACACTCACTAGAAGAGCCTTCTGCACCAGCGCTGGACTCCAGAGCATCAGGTGTTGATGAGGGGACTGGGGAGGTTGAGAGTGATGAAGAGCTCTGGTCTGGCAAGCTCAGCTTCATTGAGTGCCTGCTTAATGGTGTCTTCCTCTATATCGGCTGCCTGCTCCCAATCTCAGCTCCCATCAGAGTCTTGATGACAGTCTCCCTAAGAGTTTCTGTTAACCTCAGGAATCGTGGTTCATTCCCTCAAAAGAATGGCATCCAGCTGCTCATAATAGCAACACCTCTTTGGAGATGACACAAATCACCCTCTTTGTGATACGTCTGTCAGAATGCCTTTATTTGACCCAGCATTGCTGAGCATCCTGGGCATAACCATTCTCAATCATGCCCCATCAAATCTTCTCATGAATGTCCACCTTTAGCTTGGTGATTCACAGTCTGCTCATCACTGATTCATCACCGTGCACAAAAATGAGATCCAGGATTTCATTGTGGGTCGATGCTGGAGTTCTTTTGTGACCCTGAGAACTCAGATCAGAAGAACCATGAGTAGCCCGGTGACTAGATGGCTAGATGTGATGAATGGCTCCTGAGGTGTGGTATCCAAGCTGGTCACAATTGAATTCAAGTGCCTGGGTTTCCTGTTACCTACTTCCTGCACAGCTAGAGAGCAGCCAAGGTGAAAGCAGCCAGAATGGACACCTGTGGGGCATTGTGGTATATTTGTGGGACACCTCTGGAGGGCAATAAAATTGTTTTAAAGTAACACTGTTTCCACACTAGCATTAATTTGATCTTTTAAATTCAAACTTGGCATTACAACATTCAATGCAAGAGAATTGAACTTAACCCTCCTTAAAACTGACAATGGTGTTTGCAGTGAAGATAGTCACATTGTAAAATTGAGCTAAGTGCCTTAAAATGAACTTTATATGGTAGTGTAAACATAGCCAAAGATTTCCACATGTTAAGTTGGCCTTGTATCAAGCTGTTCGGGAACTTTGACAGCTATATATCATATTCATGCCTTGGAACAGCGGATACAGAGAAAGCCGGATTTTAAAAAGTGCTCCATAATGGTCTTACTCTGTTTTCAGTGAAGTCAGTGGTAACATTCCAGCTGCTTTCAGTGGGAGCAAAGTTGGACAAATGCTGAATGCTTTAGAACACTCTAGGCTTAAATTCCAAGGTTGCATTATGATGCTGGCATACACTGAATTCCAAAAATATTACCAAATCGAAACAGTCAGCACAGTGCATAGCAAAGCCTGACCCCCTAGAGAAGAACTAAATTGAAGATCAGGCCTATAACCCTTGAAAAGAAAATGGTCTTCTGTATGATAGGTAGGCAAAAGCAACAGGCTGTTTCAGGAAAGCTCTAGGGAACATACTGCCTTTCAGTTTTCAACCCAGCAAAAATATCATCTTTGGACTTGCATATCAGACTGAATTACCAAAAAGAACTAGTTTTAAATTGGTCCTGATAGCTGCCCCCCTCTCTTTTGTGAGTCATAATCTTCATTTCTTACAGCTTCCCAAACATTTCCTTCTCAGACTGAAAGCTTTCTTCAAAACTCTTGCTTAAACTAGTGCTTGTGTTTGGCCTGCTCACATCTGCAGAAACCAAAACCCCAATACACAAAGTGACTTAAAGAAACATCTGTCCAAACACCTTCCAGATGTTTCACATAAACTAAGTTTAATTGATGCCCATGGGCAGATCTCTGGCCTCCCAATTTAGTCACCACATTGACCCTTAGAACTTCAGATACAAAAGGGTTCCAAAGAAATAAAAGTTTCCTGGCAGTTGGTGGCAAGGGAAAAAAAGCCAGGACGAGTATACCATCCTATTGCTGGATTTTTCCTTAAACTAAATTACTGCTCATTGGAGTTGATGATCCTGCTTTTTTGCTTCCAGAATTCCTTTTGGGAATTAATAAAATATAGAGTTGGATAAAAAAGCCAGTTCCAAAAGATGGTGGAAAAGCATCCTGAAACATCATGGCCACATATATAAAAAATGACCTTAGGTTAAAATATACATGGGGGTGTCCAATACATATTATGGAATATAACACAACAAACATCACCAAAGATTTCTTTTAAAATATCTCCGTCAGAGGAAAAAAGAAAGAAAAGATCTCAAATGAAGTTTACATAGTAGTTGTAATGTTCTATAGTATGTTTTCTATTCTGAAAACTCAGGGAGCATAAGGAAATGCATTACACTGATAAAAATGAAATGTTGAGTAGGAATTCTGCAGATGATGCCCTCAACTGCAACAGATTTCCAATCTAAGGCAGCAAAAAAAGCTATACATAAAAAGCCGGGGATTGTGGATATATATTCCATCTGGTTTGACTTCATCCCATTCAGGGGCTGGACTCAATGACCTCCTGAAGTCTCTTCCAGCCCTAGGATTCTATGATTCTTTGATTTTCTTATATATTAAAGATAACACTTGATGCATTCTCTTCTTTGGCCATTTTTTTCCTTTGAAATCCTCTATCCACAAAAGAAAGACAATACAGGTGGTCAGAGATGTAACTGTGTTCGTCTGTTTCATCAAAAACAACAAGAAGTCTGGTGTCACCTTAAAGACTAACAAATTTATTAGAGCATAAGTTTTCACTAGATACTGTTCACTTGCTCAAGTGCAGAGGGATACAGAGCTCGGAGTGTAACCTCAGTGCTAATTAAATCATGGTGGGTATGGCTCACCTCTAACAGTGATGAGAAGGTGAGAGTATTTGAAGAGGAAATCAGATATTTTAATGAGAGAGCCATTCCATGCTTCTATTCAGGCCCATCCTGAAGGTGTCAAATTTCATAGAATTCCAGCTCAGCAATCTTGTCCGTGCCATTCTTCCAATGTGCCTGTGTTGTGACTTTGAGAAGAGAATCCCATTTAGTCCTTGGTGTCCTTCTGATACTGCTAGGGAAGGGATTTGTTTTTGGTTTTGTTTTTTTACCATATGGAATACCTATTAATCTAGGAAACTGGAGTGAAGTCACATCTTCATTACATTCAAGCCACTGAGCAGCTATTAGATAGAAGCAATGATGGCTAGAACTGAACCCAGTGACCTGGATGTGAAAGGCTGTATATCACATGGTCAGTCACAGAGAGGGAAATAACATCCAATCTTTGCTAATACTATCCTTTGGGATCACTCAAAAAGAATATAGAACTGCTCAAGTGACTTCATCCCTCTTGATTAGGTTTATAAATGATTCAACAGTACCTCCCTTATGAATGCTAATGAAGGCAGCTGATCCACTGTAGGTAACTTATCTTCCTCTGTCATCAAAGGGAGCTTAGCCACCAAAACAGCAAGGACAGTGTCTATGCCATCCCCAGAACTACCTTGTTTAAGAAATTATTTGAAGTGATGAAGAAAATCTTCCCTTAAGGAAAGAAGGAATCTTTTGGTACAAAGGGATCCTGCTATCATAAACAGAGGTAGTAGTAGTAGTAGTAGGCATCCTTCAGTCTGCATAGACTATGGATCGCACCCTTTAAAGTTTCAATTGAGGACTTCATTTACAGCATCTGTTGTGACTATAAAGACCCACACGAGAGTGACAGTCCTTGCTGCATCTCTTGCAGTTGTAGTGGGTGTCTGGCAAGTCCTTATTGTGCTTTCTGTGCACTCGTTTCTCCTCTGCTAGCTGTTTGATCTTCAACTCGCCCTTCTGAAGGCCCTTGTGTAACCCCTGCCTCCATCTGCTGCGGTCATCTGCTAGATCTTCCCAGTTGTCCAGCTCGATGTCTACCTCTCTGAGGTCTCTCTTGCAGACATCTTTGTAACGCAACTGGGGGCGTCCGGGAGGTCTTTTGCCAGAGGCTAGCTCGCCATATAGGATGTCTTTTGGAATCCTTCCATCGTTCATCCTGTGGACGTGGCCAAGCCAGCGGAGTCGATGCTGCCTGAGGAGGGTGTGCATGGTTGGGATTCCAGCTTGCTCGAGGACGGCGGTGTTGGTCACTCTGTCCTTCCATGATATTCCAAGGATGAGCCTGAGGCAGCGCAAGTGGAAGACATTCAGCCTCTTTTCCTGGCGGGCATACAGGGTCCAAGTCTCGCTGCCATAAAGGAGGGTGCTGAGGATGCAGGCTCTGTAGACTTGCATTTTGGTGTGAGTGTACAGCTTGTTGTTATTCCACCCTCTCTTGCTGAGTCTGGACAGAGTAGTGGCCGCTTTTCCGATCCTCCTCTTTTGCTCAGTGTCCAACGACAGGGTGTCAGTGATGGTGGACCCTAGGTAAACGAACTCGTGGACAACCTCTAATGTATAGTTGTCAATGCTGATTGATGGGGATTCAGCAACATCCTGACCGAGTACATTCATCTTCTTTAGGCTGATGGTAAGCCCAAAGTCCTTGTACTCTTTGGAGAACCGATCCAGCAGTTTTTGAAGCTGGTCTTCTGTGTGAGACACTACAGCAGCATCGTCTGCGAACAGCATGTCTCTGATGAGGACTTCTCGCACCTTAGAGTTAGCTTTCAGCCTTGCAAGGTTAAACAGTTTCCCATCAGATCTTGTGTGCAGCGAGATGCCCTCTCTTGAAGATCCAAAGGCATGCTTCAGGAGGAGTGCGAAGAAGATCCCGAACAATGTCGGAGCAAGCACGCATCCTTGTTTGACACCGCTCCTGATTCTGAAAGCATCCGATAATGTGCCGTCATATTGGATGGTTCCTCTCATGTTTTCGTGGAACGACTAGATCATCTTCAGTAACCGTGGAGGACAGCCTATCTTGTGGAGCAGTTTGAACAGACCATCCCTGCTGACCAAGTCAAAAGCCTTGGTCAAGTCGATGAAGGCTATGTAGAGTGGCTTTCTCTGCTCCCTGCACTTCTCCTGCAGCTGCCTTAGAGAGAAGACCATATCAACGGTAGACCTCTCTGCGCAGAATCCGCACTGCGATTCGGGGTACACCCTCTCAGCAATCTTCTGGAGTCTGCCAAGGATGACACGAGCGAACAGTTTACCAGTGATGCTTAGGAGGGAGATTCCACGGTAGTTGTTGCAGTCGCTTCTGTCTCCTTTGTTCTTATACAATGTTACAATGTTAGCGTCACGCATATCCCGTGGAACCTCACCCTCTTTCCAGCACAGGCACAGTAGCTCATGCAGGGGTTCCAGGAGTGTGTCTGTGGCACATTTGATTACCTCTGGTGCTATACCATCCTGACCAGGGGCCTTTCCAGCTGCAATGCTGTCGATGGCTCTCTTCAGTTCATCCACAGTCAGTTCCTGGTCCAGTTCGTCCATTACTGGTAGGAGCTCGACGGCATAGAGGGCTGCGTCAACCACAACATTCTCGCGTGAGTACAGCTTGGAGTAGTGCTCAACCCAGCGCTCCATCTGTTTGGCTTTGTCAGCGATGACTTCACCAGATTTGGATTTCAGAGGTGCCATCTTGTTCTGGGTGGGTCCTAATACCTTCTTCATACCCTCGTACATTCCTCTGAGATTACCAAATTCGGCACAGGTCTGAAGGCTGCTGCATAGCTGGAGCCAGTGGTTGTTGGCACAGCGCCTGGCTGTCTGCTGTACTGTTCTTCTGGCCTCTCTAAGTGCTTGCTGGGTACTCTGGCTCAGTGAGCGTTTGTACTCCAGGAGTGCAGCGCGCTTCTTTTCAATGACTGGAATCATATCATCAGAGTTAGCTTCGAACCAGTCATTTGTGTTTCTAGCTCTTCTTCCAAACACTGACAAGGCCGTGCTGTAAACTGTATCCCTCAGATGTTGCCATTTGGATGTCGCATCGACGCCTTCAGGGCCACTGCACAGATTTTCCTGGAGGGTCTCTCTGAACTTTTCAGCTTTCTCCGAGTTTGCGGTCTTTCTGGTGTCAATGCGGGGCCTTCCAGCAGGTTTAGAGCAGTACAGCTTCTTGGGTCTCAGCTTGAGCTTGGAGCAAACTAGCGAGTGATCTGTATCACAGTCAGCACTATGATAGCTGCGTGTCAGAAGGACGTTTTTGAGGTTATTACGCCTAGTGATGACCATGTCTAGTTGATGCCAGTGCTTCGAGCGTGGGTGTCTCCATGACACTCTGTGCTGTGGCTTTGTTTGGAAGAATGTGTTTGTGATGCACAGATTGTGGTACGTGCACAGTTCAAGGAGATGCTGTCCATTGTCATTCATTTTTCCCACACCGAAGTGTCCTAAGCAGGAAGGCCATGAGGCCCAATCAGCTCCAACTCTTGCATTGAAGTCACCCAAGATGTACAGTTGTTCACGAGCAGGTATTTGTGCTACAGCAGCACTAAGAACGTCGTAGAACTTGTCTTTTACTTCTGGTGTGGCACACAGGGTTGGGGCATAAGCGCTGATCAGGTGGACAGGACTGGCGCAAGTTTGAAGCGTGATCCGAAGAAGTCTTTCTGATCCACCCATCACTAAATCCACCATTTGTAGAAGGGTGTTTCTGACAGCAAAGCCAACACCATGCTCTCTGGGTTCTTCTTGGGCTTTACCATGCCAGAAAAAGGTGTAGTCCTTTTCCTTTAGAGATCCTGAATCTGCGAGTCGCGTCTCTTGCAGTGCAGCGATATCAACTCTGAGCCTCTTCAGTTCCTCGTTGATGACAGCGGTCTTTCGGGTGTCACTGATGGCCTGCAGATCTTCAGTCAAACCGGTCAGCATGGTCTGCACATTCCAGCAAGCAAGCTTGAATTGTTGATGTTTCTCATTTCTTGTTGATTTTCTTATTGGTTTGCCTGGTGCCCAAATTTCAGTCACTTGTCAGGTTCAGGAACCTTAAGCCTCACGCACCCAGCGAGGCAGGTGAACTGTGGCGGGACAGTACCCTATTGTCTGGGGGCTGCCCAGCTTGAGGTGGGCGGTGACTGTCCAGTGAGATGCGAGGATCCCTCCCACCGTCGAAGGCAACCCCTGGCGCTCATTCTCTACGCCAATCGAGCAAGAGCTTATAACCGGTAACTTTTGCCTCCCGTGTTGATGCAACGCTGTTCAGCGATGCCGGAGTACCTCTCCGGGCGCAAGCCTGGGCATTTGTTATGGAGACTCTGGGCTGCCCAGACACCAGTGTCCCCCTCTCAGCTTTACTGATATAGTCTAAAGGAGAGGATAACCTCCACGTCTGGTACCAGCTCAGCTGCAGGAGTTGCCGGGACAGTGCCAGAAGTTGACACGGAACCGCCTTTGGACTCCACTCCGGATTTTCTGTCAGGCTTTACTCCCTTAGCCTCTCTCCTTCCCAGGATAACCCACAAGGCAGTGGGGTGTGGAGAATGTGGTTAAGGATCTTACTACTTCATATCTCCCTGTCACCACATCACCATAGCTCCCCATGGAGCCATGACCTCATATCCCCGGGACCCTCCTCCCTACCTTTCGCCCCTCCCCCCAGCTACCATCACCATAGGACCCTCCCCAACCCACTACCCCCCCATCTGCTCCAGTGTCTGCCCTCCTCACTGCACTGGCCCCTCTCCCCACAGCTGCTCTCAGTGCCCCCAGGTCCACCTTCCCCCATCACTCTTCAGGCTCTTCTCTTCAGAGACTTCCTTTCCTGGTAGTGCTGCCTTGCAGGGCACAGGTGGAACACCATACCTGAAAAGGACAAACAAACACGGGGCTCCTCCCTCGGCGAACTCCCAGAGGCAAACTCCCTTCCCTGTTAGCTGCTGCCCCCTGTTTGCTGTTCACCCCTTGTTCGCTGGGAGCTCCGTCCTTATAGGGAGAGCTGCTGGCTGGTCAGGCCTGGCTCAAAGCCTTGCCTCCAGTCTATTCAGCCCTTGAAGGCTCACCTGGCAGGGAACTCCCCCAATTCACACCTTGCAAACTGCTCTTCTCTGCACAGCACAAGCTCAGGCTCTGCAAAGTAACATAGCTGCACAGACAGACAGACATTCACCCACCAGCTCACCACACAGCCCCCCAAATCCCACACTCACCCAAGCTCCTCTAGGATGCTTTGCCCAGAGGCAAACTCCCTTCCCTGTTAGCTGCTGCCCCCTGTTCGCTGCTCACCCCTTGTTCACTGGGAGAGAAATAGAGGTAGTGACAATCCTATCCAACAAAGGCCTCAGTGCTTCTATGCTGAAATTTACCAAGGATGACACATGGATAAAATGTCCATATTGTGCCTCCAGTTCCCCACCCAAAAGTTTGAGTGGCACCAGCTGATCCTGGAAGGCTTTCATTTGTCTGGCACTACACAGAAGTTTTCAGTCACAGGCACAGAAAGCCATGTCTGGATGTGAACAACCTACCCCCAAAACAACTTTAAGAGCCTGAGTTCCATTTTCAGTAAGATACTGTTGCCAACCTTAAGAATGATCAGTTGCCTGTAAATTGACAGCTTCTATAAGCCTCCCCAGGTAGACTGTCAACAGTGTTCCTTTCCTCCCAGTGCAAAAGTTTGCCTCATTTGTCAGTCTCTCCAGTCTAGATAACAGATCGAAACTGTGGCCCACATATCTGCAGAGCCAGAAATCATGAGGGATAATCCCATGGTTATCATGCCAACAGTGAATTATTGAACTAGCACCCAAGAGTCAAAATTTGCTTGGATATTAGAGTAATTTTGGATCAGAACATCTTCAATGAACTATAGTGAAGCACTCACTCAACTCACTTAGGGATTCTGTAATGCTATGAAGTAACTTGTACACCACAACTACTGCCACTGTAGTCAATTCTGTGACTCAGGTGCTGAAGGAGCACTCTCTGTTAAAGCTCTGTATTTGGGTTGGGAAAGCTACAGCATTTGGCTATGACTACAGCCATCACTCTCCTACCATCTTCCTACCTTTCTTGGGGCATGATGAAGTGAGGAGGCAACTTTTTGTTCTACTAGGTATTGGCTTCACATACGAAATCTGAGACCTCATCATAAACAGCTTTAATCTTGGTACACCACTGTCCTTGTATCAAATAGCATGAGATGTAAAGCAGGATCCTAGTCAGATGGGAACTTGCACGGTGGAAAGAATTCTTCAGCTCAGTCAAAGTACTGGCTGACACTAAGGTTTTTCCCTACCTAAATCCCCTGCTTAAGCCGGGAAGAAAAGGACTGAGGTCCAGACCATCACTGATTCTACCACACACACAGCCCATATCAATAAATTATCACAATGTTGTCTAGCCCTCTAAATCACCTAAATATAATAATGTATCTACATAGGATGTCCATCTTCTGTACTTGGATATCCAAGCATGGACCTCCAGTACATATGGCAATAGCAATGTGAAAAATGGTGGACCTGATTTTCCTTTGTACAAGATCAAAGGAGTGTAAAGGGGCCTTTGTGTAAATCAGAATGAGGCTTGGATCATTCACCTCACTTCTACTGTTCCCTCCTTGATCCATACCCACCTGTTTTGTGGTATTTCTTGATTCAGTTACTTTTTCCACTCATCTGCTGTAGGTTTCTACTTTTGTTGGTGTCATCCTCAGTAACTTGTCAGGACACAAGATGACATTGCCAGCAACATCTTAAGGAAATTAATAAGGGTTTAAAGCTTATATTTAAAAGATGAATTAACAGAAATGTACATAGATCATTTATTATATTAGACATCATTCATGACCTAGACAAACTCTTCTCTGTGCCGTTCTGTATGTCTATGGATTTTCACTTTGAAATTTCCCTCTCATTCTGTTGTGAAAATGACTTTACACCAGAACACATTTTTTTAAACAAGACAAGATTAGATACTATTAATAACAGGGTGGAAAAGACATAGTCAAACACTAGAGATAGAATTTCATAAATTTGCTTTTCATAATAGGCACTGTTTTAGTGATGAGGGTCATCAATATCATTATTTCCATCATCCTTACTGTTAATTAGCTTTTTTCAAGTCACCATAAAAGCCATCTTATATGTTCTCATTCAAGTCGATGCGATTTCTGACCAAGGAATCAGATGTGTGTGATCGGTGAGGAAAATATTTTGTTAAATATAACAGCAGTTTCAAGTGATTGAAAACATTGAGTTTGTATGACTTTCCATCATTAAAGAAGATGTAAAAACATATTTTACACACAATCTTTTATCATACATTTATTTTTATATTTCTCCATAGCAATTTATTGCAATAGATATATCACCATTACCAAAGACATTTACAGTGCCATTAAAATTCAATGCCACCATAAATTCATGCTGCTTAAAGTGTTGACATTTGTAACAGCTTCCACAAGGACATATTTTATACTGAAAGTGAAACTTGGAGTTGAAACTTTTCTTGGCAAAATCTAAAATATAGCCAAGAAAATATAGGCTTTTCTAACTTCAACAAATCCAGCAGCTTGTTGAAACCAAGACATCCTGATGTAAGCAAGATACACTGATGATTACAGATATTAGAAGTCTTTAATCTTGGCATCCATGGGAGTATCATTAGTATTTGTCTACAGACTAGAATAGTTAAAACTTCCTGAAGCACTGATTCCTGGTAAGAAGAGTAAAAATATGTAAGTGAGGGAGAATTAATCTCTAAGTAGTTTCTATGATGTACCAAACCACCTGGAATTTGTGCTTTCTTATTTGTCCCTTGAAAATGGACGTGCCCTGTAGTAATGACTTTAAAGTGGACTTAATGTCTTACTTGAACATTTATAAAACATGATCCATTTTGAAGTCCTCAGTTGGACAAAAATCAGTTAAGGGGAAACATTTTCTGGTTCATGCAGGCAAAACTCTGCTAAAGTCAATAGAATTACACCTGCTTGCACAAGCAGACAGTTTGGTCCAGCATCCATGAGAATTTTGGACAAATAGTGAAGGATTGAGGCCTTAACAACCTATTATCCTAATCCCTCCCCAGAAGAACAGAACAGTACAGTGGCAGAAACTAGTTTTAAGTTAGGCCCTGTGTGCTTTCACAAAGTCAGGAATGGTGCTCTTCTTGTAGCTCTTTTCTGCAACCACACAGCAAACAGGGACCACTGGTTCTGCTTCTTCCTACCTTTCTGGTGGAAGGGAAGGGAAGGGATCAGAGCGGGACCATGATTACAGCCTGGCACACGTCTCTTTTCTGACAGCGTTGGCTCTAGTGTGCTGGGCCCCAGAAATTTGGTCCACCCATAATTTCACCTGGGTGTGTCTAGCTGCAGTGTATTCACACCATACTGTGATGTCCCAGGTTTCCTGTTAAGGTCTGTGTTTTCTGCCTGCCTAGTACTAGAAAGGTGTTGGTAGCAACAGTAGCCTCTGTATATGAGTGTTCTTCAATTTGACTAAAGCATTTGACTCCATCAACCAAGAGGGCCTCTGGAAGCTCCTGCAACACTTAGGCTGTCTTCCAAAATTCATCAGTATCATACACCTCTTTCACAACAGCATGCAGGCCATGATAGTTAACAATGGTGACACATCTGAACCAATTGATGTAAGAACTGGAGTCCAATACAGAGGTGTGATAGCACCTATGCTATTTAATATCTTTCTGTTAGCCAGGCACCAGTTTACTGGAGATGACCTCCCAAGTGGAGTCAAAATAACCTACAGGATGGATGGTAGCCTCTTCAATCTGGGCCACTTCAAGGCCAAGACCAATGCCACAACAGCAGCAGTGGCAGCACTCCAGTAAACCAATGACAGCAGGCTCAGTACTATCTTGGAAGATGGTCTCCAAGCAATCATCAACGTTTTCTCCATGGCCTGCCACAGTTTGGAACTGACTTTCAATGCACAAAAGACCAAAGTTCTCTTTCAGCCAACACACACACCATACTGTTACCTAAAACCAGCCATCATGGTGGATGACAAAGTTCTGGAAAATGTCAATACCTTCCTTTATCTTGGAAACTATCTGTCCAGCAATGCTGACATGAAATATGCTATCAAATTTACAGTGCCAGCTTGGCATATGGATGTTTACAGAGGCGAGTCTTTGGTGACCTTGACAACAAGATGCTGACCAGGACTGAGGTCTATAATGCTGTAGTCATCCCAATGTTGCTATACAGACCTGAATCTTAGACTTTCTAGAGACGTCATATAAAGGATCTAGAGAAATTCTACCAAAGATATCTGAGGAGAATATTGGGCACCACATGGCAGGACAGATAGACCAATGTTAGCATTCTCACAGAGACTGATTCCTGCAGCATCAAGGCAACAATAACCCCCAGACAGATACAATGGTCTAGTCATGTTGTCAGGGATCTACCTAAACAGATGTTAGGGATCTCCCTAAACAGATTCTTTACGTTCAGTCGAGGATCAGAGCAAGGTGTCATGGTGGGCAGAGGAAGTGCTACAGAGACATTGTTAAGAACAGATTGGTAAAGTGCAACATTGATGGTGACACCTGGGAGAAGTAGGTGGTGAATTGGGTAACCTGGGGGACCACCATCACCAATGGAGACAGAGACCTCACATGTAGCTAGTGCCAGAGTGTGTTCCTTGCCAGAACTGGCCTAATTTCTCACCTCCACACCTATCAATTATAGGCCTCCAAGGGGAAATCTTGTTCAACACAAGGTATCTGAGAGAGAGTTTCCAGACCGCCATTACATTCTGGCTGCCATTCAATGGCTGCTCAAACCTGGTAGGTGAAGAAATTAGCAAAACTACAGCCTCAGTCAAGGCACCAGTTGATCCAATCATGCTATTGAAGCCAAAAGGAGAACTAAGATGTTGTCTAGGAAATTAGGTAGCTCCCTGTTGCTGCTGCATTGCTTCCTGAATTCTGCACCCAATTCAGTTTCTGCTCCTGACCCTTACCTCCCCTCTTATTCCTGTCCTCACATCTAGCTTTAACCGCTGGCCACCAGTCTAGCTCTGACCCTCGACTGTGACTAAGGACTCTAATTCTGGCTTGTTCCTGGGCTCTGGAATTTTGTATCTAACCCTGGTTCTCATGCTTAGTTTCAGTCCTTGGCTCTGCTAATTGGCAGTTGACTCTAGGGTGCCTGCTCTGCCCACTAGACCTGACTCCCATTCTGACTAATTAGTCAGACCACTGATGTTATGGTCCCCAATGTTACCCCAACACCGCAAAATGTTGGCAATAAAATTTATGGCAACATATCATGGACACATATTTATTTCCCCCTTCATCAGACCTGAGGTCAATAATACACAGCCTAGCTTTGTCTAAACTGTGCAGGAAGAAAACAGCAGATATCGTGGACGAGAGCTCATCTGTCTGTCAGTAAAATTAGGCAGGAAATCCTTATATAATTTTTCTTCTGTCATGTTAACTGTTCACTCATGGAGACAATAGAATGCAGAATAAGTATCACCATGGAGCTGAAGTTCATGTGCAAATGAATAGCAAGTTAATTTTTGTGTTGCTAAAATAAATGGTTCTGCTTTGGAAATAAATCATTTCAACATTGCAAACATTTGACAATTTAACTTGACTGCAATAATAGTCAAAATCACCATTAACCTTTTATTTTAATTCAGAATCAGACTAGCTTATCTGTACATAAAACACTCCTGTAGGCCAGATTCACTGAAGCTGCCTGAAAGGTAAAATGACATAGTGTCTATTTTTCTGTGCCATTCTGGACTCCCAGTTCTAAGAAGCTTCTGTTCCAAATGAGGGCAGGTGTGATTACCTTATAACCGTTCCTTATGGTTTTCTACCAGGGGATGGGGTTATAATTTTAGTTAATGTCCAATGTAGAACAGCTGCCAATACAGGTAGCTGTTTGAGCATAACCTCATTCTAACCTTGATGTGATTATTGCTGGGCAGAATTTTCTTCTATTGGGGTTGTGTTTTTCCCAGTGATAAGAAGTTACAGCTGTCTTCCTGCACTACAGCCCCTCATAGGAGACTTTTCACCTCGGGAGGTATGAGAGTAGGCTTACACTGATTGAATCCAGCACAAACTTGGGCTCAGTCTGGCTCAGACAGAAAGTGACTAAGTGTGACAGCTGCTCAGGACTCTTTGTGAATCCCACAGGGATTACTGTTGTTGGTGAGAAAAGCTGTCAGGAAGTTGCCACCTTTCTTGAGCCATTGTGGTACCTGTTGTGGAATTTTCTGGATGACTCCAGATGCAGTGTTTGGGTGCTCTGAAGGGGGAAAAGCAGCAAAATATGGAAAACTAAAACATTTTCAATGCTTGTATAGTGATTATGGACAGGAAAAGATAAAACAGTTCAAACTTGCACGCTTTCAACTGCCTTATTGGTAGCCTGTTGAAAAAAAAATGGTATGAATTGTCAGATCACTCTTACTTGGTACCAGCCAATCAAGCTATGACCTTTCTCAGTTGCCTGTAATATCCATCTGTGGAAATTCTATCCATGTGTATAAATGTAACAATTAATGAGAGGGAGATTAGAGTGCCTTGAAATTAAAATAAAAAGTTTAAGTTGTATAGTGTTCCCTTGAGCTATCATAATTGGACTTAACATTTTCATTTTCATGACATAGGGTATCAGAATATCTAATGACACTAATATCTATGTGTTCTGAAGATAAAGATGGGAACATATTGATAAAACAGTACACAACTATAAACAAACTATACAGCTAAAGTGTTATTAATGAAGTCTCAGAACTCTGTTTTTGAGTGCCTCTCCAGATATTTCTACATGCGATCTTGGTCTGACCACACAAACTAAAAAGAAAGGAAGGCATTCAAGCAACATCTTGGCATTTCAGAAAATGGCACTGGTGAGACAACAGGTACTAATTTTAATTGAAAATCATCCAGCAATGTACCTATGTCCCAGCATGGTATTAGGACATGCTGTTCCGGAAGAGTCTTTGAAGTAAACATTCAGAGGCTCTGATGGCTTGTGCTCAGCAGTAATACTCTGGTGCTTTTCATTAACAGAAAAAAAAAAGGGGGGAATTCTAACCTGCATTTTTATTTTCCAAGTACGTAAATTTATCCTTTGGTTTATATGGAACATACTGCTTTCTTTCACTCTCTGTCCTAAATTGCAGTATATGTTTTTGTGTGCTTTTTCACTTTGGGGCTTTGGGGGCAGCACTGGTCAGCAATTTTTCATCAGAAGGTATTTTTGTTGAAAAATGTGTAGATTTGCCAATATAGAAACTGTTAAACATTGTCAGTCCTAACAAACGCCAACATTGAAAAAAAATTGAACATATTTAAAAACTGTCAAAATGAAAAATTCTTATTTTACAATTAAAGTTTACTTCTTGTGGAAAAATGTGGAAAAAAAGATGTGAAAGGATCTAAATCAATGTGACGAATGCCAATGCAGTGACTGCTCTCTAGGGGGAAAGAAGAAGAAGCGGAAGAATGTGAAAGGGTCTAATCAAAACAAAACAATTCAGTTGACCTGAATTATCTTTTAAAATTTATTTCCCCCCAAAAATCGAGTTTTTTTTTTTATCCCTGTTCAGGACAGTACAGTGTAATTTTTTTGTTCTGTTTTTAATTTTGAAAAATATTTCAGGATGGGAAAATCATTTCCCAGACAGCTGTACTGAGGTAGTACTTTCTAGTGGTGAGTGTAGTATATTTTATTGCTGTGGCTTCTTTTGGATGGCAAGTGTTACAGAATTGCTGCTGTGTGGTTTCATTTACAACCATAAACGTTATGCATATTGTGCTTAGAACACTTTCTCCCCATCCCTTACTCATTTTCAATCACTTGTCTTCAAATCAAGTTGAACATGAATCATAATACAAGAACGAACAAACCTAATATTTTACTAGCGTATAGAATACCTAATCAGTATTTATGGTATGTAGAATTTATCACACTCATGAGAAAAGACCTTCATAATTCATTAGTGTCTTCACCTTGCTTGAGTTATAAACTGTTCATTTCATTCAGGAGATAAAAATCCATATCCCATGAGTGCTCATTATATACCTCTTCTATGTAAACGTATTCATTTGCTCAACTGAAATAAGCTTGAATGATGAAGGCATTTGTCAGCAATCATTACTGTATGAAGACCTCCAATGCTGTGATTCAGCAGAAAATAGCTGAGACTTTTTTTGGGCTGCAGCAGGTCTAAGAGCTCTTGGAGGCTAACTCAGATGAAAGGCCTACAGAGCTGCGTCTACACGTGCACGCTACTTCGAAGTAGCGGCAGTAACTTCGAAATAGCGCCCGTCACGTCTACACGTGTTGGGCGCTATTTCGAAGTTGAAATCGACGTTAGGCGGCGAGACGTCGAAGTCGCTAACCCCATGAGGGGATGGGAATAGCGCCCTACTTCGACGTTCAACATCGAAGTAGGGACGTGTAGATGATCCGCGTCCCGCAACATCGAAATAGCGGGGTCCTCCATGGCGGCCATCAGCTGGGGGGTTGAGAGATACTCTCTCTCCAGCCCTTGCGGGGCTCTGTGGTCACCGTGGGCAGCAGCCCTTAGCCCAGGGCTTCTGGCTGCTGCTGCTGCAGCTGGGGGTCCGTGCTGCATATACAGGGTCTGCAACTAGTTGTTGGCTCTGTGTATCTTGCACTGTTTAATGAAAGTGTGTCTGGGAGGGGCCCTTTAAGGGAGTGACTTGCTGTTGAGTCCGCCCCATGACCCTGTCTGCAGCTGTGCCTGGCTCCCTTATTTCGATGTGTGCTACTTTGACGTGTAGACGTTCCCTCGCAGCGCCTATTTCGATGTGGTGCCGCGCAACGTCAAAGTTGAACGTCGACGTTGCCAGCCCTGGAGGACGTGTAGACGTTATTCATTTTCGATGTTGCTACATCGAAATAAGCTATTTCGATGTTGGCTTCACGTGTAGACGTAGCCCAGATGTTTCTTTAGGGGAAAGGAAGAGAAAAAAAATAGCTGGATGGTAATAGAGGATGAATCACTTAACAGTTACCTGTTCTGTTCATTCCTTTTGGGGCAGCTGGCCGCAGACGGAAGACAGGATACTGGTCTAGATGGACCTGTGGTCTGAGCCAGTATGGCTTTTCTTCTGTAGGAATTTTGGCTTACATGATTCTTAATTTCCAGTTACGTGCAATGATGATAAATTGTGCAAATGAGCATCGAATTTGTGAGGACCCCTCAGACCTCTTGTTGTCTTTAAGGATTATTGTAAAGGGCATGGGAAATCTGTTCAAAAAGCCCCAGTTCTTCCTGTCTATCTCCAGAATGAATCTGTCTGCTAATAAGACATCTTCAAGTCTCATGGTTCTATTAAAGTTCCTGAATGACTGTCTCGCATTCATTCTGCCATCAGATAACATGCTCCCATTCCCAGTTCTTTATAACAGGAGTACCATTCATTGTGCCTTTCCATGTCATTCCCATATGCCTGATGATCTGCAGTTGCGTTCACTCCAGGAAATGGGGTGATCTTAATGCACCCCATTTCTTTATACAGAAGCAACTGTGGGGAGATAGAATATCACTTAGGAAAAGTGAACGGCTTCTTCAGCTGTCGAGCAAACCAAGTCCCCCGGCTGTCCAAGTCAGGTTTTGCTAAGGGTGCTTTCTTCTGGATAAGGACTTAGTATGGTTTGCTGTTCTTTTCTGCTGATTTACTAAACAAAATGCTCAATCTCCATGGAATTGTTTTAGGTGAAGGGTTCTTGCTAGAAAATACTGGCATTTTGGAAGCACATAGATGGGTGCTGAGCCTGAATGTAAATGAACAGCATCAGGTTCTGAGTGTTTTGTCAGTCTTTCACACTTGAACTATAAGAAGTAGCACTAGTCAGGGCGGGGGGAGAGAAATCATATACTTACACAAACAAAAAGAAATTGCTTTCTACGTACTAATTACAACTTTGCATGTCTTTTTTTCACATCTCATTAATACCAAAGTGCTTATTATGCCACTGTTAATGAAAAAAGAAACCATAACTCTTTTTAGCATTGCCAAAATGAATTAAAAATAAGAAAGTGTGATTGCTGTCACTAGTTGCACTAAGAATTATATTTTCCCTGATAAAATGATGATTTGCACTGTTTGTATTAAAGAGGTAAACTCTATTACCTTAAGAGAACATTCCTATTAAAAACATAGACACTTGGTTATCTTACCTGTTATGTACAATTAGTGGAAAATACAGAACTCCGAAATCATTTGTAGAAGTTTCCATATAGTTTATGAAAAAATAGTGTTAAAAATAATGAAACACAATTCATAATGATTGAAACTTTATTGAAGTTATCTACAAAGACAATCTGTCTACAAATAACTTACGTACACTTGTCACCAAAACCATCTCATGAATAATCTTATTTTTGAGCATAACTCTATTATTTGAGGATGCATTCGATTTCAGACAACTGTAACAGTTATAATGGGAAATGCTGTATGAAGTTATATTGTATTATGCATTTTGCAACTTTAAAAAGGATTAGTAGAGTAGTTCCCTTGTTATTTACTGTAATTGTCATATCCTCATTGGTAGTACAAAAGAGCTACACATTTTACTATATATTTCTTGTTATAACGATGCAATGTAATTTGGCTTCAGTTACTGCAAAACTACCATGGAGTTTTTGCATACAATATAGGAAATAACCATTGCCTAGAAATGGATATAAAGTGGCTCCACCTAGGGAACAACAGTAGCAATAAATCAGCTGCAATGTTAGGTTGTAGGGGCCTTGTTTATTTTATTCTTTTCTGTTTCAATAGAAATAAATTGTAATTTTCTTCTTTGTGATTGAGTAAAAATAAGAGATTTCAGAATAATTCAACAAAGCTAGAGTGCTCATCTCTCTCTCTTAGCAGTGTGCTTATATAACAAAGAGTCTGGTGGCACCTTAAAGCCCAAAAATCTTATCATGACATAATCTTTTCTGAGTTGCAACTCATTTTGTCAGATGCAGAAATCAAAAGAAAAAAAAAGAGACAGAAGGGCTACAGCGATGGGCGTACTACATCACAGCTGATTTCAGCCAGGGTAAAAACAGCCTTCCTGTAGCAATGTAAAGACTAACAATATAATTTTTTTGGTGGTGGGCTTTAGTGAAAATTCCAGATCTTAAGAAGTGGGTCTGTTCCATGAAAGCTCATCACCTAATCAATTATATTGGTAGGCTTTATAGTGCTCCAGGATTGCTTTTTTGTTTAGTGAATATACTAATATGGCTACCTCTCTGAGCTCAGTCTGGGTAGTTGTGCAGAAGGTGAGAATAACTAATGTGCAAAACTGAATTTTCATTTTCCTTTTTGTTGTGTAACAAAGAGTTTGTTGTCGCCTTTAGCTCAATTTCAGTTGACCCACTGTGCTACCTGTTCAAGAGTTCTTTCCTTTGGTGAACTGGGGTGAAGTGTTATAGCTGTTGGAAATCCCCCAGCAAATTTTAATATTTTGGCATGAGTTGTCATCTTAAATCAAGGGGAAAAAGTCAAAAGATCAACCTTACCCAGAATGAGTCATTTCAATTGAAACCAAATTTTGATCTTCCCAAACTGAACTGTTCTGATTTGTTGACCTGAATTAAAAAAAACATTTAATTTCATCTTGTTTCAATGTAGAGCTCTATCTGCTCAACTGCCTCAGTACCTCCCAGAAGCTGGAGTTCAGAGATCTTCCTGGAACTGGGCAAAACTTTTCAGATGACTAATTTCTTTGTGGAAAATATGCAGTTTGGGCCAATCCCAAACTGCCACAAGACCACACAACAGCTCAGGAGGATATGTATGAACTCTGGCCTGATAGAAATAAAACAAAATAGTTCTAATCTTTTCAGATGGAAAACGGGAAAAAAATTCAGCAAAAATTAAATTTTCCCACAGAAAATTTTAATTTTGTGGAAACCGCATTTTCTCTTCAAAAACATTTTAGTTTTAAATTTCCAGTCACTCAACATATAGGCCATGTCTGCACTATCCCAAAAACTTCAAAATGGCCATGCAAATGGCCATTTCGAAGTTTACTAATGAAGCACTGAAATACATATTCAGAGCCTCATTAGAATGCTGGTGGCCACGGCACTTCGAAATTGCTCGTCCAAGCAGGGCTCCTTTTCTAAAGGACCCTGGCAACTTTGAAATCCCCTTATTCCTATCAGCAGGAATAGGAGCCCATCTGGACGAGCCGCACAGCGACGAACTGCAGCAGTTTTGAAATGCTGCAGCTGCTGGCATTCTAATGAGTCGCTGAATATATGTTTCAGTGCTTCATTAATAAACTTCGAAATGGCCATGCAAATGGGATAGTGTAAATGTAGCCATAGCCTGATTTCCAAAACAAGCCAAAGCAATGAGGGGTCCTGTGACACCTTATAGACTAACAGAAATGTATGAGCATAGGCTTTCATGGGCAAAGACCCACTTCGTCCCCTGAGCTTCATTGTTAAAACTCTTCTTTTGACATTTTCAGTGACGATATTCCACACTAATAGATGAATAGCAGAAGAAATATAAATTTGGCTCATTTGAGGAATTTGACTCACCTGAGGAAGCAGCTCAGTTTGGAATCTGAATCTCACACTGTCACCGACTCATGCAGAAGTGTTTTGTTTTGTACAAAGAGTTTTTAGGATCTTACTTTAAAGGCTGGAAATGGAAAGAAATGACATTAGATATAATGCTATGGGCTAAATCCAGCCTGGGTGAATTCAATAGTAGTTGTTCTCCTCTCAGTGGGCATGAATTAGCTGTTTTAGTAGCAGCAATACATTTGCACCGTCTCTGAATTTTTATGTCCTTGAAGTAGGACAAATCATGAGAGGTTCAGAGAACCATTACCTTCCTCTGACTTCAGTAATTGTTCTGTATACAGAAAAACAGGCCTATTTGTTCTTAGATACCATAAAATATCTGCCGTACAAAGCCACTCCTCCAACACACTATAAAGAAGTATGTAAAACACTGAATATGAGCATTGGATCTTGGATAGACCCATCTTATCAATTTAAGGTAGACTCTTCATACTTTGTTAATACACCTTTTTGTGTCTCTCAACAGCCTTGACTGGTTTAGGCTTACAATGTAGAAGAGTGTAAGTTTTAATGTATGTTCATAAGTATCAAAGATGGAGTTTAAGTAGCAATGAATGAAGAATCAGTCCTTGTAGGTCGTGCACAGTTATTGTGTCTTAACTAATCTCAGACTGTTCATTCAGGCTGTCTAACACCTGACGACTAAGTGATAACTCATTCTCTCAATTTGTGGTTCATTACTTGTTTTCAGCAAAAAAAGCTCACACCTAACTGTATGAATCAAAATTCATGATGAAAGCAATAAGAAGGATATTACATCCAAAGGCTTCTGTTTGAGGATAATTACATACTACTATATTTGTGCTAGATTCAGGCTGGCGCCTAGAAACAGAGATAACACTCCTCCAGATAAAGACACGCGTCACCAATACTGTTTGTATGACTATATTGTCAAGACCTGCTATTCTGATCAAGAGCAGCCTCCTGCACAATAATTATTGACCATCTGTTCATGTTTAGAGCAGAAATTGACAAACCAGGATGTGTATAAATTTTGACACAATGTCCTCCCAACCTCTACAATGCATCCTGTGTGACTTGAATGTGACCCTTAAGGGTGATCAGGTTTGGAGTGGCCATTTTATACCGCTTTCTTCACTACTGGTCTTATTCATGTGCACCTATGCCCAATCATAATTTGGCTGGACAACTATGTAGCCACATATTTCTAGAATAATGTGGCTAGTCTCAGGGCTGTGTGTGAAACTACCTAATTGCATTTTGGTTTGAAGAAATGTACTCTTTGGAATAGCTATTTGATCAGAGTTAATCTGAAGTCTGTCACAGCTTTCTACGTGGAAAATAGTGGACATTTATTCCCTGTGCAAAGATGAGTTTTCCCACTTGTTTCACAGATTTAAAATAAAATTGTCTGAGCAGATGAACCTAAGCAGAGCAAAACCCTCCTAATAAAATTACTGTAGGAACAGGGATGTAAACAGTAACACTCCCCTTCAGGTTGAACCACTCTAATTCAGCATCCTTGGGACCTGACCAGGGCCAGAGGAGAGAATTTGCCAGGCTACAGGAGGTCAGTATTATCCAGAAGCATTACCTGCTACTGCTACATACCTTCCACTGCTAACTGGGCTCTTATGAGACATTTAGGTGTAAATTATTGATAAATTACAGCACAGAACACTGAGAGGCAGGACTGGTGGCTGGAACCACAAGAAACTTGGCCACACCCATGATACATGGTCATCCAGCGAACTAAATTCATCCTGGACTATAGATGTTGCCAGACAGGAGCGTTCCGGGCTAGGGAGGTTCAACTTATATAATGTTTATCCGGTGGTATAGTCTTTTAGGTAAAATTATAACTACTAGGCATTTGGTTACTAGTAAACTTCCAACCAAAGTTAAGCCTTTCCCCCATTGCATACATGTAAGCATTCCTCTGAAATCAAAATTTAACACAGAGTATTGCTCTAAACAAAACTTGTTAAACACACTCGATATGTTATTTCTGTCAAGTCTTAAAGAGGTTTACTTGATTTTTGAGCTGTTAATATTGCAGGCAAAATTACACAGTAGAATTCAATGAACGTTACCTAGGGTAATTCTGGACTAGCTACAGGTGTACACATTTGAATTCAGAAATGCAGCAATGTGTGCTCAGCATCTCATCCCCTAAGGCCTGAGTTGTCCTGGACTATAGCCACTCAAGAGCACATTATTATTTTTCTTTATTATTTATTGATTCACAATAGTCTGTAAAATGTTCAGCACTCAACTGATGAGCCTAGATATATGAATAGCCCCACTGCATGCCCTCCTCTTCCACTCATGAAACAAAAGGTAGAATTTTGTTCCATATTAATAAGGAACTTGAATAATGACAAGTACATTGTAACTGGTGAGCACCAAAGTCTATGCAATTAATTGCATGAGTAAGGTGAGCTGGATTTGGCCTCTGCATAAGATCTGTGGTTAGCACTGTTAGGTGCTGGTGAAAAATGAGGTCAAGGATACAGTGGTAATCTCCACATTTGTCCAGAAATAAATATCTTATTTATTTAGTGTAGTCATTACTGTTCAGTGAAGACTGAATGCTGCACCAAAATCAAGAAGTCGTTGTGAATATAAATAAATAATACATGTAGCCTTTTAAATAAATAATGCCATTAATCCAGAATGTGTTCAGTTCTTTTTCTTTTATTTGTTGAAAGGAGTCAGAAGCAATATTGTGTTATTTATTCCTGGAATAATGTTGCTATAGTAACCCTCCCACCTTATTGCAAGATATATACAGCAGTTGTAAAGTTATTCAAAAGGGAGGCAAGGGATCCATCTAATAATTGGGCACAGATGAAACAGGGGTTTGCCAATCAATTTCTTTTGAGAGGTAGGGTACAGTCAGGGTCATTTGAGGAAGTTCAGCAAGCGATACAGCGAGATAAAATATATTAGCTAAGATGCAGTGGTTTGTTATACATTGTTGCTTCATTTTTATCATTGTTTTACTGAGGCAATTTTGAAATGCAGGAATGTATGAGTAACCATGGAAACAGAAAATCTTCAAATTAAGATCCTACATGGAACGTATTGTAAGGCTTCTTTAGATGTGATTGAGTTGATTATTACAGATACGCAAAAGTAACGCTCTACAGACGGGGGAAAGTTGATGTCTGAGTTTGGCCCTTCATACCCACAGATTTCAGAACATCATGGAGAGGCCTTGTCTTCCTCATAGCCTCCAGCCCCTCACCCTGACTGCAGTATAATTCTTGCAAAAATCGCATAGGATCCCTTGAGGGGCGGAGGCAGCAGGGGAGTTTACTGTTTGATGGGGAGCTATTGTAGATTAATGCTGAAGGGGGTTAATTTACATCTCTAATTCATGTGGGATTAAGTGGGGCAAAGGAGAGCAGGCATCTTTCATTCCGTCCCTGCCCACTTGCAAATCCCAGCCTTGATCAGTAACCCATGGTAGGCCCTCAGTATGGGAGAAGAGAATGGAGGGTCAGCCCTATCCCTTTAGTTATACATGCCTTACTCCTCTACCTTCACCCACTTCTTCTGACCGCTTCCCTAATTGGTCTCAGTGACTCTCACAGCTTTCTTCCCTAATACTTTCCCTAATGGCTGGTTGTTGTGCAAATTGGTCTCTCTAAGGTCCACTGATATACCATCTTTGTACTCGTAGGGGGAGAAGTCAGGGTGCTGCAACTTGCCCAAGTTTGGCACCTGGAATCCCAGCCACCAGCCCCACATCCCTACTGGTCAGCATCCCAGCCTTGGGTCCCAGGTCTTTTCCCCGCCCAGAGTCCTGTCCGCCAGCTTCACTATTGGCTTGAGGCCTCACTCAGCTGGAAACCCCACATCTGGGGGCACTGATGCAGGCTCCACATGCATAATCCTGGTCACTGACCCCACATCCAGGGACTGGTGAAGAGCATGGACAGAGATAAGGGGAGAAGCAGCTCACCATTCTCTCTCCAAAATCTGTTCCAATGCCACTGCGTGTACTGTATCTTTGGCCTCCACCTTGATACTCTTCCAGCCATGAACACTGAAAGTGCCGTCTACCAGTATAACTCCTAGGTCTCTGCTGCACTATGGCTACACCAACATATCATATCCTCCACTACCTTGTCGAAGAAACCTGCTTTGAGTCCCTCACAAAATAATGGCATTTCCAATCAGGGAGTGACTAATCATCTGACCTTCTCAATATCTTCATTTCTGCAGTGGGGTGCATACTGATTCCTCTCCGCAAGGCTGCCCACTCTCTGCATTACCCAATGAAATGGCTGGAATTCTAACTTTACCTATTCCATTTTACTTTCAAACTTCATTGACAATTTTTGACCTCAGAACTGAGGCCAGCTCCTGTATCATTTGCTCCAAACAGCTTTATTCTGATGGCAGCCCTCACTCAGGAGGACATGTGGTCAGAAGCTGTCGATATGAGATATTTAAATTATTTCTTTCTTCTGTGCTCTCTGCCTGTGATAGTCTTTTGGTGGGTCCTCATCATACCTATCCTGGGTAAGATGGACATAGCCTTCTGGTATTCCACTTGGTCACAAACTTCACCAAATTCATTCTCTTGGTTCATCTTCTGCAACTGCATGAAGACAATGCCCAGTTTACCATGTCTTTTCTCTGAACTTCTCCATGAGGATTTATAGAGCAAATACATCATCACTTATATTCCTCTCCAGTATAAATCCTAATGGACCCTTACAAATTTCAACAGTTCCACTAAGGGCACTTGTCACTCAACTTCTCCCATACCTTCATTGCATGTGACATCAATTTAATTGGGAGATAATTAGCATACAATGAACTATCTCTCTTACAGTTAGAAATTGGCCCCACAAAACAGCATTCATCTGGAACATTCTCTCTGTTAAGAATGTCATTGAACAGATTTGTAAAATAGTTACATCTTCCCTTCCCACTCACTTCAGTGGGTCCATTGGAAGTTCATCAGGCTCAGATACCTTCTCCTTCTCACTTTCCTATGTTCCTCAATCTCTTCCTGACACTCTCGTTCAATTTACATGTTTTTAACCTCCCTGGGTTTCTTGTCATTCATCAATCTTGCAAAAGACTTGCTGCATTCTGTTTTGAGTGGTTCACCATTCTTTTGCAATTTACCTCTGCAACAGCTACCTTGAATATGGCAAATCATGAAACTACCTCTGTCAATTGGTAGTTGAAGTTCTGCTCTGGAATAAGAAGTTCACTTCAGGAATAAATTGATGCTTTGCTTAAAGCATCAACAAAATCAAAATTTCTGAATTTAATTGTTAACCATAGCTAAAAATTCTGCAGGGTTGTCGGCAGTTTTGCCTTAATTCTTGACGGCTCGCATAAAAATTATTCTGAGGAAAATCTTTAGTAAAATCCCAATATGGTTAATTCTGGTATTAATGGAATATTACTCTAGTCATCTTACACTGGACTCAGGTTATAGCTACACTGGCATTTCTTTTCCTGTGGTTTTCAGCTCTGTAGCTGATTTGAAGCATGCCTCATTTGATTTCCAATTCCAGCATTAGAAATGTTTAAGGAAGCATCACTGTTGGAACCATAACTGTACTAACACATGCTTGGTAATGGGATACTTCCTATAGTCACGTCATTTTATTTTCACAAGAAGTGCGCTCCCCCTGGCTGTCTGTAACCAGAGTTGAAATTTGTTCTTTGTGATGCACTGGAATGAAAAAGGTCCTTCATTCTCCTTCATTCTACATTGTTCATCCCTGAAGATAAAAAGTCCTACAGCAGTGTGTGATAATCCACTTCCAAAATATCTGCATATGTAAGCAATACCATTAATCTGACAAATAAAGTTCTAACTAAGACAACTATATTGCTGTAACGTTTTGTTTGCTGAATGCCACTTACAATTGAAGGCAATGCTCAGGTATATTTGTATTCTCAGCTGCAAGCATTGATAATTCCTTTCATTGTTTGAGGTGACTGAACACTGCAGCTGCAAAATACATTGCAGAAATAAGCGGTCCTAGTACAAAAGCTTCCTGTGTGCTGTCAATATAAATGGCTTGCAGATAGTTTTCCAATTTGCTCTCATTATGACATTGCAGTTCCTAAGCCTTTGAAATCATCTTGCAATGGGCTACCTAAGAGGGCAAGTTTTGTCCTCCGCCTAACCCTGACAGCAGGGCTAATAGCTGTTCAGAAGCCCAATGTATCTTAATAAAAAATGGAAATGGTTTTGCCCCTTCATTTTAATTAACATTATGTCTCCATTCATATGATAATGGATAATTAAGTGAGTTACCTTGACATTGGAATGTTCTTGGAAATAATTTACTGTGTAATTGCATTAGGTTAAAGTTGTTTGCCTGTTTTATTTGGAATTGATGTTTCATCACATTTCTGAATACATTTTACATGAACTAAGAATTATTTATAGAGTCAGACTTCTACACTCACCATCATTCTCTGTGTGTTAAAAATACTTTTTTGCAAATATACATATAAATGTCTCTTTTATTCTTCGAAAAAAAATTGTGAACATTATCTAACCTAAGAACATCACAGGCAGACAGTCATTCTTAATAAACGTTTTTATTTTTGGAACAGCAGAGCAAAAAGTTTTGATCCAGTGGGGTTTAGCCTGTTATAATTCAGAGGAAAACGTTAACAAAAAGTAGACTCTGGTAAAACTGAGCATGGTAAATGGAAGTTTCCAGAAATGTTTATTCAAAAAATAATCCCTAACATCTAACTTGGGAGCACATTATAATATTCTTCCAACAAAATCTCTATTCAGGCACAGTTAATTTTGAAAATTTATTATCTATACAAAAACTATATGTATTATAATATTTATCTCAAGTAAGATCCCTGCATTTAGCTTGATGCTCCTGCTTGCAAGCATGCATACACACGCACAAGCACATGCACACATACACAAATTTGTGAAGATCAAATTTGGTTTCAATGTAATGACCCATTCTTGGCAACGTTGGTCTTTTGACTTTTTCCCCTTGATTTGAGATGACAACAGATGCCAAAATATTAAAATTTGCTGGAAGATTTCCGACAGCTATAACACTTCACCCCAGTTCTCCAAAGGAAAGAGCTGTAGAAGAGGTAGTACAGTGGGTCAGTTGAAACTGAGCAAAAGGCAACAAGTAATATTGCACAACGAAAAAGTAAATGAAAATTCAATTTTCCACATTAGTTATTCTCACCTTCTTATCCACAGCCACCCTGACCAAGCTTAGCAAGGTATCTGTGTTAGTCTATATCTTGTCAAAACATAAAATCAGTCCTGTAGCATTTTAAAGACTAACAATCTAATTTATTAGAGGGGCTTTCATGGGACAGATCCACTTCTTCAGATCTGGAATTTTAAGGATCTGAAAAAGTAGGATTTCCCAAATCTGAAGAAGTTGGTCTGTCCCACTAAAGCCCATCACCTAATAAATTATATTGTTAGTCTTTAAAGTACCACAAGAGTGCCCTTTTACCCTGACTGAATTTGCTCTGTTGTAACACTTTCATCTCTGCGGCCCTTCTGTCTCTTTTTTTTTTTTTTTTTACTTTGTGCATCTGATGAAATGAGTTGCAATTCACCAAAGATTATGTGGTAATAAGATTTTTATTTAAGGTGCCACCAGACTCTTTGTTGTATAACCAAACTGCTAAGATAAATAAAAGCCCTCTCTAGCTTTGTTGAACTATTCTGAAATCTCTTATTTCTTCCCTCTCTATCTATCTATATAACATGCAAAATGTAGAAGATTAATTTATAGCTACACAAAAGGCACATTTCCTTTTGTGTCGCTAAAAGTTAATCATCTGCTACATACCTTTTTCGGATGTTGCATTACACTATCTGTACCTTGAGGATAGTATTTTTTGTAATCAAATAGCGTGTGCATGGATGCATGTATGCACATGCATGTATGTGTCTACATTTGCTACTGGAGCATAAAACAACTGTCAGTCCATATTGGATCATGTTGTATATATAAAGAGTTTATTAAGTGCCTGATGAATCTGTTTGTGGCAGACGACATGATACATGGTTACGCAAAAAGGGCATTTCATTTTCGTTAAATCATAATGCATTCTTGCTGAACAATATGACAGGTTTTTCAGGGAGTTATGTGCTTTTAAAAATTAGGGTGCTTAAGGTAAAGTTACTGGATATTATTAACTCATTTATTATAGACGTTATGGAAGAAGTCTATTTTCAGCAGGGTTTTGCATGAGAAGAGGGGGAAGGTTGGCCCATCAAGGTAGAGAGGCTATCTTGCACGTAGGGTAATGCGCAATGGAGCTTGTGGATTTTAACTAATGGGGTATTGAGGTAGACACCACAAGTGGCAGAGTGGAGCAGGCAACCAAAGACAGTATCCACATACTTACATTGCCCAGTGTCAGAAGCATAATCAACAACTGCATGGATTTCAGTGGAAGTTGTAGCTGCTCACCACATTGCAGGCCCCAGTCAGGTAGGTGCCTGAATTGTGGCCCATGTGTATATTCTAGATTCTCTTTTTTCAGGAAACTGTGTTTTGCCAGTTGTCACTTTCAGCTTACATAAGCAGGGATGTAACTGTGAAATTTTGCAGTGACTTTTATTTAATAAGCATAATCATGTCAAATCCATGCATTTGAAATATCCCCATGCCAGGGATGAGCAAAATTTAAAATTTAAAAACAATAATTTTATTCATAGCTTCTGGCAGCCACTGTTTAATGTGTGCTAACACAGTGTGTAGAGGAGGGAAGTGACAATTTACTTTGAAGGGGGTTGCAAATGAGATGAGTCATTAAAAATACAAGTAAAGAGGGGTTTTTTTTAAATGGCAGATCATCAGTCAAATATTTTGAGGGTTCTACCGCTTTTGTGATGCAAATTACCAACCAGGCCAAGTAAACAAATTGCACATTGTATAACAAAATATCAGTATGAGTGTTGGGCTGCTCTCTGTGTGATGGACTATATGGAGGGGAAATAGGCAAGGAAGGAAAGGGGGACTGAAGACTGTTTTAAAAATCAGGTTTACTGCAGTTTTGAATTGTGTTGGCAATACAGTGAGCTGTGAACAAAGTTGTAGAGGTTATTGGTGCAAAAGAAGCTAGGGCAGTAATTTCATAACAAGATCCAAGAACACTATCAAGTGCACATTCATAGCATTTCAGATCTATAGTGTCATATTGTCTGTGACACCTTTTCTGATAGTTGGATTTGGCTTTGCCAGTGGATCTAGAATCATAGGATTGAGACATAAATGTAATTGGTGTGACACCTTCTCAAAAATTAGTTTACTTGTTGAATGCACAAGAAGTGTATCCAAGATTTAATGATATAAGTGTATTCAAGAGTTAATATTAGAGATGAACCCAAAGAAATAAAATAGATTAATACAGATTTTTTCCTTTGTGTCAGCTTCAGTTAGACAAAGACTTAACATCTCACTGTGTTTCCTCACAATAATAACAGAGAGAAAGCCGTGCTAGTCTATATACTATCAAAACAAAAAAGCAGTCCAGTAGCACTTTAAAGACTAACAAAATAATTTATTAGGTGATGAGCTTTCATGGGACAGTCCCACTTCTTCAGATCATAGCCATACCAGAGCAGTTCCTCAAAATAATGTTCAGCTTCTTGCTAAATACCCCTTCATATTTTCAGTGAGTGGAAAGTATTTTGAGTAGTTCATGGCTGAAACTTCAAGCACAGATTTCTAAGCACTAAAAGATGGCTAAAGAACCATTTCCCACTCTCTGGAGAAGTGGTCTGAGGTAAACCTGATGAAGTTTAATTAGGACAAATGCAAAGTACTCCAATTAGGAAGGTACAATCAGCTTCATGCATTCAGAATGGAAAGTGACTGTCTAGGAAGGACTACTGCAGGAAGAGGTTTAGGAGTCATAGGCTACTTCCACACTTGCCCCCTTCTTCAAAGGGGGCATTGTAATCGGGCTGCAGAGAGATTACTAATGAAGTGCTACAATGAATATGCAGCACTTCATTAGGCTAATTCTACCCTGTGGCAACTTCGAAGTGTCAAACTTCAAAGTGCCAGCGTGCTGTGTAGCCATGGGCCCTTCAAAGTGCCTGTGGCAACTTCGAAGTGCCTTTACTCCCCAAAATTTACTTGAGGTCCCCTCCAGTTCTAGTGTTCTACGATTCTATGAGTCTAGTGTCTACTGTCAGTCTGCATCATGCACGCATCATGGTTTACGCTGAACCTTTCTCTTCCGGCACCCTTGGGACTTGACTGGTGCTGGGCAAGAGAATTTGCTGGATCACAGGAGGTCAGTATTGTGTAGCACATTACCAACACTTACACCACTTACTGGGCTCTTAGAAGACATTCATGGGTAAATTACAGCTAAATAAAACCACAGAGGTCTGAGATCAAGGACTGATGTCTGTAAACAAACTTTATGGGACCAAGGGAAAATTGGCCACACTCATGATAAGTGATCACCCCGCTAACTAAAATCATGCTGGATTACCGATGTTGCCATATGGGAGCATTCCAGATTAGATTGGTTCAACCTATAGTTAACACACTTGTTAACAGGCAAATTCCAGGCTTGGTGGGGGTTTTTTTTTAAATTGTTCAACCCTTTTCTGATATTTTTGCAAAAGCAGGTCCAATAAAATTAACTAATAAACACCAACTGTGCATGAAATCAAGGAGAAGATGATGATGTCATTTGTAGGTCTTGAGCTGGCTAATAATCTTGTTGTACATGGCTGAGTTGTGTTGTAGCACTCACCCTGTGGGCAGCGTTCCTTTAGTGTATTTCAAAGGGCATGGAACAAAATCATTCTTCCTGCTTTATTACAATTGCAAGACACCTGTATTGAATAACTTGGTTCTGAGGCACTGAGAAAATGAGCAGTTTGCAGTAGCCCTCAGACCTTTTCATTTCTTACCTGTGGTGATCTAATGTTTCCATATTTGACTTCAGCACTAAGCAGTAGTTTTAAAAGTCTCGTTGAAGTACCTTGTACATTGTCAGTAAGGTACCTATGTGCTTGGTTGTGGGGACTCCACTACTCTTCACACACTGGGATGTCATATTAATGTAGCTGTCTTGTGATTTCTCTGTAAGAAATGCGTACATTTGTTTTAAGTGAAAAAATAGGTGTCCCCATTAAAGCAATCTAGTGAGTTGCCAAAATGTAAACATATAGGTGCCCTACATAAGCATTGGAAGTTGGGGATTGTTGTTCATTGTAAACCAGCTCCAAGTCTGTCTCTTTCCTTCAGTCAGAAAAAGCGTAAGCACTTTTGTTGTGAACTGGCAACAGCTGTAGCATTGTTAAGATGTTTCACACATGTTGTCACCAGCAGTTTCTGAAACCTGAAAATATCTCCGTTCAAAAGAGAAAAATAAAGAAAAGAAATGGTGTAATTAGCCTTTATTAATTAAAAATGCAATCATTTATGGCACTTACTTCATCTCAGAAAAAATATTTTGTAACACTTTATCCTCACAAGTCTCTGGTATCTGTATAGATGGTATCTCCCTGTCTAGAGATGGGGATGAACTGGAGAGTGCAGCCAGACAATTAATGCAGCCAAACAGTTAATCTAACCAGGATTAGCTTCCTTCAACTTCTGGCTCCTGCTTTGATATTCAGATCTGTAGTTTACACCATTCCTTCTGAAATGGCGCTCTGCCTCTGATGAAAATGTTTTGTTGTTTCCCTGTGAGACTCATACCTAAGGCTCCAATTCAGGCAAGCAATTACGGGCATGCTTAAATCCATCACTATATAAGAAAGTACTTAGTACATAGTTATCTGAAGTGGGGATCTAAAGAGGATGGGGAGAGGCTGTTCTCATGAGCAGAAATAGGAGTAATGGTCTCAAGTTACAGAGGGGGAGGTGTACGTTGGATACTAAGAAAAACTATTTCACCAGGAGGGTGATGAAGCACTGGAATGTGTTACATAGAGAAGTGGTAGAATCTCCATCTTTAGAGATTTTTAAGTCCTGCCTTGGCAAAGTCCTTCCTGGACTGATTTAGTTGGGACTGGTCTTGCTTGTGGCAGGGGGCTGTACTCAATGACCTCCTGAGGTCTCTTACAGCCCTAGGATTCTATGAGTCTATGAACTGTAAGCAAGTATTAAAGTCCCATTAGCTCTAAGTTGATGCCTGTGCTGAAGTGCTTTCCTATAAAAAAGAACTGCTGTAAGACAGCATTGTTTAGGTCTCGTGTGTTGACCACGGTAAGTCTGCATCTTCAGTAAAGAACAGCATCCCTCTGGTAGCAAAGGCCAAACTGCTCTCCTTGATTGTTACTTCTCCCCCTTGAATGAAAGGCACGTGTCCTCGACCTAATCTTGTTCCAGCTAATGCTCAAGTATGTAATAAATTGATTTCCAACAAGCTGGAACCTCCTGCTGTAGTTGCTGCTGAAGCAAGTTATTTTCTAGTGCCAGCTGCTGTTTTATTTTTAGTGCCGTGGCCCTTTCACATTGGTCCTACAAAGCTGGTTCATGTGCAGCATGTAAAATAATTGTATAATGGGAGGAAATCGTTCAGGGAGACTTGCAGGGAAGGCACATAGTAGGTTGCCAGGGCTATCATTCCTGCAGGGTTAATGGAAATCTTTTAATGCTGGTTGTTTCAGAGGACACAATTATAGGATGCAATGTTGATCCCTAATTATATTAACTTCATACTAGCTCTGGGAATGTGTCAGAACATACCGTGGAAACTAGGCAGAGAGGCAAGCTAGTAGGCTATTGCATTCTCAGGCTGCGTGCCTGCCTGCCTGGCAGACTCCCCTGCTTCCAAGGCTGCTCATCTCCCTACCTGGTGAGAGACCAGTGACCTGGTGTCCGTGAGCAGTCAGCTGCCTGGCTTCTGACTTGGTGGCCAACTTGGGGAAATTGACCAGCTCAGGAAGCCAGCCAAATAGGGAGCCCAAGAAGCTGAACTGTTTGTATACCAGATGAGCAGCTGGTAAGACAGAACATTCCATTTTTGTTCTCTTGAAAAGCAGCCTTTCCTTCCGATGAAAAAATCCTATGGCCTTTTTTTTCATTGCAATTGAATACACCATTGTTTTTTTTTTTTTCTGGAATGGAAAATCATATCCCCACACAACTCTTCTGCTCCCAGTCTGATGTATGTATTTTCAGCAATTAGTTGAATAATCTGATAATAAGGATTGTTCTTGGGAAAGTTTGATTGGTAATGGTCATGATCTTTCTTAAACATCTCCTTTCAACCCTCTGGCGATTGCAGCATATTCACCGATAGCTCACTACTTCTTTGGAGGTGTATCATGGAACCATAAGGCTAAAAGGACCCACAAGCATCATCTAGTCGAAACATCTGCCAAGATATAGGATTTGTCGTATCGAAGCCCACCAAGACAGATGGCTATCCAGCCTCACAACAAAGGCCATTACAATGGCCAATCAATGCGCCATCTAGCCCAGAATCCGCTCTTCCAACAGTGGCCAATACCAGATGCTTTAGAGGGAATGATCACCAACTGATCCATTGATTGTTTGTGCTCAGCTTCTGGCAGACAAAGGCCAGGGAGAGTAAGAGCATGGTTTTGTCTTCTTACCCACCCTGTCAAATAGTCATTGATAGACCTATCATCTGTGGCCTAGATAGATAATTTTTAATCCTCTTAGGCTGTGTCTGCACTAGCCCAAAACTTCGAAATTGCCACGCAAATGGCCATTTTGAAGTTTACCAATGAAGCACTGAAATACATAGTCAGCACCTCATTAGCATGTGGGTGGCCATGGCACTTCGAAATTGATGCGGCTCGCCACCGCATAGCTCATCCAGACGGGGCTCCTTTTCAAAAGGACCCCGGCAGCTTCGAAATCCCCTTATTCCTATTTGCTGTTAGGAATAAGGGAATTTTGAAGTTGCCGGGGTCCTTTTGAAAGGGAGCCCCATCTGGACTAGCTGTGCAGTGGCGAGCTGCGTCAATTTCGAAGTCCCGTGGCTGCCGGAATTCTCTGAATATGTATTTCAGTGCTTCATTAGTAAACTTCGAAATGGCCATTTGCATGGCCATTTCGAAGTTTTGGGCTAGTGTAGACACAGCCTTATAGTCTTGGCCTTTATGTCCTCTGGCAACAAGTCCTAGAAACTGATTACGCAGATCATGAAGAAGTACTTCCTTGTGTTTGTTTAAAACCTGCTATGTATTAATTTCATTTGATGACCCTTAGTTCCTGCGTTACATGAAGTAGTAAATAACACTTCCTTATTTACTTTCTCCACACCAATCAAGATTTTATAGAACTTAATCATATCCCTACTTAGTAATTTCTTTCCCAAGATGAGCAGACCCTCTCTTTTTAATCTCTCCTCATATGAGAACTGTTCCATACCCATAATAATTTTGTTGCTGTTCTCTATACCTTTTCCATTTCCAATATATCTTTCTTTAGAGGGGTTGACCAAATCTTCATGCAGTTTTCAAGACATGGTGAACTATGGATTAACTAGAGGCATGAGAGTGAAGGCTATGATTTTGCCATCAATACTTCTAGTAAAAGTCATGAACGTCTCACAAACAAAAAGCAAAAAATAATGAAAGCTGTGACCTGTCCCCGACTTTTACTGAAAACATCCTTGAAAGAAAATCAAGGGGATAGGGTCCACTACCTCATCACTCATCTCATACACAGTGACTGGGAGCTTCAGCATTCTCATTCCCCCTGCCAGTCTTTGGGGCTAGAGCTAGGGAGGATCCCCCACCATTCTGCCCTTGGGGCTCTCCCACTTCCTGCAACTGTAGAGAATCTGCAGGGTGGCACCCACCAGTGGTGGACACTGCAGCCCCCGCTCAGCCCCTGATGGCCACTGAGAAGCGCTGGGGTCCCACTATGACTAAGAGGTGCTGGGAGGGAGCAGCTGCTAATGGTAGCTGAGAAGCTTCAAGGGGTGTCCCCACCAGTGGCAGCAGCTGGGTAGCTCTGGGGACCCCATGATCACTAAGCAGTTCTGGGGCCTCTCTGCCACTGGTAGATGGGAGTTACAGGGAGGCCCCAGCCTCTCAGGGTGACTGAGCCTTTGCAGGGGAAGAGCCATGCCATGAGCAGCTTAATAGTTCCAGTATTTCACTGGTGATGGCAGCCAGTCAGTTGCGAGGAGGGAGCGTAAAATACCTCTGTTAATGGTGTGTAAAATTGTATTTGCTTTTTTACAAGGGCATCACATTATTGATATGAAGAGTTTTTGACCCATTACAACTCGCAGATCCTTCTCAGCAGAGCTGCCCTCATTCTGTATTTGCAAGTTTGATTTTTTTTGCTTTCCAAAATGTAGCATATGATCTTTGCCTTTGTTGACTTATCTTTTTTTCTATATAGCCCAGTTCTCCAGTTCATCAAGATTGTTTTGAATTTTAGCTCTATCCTCCAACGGGTTTGCCAATATAATAACAGAAAAAGGTATCGCTCAGTGGTACTGCAAGCCATGGTAGACAGCAAGGGGCTGTTCCAGGACATATACCTGGGCTGCCCTGGCTGCATCCAGAACATAACCACAGAGAACTATTTATAGGGGTGGGGGTGAACTATTTATAGGAGGAGGGGGGCACATTATTTAAAGAAGGAGGGGGACATGGGTGGCCTGCATGGGGGCCCTTACTGTGGGGCAGCAATGGAGGGCCTTGACCCACAGCATCCCTGAATCCACAACCCCCACCCCAGTCCGGGGTCCCCAGCAGGGCTGGGATGGGGTGGTGTGGACAGAGAGGTAGGGCCCAGTGTCCACCTCAGCTGGGCAATCAGCCACAGCAGGGTCCTCTCCAGGCAGGCTGGCGGGTGATGCTGCAGCAAGGGAGGCTTTAGGGGGGAGGCAGAAGGGATGGCGGGGGGGGCAGCAGGGGCACAGCAGGTGGAGTAGCGGGAGAGGGCTTCTGGGCCAGGAGCTCCTGGAGTGTACCTGCCATGTGTCTAGGGTCCCCATGAGGTCCCCTCAGGCCACCTGGGGCCAGGTGGCCTCACCCTCCTCCAAGAGGAAGTACTGTTCTGCCACCTCCACCTGCTGGCAGATAGAGGCAGTGATCTGGAGGTCCTCCACCACCTGCCTCTGGCCCCTCCTGGAGCGAGGATACCTTATTGCCGATAGAGGTACTTCCCAGTCATCCTCCCTCACCTCCGGGGGAGCTGTCCAGCACAACGGAGGGAATGGGGCTCTCCTGGCCCTCTGATGGTACAACTGCAAGAATAGGAGGGAAGAAAGGGACAGGCTGTGAGTTCTGACCTCAGGGCCATGGACCACACTCCCCCATCCACCCATGGGCAGTAGGTCCCCATCCCCATCCTCTGTCCGATGGGAGGAAGGCCCTGGGGGACCATGGTGGCAGAGGGGGTCCTCATCACTTGGGGGCAGCTCCCTTGTGTGGTCTAGCCCCACCCACCAAATCCCCATGGGAGTGGGACATGGCACCATCTATGGGAGCAGGCATTGAAGGCCACTGGCAGCTGTGACACTGTCCCAAGAGCCACAGCTCTGCTGGGCAGTGGCCAGCCGGGGTCTACTGGGGGTGTGGGACCCTTGGGCAGGTATGGAGTCCCTGTCCAGTAAGCCAGGGTATGTGCCTGTTGGGTGTGTACCTGATGGTCTGCTCCCAAAGTCAGGGGATGTCCGGCTGGCTGAGGCCTGGCGGGAGGTGTGGGAGGGGTGGTCTATTACAAGCTCCCCCTCCTCTCTGAACCACTCCACTGCAGCTGGCTCCAGCTCTGGGCCTGGTGTCATGGGGCTGGCCAACAGTACTGGCTTATCAGCATCCCTGGGCTGGGGCTTCTCTGCTGAGGTGTCAAGGAGGTGATGACCAAAGGGCCCAGGAATCTCCAGCCCTCCAAGTAAAATGGGCATGAAGCAGGATGGCCCCCAACCAGCTGGCTGAGTCCCCAGCCTGAGCCTACCCCTGCCACAACTCCTTGTCCTTGCTTCTCACTTAGTCAGGAGTGTGGGCAGGATGGCCATGGGTACTCAGGCCCTCGAACAGCCAGGTAAAAGTGGCCACGTTCTGATGCTTCATGCCCATTTCACACAGAACCACCTCCTCCTGCCAGAGGCCAAGCAGGTCTTGGAGCTCATGCTCCATCCAGGAGGGTGCTTGCTCCCCCACCCACCAATGCCTGTTAGACCCCTGTGAGCCTTGGACATGCTAAGTGGGGGGTCTGGAGCTCCTCATGCTGGAGCTGCTGGCCATGGTGCTTCAGTAGCAAAGCGGAGTGTTGCTGGGGCATGCAGGGCAGCACGTGTAAAGGCTTCTGCCCGCACGCTTTCAGTTTCCTGCAACAGAGTTTCCAGCTCCGCGGGGCTTTAAGGTCTGCTGCATGAAAGACCATAGAGCCCCGCAGATGCTGGGCAGCACGTCTCTGTGTCCCAGCTGATCAGAGCTATGGCGGACTCCGCTCTTTCGAAAGCGTGGGTCACAGAGCATCTACACATCTTCTTTCAAAAGAGGCTTTCAAAACAGCAGGCTTCTTCTATCTCAAGTTTGGAAAAGAGATTTTGAAAGCTGGGGCATGTTCCTTTAATTTTTTTTTCGAAAGACCATGCAGCGTGTATAGACTCGCCACGCTCTCTTTCAAAAGAGGGCCTGCAACTTCGAAAATACTGGCTAGTGTTAACATGGCTTTAGTGTATTTTTTTACTTTTCCTGATCTGCATCATTTCCTCTGTATTGGCGATGATAGCTTTGCTAGTCATCTGGTCACATCTTAAAAACATTCCTAAAACCAAATAGAAAGAAGGGGCTTTTGAAGACGGGGAGTCCTTTTGAAAGGCCCCATCTACATGGGCAGCGCATGAGTCGAAAGCGGCGCTTTTGAATTGCTGCAGCTGCCATTATGCTAATGAGGCACTGCATATTCGTTGCAGCACCTCATTATCATCTTCTGACCTCGCTCATTACCATGCCCCTTTCGAAAAGAAGGGGCTGATGTAGGCATAGCCAGAGTGAGGTTTGCCAATTTCAAAATAAGCCAACCACTATCTCAAAATCATTTCAAAATAGTGGTTGCATTGTGTACACGCTAGGATAGTTATTTGAAAATAAAAGCTGTTATTGCCAAATAACTTTGCGGTGTAGACTAACCCTAAGGAGGATGGACTCATCAAAATTGTTAGCTAAATACTCAACAGCTGGAGAATTAAAGCATTTTGTTTCAGAGCTGCCATCTAATAATACTCCATAATTCTAAGAGTCCAAAGCCGGAATTAATTGATTCCAACACCCCAATATCCTATTCAGGATGTGTGTATGGTGGTGGTGGGAAGAATAAACCAAAGTTTCTGTGAAAGGCCTCTGAAGAAGTAGGAAGTACCGTTAATAATGAATAACCAGGGCATGGCTATTAGCCACAATGGGTAGGAATGGTGTTCCTAGCCTCTGTTTGGCAGAGGCTGGAAATGGATGTTAGGCAAAGGATAGCTTTGGTGATAACCTGTTCTATTCACTCCCTCTAGGATATCAGGCTTTGACCTCTGTCAGAAGACAGGAAACTGAGCTAGAAGGACCTTGGTCTGATCCAGTGTGGCCATTCTTACGTTCTTATGACCAAATATCCAGACTAACATCTATTTTGCAGAAAATGAAACGTTTGTATTCCAGTTCTGAGAGTATTTGGTTAAAGAAACTTGTTTTCAAAAGTATGCTTCAAAACTAGACTTTTTATTTTTGCATTAGAACACAGGTAATTACTCAGTGCAAGTGCAGTCAAACTCTATAAACTGTACTCTTATGAGACTTCATTCACTGGGAATAGTTCCACTGAGGTCAAGGCTTGTGGCCTTACAGTGAAGTTACTTACAGAAGCTCCACTAGTATAAAGTTTTATTGAGAGTCCAGCTTGGTCAGTTTATGTTGTGTGCAGAAATAGTAGTGTAACCAATGTAGTAATTAATATTTTGAGTATGTTCAGGAAATTGGGGACATTTCAGGTGTTTGGTTCTTCAACAACCACCAAAATCCACCAAATGCAAATATATTTCATGAAGCATTTTGTAGAGTAATTTCTCTTTGAGAAGTTTCAGTAGGAAGCATTTTTATCAACCCTACTAGTTATCATTCTGTAGACTTCATTCTCCATTGCCCTGCACCCTGGATCATCATTTTCATCAGTACAAATTGCATGAAAGGTAGATGCTAAATGTGATCAATCAGTTTTGGTAAATTTTGACAATCATTTTTGACACTCACTCAGGCAAGGTGCAGGCCAATGGAAAGTCAATTATCATATGTCTGCCTCAAATGTACTCATCACCATCTTTGGACTTAATGAGAATTAGAACTTGGGAAAGGCTGAAAATTTCAGAGTTGGCTTTTTTTTTAAAAGCTCCAGCACTTGGTGGTTCTGAGGCTTAGATTCAAGTATATGAAGATGAGGAGGAAAATAAAAATGAAGGACTGTTGTGAACATATTGTAGTTGAAGAAGAGCAAAAAAGTGGAAAGAAAAGCAAATGCTACAGGATTTTTGAGCAATATATTTTTTTTTCTTGAGACCACCTTTTAATTTTCCATCCCTGATCCCCTGACCCAAAACTGTTGCATTATTACATTCTGAAATAGTTTCCAGATTTTGTTAAATACATCCATATTGTCAAGAACCTCAAATTCTCTCACTTTGGACATAGGATACAATTTTTGTTAAAGTTACAGTCCATCTTTCAGTTATGTTTGCGTCTTTTCTGCAGCTTATCATTTGTAATGGGCAAGAGGTTTATTTTCAGTCCATTGTTTTTCTTTGTAGTACTGATGTTTGTAACTCATTGTAATACTGCAGAACCGACACCAAAATACTTGGAATAAAATACATTTCGGATAAACTCTGGGACCATCGTCAGAAAATTGTTCTTGATTCAGAATTAGCACTTTGATGCAAGAATCTTGTGGAATACACAAGATTTTGGATGTGCCAAAAGGAAATTATTTTTGTTTTGTTTTTATGTTATATGTGTTAGTTTCTTTGCTTGTTGATGTAGAGCTGACCAGAAAACTAGAGTTCTATTTTTGAACTCTTTTAAGTTTTCAAAATTTGGCATTGGTCCACATTGTAAGTAAAAGACCTGTTGACTGATAGATTGATTTTTTTGGTCATGGTTTATCAGAGTAGATATAGGCTGGGGAGCTTAGCCTACAGAGGAGGCTCAAGCATGCAGCACCTCTTCTGGGAACGTCACAATACTCTGTTTCAACTGAAAATGTCAGTGAAAAAACCTGACATTTCCAGGTCCAATATTTTGAACTTCCCACTCATAAAAGAAATTTCACCATTTTTACATTTCCCTCCCCCACAACCCCCCTCCAAACTGGGGCTATAATTTATGGGGAAATATCAATAATCTCCATTGGATGTGAATTTGAATTTTCCTTTCAGCTCTATTAAATAGGTAATAGATAAACTTCCAACAAATATCACCTAAGAACACATATATGGCTGTGTCTACGCTACAAAAATAACTTCAAAATTGCTTTCTTTGAAGTACAACTTCGAAGTGAACAACTTCAAGGTTGAACGTGTACACACACCCTACTTCGAAGTTAAACTTTGAAGTAGGGCGCTATTCCATTCCTGGAAATGGAGTGAGGACCTCAGAGTTGGGCTCCCTACTCCAAAGTTAACTTTGAAGTCAGGGAAAATGTGTGTAGACTCTCTGGTGGCTACTTTGATGTAGTGCCTAACTTCAAAGTTAACTTCAAAGTTAGTTCCTATTGTAGACGCACCTGTAGTGTAGCTTCATCCTGGGTTTAGTGTATCACATTAATTTCCCTGTCTATTACAAATGACTTCTTATGGACAGCTTTTTGCAGCCACTCAGCATATGTATAGGGTCTGTGTGTTCTCTCATGTATTGGGTTATTAGCACACTATGTTAAAAGCTCCTGCTAGATGAAAAGTGTGGGACTGATTTACATGTGTTTTGACTTTGTAATTGTAAATTATTGCCAAAGTGATTATACCCTTCATAAATTGCAAGAAGATAAACTGGCTTTGGTCTTTGGTTTAACAATCCTGTACTAGGTTTTAATTGTCTTAAAAAGAGCTGAAATATTTAACGTATTTATATTAATTGTACTGATTTATTGTCTACTGGATTGGGCTCTCACACTGCAATCTAGTGGCAAAGATTATATAACTTCTCAGTTTTATGACATTCACCAGCAGGAGACTCAGACATGCCCAAGAGTAATTAATTTTTTTTTAAAAAATGGGGCTAATTAACACAGAGAAACATTTTTTTTCCTGGGAACTTAGACACTAGGTGCTGGGCAAAACTAGGTGCTTATTCGTTTCTTCAAAATATAAATAAATTAAGGTTTGCATGCTTGGGTTTGAGGCTGGTCTTTCTTTCCTATTTCATTGCAGATTTTTGTTGATGAATAAAACAAGTGTTTTTACGTACATGTTATGATTCAATTACATTCATAAGTGTTCAGGCTCCTGATGATAATTTGTTATTTTTTTATCATTATTATAATGCTTATAAAGTGAGTTAGAGACTTTGCAAACAAAGGCTGACATAATGCAGTGAGACCTGCTGGCCCTTGCCCCTGGACCAGGGCTAAACAATTAAATCCTTACCTTGTTCAACAAGAAATTTTCCCAATATTTTTCTGCTTGAGACCAGTTACTGTGGAATTTGGTCTGTACAACAACTGCACATGTGGTGGGCATGGGGAGCTCCTGGTAAAGGACAGACTTCTGTTGCTAGCAATAACAAATTTAGGACAGACACATTCCTTCAATAACATGAATCATGGATTGATGTTGATACTGCTGTTGCCTCTACCTTGTAGACAATGAAGTCATTTAAAGGTGGTTCTACATACAGGGTAGTATTGGGCTACTATGCATCACCCTCAGGGTGTTGTCATGCAGTGATTCCTATAGGATCCACTCAGTCATGCCTCCTCTTCATTGTACAGTAAGCAGGGTGAAAGAAGGGGCTGGGCTGTGGTTTGCAGGTAACTCTCACTTCCTAGATGATGCTGTTCTAAGTTTGGTGCATAACTGGTTGGTTATCCATTCCAAGCAAGTAGTTAGCCGTGGTTCACAGTCATGAAGGGGAAAGGCATAACAAGTAGGGTTCCTCAAGGACCGGGTCTGTTTCTGGTTCTGTTTAATATTTTCATCTTTTTTTTTAGATAATGTTACAGAGAGCACACGTGTAAAGTTTCAAAACAAAAAGCAGTCAAGTAGCACTTCAAAGGCTAGCAAAATAGTTTATTAGGAGAGCTTTCGTGAGACAGACCCACTTCTTCAGACCATAGCCAGACCAGAACAGCTATGGTCTGAAGAAGTGGGTCTGTCCCACGAAAGCTCACCTAATAAACTATTTTTCTAGTCTTTAAAGTGCTACTTGACTGCTTTTTGTTTTGATAGTGTATAGACTAGCAAGGCTTCCTCTCTGTTACTTGTAAAGTTTGTGGATGATGTCAAGCTGGGCAGAGCTGCAAGTGTTTTGGAGGGTAGGATTATAATTCAAAATGATCTATTCAAACTGGAGAAAAAGTCTGAGGTATGTAGTATGAAATTTAGTAAGGACAGATGCAAAGGGCTCTACTTAGGAAAGAACAAGCAGTTTTACACATACCACCGGGGAGTGACTGCCTAGATATGAGTACTGCAGAAAGGGACATAGGGGCCACAGTGGACCATAAGCCAATTATGAGTCAACAGAGCTGCGTCTACACGTGCACGCTACTTCGAAGTAGCGGCAGTAACTTCGAAATAGCACCCGTCACGTCTACACGTGTTGGGCGCTATTTCGAAGTTGAAATCGACGTTAGGCAGCGAGACGTCGAAGTCGCTAACCCCATGAGGGGATGGGAATAGCGCCCTACTTCAACGTTCAACATCGAAGTAGGGACGTGTAGACGATCCGCGTCCCGCAACATCGAAATAGCGGGGTCCTCCATGGCGGCCATCAGCTGGGGGGTTGAGAGATACTCTCTCTCCAGCCCTTGCGGGGCTCTGTGGTCACCGTGGGCAGCAGCCCTTAGCCCAGGGCTTCTGGCTGCTGCTGCTGCAGCTGGGGGTCCGTGCTGCATATACAGGGTCTGCAACTAGTTGTTGGCTCTGTGTATCTTGCACTGTTTAATGAAAGTGTGTCTGGGAGGGGCCCTTTAAGGGAGCGACTTGCTGTTGAGTCCGCCCCGTGACCCTGTCTGCAGCTGTGCCTGGCTCCCTTATTTCGATGTGTGCTACTTTGGCGTGTAGACGTTCCCTCGCTGCGCCTATTTCGATGTTGGGCTGAGCAACGTCGAAGTTGAACATCGACGTTGCCAGCCCTGGAGGACGTGTAGACGTTATTCATCGAAATAGCCTATTTCGATGTCGCAACATCGAAATAAGCTATTTCGAAGTTGGGTGCACGTGTAGACGTAGCCCAGGAGTGTTATAAGAAAGACATGAGAAGTAATTCTTCCACTGTACTCCCTGCTGTTTAGACCTCAGTTGGAGTATTATGTCCAGCTCTGAATGTCACATTTCTGGAAAGACAGGACTAAACTGGAAAAAAGTATCAAGAGAAGAGCATCAAAAATGATTGAAGTTCTAGAAAGCATGAGCGATGAGGGAAGATTGAAAGAAATCTGTTTGTTTAATATGGAAACGAGAACACTGTGATATGACATTATAACAACCAAAAGGTTGTTACAAGAGGAAGGAGAAAAATTGTTTGCCTTAACCTCAGATGATAGGAAAAGTAGCAGCAAAGGAGGTTTAGGTTAGACATTGAGAAAAAAAGCATGCTAATTGTCAATGCTCTGGAAGAAATTGCACAAATAGCTTAGAGATTTTTAAAAACGTTAGGCAAATACGTCCAAAGATGATCTAGATAGTGCTTGGTCCTGTCATGAGTGTAGGGGTGTAGACCTGATGACCTATCAAGGTTCCATTCAGTCTTATGATTCTATGTGCTAAGCCCTGAACCCATGCAGACATCTGTTGAAGTCAGTGAGGTTCTGCAAAAATGCAGCATGTTATCTATCTGCAGTGTATAGTAGGATGAGAGGTTTGCTTGGTATCGAACATAGAAGTGAGTCAGAAATGGGGACTAGGTGCCTGACATTGTCTGCACTATGCTTATAGGTGTGATAAGAAACAACAGGAATTCTTGATTATTTGGGAATTTTTTTAGACTGCTGGAGCATACCCAATATTTTTACCTAACAATGATGTTCAGTCCCCAGTTGCTTCTGGATAGCCTGACGGCATCATCAGTCAACACCGAATAGCATTCTGCACGTGCAATATTTTATGTGGATACAGATGTGTCTTCAATAATTCATACCTGGACACTTGAAGCCTGGATGTCTACAATGTGCTGGACAGGACACTACACCTAAAGAGCATTCAGAAAACCCACTCAGGCTCACTTTGCAAAACATGTGCTTATGCCCATCTTCATTCAGCAAAGTACTTCATAACTGAAACCAAACTTGAAAGGGACTTGAAAGTTAGGCCCATGTTAAATGTTGAACTGGGATCCTTGTCCACTATGTAGATGCCCAATTACTTGAGACTTATCTACACTAGGGAAATAACTCATTGCTAGTAAGAGCAGCTGCTGCACCAGAGCTGAAAACATCCCATTGTAAGTTTAGATAATAACAAAGAATATTAAGCATCATAACTAAAGCCTGCTGTAAATTGAGTAGAGAGGATTTTTTTTTATCTCTCATTTGCTTGAAACAGTCTCAACAACCAGCTTGTCCAGATCTTCATACATTTTGTTAGCTAATCAAAGACAGATTGTGGTCAGGAACCATATCTAAATGTGTTAAGAAAATTAATAGACCATTTACATTTTACTAGAATTAGTTTAAGATACAATAAGCATTTGCTCCAGCAGATATTCATTCGATGTAACACTGACCTCCAATCCGGGTGCGTAACAAGAAATTGTCATCTAGATTAGAACTGAGACAAAAGGGGTAATATGAATCTGAATCGTTAGGGAAGAAAAGGCTAAATAGTTCTGTCAGTTTTTATTTCTTATGTTATTTCTTATAAGTAGATTATGAACCACTGAGTTACGTATTTTAGTCTATATTTTTCACAGGTGGTACATTCTGTTTTTTCCTTGTTCCATAAACTTCTATATTCTTTGGATTACATTGTCTCTTTGCATGGCACATATTCTCAGAGGGGTAACCATGTTAGTGTGTAGCTTCACAAATAACAAGCAATCCTGAAGCACCTCAGAGACTAACAAGTTTATCAGGTCATGAGCTTTTTTGTGGGTAAAACCCAGTTACTCAGATGAATGGAGTAGAAAACTAACAATAGAAACATTTCGATGATGAGTGAATGTCATTATCTTGGTTCAGATTAAAGAATCTTGGATGTATTGTTGCCCAGATAGCATCCAATCTTCCTAGTCAGGAATCTTGTTAACACAGGCCTCTGTAACATTTCCAGTACATCCTTCTTCAATTTGAGAGATATGGCGAGCATTCTCTTGGGCATTTTGATTCTTTTTACGTTATTTTTTAAAACCTTCAAATAGGTTCTATTTGGGTTTCATTTTACTTGGGTTTGGTTCTAAACTGTTGCTAAGAATGGGCTTATTTGAACTACAATGATTATTCTCACTGTTAATAAGTACATGTTATTCCCATTAGTTCAACTCAGAATACTGTTAACCACTTTAAAGAAGATATCTTCAAAAGCTGAATTTTTACAGTGTTTCCTGTAATAAGAATACACAGAAAAGATCTGCATGGAAGTTAATTCTCTATAGGATTATGCACTGTAAATGTACAAAAGAGATCAAATTTTGGACACTTGAAATCAAGATAATTTCCATAAAATTCTTCTTTGGCATCCTGAGCAAAATGTACACAATGCTACATTTGCATACCGTACATTTTATAATTAATTTCACAAATGGTGTTGGTTTTGTTAATGCAACATCTTAGAAAAAGTATCGGACTAAGTAATGTTCTAAATAATATGTGTGCCTCTCATTGAATATAAAATAGATTGCATAGCCAAATGAATATCACTTTTCAATTTTTTCTCTTCATTTCTAGATGGTTTAATGAAGTAATAATAATTTGTCCATTGTTGCAGGAAAATGTAATATTATTTTACCTTGCTTGCAATAGTAGATATTTCATTGCCTTTACAATTTAATCTTGTGGGTTCTTTTGTCTATTTTATCTTGGTAAGAGCTATGTTGAATCTCTGGCAATGGCCAGAAAATTAGCTACCAAGCTGTTACATGGCTTGGGTGAATTAAACATTTGGTCCTAGTCATTCTGAGTACAAAATTGCTTGTGTAGCAACAAAGTCTGGACACCACGGAGAATCAAGCAAGAGGGTTTATTACACACGGCACTGGCAGAGTGCCACCTTGCCTGTCAGGCTATGCTCAGTGATGCGCTGTCAAGCAATAGGTTACAAGTGATTGTATAGGATATCAATGGGCAGTGAGAAACAATGGGGTGAGAGGTCCCAAGCCTCTGGACAGGTGCTGGCAGCAAGACATGGTGAGCACAGTAAACCAATAATCTAAAAGGTTACACAATGACTCTGCCTGTAATTTACATGCAACATTTTAGACAATACATAAGTGGCTTTTTCCTTAGTTGTCTGTTCAAAAAACATATACATTGATTCTAATCCCGCTTATTAGTAACAGTGAAAGCTGCTCTAGTCTATATACTATCAATACAATAAAGCAGTAAAGTAGCATTTTAAAGACTAGCAAAATAATTATTTAGGTGATGAGCTTTCGTGGGACAGACCCACTTCTTCAGACCATAGCCATACCAGAACAGACTCAATATTTCAGGCATAGAGAACCAAAAATATTAATCAAGGTTGACAAATCAGAAAAAAAAATATCAAGCTGAGCAAATCAGAGAGTAGATGGGTGTGGGGGGGAATCAAGAATTAGGTTAAGCCATGTATGCAAAAGAGCCCCTATAATGACCCAGAAAATTCGCATCCTGGTTCAAACCACGTGTTAATGTGTCAAATTATGTGGTTTGAACCAGGATGTGAATTTTCTGGGTCATTATAGGGGCTCTTTTGCATACTTGGTTTAATCTAATTCTTGACTCCCCCCCTGCCCCTCTACTCTCTGATTTGCTCACCTTGATAATTTTTTTTCTGATTTGTCAACCTTGATTAATATTTTTGGTTCTCTGTGCCTTGAGTCTGTTCTGGTATGGCTATGGTCTGAAGAAGTGGGTCTGTCCCACAAAAGCTTAGCTAATAAATTATTTTGTTAGTCTTTAAAGTGCTACGTTACCGCTTTTTTGTTTTGATAGTCCCACTTATGTATCCATGGGAGTAATGATGCCTTTGTTCTATTGGATATGATCCACAGGTCCATGTCTGAAGGAGTTAAAATAAAACAAAGAGTACATAAGAAATATCACACATTTGTAACAGATTGCTCTTGGATGTGGGGCCCTGGGTTAGTGAACTAGGAAATGTCTTTGTAGAGACTATTTAAAGGGAGGACGGCACCTCATCCCTTACAGCTCAGGCTTGTCTTACAGCCTCTTCAGCCTCTGTATCTCTTTTTCCAGACAATGAGAAAGCTATGGCCTTGCTTGTAAGTTCCTTCTCACACTAGCTGTGCTTGTAAATCATGATACGTGTTATGAGTTGGTTTGGTCTTACACCAGACTATGAAAGTCAGGCATAAAGTGAGAGGTCTTAGCAAAAACCATAATATGCTTCAGGAACTTAGGATTTTCACCCTACAACTTGCACCTATTGGTGGAAAGTGCTGAGTACAGGTGGCCATTCATTATGGGGTCTTGTTCCAAAATAAACCCAGAACTGTAGTCATTTTAAGATAATCATCTCCTACAGGTGGGAGATGGTGTTGATTCTCCTAGCATCAGGAACAGCATGAAAACAACAGCTCTTCCCTGATCCCACAATCTCAGCAATGGTGTTAAGCTCGTGTTAAATGGGTGGCAAGATCGACTGCAACCCTCTACCACCTGTAGTGGATTACAAAGGAAGGACGACATGCACTTGATGATGGGTGTTTTTGGCCAGATAACCTGCCACTTCATGCAGCCACTTAATATAGCTGAAGCTTTTTTAAAACACATTCCTGTTGTTCTGTCATGTCTTCCTGTAGTGTCAGTAACAATGAGCTCGTGGACAGAATCACTGTGGACAGATGACGATTGGTCCTGAGTGACATCTTTTGGACAGTCTCAGTACAAAGGCCTGGAACTCAATTGTCATTGTGATCGAACAGCACTGCACACATTCCCTGCTGACGAGGTGCGAGTTGTATTGGAAAGGCAATAGGCTCAAGATTGTGCTGCTGACTGTACTCTGTTTAAGCAGGACTGCATTCTCCAGGGCTGTCAGGTTGACACTTTCCAGCATCATTAAATTCACTCAAAAACCCAAAGTTTTATTATTCATATACGGAGAAAAGCAAGGAATATGGCTATGGGCTGCATTTGTGGGTTCGCTGGTTGGTAGGGCAGCATCACCGAGGTCAGGATGTAGGCCAATGACCTGCAGAGTTGTTAGTAGGGGAGTTGGGCCCTCTTGCTCTACTGGTCTCTGACCCAGGGCCCTTTGAGGTTTGTTAGTGATCTGATAGCCAGACCTGCTTTACGCTGCTCTCCCTGGACCAATTCTTATCACTTTACTGACAATTGTCCTGAAGCTGCCATCTGTGTTAAAGTGCCTGCTCATTACAAGGTACTTTGTTGTGGCTTTGTACAGTGAGGCTGCTTTCTGTCTTTCTCTCAAGCGACCATTTGGCATAACCCACTTTCCTGCGCCTGCTCAGTCTTAGGACATCCACTTACAAGGAAGGCCCATATAAAAATAAAAGTGAATTACCAAAGTCCAGAGTTGATATGAACAAGTGAAGGCAATCCTTCCAAGTCAGGCTGCCTCTGCAGATGGCTTTCCCTCCCTTCAGGGAAGGGTGTTTGGACAGTTACCTGAGGGAGAAAGTTTACTTTTCCCTCAGGTTTTCTTTGATGGAGCTGCAGGTTGCAGATCTACTCTCATCCATGGTTGGCTGCTGCCCAGCCTTTTAAGTCCTCCTCCAGTTGGTGTATTTCCTATACATTTGGCAGGGCGAGGCTGGCTGAGCCCAGAATAGGCCCTTTGCACCTTGTTGCCCACTGAGGGAGAGGGATGTGCACCCCATCACAGTGCCCCATCCCTTTTCTAGGGTTCTTTAAGTTTTGCTCTGGACTGTAACCAGAGAAAGTGTAAAACTCATTGAGACAGAGTTCTATAATCTTTTGAGCAATCATATGCAGAAAAATATTTATGTTGCCACCTCAGAGGGTGATGAAAGTAAAGCATTTTGAACACCTGAACTTGTATAATTTAAATTAAATAAAAAACACAATATGAGTTTTAAGTATCAAAATTAGCTTCACTAATTATGGCTTGCTGATTGTTGCTGTGAACATTTTATTTTATGTATTTATTTTTCAAATAAGTGCTGCAAGTGTATTCAAGTATTGGGATAAATACCAGACACCACATGTACTCAACTATTTGCCTGAGAGCCACGTCTTTATGTGTTGCACAATTCAATTTGGGATAGCTGGAGAAAAAGATCAGGCAGCAGATGGACATATGAGAATCCTAATTATAAACTTGTTTTTGTTTATTAATCTATCATGATTAAGTATAATACAAAATGCACCAAACTAATGTAGTTAGCATGTTCTTGGTTAGAGTGAGAGACTAGAAGACTTGCATTTTGTGTTACAATGTCGCATGATGATATCTGATGAAGGGAAAACAAGTTATAAATAACGAGATACAAAAAAGCTCTTTTGGTCCTACAGGAAGGCCTCAAGGTTACTAAGTGCATGTGTGACATAAATGCAGTAGGACATTTTAATTAGATTCCTTCACTGGAACTCCTGACCCTCTGTGTAGCACATTAATGTATTTTACTAATTATAAATGCAATTAAAAAGTACTGAAATAAAATTAGGCTGATCTATCTAATTTACATTAGCGCTTTCAAAGTATTCAAATTTCCAAGATTTTTTTTACCAATTTGTGTTTCAGGGTAAAATTGTCTGTACTGAAACAGCTGGAAAACAACCTTGTAGGAAAACAAATTGCTTTTCTGTGATTATTCACAGTGTGTGAGTTAATTTTCTAGGCAGTAATATCCTTAGCTATCATTAGGATAAATGTCTTTTACAATCTAGCAATGAGTTTACTCTGTCTGGACAGGATGTGATAGTAGGATTCCACCTGCACATACCAAATTGCAATACAGGTGTCATGGAAGCTGAGACCAACTCTTTCCATTAAGGCTATGTATACATATGCCCCTCCCTTTCAGAAGGGGCCTGTAAATGAAGCAGGTCAAAAATAGTAATGAGGTGCACTTCATTTGCATAATAGCAGCCACCTAGAGCATCGAATGTGCTGCTCTAGAATTACAAACTAGCCATGTAGATAGGGTTTCTTTGAAAGGAAACCCCAGTTTCAAAAGCACCCTTCTTCCCTCCAAAAAATCCTTTCAAAGGAACTCCATCTACACAGATAGTTTGCTACTCGAAAGCAGCACTTTCGACACTTCAGGTAGCCACCATTATCCAAACGAGGTGCTGAATATTCATATCAGTATCTCATTAGCATTTTCAACCCACTTCCTTTGCATGCCCCTTCTGAATGTGTAGACGTAGCCTAGCTGTCTTATGAAAACTTTACATACATGATTAACCTTTCACAAAGTGAAGTGTCCTATTGAAGTCATTTGAACTGTGGTGAATGGGTAAATTTAAACACAGTCCAAAGGATTTTTGTTTTGGATCTGGATCATGATGAACCATTTGTCTGAGTTCCAACTAAATATTTCAAAACCAGAGTACTTCCCACCTCTTGCTCAAATTAGGATTATGCAAAATTAGCAAATATTTTCCCCATTTTTGTCTTGAGCTTTCTCATGGTCCCCTTTTTTCATAAAAATTTCATATAATATTCACATTCCTCTGAGAAAACTGATCTTTCTGTGCATGCAAAATTTGAATAACAGTGGTTTTATTTTAAATAAATTTTAAACAAAGAAAATCACAGTAAGCTCTAAAAAAAATCACTTTTTTCCAAACTCATTCAGCAATGAAATGCAAACAAAGTTTTTACATGTAGTTGTGACCATGTCAGAGTTCTAGCTAGCATGCGTATATTTATTGTTCCAGTCTATGCTCTGGCAGAGGAGAGAGTATAGAAACATACCCTAGACTGATATACTATATTGGAATGGCTCTAATGCACCTAAGTTTCTGAGGCCCTTGTTCAGCAGTGCATACCTTTTCAGCAAAGTACATAGGCAGGCAAATGGAAGTACTGCATTTTAACTGTAGGTAATCCATCATGTACGACGATGATGTCAATGTGCAAAGAACCTGTGCGGGAGAATGTTTAAAGTGGAAAAGCCGTTGCACAGGGGCAGTTCCACTCTCTTGACCTCAGAAGCCTGGTTCCAGTGGTATGAAAAGTCATCATGGCTGGGACTTCCTAGGCTGCAGTGGATGGCCATGCTGTCTTTGGTGCCTTGTGCCCTTTGCTCTCCACAAAGCATTGCAGAACCGCCTTCCTGGCCGTTGGATCTTGCTGTTGATCTCATCTGCCCAGTCTGCTGGGGCTGACTTTGCATGCTGGGATAGGCAATTCCCTCTCTCACCGCAGGTTTCAGACCTGCTGGCTACCCTCACCTGGTTTAGCCCGCCTGTCAAATCGGTTTATTGGGGTGTGGCCGCGGCATGCTACAGCTTCTTGGAGCCACAGGTGAGAGCTGGGTGCCAGGTGGGGACCAAAGGTGCACAAACTGCCCCGAAGAGACACAACAAGTCCCCACACCAGATGTGCTACCCCTGCCTGGACACCCCATACACCCCATGCATTTTAACTACAACAACAACAAGTCCTGTGGCACCTGCTTCATCAAAGGCCTCAGATGTTGCATCTGATGAAGCGGGTCTTTGCCCACGAAAGCTTATGCTCCAAAATATCTTTAGTCTATAAGGTGCCGTGGGACTTCTTGTTGTTCTCGAAGATAGAGGACTTTGATATTAGAAGAAAAAGCACAGCTGAAGACTGAGGGAATATACCTTAAGAATTGCATGGTGACAAGTATCAGAGGGGTAGCTGAGTTAGACTGTATCTTCAAAAACAACAAGATGCCCTGTGGCCCCGGCTGGTGCATCTGATGAAGCAGGTCTTTGCCCACGAAAGCTTATGCTCCAAAATATCTGTCAGTCTATGAGGTTCCACAGGGCTTCTTGTTATACCTTAAGAATTGAAGACCAAAGACTTGCTGAAATATTCCAGCAAGCAAAATCAATCCATCTTTGTTGAGAATAGAAGACAAGGGCTAGAGGTTTTATGATTGTGAAAGTGGCTAAGAAAAGAAACAAGGGTGAGAACAGAGCAGAAACAACCAATTTAAAAAGAATTTTAAATAAACTCACCCCTCATTAAATGAGTACTTTACTTATGAGTACTCGCTTAAGTGAGGGACACATACTTACCTTTGTTCACTAAATGAGTGAACTCGTCCAGCTAATACAAGCCGCTCTCCCCACGGCTCCAACCCACCATAGTCTGAATGTCTTAAAAGCCAGAGGCAGGAGCGACCAGGGGAGCGAAGCAGACAGGGAGCTGCAGACAGGGGAGTTTTAAGAGGGAGGAGAGCAAGTGAGTCTGCCGCTGAAGAAGCAACCAGGTGAGAGTGCTGATCTCTGGGTGAGTGAGCGTGTGCTTTAACTGCTGGCAATTGAACTGCCATTTTGATTCCAGGTAGAGGGAGTTTCAGTTTCAGTTGGGACTGCCTCCCTGACCTTTTGCTTCCTTGATCAGCCTTCCTGCCTGCCTGCCTGACCTTTTGCTTCCTTGATCAGCCTTCCCCTATGTGACTCATAGGGGGAGGGCCTGAGAGAGGCCAGCAGGCTTGAAAGCCAGAGGCAGGAGCGACCAGGGGAGCGAAGCGGACAGGGAGCTGCTGGCAGGGGAGTTTTAAGAGGGAGTTTCACAGAGGGAGTTTGGCAGAAGGGAGGCCTACAATGGTCAGGAAGACCCGCAACACCTGTGCCACCACTACTGCTGTCTCCTCCACCTGTGCCTGTAGCCAGACAGACTGCCTGACCATGGATGCCTCTACCCAGACCCTGGTGTGGCCTTGCAAGGACTGTGCCTTGCAAGTCCCTGTTTCAGATATCCAGGCCGGGGGGACCGTTCAGTGTGATAGGTGCCTGCTGGTGGAATCTCTCAGGCAGCAGGTGGGAGAGTTACAGGAGGAGGTGTCCAGGTTGAGGAGTATCCGAATACATGAGCAGTTCCTAGATAGTATTCATCTGGGGTCTGCTGAGGTGACTGTCCCAGTGTACAGAAAGGCTGATAAACCACTGGTGGAGAAAGAGGTAGACCAGGGTGGGCACTGGCAGCTGGTTACTTCTGGCAGCAGGCAGTGTTCCACCCCTGCACAGAACCCTCCCACTGTGGTACTGGAAAACGGTTATGCTGTACTTGCTACAGGAGATGAGTCGCCCAGTACAGAAGAGGAGAAGCCTCGTACCCCCAAGGCTGAGAAGTCACCTGCCACCACTGCAAGAAGGAAATGCAGAGTAGTGGTGGTTGGAGACTCTCTTTTGAGGGGCACGGAGGCACCCATCTGTCGCCCTGACATTTCATCTCGGGAGGTATGCTGCCTGCCTAGGGCCCGTATCCGAGATGTTACAGAGGCATTGTCGAGGATTGTCCGGCCCTCACACTACTATCCCATGCTTCTCATCCATGTGGGCACTAATGATACTGTGAGGTGTAATGCTGAGCAGGTCAAGAGTGACTACAGGGCTCTGGGAGCACAGGTGAAGGGGTTTGGGGTGCAGGTGGTATTCTCTTCAATCCTTCCTGTTGCGGGTAGGGGCCCGGGCAGAGACAGGTGCATCCTAGAGGTGAATGCCTGGCTGCGTGGATGGTGTCGCCAGGAAGGCTTCGGTTTCTTCAACCACGGGATGCTATTTCAGGAAGGGCTGCTAGGCAGAGATGGCGTTCACCTTTCGAGGAGGGGAAAGACCATATTCGGACACAGACTTGCTAACCTGGTGAGGAGGGCTTTAAACTAGGTTTGCCGGGGACAGGGGAGCAAAGCCTGCAGGTAAGTGGAGAACGTGGAAACCTGGGAGATGGGTCGGAAGTAGGAGGGAGCATGGGCAACAATGTCAGAGTAAAAAGAGGGCCAGGAAAAAACTGGGGGGAAAGATCAAATCAATATCTAAGATGCCTATATACCAATGCAAGAAGTATGGGTAATAAGCAGGAAGAACTGGAAGTGCTAATAAATAGATACAACTATGATATTGTTGGCATCACAGAAACTTGTTGGGATAATACACGTGATTGGAATATTGGTATTGAAGGCTACAGCCTGGTTAGGAAAGATAGACAGGGAAAAAAGGGGGGAGGTGTTGCCCTATATATAAAAAATGTACACACTTGGACTGAGGTGGAGATGGACATAGGAGATGGATGTGTTGAGAGTCTGTGGGTTAGTTTAAGAGGGGTAAAAAACAAGGGTGATGTCCTGTTAGGAGTCTACTACAGGCCACCTAACCAGGTGGAAGAGGTGGATGATGCTTTTTTTAAACAGCTAACAAAATCATCCAGAGCCCAGGATTTGGTGGTGATGGGGGACTTTAACTATCCAGATATATGCTGGTACACTAATACAGTGGGGCACAGACTATCCAATAAATTCTTAGACTGCATTGGAGACAATTTTTATTCCAAAAAGTTGAAAAAGCCACCAGGGGAGAAACTGTTCTGGATTTGATTTTAACAAATAAGGAGGACTTGGTCGAGAATTTGAATGTGGGAGGCTGCTTGGGTGAAAGTGATCATGAAATCATAGAATTCACAATTCTAAGGACTGGTAGGAGGGAAAACAGCAAAATAGAGATGATGGATTTCAGGAAGGCAGATTTTGGTAAACTCAGAGAGCTGGTAGGTAAGATCCCATGGGAGGAAAAACTGAGGGGAAAAACAACTGAGGAGAGTTGGCAGTTTTTCAAAGAGACATTATTAAGGGCCCAAAAACAAGCTATTCCCCTATGTAGGAAAGATAGTAAATATGGGCAAAGACCGCCTTGGCTTAACAAGGAGATCCTGCATGATCTCAAACTAAAAAAGGAATCCTATAAAGAAAGGAAACTAGGACAAATTACAAAGAATGAACATAGGCAAATAACACAGGAATGCAGGAGTAAAATTAGAAAGGCTAAGGCACAAAATGAGCTCCAACTAGCTACAGGCATAAAGAGTAACAAGAAGGCCTTTTACAAATATATTAGAAACAAGAGGAAGACCAAGGACAGGGTAGGGCCATTGCTCAGTGAGGAGGGAGAAACGGTAACGGGGAACTTGGAAATGGCAGAGATGCTTAATGACTTCTTTGTTTCGGTCTTCACAGAGAAGTCTGAAGGAATGCCTGACATAGTGAATGCTGGTGGAAAAGGGGTAGAGTTAGTTTTTGAAATAAAAAAAGAACAAGTTAAAAACCATTTGGAAAAATTAGATGTCTGCAAGTCACCAGGGCCTGATGAAATGCATCCTAGAATCCTCAAGGAGCTGATAGAAGAGGTAGCTGAGCAGTTAGCTCTCATTTTTGGAAAGTCATGGGAGACAGGAGAGATTCCAGAAGACTGGAAGAGGGCAAATATAGTGCCCATCTACAAAAAGGGGAACAAGAACAACCCAGGAAATTACAGGCCAGTCAGCTTAACTTCTGTGCCAGGAAAGGTAATGGAGCAGGTAGTTAAGGAAGTCATCTGCAAGCACTTGGAAGGTAGTAAAGTGATAGGGAACAGCCAGCACGGTTTTGTAAAAAACAAATCATGTCAAACCAACCTGATAGCTTTTTTTGACATGATAACGAGACTCGTAAATAAGGGAGAAGCAGTGGATGTGGTATACCTAGACTTTAGTAAAGCATTTGATACGGTCTCGCATAATATTCTTATAGACAAACTAGGCAAGTCCAACTTAAATGGGGCTGCAATAAGGTGGGTGCATAACTGGCTGGCTCATTGTACCCAGAGAGTAGTTGTTAATGGTGCTCAATCCTGCTGGAAAAGCATAACAAGTGGGGTTCCGCAGGGGTCTGTTTTGGGACCAGTTCTGTTCAATATCTTCATTAATGATTTGGATATTGGCATAGAAAGTACGCTTATTAAGTTTGCAGATGATACCAAGCTGGGAGGGGTTGCAACTACCTTGGAGGATAGGGTCATAATTCAGAATGATCTAGATACATTGGAGAAATGGTCTGAAGTAAACAGGAAGAAGTTTAATAAAGATAAATGTAAGGTGCTGCATTTAGGAAGGAATAATCTGTTTCACACATACAAAATGGGAAAAGACTATCTAGGAAGGAGTACAGCAGAAAGGGATCTAGGGGTTCTAGTAGATCACAAGTTAAATATGAGTCAACAGTGTGATGCTGTTGCAAAAAAAGCAACCATGATTCTGGGATGCATTAGCAGGTGTGTTGTGAACAAGACACGAGAAATCATTCTTCCGCTCTACTCTGCGCTGGTTAGGCCTCAGCTGGAATATTGTGTCCAGTTCTGGGCACCCCAATTCAAGAAAGATGTGGAGAAATTAGAGAAGGTCCAGAGAAGAGCAACTAGAATGATAAAAGGTCTGGAGAACATGACTTATGAAGAAAGGCTGAAAGAATTGGTCTTGTTTAGCTTGGAAAAGAGAAGATTGAGGGGGGACATGATAGCGGTTTTCAGATATCTTAAAGGGTGTCATAAGGAGGAGGGAGAAAACTTGTTCTTCTTGGCCTCTGAGGAGAGAACAAGAGGCAATGGACTTAAGCTGCAGCAAGGGAAGTTTAGGTTGGACATTAGGAAAAAGTTCCTAACTGTCAGGGTGGTCAAGTACTGGAATAAGTTGCCAAGGGAGGTTGTGGAATCTCCCTCGCTGGAGATATTTAAGAACAGATTAGATAGATGTCTATCAGGGATGGTGTAGATAGTGGTCGATCCTGCCCTCGGGGCAGGGGACTGGACTCGATGGCCTCTCAAGGCCCTTTCCAGTCCTAGTATTCTATGATTCTATGATTCTGTGAATCCTCCGCTGGCCCCGCAGACCCAACCAGCCACAGCCTGAACCCTCCACTGGCCTGCCCACCCCACCTGCAGCAACCCATACCCCTCCGCCAACCCCATAGATCCAATCCACCACCAATGCCCCATGTCCGTTCCATGGACTTAACCTTCCACCGGGGTTTAACCCTCCCTCCCACTCATGGCCCCAAACCACCCCCAGGCTTTAACCCTACCCAACCCTCTTCCAAATGCAAGGCTCACTTACCTTTCACAAGCAGCACCACACACTGCCACTCCTTTGCTGAGTTAGCAGCACTGAGAACCAATCAGAGAGTTTTACATGTATTTTAATGGTGATTTAGTGTCCCTCTTATGAGTTTTTGCCTATGAGCAGAAAGTTGGGAACCAATTGTGCTCATATAGCGAGGGATGAGCGTATTTCTCTTCCTTTAGTAAATGCAATTAAATGTTGATGGACGTGATTTCCTTCTGTTCTCAGTACAGCAGCTACAGTTCTATATAAAAACAAAAAAGCAGTCAAGTACACACACACACACACCATTTTCCTTCTCCCCACACACCATTTTCACAGGAGATGACCATGTAAAGCAATAGTGAACATCTCTGAGGCTGTGGCCATGCTAGCCCCCACTTTCGGAGGGGCTATGATAACGTGGCACTTCAGGATATGCTAATGAGGTGCTTTCATGAATATGCAGTGCCTCATTAGCATAATGGTGACCACACGTGCTTCGAAACTGCCAGTTTCAAAACGCAGTCGCCCATGCAGCTGGGGGGCCTTTCAAAATGACCCACTGATTTCAAAAGCCCCTTCTTCCCATCTGGTTTTGGGAAGAAAGGGGTTTAGAAATCGGGGGAGGTCCATTTAAAAAGGCCCCCCGGGTACATGGGGGTGGGGGCTGCATTTCGAAACTGGCTGTTTCAAAGCACATGCAGCTGCTATTATGCTAATGAGGCATTGCCTATTCATGGCAACACCTCATTAGCGTACCCTGAAGTACCACATTACCATAACCCCTCCAAAGCAAGGGACTAGTGTGGCCACAGCCATCTGGTTTTGGGAAGAAGGGGCTTTCAAAAATCTGGGGTCTGTTTCGAGAGGCCCCCTGGCTACACGGGTGGTGTGTGTTTCCAAACCTCCAGTTTCAAAGCACATGCGACTGTCATTATGCTAATGAGCCACTGCATATTAATGGTAACACCTCATTAGCATATCCAAAAATGCCACATTACCATAGTCCCTCTGAAAGGAGGAGCTAGTGTGGCCACAGCCTATATGTGCAATGATAGAAGTTCTAGAATCATTGTCTAACAAGGTAGATTCCCTTTCTTTCCCATACCTTACCAACTGCAATGGTCTGCTCTAAACAGGGCCTAGTTTGTGACAAATAAAGGTGTGTGTAGTTTGTTTTGTTTTGTGTAAGCAAGGTAAAACATGTGCCTAACTTTTCCTCACAGGCTGAGCTGAGTGTCAGGTCTCCTTCTCACTTCTATGAGTTAGGTTCACCGTACCAGGCACAAATGCTTAGCGGGTGTTTTCACCATGACATTAATAATAAGCATTGACACCTTCTAAATGAGGAATTCCTTGTTGTGCCTGATAGTCCTGGTGGCTATATGGGAAATTGACAGCTTCTGAAAAACACTTTTGCCATCACTGGCACTTCTCTGACAGAATTGTAATGGTTCACTGTCATGAACATTTTTGCAGATGAAGTGGAAACTCATGAAATTTGCTGCTTTAACACTTTTGAAAGTTAGTGGGGGGATTTGTTGCCTGATGCGTCTCTCTGAATTGTTGTCACTGACTTGAGATCAGCATTTGTTTGTAAAAATAACCCATTCCTCTTTCAAAACTAAAAGTTGGCTGTGGCTTAGCTAAAGGGGTATATTTTCAGCATGATACCTCTGGAATGATCCACACAACCCCCATTAACCTTACTGGAACCTCTACACCTCAATCTCTGTTCATTTAGATGTAAATATCCCCTTTCTGGTCAGAGATCCATTCCACTGTGTGTTAGGTGCTCTCTATTTTATCCTTGTAATGGGTACTACCATCATGAGCCCATATACCTTGACATAGGAGGGAGGGGAAAGAGGATAACATGAGCAACTGGAAAGGAATATCAGATGAAAATAGTCTTAAAAAATAAATAGATGGACCATAACTCATGGACAGAGCCTACAGAATGTAAAAGCATTGAAACTGGAAGGGTTCTTTAGAAATTCAATAGAATGCTATAGAAATAATTTTAAAAACCCTGCAGAAATTATGCAGAGTTGGGATCCCTCATAGAAAGTTTATTTTTGAAAAAAATCCCAAATAATTCTGTATCAAAACCAAAATGTTCTGTTATATTTTGATTTTCACAAAAGGAAGGCAGAAAACTGTGATCTGTTTATGTCACTAATCATAGCATTTTAATAAACCACACAGTATGAGATTTTCAAAGGTGTTTTAGGAAGTTAAGTGCTAGTCTTCCACTGAATATCAGTGGGAGTTGGGTCCTAACTCCCCTAGGCATCTTCCACAAAACCACACTGTAAATCTCCACCAAGAGAGATCTCAGTTTGTTTAGGTCAGGGTTTCCCAACCTATCGATCGGGACCCAAACGTGGGTCTTGATTACATTTCAGAAGGGTCGCGGCCGGGCTGGGCAGCCCATAGGTGGCTATTAAGCAGGCAGGCAGTTAAGCCAATCAGTTAAATTGAGAATCACTTCAGCTGCAGGGCAGAGCATTGGCGCCCAGCTCAGGTAAGGTGGGGGCCTGAGTCCGAGGTTGGGAGGGAGGGCAGAGCTGATCAGCTCCCTGGCTTCCAGCCTCTGCAAGAGGTGGGGTCCCTCCAGCCCCCAGCAGGGTTCCCGCAGCTGGCTCTGCCAGTGGGACTCTGCCCCAGCTGGCTTCCAGCCATGGCGGGAGGGTCTGGGTCTCCTGCCCCCTCGCCAGGGCTCTGCCCCTGCTGGCTTCCATCTGTGGGGATTGAGAATCCCCTGCTGGCCAGGGGTCCTGAAGCTGGCACTGCTGGTCAGGGCTCTGCCCTAGCTGGCTTCCCACCATGGCCATGGGATGGGGGTTCCCCCTTGTTCCTGTGGGTGTTGCTGCTGGCTGGGGCTCCACACCCCAGCCGGCTTCCAGCCATGGAGGTCCCTGTGCCTCCCCTAGCACCCTCCAGCCTATGAGTGACTCCTAGCCCTGATTGTGACTCCTCTAGGCCCTGAGTGAGACACCCTTACCCACCCTTCAGTCCCTGAGCGACTCCTAGCCCATGAGTGTGACTCCCCTAGCCCCCCTGCAGCCCCTGAGTGGCTCCTAGGCCCTTAATGTGGTTCCCCACCTCTCTAGCCCCTGAGTGTGACTCCTGGACCCTTTGACTGTGGGGTTTAAGCCGGGGGGAGCAGTTTGGGGATGAGTGTCTGTCCACCACAACAACTCTGATTAACTACAATAAATGTAGTGTTATTATTTTATTAATATATTTCCCTTTTTCTATGAAGTACCTATAATGAATATAAGCATGAGGGGTCACAATTGTATACTCTTGCCTCAAGTGTAAAATTAGATAGTTACAGCACTGCCTCCCCCTCCCCCCACACCATTTTTGAATTGTCTTGGGTCATCAAGTCTTCCTGAATTGTCAAAATGGGTCCCAGTCTGGAAAAGGTTGGGAACCACTGGTTGAGGTGGGAAGTATGGAGTTATAACAAGAGCAAAATGTGGTAGAGACATCTTAGCTGCCTGTCCTCGTACAATAAATTGTAACTCCATGGTGTGGCGTTGTCAGAAGCTCAGGCCTAGTCTACACTAGAGATCAAAGTCTATCCCAGATACATTATTCAAGCCATGCCATTTGTGTAGCTAGAATCCACATATCAGGATCGACTTTCTTCCCTGGTGTAGACCAGGGATTTTTAGGTTTGCGCTGATGTTCCTTACCCTATGCCTCCGCCTGGAGCAACAGGGTCAAGGGCCGAGCCCAGACAGTTCGATTTTGCCGCGTCTTCACACACATGGCGAAACCGATCCCCAGAAGATTGATCACAGTGTGCCACACCTCCCCACCATAAATGTAGACATACTGTCAGTCTTGGGCTCCATTCCATTAGGAATAGTTTTGGGTGCCATTTCATTAGGAATTCTTCCGAGGCTATACATTTTCCTCCTTGAATAAATAAAATGTTCTAACCAAAGACAAAAATCTATTCCTATTTCCGTAAGTGCATATGGTTTATGTGCGTGCATGCTGCTATCCCTAAATGACCAGAAGAGTGTTTCATTATTAGAAGTGAGTGCCAAAACAAGCACAATGCTTCAGAATGCATCGAATAGAAATCCTAGATAACAGACATATAGGCTTACATACAACAAACATAGTACTAGTTTCCAGCCAGGCTACAGTTATTAAATCTTGGATACCGTCGCCTGAAGATACAGACTAACACAGCTACCTCTTTGTGACTATTTTTCATGGTTCAGTTTACCAAGCAACTCATGTCTCTCTAAATCAGTGATTACCATTATTTACCATGCTCCCATTTTTTACCTCTTCTGAAAAATTTATCAGTGGACATTTTGTGGCATCTTAGTGCCAGGATAGTACTAGTATTAAGTCAAAAAAGCTGTAGGTTACATCTTCGGTGCATTTTGGATGGCTGCAAATTGTGATCAGCTCCATGTTGTAATGCTGACCTTTCAGTTAGGATTCATTTTTAGTTAGAGGCCTATTGGACTAATGCAGAGAGGACCTTCTTTGAGCATCTCCCTGTACCACAGAAAAAAGCAGGTCCCCTATGTTGGTGACAATTTGTCCTGTGGCCTAGAACACACAGGAAGGCCACAGTGGGTGCTTGAATCCATATCTCTAAAGGGGTTGGGAATCAGCTAGTAAAACAGCCTGAGTACCAGACAGCTTAAATAATTGGAACAGTATGAAAAGAACTACCATTGTGCTGACTGAACTATTACGAAAAAAAAAAAAAAGATAGCTATCTTTGTACTTCTGTCTCCAAATTCTTTATATCGCAAGCTGATTTCTGTGAACTGGGAGGCCAGTCATTTCATCACAAAAAAGTTATCTTTGAACTGAAACAACAAAAGTACTACTCACAGGTATAATCAGCACAGGTTACCAGATTTGAATGCTTAAATTTACACTTCAAAGCAGTATCCTGGGACCTCATTTGGAAGCTGTAATTCTAGTTCTAATATGTCTTCTTGTGGATGATGCTTGATGGGATTTTAGCCTACTGCAAAATGAAATGAAGAGATCTCTGGGACAGACATTTTCAGTTACTTTCATTTGCTTCCATTCAACGCATTCACCAGCACATCATTTATCTTTATGTGGTTAGTGCTTTTCTCCAGTTGTAAATTACTGCTACACACTAATGTTACTTACTTTTGTTTCACCCAAGCCATTCTGGGTTAAGAATATATGAAGTCACCTTCAAACTATTCTTCATAATCAAATCAGAAATTACCAGGGCAGTGATATAAAACAACTTCATCTTGCTCAGTTTTTTATATTGAACTAAATCTTCAGGGCAAGACATTTAAGTGGTAAAATAGCAACAGTGACAGTGACATCCCATATGGAGTTGCCTAAAGAGAACTCCAGAGGGAATTGTTTCCTTTTCTTGTTAGCAATATATACCTCCTGTTTGTGGGAGGAGAGCTGCAATCTTTTGGCACTCCAAAAGAACAGGGGCGGAAAGATAACATTATTCTGACGAGACTGGTACAGTTAGATGTTCTTTCTGAACACTCCTTCAAATCCACTCACCTCTCTTCTCACTAGATCTGAGAGCGATATTTGCAGTAAACCAGTTGTTCAACAAACTGTTCCCATTTCCAGTTTGCAAAAAAAGTCAATGTGTATGGGCTTCCCCATTATTTGACAAATGGTTCATGTGAACATATTGCAGTTCATTCACAAACAATTGGCCAGTATAATTTGTTCCACAGTGTGAGTACATATCATTCTGGACCCTCTTCGTTTGCATTTGGGCAGCTAAATTAAGCCAAAGCCTGCGCATAAGTCCAGCTGCTCTGCACTGATTACAGATCTGAAGAACTGGGTCTGCCCCATGAAATCTTATCACCTAATAATTTATTTTGATAGTCTTTAAAGTGTCAAATGACCACATTTTTGTTTTGTGAAGATACAGACTAAAACGGCTTCCTCTTTGTGACTATTTTTCATGGTTCAGTTTACCAAGTGACTCACATCTCCCTAAGTCAGTGGTTACCATTATTTATCATGCTCCCTTTTTTTGCCTCTTTTGAAAAATTTATCAGTGGATATTTTGTTTCCATTCAAGTAATTGATAAATATGTTAAAGAGGGTAGATCAGAGATATAATTTCTACAGGACTCCATAAAATTCCCCATTACGATGACATTTTGAGACTTACCATTTAGTCAGATTTAATCCATTTAATGTGTGCCATGTTAATTTTGTATTATTTTAGTTTTTTAATCATAATGTCACGTGCTCTCAAGCAAAACACCTCACAGAATTCTAAGTATACTACCTCAGCACTATTACTTTTGTCCAACAAACTTCTAATTTCTTTAAAAAAAGATATCAAGTTAATTTGACAGGATCTAATTTTCATAAGTCTTTCTAGTTATGTATTAATTCACCAATTACATTATTCTCCTTTAATTCTTAATTGCATCGCTAAATCCACTGTCTTGCCCACATCCCTTTCAGGCTTAAAGACCTATATTTTCCTAGCTCATCCCATTTTTTCTTTTTTTAAAAAATGACACAACATTATCCTTCTTCTGGTGTTCTGGAACTTGTCCAGTATTCCAGGACTTATAAGTGGACTAGAGATGTCCTCGGCCAGCACTTTTAAAATTCTTGGATGAAGACTATCTGGACCTGTTGATTTAAAATATTTAATTTGAGTAGCTTTTGTTTAATGTTCTCTAGGAATACTAATGGTATGTAAAGTATCACCATATGATGACTATGAGTTGATTTTCTGCAAATATAGAACTGAAATATTTATTGAACATTTCAGCCTTTTCTGCATTATTTTTCATAATTCTACCATTTCCATATAGTAATAAGCCAATGTCATTGTCAGAGTTCTTTTTTGTCTCTAATATATTTTTTTAAAAACTGCCCTTTCTGGCCTTAGATTCTTTTTCCTTTTTGACCTTTGCATTTTTTCCCTGACATGCTGCCTGTCCCCATGAAAGGTCTCCTTTCAGAATGGAAAAACTGAGTTACCTGTTAACATAGCACAGTCAGCTGGAGCACAGACACTCTAATATGTGGGATTGACAACACTCTCAAGAGTTTCCTTAACTTTAGTCCTCTATTACTTCCTCAACTTTGCCTGTCTACTGTGCAATGGGCAGATTGGCACAGAAATAGCCAGCTCTGAGGGTGGCAATCATGAAAGCATCCTGATTCAAGGACAGGCTTCAGAAAAAATGGACATTTGTTTTCATTGTCAGGAGCAGCAGGGAAGGATGCACTCTGGCATGATGGCGTCACACATACACAACCACCAGATGTGCATTTTTTCCCATAACACATGGCAAAAAAAAAACAAAAAACGAAGTGGGGGGGGTGACAGGAACTGTGGGATAGGTGCCCATGATGCTGTGCTGCAACAGTCGAACTCAGGCAATGTGCAAGGGAAACACATTACATCGACATTGTGAACAGGTGTGGACACTCAACTTCCACTTTATAAAATCTAGTGGTATAAAGTTGACTTTAATAAATTTGACTTTATTTCCTAGTGTGGACATGCCCTAAGTCTCTGCATATGGCTCTGCTGGAATAAGAGATTTACTAACTGTGTATGCCTAGAAAGACTGTGAAATTAATGCTTCACAGAAAGGGCAGGGTCACTTGGCACTAGTAATTTGAGCTTGATTAGTGGAAAGTGGACGAAAAGAAGAGTAGAGTAAGACAGAAGAGTAAATAAGAGAAGAAGAAGAGTAAATAAGAATCCAGTCTGGACAGTGAGAAGATGAGACAGCTGTCCCCTGAAGAAGGACTACTGTTATATGCATGCTGGACCTCTTCCATTCTGCCTTTATCAGAGCAGCACACCATCATCATAAAAAGCAAAAATCACATCTTCTAATCCTATCTTTCTGTGTTCTTATATTGTTCCCATCCCCATTACATCCAAATGCTTTGCCATGTACCTCAACAATTTATAAGCTGCGTCTACACGTGCACGCTACTTCGAAGTAGCGGCACTAACTTCGAAATAGCGCCCGTCACGTCTACACGCGTCGGGCGCTATTTCGAAGTTAACTTCGACGTTAGGCGGCGAGACGTCGAAGTCGCTAACCTCATGAGGAGATAGGAATAGCGCCCTACTTCGACGTTCAACGTCGAAGTAGGGACAGTGTAGACGATCCGCGTCCCGCAACGTCGAAATTGACGGGTCCTCCATGGCGGCCATCAGCTGGGGGGTTGAGAGACGCTCTCTCCAGCCCCGCAGCTCACTGGTGGCCGCGTGGAGCGGCCCCTTAAAGGTCCCCTCCCCCGCCCTGACTGCAGGAGGCTGAGGCAACGTGCAGGCTCCTGCCTGCACACGCGGCGGCGAGCCTGCACAGCCCTCAGCCCCTGACAGCAGCCATGGCTGCCCAGCAGCCCCCCCAGCGCCCCCAGGGGACCCCCCCCCAAGAGGAGCCACAGCAGCCAGGGCAGCAATAGGGCCACGCAGTCTGGGAAGCGGCAGCGGGGCCCCTCTTGGACGGAGGCCGAGATGCGGGACCTGCTGGGGCTCTGGAGCGAGGAGGAGGTGCTCCAGGTAATGGGGAGCAAGAGGCGGAACGCGGATGCGTTCGCTCAGCTGGCCGATGGCCTGGCTGCCCGGGGTCACCCTGCCCGCACTCCGGACCATGTCCAGAGTAAGGTGAAGGAGCTGCGGCAGGGTTATGCCTGGGCCCGGGATGCGGCCAGCCGATCTGGGGCCGCCCCCGTCACTTGCCCCTTTTACAGGGAGCTCAGGGACATCCTGGGCTCCCGGCACACCTCCTCCCCTCCGGCCACCCTTGACACCTCGGCTGACGAGCCCGAGCAGACCCTGCAGCCGGGCTCCGCCCCGGAGGTAAGCCCCGCACCCCGGGGGCCCCCCCCGGAGGCCATCCCCGGGATATCGCAGCAGGAGGAGGAGGAGGAGGAGGAGGGGGGCTCCTCCTCCACCGATTCCAGCCTGCAGATCCTCCTCCTGCCATCCCGGAGCAGCAGCAGGGCCTCCGACCCCCGGGGATCTCCGGACCGTGGGAGCGGACCCACAGGTAGGTACCCCTCTCTGGTGGACACCCCGGGGCTTGAGGGGCGGGGGGAACAGAGATGTGTCCAGGGCCCCCCACACGCTCACATGGCCATGGCCCCAAGGACACCAGGGCCATAGCCCTCACAGCACTGCAGCCATCAGCCCCTGCCCCCCGCCACCCTGCATGACAGTGCCATGCCCCATCCCCGGGCCAGGGGGGAGCGGAACCTCGAGGGACCCCCGGGCGGAGGGGGTTGGACACCCCGCAGCAGCAGCAGCATGTGATGGAGTGGGGGGAGTGCCAAAGGGAGACTCAGGCTACATATGAGCCACCCGAGCCGAGTAGCTCCCAGGGCCAAAGGAGGATCCTGGCGCTACAGCTGGCAGGTGACACCTCTGCCCTGAACAAACAGGAGGGAGGAGCCAAGCTGGCTTGGAACTGGGGGGCGAGGGCAGGGGCCACAGGTAGAGGCTAGGGGAAGGGAGAGCTGGTAGGCAGCCAGCCAGAGGAGGGGGAAAGCTGCATCCCAGAGGGGCCCCCCTTGGGGTCTTCTCCCCACGACGGGTTGGAAGGACTGTCTCTTCCGACAGCTGGTGCTGTCACTCCTGGGAGAAACTGGGCATCTGTGGCCTAAGAAACCTCTCCTGCTGTCAGACCCTGCGGGGTGAAGTGAGAGTCGCTCCCACCAGGGGACGGGGTGCAGGGCAGGGGGACACCTGAACCCCATCCATCACAGCAGCATCTCCCGGGGACGGGGATGGGGACCCTGCAGCACAGGGCGGGGGGACAAAGGCCACGGCTCGGGGCCCACACTAACGCCTGTCTCCATTCTTCTTTCCCCCCTCCTCTCCTGTGTCCTGCACCTGCACCTGCACCATCCGAAGGACCGGAAGAGAGCGCCGGCGAGGCATCGGTCGTCCCGGAGACCCCTCCGGGACCCTCGCTGCAGGGCAGCCCCTCGGCCGAGGAACGACCGGCCCCGCGGAGGGCCAGACGGCGGACCCCGCGCCTGCTACCGGCGGCGGCCACAGACCCCCAGCTGCTGGCCATCCACCGCCGGCAGCTGGAGGTCTCGGAGCAGCACCTCCAGCTGCAGGAGCAGGCGCTGGCCTGGCGCAGAGAGGCATGGGGGGCCATTCTGGATACCATCAATCGGCTGATTTATTACCTGGCCCCCCATGCCGCACCGGCCGCGCCACCGCCCGCCATGCCCGCTCCTGCAGCCCCACCACCGGCTGCTCCAGCCGTCGCCGGGCCGTCCGCCGTCGCCCCACCACCTCCCCGCGAGGGCTACCGCGCCGAGGGACCCCCTGGAGCCACCCGCAACTCGCCGGCGCCGCTACCTTCCGGTGGAGCCCGCTCCCACCCAGCCGCGCACCAGACTGCAGGCCCGGCGGAGCTCCCAGCCAGGCACGCCCACTGCTGGGCTGTAGGGGCGAGGGGCCCAGGACGTGCCCCCCCACCCCTTGTTGGACAGACTTTGGGGACTGGGTGGGTGGTGTGGGTGTTTCCCCTGTTTGCCCCGTCCCCCCGTGTACATAGTTCTCCCCGTTCTCCTCGCTGCTTTTTGTTTTTCTTTTGATGGCGCACAGTGCTTTCATTTTTATTGTTGTACATATTTTTATTTGTGCCCATCTTGGTTTTGTTGAATGTTTGTCCCTCCTTTTTGGTTTCTGTCTCACATATATATATTTTTTTATTTAAAAAAAAAAAAAATTCTTGAGGACAAAAAAAACATTTACGTTCACCCACAAGTTCGTGCTGTCATTTCTCCTGGACAAGTGGGGGGGGGCGGTGGGGTGCTCCATGGTGTGGGCGTTGGGGCAGGAGTGTGGGGGAGGAAGGGGCGGGCAGTAGGGGGCCTGGGCAGAGTTCACCACGCGGCCTGGTCGTCGAAGTGGGCCCGCAGGGCCTCCCGGACCTGGGTCCACTCTGGGTCCACCTGCCGACTGGGGGCAGCAGGTGGCTGGAGGTGTGCCCTGCCGGCCTCGGCGGCCCAGCCCTGAAGAAAGCTCTCCCCCTTGCTCTCCACGAGGTTGTGCAGGGTGCAGCAGGCACCCACAATCTGGGGGATGTTGTTGGGGCTGGCATCCAGGCGGGTGAGGAGACATCGCCATCGTCCCTTGAGGCGGCCAAATGAGCGCTCCACCACCTGGCGCGCACGGTTCAGGCGCTGGTTGAAGCGCTCCTGGCTGGCGGAGAGGTGGCCCGTGTAGGGGCGCATGAGCCACGGCCGGAGGGGGTAGGCCGCATCCGCGATGATGCAGAAGGGCATGGTGGTGTCCCCCAGAGGGATCTCCCGCTGGGGGATGTAGGTCCCCGCCTCCAGCCGGCGGCACAGGCCCGAGTTCCGGAACACCCGGGCGTCATGGGTGCTGCCAGGCCAGCCCACGTAAATGTCCTGGAACCGTCCCCGGCTGTCCACCAAGGCCTGCAGGACGACTGAATGGTAGCCCTTCCGGTTGAGGTATCGGCCTCCACTGTGGTCCGGGGCGCGGATGGGGATGTGAGTCCCATCCAGAGCCCCGAAGCAGTTGGGGAAGCCCAGGGTGGCAAAGGCGGCGACAGTGGCACGTGGGTCCCCCAGCCTCACAAGCCTGTGCAGGAGCATGGAGTTGATGGCACGCACGACCTGCAGAGAAAGCACATGGGACAGCCCCAATGAGGGGTGAGCAGGGTGTGTATGGCCCTGCCCTGCCCTGCCCTGGCCCCCCCGCCCTGCTCTGCCCTGGCCCCCCTGGCCTGCTCTGCCCTGCCCTGCCCTGGCTCCCCTACCCTCCCCTGCCCTGCCCTGGCCCCCCTGCCCTGCTCTGCCCTGCCCTGGCCCCCCTGGCCTGCTCTGCCCTGCTCTGCCCTGCCCTGGCCCCCCTGGCCTGCTCTGCCCTGCCCTGCCCTGCCCTGGCCCCCCTGCCCTGGCTCCCCTGCCCTGGCCCCCCTGGCCTGCTCTGCCCTGCCCTGCCCTGCCCTGGCCCCCCTGCCCTGGCTCCCCTGCCCTGGCCCCCCTACCCTGCTCTGCCCTGCCCTGCCCTGCCCTGGCCCCCCTGCCCTGCCCTGCCCTGCCCTGCCCTGCCGTGGCCCCCCTGCTCTGCCCTGGCCCCCCTGGCCTGCCCTGGCCTCCCCCTGTGGGTTCTCTTACCTCCAAGAAGACAGCCCCGACGGTGGCCTTTCCGACGCCAAACTGCTGCCCCACGGATCGGTAGCTGTCCGGAGTGGCCAGCTTCCAGACAGCGATGCCGACCCGTTTCTCCACAGGGAGGGCACGCCGCATGGCAGTGTCCCGGTGCCTGAGTGTGGGGCTGAGCCACTGGCACAGCTCCAGGAATGTCTGTCGGGTCATCCTGAAGTGGCGGACCCAGTGGTCGTCGTCCCACTCCCCAAGCACCAGCCGCTCCCACCAGTCGGTGCTGGTGGGGTAGCTCCACAGCCGCCGGCGTGTGAGGCGGGGGGTGGAGCGGGGTGCTGCAAGGATAGGGGATGAGCCCTGCTGCCCTGGGGGCATGTCCTCCCCTGGGGCAAGAAGGTGCTCAGCTGCCCCCAACATGACAAGAGCCAGGGCAAGCCCTGTTCCTGCCAGGAGGGCTGGGTGGACCTCTAGCTGCTGCTGCTGCTGCTGCTGCTGCTGCTGCTGCTGCTGGGGGTCCGTGACTGCGGCGCTCGGGGTCTGTGTGCCTATATGGCTCGTCAGACCGCGTGCTGTGCAGGCTGAGTGTATGTGGGAGGGGCCCTTTAAGGGAGCGGCTAGCTGTTGCCCCGGAAGCGCTAGTCCGCCCGTTGACCCTGTCTGCAGCTGTGCCTGGCATCCCTATTTCAATGTGTGCTACTTTGACGTGTAGACGTTCCCTCGCTGCGCCTATTTCGATGTCGGGCTGCGCAACGTCGAAGTTGAACATCGACGTTGCCGGCCCTGGAAGACGTGTAGACGTTATTCATCGAAATAGCCTATTTCGATGTCGCAACATCGAAATAAGCTACTTCGATGTAGGGTGCACGTGTAGACGTAGCCATAGAGTCCTGCATGGATACAAAATTAATATCTGATCAGCAGATGTGTGAGTACCTGCTTCCACATCTGCAGATATAAAGTGGGGTATCTGCAAATTTGCAGAGCTCTAAGATATAAAATTGTATCCACAAAAAGCACTGCGGATATCCAAGAATTTGCAGGGTTCCGTAATTTGCTGCTCACTCTGAGGTCTCCTATCCAAGTACTAACCCAGCCCTACACTACTTAGCTTGCACTATTTGATAAGATCATGATGCAAGGTGGTACAATCTTGGGAAATGAAGGGGAAAGTTCTTTTATATGCAACATTCTTCATCAGCCTTGTACACCTCTGAGATTGCTTCACTGTCACTCCTGTCAGAATTCAAATTCATCCCGAAGACATATTTGTTATAGGGCTGACACTTCTTGATTTGTAGAATACTTTGAGCTGACCATTCAAGGGGCGTTGCATAAATGTGACTACTGATTTACACTTACAGCTGCAGGGGCCTAATATAATGTGGAAAATGTATTTCTGTAAGGGAAATTAAAAATGATTTTGTTGCGTATGGCACAACCCAGGTCATCCCTTATTTATAGAAAAAATCATGGCAATAGAGTTGAACAATAATATTTATAACTTTGCACTCTGTGGTTTGTGAATGTCCTATCTCTTTAAATCATTTCTGCTGTTACAATTCAGGAATTTTCTCTATCAAGGACAAGGTGACAAAAAGTAAGAAGAGAAGAACAGTTTAAGCTAAGTCAACTTACAAAACAACAATAAATCAAATAGTTTTGAGAAGAGCTGCTGTGTCTGGCCATGAGACTTATTTACAGTAGCATTCTTACTCTCTGGATTGTCACCTTGTCATGGTGAGTGGGCGTGTGTGTTCCAAGGAACATGAGAGAATGAAGACTCAGGGAGTCTCGTCCTGCCAGCAGGGTCACCTATGGTGACAAGATCAAGGGGGAGGGTCCAGACAAAGACCAATCCTAAAAGTCCTCAACAACAGAATGGGCAGAGAATAGCAAAGGTAATGCTACAATGGCTGTAGAGGCGGATGAAGGGTACAGCAGACAGGAGATGCCCAGTTTGTGGATTCCATTCCACTGGATCTAAGTTTTCTATCTGTCAAGAACCGTGTGATGGCTGCAGTGCAACAGTCCTTGCCACATTAAAAGAAGCCATGCACAGACGTCTTCCTCTGTGTACTACTCTCCTAAATTTAAGCCTTCCAGTGACTGGCCAATGGCAACAAAAACAGTATTGTGAAAGCTGGAAGCTTTTAGTCATGAACCATCATGTAGGTGGTGGATGTATGTATCAGTCATTCCATTCTGAGGACTCAGGTGGTAGAATCATCCCGCTACTGGATCCATGACTGAGCAGCCCTATTTAGGATCCACTGTCATTACCCCACAGGGGTGGGGTGGGGGCTAGAAAAGTTTCCCTAAACATAATCCACTTCAATCCCCCTGACTGGATAATGGTGTCTAGTGGGTTCACCTCTATGCAGTTGAAATCGAACAGTAAACTTTGGAACATGGAATATTCAGACTCCAATGGACAACCCAGACAGTGAGTGACCTGAAAGATGCACGACAATTATCTCCCGCGAGCTGTGACAATTCTGCATTGATATTGCTGCGGGGCAGAAACACATAGACCAGAAGGACAGCTAAGAGAGGAAGGTGGAGGGCACACATTTTTCTGGAAAGGAACCCCAAAGGAAGAAAAATGAATTCATGGAGGAGCATTTGCCATCAAAAACGAACTGGCAAAGATCCTGTCTGAAGTCCCTGTCCTCATCAATGAGCATCTCATGACTCTCTACTTGAAGCTTGCCAAAAACCAACAGGCATCTGTCATCAGTGCTTATGCACCAACTCTAGATTGATTCTGAAGATGATGGGAAGGAGAAGTTCTACACCCAACTGGACACAGTCGTGAAAGACATCCCCCACGAAGACATTATTCTCTTGGAGGATTTCAATGCCAGGGTCAGAAGAGACACGGCTGTCTGTCAGACTACTACTGGGGAAGAATGAGTTGGCAACAGCAACTCCAATGGAGTGCTTCTCCTTACAAAATGTGCAGAACATGAGCTTGTCATCACGAACACCCTCTTCCACCAGACAAACAAATTTAAGCACTCATGGCAACGTACTTGATCGAAACAGTGGCACCTCACAGACTATGTCATCGCCGCACTCAGGACTGATGTGATGTCCTTCTCACACTTGCAATGACTAGTGCTGGACTGATCACCCCTTTATTTGATCCACAGTGGCAATTAGGATGGTAACCAAATGGAAAACTCAGAGGAAACAGATCCAATGGAAGGTCAGCGTACAAGGCTTGAAGGACCCCATCAGATGAAGTGACTTCCAGATAGTGCTTGAAAGGAAGCTGCCAACAGTACAGCCTGAATATGTAGAACAACACTGGTGTCAGTTGAAAAATGCCATCATTGGAGCTTGTGGAGAAACCATTGGCTAGGATACCAGGAAGTATCAGGACTGGTTTGATGAGAACAATGTTGAAATTGAACACTTGATTGAACCAAAAAAGAAATGGGCCTGGCAAAATGACATCAATTGCACTATGAAGAGATAAACACTTGCCAATGCCAAGGCATAAATGCAACGTAAAACAAGGACTATAAAAAACCAGCGGTGGACTGAGAAGGCATGGGAACTCCAGTATCTTGCAGACATCAATGATACAAGAGGTTTCTTCAATGCTACCAAAGCTGTTTATGGGCTGAGAAGCTATGGAATCAATCCCAGAGATCAGATGGTAGCCAACTCTTGGAAGACAATGAAGCCATTGCTTCTTGCTGGAAGGAGCACTACAATGAGCTCTTGAACTGCCCCTCCACTGTGGTCCTCGAATCCCTTGACCAAATCCCTCAGCAACTGCCTAGAGGCGATCTTACAACACTTTGTATCCTGCATGCGGTCCAAGCTGTCATCAAAGTGATGAAGTACAACAAGGCAACTGGACTAGACAGAATCCCCACTGAAGTCTTCAAAGCAGGTGTTCCAGAGCTCCACAAACAGCTTCACCTCCTGATTCTCAAAATCTGGGCTAGGGAGCAGATGCTACAAGAATTCAGAGACATGCGGATCTTCAGTCTTTTCAAGAAGGGCGACAGGTCGGACTGTGGGAACTATCATGGCATCTCCCTCCTGGCAATGGCAGGGAAAAGCTTAGCTTGAATTCTTGCAAACCAGCTCTTGCCAGTCTCAGAAGAAATTCTCCCAGAATCCTAGTGTGGCTTCTGACCATTCCAAGGAACAGTGAATATGATCTTCACTGCCCAGCAACTGCAAGAAAAATGTTGTGAACACGATCAAGCCTTATATATGAGTTTCATTGACTTGACCAAAGCATTCGACTCAGTCAGTCATAGTGCCCTGTGGACCATCCTCTCAAAGATCAGCTGCCCCAAAAAATTCATTAGCATTTTAAGGCTGCTTCACGACAACATGACTGCCAGAGTATTGAGCAACAATGGATCCCAAAGTTATTGATGGCAAGCATTTAAATGGTGTGAAGATTGTCTATAGAATGAATGGGAAGCATTTTAATCTCAGGAGACTGAAGGCTAAAAGCAAGACTTCCACAGCCTCGATCATGGAGCTCCAGTTAGTGGATGACAATATGGTTGTTGCTCTTTTCCCCACATCCCTCCAGACCATCTTAAGCATCTTTGCTGGAGCATACGAGAATCTCGGCTTCACGCTGAACATCAAAAAGACCAAGGTGCTCTACCAACCTTCTACTGAAATCAATGGAGAACTTCTGGAAATCCAGCATCATCTGACCCAGGCAAGCTCTGCTTTTGTCCACCTGAGCCAAAGGGTCTTCAAGAACCAGGACATCTATCCCAAGATAAAGCTTCTTGTATACCATGCACTGGTTGTTCCAATGCTACTGAATGCATGTGAAACCTGGACAGCATACAAGCATCTCTTGAAAGCACTTGAACAATATCATCAATGCTGCCTTAGGAGAATCTCTTGGGAGGATAGGCGCATGAACACTGGTGTCCTAGAAGAGTCAAACATGACCATCATTGAAGCCATTATCATTCATCAACAACTTCTTTCGACTGGTCATGTGGTTCAGATGTCTGATCAGTACCTCCCAAAACAGATTCTGTTTTCTGAATTGGTGGAAGGACAAAGAAACACTGGGAGGCCAGAGGAAGCAATATCAGGACATCCTGAAGGCATACATGAAAAAGTGCTCTTTGGTGTCAGCACTTGGGAGAACCATGCCAAAGACTGTCCCCAGTGAGGAATGGCAATCCATGAGGGGGTGGCGCAATTTGAGAGGTCCTACCACAGTGCAGACGAGGAGAGGCGGAGAAGAAGAAGAAAAAAGCATAAAAAACTGTCCCATGCCCCCACAACAGCTACCAACACCTGCATCTTCTGTGATAAGTTCTGCAGCTCCAGAATTGGGTTGATCAGCCATCGACTGACTCACAAATGGGAGGGTGACATGAAGATGTCCTACTCCTTATCGAATGACCACCAAGAGTGCACTTCAGACAGATTTACATGGGTTATGGAAAACCTCATGTTACCTTTGTTATTCTTTAGGTTCTTTCACATCCTGTAATTGTATCTTGTTGTGTATTATATCTTGAGCTACATAGGACAGTTGATATTAATAATAAGCAGTCATAACAGTTCAACGGCATTCATATATAGTATTTTTAAATGGTCTCCTAACATCCAGACATTTTTCAGTGGCAGAGTGAATTCATCTCATGAGTTACTTTAGATCAAAACAGGTGATCTTTTAGCAGTGAGACCAAAAAAATAAAAAAGCACAGATAAGAGTGTAGTTGAAGGGCAGACATCTCCAGTTAGAATCTCTGAGTACTATTTTGGTTGACTTTAAGCAGAGTCTAAATGCTTTGGCGTTCCCCTCCCCTAATTTTAGATTAACTGAAACATACCTTAAATTTACCAGTTGAAGATTTTCTGCATACTGTTTTCAATTAACCTCTTATGTATCTGTGGAGTCAGGTATATTTTGAAAAGGCTGTGGACCTTGAGTTTCTAAAACACGCACAGCACAGCCTGCTAGTTTCAGTATAAAGGGTAAAATATGAGCCTGTTGTAAGAGGAGTGGATGTGACCTATCTTTTAAGTTACAAGAGGGTCAAATTGCTCAGTGGTCAGGGGAAGATGCAGCCTTGGAATGGCATTATAGACCATTTCAGTAAACAAATAAAATATATTTAATTTGTCTCTAAATCTACATAATATTACCACGATTTCTTTCATTTTAAATAAACATCACCAAGTTGTGACACTGCAAAATGGTGCTTCTATATTATCTATCAGAAAGCAATTGGAAATCAGAAGATACTGCTATAGCTTCTTGTGTATGAGTCTGATTTGGGTGCTCCAGTCCAGGATAGCTTCCCTATTAAGGCTTAAGCACCTAAGAACATCCATAACATGGATAATGGAACTTAAGCATGTGCTTAAAGTTAAGCATATGTTTAAGTTTGTTTTTTTTTTAATGGGACTTTGGCGAGTCGTGTGACTCTGCACATCTCTCACTGATTTTGATAGGGATATTGAGATGCTAGGCATAAAGCACTTCGATGTAAAACTCTAAAAGACTGTTGTTCAAAAGATTGTTTTCAGTGAATTTCATATTTCATAAAAAGATGTTGTAATCTGAATTTACTAAAGGCTACCTACCTGACTGAAGATTCTCAGCAATCGATAGGTGACATTTCAATAATATCATTTGGAGCAGCTCAAAAATTAGGGAAGAAAGAGCAATCGAACAGAATTCAAGAAATTAAGGTCATTGGCCACTCTATTCCTTCTAGATGATAGGGAGTCTGCCCTCACTATATTTTTGTGATGGTTCATATAATAGTGCAAATTTTGGCTATAACTGTGTTATGAGTAACTGATTTTTCAAGTCACTGGCAATTCTGAAACTAACTAGCTCTTGATTGATGTAAAAATGAAATTTTCAATGAATAAATGAAAACAAATATTTCAGGTCTAACTAAATGTATATAAATTGAATGGCTTTAAATTCTTCTATTTTTTTCAAATAAAATTGGAATTTCTAAGTGAAAAGTCATTTTGAATCAACGAAAGCAAAATGATTTGACTATTCTAGATTTTTTAGAATTTTTAAGCCCTCCCCACTCCCCCCCAAAAAAAAGTTTTAAACTGAAAAGTTCACTCAGGTGTAATTAGTAGCATGGTCCTGCATTTATAGCAGTACATGCAACTGTATAAAAGTTCAATTATTTTTCTTGCTATTAACCTGTGTGAGTTTGTGAATTTTTGCTTATCCCTCTTGAAGATTATGTTCTGTTGAAGGAGGTGGGGAGTCTCTTTTGCCTGTGCTCCCTCACACAGACAATATGATTTAAGTGTTTGCTTGCCAAATTTCTCAGTATATGGTGATGATTTCTAAGCCTGCCTTTCTTCTGTAAGTGCTTTCAATGACAATCTATGGTAGCATAGCAGTGTTAGCTGGGCAGTGGATACATTAGTTGAAACTCTCTCTCTGGCTCAAGGAGCTGTACAATTGACTTAAATAGAACTGGGATTTCACCCATTGTCTGTGGGAATTCTGAATGAGGAAACACACTAAGAGCTAATACTACAACATTTAAACGTGTGTACCGTACGTTGTATCTCCTCCCATGCACATGTCATCTCCAGCCTGCCAGACTCCTCTCTTGCCTTCCTCTGCCCCCTTTGAAGAGCCTAGAATCATTACGGCACTAGTTCTCCAGTGGCTGGGCAACGGTAAGGAAGGACTGGTTTTGTGGCTGGCCTCCGAACAGTTGCAGAAGGGGGTTCCTTATGTCTGCTCTTCCCTTTATACACTCAGGGAAGACCAACTACAGTCTCGTGCTTTACAATAAACAATTGTCTCTTTTGCAAATAACTAGTTGGACCTTATATTCTAGATACTTTGGAAAATAAGCTACTCTGTTCTTTAATTCTATGGTTGACATATACAAATAGGCAGTGTCCTGGTGGCATAGTAAAGAAGCTGGAAAGTGAATTCTGGACATTGTACTCTTGAGTTATTAATATGCTGGTAAGGTGACCCACACTCTCTCCTGCTAGCCAGAATGGTGGTCTGACCCTTCTCCAAACAGCAGTATTAGCCACTAAAGCAAAAGGAAAACCAAACAACCTGCAAAGGTCTTATTAAATACTCAGTTTGAGAAACAAAGGGGGATGCTGAAGGTGTGTTCAGGGATGTCTCAGGTGGGGGAAGTGCCTCTATGTAAGCTAATGTTTTGGGTTTTCAAATAAAAGCTAAACCAGCTAATCACAACACATAGTTTTGAAAAGTTGTATGCACAGATCAGGTACATTCCAGAATAGGGAGTGATTGTGCAGAGTTGTGATTACACAGTCTCTGTGTTTCAGCCATGATTTGAACAACCTAGGGAGGAGAGTTTAGTTCTGTGTCTGTACCTGTTGGCTGCATAATTCTTAGCTTTTGCCAGAGGGTATCAGATGTGATTATGGGCGATGTGATGTAGAGACCTAGTCTCTAGGGATTAGGGTTGCCAGTTTTGGTTGGCAGTATCTGGAGAATTCATCACATAACCTAATTTTAATGAGACTAATCATTAATGCCTGGAGACTGTGAGCCAATCCTGGATCATGGACTACCCCTTTTAGGGATGGGACTGAAAGCACCAACTCCTTTTACACAGGACATTGAACAGCATTCAGCCTGGGCTGTTTCCAAAAAAATGATTTCGGATGATGGGTTTGGAGTCCTGTTACCATATCTCTTGCATCAACTAGTTCCCCATTAAGGGACATTGTAACTTTGGTAAATTACACCTACCAGTATGGAAACATTTCAAATCATTTTGTGATAAGAAAATAAGCAGACATGGAACCCCATTCCAGCACCTGTGAATCAATTCTCTCTACTGCATTTCTATACATCCTGATCAATTTCTACTAATAAGAGAAAGGGGCATGGGAGGTAAAGCAAGCAGAAGCCTTACTGTAAGAAGATATAAAAATCATTTTGCTGAAAAATTGTAGTTGCTGTTCTCCTAAATCACTGCTTGTCTGACCCAGTAATCATTCCTATGACACTATGCCCCTTTCTCTGTCTCAACCAGCCTCACAGGGGTTTTAAGTGGATGAGACAGTTAAACAAGGCAGTCTACCGACCTCTCTTGCTGACAGTAATTTCTTATTCTGAAAACCTTGATCTCATTTACAGAGAGTTGAGCTTCATCCCACATCTCTTGAAGCTTTTTTTATTGACAGTTTTAACAAAGCATCACACCAAAGATTCTGAACATTTAAATTATCCATCATTGATCAGGTGGAAAAAGAAATCCTGCTTTACCTACTGTTGACTGAATGTGCATGCACAAGTACCATATGAGCTCCCTTAGCTCACATACTGCATGACCCCTCACAGCTACTTGACTAAGTTTCCTTCACACAGTCTCTTCATGAGAACAGAGGAAAGTCACTTTTAAAAATGTAGTCATGCGTTTTTGCATCTGTTTGTGCTTTGTGTCTTACTAGCAATTATAAAATAGCAAATACTTGGTAACAAATCTTTAAAAATACTAGATTTCCACTTGCTTTCTACTTGTAAAAGATTTATGGATATTGTGATTTGTCTGTTTCGTTATTAAATTATTCCCCCAATACTTTCTTTGCATAATTTTTGATCTGTAGTTTGTGTAGTCTGTAGGTTACTATGAATACTCAGTGTCGGAAATTACAGATGTTTTGAGTGAAAGAGATGGGTCATATGGTTTCATTCTGCCCATTGTTGTACTGGAACAGTTGAAAGAAACAGGTCTAAGATGGGAATGCTTCTGTGGAAAAATTCAACATTTGCAGGCTTGACATCTGTTTTAAAATCTGTAGTTTTGGTGAATGTGCCTGCAGATAAACTCCCTCTCTAGAGTATCTACAGAAACCAAATAGAAAATGTGTGGAACAGACCAAGCTGGATAAAAGTGGGTAAAACATTTTCAGTGACACTGAAGTTGAATTATTCAGCAAGTTGTTTAACCCACTTTTGCTAATCATCGTTTCCACTGTGGATATTTAATTAAAAGATTTGTAGGGGGACTAGATGGCTCAAAACGTCAGTAATGGAACAATAGTCCTTTGTCAAAGCTTCACCAACTTAGTGCAGAGAACAACCGTTCTTGTAATAGACACCTTTTGTAGGCACCCTTAACACATACTCTAAAGGATTGACTGAGAACAGTGAATAAACAACTTTAATGTTTAGCCCTAGATGTAGACTTTTCATGGAAGAATAGGGGCACATTGGTAGAACAGTAAAGAGAAGCTTTCAAAGGCATTCTTGTTCTATAGCTCTTCCATGGGTATGCAGAACTATTGCATTCAACTTCCAGAGGGTGACATGGAAAAATGTAGAATAGGTGCCAGAGGATGTCAAACTGTTTTTTCTTGTTCAGGACCCTTTCAGACACCTGGTGCTTAGAGTAAAAATTAAGTTTTCTTAATATTATGAACATAAGAGAATAAAAGAGACAAAAATATTAAATAAAATTTGATTCAAGAAGCTATACGAGGGGATATTATGTTAATTTTGATTTCAAGTTATTTAAAATTATGATTTCAAGTGATTTAAAATTATGTCATGTAATCTATGGGCTAGCTTCTCATATAACCTATTTATTCATAAATAAAACCTCTATATTCCATAGATATTTCATTTCAATATTACAGAATAATTCTCTCAGCTACTGGTAAATGAGGCTTTAGTAATTTTTAGAGAAGGAGAGTCAAAGCAAATATTTTGAGCCAAATTCAGCTCTCAGACAGCCAGGAAGAATTCTGATTTGAATCAATGGCCTTTAGTCCAAGTCAATGAGGCTTACTGCTGTTTATTTTTTAAAGTTTTAAAGTATGCATCATAAAGCTCTCTTCTACTTGAAATCATGCAGCATGCTGTCTGCAGCAATATAAATTATTTAAGAAATCAAACCGATGCTGAACAGAAATATGTGTATGAAAGTTCCTTGGCTTTCTATTAAACAGTGGGTAAAACTCTGAAGAACCTGCCTCCTAAGTCACTGAGTAGCACACTAATCCCTTGTGAAATGAGGGCAGATCATCCACCTCCCTTGTGCCATTATAAGTAAAGAACAGCTTAGATGTCCCATCTTATGTGGACTGGAAGGTTATGAAAGTTGTCCATAAAACTAAAATACCCAGTTGATGCATTTACATTTTATTATACCCTGATTTTTGCCATTCTGTTTTAGAATATAGCATTAGATATCCTCTCCTAATAAGAAATCATGGCAAACCACAATGGCCCAGAGTTTTAAGAGTATTGAGATATTGCTTCTTTCAGAATTGCAAGGCCTAAGTGATTTCAATGGCCAAGTCTCCTTTTCAGAAGTGATAGTATTCACAGTCCCAATGACTGAGACCAATGCCTAAAAGTCTTTACGAATATAGGTTCGTGTATTTCTAAATCATTATACTCTGTGTAAACAACACAGGAATGAGTAGGTCAAAGTCCACCAACCAGTGGAGCTGACGGTAGCCATGGGCCCCAGGGCAAGGTGGGAGGGGAGCTCAGCTCTGTGCCCTGGAAGGGGTGGGGCCAAGAACAGGAGGAGTTGGGGCCTAGAGCAGAAGGGGTGGGACCTAGGGCATGCAACCCTCAGTGCACCTAAACTATGGTGCTAGTCCCTGCCCCACTCACTCCTCCCTGCCCATTGGCATGGCTGCCAGTAACTCCTAGAATCAGCCATCCAAGGAATCTGTAGCAGTTTCAAACTTATGGGTGGCAGAAATGGGAGACAGAATTGGCTTGTAGTATTATGTTACTGTTCTCACTGCACATTACATGAATATGAAGACATTATAACCAAAGCATTCAACACTACATCAAAGAAACCCTTGGACCACCCAATGGACTGTAAATGACTGGCATGGGTTAAATATCTGTATTTATATATCTATAGCTATATCTATCTATATATAGACATAGATATTTAACCCATGACAGTCATTTTTAGTCCATTGGTGGTCCAAGGATTTGACATATATATATATATATATATAAAAAATTTGGAGACAAGAATTTTTTTAAAGAATATTTATTTGATAGTTGTTTTTCTGCCATGGCTTTCGTCCTTCATTAAGTTAAATGGTAAAGAAATTACTTTAAGAACCTATGATTGCCACAATTATAGCTGCTAGGGCAACTATGAATTAAAGGAGTAAAATATTTGCTTGAGCTTCATACACATGACTGAGTTTGTATCAATGTCTGATATGCAGTTACATATCGTTATGTATCCAAACTAAATATCTATTTTACATTATATTTTAACCATACATTTTTAAATAGATTTCCAGGTTCAAGCTGCAATACGTATCGCAATTTTGATAACCACAAATGTTTGGTTTGCAGCAATTTTTAAATATTCTTTTGCTGACAGAAAAGTGTTAACAAACAGGAGACATAAAGTACATGAAGGAGTGTCTCTAAGACATGTTTTTCTGAACAATAAATGTACAGCATTAGGACCATTCTGTCTCTCTTCTAACACTCTTGATTGTTTGGCTACAAGTCCCCGAAGACATATTCAGACCTGTTTTGGTCGTACAATGCCTTCTAGTAAGAGGGGTGTGAATGCAACTAGCCAAGAACTCATAGTGCCTCAACTGTGATTTCAGAGGGTCGGGTTTTTATCCAGGGAGTACTTAATGGATGTCAATCCACAGTTTATAGGCCTATGAATTAAGAGGATTACTTGAGCAGGTCTAGGCTGGATTAGCTGTTGTGCTCTGATAACCTTTGTGCTGTGGACTCATGCCTGTGCACGCCTATCCAAACTGCCACACTATCACTAATGGTTGGTTCCTTTCTCTAGTTTAGTTTCTTATTTCAGTCTAATTATTTTTTCCTGTGCTGTTTTTTTTCATCTTCCAGTTCAGATTTTAAATTCACTCACTTCCTGATTCTTTCATCCTTTGCTCATCTCCCAGTGACAACGTTATATAGGTCAGAGGTTGTGTAACCTCACAGACAGGTGGTAGGTGTTGTTGGGCAGGAGCAGATGTTCCAGTAAAATAACATGGCTATGGAGGCCACATATTCCAAGCGTTGCCATGGCATAGGCACAGTGACACCGTGACACAGTTCTGCTCCAGAATCTGAAGAAGTGGGTCTTTCCCACGAAAGCTCATTGCCTAAAGAATAAAACTGCTAGTCTCTAAGGTGCTAGAGAACTCCTTGCTTTGTTGTGCAACAGTACAGACTAACACAGCTACCCTTTTGAGACTATGGATATGTGTTTTCTAATATTAATAATGATCAAATATAGGCCCTATTAGATGCCATTAGAAATAGGAAAATTTTGTAGTTATTTTCAGGTAATGTCTGTTTTAAGGAAATTTTAGAGAATACTTTAAAACAACTTTGAAAGTGCCTGAATGTCTGTGGTTTCAAAAAGGATCTGAATTTATCGGCAATAAGCAGGTCAGATCTTCAGCTGGTGAAAATGGATCTATGCCCGTTTATAGTAGCATAAGCTTTGACCTCTTGTTTAGGTTATGTATTGCTATATTTTTCTCTTTTGATTCTTAGAATGGGATCACTGGATTTTACAGCAAGCTCCATTGTCCACTGCACATCAATGTTACATTTATTTAAAAAAAATTGACTGAATAATATTACGTCCAAATTCTCAGTTCTTGACTGTTATTTGTTGGCAAGGGCTCAAAGGCTCTTGGCTACAAGGTATCTAAAAGAAGGATTAAAAAAAGCCCATATTTAATGTCTATTGCCAAATTTACTGAAACAACAAAGACAAATCAGCAATCTTAGAAAACATTAATGAAGTAATACTTCAAAAATAACTTTGTTGTGAAACGTTTCCACTTCTGTCTGTCAACAAGTTATCACACAGTTTGAATGCTGTTATTGTCCTGAGCATGGACACTGGATTCTCAAATTCAGAAATTACCATAATTTAGTGATCTGGAAACAGGTCTAAAAGAGTGGAATTCCAGATATCTAATGCAATTTTGATAAGGGATTCCTCTTTGGTCTTAGACGCCTGCTTTCAGTTTCTACAGTTTAGGTAGGATTAATAAATATGTCAATTGGCAAGGCATTGCAAATACCTACAATAGAACCACCATCTGCAAACCCAGGCTTAAAACCAAGACATCTTGGGAAAAGTTGGAACAAGAAATTAAGAATCACGACCTTCAGGCTCTTCTACATACTCATTCTCTAACCTTAGCAAGACAACTAAGTCAGCATGTCACTTAAATAGCATAGGTATATATTTAACCCTGTTGAGCCTAAATAGTGGTAATGATCTTTGAGATAAAAGAGTAAAGGCATACTAATTATATATTGTACCATCATTATTATCCTTTAATATTTACTACCCTTAAAACTTCAGCAATGACCATGAAACAAAATCAAGGAAATTGCTCTAAAGAATAATTTAGACCCCTTGTAGCTCTCAAAGGAAGTCCAAAAATGGGTTTAGTTTTATATGGATGAAAGAAGCTATCCCTATAATGTAGGTTATATCAAGGGTAAAATAAAGGGTCAGGTGATTGTCTAACAGGCTGGGTTTGGAAGCAAAATAATTAAGAATCACATTTTCAACCTGAGGATTTATTTTTGATAGAATGAGCAAAGCAAATCTATTCAGCCACTCTATGTGCTTCACTGATTACTGGAAAGCTTTGTCTGTACCTGTCATACACGTACTGTAAATAGATACTGATGCTTAATATGAGTTTCTCAGCTCACATAATTGTATTAGAACAGAATTCGTACAAGAGTCAGAAGTCAAAGCTTCAGAATGAATGGTAGACTTGTTTGAGATTGGATAAGACCTCTGACAGGACATCATTCACATAGCAAGACTCAATTCTTTCTCTTTATAAGATGGTAATGAGAAAAGATTTCCATCTCTCTACAGATGGAGTCAAAAATAGGGGCTAGCCAATTAGTTTGGAATAGTTATTTTTCCTCTGAATTACAAATTGTCCAAAATCAGAACATCAAATGCATTTTTATATGAAACTTCAAATCTTTCAACCTGATGCTACACTTTTCTTTGAGTTGGATTGAAAACCAAAAGATCATTTATTTCATTTTCATTTCAAATATACCTGAAATCAGATGAGATCACCAGTCTGAGAAGACTGCTACTATTTGGCACTTAATTCTTACCTAACACCTTTACTCGGCTCTGTTAAATCTGAACCTAAGTTCTGGTTAAGCTCTGGAATAGGCTTCCAAGGGAGATTGTTGAATCCCCATCACTGTTGATTTTTAAAAATCGACTAGACAAACTCTTATCAGGAATTATCTAGATTTATGGGAGAACAGCAAGAAGTCCTGTGGCACCTTGTAGACTAACAGATATTTTAGAGCATAAGCTTTCATGGGCAAAGACCCACTTCATCAGATGCATGAGTCAAGCCGATGCTCCAAAATAGTATAACGTTCCACAGGACTTCTTGTTGTTCTGAAAGATACAGACTAACACAGCTACCTCTGTGATACTGGATTTATATAGCTCTTCCACAGCACAGGGAGCTGGACTTGATGACAACTGAAGATCCCTTCCAGGCCTACATTTCTACAGTTCTATGATAAAGCACAGTCCAATGTCCTGAAAAATAGGTTCCTTTTCCTTCTGTACTGATTCTCAAGGAACCCATTCCTGTTTGGGAATCATTCCAATTTGTAGGCTGCAGGCTACAGATGCCCAGAACTTCAGGAACCTTACTAAATACATGTGTCACTTGTAAGTTTCAACCAATGTTGTTTTTGTCTTTCCAGACCCAGAACTGCTATCATAGATGTATCCAGCCTAGTCTGAAATCTGATTAATCTTGTCAACAAAGCATATAGCGCAACGCTAATTTCTGTAAAAAATGCGTTTACTCTTTTTCTAAGCAGAGAAGTCCAGTCTCACCAGCTGGGTCAGTTATTACACTGATTTGGCCCTGAAAACAAAATGATGGCAGAAGAGAGCTTTGCCTGTACAATACCATTAAGGGGTGAAAATCTCTCTGGACTGCCCAGGTTAAGAGTTTGACAATCTCTGTACTGTATAAATACTAAGTTGACATCTGAGGCTGACATATACAAAGAGTGTTCAGGAGTTACCACGTCACTGGTAAAAAAAAACAAAACAGTTTACTGTTATGCCCTATGAAGCTATTAGTATTGTGATTTGGTATCTGTACAGAATTTCCGCTGTGAGAAACCTAAATCCTAAAGCAAAGGATGCAAAATTAGGTTCTGAGTAGAAGAGATGACAGTCTGACAATGATGGAGGTGTAATCCTCTGTCCCCAACACCAGTTTAAAATCAACTTTTAAAATGCACTTCCTTCAGGGAAGTGCCTGACATAACTTTGAAACATCCCATGTTTGCGTGTTAGCCATTTTATCCCTAGTTTTCATACAAGAGCTGTCATATGGACACATCTGGCACATGGACACTGAAGATACCCAGAGCAACAGTTGTGAATGGACATCAGGAGTCCTGACTTGCAGCCTTACACTTCGACCACTAGACCACATGGCACATGTTTGTGATGCAGTATACTAATTCAGACAAACACCTCTCTCACCTTCTTCAGACTAAGGTACAGGTTGAACCTCTCTGGCCCAGCAACCTCAGAACATGACTGGTAAAGAGCCAGAGAATTTGCTGAACCAATAGGACAATACTGTCTAGCAGCATTGCCAGTGTTTCTTCTTCTTACTGGGCTCTGAGAAGATATTTAGTGATAACTTAGAGCTAAACAACAGGACGGAATATTGAGAAACAGGCCTGGTGGCTATAAATAAACTTTATGGAACCATGGGAAACTTGAACATATTCATGATAAGTGGACATCCAGCTGATTAAAATAATGCTGGGCTATAAATATTAGCACACCAGAGAGTGCCAGATTAGAGAGGTTCAACCTGTACGTGAATTGATAACTGATGTAGGACAGAAGAAGACTGGAAAGCAAGAGTTCCCATCTCTTAAATGAGCTAGAAGATGGCAGAAGCTAAACTGATTGAAGTCTTTATGACTGAGAAAGTTTGAAAGCATTTGCCACAGTGAAGTCTGAGTATGGGCACTTCGAAGATGGCAAAGACATTAAATACAAAAGGGTGAATGAAATTGCAAAGTTGTTCTGAAGAGCCCCTTAGTGTTCAAATGCAATTAGTGTCTATTCAGAGAGTGTCGCTTTAACTAAGTAGCCACTAGAGGAATAAGGCACACTGCCAAAGAAGTCAGCCAGCAGTTTTTTCATTGATCACACATATTTATACAGGGTCATTTATACCATCTGCTGCACAGCTGTCTTTTTTTTTTTCCGGGAAGAAATGAGAACACCTGGAGATATCACTGTGCAAAGACCATTTAGAGGGGAAGCACCTTATGCCTCAATCAAAAACCATGAAAATAAAGGGTTTTGGTTTCTAAGGAGCTCAGGTTTGGTACTGAGAAGGAGGAAAACAGTGGAACCTTATTTTTTCCTTGTAGTTACCCTTCCACTGGTGGGTGAGGAAAATAGAAAGGTGAAACATAATAATGTGTCTAAATCTCCCTGTTTATTAAGTGCAACTCGCTGTTCTAAAGTAACTTCCTGAAGTTGTGGATCATTGAAAAACAAAGCAAACAAAATATCATTCATCAGTAAGGAGCTGTTATAAAAATCAAATTAATAGGCCCAAAAAAGCAGTTCTTCTGAGTTAGGTTCCTTGTCAGGATTATTCAGAGTATAGCCATGGTGGTGGAATTACAGACAAGGTTGTTAGACTCAAGATATTTTTTGAAAAGTATGAAGGGATATTTTGTCTCTTCCTCCCTCCCCAACCCTCTACCTTACCCTTCACCCCTGTACCTGATTATTGGACATGACTGGATAGGATGGTAAGGCAGGGAGCATGACCATATTGGTTCATAGGGTATGTCCACACAGTGGCATTATTCCAAAATAAACTATTCTGGAATAGCTATTCTGAAATAGTTTATTTTGAAATAACACTGCTACACACAAAGGTTACATCTATACTAGCCCCTTCTGGAAAAGGTATGGTAACGAGCAAGTTGGAAAGATGTCAATGAGGTGCTGCCATGAATATGCAGCGCCTTATTAGCATAAAGGTGGCTGCACACTATTTGAAAATTCCACTTTCCAATCGCGCACTGCCCATGTAGACGGGGACTTTCAAAAGGACCCCTGGACTTTGAAAGCCCCTTCTTCCTATTTAGTTTTAGGAAGAAGGGGATTTTGAAGTCCGTGGGGTTCTTTCTAAAGGCCCCCATCTACACGGGCGGCATGCAATTTGAAAGCAGCAGTTTCAAATTGCTCATGGTGGCCATTATGCTAATGAGGTACTGCATATTCATGGAACACCTAATTAGCATCTTCACAACTCGCTCATTACCATGCCACTTCTGAAAGAAAGGGGCTAATGCAGACATAACCAAAATGCATTGTGAAATAGCACTTAGTCATCTTGAAATACACCGTCCACACCCAACAGAGCCTATTTGGAAATAGACCTATTGGATGCACTGTGTCCTTTTTTTTAAATAGATTCTGTTACCTAGCTAAACAGTCCCTATTTCAAATTAGATGCAATTCCTCATAGAATGACACTCTCCTTGACGTTTATCTGCTTCAAAATAAGCCAACAGCCCCTATTTCGAAGTAATTTCAAAGTAGTGGTTGCACTGTATAGATGCTAGGAAAGTTATTTCAAAATAACAGCTACTATTTAAAAACAACTTTACTGTGTAGACATACGCACAGGCCACATCTTCACTCACCCTCATCCCCTTCTGGAAGGGGCATAGTAATGAGTGGATTGGAAGATGCTAATGCGGCGCGGATTAAAATAACTCATGCCTCATTAGCATATCCCTGAGAGATTTTGCTTCTGGAAGGAAAGCTGCCGTGTAAATGGACTCCATCAGAAGGACATGGGGGGGTTCTTCCAGAGGAAATACCCCTTCCGGAAGACCCTTCTTCCGCAAACGTTTGCAGAAGGGTCTTCTGGAAGGGAGATTTCCTTTGGAAGGACCCCTGTGTCCTTCTGAAGGAGCTCTGTCCACAAGGCAGCTTTGCTTCCAGAAGGGGATTTTCCAGAAGCAAGATCGCTCAGGGGTATGCTAATGAGGCATGAGCTATTTTAATCCATGCCTCATTAGCATCTTCCAAGCCGCTCAATACCATGCCCCTTCCCGGAAGAGGGAACAAGTGTAGCTGTGGCCATAGTGAACAGAACATTTTTTTACAAATAGGAAACACTTTATCGAGAATTCCTTTTCTGTGTTTTTTTTTTGTTATTATTATTACTATAAAACATGTCTATAGTGCTGTATATATGCACTAGGCACTTTTCACACATATCTGCTTTAGCTATCTCTTGAGTCAAACACGATAGAATCTAAACAACACGTGGGAAAGGAACAAAGAGAATACAAACTAGGGTTCTGAGTGTGGAGTATAGGTGGGTGGATTTTGACGAGTGGGGGAGGGTAAACAATTTTTTGATATCATTACTGAATGTGCTTGAGATATTAGGTTGTCATTTTTCAAGCGCCTTCAGGCAAAGACCCTGGTTCTATATTAGTTTGGCGATGGTTAGGCTGGCAGAGTACAGAAAGGGGTATGGAATACAGAAATGTCTGGACTGAGAATGATCCTAAATCATCTGACATACGGGTGCATTGGAAACATACTGTGCAGATCAAGACTTTAATTTTCTAGGAGACCTGCTTGTTTGTTCAACTAGTTTCAGAGGCCCTGTCACCGTGACAACTATTAGTCTTGCAACAGAAAATTGCAGTTCTGACTAGGATTGATATTTCAGTGAGTTTGAGAAATTGTTCTGAGGAGTAGCTGCATGTATTTATGGCTATGGCTGGAAAGGAGATCTTAAAGCCATTCCTTGCAGAGATTTTCATAAGCATGCTAAGTAATTAGGTGCCCAGCTCTGATTGGAAGTGTGGAATTCCTTAGTCTGCCATTTTGATAACTGGTTGCTGTAATGTCCAACCTTGTGTCTGTGTTTTCTGTGATGGCTTGCATTTTTCACATCATATGTAACAATTGTCCAATGGTATCACATCTAAATCGATGCAGTAACTGTAGTCTGTTTAAGGCCTGATTATTTAAACCATATTATTACAATACAATACATAACAGAGAACATCTGCTGTAACCATTATTGGTTTACCACAGCTTTAACCTTTAATTATGTGTTTTACTAAGAGGATTTTCCAACAGGAAATCCTGCGATGGTCACCAATACATCTCACTGTGTCAGGGATTGGACCTATTGTGACAGGTGTAATAGTAAGTTTGCCCCTGCCTCTGAGATCTTACAATCTAAATGTATGAAAAGATACAATAGATTGACACAACATACAGATGAGGGAGGGGGCACAAAGTCAGGCATGATTATGCCATGTTGTTGTATTTATGTTGGTCCTGGGATGTGACAGAGACAAGGTGGGTAAGGGTATCTTTCAGTGAACCAGCATTTCCCAGACCAAAAGAAATGCTCTGTGTGACTTGAAAGTTTTTCTTTCACCAACAGAAGTAGGTCAAACACAAGGGCTGGGTCTACACTTGCCCCCAACTTTGAAGGGGGCATGGTAGTCAGGGTGACGGGAGATCACTAATGATGTGCTCTGGTGAATATGCAGGACTCCATTAGGCTAATTGTTCCCTGCAGCAACTTTGAGCTACGTCTACACAGGTATGCTATATCAAAATAGCTTATTTCGATGTAGCGAAATCGAAATAAGCTATTTCGATGAATAGCATCTACACGTCCTCCAGGGCTGGTGCCATTGACGTTCAACGTCGAAGTTGGGCAGCACTACATCGAAGTAGGCGCTGCAGGGGAGCGTCTACACACCAAAGAGGCCCACATCAAAATAAGGGTGCCAGGAACAGCTGCAGACAGGGTCACAGGGCGAACTAGCACTTCCGGGGCAACAGCAAGCCGCTCCCTTAAAGGGCCCCTCCCAGGCACACTCAACCTGCACAGCACGCGGTCTGCAGAGCCACAAGCACATGCACCCCGTGGAAGCAGCATGGACCCCCAGCAGCAGCAGCCAGAGGTCCACACACCCACCCCTGCAGGAGCAGTGCTTGCCCTGCTTAGTGCCGTGCAGGAGGCAGCTGATTATCTTTTATTTGTGGAAGAGGAGCTGCCCCCAGGGGATGAGGAAGCAGCCCCAGACCTTGCTGCCCTCCGACCCCCGCCCCCCCCGCCGCACACACCGCCAGCTGTGGAGCTACCCCACAAGCACAGACTGGTGGGAGCGGCTGGTGCTCGGCGAGTGGGACGACGACCGCTGGCTCCAGAATTTCCGCATGAGCCGGCAGACGTTCCTGGAGCTCTGCCAGTGGCTCACCCCTGCCTTACGGCACCAGGACACCTCCATGCGACATGCCCTCACCGTCGAGAAACAGGTCGGCATCGCTGTCTGGAAGCTGGCCACTCCAGACAGCTACCGAGCCGTAGGGCAGCAGTTCGGTGTGGGCAAGCCACCGTTGGGGCTGTCCTCATGGAGGTAAGAGGACCCAGGGAGGGGGAGAGTCTGGGGGGGGCCCTCGGGGGAGCCCCGGGGTGGAGGGCCAGACACACCCTGCACACCCCTCACTGGTGCTCTCTTATGTCCTTCCCCTGCAGGTCGTCCGCGCCATCAATGCCCTGCTCCTCCACAGGCTCATGCGGCTTGGGGACCTGGATGCTGCCACCACAGGGTTTGCCGGCCTGGGCTTCCCAAATTGCTTTGGGAGTCTGGATGGGACCCATATCCCCATCCGTGCCCTGGAGCACAGCGGAGGACGCTTCCTCAATAGGAAGGGATACCATTCCGTGGTCCTCCAGGCCTTGGTGGACAGCCGGGGCCGCTTCCTGGACATTTATGTTGGCTGGCCTGGCAGCACCCACGACTCCCAGGTATTCAGAAATTCGGGCCTGTGCCGCCAGCTGGAGGCAGGGACCTACATCCCCCAGCGGGAGATCCCTGTGGGGGACACCACCATGCCCCTCTGCGTCGTCGCAGACGCGGCGTACCCCCTCCGGCCCTGGCTCATGCACATTTACACGGGCCATCTCACAGCCAGCCAGGAGCGCTTCAACATGCGCTTGAACCATGCGTGCCAGGTGGTCGAGCGCACTTTCAGCCTCCTCAAAGGGCACTGGAGGTGTGTCCTCACCTGCCTGGATGCAGGTCTCACCAACATCCCTCAGGTTGTGGGCGCGTGCAGTGCACTCCACAACCTGGTGGAAAGCAAGGGAGAGGCCTTCTTCCAGGGCTGGGCTGTGGAGGCTGGCAGGGCTGACATCCAGCCACCTGCTGCCCCCAGTCGCCAGGTCGACCCTGAGGGGATCCGGGTCCGGGAAGCCCTGCGGGCCCATTTTGACCAGGCTGCGGGGTGAACGCTGGCAAAGCCAGCTGCGGGTGAGCCACCCACTGCACCCCCCCATCATCCACAACACTCCCTGCCCCCACGCCCACGCCACAGAGCACCCGAGAGCACCCCCCCCACTTTTCTTTCAAACCAAACAGTGCAACCTCTTATTAATAACTTAGGAAAAAAGGGGGTAACTATTTACATGGGGGGGTGCAGCTAGCAGAACAGAACAGGGGTCCAACACAAACTATATACAAATGGGGGATATGTACAAAGGGGGGGGGGGCACATCCTCAGCCCCGCACCCTAATGTCCAGCGCCCGGTGTTGGAGGACGCGACTGTCACCTCGGCTGGAGCCCTGGGCGAGGCTGGGTGGGGGCCAGGACAACCGGCAAATACGGCCGGCCAGTGTCCGCAGGCCCCAGGTCCCCCTCGGCGGCAAGCCCCAGGTTGGCTGACGGTGGAGGGACAGCAGGCGGAGCGGCAGGTGGCGTGGCGGGTGGCGCAGCGGTCAGAGCGGCAGGCAGCGTGGCGGGGGGGCCAGGTGTTGCGCTATGCGCTCAAAGGTGCGCATGAATGCCCCCAAGCCTCCTGGCGCCAGGCCAGCACTTGCTCTTGGAGCTCCAGCCGCCGCTCCTCCACCCGCAGGTGCCGCTCTGACGCCTCCAGCTGACGCCAGAGGGTCACGAGCAGCTGGGGGTCCGTGGCCGTCCTCGGGTGGCTCTGCCATTGGCCTCATCCTGGGGCTGGTCGGTGCTCCACCGAGAGGCTGGCCTGCTGGGATGGTCCCAGTGGGCTCTCTGGGATGACGGACACCTCGCCGGCGCTCTCCGGGCCCTCCGATGGTGGAGCTGCGGAACACAGGGGGGAAGAAGAGTGGAGACAGCCGTTAGTGTGGTCCCTGACCCGTGGCCCTTGTCCCCCCACCCCTCTGCTGCTGGTTCCCCATCCCTGTCCCCGGGAGATGCTGCTGCTTCTGATGGGTGTCCCCCCGGCCCTGGGGGACCCTAGGTTCCATTCCCCCCATCCCCAGGGATGAGGCATGGCACTGTCCTGCTGGGGGCAGGGGCTGATGCATTCTTCTGAGAGACATGCCACTGCTGTCCTTGGAGCCATGGTCATCTGGGCACGTGGAGGGCCCTGGTCATGTCTCTTGTCCCCGCCCATTAACCCTGGGGGTATGCACCAGCGGGGTACATACCTGACGGTCCGCTCCCACGGTCGGGGGACACCCACTGGGCAGATGCCCTGCTGGAGCTCCGGGACGGGAGGGCAATGCGGAGCCCCCCGTCGCTGGAGGAGTCCCCCTCCTCCTCCTCCGGCATCCCAGGGGTGGGCTCCTGGGGGGGCCCTAGGGTGCAGGGCTTGCCTCTGGGGCGGACTCCATCTCCAGGGCCTGCAGGGGCTCATTGGCCGAGGTGTCAAGAGTGGCCAGGGGGCAGGAGGTGTACCGGGGCCCAGGATGGCCCTGAGCTCCCTTTAAAAGGGGCAAGTGCCGGGGGCGGCCCCAGATCGGCTGGCCGCATCCTGGGCCTGGGTGTAACCCTGCCACAGCTCCTTAACCTTACTCCTGACGTGGTCAGGAGTGTGGGCAGGGTGACCCCGGGCAGCCAAGCCCTCGGCCAGCCGAGCGAATGCATCTGCGTTCTGCCTCTTGCTCCCCATTACCTGGAGCACCTCCTCCTCGCCCCAGAGCCCCAGCAGGTCCCGGATCTCGGCCTCCGTCCAGGAGGGGCCCCACTGCCTCTTCCCCGGCTGGCTGCCAGGCTGGGAGCCCTGGCTCCCCTTGGGGTGGGTGCCCTGGGGGCGCTTGGGGGGCTGGCTGGCTGCCTGCCATCAGTGCAGGGGTGTTTGGCTGTGGCTGCTGCCTGCACGCGCTCTCAGCTTCCTGCACAGGAACACAGGGGGCGGGGAGCTTTAAGGGGCTGCTGCACGTGGCGACCATAGAGCTCAGGGGCTGGAGAGAGCGTCTCTCAACCCCTCAGCTGATGGCTGCCATAGCAGATCCCGCTATTTTGATGTTGCGGGACGTGGATCGTCTACACATGCCCTACTTTGACTTTGAACGTCAAAGTAGGGCGCTATTCCCATCTCCTGTTGGGGATAGCGACTTCGACATCTCGCCGCCTTACATTGATTTCAACTTCGAAATAGCGCTCGCCACGTGTAGACATGGCGGGCGCTATTTTGAAGTTGGCACGGCTACTTTGAAGTAGCCGGCTCGTGTAGACGTGGCTTTGAAGTGTCAAACTTCACAGTGCCAGCTTGTGTATAGCTGCGGCCACTTACAAGGGCCCGCGCTACTTCAAAGTGCCTTTACTCCTCGAAATTTTGGGGAATAAAGGCACTTTGAAGTAGGATGGGCACTTCAAAGTGCCCGTGGCTACAATCATGCCATCACTTTAAAGTTTGACAATTCAAAGTTGCTGCTGAGGAGAAAGAGCCTAATAAAGTGCTGTGTATTCACTGCAGCACTTCATTAGTATTATCCTGTCGCCCTGATTACCATGCTCCCTTCAAAGTTGGGGGCAAGTGTAGACAAGCCCAAGGTGATTTTAACATTTATAAACAGTCATCACAACATATTCTCTGCTGTGCCAATTGTTTTGTAGGTATCACAACACAGATGAGTGTGACAGGTGAGATCTTAAAAGTGGGGAAATGTGAAAAAACTATTACACCAAGGTGTGCAAAACTCTGGCCACAGGTGATAATCTTACCCAGTTGTGTTGCTTTCTTTCTGAATGGGTTTCTTCTGGAATTTGGAATCACTAGAGGGTAGTCAATGGAAAGTCCTAATTAAATTTATGCGTATACCCAAGCCTTTGATGATTTATCTGCTGGAAGAAGGGGCACTGACTGAATTTGCCTCTGTTAGGAGGCTTGAAGAAAAAGGCCCCAAACTGTGCATAGAGTTGCAAAGAGAGACTTCCTCTGGAAGAAAGAACTTAAAAACTGAAAAACCTACTAGGATCCAAGAAAGGTTTGGCAAGAGACTTAAGAGGACCACAGAGTGGGCAAAGTTTCAATCCACCCCAGAACTGGGACAGTGAGTTTCTGGGGATTCTGGTAGGTCCACACACAAGCACAAATTAGACTGGTTGGCAATAAAAGCTGGCACTATTGATGAAGTGATCAATGGTTGGATATAATATGTGAGATGGCAGGTAGGATCAGCCTAAGCTATGAAAGGTCTTGAAAGCAAAGACAAATAGCTGATGCTTGAATTGGTGGAAAATGTTATAATAATGAGTTAATCCTTTCCAGCATTTTGCCCTGATTCCTTTAAGGGTATGTCAGGTTAAATTTTAGTTAGGATCTTGTCTTGGGTACTCCTTATTCAGGCAAACCCTACTGGGTGCTTTGCCAACATAAGGACTAAAGACTGCAGAAAAGGACAGTGAGCAGGTTTACTACTTTCCTAACTTTCCTAACCTACATCAAAGCAAAGTCCATATGTTCTACAGAGGCAAAACTTCTTACTGCTGGTTAGTATTATTAACACAGAAACTACACAAGAGAGAACATAAAGGCCAGTCCAAGTCTCTTCCCAAAGCTTAGTTGTTTCTAGTGATTCCCCCCTCTGGAGTGCTCATTTCCTTCCTCTCCCGCCACTTGTTTTCCTCCAGAGAGCCATTGCCTCCTTCATCTGCGAGGGGAAACCACCCACTCTGTTCACTGAATGAGGATGACCCACTTAATATTTTTCAGGGGTAACCACTCCTGCTCTAAGTGTGGGATGGTTTCAAACAAACACTGCCGACTTTTTAACCAGTAAGATAAAATCATAGAACACCGGAACTGGAAAAGACATCAAGAGGTCGTTGAGTCTAGGTCCCTGCCTCACACCAGGACCAAGCACTGTCTAGACCATCCCCAACAAATGTCTATCTAACCTGCTCTTAAATATCTCCAGTAATGCAGACCCCACAACCTCCCCAGGCAATTTATTCCAATGTTTAACCGTCCTGACAATTAGGACGTTTTTCTTAATGTCCAGCCTGAACCTCCTTGCTTCAGTTTAAGCCCATTGCTTCTTGTCTTATCCTCAGAGGCCTAGGAGAACAATTTTCTCCCTCTTACTTGTAACCCTCTTTTAGGTACTTGAAAATCGCTATCATGTCCCCTCGAAGTCTTCTTTTTTCTAAACTAAACAATCCCAGTTCTTTCAGTCTTCCCTCATAGCTCATGTTCTCTAAACTTTTAATCATTCTTGTTGCTCTTCTCTGGACCTTCTCCAATTTCTCCACCCCTTTCTTGAAATGTTGTGCCCAGAACTGGACACAATACTCCAACTGAGCACTGAGTAGAGTGAAAGAATGACTTCTCATGCCTTGCTCGCAACATTCCTGTTAATGCATCCCAGAATCATGTTTGCATTCTTTGCAACTGCATCAGACCATTGACTCATATTCAGCTTGTGGTCTACTATGAGCCTTAACTCTCTCTCTGCAGTACTCTTTCCTGGACAGTCACTTCCCATTCTGTATGTATGAAGCTGATTGCTCCTTCCTAAGTAGAGTATAATTTGTCCTTATTAAACTTCATCTTATTTACCTCAGAACATTTCTCCAGTTTGTCCACATGGTTTTGAATTCTGGCCCTATCCTCCAAAGCTGCTGCAACTCCTCTCAGCTTTGTATCTTCTACAAACTGAAGAAGCATACTCTTTTTGCCAATATCTAAACAGTTGATGAAGGCACTGAATAGAACTTGTCCCGAAACAGTTGTTATTCCCTTCCAGCATGACTGTGAACCAGTAATAACCACTCTCTGAGAATGGTTATCCAGCCAGTTATGCACACACCTTATAGTAGCCCCATCTAAGTTGTATTTGCCTTGTTTATTGATAAGGAAATCATGTGAGACCATATCAGATGCCTTACTAAAGTCAAGGTATGCCACATCCACTGCTTCTCTCTGATCCACACGACTTGTTACCCTCTCAAAGTCTGTGTCTACACTGCAAAAGTAACTTGAAGTTGAGTGTCTATACGCATCCTATTTTGAAGTTAAACTTGGAAGTAGGGCACTACTGCATTCTTGAATAACTTCAGAGTAAGGGAAAAATGTGTGTGGACTCTCTGCTGGCTACTTCAAAGTAGTGCCTAACATCGAAGATAACTTCAAAGTTAGTTCCTAGTGTAGACCCACCCAAAGAAAGCTATCAGATTGGTGGGGTATGATTTGTGGCTGTTATTTATCACCTTATTTCTTCCAGATGTGTTTGCAGATGAATTCATTAATTACTTGCTCCATTATCTTTCCCAGTACAGAAGTAACACTGACTGGTCTGAAGTTTCCTGTGTTGTTCTTATTTCCCTTTTTATAGGTATATGTGCTTTTGTCCAGTCTTCTGGAATCTCTACCAATTCTAGAACTTTTCAAAGATGAAAGCTAAAGGCTCAGATAACTCCTATATCAGTTCCTTGAATATTCTAGGATGCATTTCATCAGGCCGTGGTGACTTGCACGCACCTGACTTTTCTAAGTAATTTTTTTATTTTAACTTCTAAACCTACCCAGTTCCCACTAGCATTCACTATGTTAGACATTTCTTCATCAGACTTCTTGGTGAAGACTGAAAGAAAGCATCTCCACCATTTTTAAGTTTCGCAATATTATTTCTACCTCCTCATTGACCCCTGTCCTTGGTCTTCCTCTTGCTTTTATCAGAGAGGTAGCCTAGTTACTCTGTATCTGCAAAAACAACAAGAAGTCCTGTGACACCTTATAGACTAACAGATATGTTGGAGCATAAGCTCTTGTGGGCAAAGACCCACTTCATCAGATGAATGATTGAGTGGGTTTCAGAGGGGGATTTAAAGAGGGAGTCTCACTAAAGGAGTGGGCCAGAGCTGACAAGGTCTATTCAGTCAAGGTGGATGTGGCCCATTATCGGCAGTTAATGTGGAATTGTGAATATCAAGAGAGGAGAAATCAAGTCATTTCAGTCAGAGGGGATGTTCAACCGACAATGGGGAGTAAATGTACTTTGAAATAGCACTGGAGGTTCAAAGTGCTCATGGCTACACGCATTCTGGCACTTTGAAGTTTGACACTTCGAAGTTGCTGCAGGGGAGAATTAGCCGAATGAAATGCTGTGTATTCACCGCAGCACTTCATTGGTAATACCCCATTGCCTTGATTAACATGCCCCCTTTGAAGTTGGGGGCAGGTGTACGCCAACCTTTTATGTCTCTAGCTAGTTTGAGCTAGTTTGTACCTTTGCCTTTCTAACCTTGTCCCTGCGTACATGTATTGTTAGCTTATATTCATCCTTTGTGATTTGTCCTAATTTCCGTTTTTTATATGTCTCCTTTTTGATTTTGAGATCATGCAAGATCTCGGCTACGTCTACACGTGACGCCTACTTCGAAGTAGCTTATTTCGATGTAGCGACATCGAAATAGTCTATTTCGATGAATAACGTCTACACGTCCTCCAGGGCTGGAAACGTCGATGTTCAACTTCGACGTTGCGCAGCACCACATCGAAATAGGCGCAGCGAGGGAACGTCTACACGCCAAAGTAGCACACATCGAAATAGGGATGCCAGGCACAGCTGCAGACAGGGTCACAGGGCGGACTAGCGCTTCCGGGGCAACAGCTAGCCGCTCCTTTAAAGGGCCCCTCCCAGACACACGCAGCCTGCACAGCAAGCGGTCTGAAGAGCCATAGGCACACAGACCTCGGGCGACGCAGGCATGGACCCCCAGCAGCAGCAGCAGCAGCAGCCAGAGGTCCACCCAGCCGCTCCTGCAGGAGAAGGGCTCGCCCTGCTCCATGCCATGTGGGAAGCAGCTGAGCACCTCCTTGCCACACCGGAGGAGGAGCGGCCCCCAGGGGAGCAGGGCTCAATCCCCAACTCTGCAGCACCCCGCCCCCCCCCCGGCCTCACACGCCGCCACCTGTGGAGCTACCCCACCAGCACTGACTGGTGGGAGCAGCTGGTGCTTGAGGAGTGGGACGACGACCGCTGGCTCAGGAACTTCAGGATGAGCCGGCAGACATTTATGGAGCTGTGCCAGTGGCTCACCCCTGCACTCAGGCACCAGGACACTGCCATGCGGCGTGCCCTCCCTGTGGAGAAACGGGTCGGCATCGCTGTCTGGAAGCTGGCCACTCCAGACAGCTACCGATCCATGGGACAGCAGTTTGGCGTCGGCAAGGCCACCGTTGGGGCTGTCCTTATGGAGGTAAGAGGACCCCCGGGGGGGGGGGGAGGGCAGGGGGCCCCTGGCAGGGGAGGGGAGGGGCGGGGAGGGCAGGGCAGGGGAGGGAAGGGCAGGGCCCGGCAGGGCAGGGGAGGGCAGGGCAGGGCCATGCACACCCTGCTCATCCCTCATTGGTGCTCTCCCATGTGCTTTCCCTGCATGTCGTGCATGCCATCAACGCCATGCTCCTCCACAGGCTCGTGAGGCTGGGGGACCCAGATGCCACCATCGCGGGCTTTGCCATCCTGGGCTTCCCCAATTGCTTCGGGGCTCTGGATGGGACTCACATCCCCATCCGCACCCCGCAACACAGTGGAGGACGGTCCATCAACCGCAAGGGCTACCACTCAGTGGTCCTCCAGGCGTTGGTGGACAGCCAGGGCCGTTTCCAGGACGTTTATGTGGGCTGGCCTGGCAGCACCCACGATGCCCGGGTTTTCCGGAACTCGGGCCTATGCTGCCGGCTGGAGGCGGGGACCTACATCCCCCAGCATCATCGCAGATGCGGCCTACCCCCTCCAGCCCTGGCTCATGCACCCGTACACGGGGCATCTCTCTGCCAGCCAGGAGCGCTTCAACCAGCGCCTGAACCACGCGCGCCAGGTGGTGGAGCGCTCATTTGGCCGCCTCAAAGGGCGCTGGAGATGTCTCCTGACCCACCTGGATGCGGGCCCAACAACATCCCCCTGATTGTGGGTGCCTGCTGCGCCCTGCACAATTTGGTGGAGATCAAGGGGGAGGCCTTTTTCCAGGGCTGGGCTGTGGAGGCCGGCAGGGCCGACGTGCAGCCACCCGCTGCCCCCAGTCTCCAGGTGGACCCCGAAGGGACCCGGGTCCGGGAGGCCCTGTGGGCCCACTTCGAGGAGGCCGCGGGGTGAACTCTGCCAGGCCCCCCACTGCGCCCCCCCCTTCCTCCACAACACTCCCTGCCCCTACGCCCAGACCACAGAGCTCCCAACAGCACCCCCCCCACACACTTCTCCTGTACAAATGACAGCATGCACTTGTGGCTAAAATTAAACTGTTTTTTCTTATAGAACTGTTTTTTTGTAACTATAATTAAAACAAGAACAAACTATATACAAGACGTCTTTAACAAAAGTAATCTGTACAAATAAAACAATAATAATAAAAAAGTTTGCATATTATAATATGGGTCTGTTGTTCAATAAAAAGAAAACCAGGGATGATAAGGAAGGGGAGAACTATTTACATGGGGGGGGCGGGGCAAAGGGGGGCACAAATATAAATTAAACTGTCCATCATAGTCCTTTTCTGGAAAGTAACTATATACAAGGAGTGCGGGGCCACGTCCCGGGCCCCACGCCCTAAAGTCCGGCACTGGGGGTGGGCGGCCGGGAGCCCTGCCTCGGCCGCAGCCCTGTCCGGGGCTGGCTGGGGGCTGGGCGGACCGGAAGATATGTCCAGCGAGTCTCAGCTGGCCCCAGGTGTCCCTCGGCGGTCCGGCCCTCGGTGGTGGGTGGCGGGGCAACGGCGGACAGGACAGCGACGTGCGGAGCAGCAGGTGGTGCGGCGGGTGGAGCAGGCAGGGCGGGTGCTGCGGCAGCCAGTGCAGCATGGGGGGCCAAGTAGTCCACCAGGTGGTTGAATGTGTCCATGTAGGCCCCCCATGCCTCTTGGCACCAGGCCAGCGCCCACTCCTGCAGGTCCAGGTGGCGTTGCTCCACCCGCAGGCGCTGCTCCGCGACCTCCAGCTGCCGATGATGGATGGCCAGCAGCTGGGGGTCTGTCGCCGTCGGGTGTTGTTGCGGGGTCCGCTGTCTAGCCCGCCGTGGGGCCGGTCGGTCCTCCGCCGAGGGGCTTGCCTGGAGTGATGGCCCCGGAGGGGTCTCTGGGACCACTGATGCCTCGCCGGCGCTCTCTTCCGGTCCTTCCGATGGTGCAGCTGCAGAACACAGGAGGAGGGGGGGAAGAAGAATGCAGACAGGTGTTAGTGTGGGCCCCGAGCCGTGGCTCTTGTCCCCCCACCCCTGTGCTGCAGGTTCCCCATCCCCGTCCCCGGGAGATGCTGCTGTGATGGATGGGGTTCAGGGGTCCCCCTACACTGCACCCCGTCCCCTGGCGGGAGGGACTCTCATTTCACTCAGCAGGGTCTGACAGGAGAGGTTTCTTAGGCCACAGATGCCCAGTTTCTCCCAGGAGTGACAGCACCAGCTGTCGGAAGAGACAGTCCTTCCAACCCGTCCTGGGGAGAAGACCCCAAGGGGTGCCCCTCTGGGGTGTAGCTTTCCCCCTTCTCAGGCTGGCTGCCTTCCAGCTCTCCCTTCCCCTAGCCTCTACCTGTGGGCCCCGCCCCGATTCAAAGCCAGCTCGGCTCCTCCCTCCTCTTTGCTCAGGGCAGAGGTGTCACCTGCCAGCTGTAGCCCCAGGATCATCCTTTGCCCCTGGGAGCTATTCAGCTTGTTGCTCATATCTAGCCTGAGTCTCCCTTTTGCACTCCCCCCACTCCATCACATGCTGCTGCTGCTGCTGCTGCTGCTGCTGCTGCGGGGTGTCCCACCCCCTCCTCCCGGGGGACCCTCGAGGTTCCGCTCCCCCCTGCCCCGGGGATGGGGTATGGCACTGTCGTGCTGGGGTTGGGGGCAGGGGCTGATGCACTCCTGTGAGGGACATGGCCCTGCTGTCCTTGGGGCCATGGCCATGTGGGCATGTGGGGGGCCCTGGGCACATATCTATTACCCCCGCCCCTCAACCCCGGGGGTGTACACCAGAGGGGGGTACACACCTGTCGGTCCACTCCCACGGTCCGGAGATCCCCGGGGGGCGGACGCCTGGCTGCTGCTCCAGGAGGGCAGGAGGAGGATCTTCAGCCCGGACTCTGCAGAGGAGGAGCCCCCCTCCTCCTCCTCCTGCCGCGATGGCCTGGGGGTGGGCTCCAGGGGGGGCCCCCGGGGTGCGGGGCTTACCTCCAGGGCGGACTCCGGCTGCAGGGCCTGCTGGGGCTCCTCAGCCGAGGTGTCAAGAGTGGCCGGAGGGGAGGAGGTGTGCCGGGGGCCCAGGATGTTCCTGAGCTCCCTTTAAAAGGGGCAAGTGACGGGGGCGGCCCCAGATCAGCCGGCCGCATCCCAGGCCCGGGCGTAACCCTGCCGCAGCTCCTTAACCTTAGTCCTGACGTGGTCAGGAGTGCGGGCAGGGTGACCCCGGGCAGCCAGGCCCTCGGCCAGCTGAGCAAACACATCCGCGTTCCGCCTCTTGCTCCCCATTGCCTGGAGCACCTCCTCCTCGCTCCAGAGCCCCAGCAGGTCCCGCAGCTCGGCCTCCGTCCAGGAGGGGCCCCACTGCCGCTTGCCAGCCTGGCTGCCCACCTGGCTGGCCTGGCTGCTCTGGCTCCCCTTGGGGGGTGTCCTCTGGGGGCGCTGGGGGGGGCTGCCGGGCAGCCATGGCAGGTGCTGGCCCTGTTCTGGGTGGCTGAGGGATGTGCAGGCTGGCTGCATGTCTGGGCTGCCGCCTGCATGTTCCCTCAGCTTCCTGCACAGGAAGGGAGGGGGAGGGGACCTCTAAGGGGCCGCTCCACGTGGCCACTATTGAGCTGAGGGGCTGGAGAGAGCGTCTCTCAACCCCTCAGCTGATGGCTGCCATGGAGGACCCCGCAATTTCGATGTTGCAGGACGCGCAATGACTACACGGTCCCTACTTCGACATTGAACGTCGAAGTAGGGCGCTATTCCCATCCCCTCATGGGGTTAGCGGCTTCGACGTCTCGCCGCCTAACGTCGATGTTAACTTCGAAATAGAGCCCGACACGTGTAGCCGTGACGGGCGCTATTTCAAAGTTAGTGCCTCTACTTCGAAGTAGCGTGCACGTGTAGACATGGCTCTCCTGGCTAAGCCAAGGCAGTCTTTTACTATACTTTCTATCCTTTCTACGCATCGGTATAGCTTGCTTTTGGTACTTAATAATCTCTCTTTGAGAAACTGCCAATTTTTCTCAGTTGTTTTCCCCCTTAGTCTTGCTTCCCATGGGACCTTACCTACCATCTCTCTGAGTTTACCAAAATCTGCCTTCCTGAAATCCATTGTCTCTGTTTTGCTGTTCTCCCTTTCACTATTCTTTAGAATCATGAACTGTACAATTTCATGGTCACTTTCTCCCAAGCTGCCTTCCAGTTTCAAATGCTCAACAAGTTCCTTCCTATTTGTTAAAACCAAATCTAAAACTGTTTCCCCCCCAGTAGTTTTTTCCACCTTCTGAAATTTAAAAAAAAAAATGTTTTCAGTGCAGTCCAAGAACTTACTGGACAGTCTGTGCCTCTCTGTGTTAGTTACCCAACATGTATCTGGATAGTTGAAGTCCTCGATTACCAACAAATCCTGCACTTTGGATTATCTTTTTAAGTTGTTTAAAAGCCTCATCCACCTCTTCTACTTAGGTAGATGGTCTGTAGATAATCCACTCTCTATATGAAAGTACTAATGGGATCTGTGACCCCTTCTATATAAGTGAGCAAGAGCAGGTGAAACAGGGGTAGGGAGCATTTGCTGCCCACTATTCGTAAGCTGATAAATGGACTTTTGATTCCCTGTCCCATGGGGTCAGAACACACTGAGAGCCTAAAAGAGGAATGTTTCTGAACATGCTTCCATGAGTATCAACATGGGATTTAATGCTTCTCCAGATATTTTTAACACTCACTCCATGTCTTCATTCCCTCCAGGGAGCATAGACTGTTGAAAGGGGAAAGGAAATGTATGTTGTGAAAAGATGTGTGACCCAAGAGGCATGTGTTATTGATCATGAAAATCAGAAAAGACTAACAAGAACATTCAGTGGAGTCTAGCAAAAACAGCCAGCAATTTTGCAAATGTAATTGCTGAAAGGTCCACAGTTATGCTGTGCATTTATTTTCCTGGATTATACCACTTTCCATCCCTATTTACAAACAGAGCTAACTGAGAAATTGAATTTCAGTGCCCTGGCATACATCGATATTTTTGAAAGATTTCAAAAAAATCCTCTGTATTTTTCAGAAAATTTTGCTTTCACAAGAATTTCCATCAGAAAATCTTTCCAATGTGAATTTCCAAACTGGGTCCAATAAGCCCTAGTACAGGTTGAACCTCTCTAGTCTGGCACTCTCGGGACCTGACTATTGCTGAATGACAGAATTTCCTGGACCGCAGGAGGTCAGTATTGTCTAGCAGCAATACCATTACTTTCATTGCTTGCTGGGCTCTTAGAAGATGTGGGGTAAATTACAACTAATAACATCACAGGACACTGAGAGCCAGGACTGGTGGCTCTAAACAAACTTTATGGGACCATGGGAAACTTGGCCAAGCCCATGTTACGTGGTCATCTGGCTCACTAACATCATGCTGGATTACGGATGTTGTTAGAAGAGAGAGTTCCAGATTAGACAGGTTCAACCATAATATACTTAAATTAATTCACTACTTTGGAGTCAGAGTTATAATTCTGCATTGTGGAGTGGCTAGAAGTCTCCAACTTTAACTGCAATAGCCATGCTTGCAGATTCTTTCTCAAGTCTCCGATAAAAGATTCAAGTGGTTTAGGAAATCATCCAAAACTTTAGAATTGCATGACTGGCAAGTAATACCAGAGTCTATATTTTATAATCTATTTACAGTGATTTATTATACATTCTGGTGCTTTAAAAGCTCTATCCTATTACACATTCTTGTGTTTTAAAAGCTCTTCCCTATACACTTTCTTCCAGTTAAGTAAATTAAATAAAACATACCAGCCCACAACAGTATGAGAAATGATACACGAAACAATCAGCAATAGAGCACTGATATGTGCTTTGTGCAATAATAGCAATATGTTATCAATCATTTGAGCTTATTTTGATGGCATCATGTAAACTAATTCAGGGTGGATGTCCTCCATTTTAACCTTGGGTGTGCTTGCAACTGACTCTGGAGGAAAGTAATAACCCTTTATTAACTGGCAGGTGTGAAATTAGAACTGGTGACAGAATGTACCTCAACACCAAATTGGTTTTGCTCTCTGAACCTTTCTTTGCAAACTGGATCAGTCATTATTAAATATTTTGAACTTTTTCTCTCTCTCTTGGTGTGCGTGTGTGTGTGTCTGTGTGGTTAGCTATCTAGATTTAGATCTATTTGTGTGTGTTTGTGTGTGTGTGAATATAGTATATAGTGAGATCATGAAGGCATACTCTTGCTACAGAATTAATTGTAAAAACCCTGCTATTAGATAGCATTGTGCATTAAGACACTAGTAATTAGATACTTGTAGTAATGACCCATTCTCAGGCAAAATAGTTCTGTTACACATTTTCCATTAACTGCTCCGAGAGTTTATTTGCTAAGAAGTGGGTTTAATTCAGTTAGCGGGAATTGAGACATTTACAACACAAGGTATATTAGCATAGCACTTTGTTTGTAATGACAGTCAAATGCATTTGTGGAAGAACTAATTATCAGAGATTTTCCTTCCTATAATAGAACAAAAAAAAAAAAGTCATGTAGCACTTTAAAGACTAACAAAATAATTAATTAGATGATGAGCTTCCATGGGGCACACCAACTTCTTCAGATCTGGCTCTCCCCACAAAATGTCTCACCTAATAATTTATTTTGATAGTCTTTAAAGTGTTATATGACTGCTTTTTTGTTTTGTGAAGATAAAGACTAACACAGCTACCTTTCTGCAACTCTTCTTATAATGGGAAGGTTTTATTCAACATTTTAACATTCTGCTTTTAAAAATCCCTTAAGCTTTAATTAATGGTTAGGAGAGAGGGAAGGTGCATGGAAAGGGTTCAAAAGGGTCTTCTCATAAGTTAATAATTGAGTAAAATCCACTGATTTCAAGTGAAAGGGGAAAGTTCAGTTTTAATTTGAAAAATAATGCTGTGTCAGCAGCCTTTGGGGGGGTTGAGTAGTATGAAGGGAATTTACTGGAGAGGAAAGGTGTTCATTGTTGATCGACAAGAAAATTCCTTTCCAGGGATAAGGATTGATAACTTCTTATCCTGTTTGTTTTGTGTGCTGATCTGTTACGAAGTTACTGTACCGTCAAGCAACATGGTTCTATGTAGATAGTATAAATTTTGTAAGACATTTTATACCGAAACAATTTAGATTGTCTGTAATTAGACAGCAGGTTTTTGTTCTGGCTGCTTAGAAACTTTCTGTTCAAGTGGCATTTCTGCTTCCTTCCTTTCCACAGAATGTCTTTATTATATGGTGTGCTGATTAGCATTCCTCCAAGGAGGCTCATTGCACAGAGACTGGAGTGAGGCTACCATTGCTTCTGATAAAACATGTTCTCTGGTTACCCATCAGTCTTCTTCAAGATCTTTGAATGATCATGCAAATGTCTATATCATCATACAGAATTTTTGGTTGAATGCTGTTTTGGACTGATATTCAGAGCAATACTCTGGATAAAATCAATGGGAGTGGGATTCTGCCCACAAAACAAAATCAAAGAATCAATGAACAGCCTTTCTATGACCTTTTGTCCGACTGAAACACACTAGTATTGCACCAGTTCCATGGGAGCAGAGGACTAGATGGCAGTTTGTATATTCTGTAGTAATTGTTGCTTGTTACATTATTTTAAAAAAAAAAAAAAAGATTTATATTTGACAAAGTCAGCGTTACCTCCTCTGAAAAGTCCCTGAGCGCTCTCTCCTGACTTCCCAAAGAATTCCATCATCCTGCCACTACAGGTTCTGCTCTTCTTTTTATTTAGTAGCTGCCTCTGCCAACACTCAAGCCTCAAAGGTTGCCCAGAGCAGGGATCCTTTGTCACTCCTAAAGTATTTTTTTCCTCTCCTATGAAAAATTCTCCTTTAAAAACTTTTCTAAGGAAATTCTGAGAGCAAAAACATCTTGCTTTATACAGAAATTGACATTTCCTAATTTCCTCTCTAATATCTCTTTTCAAAACAAATTCGCGGGCAGAGATTTACTGCTCCCAAATTTATTGTTGAGTTTCTATATTCATTTAATTCTACTAGTAATCTGTTATTTGTTTTTACCAAGTACAACTGATATTTATTGTACCAAATTGCTCTAGTTTTGTGCATTAGGATTTGCTGCCTCCTATTAACATTTCATTATTATCTCTGTGCAAATCACCACACGAACATTATTATTTACCCTTTCTCTTTCTTTGTCTTACCATAATAAGAATGACTGTGGTGCTGGCTGCTACTAAATCAGTTTTTCTTATGTTTAATTCTTGCAACTTGGTTGGCTGAGTTGTAATTACAGAAGGGCAAATATTTCAAATAAAAAGAAATCCACCATGAATATTAGTTTGTCTTTTATTTTAATGTATTGGATTTGACAGTGTTTGTACTTTCTTGTGTTTATTTCCTACAAGATGAGTTGACCTTCATTAAATAAGTGCACAGGCAGCAAATTTTAAATAAATATTTCAGAATGTTTGCAGAAAGAGAATTTTGAATTTGTAATTGCAGATATTCACATGAGAAAAAAGAGTGAGGCTTATTCAGTCATGAGACAGAAGCAAACTATATGACTCCTCCATCCTATGAACTAGCTGCTCTGGTTTGGAAGCTTTCTCTGTTCCAAAACATTGTTTAAATCTGTGATTTCAGATCTTTCTCATTTTTTGGTAGATATTAGGTTTGATATCAGATCTTCTAACTAATGCGAAAGTCAACAGGGCCTGAAGTGATTCACCTTTGTGGTTCCAGAAGAATTTGCTAAGAAATCTCAATGTTAGACATTGTATGCCTTCCCCACTGACTGATGTTAGATAAAGAATGTCTGTGATTGACCTTCATCGTCTCTTGTAGCCCAACTGACAATAAATCATATTTTCAGTACTACCCATTGCATAGCCTGCCTATGTATTGTATTTTGTCACAAGAGCAACCCTACTTAAATGTGTAAGGGGCATGTTAGCAGAAACTGGAGTGTATGAGTTTCTTTTTTCAGTTAATTTAGTGCTTATCAAGAGGCAGATAGTGCTTGGCCCATGTTAGGGTGAGCAAGCAGAGGGAGGTCAAACTGTGAACCTTTGTCATAAGTGCACTTCTTCCAGGCACAGAGAATGCTCTTTGTTAGGGCTCCAACCTTAACTTCTCAGCCCTGACTTGCATACTTGGCTACCAAGAAGTTAGCTCATGCTGCATTTACTAAGTAGTGAAGTTACAGGTGCACTTTCTATGCACCAGGAAGCTGCAAGATACAATTTGCTCTCCTTCGGGTGGGGCAGTACCTCGTAACCTCAACATGAATTATGATCACCCCAAGTTGAGCAAGTACAGCCCACTCCCTAGGCCACACGTATGTCAAAAGGAGTGCTTCTTAAACGACGTTCTGTGGAACACTGGTGTTCTGTGAACAACTTGCAGGTGTGTTGTGATCATGTGATGCTTTTTTTTTGCTATCAGTGACAGTCTATATTTTCTGTTATTAAAACCAGACACAATGTAACTTCTTCATTGCTATGATAGCTGATTAAATTAGTTCCTTTTAGTTTTGCTGAATGTGTTGCTGCTTGTTATGTTTTTGGTCTGATTTTTTTAAGATGATTTTTATTGGTGTTCCACCTCACAATGTTATTGTTTTGTGTTCCATAGTCTCAAAAAGTTTAAGAAACACTGGCCTAAAGCATTACTCTTTCTTAACTTTGTGAACAACATTTTCCTTTTAGTTTTATTTAATGCTACGTCAGTTGCTAATGAACTGCAGTTCTCACTGATGAGAAAGTGAAAATAACGCTAAAGCCTCAGTGATGTTATTTGGTACTCAAGATTAATTATTCTTATTAGAGCATCCCAGGCTGGCGTCTCTCTCCCTCATCTCTTGCACTGTCAGGGCTGGGGTGAAGGAATGTGCGTTTATCAATCTGTTTCTTGCCTTGGGAGTAGCTGTTGGTGTGTTCATTACCGGTGTTGTATGGTTTAATTATTATTTATTATTATCCCCCCCAAAAAGTCAGCCTTTTCAGCACAGCATTGATTTATTAGTGCATGATTCTGCTCAGCATCTTTTTTTTTCATCTTCTAATCACTGAGGCTGTCATTGATTCATGCAGACGTAAACATTAATGTTTTTTCCTCCTCCCCACTTGACCCCAAACATTTACAAAATGCTCCGAATGTAACTCAGCAGGATTCTCATCCTAACTCAAATTAAATGTCATATACTGGATTTGTTTATCTCTTCACATCCTTCTATCACAGATGTTTGTCCTTTGGCTTGTTCCTTTTTCTAATTAATTTTTGATTAAGGTTTGAAACACCTTCTGTCTAGTCAATTTCATCCATCTTAACAGGCTCATTTCAGTCCCAGTCACCTACCGTGATGTCCGAAAGCTGAATGTTATTTACTCTGGTTGTGAGTGACCTTTGCTTTATCAGACAATAATGTTGCTGAAGACATCTGTATTTTGATTACTGATGCTCATGTTGTGTTTCTATTATTGTTGAACGAAGAACTGACATAAGGGTTCTACAAATATAACTGACTAAAATAGCAAAGACCAAAGATCATGTGGGCACATTGGAGAAGGTGAGCTGGTAATTGAAGATGGTAGGAAGACACAGCAGGAGGACGAAGGGCTGATCACTAGCAGCAAGTATGGATTTACTAACAAACCATGACAAACCAGTTTGATTTCTTTCTCTGATGTGATATCTGCTTTGATGGATAAGGGGAACGCAGTGGATATAGTATACCTTTATTTTAGCAACATTTCTGGCATCGTGCAACATAACATAAGTGAGTGGAAAAATGGGGGCTGGATGGAACTACCATTAAGTGGATGTCTAAACAACTGCAAAGAATGAGTAATTATTAATGGAATGGAATGGAATGGAATGGGATGGAATGGAATGATGTCAGATTGGGAGGACGTCGGAAGAGGGTTCTACAGGGATCTCTTCTGGGTCCCATGTTGTTTAACATGTTTATTACATAACTCATATGTAGGAGTAGAGAGTATACTGATCAAATTTGCAGATGACGCAAAGTTGGGAGAACTGCAAACACTTTAGAGGATAGAACTAAAACCACAGAGATGTTGATAAATGGGAGAACTGGGCTATAGCGAACAAAATAGAATTCAGCTAGCACAATGGACTATGAAAATACTTGGATTTTCTGAAGACCTTCCACAGCACTAGTGCCTCATGTACGACAGAGATACTAACCAACTGCTTGGTCTGATGAACTTTTTAACAGAGAGGCAAAGTGAAATCAAACAAAAGTTTCCCACCTTATGGAAATTCTATATATAACAAGGAAGGAAACCAATGATTATCTTCAGTTTGCTTTGCCTTTTCCTCCTGTCCCAAAAGACACACTTGAAAACAACCTGGAAAAAAGAATTGTAACTAAAAGAGGTGGGTGGGGAGAAAATTGAAACATGAAGATACACACATCTCAACAGCTGGAAGGGAGCTTGAGAAGTCATCAAGTCCAGGCCCCTACACTCACAAAAGGACCTCTCATGATCAATGACATCAAGTTTAACCTTCTCCAGACCCTTGGCAGGCCTTCTCAATGATTGAGCTCACCCCCGCAAGGTTTATGAGACAAATGAACTCACCACTGAACTATCCCTCCCCAATCCTGGATTTCTGGATTCAGGCTAGAAGAGATACCTAAAACCATGTATAGGCAGTGTGCCTTCTAATTTATTCCATCCATGTACAAATTAAATAGGGCGTCCTGTACAGGCCCATATTTCAGGAGGTCAGCTGGGGAGGCAGCCCTTGGCAGATGCAGCTGGGGAACCACACCCCACCATATATTCGTGTCCTGTATTTGGGATAGGGAGATATGGTCACCCTAAGAATAAATGTTGTTACTTGAACCAAGGTATGTTCTGTATGCACCACCAGTAGAACCACATGTTGCCCATGCACCGCCTCGATGGCTCATCAGCTGGGCAGCACCTGGATATTTCGGCTGCGTCTACACGTGCACGCTACTTCGAAGTAGCGGCAGTAACTTCGAAATAGCGCCCGTCACGTCTACACGTGTTGGGCGCTATTTCGAAGTTGAAATCGACGTTAGGCGGCGAGACGTCGAAGTCGCTAACCCCATGAGCAGATGGGAATAGCGCCCTACTTCGACGTTCAACATCGAAGTAGGGACGTGTAGACGATCCGCGTCCCGCAACATCGAAATAGCGGGGTCCTCCATGGCGGCCATCAGCTGGGGGGTTGAGAGATACTCTCTCTCCAGCCCTTGCAGGGCTCTGTGGTCACCGTGGGCAGCAGCCCTTAGCCCAGGGCTTCTGGCTGCTGCTGCTGCAGCTGGGGGTCCGTGCTGCATATACAGGGTCTGCAACTAGTTGTTGGCTCTGTGTATCTTGCACTGTTTAATGAAAGTGTGTCTGGGAGGGGCCCTTTAAGGGAGCGACTTGCTGTTGAGTCCGCCCCGTGACCCTGTCTGCAGCTGTGCATGGCTCCCTTATTTCGATGTGTGCTACTTTGGCGTGTAGACGTTCCCTCGCTGTGCCTATTTCGATGTTGGGCTGAGCAACGTCGAAGTTGAACATCGACGTTGCCAGCCCTGGAGGACGTGTAGACGTTATTCATCGAAATAGCCTATTTCGATGTCGCAACATCGAAATAAGCTATTTCGAAGTTGGGTGCACGTGTAGACGTAGCCTTCCTGGGCAGCAGCCCAAGCACTCAGCTTACAGGTGACACTGTAGATAGCATAAAACATTATTATTTGTAACAAGTTTCCTTATTGACTCCAGGTTTCACGCTTTATGTTATTTTCTTAGTAAACTGCTTCATTCTGTTTGCTACCTCTTTGATCATTTAAAATGTACTTTGTCCTATTTAATAAACTTGTTTATGTTTATAATATAGTCCAGTTTCTGTAATTTCTAGCTGGAGCGTGGAGCTAGAGGGTGGGTATAGTTTCCTTCACATTGATGAAAGAGGCGCATTTCATATACTTTTGGATTCACGCCCCAAAAGGGAAGGGGGGAACCTTTGCAGTCCAAACTAAATCCCTTAAGAAGAGTGCTCCCACAGCTGATCTCAGTGTCTGTGTCTGCAGCTGGCTGTTTCCCTGCTTGTGTCTCAGCAAGACCACAGGAGCAAGGTCCCAGGCTGACTGAGAAGGTAGGTTCAGTGGCATCATAAGCATCTCAGTTGGCATCCCAGTTCCAAACTGTTACAGTGGGTTCTAAAATTGGTTAGTACTCAGATTAAGCTAAATATCTCCAAGAATTTGTTCCTTAGTCAGATTCCCACCTTTCTCTCCAGCAAAAATCCAAAGCCACATCTACACTACACTGCCCTTCCAGAAGGGGCATGCCAATGAGCAAAGGGGAACATTCAAATGAGATGCATTTTTAAATATCTCACACCTTATTTGCATATCCCCATGGAGATGGGGTTCGTTCTGGAGTCTTCTGGAAGGTGGGTTTCCTTCTGAAGAAGCCCCGTCTACATGTCTGCTTTTGCTTCCAGAAAAGGCTCTTCCGCAAGCAAGCTCTCACAGGAATAAGCAAATGAGGGATGAGGTATTTAAATCCATGCCGAATTTGAATGTTCCCCTTCGCTCATTAGCATGTCCCTTTTGGAAGTGCGGCACAGTGTAGATGCAGTGTGAGAGATTAGAATGGAAACAAGGACAAGCCACCTTGCTGGGGATTTTTTAATTTAAATTTCTTGTCTAAACAGACACTCCAGGTTGTTTCTCTGGTTTTCTACTCTGCAATTAGCCTTTTCTCATGTGCTCTGATGCCACCTCTAAGTGATGCATGCCACTATGGCCTATTTCTGGCATCCCGACATTGTTCTGTTTTGCCATAGAGCAAACTTAGCTGACTCTAGCAGAGTCTGATAAGAGATGTTTCAAGGATAAAAATGTCTGAGGCCTAATTCAGATGTAAAGTGTCAGTCCATTGCTTTACTGCTATAGGGGAATCTGATCCTTGCCCTCTAGACTGCATTTTGCTAGCTATTTTTCCTCACTGGCTTAGGACATCCTTGTGTGGGAAAAATATATGTATTTTTCTTCATAACTTACAAGGTGTGAGCCATGCAGTTGTGAAATGTAAGCAAAGAAAGAGCACAATGCTCAGACACTGAGTATGTAGACAATAACTGGATGCCTCAAACGACCTTTCGCAGTTGTACTGGATCTCCTGCTAGTTCCAGCTACTTGCTTGCTCTGTATGCTTTTGTCGTATCTGTTGGAGTCCTTAATGGTGCTTCTGAAGACCTAACACTTGTACTAGAATCTATTATAATAATTTGTCTCCTGGCTGTTACCATAATTACTCTAAATTCTGTTGCACAACGGGAAGAGGGACATTAGGTTTATACAAATAAATACTACATGTCATATTCTAACACAAAAATCTCCTGCTTTCCCTTGCTGCAGATTAGTTGTATGGTATTTAACCTTTAGAAGTTTAGAGGATGCCTCATAACAGAGAACTTCCCTTTGTCCTTCTCTCCTCTGCTGATGCTGATAGTCATTCTGAAAGGATATTTCCATTTGCTTTATAATCTGTTAACAAACAAAAGAGTAGAAAACAACATTTCTGGGGAAAAGGTACTGTAGCTTAGTAATTGCAACGCAAAACAGTCAGTTTAGATATATTAAATTCACTTAAAACAGTGAGTTAATATGGACACCAAAAGGTCATTTGGCCAGTTGTTGGTTAAGACTACTGTACGCTGCACTATCACCTCTGAGAAGACAAACCAAACTTGTCATTGGGGTAGAGTTTATACTAAAAGTGTTTTTATTTACATCCACCTTTTGCCTGATTTTAACTTCCCATTAGGAAATGCTGTTTGTTTACTGTGTGATGCCAGGCAAGATTCTGACATTTTCGTTCTCGCTAGAAAACATCTTACTCAGCAAGTAGTCCTTTTAAATTCAGTTGGACTATTTGTGCAGAAATATGCTCTTTAATGTAAGTAAGGGAACATAGAAATTAAGGATGAAATGTGCTGATAGGTATCCAGACCAGGCCTAAACAAGAAAATTTAGCTGGTACAGCCACAGCATTGCAGCTATACTGGCAAACCATCCTAAATGTAGATGCAGCTTAGACTAGCCAAAAAAAAAAAAATCCTTTTGTTAATACTGATTCTCTAAGTGAAATAAACTTTGTCAGCCTAAGCACCTCTGTGCCAGGACAACTTCATCTAAAACAGGATGTTTGCTGGCATTGAAGTATCACAAAAAGTCACGCTCCTAGCTTCACTATACCAACAAAAATTTCTAGTGCTTAGTCCTAGTCAGTCTTTTTACTAATGTAGAATTGCTCCCTACCACAAGTTTAATGTTTTTTTTTCCAATCCTGTTGTTAATGTTTTTTTCCAGTCCAGTTTTTTTAATATCCATCTTTAGTATTCATTGAACTTCACTACATAAAGGACATATACATACTATACAGTTTGTACTAAGTATAATGCAGACTTCCAAATATCTTTTAAGTGGCACACGAGATTTGACCAGTCACTAGTTAGGACCTGCTGCTGTAGTTTTATGGTAAATATGAGCAAGGGTGGGCAAATATGTGTGATTTCCTGGGAGAATTGTATATGTGTTGGGAGGGTTGTTTTGTGCTAGGAGGTGTGTGTTGAGTTGTGCAGGTTGCAAATGAAATCGGTGTTCTGCAGTGAAAGGCTGCATGTGTTTGAGGTTATGCTGTGTAGTGTTGTGGGTAGTTTTGAAGACCTACCGCAGCTGGGCCCATTAATCAACCAGGCCCAGAGTCTGTCTCATACAACCAATGAAATTGTTGGATGCTAATTAGCAGTAGAGTAAAGGTGTTGTGCGGTTAATTGGTGTTGTGTTACCACTGATATCACAGTGGTTTAGAACTCTTTGCCCATGCTCTCACAGGGGAGTAATTCATATAGTTAAATTGGGTGACAACTTAAAAATTGGATGGTAACAGACTACTGTACCCAGTAATGATAAAAAAGGAGTCCTCAACCATACTTGTCATGTTTCCATCACTGTAAATAGACTGAACAGAGAGTCTAATTGTGCCAAACATGTACCAACAGGCTTCATATGGGTTTGTACCTAGCATGGCTAACCTATGCCATCACAGTCAGTGCCACCACAACTATACAGCTGTTTAAACTCATGCTTATTCTCATCAAGCTAATGCAAATATGTGTGCGTACATAAGCTGGAAATTTCACCCCTTGCTCATAGTGTACACATAGGTAGTAGTAATCTTGTCATTAATCAGAATCTGATATTGATTCAAGACATAAAAACAGCTCTTTTAATGTAACGGTTGTTTCAAAGATCGATATGCTAAATGGTATGAAAAACAGATTGAAACAAATATTTTGATAGCACTGCGATGATGAAACATCTGCAAAGTTTCAGAAACACCCAGAGATCCCAATCTAGGAAAAGACTTGAATCCACACTGAAAATTAAGAACAATCTTAAGCCCTCTTCTTTCATAGTGATGGCTTCCCAGATACTCCTGTCTCAGGTCCCAGATACTTCTTCCTAAAAAGAACAACTCATACCAGAATAACACATTGCACATCCCTCTGTGGAGAAGATGAGAGAACCGAGAACATGTCACAAATATATATTCATAGATACTACCGTGAAGCTTATGGAATAAAAACCTATATAGAATAGAACAAATATTTGAATTATTGCTTGTTTTAGCCCACCTAGGAATTGGCCAAAGTAACATGTTCTGTTAGATTGAGAATATTTTCTCAATTATTTCTTCTGAGACACTAACTAGCAAATTCTAACCTTCACAGGATACCAATGGTCAGTGTGCTAGAACTACGCAAGCCTTTCTTCATACACCACTACCAAGGACAAGTGAAGTTCAAGAATTTTTCAAGCTATTCTTTTTGTAAATCATATGGAAGATAAACTTTGGGCAGTGCTTACTGTCAAAAATAAAGTATTCTTAGAATCCAAGCTGCCAAAATTTCCAAAGAATGCATGTAAACATTTCACTTCTAACAGCGACAGCTAAATGAGAATGGCTTGTTCATTACTTAAAAAGAATATAAGAGGCACAGATGAGTTAGGAATGTAAATTCCTCAACAAATGGAAAGCATAGTTGGTTTTATGTGTGAGACATGTAACTTTTTTTTTAATTATAGCAATTCCCTAAAGATGCACATAATGAAAAGGCAAGTCTGTGTTTTGTTGGTGGTGATAGAAGCATGCTTTTCATGGAAAGATAGAAAACAAAAATCACTGTGGTTAAATGAAAATAAGTAGCACAAAAATTCATTTCTAAACACTACAATGATAAATGCTGGCAATAGGTTTTAAAATAAATGTATCAGCCATACATGAAGTTACTGAGGAAAATATGTTTTACTGATATATGTATGGAAATGCACTGATTATACTTTAAACTTACGTAAATGGGGTCTCTGGAAATATCTGCATTGTACGTGTTCTGTACAATTATTCAAGGGTTTTTCAAAAAGAACAATAAAACAAAATTGGGGATGGTAGCCTCTCTAACGAGCTTTGATGCACTTAACGATCCCTATGAGGTTACCGAAACTCCTGTTGTTTCAGTGAGACACTTAACTTTCATGAAAGGTGAGGAATTTACTGCACTGCAGCAAGAAGTCTTTTTGTTTACCTGTGGATGAGTTGAGGCATGCACAGTTTAAGCTGCCCAAGGCAATGAGAGTACTCCTTGGTGCGTCTGGAGTCCTATTCATTATTTACATTCCCAGGCTGTTAGGGCACTTGCAGCAATGTCACACTAACCTCCATGAATTCTTGATTGAGGGATAAAAAATTAACAATCAGATCTGATAGGGGTTGAGTTAGTTTTAAAACAATTATGTTGTAACGGAGCTGTCAATTTCAAAGAAACTCAGGGCAACATTTAATGCTACAGGATTCCTGTCAGAAAATCATTCCCCTCCCCAGTTCCCCCAGCCCTGCACTGTCAATGGCTGTTCAGATTGTTGGGTGTCTGCTTATGTACCATCAAGTGGCTGATTTCCCATTTTGTAAGGCTGCTGGTTTTGTGCAACTCTGCTCATTTAGAGTGTCCAAACATCCCTCCGCCATGGAAATGAGATTCAGATTAAAATTTGAGATACACTTAACTCAACCAGGTAGTGTCAGTTTGCCTTTTTAGAGAGACATTAGACATGTGGCTCTAATAGCTACTCTTCTCCCTTGTTGATCTCCCCATCTGAGTAAGGAATCCAATTACCTGTGTTTGACTTTGTAGGATATAAGGATTCCTGGGTATATTGGCTGAAATTGGCATCCACAACACTGCAGGGATAACAAACAGTCTGAAATAGCTGAAATCAAATCATAGGTGACAACCTCATTTTATTAGGCTGTGGAATAATGATGATGATTATTCAGATGAACACAAGTGAAAAATAGAACTCTCATGCGGTTTGCTTCTTAGTGACAGCGCAAGTGAAAATTGCCTGTGACACCAAGTTGCAGAGTAGCACCAGCAGCATTTTGCCGATGATTATATTTTGTTTCCTGGGCTCCTTTGAAAGTTTTGTTGTTGTTGTTGTGGATGATGTTTTGGGGTGAGGTTGGTTTGGGGGGATTTGTATTTGGTTTTGAGTTCATGTTTCCTTTGTTTGGACAAGGGGGGGAGCAAGGATGTTTGCTTTCCTGCAGTCAGAAAGTTGGCAGCCCTAGGCTGGCTTAGTGTCATGGGATATTTGCAAATGCCCCTTCTGTCTAAATGGATACTCAGGACATAATCCAAAGCCCATTTACATGAATGATGCTAGTTCTGTCAGCTTTAATTGGGCTTCTCTTTGATGTAACACATCGGTCCACTCCAGAACTGAGGCCTAAATAAGAAAATTAAAAAAATTAAAGCCTGGCCTTATTTTTATTTTTATATGCAGCTTTCCTTCCTCAGATTTCAAAATCCTTTGCAAACATGGTCAATATCATTATCCCATTTTATACATGTGAATACTGAGGCACAAGGTGGTGATGAGGTCTCACTGTCAAAATTACCCAGATGGCCAATAGGAGAGTTGGAAATGGAATCTGAGTCTCCTGAATTCTGTTCCAGTTGATCTCTTAGCCACTGTGCCTCCCTCCACAGTTAGAAGGGAGGATTCTGACTTAGGTTACCTCTGCATCTTCATAGTTTGTCCTTTTAAATGTTTGTACATTTTTAGCTGGCTAACCAACTTATTTTTGTAACTTGGTGGGATTTGGGAAGAGGCTAAATGATTCCTCTTTGTCTTGTTCATTTAGCAATATGGATTCACAGTCTTTCAGTGGAAAAAAGTAAAAAGTTAGTTTTCAATACTGATGCCGAGTTTTTATCTCTTCAGTGGCAGATAAAGGTCCAGGTTTATAGGATTTTGCCCAAGCTGTCCTAGAGCTTGTACAGCCTGTTGGGAAAGATAATAAGATCCTCTTACTCAGTAGGTTTCCATATTTGCTAAGCTACGCCCTGCAGCAGCTGTGAGGTTGATCCCTAATGGCTGGCTTAGCCTGTCTAGTTACACAAGGAAACCATTTGGAACGTTTAAAAAAAATCCAGAAAGTTCCTGAGGGTGCTCCAATTTCTTTGAGACATTTTACTGTTTTGTTTTGTTTGTCAGAAATGGTGCTTTATTTCTGAAACTCCTGTCCCATGACCCTTCATTTTCTCAGTATAAAAGACCTGAAGGCAGCTGAGCACTCTGCTCTTTCCAGTGTTGGCAGGTATCTTCAAGTAATGCTTTGCTTTAATATTAGATCAGAGGTAAAAGTTGGAGGTTGTAGCCAGGTCTCTTTAAATAGTCTATAGTAATTAAGAGACCCAAGGAATTAAGGAGTAATTAAGAGTCCCAAGGGACCCAAGGAAGCTGAAAAGAATAAAGTTAGAGTGAAATGGGTTCTCTGGGCAACAGAAGAGTTTTCATTGAGGTCAGCCATGATTTTGTGAAATGTAATTAAAATATTTGTTCACAATATGTTGGTTATTTTTGCACTGATAAACCAGGTGCAGACAGCCAAAGACAGAGTTCTAGTTCTGACTTTTTTACACCAGTGTAATTCCATTGACTTCAGTAGAGTTACAATTTAAAAGAAACATGTAGATAAAAAAAAAATCCAAAGGATATGACTATTCCTACAGTATTTTTGAATCATTGCACCTGTTCTTAAGTTGCACAGTAAAAATAATTAGATAATAATTATATAATAAATATTGTATAATAAATTAAACATTACCATTAACAGGAAAATCTAATAAGCTATGTCTACACTTAGAGAAATCTTTAAAATAGCCATGCTAATGGCCATTTTGAAGAATGATAATGAGGTGCTGAATGCATATTCAGCACCTCATCAGCATGCCGCTGATCCCAGCACTTTGAAATTGCCTCTTTTCGCTCCTGCACGGCTCATCCAGATAGGGGTCCTTTTCAAAAGAATCCTGTCAACTTCAAAGACCCCTTATTCGTATCAGCAGATACCAGTGTAGATGTAGCCTGTTAGATCTTCCTGTTAATGGTAATGTTTAATTTATTATATATTATTTATTATATATTTATTTTCTAATTATTTTTACATTGCAACATAAGAACAGGTGCAATGATTCAGCAGCTAGGAATAAGGAGATTTTGAAGTTAAGGGGGTCCTTTCAAAAAGGACCCCCTTCTGGACGAGCTGTGCAGGAGCAAAAAGCGGCAATTTTGAAGTGCCACAGCTGACAGCATGCTAATGAGGCGCTGAATATGCATTTCAGCACCTCATTAGTTTTCTTTGAAATGGCCATTAGCAAGGCTATTTCAAAGATTCCTCTTAGTGTAGACATGGCCATAGTGTGCACTATAAACATCAGGCAATATTGATGATGTAGGAGTAATATTATCATGGAGAACGGAAAATGCTGCATTTTTCAACTTTCCTGTTGTATTAGAGTGGCTTCTTGCATTTATGTTTAATAGTTTTGAAAATGGATAGAGAAAAAGAAAGAAGAAGAAATCTGGAGCCATTTTGTTTCTGTGAAATCATTAACGTCACCCAGTTGCTTTTCCTTCAGCTTATTAATGTTGCAGGTTTCCTGACTCAGTAGTTCAAGCACACTCAGCCTTAACCATACTTAAGTTCATTGAACCATAAATACTCAGCCTGTGGATCTAGTAGAGTTGAGCATATTTAAGAAATACCTTCTGGAAATCAGTATAGAGAGACAGTGAAAATCACTGAAACACATTATCTATTAAGTGGCTGCAAATCAAATATTTAGAATTATCCTGTTCAAATAACTGGCATTACCATTATGTTCCCTATGTTTCCTCTAATAATAGTGCTAATGAGGCCAATGATAAAGCAATAAAAACAAAAAATGTGACCATCATACATCCATAGCCAGATGGGCCACTGGGCAAAGTAGGGGAGACCTTGGTCTGTACCTTATAAGGAGAGGGGCTTCAGGCAGAAGGAGTGGAGCTGGTGCAACCAGCTCTCTGCGCTATCCAGACCATGCTTCCTCTCTAAGATATCTCTGCTGCCTAGGGTGCTCCATGCATCACTCTGGCAGTGATTTAATTGGTCTGGAGCTCTGGCCAGCACTGCTGTTGAAGTAGCCATACCAGGGAGTTCCAGGCCCTTTTGTGTCACTGGTCCCCAGCAAAACGGTTCCCTTTGCCCCCGCCCAACCTGCTCGTATATTAAAAACCATAAATAGTGTTTCATAAATAGGTTTACATCACATTTCTCTTCCATGTAAATTCTCACTGAAACCTGTAAAAGTAATTTGCTTGAAATTTCTGGATGTAAATTTCTGCTGTGTCACAATTGCAGCATTTTACACCGCTTTTAATTATCTTACAGAGCTGTACACATGTTTCAAGGTAGCAGGGAATAAGGCCCTCCAGCTTCCCTGTTTTCTGAGTATTGAGTATAACATTTATGATCACAGCAGTGTGCGAGTGCTCACTCCTCACAAATAGGCCTTGAAATTCGTTAAAATGTCCTCCCAAAATATACTGAGATAGTAAGTTAAATCCACAGACAATTTCAGTCCAAATGGTATTTAAATACTTAAAACCAATTGAAAATTGGAGGTAGCATAGAAGTTGGAGGTCAATCTTAATTACAGTTGGTAATTTGTAACCCTTTTGGCAAAATATGTATGTATCATATATGTAAGCTAGCAGTGAAGTGCAGTAAGCTGGGGGTGAATAAGAACATATTCTGTATTAGTTTAGGTATGCAGTGTATAGTCAGCAATTATTCCAACTTACTTTTCTTTGCTATCTTTTCTGTGTTAAATAGTTTCTACAAAGGAACAGATAGGTCAGATTTCATCAAGAATCAAACAAGCCTCAGAATAAACATGTGCAGCCATACCATTTAATCCACAATTGAAGATGTGGTCTGGACAATAAGTAGGCATGCAAAAGGCAGGCTTCTGGATAGTGTCTGGTCAGGAAAGGTTATAAAAGTTCCCCTTTATATAGTTTGGTCTTCTGAGTTTTTAAAAAAAATGAAAAAAAAAAAAAGAAGGGATATAACTTCCTGTTAATTCAGCTGCCCAAATTTGGTGCAAGTTATGGTACTCTAGGACAGCTCTAATTTCCTTAGAAACCCAGGCATGAAACTGGCACCATTATGCTGTAGAAACAGCAGGGAAGAAAGACAGATGTTGTTTGTACACAGTGAAGCCTGTGGCTGTTGTGTCTTCACTGATATTTGCAGTAAGCTATCTCAGTTAAAGTGAACATAGATACAACTACTCAGGTTGCATCAAAGCTTCGACTGCAGTTTGGATGTTGCCTCATTAGAATTACAAGGATCAAATGCTCTTGTGCTCCTGAAACACCAGTTCTGCTTAGCTTTGTATTTTGAAATTTATGGAATACAGTCTTTAATTTGGTTGAAAATGTAATGCGGCTCTTAAAGAATGAGGGTTTTTGGTAAGTGTTCTCAGTAATGTACATATATTTAGAGTATCGGACATAATTCAGTGTATTATTTTTACTGCCCTAGGAATTGGTAAATATTTCTTGTTATAGTTTAACATTCTACAGATTAAAGGTCTTTTAATATGCTTCATTTGAAAGACTATAATAACCCAGTGGTGTCAGTGATCTGTGGATAATGGACAGTAGGATACTTTTGAAGTGGCAGAACATGTTGCAGAGTTTCAAGGTTTCCTATAAGCTCATATATTGGCATTGAGAATATAACTGCTCTGAAGGAGCCTGTAAAATCTCAGATTTCAAACCCATTGACTGTCACAGTTCTCTGAAAATAAAGCCCAAAGGTGTTGAACATACAACTGAGAGTCAGGTATAAACCGACTAATGACAAGAAATTTAGTGCTAAGGATTGGAAATGCTTTTAGGTAGGTGTCTGAAGGCACAGTGTGATCTTGCTGTTCTACTTTATATGTGCAACAATATTCAAGAGAGTACAGCAAGAGCTCTGAAAGCGGTAAAAATATTTGGTCTGATTTCTGACTTATGCTAAGGTTCTTTTACAGTCCTCTAGCAGCAACAAGGAGTTTTAACACTGCATCCACTTTAAGGATCCACTATACATTGCTACAGTGATATAAAAAGAGCACCGATTCTTAATTTTCCTAAGGATGTACCTACAAGGGGGTAAATTCAAAGCTTTTTGATGCATGTCAAGTAGTTTGTCGCACAAGTTGCACCAATAGTGTGGTCCACATTGGGGAAAGGAGCAGGTATTGGGATTCAAACATTGCAAATACTGGGATATTGTGTTGGATGGATAAAATTTAATATTTCCTACGTACTTTTGTAAATTATTTTAGCTGTATTTAAAGGATACATACACAGATGATGACGCGTAAAGGATGGGCTGTAAATAGCTTTATTATGAAAACATAGTCTACGTAGACTGAAGGATGCTACTGTACTGTGTGTATGAAAACAATAAAACCAATGGAAAAATATGATCTCTGTGTTTGGAAATGATTGAACTAACCAGTCTTATATAGTCAACTATGCACAAACCTTTAATTCCTGAAAAGTGCAACAATAAGAATATTTCATATACAACAGTCTGGCATTTAACAAATGTTGGCTATGACGTCCGAGAGCTCAGCATGGTTCCAAGCAGCTGAACAGGCACATTGTGGAACTTCTAGGGTGCTACTGTGGTTGAATTAGCAGAATAATGATATATACTGTGATCCATGCAAATGGGCAAAACCTGCCTCTGTATCATGACTTGAAAAATGTTACGGGATTTAAAAACAACAAGAAGTCCTGTGGCACCTTATAGACTATAAGATATTTTGGAGCATAAGCTTTCGTGGGCAAAGACCCTCTTGGTCAGATGCTCCAAAATATCAGTTAGTCTGTAAGGTGCCACAGGACTTCTTGTTGTTTTTGAAGATACAGACTAAGTCGGCTACCCTTCTGATATTTGTTATGGGATTTGCTGTTGGAAGTGTGCAAGAATTGGTGTGTAGCAATTGCACATACATGAAAAAAAAAACAACATAATTCAGCCCGAAGCAAACTTAGTCCACTTTGCAAGAAGACTCCATGGTTTTGGATACATATAAAGTTAAGTAGGCAGTGATGGGTTGTGTCATATGTACACAAGCATTTACAAACTGGATTAAAAAAGCCTGTGTCTATAAGCTTTGAATATTGGAGCTCTTTTCCAACTGAGACCTTTAACATCAATTTAATATTATTTTCTATTAGTATCCAAAAACGTGCAAGTTCTGTTTTAAATATCTTTGCTACTGCCACCTCTAGTTTCATCTTTATTGACTGCAACATGTACTGCACTGTAAAGAGTGATGACTGCTGAGAAATAAGAGGATATATTTTATTTTATTGCTTATATTTGAAGGCTTGTTTTCTTATAGAACAGACCAACTGTTTGTGGAATGTTCTATGTATTTATTTTTTGTATTACTTTTTATTTTTCCTTCTAGCGTTAAAAGATTAAAACCCTTTGTTAGACTGGGATTTTTGCATCAGTTAGCACAGGAACAACCACAAGTAGCTTTAGCCTAGCACAACACTTGCACATGGCAGTAATATGTTAACATCTGTTCAGAACAGCAGACGTACAATGACCTTGGTGTATCATCGTTAATTTTCCCCAAAAAACAAACCAGCCAGAACTATTGCTAGTAGAAACAATTTCAAGAACATCAGCATATAGTCAAACTTATTTAGTCTGTGACATTGACTGAAGGATCCTTGCTATGCTGGCTGAAACTCATCAGGACCATAACAGAGAGAGCCTTGCCTTGACTATGTACTGTAAAGGTGTTTAGCACACTGGAGGTAGTTTTGCTTTTTCCTAGGGTGACTGGACATCTTGATACTATCAGGACCAGTCCAACACTAGAGTCTTTCCCTCATATATGCAACTATATGCCATCCAACACCCCCATTGACTCTGAAAAAAAGTGTCCAAATTTTCACACTCACTTTCTGGCCACCCTACTCACCCATGTTGAAGGTGGAATGAAGCATGTTGACGTAAGGAAAACCTGGACTAGGTTTTCAGAACATCTCTAGGCAGTGACAAAGATCTGTGTCTTCCTTTCTATAGAATCATAGAATTCTATGGCTGGAAGAGACCTCAAGAGGTCACCAAGTCCAATCCCCTGCCAAAAGCAGGGCCAGCCCTAACTAAATCATCCCTCACAGGACTTTTCCAAGCTGGGATTTAAAAACCTTTAGAATGGAGAGTCCACTACCTCTCTAGGTAACACATTCCAGTGTTTCATCACTCTCCTAATGAAATAGATTTTTCCCCGCTAATATCCAGCCTAGATCTCTCCCACTGTAACTTGAAACCATTGATCCTTTTTCTGCCATAAGTCACAACTGAGAACAGCCTCTCTCCATCCTGCTTAGAACCCCTCTTCAGGAACATAAGAACATAAGAACATAAGAATGGCCATACTGGGTCAGACCAAAGGTCCATCCAGCCCAGCATCCCATCTGCCGACGGTGGCCAATGCCAGGTGCCCCAGAGAAGGAGAACAGAAGACAATGATCAAGTGATTTATCTCCTGCCATCCATCTCCTGCCCTTGTTCTGAAGGCTAGGGCACCATACTTTATCCCTGGCTAATAGCCATTTATGGACCTAACCTGCAAAAATTTATCAAGCTCTTTTTTAAACCCTAATAGAGTCCTGGCCTTCACAGCCTCCTCGGGCAAGGAGTTCCACAGGTTGACTGTGCGCTGTGTGAAGAAAATTTTCCTTTTATTAGTTTTGAACCTACTACCCATCAATTTCATTTGGTGTCCCCTAGTTCCTGTATTATGGGAAAAGGTAAATAATTTTTCTATATTCACTTTCTCCACACCATTCATGATTTTATATACCTCTATCATATCGCCCCTCAATCGCCTCTTTTCCAAACTGAAAATTCCCAGTCTCTCTAGTCTCCCCCCATATGGGACCCGTTCCAAGCCCCTAATCATCTTAGTCGCCCTTTTCTGAACCTTTTCTAATGCCAATATATCTTTTTTGAGGTGAGGAGACCACATCTGCACGCAGTACTCAAGATGTGGGCGTACCATAGTTTTATATAGGGGAAGTATGATATCTTTTGTCTTATTATCGATCCCTTTTTTAATAATTCCTAACATCCTATTTGCTTTACTAACTGCCGCTGCACACTGCGTGGATGTCTTCAGAGAACTATCCACTATAACTCCAAGATCCCTTTCCTGATCTGTCGTAGCTAAATTTGACCCCATCATGTAGTATGTGTAATTTGGGTTATTTTTTCCAACATGCATTACCTGACACTTACCCACATTAAATTTCATTTGCCATTTTGCTGCCCAGTCACTCAGTTTGCTGAGATCTTTTTGTAGTTCTTCACAATCTGTTTTGGTTTTGGCTGTCCTGAACAACTTGGCGTCATCTGCAAACTTTGCCACCTCACTGTTTACCTCATTTTCTAGATCATTGATGAACAAGTTGAACAGGATCGATCCCAGGACTGACCCCTGGGGAACACCACTAGTTACCCTCCTCCATTGTGAAAATTTACCATTTATTCCCACCCTTTGTTTTCTGTCTTTTAACCAGTTCCCGATCCATGAAAGGATCTTTCCTCCTATCCCATGACCGCCTAATTTACATAAAAGCCTTTGGTGTGAGACCGTGTCAAAGGCTTTCTGGAAATCTAGGTATATTATGTCCACTGGGTGCCCCTTGTCCGCATGTTTATTAACCCCTTCAAAGAATTCTAATAGATTAGTTAGACATGACTTCCCTCTGCAGAAACCATGCTGACTTTTGCCCAACAATTCGTGCTCTTCTACGTGCCTTGCAATTTTATCCTTTACTAGTGTTTCTACTAATTTGCCTGGTACTGATGTTAAACTTATCGGTCTATAATTGCCAGGGTCTGCTCTAGAGCCTTTTTTAAATATTGGCGTTATATTGGCCATCTTCCAGTCATTTGGTACCAAAGTGGATTTAAAGGATAGGTTAGAAACCACTGTTAATAACTCCACAATTTCACATTTGAGTTCTTTCAGAACCCTTGGGTGAATACCGTCTGGTCCTGGAGACTTGTTACTATTCAGCTTATCAATTAACTCCAAAACCTCCTCTAATGTCACTTCAGTCTGAGTGAGTTCCTCAGATTTGTCACCTAAAAAGGCTGGCTCAGATTTAGGAACCTCTGGTGATTATCAAATCACCCTTCACTCTTTTCTGCACACTAAATAAGCCCAAATCTCTCAGCTTCTCATCATCGGTCTTGTGCTCCAGCCCCCTAATCATTTTGGTTGCCTTCTGCTGGACCCTCTCCAATGAATCTACATCCTTTCTATGGGGAGGGGCCCAGAACTGGACACAATACTCCAGATGTGGCCTCACCAGTATCAAATAAAGGGGAATAATAACTTATTTAGATCTGCTGGAAATGTTCTTCCTAATGCATCTCAATATGTCTTCTTGACTACAAGGGCAAACTGTTGACTCATACCCCGCTTCTCATCCAGGTCTATTTCTGCTACTCTGCTGCTTACTGACCACCAACCACACATTGCACCATTTTGCATTACAAACTGCTAATATATATATATATATATATATATATATATATATTTGAATTATGCATGTGAGGAGATTCTGGTGTATATGATAAAGGCCAGATCTTCAGCTTGGGTAAATTAGTGCTGCTATGCTAGTTTGCATCAGCTGAAAATCTAACCCAGTATATGTAATTGCTCCTTTGCACAGTCCGTAAACCAGCTAACTATCTTACAAACAAGGCATTTACTTTAAATGGTTAACTCAAAAATGGCATACCCAATGCTTTTCTTAATGATGGGACAGTCTCTCTCTCTCTCTCTCTCTCTCTCTCTGTCTCTCTGTCTCTCTCTCTCTCCCACACACACACACACACACACACACACACACACGCATACACACACATGCCAAGTTTGGAATATAAGGAATGTCAGGCTTTCTAAAAATATAAATATGCATGTCAACTGCTGACATGACTGCCACTTTTCTCAGTACCTGCCTACCTACCTGTCGTGGCTCATGAGGCTCAGAATTATCACTCCCAAAGTGTCTTCTCAAAAATAGACTTTCAAAGTGAGAACTGCATGGTTTGTTGCAGTATCTCTCCAGACTGGCAGTCAGAAACCTCAAGAAAAAAAAAAAAGGAAAGGTAATTTTCGATACAATTAAAAGGCATTCCTTGTATGCACTGCCTTTTTGCTAATCAGCTATATGAGCAATCTATTTTCCTGAGTACCCAGAGAGGGTGAAGAGGTGAGGGCAAGGGGAGGATATGGAAATTCATTAAACTACTGAAAGTTTCCAGAGATGTGGACTTTCGTGGAGTTCTGAGCCACAGTTCATTGTTAATGGAGTTACTGGGCCAAGTTCAACATAATGTTTGACCTCTCATTTAGGAGCCTGATGATGTGTGAAGGCCTTGCTGTCAAAAAGGAGTGATAGTGATGCAGTTTTAGGGGCTAATGATTCCGCTGACCTAACGTCCTCGTGCAGCTGCTTTCTATTACTGTTGCTTAACTGGGACCCTGTAAGCTCAGGGGACTGACTGTATATAATGAGCTACCTGTGCAATTATGACAAGATGCTGGATCTGAATCTATGTACTTGTTGGATTCATCATGTTTTCATATTGTTCTGACAAAATGTGGATATTCCAAACAATTTGAGTTCATTGCTCCAGTTTGAAACGGATAGGGTGACCTAAAGCGTCAGTGCTGCTACGAGGCAGGAATGTAAAAGGATTGTTTCCTAGCTATCCCCTGATTCGGTAGCCCTTTCTGGCCTCAGCATTCTGTACCCCAGCAGGGGTTGCCAGCATGTGGTGAGGATTGACAAGGTTGATTTTCTGAATAACCCAAGATCAGGATGCCACTGGAAAGCTGTGTGTATATTCTGCTTACTTTTAGATTATTTTCTTCCTAGGAGGCTGAAGGAGGAAACAGAGCAAAGCAATATGACTTCCACCAGAATACACATAATATTTTCCATCAGCTCCCAAGACTTACTTGCAAAAGCATTGCTTACCTTCCTGTTCAGCCCCCCACACCTCACCCCCACATCCACTGGTGCCACAGTTCTCCATTAGTTTCACCATGAGACAGCTGACATTTTTCTCTTTGCTTATGTCACCAAAGGTCTCTTTCAGCTGCTCAGTAACCCATTGCCAGCTGCCACTCTGAAGCGATACTTGGCCCAGAATATGTCTGGAGCTGACTTTCTGCAGCTGGGAGATGAATCCTGCAGAGTCAGAGAACTGCAGTGCCAGGGGTCCTGGGGTACTCATTTTCAAGGATGTTTTCAAAACCTAAAATTGTCTCAACCAAAGAGTGTGTCTTGGCAGAAGCACTCAAGCAAACAGTTGCTGGCCATTACTGATTCCACGTTTAGGTCTATACCAAATATGTTGAGTCAAGGAACCATATCTACCTCTATGTACAAGGTCCAGCATCATGGAACCAGTCTTGACAGAAGACTCCAGGGACTACTTTGACAACAGGCTGAAGACCTGAGTTCCTGTAAGTTTTATGGTCTCTGCCAAGGCTATGCTGGGAGAGCTCTGCAACCCTATGGAACACCTGCCTGTAACATGACTGACTCTATCATTCCTTCACTGCAGTAATATTAAGCTTTATTTACACAGATGAATGCCACTTTTTTTGAAACTGGAGTCTATTTTAAAGAAATGGCAATCTGGATTTTGTTTTGGTCCATTTGTCAGCAATATGCTGAAAATTCTTTTTTTCCATAGTATAAACATGTCCTAGTTTTCTTTGTGGGATTTTTTGCTATAAAAAGATTTCTTGTTAAGCTTCACAATACACATTTGTGATCATTTTTTTAAAATGGTGATTCAAAGTTTAAGAATAATGTATATGAATTCTTCATCAAGGTTTAAGAAATACTATTGGTCAGAAATGTGCTTATATTTATTTATCTTGGCCAATTAAAATCAAAAATATGTAATCTATATTTGCAATACTGGTGAATGTTCAGCAAAAAAAATCCAAGTCTTTAGTTTTTTTAAATCCATTTTAACAATCTAAAGTTTTGAGCTTTGTCCCAGTGAAGGGGAAATAAAATGAGTCTCTTTTAAGTGGGTACAGTGATTGATGACCTGTCTAGTTCTGTCATTAATCAATACGTTAGTACAAACATAGTTTAGGTGATCAAACTACGTGAGTGAACATTGCAAATCGTCTTAACTTTGTGAAACTCAGTCCTTGTTGGGGCCAGATAAAAATGAAATTTGTGGTAGCTTTTCCTGTTGTAGTGACAGTTGGGTGAAAACTAAATGCCAAGGGGTCACCTTTGGAACATAGTAAGAAAGTCAGAATAAAGTGATTAATCATGAGTCAGCTAGTCAGTCAGAAGGTTTCTCAGAGCAACTTTTACATGTATATGCTGTGGAAGCATTTAAGCACATTCAAAAACAAATTTAGACTACAGGCTGAACCTCTCTAATCTAACACTCTTGTGACCTGACTGCTGCAAAATGAGAGCATTTGGTGAACCTAGGGGAGGTCAGTATTGTCTAGCAGCATTATCAACACTTCCACTTCTTAATGAGCTCTTAGAGGACATTCAGGGGTCAATTACAGCTAAATAACAGCACAGAACTCTGATTGCCAGGACTGATGGCCATAAACAAACTTTATGGGACCATGGGAAACTTGGCCACACCCATGATATGTGGTCATTCAGCTAACTGAAATCATGCCAGATCATGGATGTTGCTGGATGAGAGAGTTGCAGATTAAAGAGGTTCAACCTGTATTGCTTTTTTAGTTGTCAATAATTCCCATTAATTTAGGCTAAGTACTTTCCATGCACCATGTTTAAATTCTCATTATGCTTTTGGGTTTCTCAGGGTGTTTGGTTTTGTTTTTGAAATATTGTCACCAGTGGACTAAACTGCCAGGGATTATTTTATTGCAATAGAAAATTGACAGATTTTTTTCCAGAGATGCTGTTATAATTAGTACTCTCCTGCTGTTATAGCTAATAAGAATGAGCCAGAGATAATACAGGTAATTTATTTTTTTAAAGAAACTGAGGAAAATATAGGAAATGTTCACTATGCAGACAGTTTTATCATATTCCATTTCAAAAAATAACTCCAACAACTGAAGTACATTTTGTTCAATAGCATGAATGAAATGACTGTAAATCACTATCAGAGGTATGATCTATACCTAGAGGCACCAGATGAGGGACTGCTCCAGGCAAATGAATGAGAAAAAAAAGTTTGAAAGATCAGTCTTGCATGTCAGTTTCAGCACATAGGCAAATTCATGTGTTGGCAAACCTTGTAGTATAGCAATGATTAGATGTTATATAAGGATGAAAAAGCATGTCCAGAAAGCATTTTCTGAAAATGTTCAAACATTCATAAACCAAAATCTTCTTTTAAACATTCAATTTTCTTCAAATAAATAGCTACCTGTTCACATACCCTATCAAAATTGTGTCTCTGTATCCTCCATGCACAGTTTAATTAATATCACATAGCCACCCTGTTCCCCCAACACACACACACACACACACACACACACACCCCTTTCCTCAAATAGCTCCAGGGCTGGCTTTCTTCACACCTTTGTTTCAAAGGGACTACTGTCAGGGTAAGAAATCAGTCAATATAAATCTGCATTTTTTGGGTGTGAATACAAATGAATAAGTTAAGTAGAGAAAGGGGTAAGTAGTGAGATGGTAAAGTTTGTGGATGATACTAAACTGTTCAAAACACTAAAGACGCAATCAGACTGTGAAGAACTTCAAAAGGATCTCACCAAACTGAGTGACTGGGCAACAAAATGGCAAGGGAAATTTGATGTGGATAAGTGTAAAGTAATGCACATTGGAAAAAAATAACCCCAAGTATACATACAATATGATGGGGGCTAATTTAGTTACAACTAATCAGGAAAGAGATCTTTGGGTTAGTGTGGATAGTTCTCTGAAAACATCCATGCAGTGTGCAGCGGCAGTCAGAAAAACAAAGAAGATGTTAGGAATTATTTAAAAAAGGATAGAAAATTAGACAAAAGTATTTTACTGCCCCTTCATAAAACTATGGTACGCCCACCTCTTGAATACTGCATACAGATGTGGTCTCCTCATCTCAAAAAAGATATTTCGGCATGAGAAAAGGTTCAGAAAAGGGCAACTAAAATGATTAGGGGTTTGGAATGGGTCCCATATGAGGAAAGGCTAAAGAGACTGGGACTTTGCAGTTTAGAAAAGAGGAGACTGAGCAGAGATATGATAGAGGTATATAAAATCAAAAGCGGTGTGGAGAGGGTGAATAAAGAAAAGTTATTTACTTGGTCCCGTAATATAAGAACTAGAGGACACCAAATTAAATTAATGGTAGCAAGTTTAAAACAAATAAAAGAAAGTTCTTTTTCACACAGCACACAGTCAACCTGTGGAACTCCTTGCCAGAGGAGGCTGTGAAGGCTAGGACTATAAGAGAGTTCAAAGAAGAGCTAAATAAATTTATGGGGGTTAGGTCCATAAAAGGCTGTTAGCCAGGGGGTAGGAACTGTGTCCCTGGCCTCTGTTTGTCAGAGGCTAGAGATGGATGGCAGGAGACAAGAAACTTGATTGTTGTCTTCAGTCTACCCCCTCTGAAGCACCTGGAACTGGCCACTATCAGCAGATGGGATGCTGGGCTAGATAGACCATTAGTCTCACCCAGTAATGGCCAGTCTAATGTTCTAGCACAGAATCCTCCTTTTAACAGCAGGTATTGCATGTCTGGCCAACTCTCACTGCTTTTCATATGACCTCATACCTATTTAAAGTCAGTTCTTATATCCCACCTCAACCTTTTCTGTTCCAGATTAAACAACCTCCCTTTTAAAAAAAATTATATCTTTCCTCATTTTCAGAACGTTTAACATTTTTTGTTACTCTCTTCTAGACTTTCTCAAATTTGTCTGCATCTTACCCAAGTATGGTGCCCAGAATTAGACACAGCACTCCAGCTGAGGCCTTTCCATTGATGCGTAAAACAAAAGAATTACTACTTCCAACACTCCTGCTAAAGCATCCTAGAAACTGCGACTTATAAATGTCATAAAAGAACACAAGGAATCCTAAGGGTCAGGATGAACGTTTCCATTCCTGTTCTACAACCAAGTTCCCATCCCTATGTTAGAGCCTTATACCCTGCAGACATAAACACCAGATAACCATATCAGCCCTGAGACCTGCACTTGAGTTGGGTACCTAGGGCACCAGTAAACGGGATAATTTGGCTTCAGCTTCATGAGAATGCTAAGAGTGGCATTGAGCCAGTGTGCGCACACCTGATAAACAGCTAAGAGATAAAATCACTGTGAGGTTTTGCCCCTATTGAGTCTCACCAGGAACTTCAGCCTCAGGGTGCCCTGGATTCCCCCAGCTGGAGCCATGTCTCTTGTGGCCCTGGTATGGGGCAACAAGGATGGTACCGCCTGTGGCAGAAGGGAGGTAAGCATTCCAAGTGCCTTTTACTCCTTATATACATTGCTCTTTGATGTTTTTGCTTGCTAAAGTGTGCTGATTGTAGTAGCTGTAAAGTAGTAAGATTAATAAAGTAAACTATCCCTAACCAGCTCTGTGTTAGAAGTGAATCCATAATCCTGTTTGTCCTTGGCCCTGTGAGCTAACAGTAATGAAACAATGTAAAGTAGGGAATTGCTTCAGGCCTGCTGCAAAATATGAATTAGGCAGGGGTGAGCATGGAGAACGGAATGACGTAAAGAAGAACGGTTTTGCCTTGTGGCAGTGAAGTAAATGAGAAACAGTGTTAAGCTGGGAGACATATAACAGGGACCTGCTGTAGTCCTTCCTGAGTGTAGTGCTTTGCATTTGTCCTTATTGAATTTCAGACTATTTGTCCAGTCTATCTAGATCATTCTGAATGTTCCACTCTGGCTGCTACCAGCAGAAAAGCTGTGTTATATAGAACAGCTTTATATGTATTTTTGTTTGTTGTTTTGCACAGCCCCAAACGTTGAGATATTGCCCACATGCATCAAAACATATTCCAATAAACTAAGTTGATAGAAGAGCTGCCATCTCTCTTGATGCTAAAAGTTATCAGGATGCTTTGCTAGCACTAGTGATGAGAAGAAAAAATAAAAACAAGTCTCCCTGTTATATTGTCAATGCCAGTTCTGGTCTTGTAAATTGTTTTTCCTCTTTTTCTGTGGAGTTTGCCAGTTCTCAGAATTTTTTTTACTAATAAGCCTGCAAAATAGTCTGCAAAGACCTAGATTGTTTTTTGTTTTTGTTTTGTTTTTTTAATTTTACTGTATGTTATTCCTACTCTAAATATTCTTTCAAAGCCATTGAAGTTAAAAAGTTATGACTCGGTATGGAAAAAATACTCACTGAGTGGAAAGAACCTTTGGTTTGACATGATCTGAATTCAAACCCTTGCCAAATGTACTTACAGCATATTTTTAAATGACAATGTTTAGTAAGTTTCTGAAGAATACACCTAAGCGAGGCATAGCTCTGCATGGATATATGACTAACGTAGATAAGGAGAGAAAACTTAGCAAAGGTTCAAATTATTTAGGGAGAACTTACACTTTTAAAAGTAGACCCAGGGCTAGCAGACCCCCTTGGTTTATTCTCTGTCAATCAAGTAACGAGCTCAGAGAAGAGAGTTACATTTTGCAATACTTATGGGATAGAGTTTGAGTCTAAGGAATCTTTACAAGCTTTGTTTTCCAGCTCCAAGAATTTACAGAACACAAATTGCCTCATGAAGATTTTATAAGGTACACAGAAAACTGCATTTTACTGAAGAGGGATTTTCACAACAGTTTGGAAAGAGAGGCTGCTGAACTCTCTTTTATATTCAAATTCAGCACGTTAACACGTGGTTTGAACGGGGACGGGAATTTTCTAGCTCATTATAGGGACTCTTTTGCATACTTGGCTTTATCTAATTCTTGACTCCCCTGCCGCCCCCGCTTCTGCCCCCTGCTCTCTGATTTGCTCACCTTGATAATATTTTTCTGATTTGTCAGCCTTAATTACTATTTTTGGTCCTCTGTGCCTTAAATATTGAGTCTGTTCTGGTATGGCTACGATCTGAAGAAGTGGGGCTGTCTCATGAAAGCTCATCACCTAATAAATTATTTTGTTAGTCTTTAAAGTGCTAGTGGACTGCTTTTTTTGTTTTGATAGTATATAGACTAGCACGGCTATCTCTCTATTACTAGAAAACTTTAGTTTTTACATACAGCATAAACTGAAGTTATGCTGCAGTGCCCAGTTAAATGACTAAATAATTTCTGACTATTAAAGATTTTGAGTCCTAGAGCTTGAAATGGCTATGTTTTGTTTTGTTTTATCCTGTTTTCTTTTGTACTTTTAATCTTTAAAAGAGCATTTTAGGGACTTTTACACAAAAATGACATTCAGTTAAAAATTCAGTTTCTTGTTTAAAAACTCACGTATTAAGGGACTGCCATGATCTAGGTTGCGTGTGCAGCATTAATTCTGTTTGTCATAGAATACCAGTTTTAAATACAGGATTACATAGTCATAATTTGGCTGGTTTCAGCAAATACTTTAACTCCCAGTTTGTGCTAGCTCATGGAAATTTCAGCATAGACCAACTCATTCAGGTACCTATAGTTCATCTTTCCTTCAGTGTTGAAATTCCATGAAGTCCAGATTCATTATAAATGGACGACCCTTGCACCACTCAATTTACATTTCCCTCTGTATTTGTGATATGCCCTATATTTAGAACAGAAAATTACAGAGTGAATTTAACTCTTGCAGGCAGCAAATGTGACGTTTACAAGGAGGGTCTGCCATAACTCATGTAAACAAGTCCCTTTATTCTGGAGCCTGAACTTCCACATTGCTTCTACCAAAAACAATTAATTAATTATAGCATCCCTAGGAAACTAATGTAGGAGCATGTGGCTGTATATCCCTGAAGCAGTGTCATTTGACTAGGACAGTAAGCCCTCTCCTGCACTGCAGATTCTCCTGATGAAGTCACTGCGTCCTTAGATAAGACATAACAGATCAGGGACACAGCAAGACAGCAAAGAAGAATTTACTACCTCATGAAAATCATAGGAGTGAACAATAAAGTACTGCAAGTGACCCAGTCTGCAAAGGAATACACCTCCCATCAACAGTGAGACCAAGGGGCGGCAAGAGACATGTCTACAATGTGATCCTCATTTTTTGTCTGGCTATACCAATTAGCTCGTCAGGTGCTGAAGGAGCTGCCACTAGTTCTCAGAAGTCAGCAGATGTTACAAAATAAATTTTACAAGAAAGAGCTTCTTCACACTGACAATTTAGTTACAGGAAGAAATGTTTAATAAGAATTCAGGCCCATGGTGTTAGGGATTTTCAAGGATGTGCTCTAAAAGGGCTATACCTTGTGTTTTAGATATTTCATATTTTCCAAGTGTATTGTGAACAAAGACTGAAGCAATAACAGTTTTATTGGCAGTTTTGAATAGAGTATTATCATGAGGCTCTGGGCATTGAAGGCATGCATCCTTATAGGCTCTAATTCACAAAAGCATCTCTCTTCAGGATATCATCAAAGATTGACCTTGGTACTGTATCTGTTTCTTGATTGAGCTTGGTAACCAACCTTGAGTTCTGACTCCAGCCCAGCAGTCACCTAAGTCCCAGCCACTACAGTGGGAGTGCCCTACAAAAAACATGGTAATCACAGTTCTACTCTTCTGCTTCATTAGCAAATATGAAATAATTACCGGCTACCCTGGAGAGCTAACATTCTAACAGTCAAACACAGAAATGCAAAGGGAAGGTGCCAACGTGGTAACCGTTCACTTTAGGAAAGGTGAAGTTTTGCAGAATGTTTTTTTCATATATAGATAATCCCGGGTATTCACAATGCATCCATAATCACCTGGTTACGTTCCTGTATGTTATTAGATGTTTAATATTACATTAATACCTGCCATGGTGTATTATTGTTAATTAAACACTGGTTTGGAGAATGTTAAAGTATTTAAATGGAACATTTATATTCAGTGCCAAGTATATCATTATGGATTATGGGGTTTCATGTATAAATCATTTTTACTCATGTTACCACAGATACCTTCCAGGGCAGTAGAGTTAATCTGTGGGAGATGTTGCATTGAATTCAGCCTGGGAGACTATATTCTTGCGAGTCATAGGTATTTCTCAAAACAGTTATTTCACACTCAGTAACCTTTGTTGTCACCCTGGCTTTCAAAGTTATGCTTGATGGTCTTTTTCATGCCTGTAGACCTTGTTGGTCTGTCTCCCCTTCACTCTAATCCTAAAAAGCCAAGCAACAGAAGTGTCAATGGAAAATAAAACGGGGGGGGGGGTGGTTATTAACCCAAACAGAAAAGCACTTTGATTATCATAGAGAAAAGATTACACTCAGGTACTGGTATTGCATTATTCAGAAGAGTGTTTTCCATAATTAACTTTGGAAAGAGTTTCTTTTCATCATAGCATTACTTCCTTCAGGACACTTGAAAACAATAAGCAGGAATAAGTCTTTGGGCCCTTTTTTTTAAAATATATTTTCTGCAATGAATACAAAAATCACACTTTATATTCTTTGAAGAATCTGTGAAATCTTTTCTTCATATGACTGCAAAGTAGACACAGATTAATTTATTAATATCAATTAGCTATGCAATGTCTGGCTACTGTGCTTTCTTTTAATGAGTTAAATTCTCCCTCCATTTAGGCAAGCGCAACCCCATTTGGCTGGACAGAATTAGAAAGGAGAAAAGAACGTGGCCTAAGGGTCCCAAAAATGTCTCCATAGTTTATGTCTAGAGTATGATTGAAATTTAAATGTGACACATATAAATATAATTGGTCTGACTCTCGCATTAAGGGGACTTGGTATCACTGTGGTTTTGTAGAAGGGAAGTAAATTAGGTGTGTGGCAACTTCAAGTCATTGTCACATGTCTAGCATGGTGTAAAGTGGCATTTATGTGAATGAGAATTATGTCTGTGTGGGTAGAAACTTATGGAAATGGACATATCTCAGTACTAAATGCTTCACAAACTGGGGACTGATTAATACTAGGCTAGTAACAGGCTACAAATCTTTCTACTTTTAGACTTCTGACTGCAGCCAAGTTACTGATTATTAGTGGCAAAATGTCATTGCTGTGGCATAGCTATTGAGTGGCCCATAGCAAAATGAGCTGGTTGCTTCCATGTAGTTCCTAGTGCTCTACCATGACATTTGACATCCTTTGGCAGTCTCAGCAGGGAGACCAAGATTTGAATGGCCCTAAAAAATTAAACTTCCTGTCTCACTGGTAGAGATGACCCTGGGAGTACATTGTCCCAAAGATACAGAGGATCTAGCTCTGTTGCAGCCTCTGTATAACCTGTTACATACACCATCTGCCACCTTCTATGACACCTAATGCTGATTTAAAAAAAAATCAAAAGCTGGGGAGGGGGAAATGAACCATTTGGATGTATGCAGAATAAGTTTCTAATGTATGTATCTTCATTTCTGTCTAGAAATGTATCTCATAAATGGTCGAGGTCTAGAATTGTGTCCCTAATTGCATTTTTGCACTGCTTCTAAACGGGGAGTATTAATTTATTTTCAGTTTGAATCCCTTTAACTTTCTAAACAGGATGAGCTGAACAGTTGGATCACCACGTTAAATGACAGAAGACTCTCTCTTCTGCTCAAGCCCTAATGAGCAAATGATATCAGTTATTTTAAAATGCAATTAATTCCATTATCAGTTTGTGAAATCAATACTAAGGCATATTTCCTCTAATTTGCAGGTATTGACTACACTGGCTGTCAGCAAAGTAGAGGTAGGAAATTCTGTTTTATCCTGTTGGTATGTATATGTGTCTAGCTTTGTTAAATAAAACTGACTGTGGGTCATAGGTACATGCTGCTGGATGTTAGGTAATGAGTTGTGGTGTTGGACTTTGCCTTGTTTTGTGTTTTAAATGAAGGAGTTATCAGGTTGCATGGTGTGGGGGTCATGTAAATTGCATCAGAATGTTTCACTAGCTGGTCATCTGTCTCTATAATCTATATTGTGTTCCAGTTTTGCAATTGTCATAGCTATATTATAATTTAACCTCCTTCCAGGAAATTTATTGTTATGGGGCTTCTACTGGCTGCTAGTATAGCATTATAACAACAGTCTCTTGAGCACAGTCTGTAAGAGCACATCCTTTCTACTAACTGCCTCTATCTTATGCTACTCACCTTTTCTTACTCCAACAACTTACTTTTCCCTGTGTTCCACATGGCAAGAATACAGAGTTTCTTCTATAATTCATTTAATTAGGCAGCATCCACTTCTCCCCCAAAGTCCAAATCTATCTCCCTTCACCCACAAGTGCGAGACAAGCTGATTTGGACCTTGGATCCTTGAAGTCAGAGTACAGCATCACAGGATAGTTGAGTTCAATGATGGCATTTCAGAGGTGGTACATTTTGATACTGTTCACAGCATGCTCATTGCAGACAACGACTCTGTTTAGGCAGTAGCTTTTCACTGTCATAGATTAATCTGTTTCCGCCCCCCATGTATTTGTGACTGATTTGTGAGCTTCTTCATTCACAGGGTAGATGACATTGGATAACCATATTCATTGGGGCAGGATTGGAGTCAAATGGAAATTGCATAAATTTCTAGCACTCTACATATGAAGTTCAAATCCGCACTAAAATGTAAAGTTTTATTATTATACTACCTAGCTATATTGTTAAGGGGATGGTTACTAAGTTCACTATTCACTGCTTCTTAAGCTATATTGTTATATGTGAATGATTAGAAATACTGAAGTTTAATTTTGGTTGGTGAGAAATGTGTAAATTTATGGCAAAACAGATTTTGAACTGTGAATTTTGTGCTTCATGAAATCATGAAAATATTCTTCTGATTACATCTAAATGTCCTGGCTACAGAAATAGTATTTTCAGCTTCAGATTTAAAACAATTGTTTTTATTCTGTTTTAGAATATATTGACTTTCAAGGATTTCAGGAGAGTGTTTGTTTTTAAATTCCAGATAGAATACCAGTTATCCACCCAAAGACATAAAAGCCTCTGAAGTCTCATTCAGGGCTTTCAATCTTACTTTCAATGAATCAGTCCTTTTGATATTCTCTGTTATGTGTACATTGAGGAGTGAAGCTGAGAGAAATTGCACATTGATTATGTTTATCAGACATACAAACAGAGCAGCCCCATTTCCAGGAATTTCAATTCATTAAAGTTGCATCGATTTTGTTGGATTGAATAATTATTAAAACCCACTTAACATCCATAGAACAATTATGAGGTATTTGTTGTTCTCCTGTGAAGGTGTTAAATAAAGTGGTTCATAAACACCCTTCCACTGCATTTTATATTTAAAAATTTACAGCTAATGGTGTATAATTTAGATTTTTACATACAGAATGCTTCCATTTATCTGAATGGTCTAGGCAACATCTGAACGCTGTAGATGGCAGGTATATGAATAAAGGGAAGTGGTATTTTTGAGCTTTTATTTGGCCTGGGGAAGACACGGTGGATTCAGATAACTATGATTTTTGAAGAAACGGATAACTGTAATCAAACTGTAATTAATAACAAAAACAACACTTCATGACAGCGTCTAAGTTACAGCTGCGTTTCCATTTATTTCCGTGGAATCGCAGTCACAGTGCTTTTAATAATCAATTGACGTTTTTAATTCAGTGCACATTTACTGACTCATTTCAGTGTAATGTCAGTTGGAAGCTCAGAGTGTTTCTATGTGAAACTGGTCTTAGACTCACAGTAGGGAATTTGTGATGTTCTCCAAAGCTAATGTTTAACTGTTACAAAATGTCTAGGTGACTCCAACTGCTGCCGTCAGATAAATTTTTAATATGAGCCTTTGGTAAATCAAATGACATTATTAAAGGAAACAAACGCTCTACTAGTTGACAAAGAGCAAGGACACAAGATCACTTGCATGCGGTACACTGCGATATAATCCAAATTATTGTTATTTAGTGTTAAAGTACTGTATTTAGAATACAACCTGGTTGTCTTCCTCATCGGAATACTAGCTCTTTCAAGAGAGTAACCGAGCAGTATTTGCCGGATTTGGTCATTAATGAGGGGCCACAGTGATAGAAAAAAATCAAACTCTCATTTTGGTTTACTTTAACTTCGCTGATTTTTTTTTATTTTAAAATGTCTATTATGCAAACAGTATTTGCAGCTTTGTTCCTTGAATAAATAAACTATTTTGTTGTTGTTGATTTTGAAAATGTTCCCTGTTGTAGCAGTGACTCAGTGTAGATCTATGATCATTGCAGTTGCCCTCGTCAGTTTTGCTGGTTGATGCACTGGCAACATGTTCAAAACTTGTAGCTTAAAGGGTTAGCACTTTTGACAGTGGCATTAAATACAAACCTTTATGAACAATTTTGTACATGCTTCAGTTCATGAAGGAACTAACTAAACAGGGTACACTTATTACAAGAGAGTATAACCACAATTTGGGAATCAGTTAAGCCTGTATGTGCGAAAGTCCCATTGCAGACAAATTATGCTTAAGTGCATTTGACTCAGGGCAAAAGTGTTTATTATTATGAGAAGTCAGACTGAATTCTTTGGAACCACTCAGAGAGATAATTACTACACCTTTTAATAGTGGTTGCAAGACTGGGACCATAGCTTTTGAACTGCATACAATAGCAATTGTGAGTAAAATTGTGGTACCATTGAAGTCAATAGCAAATTTCACCCTTTGTGTTTATACAATAGACCGTGTAGTATGCACACAGTAAATCTTCAATTTAACAGACTAATGGGAGAACGGTGTCCATCAATGCTGCAAATCCCTTAAATCCAAATGGTTATATTGCATAACGACGCACTGACCTACTCAGCCCTTCACTCACTCCTGTCCTCTGGCCCCCGTTCCCTACCCCTCTCCTGCCCCATTCTTCCTCTCACACCTCTGTCTCCTTCTCCTTCTCCCAATTACCGGGAGAGGAGCTGCATGCTGACCTGGCTCCTTCCAACTCCCACAGCTCTCAGCACACTCAGCACTGCAGCTCCTCCAGCCCCAGCTGCTGTGGTGACCCCAGCAGGGTAATTATCCCTAAGGTAATTTTTTTAAATATATGTATTATATGTAGAGTTTTTCTGGTTTTGTCAGGTGTTGGTTTGGTGTTGGTTTCTACTGCTGGTGCACATCTGCATATTCCCTCAGTAGCAGTGCATGCAAAGGCAGACTGTCCCATGTCTTGGCTCTGTGCCTCTCACGGGAGAGGTTGGCACAACTCTTTGCTCCGGGGCGAGGTGGGACAGGGGTCTCCAAATACTCCTCTTGCCTGCAGTCACCACTCCTGCAGCTCCTATTAGCCATGAAGAGGAAGCCAAGGCAAATGTGGGGAATAGGGGGCCTGTGGAGAGTGCACACAGAACCATGTGCCCCCTCCACTCGCCGGCCCCCGCCCGAGCCGCTTCTGGACATGCTAGCTGCTTCCTGGTGTGGCAAAGTTCAAAGGTGGGAGTGAACCTGGATTAGCTCCACTGCACCACTACCTGGGAGCTGCCTGAGGTAAGCAGTGCCCAGACAGAAACTGCATTGTGAACCCCTGTCTACAGCCATGAGACTTTCCTGCACAAAAACTGCCTCCCTCAGCTGGCACCCTGAAAACCTCCTGCACCCCAACCTCCTGCCACAGGCCCAGCCTGGAGTCCCTCCCATACTTCAGACCTCTTGGCCCTCCCTGCCCCAGCCTGGTGAAGGTGAATGAGGATGGAGGAATGGGTGAGGAGGGTGTGGCCTCAGAGAACAGGTGTGGCAGGGGCCAAGCCTCAGAGAAGGACTAGGGAAGGAGTTGGGGTAAGAGCATTCGGGTTTCAGGAAGATCCTGGATAGTACTTGAATTAAAAAAAAATAATCTTTTGCTTAAAAAGTTTGCAGACAATTGTTGTAAGCCCTGAACGATACTGAGGCGCATTAAACAAGGATATAAGCTTTTTTTTTTTTTTTTGACCTTTTCACTAGGTTCATGCAATAATTCTTGCCTTAATTGTTTGTTACTTTGTAATATTTGTTTTCTTAGGTCTGTTGTCTGTTCTTAAAAACTGGAGATTAAACCTATGCAAAGTGTTTTCATATCATTTTGCTTTCTAAACAATTCATTTTTATTAATTTTCTAGGCGGTTGTTCTTGAACTGTGCATCCATGAAGATTTATGATTTGTTTAATCCTATTTTTAACCACAGGTTTATTTATCTATGTTCCTTTACTGGATTTTGCAAGGCTATGACACCCAGAAAAACTTGAAGGGAAAAGCTAACATGTTTTCATCTTGATTTAATATGTAAGAATGAGGTAAACAATATTTTTTCAATGTCTAAGTGCAACAACACAGCTGAAGAGAAATGAATATTTGTAGAAGGAGCTGTCAAGTAATCCAAATACCTTTCTTCAACATTTGAACACAGAGGTGCCACAAATACTGACAGAGTCAACCATTCAGGCAGTGTAGGCTTCAATGAATAAATTCTAAATTTGCCTACACAACATTTAGTGTCCTGTCCATATAAGTATTCAAATTACAAGCCTTTTGCAAATAATATCCTGTGCATATATATTTTAATAACAAATATATATATCAGAAATGGCTCAGCACTCTTCCACAATAATGCAATTAATGGGGCATGATGATGTCATTACAACATAGGCTTCAGAATAGACTACAATGCAGCTATTTATTTTCTAAATAGCCATAAAATGTATAGCATTTTGTAATCATGTTTCCTAATGATTCATGACTACAGTTCAGTGCTGAGGATGAAATTTCTCAGATCTGTGCATTTTTGGTAGTAAATGCATTTGGAAAAAAAAAACACATGAAATATTTCATCCAATCCTTTTTGAAAGCTGCTGAAGGTAGTGTTGAACAGACTCATGTGTTTTAACATGTCAAAGATCAGATTGGACAAACACTGTCAGGGACGGTCTAGATGGTTTCATTCCCCACACTTATGCATTGAGTCTAATTGTGGTGAAGAAAAACTAATAGACTAGGGCTACGTCTACACGTGAAGCCAACATCGAAATAGGCTATTTCGATGAATAACGTCTACATGTCCTCCAGGGCCGGCAACGTCGATGTTCAACTTCGACGTTGCTCAGCCCAACATCGAAATAGGCGCAGCGAGGGAACGTCTACACGTCAAAGTAGCACACATCGAAATAGGGATGCCAGGCACAGGTGCAGACAGGGTCAACGGGTGGACTAGCGCTTCCGGGGCAACAGCTAGCCGCTCCCTTAAAGGGCCCCTCCCAGACACACTCAGCCTGCACAGCACGCGGTCTGAGGAGCCATAGGCACACAGACCCCGGGCGCCGCAGTCATGGACCCCCAGCAGCAGCTAGAGGTCCACCCAGCCCTCCCGGCAGGAGCAGGGCTTGCCCTGGCCCATGCCATGTGGGAGGCAGCTGACTACCTTCTTGCCCCAGGGGAGGAGATGCCCCCAGGGCAGCAGGGCTCAACCCCTACCCCTGCAGCACCCCGCTCCACCCCCCGCCTCACACGCCGGCGGCTGTGGAGCTACCCCACCAGCACCGACTGGTGGGACCGGCTGGTGCTTGGGGAGTGGGACGACGACCACTGGCTCAGGAACTTCAGGATGACCCGCCAGACATTCCTGGAGCTGTGCCAGTGGCTCACCCCCGCACTCAGGCACCGGGACACTGCCATGCGGCGTGCCCTCCCTGTGGAGAAACGGGTCGGCATCGCTATCTGGAAGCTGGCCACTCCGGACAGCTACCAATCCGTGGGGCAGCAGTTTGGTGTCGGAAAGGCCACTGTCGGGGCTGTCTTCATGGAGGTAAGAGAACCCACAGGGGGAGGCCAGGGCAGGGCAGGGGGGCCAGGGCAGGGCAGGGCAGGGCCACGCACACCCTGCTCACCCCTCATTGGGGCTGTCCCATATGCTTTCTCTGCAGGTCGTGCGTGCCATCAACGCCATGCTCCTGCACAGGCTCATGAGGCTGGGGGACCCACATGCCACTGTCGCCACCTTTGCCACCCTGGGCTTCCTCAACTGCTTCGGGGCTCTGGATGGGACTCACATCCCCATCCGCGCCCCGCATCACAGTGGAGGACGATACCTCAATCGGAAGGGCTACCATTCTGTCGTCCTGCAGGCCTTGGTGGACAGCCGGGGACATTTCCAGGACATTTACGTGGGCTGGCCTGGCAGCACCCACGACGCCCGGGTTTTTCGGAACTCGGGCCTGTGCCGCCGGCTGGAGGCAGGGACCTACATCCCCCAGCGGGAGATCCCTCTGGGGGACACCACCATGCCCTTCTGCGTCATCGCAGATGCGGCCTACCCCCTTCGGCCGTGGCTCATGCACCCCTACACGGGCCATCTCTCCGCTAGCCAGGAGCGCTTCAATGAGCGCCTGAACCGTGCGCGCCAGGTGGTGGAGCGCTCATTTGGCCGCCTCAAGGGACGCTGGCGATGTCTCCTGACCCGCCTGGATGCGGGCCCCAACAACATCCCCCAGATTGTGGGTGCCTGCTGCGCCCTGCACAACCTCGTGGAGAGCAAGGGGGAGACCTTTCTGCAGGGCTGGGCCGCGGAGGCCGGCAGGGCACACGTGCAGCCACCTGCTGCCCCCAGTCGGCAGGTGGACCCAGAGGGGACCCGGGTCCGAGAGGCCCTGCAGGCCCACTTCGACCAACAGGCCGCGGGGTGAACTCTGCCCAGGCCCCCTACTGCCCGCCCCTTCCTCCCCCACACTCCTGCCCCAACGCCCACACCATGGAGCACCCCACCGCCCCCCCCTCCCACTTGTCCTGGACAAATGACAGCACGAACTTGTGGGTGAACGTAAACTTTCTTTTCGTCTTTACGAAACTTTTCTTTTCTTTTTGTAAATAAATAAATATGTGAAACACAAACCAAAAAGGAGGGACAAACGTTCAACCAAAGCATGATGTGCACAAATAAAACAATACAACAACAAAGCAAAGAAGTGTGCGCCATCAACAAAAATGAAAAGCAGGGAGGAGAACGGGGAGAACTATTTACATGGGGGGGACGGGGCAAACGGGGGCACCAAAAACAAACAGTCAAACTATATACAACAAGGGGGGGGCCACGTCCCGGGCCCCTCGCCCCTAGAGCCCAGCACTGGGCGTGCCCGGCCGGGAACCCCGCCGTGCCTGCAGTCTGGTCTGCGGCTGGGTGGGAGCAGGCTGCACAGGAAGGTATCGGCGCCGGCGAGTCTCAGGTAGCTCCAGGGGTCCCTCGGCGCTGTGGCCCTCGCGGGTGGGTGGTGGGGCGATGGCGGACGGCCTGGCGACGGCTGGAGCAGCTGGTGGTGGGGCTGCAGGAGCGGGCAGGGCAGGCAATGGCTCGGCCGGCGCGGCATGGGGGGCCAGGTAATCAACCAGCTGGTTAAATGTCTGCATATAGGCCCCCCATGCCTCCTGGCGCCAGGCCAGCGCCCGCTCCTGCAGCTGGAGGTGCTGCTCCGAGACCTCCAGCTGCCGGCAGAGGATGGCCAGCAGCTGGGGGGTCCATCGCCGCCGCCGGTAGTAGGCGCGGGATCCGCCGTCTTGCCCTCCACGGGGCCGGTCGTTCCTTGGCTGAGGGGCTGCCCTGGAGTGAGGGTCCCGGAGGGCTCTCCGGGACAACTGAGGCCTCGCCGGCGCTCTCTTCCAGTCCTTTGGATGGTGCAGGTGCAGGTGCAGGACACAGGAGAGGAGGGGGGAAAGAAGAATGGAGACAGGCGTTAGTGTGGGCCCCGAGCCGTGGCCTGTGTCCCCCCCGCCCTGTGCTGCAGGTTCCCCATCCCCGTCCCCGGGAGATGCTGCTGTGATGGATGGGGTTCAGGGGTCCCCCTTCCCTGCACCCCGTCCCCTGGTGGGAGCGACTCTCACTTCACCCCGCAGGGTCTGAGAGCAGGAGAGCTTTCTTAGGCCACAGATGCCCAGTTTCTCCCAGGAGTGACAGCACCAGCTGTCGGAAGAGACAGTCCTTCCAACCCGTCGTGGGGAGAAGACCCCAAGGGGGGGCGCCTCTGGGATGCAGCTTTCCCCCTCCTCAGGCTGGCTGCCTACCAGCTCTCCCTTCCCCTAGCCTCTACCTGTGGCCCCCGCCCTCGCCCCCCAGTTCCAAGCCAGCTTGGCTCCTCCCTCCTGTTTGTTCAGGGCAGAGGTGTCACCTGCCAGCTGTAGCGCCAGGATCCTCCTTTGGCCCTGGGAGCTCCTCGGCTCGGGTGGCTCATATGTAGCCTGAGTCTCCCTTTGGCACTCCCCCCACTCCATCACATGCTGCTGCTGCGGGGTGTCCCACCCCCTCCGCCCGGGGGCCCCTCGAGGTTCCGCTCCCCCCTGGCCCGGGGATGGGGCATGGCACTGTCATGCAGGGTGGGGGGGGGGCAGGGGCTGACGGCTGCAGTGCTGTGAGGGCCATGGCCCTGGTGTCCTTGAGGCCATGGCCATGTGAGCGTGTGGGGGGCCCTGGACACATCTCTGTTACCCCCGCCCCTCAAGCCCAGGGGTGTCCACCAGAGAGGGGTACCTACCTGTGGGTCCGCTCCCACGGTCCGGAGATCCCCGGGGGTCGGAGGCCCTGCTGCTGCTCCGGGATGGCAGGAGGAGGATCTGCAGGCTGGATTCTGCGGAGGAGGAGCCCCCCTCCTCCTCCTCCTCCTCCTCCTGCCGCGATGTCCCGGGGATGGCCTCCGGGGGGGGCCCCCGGGGTGCGGGGCTTGCCTCCGGGTCGGACTCCGGCTGCAGGGCCTGCTGGGGCTCGTCAGCCGAAGTGTCAAGGGTGGCTGGAGGGGAGGAGGTGTGCCGGGAGCCCAGGATGTCCCTGAGCTCCCTGTAAAAGGGGCAAGTGACGGGGGCGGCCCCAGATCGTCTGGCCGCATCCCAGGCCCGGGCATAACCCTGCTGCAGCTCCTTCACCTTACTCTGGACATGGTCCGGAGTGCGGGCAGGGTGACCCCGGGCAGCCAGGCTGTCGGCCAGCCGAGCGAATGCATCCGTGTTCCGCCTCTTGCTCCCCATTACCTGGAGCACCTCCTCCTCGCTCCAGAGCCCCAGCAGGTCCCGCAGCTCGGCCTCCGTCCAGGAGGGGCCCCGCTGCCGCTTCCCAGACTGGCAGGTCTTCTGGCTGGGCTGGCTGCCCTGGCTCCCCTTGGGGGGGTCCCCTGGGGGCGCTGGGGGGGCTCCTGGCTCGCCATCGCCCCTGTGTGGTGGGCTGAGGGCTGTGCAGGCTGCCCGCGTGTGCAGGCTGCAGCCTGCACATTGCCTCAGCTTCCTGCAGAGTCAGGGCGGGGGAGGGGACCTTTAAGGGGCCGCTCCACGCGGCCACCAGTGAGCTGAGGGGCTGGAGAGAGCGTCTCTCAACCCCCCAGCTGATGGCCGCCATGGAGGACCCAGCAATTTCGACGTTGCGGGACGCGGGATCGTCTACACTGTCCCTACTTCGACGTTGAACATCGAAGTAGGGCGCTATTCCTATCTCCTCATGGGGTTAGCGACTTCGACGTCTCGCCGCCTAACATCGAAGTTAACTTCGAAATAGCGCCCGACGCGTGTAGCCGCGACGGGCGCTATTTTGAAGTTAGTGCCGCTACTTCGAAGTAGCGTGCACGTGTAGACACAGCTTAGGAGAGGCACTTATCTGATTGTAGTGGATTTGGAGCTTGCTGTGCTCTGATAGTGTTAATGCAATGAAGGACACTGTGGATTTGTAATTACTGTACTCCAAATTGATTTGTATGGATTGTTCCTTACATGTTGCCACATTGATGTAGCTCTGTATTTGGGCAAATGTGTGCAATTCAGATGTACAGCATGGGCTCAGCTCACAAGCCCCCTTCTTCTAAGGGGGCATGTAAACGAGCCCAAGCATTGAATACCCAGGAGGTGCTGTGCTGCATATGCAGAACCTCATTAGCCTAACTCCCACCACACGAATTTCAAAATTGTTGACCTCAAAGCACCAGCAAGTCGTGAAGCCGTGGGCCCTTCAAAGTTCCCATGCCACTTTGAAGTGCCCTCAGCTACACAGCTTGCCAGAACTTCAAATTTAGCAACTTCAAAGTTCACATGGTGGAATCAGCAGCATGGCACTTCATTGCTATTCACCCCTGGGGCTCGTTTACATTCCCCCTTTGAAGGAGGGGGCTAATGTAGACAAGCCCCATGTTTTTCCCCATATTCAGAATAGAACACTTTCTGTTTACTAGGTGTGATCAGTTCACAAAAATCAGCTGCTGAACAAAAAACTCAAGATTGTGTTCTTAAATGACTAGAGTAGTTATTTACACCTGCACAAAATAAATGACTCTACAAAAATCTCTTTTTAGGTCTCTCATTAGACAGATGAGTAAGGACTCTAGTCTTTTACCTCTGATGTGTTCAAACTATTCTGCTTTCACACAGCAACATGAAACAAGTGGTCTGATTTCACTCTAAGCCCTAGCAGACATTAGCCAGCATCATGTGTATCACATAACTGACTTTATCTGTTTGAAGGTTTATTTCTAGCTCATGGTGAAATGTATTTCCAGATTATGCCACGTTGCTCATCCTGCTTTTTCTGGGACTATATAGCTGGTAGATTAAGGCTAAGCCAAATCCGGTTGGGATGAGGGTGTCTGGGATTTTTGAAGCATTTGCTCCATTTCCATTGCTGCTCTACTCAGTTATGGGTCATTCTCCTGTCTTTTACTACTGATGCCCCTGAATTCTTGTGCACCCATGTCCCACACCTGTCTCCCTGATTTGTCCCACATTGAATCCAATAGAGACATGTGAGCATATTCTGGTGTATGTTGTTTTTTTTTTTTCCAGTGACTTCTCAATACATGACATAAGAAAAAAGCATGTTTCACTTTTTTCATATATCCTCACATACAAAGTTTGTTTCTTGCTTTTGTGTTATTACCAGGGCCTTTAGTAATCTAGGAGCAGTCACTCTAAATCTCAGCAGCAGCAGCAACCATGGGCTCAGCCCCCGTTGGTGTCTGATGCCTCTTTCACTATTTCCTTCCATTTTTCCTTGTCCAGTGCATAGTGGCTTAGTTTCTGTAGACTAGCTCTGCACTGATCTACAGTATCATCTACCCATTCTCTGTGGGGTCTGCCTCTCCTGGTGGAATTAGTCTAAATCTGATTAAGTGCAACTTTCCTTCCTTTAAAAATCCACAGGGTCCTGCTGTGCATTTTGTAGTCTTCTGAGTTCAAATAACTTGAGTTGTTTCGGGTCCTGGCTTTTCATAGCATTAGCACTAATATTATAGCAGTGCACCTCCACTCCAGTCACTGGCATTACACTACATTGAAGATGGAATGGCACTGCAGAAAAATCAAATGTGTACTCTGGAGAAGAGAGCATCTCCTCTCCCTCACTGTAATATTCCAGCAACTGCTGAAAAACTAAGTGTCCAGATTCCTGTCTCTGTTGTCGAATAAATGATATGGTCAAATCCCGATGCTCTTGTGACCTACCTATGTCAGGGATTTCATTGAAGAGACAGCCCAAGTTTAATACCGTGAGGTGTTATTTCCTCAAGCTTTTATGCAAACAATGCAAAGGAAAACTTCTTTGACAGGCATTCAGAAAAAGGCCTCAAAAATCTTGGCATAATGTTCACACTTTGTTGCCACAACCTCCTCAACTTAAAAGTCAAAACTACTAGCATTTAAGATCAGTTCAGAGAGAAGGCAGCTATTGAATTAGACCTTAAGAAGCACTACAGAACAGCTCAGATATTTGTGTGGCACAAAACACAACAAAACCCTGGCTGGACTTACACTGCTATCAGCAAGGTCCTTCATTATAAAGAAATGTCATTGTGAGCACCCTTCCCTCTCCCCTCCCCTCCCCTCTTTCCTACACTGAAAGAATAGGTCAGACCTGGTGGGTAGCATGTTTCTGAAAAGGCCAACAAATGTATTACATTTTGGTCACCCTTTTGCTGCTGGGTTAAAAAATCCTCTGACAGAACTGACAGCTGCTTCATTTCTGTTGTAACTTAAATGTTTGTAAGGCACCGTGTACATTTATGGTGCTGTGTAAATATATTGTATTAATCATATAGTGATGGCATATGCAAGGTTTCATAAAACACTAATAATTGGTTCTGGGGACCATTCAGAGGACTTGTACTTGGTGATGTTATTTATTTTTACAGTAACATCCTCATCATGCTTGGCCCTGTACAGGCACATATTAAAACAGTCCATATTTTACTCCTGGGGGCATTCTGCACCAAAAACATGAAAAATTCTGTGCATAATTCAAAATTCTGAAAATCTTATTTGTCATTGTAACAATATATAATCATGCCAGTTTCAGTTATTTTGGTAACTTATTTCAAAGTACCTGTCAGCAAGTACAGTATGTCTGTAACAATACTGACGCACACAGCAATTCCCTAGGAGTACAGAGTTACAGGAGGACCATCCAGTTCCTGTTTCAATCATACTCTGGACATAAACTATGGAGACATTTTTGAGACCGCTGGGCCAAGTTCTTTTCTCCTTTCTAATACTGTCCAGTCAAATGAGATTGCACTTGCCTAAATGGTGGGAGACTTTAACTCATTAAAAGAAAGCACAGTAGCCAGACATTGCATAGCTAACTGATATTAATAAATTAATCTATGTCTACTTTGCAGTAATATGAAGAAGAGATTTCACAGATTCTGCAATGAATATGAAGAGGCCACATATACCTAAACCTCACATCCATAGAGCCCAACTAAGGGGTCCCTTGGTCCAAATACCTGCACTTTCTCCCCACTTAGAGCCCAGCTACAGGGCCCCTTTTCCCAGACACCTACGTTCCTGCTAAGGTATATACATGCACAGCCAGGCTGGAGGCCACCCACTTAAGTTCCCCACCTCTGAGGCTGTGACAGGGAGAGAGGAAATCCCCTGCCCAGGGATTGTAGTCGGGAGAGAGGTGCTTCTCACACAGCCCTTGCTCCAAAGATACTGTAGCAGGGGTTGGGGCATCCCTCACTTATTTCAGAGCTGCATGGCAGGGAGAGAAGCACCTGTTGCCTAGCTCCAGCCCCAGAGCTATTGTGGTTGGGGGAGAGGCGCATCTCACCTGACCCCAGAGCTGGATGTGCTGCAGGGAGAGAGAACAGGGAAACTCCTCTCTCCCTGTGGCAGCCCAACAGCAATCTGTACCCCAAATCTCTCATTCCTGTGGCCACACCCTCTCCTCATCTCGTCCATACCCCAACACTCTGCCCCTACCCTAAGCCTGCTCCTGCACCCTGAACCTCCTTGTCCCACCCCATCACACATCACCTCCACATTGTTGCACATAGAAAAATTCATTCCATACATGGATAGCAAATATTAGTCAGAACATTTCCAGGTACCATTATCCCCTCCCCCCAACTCTGAGCCAGAGACCCAGAGGGAGAAACAGCTTGCTCATTGGAACAGGTTTACATGGAGTATCCTGCATGCTGTCCTCTCTGTCGCTCAGGGCATGCTGGGAACTTCAGCTGCTGGGAACCTCTCTCACCCTCAGCAGTGCCCTCCACATGCAAGCTGGGCTCTGCTGAGTCCAGTAGCCTTAATGGTGACTAGCCGCCATTTCTGTGGGGGGAAAGGAAACGGCATACACAGTGTTAATTTCTGCAAAATTCTGCATTGCACAGTAGTGCAAGAATTCCCCCAACAGTGATATTTCAAAAGGTTCACCCTGTCAGTAAAGACAAAAATAAGAGGAAGGAACAGAAATTTGACTTGCTCAAAGTCCCACAGCAGAGCCAGGAATATAACTCAGGTATACCGAGCTTCAGACCTGAGTCGTGTTTCTGACTGTGTTTTCACAAGCATGCTACTTATAGCCCAGAACACATGAAAAATGGTTTGTGCGAGAGAGAGAGAGCATACAAACCCTTCTTTGAAAAACTGAGACCAACTTTCAGCATAATGGAAAAGTACAGTTTGGGCCTACACTGAGTTAAGCAATTTGCTTGCAGAAATTAAGGTTCAGGGCCCCCGGAAGCTTCATGGTCCTCTCTGCTGGGGACCACTTGGGTACGAACATGACCGCAAACCAGGGCAGTCTGTTCCCTTATTTTCCTGTTTCTATGACCACTCTGTTGTAGGCTTCTATACTTTGAAGCCACACCTTTGCTCAAAATACCATTCCAAATGACCACAATTTGGAATGTTGTTTTTCAGTGTTTTAGTGTATTGATTATTTGAATATCAGAGAGACAAGATAGGTTAAGTAATACCTTTTAGGGGCACAGCATCTGTTGGTAGAAGATAGAAATGGGTGCCTTCTCAAGACCTATAGAAGAGGTCTATGAAGCTCAAAAACTTTGTACCTTCCAACAAAGAAGTGGTCCTATTACCCCACCTACCATGTCTCATTTTGAATGCTCTCAAAGGCAAAAAATCTACTTTATGAATTTCTCCTCTCCTCATCCTTTTGTTTGTTTGTTTTCATCAGCTTCTTCCTCCTTGCTTCTTTACTGCCTTGATGTGCTATTACTGTTTAACAAGAGGGAAAAAAAAAAACCCTCAGGCTACCTCTACACTAGCCAAAAACTTCGAAATAGCCATGCAAATGGCCATTTCAAAGTTTACTAATGAAGCGCTGAAATACATATTCAGCACCTCATTAGCATGCGGGCAGCCACAGCACTTTGAAATTGACACAGCTCGCCGCCGCACAGCTCGTCCAGATGGGGCTCCTTTTCGAAAGGACCCCAGCTACTTTGAAGTCCCCTTATTCCTATTTGCTCATAGAACTAAGGGGCCTTTGAAGTAGCCGGGGTCCTTTCAAAAAGGAGCCCCATCTGGACGAGCCGCGTCAATTTCGAAGTGCCGCGGCCGCCCGCATGCTAATGAGGTGCTGAATATGTATTTCAGCGCTTCGTTAGTAAACTTTGAAATGGCCATTTGCATGGCTATTTTGAAGTTTTTGGCTAGTGTAGACACCAATGTGCAATGGCAGTAAAAAAAAAAAAAGCAAAAAGCATGTTGGAGTCTTTAAGAAAGGGTTAGAGAGTAAGACAGAGGATAGTTTACTGCCAATATATAAATCCATGGTACAACCACATCGTGAACAACACATGGAGGCGCAGTTACCTCATCACTAAAAGATCTCTTGGCATTGGAAAAAGGTCAGAAAAGGGAAACAACAGTGAACAGGAACATAGAGCGGCTGTCATATGAGGAGAGCTTAATAAGACTGGGCCATGGCTATGATAGAAAGTTGTAAAATTAGGACTGGAATACAAAGAGAAGGACAGTTAATTCCTTCCTCCTATAACACAAGAACTAGGGCTCCAGGGTGGGCAGGGATGGTATCCATATCCTCTGTCACAGCTGGGAATGGTAACAAGGCATGGATCACTTGATGATTACCTGCTCTTCATTGCCTCTAAGTCACCTGACATTGGCCACCGTAAGGAGACAGCACACTGGGCTGGATGAATCATTGGTCTGACCCAGTTTGGCTGTTCTCAATCTTGTGTTAGATCAGTTCATTAACTTTTGGATTGTTTTGTCCATAATAAAAGCACTAAACATATAATTTAAAATATGGATAGGCAGCAGGGCAGGAAATATTCTGATTTCCCCTTTCCACTACTAATAATGCAAATCCTGTGAAGCTGCAGTGAGAAACTAAAACTGCCTTTCAACTGTTAATTCAATGACCTGTTGCAAAACAAATGTATCCTCCCTACTTTTTCTGGTGAATGGATGAGTATGCAGTAGGCATAGTTAGAGAGAGAGTTTCGTTGCAGTGTTTGATATTTAGTAGTTTGTTTCTGAAATTCTGGCATAACACTGTTTTACTGTTACTCTTACGGCAGGTGTCACCTCTTGGCACTGTTACACATATTATAGCTTCTTTTTCATATTGTGAGAAAATTAGGTCTTGGAAGAATTGCTGTCCTGTTGGTTTTCAGATGCAGTTATTAAATAAGCTTTAGCAAATGACAAGGAAATTTGCTCTCACCGAGAGTCAATTCTTGAAGCAGTGTTGCTCCTTGGGGCAACTGGGCATTCGTTTTTGACTTGAGAGGATATCATCAGAATGCTGTTGCAGATCATAGCATTAAGGACATCTCTGGTTCCTTTGCCAAGCAATTTCTCTTTCAAGGGAAAGCTGACCTGCTAGGCTCCGACAATGAGCAGAGTGAACAATACTATGAATACCTCCCCTGAACAGAGGTTGGGCATAACTCCAAATGACTCTGTGGCTATGTCAGCACTAGAGGGTTTTGTTGAAAAAACAGCTGTTTTGTCAACAAAACCATCCAGATTCCCAAGGTGTTCTGTTGACAGTAAATAGACAAAACATAGCTCTTTTGTCAACAGCTGTATCCCACTCCCCAGGAGGCATAATGCCTCTGTCAACAGATCTCTGACAGAAAGCCAGTCTGGACATTCTGGGGTGCAGTGGAGGGCTCTCTCTACAGAGGGAGCTTCTGGGACACCAGGCATCCCTGTCTGCTGTGCTTCCGGTTGGCCATTTTGCTGATAGAATGGCTGGGCAGTGTGGCCACTCTGTCAGAGTGGTTCACTCTTGTGATCTGCTTAGTTTTCTGTCAACTGATTGCAGCCAGTTTTGTCAGAAGATATGTTCCAACAAAAACTTCTGTTGACAAATCCCTGTAATCTAGACATAGCCTCGGGCTGTGGCTACCCTGCCCCTTCCTTTTGGAAGAGGCATACAAATGTGGCCAATCAGAATCACAAATGAGGCACGAATTTAAATATCTCATGCCTATTTTGCACACTCACATGGGGTCTCGATTTCAGAAGAGCTGATTTCAAAAGCCAAAACAGCCGTGTAGATGGGGTTGATTCAAAAGGAAACCCTGCTTTCAAAAGCACCCTTCTTCTTACTTTTTTTTTTCCAGGAATAAGGGGGCTTTCAAAAGGAGGGTTTCTTTTCAAGTGATCCCCACCTACACAGTTGTGGCTTTTGAAATCAGCTCTGCCTGAATCCATATCCTGCATGAGTATGCAAATGAGGCATGAGATATTTAAATCTGCAGCTCATTTGCATTTTTAATTAGCCACCTTTGCATGTCCCTGCTGAAAGGGAGGGTCAGTGTAGCCACAGCCTGTGTGTTTAAAAAAAAAAGTGAGGGGTTGGAAATATCGGACCTAGTTGCTTTTGTTTTTACTAGTACTGGTTGAATATATCTTTTGTATGGTTGAATATATATTTTACATATATTTAGAACATGAGATGCATTTGTTTTCTCCATATTATAAAAGAGCCCATATTTAGAAAGTGTCCCATTAGCTCATTTGTGAAGTTATTTACCGCAGCTGGAAATTCCAGTTTTTGCTTTTTCACTCAGCAGCAGTTTGGGGACAGATTTAGAATGGTATTTAACACCTAAAGATGAAGACAGGAGGCTTGTGTAATTTACAAAGCTGTTAAATGAGTTAGGCACCTAACTCCCACAGCAAATCAATGGGAGTTAGGCACATAATCTCAACAACCACTTTTGTAAATTCCACCAGACATCTAAATACACTGACCCAAAGTTATGACTCAGTGTTTATTTAGAAGGAAAATAACATTTTTTTAAAGAGACCACTTAAACACTTTAAAGCATAAATGACTTCAGGATAAACATCAGTTAAGTACATTTGACCCCAGAGATTCCTGTCTGAGCATTTTCTATTCTGCATAGGATTATATTAGAATCTTAATTCTGAGTGCTCCAAGAAATTGTAGTGGTTTAACATGTGCATGGTTTGCAAACAGATTCCCAGATCATCTAGGTTTTACTGGAGAGGGGAAAGAGTCTTAATCTACATCCCATGACAATAGTCCTTCTGTGAAAATGGGTGTACAAGATTGGACCCCTGAAGTTGAGGGGGATATTACTGAAAACCTCCACAATCATTTAGAACTATGAAGTGTTAGAGACCAAGTCATAGTGTAGCTACTAATGTGAAGTCTAATTTGCCATATAAACAGGAGAGTTGTAGTGAAATACGAGGCTGCAGAGCAACTCTCTTGATCTCAAATAGTCAAAAGGTTGGCATGTATAATACTACAAAAATAAATGGTGTCAAAAATGTAGGAAATAATTGATGGTTTGGTGATTAGTTTACTGATAGAAGTACAGTACTAATAAAAGCTCATAACACAGGAAGGCAAATGTTTTGACAATGAAGTGGGTAGACATCATAAAACTTTTCCTTCAAAGGAAAGTATTAGAAATGTATTTCAACCTATTCAAATGGATGTGTTCTGCTAACCTATAGTTTACTGATGTAAGTTAGTTAAAACCCATTTTCCCAAAGAATATAATTTGAAATCAAATATTCTTTAGTTGCCTAGATAATAACATTAGAATTGTGACATATGGTTTAGGCCCAGCTGTACAAGGTTTTATTCACATGGATAATCTCTATTCTCATCAAGGCCCTAAACCCACAAAAGCAAATAGAAGTTCCTTACATTACTCATGCCAGTGATACTAGTCAAGTGCTTAAAATTAAGTTTGTGCAAAAGTGCAGGATTGGTGTTTTAAAGCTTCACTCCCACATTTTAATGGAAATATATTTTGAATATGAATATGCATAATGTAAATATGCTTTATGCAAAACAGGACACATAACCTGACATTCAAGAACTGTGATCCCCTGAGTGTGTATATTCTATGTGTGTGCTTGTATCATTTTTCTATTTGAAGTTAGAAATATGAAGTGTAAAACTGCTTATTAATCTAGAATTTCTGGAGAAAGCCATCAGTGGTACTTATGGGGCCTAATGGTCCAGCACTGAAGGCAATGATCTGTAAATGGTTTTGGTTTTTCTGTAAACCTAACCTGTGATTGGTTGTACAGTCTCAGGGGAAATTCTCTTTAAAGGATGGGAAGCAGACAATCGTTTTCTTTGGCAGTCTTTTGAAAACTGTCTCCCTACCATAAGAGGGTACACAAGAAGCTGTTAGACCCAAGCCAAAGGAAAGCTCAGATTTGTCTTGAAGGATTTTACCTGAAATCAGGACTGAGTTGAAAAATCTGAACTGTAACAATCTCTCTTAGGATAGGTCTACACTAGACCTGAAAGTTGATCCTTGATATGCAGTTTCGGCGATGAGAATTGTGCAGGTGGAATCAATGTATCTAGGAATGACTTACCTGGCTGTCCTGACACAGGAAGATGGATGGGAGAAACTCTCCTGTCAACTTCCCTTACTCCTCATGATAATGAGGGGTGCAGGAGTCAGCTGCTGAGCCCTGATCATTCAATATTGCATGTCCCTGCTAGGCATGCAAAAGTGAATACTGGAAGATTGACCAGAACCAGGTCAATCCTTCAGTAAATATAGATGTACCCTTAGGCTACATCTACACTGTGATAAAAATTGGATTTTATAATTCTGGGTTTTATGAATTCAATTTTGATTGTCCTCAGATTCCCACAAAGTCCAGTTAGTGCTGCCACAGTGAATTGCCAAACATTGACTGTTCAGCAGTGCCTTGTGGGAACCTATCTCACAGTTCTTTCAGTCCAAAGCTTTCTGGATTTTTTTGCTGGTTCAGTATGGGAAAAGAATGCCTCTCAAGTGGTTGGGGGTATGTGTTATAATCCTCCTACATTGTATTGCCCTCATTCACTTCCCATGGAAAGCAAATGGCCATTTTCTCTGAAGGCCTAGCAGCCATGTGGTGGGGTGAGGCAAGGGCTAGCACCAATGCAGAAAAAAAAGTCTCAGCCTCCCCTGTTATATCCAGTGCAAGGAAGAAGCCACCATCCTGTGTTCGGGCTAATTTTTCATGGGTAGATGCGTTTGCTGCACTGATAATAAAGAAATTAATTCAAAATGGGCCCAGGGGCCCACTTCAATTTCCCAGGTTTCCTGGTGCTGATTTCAAGTTCACAGGCTTCCTGTTATCTACTTCCTGTGCACCTGCAAAGCAACAGAGAGGGATGCAATTTAAAGACATGTTTTTTTCCATACTAGCATTAATCTGATCTTTTAAATTCAAACATTGACTTGCTTTGTGGGTGTGATATCGACCATAGTGCTCCCTAAATATCAACCTAATGGCATCCACAGTGAAGACAGTGACGTTGTAAAATTGAGCTAACTGCCTTAAAATTGACTTTATGTTAATTTGACTATCCTCACCTCCCCACATGCTCCTCACAAAGTTGACTTATTGCTGCCACACTCAATTGTGCAACATCAACTGTGACCTACCCCACAGTTCCCTCAGCCCCTGAAGCGTACTGGATATGTTCACTCATCTCTGACATCTTCCCACATTGCTTTTTCCTCATTCCACTCCCAGGTTGAGCAAATGTCCATTTTTCCCATCGGAAGGAAGAAAAAGTAAGGCATCCACAGAGATGGCAAAAACAGTTAACAGAAATCTTTCTTCTGTAACTGAATTCTCAACTATCCACTGACTGTCTCCCCCTCCCTTGATCACATCCAATTCCTGAAAATACAGGAACCCTGAAAATTTTGTCAAAACAGATATTAAAGTTTTTGGGAAAAAAAAAAAAACGAGTTGCTGAGGGGAGATTCTTGAGCTTTCCAGTGTACTATAAGGCTTCTTTGCAAAAGCTGTGTTCTAAACTGGCCATCCACTGACTGTCTCCGCCTCCCCTGATTGCATCCAATCACTGAAAATAACACAGGGACAGACTGTGTTCTCAGCTGCCCCTGCACCCACTCTTCCCTGCCTTAATGGGTACAACGATAGAAGTAAGAGGATAGAAAAGTCTAGGAAAAAAGATCATTGTCTTCCCTCTTCACTACTCAGACAGTACCAACCCAGAGATGGTAGTAAAAAATCGCATACACTGAATATATAACAGAAACAGAAATCTCAGCTGGCCCTCCACACTGTATTTGTGTGGGGTCAAAGCGTGAAGAGAGATAGGAAATAAGATTTTGTAACAGAAATATCACAACAGCAGGTGTCTGCAATGGACAGCAAGCCCCTGAAAATATTTTTGGCAAGGGGGTGGGCATAGTCTGCGGCTGCAGAGCCGGTTGAAATGTTGAAGTACTTTAAGTAGTCTCCCTGAATATCTTAGCCACTGGGGGAGACTTTGCCCCAGCAGCAGCAAGCCCCACTGGTCCCTTCAGTAGGGAGCCAATTGAATTTTTCTCCTGAATGTCTTAGCCACCAGGGGATACTTCCCCCACACTCCGCCAGGGGCAGCAAGCCCCTGAAAATCTTTCCCACCCTTGGAGCACTAACTGCATGCAAGCCAGGACATGTTGCTGCCTGGCAGCATGGTCAGCACTGAACAGCAGGCAACTCTTTTTATTGTGTTGGGGCCTACCCACATGATGTGGCCGAATGCGGGAAAGACCCTGACTGCGTGGCACAGGTGCAGGAGGGAGGATGTTTGCGCACAAATGTAAACCACTAAGAAGTTTCTTGGCCTCTTATGCAATTATGAACCCCACAACAGCCTTATTACCATGTGGTACAGCAGGGCAGCTGCTGGTGCCAGGCAGTGCAGAAAAAAATTAAGAGTGTAGAGTTAGACCCACGAACTCCTTGGTTAGATGTGTTCACAGTGCTAATAGGAACGAAAGGCAGACATACGTCAGGCTCTCAGACAAACATGAGCCCACAGCCACAGATTCCCTGGTCCCAATTTGAAATTCACAGTCTTCCTATTATCCAGTTCCTGTACACCTGGAGCACAGTGGCCAGGGCAGAGCACTGGAAAGCATTGTGGGTTACATAGGGAACACCTCTGGAGGCTAATAAGTTTGATTTTAAGACATTGCATTTCTACACTGGCCTTTAATCAGACTTGTGTCTTAACTGGTGTGTTTAGTTTATTTTAAATCAGCAACCTGCTTTGATCTGTATGCTTTCACTTGCAATCACTTAAATCCTTTTTACATGTAGTTAAAAAAACAAAAACACTTTTCTTTATTGTCAAACCCAGTGTAAATGTTACCTGGGGAAGTCACAACTGGGCATCTCTCACTGATAAAGAGAGTTCTATGAGCTCTCTGTAAAATTTTATACAGAGTAAGAGGGACTTATTTGGGGTTTTGGTCTGTTTGAGGGCTCTGCTCATCGAGGCTGTCAAGTCTTTGTAGCTAAGTCCTCCTAGAGCTGTTATCTGTGTTACTCTGCTGGAGGCTGTTACCCAACTCTGTGCTTTTGCTGGGAGAGGCCAAAACTTCTGGCCCAGTAGGATAGGATGGTGGTTGCACCAGCAGGCAGGAAGGTGGGCTCAGTGGTGTGATCATCATTGTGTGACAGACTTAAAGGGATCCAACCCACCACAGGGCCTTTACATTTTCTGAGCTTAGGACCTTAGTTACATCACAGTCTGGTGCCAGTTAGGTTCTTATATTATCTTAATTACTGTCATAGTTGTGTGTCAGCCTACAATTAGAACTGCCGCAGTTTTCACACCAGCAGCTTCTGTAGCTTTCATTAAAAAATGAATCACTCCAAATGTGTTTCAGTTGCAGACTACTGGAAGCATTCTACATTACAGTCTTGTTCTGTGTTCTGGGAAAAATCCAACCATCTTACTCCTTGCTGTAATACTATGGCAGAGTTTGGGTCTCTTTGGATTTTACAGCCTCCTCCCCCATTTTTTGGCTCTGGAATGCTATTTTTTTTCTTCTTTTCTTAATACTTTTCCTGCCTGTCCTTCGGACTCTTCAGGGTTGCTGTGCCCTGCTGGTAGCACACATATTTGGACTGCTGACAATCCCTGTCCCTATGGTCAGGCCTCTAATCTCAAAACACAGGCTTTGCTGGCAGTTTTGAGCGTTCATTTAACCAGATTTTATAAGCACATTCTATCCAAAAGGAAATATTCTTGCCCAATTCTGTAGAACTGTTTTGATAAAAGTCTCACTACGGATATGTTTCAGAATTCCCAAACTGAAGCTTTCTTCCAAAATGTTGTTAACCAAAGATAGCAAATGTTCTTGATCAGCTCTTGTAAGCAACTGCCACATACTTGCTTTAAGAGCTAAAGATCTATCGGTAGGTTAGCCATCAGAACTGAGGAGGAGTGACAGGATTTGACAGGCTTCTGAAAATAGCTAATGTTAATAAGTGGGCATGGAGTACTGATTACCTAGATATATACTGAATATAAGCGATCATTATGTCATCTGAAACTGGTCTACAGCTCCAAATACCTGACCCTGGAGCAAATTTGATCAGCATCACCAGATGCTGCACACAAAGTACTCACATATCTAACCAGAGGTTAAAGTGATAAGGTGACAACAGTGAGAATAAAATGACCTCAGACAGGCATCAACTCATTCAGTGTAATGAAACATTATACTATAAATGCATTCACATTGTTGTTTTGTTTCCCTGATTAGTTTTATGTCTGCATTCCAAGTGTTATGAGGTTTTGCTGCCTGCAGAGCAATTTTAACACATGTTGAGAAGGGTTTAAAGCTGCCATCTCAATCCTTCTCAGTCATTTTGTTGTGAATTTCCAGAGTATCAAGCTGTCAGAACTGTGGCTCTGTGTCATGCTGATCTTTGTGATACAAAGGGAAGCTGTAACTCTGAGGCAAAAAATAAAATTTTCCTAGGAAAAAAAAAGAGTATGCCCTAAAAATCTACAGGCTATGAAGCTGATCAAGCTCCTTTGCTCTGTGATTCTTACAGTAAAAATTGATATTCAGTGCATGTTGTCTGAAAGTTAACAAATATAAACACACTCGTGTGTACCTTTTCTATCACATGCTACACACAGGTAAGACCTGTTTTTGGTCAATCAAGGCAAGAAGATCAAGATGGAACCATGTACACATATGTTTGTGTGATAAAACTGGCTTAATGTTTGTAGGGGAGACATTTCCTATTCAACATACAGTAGTAATTTGATAGATCAGGACAGAAACATGCTGTTCCAATTAATGTGCAAATGTGTTCTAAACTTTCATTCTGTTTATCATGTGGATATGGGGGCATTTTTATCTCTTAGGTGTATGACATCTTAGTTTGCTTCTTGCTTGCTTACTATGGGAAAGGTCATGTGACATGCTACAAGCTGAGGGAATTTGGAGATAAATTCCTCAGCTGTCACACTCATCCTTGAGCAGATCTCAGGTCGGTGATAGACCTCTTTCTTCTGCAAGGATATGGTCAAAAGATGAATGTGATTTTAACAACGAGAGTACAGAGAAATCTGAAACCTCCCCACCGCTGACAGAAGTGCCACGCAGGTGGAGTAGGACAACCCCTCTCTCCCCCTCCATTCTTATCCCACTCTTTGGCAGGAGTGCCAAGCTGGCAGGATTAGAGGGGCAAGCTGCTGTTCCAGGGCAGCACTCTCTGGCAAGAGGGCCTGGTAGGAGTGGGTTGGAATGCCTGGGTGCCTATGTTTCCAAGGGCCCCCTACTTGGCTGGTGTCCTTGGGCACAGGCCTGTAGGCACAGTGGCTAATTTGTCAGGTGATAGCTCACTGAGACTGTCAGTCACAACCTAAATATTATTGGTTACTCCCGGAGGTGTAAGTAAGCCAGTGTGCCCCGGTGCACTACTCTGGCAATTGTGAGCCATCCAGCGCTCAGCTGCTCCAGGAGGCTAAGCAGCAGGCAAACCAGTTAGAAGGGCTGGTTGGGGGAGCACTTCCCCACCAGTTGGGGGCTGCTCCAGCCCTAAGCCACTCCCAGGGAGCCACTTAGAGGGCACACGGTTCAAGTCCCCCACCCTCCTGAGATTCAAAAAGCAAAGCTGCTTGTTGTTCTCCTTCCCCTCGCGGCTGATGTGCGTTCCTCTCAATCCTGGCTGGGGAAAGCCAGGAAGTAGCAGAGGAGTGAGTGACCCAGACAGTCAGTTTCCCTATCACTTCCTGAGAGTGAGGAAAGAAAACAGCAAACAGCCTCCTAGTATGACTTTGGGGGCAGGAGGGAGCTTGGGCCCCTCTACCCTCCCTAATAACATCCATGCCCCCCCCACACTCTGCATCCACACATATCCCAGCAGCACCTTCCCCTGAGCCCCTCCTCATACCCTCAGTACCCTGCAATGAGCCCCTCCTCACACAATCCAGCCTTGAATCTGGCACTCCCCCTGCACACACACACACACACACACCCATGGCTGCTGCCTAATGCCTCACACCTTCAAGCTCCTACCCTCCCCCCCCCCGACATCCCCACCTCCTACCCTGAGCCACCCCACCCCAACCACAGGCTCTTGCCTTCAGTCCCCCACACTTCACCTCACACTTACATTTCTTACAGGTACTGTAGCATCGCAAACCACCCCCTGCAGGCCTCTGTCCTGAGCTTATGCCCCCTCCCCACAATACCTGTGACACATTTCACCTCTGGTTACTATACTGCACAATTTGCATTGGAAATTTAGTTATTGCAAAACAAAAAAGCTGTAAACTAGGAAATAGACTAGCACGGCTTTCTCCCAGTTATTGAGAAGTCACTTTTGCCACTAAAGAAAGTGTTATTTGTGGTCGTTACAGTGGGGTGGGGTTTTGGTTGCTTCTTAGGTGGGGACATCATGTCTGTTTGGCTATTTGCAGTTGTCTTTTAGATCCATTGGTATTGAGCAAAGAAATCTATTTAGAGCAGTGATCTTTGACCACAAAAGTGCATAATTTCATGAATACCATTTAATGTATTTATAGGGACTTCATGTAAAAATTCCTAGATACCTTTTAAATAAAAATCAATAGAAGCATGGAAAAATAATGAGAAACATGCAACACTGATACTATGAATTAAGTAGCTTTTCCTAGGGTTCACCAGAAACAATTTCAAGTGTATATTATGACAAAGGACCGTTAATACCAATCTAAAAGCTAGTCTTCAGAAGTAAGAGCAATGAATCCAAAGGTACCACAGCCTGGATTCTTTACTGGTTTTTCCCACAGACTTTGATGAACAAGTGCACTTGACACTAATGTAGAATTTGGCCCATAGCAACAACAGACCACCTTGTTTTTGAAGGATAATCCCAGTTTCCCATTGTTAGCCATGGGGAAAAAACCACTGCCTTGCAGTGTTATTGATTTAGTCCCAAAATATTTTAAGTGGAGTTTTGACAACCAGGGATTCAGTGGCATAACTTTATTATAGGTAAAATTGTAATAGACAGAAATGCCTACATTGTGTTTGGCTCCTAAACAGAAAGGGGCCTTCGAGCTGCATTCCTTTAGTCATTTATTTCTGCCAAGATTTTTCACACTAAGGCACAACTAAGTGCACACCAGAAAACTTCAGTTAACTCTAATAACTTTTAGGTTTGATAGCTGCTAATGTTAATGAGAGCAACTGCCTCAACATAACTGCAAGATTCATTCAGTAAAAACTGCAGACAATGAGGGTATAGATAGCTGATCTCTAAATACACTCACTAAATCTTTAGTATTATGTCTTAGTTGAAACAATCAGTTATGCCAGTCATGGTTAATGTATATGCATAGGAAAGGCGCTGTTTGAATTGATGCTTAAACTTAGGCATATTGTGTGATGTGCAAGAAAAAGCAGCATGCTTCAGTGAAAAAGCTATCACATTAGTATGAGAATGAATACTAGATCTTATGTTAAAGTTCATTCCCTGTGAGAACTGTATACATCTGGAAGCACGAGCAGACAAAGCCTTGCTTGAGCCTCATGTAATTATTAAACATGCTGTACCTTCTTTCCAATCAGCCAGTCTTTTGTGTGCCTGTGTGGGGGGCAGATGGAGTTACTGAGCATTACAGTGGGCACCAACTAAACTACTGAATGCAAATTTGGAGAAGTGTGGAAAGATATAAAAGTGCTTTAAGACACAAAACTAACACTACAGCAGAATCCAACCACTGTTTCATAAAATATTTTCAGTGAAAACAGAGATGAAATAATAATATATCTATAGCAAACTAGTGACAAGAATAAAAGTTGATAATCTCAACTTTTGCTTTAGAAATCTGAACCAGGCACACAAAAACTTTATAAATGGAGCTGAACATTAATGTAAGATCACAAATAAAATGCCACACTATAAACTAGCACTATTGCATCCAATTCTTGTACATTTTCTTCAGTGGAACCTTAAAAGTGATTTTCCAATAACACCAAAAATCAATTGGAAAAAGACTATAAAGTTTTGCATTTGACATGTCTCAGAAGTTTTCTGAGCTAATTTACAGGTGAAATTCTGAAGCAGATAGGAGCATCTCTTTTCGTTTTCTAAAGGAAGGTCAGAAATATTGTCTTTCTTCCTCAGCAGGCTTTATGCACACTATACTTGGAAGGGCTTGTTGGGAAGATAAATGTCAAGGTGGTAAATGGCCAGACTTGTTCCCGTATTTATTGATACATTTAGATCCCTGGCCTTCTCTCTGTTTACATTTCTAACACGGTTCAGCTTTCTTGCACTCCATTAGACTTGTGCTGTATTCCAGGGACTGGGGCCAGATGAAGCAGCAGTTTGTCTGAAAAGGTTGCATCTGTGTAGCACGTGGGTCTGTGAAGGGGCTGCTGGTAACCCTAGGACAGCAGGGGAGAGGAAAATATGCTTGTGTTTCACCTAATGCCTACTCCAAAGAGGTGGGAAAAGCAGCTCCTCCCGCCCCCAGAAATATGACTCAGGTAGGGAGGTCTGCCTACTACAAGTCCCACCCACTTCCAGCTCCCTCATTTTGGCCCTATGACCTCTACTCCCAACCCTGTTTTTCTTTTGCACTGTCCCCCCAATTTGGGGCTGCAGATTTAGTGGATCCCCCTGTGCAGCAGGGGGTGGAGTGGGATCTTGTAGCTGTGGTCGGGCTTGTGCCTCCCCACATTCTGTCCCCAGTTTCACACAGCTATATGGAGGAATCCAAGAGTGACTCGCATCCCGACACAGGCCAGTGGAACAAATGAGAATGTCACAGGTGTGACATACACCATCTCCCTCTTCTCCATAAGAATAATTTCAGAAAAGCGTTGTCATTGCTCAGCTCAGGAGACCTAATGCTTGGAGGTCCCTGCTCCTCCTCTTGTTGCATGCTGACAGAAGCCACACCACTTTCGGTGACTGGACTCTTATTGTCTGATAGGGCTAAAATAGGAGCAACTGCCACTTTACTTGGAAACTGATCCCCCAAATTAGGAACTGAGTCCCAGTGCTAGATCAGTCATTACCATTGTGGTACTTTTTCTTATTGGGATCCCATTCAAAAAACCCATAATGCACATGCAACTGCCTCCAAGGAGGCTACCCCAGGTGTTAGAGGCCTTCAGCCAGATACACACAGCCAGTTATGCATCTTCTGCCATCTATCCCAGAAGAGATGATGCACCAGGGGTCATTCTAAGGCAAGTTCTGGAGGCAGGGGCAGGGGTTCTGCATTTATCTGCAACAGGGACTCAAGTTAGGGGTTGTAATGGCCAATTTGCAAATAGGTTACCAACTACACATAGTCTGCAAATTATTCATTCAAAGCCCTTGGCAAATACATCTAATACTTACAAATGCACTTTTTGAAATTAGAAATGATTTACAGATGATGTGCTCAAAGAAAGCACACCCTTTGTGTGAGTGTTTGATTTAAGAATAATCAAATAATCAAATATCAGAGGGATAGCCGTGTTAGTCTGGATCTGTAGAGCAACGAAGGGTCCTGTGGCACCTTATAGACTAACAGAAAAGTTTAGAGCATGAGCTTTCGTGAGTTAACTCACTTCTTCAGATGCATCTGAAGAAGTGAGTTAACTCACGAAAGCTCATGCTCTAAACTTTTCTGTTAGTCTATAAGGTGCCACAGGACAAATAATCAAAGAAATCAGTAACATCCATCATGGTCTGGCCTGCAAATTAGAGTTGCTGTATCTAAACTTCCTGTGGTTTCTTGCAGTTTTGCTAGCCAAGATACATGGTACGCTTATTTTGCTGGACAGCTTAGACAGATGGAGTTTCTCAGAAGCTTGGGGTAGACACCAGCTATAAAATAAAGCTCACTGCTTTCAAGTTATTAAACTCACTTTGCTGAAGGCTCCCAAATCACGCTCCAATCACGCCATTTTTTTCTTCTGTTTGGCGTTCAGGCATTGTTTATGCTTTCATGTTTCTGGGGATCATCAGGTGAAGCTAAATGCCTCTCAGCTAACTACTTTATAGCATGGAATGAATTTAAAAACCAAACTAAGAACACAGCAGAGTTTGGGCTATGCTGGCAACTGTCAGAAAAACAAAGTATCGGGAAGTAGGAATCTATACTGTGGGCAAGTGATCCAAAGATCAGACTGGATGAAGACACTCAGAGGATGGAAAGCGGCAGCTGTAAACTGTTCAAAGCTTACATCACACCACAATTCTCTAAATCCAGAGCAATACCATATCTTATGAAAATAGCAATGTTTCAGGAGACTTAGCCTATGTGTGCATTACTGTTGTCCTGCATTGAGTTATCTCTTATGTCCAGCATGTACGTTGACTTAGAGATCCAAAGTACAGAGGTGGAAGTGATGAGGCTGAGTTTGTTAAGTTAGGACCTGTCTCAATATAACATCAACACCCCTGGGTGGGTCACTGGCAGTGAAAAAAAAATTCAGTCAGTCTCTGATTAACACATAAGCTTCTATTGTCAGAGTTAAAAGACTTAGCTCTGTTATCCAAAGCTATACCAGGCTAATCAATCTCTGTATCCCACCTGCCACTGGAGAAGAACCACACTAAGTGGGCATTACATCAGTATTAACAGAAAGGAATATCAAACAAACAAAAAGCAATTTATTTTCACAGCTAAGCTAAACTCACCATGAGGAAACAAATATTATTGGATATAATATGTTTCACAGAGTAAATCATTTCACAACACATTTTATGGTGTTTGGTACATTATTTAGTGAGGATGTGAAGATATCAGAAGAGGCATGAAAACCAAATTAGATTAGCTTGACAAGAAAAAACTGCAGGAACAAACGTCTTCCAAGATGTGCTTGAATTACAAAAACTCCCAGGATTGGTGTGGTAAAGCATTCATGAAACTAGGACCAGCTGGGCTCACAGCCACTGCAGGCCCTGGGGAAAGCTGTGGGGGAGCTGGGGTGGGAGGGGTTCCACACCCTGGAAGGGGCAGGGCGGGGCTGAGAGAAGTCAGTCCTTAGTGTCACCTAGAACTTTGTGTGCCCCAGCCGCTCAACCTTCAGAGCCATGTGGAGCAGCATGCCATCACTATGGCAGCAATTCAAAAGGATCTGGGGCTCGGTCCATTGCAGCTAAGGCAATGGCAGCTGGGAAGTCTGTACTACTTTGAATCACTGGGCCCTGGTGCCCCCCTCCAGTTGTCAGGCCACGGCTATGGCCTACAAGGCCAAAGATGCCAGGAAGCATATAGAGCAGAAGAGTGATATACTTTTTGAGAGCAGACAACATGTGACAGATTAGCAATGAGACCAGCCTCAATACACACTTGTCCTACAGCCCCATTTGTACTTATTTCCACATTACCCCTTGTGCCAAGAATTGCCTCCTGAGCTAGTCTGAAGCATATAGCAAGCAACAACAAGTGATCAGAGCTTCACTTTAGCTTGCTGACTGGCAAAACTACATGCAGCTTCTTCCCCCCCGCCTCCCCCCATGGATAATCTCCTTGACCTCCCACAAGGTGTCGTTCTGCTCACCTAACACATGCATTTGAAGGGCTGCATCAGCAAATACATAGCTGCTGGTGAAGACAGCAATTTGTAAGTGAATTGTTTGATAACGGAGACATAGTGCATTAACGGTCACATGGATGATTGTGTAGAGCACCTGCAGTTTGGAACCTTATCTTTGCCGATGAGTGAAACACACAGCAAGACATCCAAAATAAGAATTCTTTTGGCAAGTGATTAAAATGCAATATGGGGGAAAGCAGGCAAGAGAGCTTTACTCTAGCTTGACTTAAAGCTAACAGTCAACATACCTTCTTAGAATAACACTCAGAAGCACTTAGTGCTACTCTAGATTCCTCTGCTGGGCTATGAATGAACGGTAACAGCTGTGAACTCTCATCTACCAGGTATTCCTATTTAGATTTGTCAAATTTCAATTAACAGCCACTAGAGTAGTAATGTATACAAATGCTTGAATAACACAAAGCATAAACAATGTGCAGGCATTGTCATTTTAATGTAATTAATTTGTTAAACTATTAATATAAGTAAATACCCAACACTTTCTACATGTTTATTTGAAGAGTGTTAATTATATTCCTTCTCCAGCCCTGTCAGTCCTCAGTTATGGTGGATTTTTGTCAAGCACTATAACTCACTGCAGAGGCACACAGGGTAGCTATATTCACAATTCCAATGGAAAGCCAGAGGGAGTTTAGCACCTATAGGTCCCCTCCATCTTTGAAGTTCTCTTCCTGTATATGCTACGTGAAACAAGGATCATTAGAGCCCAAGAAGCTTACAGCCTACTTTGGTTTCTCTTTCCCATTTACATATGTGCGCAACTCCCATTAAATTTCACAAAAATCATTCACACAGATCAAACATGTCAGGGATTGCATTTTCTCAGAATTTTCAGAACTTCTACTCAATCATTTTTAGATGTTGGCCTAAATCTGTTGTTTTTGAAGTCACTGGCAACTTTACCACAGACTTCAATGGACACAGAGTTAGGCCAACCCTTAGCACTTTTGAAGCCAAAGAAATCTATATGAAGACAGTGTCAGCCTTTAGGAGATAGTTGAATAGCAAGGCTACTATGTGGACCCACCATTTGGTAGATTAATAGAGACACTGGGCTGTGGAGGAAAGAGATTACTCCACAAGCATTGAACACAGCCACCAAGAACAATAACTCTAGGAAGAACCTTTTACATTAACATGAATAAGCCTTTACATAAGTTATTTGTGGTTCATCACAGGAAGGAAGACTTATAACAGGATGGAGATTTTTAACAGTTCTGACATGTCCCTTGTCAGCCCCCCTCAGGGTCCTGTACTTCCTGGCAGATTCAAGCATGCCTCAGAGACTCATGGTGGCCCTTTCTCTGCCTTGGGTAATTCCAAAGGCAAGGGCTGCCACTTACCAAGCCATATTCATCACAGGCAAGTCCCCCAGTCATGGGGAGAACAAGCCCCATGCTTCAGGCTTGGATGTCCCTGTCCTTCCAGGAGGGCAGCCTGCCAGGGGAAGGGTAGGGGGAACCCAGGCCCACCCACTGCTCTGACCTCTGGTCCAGGGACCTTAAGTGAGAGGCAGATGGTGGGGCTTTACCCCTGCCCCAAACATAGTGGCCTTTTCCCTGACCACTTCCCTCTAGCAGCTTCCCCCAGTATCTGGATGCACTAAATTGCTCTTCTGAACTGCCAGCCTCTAGCTCTCTTCCTTGCTCATCTCTCAAAACTTTCCCCCTTCTGCCCAGGGGGAGGCCTTTTATTGGGAGCCAGGGGGCCTTAAATGAGAACAGATGCCTGATTAGCCTTTGTTGTAGGGTGTTTCTTTACGATCCCCAGCTGCTTGCACTGGCTGCAGGGCTGCACACTCTATGAACTTAGGCAGGGAACAGAAGGGTGTTAATCCAGCTCCCAGCATGCTGCCCCTCCACCAGGCTCTTGCAACATACAGTCTGCGGTCTGCCACACAATTAAACAGTTGAAGCAAAGAAAGAGTGGCCAAGACTTGGGGACCGTAACACAGACAGATTTTAAAGTTTCTGTGCAAATAGTTCACAATTGTGCGGACTGTGAAAATGTGTATTGTTTTTGTTAATATTACATATGGCCTTGGTTCACTTGGGTGTTGAACATTGATATAGTGGGATCAAACAAGGCTGTGAAAATGGGATTGTTAAGAAACCGGGCAGGAGAAGGATGAAACAATGTTCCTCATAAAGAACATCTCCTAAAAGGCATGAAGAGGGAGCTTCGGCCTTAAGCGTGGTGACTGAGCTGTTTGACCAACGCTGAAAAGAGAGCACTCCAAAGACGCTGATCTGCTTAAAGGTGCTCCTGGCAGAGAGGGAGGAGGAAAGTGGTATCTCTGGTGGAAACAGATGAGGAGACAGAGAAGTAGCATGCTGGAAGCTGACCCATAGACTGACAACGTCAGGGTATCACGAGATTCCTGGCATGGACCACACTAAGCATGTCACATTCAGGGCAGACTGCAAGAAATAGTATCAGAGAGGTAGCCATGTTAGTCTGTGTCTTCAAAAACAAGAAGTCCTGTGGCACCTTATAGACGAACAGATATTTTGAAGCATGAGCTTTTGTGGGCAAAGACCTGCTTCATCAGATGACGAAGTGGATCTTTGCCCGCGAAACCTTATGCTCCAGAATATCTGCTAGTCTATAAGGTGCCACAGGAGTTCTTGTTGTTTTGTAAGAAATAGGGCAGGCAATCCCCAAACCTAGTGGTTTATTCTATAATTAGATTTACCAAGCCAACTGTTTAACCAAAAGCTAAACACAGTCCCCTTTAGGCATACCAGCCTTTGGCTTGCCTCCAGACAAACATGTCTAACCTAGTGAAAAGTTCTAGAACATCCATTTCACCATGTGTGTGAGGTGATTTGGTGGAGTGGGTAGGAGAAAGAGGACAGGTTACTTTAGTTCACCTGAGTCTGCATCCTCTGAAGTTTGCTTTAACAGCAAATTAATCCAATAACTGAAAGCAGAATTACTGAAAGCAAAGTTAAACCAGAAAAACAGGGGGTGAGGGATAGCTCAGTGGTTTGAGCATTGGCCTGCTAAACGTGGGGTTATGAGCTCAATCCCTGAGGTGGCTACTGAGGGACTGGGGCAAATAGATGTCAGGGATGGTGCTTGATCCTGCCAAGAAGGCAGGGGACTGGACTAGCTGACCTCCCAAGGTCCCTTCCAGCTCTAGGAGATATGTAAAATTGTCCACTTTAGCCTAGCTTCAGACCCCCTGATGGGGAGGGGAGAAAGGGGGCAACCACCCTGCAATCCCAGGGATTCAAAAGGGCTCAGGGCTCCCAAGTTCTGCCCCCCCATTGCAGCAGCAGCAGCCAGTGCCATGGATCTTTAAATTGCTGCTGGAGTCCTGACACTAAAGGCTTCAAGGGCTGGCTATGGAAGACTAGCCCTAGCCCAGCCCACTGTGCCCTTTCTGGAGACACAGAGCCAGCCAACTCCTTCCACACAGCCTTGATTGGGGGTTTGCCAAGTCTGTTGGCCCAACTGCCTGGCTTCAAACAATTCCCAGATATCACATTGGAGCCTGTAGAAGTAGGTTTGATTGAAACTCAGCACGGGGGTGGACCTGGGTTCTGTGTACTCCCTACTGAAATCCATAAGCCAAAGAGGTTTTGTGATTATAATACAAAGGGATGATACTGATACAGGGATGTTAATATACAAAGTGAGTTGTTTCAGAGAGGCAGGCTTAAATTTGCATTTGCAAACTGTATTGAGACAGGACTATCCCACAGATTTGTGACATTAAAGTCTGAGGATTTGGTTTGGAGCCATTTCTAGTTTTCCAGTGTTAATTCTGTGTCTAGATGTGCTCTTCAATGGATAGCTCTTTGTCCTTTCAAAGAGCTGGTGTTTTAACAAAGCAACTCAGACCAGTGAAAAGTAAGGAACCACTCAGGGTGAGTTTCTTAAAAATATAGAAAGGCACCTTCTCCATAAAGGGTTGTACCAGAAAATTAACTTTTGCTAAAAGGGTGATATTCTGAATGCACCTCACTGTGGGAAAGGGATATTCACATTGAGTAACAGGAAGAACTTCTGGCAATGGGGCTTATAAGATAAATTCCCAGCAGAAATGGAGGAAGCACTCTTCCTTGATATATTTAAAATTTAACTGAGTAAAAATCTTATTTTAAAATACATGTTAGGGAGCAAACTTTTATTGCCAGGAGGGTACTTTAGATGACCAAGAAAATCATTTCTACCAATAACTTATTTTAGTCTATGGCTCAAAAGAAATTGTTTCCCATTCACTGAAAATAAAAGATTGATAGATCTGATCTAAGTGTGTCATTGGTGTAGCTCAGTCCTGCAAGCATTATGGAAAGACACTCTAGATACTGTTTTAATTTACCTTTGAACGTATTAGTGTGTGATGGATTCATGTGTGTTTCCATATTGGTTTTATATTCAAACTCAAAAATTCATCACAGGTATTATTAAGTTATCATCAGTGAAGGACTATGATGATTCATAGTTAAGTGAGATTTTTTGTAGTTGATTTATCTTTATTGTATTTCTATTAAGGCTTGTATAAAATTTTCAGAGAAATAGTGGGGTATAAAATGTAGATACATTTGATTTAATCTGTCTGTTGCTGTAAATTATTCAATTCTCTAGAAGAAATTAGAATCTTGCCTGAATATAGGCCTTATATCTCTCTGATTTACAGGGAGACTGAGAAAACGGTACTTCACAGAAAATCAGAGTGCTCTGCATTATTGTGCATCCTCCAATGAAATGACATTTAATATGCCATTATGCCATTTCCAACTATATTATTAGCATTTCTTTCACAGATGTTAATATCTTTATATACTAAGGCCTTGCCTATGTAAAAAAGTTGTATTTCTTTAACTTTGCCAATATGATTAAAATAACACCACTTTCTAATGTGGGCTCAGTTATACCAGTGAAAAGATACTTCATATTTATATGGCTTTTTACAGAAAGAAGATACACCAATGTAAGTTACCTTTATGCAAGTCTAAGGCTAAGTCTACACTATGAGAGAAAAATCACTTTTATGAGAATTCAGTTTCTTAATGCTGGGTCCATTCAGTTTTGAGCATCTTCACCTTCCCATGTGCTCTCCACAAAATTGACTTACTGCTGCCACATTCAAGTAGCTTAAATTGAGCTTAAATCGAGTGCTGCAGCAGTGTATTGTGGGAACCTATTACACAGTCCCCTGAGCCCCATTGCATTCTGGCCCCACAAGTAGATGGGGATATATGATGACATCTTCCCACATTTCATTCCCCTCTTTCCCCTGCCATGCTAAGTAAACAGTTAAGGCTCGGGGCTGCTAAAAGACCTCAGACTCCAGATAGGTTGGGACCTACAAAAAAAAGACCATTAGGACAAGAATAGTCTCCGCTGCAAGCCTTAATTTGAAAACTGTGGTAATTGTATAGCTACTACATTGCCTTCACTGAAACATGTATGGCTCAGGACAGCTAAAAGACCCCCAGCTACAACCAGCACCTGAAAATCATGAGCTTTGACAGCCCCAAAAACAATGACTGCCCAGGGAGGCCACCTGCCCCTATGAACCATGACCACCGAAGGAGACTTCCCTTGGGCAGCTAAAAGACCCCCAGCTACAGACAGACCCAAAAATTGTGACCCTCACCACACACAAGCTGCCTGGCACCTTGGGCACATGTCTTTGTTATGGTTCGGGGTCAAGCCATATGATGCTGCTGGGTCCAGACTGTGTGGCACCTCCAGGGAGGAGGGAAGGGAGGGCATGTAGGGATCAGGACAACATGAAAATGGCTGAAAAGAAGTTTCTCATCCTTCCAGACAAGCATGACCCTGACCCCACAACCTAGCTGACACATGGTTCAGGTGGGCCAGTGGCTGGCGCCAGGCAGCGCAGGAAAAAAGGCAGCTAGCAGGGTTATACACAAAACCACAGATCCCACAGCTGTGCTACTAGAAAAGAAAAAGAAGGAAGATTTTTCAGCCTCTCATGACCCTACAGCCACGGGCTTCCAGATGCCGAATTGTAATGGTCTTCCTGTTGCCTAATTCCTGTGCACCTGAGAGCAGTGGAGATGGAAAAGGCCAGAGCGGAGAACTGTGGGGCATTGTGGGGCATATACGGGACATCTGTGGAGGTTAATGAATTTGATTTAAAGACATGCTGCATCCTCGTTATCCTTCATTCAGAAGTTCAAATTCAAACTGAATGCTACACCCATCAGGTTACTACAGTTTTAGGATTTAGATATCATGTCTATTTTGTGCTCCAAAATTTGAGCTAATTGAATTTGCAGTGAGGACAGGCACTTGGAAAAATTGGGCTGACTAACTTAAAATCAATTTTATCTCATAGTGTAGACACAGCCTAAGTGTGCCTATACTAAGGGTTGCACAAGTATGACTATACTGGTAAAAAAAACCACACACACACACACTCTCTCTCTCTCTCTCTCTCTCTCTCTCTCTCTCTTTCTCTCTCCTGACTGGAATTGTTACACCAATAGAAAACACTGAGGAACCAGACCTAAGGACTTCTTCCTTTCTGTTTCTGTTTTGGAGGGAGATTTTCAAGCACCTAAGGCTAAAGCAGCACTAGTCCAAGCACAAGAACAACTGGATTTGTGCTCCTAAGGCCTTAAAAAAATGAAGATAATCTCTCAGGACTTCTTCCTTAACATTTCCTCATTTGGTCCACCATTTCAGCCCCACTGATGGTAGAATCATGAAATTATCAGTGTAGGCAGGAAAACACAAGCACCATACACATTGCCTCATCTAACCATGCTAAATTCAGGTCTAGACAATGAGATGGTTAAAAGCCAGAGGCCACCAATGCCCTGTCCGCACAAATATTCCCATGGTTGCCATTGTCAGTGGCATGAACCAATGGTGCAAAGGTGGGTAATTTTACGATAAACTATCGTAGTGAAGACCAGACTTTTGTGTACCAATATGGTGCTCCAGAAGCCCTGTTCTGTCGGTTGGTTCCAGTTCAGTGTCTGAAAGTAGTGATGAAAACAGAGATGACATGAGTGATAGGATGTTTAGCTTGGCAATATATAAGCTGAGAAAAAGCAGCATTTTTTTACCAGTAGGCATTCATTTTCAGGAGGCCTTTTACATTGAGGTGGGTAATATTTCTTTAAATTTATAGGTTTGACCTCTATAATCTGGATTTCTATTGTGCAGCACCATCTGTGGTCTGGCATCTCTGTGGGCTCCCAGGCTGGAGCAATCACAGGGAAAAGATGGCCCCTGTGCTTAGGAATCATCCCTTGCCCCCTCTTCCAGACTCTCTGGTAAGCTACAAATTCAGGGAAGAGGACAGAGGTAGGGGGAGAAGCAGGGACAGGGGACTCTCAGGGGAAGAGGCAGTCTGGCAGTGGAACCCAGCACAAGTGGCCCCCTCGAGTGCAGCTCTGCAGCAAGTGGCAGGGGTCAGGAACACAGCCTGGCTGCTGTGGGGCTCAGTGAGCGCCCCTGGAGCTGCACTCCTGGAGCTACACACCCACCTCTAGATGCCTCTTCCTGAGTGTCCACCTTGTCACTCAGTCAGCAGTTGCCCCGCTGCAGTCACTGGAGTGGAGCACCACAGATGCTGGTCATAGAGGTGCTGGCAAAGTGGTAGGAACTGGGAGTGCATCCCAGCTGCTGCAGGGTTCTCCGCATCCCCATAGGGCTCCATTTCTAGTCCCCGGCCACGGTGCTTCTCACCTACCCTGACTCTTTCCCCCAAATGCCCCCCACATCCTCACTTGGTCAATCCCAGCCCCTCTACTGCCACTGAAGCAGAGCGTGGAAGCCAGTGGCAATGGAAAGACCAGCACTAACCTCCCCTGGTCTGGCAAATTCCATGGCTTGGACTGGTCAGTTCCCAATGGTGCTGTAGGAGACAATTAAATGAAAAACTCGAGCCGAAGTGCTGCAGGAGACAATCCTAGTGACTCGGAAAAGGACACTATTTCCTCTTAAGTGTGCTCAGCATGATGTTAGGGGCATTCAGCTGTAGGAATTACTACCTCATGCCTGAGATTACCTCATTTCCTCCTTACATTTTATTGTATGCAATTAACATTTCAACCCCTTTTATTAATATTATTTTCTAAGTCCTATTCCTACGTAGCTTAACTGTGCATCCATGGTGTTGTGAAGGAGGTGAGAAAAACCCTCCAGACCTCTGCCAATCTGATCTAAACGTGAAAAATTCCTTCCTCACCCTCAAACAGCCAAATGGACCCACTGCATTGTTAAAAATATAGCCCCTTTACCACAACTACAGAGAATGGGGATGTGACAGTAAAAAGGCTCCAAAAGACTGGGTGAGGGCTTAAAATTAATGAGGAGAGAGCAAGGGACCAGTCACTTGGCCAGTGGGAAGAGAACAGAGTGTAAAGGAAATAAGCTCCACCCATGCATTCATAAGGGGTGAACAGTCCTTCTGGGACTGTTTACTTCACAGCAGTCCAATCACATCTCCCACTCCTCGAGCCAGCAACATATCAGTGATGGGGGAAGTAGTTCCTATATGTACACATATGAAAATGTCTTGAGAATGCTAGTATCACAATAATAAAACAGAAATATTACACTTTACTTTAGGCAACAGAACTATTAGCTGTCCAGATAACATAGATCCTAATAGCCCACCAGGAACGATGCTTCAAAAAATCATCCACTATAGTTGTGGGCTTTTTTGTTTAGAGAGCTTCGGGAAAACAAACAGACATACAAAAACAGCCCACCAATAACAGAACAACCAACCAACCACCACTGCAACAAATATGTGAACAAAACAAACACGCACAAAAACAATCAGCCAGTCCACTACAGTTATTCTCATTTTCACTCTCCTTCTAAAGCCCTATCAAATTCATGGCTGTGAAAATCACATCATGGACTGTGAAACCTGGTCTTCTGTGTACTTTTACCATATACTTTGCAGATTTCATGGAGTAAATCAACATTTTTCACACTGGGAGTCCCCACCCAAAGGAGGGCTGTGAAGGGGTGAAAAAGTTGTTGTGGGGTAGTGCCCCTTCAGCAGCAGTACGGAAGTAAGAGGTAACAATACCATACCAAAACAGCCTTACTTCTACGCTGCTGCCTTGAGAGTTAGGACAGGACCCCTACAGTTCCAACATCATACGGTTTATAATTTAAATATCTGAAATTATGAAATTTATGATTTTTTAAACTTATGACCATGAAATTGACCAAAGTGGACTGTGAATATGGTAGGACCCTATTTATTTGATTTTCACTAGAAAACTCAGCTACGTTAATGAGGCTAAGCACCAATGAAAGGTTAAGTGTTACTTTGAGACCTAATTACAGGTTTTATTTTCTTGACTTGGGGCCACAACTAAGTTGTTTTACTTATGGGGATGCATCCCAGAATGGCAATAGTAAGTCACAAGGAAATTGAAGCAAGCCATGCAGTAAGTGATCAATCAAAATAATCAATAGTTATGAACCAGCAAAGTCTGCAACAATCTGAACAAAACCTAACAGTTCAAATAGTGAGTATGTAGCACCAGGCCAGGAGGAACTGCAAACATTCCAAGCTATGCCCATATCTGCAAGAACAATAATTGAACTGCGGAGTTCAGGGAGCAGAAAACAGGAAATGAAATGGGAACAGGAAGCAATGAGCAGGAAGGGGAGGGACATGCACACATTCTCTCTCCCCTCTCCCCCTGAGTTCTGTGATCAGAAAACAGGTAATGAAAGGGAGCAGAAAACAATAAGCAGGAAGGACAGACACAGTAATACACCCAAATCTACCAGAGTTTCAATGGCAGGCTTCATATACACTATGCACTTCCTAATTCTTCCAATCTATATAGACATTCTCAGTTAGAGTTGCATCAAGTGTTGATTGTGAAGTGGAGATTATGCTAAAGATTGTAAAATCTCTGGTTTATTGCATGAAACCTTCCTAACATATATTTGTGAAATTTTGAAAAATGTTTGTAATCAGAGCTAAAAGTAACACCTGGAATCTTTAATTGATGCTTTGTTTCATGGGTTTAGATGAACTTTCTACTGAAAATGAAATATGCTACAAAACACAGTCTTTAGGGAACTGGATGGTTGGTATTTTTTGTGGTTCATTGGTTGGGGATATTGTGGTTGATCCTGTCGTAGAGTTTTTTTATTATGTATATTTTTACTCAGTCTCTCATCCTGCCCCTGAAAATACTCACAACCAAAATACAAAATCTCTTATGTTCCACATTGCCTTCAGTTTTTGTTTGAAAGTAACAAAGTATAACTGTTTCCAAGCGCTGATTTCGAACCTGGGATTTTTAGTCAAAATGTAACCGTTCACTTCTATGTGAGTTACTGTGATAAAAATTTATTACAGGACCTGAGGGAAATGTTGTAACATCTCTTTAAAAAAGTTACCATTAATTTTGTGGAATTAGAACATCGATTTAATTTGGCCTCCTTTAATTGATGTTAGGTAGCTTGGGAACTGATGTCCTCACTTTGTAAATGCACTTAATCACTTCTTACTGCAAAACCTTGAACATTATTTTTCCAATCATGGCTGACAGTACTAGGGTTAAAGCTCAAAGCTAATAAATTCACACTGAATAGATAGTGCACTACTCAGTGTCATTCTTCAAGTATATTTATACTGCAAGGCAAGTTTGAATAATTTTAATTAGATAATCCCACTAAGGGTTCCCTCGCTAAATAAATTTTATTTGCTCATGTTAGCAGAGTAATTCAGTTTGATAGTGTTTTCTTCATAGGGTAATATTCATCAATGTGTAAGCTTGTCAGCTAGCATATTGTAGAACATTGTTAAATGTATCGTCAGGGATCTAGGATTAAGCAATGCTTTGGTTCCCATTTCCATAGGCAAGAATAAGAAATTTTGTCAGGATCTGCACAAAGACACACGGTCTGGTTAAGAGTCATACAATTTTCAAAAGTAAGTATCATAATTTCCTATGTTGTTTAATAGTATTTTAACTATTCAAAATAAAAATACTTCAATTTAAGAACATGAATCTGCTTTTCAGCATTTTTGCTGTTTCGCCAACTCTTCCCACCATCAACAATAAGAATAGATTTGGGGTTACATTTTCAGCAATGCCTTAATGACTCAGGAGTCTAAGTCCCATTGGCAAAAGTGATTTAGGCACTCACAACTAGGGGCTTGTCTATACAGAGCTATTGCTTGACAAACTGAGATTTAAATCCACCTCATATGATTACAGAATTCTCTCCCACCAGAGTTACCCTGAATCTCTGCCAATGTAACAGATGCCACATTCAGTTTTTGATTTATCCTCCACAAAAATTAAAGAAATTACAATTTGAAAAATAACAGTAGGAGAAAACAGAGATAGGACCAAAGACCATTGCTAATTTCCCAAGGACGTTGTAAAGCAGTCACATTCAAAAAGGTACGTAAATAGATAGCAAAAAGTAAACATTTCAAAACGATAATGATAATTAAACCAAAAATCTCTGTGCAGTGCATGAAAGCATGAGCCCTAATTAAGAGATAATAAAGAATAGAATGTTGACACAACAAAGTTATCCTTGCCACAGTTTTCTCCTGTTTTATATACCTACAAAATTAGATATAGGTACATTATTTTTATCTAGTGGGCAAAATTAGTTTGGTTTTGTCAGTTCACTGAATTGCTCTTCATGCTGTATACGGCTGCACTCAGATGTGGCTTTAAGCACCTAATTATTTTCAGACCTGTTCCTTTTCCGAGTTATATAATGCATGGGTTATAACCTTTTTTTGCAAGATTCTTCTCCAGTTTAAAAGGGCAGGCCGGTTCAAATTTGTAAATGAAAATAAACAATGTAACAGATTAAGAAATCATAACTCTTTCAGGTGCACATGTAAGTAACCACTTGTTAATTATGGAAGTCATTCAGTAAGTAGACTGGAACAATCTGAGAGCTATTCTATCATGGCCTATCTGTTCTATCATGGTCTACGACATGTTTTATGTGTACACTTGTAGAGTTTTATGTAAATGCTTAGAAAATATTGACCACTGTCAAATCCATCAGTCCAGCTCTTCACAAATCAGTTTTGACGCATAACTTTGAATGTCTGTGTCACGTCTAGGACTGCAAATGGGCTCATGTGAGCAGTGAAGGCTCTGAGGAGCAAAGTGCTTGATGTTTTTGATATACAAGTATCTCCCTGAAGGTACTGAAAATTCTGGAATGACTTTAATCTTTATCCTGGTGTATGATTTTGCTATCTAGGGCATATGATTTTGATAACAGATGTGCTGAGGGCAATGGTTGCATCTTCCACTGTAATTATGTATCAAGTGCTGGCAGTTTAGAAAATAGGCTGTTATGACAAATTATGCTTGTGTGGAGAGGTTTATGCTACACACACACGTATGCAGCACATGCTATATTAATAGCCATAAAGATGTGTACTTAGTTACGTTGTTTAGTTTATGATGTGCATAGTGCATTCATCACACAGTAGAGTCCGTGGATGGCGTGTTCCTTTAGCCTTGTTTGCATAGATTTTTCAGGTCACTGTTCTGACCATTTTGATGTTGTGGAGCTAGTTTATGCATATACGTACATACACATTCTGTGAGACAAAAAAGATGGAGCCATCACTGAAAAATAATAAGCAAAATTGGAGGAAAAGTATAACCAGCATTACGCTACATTAGACCTCTCTGAATGGTGAGGGATGTCTCCAGGTTGAATTAAAAAAGGACAGAACTGTTTGAGGGATGGGATATTTTTTTTTCTTGTTTGTGCATTTTGTTCTTGTCTCTGCTGCTACTTGTGGCTATTTTTTGCTTAAAATGAGCACATCAAGTTAATACAATGACATAAAGGTTTTTTTGATTTCATGGGGTGGGACACAGACACCACAGAGAAAATTAAGGAAAGTCTACATTAAAAATTAAGTCAATTTAAGTTATGTCAATGCACAACCAACACGGTAATTAATCACTTTTGCATGACTACTCTACACTTCTTGGCTGTGGCCACACACTTGCTCAAAACTTCAAAATAGCCATGCTAATGGCTAAACTGAAGAATACTAATGAGGCGCTGTAATGAATATTTTGACATTCCCTTATTTTGAAATCCCCTAATTTCAACATGCTAATGAGGTGCTCAATATTCATTTCAGCGTCTCATTAGTATTCTTGGATTTGGCCATTAGCATGGCCATTTCGAAGTTTTGACCAAGTGTGGCCACAGCAAATGTGTCACCAGTGTATGTCCTCATGAGCAGCCCTTGCACTGGTGCAGATGCTAGTGCACTGTCAATAACTATCCCACTACACAACTCACCACTAGCTAGCACAGGGTGCTTTGAGAAGGCTTTCCAATGACTCATGTGGGCCAGCCAGTCATACAGGGATGATTGGAAACATGGTTTCAACTTTCCAAGGTGCAATTTTCTTCACCCCAGAATTTTATGGGCATATCATAATGTTTCATGCCTCTTTCGAAAGCCCCACAAACTTGCTCATCTGCCGTCTTTGTGAGAAGCATGGATCTTTCACAGCTCTGCTCTACTATGATGTGTGTTGTGAGCACGTTGCACCTCGCCCTGCAGTATTTGCACAGCCTCCAGAGGAGCTGGGTGCTGCACCAAGGTGATTCTTTAGAAGCTGCCTTGGTATTGGACATAGAAGGGAACAGATGATAATTGTTGGCAGATGGTGGAGCATTGGCTCTGGGCCAAAGAAACAAATGCTAACTGCTGAGATGATGAGCTATGGCTGTCAAACTCTTGGACAATCAAGGCCACATACCTGGCAGTATATTCAGAGCTTGCCCATAGCCCCCTGCTAGAACAACAGCAAAAATGGGAGGTGCCCTGACAATAAAAAAGAAAAGGCAATTGCTATATTGAAGCTTGCAATTGGTAGTTTCTACCAATGGTAGCTAGCTGCTACCATTCATTTTGGAATCAATTTGGAGTTGGGAAGTCCACTGAGGGGGTTGCTGTGGTGCAACTCTGCAGGGCCATTATTCGCATCCTTCAAGAAAGACTGACTCTGGAGAAAGTGGAGGACATAGTGGTTGGTTTTTCAGAAGTGAGATTCTCAAACTGCAGTGGGGTGATAGAGAGCAAGCATTGGCACCAGACCATCTTACCACAGAATGTATCAAAAGAAAGCGGCCGGTGAGTGAAGGGATGGGGGAGTGGTTCTGTGCCCTCCCCTGGGAAATGCATCTAGGAGCGGTGGGAGTGGAACTGCATTGATTTGCTCCCCTCTGCCACTGCCAGTGAAGAGGAAGGGTGGACTTCTGTCTTGGGCACCATCCACCTTTGGTCCCCTTGGCCTGCCTAGAGATTCTGGCCCCTTGCCCCTCCCACCCATGGCATTTGGGGGCCACATGCTCTCTCTCCCCCATATACACAAAACCCCGGTCACCACTGGTGATGTTGAAATCCCAGTGCTGATCCTCAGAGACCAAGTCTATCCCTTGCTCCCATGAACCATGAAGCCGTTCACAAGCTGTCTCTACAGCAGCAAGGAGCACTTCAACTATAGGATGAGTTGATGCAGAATGACAGTTGAATGTTCATTTGGCCATTTGAAAGGCTGCTGGTGCACTTGACTCATGAGATTAGAACTCACTGGAAAAAAATATATCCCAATGGTTATAGTTGTCTGCTGTGCACCTCATAATATCTGTGAAGCAAGTCATGAGTTGTTTCCACTATGGGTGTGGGTGGAAGTGGAAGAAATGCTGTAAGAAGAGCTCAGAATGGAGCTATTCAGCTCAGGAATGCTTTGAAAGGCCACTTTCATAGTGAGCCCTGGCAAATTGTGTTGCTGTAGCGTGCTCTGCCTAGCATTGCCTTTTGAACCCAGGTATGCACATTGTAATGAGTACTGTGTGTGTAACAAGATTACATTGTAGAGGCACCTATAGCTGTTACCTGTGAATAGTGTCAGTCAGAGCCAACAGTTGCTGTGAGTGAATAAAGATGAATTAAGTGTCTATAATTACAAGGACTCCTGTGACACCTTAAAGACAGACAGAGTTACTTGGGCATAATCTATCAGTCTTTCAGGTGTCATGGGACTCCTCATTGTTTTTGTGGAAACAGAATAACATGACTGATCCTCCCGTATTAGACTTTTATTCTAAACCAATGCAAAGACACCATTTTACAACTGAATAGACTTTATAGACACAGAGTCATTTTCTTTTCACAAACCACAACAGCCATGTGTTTCTCAGCCATATGTGCACCAGTGATTATTGGCCTTGTCCTCTAGGCTGAAGTAGTAGAAGTGGTGCTACAGTCCTAGGTGTTACATGTAATATGTGAAGATGTGCACAGGCAGATGAAGGAATGGGCCACAGAGGAAGATGAGCACAGGTCTGTTGAACCTGAAGGCCCACAAGAGTTTCCAGCATAACTGTTTCCCTGTTGATAAGTGATACCATATCCTGCTGCATGGCTCTTTCAACATGTGCATTTTCTCCTCTCACTGCTCTGTCCCTGTCCATTCTGTCTGTGACAGTGATCCTCCATTCTATGTGCTCAGTGTCTGAAACACCAGAGGCTGACTACTTTTCTAGCAACACATTTTCCAGCATCCTGTTCCTTCTCCTCCTTACCGTGGTGAGCCTCTGCACTGGTGCGATGGAGACACCCTGAAGGCCATGTTTCCAGCGGCAAAAGATACAATGCAGAGAGTTACTACTGTGAGCGGATTCACAAGCTAAATGGAAACTTGGTGTCCTGAACTCCCTCCCCTTGATCCACACAAATTTAAAGCACTACAGTTTCACTTCTCCTTGGAATTCACAGGGCACAGTTGGATTTCTAGCCATGGTGAATATGGCTTGTGGAGAGGAGGAATATTTGGGATGAGTAGGCAGGGGTGAGCGGATAACTTGTGGGCATGAGTACATGTGGATAGAGCCATTGAACTGTGTCCAGACACCATTTTCCATAAGCAGTGGATGCTTATGTTAGCAGTTATCATTCCTGAGACTAATGGAGGTTGAAAGGGAACAACTTCTCCACCATCTGGCTGCAGGCCAGGTCTGTATGCTGCCTGCTTGTGTGCTGTATGGGTGCCTGCTGCAATAAGAAAGTGTCCTACCACAGCAGAAGAAAATAAGTTAGTGCTCTCCAGAAACCTTTGACAAAGGATTGCAGGACACCTCCAGTGCAGTTTTCTTGAGATCTCTATGGAGACAGAAGTATCTATGCCATATCAAAGGCTCTTTCCTTCCCCTGTATCAGACGTGCTAGACTACTGGAAGTGGCTTAACTGCTCTGAAATCAGGAACAGACCCTGTCACTTCACTGCTAGATACCCCAGTCACCTTTCCCTATACTCCTCCTCTTCTTCCTTGTCCATCACTTCCTCCTCACTGTTCACTTCAGGGACCTATGCATCCAGCTTCTCCAAAATATCCATGGGCCTCTTGGCAGTGGTCATGAGGCCTGCACCAAGCATGGCATGCAGCTCTTTCTAAGAGCAGTATGTTTGCAGCTCCACACCGAAGCAACTGTCACCCTCCCTTCAAGAATGCCTGTTGCTGCTCCGTGACTTCAGTGCACCACTGCTGCCTATCTATCTCATAGCCCTTCTCCACTATGCCAGGAGGGATCTTCTCATAGGTATTGACATTTCCTCAGCTGCATTACATTTGTTGCCTGCACAGTCTCTTCTCCCCACAGAACCAGGAGACCCACTGCCTCTTGTGTTCCCCAGCCAGGAGCACTTCTGCAGGGTGCAGTCAGGATGGTCAGTTGCTAGACATGCTCAAAAGTTGCTAAGTAATCTCTCCATGCTGAGCAAGGAGGCTATGGAATTTCAAATATATGGCAGGCTTTAAAAGTGGAGCAGTTTGTATTGGTGTAGCTGGCTAGTGGGACACTTCAAAATGGTGACCAAAGTTGTCACAGTGGGACACTTCTTGGAGCCATTAATGTCCAAATAACAAATGGCATACCTACACCGACACTACAACCCCCTGATTACCTCGATGTGAGCGCTACACGTCCACAGAGATGGAGTTATTAAGTTGGTGTAGTGGGTGAGTTTCCTCAGCAGGAACAATTCTTTGGTGTAGAGGCTAACAGATTTAGGACACTGTTAGCTTCCTTACATCAACTTAACTAGATGGTGTAGCCCAGGCCTTATTCATAGATAAGATAGTCACACAAGAGTTCCTTTGTTGATAGAGGAGAAAAAGTGAAGGTTGAAGAGGTACTGACAATAACTTACAGTAGAACTGTCTTAGCCAGGGGTGGGAAAAGTATCCAAAAAGTTACTTGAATAAAAATGCAACTGCTTTGAGGGGGGTGTACTTAAGTACAAGTCGCCAGTGTCCCTCTGGAAAACTACTTGAGTAAAAGTACACGTGTGTACACCCGCAAACACACACATGTCCGTCCTTTATTGTACTGAAGTATCCAGACGTGAATGGAGCTGCACTTTTAGTCAAGTAACTTTTTGGGTACTTTTCCCACCTTTGGTCTTAATTTATGACTAACATAGCAGATGTGCTGGTTTATAACCAAACAGAATTTTTATTTATAATTTGCATAATGAAAGAAAATAATGTACCAAATTGTGACAAAGTTTTTGTGGCCTGAGCATTTTTGCAGGTGACTGAATAGTTTGGACTTCTTGTTACAAGGTGCTGAGCTCTATGGCATATATTTAGCTCGACAGTCACAAAACGTTAATTCGAGTACAGTGGAATTGCTCATGTGTTTAAGTGACATCAGTTCAACTATTCACATACTTAAAGGTAAAATCATACTCCCATGCTTTGCTGAGCAGAAAAAGAGTGCTCAGCACTGTGCAGGATTGAACCCTGTCCCAAAGTTTCCATGGAAGTGACAGGTGGAGATCTGTAAATGGTTTTTATTTCATAATGTGTATTTTACATGACCCTTGTCTTTACTGAGATGATATTTCTTGGTGATATTTCGACCTACAGCATTTCAGGAGTGTTGATGTGAGGAATAAAATCGTTCCTTGATTTTTTTACACATGTTGATTCTGTATAAATACATTTGTAAATGATGAAACGAATACACTCTTATAGGCTATCTCTACACTAGAGGGATTTGTTGGCAGATGTTTTTGTCAACAGATCATGGCCAGACTGCAGGGCAGATCGAAAGAGCAATCTGCTCTGTTGACAAAGAGTGGCCGGACTGCCCGGTTGCCATATCAGCAAAACAGCCAACTGGAAGCACAGCAAACAGGGTTGCCTGATGTCCCAGAAGTCCTTTCTGTCAACATAAGTCCCCTCAGAATGTCCCGACCAGCATTTTGTTGACAGAGTCGCTCTTCCTTGTGGTGAGTGGGGTACAGCTGTCGACAAAAGTGCTGTGCTCTGTTGACTTCCTGTTGACAGAATGCCCTTGGGAATCTGGACACTTCATGGGATTTGTCGACAAAACGTACATTTTGCTGACAAAACCGTCTAATCTAGACGTTGCCATAGAGACACAGTACAAACATAGTGGCATACAAAATTAGTTTGTGTGTAACTTCCTCCAAAGTTAAATGGAAGTTTGTGCTTGTAAAGTTCCTGGCGCTGACAGGAAAGAGATTTGTACGAATTTCTATATGCAATACAAACCCTGGTATTCATGCATATTTTTTTAAGCCTCAGTACTCATGCAAACATTTGTGCTCTACAATTAACCACTTAAGTACGGAGATATTTAGGAAGGCATGATGCACTGCCATATCCACATAAAGTACAATACCCCCATGTGACAAGTCTTTTATTTCTTTCAAGGACAATGAGGTTATCACTGTCCTTCTCAAAGTGTTAAGATTATTGTTCTGTCATTGTCTAACCTCAAGTAATTTCTTTTCAGACTGCTGTTCATGGCAAAAGATGAAATTTTGTGCTTACCCTATTGTACATTGCTTACATCTCTCCAAAATCAGTTATGAGCAAAATCCTATAAGGATTTGATTTAATTCAGAAGTGTGCGAAAAATGCTACATGTATAGCATAGCTGTAAAACCTGTACTGGGGATTTTATTTAATTGGTTTTACAAAGTACACATTCTTCAGGACAGAGAATCCTATTTTTTTATTTTAAATATTTATCTTTTGAGTCAGTGTTTTGTGCTGACCATTACACTGATGGCAATGAAATTGAAGACAGGGTGGAATCCTATTGTTGACATTTGTATTTAACCTATGACTAGCAGAAGGAAATCCATCAGTGAATATTCAGTTTCTGCTAGTTCATTTTGTGTTTTTAGGTATAGAAAAGTAACTCGTGAATCAATGACATCTTTGCCACATGCAAATACAAGTGTTCATCAGATCTGTAATGGAATATATTCAGTTACACATATAATATATCAGTCTTGCAAAGTTGTCCAGAAAATTTACCTAGCCAAGCAAAAATCTGCTAATTCACTCTTACGGTGAAATATCAGTGAGATGGATTCTGATTTACATTATTTCTACCTTCCACAATTCTGCCAGTATAAAAGGTGCTTAAATAGGCACTTACACACTTCATGGCTCCTTTTTATGAGCAGAATATAAAGGCCTGTACGCAGGGGGTGTCAGGAGTGTATGAATGCACCCCAAGCCCCTTTTCCAGTTTCTCTCCCTTCCTCTCTACTGCACTGTGCAGGGGTAGCCTGTAGGGTGTGATGGGGGAACCCAAAGCACCTGGAAGTTGTAGTTCTTTGGCCCGCTCCCTGGTAAGAAGACTGGCCCCAGAGCAATAACAGGACTACATTTCCCAGCAAGCCCTTGGTTACTATCAACAGGAAAGGGAGGGGGGCAAATATTTTGGAATATTGTTTTTTTTTTTACTTGCAATATTAAATCAAGATCCCAGAAGGTAAAGACTATATTACTGTGCAAATTTTTATTATGCTATAGCAGAATCATTTTACTAATCATTGTTTCCACTCAAATGTTTCATTAACCTCTCATATGTACACTTATTGCACATCTATTTTGAATTCCTTTATTTTTAAAAAAAAATGTGGTGCACATTTACAGAAAAGGTACACACTCCATCCCCCCTTACAGAAAGTCCTGTGTACAGGCCTGATACAGCAGTAGTGTACATTGAAATCAAGCTCTTATGTGTCACAAAAGTTTTAGATTATGCAGCAATTGATAACTATGATTGTAATCTTTTTCCATATGTGGGATTTTGCAAGGTTGGTGGATATGTATAGGACAATGTATTGGCCACTGTACTGCATTCTAATTTTCTTACTATAGAGGCACTCTGCCATCCAGGAGGCTGGCTCACAGGCATGTTTGAGCCACTGGAGATGAACTAAATAATCTGTTGTTTACTCCCAGGGATTAAATCCAAAACCTTAGTGTCTGATTCTGGAACTTTCCTGACAAGTGTGTTGTCAGGACTTCCTCCCTCAGCCATCTGAAGCTGAAAGGGAGGTAGCCATGATCCTTGCTGACTTGCTTTAAGCAGACCAGATAAGTAGCTCATAAAAAAAAATGGAAAAGAAAGCAACAGCCATTCAGCCTTATGATGCACACTGAGATCTACCCATGGGCTGATTTAAGAATTTTATTGCAAGAAGAGGGCCATTAGTGCAGATGGCTGACACAATTAAAAAAAAGTGACCAATAAATAAAGTCCTTTATGGCAATGTAAGCATTAATATTTCTATTTTTAGCAGATTTTATAAACTAACATTGCCTGCAGTGCTTAGTTTGTAATGAAAGAGGTGTCAGAGCTCAGTCTAGGCACTGTGCAGTAGGGCTGTCCCGCCGCAGATGGGAAGCATGTATGGAGGCAGTACAGTGGCATGACCAGGAGGAGCTGCTGGCACAGAGCAGAGTCCTGGAAGCAGCAGCACCATATTCATCTTCTTTGGCCACAGTGTCTCCTGGGAGTAGATCCCTGCAGAACAGCAGATACCCATGGCTATCTGCAGATACCAGCATCCATGGATAGACATTTGTATATGCATGGGGCTATATTAATTTGTGCTGGGGATTTCCAAGACTGAGTCTTGGCACTGCTTGCATTAGAATTAAGTACTGGCTGGTGGGCCACACAGGAAGACTTGGTGGGCCACATTGGCCTGCAGGCTTCCTGTTGAGTGTCACCACACAGGCGATGTCTATAGTGCACTTAGACCCTGGTAAGTGTCTTGTGACAGCTGACTCAGGCTTACAGGGCTCAGGCTAAGTGGCTATTCAATTGCTATATAGTCATTGGACTCAGGTTGGAGCCCAAGCTCGGGCACTTCCCACTTCACAGTCCTACATCTTAGGCTCAAGACCAAGTCTGAATGGGTATACCACAGTTAAACAGCCCTTTAGCCTGAGTGCTATTCAGTTCTAACTGCTGTGTAGACATATGTTTAGTGGAAGTCCTACACAGAAGATGTGGAGAAAGAGCTAATCCAAAGACCTAAATAAACCAAAGCATCGTATCCTTTTTTGATTTGAGATGTTTGTGATAGTAAGAATAGTATGTGACTGGATAGGACAGGGTACTTCTAAGGAGATCTGGGTAATCAGGATGAGGGATCAGTCACAAATGTTTCATGAATAAGTGTGGTGAGTCTCCTCTACTGTTTTTCTTCATTCATAAGTATTTGGCTTATCACCAGTTTATGCATGAAAATGTTTGCAAGACTTTAACGTTTCTTTAGCTTCAGCTAGAATGGATCCTCTCAAAAATTGTATTAAGGAATGTTCTGTTCATTATTCATTGATGTCTATATATCATATGCTATTCTCAAGTTTTAGAAATTTCAGCCATTAAAATTTGGGATTCCACACGATGCCAGATGACTTAGATGACCAATCATGCAGTATGAATAATGAATAATAACCAATAAATACTGCAGCAAGCGGGACACACACAACTGACAGTCTATAATTCATTAGCATCAACTATAAAGCTGGAAACCAACTATCAACTGGTGACCTGGAAGTTGGATTGGAAGTGGAAGGTATCATGGGCTATAATAGCAGAGAAAAAAGAGGGACTAGGCAGAACTGGTAGGCAACAAATCAATATCTCAGATGCTTCTACGCAAATGCAATAAGTATGGGTAATAAGCAGGAAGAACTTGAAGTCCTAATAAATAAATATAACAATGATATAATGGTATCACAGAGACTTGGTGGTACACACAATTGGAATATTCATATAGAAGGGTACAGCTTACCCAGGAAGGACAGGCAGGGTAAAGAGGGAGGAGGTGTCACCATATATATTAAAAATGTGCAGACCTGGACTGAGGTGGAGATGGAGGCAGAAGACAGATGTGTTGAGAGTCTCTAGATTAGGTTTAAAGGGATAAAAAACAAGGGTGATATCATGCTAGGGGTCTACTACAGGCCACTTATCCAGGTAGAGGAGGTAGATGAGGCTTTTTCTAAGCAACTAACAAAATCATCCAAAGTGCAGGATTTGGTGGTGATGAGGGACTTCAACTATCCAGACATATGCTGGGAAACTAACACAGCAAGGCACAGACTAGGCAGAAAGTTCTTGGACTGCATTGATGACTTTCTTTTTTTTTTTAATTTCAGAACGTGTGAAAAGCTACTGGGGGGAAGCAGTTCTAGGTTGGATTTTAACAGTGAGGGAGGAACTGGTTGAAAATTTCAAACTGGAAAGCAGCTTGGGAAACAGTGACCATGAAATCATAGAGTTCATGGTGAAAGGGAATGGTGAAAGGGAGAACAGCAAAATGAAGACAATGGATTTCTGGAATGCAGATTTTGATAAACTCAGAGAGCTGGCAGGTAAGGTCCCATGGGAAGGGAGAGGGTGGTAAATTACTATTGAGAGGCTAGAGACAAGGTTGGGAAGAATAAGGGCTGACAGCAGCCCTAACCAGTGAAACCGGTTAAGGAAACAAAAGTGACCTGAACTGTGAAACTTCTTGTAGTTTTGCCAAATATGTTAGGTGAACAAAGTTGTGTCTTAATCAAGCCACATCTATTGTCTCTTATTTGTATTAAAATCTGTGTTTCTCAATAGTATCCAGAAGGAGTATATCCTCTTAGGCTACTGGGGTTTTATTGACAAAACTCGCAGAACATCTACACACAAAATGCATTTTGTTGACAGAGACTGTTGACAAATAAAGCCACGCAGATGCCCCAGGAGGCCCTTTTGTCGACAGAGAGGATCAAAAGATAGATTAACTTTTATATGTGGACACAGTCTGTGGACAAAAGGTTTGTCAGAATATCTCTTCCAACAGTAATTTATGTAGACAGATGCGTCTATTCTAGTCTTAGTCTAGTGTTGATGTAGTCCAGAGTAGACATAGCTCCCCTGTATATCTAGATGTGTGTGCACAGCTCTACATTGACTTCTGCATGCTGCAAATTGTAAGTTCAAGATAGTAAACATTATAAATATCATGTAGGATGCTTCACAACAACAGACTCATTATAGTCTTTAATTTTAACCATTTTTGTTGATTTTGTAAATGCTTTTAACTAGTGCTCAGATGCTGATACATAGGGGACAGTTTGTAAATTAGTAAATAACTAATAGTGCTTGGACAATGTTTCACAATCATTTATTCTGGGAATTTCACACAAGTTTTAAATAAAATGTTAGACTGATAAACTTCTACTATTGGCCCAGGGGGGTTATAAATCAATAGGGCTATCAAATTTAAATTAAAAGAAATATTTTCTGATGCCATGTTCACTCATCTGTAAATATAGCTTTGTGGTTCTTTAAGTCATCATAGTCTTCTGCTGAGACATTGAAACCATTTAAGCTTACTTGCGTAGTTTGCATTGTCAGCACAAATCTATGAGGAAAATAGAGTTGTATGAAATTGGATACATCCATCCACCCATTTCAGGTACTTATAAAGCACCAATCTTCATTAACTCAAATATATTTTAATATTTTATGTATATTTTTCTTAAATATATATGACAGGATTATTTGTGCATCTGCCTATGAATATGTTATGCCCTCTCTTTGTATATTTATATATGTCTATCTGTGCGTATATCTTTCTCTCTCTGCCTTCCCTATCTTCCTGGTTTGTGGGTATCTGTGCAAATGTATAAACATTCATAGATTCCAAAACCAATAGGTTATTCAGATCATCTAATCCAGGGGTTCTTAACCTTTTTGCCCTCACACCTCCCCAAAAGTGAAATTAATGTTTACACCTCCTGTCCTTCCCCAAATTAATCAATGAGCCATTCAGGACATAATTATGATGATAAAGGGATTTTATTTCTAGCCAATTCCTCACATACACAAAAAATATAAAAATAAATAAATTAAAAAGTTCTTCAGGACCACCTTAATGAGATGGCTGTTGCTGGTTTCGGTCAGTAAGGACAGAAATTCGAGAGATAATCTTGGACAATGCTAGGCGCATGTCATGCCTGGCATCCAACCAATTCTAGCCTTTATCTTCACACTGACCAATGCTGAAAATCCAGATTCGCGGAGATAGGTTGTAGCAAATGGGATCAAGGCTGAAAGAGCTTTCTTTGTCAAAACTGGGCATGCAGCTACTTGAGAGCACCAAAATTCATCAAGATTTTAATTGGAGAATCTTTGCTTCAGCAAAGCTTTACTCTGCAAATCAATGAGGTCATCCTTCTGCCTGTCAGCATCATCCATTGAGTCCAAATTAAAGGTGAAAGGATTTCGAATCCAGTCGTCATTTTTCAATTCGTCTTTACCAAAGTAATTATCAAGAGAGTCCATGAGATTTTCCAGATGCCTCAAAATATCGCCTTGAATCCAGTCTGGGACCGTCTCTAACAAACCCTCTCCAGACAGAAGAACATTTTCCAGAGTAGAAAAATTTGCATAATTGTTCTTCGCCATGCGTCTCTTCCAAAGAGCCAGTGTTTGCTGGAAGGCAGCAATCTGCTCATTTGCATCCAGAATAGTCACTTCTGACCCTTGAAGTGAAATGTTCAGGTTATTCAATTGCGAGAATATATCTGCAAAATAGGCGAGTGACACAAAGCCTTGGGTTTCAAACTCTTCACACAGTTTGTTTTCCTTTTCTCGAGGAAACATGGATCTCTCAGTTCTAACTTCCATAACGTGAGTGAAGACTCTTCCATGTGAAAGCCAGCATACTTCTGTGTGATATAACAATACTTCATGAGCAGCTCCAACTTCTTGGCAGAATATTTTGAAGAGTTTGTGGTTCAAAACTCAAAACCAGATGAAGTTCACTGCTTGAACAGCGGTATCCATGGCTGATTTCAGTCTTGGAGAAAGAGTTTTTGATGCCAATGCATGATGATGTAGAAAACGGTGGATGACCTCCACCTGTGGGGCCTCCACCTGCACCAAAGCTCCAAAGCCAGATTTCTTCTCCAGCATGGAAGGTGCACCATCAGTGCATATGAAGTCCAATTTTGCCTTCCAGTCCAGTCCATTCTTTTAAAAGAACTCATCAATTAGCTGGTACACATCAACAGCTTTTGTGGTAGCCAACAGGGGTTCACAGAACGAAAACTCTTCTTTGATGCACATTTCGGTGGTGTTTCTCACAAAAGCCAAGAGTTGACTGCATTGAGCCTCATCAGTACTTTCATCCAATTGAAGTCCAAAGGGCAGAATCACTTTCTTGAGTTCCTCCATGAGTTGATCCAAAATATCAAATGACATATCCAAAATTTGACAACTGATGACATCATTTGACGGAGGTATTTCAGCAATCTGTTTCCTCCTTTGCTTTCTGAGAAGAACTTCGACCATTTGAAGGGCACAAGGATTGCTCAGAGTCTCACCAATTGTGTGAGGCTTTTTGTTCTTTTTGATGAGATACACCACTTTGTAGGAGGCCTCAAGGAATGGTTTCTGAGTAGATCCAAAACCCAACTTGGGTAAAGTGCCTGATGAGTGGAATCAAGCTGTCTTCTGCTTCAGTGACTCCAGCGAGTCTCCAGAATTTCCTGGGTGCACATTTGCAAAATGCTCTCAGAGTTTGGCAGGCCTCATAGTATCATTACAGAGAACTTTTGCTCATAAAAAGCGATGAGGTTTTTCGGTTCCATCATGGTCAAGACAGCACGTGAGCCCAAATTTCACATAATTCTCACTGTATTTCCTTTTCTTTGACATTTTCTCATCTTCTTGAGGGGACACAAAAAATGTAAACTAAATTATCTATCGTGGTAGAGTTAAATGCAAAAACAACTACCTCCACTGAAGACAGACTGCTAACTGAACCAGTGCGTGTGGGCAAAGTACACAACAATATGGCATGACACAAGAGAAAGCAGCGTGCCTGACCTTGAACAGGTATAATCGAGGTGCAGGATGTGTGCGAAGATTGCAGTAACTCTACAAAGATGCAATATTGTGTCTGACCTAATTTTTTAAAAGTGTCAGCCTTGAGGAAAAAAATACCCCCTCTTGTTGCATCAGCCAATCAAAAAGTAACACTGTTAGCAAGGTGTTAGTTTCTGTCGTAACCAGTTTAAAGCAGTTTGGTGGAATATGGTTGAATAGCTGAAATGGTGAAAGTAGACATTATTTTCTTAAGTATCCAATCTCAGCCCAAGTTCCCCTATGTTTAATTAATAAGAAATTAATGTTAATAATTTTAAGTCATAATATTAATTATAAAGAATTCTAAACTTTAGAATTTTATACAGTGAGAAAGCAATTGTGATAAATTTTCTGGGAGGCACTTCACACCTCCCCTGTATCCCCTCTGCGCCTACTCTGGGGAAGTGCACCCCACAGGTTAAGAACCCCTGATCTAATCTGACCTCTTGGCTAACACAGGCCATAGAACTTCCCAAAATAATCCGTAGAGCAGATTAATTAGAAAAAAAATGTCTAATCTTGATTTAAAAATTGTAAGTGATGGAGACTTCACCACAACCCTTGGTATATTGTTGTAATGGTTAGCTACTTTCACTATTAAAAATGAACGCCTTATTTCCAGGCTGAACTTCCAGTGATTAGATTGTGTTACACATTTCTCTGCTAGACAGAAGGGATCATTATCAGATATTTCTTCTCCGTTTAGTACTACTTTTAGAATTGTAATCAAGTCACCCCTTACCCTTCTCATCGTTATACTAAATAGACTGAAAACCTTGAATCTACCACTATAACACAGACTTACTAATAATTTGATCATTTTCATGGCTGGTCTCTGAACTCTCCCCAATCTATCAAAATATTTCTTGAATTATGGACATGAGAACTGGACACAATATTCCAACAGCAATTACACTGGAGTAAACTAACCTCTTTACTCCCACTTGGGATTCACCTGCTCATGCATTCCAGGATGGCATTAATTTTTTTGGCCACAGGATCCCACTGGGAGCTCATGTTCTGCTGATTACCTGCTCCCTTCCTGAAATCATTTTTATAGTTACTGCTTCCTACGATAGAATGCCCTTCCTCTAAATATGGCTTACATGCTTTGCTCCTGGATGCATACATTTACTATTAGCTGTACAGCAGACCTCTCACTTACGTGGAGGTTGTGTTCCTGTGCAACCCTGCATAAGTCAAATTTTGTGTTACTCAAAGGAGCCAGGAAACTGACCAGTGCAGTTTTCTGTCTCCTGTGAGTGGCAGGGAGCTGGAAGCCTGGCTCCCAGGTCCTCTAAGTGGCGGTCAGCCTGTAGCCAGGCAACAGCTCCCCACTAAACTGAGTCGCATTAAACTGATACACAGAACTTAATTATGCATATCTCGGGGTTCTGCTGTACTAATATGCATATTGTTTCCTTTCACCTAGTTTCCCAAGTGATGTAGATCTTCATGAATCAGTGACCTGTCCACTTCATTATTAACCATTCCCTCCAATTTTGTGTCCTCTCCTAACTTTATCCGTGATAATTTTATGGGTTTTTCTATGTTGTGGATGAAGTTGTTAAATAGCAAAGGATCAAGACTTGACCCCTGCAGCAACACGTTAGAAACAGATCCATTCAGCAATGATTCCCTGTTGACAGTTACATGTTGATACCATCAGTTAGCCAGTTTTCATTCCATCTAAATTCATGCCATATTTGTTTCATAGAGACAAGGTGAATAAGGTAATATTTTCTGTTGAACCAACTCCTATTGATGAAAGAGGTGAGCTTTTGAACCTACAAAGAGCTTTTCTCCTTGACAGTGTCAGCTCAAAAGATTGGTCATCAGAGTAACAGAAGTTGGTACAAATTAAAGATATTACGTCACCCACCTTGTCTCACTAATATCCTGGGACCAGCATGGCTACAGCAATAATGCAGAACATCAGTATTCTTTATTTAGTATTCTAGTTTTTTAATCAAAATATTTTGTGGTATCTAGTTGAACACTTTATGAACGTCTAAGTATATTACATCAGTACTGTTACCTTTACCAATCAAACTTGTAACCTCATATAAAAATACTCATTTAGTCTGTGGCTACACTATAGCCGTAAATCGAAATAATGTACGCAATTTGCACAATGCAAATTACATAAATTATTTTGAGTTAACTTATTTTGAGCTTGGCAACGTCCAAATGGCACCGAAGGTCGAAATAACCAGCTATTTCAGAGTTTCCACTACTCTTCTCACAACGAGGGGTAGCAGAAATGAAACAGCTATGTCGAGTGCGGTGTTTAGCTGTGGGGTTTCTAATTTGGGATACAAATGTATCCCAAAATATCAAGCACAGTGTAGCCTTAGCCTTAGTGTCATAGGGCATATTTTTCACAAACCTATGTTGATTTATATTAATTACATTATGTTTATTTAGTTCATTATTCATCAAGTTCCATAGCAGCCACCATTAACTTGCCTGGTATTAATATCAGGCTGATAGGGTTATAATTACCTATACTATCCCATTTACCCTTTCAAAAACCAGCACAATGTTAGCTTGTTCCAGGCTCTGAGAATTTACCCAGTGCTCCAAGACACATTGAAAATCAACATTAACACGTAAGCCAGCTCCTCAGCCAACACTTTTAAACCTTGCATGCAAATTATCTATTCCTGTTAATTTGAAAAATACCTAGCTTTTTGAAGATGCTCACAGACCCCAGTTATGGAAAGTATTGCTATTGCTATTCAAGGGTGCATATGAGCTGAAGTACCACTGGACTCAATGGCTCTTAAATACATAGTACAGAGATAAATCTCAGTTGATTCAACAGTGATATATTCTATACGCCTTTTTCTCAATTTAACAAATTCTTTACAAACCAAGCACTGTATATTGGGGTTCAGACTTCTAATATGTCTAAAAGAGTTACCAGCTCTTTATGAAATTTTTCTCCCACAATACTTTAATTCACATCTTTTATTAACTTTGGTTGCTATGGAAACATAAAAAATGCCAGGTTAAAATAGATCAGCTAATTGCTCTAGTCAGTTTTGATCTTTTCTGTCAAGGAAATAAAGAGCTTTTCTTTCCTCCAAGACGATGCCTAATTGGATATGTGAAGCCAAAAAATGGCAGAGTAAGTCCCAGTAGAGAAACATTGAAAAACTGTCACCAGAAATCTTGCATACATACGTGTTGACAGACCCCAGCCAGTTTCTTTTTGAACTAAACTGAAGAGATCTTGGTGGGAGTGAAAGCATCTGTGTAGTAAATAAAATCTAAGGCACAGGTAATTCTCCAGGGCAGAGCCCACAGAATAAGGTCTTAGTGACCAGGGAGAATGTAAGATTATGAGCTCTACTCCTCAAGGCAACTTTCTCCCAAATCCACTCAGTTCTATTGAAAGGCTAGTTGTTTCTTCCATAGTCAACTTTTATGTACCTTAAACTATGGAGACCTACTTTTAAGTCTCTATCTGTTGAATTATTTAAAAAGTTATTTTCAATGTCTCATTCAAATGAATACATGAACTGCTCATTCTAGTCAGACCTTATATAGAGCTGTCTTTGAAGTGTTACATACTCAACGCAAGATCATTCCTCCTAGTCTCATGTGCATTTCTCACTTCAGCCAGAAATTGCTCAGAAGTAAACCCCATTTAGAATTCTTTCCCATGGTGAAGATACTTACATTGTGAAAATGCATGATCTGTCCTGGTGTCATACTAACCTTCTGACTTCGGAAAACTACATTTGATTGCTCCAAGAACATGTGGAGAGATAGAGATTAAACAAACTGAAAGTGGAGAAATTTATAATTGCCTGAAGAAATAAATTTGTTCAATAAAATTATCTGCTTAGAATTAAATGCAAAAAACCCAAATACCCTCAGTTTCACTGTGTTGCTCTGTTTCACTAGCATATGTCCTGCACTTCTAAGTTTAAAGGTAACAAAGGTTCAGATTTACACTCACTACAGGTATGTTTACAAATTGCTAGAAGGTGACAGAATTCAGAACATTACTGTTATTCCTGTACAGTTATCAGTGTATTTCATGTTGTCGTAATATAAATACTGAATCTGTACATTCTGAAGGTCCAGAAAAATTATTTGTTCATTGTACAAAGAAGAAGAGCTCATGTAAATTAGAATATTGATGGGGTCTACAAGTCTCTGATTTTATTTTTTTTTCAGGAAGAAAGGTGCTTTCAAAAGGGGGGTTTCCTCTTAAAGGAACCCCAACCACCCAGCTGCTTTGGCTTCCGGAAATGGCTCTTCCAGAAGCCAGATCATGCGGGAATATGCAAATGAAACAAGAGATATTTAAATCCGTGCCTCATCTGCATTTCCTATTGGCTGCATTTTCATGCCCCTTCTGAAAGGAAGGGGCTGTGTAGACACAACTATTTTGCCTGTTTCGAAATAGAGGTTTTTATGGGAAGAAGGGTTCTTTCGAAGATGAGGTTTACTTTCGAAAGAGCCACGTCTATGCTGCTTTATTTCTTTCAAAAGACACTCATTTGCATTTTGAGTTCCCTCATTTGCATATCTCTTTCACAAGAGGAATACAAGTGTAGACACAGCCACCCTGAATTATTACACATAACTTGTTCACTTTTTCTTGACAGTTATTTTTCCCCATACTAACAAATATCCTGCTTCTGTCATACTGTAGTCACACTACACCCAGATAAATAAGTCAACTTAAGTGAGGCATTTAAACTGAAGCAAGCAAGCAAGCAAAATTAAATGGATATTTTACTCAGACAAACTGACATAAATCCAAGAGCTCTTCCCATCCTGTCTGGCCCCTCTCTTCCTCTAGTCAGCCCCTACACTCACTTCCAGTATTGTCAAATGTGCATTGCACTTTCCAGCTACTGCTCTATTCTATTAGCTTTTGATATAAGAGCCAACTCCACTAAATCCATTGGATTTCGCCACTGAATCCTGTATAGGAAACAAAATTACAGCATAATTCATAGCAATAGTGTTAAAATGTGGAAGTCGCTTTTGTTTTGCAATGAATGGCTTTTTCTATGTGCTGTAATAAACTCCGATTTTGTAAGCAGAGGGTGGAATTATACCTGCTTTTCATGCTTAGAATGGCTATGTGCAGCTGGGGAAACAATTATGTGGCTTTTTCTAGGCTTTGAAAAGACTCTTGTTAGTGACTTCATATTTTTCTCACTTCTGAACATTTTCAGCTTGCAAGAAATTCAGAGGGATACTCATATATAACAATTAGACTTAAAATATTTTAATAGATCTATTTGTTGTCGGAGGCACACACAATGAACATGTCTACCTTGTTATTCTGCACAGGGTGTACTTTGATACAACCTATTTGTTTTTGTCCTTTTAAGAAGATTGCAAAACAAATCTAAAAATAGCCATTCTCCTAAAGTTCACAGATTGTTCTTGAAAAGGATGGCAATTTTCTTCTTCATCTTGAAGAAGCTCATTGCATGATAGGTGAATTATCAGCAATGCATAAAGCATCATATCCGGTCTTTCTCTTGTTTCAGCAAGCAAAACAGAACCTCAAATGCTCATACTGCGTAGCTTGGGAATCCCCTGACATAGTTAAATGAGCAAGAGGTACAATAACTATAAGTCAGAGAAAATTGCTTGGCTTTGCCTAGGTGTCTAGAAGTAACACAGAATGGAGATCCCATACAAGTTCCCAAATCTATTCCTGTGGGAAATAGGAACATAACAATGGCCATAGTGGGTCAGACCAAAAGTCTGTCTAGCTCAGTGTCCCATCTCCTGACAGTGGCCATTGCCACGTACCCAGAGGGAATGAACAAGATGGGTAATCACTGTGCATTCAATTCCCTGTTGTTCATTCCCAGCTTCTGACAGTGGCTAGCGATGCTATTCCTGTCTATTCTGGCTTACAGCCATCAATGGACCTATAGTGATGGACAACAGGGAAGATAGCCACTGTAGGCCCCGAGGCAAGATGGGAGCAGGGCCCAACTCTGTGCCCCATGGTCAAAGGTGGATGGGGCAGGGCCTTAGGCATTCAGCCCTCAGTGTTGCCTGGCCCACAGAACTGGGCATCCCCCCCGCCCCCGCACACACTCCCTCAGAGCTACACATAGCAGTACAGCAGCTGCCGCGACACTTCAAAGAGGCCCTGAGCTCTGGCTGCTGCCACTGCCAAAGTAACAGTGTCAGCAACCAGAGCTCTTGGCCCCTTTGAAATGCTGGGGCTAGGGGCAACTGTCTTCTTCCCTTCCCTCCTCTGCTGTCAGGGGGCCTATTTCTGGAGAGAGCTGCATATCCGGGAAAGAGGGTTTATCCTGACAATCATATTTGCAGGAGGGAAAGCGGAGACACATCTGGAAAGCCACAGGTACATCTTAACTTTGGATTAGCTCTAGCACATCAGGTTACCAGCAACATCACATTCTACAGTTTAGTTCAGTGAGTTTTCTGTGTCTGTATTCCTCAGGGTTTTGTATCAGAGTCCATCACTGTGGCCCAGGACCACTTCTAAGATAAGTTGTTTGGGAGAGTGAGGCTCCTGGAGGAATTCTTGGAATCCTTTCTTCTCTTTTGACTGGTCATGGGCAGCTCTGCTGGGAGCGATTTGCTTTTTGAAGGGGTGGGAGAGGACAATTGTTGATATAAGCTTCATTCCACCTGGGGCGTAAAAACTTCATCCCAAAGGCAAAGTCTTGCAGAATGGCTTAAAGCTGGGTATCTACTGAAAGCATTGTGCTTACCCCTTTCTTTTGCCTTTTTTTGCCAGCTTGTCCTGCCCAAATGGAGAAGGGTCTCCTGGAGCAAGATGGTCGTGACACATAACCCCTTTTGCAGAGGAAGGGGAATTTGGCAAAATAAAGTTTTGTTTTGTTTGTTTTTTTCTTTCTGAAAAAGGTTGCTCAAAATTAAAAACATTTGGACCGGTTCTAACCCTAAGTCACTGTCCCAACAATAGTACAGCATGTCAGCATACATAGGCCCCAGTCTGTGAGTAAAGGGAAAGCTAGAAGTGGGATATGGTGAAATACTATTGCCAATGCTGTAAAAATGTGGGATGCAAAAGACACCCCAGGAAAGAGAGACTTACCCAAAAGACTGACACTGTGCAAGCTGTCTAATCTCTTTTCCTCTTGTACTTTGCTTTGCTGTACAATAAGCGTGAAATCAAAGAATCAATTTATTCCCCTTAATAGACAGAATCTGCTCCCTTTCATGATAAATTACTTTTCAGTTTCTTGTCGAATGGATTCACTGTTATTTACTGTACAATTGCATTCTGTTTTAGAGTTAATGCCTTGTATTCTAGTCACTCCACAACTATCCTGTGTCTTGTGTAGTGGAAAGTTGATTTAGGCAATTTTCCCCTATAGATCTGTGCATATGTCACCTTCGGGCAAAAGATGAACTAATAGAATTGAAATTAATGTAATTGTCAGAAGGTCAGCCAGGGAGCAGTGTGTGTCTAGAGCTTCTAGAAAAGGCAGAGTTATTTCATGTTCTCATATCACTTGATTAGTATGCAGGTAAGGCGATTGTGCCTCAACAGAATAATTGGATCATTCAAATATCTGCAAGCCCTCGTGTATCTACAAAGCCTGAACAGTGATTAAATCCTGGCTGTTCATCTCAGCAAGCCTTGAAATTCTTCCCACTGTGAAAAACTAATTTTCTGTGGGAATTTATTAAATAAGAAATCTGCATGCCACTTTACTTTGTAAGTATTACCAGCAGAATACAAAGATTTCTCTTGACTTTGATGCATGTACTTCATGGATGCTTTTATATCATTGTTCTGTTATTTGTTGCATTCATTACAAATTTTGGTGTTTCTTTGCTGAATAGATTTCTGGAGAAGAGATGAATCCACAGTCCATCATAAATAAATACTGCATCGGATGGGGAGGGGTAAAAGAAACAAGAGTCAAATGAAACACAAGAATACATTTCACTGGTGATGCTGAGAAATTCCAAAGCCAAAGTAATCACTCACAAATTGTAGCTTTTTTGTGCAGAGTCTCTGATGCAGTAACTAGTTATTGCTGGTGCACTAATCTCAGGTTTTGCTGTGTTCCCCCAATTTTACTTTGAAAGCATGCAGTTGTTCATGACTGATGGCCTTGCTGGTGTCAGTATGCTTTGAATTTGCACATATAGACCATGTCTACACTCGGGAAATCTACCCAGCTAAGAATCAGTTTTAACTTACTAGCAAGCCAGCAATACATTGCACATCCATGCACAGAAGTGATCTGAATAGCAAAACTCCCTGGATCTGTCTTCACTTCAAAGTTAACTGAGGTTTTTACTCCGATTCCCTGGATCCAGGATTTCACCCAAATTGATTGTCTTAATTCAACCTTTTTTTGTTCTCAAAGAACACAATTATGTCCAGTAACAGCAATGTAAGTCAGTCTGTGCCAGAATAATAGAGAAGCACTAATTGATCTACAAACATGGTGTAATTTGAACAACCAGTGTCACAGACCTATTACAGAAATCAGTCACCTGTAATCTGAAGATCTACGGTTAGCTCTGTTGATTTAAACAGTTATGTGCACAGCTAAATCAATAATTAAGAACAATTTATTCAACACATTTTAGTCACCTTTTCTGCTTCTGGGATAGATGTAAGCAAATACATATTATCAAATACTCACACACACATATTTATAAAATAAAAACAATTTTTCTAAGTTATTCTAGTAAATAATTAAATTTAAGTTTGGTCTTTTGATATACATGGTAAAAAGTTTTTTCCATTGTCTGATTGGATGGCACACAAGTGTGCCTCACATTAATATTTGTGGGTACAAGTTTCAGAACTGTTTTCCACAAAATCTGCACACCCAGTGTTTTTAAATTTGTCTTCCTGTAACTTTTTTGCCAGTAAAATGGAAATGCTTGAATGTTTGATGAAACTGAACATAAAAACAAAAAAGCATGAATGTAGCTGAAAGAAATCCACATAAGAATTAAAATGCAGCATCAAAGCCAATTTTTATTCTTTTTTATTTATTGATCATTTGCATAATTTACCCATAGCTACTTGTGTAAGACTTAATCACAGCTCATTATTGTTAAGTTCTTACTATTGAATGGGGAAGATATTCTTTGCTCCCACTCTTCTAGGTTGTAATGATCTCTTCTTTGCTACTTGTCTATATACAACTGCTTTGATGCTGGTGCATTAAACACATTAGTACTTTTGCATAATTTGACAGGCTCTTTGCTTTAAAAAAGTCACAAAGTCCCCAATGAATTTTGGATTTTACTCATTTTCAGGAAAATGAAGGGGCAAAGTCATAGCCTGCATCTTTTCATAGGTTTTTGCTGGATTGTGTGAGATCAAAGCAAAGGGAAATGATTTAAATAAGGTGCCACATGTGCAACAAGAGTTTCAGCATTTGTATGCAGTGGCAGGAACTACATTTTCTTTTTCCTCTAATGACCCAAAGACAGAAAAGGGCACAAGCATTAACAAAGTTCTCCTAATTCTGGTTATTATTTAAGGATCTGAGGTAGCAGCCTAAATAGGTTGGTGTAGGGCAGAAGTCTGGGGACATGGGTCTGTAGTGAAAAGGCAAGAGGCAGATGATAGATATAGATGTTGAGGTAGAACGCATGGCCAAAGTGAAAAAAGCAATGAATGGAGAAGGAGGAAGAGAGATTAGTTATGAAGGTAAAACCCAGCTTTACCGAACACTAAATATGAGACAACGTGACTGGAGTTGATAAAATAGGCATAGGAGCTGGAACTAGGGGTGCTGGGCTGCTGTGGCACCACTTGCTTGAAGTTGTTTCCATTACCTAGAGGGTTCAGCCTTTGGTTCAATGGCTCTCAGCACTCCCACTATAAATAGTGCTCTAGCAACCCTAAAAAAGACAGTAGTGAATGGTTTTGAAGAAGGCGTCAGGGGAGAGAGATAGTCTAAGTAATGGCCAAAGAGCAAAATTCTTCTCATTTCTATACCATTAACACCATAACCATATAACGAGATTCTGCCTGTCAGCTTAGTCATTTTAAATATACAAGTCACATGAATATTGTGCCCTAGCATTTTCCTTTTCCAGACCTGCAAATGCTTTAAGAACATTGATTGACAAGCTTCAGAAGGGTCCCCATTTTACTGATGTGGAAACTGACCCAGAGATAAGTTGCTTTTTGCTCAAAATTATAGGCTACATCTACACAAGAAGGTTTTTGTTGTCAAAACCAGGCTTCTGGCGACAAAAGCGGGTGAGCATCTACACACGAAATGTTTTTTTTATTGACAGTATGTCAGCAAAACTTGGCACTGGTGCCGACAGCATTCTGCCTCTCCAGGATGAGGAAGAGCGCCTTCACCGACAGATTCTGTTGACAAAAAAAGCTTTATAATTGCTCCGGAGGGCCTTTTGTCAACAGAGGGGTTTTACATGGCACCACCAGCTGGACCCCAGAGATGCTTTCTCCACCTCAGTCACAACCCTCTGCTCTCTGCCTCTGGCCACTTTTAAAGGTGCAGGGAGCCCCGGAAACCCCGTGGCTGGAAGTTAACAGCATGGAGCAGACAGGCCACCATGCTCCCTCACAGGATGACTCAGAGGGGTCCCAGGACCCAACCTGGGATCTGGCCCAGAGCTCTGGGACCTGCTGAGCCTCAGGGGCAAGGAGGTCATCCTCCTCCACTCCACAGCCATGTGCCACAATGCCCTGAGGTAGGCCTGCCTCACCACAGCTCTGATGGAGTACAGCCACCCCACTCAAACCCTGGAGCAGGAGCGGGCCAAAGTGAAGGAGTTCCACCAGGGCTGTGTGCAGGCCAAGGACTCACAGTGGAGATTGGGGGCAAGGATGGCCATCTGCTGCTATTATAAGAAACTGAACCAGCTCTTTTCAGGGGGCAATGAAGGCTGTGGATATGGTGGAGGAGGCCCCCTGACACAGCCCCTCTGTCAAGCTGGACCTGGAAACACCACTGGAGCCCCAGCCAGAGCCACCCTTGGACCCTGAATTCAACCAAGGGGCCCTGACCATTGCTGGACTCGAGGCCCTCCAGTGAGGCAACCTCCAGGACGTCTCCAAACTCCTTCAGTGGACCATATGGTGAGTGCCTCCTGGGTTGCACACCCCAGGCTATACCATGAGCCTTGCCTGGCTGCCATGGAAGGGAATCCACACTGCAGGCACAACATTTATACCCATGTGCACGGCAGCGCATCCCACCTAGACTCATAAGGCAGCCCCTGGGCACAGGTGCTGGCCCTCTGCTAGCCCTGTGGTGGGTCACATGAGCCTCAGAGCCCCAGTGGGGCAGTGCGTGTCTGCCTGCCCCTGCCATGGCTGGGAGTGGGAGAGCCACACAGCCAATGCCCCAGTCCCAGACACACCACCAAAGAGTGCGGCTCTCGGCTCATGGGCATGCCAGCAGGTGACAGGCTGCACCCGCTCCCATGGACAGTGCTGCAGGTCATATGCATGTGGGAGGCTCCAGGCCAAGCTGCACCCTGTTCTCTGACCACCCATACAGGGACCCCTCTGTGGCCACCTGCCCCATGCTGCTAGCCCTTCAGGTGGTAGAGCAGGGGAACAGGGGTCAGCCCAATCCCCAAGAAATCAATGGGGTCCCCATGTGGCAGGGCCCACCCATGCAGGGGGCACAGGCATGTTCTCCCTCAGACAGGGGGTGGAGGCTGCTGCTTGTATTGGGTGGGTGGTGGAGGCTTGGGGGCTGTGCTATGGGAAGGACTCCCCATCTCCCCATCTCGCCTTACAGGTGTACGATCCCAGGGCTGAGCCAGCCCTTCCACACTGCCAGACCAGCCAGCTGTATCCTGGTCCTGGAGCCAGACAGCCCGGGAGTGGAGCCCCACAGGACTGGCACCCCACCACCAACAGGGCAGGCCCACATCTGTATGGGCCATTGCCAGCATGACAATGATGCCCTGTGGGCAAGCATGGCTGCTCTGCAGTGGCAAAATGACTTGTTGAAGCAACGGCTGCAGGAGGACCGTGAGTGATGACAGGAGCGGGTGCATGCCTCAGGCCAGTGCCTGGCCGGGATCGACCACCTTCTGTCCATCTGGTAAGCCATGGTGGCCCAGGCATCCACACCCAGAGCCCCACCACCCCCCATTCCCCACCACCACTGTTGCTCCCTCTCCTGCCCCTGTCCTCCCCAGCTCCATGCCCCAGGTGGTGCTGTAGGCCCTGCAAAATGCAATGGCTATGGCCAGTGCCCCTGCCCCTCAGACCCTGCCCACCCCCCAACCCCTGTCCCACAGATCTCCCTGCTCCCCAGGCCCCCACTCCCCTGCTGAGCCTGAGCCTGCCCCAGCCCCACTCACCCATTCCTCCCCATACTTCAGGCCACATTCCAGCCATGACAGGGACCCTGAACCCATGGTGGGAGGGGATCCCATGGCTGGCACCACACAGGGTCCCGTTCCCCTGTGCATTAATGGTCCTCACCTCCTCCCTGGACTACTGGCCCCCACTCCCTGTCCCAAGCCCCGCATCCATGTTGAGATGCCCCACAGCCCCTTTCCTAAGCCCCCCCTCATAATGTACATATGAAAATATCTTAGAAAGGTTTATTTGAATTATGTTAATCTAGATTTTAGTAAAAGTTCCGTTTTCACCACCCCCTTTGTGCCTCTTTATTGGGGAGGGGTCAGGGTTCAGAGGAGGTGGTGGTGGGGATGGGGTAGGGCTGTGGACCAGATGCCCCTGTAGGAGGCATCCTGGGGAATGTCATTAGGGATCACGGGTGAAACTCTCCCATAGGGCCTCCCAGATGCACACCATGTCCCTGTGTGCCTGGTGAGTTGGAGCTGGGCCCGGCTGTTTGTAGGCACCTCCATTGTCCCGTGCCGACCCTGGGAGAAAGGCCTCCCTCTTTCCCTCCAGAAGATTGTGGAGGGTGCAGCAGGTGGCCACAAAGTGGGGGACATTTTGCTACTGCATGTCCAATCATGTCAGGAGGCAATGGAATCTAGCCTTCATGTGCCCCAAGGCGCATTCAACCTGCTACCATGCCCAGTTGCAGGTGGGGTGGGGGTCCACCTGCCCAGTGTAGGGCTTCAGGTGTGACGGCATGAGTGGGTAGTCCGCATCCCCCACCATGTACAAAGGTATGTCCAGGTTCCTGATGTCCAGCTCCAGGCAGGAAGGCATAGGTACCCACCTCCATCCTCTGGCACAGAGCAAAGTTGTGGAACACTGTGGCATCATGGGTCTGGCTCAACTACCTAACAAAGATGTCCAGGAAGAGTCCATGATGGTCCACCAGGGCCTGCAGCACAATGGAGTAATAGCCATTGTAGTCTGTGTACTGTTCTCTGCTGTATTCTGGGACCCAAACTGGGATGTGGGTTCCGTCGTTTGCCCTGAAACAATTCGGGAAGCTGAGGGCATCAAAGCCGACCATGATGGCATCCAGGTCATTGATGCACATGACACCCTGGAGCAGGAGCATCTTAATGGCCCACGCTACGTGTGAAGGGAGGAGACCAGACATACACATGAGAGCTGGGGAAAGAGCGGCCCTGGGACCCAGCAGGCTCCACTGCCGCCTCCTGTCTTTCCTCCCCCACCACAAGCTCTCCAGGACCCCGCCTTAGTTGGCTGCCCCCACCAGCAGCAGGGATGTTTGCGGAAGGAGGCAGCATGGTCCCCCAGGGATGAAGCTTCTCCACACAACTTTTCCCCCCGCTGCACCCTCACCCCCACCTCCTGAGGCTCCCCCTTGCAGTATCCCAGCAAAGATGTGGAGTGATTTCAGAGTGTCCTACTTGAAATTCCTTAAAGCTAGTGTTTCTCAAATCATCCCCTTAAACAGCACAATGCCTTAAAGCCCAGGTTCTAGACATCATGCTGAAAGAGGTGGAGAGCTACTTCTGACATTTGCATGTGGTGATTTACATAAGAGTAGGGCTGCATTAATTTCCTAGCCAAGTCCCATTCAGGTGATTAGTTACCTAACTTGAAGCAGTGCTTCCTTTCGATCAGATAAAATTAATATACACTTCCCTGTAAAAACTTGTATGTGCTGCTGCTAGTGGAGAACGTTTGCTGTGTGCTACTCCACAGATGGCTGTATTAATTGATGGATAAAGTTACCCTGGTCAGAGACATGTAGTATACAAAACAGCTTGGAATCCTTCAGTGTGGAAGATGCTATATACATGTAAGGTGATATTACCTTCTGTCTCCTGCTCTTAATCCTGTTTTCTAACCAGCACCTATTTTACCTTTTGTTCTATGATTTAGCATTGACCTCCAATGTGGAATTTTGTTAAATGCTTTTTAAAAAACTAAATGCATTACAACCACTCCAATTCCCTTATCTATCGAGACAGTAATAGCTTCAAAGAATGCCAGGAGATTAGTTAAACTTAACCTCCCCTGCCTAATCCATGTTGTTTATCCTTAATCCCACTGTAGTTTTTTTTTCAGATGCTCCTCAATTGTATCTTTTTTTGTGCCCCATCAAACACTGTTTATTAATTGTATACAACATATATGTGGAGATACATGTAGATTAGACAGCTGTGCTGAATATATAGCTAATACTCCTTATCTTTATTTCATGAACATGAACAAAAGGTGCTGTTATCTTTACCTACAATGCAAAATCTTGATAAAATTTATATTTCATGAGACTCAGTTGTGATACTATTCCCTGAAAAAAATATTTCTTCTCTAACTTAATGTTTTGAACATGAAATTGTTGTATTGTCAGTATGAGAAGCAATTTTATTTTGCTTCCCTTTGCCTTTATGCATTATGACAATTTTACCCAATATCACACAAGAAGGTTACGGCAGAGCCAAGCAGGAGTTAGCTCTCTTGAGCTGCGTCTACACGTGCACGCTACTTCGAAGTAGCGGCACCAACTTCGACGTTAGGCGGCGAGACGTCGAAGTCGCTAACCTCATGAGGAGATAGGAATAGTGCCCTACTTCGACGTTCAACGTCGAAGTAGGGACCGTGTAGACGATCCGCGTCCCGCAACGTCGAAATTGCTGGGTCCTCCATGGCGGCCATCAGCTGGGGGGTTGAGAGATGCTCTCTCTCCAGCCCCTGCGGGGCTCTATGGTCACCGTGGGCAGCAGCCCTTAGCCCAGGGCTTCTGGCTGCTGCTGCGGCAGCTGGGGATCTATGCTGCAGGCACAGGGTCTGCAACCAGTTGTCAGCTCTGTGTATCTTGTGTTGTTTAGTGCAACTGTGTCTGGGAGGGGCCCTTTAAGGGAGCGGCTGGCTGTTGAGTCCGCCCTGTGACCCTGTCTGCAGCTGTGCCTGGCATCCCTATTTCGATGTGTGCTACTTTGACGTGTAGACGTTCCCTCGCTGCGCCTATTTCGATGTTGGGCTGAGCAACGTCGAAGTTGAACATCGACGTTGCCGGCCCTGGAGGACGTGTAGACGTTATTCATCGAAATAGACTAGTTCGATGTCGCAACATCGAAATAAGCTATTTCGATGTTGGCTGCACGTGTAGACGTAGCCTTGGGTTCCCTGACAGTGTCATAAAGAAAAGAAAGCAGCACCCTTTCTTATGCCAGCAGCCTTTCATTTCATTACTGACCACATGGGCACTGAAGGTGGGAGTCCTATGGAACAAAGATTATATGACCCTGACCATGTAATAAATATTGTGTCTTAATGTATGAGCATAAAGGAATGAATAAAGATTGTACCAGCATTCCTAACTCTGATATTTGCCATTTTTTTTGTTTTCTTTCCTTTACATCCTTAATATTTTAACAGAGACTTTTATATATAAGGCTATTTCTACTGTAGCCTGTGCTTAGCTTAACTTAGTTGTAGTATTTATTACACCATAGCCATATGTATTATGAAGCCATGAAAGTTAATGTCATATCAGTAATGGTAAGATGTGTGCATCAATCTTCACTTTCCAGGGTACATCTCTGATGCCAATGAGTGCCCAGGTTTTCCCCCACCTAAAAAGGTGTGAAATTATCAGCCAAATTTGGATAAAGATCATTTAACAGTATTTCCCCCTCTACCTTTTCTCAGAAACTAGGAAACATTCAGGTTGAGATCACTGGGAAATTTCGGGTCTCAGCAATTGTCAAAGATTCTATGAGGTCAGACCCTAATTTAATCATGATGGCCATTTCTACACAGGCCACTTTCTTTCAAAGTGGCATGGTAATACATGGCCCAAAATATGCTAATGAGATGTGGATGCAAATTCACTGCACCTCATTAGCATACGGTCACGTGATTTGGAGTCCGGAAGACCGTTCTTCCGGACGCCAAAACGCCATGTAGAAGCGTGGCCCCCGGGGGGTCTTCCGGAAGTAAGTCCTTCTTCCAGAGGCCCCTTCTTCCCAAGAGTTTTTGGGAAGAAGGGGCCTCCGGAAGAAGGACTTCCTTCCAGAAGCTCCCCCAGGGCTGCGCTTCTACATGGAGTTTTGGAGTCTGGAAGAATGGTCTTCTGGGCTCCAAATCACATGCCTGTATGCTAATGAGGCACGGGAAATTTGCATCCGCTCCTCATTAGCATATTTTGGGGTGTATTGCCATGCCACTTTCGAAGAAAGTGGCCTGTGTAGAAATGGCTGATGTGGCAAAATTGATATAAAACCCCCTTGCTGTATGGGGGAGAGGGATGCTCTGCACTGAGCTGCATTAAGCTGTGCCAGACAGATCTGCACCAAAAGGGTGTTTGTCACCCCAACTTTCTCTCTATCTCTACTCTCTCTGCTGTCTCTTAATCTTTGCTATCTTTTGTATTTCTTCCTCTAACCTAACCACTGCAATAACTCCTTCCTCACTGATTGAAGCGAGCTGGTCTCGGCTTCTAGAAAGTTCAAAGGAATCAGTGAGTATTCCATCCGGTTTGCTTAGCATAAGTTTAAACCATAAGTGCAGTTAGTTAAGCAATTGGTACTGATTGTAATCAGATACTGACTGTATCAGGGAGGTAGCCGTGTTAGTCTGTAGCTTCAAGAACAACAAAAAGTCTTGTGGCACCTTTTCAACTAACAGATATTTTGGAGCATAAGCTTTCGTGGGCAAAGACATGCTTCATCAGATGCATGAGTGGGGGGGTGGTTTCAAAGGAGTATTTAAAGAGTGGGGTCCCGGTAAAAAAGAGTGACAGAGCTGACAAGGTCTATTCAGCAAGGTGGAAATGGCCCAGTATCAAAGTACTTATCAAGAGAGGAAAAAACAAGGCAGATCAGACAGGGGGAAGGGAGCCTTTGTCAGAGTCTAATGGGGAGATCTTAACACCCAGAGCAGAGAAACTGCCTTTGTAAACTGCGAGCTACTCCCAGTCTCTGTTTAATCCATGGTTAATGGAGTCAAATTTGCAAATAAATTGCAGCTCAGAGCTTTCTCTCTCCACCTGATTTTTTAATTTTTGTTTGTTTGTTTGTTTCACGACGGTCACCGTTAAATCTGCCACTGAGTATCTAGGGAGATACTGACTGTGTTATGCACCTTCAGTTTGTATTTGTAAGTGCTGCATATATATCATCGTGCTATTAAATAAACAAACCATAAGTGCTGTAAAATATTGTCTGTGTAATCACTGGAAATCCTGAAAACTCACCTCTAGCCTGAGGCAGGCTCTGTCTCAGACTCAGCTGTTAATTTGGGAGAGGTGTGAACCCATAATCTTTTAAGTCAGATTGGCGAGCCTTCCAAATCCATAAATCCTATTACCTTTCCCCCTGGTCAACACTACACAGCAACATTATTTTGAAATAAGCCATTCCAGAAGAGAGATTCCAGAATAGCTTATTTCAAAATAATGCTGCTACACACTGGCTGCGTGTACACTAGCAAGTTCTTTCAAAAGAGATTTTGAAAGAAGAAGGCTCTTTTGAAAGATCCTATGGAGCATCTACTCACAAAAAGTGTTCTTTCAAAAGTAAATCAAAACAATGTGGAGCTCCTTTCAAATCACTCTTCCTTTCCCATTTCAGGAAGAGCACCCCTTTCGAAAACTTCTTTTGAAAGAAAAGGTATGTAGATGCTCCGAAGAGCCCTTCTTTCGAAAGAACAGTCTTCATTTTTGATCCCTGGTCCCTCCTTTTGAAACAGGGGGGTCTGTGTGGACACTCTGTTTTGAAAGAGCAGATCGGTCTTTTGCTCTGCTTGTTTGTGTGTGGACGCACGCTTTAGAAAGAAGTTCTTTCTGGAAGAGCTTCTTTCGAAAGATTTCTAGTGTAGACAGACCACTCTTTCAATAGGGAGCATCCACGCACCCACTGCTGTTTCGAAAGAATGGATCAGGGATTGAAAACTCCATTGCCATGAGGACTCCTCTTTCAAAAAAAAAGCATGTGTAGATGCTCCATGGGGCCTTCTTTTGAAATAATCTTTTGAAAAAAGGCCCTCTTCCTCATCTGGGAGAGGAAGAGGGATGCCGGAAAAAATGCATTTTGTGTGTAAAAACAACAAGAAGTCCAGTGGCACCTTGTAGACTAACAGATATTTTGGAGCATAAGCTTTCATGGGTAAAGAACTGCTTGATCAGAGGCATGAGTCATTTTGCATGTTGACACTCCAAAGGTTCTTTTGGAAAAGGCCAAGTTTTTTTTAAAAAGACCTTGCGAGTGTATATGCAGCCAAAATGCATTACAAAAGAGCACTTAGCTATTTCAAAACAGAGGCTCTACACACAATAGAGCCTATTTTGAAATAGAGTCATTGGACGCACAAGCTGCGTCTACAGGTGCACGCTACTTCGAAGTAGCGGCACCAACTTCGAAATAGCGCCCGTCGCGTCTACACGCGTCGGGCGCTATTTCGAAGTTAACTTCGACGTTAGGCGGCGAGATGTCGAAGTCGCTAACCTCATGAGGAGATAGGAATAGCGCCCTACTTCAACGTTGAACGTCGAAGTAGGGACCGTGTAGACGATCCACATCCCGCAACGTCGAAATTGCTGGGTCCTCCATGGCGGCCATCAGCTGGGGGGTTGAGAGATGCTCTCTCTCCAGCCCCTGCGGGGCTCTATGGTCACCGTGGGCAGCCGCCCTTAGCCCAGGGCTTCTGGCTGCTTCTGCGGCAGCTGGGGATCTATGCTGCAGGCACAGGGTCTGCAACCAGTTGTCAGCTCTGTGGATCTTGTGTTGTTTAGTGCAACTGTGTCTGGGAGGGGCCCTTTAAGGGAGCGGCTGGCTGTTGAGTCCGCCCTGTGACCCTGTCTGCAGCTGTGCCTGGCATCCCTATTTCGTTGTGTGCTACTTTGACGTGTAGACGTTCCCTCGCTGCGCCTATTTCGATGTTGGGCTGAGCAACGTCGAAGTTGAACATCGACGTTGCCGGCCCTGGAGGACGTGTAGACGTTATTCATCGAAATAGACTATTTCGATGTTGGCTGCATGTGTAGACGTAGCCACAATGGCTTATTTTGAAATAGGCTCTATTCCCTGTCTACATAAGCCCTATTTCGAAATAGCTATTTCAAAATAGCTACTATTCCTTGTGGCTACATCTACACTAGCCCAAAACATGCAAATGGCCATTTCAAAGTTTACTAATGAAGTGCTGAAATACATATTCAGCACCTCATCAGCATGCCCGCAGCCGCGGCCCTTCAAAATTGCCACAGCTCGCCGCCGCGCGGCTCATCCAGATGGGGCTCCTTTTCGAAAGGACCCGGACAACTTCAAAAATCCCCTTATTCCTAACAGCATGGCCATTTAGAATTTTTGGGCTAGTGTAGACACGGTCTGTGAGAGACACATCTCATAAAACTGAGGAAGAGACCTCAGGTATTCATCAAGTCCAGTCCCCTGCCCTCTTGGCAGGACCAAACACCATCATCATAGATGTTTGTTTGTTTGAATTTATTTGCCCCAGACTCCACAAGGGCCTCCTCATGGAATGAGCTCATAACCCTGGGTTTGGCAGGCTAATGTTCAAAGCACTGAGCTATCCCTCCCCTACCTTCCTTGTAGAACGAAGTTTACCTGTTTTGAAATAAGCCACCCGCTCTTCCAAAATTATTTCAAAATAGTGGTTGCATTGTGTATACACTACCAAGGTTATTTCGAAATAACGGTTGTGTAGACCTATTCTAATTGCCAAGGGGAGGTGGAAAGGGAGGGGTTAAAGAAGAAAAATAAATTGCCACCACACTGATGCTCCACCTCAGTAATCAGCAATCGTGGAACCCAAGATCTGTAGATTACTACCACATGACATGAAGAAGTAACTGGCAAATGTAGCAGGCTGCTATGCCCTAAGCAAACTAGTTACTAGAGGGCAACCTAACACATTTTGCCAGGGACAGACACAATTACTTGTTGGGTGGTGGAGGAATGATAGGAATTAAGACACCTCCATCTGGAGGTAAATGTGATGTAGAACTTAGAGACAGTATGGTCAAAACAAGAGTTTAGACACAATTCTGTAAGGCAGTGTGCTAAGCAGATGTGATGTCGTATATTACAGCAAGATACTGTTCCTAACCCTGCAAGAAGTGACTTTATTCAGTCTCTTTGGTATCTTATAAAATGCCTAGTAATAAAGCATGACTTCTTCTTGGTGATCTCTTAAGAAAGAAGTATGAAGCCTTGTTCTTTGATCAGTGCTTTGAAATGCACAGAATTCAGACCAGTCACTGGATAGGCTGCTGCATTGTGTGCTGGAGAGGAGTTACCTGCCTGCACGCCCGTTTAATGCGCCTTAGCTTAACCCTTTGCTGACCAGATTTCTATCTCTTCAGAAATGTAGTGAAACATTACATTCTTAAATCACAGGACTGTGGTATGAAAAGTTCTAAATGTTGCCAACAGCAAGCAGTCAACATCCAGGAGAGAGCACTACGCAGTTTCTTTAGGAAAAGAAAAACAAGCTAAATAATGCACACATGCACAGAACTGTGAAGAACATTGGGAATACTTACGAATAACTTTAAAGCAAAACCCAGCTGTGTTTTTCTTATGCAGACTTCCACCACTTTTTTTACTATTATATATATTTCAATGTAAGGTTTTTAGGGAACGTTTATATTTCCCTCAACACACACACACACACACACACACGCATATTTTTCTGATCTTCTTTCAGCGGTGATTTCTCAGTCTCTCTAGTATGGCCTTACAAATGTAATGTATCAGCCAAGTTCTCTTGAGAGCTTAAGAAGAGAGGTGATATTTCAGTTCCTTTCCAAACACTTCAGAGCTTTGCCAGCAAACAGCAAACAGAAGTCTGAGGATCCTTAAAGCCACGTACCAGTCCTTGGATTAAGTCTAAACTGGTCTCCTCAGTTAGTTGTATAGGTATTCACATGAGCATGTAGAATATAAATATCCTGGATTTCCAGGCATTATTTTTCCTACGGTAAGTCTAGCAAAGTCAGATGAGGATTTACAAAGCCTCAACTCACTAAGCTTTGCGTACGTTGTCTCTCACTGAGAAAAAAAATCTGAATTTATGCATTTATCTAATGTCTCTGTAGCCTCTCGCATGAGAAATTCTCCCTTTCCAATACTCCCCTGAGATTTGTAAAGTCAGCTGAGATGGACTATGAGAAAAGCTTATAAAATAACAACTGGTTTAGAGAAGGTGGAGCAGGAATGCCTGTTCTCCTTATCTCGGAGTACAAGAACAAGGGGACACTGATTGAAACTAAAATATGGGAAATTCAAAACTGATAAAGGAAGTGTTTTTCACCCAATGTGCAACTGGACTGTGGGACTCACTGCTACAGGAAGTTGTGGAAGCCAAGTTCATAACATGAAAATGTGACCCTATGGGCGTTAGCAGATTGAAGCTCACCTCCCATGGACTGTTCCAGAGCTGTGCAAGAGTGCCAGACCTGTGGCTCCATTCCAGGAGGATAAGTAGTAATTGCATGAGCCTACTTCTGGATGCTTTTAGCCCTTTATGGCTGTCTGTGCACAGATAGAGAAGATTCAAGCCCCCTCCCCTCAGTATTTCTGCCTTTCTTTGGACTTAGAAATCAAATACTGCACTATAAAGCATGTGGGTTAAACTGACACAGTGTCTTTCCCTGACAAAAAAAGGACTCTGCTTCATCCACCTAATGTGGCACTTCAGTGCTGTTTTTCTCACATAAGGATTTACAAAGCCTCATCTTGCTGGCTGTGTGTACATTAGCATTGTCTTTTGAAATATTTTTCAAAAGGAGGGTCTCTTCTGAAGGATCCTATGGAGTGTCTACACAAAAAACATGTTCTTTGGAAAGTAATCCTTGCAGAAACACTCTTTGTTTCCATTTCAGGAACAGCGCCTCCTTTCGAATGTATCTTTCAAAAGAAAATGTGCATAGATGCTCCACAGGCTGCGCTGTTGAAAGAGCCGTCCTCTATGGCACTGGCCAGCTGGCATGTGGAGACACCCTTGCCAGCACCTTTGGGGCTCAGTGGGCTCTGTGGCCAGCTGTGTTTAAAGACACAGGGACCCAGAAACCCCCTGGCAAGAAGCGGGGACTGCTAGCAGCAGCATGTCCTCCAGCCTAACCACAAGCCACCCAACAAACCTAGATGCCCCTATGGCCAGCTCTCAGGAGCCCTGCATGCCCCTCCCCCCCGGAACCCCCTCCAAGCTGGTGGAGGGCTCTCAAGGCTGAAAAAAGAGGGTCCCATCTTGGACAGAGGCTGAGGTCAAAGACCTCCTGGGACCATGGGGAGATGAGAAGGTCCTCCTCCTCCACACTAGCAGCCAGCACCCAAATGCCACAGATTTAGACTGGCCTCAGCTCCGTGGGACACCTCAGCCACATGCCAAACCAAAGGAGGTCACAGCTGAAAGAACTGTGGCAGGCCTACTGCCACACCTGGGGTACAGCAGCACCCACCAGCTGGCCCCAGTACAAGGATCTGGACTGCATCCTTGGGCCAAAGAAGGCAGCCCTGCTGCTACAGGTGCTAGACACCCCCGGATCACAGCTGGGGCCCAAGGCTGAGCTGGCAGCTGAGGACCAGCCAGGACCTTTGGGAAGGACCACTGCTGATGCCCAGGAGCCAGAGTGCACATCAGAGGAGGAGAAGTGGTCCCTGGTTATAGCCCTCAAGTCTGGGCCCTCCAGGCAGGCTCCCTCCTTGCAGGTCTGCCCCAAATTCCTTGAGGGGACCCTCTGGCAGGTACCTGGTGCTTCAGAATCCCTAGGGTGTGGAGGAGGGGAAGATACCTTCTGAAAGATCACCTTTTGAAACCGTGCTGTACATGTAGTGTACATGTAGCCACTGAGTTTGTCTTCTGTTGTGTCTCTCATGATGACAAAATCTCAGTTGTAGAAAGGCTTTTACAAAGAGGATGGGAATCAGTTGTTTTCCATTTTCACAGAATATAGGAAGAGAAGTAATGCTCTTAATCTCTGGCAAGGGAGATATTTAGTTAGGTATCAGGAAAAGTTTTCTAACTTCATAGCTAATGGACACTGGAGCAGGCTTCCAAACAGAGTTGTGGACATCGTTCCTTCTCATTTTTTCCAGCCATGGACGGAATAAGTTTTATTATGTGTACGCAGGAATATGGGGAGTGTACCGTGCTGCCATCTGTGGGTGACTATGGGTGATCTGCTCCTCAGTTGGGAAGCACTTGAAACTCTCCTGGGTGGCCACGCATGCACTCAGGCTACAGGGAACACAGGTCGTGGAATCCCCCTCCAGGTGAGGATTTTGAGCAGAGGTGAGCCAAACATCTGTCTGGAGTAGTCTGGGTTTAACTTTTCTGTCTGAGTAAAATTGTTGAGGCTAGAGGACCTGTTGAGGTTCCTTCTAGCCCTGCAGTTCTATAATTTTAGGATCACATAGAGCTGTTTCTGACCATCCATACAGGCATTAAACCTTGCAAAAATAAATCCTTTTATATTTCTGCATAAAAATACATCCAAGGAAGTCAGGGTCTGCAAACTGGTGTACCACAAGCATGAAATCCAGCTAAGTTCAAATTATACACTTGGTTCTAGTAACTGATTAACACTATTCAAAATACTTTGATCATAAAATAGAACAAGTCTTCATATTAATCACATCAAATACTATTAGTAGATTATATCAAATCAAAAATGATGTTTAAGTTTCATCCTGTGAAAGATGCCTAGTGACAAACACCACAAGGCAGCATCCATTTCTTGAGACCATATTGTAGAGTATATTCCAGAGGGGGTTGTGAGTTTATACCAAGTGTTTTGGAATGGTATCTGGTGCATTTGGGGGAGATGTTGACAGTGGGAACTACAAAGGAAGTATCACTGGTATTTTGCCTGAGAGTGGCTTAGAAAGAGGGTGCACTATCAGGTAGCTTTTACTAGAGAAAACAGCTATTGGAGCTGAGAATACAGGCTTGTTCAAGGGGATCTGAACTGAGGGCAAGAGAAAGGAAGCTTAGAAGCAGTTGTATCCAGAGAACTGGAGAAACATAGGAGCATGTAGCAAAAGATGAGAGGAAAAGAAATCACATACACAATGCAAACAATTCAATGAAGGACACAGAGAGGACAATATAGAAGAGGCAGCTGAGTTTTCTAGGGCTCTCAGGTGTGGGCACATTTGTGACAAATAAGTGCATGAAACTTCATCTTCAGCAATGAACTTGAATTTCTGGTTTTGGATCAAAGCAAGAGTGTATAATTGAATGTGTTGCTTTCTATAACAAGCAAAGATCAGTCCTAAACACAGAAGACTCAGACACATTCCTTTTTTCTTTTCAAAATGAAAACATTTTCTTTCCCTTTTTGCCTGCTTTCTTGTGAGTTTTATTTGAACCACAGACATGGTAATTTCTTCTAGTTGAAAACTCAATGGTATAATGAATTTTTTTGATGATCTGGCCCAATTATTTTTGAATTAAGGGCTTTTAAATTCACTCAGCCTGAATTATGAGAAGCAACTAGTGTAAATTCTAAAATGCACTGGCAATTACTCATGGGTCAGTCCCTGCTCTCAAACTTCAATTAATCTGAAATCCAGTGAAACAATATGTTGCAAGGTGGTCTAATAGTTCATACTTTCTTCAAATTATCAGTCCCACTTTTAAAATGATGATAAAGATTAGCAGATTGACCCACATTGCTCAGGTATGTAAGTGGAGTAAGGTTGCCCCCTGCCCGCCCACATCAGAAAATAAAAAGTTAATGCAAGTGATTTTAGTTTTGGAATATGAAGGGAAAAAAAAAGTTTGTACTGATAGAAGTCTGAATGTGACTCAAAGATGACATAGAGCTTGCTGGTAGAGAAGATTTGCAGTCTGTCTTTTGCTAGAATAAATAGAAGAGTTGAGGGGTGGAAGGGCTGATGGTAGGGGTGGGCGGCAGTGGAGTGAGAGCAGGGGGGCTGGGAGGGCTGGGCAGTCATGGCGGTTGTGGAGGGTGCTGCAGCGAGGGCACAGGTTAGGGAGTAAGGGCAGAGGGCCTGTTGTGTGGTGGGGCTGAGGGTAGGGGGTGAGAATGAAGCAGTGAGAGCAGGGTTTGGGTGTGGAGGGCACAGGGCAGGGAGTGGGGAGTGCTGGAGAGAGGCCAGGGTGGTGGGGACTCAGCACAGCATTTGATTTGGGTGAAGGGGGTGTATCTTTCCCAGCGTGGGTGGGAGTAATGTGAGGGCAACTTAGAGCAGGGATGGCTAGTAGTAGAGTGAGGTCGGGGGGATGAAGGCTGAGGGTTGGGGGGGGTGCTTAGAAGTGGTGTTGGGTGGTGGTGGGGGGCACGTGGCGCCAAATGAATTGGACATGTAGGAGTGCAGGGGCTGCAAGGATGGCAGGGAGCTTAGTGGAAACAGCCATTTTGTCACCAAAACCCTGCAGCCTAGACATAGTCCATGAGAAGAAGTTTACGGGTCTGCTGTGGAGGCATCTTTATGTGTGCAAAGTAGAACAAATATAACTGCTGGCTGCTGGACAGACATTTCAGCAGGTCCCACTGTGTGCCCCCTCTTGGGTTTACCACACTCCTGGTAGAGACAGACAAAATTGAACTATCGGGAGTCGGCAGTAAACCCCTGTACTCCTTGGTATCACAAGAAGTAAGGGAGCTGAACAGAGAAGCTTCTACCATCAGCCTCCCTCTGTGAAGATGTCCAGGTAAGTTGATGGCAGATAAGCCAATTATATCTATGCAATTACCTTAGCTAGAATAGCCTATCTACAATTCTTAGCTGCCTAGTGTAGACCTGCTGATGGTCATGCCAACCTCATTTTCTAGTGAAGACTGGGCCTTTATGTTTTACCATTTCTAGAGAAATACTCATGGATGACCAACTGCTAGGGGGATCAGCAGAAAACCAGATAATTAGAGGTTCCTTCTGATCTTAAGGTTAGCATTTGGTATTCTTGAAGTGGTCCGTGTCTGATGTGCTTTGTCTAATTTCCTGAAAATTTAAAATAGATGTTGTCAGTTTCTTACCTGTTTCATTAACATGGATTTTGAAAGAGGCTAACTTAACTTTTTCCAAGGTGCTCTAATGCAGACAGGAATGAGTTGGAGATTTTTAGAGCACATTCACAACTTCCTCAAAAACAGTTTGGTGATTGTTATCAGCTCTAAAAAGCTAATTTCATTATTTTCAGGGGTACACTCTGAAACTGAGTTCTTAAAGTGATTCCCAGAAGAAGTTTGGAATCTTCATTGGTTGGGTTGACGACAAACTGCTCTTTGAACGGATCCTTGTCTCTTCCCAGTATTTCATCCCTGAACATAAGCTTTATTTAAAAAGATTTTGTGTGTGAAACAAGGCTTGTGACTGAGAAAAGCAACGTGTAATTTAAATGTCTGTGTCTTGGAGGCACTACATAGAAATGTATTGTCAGGTCTAATTGAATTTCTGAGGGAATTTACTGCACTGGCATCAGATGTGACTATTATACAGACATTCTTATGAGGGCTGCCAAGCAATTAACAATTAATCAAGAAATCATTCTGTTAATAAAATACCATATATTTATATAGTTTGGATGTTTTCTATGTTTTCAAGTATATTGGTTTCAATTACGACACGGCATAAAAAGCATATGGTGCTCACTTTAAATTTGCAAATATGTACAACACAAAAAACAAAAGAAAGTATTTTCAGTTCACTTAATATACATACTACAGTGCAATCTCACTATCATGGAATTTGAGCTTTCAAGTGTAGAATTATGTATCAAAATGCATTCAGAATAAAATAATGGAAAGTTTTAGAGCCTGAAAGTTCTCTCAGTTCTACTTCTTGTTCAGCCAATCGCTCAGACAGACAACTGCATTAGGAGAAGAATTTCCAGCAGAACAAGAGAAGTTGTTATTCCCCTCTACTCAGCACTGGTGAGGCCTCATCTGGAGTATTGCATCCAGTTCTGGGGCCCCCAGTATAAACAGGATGTGGATGCATTGGAGCGGGTCCAGCAGAGGGCAACGAAAATGATTAGGGGGCTGGAGCACATGACCTATGAGGAAAGGCTGAGGGAATTGGGCTTATTTAGTTTGCCGAAGAGAAGAGTGAGGGGCTGCTTGATAGCAGCCTTCAACTTCCTGAAGGGGAGCTCTAACGAGGATGGAGAGAGGCTGTTCTCAGTCGTGATGGCTGGCAGAACAAGGAGAAATGGTCTGAAGTTAGAGAGGGAAAGGTTTAGGTTGGCTATAGGGAAAAACTATTTCACCAGGAGTGTGGTGAAGTAATGGAATGTGTTACCTAGAGAGGTGGTGGAGTCTCCATCCCTAGAGGTTTTTAAGTCCTGGCTTGACATAGTCCTGGCTGGGATGATTTAGTTGGGGTGATCCTACTTCAATCTGGGGGCTGTACTAGATGACTTCCTAAGGTCTCTTCCAGCCCTAGGATTCTATGGCTGTATGATTCTAAGTAGGTTGATATTTGCAGGAAATAATGCTGCAACATACTTGTTTACAATGCCACCTGAAAATGAGAATAGGCATTCACATGGCACTGTTTTGCCTGGTGTTGTAATGTATTTATGTGCCAGCAACATCAAATATTCATCTCTCTTTTTGTGCTTCATGCACCACTCCAGGGGATATACATCCATAGTGATAACATGTTCTGCTCAATAACAGTCTAATCAGTGTGAATCAATTCATGTTCATTTTCATCGTCTGAGTCAGATGCCATCAGCTAAAGGTTGATTTTCTTTTTTGCTGGTTGGGGTTCTGTAATTTCTGCATCAGAGTTCTGCTCTTTTAAAACTTCTGAAAGGACGCACCGCATCTCATCTCTCTGAGATTTTTGGAAGACACTTCAGATTCCTAAACCTTGGATCGAGTGCTGTAGCTTTTAGAAATATCACATTGTTCCGCTCCTGGCATTTTGTCAAACATGCTGTGAAAGTGTTCTTAAAATGAATAACATGTGTGGGGTCATCATTCCAGGACTGTTATAACATGCAATTTTTGGCAGAATGCAGGTAAAACACAGAGCATGAGATCCACAATTCTCCCCAAAGAAGTTCAGTCACAAATTAAATTAATGCTTTTGGTTTGTTCTGTTTGTTTTTGTTTCTTTTCATCAGCAGCGAAGCACAGCCCCTGAAATGAAGGCTGAATGAATGAAGGGATGTATGGAGGTTTAGCATACCTGACACACAAATACTTGCCATGGCAACTACAAAAGTGCCTGTTTGCACTTTCCAGTGGCATTGTAAAGAAGGAGTAGGCCTCATTATTTCCTGTAAATATAAATAAACTTGTTTGTCATGAGGAATGACTGCGTAAAGATAGGACTGAGTGGACTTACAGGAGCTAAAGTTTTACATTCTTTTGTCCAGTTACATAGAAAAAAATGTATATTTCTAAGTTGCAATTGTTGATAAAGACAGGCACTGTACACTTTGTTTTCTGTGTTGTAGTTGAATTCAGTATGTTTGGAAATGTAGAAAACACATCCACATATTTAATAAATATCAATTGGCATTTTATTTTTCACTGTGTGGTCAAAACAGTGATGAATCATGATTTTTTTATTCACAGTTAACCTTTTTTGAGTTAATTGCATGAGATAACTGCACCAGTTCTTATTTTATTGCATTCTATTTTATCAAGTTTAACTGGGAACCAGTACAACAACCCGAGGAACAACCGTTGAAATCCTTAGTTTTAGATGTTTCATGGCCACAGTGTTTTGTAATTTTTCTGTCATAATTTGAAGGTAGCACCAGCAGCTCAATTGCCTTGAGTTAGAGAGAGAAAAGCTGGGTCTACACTACAAAGTACTGTCAGCAGAGTTTTGCCAACAGAACCTCTGTCTACAAAACATGTCCACACCTAATACCCCTTGTCAACACCCTCTGTCAACAGAGAGTGGCCAGACTGCCCAGCCTTCTGTCACCAGAACAGCCAACCAGAAACTCTGCAAATAGGGCAGCTCTGTGAACCGAAAGCCCTCTCTGCCGAGAGAGGGCCCCCTGGAGCCTCTACACTATTTTTCTGTTGACAGAACCTGTCTACAGAGGTGCTCTGTCTCAAACTTTCAAGGCCAGGAAAAAGACTGTGTTCTGTCAACAGATTCTAGACAGAACACATTTGTAGTGTGGCTGTTCCCGACTTTTGTCAAGAGAAGGCCTCTTCTGTAGATAAAACTTTGTAGTGTAAACACAACTAAAGAGAAACTCAGGCAGAACATATTTGACCTGTGATGTGCAAGGCAGCTGAATCCCATTGTATCACAACTGACTGGACAAATATGTTTCAAGAGCTTTAACTTAACTCTGTTTATTGTGGCAAATAGAACTACCAAGATTACATTATCTGCAATACCACCATCTAGAGTCTAGAAATGCCAGGAATGCTACAGTGGCTTTTATTTGTTGTTTTTTGGCAAACCTAGTCACTCAAAAATTATGAAGCAAGTCCCACAAAAATCATGAAACTGGTTTAAAATGTGATTTTTAAAAAGGAGTTCTTTTCATTGACCTGTTTCTAAACCACTCGTATGCACTTTCAGACTTTTCTCTGCAGCCATGAGGGTGAGAAACATATCTTTTTAGCTTTAAAGCTGAAATTGCACCACAGTCTCCTCACTACAGGATCTGGTGTTTTAAGAATCTCATCAAATATTGCAAGACTTACAATAAAATCATGAAAGTTTGCAAAAAAGCTACAAGTGGCACACAAGCCTACTATGTGCCCTTAATACGGGGCAAATTTAACTTTCAGAAAATAAATTGGAATTCTCAAAATGTGTGGCCACTGGCATATATGAACATATGCCAAGAAATTAACTTAGAACCTATGGCTGTTAATTGTTGCTACTCAGAGTCAGTGGTCAGATTAAAAACATTATTTTTATGTATTCAGTACACACTTTACGAATATGCATATACTTTATTGACCTGTTCTTCTCCAGTTCATTACACTCAGCTGTTATCTATGCTCAAGAGAAAGTGAGCTGAAAGTCATTTGAAGAATTAGATGATGGGTTTCATACAACCTATCATACATTGCTTATTTAGCTTCATAAATAGTGAAATAGTTTTACTGAAGACAGTTGCCAAATAACACAGCCGCTGCTATACAAAAGGAGGTGAGAAATTGATTGAAAGGTATTTAGTCTGAAAACAGCAGAAGGAAGTAGTTTCCACTGGCACCGGAGAAAGTAATACCTATCCTTCTTCTTATCAGCAAATTAAAAGTTTAAAAGAATAAGGTCTAATTCCATCTTCACTGTGAGCTCTAATTCACTATAAATGTGTATTGATGTTACTGTAGCCTTGTTTGTCTAACTAGATAGGAGATTTCAAAATGTACACATGGGAGTTAGGCACCCAGTTCCAGATGATTTTCAATATGGCATGAGTGCCTGACTACCCAGTGTGCCTTTGAAAATCTTCCCATGTTCCTTATCCTATTTAGGAGTCATATGTCTTTCTCATCCATTGTAGTCAAAAAAATGCAATAGAATAGTTTGTCTGCTGGGTGTACCTTACATGCAGACTTGAGACTAAAAAGAATAAAAAATACAGCAACATTTATCCACTGTTTTTCTTTGGCAAAGTCAGTTAACTTCACTACACATCAATTCTGCTATCTGTAAAAGGCAATATTACCACCAAGCCTGATAAAGAATTTTCCCTGAAAAACTGCATTATAATATTATAACAATTTATTTTCATGGCTACATTGTATATAGCTGTGATTTAAAAGGAACCTAAAGAGAAGTTACTGTCAACAGAGGAACCTCGACAGTAATCTGTTGCTGGATTGCATCTACTCCCAACGTTCTCTGTCGACAGAGAACTGCCAGGCTGCACTGCCTTCTGGTGCCAGAAAATGGAATGACTGCTCTGCAAAGAGGGCTGGCAACCGGCAGCCCTCTCTGTCGACAAGGGTGGCTATTTCTGTCAACAGTATTCTATCCAGCGAGTGTTGTGCCTCACGTTTTTGAGGGATAATACTGTCGAGGAAAATGCAGAGTTCTGTCCAGAGAATGCTTTAAGTGTGTGGATGGTCCCTGAGTTATGTCAACAGAAGGCCCCTTCTGTCAACAAAACTCTGTAGTGTAGACCCAGCCTATCTGTCCAGAAAAGAGAGATTTTTTTTTAATTGTCTTGGATATGACGTAAAATGTGTTTTAGACCTCTTTTTGTCCCTCCCGAATGTACCCGTTTCGTGACTGGCCTGGTGTTCTTCATCTATCTCAAGGAAACTACCCAGATCAATCTCTTATGGGTTTGGCTCTCAAGGGAGCAACCCCTCCCTGATCTCCCCACCACATTAATGTGACAGCCACAGCTGTGTGTGTCACCTGTGAGTCTTTTTACTTCAGGGACCTGTGACCAGCAGCTTTTAAAGTGACTCAGAAACACGTGCTTCAAAGCAAGGCAGTATTTGTTCATTCACCCAACTGTACAGAGCAGTCAGCGATGAGGATGAAAACAACAGCATCATATATGCCTGGTTGCTAGCCACACATTATTTTTCCTGGTCAGGGATGAGTAAATCCACTAAGCCCATACCTCTCTGCTCCCTGGGTTGGGATTGACAGATAGCCCTCAGTCTGGGAACTTTAAGATTGTAGCATCATTATATCCAAAGTTCAGGTAATAAACACTTCCTGTCTAGATAGACTGGGGGGGGGGGCGGGGGCATTTTCCCCAACTGATAGCTTCCCAGCTGATCCCTCAAGGATCCATAGACCCCTCAGTGAAGGTGCCATGCGTTACAGTTGTTCCATTTCCTGTTGCTTTCCCCCCTAGAGCCATTTTGATCTAACTCTGTGCCATCAGTCTAGATAACACACACCACCTAAACTGAGGGCCCCCTGACATCTATTATGTATTTTAGACAGATGCACAAACTGTCTGTCTGTAAGTCCATTTATTTAAGAACTCCTCCTAAATGGTAGAGCTAGGACCTCCAAATTTGGCATGCAGCTTCCTCCTATCATAACTTAAAGCAAGCTGAGGGTCTGGCTGTGTCAGGACCATGAAATGTGCCTGGAATGTTATTGTTTCACAGCAAATGGAAAGGGTGAGGTGTGGTAGGAGGGACAGTTATAGTCACGAATGACCATGGGCCAGGACAGCTCCCCTCCAGGCTATACCCAGGGAAAAGCACCCAGGGAAAAGCAGACAGGCAGAAATCACACCTCACTTCTACCCCCGACCCCCAGGCAAAACTGGGTAAGTCTTCTAGTTTATATAAAATAAAAGATATTTCTCTCTCCCCGCCCCCCTCACATTTAGTGACTAAGGAAAATGAATAATTCCTTAATGAGGTATGCTCATCTTTAGTCACAGACTTTTGCAGGATAATTGATGTAATTGTGATAATTCATGTAAGTATACTCAAATGAAATAATAACATAGGATGCTATAGATGTTTATCTAGTGGGTGAAATAATTATATATTTTGACACTTGAAAAGTACATGGTATGTGGCTGTATAAAAGTACACACTTAAGAATTTGAACAGCTGGGTAGCAGTCATTTGTATGTAATCATCGGCATTATTGTTCAACTTATAAAGTAAGTATATTGGAAGTATGAACAGTATTTGGATATGATTACTTTTATATTCATTGTTTTTTCCATGTATTCTACAAGAAAACAATGCCATCTACAAAAGACACGTCCACACGCAGTTTATGATGAGTACTCAATTATTGTTTTGGAAGGATCCATATTTCTTGTTCAAGGTATAGTCAAGGAGAAAAATAAAATAAAAAAATTAATAAAAATAATGCATAAAATGATTTTGGGGTTTATTCAAAGGAATCCATCTGGATTTCGCCCACAGTCCATCTATGGATTACCCTTGCAGTATAATTTTCTGAAACTGTTTTTATCCATCAAGTTTTGCCTCAGGTAGCCATCTTACAAAAGGCAAAGACTCTGCAGATTCTTTGCTACATAATCATATGACCCATATACAAGTAAAGGTGGAAAATGCGAGCAAAACTAGAGCCATACACAGAGTACAAACCATTTACTCCTCTGAGCTTACTGATCCCTGGATGCTGCATATCAGAATCTAATCAAAGCATTGTCTTGGTGAAAAAGAATCAAGGCCAAGTTAAACAGAGTCACAGCACTGGCTTAGCGAATGGGAAGTTGATATCTGATTTCTCTCCATCCTTCTTGCTATGCCTGTGCCTTAATCCACTGCAGTGCAGTGTACAGAAATCTTTGGGGAGAAAAAAAGAACATAGAGCAATGCATAAGTAATTTAAAATCTCTCTTCATTTTGTACTTTTGTATTCACCCACAGCCACTGGGGGGAGGAACTGAATAAATAGAGACCTATATAGTATAATTGGATAGAAATCTCCCCTCGTTTTGAAAAAAAGTAGTTGGGAATTGCAGTCAGACTGATAATTAATGACCACCAATATTACCAAAGTGAAAATATTCAGAAGAAACGCATTCTCTTAAGTAGGCTGCATACATTATCAGTTCTCTCATTCCTTTGGCCATAGCCTGGCAAACAAAAAAGTAGAAAGAATTCTACCACTGCAGTGTGGGTGGAAGGCTGGGGGTATTATTTTCCTGTTCGCATCATTGGTTATTTATCGTAAAATACTGACTGCAGGTAATAGAGAAGAACAAAAATCACCTCAGTTACCCAGAAAAGGGACCCTATACTCTTCAGTATGTTCCTCATCACTGTTGGATTTTTTTAAACTCCATAAACTCAAAGCATCTCTCACCTCTATTTTCATTTTCAATAATACAAATCAAGTCCCGCTTTTCTTAACTCAACCCGAGAGAGAGAGAGAGAGAGAGAGACAGACAGACAGACAGACAGACAGAACTCTACTTTAACAACTAACCTTGGTATCCAATCTTCAACTATCCCTCACTGTGTGGCTGATGTTTGCCAAGGAGCTTCACTCATAGGTTTTTAATTGTCTGAGGAGCCCAAATTGCATCCAGCAGATTTTCCCTTGGAAGTGACAGGTATAATCTTAGAGGAGACATGGTTGGTGTGCCCTTTCACTCCCCATCTGTTGCTTCTCTGTTGCATGATCATGTCCATTCTCCTCAAAGTGAGCTGTGGCTTGGTGTATGGAGTACTGCCACTCTGTTCTATCCTTTGCTAGGTCCTCTCAGTGGGTTGATGCCTTGCTTTTTAAGTCGTGCTTCCAATATGTATTTGAAGTACTTCTGCTGTCCTCCATGAGCCCTTCTTCCCTGACTTAACTGAAAGAACTGTACTTACTTTGCGAGGTGAATCTCAGTCATCCGTAGACAGGCTCTGCAGAGTTGGTGTGTCATAAACTGCAACACATCTATGCCATTGATAATGGCTGCAGAGAGAATGCTGATGCTAGCTATCTGTCTTCCCAGCTTATTCTGAGGCTCCTTCTGAGGCAGCACTGCTAGAACTACTCCAGCTACTTGAGATGTCATATGCCTGTTAACCATGTCTCACATCCATAGGAAAGCATATGGATGGCAGCTGCCTTGTTAACCAAGGTCTTGGTGCTGGTTTGCAGATCCCTGTCATGGAAGACTTGTTTGACTAGTTTTCCAATGGATGAGCTCACAAAGTAGTTCCTGTCCAACAGCGATCCGTACTTCTATGGCTCATATTTACATGGACATGGAAATAATCTCAGGCTGCGACTATAACATAGTCAAGGAGGTGCCACTGTTTGGACCAAGGATATTTCCAGGTGGTTTAAAATTTGTTCCTCTGCCTAAAGATTTTATTTCTGATGGACAGATCAGCTACAGACATTTTCTGAGGAGCAGAATGCCATTGGAGTTTACATGTCATATTTCTTTGCCTGTTGTACCAGTTCAGTCCAGTTCCGGCATTGGAATCTCCCAAAAGGTTGAGTTTCTCTGTCCTCTGGAGCTGTGAGGACTGCATTAAGAGAGCTATAAAGCTATTTCTTGTCTTTCTCCTCATCAAGTGTTGGGGCATACGCACTGATGACTGTTGCAGATTGCTGAACTTGAGCTGAAGGGTCACAAGATACTTGTTATTCTCCACAGGATCTCTAAAAGCTGACTGGCGATCTTATTTTTTGGTGGCAAAGCCAATCCCATCACTACATCTCTCTTATGATGTCTCTTCTTTCCAAAAGAAGCTACCTCCATCCCCTCTTAATTGTCCTTCATTGGCATGGTGGGTCTCACTGAAAGCTGCCATGCCAGTGTTCAGTCTTGCTAGTTCTGTAGCAATTACGTAAGTTCTTCTTTCTTGACATTCACTGGGCTGAGAGTCCACAAGGGTACAGACATTGCAGGCAGCTAAGGTCATTGCCATATTTCTTGTTTCAGCCATGGCATTGAGCGATTCTAGTGGATGTGGCCATATAGAGTGAGCAGTGACCTTTGGATGGAAAAACCTGCAGAAAGCTTTGCATCAGGTAGTTTAGGCCAGAGTAGGAAGAGACCCAAGAGACTATAGGGAGCAAATGGTGTTAAAACCCTGTGATGTCTGTGGTCTGGTAGTCTCCATACTTGGCGTGACATCCCCTGTCCTTAAAAACGAGAAGTCCTGTGGCACCTTATAGACTAACAGATTTTTTTTCAGTAGAAGTGGATACAGACTAACATGGCTACCCCTTTAATACTTATCCCCTGTCCTTGTACCTATATCATGTCCCATTTGGCTGGCCTCCGTGTCTTGCTGGAGATCATGATGCACCTCCTTCTCCTCTAGCAGTTATCCTAGATTGAGGTCTTCAAGCCCTTTATACTCTGGTTCCCCCTGCAACATGCCAAGAAGATCAGGAGGGGTGTGGCCTCTTCTAACAAAAATGGGTTAACCCCTGGTGTGCCAGAAAGGGGCTGATACACCCTGTCACACTCCTTTATATTTACTTACTTTCTCTTTGAATACTTACTAGCAGGACCTGCCCCTTTGTGAGGGCTACAGACGAAGCACTTATTTGCACAGATATAATTGTTTCTAATGTGTAAACCAATGTATATCCTGTTGGTTTTTCAATCAAATTTTATTTTGCCCATTTTAAAACATTACCTCAATCTTTCCTACAAGCACTCATTACGTCTGTATCACTTCTGTATACACGACATTTCCAGTAAGCACATTTAGGCCTAACCTGTATGTTCCACCTTAATGTCCGATGGAAAGGTTGCTGATCCACATATCTGGAGCTTTCTGGGGTTCTCCATCCACCTCATAGCCACATATAATTGGCCATGAGTAAAAACTGATGCAGGCAAACATATTCAACTTTTCTCTACACTCTGCCCCTGACTTACGTTTATACTTATTGCAAACACTGGCCTGATGGGAAGTTCTCAGTGCTTCATGACACATGGGGATATTCTAGACCATCATCTCCCCATCCTGCAACCGGACAGCCTGAGACAGTGAGCAGGAGGGAGGCCAACAGCAAAGTAGTGCAATTTCCACTCCAGGGGGAGTCCTCAGGCCGCCACAGTGGGTAGGGGAGGAACACTACTCCTTTCCCCAGTGGGAAGGACCCACTTCCATCAGCTGCTTCCCTGGTACCATCAGTGTGCAGCGGGTACAGCGTGTCTGGGGGCACCCCAAGCTCCTCTGCCATGCCATCACCCTGCCATGCACTTGGGAGGGACCTGAAAGTGAGGCCCAAGGTGAGGTTCCAGCCACCAGCTCGCCAAGGAGTCACAGGGCAAAGGTGAGCTGAGGAGATGGCTCCTAGCCAGGCGAGGAAAGGGGAGGGGGCCTCAGGCACTGTAACCTCTCTGCCTCCTGGGGCACAGAGAGGCAGGCAGGCAAGCTGCCCACATGCAGATCCCACCCTGATTCTGCGTCTTTCTGGTGGGCACAGAGGTGGAGCTTGCTCATGCCGACCCCTCCACAGCCTCGCGTACACCTCAACAGCCCCAGGAATGTTCATGACTACAGTGGGACATACAGACAGGCGGACAGACAGCTCTCCATTTATAACAGTATAGATTACTCTGATTCCATTATGACCTTCCTCTGATCCACTGACAACAGTGTGAGGTCACAATGAAAAGTTAAAGCATTTTTCTAGCTCAGCTAAGAACGTAATTTGTTCTTTGCTTAACCGAGGCAGACATTTCTGAGAGGACAAAGGGTATTCATCCTCATTTTCAAAGTAACTACCGTGGTTTCAGAATTGCTTTGTTTAGTAAAACTATAAGGATCATCAGAGATTAATTAGAGTACTGTGTGACCTACCTTGTATTGATCTCTAAACATGGTTAGAATAATACCAAGGTCCTCAAACTATGGCCTGCAAAGCCTTGCCTCATGATGTGCAAACCTAAATAATTTGAAAACCAGGCAGTGGAGGGAATTAAGGATGAGGTGCATGTACGAGCAGGGCTCTCATTTACAAAGTTCTCTGAAAAGTAAAAATGTAAAGAACCTATCCAGCGTTCAGTGTTAAAACCAATAAAACAGCAGTCATATAGTATATTAAAGACTAACAAAATGATTTATTAGGTGATGAGTTTTCTTGGGACAGACCCACTTCTTTAGATCTATAGCATTTCCAGTCCAGACTCAGTTATATAACACAGAGGTCCAAAATAAATTACAATAAAAACTGACAAATCAAATACGTGGAACGGAAGGGGTAAGCAACGTTAAGTGTCTTACCTGAGATACTTACGAACATCAGAGGAAGGGAAGCAGTCCTCGTAATGTGTGAGATAATTGCTGTCTGTGTTCATACCAAATGTTAATGTGTCAAATTTGAGTATAAACTCCAGTTCACACATCTCCCTATGCAATCGTCTTTTAAAGTCTTTGTTGTATGACGTATATTCTCTGGTCTTTAACAGAATAGTCCACTCCATTGAAATGCTCACTGACAGGCTTGTGTGTGTTGAGATTCCCAATGTCTGCTCTGTATCCCTTCATTCTTTGAAGTGTTTGTCCAATGTTCATTTTAGAGGGGCATTGCTGGATGGTAGAACTGATAAGTAAAAAAAAATGCTTTTCAAATATTTCAGAAATGTTTGTTTCTATGTTTTGTCATTCATTGGTCTGAACTAAAGATTGGATCTATCTTAACCAGAAAGTTATGGTTCACTGAAGTCAATGTAGCTATGATATTTTAAATAAACTGAGAATCAAGCTGCTTACATTTAGTACTGAACTGTTTGCAGTACAGTTTCAGAAATGAGTGCCTTTTCATCTGCCAGTTATATTTGCATAACATTTTGGGTTTGTAGTGGATTTTGCCAGGATTTTGTCTTTAATTGTATCACTCATTGTCACACACATGTTGGAAGCATGTCAGCTTTATGAATCTAATCCTGCACTCCTCCCAGTGCTTGCATGGATATCCTCCTGTGAACTACATATCTTAGGGCAAAAGTCACCTCCATTCCAAGTGCAATTGAATCTCTCTTGTGCACTTGGAATGGATGCGAGTTTTTCCAGAGGATAGATTGCTATACTCGTCCTTGAAAATAACAGCAAACCATGTGCCAGACTTAGCTATTGTCTTTTGGATCTGTCTGGATGAATGGCATGATAACCTAAATAAATAACTAATTTACATGGTAACAGATGCAAGAGAAAAAATGAGCAGAAGAGTGAATTTGACAAAAATAATTTAGGGCCTGTATTTTCAAAAATTCTGCATCATGGAATTTGGTTTTTAGGTCAAAAAGGATGCTGTGACACAAAAGTGAGTCTTTGAGAGGCAAGGTCTTCCACAGATAAATAATTCTGAATGTGGCAGAGAAAGAGTTATACTTCATGGATACACTGATTGTAAAATTGCTTCTACAAAACATTTCAATTTTCAAGAGACGCTGAGGGAAATAGAGTGCTTATTGAAATTGTACAAAACTGAAAAACAAATACATTTTCCAATGACTTGATATAATAATGTTTTGCATCATATACAATGTGAATAATAATTTGACCAGAAATATAAGTGCCCCTCTCCAACAAAATGTTTTACACTTTTTTTAGTACTGGGTTTTTCCTGTTATTTTTAATTTGCACAAATTAAAACAAAAAAAAGTGATTGCAGTTCTCAGTAAACTGAGCCAGTGAACAAAAGCTTAATAACCCTGTGGTAAGAAGTTATATACAGAAACACCCTCTCTGCCCCCAGGCTTCCAACCTTCAAGAAACTGAAATGATGCTAAGCCAGCAGTTTGTTGGGATTTGTAAAGGTGTCCAGTTGTTCTTACATGTTGTGATCCCTACACAACTGTATAGGAAAGTTAAACTCTTTCTTTGAGATTAGCTTATCCAACTTGAAACAACAAAAATGTAGTGCAATAAATCATTTAGTGTACTTTGTTTTCATTGTAAGCTTTTCCCATTTATGCTAAATGGGGAGGTGTGAACCTTTCAGCATGAAAAATCAACATGACCTTTTATCAAAACCAGGTACAAGTTTTTCAGCATTTGGATGCTGCGGCATTTTAATAAAACACAGGATGAATTTTAAAACAAAATGTTTTAAAAGTCATGTAGTGGGAGGAATTGCTTGTCCTCACTTAGCTGGAAATCTATAAGTATATTGAAAATGTTCTAGAAGGTTCACACTTCCATTGATTTACATTATATACTAGGGGTTGATAGTAACTTTAGATTTTATTTGGTGTTTGTACAATTTGAAGTAATTTGTTTCCCCAACAGACTCTAAAGCACATAATGAAAACTTTAAAATATTTCAAGTTAGGGTTGATAGGATGGGAAGGATTGGTATACACCATCTAATATTTGCCATGGGGAAAATGAACAGAGAGATGACTGCTCCTTCATGTCCCCAGAGCATGTGTTGCTAAGAAATGTCATCAGAATGCGGTTTTACTTCAACCGTCTTGTCACGCTAGTGTCCTGGGACCAACACATCTACCACAACACTGCACACGAGCTTCAGTGTGATTGGCCACATCTACAGTACCAGATAAATTTGATTTTATAGGTTTGATTGAGAATCCTCACTTCCCACAAAGTCCACACAAAGTTGAGGTGGTGCTGCCTCACTAGAGTGGCCAAACAGCAACTGTTGCAGCAGTGCATTATGGGAGCCTATCCCACAGTTCCCTCAGACCCACATTCTGCACTTTTCCCCCAGGTCCTGCTGCATCCCCACCACTGGCAGCACTCGCCCCGCTGCCCGGTTCCTGGGTCCATGCAGCCTGGGGGAGCTGAGAGTTTGACCAGTGCTGCTGTGCCTGTCTTGCCTGGTGCAGCAAAGAGCCAGGTGCTGCAGTGGTGAGTTTCCCAGGTCCAGAGAGTGGCAGGGAGCCAGGAGCAACAGCACCAGGAGTTCCCCAGCTCCCTGCCACTTGGAAGAGCCAGGAAACTGACCGGGGCTGCTGTGCTTGTCAGTTTCTCAATACCCACAAGTGGGAGGAAGCCAGGAGTCAGATGCAGTAGTGTCAGCCAGCCTCTGAAAGCTAATAAATTTGATTCAAAGACATGGTGCTTCCACACCAGCCTTCATTCAAACTGTTAAATTCGAACTTGATTCTTTACCCAGCCTGTTCCGAAGATATTCTAGTATCAATATGACTGCTCCATAAATCAAGCTAACGGTATTTACAGTGGAGACAGTCATTTTGTACAATTGAGTTAACTGCCTTAAATTTGAATTTCTCATAGTGAAGATGGAGCCACTGACTTCCAAAGGATGGTGGCCAACCTTTAAACCATTATGGTCCTGACTCAAATCAGTAATGTTAGGTATATGGTTGAGTGACTTGGAGTCTGAATGAGTAATAACTTCAGCAGATTACTACACTAGGACTGATTTAGCAATTTGGTGTTCTCTATAAAAAAGAGAAAAATTTGGATGGACAGTAGGGTTGCCAACCCTTCCAATTTTGCTGAGTGTCTCCTGGAATCACGTCCTGGAGGTTACTGAACCCAGGAGACTTTAAGTTGCTGAAAGTCTGGCAGCACAGTGGAACAAATGTCCCCTCCCTACCCTGGCTTTGTGCTACTCCTGAAAGCAGCTGGGGTGTCCCTGCAGCCCCTGAAGGGAAGGTTAGTAGTTCTGTGTGGTGCCCCTACCCCAAGGACCAACTCTGCAACTCCTATCGGCTGAAAACTGTGATCAATAGGAGCTGTGGGAACACTACTTATAGGCGGGGCAGTGCACAGAGCCTCATTCCCCAATTAGGGGCCACAAAGACAAGCTGTTTGCTTCCAGGAGCAGCACAGGGCTAAGGCAGGCAGGGAAACTTCGCCCCACTGGGCCACTGACCATGAGCTGCCTAAGGTAAGAACCTCTTTACTGTGCATCACTGCACTACATCCTTATGTTCAAGTAGACATACAAGTTAAACCTCTCTAATCCAGCACCCTTTGGACCTGACTGGTGTTGGATGAGAGACTTTGCCAGAAGGTCAGTTTTGACTAGCAGCACTACCAACACATTATGCACTCCTTACTGGGGTCTTAGACATTTAGTGGTAAGTCACAGCTAAATAAAAGCACAGAACGTGAAGAGCCAGGACTCGTGGCTATAAGCAAGCGTTATGAGACTGCAGGAAACTTGATCACAACCATGATAAGTGGCCGTCCAGCTAACTAAAATCATGCCACATTATGGATGTTGCTGGACAGCAGAGTTCTGGGCTAGAGAAATTCAACCTGTAATAACACCAAGAGATAATGGCCCCAATAGCACGTAGGAGAAACTTATGATTTGAAGGGGAGGTTTGCCTGGGTAGCTAGAACAACACTGCATTTGTAGCTAATTCGTGATCTCCTGTTGTTTGTGTTTGCTTGTTTTTGATTTTTCTCCTTTGCCAGCTGGCATCCTGTGGTCTGAGTTTTGTATCATCCATCTCCTTTTTGGTCAAAGCAGTTGAGGACACTAATCTCTCTTGCTTTCTACTTTTGTGGCAATTTTGCCCAGAGGGGGATATGGGGGGATAGCAAGTCCCCACTGAACAGCAATTCAGCCAGGTGGTAAGCTGAAGATCTAAGAAGGATAAAGTTTTCATTCTCCACTTATTGTCTTCTTGATTTCATTGTTATTATCTGATGGCCCATGCCATTTTTGCTTCTTCAGTTTGAAAAGCTGCTCCTCAAACTGCTTCTAAATGAATTAACTAAGTGGCTGCTTCCTGTGCATTCTGCTTGTAGAAATTTCATGTTTTTCATTTCAGAAGTCATGAGTTATAGCAGGAGCTCATTTTGTTAGGTATCTGTTGTGTTATTGTTCATCTTCAAATTAAATTTTCTTCCTCTTTTAGAAAGGGCTAGAAGGTAGAAGCCAGTCCTGCTTTCTGCTGCTTTTATTGTTTGTATGAATATATTTTAAACCACAATCACATTCTTAAAAAATACTATTTTGTTATTTAATTTCCAGGGTATCTTGAGATATTTTTTCTTGCCTCACCTGTGCAAAGTGGTGTTTGAATTTTCTCAAGCAGAGTGCATGCATCCAAGTAATCTACAAAACCAATGAGAAGTCCCGTGGCACCTTATAGAGTAACAGATTTATTGGAACATGAGCTTTTGTGGCCAAAGACCCACTTCATCAGATGCATGGAGTGGAAATTCCAGAAGCAGGTTTAAATATATGGTGCATGAAAATAAGTGGGTACTAATCAAGAGGAAGACCAGAGTTAATGAGGTCAGTTCAGTCAGGAAGGATGTGTCCCACTTCCAGCAGTGGATGGAAGGTGCCACAGGATCTCTTTTTTTTTTTGAGGATGCAGACTAACACAGCTACCCCTCTGATCCAATTAATGTGCCATCTTTGACCTTTGACCAGCTCTTCATCTATGTTATGAATGAATGCTTACCCTAGAAAAATAGTTCTTACTAACACCAGGATTTGAGATAATTTGGAACTTCATATCAAGTTGCAGACGAAATAGCAGCATTACAGTTCAGAGGCCATGCCCCGGAGCCAAAAGGATAATGTGTAAACAGCTTCTGAAAAGAAAGAGTAGTAACTGGTGGCACAGACAGTACAGGCAGATGGTGAGTAAGTGTGATTAGATGTCAGATAACTAATTTCTCTACCCTGTGACAAGATCTGGAATTAAATTAGTGAGTGAGGGGTCAACAGGTTTATATCCTATTACCTATCCCCAGATCCATCCAGTCCCCAATTAACTTTTATATGGCACCTTAAACAAGGTTATTATAAAATGAAATATGAGATAAAAATATTATGATAATTGCACAGAGAAACTTTAAACAATGAGGCAGAAATGAAAAAAATTCTTCAGGTATGGTTTCCTCCTCTGTGGTATATCATTTTCACTGGTAGTGCTAGAAACATGAAAAACTGGGTCTGTTCCTCATTCCAGCCCTGCTTATTCACTGCACATGCAATAACAGGTGGGCAAGATTATTGAAGGCACAGACATTATCCATATCCATCTTATCAATAAATGTGTCATTAGCCTATTTGAGGCAATTACACCGAGGTGCCCTTTCTTTCCATAATAGTGAATCTCTCCAATACAGATACACCTGCAGATCGTTTTGATATCCAGCTTCAGTGACAGTAGTTTAAAAATACCTTTCAAAGGAAGGAAGTTATTTTTAACAAGGTGGTTGGTTTCCATGAGATGTTCAGAAAAGCAAAGGTTTAATGTTTAAATATTTAAAAACAATATAAATATTTAAAAACATAAAAAGGAGAGAAATAAGTGCAGTTTCCCGATAGAGTATGCTAGTCAAAGGTTGTTTATGAAGAGAAATGTTTCCTTTTGAATTACTTCCTTTAGTACAAATAAAACAGAAGAAAAGAGGCTGGCATAGCATTGTAGAAATTAGACACTTAAAAGATCTCAGACCACCCAGTCCATCTCCTTACAAAGATGAGGTTGGTCTTGACATAGTAAGTATAGTATGTTGGATTATTCAGCATTTATTCTGTATAAAAAGTCAACATGAACGTCCACCACACAATGAATTACTGTTATGATAGATGACAAGAAGTCCGGTGGCACCTTATAGACTAACAGATATTTTAGCGCATAAGCTTTTGTCAAACGAAGCGGGTCTTTGCCCATGAAAGCTTGTGCTCCAAAATATCTGTTAATCTGTAAGATGCCACATGACTTCTTGTTGTTTTTGAAGATACAGACTAACTCGGCTACCTCTCTGGTACTATTATTTTATAAGATTTATACTATGGTACCACCCAGAGTCTTCAGGCAAGTCAGGCACAGCACAAATATAAAGTAAATAAAGTTTCCCCTCTAAGAAATGTTATTCTAATACCCTACTCCTGCCAGGGCATATGCATATGGCACTTTATTGGGACTATTCAAAATACAAAACAATGTGGCCATGTCTACACTCAGAAAAAAACTTCGAAATAGCTATGCTAATGGCCAAATGAATGAATATTAATGAGGGATGAAATGAATATTCAGAGCGTCATGAGCATGCTTCCAACCGTGGCACTTCAAAAGTGCTGCGTTTCGCTTGCACACGGCTCATCCACACTGGGTTCCTTTTCGAAAAGACCCTGCAAACATCAAAATCCCCTTATTCCTATCAGCTGAAATACCCTTATTCCTGTCCTTTTGAAAAGGACCCCTGTGTGGACGAGCTGCACGCGAGGGAAACACAGCACTTTTGAAATGCTGCAGCCGGTGGCATGCTAGTGAGGCACTGAATATTCATTTCAGTGCCTCATTAGTATTCTTCGATTTTGCCATTAGCATGGCCATTTCGAAGTTTTTTTCAAAGTGTCGATGTAGCCTGTCAGTATATGCATCAATCCTGTAGCACGGGGTGAGAATCTTGAATGTAATTGAGTCTCAGACTTGCTGTGATTGGATGGGACTGTTTGAAAGGCTCGTAGCCACACCTTGGCGCTACCAGAAATGGTTAGAATGAATGTGTTTTTTTTTCTTATTGTTATGGAACAATCAGAAGTCAGATTGTTGCTGCACCATGAGAAAGGCTAAACAGAAGCATTTTCATATGGCTCTACTGTGTCATCTCTTACTTGTCTCATCTCTAAACTGAGTATGCTCAATCACTTCTCATATTCACAGCTTGCTGTAAGTAACATCCAGGTAAGAGTTTTAGCTCTCATGACTGACTCACAAGCAATGAGTAAATCGACACTGTTTCACACTGTGTGGATTACATTTGACCCATATTATAATGTTGATCTTTGCAGTAGGTCAGAGGAGCAGCTTCCTAACTGCTGCTGCTTTATATTTATCGGTGGCTATTTACTCAAGCTTTGGAATTCATAAGCAGTTTAAATAAACTCAGGGATGTATTGGATTTCTCTGCTAAACTATTGGACTTGGTGGCTTTTCTCCGTTTAGTACATTATAAAAATGTCAATTCCACAAAGGGTTTTTTGGTCTTCTCCCCATACTGCTACTACAGATAAGTTTAGTTTTGTCTTTCTACATTTCATAGTTAATTCTAAAGAGCAGTAAGGTCAAACCTCTCTAATCCAGAACTCTCTCATCCGACAACATCTGTAATCTGGCATGATATTCGTTAGCCAGATGACAATTTATCATGGGTGTGGCCAAGTTTCCCAAGGTCCCTTAAAGTTTGTTTCCAGCCACCAGATGAGGCTGTCAGTGTTCTGTGCTGTTATTTAACTGTAATTCATCGCTAAATATTTTCTTAGGGCCCAGTAATCAGTGGAAGAGGTAATGCTGCTAAACAATATCGACCTCCCATGGTCTGGGAAATTCTCTTGTGGCACCGGGTAGGCTCCTGAGGGTGCCAGATTAGAGAGGTTCAACCTGTAATAAATTAGCTGATTCTGAAGTAATTTCTGGGTCTGTTAAAATAATCCACAGCCAGCCTTTCCCAGATTCTGGGGAAGCAAAACCAACAGATTCCCAGTTTTGTGAGTGGGGCAAGTGTTTTTCCATATGTATGTAAATGATAGACTACAATTGCAACAAAAGTTATGATTATTGGTTAAAGAATTTAATGTTTTTTTTCTCAAAATATAAATAATTATTTCTATATGGATGTTTATATACTGTAAATATGTATAGGTATGGGTGTTTGTATATACAACATGTGTAAGGAAATCCAATCTGACAAATTCTGAGAAGTTTTGACACGCTACAATTTGGTCAGTGGAAAATCCTGCTTTTAACATTGCAATATGCAATATACCTGGTAAACCAAAACATACAGCATTGTTTCAGTCTCTTGTGTTAATGATACATATATTATATAGCAGCCTGACATGTAACAACAGCCTAAGTGTCTTTCTGTAAAACTCACCTCCCGAATTCACCAGCTTATTAATTTCAGTGAGTGGACATGCAGTACTCAACTAAAGTGAGGTGTTGCTTGACTTGTAGGTTCTTCAGGAGAGAATATGGAACAAAAGGGATAAGGGAAGAGTAAAGGGAATGGGTAGCTGATAGCTACAGGATGAAACTTCCTAATCCAGAACTCTCTTGTCTGGCAACATCCATAACCTGGCAAGATTGTAGGTAGCCAGACAACCACTCATTGGCCGTGTCTACACGAGCCCCAAACTTCAAAATGGCAACACAAATGGCCATTTCGAAGTTTACTAATGAAGTGCTGAAATGCTTATTCAGCGCTTCATTAGCATGCGGGCGGCCGCGACACTTCAAAATTGACGCGCCTCGCCGCCGCGCGTCTCATCCCGACGGGGCTCCTTTTCGAAAGGACCCCGCCTACTTCGAAGTCCCCTTATTCCCATGAGCTGATGGGAATAAGGGGTCTTCGAAGTAGGCGGGATCCTTTTGAAAAGGAGCCCTGTCGGGACGAGACGCGCGGCGGCGAGGCGCGTCAATTTCGAAGTGTCGCGGCCGCCCGCATGCTAATGAAGCGCTGAATAAGCATTTCAGCGCTTCATTAGTAAACTTCGAAATGGCCATTTGTGTGGCCATTTCAAAGTTTGGGGCTTGTATAGACGTAGCCATTAAGCGTGTGGAAAAGTTTCTCATGGTCTCCAAAATTTTGTTTACAGCCATCAGTCCTGGCTCTCAGTGTTCTGTGCACTTATTAGCTGTAATGTAACCCAAAATGTCTTCTAAGAAAACATTAGTAATATGACCTCCCATGAGCCAACAATTCTCTCATATGTCACTGGTCAGGTCCCGAGAGTGGCAGAGGAGAGAGGTTCCACCTGTAGTATCCTCTACCTCCTAATGTGGATCTCTCCTGAGCAGAGGCAGTGTGGAGAGATGTAAAGTGAACACAAGAGAAAAGAAGAAAGAAGCTACTTCTAACATCAGAGTTTCACTGGCATAGCTGAATGGGCAGAATTACAATTTCCAGGTGAATTGAGTGGGAAGGGAGAGAGTACAAGGTAGTGCATTTTTTAGATACAAATATCCTTTGTAGTAGAAGCACACTAATTTGCACTCATGACTGAAAAACCCTCAGGGATTTACTGAATCTTGCCAATGTCTGAAATTCTGCCACACATGCTCCTGGTTGGCCTGGATTTACTTCTTTTGATAAGTGAATTTCCACAACCATCTTTGAAGGTTATATAAATCTTTTGTTCTGAATTACAAAAGCCTATTTGAAACTTGGCTAGGTTCAAATAAGCTTTGATAATTCAAAATGAAGCTTCAGAGTGGCATAAAGCGTTCACTGCTTAGGAGTTTATCCCACATAATGGTTGCAATGGAGTCTTATGGACACTTTTAAATTGCTTAAGCCTCATTTGCAGCCCAAATGGAAATAAGACTTTTAGACTCCTACTGGGCTCTTCCTGGGGAGGCAGCAGACTGCTTACTGCTTTACCCTGCTCAGGCATGCAAACTAATTATCCAGATTAATTGATTGTTTTGCAGCCCAGCCAGGAAACTCCAGGAGTTAGCAGGGCTGACAACAGCCACAGGCCCCAGGGCAAGGTAAGAAGGCAGCCTGGCTCCACACTGCTGGAAGAGTTGGGTTTAGGGTGGAAGGGGCAAGGCCTAGGGCAGTCAGAGGTGTGTACTACTCAGACCATGGCGCTGGCCCACCACCTCCCTCCATGGTTCTCTCGGAGCTGTTCAGAGCAGCAGAACAGCACTGCCTGGGCATTTCAAAGGCACCCAAAGTTCCAGCCACCATCACTGCCAAAGTAGCAGCAATGGTGGCCAGAACTCTGAGCCCCTTTGAAACACCAGGCCCTATGTAACTGCTTCCTATGTTGGCAGATCAGCCAGGAATATAGATTCCTAGTCTGCCTCACCCAGGGAACTGCTTTACAACTCCACCCTGGTTAGGAGCATTAATTTCCCAATCACTAAATAGCTTACCAGCCCAGCCAGGGGGTGGCAGAGCTTTAAAGTACTTGTCTTTCCCACCAGTTTTATCACCTGGGTTGTTAATTAGAGTCATGTCTAAACAAGGGGAAAAAAAACAATGTAAGATACGCAATTCAGTAGCTAGAATTGCATATCTGGTGTTGATGTAACTTACATTGATTTTCTGTGCCATCCCCAAGTAGGAGTTCAATGGGAGAAATTCTCCCATTGACTTCCCATATTTCTCACAACTCCAAGGAGTATCAGGTTCAATGTGAATGCCTCAGCATTTGACTTAGCACATCCCTACTAGACCTATTAAACTGAACTCTGGAAGATTGACCTCCAGAGCATCGACTCTCTGGTAAGTATAGAGAAGCCCTAAGACTACTGCCTGCCCCAGCCCAACAGCTGTAGGGACCCCTTCAAAATCAGTGTGTCTTTTTAAAATGTTGCTCAGCTGGTAGGGTAAAAGCATTAGCGCACACGTGCACACACACACAAGCAGTTTCTGAAGTGTGCACACAGTTCTCAGAGTGCCTCATTTGCATTCAGCCATTGCCCAAAGCAGAGCTCAACACCTACATCTATGCATACAAGAAACTCTGTCTTATTCCACTCAGTCAGACAGAGCTGAAAGCTAATCAAACCTGGCAAATCTGGGAGCATTATGACTATTTAACAAGTACCTAAGAATAACAAAAGAGTATAACTGTCAATTCAAGTAGCCTTGCCCAAGTGCTAAGGAAATGCACATGGGTGTCATCCAAGAAGATGCAACTTTTATGGTTTGCTTTGTGGTTTGGCTGGTCAGAGTCCCAGTGCCTGATTTCCTGGTCCACCAGCTTCTCTGACCCCTCCAGTGGTGCAAAGTCTCTTTTGAAAAGGGAGTTCCTGGGTGCTGTAAAGCAAGCAGAGAAGCTGAGTATCCCTACAGGCCGCTATCTATTATAAGCTATAGTAATGCCCAGCTTCCAAAAAGGTGCCCTTGGGTGTTTGGGCTGTCAGAAGTAACTGAGAGCAGCTCTCTAATGATCATTCCCTCCAGGGAGCCACTACATCTTCCATAATCATTTTTTCCTCAAAGCAGAAGTGGATGTAAGTACTCAATCAGTGCAATATGTTGTTAATTAGCATTACTTGATAAAGTCATTACATAACTAAACTACAGTAGTGACAACTTCCTCAGGACAAATACAGGAACATTATCAGATAAAGAGGTGGTGCCAAGTGCAGAAACTGATAGAATTTTAACCCCCAGAGACAGTTGTCCCAGGTGACTCTCATAATTACCCAGGTAATCATTGTCTGAATACCCATTACCTCTTATCAAATTAGTGTCAGGAGACAAAAAACCCTCCCTGCCTCCACTTTTTAATCCTAGAGGAAGATTGAAAATAGAAGTTGTTTTCTTTTAGATTGGAATGGTTAGGGGTTTAAGAACATCATAATGACCTGCAAATGACAAACAGTCATGGGCAATTGATTGCTGGCTTTGTGAGCTGCCGAAGCTTATATTTGCTATTAGGACAACGTATACATCTTGAAATAGGAGTGAAAGGTTACATTTCTAGTCTGATTTAGATTTTTTTCCAATAAATGTAAGAAGTGGCAATATTAGAATTTGTGTTTGTCTATATATGAATTTCCATAATCTTTGATCTTAGCTTACTACAGTGTTCTGGACCGGGGCACGTACAGTGTAGCCCGGCTGTCATTTACATATCAAAGCAATGCATCTTTGTTTCTTTTCTGGTTTGAAAAGTAAAGCTCTCTCAAAATTATTAGGTAATGATATTGCTTTGAAAACGAAATGATGGAGTGATGGCATGATTTCACTTAGTTGAGGTTTGTAATAACTGTGGAACATGGAAAGCAAAGTGAATGTGGCTTATAATGTGACAGATGAACACTACTCTGACTTGCATAATGAAAATTACTCTTCTTCCAAAGGAAACTTTTAAATTGCTTTCAAAGATATAGATATAATTTTCTTAGCATGGCTGCATATAGTTTGTGTCTTCACTGTGTGGCTCCAGGAGTTTCATTAATAGAGATTCTAGAGAACTTCTGATTTGTTTTCATAACTGCTGTGTGTTATTTGGAAAACCTGCAAAACCAAGTAAACAAAGTCAGTTGGGTATTAATACAGCTCTTGTTTTGTTGTCCCAAAGGAGACAGTATGTGTATGAATGTATGTATGTTGCTGAGATTTCTAAAAGAGCCACTCCTATTTCAGTCACTGATAACTTGGTCAAAAATAATCCTCCCTGGATAACCCTTGCCATGTTTAATAATGATCTCTGAGCATTTTTACACAAGTTTGAAATATCTTAAATGTGATGTTCTTTGAATGATGGGAATGAAAACAAATGAGAGTCTGATCCAGAACCAATTGAAGCTGGTAGGACAAGTTCCACTGACTTCAGTGGACTTTGGATCAGGCCCTAAAACATCTTTTTGTACTTTTCTGTTTCAGCATTGCCATTTGTTCCTCACCTGTGATAGTGCAAACTCCTCATATTATCTTTTATTTGCATATAAGGCATTAAATTCATTGAGGGAGAGGGAGAAGGAAAAATACATTGGTAGACATGTTGGTTACTGATAGATAGGCCATTAGCGGAAATCAAGAGATATGAGAAGTGCAGAAGTTTTGCTTCACAGCAGTTCATACAAACTTTCTCCTTTGGTTTCAGTTCATATTAATTCTACTCCTTTCAGTTTTGCCTTATTTAATATCATCAGAAGCAAATCAGGGAAGAAAAAAAATGTGTTGTACTTGATTTCATGTCAAAATAATCTGAAACTTGAATTCTAGGATCCCTGCTGATCTTAGCAATGATAAAATTAGATAAAATGAGAGCTGGTTAAAATATTAAATAAAAAATTGGTTTTGCCTCAGCTCTGCCCACAGTCTTGTTGTGTTTTCTTTTTGAAAACTTTCAGGAGATGAAATGTTAGAAGCACTGATGTTCACACAAAAAAAGTCTAGGACTTATTCAAGGAAAATTTTGTATGTCAGAACTACTTGTGTGCACTCATCCAAGAAGGGAAAAAGTGATTCCTTAGAACAGCTATATTTAGCTAACATAGCGCAGATAACACTGAGTATGCATTAGATACAGAAAAATCTGATTCTGTAATCAAGAGGCATCAACAGGTATCTTTAATAGTGCACAGCAGAGAAGTGAAAACTTTCTGGCTTGAGGGCCACATCAAGGCATTCAGTTGTATGGCAGGCCATAAATATTCACAAAATAGGGGTGGTGGCATATGGTAGGAGGTCAGGGCTCTGTGACTGAGGTGTTTGGAGGGTGGGAAGGGGCTCACGAGTGGGACAGAGGGGTGGCATGCACGACAAGGTCAGGTGTGTAGGGTCTGGGAAGCTCTTGCTTCAAGCAGCTCCCAGAAGTAGCAGCATATAACTTCTACAAGGAACCTTAGCCAGGAAGCTCTGCACACTGCCCTGTCCGGGGGTGCTATGCCCTGAGCTCCCAGAAGCATCATCATGTCCTCCCTGCAGTTCCTATGTGGAGGTGCAGCCAGATGACTCTGCACCCGTGTGATGCCCTGTCAGCTGACACCATCCCTGAAGCTCCCATTGGTGTGGTTCCAACCCAATGGAAACTGCAGAGCTGGTGCATGCAGAGCCCCGTGGCTGCTCCTGTCTATAGGAGCAGGAGAAGGAGCATGCCACTGTTTCCAGGAGCCACATTCAGCAAAGTAGGGCAAACCCCTGACCTCACTCCGCAGCGGGAGTATTGGAGTGGGGCATGCCCTGACCCTACTCCCGCAAGGGAGTTTGAGAGCCTGATTACAAGGTCTAACAGGTCAGATGCAGCTTGTGGGTTGCAGCTTGCTCATCCCTTGTGTACAGAGTCAATACAGGGCATATATTTGTCTGGTGTACTCACACTTTATTCCTCAGATGATTCTCTATGCACACAATCATGATCTCATTGAGAAAGCATTGTCAAAACTCACATTAAGTTTAATAAAAACAGGGTTGACACCCAACTAATGCAAGGCTAAAGCTAAACATGTTCACTTAAAAAAAAAAACGCAAAGAGCTGTCCCAGCTTTGGCTTCCAGTTGTGCAAAGGAAGTACTACTCACTTCATGACCTGGGTACGGTATGCAAGTGACGCAGAGGAAAAAGCACATTCCATAAACCCAAAGTCTGTGGGTCTGGGCATATCCTATGTGTCCTGGAGAGGAAGTATCACAGACCTACATTAGGGCTGCAGAAAGATGGACAAGCCTTGATTTCACCCCCCAAACCCAGCGTTAAATGAATTTCATCCACTCTGTTTAATAATTAGTACAACTTCATGCCATTTTTGATTGATATATTTTCCACAAAACAACCTCCCCCCTCCTCCCTCTCCCTAGCCAATGTAACATCATCTTTTATTCTTACCTGTGTTTACCATGCCCATGTAGTTCTTTATAGTTCTTTTAAAGTTTTGTTCCCCTTTTTATTTTGATTTAAATTTGGTGCCAGCATTAATATACCAGTTCAGACTTGTATATCACCCTCTCTCTAGGAATAGCAAAGTATTTTACAATATCACCTAATTGTATAATGTTCATTAATAAAATTTCCCACACCCTATGTTTGTTTACATTGTCTCCAGGAGTACACCAGGTTCAAGCCCAATGTCACAATGCAAATCAGTGTCAAAATCAAGATCAGAATTCAGAAGTCCTGACTCCAAAACTGTGTTAAATTCACAATAGAAATCCTACAAAAATGAATTAGTGCACATGGATTGAAGGGAAACCCTCCCATAGTCTTTCTCCCCTAGTTTTCAAGCTTGTGTTGCAGAGTTGTTTCAACCCATAGGTCTGATTTTCATGTATGTAACTGAGAATCAGGCCAAGTACAGATTTAACCTTTCCAGTCTGCAACTCTCTTGTCTGCCAACATCCATAATCTGAAATGATTTTAGTTAGCTGAATGACCACTTATCATGGGTGTGGCTAGGATTCCCGTGGTCCCATAGACGTTGTTTCCAGCCACCAGTCCTGGCCTTCAGTGTTCTGTGCTGTTCTTTAGTTATAATTTACCCTTTTGTGTCTTCTAAAGAGACAAGTAAGCAGTGGAAGTTTTGATAATGCTGCTAGATAATATTGATCTCCCTTGGTCCAGCAAATTTTCTTTTCTGGCACCAGTCAGGTCCCCAGGGGTGCTGGATGAGAGAAGTTCAACCTGTAGTAAACATTTTAAAATGATGGAAAATATCTTGATAGCAGCCTCTTAAAATACACCACTCTGAAGAACTGAAATAGGGAACATATAATAAACTAAAGAGCCCTGAAGTACTGAGGGCAAGAAAAAGGATTTAGCTTTGGTGGTTTATTGTGTGGAAAATCCCTGAAACTATCATTGCAATATAGGACTATATTCAGAAAGGAAACAGGATAGTGGAAATATATTACTGAGTGATAAAGTGGAAATCAAAAGAGCTGATACTATTACTTTGTAAAGCATTAACCTGTCCTACACATGGAAAAGGCTAATGTACCTTGATGAAAATAAATTGGCCCCATTAAATTGAAAAATAAGACATCATCTATGTTTGAGTGCTTTTAAAATGAGATAAACAAAAGTTAGAGTAATAAAATGTGAATTGGAGAGATCAAGACAAGTCAGGGCTGATGCTTCTGACATTAGCTCAGAATGCCTAGGTCTTCATGAGCAAAATTGAACCCTGCTAGGAGTCCTTTGAATACCAATGCTGCCCAAAATCAATCTGCTAAAAAATTCAGCAAAGAGAGCAACCTGAAAGGCTAGCCAAAGTGTGTAAGCTATCTTCAGCTGAACAATGGTGAAGAATAAGGAATTTCTTCACTAGAAGCTTTAGGTTTCGTATGCCTATAGTTTTAGAAAATGTAATGGTCATCCAAGCCAGTTTCTTGAATGATAAAAACGGCAGAGATATTTTTTGGGTAAGCAAAATTTACAAACAAAAATTTGTAATTTATGTAAGGTATTGTGCTAAATATAGACCAGACTAAGAGCATGAGGAGGGGAAAGTACAGGTGACTTCATGAAATCTTCAGCATTCCCTTGATCCTGGAGCTCTGGTCATGTGGACACTTTTCTGGACAAGCCTTCTACCCCAGAGAGAGAAGGGATGTTTCTTTGCAACCTGGGAGTACTTCCTGGGACTCCTCAGGAGGTCAGTTATGAAGCCCCTGTGTACTGAAGCCCCTATTCACATAAGCTATATCTGTACTACAGAGTTTTGTTGAAAAAACTGGAAAACATCAGTTTTGTCTACAAAACCCACAGAGCATGCACACTAAAAGTGCACCCTGCTGACAGTAAATCGACTGAATGCAGCACTTTTGCCAACAGCCTTCTGCCTCACCCTCCCGAGGCAGAACTCCTTTCTTGACAGAATCTGTCAATGAAAAAGCCGAGCAGACACTCCTGGGAGCCCTCTGTGGACAAGCAAGGCTTCCAGGACACCAGGCAGCCCTATCTGCAGTGCTTCTGGTCATCCATTCTGTCAAGAGAGTGACTGGGCAATGCGGCCGCTCTCTGGTGACAGAGTGGATTGCTTTTTAGCTCTGCTTCACTGTATGGCCTCAATCTGCCGAAAGCAGTTTTGTCGGAGGTTACCTTCTGACAGTAACTTCTGTCAACAGATGGCTGTAGTGTAGACATAGCCATACACTCTAGCCCTTCACTTGCTATCTGCTGGAGCTGGGCAAAATTTTTCACACAAAACTTATTTGGCAAAAAATGATGATTTGGTGGCACAAAAAATCTTCCATGAATTCATGCTGAGTTCACCAAATTGTTTGCTTTGAAAAACATTCCTTAGGAAAAGGAATATTCAGCATTTTTTGAAATATAAGTTTTATTTTTTTTAGCTTTTTGTTTCAAAAATTCCTTAATTTTTTTTTTATTTCAAAAACATTTTAAAATGGCCAAAGTTATCGATTTTTATTAGAATAAAATGTTTCTTTTGCAAGAAGTGAATTTTTGTACATTTTTATTTACAGGCAGTTTTTATCCTCCATCTTGCACGTTTTTTTAAAATTACCAGTGAGCTGAAAAGTAGACTATTCTCCCATACCTGCTGTCATCCTGATTGCATCTACCTCTGTTGTGGGGAGAGGAAGGGAGTGAGGAGTGGTCTTTGGAAGCTAAGGAACAGCCTTATTAATCACATCAAGCTAAATAATACCTTAATCTACTCTGTTCAGTAGATTTTTCTTGACCCTATCATTGTCTTCTGTCCTTTGAGTACTCACAAGGGCTATTCACTTCATATGTGCAACCATGTAATAATAGTATACACAAACCAAAGCAGCTCTCCAAAAGTTTAGACAAACTTTTATTGATCTGCATAAATCCTTTCCCAAGCACCATGTTGCAGCCTTGCTTGACCACCACAAATGATGTAGCTAAGGAGAGGGATGTTACCTGTTGCTTCAGCTTGCAGAGGTACCTGCTGGAACCTACATCTGCTCCTGGCAGAGTACTTAATTTTAGTTTTTCCATGGAGAAACCTGAGTTCAAGTTAAATGTTCTTGCTGCTGTGTCTTTTCTATGAATATGCATGTCACATTGACATTTTATTCCGTGCCCCAGGAAACAAATCTAGAAGTTGCCCTGTGCATTTCATCATTATTACTAATATCAGTCCCTTCTGTCTCCTGTGATTTCACTGGAATGAGACTAAGACCAGAGTAAAGCCTTTAGAATCTGGAATTTCTATTAATAATGTATCACCTAGATTCTGAAGAACTGTGTGTAGGGTAAAAGTTCTCTTGCATATTATTTATGTTTCACGGCTACGTAAGGCACAGCTGATATAGGAAAGTTTATTTAATCCCTCTGGATGACAATCACAAGTGGACAGCCATCTGTTTTAAGCAGTCAGATGACTCTTATTTGCACCACAGGTCTATGAGAGTTTTCTTGCTTCACTACCACTGCTGATAATCACACACAGGATAGTGGCACTAAAGTGGGTGATGGGTTTTTGTTCAAAAACAATCATATTGAATTTAACTATTCAATTTGCTGAAGAGTGTTTGTTTAGAATGAGTGAAAACGTTTCATTACATGCTAGATGATGACCCAGGCTAGGTACCCAACACAAGAATAACAACTATTATGTCCCCTCACATGCCTTCATGTGGTAAATGGGTGTTTGGTTCAGGCACTTAGGAATAACTGGGTGTTGTGGTCCTACTGCTCCATCCCCAGAGCAGGTGGATGAAATTAAGGAGGGAATGGGCAAAGCATTGGGTTACACCTCTGCCCTCAAGGTCCTTCCACTCCTCCAAAATGAGCAAAGAGGAAGAAAGGGATAAGAACATAAGAACAGCCACACTGGGCCAGACTAAAGGTCCATCTAGCCCAGTCTCCTGTCTTCTGACAGTGGCTAATGCCAGATGCCCAGAGGGCAAGAACAGAACAGGTAGTCATCAAATGATCCCTCTCCTGTCATCCTTTTCCAGCCTCTGGCAAACAGAGGTGAGAGATACCATTCTTACCCATCCTGGCTAATATCCACTGACAGGCTTTTGGAAAGAAAGTCTGGACACCGTGTATGAAGCAAGCAGGAAGGTTTATTACACGCAGCGGGGAGAGTCACTTTACTTGTTAGGCTCAGTGAACACTGCCCAAAAATAGGTTACAATTGATTATATAGGATGCTGATGGGCAGGGGGAAACTACAGCATGGGTGTTATCCAAGCCTGGATAGGTTCTGGCAGCAAGATGAAATGGGCATGATAAGCCAATAATATAAAAAGATTGCGTAGTGCCCCTGCCTATAGCTTATAGAACATCTTTTCTCTAGTACAGATGGTTTTCCTTAACCAGTTTACTTAAACAAAGCAGAGATTTGATGACATCCATGTATCTAATTGGTTTAATGATGTGTCTACGGGAGTGATGATGATGCCTTCCCATGGGCACATCTATGGGTGAATTATGTAGAACCTTAAAGCAAAAGACATAAACGGCATAGAGCAATACCACATTGGCTACATCTACACTAGCTCCAAACTTCAAAATGGCCACGCAAATGGCCATTTCGAAGTTTACTAATGAAGTGCTGAAATGCATATTCAGCGCTTCATTAGCAAGCGGGCGGCCGCGGCACTTCGAAATTGATGTGCCTCGCCATCGCGTGGCTCATCCCGACAGGGCTCCTTTTCAAAAGGACCCCACCTACTTCGAAGTCCCCTTATTCCCATCAGCGAGGCACGTCAATTTCGAAGTGCCACAGCCGCCCTCATGCTAATGAAGCGCTGCATATGCATTTCAGCGCTTCATTAGTAAACTTCGAAATGGCCATTTGCGTGGCCATTTCGAAGTTTGGGGCTAGTGTAGACACGGCCATTTAGTTTTTTGTACCAGCCTGTGATAGCAAATGGGATGGTGCTATATCCCAGTTCTCACATGCATGGCCATTTCTTGGAATGCGGTTGCTGGCGCAACTATCCCTCCCTCCAAACTCCAAGGCCCTGTCAGAAATGAGATGACCTTCCCTGGGTCTTGTGAGTGAGATGGGGGAGAGGGCAGCCAAGTAGGTGTAACATTGCACTCATGCTAACTGGGTTTCTGAACTATAAGAGTATCAGCTTCCTCCAAACTTTAGCATTCGAATATGGGGTCTTTAGTAACCTGTCTCAGAAATTTCCATCCTACACAGACCTAACCTTCATGAATTTATCTAGTTCTTTTTTGAACCCTGCTAAAGACCTGATCTTCATATATAAACTGTGAGTTGGAAGGTCTCCAAGTAACAGTGCTTCCCAGGGCTGGACCTCAAATGAGCTACAGCTTATGCCCCACCTCTTTCTCATGACCCTCTAAAGTCTAGCCCTAGGTGCTTTTCAGCAGTACATAGCATTCATTGCTCCCACTGTCTTCAGTTAGAACTGTGCTTATGCCATACCTCTGAAAAGCATCCTTGTGGGATATTCCACACACACACACCCCTTGGATCACCATTTATTTTCCCTCCATTTAATTACTATTTTAAATGGTGAAACTTTCCTTAAGATTGTCTACATGTATAAATTACCCAACATTTATCATGAGGCTTTGGAAAAAAGGTTCTTGCTTGTTTTCTTTTAGGTGTGTGCTATTCTTTGAAATTTGCAAAGAGGGCAATAACATCAGATGTTTCATAGATCCTTTTAGAAAAAGAAAAAAGTAAAATACGATACCCTAAAAATGCATTTTTTTAAATTCAGTAAATATGTCACTAGACATTCAACAAATACTGATTCAGTACAATTTTGGGGTTTTGTTAGTAATTAATCTGGTTCTAACCTGTCAGCAGGAGTATGATTTGCACCCAAAGAATTGTGACATTATGACAGCCCAAAGTCCTTAACAGCAAAAGTGTTTGGAATCAGATACCTGCAAAATGTTTGCAATGAAAATAAATCTGATTACAAACGATTAACTCATAATGTAATGGGCTCCTTGAAAGGTTCACTCAGATTTGCAAGTCTTTGGGGGAAGCTGAGCTTAGATGTGATGTTACCTACAAACCATTTGAAATTGCTGATTTCATCATGGAGAAAAAACAAAACAAAACACTGTGCTTTCAGCTGAGTTTGGGCACCTCTAAACGAGCAGCCTCTGTCAGCAAAGGGCACTGTTGACAGAGAAACCTTGCAGTACCTCTTTCAACAGATTGTGTCTGCACACAAAAGCAGATCGAAAGGGCAAGTTGCTCTGTCGACAGAGAGCAGATGGACTGCCCTGCTGTCTCTGGACAGAACGGCTGACCAGGGGCTCTGCAAACAGGGCTCCCAGGGAACCCGAAGGCCTCTCTATTGACAGAAGTGTCTACATGGGCACTCTGTTGACAAAACACTGTTGACAGAAACATTATACCTGACAGAGAACAGGGATAACGTTGCCAACTGAACAGCCGAGTTTTGTTGACAAACTCTCAACAGAACGCTTTAACCGTATAGATGCTCGGCGAGATTTGTCAACAAAAGCCCAGTTTTGTTGACAGAAGCTGCCCATGTGGACGCAGCCTTTGTGAATGAGATGTCTGAAGTTAAAAAAAAATGCTGTGTGGGGCAAATGCAGACCCAAACAAACTGAAATGGAAGAAAAATTCATACGCAATTCAACAAATTCAAATTGTGTGGGATTTTGTAATGTCAGAAGTTGTGTGAAGTATTATGACTCCAGAGTATGGACTGTGGGAACAGTCAGGTGGCAATTTAAAAATGAAATGATTGTGTTTTGGATTATAACTGGGGTTATATATGGATGCAGGCAGGGGTACTGGAAAAAAATTTCATAATTCATTGAACCCTTTACATAATGGAGTACATTCTGAGTACCGAGGTGCTCCGGCATCTCTGTTAGCCCTAGTTACAGTACCTCTGAATCTAAGTTAAAGCCAGTCATATCACCTGAGAACCTGTGGTGACAACAATGAGGTAACTGGCATTCCTTCCAATGAGTCAGGATTGAATTAACACTTCTAAGTTGTTAGTAACAATATGGTAGTGGACTATGTATTAAGATGATGGACCTTAATCAAACACAAGGTGCATTGTAATTGTGCATTACTTGTAAAAATATCTCCAAAAATTGTAGTTATTTGTGGAAAATATTTGCAATATTGCTAGTCTGTTCCAAGTCATTTTTTACAATATGTAAACATACTTTTTAGCTGCAAACTGCTGTTTTTGATACATAAATGTGATAAAAATCAATCCATGTACGGGAGAGATTCATATAAAATAATCCCCTCGCTCCTTCCTTTGGCACTCTGCAATCCAGATTTGGTTAAATATTAAATTTTAGGTCTTAAATCAATCTCTCGCTACTCGGAATTAGAACATTTCTTTCACTTTTCTCTGAAGCATCTGCCAGAGACAGGATACTAGACTAGATGAACTACATGTCAGATCTGATTTGAGCCATGCATGACTGATCAGTCTATTTATGTATGTTCCCATATGTACACATATACCATATAGACTTTCACATCTCTGATTATTTTTTGTATAGTTATTGTTTCCTAAAGTTTATACCATGGTCATCCTGTAACGATACTGTAATGTAGACTAGTTCCCACAGAATACAGAAGCCTGATAACAGTCTATGATTAGAATAATGCAGCTGTAATTGTTCTTCCACCTGCTGATGTTCAGATGCACCTGCTTTTTGCACTGTTTCATCCTAATTAATATTGAAGTTGTATTTTGAATTTTCTAATAGCACTTATTGTAATTACTGTGTAACACTTAATTGGAATTCACTCAATTATTATTTTAAACTACCATGCACATTATGGTTTGAATTTTGAATCCACAAAATATATAATCAAATCCTAGATCTGATTCCTATTTTGATGATTGATGACATTTTATTGTTTCAAACTACTTATATGTGGCAGAATGTTTTCAATTCATGATTAGTAAAAATACATTATAATGTTTTTAAGTATAAAGAATATCTTGTTTTAATTCAGTATAGTTTAATATCCATTATTGTCATATAGTGTGTCAATAAAATAGCTTTAGTTTTGAGCTTTTTGCAATAATCTAATATACATAAAGCATTTTGCTCTGCAAATTGCTTCTTTTAAAGGAAAAATAGGAATTCCTTTATAGTGATTATTGTGTGATTCAGAATATATATTTATTTTTATTTATAATGTGGCACTCAGTTAATAAGTACATGCTCTGGGAGGCTTTACATTTAAATGTATATTTATAAAATATACAATGAAGCTGTTAATATAATATCATGATATTTTTATTATTTATTAATTCTTTATTAGAAAGCATACCTTCCTATGGATTTTTAAAATAATCTTACAGAATTTAATAGAGAACTACGTGTATATGGTAGAATTCTAGAAGATGTCTTAAAATGTATACATATGAACTTATTTTTTTAGGGTAATATGGAGACCACATTTATTGCTGATATAAAATGGTGAATCCCCATTTGTTTCAATGGTGTATCATCCACTTATACCAGGAAATAATTTATTTCTCTAGAATTCAAATCATTTCTATAGAACTGCATTAATTTCTGTACAACTCTATTGGATTCCTGACTTTTCTATAATAATAAATTAAGTACGGCTTTCCTCCAAGGCAGAAGTACATAAGGACTTATAGAAAGAGAATGAAATTAATGACGACTTGCTGCATTCAGAGTACAAAGCTAATTGACTTCAATTTGACTACTTACTGCATGTTTAAAAATGTGCCTACTTTTAAGTAATATCCTAAATCAAGGCCTAAAAATGTACACAAGTTAACCAAATGGTGCTACAACAGGTAACTCTAATGTGAAAAATAAAGCACATTCTATCAAATCAGCCATTCAGATTCCATAGGTAACATACAGTGCAGCTGGCCCCAGGGAAAGGTGGGAGAGCGGCCAGGTTCTGCACCCTGGAAGAGGCAGGGCCACGGATGAAAGGGGCAAGGCCTAGGGTATTCGACCCTCAACACTGTGCAGACCATGGTGCTGGCCCTCCCAGTCACAGCAACATTCATCCATGGCAGTGCTGCCATGGCAGTTCAAAAGGTTCCCATGCTCCAGAGACTGCAAGTAATAGCAGCACTGGCCAGAGCTCTGAACTCCCTTGAAATGCCAGTCTCTGGGGAAACTGCCTCCCTCCTGTCGGCAGGCGTGGTAGCATCCATTCTATGTTTAACAATTTTATTACAGTAATTTGTAGTTTTGCCTGTGCTGAGACCTTTTATTTACGGTTTGGCAGAATCTCCATTACAATGGATGCCTTCAGGCAGATCTGAAAACTTCAGACTAGTTTCTTTATAAGGGTTACAGTGTGACCTGTAGCAATTTAGAGCGCAGACATTTGTCAACAGCATTAATATAAGTAATTCAAGCACAAGTAATTCTAGCCCTTAATAGACTTTTGTATTATACAACTAAAGGTTGTGCAATACAAAAGCCATATATGTTGGACTCCTTAGCTTAATAAACTCCAAAACCAGATGGGGCCATTGTTGTCATCAAGTATAAGGCTGTAGAATTTCCCCCAAATAAATTCTACAGATCTTTTAGAAAAACATCCAAATATCCTTTACATGTTGTCAATGAGGGAAAATACACCACCACCCTTGATAAGTTGTTCCAATGGTTAATTGCCTCCCCTATTGAAAATGTACGCCTTATTTACATGCTGAATTTGTCTGGCTTCTAAATTATTTGTTCTCTCTATGCATGAGCTTATGAGATAAAATCAGGTCATTGCAGTCCTCAGTTTAGATTTTTTTTTTAAGTGAAAGATTAATGTCCTTGAGTCTATAATTATGGCTGTGGCCACACTACCCCTCCCTTTTGGAAGAGGCATGTAAATTACTGTCATTTGAAAATGCAAATGAGGCACTGCCATACACATGCAGCACCTCATTAGAATAATGGCAACCGCGTGAATTTTGAAGCTGCTAACTCTGAAGTGCTGACCGGCAGGCTAGCGGTAGGCACTTTGAAATACGCACCCAACTTCCAAATTCCCTTACTCCAAAAACAAAGTGGGAACAAGGGAATTTTGAAGTTGGGTGTGTATTTCGAAGTACCTGCGGCTAGACAGTCGGTCAGTACTTCGAAGTTAGCAGCTTCAAAATTCATGCAGCCACCATTATTCTAATGAGGTGCTTCATATATGTGGCAGCACTTCATTTGCACTTTCTAATGGCCGTAATTTACATGCCTCTTCCAAAAGGGAAGGGGAGTGTGGCCACAGTTTATAAGTCATATTTTCTAAATCTTAACCATTAGTGATTTTCATGACTTTCTCTGAACACCCTTTAGTTTTTCCATGTTATTCTGGAATTGAGCACACCAGAACTGGATGCAGTGCCAGGTACAGAGCTACAAGAACTTCTCTACTTTAACTCAAGATTCCCTTGTTTATGTGTCCATTAGTCTTTTGCATTTGGAGTTCAGTGGCAGTAGCTTCTGTGAAGTGCTGAGATCACTCTACTTGCTGGCTGCGTCTACACTAGCAAGTTCTTTTGAAAAAATGGACCTTTTCCAGAAGAAATCATGGAGCATCTACACACAAAATGCATTCTTTCTGTCTGAAATTAAAAGAACGCAGCACATTTTCTGTCAGCCCTCTTCCTCTCCTGCAGGAAGAAGAGTGCCTTTTTCCGAAAAAATTCTTAAAAAAATAAAAGCCGTTGTAGACACTTCATGGGCCCTTTTTTTGAAAGAGCAGTCCTCTTGTTGCCAGATTTTTGAATCTCTGGCCCATTCTTTTGAAACAGCAGGAGTTGTATAAACAATCTCTATCAAAAGAGCAGATTGATATTTCTATCTGTTTTTTTGTGTGTGACAAAACTCCTCTGCTTTGGTGCATTCTGTGCTTTCAGATAGGTATCTAGCCACAGAGGCTCACAGCAGCCTTCAGTTTAAATATTTTCTCTAGAGCACCCGCTTGCTGTTTGTTGAGCTGCCCTCATCAAGTGATGTGGGCCAGGACACACCCCTTTACCAAAAGGGGCCCTTCTCTTGGGTGGGAAAGGGAGCTGGTGATGGGAGGAACCTGGGTCCACCCTCTAGTCCAGGTTCCAGCCCAGATATCCTGGGATTGCAGCTGCCTGCCATGTCTCCGGCATCAGCTCTGTGACAGCCACAATTCCCTGGCACACTTCCCCAAGACACTACCCAGCACCTTCCTTACTGGCAGGCTTTTCTTCATGATACATGCTCACACTTGTTTCTCCCGGACCTTCCTCAGCACCTTCTCTCCCCAGCTCCTACAGTAAACTAACAGAAGGGCAGCCATTTTTAACAAGTTTCCACTGGTTCTTCATTGGCTCCTGGTGTCCTGATTAGACTGGTTCACTTGAGTCTGGAAAACTCCTGATTTACTCTAGGGCCGTTTCTACACATGCCACTTTCTGAAAGTGGCATGCTAATAAATGGCCTGAAATATGCTAATGAGGCATGGATGTAAATTTCTGGGGCCTCATTAGCATAAGGTCACATGATTTGGAGTCCAGAAAATGCTCTTCCAATCTCCAAAACAGCGGGTAGAAGCACAGCCCCTGGGGGGCTGTTCTGGAAGGAAGTCCTTCTTCCAGAGGCCCCTTCTTCCCGAAAACTCTGGGGAGGAAGGGGTCTCCAGAAGGAAGAATTCATTCCAGAAGACCCCGCGGGGGCTCCACTTTTACACCCTGTTTTGGAGTCTGGAAGAGCATCTTCCAGATTCCCAATCGTTACCTTATGCTAATGAGGCACTGGAAATTTACATCTATACCTCATTAGCATATTTTGGGCCATTTATTAGCATGCCACTTTCAGAGAAAGTGACGAATGTAGAAACAGTCTAGGTGTATTAGTTAATCTAGGACTAAAATATTTCCTTTCTAACAGCATCCTGTAGCCCTCTGGCTTGACCGTGTCACAGTACATATCCCATAGCCAGCAGTGATATGCAACTTCTCCCAGCAAGTCTAGCTGCCTCCCCTGTTGCATAATTTGTGATCTGAGAGAGAAAAACCTGGAAAGAGGATAATTAGGGGACCCTTATGTAAAGTAATAGTATAGAAGATTTTTTTTCAAGTCTTTACCAAACTCTCAATGATAAGTCCTTCCAGAAAAAACAATATTCCCCTCTTGAGCCCTCAGAAAAGCCTCCAGTTCTACTTACCTCTGAAGTAAATTAATCTGTATGGATCCATTCCATTGACAGCTTATCCATACCATTCCAGTCCTGATTTCCCCACAGAGTCAATATAATTTGCAATGACTTTCCTCTTCTCTGTGAAAAAAGAAGATGGACAACATTCTGAAGTAATGGATCAAATAGCCCTTGGCAAAATGCTGGCTCCACTGTAACAATGGGACCAGAATTGCCTTTTACAGGTTGTAAGAATGATATTGTACTTTTTGGTCTGTTACTAAGTTCTGCTGCACTTTGGTTTAAGGGATTTGACCCAGAGAAATAAAGTCCTCTGTTTTCTGTCCCCTCTGATTATGTGCCTGTTGCTTATGTTCCCGGAAGCCTTAAGCATGAACAGAAGAGGTCAAGGGAGTGGAAGGCACATGAGATGGAACAGTTGGTGTGGATGACAGAATGGAGAAGGAACTGGAAGTGGGAAATGGTAGCAGAGATACTTGACAGAATGGGTGCAGGGACAATATAAATTATAGAGGGGGAAGCAAGAGAGAAAAGTGGATAAGGCAAAATGAGAAGGTTGCTGGAGGCAAGTGAAGGATGAGGGAGAAGCAGTGAAAAAGATTAAGTGAAGGAAGCAGTCAGTTTATAGATAGAAGGAAACAAAGGAGGTGAATGAAAGTGAAGCTATGAAGGAATGTAATTTTATTACCATAATTGATACAGCAAATGGAAGAAAATATATTTAACTTGGTTTCCGTGCAGTTTTCAATATCTGTACAAAGTTAAAAGTCATACCCTTTGGGTGGATAATCTTTTCAATTCATTATTTCAGTTTGCAGTGAAACATTGATTAACCGAAAGAACACAAAGTAGATGAAACTGTTGGTTTTATTGTGTAATCTTAGTATCTGCTATAGCAATTACAAATAAGAACATAACACAAAGAGGAAATATATGGAAAAGATATTGAAAGAGTAAAGTTTAGCAGCAAGAGTTAATATTATTTGTTTTTATGCATCAAAGCTCTTTCCAAGCCACATATTTCAGACTTTAATAAGTCATGATTGTGACTGTCATACTAGAGAAGTGAACCATGTGGCTATGAAAACTTAATGCAATTGTATGTGTAGATTCATTGAGTATGAGATTTAGTAAGCACTTTTGTTCTGATTTTTCAAAGATGCTGAATACTATCCCCACATATTCATTTCAAGAAGAGCTGTGGGTATTCAGCATGTCTGGGGGGAAAATCCATCAGTTTATAGCAATTTCTGCTAGTCACATTGCACTACATGACAGACTACTTTAATGTACCAAACCGATTTTCTTTCCCTAATAAGCTAATATTTTCATATAATTCAGTTTAATCAATTTACTGTCACTCATCATTGGATATTTTCACATAAACACACTCTTGGTAAATTATCTCACTAGGGACAATCACAAACTCAGTAGCTATGTGTCCTGGTATAATAACAGTTCTAACATAAGAAAGAAGGGTATACATCATGTATAAGTGAAATGTAAGAATGCATTATTCATTGCCTAATTAAAAGTAAGAGAGACAGGCAGTACTGAGTAAAACAGCCATGTGAAAAGATGTGTTTCAGGGAGAGCAAGGGAGACAAGAATTGGTGAAATATGTTGATGGAGTTACAAGGCAGAGACTAGAAATAAAACAGGAATGAGCAATGTTGAAGAGCAATAGATGTAGGTGGTCTAGTAGGCATTAACGGTTAGCTTTGGCAAAATGGTTGAAAAAATGTTTAAAGCTAAAAAGGCTAGAAATCTATCATCAGAAATTATTTAAGAAATAGTGTGTACAGCACAATTCTCTATTAAAATATTAAAGTTTCAATTAATTATTGTAGTAATATGAGGACAAAAATCTTAAAGAATATAAGCCTCCAAATAAAAGAAAATGCTATTCTAATATACTACAGTTATTTTTGCATAGCATGTTAAAGTAACGGCAAGGGTTCTTAGGTCAAAGAGCTAACCTATCTTGATCTTATGTGTATGGATATAAATCTCATCTATGTATGTATTGTTTTTTAAAGGTTAATAAACTAAATAGTGTTAACAGTAAAGTTAAACAAACCAGTACTTGTATACTGATCATAGAACACACACACACACACACACACACACATACAATCTTTAAAGAAATTCTGAACTCCTATACAGACATACACTATTTAAGAACAATATTCTGCATTTCTATAGTGCTTTCTATATAAGGATCTTAAAGGACTTGGGAAAAATAAACAAAGTTTCCTATTTAAACTCCTGAAAGCAATACATATCCCTAAGAAACTCAACCGCAGAGGGTTAAATTCTGGCCTTACTGAAGCCAACTGCAAATTTCTTCATGATTTTACCAAAAACCTTAGTTCTGGAATTTTCCAGAAAAACCTACAGTGCTTACTTTCCTTAGAAATTCATTTTGGCTTAGACACTTAACTTCCTTAGATTCTTGTAAATCCCAATCTTTGTGAGTTATCTGAAGTCATATGGGAGGTGCGTGGAAGATCTTGGAAGAGAATACAGAATGGAACCTCAGGCTGCTTGTGGTTTTAACCACAAGACTATCTTTCCCATGTATAGCTGATGAAAAAAAAATGGGAGCCTAAAATTTGGCTTCAGAGGTCTGGTCTCCACTAGGGTACAAAGTTGATCCCAGATATACAATTCTAGCTGTGCCATTAGTGTAGCTAGAATTGACATATAAGGATCAACTTTGTTCCGTGGCGTAAATTAGGGCTTTTTGGGCTCACACCGATGTTCCTTACTCCACACAATGGCACGGAGTACCAAGGTAGATGGCTGAGCCCAGCGAGATCAATATCGCCATGTCTACACACATGCAGCAAAATCGATCTCCCAAGGATAGATTTCAGTGCATCAAACACCACATAAGTATAGACATGCCCTATGGCAGTACCTTACAGCCATACACATATTTTAGTACATTCTGAGCACTGCATAGCTCCCATACACATCTGTTTCCATTCACTCCCTCCCTCTTCACCTTTTTGCCACCAGAACATTGGAGTGGAAAATTGACCTTAATAATTGTCAGAAAAAAATTGCTTAAGGTTGCTCTTGATACATAGGAAAAGCATATTTTATCATCATAAAAGGACACTATTGAATATGGCAGTGTGAGCTGTAATTTCTACACAGCTGTGTATGAATTCAGTTTATTAATCTCAATTTTACAATAAAAACTACTCTTCCATACCCATCTGTCATCTCAGTAGCCTCTCACCATCATCCACTAACTGCGCTTTTGCATTTCAACAGTATTTTAACACCATGGAAAGGATTTCATGCTGTGAGAAAATACAAAGATGATATTTGCAGCGAAACAGCTTCATAGACATCTCTGTATTTACAATTTAGAAAACTAGGTGAATGCCTGTAGGTAGTTGCATATATCTGTATCCATACATCATTTGGCATGACCTAGACTTTCATGGTCTGGTAATAAGATTACTTGTATGTGTCGTCTTCTCAAATTAAGGATGTGTATTACTTCAGCATGCACATTATTCTTTTCTGATGATATCACATAAATTAACAATTTAATTTTAAACATAACTCATTAAAATGATTTAAATCAAAGCATGCTTGGATTTTTGGGTGTGTTTTTTGTTTTGTTTTTAATGATATGCTCTAGCTCAAAGAAATCATTTTGGAGAAATTCTGTAACCTGTTTTACAAAGGTGACCCATCTAGATAGATGATAACAGTGGTCTTTTCTGGCCTTGGGTAACCACCCACACATTGACTTAAACCTGGGGCATCAGGATTTTCATGCAGGCACCTGTATAGTTTGAGCTAAAAGCCAGCAGACTTGAAGCTAATGCTGTCAAGGAGACACCTTCTTTCTTTTTGTGAGTGGTCTAAGTACCATTGCCTGGGACAGTGAAGTACAGCTAGGTATGTGAGTTACACTTGCAAACTAAAGAATACTCTTTGCTAACATCTTAAACTTCTTTAGTATGTTTAACTACAGTCAGCATTGCTTCCTTACATTCCACAGTAACAAATAGCCTGATTGTTATCCATTTCATAGTTCAGTATTTAAAAATGTCGCTGTGTTTCTTTCTTTCATCCACTCTTCTTCATGGATATGCCTACACTACAGAGATCTTTTTAAAGAAGTCCTTCCGGAAGATCTCTTTTAAAAGAACTTCTTTTGAAAGAGTGAGTCTACGTACAAAAAATGTGGATCAAAAGTGTGATCTGCTCTTTTGAAAAATAATGTCCAAACAGCCCCCTGCTGTTTCAAAAAAACAGGCCAGGGATCAAAAAATCAGGCCCCATGAAGACTCCTTTTTCAAAAAAAGGGACTGTGGAGCATCTACACACATTTTCTTTTGAAAGAAGCTTTCTAAAGGGGGTGCTCTTCCTGAAAGGGGAAAGGAAGCGTGATTTTGAAAGTAGTGCCACATTCTTTCAATGTACTTTCGAAAGAACACTTTTTGTGTGTAGACGCTCCACTGGATATTTCAAAAGAACCCCTTCTTTTGAAAAATCTTTTGAAAGAACTTGCTAGTGTAGACGCAGCCCAAATGTTTGCTCTTACAATCTGCATTTAAGGACTGAATTTATTTTAAAAATATTTTCCTTCTGATAGCCTCTTTGTGACTGGGTTGAATTCCTATCCCAGAACATATGTCTGTATCCAAATTCACTCTCCCCAGGGTTGGGTTGCAAGGATAATTCATAGCAGTTGCTCAAACAATAAACGATAAATTAATTTTTTTCTGAAGATGGCCTAGCGGGTTTGTTTGTTTGTTTGTTTCATGGTCATTCTGAGCAAACAGTTGTTGTGCTCAGCAATTTTTAAAGTCTTCTGATTGCAATCCCAGTTGCAGCTATATTCCCTCAGTCTTTGCAAATACTGGCGCATCAGGCAGCCTGTGTTAGCAATTCACACAAGGATTGTGGTGCACTCTAAAGGCTCCGCACCTATGTCATAAAAGGCAGAGACCAAATACCACTATGGGAATATTTAAAAATGGTGTAAAAATTATGACCTGTGAAACTCATTATGGCATGTGGAAAGTGGCCTTATTGGAACTTGATCTTTTGATCCAAAAAACTCTGTGTGAATCACAAAGCACTGCAAAAATGTCTGAAAAGGTTCTGGATGGACACTAGATAGCTCCCCTTGGTACACAGCACTTTACAGTAAACTCTGTGTTAACCAGCATTTTATCATCCAGAACTCTCAAATAACTAGCATTTTAAGCATAAGAAAATATTAATTATGTTTTCTATAAGTACAGTATAGGGAAAGTAAATACAAATAACTACAGCAAATACAGAATAATCTTACAGTATATAGTACTATGGTTGTTGGTAAATAAAGTACTCTGCAAACATTTTTGTTTGTTTCTTAAGATCTAATGTAATCTTGTTTTGTTTTAAGGTTATGGATTGCTAAGTATACCACTTTATTATCCAGAATATTTGAATATCTGGCAACCTCCTGGTCCTGGGGCTGCCAGATATTAAAGGATTTACTGTACTTTGAAGCAAGCATACCTGGTGAGGAGCAATCACACTGATGCAAACAGACCACTGTATGCAACCAAGTGATGTACAGACTTTGGCAGTGGTATGCTAATAAAACTCACATTGGTAAAACTTTTTAGCGTAGAGAAGGTCTAAGCCAGGTTTCCTTCTAGGACCTCCTGTGGCCTAGCTCTGTAGCACAGGGAGAGACTTACAATCCATTTACTCCCTGGTCCCCCCAACATGGCTGAGCAGCAATTAATGTGTATCTTAATGCAGAGTATAAGTACCTTAGCCTAGGGTGACTCTAAAAAAGAATCCTGCACTCCCATATAGCAGAGGGATCCAACACATGGCCCACAGGCCAGAATCTCGCCTGAAAAACCTTTTTATCCAGCCTGTGGAGGTAGTAGTGGTGCAATTTTTAAAAGGTGGCTGAATGGCTCCGAGCCGCATGTGGCTCTTTAAGGAGCCATTTGCAGCTCACACTGCTGCTGCCTGACTCCTCCTGCCTGCTGTACTGAAAGCGTAGCACTTGATTTAATGGACACTAAACTAATTAAATTAAGTCCTATTATTTCAGTGCAGCAAGGCACTGAGAGCTATACCTGCTGTGCTCTATGTGTGGGGAGCCAAAGGTCTGGGGGAGCCATGCAGCTGCAGTGAAGAGGAGAAGAGGAGACAGTGAAGGAGCAGCAGAGGGCAGCAACACATGGCATTCCCATGCAAAGTAAGTGAATCCTGGGTCTGGGGTCGGGGGATGGCTTGCGGGTATATTTGGCTAAGCCTGAGGTCTTATTTATATTTTTACAGTATGAGATATTAATTGAACAATGATGCTTGAAAAATGTGCATGTGGAGAAAATTAGATCCACTTATGTTATCGCAAAGTGACTTGTTTGAAGTTTTATGTTGGAGATAAGCCTGGGGGTAGCGGGGCGGCAGCTTGGGGCTGCAAGGAGCTTAAGCCTGGGGGTGTGGAAGCAGCAGTTTAGGGCTGCAAAAGGTTTAGTCACGGGGGCGGGGGTATTGGGGCTGAGAAGGATTAAGGCTGGGAATGAAGGGGTGGAGTTATTTTGTGTTCAGCCCCCAGAACATGTAAAAATTGCCACGTGGCTCCCAATGAAAAAAGGCTGGACAACCCTTGTACATAGGGTGTTAACAACTGCCAGTCTGCTATAATTTTTCTTTCTGGTAAACAGTTAGGGGCAGATTTTTAGCAGGTTGGTATGATTCAGTGGGAGTTTTAACAGCACTTGGCACCTAACTCCAAGTGAAGCATAAGGATCTTTAAGAAAACTGGCCCTCAGTGCTTTGTGTGTAATTGTCAGTGGGCCTTTTGTTTGTTTCCCTTTAACTATGCAAAGAGAATGGAAGTTTGACAAATGAAGCACTGCACTAATTTGTACATTGCATCTTTTATTGTTTATTGGATACATTGAAAATCCTTCAAACGAAGTCTATTAATAACATAATTTACATATACTTGGATGAAAATGCTATTGAACTTCTAAGTATTGTTTGGGTTTGCTGTTTATTAAAACATGCCATTTTCCACTAGCCCACTGAGAAAAGGCAGCTCTTGGCTATTTTTTAAGCAAATAATAAAATTAAATACAGTGTCCAATGTACTGAACACTCAAGGTCAGATCCTCAGCTGGTGCAAATCAAAACAGACCCATTCATCTCCCCTCCCCCCCCCCCCCCACTGCCCTCCGCTGTGGAACTATGCAAATTTACCTCAGCTCAAGATCTGGCTGTAAAACTTTCACCAAAAATGTTAACTGTTGGTGTCTAAAATTAGACATTTAAGGATACAATCATCAAAAATGACTGAATGATTTTACTGCTTAAGTCCCATTGACTTTCAGCAGTTCCTATGTCAGGTATGCACTTTTAAGAATTTTATCCCTAATTCTATAATTAGGTAAGTGAATTGTCAATGGCTAACAACTCTGAAACTGCCACCACCTGCCTCAAAACTTGAGTTGGGGGAGGAGCACAGTCAGTGTGGGGAATGAAGGTGAGGCGCCTCCCTCACCAGAGACTCTAGCCATTCATTGGCCAGCTGTGGAAGGAAGGGAACTGATTGGTTCCTTGTCCTCCCTTTTCATTAATTTAAATCCTCGTCCTGGCTGTATAGAGTTTATTTCTGTTCCATTTCAGCAACTACTCCCTGTTCTGTTAGGGCCAGAACTGTGTTTCGTGGATGATGACGGTCTGACCAGTTGCTTGTTTTGAGGTCAGGAAGAAGTAATGTCATTGTGGAGGGATCAAATTGCCAGAGACCTGGGGAGTTTTTTACCTCTTTCTCATCATCCTGGAGTTCATGTAATTAAATACAGAAAGGATTCAGTAAAATATTTTTTAAAAGGATTTTGTTAAAATATTAGTTGCAACTTGCAGCTGACTTCCAATCTGATCAAAAAGCTAAAAGATGTGTCCTTCATAAGTAAAAGACCTGAGATTTCCTGATGGGTTTTGTGCTCGTGGGATAGAGGGTGATTAGGTGCCCTTTGCAGGCTGAGGTATCCTCTTTAGCACCCTTTCCCCTGCTCACAAGAGTGGTGTGGCAGGATGAGCATGCTGAATCTTAAGCATGCTGAGGGGAATCTACACCTATTGTGGTTTATATGGCGGAAACCCAGTAACAGCCATACTGGAACCACTTTAAATGTCTCATACAGCAGGGCCAATGGCCACAGGACAAGGTGGGAGGGGAACCTGATTCAGTGCACCTGGAAGGGGCAGGGCGAAGGACAGAAGGAACAGACATAGGGCAGTCAGCCCTCAGCGCTGCTTAAATCCCAGGGCTACCCCGCCCCCAGTTTCTCTTCCTTCAAAGCCCTGCAGAGAGGTGCAGCAACACTGCCATGACGCTTCAAAGACGCCCAGAGTTCCAGCCACCTGGCAGCAGTTGCAACTGGAGTTCTAGGCCCTTTGAACTGCAGGACCCTGGGGCAACTTCCTCCTTTCGTCCCACATTGGCAGGCCTGGTCTGGTGTAGGTGAGTGTGGATGAGAAAGAGACAAGGTGGGTGACACTGGTCGATTTTGCTGGCAAGAGGGACAAGGTGTCAAGCTGCACAGAGCTCTTCTTCAGGTATTGGAAAGGCATTCCCAGAGTTACAGGTAAAAGCAATTTGGAACAGGTTGTTCAGCATAAGTAGTCACATGTTCTAAGGGGCCACTGAAGTTACAGTGTTGGTGGAACAGATAGTGCCCTTCCTCTGCGTTAAGTGTAATAAGGTGGCATGTCTCTCCAAATCCATCCCTAAATGTGTCCTCATTTGCCACTATGTCCAGATCAATAAGCAACCTTTCACTTACATGCCTAACTTTAGGCCTCTGTGTTTAAAGATACTGGACTCTTTCAATAATTATTAAAATGAGAGTTTGCCTTCTTACTAAAGGTCTTGTCAAGTTATAGTTTTTAAAATTGTCTTTCATTTAAATAATTCATCCTCTTCAAAAAGAGTTGGGTACTACTGCTTCGTTGTTTCTTTGTACTAAGGAGAGTTTCTCCACTCAGTAAGACCTCATCGCTTCTCATAACATAGCTGTGAAGTCGATAATTTTCCTTTGACTATGAATGAACCACACACTGAGAATGCCACAAGCAATTATTTAATCTTTGTAACCCATGGCTGGTTCAGGACCACAGTGGCCTAATTAAAAACGCTTCAATATGTCTGTGATTTCTTGATAGGAACACAGTTGTCCTGTGCTCTCTGCATTAGTTTGAAGGAGCTACTACCAAGAGCTAAGGTTTTGAGGAATACTTTAAAAAGGGGAAAGGAGAGTGAGTAAAGAAGATCAAGAGATTGGAAGCTATAGAAATATCATTTATTTGGGGGAAAAAAAAACATGTAATATTTTTTCCAGAATAATTGCCTCAATAGGGCTCCCGTTGTTATTTTAAAAAGATTAATGTGATGTATCGCAAAAGAGGCCAGGTGGTCTGTACTGAAAATTGAACTTGTTTATTCAGCCACATGCCGAGTAAGCCAAAGCAGTAGCATCACAAGTATATTTGATAGCCCTACCAAGGGCCTTGATTCAAGGACAATTCAAACAGTAGGCAAGTCAAAAAGCTCAATCAGTCCTTGTCCTCTCGTTTAAACATGCCAACAGGTGTTTACCTAGCACCTGGTTTAACCAGCACGTGTTATGATTGTTTGTGTTTATTGGGAAATGACATATGGGCTATGTCTACACTAGCACCCCCCTTTCAAAAAGGGGCATGCTAATGAGACACTTCAGGATAGCTAATGAGCCCTGCAATGAATATGCAGGGGACTCATTAGCATAACAGCAGCCACTGCACTTCAAATGTGCGCTTTTTGATTGTGTGTGGCTCATCTACACAGGGTCCTTTACTGGAGGACCCTGAATGGTTCAAAATCCCTTTATTCTTATTGTCCTGCCATTGGGGCAGGGGCTGGACTCAATGGCCTCTCAAGTTCCCTTACAGTCCTAGTGTTCTATGATTCTATGATTTTATTCCTATTTGGTTGAAGGAATAAGGGGATTTCGAAGTGTGCAGGATCCTTTCAAAAAGGACCCCGTGTAGAAGAGCCACATGGTATCGACAACAGCACTTTCAAAGTGCCGTGGCTGCCATTATGCTAATGAGGCACTGCATGTTAATTGCAGCGCCTCATTAACATATCCCAAAGTGTCTCATTAGTACATCCCTTTCAAAAGGCAGGTGCTAGTGTAGACCAAGCCACGCTGAGTAGGCAAAGGTACAGAGCTGGTTGGGAACATTTTTTTTCCCCCTGTAGACAAGTGAAAGTCATCAGAAATTTAAAAAAAAAAGATTTGGGATGAATGCTGGGGTGCCTTATTCTCCTTTTCACCGTAAGCTAACTGCCTTCTGTCATGGTACACTGTGATGTTCCCTCATGAGTCCTTTGCTATGCTGATGCATGGGAGATGAAGTATTGCTGTTAAATTTGTGGAAAAGAATGGCACACAAGGAACCTGAAGTACAACTCCCACGGGGCACAGCAAAAGTTTCAAAGTTGCCAAATCAAAATATTCATGTTTTGGAACAAAATAATTGTGTTAAATTTAGATGCAAAAATCAATTTTCAAAAGAAAACAAATTTTCATGATTTTTAAATCCCAGTTTTCCATCAAAAAACATTTTCCACAGAAATTTATTCCACGAAGCTGTTTGACCAGCCCTGCTAAGGCATTGCCCACACTTGCAATTGAACTACAATTAATAGGTTCTTTAAAAAGAATACCCAAGTGACAAAAATTTTGCCATGGCAAGTACAAATATAAATGTCTGTTTCTTGGCAGCATTCCTGCCAAAAGCTGCTGGTTGGGCCTGGAAGGATTTTAGTGGCAGAAATGCCAACTTTTAGTGACAGAGCTGTGTCAACACCCCTCTCAGAAGCCAGAACACAAGTCCCACCAGAATGCAGTTTAAAGCTCTCTGAAGTCTGAATTCTCTTCAGTGTGAAGGGAGAGCAACTGTGTTTCAGTGGCATTGATTTAGGACATAGCCTCAGAGTGGGGTATCTGAAAAGAGTTAAAAATCTCTATAAAGGAAAGCTTTACAAGTTTTCCTTATTTGGATATCATCTGAGGGTAGAGAGAGAAGGGGAAGGAACAAAGTCATATCCAGAACTTTAAACTTTTCAAACAAAAACAATCCAATTCAATTTCATGACTATAAAATTGTCTGCACACTTTCTGATATTCTAAATAAAATGATCTAATACAGCTAGTGATTTAATAGATAGTGACTGAGTAAGCAAGCCATTTCTGGAATTTTAAGACTCAGTTCTTCAGAAGTAGAACTTTAAAGACTAACAAAATAATTTATTGGGTGATGAGCTTTTGTGAGACAGATCCACTTCTTCAGATCATAGCCATACCAGAACAGACTCAATATTTAAGGCACAGAGAACCAAAAATATTGAGTCTGTCCTGGTATAGCTATGATCTGATGAAGTGGGTCTGTCCCACGAAAAGATCATCATCTAATAAATTATTTTGTTAGTCTTTAAAGTGCCACTGGACTGCTTTTTTGTTTTGATAATATATAATATATATAGATTATATATAGATAATACTATATAGATTTTTTTTGTTTTGATAATATATATATATACACACACATAGATTATATATAGATAATACTATATAGATTAGCACAGCTATCTCTCTGTTTATATTCTTCAGAAGCAGTTAAGTTTTTTATAAGGTAATTTCTGGAATGAACTCCATAAGAAATAATTCTAGACATAAGAAAACTAAATGGGGGTGGTGGGGGCGGGTAATACGATTTTTTTATTTGGTGGCAGCACAGAAGACTCCACTGTATTATCAGAATATATCACGTGAAAAGAGATTTTCAATGTTTCTTCATGATTTAGGAGTAAAAGTCCCATTGACTTTTCAAAATCTCACCCTCCGTGTACAAGTTTCTACTCAAGACATTCTGGACAAAGCATAATGATAACTCTGATAAGGGCATAAGCAATCAAATTGCTTCCACATCAGACGAAAGTGTTGGCAACTTTTAAGCAGATCCTAGAAAATACTCAACAATGAAGGGCCATTGATTTATACAATTTGCTGCCCCTGCACTTGGACTGAACTTGTTTCAGGCTTATACATGCCTCAGTGGAATTAGCACCTATGAAAATCTCCATCTTTTTTGTCACATCAGAGACACAAACATATTTGTGCATCAGGTAAAAAGAAACTACACCCAGCAAAATGTACATAAGTACTTCACTGCATTGGAACTACTCACAATGCATAAAGGTAAACACATGCATATGTTTTCCTTGACTGGAACATGAGATTGAAGTCAGAGCCCAGACATTTATTACAGTCCAGATTGGGTAGTAGAAGTTTAATAAACTACAAGTGAGAAGGACTGGTCCAAAGCTTATTAAAGTTGATGAAAGTATTTCCCTTGACTTCAGCTTGCTTCTTATTAGGCTCTGAAATTAAAAATTACATTTTGTTGTTACTAAAGGTTTTAAATGATAGGTGTCTTTGGTACACAGTAGTTTTCAGCCTCAGTCAGGCATGATATCACATTCAAGACATCTTGCAGACAACAAAACTTAACAAAAATGAAAACAAAACATGAAATTGCATATGCAGGGAAAACGTATTTCACATTCAACTGTGAAATGTTACCCTTTTTAGCTTTTATTCTGCAAATGTTATAAAATGTTCTTTTCAGAGGCTTCTGAAACATACACAGAACACAGAATGCAGCATGGTGCATTTGAAATGCCAATCCTAGTCTTGGTCCAACTGCAAATATAAATAAATTCATATTGTTTTATGTATTTCACAACCTACTGAAAACACTTGGCTAATATCTCAGCTGCAAAGTCACAAAAGGTTGAGAAAGCTGTTAGTCTTTATGGATGTTATTAGCCTCTACAGATATATGCTTCACAGGAACAAAAGGTTGAATATTATTAAAAATTTAATTTAGTTTAATACTTACTGAGATGTCCAAGAGAGGCCCTTGTCACCCACCTTATACAGATAATTTTAAATTCAAGGCAAGATTAATTTCTGATATACATAATTTTTTAGCATTTTAACGTAAATGATGCTTAATAAGTTTCAGTAATGGAAACTATATAAAAGCATTATTATTTGAAACATGTAACTTACAGTAAAAATTACTTTTGTGTGTTATATGTGCTAGCAAGCATTAAAATGTAGACCAAATTTTAAAGAGCAAATATAACTAATATGTCAAAATTATTTATATTAAAAAAAACAGTGCAGAGTAAAACTTCTCAGGGTTATTTAAATACTGATAAAGGCTACAGAATTTAAAACTATTTCTTCACTGAGCCTCTCGTTTCTCCCCTCTCTGATTAGCAGCTGTTTATAATTCAGAGATCAAATTATTACACGTAGGGCCAAAATTTCAGATGAGCTTGTACTCATCTCCAATTGTGAGCTCAAATATCCATGTAGCTGTACTCCTCAGGAACCAAGGAGTACAATATTCAAATATACCTCCAGGTATTTTTAACTGAAAAGTACAAGTATATACTTGCACATGCAAAATTCATAAAAATGTTAAAGGTCATAAAAGCCTTTGCACTCTCTAGCATCTTTGATTAGAGGATCCCAACGTAATTTTCTCTGATTAAAACATACTTGTGACCTATTATCTTCTACTCATTTTACAAATGACTATACAAAGGCATTAAAAAGTTGAGTGATGTGTCCAGAATCATGCAATCCATCAGTGGCAGAGAGTGAAACAGCTTGTGCCTCTGCTAATGAACAGGCCATAAGCTATGATAGAACCTGCAATGACATTAGAGATACATGGTAAATATAAAAATATAATATAAATATTATGTACTATAAACATATTCCTCCCAATCTCTTTATCTTTTCTGTGTTTTTACACATTTAAACCAGTCCCTATATTCATCTAGGATTTTGTGATGATTATTATTTAACTTTAAAAAATTGTTTGAAAAATGTCAGTAAAATGCCTGGATGTCAGGCCACAGTCCAGATTTAAAAAATGTGTTGCAATGGAGCTCCTGCTTGGCTCAATAACAACGTGCCTCTTCCATTAGACGCCTCACCAGTGGCCTGTGTTTTAAACGCAGTAACAAATTTAAATATAATAGCACCCAAATAAATGGTGTGCGGTAGGGATGACCTTTGCTTTTGTCTTCCAAACACAGCCCCCCACAAGAGAAAACAACTGCAGAGTAGTATCAGCATTGTTCTAACCAATACTTCAGTGACTTAGGGCTTGTCTGTACTTACCAGAGGGTCAACTCTCCAGAGGTCAGTTCTCCAGGATTTAATTTAACAGGTCTAATAAGGATCCACTAAAATGAATGCTGAGGGCATCCCCATCAACCCCTGCAGTCAAAAGGAGTAAGGGAAGTTGATGGGGGAGTTTCTCCCTTTGACCTCCTGCTGTGGGGAGAGTGCAGAAAATCAAAGTATGCTATGTCGGCTCCAGCAACACAATCTACATAGCTGGAGATGCTTAGCCTACATCAGTTTTTCTCACCTAGTGTAGACCTGTCCTTTGGGTATGCATTCCTGTGATGCAGCTCCCAAAAATAACAATCCTAAAAAATAGTTGCAATACCAATGAAGTAACTATGAGTATTGTACAGAGGTTAACATCCAGGCTGAAAACCTCTTTTCTGTTATGGTGGATACACCAATTTGTAGTGGTATCAGAAGCTGGATGAAGCAGCTAACTTTACAAAAGTTTGAGGCCTTTAAGATGTTTTAAGTTGAACACTCAAAGTCTTGAAGTACTCAGTCCTGGATATTTTTTAAACCTCTTCCAGTTAATCTCCTCACTGAAAAATCAAATAAAGAATTTTTCTTCTCACTACGTTTCCATGTCAGAAATGTTTGGTTTTGTAGATACAGGCTGCCACCCTACACATCAGCCAAGAGACTGAGGGGATTGGACATTTTCTTAGAAATTAAGGGGTTGCATTTTCAAAGGAGTGTTCAGAGTATCAGCTGTGTAAATTCTGCAAAACAACATAGGCTGCTTCTACACGCCCTCTTCCATCGGAGGTGGCATGGTAATGAGGCAACTCGAAGCAGGCTAATGAGGCACTAATGTGCATATTCAGTGCCTCATTAGCATAACAGCAGCCACGCAAATTTCAAACTGGAGACTTCAAATTGCAGATTGACAGTGTAGATGGCCACAGCTTCGAAATAACCGCTCCACTTCGACATTCCCTTACTCCCTCAAAACTAGATGTGAGTAAGGGAATGTTGCAGTGGGGCACTTATTTCAAAGCTGCCCCCATACACACTGTCAATCTGCAATTCGAAGCCTGCACTTCAAAATTTGTGTGGCTGCCATTAGGCTAATGAGGCACTGAATATGCATGCCAGTGCCTCATTAACCTACTTTGATTTGCCTTATTACCATGTCACCTCTGATGGGAGTGGGCGAGTGTAGAAGCAGCCATAAGAGGGACATGGCTTAATCCCCAGGACCGGCATTGGAAATGTAACCTTCGGGTAAATACGTGAATTAATCAGCTAGGGTTTGGAAGCTTGTACAAGGGCTCCTATGACATCAAAGTACTGGCTGAAGATCATTCGTCAAAGGGAAAATGCATGCTAATGACTTTCTTTTTATAGGGTTCTATCTATCCACCTCAAACAAGGAAAACACTTCCTTTTTTTTCCTTTGAGCTCATCTCATTTGGAAGTTGTACTGTTTTAACTCTGCTGACATTGTTCAAGTGGTACAGCTACCTAGTATAGGTGCAGGTATATCAATATACAGTTACTTAATGGGACAGTGAAAAACTATACAGCTATTAGAAACCTTTACACAAGTCCACAGAAGGGCTTTTGCTGCAGGTTGAACCTCTCTTATCTGGCACCATTGGGACCTAACCGGTGCAGAAGAAAATTTGCCAAGCCAAGGGAGGTCAATATTGTCTAGGACATTTCCAATCCTTCCACTGCTTACGGGGCCCTTAGAAGATATTTAGGGGTAAATTACAGTTAAATAACAGCACAGAACACACCAGACTCAGGACTGGTGGCTGTAAACAAACTTTATGGGACCATGGGAAACTTGGCCACACCCATGATAAGTGGCCATCCAGCTAACTAAAATCATGCCAGATTACAGACGTTGCCAGATTAGAGAGTTCCATATTGGAAAGTTTGAACCTGTAGTCCATGTCATAAAAAAGCACACCTCTAATCAAAATAATTATATCAGTAAAACTTTTAAGTGTAGACCAGGCCCTAGATTCCTTTGAATATCCCAGCCTTAGATATGACCAGCAAATCAATCACTCACTGGCTACGTCTAGACTAGCCCCAAACTTCGAAATGGCCACGCAAATGGCCATTTCGAAGTTTACTAAAGAAGCGCTGAAATGCATATTCAGCGCCTCATTAGCATGCGGGTGGCCATGGCACTTCGAAATTGACACGCCTCGCCGCCATGCATCTCGTCCCGACGGGGCTCCTTTTTGAAAGGACCCCACCTACTTCGAAGTCCCTTTATTCCCATGAGCGGTGGCGAGGCGCGTCAATTTTGAAGTGCCGCGGCCGCCTGCATGCTAATGAAGTGCTGAATATGCATTTCAGCGCTTCATTAGTGAACTTCGAAATGGCCATTTGTGTGGCCATTTCGAAGTTTGGGGCTAGTGTAGACAGGGCCACTAAAGGGAAAAAAAGATTACAAAGAAGTTCATTTATCCCTACGAAAGTTAAACTGTTGTGAAAGAGGTGGTTTATATAGGTATATATTTTATGTTCATATAATGAAAACAAAACATTCCCTTTTTAAAAATACATTATTACATAGTTCTTTTATTGTATTGCCCATAAAAAACTTAAAATTGCAGTCTCTAAAAGTATAGTACTTTTTATTCACATATTTTCAGAAAAAATTATTATGCGTATCATGAGTCCTATAAACATAACTAAATTATAGTCAGGGTTACTTGAGCAGGAGCATAATTCATATGGCTTCAAATAAAAAAGGAATAACTTTTAGAGTGAAATGACTCAGAACACTTTTTTTAAATACCACCCAATACTAATTTCCTTAATAAGTAGGAATGGTTACAAAGTCTAATCTCAACTAGATATGTAATTCGTTATCGTCAAGTGATAATGATGTGTATATCTGAAGTTTTCACATAACACTTTGTAATGGGGTGATAAATTTGCAATTTCTTTTTGTTTGTGAGAAAGAAGAAAAATGATAAACATAACATAAATATCTCCAGAATTGAAGCACATTTTTAAGATGCACATCTGCAGGTCAAAATTGCAGATTAGAATGTTCCAGTAAAGGTGACATAAACATACGTGAAATGGTCTAGCACCAATTTAAACCCATTCTGCACTCAACCGCCAGGAAGACCACACAGCCCCTTCACAGAAAAGCGCAGTCCTTGACTGCTGACCAAAATCTTGGTGTGGCCTTTCCATTAAAAATTATTGCCCTCCTCTAATTTAGCAGGAATTTTCTCTCTATGTCATAATGGGCCAGGGCCCTAGAACCTTGTGAAGAGAGTTGGACAGAGCTCCTGTCTCATCCATCTGGTAAAGACAGAGCCGGCAGAAATGGCCAACCTAAATACTGGCTGCCTTCTTCATAGCAGACAGACACAGGGATACTACATGGAGTAAGAAGGTTCATGCAGGGTTCTGAGTTATCAGGGATAAGCCAGCAGTGAGGGAAGACTGCCTACTTAACCCTCCCACTTGAGGAAGGACTGATTGGGAACAGGACCAACTGGAAAAGCAGTTGTCTGAATTTCTGGGTATGTCTACACTTGGGAATAAAGTTGAATTTATTAAAGTTGACTTTTTAACACTAGATTTTATAAAGTTGAAGTTGGCTCTCCACACCTGCTCGCGAAGTTGACTTACCATGTCCCCATTAAAATGCCTAAGTTTGACTGTGGCAGCAGTGCATTGTAGGCAGCTAACCCACATTTCCTTCAGCCCTGTTGCATTTTTGGGTTTTGCATCAGTCTCTTGTAGGCAAAAGAGTCACCACAAGTAGTTCTGGGTGTCTGATGTCATCATCCCTTAGTGCATTTCTGTCACTTTCCTCTTCCCACTGAAAAGAAAAAAAATGCCAAGGGAAATTTTGTACCACTTTTACTTTGCCTGAAGCACATCATTACAAGGATAACATGGATCCAGAGATGCTTCCATGTTTTGTTGACTGTTTTCTGTTGTCTTCCCACACTGCGCTGCAATAATGTAATAAGCCTGGATGATGAGTACCTTGAGGTGGGCAACACTTCCATATTCAACAGTGAGAGAGGAAGAACATATTTCTGAAGACAGGAGAATTTATGGTGAGAAGTGATGTAACTGAGATTAGTTATGTGAAATGGGCTTGGACAAAAAATTGTAACAAGCCAACTTATTATGTGTAAGGACAAATAGATAATGAAGGGATGCAGTGTGTTTGACTTTCAGTTATGCACAGTAATGAATAACACATTTTATTCTGGTGGATAAAGGAAAACCTATATAACGTTATATGTGGCAGTTCTTTTCTGCAAAAATTAATAGTAAAATAACAACTATTCATAAGCTGTACCAGAACATACAACCTTCACCTATTTCGGCATTAAACACCATGCAATCTTTTACTTTTGTCAGTACAACAGTTTGGGTGGGCTTCATCATCCTGAGACAGAGTGGCAACCTTTTTTCCCCTCCCAACCAAATTAACATATGTGTTTTGCAAATACCCTGTCTTCTTATTTTCTTTGAATGGTAAGCTGAGCTATCCTGAGGCCCAAAGCAACAGGCATGTTTTATTATGGATTCTTAAAGCTTTAGTTACTTAAATATACTGATTAAGTTTTTACTATACTTAGAATTCAAGTATATTTGTTGCTTTAAACCACGATCCATTTAAGATGATTTGCACTTATGTAACATAACCGATAGTTTGGTGGACATGTTTCTATACAGCAGGGCCAGGGACTAACAGAGTAGCAAGATGCTCCTTATGTTCAAACATTCTCCGTCCCATTGTCAAACCCTATCCATCCCAATGCTATTTTCTATTACTCTCTTTCTTTCATAGTCAAGCTTTCAAAAATCATGGTACTTACTCCTCTCCATTTCCCAAACTCCAGCTCTTCATCTTGCCAAACCATTGCCCATAACTTTCTAATTTCCCACCTTATAGGCCCAGTTTCCCACCTTGTATGCCTAGCTTGCTCCTTATCAGTCTGCATAAAATATCATAACCAAACTCCCCCTTTTCATTCCATTGTTCTATGTCCCACCCCTTGTCTCATAAACATTTCTATTTCAATACACTCATCCCTTGTTAAATGAGTACTTTACTTAGGAGTACTTGCCAAAATGAAGGACACATATACCTATCTCTGTTCACTAGACAAGTGAACTCCCCCTGCTAATATGAGTCTTACCCCTCTACCTGCAGCTCCAACCTGCTGCAGCCTGAACCCCATGCCAGCCCCATGGCCCCAACCTACCACAGCCTGACCCCCGCCCCCGCCAGCTCTGCAGCCCCAACCCACCACATCCCAACACCCACCTCCCCTGCTGGCCCCACATACCCAAACCGCTGCAATCTGATCCCTCCCCCCATCGGCTCCATGGCCCCAACCTCCTTCAGGCTGACCTCCTTGCCAGCCCACACAACCAACATGCTGCAGCCTTAACTCCCCTCCCCAACCCTACAGGCCCAACCTGCATCAGCCTGAACCCCCTGCCCCACCTGTCCACCCCACAGAGCAACCCGCCACCATTTTTAACCCTCCCTCCTGTTCATGGCCTCAAACTGTCCCCAGCCTTTAACCCTCACAACGCCCCTCACAACCCAAGGTTCACTTACCTTTCAAAAGCAGGATCACATGCTGCCACTCCTTCGCTGCGTTAGGAGCACTTTTACATGTATGTGAATGGTAATTTAATGTCCCTCTTATGAGTTTTCACCTACAAGCGGAAAGTTGGAAACCAATTGTGCTCGTATAGTGAGGGATGAGTGTATTTCACTGATATCTCATTTCCTTCTGCAATCTATTCAAGCTACTCATACCTGCCTTCAAGGACATACTGAGGTTCTTCATCCAATGGGGGCTGTGTGGATGCTCCACCATAGGACACGTGAGCTCTTGACCTGACAATACAATCCAATGTCTGTATATTCAAACTCCCCATCTCTGCCATCAGGGATATATACAAGTTTTAAAACACCTCATTTATGGCATGTCTGATTGAGTCATTTGACCTTCATTTTCTCCACTTTGTAAGGTGTTCAGCTTGTCAAAGATGGACAGAGGCCCATCAACTCATAATGGGCCAGAGACTGCATGAAAGAGCGCTACAGTCCAGCCAAATCTCTGAACATAATTTAGATTAGACTTTCCATTGTTGTGTTGTTCAATTTCTTTTTTAATTAAGTCAAAACTCAGACAGGAACTTGTGTTGCTGCTACATAGAAGGTGTAGATGGTGCCTTGGAAGTGGGAAACCAACCTTCTGACTAAGGACCTTATCCAGCATCCATTTCAACCAATGAACATTTACATTAACTTCAATGTCCAGTGAGTCAGGTCCAAAGGCAATCATTATTTATTTAAGTTTAAACAACAAACAAGATACTCATTAATAACTCTAGATACAATAATAATTAGGCATATAGTAAAAATGCTTGACTATGCAGCATTAAAAATCACCTACAAATAATGAATTTACTCAGCCAGTCAATAAATAAAAATAACAAAATAGCCTGTTTAACCATCCCAGGAACTTGCTTTCAACCATTCCCCAAATCCCTTGCAATCAAATGGGTTTTCCAACATACCCAGAAGGTCATCAAATTTATACTGCTTCAGGAGCAAATTCCAGGTAGCCTACGTCAGGGTTAAGCAACCCCTGGTATGGCTGCCAAGAATGACATGTGAGCTGATTTTCACTGGCATGCGAGGCGGGAGCTCAGCCTCACCCCTCCTCCCACATGCAGCCAGGAACTTGCTTAAAATCATGTTGCCTGTGGATTAACAAGAAAACAGCGCAAGCTACTAATCACCACCTAAATGGCAATGCTCTGCATCTTAATTTATTAATGAAGGCATTGTAAGTAGGACTATTAGTGACTTTAAAAGTATCACCAGCACTCAGACTGTAGAGGTCAAAAGGTTGAATTTTGGCAATCTGTCTCAGAAAGATTGCTGGTCTCTACCACGCTAAATAATGCATGTGGATGGTGGGAGTTAGAGGGGGCAAGACATGTGAATGCAAGGAAAGACGCAAGAGACAATGGTATAATTACATGAGTAAACCAGCATTTTAAACTAGGTTTTTAATTTAGAAAAAATAGTACAATTCAGTTAAGGTGTTTCTCATTTCATAGGAGGTAACAAAAGGATGTTACTTCAATTTCTCCTGATGGCAGGAAAACACTGGTTCTTATTTTGAGATTCATGTAATTCACTGCTGTTATTGACTTCAAAATGTTACTCACCAGCATTCTGTGCACCGTAAATGTTTTATTTCCTTTTTGGTTTATGTTTGCTTTGATTACAGGAGCACTGGTATTTTAATGTCAGGCTATATTTACAGGTTGACATTTGAAGGAAGAGTATATTTTATCTTTTGGTTTTATAAAGTTCTGCAGTGAGATTTTACCAATTATATGATGCACCATTATATGCAATAGTATTTTTTTACTGCAAGCCAAATACATATCTTTCCAGGCAGTTTTGTGTGAATTTGTTTAACTTAAATGTGCAGGAAATGTAGCAACTGCTTGCATGTTCAGTGAGATGTACTGTATTTAGGTGCCGTGTAACCTTCCAAAGCAACTCTTCCCAATATAATGGATTACTCACCATTCAGTGGAGTTGTTTCTTCTGTTTCTACCTGTTTGGCCAAATTATGGGTTAGGTTTATGACAGGACAGATTACCCACTGGGCATTACAGGATTCAGCGTAGGGCAACAAAAATGGTTAAGGTGCTGGAACACATGACCTATGAAGAGAGGCTAAGAGATTTGGACTTATTTAGTTTGCAGAAGAGAAGACTGAGGGGCAATTTGATAGCAGCCTTCAACTTCCTGAAAGGGGCCTCTAAAGAGGATGGAGAGAGACTGTTCTCAATGGTGACATACGGCAGAACAAGGAGCGATGGTCTGAAGTTACAGAAGGAGAGATGTAACAGAGAGTAAGCTGTGCTAGTCTATACACTATCAAAACAAAAAGCAGTCAAGTAGCACTTTAAAGACGAGCAAAATAGTTTATTAGGTGAGCTTTTGTGGGACAGACCCACAGACTGTTCTGGTCTGGATATGGTCTGAAGAAGTGGGTCTGTCCCACGAAAGCTCACCTAATAAACTATTTTGCTCGTCTTTAAAGTGCTACTTGACTGCTTTTTGTTTTGAAGCAGAGATGTAGGTTGGATATTAGCAAAAGCTATTTCACCAGGAGAGTGGTGAAGCACTGGAATGTGTTACCGAGAGAGGATGTGGAATCTCCATCCCTCGAGGTTAGGTCCCGGCTTGACATAGTTATGGCTGGGATGATTTATTTAGGATTGATCCTGCTTTAGGCAGAGGCCTGGACTAGATGACCTCCTGAGGTCCCTTCCAGCCCTAGAAATCTACGATTCTATGATTTGGCTGAAACCATCAAACATCTAAACTGAGTCAGGTTTAAGCCCAGGTGAAAGTTGAAAAGGTAATTTAGTGACCACTGATACAGCATAGCACTCTAATATCACTTTTAAATTATATTATAGCAATATTCCTTGGCATCAGATAAATAATACAGATTTCAAGTATAGAAGGATAGACATATCTGCATACAGCAGATACAGGATGAATTGCAGTATTGCCAGCCACACACAAATAAAAATAATGTGCAATAATATTAATTTTAAAGACTGGATTTAGATAATGGAACCAGTAAGAATATACAACCCAGAAAAGTAAATTTCGTCTCATTACTATATTATCAGTTCTCTCAGGTTGTGGCTACACGACAGCCTAATCTTGATTCAATTTCAAAATAGAATATTTCAGCATGTGATGCTGTCTAAACGGCCCCACATGCCAAAATAAAATACTGTTTGAAGGCATCCCTGTACTCTTCCTACAAGAATAGTGCACCTGTTATTTAGCAAACTGTTTCAAAACAATGAGTGCATTTCTTAGATGTGGGCAGCTATTTCAGGATCCCGCCATATACTGAAATAGTGCCCACTATGTAGACATAGCCTCAGACAGCATTTAACGTCTAGGCCAGAGGTTCAGCAATCCCTTGCACATGTGCCAAGAGTGGCAAGTGATTTTCATCAGCACGTAAGGCAGAAGCTCAGACCCACCCTTCTTCTGCTGTGCAGCTGGGAGCTTGCTCAAAGCCATGCCACCTGTAGATTTACAAAAGACCAGTTAATGCTACCAACCACCACCTAAGTGGTAATGCTCCACATCTTGATTTATTTATTGATGAAGTTGTTGTAAACAGGATTATTAGTGACTTTACAAAGTATCACCGGCACTCAGACAGTAATAATGGTAGTCCATCAATCTGATGATGACAAATCTGTGCAGACCATCTGTTATTGGTCTCATGGTGTGCCCTCTGGTGACTGTATAAGCCAATTCTAGAGGTGCACATTTTGCCACAGATGGTGCAATCAATGGGTTGTGCATTGCTGATGCTCTGTGACGTCGTTTGCATGCCTCTTGTAGACGCCGGCAGCAGTCTTCCTCAAAGGCAATGCAGATACTTCTGACTGTTGCATGCCACTGTGTTCTGTTACTGGCGGCATCCTCAAGGTCCCTAGGTCTGACACTGCTGTACTGCAGATTGGCTTTGATGGTATTCTTGTGGCGTTTCCATGGACGACCAATAAGCCGGATGCCCTGGGAAAGTTCACCATACAGAAGCTGGCGAGGGATTCTGTTGGCATCCATGCGGCTGACATGACCGGTCCAACGTAGTTGTGACTTCATAATCATCATTTCAAAGCTTGTCTTCTGGGCTCTCTCGAGGACTTCAAGATTGGGTGCTTTGTCTTGTCAGCGGATCTTCATAGACTGTACACAGAGGTCAAATGATCAAATTTCAGCACTCTACCTTGTAAAGGTTACTGACCTCTGCTCTGTGTTTTAACTCTAAGGGCCAAATACTGTTGTGATTTAAATGCACCAAAGACATGTATGGCATGCGTGGAGATAAGCCAGTGCAGTTTTTGACTGCAGCTAGTAGTAGTATATTCTAATGGTTTTGTGGGGGGGAGGGAACTATTTGAAATTAAATGATGGCTTCAGTGGTAGTGAGAGAGGCCTCCCCATCCTGAAAAAAAAATCCCAGTCGACACTTACTGAGACTATTTAGTACAGAAGAAGAGAAGACTGAGAATAAGGTTTTTCTTTCAGTTACTGGGATAATGGACTCCCTCTTAAGCAAGACTGAGTATATTGTGGATGGCACCTTGAATTTTGTAACAAGGCAAATGTTATAAACTAAATAGGACATTAGTGGTACAATGTTGGGAAACTGAATCTGTCATTCCCTGATCTGTGCTTCTTGAGTGCATTAATATAGAAATTGAATTTCCAGTGCTGGCAATGTTTAAACGAATAATTGAATTTGTAATAATATTTTATAGATAACTGTGCACCATATTTTTGAGCACTGCAAAAATGAAGACGTGAGATTTTTCTCAGCTCTCCAGTAGATTCTTCTCTTCCACAACTGTCACTGTTCATAAGCTTCAAAGTGCATGAATATTGTTTAATCAATCAGCTTTATGCAAAACAATATCCAAGACTATTCGCAACAGCAAATTTTTTCCTGGAATGTTTGGATCAATAGAGTTAATAGGCTGTTGGCAAAATGTTGTCCATAAAACAGGTAAATGGAAAACCAAAATCATTATCAAGGACCTATATTCACTAAAATGTAAAATAAATCCCAGACTTAAGCTACCCCTGAAAAATTGACTAACATAAATTAAGTAAAATTAAAAGTAAATTATACAATGGATTAACATCATGACCAATATGGGAAAATCTATTGTAAGGGCTTGGAAACTTTATCAAATGATGAAGGGAGAGTTTACACCTATAAAGACAGGAAAAGGAAATTACTCCACTAATTCAGAGATGTCCCAAAATCCATAGCAGAAACATGTCTGCAGCCTTTTCATGGTAGCTGATTGACTATTTCAATTCTTAGAAACCGCTATAGCAATAATAAGAGTCCCTCAGCTAACCTCCTCACTGTCTGAGTAGAGCCCTTTCGGTGAGGGATTACAATTGAAGAGATAAAAACTTCAGGAACTGTGTTGTGATCATGGTAAGTTCTCATGCATATGGAGGATCAGGGTGGTGTAGAGGGTGATACTGCTCTAACTCTGCTATGTTTGACTACCATTTACACCACAAAACTCTGCGCACAGGTCGATTATGTACAGGGGATTCTGAGGACTTGCAGGAATGGAATCTGATGTCGCTGATGATCAATTCCTCTGTGTATAAACCAAAAGCTAGATGCTTCCATTGGTTTTCATCCCCTACGCTAAGGAGAAAAAAGGAAGGGATAATTTTGAAAAGTACCTCTTTTTTACTATTATGTTCTTTGGTGATCCTTTTAATTCACAGACTGGACCATGGGCTCCACTCTAATTATTGGTTTGTTCATTTACAATAATAGGAGATCTGCTCTTGTTTCAGTTCCAACTGCCCTATAACTAAAAGGCTCTGAGTACCCTAACAGTCTACGGCTACGTCTACACGTGCACGCTACATCGAAATAGCTTATTTCGATGAATAACGTCTACATGTCCTCCAGGGCTGGCAACGTCGATGTTCAACTTCGACGTTGGGCAGCACCACATCGAAATAGGCGCTGCGAGGGAACGTCTACACGCCAAAGTAGCACACATCGAAATAAGGGTGCCAGGAACAACTGCAGACAGGGTCACAGGGCAGACTCAACAGCAAGCCACTCCCTTAAAGGGCCCCCTCCCAGACACAGTTGCACTAAACAACACAAGATACACAGAGCCAACAACTGGTTGCAGACCCTGTGCATGCAGCATGGATCCCCAGCTGCGGCAGCAGCAGCCAGAAGCCCTGGGCTAAGGGCTGCTGCACACGATGACCATAGAGCCCCGCAGGGGCTGGAGAGAGAGCATCTCTCAACCCCTCAGCTGATGGCCGCCATGGCGGACCCCACTATTTCGATGGTGCAGGACGCAGATCGTCTACACGTGCCCTACTTCGACGTTCAACTTCGAAGTAGGGTGCTATTCCCATCCCCTCATGGGGTTAGCGACTTCGACGTCTCGCCACCTAACGTCAATTTCAACTTCGAAATAGCGACCAACGCGTGTAGCCGTGGCGGGCTCTATTTCGAAGTTGGCGCCGCTACTTCGAAGTAGCGTGCATGTGTAGACACGGCCTACAAGAACAACAAGAAGTCCTGTGGCACCTGACAGACGAACAGATAGTCTATAAGGTGCCACAGGTCTTCTTGTTGTTCTCAAAGATACAGCTACCTCTTTCATGGTGACAGTCTACAGTAATCAGTTCCTGAAGTATGTGTAACCTTATCTTCATAGTGTGTGTTTTCTCCACTTCTTTTTTCCTTTAGGATTGCTGTGGTGTTCAAATGGTCATGGCAACTGTAATCTTGTAAATCTCAGAAGCTTATCCAGTTTCCATCTTGTCTTTATATAAATATCTTTCCACTGAGCTCCTCTGTTGCCTTTGAAGGCAACGCTAAGACAGTGGAGCATATAAGCGAGTATTTCTCACAAATGAATTTTCAGTTCTTTCTCATACTCTGCATGTTACTCCATCACACACTATCTTCAGGAGTCTTAGGCAGGTAATCTGATTTCAAAATAACTACAGGCTTAAGGAGCTCCCTTTTGTAATAGTCATTATGCAGGGTAGAGGTGGGGGAAAGAGCAATTTAATCACTACCAAATACATTATTTATTATACATGAAAACTTTAATTTAAAAGACAAATATGCTTTCTGGTAAAAGAACTGGGATAGCTTAGTGGTTATCATTCTTTTAGGGGATAGTTTTGAGGGGGGTGGTTTGTTTGTTTTTGTTTTTGTTTTTGTTTTTGTTTTTGTTTTTGTTTTTGTTTTGTTTTGTTATCCAAATGCACATTAACTGGTAAACACTCAGAAGGATGTTTTCAAAAGCATACATGGCACTGGGGCATGTGAAGTTCATAGGGCATCAACAGGAGTTAAATGCTTAGGCACACTGTGAGCCTTTTAAACCCGCCCCCTCCCCTTCAGGGTTCAAAATTATGAGGAATTGTTAGATGCTAGATTTAAATGTAAGAGAAGATAGATTCTGGGGATGTGTTTCATATTGTTCTGTAAAGGTGATAGGTTTTATTTTCTCTTTCTCTTTCATTCCAATGGCTATTTGCCAATAAACAACTCTTTTTTTGTGTGTTCCTGGTATTTTAAATGGACACACTTAATTCAGACATCGAAATACCCAAATGCATTCATGCTGGAACTGTACGCTTGCTTTCCTGTGTATTTATGTGCAACTATGACATGTGGTGTAATAGATGAAACAACATGACTACAGGTTGCGCCTCTCAAATCTGGTACTCTCTCGTCTGGCAATGTCCATGGTCTGGCAGGACCACAGATGTTCCAGATGATAGAGTATCTGGGTGGGTCTGGGGTGAGAGTGCCCTCCCACCACCTTGTGGCAACACAGGGGCTGGAGACAGAGCCTCCAATTGCCCCACGGAAGCAGGGCTGGGAGCTGGAGTCCCCCTGGCTGCCCATGCGGCAGCTGGGGGAGCAGGGGCTGGAGCCCTGTGACAGTCCCTGGAGGCTTGGGCCACAGCAGCCTCAGGAGCACAGTGGTGTCAGGGGGCAGAAGCCCTGGCCCTCTCCTGGTCTGGCAAATTCTCTGGTTCAGGACCTGTCAGGTGCTGACCATGCCAGACAAGGAAAGTGCAACCTGCACTTCTCACTTGGTGAGAAAAATGCACTGAAGTTCTATCGTATTAGCTAGAAAGAATGTAATATTATTAAAAATTCTAAAGATATCAAACCACAGATCTGGTATATAAAATGTGCAGCACAATGCAGCTTCCGGAGATCTGGCATCCAGTCTAGCACATCTTGAGCCCTGTGAGAGTTTAGCTATTCATTTCAATAGGTATAGTGTTGGATCCAAATTTTCCAGTTTATTCAAAGCGAAAAGCTTTTGACTTTCAAGCTTCAGATGTCTGGCCTAAGCGAAATCATATCATTTCCTTTGCTTTGTTTTAATATCTTTTGAACTGGTGATAGGCTGCTACAATTAGGAATCAGAAAAAGTGGTACCAATATTTCCAAATTTTTGCTGACACATTTTAGGGCATGTACAAAGAACTTAAGTGCCTTTTTTTCCTTTTAAAGCAGCAATGATCTGTAGAATCCACCCTGTCCTGTCATTCCACAATTCACAGAATTGTGTCTCCTCTGCAATGTTGCACAAGAGGATTGTGATAAATGGACTGAGTGCATAACAGATATTGTTTTTGTGCATTAGTTCTGATTTCCTGTTAAAGGTGATTGATTGAGCCTCAGTCAAGATTCTGTCCACAACACATATAAAACAAACGCACCCAGACTCAATCAATCACTCTTATCAAAGAATTGCCAAAATTGGGCACAAAAAGGGAAAACACTATATATTTAGTTCAGTGTTCATCCATTCTCATTACTATTCTTTCAATAGCCTCAGAAAAATTTCGGGTTGTCTTTGTAAAACTCTTGTCTACCATTTTAGTGAGTTTCTTGAAATGGCCTACAGCTGAGGTTAAAGATGATTTACCCACGTGAAAATCTGATTTCTATTTTTAAAATAGCTTTTGATTATAATAAAGGGACAAGCAGAGGTATCATACTTTAGAGGATCAGTCGACAGCAAGAAAGGACATTTACCAGTAAAGCTGACTTTTGTGGTCTCAGCTATTATATGTATTGATTTCCACCAGAATTAACATTTCTTCTCTAAAGACTGAGTTACATTATCTACCTTCTCTAAATAGTTGTACTGTATTTTGTTGACATTTCCCTTACCCTAATTAATAATTGTTTGTTCTTATGAATATAATTGAGCCACAATCACAGGGCATTCACGTGCAGCAGAAAAGCTGTAGATGTGTTGTGCCCAAAGTACAAGATAGGTATCCTGATGGACTCTATGTCCTTTACATATGGTAGAATGGGGTTCTACATAGCTCATTGTGATTGTAGATTATGAGCAGATGAGAATGCTGGTGAAATTGGTTTTGCCATCTTGCCATGCATGAAATCTATTGTCCAAAACCCCTGTGTCCCAGGGCTGGAATAACAGCCAAGTGAAAGTCTGCACAACAACAGATGGCCATCAATGGAGACACTTTTCAAATAACTAGAGGACATTGTTTTTGCTGAGGACGTCACCCTCCTTTCAGACTGACATGAAAGCACAGAAGAAAACATCATAATAATAGAGAAAACTGCCTCCGTGACTGGACTGAGCATTATCAAGGGAAAGACCAAGACAATGAGGATCAACCAGTCCAACAACAACACTATCACACTGTGAGGGGATGACCTGGAAGATGTGAAGGAAGCAGTTCACCTACTTGGGGAGTATTCTGGGCAGAGACAGAGGAACAGACAAGGATATCAATGCTAGGATAAGGAAAGGAACAGCAGCATTCAAGACTCTTAATTCCAAATAGATGTGAAGACAAAACTACAAATCTTCAGCACAAATGGGAGTGTGCCACAGACATTCATAAACAGATGGCTAAGGTACATAGATATATGATTGGAGATACACATCTCCTCGAACTGGAAGGGACCTCAGGAGGTCATCTAGCCCAGTCCCCTGCCCTCTTAGGAGTGCCAAGCACCATCCCTGATATCTATTTACCCCAAACCCTCTTCAAGGATTAAACTCACAGCATGGGTTCAGCAGGCTAATGCTCAAAACACTGAGCTATCCCTCCTCCCCCATCCTTCAAATAAAATTACAAGACTTTGTCACAAATGAGGAGCCTTGGAACAGAGCAGGACAAGAGCCACTTGACGTTCCAATCAAGAGAAGAAAGTGGGGATGGCTAGGCCACACTCTCAGAAAATCCTCAGCCAGCATAGTCCATCAAATGGAACCTGCAAGGAAAATGCAAAAGAGTAAGACCTCAAAGAATGTGTAGAAGGACAACTGGGGTACTCCTAGAGTCAGCTAGAAATTTTGTCCCAAGACACAGTGAAGTGGAGGAGACTTGTAGATGATCTATGCTCCACCCACAGTGCAGTAAACCCTTGATTTAATGGACCCCAATATAACAGACTTCAGAAATAACAGATGCTGTCTGCCAGCCCCTGCACCTCTACCCACTCCCTCCAAATAAATGTCTAAATGCCAGAGACTTACCACAGCCACCGTTGGGGCTGGAGGAGCTACTGGAACAGCTGGGGCCACCAGGGCTGAAGGGACCGCCACAGTGGCTAGGGCCACCGGGGCCAGAGGAGTTGAGGGGGTTGCAGTGGGGTGCTCTCCTCACCCAGCCCTGTGTGCATGGAGCATGTTGGCACCCCGCCACGTCTGCCTGCAATGGCGCTGAGCAACAGCTGTGTTGTCAGAGGTGCTGCCCACTGGCAGACTGGGGGTGGCCAAGCTCCACCTTTGTGCAGGCAGCTCAGAGCCGGAGGGGAGAGGAGGCTGGAAGAGCCACAGCGCTGAGAGCTGAAGGAGATGTAAGGAGCCAGGCTGTCATTCAGCTCCTCTTCTGGTAATTGGGAGAGGCAGAGGGAGGTGTGAGGGGAAGAATTGGGGGGCGGGGGTGGAAAAGAAGAGGGGGGCAGAGGAGTGAGTAATGGCTGGGAAGGCCAGTGCATCATCATACAGTATAACCATTTGGATATAATGGACTTTCAGCATTAAAGGAGACCCCTTTGTCCATTAAATTGAGGGTTTACTGTACAAGGGTTTAAGAAGAAGAAAAAGGAAGTGTGCAGAGTTTCCGTACATTCTGTTGACTGAAGGTTAGCCACTGCTTCCACCTGGTCCCTCCATAACTACCTCTGAAAAGCCTCCATGTCTGGCATCCTCATGAGTGAAGCATATGCCAGATTGGTTAATGAACATTCTATCTTGACTTAAAGTATTCAAATAGACACTTTTCATCACTTTAAAAGAGGCATTATCATTTCATATTTATTATAGGTAAAGCTTATAGACCTGCCAAGAGTTAGGGTTGTCTGACATTTTCCATTATAAGGCCATGTTTTCAGTTGCTTATAACTTCTATTAAACGTAACTGTTTAGATAGAAATTTTCGGTGCTGCATGTCTGCCTCAGGCTTTTTTAAATTTCAGCCAAAATGATTCAGCTGTTTCAAAGAACAAGACAGTATGAAATAGATTGTGTTTCCCTTGTTAAAACAAGTTCTAACAGCCACATTCATTGAAATGCTGCTGTACCTGTGTTCTTTGGAGCAATAGCTTGAAATATTGCATGGAGATTGTTTTCATGTAAGGAGTATATCATTTACTATTCTCATGAAAAGCTGCCAAAATTTGGCCAAGCCATAAACCTTTGAAAAACGGCAGTTCTCACATGCAGAGTACAGGTAAAAGCAAAGTTTCTCTCTCATTCCCCTTTACTGCTGATCCACAGAGACGATGAAGATCTAATACCATGCTCAGCTCCTCCATTATTTCAAGTGGCAGGGGTGTCAGAAGTGGAGCTTAAGGTTCTGGTGATGGATTTTTTTTTATTTTTTTCAGCCGGCTTTTTTTTTTTAATTTTTTACCAAGCCTACGGGCTCTCACACAAAATTGATAAACACATGGTGGGTACATCTACACTAGCCAGCTACTTCAAAGTAGCTGGCACAACTTCGAAATAGCAGGCGTCGCGTCTAGATGTGCCATGAGCTATTTCGATGTTTAAATTGAAGTTAGGTGACGAGACGTCGAAATTGCTCTTCCTATCCAAAGATGGGAATAGCGCCCTACTTTGACATTCAATGTCGAAGTAGGGCATGTGTAGACGAGCTGTGTCCTGCTATGTCGAAATAGCTGGGCCCTCCATGTCGGCCATCAGCTGAAGGGTTGAGAGACACTCTGTCCAGCCCCTGCAGGGCTCTATGGTCGCCATGTGCAGCAGCCCTTAGCCCAGGGCTTCTGGCTGCTGCTGCTGCTGCTGCTGCTGCTGCTGCTGCTGCTGCTGGGGGTCCATGCTGTGTGCACGGGGTCTGCAACCAGTTGTCGGCTCTGTGGATCTCATGCTGTGCAGGCCAAGTGTGTCTGGGATGGGTCCTTTAAGGGAGCGGCTTGGGGATTTGCTGGCCCCTTATTTCGATGGGGAGCACTTGTACGTGTGGATGCTCTACATTTCCTTCCGGGGCAGCTCCTTTCAACGTTCTCCATAGCTACTTCAACATTGAACGTCGATGGCACCAGCCCTGTAGGATGTGCAGATGATACACATCAAAGTAGCCTATTTTGATGTTCTTACATCGAAATAGACTACTTCGACATAGTGTGCTAGTGTAGACGTAGATGTTATGTTTGAGAACTCAGAAGGTAGGAAATGCCACTGTGCAGCTTAGAATCTCCATAGCATTCAGTACTACATAGACATCAACTTATGCCTGTTCTTCTACTTCTGTCTCTGAAAGGAGGCAATAGCCCTGTTCTTCGTTCAGTAGTTCTGCTCTGGAACTGAAGGAATTATTCCTCTGGCTGATTGCCTAAACTTTATGACAATTATACACCACCAGCAAGGCCCAGGGGAGCTGCAGCAGAGGTAGAATTAGCCCTACTGAAATATTAATTCAAATTCACCCCTTCTACTAGCTGTCATTGGTAACTCAAACAACAGCACCAAACATATTTGGTTTTTTTCAAAGCCTGGTTGTTTTAGCATCTTCCATTAAGGGACACCTCTTCCCTTTTCAAAAAGGGACGCTCCAAGCCCTGTCATATTCTCATACTAATTAACAAGATGAATCTGGAATTAAGGTACAACAAGAAGTACCATGCTTCTTTATATAGATTTCAATCACTTGACATCACAGTGACTTAATAGAGGAGATCCCCGTGTCCTTATTTAGGGTCTTATAGCCCATCATCTGTTACAATCCTCATTAGAGGGATTATACAATAGCAATAGAATACTACAATTTCTACCAGCGCTCTAGTATTTGTTTTGTTTATGTCCAAGAAAGCATCTGCAACAGACTTTAATTGCTTTGGAGCACGCAAAGGGAATGTCTTCAAATAAATTTAAATTGCGAGCTTGGTCAACAAAAATGTTTTAATTGTCCCTTGGCAGCCATTCCAACCAAATTTTTTATATGCTGATTATATAGAGTGTGAATGTTAATAATTCATGGCTTTCTCCATTGGGAAAGAAAACTCCTCTTAGGCTACGTCTACACGTGAAGCCAACATCGAAATAGCTTATTTCGACGTAGCAACATCGAAATAGGCTATTTCGATGAATAACGTCTACACGTCCTCCAGGGCTGGCAACGTCGATGTTCAACTTCAATGTTGCGCGGCACCACATCGAAATAGGCGCTGCGAGGGAACGTCTACACGCCAAAGTAGCACACATCGAAATAAGGGTGCCAGGCACAGCTGCAGACAAGGTCACAGGGCGGACTCAACAGCAAGCCGCTCCCTTAAAGGGCCCCTTCCAGACACAGTTGCACTAAATAACACAAGATACACAGAGCTGACAACTGGTTGCAGACCCCGTGCCTGCAGCATGGATCCCCAGCTGCCGCAGCAGCAGCCAGAAGCCCTGGGCTAAGGGCTGCTGCCCACGGTGACCATAGAGCCCCGCAGGGGCTGGAGAGAGAGCATCTCTCAACCCCCCAACTGATGGCTGCCATGGAGGACCCGGCAATTTTGACGTTGCGGGACGCGGATCGTCTACACGGTCCCTACTTCGACGTTGAACGTCGAAGTAGGGCACTATTCCGATCCCCTCATGAGGTTAGCGACTTCGACGTCTCGCCGCCTAATGTCGAAGTTAACTTCGAAATAGCGCCCGACGCGTGTAGCCGCAACGGGCGCTATTTCGAAGTTAGTGCCACTACTTCGAAGTAGCGTGCACGTGTAGACACAGCTTTAGTGTATGTGACATCATAAGAAATTAACAGAAACAATTAGGCTATGTCTACACTAGCCCCCACCTTTTGAAAGAGGGATGCTAATGAGACACTTCCACAGATGCTGATGAGGCACTTCCATGAATATGCAGTGCCTCATTAGCATAATACCGGCCGCAATGATTCGAAAATGCTGCTTTCAAATCACGTGCCACCCGTGTAGACAGGGGCCTTTCAAAAGGACCCAGTCTTCGAAAGCCCCTTCTTCCTATTTGATTTTAGGAATAAGGGGCTTTTGAAGACTAGGTGGTCCTTTCAAAAGGCCCCTGTCTACACAGGTGGCAAGTGATTTGAAAGTGGCACTTTCGAATTGCCGTGCCTGACATTATGCTAATAAGGTGCTGCATACTCATGGTATCACCTCATTACCATCTGCGGAAGTGTCTTATTAGCAACCCCCTTTCAAAAGGCAGGGGGGCTAGTGTAGACATAGCCTTACTGTATGCTGGCTAGAAATAGAATAAGTATGATTTCACACTCATATATTACAAGACTGACACTCTTGGGAAGCAAAACAAAAAAGCAGTCATGTAGCAGTTTAACGACTAACACAATAATTTGTTAGGTGATGAGCTTTCATGAGACAAATCCACTTCTTCAGATCATAGCCTTTCCAGAACAGACTCAATATATGAAGCACAGAGGTCCAAAAATTGTTATCGAGGTTGGCAAATCAGAAGAGCAGAGGGGCAGCAGGAGGTGGGGAAGTTAAGAGTTAGATAAAACAAAGTGGCTGTGTCTACACTAGCCCAAAACAGAGGAAGATGCAGGAAACCCCATAATGGACACTCCTGGAATCACTCGCTACAAGGAAAGATTTTGTTTGTTTTTAAACCCACTTAAGCAATATTAGTGGTTGTTTCCTTTCTGCCTACATTTCCTTTAATGACAGTACACAACTCCTAGTAAAAGAATTTTCATAATTACATTTACCAGAAGTCACACTGTTTATATTGTTGATCTAGCTGGGGATGTAAATAGGAGTTAGATACTGGGTGAGACACACGTATTTTAAATCCTGACATGGAAAGATCTGAATTACTTCCAGTGTTTTGTGTAAAAGAATCAGTCATAATACTTACCTTCAAATATGAGGTTGATTTAGATGGCAGATATTTTCTGAAATTAAAAATGCTACAAGTTTCTGTTCTTTAGGCATATTAATTTGAAGCTTCGGAAGAGTTATGTTAAGAATGTCTTAATTACAGATAAATTTCCATTAATCTAATAATTCTCCTGGTTAGATTATGCCAACATCTACACTGGCATAAATTCAGAGTAACTCCATTGTCTCCTGTCAAGTTTCTCTCGATTTACATAAATATCTCTGAAAACAGATTTAGTCCTGCATGAAAATCAGAGCTTGAACAATTCAACTTAAGTAAAGACTAGTTTTCTGTGTCACTTACCCTGTTCTTGGTTACAGTAATGCATGATGTAGGAATTGAAAACGTTCCTTTATAATCTCATTGGGGTCTTTCTGAGTTGGTTAGTAAATTTTTCCCTGCTAAATGCCATCCATGTTAAAGATATTCTCTGCAGTATAGCAGGGTTGTCATTATGATTTGTGAAGCTGTGCTGAGGTTTTCAAAGTCACTGACTGGTTCTAGCATTTCATTATCTACTATAATATTTATGGAGTCATCTATTCCACTGAAGTACATATTTTGGTGGATTTTTTGTTTTTTAAACTGGAACCCTACCTGGTCTTTCATTTTTAATCTTTATCTCCCTCTGCTCTCCACTTGTACTCACTGTTTGTTTGGTTTTTGTTTTTGTTTTTTTTTTAAATTTCTAACAGGATCGTGTGACTAGCAGCAGGTTTAAAATAAATGACAGGAAGTATTTCTTTACACAACACATGGTCAGCTCAGGGGACTGTTCACCAGAGGATGTTGTGGAAGTCAAAACTAGAACAAGATTCAAAAAAGAACTAGATAAATTCATCCATCAATGGCTATTAGCCAGAAGCTGAGAATTAATGACAGGGAAATGATCACAGCTGACTGAGTACCTGTTGTGTTCCTTCCCTCTGGGGCTCCTGGCACTAGCCACTATTGGAAGAGAGGCTACTAAGCTAGGTGGACCTTTGGTCTGACCCAGTTTGGCCGTTCTTATGTACCATTACACAAGCTGAATTTAGAGAATGCTTCTGTGGACTTCATGTTCTAATCACTCCCATCAAATGACCCTCTTTATAAAGTCCAGAGAGGTGACTAAAAATATAGTATTAACACGATGTAGTGACTATTGTCAGGTTCCTGTCTAGATCTCCAGCTAATTACTATAAATTGAGCTTGTATCATAGAAAACTTTTGGAAGTTTCCAAAGATGACACATTCCGAAGACTTTTGTATAATCAGTAATAAATTAGACAAAATATCAAACAGCCACATCCAGTTGTATTTGTGGTAGGGTTAGGGTCACTACCAAATACATTAACTGCAATATCCACTATTGATTGATGAGACTTTTATTTTTTATAAACTAATCAGTATAACATTTTGCTTGCTTGTGCTGGTAAAACCTTTAAAAGCTAAACATAAGAGATTATGAGATTACGTAGCATTTTGTGACTTCGCAGAATGTTACATTTGGTTTATAGGATGCAGCTGAATTTGAAACACAACTGAAGGAACATTATCAAAACCTATTTTTTTTTTGTAATTTTGGCATGGATCATCTCTATCTTGCATAGGTGTAAAAGGTGTAAAGCAGCAGTATTTCAATCTAAATTAATTACATTTTAGCAGCATAAAATTGGTGTAAATAAAAGTGGATTCAGGGGCCACAGATCTTCAGAGAGTGATAATAGATTTCCTTGCCATGTCTACCTAAGAGATGGCTGCAGTAACTCTCTTTCTCTTTCTCTCTCTCTGCCTCTCTCTCTCTCTCTGATTTTAAATCCACACCTTCAGCCTCTTGCAGGCAAATCCAAGTTCATTGCTAAGTGAATCTGAGTCATAACACTACTTTGAATTCAGTCAGTACCATTCTAGTAACCTCAGTGTCACTGAGAAAATACCTAGGTAGTCTTTTGAGCATTCTCATCACCCTTGGCTTGACCCTGAGCAGACCACATCAGCAAAGTATTTCAGCATTTTTTTACTTTTAAACATGTGCACAAATGTTTTGCTGGATCTCAGGGCCAGGTGTTCAATCCTTTTCCAAAATTCAACATGATAAAGGAGAAGTGCACAGGAAAATAACTCCTTGGAGGCATATAACAATAGGTGCTAAATGTGTTTACATTTGCAGTGTTGTTGTAGCAGCGTTGGTCCCAGGATATTAAAGACAAGGTAGATGAGATAACATCTTTTATTGGACCCAGTTCTGGTGGTGAAGGAGATAAGCTTTCAAGCTTACACAGAGCTCTTTCTCTGGGGAAGCCTGAAAGCTTGTCTCTTCTTGCTAACAATAGTCCAGTGAAAGACTCGACTCACACAGCTCTATTATCCAGATATTGGACTTTTATTTTCCAGAGCTGGAGGCTGAGTTTGTAAGCACACAGGAATGCAACAATGGCTTGAAACAAATATTAATGTACCATGTGTTTGCAGAGTTTGTCTGTCTGTATTTCTGTCCATCCATCTCTCTGTTTGTTCAAGAACTCCCCACAAATGGCATGAGGTAGTAGCACCAAATTTGATGCGTGGCTTCCTCTTATCACAACTTAAATCAAGGTCATGGTTTGGTTGCACAAGGAAAATTGGATGTCACTGGAATGTGACTGTTTCTCATAAAATGGAAGGGGAGGGCTTTCCTAGCATGGACAGTTACACTGCCCAGTAACCCCAGGAAGCAGCACGGGGCCAGAGATTGGGCTCAAGACAGCTGTAACCCCACTGGAGCAGCAGTGGCCAGGTTGGAGAAAGGGACAACTATCTACTATACGTTTCAGAGAGTTTGTCTGTTTCCCTGTCTGTCCTTCAGCCCGGAGCCATGGACCCCTCTCCCAAATGTGCCTGCTGAAGCTGCAGCAGACATGGACAGGTGCTTCTCACTTGGCCTGAAACTGCTGCGGTGACAGAGGGCTTGGGTTATCATCTGTCACCAAGGCAGCCTGAATACTGAATGCCTCATCCACAGCCTCACCTCACAGCAATGATTTAAATAAAGAAAAGAAAAAAAGAAAATATTTTAGATAAGGACCTGAGAAATGTTGGATAAATCTTCGAGAGAATGAATATAGAAACAAATAAATAATCATCAAATCCCTGCCCCAAAATTGGACAGAAATTAAGATTTTTTTCAGTGGAAAGTGAGATTCTGATCAGACATGGCACTATGGGCCAGAGCTATTAATGATGATGAAAATTATCCCTCCCTGTGGCCAGTGCAGTGTGCTGTGTTTGGAGAGAGGGTAAGTTCCCTTTAGGGGTGGACAGGTGGCTACAGTTCACAGCCAGAGCCAAACAGAACTGCTAGCAGCCCAGGGAATGACTTGAATCAGCATATCCTCAAGGAGGCATGACCATATTATATTCCTACTGCTAGCAGGGACAGTTATACTGCATTGATTAGGCCTCAACTGGAGTATTATGTCCAGTTTTGGGCACCGCATATGAAGGAAAAAGTGGAGAAATTGTGCAAGGTGCAGATAAGAGCAGCAAGAATGATTAAAGGGTCTAGAGAATGTGAGTTTTGAGGGAAGATTATAAGAACTGGGCTTGTTTAGTTTAGAAAAGAGAAGACTGAGAGGGGACATGATAGAAGTTTACAAGTACCTAAAGGGTACATGTACATGTAGATGGAGCAAGGAGAAAAATTGTTCTTCCAGGTCTCTGGGGATATAGTAAGATGCAATGGGCTTAACCTGCAGCGAGGGAAGTTTTGGTGGGAGATTAGGAAAAGATTTGCTGGATGATAAAATATTGGAATAAATTGCCTAGGGAGTTTGCAGAATCTCCATCACTGGAGATATTTAAGAGCTGGTTGGATAGACAGTACTTGGTCCTGCTGTGAGGTTACTCGATGACCTTTCAAAGTCCCTTCCAGTCCTAGTATTCTGTGATTCTATGATTCTATGCTGCTAGAAGTAGTTTAGATCCTTACCCTAGTTTGTCCTTGCTTTGCTCTCTAACTTCTTCCTCCTTTCACGTCTGCATAGACCTGCCAGTTACCCTGGTAGCTTAATTACCTAAGCAGTTCACAGGGGATAGGAAATTCAGGAGACAAAACAGCTAGACAATAGTTGGAAAGACAGTAGAAAAAAAAATGAAGCACAGCATTGAAGGGACCACCTTTCAGTGAAAGTACACAGGGTCTTCTGTAGCATTGGGAGACTATGCTTCATGAGAAATCTTCAAGAGAACTGTTCTATAAGTGGAGCCTAATTGGCATCTACAGTCAGCGTCACATAATTAAAATGGTCTGATTCATTGCCCCTAAGTACCTTTTCATTAGCAGATGATTTAGTGAGCCAAGCTGTGAGAATAGCTGACTTATTGATTTACTGAATTATTTACTGATTTTTAGTTTCCTGGCCAAAACAAAATTTTAAAAAGTGCTCTTTTCAGCTCAACTTGAATGTTTTTTGGAGCAAACAAATTTTGGAAAAAAAAATAGCTCAGATGCTGTATATTCTTTGATCTGAAGTGCAAAGTTCCTTTTGTTTTGATTTTAATCTCTTTTTTTAAAAAATAAAGTTGAACTAAGATTCTAAAGAACATGAAAATATTTCATTATTGTAATATCTTAGTGAAATAGATGAATTCTACGCAAATTTGTGCTATGTTTTAGTTGACCCAAATCTGTAGTTTTCAGGGGAAGGGGTTAAAAATAGTTTTGACTAAAATGTTGTTGCCTGGTGTGTTCATATATTCCATTTAACATGTTTCCCTCTTGTGGAGTGACCTCTGTATGATACCTGTGTGTGTTTCCACCATATTATGAAATCACTGGTCATGACTCCATAGATATGGTTGAGTTGTATTGTGCACTGAAGGAAGGGATTCAATTCTCTGTTTTGTATGAAAAATACAGCAGACCATCCAAAAGCTACAGCACTTATTCTTTGAGATCATACTCAGTTATATGTGGATTTACAAGTGAATCTGTTAGTTTAATTAGTTAAAATGAAATGTAAATGGATCCTTTAACAGTTTTAGCATCTTTCAGTCTCTTCTGTGTCCTGAAACATTTAATAGCACATCTTAAATCTTTTCATATAATTAATACATATTGAAATTTGTGCAAAGGTTATAGCTGAAATAATTAGGTTATAATGAAGCAAAGTTATTATTATATAGAAGACATTGCTTGTTTATCATTGCTATACAAAACTTTATGTTACTTTTGAAAACCAAAGAAATTCCAAGGCAAAATATAGCATAAAAATGGAGGTAAGATTTAAAAGAAACCTATCAGTAATGCAAGATTTTAAAGAACAAAACAAAACACCATTTGAGGGCTGTTGTAATTATTTCAAAAACAAAACATCTAAACATGCTCATCTAATGTAAATGTACAGTCAACTGTCAACAGAAGTTACTATCAGAAGAGATCTTCCAGCAAAAATTGTCGACAGACTACGTCCCCACACAAAAGTGGATTGAAAGGGCAGTCCACTCTGCCAACAGCGAGTGGCAAGGCTGGCTGCTGTCTCAACAGAGCGGCCAACCAGAAACTCAGCAAACTAGGCTGCTGGTGAACCAGAAGCCCTGTCTGCTGACAGAGGGCCTCTCAGAATGTCTACATGGCTTTTTGTCGGTCAACAAAGGAGTTGTTCCTCATTATGGAGAGGCAGAATGATGTCAGAGGAAGTGCCAAGTTTTGTCTACAAACTATTGAAAAAATGCATTTTGTGTGTAGATGCTCCATGAGTTTTGTCGACAAAATCCCTGTTTTGATATTAAAACTTTCTAGAGTAGACGGAGCCATAGAATTTCTTTTTTAAGCACTTATAATAAAAGTCTATTGCTTAAAATACCCTGAGATATACTGGAGGAATTTTCTGTACTTTAAATAGATTAAACCATTAGGGATTTTTAATCTTTCATGACAGCATCCTCATCAGACTGAGATGAAATCAGGTTGTCTTGCTAACCTAATTTGGTGAACTAAATGGGTTTCAGTATTGGCTGTTAACTTCCCTAGAGTTTCCCTAGATTAAAAATAGTGAAATGGTAAAAAGTGTGTCCAAGAAGGACTTTTGCATCCCAAAGGATGTTTCTGCTTTTTCAAAAAGATGTTTCATTTTATAATGAAATGCAATATGTCTTTGAACTTTCCATAGTGAGAACTATTAAGTAAAAATATTGCATGTCATGTATTATATTACATTGTAGTCCACTTCATACATTTTTAATTTCCTTCATGTGTTGAGAGCTTGCAACCAGTGGAATAAAACTAATTAAGAATCTACAATAGATATAAGACACTTACTGAGATTGTATGGACCCATTGCCGAAGTATCTCAGTCTCCTTCAGCACCTATACCAGTCCATCTCCTCCATCCCAGTTAAAAGTAGAAAATAAAAAGCCAGATGGAATTTAAATGTCTCTCTTTGTTCTATGTCCCATGCATGAAGCAGGAGAAAGAAAGTAATTAAATGAATATATGCAGAAGATATGCAGTGAAGCATGTGAAATTCTACCAACTATATGTCTTGTTGCTGTCATACAGCAAAGCTATAAGAAAACTCCCTTCTGAAGAACATCTACATTGGGATATATATAGAATATTTTTAAAACAAACATCTTGAGAACAGGATGCTGCATCAGGGGCACAAGAGATGACATGCCCCCAAATGGGGATGGTTGTGGGTTGGGGAGGTGGAACTGAAGCCTGAAGGTTTGCTCTGTACTGCACTAGCTGGCGAGGGAAGTGGAGCAACAAAGTCCCAGCTTGCTCTGCTTTCCTGGTGCATCTCTCCAGGGAGGGGTGTAGCCACCCCCACACTTCCCAGTGGGAAATAAAGTGACATGGGTGGGATTACAGGGTGAGCTGAGCTGTGTAGCTCCTTTTCCTCCACCACTAGGGGTGAGTGGGAGTGGGGGGCTGTACCTCCGGCCACCTGGGTTGAGGGACGAGGCTGGCTGAGGCAGAGCGAGAGCAGGGAGGGGACAGAGCAGTGATAGGGAGTGGCAGGGCCTGGGTGGAAGAGTTGCTCCCAGCTTATACCCATTCTGTGCGGAGTCACATGGTCATTGCCTCCCAGGTTGCCCCTCACCAGTCGCCCCGCTTGGAAATACCTGTACTTTCCAAGTTTCATGAACACTTGAGTACTGTAGTACAGTAGGGAGATTTTCCACCGACTTTTGATCGTGGTAACAGATGGTGAAAGCATTTCAAACATCCTTAACTCAGTTAAGTGTTGGGGTATTTTTTGAAACATAAAAGGAAAATGTACATGCTTTATTTAACATTGGATTTTTCAAAACTACAGTGTTATTTTTATGAAGTTAAGTTTTATTTCAGATTTTTAAGAGGGATTGCTAAAATTTTGCCTGTTTAGATTTTTTTAGTGATTTTTTTTAAATGGGAATTCCATCAAGTGCATTTTTCTTCATCCTTATAAACTCTTATCATTCGCTATGTTTTAACTAAAAAGGGCTGTAGTCAATTTATCTTCCATTAACATTGTCTTCTAGTTTTCAAACCTTAACTATTGATTAAGTATGTCAAAATAGAGCACTACGCCCAATGTCTCAATTTTCTCTCTTTTCTGTAAGATTTTTTAAGAAGTCATCCTAGCTCAGCTCCATCCTATTTTTTCTGGCAAACATTGTTTCAGTTTCTTTCAACATTAAGGCTACGTCTACACGTGCAGCCAACATCGAAATAGCTTATTTCGATGTTGCGACATCAAAATAGTCTATTTCGATGAATAACGTCTACACGTCCTCCAGGGCCGGCAACGTCGATGTTCAACTTCGACGTTGCTCAGCCCAACATCGAAATAGGCGCAGCGAGGGAACGTCTACACGTCAAAGTAGCACACATCGAAATAGGGATGCCAGGCACAGCTGCAGACAGGGTCACAGGGCGGACTCAACAGCCAGCCGCTCCCTTAAAGGGCCCCTCCCAGACATAGTTGCACTAAACAACACAAGATACACAGAGCTGACAACTGGTTGCAGACCCTGTGCCTGCAGCATAGATCCCCAGCTGCTGCAGAAGCAGCCAGAAGCCCTGGGCTAAGGGCTGCTGCCCACGGTGACCATAGAGCCCCGCAGGGGCTGGAGAGAGAGCATCTCTCAACCCCCCAGCTGATGGCCGCCATGGAGGACCCAGCAATTTCGACGTTGCGGGACGCGGATCGTCTACACGGTCCCTACTTCGACGTTCAACATCGAAGTAGGGCACTATTCCTATCTCCTCATGAGGTTAGCGACTTCGACGTCTCACCGCCTAACGTCGAAGTTAACTTCGAAATAGCGCCCGACGCGTGTAGACGCGACGGGCGCTATTTCGAAGTTGGTGCCGCTACTTCGAAGTAGCGTGCACGTGTAGACGCAGCTTAAGTGAACTTTGAGGTATACTTATCTCATAGAGCTGGTAGGGACCTTCAGAGGTCATGGACTCTAGCACCCTGCATAACCATCCCTGACAGATTTCTTTTTAAATCTCTTTGCCCTGGCTCCCTAAATGGCCCACTCAAGAAGTGAGCTCACAGTCCTGGGTTTTGCAGGATAATGCTCAAACCACTGAGTTATCCCTTCTCCTCTTGATTTGATAACTGTTTCTTTTCTGTTTGGTTTTAGGAGAAACAATTCCATTCCAGGCTCATCCTGTTTTCCTAGTACAAACAAATCTTCATCTTGTTTTACTTTATAAGAGGAAGCTGTATGCCAAATTAGATGTTTCTAGGTCTGAGTGTTTCAAAGGCGTTCCTGATTAAACAGGCAGAAAAATTCTCCCAAATATATAGTGGCTAATATTCTCAAACTTTTTTTTCCTCTTTTCAAGGCAGGTTTTCTTTCTGAAGTAAAGTGTTTTTGTTTCTGACATTCTCAGACTGAAAAGAATACATTTCTCATAAGCTGTTCTTGTTTATTTTTTTTTTTAATCTGGCATGCACTTATCAGGGCTTAATTGTTTTGCTCTAAGATTCTGAGTTCTGTATGTGTTGACATACAGATGAGTCACAGTACAAATTTTATTATTTATTGGATGGTTAGTAAGTAGGTTGGTTTTGTGTTTAAAATTCATTTTAAAATGATGCCCCTGAATATACTCATCCATCTTTAATTTGCCTGGTATTTTGAAAAGAATCAGACTAGCTATGTTTACTAAGTGCCATGTCTTCTGGACCTGCAGTTCAGCTAATATGTGAGAGGACTGTGGAATTTTTAACTTGGAATCTTCAGTTTCGGGAAAAGACTGTGTCATCAAATGTATGCACCTTTTGTTGATGGTAAGCAAGTTTTACCTAAGCTATTTAATTACATGACACATGGTAACTGGCTAGTATGTAGATGTTAATGTCAGATACATTGTAGCTGCTGAGTAATATTTAAAGAACCACCTTTTGTTCAATAGCATTTTTCTGGTTTCAGAACTTTTAGAAAAAAATAAAAATTTGAAACTTACAAAGATGAAAGATTAAATTCCTTGTACAAAGGTCAGTCATCATATGCAAAATATTTGCTAATTCAATTCTACTGCAACACATCTCAGACCTAATTCTTGCATTTTCCATTGTTGACACAATTCTTTCAAATTGTTTGTAAATCTATTTTTATGATTATTTCACAATGTCATCTGTTTAATTGCAAGATTAATTTATTTGGACTGTCATAATAAACATCTTTGAACTATTGCCTAAAAACCAACCATGGTTATATGTTAGGCACTAGGAGATTTGTCTTCTATAACATTTATAGTATACCTTGCTCATGGAAAATTCAGTATGCTCAGAACCTTGTCTGGTACTTCTTTTTTGTACATGCTGAATGAGAAAGTAATTTCCCTGATCTGTATGTTCCCCTCTTCCACTGCATTAATTAGATCTATCTAATGGTGGTCCATAAATGATATTTTCCCCAGCAAAAATGTGAGACAAACTGAAAAATCTTACTGAACTTCTGAACAGTGAAGCCCAACATGCTTTCAAGAACTGAAATACACAGACATGGCTGCTTGGTGGTAATAATTATTTACATAAATGAACTAAGTGATGTAGAACATTGGAGAAAAAGCAAATGAGTATTCTATTCTCATTTAGGTAAGCTCAAGTTAGAGAAACACTGTTGCCTTTCTCTTCTATTTACCACTTAATAAATCTTGGAATAATTATGCACCTATGTTCTAACACAACTATGAACCGGTGCTGCTGCTACCTAGGAATGTTTGTGATAAATCAATCTATAATATACTGTGGGTTCTCACTATTATTCTATAAGGAATATCTTTTTGTTCCTAGACAGTAACACATTTGAGCATATGTCATTAAATAGAGTAACAGCTGCCTCTGGTACTCTGTTAAAACAATACACCATCAGTGCCAGGCATTTTGCTACTACATTGCACAAAGCATATTTTTATTCATTTTTATGCATTAAAAATAAAGTAAAGTGACTTTAAAAAAATGGTATTATTTTTTCAAAGTTTTCACCTTGACAATGCCTAGTTTCCTGTTATTGATTCTGGTGTTAGATTTCTCTTCTAGCAAACAAGTATCAGAGAGGTAGCCGTGTTAGTCTGTAGCTTCGAGAACAACACAAAGTCTTGTGGCACCTTATAGACTAACAGATATTTTGGAGCATAAGCTTTCATGGGCAAAATCCCTCTTCATCAGATGCAAAAAGCAGTCAAGTAGCACTTTAAAGACTAGTCTTTAAAGTGCTAGTTGACTGCTTTGTTTTGATAGTGTATAGACTAGCACGGCTTCCTCTCTGTTACTATTCATCAGATGCATGAGTGTGGGGGGTGGTTTCAGTGAGGTATTTAAAGAGTGGGGTCCCAGTAAAGGGGGAGGGCCAGAGCTGACAAGGTCTATTCAGCAAGGTGGAAATGGCCCAGTATCAACAGTACTTATCAAAAGAGGGAAAAACAAGTCAGATCAGACAGGGGGATGTGAGCCATTGTCAGTGTCTAATGGGGAGCTATCAACACCCGTAGCAGAGAAACTGTCTTTGTAAGTAGTAACAAAGAGGAAGCCCTGCTAGTCCATACACTATCAAAACAAAAAGCAGTCAAGTGGCACTTTAAAGACTAGCAAAATGGTTGGAATTATCGCTCCGTTTTGGAAAGAGAAACATCTGAGCTGGCTTTTATATTCAAATTCGGCACGTTAACACATGGTTTAAATCGTGATGGGAACTTTCTGAGTCACTATAGGGGCCTGTCTGCATACTTGGCTCAGTCTAATTCTTGACCTTCCCCCCCCACCCCTCCACTCTCTGATTTGCTCACCTTGATTATCTTTTTCTGATTTGTCCTCCTTGCTTACTGTTTTTGGTTCTCTGTGCCTTAAATATTGAGTCTGTTCTGGTCTGGCTATGGTCTGAAGAAGTGGGTCTGTCCCATGAAAGCTCACCTAATAAACCATTTTGCTAGTCTTTAAAGTGCTACTTGACTGCTTTTTGTCTTTGTAAGCTGCGAGCCACTCCCAGTCTCTGTTTAATCCATGGTTAATGAAGTCAAATTCGCAAGTAATTGCAACTCAGAGATTTCTCTCTCCATTTGATTTCTGAAATTTTTTTGTTTCAGAACTGTCACCCTTAAATCTGCCACTGAGTGGCTAGGGAGATTGAAATGTTCTCCCACAGGCTTCTGTACATTACCATTCCTGATGTCTGATTTATGTCCATTTATTCTTTTACAGAGAGACTGTCCAGTTGACCAATGTAAATTGTAGTGGGGCATTGCTGGCAAATGATGGCATATATTATATTAGTAGATGGGCAGGTAAAGGAGCCCCTGACGGTAAAGAGCCCTGTCTGATCTGACTTGTTTTTATCTCTTTTGATAAGTACTGTTGATACTGGGCCATTTCCACCTTGTTGAATAGACCTTGTCAGCTCTGGGCCTCCCCCTTTACTGGGACCCCCCTCTTTAAACACCCCTGTGGATCTCCCCCCCCTCCACTCATGCATCTGATGAAGTGGGTGTTTGCCCACAAAAGCTTATGCTCCAAAATATGTGTTAGTCTATAAGGTGCCACAAGACTTTTTGTTCTTCTAGCAAACAGTATTTATATGCAAACCACATTAATAGATAATAATTTGTTTCTTGTCATTTCTACAACAACTTGTCCTGGGATGGCACTCTAAAATATTTTGTGAAGAAGTGGAGATGGGACCACATAAACACCTTGCATTCAAGCACAACTAACATTTAGGAAAGTTTAGTTATGCACTGTTACATTAATTTTGATGGAATAAAAGGGCCCACAGAGTCAGACGTGTTACCCAGACCCTCTCAGTCTCCAAAGCAAATAGTTTTAAGCAAGATTCAAGCATCCAAGTAAGACACTTCAGCCTGCTCATTACCACAGTTAGACTCTCATTTTAACTGTATTCACTTTTGCTTTAGCTCATGAGAGTTGTTAGAAGGAAAAAACCCTGTTTGACAGTGTTTCGGACGGTATTAAAGACAGTAATAACTTTCTTTTTTGGAGAGGAAGGATTAAAAGTTAAGCCCCTTCTCATTTTCTGGCAAACAAAACAAGAAAAGCACACCTAGTGTGGAAGAGAAGAGACAGAAAAAGTAGCTTCTCTCTCCTGTGTGCACTTACTTGCAACCTCTCTGCTGAAGAATCACAGCATAGGCATATGTAGTACGATGAGGGCCTGAACCATAAGGGTATAAGTACAGGCCTGCTATGAGGCCTAAAGCTTAGGCCACAATGGTCAAAACTGTGCTAATGCTGACATGTGAGCAAGAGACAGGCTTTGCTAACAGAATATAGCAAAAGTGGGGTTAGTGAAATAAAGCACTAAAAAGTGCTAGGCAGGAACTGGGTGTACATTCCAGAGAGACTGTAACAGAACATTTCACGAAGAAACATCTTGGTACCAACACACATCCCACAAATAACAGGCATGCTGACCCAGGTTCAGGACAGGGGCTAAACTGACAGCATGGTAGATAAAGATTAAACTCCCCTGCACAAGGTAAGGGGTGGTAACTAAGAAACAGGAGGTGGTAAGGTGGTACATCAGGAGTGATTAGTAACAGAGAGAAAGCTGTGCTAGTCTATAAAGTATCAAAATAAAAAAGCAGTAAAGTAGCACTTTAAAGATGAACAAAATTATTTATTAGGTGAGCTTTCGTGGGACAGACCCGCTTCTTCAGACCATAGCCAGAAGTGACTCAATATTTAAGGCATAGAGAACCAAAATATTAATCGAGGTTGACAAATCAGAAAAAAAAATATCAAGGTGAGCAAATCAGAGAGTAGAGGGTCGGTGGGTTGGTGGGGGGGAGTCACGAATTAGATTAAGCCAAGTATGCAAAACAGCCCCTATAATGACCCAGAAAATTCGCATCCCAGTTCAAACCACATGTTAATGTGTCAAATTTGAATATAAAAGAGAGTTCAGCAGCCTTTCTTTCCAAAGTAGTGTGAAAATTCCTCTTCAGTAAGCCACAAACTCTTAAGTCATTAACAGAATGGACCACTCCATTAAAATGTTGGCTGACCAGTTTGTGGATCAGGAGTGTTTTTATGTCTGTTTTGTGCCCATTAACTCTTTCTCTAAGACAGTTTGAAGTCTGTCCAAACTATCAGGAGTCTATCAGGAGTGATGTGTAACTTGTTTGCATCTGTATATAAAAATGTACTGAAAAAGAGTTGTTTTGGTCTGACCTAAGGGCAGTGACTAATTCTGTGTCACTGACTGAGTCGAGTCGATTGTAACGAGCACACATGCTTTTGCCAAACCTGCACCTGTGGTCTGGAGAAGCTAAGACCATGCTTCATTTTGAATAAACCTGTCTGGGTACCTTCAATCCTTATCTGATTTTGCTTTTTTTTTTTTTTGTTGGGAGGTGTCTCTCTTTAAGGCTACTACCTTAGTCACCTGCACAGGGCTAGTGTGATATACATTGGGCACATATCCACATGGCCAAAAGACTATCACCACCAGTGTGTTGCACCAGTGACATCTGGCTACTACAGCATCTGCTTGTATCATTCATGCTGAGACTTGGCAACCTGTATCAATATCGTGCTCTTGAGGGAATTTCTTTTAACTGCCACATGGGTCATAGGTTTACAGCAGTGTTGCAAAATGTAAAGTAGTGGCCTAATAAGACAGAGTCCTATTACAAAAAATACAAATATCCCAGTGGTGTCATACAGGGACCTTGAGTTTCTAGGAGACAGTAGGAGTGGCAGCCAAGAGGCTTGTTCCTTCCTATTCTCTGAATTCTAGTCAGCTAGTCTCTGGTAATATTCTCCCCATCCAAGTATCATTATTTTAAGGACTCCAGAAAGGGGGTGATCCTCTCCATTACTTTGTCAACCAATTAAGTCTAATTTGTGATGCATGAATTTTATCCTATGATTTTCAGTTCCTCACTCAGCCTACATCTATGCTACTGCAGTAAGCCAGCCTAAGTTATGCAACTCCAGCTATGCAAATAACCTTGCTGGAGTCAGTTTTACTTAGGTTAATTGCCCGTCATGTCTACAGTGTGCACGGTTGATTGGAGAAACTCACCCATCGACTTACCTTACTTTACTTTTCTTGTTTGGGGGTAGAGTTCCAGGATCAGCTGCACAGCAATATGTGATCCATTTGATAGGTCTTTATTAGACCCACTAAATCAACCCCCTGTGCATTGATTACTGTAGCATCGATCCCCGCTGTTGTGTAGATGTACCTTTACACGTTTGTATTATTTCACTCTTTTAGTTTTTCTTTTGCACCTTTTTTCATCAAAACTTCGTATGATAGGTTAACTGCTTCTTTCAAGATGAAACATGCTCATTATTTTTTTTTAAATTCTTTATCATTTTTGTTGTTCTCCTTAGATTTTTCAATTTGTTCAGGTTTCTTTAAGTTGTGGCATCCAAGACTGGACACAATGCTCATACTGAGGCCTACAAGGGCCAAGTAGAACAGGTCTTCCACGTCTTCCATATGACATTCCTGTTTCTATATCCCAGAATGATTATAGCCATTTTGCAACTGCTCATACTGACCTACATTCAACCTGTAGTCCACTATAACCACAGATCCTTCTCTGTCATTCTTTTCAAAGTTTTAGTTGCACATTTGGCTTCTTCTTCCTAAATATAGTATTTTGCTCTTAGGAACATATGAATGAGCAGACTGGATCAAGCCGATAGTCAATATAGCCCAGTATATCTTCCAAAAATGGCCATTAGCAGATGCTTTTGAGAGAAATGAACAGACCACGTTAGTTATCAAGTGATACATTCCTTATTGTTCAATTTGAGCATCTGGCTGTTAGAGTTTTACGCCCTACCTTTTCTGTTAAAAAAGAGGTACTCACTCAGCTCCCTTCCCCTCCCCTTCCACCAATCCCATGGCTGGGGCTGCCAAGTTGCTGGTACTCGGTAGTGGCAAGTATAGGAACCAAAAAAAGCACTGGTTTTAGGCATACACAAAGCATGGAGTTGTGTCCCTGACGGTTTTGGCTAATAGCCATTGATGGACCTATCCTCCATGAACTTATCTAATTCTTTCAATAAACCAGTTACAACTTTTGCCTTCACAACCTCCCTGGCAATGAGCTCCACATTGTTTGAAGAAGTAGTTCGTTTTATTTGTTTTCAACCGGCTGCCTATTAATTTCATTGTGTGACTCCTGGGTCTTGTCTAATGTGAAGGGGTAACCAACACTTTCTCGTTCACTTTCCTGGCAGCATTCATGATTTTATACACCTCAGTCATATGCCCCATGTTATCTATTTTTGTAAGATGAACAGGCCCAATTTTTCCTTTTTGTATGGAAGCTGTACCATGCCTGTAATTATTTTGTTGACGTTCTATGTATTTTTTTTCCAATTCTATTATCTTCTTTGGAATGAGGCAGCCAGATTTGCATGTAGCATTCAAGGTGTGATTATACTGTTGAATTACTCATCATTACTGGATTTTAACTGCTTGATTTCAGACCAATTCTCCTATTTGTCAAAGTCTTTTAAATTCTGAGCCTGGCATCCAAAGATCTAGGAACCCCTCATGGCCTGGCATTATCTAAAATGCATTCAGTTAGTCAATTCATTAATGAAAATATTGGACAGAACACCTGGAACATTTCAAAATGGATTAAGTCCACAGAGTCCAGGGAATTCAAGCTGTCCACATTAGCTGCGTCTACACGTGCACGCTACTTCGAAGTAGCGGCACCGACTTCGAAATAGCGCCCGTCGCGTCTACACGCGTCGGGCGCTATTTCGAAGTTAACTTCGACGTTAGGCGGCGAGACGTCGAAGTCGCTAACGTCATGAGGAGATAGGAATAGCGCCCTACTTCGATGTTCAACGTCGAAGTAGGGACCGTGTAGACGATCCGCGTCCCGCAACGTCGAAATTGCTGGGTCCTCCATGGCGGCCATCAGCTGGGGGGTTGAGAGATGCTCTCTCTCCAGCCCCTGCGGGGCTCTATGGTCACCGTGGGCAGCAGCCCTTAGCCCAGGGCTTCTGGCTGCTGCTGCGGCAGCTGGGGATCTATGCTGCAGGCACAGGGTCTGCAACCAGTTGTCAGCTCTGTGTATCTTGTGTTGTTTAGTGCAACTGTGTCTGGGAGGGGCCCTTTAAGAGAGCGGCTGGCTGTTGAGTCCGCCCTGTGACCCTGTCTGCAGCTGTGCCTGGCATCCCTATTTCGATGTGTGCTGCTTTGACGTGTAGACGTTCCCTCGCTGTGCCTATTTCGATGTTGGGCTGAGCAACGTCGAAGTTGAACATCGACGTTGCCGGCCCTGGAGGACGTGTAGACGTTATTCATCGAAATAGACTATTTCGATGTTGGCTGCACGTGTAGACGTAGCCATTGTGTGTTGGTGTGGACATAACAATTTGTTTTCTGGGTACTGCAATGTTCACATTTCTAAGAATTCTGCATGTGATCAAAAGACAAAACCATTTTGGTCTCATAAGTGCTGTTGGAAGAGATACACCAAAAATACTCTTTTTTCCCAACTTCCTCCCCGTAGTGAGTCAGTATGGCCTCCTGCTGACTCAGAGGCAGAGGAGGCTGCGCAGAGGCCCTGGTGGGTGGGTCCGGAGCCAGAATACCAGAGGCCCACCCCTCAGAGGGCGGGGCCCAGGGCTAGAAGAGCCAATGGCAGGGCTCAGGACCCATTAAAGCCTGGTCCTCCGGGCAGGGAGGACACGCCTGCACGAGCTCCCCGGTGCCAAGGGCAGAGGGCCTGTCGCCACCCAGCCAGGCCGGGAGACCAAGCTCCCAGCGGCTCTGAACTACCCCGGATCCAGATGCCCCAGGGGGACTACCCAAACTTCCCCGACCTGCCAGGACCTTCACGCCGGCGGAGACTCCCTGCCTTGGAAGAAGCCCCAGGAGCGGTCTGCCCCAGAGTCCCGGCAGATTCCTCAGGCCCAGGCCCAGGATCGCCTTGGGTCCCCTGTGCTACCGCCGCCTGACTATCCCAATGACATTGATATGAGCGACTGGCTGGAGCCCCCGAAGGTGGACGACCTGGAGGAGACCGACCTAGAGGGACCCTCTGACCAGATGGACTGTGACCTTCCGCCAGTGGAGGGAGAGGTAGGAAGTGGCCCGGGGAACGACGCTCCCGAACCCATGGCAGTGTCTTGCAGCCTGGATCCCCACTGCCGTGGTCGTGTGTGAGCGACCCCCAGGGCCCCGAGCCGGGTCGCAGTGGAGTGGGAGGGCCTGTGACCCCCTACCCCCTCCTTGACAGGGCCAGCCCGGGCTGGGCCTGTGTTAAACCCTTGTGCTGTTGCCCCGCCCCAAGTGAGGGCTGGGCCTGTGTTAAACCCTTGTGCTGTTGCCCCGCCCCAAACTGAGGGCTGGGCCTGTGCTCAGGCCCCTTGTGTTGCTGCCCCGCCCTGGACTGAGGGCTGGGCTGGAATTGTAATACTATTGTGAACTGCTGCCCCACCCTGGACTGAGGGCTGGGCTGGAATTGTAATACTATTGTGAACTGCTGCGCCGCCCTGGACTGGGGGCTGGGCTGGAATTGCACTGCTATGGTGAACTGCTGACCGCCCCGAACTGAGTGTGGGGCTGGTGTTGTAACCGCTTTTGGGTGTCGCCCGCCCTAGGCTAAGGGCTGGGCATCTCCGGACATCCTACATTCCCCTACAGGGTTAACTTTTGTTATTTTCATTATTATTTTTATTAATCTAAATTAATTCACTTCAACCAAAATATATTACTATTTCTTTATGGGAAGATGTAAGTCAAAACTTATTGCTGGTTCTAAATTCGGTAGAATTCGTGACAGGTTCATAATAATATATGAATCATGCAAGAAGTCAATGGAGAACGTTCAAATATGAAACAGTACAATGATCCCTGAGTTATATTAAATAATGTTATCTAGTAATGACTCACCTATTGACAAACTGTGATGTTATGTTGGTGTGGCTGTACTCAGATTTCAGCTCCCCCTCCTCCCCTTTGAGTCATATATGTAGAAATTGCTAGAGTATTTTCTAAAACAAAATTTAAAAGCAAATAAACACAAAACCCTCTTCCTCAGAGAATTTTCATTTAGAATTTCTAAACTTTGATTTAAAGTGAACCCAGCTGTCAGACTTCCAACCTTGAGGCTACCCCATGCATCTGGTCTGACTAATCACGTAGAGCAAAGAAAATAACATGCATCTTATGTGATCTGATAGCCAGTAACTTCCAAAATAGATTCCCCAAGCTTCTGAAGAAAGAAAATTGATTCCCTTGGCAGCCCTTGTTCCCTTAGAGACTAGCTTCTCTTTAGAGATCCCTTTTTTAGCAGCAAAGTACAGCTGCCTTTCATGAAACCAAGTCCATGTGTCCCTCTCTCCTGGGATGAGGGAGGAAATCTCCTGGGGCCTAGTTTCCACTGGAGTAATCCTAGTCCACTGACTAATTAAATGACACTCTTTTTGAAAAGTAAAACAGTCACAGGAGTATTAGTGGAGGCACTGAAAAGCCACTACTATGTATATTAGTTCTCCACTGTGATGCAACCTAACATACAACATGCTGGGTTCAGTCTGGATTAATCATTGAGAAAATTTTCATTGATTTCAATGTAAACAGCAATGGGCCTGTGTAATGGGGTCCAGTAACAGGATAGGTCTCATCCTGTTTGAACACCCCAATCTGAACAAAAGCACATGTCAGTGCTGATGCAGTTCCAAAGTCTGTCAGCCACTTGGCCAAGTCATGCATGTACACAGCAACAATACCCCCAGAGTATCCATTTCCCAGGGTTCATCTCAGTGCCCTCTCTATAGGCATGCTGGTGGTTTCCCCATTCAGGCACAGTGGTGTGTCCAGGACTGCCCCTCCTGGAGACAGTGTTTGGGTCATTGCACAGCCCTTCTAGTTCCCGCCCTGTGACTGGGTTGCTAGTATTCAATTCCTCCTCCTCCCCACAAATGCCAATGTCCAGGCACAGTCCTCCCAGTTGCTAATTGGGGTAGTTGTGGAGGAGTCTGGTCCCATCCTCGGCTCCAGACCCACACCAGGGTCCCTATCAATAGCAGCCGTATGCCACGTTATTTTACCAGTGCTGATTCCTTGGGCCAATTCCCCATAGGCCTGCCAAAGCCCTTGCCCTTTCCTCATGTCTGTACCACAGTCTGTTAGCATCTATTGACAGTCTTCACCCTCTCAGGATTCCTCCACACAGACCTGTCCAAGGTGCTTCTGCTCCCTCATTGCTGGACAGCTTTGGCCACACTAAGCTGTCTCTGGACTTGCAGCTCTTCATATAGGTCCTTCCTGGCCTCTGATTGGCTGCTTCCACCAGCTGACACTCCTGCCTGGGACAGGGTATATCAAGGCTGGGAGCCTCCAGCAGGGAGCTTCAGGACCCATTCGACCCTGTCACAGACTGTTATATGTAAAAACTGCACTACTGTGCTATGTAGAAAGAACAAGTAATTATTATTGAGTAACTGAGGAGTTTTGCCTAGCTATGTCTACATTACAGTGATCTGTTGACAGAAGTTACTGTTGGAAGAGATCTTCCAACAAAACTTCTCTTGACAGAGTGCATCCACACACAAAATCATATTGAAAAAGCTATCCACTCTGTCTGCAACGAGTGGCCAGACTGCCTGGCTCTCTTGCAACAGAATGACTGACCGGAAGCACAGCAGACAGGGCTGTCTGGTGACCTGGAATCCCTGTCTGTCAACAGAGCCCCCCCTGGAGCATCCACACTGGTTTTCTTTTGACAGATTCTGTAAGGAAAGGCATTCTTCCTTGTGGGGGAGAGGCAAAAGGCTGTCAACAAAAGTGTCAAGTCCTGTAGACAACATGTTGACAGAATGCATTTTTCATGTGGACTCTGTGTGGGTATTGTCAACAAAACGCCTGTTTTATCAAAAAAAAACCCTCTAGTGTAGACATAACCCCTATGTTGCTGTTTTTGGATTGTCTAGAGCAACTCATAATTGTAACAACCTTATTCATTATTGAAAATACACTGACTAATCTCCTATAGTCATACTTGATCTTTACACTGTTGTGATGAAACAGGAATATTTTGTAATATTTTTATGAATTTTATGTGTGCCTCACTGTACTTTGCCTTGCTACCCTGTGGGGGCAAAAGGAATATGGCTGCTTTGGGGGCAGAACAAAGGAAATGAGGCATGTTTCACTTTGCTGCCTCCAGTGGAATGAGTACGCCATTAAGGAACTGAGGAGAACCAGTGAAAATCGATCCATACCAATGGACTATCTGAAAAAAAAAAAGAGACCAGAAAAACTCCCATTGGCCAGGACACTGACACCTAGCAAACAAAAACCAAGGGGAAAGAGGTTTTCCCTACCTCTTATTAGGAAGGTACAAGCCAGGAGCCTAGCTCCACAACAAAGAGGAAGGTGGCAAGCTTGAGTGCTGTCCACTTAGAGGAGACAGGGCTCACTTTGGACTGGAAAAGGGAACAGAGGGACAGAGTCTGAAATGTATTCTAATTGGCCAGATGGACCATGTCTCATCCTTTTCTTTCTCTATAGCTACGTCTACACGTGAAGCCTACATCGAATAGCTTATTTCAATGAATAACGTCTACACGTCCTCCAGGGCTGGCAAAGGTGATGTTCAACATCGACGTTGCGCAGCACCACATCGAAATAGGCGCTGCGAGGGAATGTCTACACGCCAAAGTAACACACATTGAAATAAGGGTGCCAGGCACAGCTGCAGATGGGGTCACAGGGCAGACTCAACAGCAAGCCGCTCCCTTAAAGGGCCCCTCCCAGACACAGTTGCACTAAACAACACAAGATCCACAGAGCCAACAACTGGTTGCAGACCCTGTGCATGCAGCATGGATCCCCAGCTGCAGCAGCAGCAGCCAGAAGCCCTGGGCTAAGGGCTGCTGCCCACGGTGACCATAGAGCCCCGCAGGGGCTGGAGAGAGCGTCTCTCAACCCCTCAGCTGATGGCCACCATGGCGGACCCTGCTATTTCGATGTTGCGGGACGCGGATCGTCTACACGTGCCCTACTTCGACATTCAACTTCGAAGTAGGGCGCTATTCCCATCCCCTCATGGGGTTAGCGGCTTCGACGTCTCGCCGCCTAACGGCGATGTTAACATCGAAATAGCGCCCAACACGTGTAGCCGTGACAGGCGCTATTTCGAAGTTAGTTCCGCTACTTCGAAGAAGCGTGCACGTGTAGACACGGCTTATGTGAACAAAAAGAATTGGATGTTGTATTCCAGTTGACTAATAAAAGCTGCTCAGCTTTGAAAAGGTTCCCCTGTGCCATTGCAATTACTGGCAAGGTATATGAGTCCCTGAAGTGCTTACAACTCTCTGAACATGAGTTCATCAGTTCAACTCACTAGGCAGAACTCATGGGGTGAGGCAGGAATGGAGGCTGTGAGGCTCTGTAGTCTACCCCGAAGGATGACTGAGACCTCTTTGCGTGTCTGCGACACTCCATAGCAGTGTTCAAAAGCTGCAGTGTAGCACAGATCCTATGGATTTGTTAACAGTTGTTTGGTAGCAATTTGCTATATTTGAAGTTCAAAAATTTGAGCTGTGTTGGCTAGTTTTGCTTGTACAGAAATCACTTGATGCTGTTTCTCACTCTGTTTAAGAATAGCTCTTAAAATCATCCATTTCATCTGCGTACATGCTTGAACTAGTTGAATTTTGAAGGTTGAACTGTAAATTCTGAATAACCTATTTTGGAGACAGATTCTGCACTGTGTTCAGACACAGAGGCACTGCAAGCTTGACACTAGGGAATTCTGCATGTCTCCTGGCTGTAAGTTCTTGTTCTTCAGTGCAGCTCAATTTTTCTACAATAAAATTAAAGATGCGCTGTATTAGAGTACAAGGACTGATTCTATATGGTGATTTTATACAATTATAACACAGATTCTGCTTTAAACCCTAGAACTCACAGTATTAATTACAAAAATCTATTTAGTACATCAACATTTTATTTCTCTACATAAACTCTGTAAAGTTTCCAGATAATCCCTTTATTCTTTGGCCTCTCAAGAAAAATAGAAACTAATATTTAATATATTTTTGTATTTGAGTATGGATGAATGAAATGTACATGTAGATAAAATTGGATTTGTTTCTGTTAATTTGTTTATTTTTCATTTCATATATTACAAACAGCAAAATCTCCCCTTCTTTTCCCCTTGCATATAAAATATATGTAATGGTATATGTAATGTCACACTTGCCCTGCACAGCACAAGATCCACAGAGCTGACAACCGGTTGCAGACCTTGTGCATGCACCATGGACCCCCAGCTGCAGCAGCAGCCAAAAGCCTTGGGCTAAGGGCTGCTGCACACGGCAACCATAGAGCCCCACAGGTGCTGGACAGAGCATCTCTCAACCCCTCAGCTGATGGCCGCCATGGAGGACCCTGCTGTTTCAAAGAATTCTCTAAGGAGAACAACAAAAATGATAAAGAATTTAAAAATAGGCTCCAGAGGCAAGATCTCTAAGGATCTTGACTGAGACCAGTGCTATTCAACATTTTCAAAAATGATGTGGGAAAAGGGGATGAATAATGAGGTGGCAAAGTTTCCTGCCATTATAAAATTACTTTTGAACTAAATCCAAAGCCACCTCTGATGGGCCACACAAGGACCTTTCAAAACTGGGCAACAACTGGCAGGAGAAATTCAAGGCTCATGAGTAAGAGCAAGTGGAAAATATAGTACCAGTGATACATATAAAATGATGGGGTCTAAATCATCTCTTACCACTCAAGAATGAAAGCTTGGTGTCCTTGCAGATAGTTCTCTGAAAACATCTGCTCATTTGCAGTAATAAAAAAAATGTTAGGAACCATTAGGAAAGGGACCATTAATAAGACAAAATATTAATGTTACTGTACAAACCCATGGTATGCCCACACCTAAAATACTGTGTCCATTGTGACTGCCACATCTCTTAAAGATATATTTTAACTTGGAAAAAGTACAAAAAGGACAACTAAAATTATTACAGTAGAGAACTGCTTCCATATCAGGAAAGATTAAAAAACCGGTGACTGTTTACTGTACAGAAAAGAGATGAACAAAGGCGGATGTGATAGAGGTGTACAAAATGATAAATGGCCTGAAGAGTGAATAAGAAAGTGCTGTTTACTCCTTAACATAACACAGGAGCCAGGAGTCACACAATGAATTTAGGCAGCAGGTTTAAAACAAGTATAAAAGAAGTACTTCACAGAAAACACAGTCCATTTGTGAGGATATGTTGTGAAGGCCAGAAGCATAACTAGGTTTTAAAAAGAATTAGATACATTCATGGAGGATAGATGCATCAATAACCAATAGCCAAGATAGTCACAGAGGCAACCCTATACTGTGGGTGTTCCTAAATCTCTCACTGCCAGAAGCTGGGATTGGACAACATGGGTGGATCGCTTGATAATTGCCCTGTCCTGTTTGCTTTCTCTGAAACTCATTTGACAGTATCCACCATCAAAAGATAGGATACTGGGCTAGATTGGCCATTGGTCTGACACAGTGTGGACATTTTTAGTTGTTTACTTGAACTCTTTCCAATGCTCAGATCAACAGCTACTCACTGAAAATAAAATAGTTGGCAGAATTCCTGGATTAATTTTTACCATTAGATTGGTATTTCCTTTTTGTCCTCATTACCCAGCGTCTGGGTCTTTTTTTAAGGCTCCAATACACCAGTGACAATTATTGTTGGAAAATGATCAAAAGTATGTGGCTAACATACGTAAAACCTTTCTTGTTGGCCTGTTAGTATCTTCCCAGTTAGTGGCTCATCATTCAATAAATTAAGTAACAAGAAGTGACCCCTTGATAATATGCCTCACTTACTCTCAAAACAACAATGGCAAAAATATGCATTCTATTCAGAGGAGCATGAGACAGATTAGGGAGAGCAGTACAAACTCAAGTCAAAAGACCGAACAGAATACAAATCTATGTTACTTCCAGGGTAGTTGGTTATTTTGAAATCATCATTTTCTTCTCAGTTTGATACCAAACTAGAAACTTGTGTGTTACTGATTAGTTGTGCATCATGTCTTCAAACATTTAGTAGTCCTGGGGTCTGGTCCAATTACTGTTGAAATGAATGGAAGGACCTCTGTTGATTTTAATGGGCATTAGGCACAGCCAGTGGATATAAGAGACAGAGGAAGGCAAGGCCTTCCAAAATTGCCTTCCTGGCCCATTCCACACTCTGCTTCCAACCCTATTTCCCCTACAATGCATCTCCTCTAGGGCTGCCTGGGATTCAGCCCCTCCACGGTTGGGGCCATGCACCACCCTCCTTCTTTCTATCCAGTGCTCCAGCTGGGGCCAAGGAAGTCTGGGGTTGCATATACCCATACCCCAAGTTCCAGCTGGCACCAGGGAAGTTTGGCACCATACCCTCCTCCTCACCACATGCTCCTAGATATGGAGGGATGGAGTCAGAGGCCATGCATCACCTCTTGGAGGAGAGGTGGACTACCGCTACTGTGGGAGACACTTGATTCCCCTGAGGCCCTGGGCAACAGGGGAGGGGCTGGAGGCTTCCCTCCTCCAGCCATAGTCTTACCCTCCACCCAGGGCATTAAGTCTGTCCCCTCATCACCTTCTGTCTGCTGCTCCTTTTGAAACCAGAATTCAAAGTACAGTTGTGTACAAAGGAGAGAAAATGCAACTTGAAGCTGTGAGAAGAAAATAAAAAATGCCACACAGCATTCTACCTATAAAAATACCTAATACATGTATGAAGTTTGGTAGGGGTGGGAAGAAGGCATGATTTTGATGATTGCACAGTTGTATGCACATAATCACACATTCAAATTAGTGTGTAGATCCCATAATATAATAAACACAAACCTTAATGTGTGATCACTTAGGCTATGTCTACACTACAAATTTAAGGCAATTATCTCGATTTTACAAGGTCACTGTCTTCACTGTAAATACCATTATCTTGATTTTAGGGAGCACTAAGATCGATATCATACTATCATCAAAAGTGGCTAGGTGTTATGTCAAGTTTGAATTTAAAAGTTCGAATGAAGGCTAGTGTGGAGGCACCATGTCTTTGTATCAAATTCCTTAGTCTCCAGAGGTGTCCTGTGTGTGTCCCACAATGGACCACAGTCCTCTACTCTAGCTGTTTCCATCTCCACTGCTCTCCAGGTGCTCAGGAATTAGGTAACAGGAATTCTGAGAATTTGAATTCAGCACCAGGAAGCCTGTGACTGTGGGGTCATGCTTGTATGAAAGGCTGAGAAACTTCTTTCTGTCTTTGCTCTCAGTGTGGTGAGTGCATCTACCCATTAAAAATAGCCCCAACACAGAGTTCATGGTTCTGTCTCTACCTCTGAAGGCTAAGCACTTCGATTTTTTTTTCCCTGCACTGGTACCAGCCTCTGCCTTGCCACACCATGTAGCAGCTGGGCTTGTGCTTGTGTGAGAGGCCAAGAAACTTCTTTTTTGCAGTTCACGTTTGTGCAGGGGCCTCCCTTCCTCTCCCACACATGCCATGCAGTCGAGGTCTTTCCCACACCCAACCACATTACTTAGCTAGCCCCCAACCCAATCAAAGGATATGCATGCTGTTGAGTGCCGACCATGCTGCCAGGCAGCTCCATATCCTGGCTTATGTGCGATGAGGGCTCCAAGAGCGGGAAAGATTTTCGGGATCTGGCTGCTGCCCAGGGGAAGTCTCCCCCAGCAGCTTAGATTTTCCGGGTTTTGCAGCTGCCAACAAGACCATCTCAACTGGTCCTCAAGCTATGGTTCCCCCCCCACCAAAAATATTTTCTGGGGCTTGCTGCCACAGGAGGGACCAAGTCAACTGGCTGTGTGGCCACAGATCTCGTACTTCCCTCTGGCAATGAGGGGTGTTGTCCCTCACCTGAGTAACACTGAAGGCACCTCGTCAACCGGACCTTCATCTTCTGATCCACCCAACCTCCCCCATGGGATGGGGGGGGGTCCAGCCCCCTAACAGTCAACTAGCGCTGGTCCCCCTGCCTGAGCAACACAGCTTATTGAAAGTTGGTGAGCCCCATCCCTCTCACTGGACAACTCTGTGTAGTGAAGTGGGAAGCCAAAAATCTTTTTCCTAACCTTTCCTGTCCTTCTGTCTCTTCAAGCTTTGGCCCCCCTTAACACAGGGGAAAGTGGCTGGAGGGCCAGTTGAGAAGACACAGGCATCTTGCTGCAGTTTAAGCCCATTGCAGACCCCTACTGCTTTTTGTAAAATCTTTGATATGTCAGTTATTTCTTATTCTAAACTTCTCTTTTCTCAAGCTTTGGCCCCGTTAATGAAGGGGAAAAGTGACTGGAGGGCCAGATGAGAAGGTAGAGACTCCTGGGTGATTCCAGGGCACAGAAGAATTCATGTGTGTGTAAATTTGGCAAGCCCCATCCCCCATGTTAGGCACCTCTATTTAATGAACTGGGAAGTCAAAAATCCTGCCTCACAAAATCTCTTTTTTTCTAAACCTTTACTATCCTACTCTTTCTTCAAGCTTTGCGATGTTCCTGTATTATTTTCAGGGATCATGTTACTGTAATCAAGGGAGAGGGAACAGGGGCTGGAGGGCCAGTTGAGAAGACACAGAAACCGGCTGCTTTTTGTAAAATCTTTGATAATTCATTTATAAAAAGCAATTCAGTTATAGAAGCAAGAAATTTCACTTAATTTTGCACCCTTTGTTGATGCCCTACTTTTCTTTCTTTCCTTCTGGAAAAATGGCCGTTTCCTTTCCCCAGGAGGGGAATGAGGACAATGCAATGTGGGAAGATGACTTCACATACCCACGACCACTTGAAAGACATTTTTCCCATACTGAACCAGTGAAAATACCCAGAATGCTATAGGGATGAGGGAACTGTGGGATAGGTACCCAGAATGCACTGCTGCAACAGTCAATGGCTGAAAATTCAATGTGGCAGCATTATGTCAACTTTCTGAGGAATCTGGGGGCAGGTGAGGATTCTCAAAATTCAAATTTATAAATCCCAGGCTACGTCTACACGTGCAGCCAACATCGAAATAGATTATTTCGATGTTGCGACATCGAAATAGGCTATTTCGATGAATAACGTCTACACGTCCTCCAGGGCCGGCAACGTCGATGTTCAACTTCGACGTTGCTCAGCCCAACATCGAAATAGGCACAGCGAGGGAACGTCTACACTTCAAAGCAGCACACATCGAAATAGGGATGCCAGGCACAGCTGCAGACAGGGTCACAGGGCGGACTCAACAGCAAGCCGCTCCCTTAAAGGGCCCCTCCCAGACACAGTTGCACTAAACAACACAAGATACACAGCGCTGACAACTGGTTGCAGACCCTGTGCCTGCAGCATAGATCCCCAGCTGCCGCAGAAGCAGCCAGAAGCCCTGGGCTAAGGGCTGCTGCCCACGGTGACCATAGAGCCCCGCAGGGGCTGGAGAGAGAGCATCTCTCAACCCCCCAGCTGATGGCCGCCATGGAGGACCCAGCAATTTCGACGTTGCGGGACGCGGATCGTCTACACTGTCCCTACTTCGACGTTGAACGTCGAAGTAGGGCGCTATTCCTATCTCCTCATGAGGTTAGCGGCTTCGACGTCTCGCCGCCTAACGTCGAAGTTAACTTCAAAATAGCGCCCGACGCGTGTAGACATGACGGGCGCTATTTCGAAGTTGGTGCCGCTACTTCGAAGTAGCGTGCACGTGTAGACGCAGCCCCAGTGTTACAAAATTGATTTTAATACATTTGAATTTATCTCTTAGTGTAGACATAGCATAAGTTGCATGCTTTATTAAATTCTGCTTGTTCCAGAGTACTCTGCCTTGAAATGTTCAGAGCCCTAGAGAACACATGAAAGCATTTTCTCATGAGGCAAAGCCACAAAAAAAGACAGTGCACTTATTCCAATGCTATCTTAGAAAGAAGAGCCATTTTTCACATGGCAAACAGTTAATTTCATGAATTTTCTGGCTGTGTGTTCATGTTGGGCTACAAGAGAAATTAATAGGATACAGAAGGAAAGAAAGTCATCAGGCAAGACCTAATGGGACATCTGCTGTAGTGGACAAAGAAAAGCAATCCAAATGAGACTTTGTTTACAGTCATTACTCTTGACAACTAGTAGAGGGCAGATGTTGAACTGCAGTACTTAGCAGATGTGCTTGACTGCCCTGAGATATACAATGTGATTGTAGCCATTTTGGACTTCACCTTGAATGAACTCTTGAAATGTGTTAACTACTTATGCTAAATGATCTGCTCTAACTTGTGTTTATCAGTTGCCCTGGAAATCTCCCAGGCTTGAGGATGAGTTCTGTGTCAGCTCTACAATTGTCTCTCTCACTCAGTGGGGCCAATAGCCAGTGTGGGCCCCAGGGAAGGTTGGGGGGACTGGGTCCATGCCCCAGAAGGGGCGGGCCACGGGTGGAAGGAGAGGGAAGTAGGGCAGTCAACCCTTAGTGCTGCTCAGATCACCCTGCCCTCCGCACCACAGATCCAGAGTGTCACCATGGCAGTTCAAAGGGGCTGCCACCCACTGCCAAAATAGCAGCACTGGTGGCCAGAGCTCCAGGCCCCTTTGAAACTGCCTCCTTAGCCCCCATGTCCGCAGGCCTACTCTCACCAAGAGAAGTTGGTCCAATAGAAGAAATGACCACTGCCACTTTTTGGCTTTGGCTGTCCTAAGGTATGTTCTTTTTGAAAAATGTTTATGCCATAGCTGATCATCAGTATACCTAGTGCAAATGTAGCTCACTGGTCAGTGTACATTGTGTCTACATGTTTCCCTGATCCACAGAGGATCTGTCCTCTTAGCCCCCTAGTACAGTCACCACTCTTTAGCTCAAGCTGTTGAGATCCATGCTTTCAGTCAGGGGGATCACTGGTTTAGTCTCCAGTTTGGCAGCCACTAAATAAATGTTTTCAATATTTGGCATTGCATAGAACAAGCAGGGAAACTTCCTGATAAATCTGTAGGCCTTTTTCAGAAAACTGGCCCTAAACATGGAAGTGAATATGAATCTTGCTATTGATGCCAATGGTGCTTGGATTATGACTGGGGCAAAAAGGTGACACAGAATATATACTCTAAATTGTGGAGTTGTCAATAAGTAATTTCAGTTCATAGAAACATGCTGAAATAAAAGAACTGCAGTTAAATAAACTTGTAAATCTCAAAGTATTAATTTGCTGCCAAGCACAGAGAAATATTCGGTGACCGCTACTAAACATGCAGGCTGCGTCTCCACGTGCCGCTTCTTCTGGAAGCAGCATGCTAATGAGGTAACCAGAAGATACTAATGAGGTGTGGATGCAAATTTTCTGTTCCTCATTAGCATATTAACACAGGGTTTGGAGTCTGGAAGAAGCTCTTCCAGACACTGAAGTACATGTGGAGGCACACGGCCCATGGGGATCTTCGAGAAGGAAACCTTCTTTCCAGAAGCCCCTTCTTCCCCGAAATTTCGAGGGGCTAAGCATGAACTTTCAAAGGGACCTGGAACTCTGGGGAAGATTTTGGGGAAGAAGGGACTTCTGGAAGGAAGGTTTCCTTCTGGAAGATCCCCATGGGCCGCACGTTTCCATGTGTACTTTGGAGTCCGGAAGAGCTTCTTCTGGACTCTGAACCACATGTCGATATACTAAAGAGGCATGTAAAATTCGCATCCACACCTCATTAGTATCTTCTGGTTAGCTCATTAGCATGCTGCTTCTTGAAGAAGTAGCGCATGGAGATGCAGCCACAGATTCTGCTAAACAATGTTTTTGCTGCACTTGCTTCTACTCTTCTACTGTGGTAGGTGCACTCAGAGATCAAAGAGGGTTGTGCTTTCTAAGTTGAAATGAATGCACTACACATCATTCCCAAAGTATTGAACTGGTTCTCTGTTGCCAGTCTGCTTCTTTTCCTCTTTGTACCCAAGGTAACTAACCACAGGTCCCCATTGACAGACAGCTAGACAGACATCTCCTTGTAATCTCCTAGTTTTAGGATAAATCCATCAGGTTTTCCTTCCTTGCACAGTTAGAGGATGCAACTATACACACAAGAAAAAGTTACGTGCCTTCCAGCACAATGTACATGAAGTATAGATTCTGTGTAGCGTGCATGCACCTTGCTCTCCCTATTCCATTTAGTTATAGTAAGGTCATAGAGTATTTCTGAAGAGTTTCTAACTGCTGCAGGTGATAAGTTGTGTTTGATGTAATGTCAGTCATTAGTCTATGTGACTTGACTGATGTTCTCAGGTTGATATGTTTAAGATTAATGAGGCATTAGTTCTCAATCAAGGAGCTATTTCAGAGCACCCATTTAGCTCTAGTGGATTAGGTAGCTGCATTAATTAATATCATTTGACCTTTGTATTTTGGGTGGAATGATATATGGCAACTTTTTTCCCTTAAGCAATGTCATAAAATTGATAGCCTGAATATTACTGTTTCTCTGGTCTGGCAATTAATATAAATTAAATGCTGTGCTTGTAATAGGCATTGTGCAAGTCTGAGATGTGTATTTCTATTTAGTGATGGGTGAATTGCCATAGCAAATACTATTGTTTACTCCATTCTTTCCATAATCATATAAATGTTGGCTGAAAAAGCAGGGCCATCAGTTAGAAACTGCCCTGTAGCAGAAGGTCTGCTGTAATCTACGTGTATATGTATAATCAGCTGTGTACAATTAGCTGAGATGGCAAAGTATTCCATAAAGCACTGTAATCTGCAAGATAGCCAAAACAAGATAAATAAGCCATGGACAGACAGGGGAGTCAGTAGGCTGGAAAACCATTCAGTAGGAGGCCAAATGGCTATTTCTAGTGATGTACCTGGCTTTTTTCTTTTTTTTTTTTTGAGAGGGTAGGAGAAGAATGAGAGAAGGGAATGAGAGAAGGATCTGCCTTCATTATCTGTCTGGGAATCACTGAAAGCAAAATTTTGTTAGAAAGTTAATTTGGTTCAGTTATTTATATAACTTCTGTGAGTACAATGTGTGGTGCAAAAGTGAAGTTATACCAGGCATTTGACCTGTTGTTTTCCTAGTAGGACTTTTAAATTTCAGACATTTAAATAATGTGGTAGGGCTCCTGTCATGTCCTCTGGGTCTCATGATTCCTGGCAGCTTTTCCTGTGCACCTCAGAGGATCACAGAGACCTGCCCCCTGACAGTCCAAGTCTTTCCAGAGACAAGGAGCTCCCCTTGCCGAGCCACTGTCATCATTTACAAGTCACTAGTAGGGTGCAAGACCTCTCAAATGGGACGGTGTGAGAGCCCAGGCCTGTTCTCTACTCTGGACTCTGCTCCAGGGACCCTGAATGGCAGCAACTGATGGGGTTTTCTTCTGCCCTAATCACAGCAGCATTTTCCTGAGTCACTCTCCCACCACTTCCTTCTAGCACCTTCTTGCTGATACCTGGCTGAGTCTCCCCTTTCCTCCAAACTTCAGTTCTCCAGCACCACTTCCTGGTCTGTTCCTTTTCTCCTTGCCCCTTCTTTACCAGAGGTGATACTTTAAAGAGTGAACCTGTCTGCCTTAACTGCCTGGAGGTGTCCAATAACCTTGCTGCTGCAGGGTAGCTCTTAATGAGCCTGAAGTGGGTTTTTTAAATGTGTGAAACAGAAACTCACTCATACAGCTCCTGGTGTAACTTCCATCTATCAGGCTCCTGCAGCCCACTGCTCTGGTCTGCACAATACGAATAATATGATTTATTCATAAACTCTCCTGATCACTGCTGAATTTCTCAGGGCATCACAGATGCTATTATAATGGAATGATAAATATAAAATATCATGTCTTTATGCATGTGGGTGGGAGGGGTGTGAAACACATAATAAAGGTACATAAGAAAAGTGTGAGTGTGGAGAGAGATTTTTTTTGTTAAGTCCAAAGCATAAAAGCAAACTTAATATGATATTAAAAAGTCAACCTAAGTAGTATCATTATAGGGGCCATTGTGAAGCCTCCTACAGATTTTGTTTACATTTATGAAATGGTTGATTCTTCCAGTTTTTCCTGAAATCTCAGAATAATACACAAATGACTGACATAGAAAGTCTAGTCCTAACAATAACACAGGCAAACTTATCCCAACAGGAAGGGAAGGAAAAAAAAAAAACATACATATCAAATGGATGAACCACATTGCTAAGAACTGTATCTTAAAATAATTTGAGAAAGAAACAATTAATGTGATTCTGTAGCAGATAAGCAAATCCTCTTTGTGTTGGACTCTGTGGGCAAATTCCTATTGGTTTCCGAAGGTGAATCTTTTGCCTTTATCTTTAGTAAAATGTGGCGGTACTGGGAATATACCTTTTGTATATATTGTTAACTGAATTACTAGAGAATCTCTATGATTAGAATATTTTAAGGGTTGTTATGACATGGCCTACCTTCATAACATTATTTTACATTATAGTGTCCCATCAAACACTGAAGGTGGCATTTTGAGGCCCTTAAATATTGCCAAAGAAAAATGATATATTTATTTCTTTACATTATGGTAAATGTTGTTTAAGTAATAATCTAGAGTCAAGTGTAGACATATAGATATTTATCTAATGGCTTGAAACTGAAGCTAGACATATTCAAACAGGAAAAAAATGCATATTTTTAATGAGAGAAGTTAACCATCGAAATGACTTCCCTCTGGATATGGTAATTTTTCAGTCACCTGAAGTCTTTAAATCATGACTGAATCTCTTTCTAAAAGATATGCTATAGTTCAAAAAGAACTTTATGAAGAAATTAGAATGTAAAATTATGTTGCCTGTTACACATTCTCTTCCATCATTTCAGCTTTTATTTAAAAGAGAAGTGGAAACTTTATAGTTTCTATTTTACAAATATTAATACTAGGATGACTCCATCTTAAAAATAACAAAAAATTGGTGGGGATGCAGGGGTAAAAGAACAAAATAATCTCATATTATATAATAACAGAGAGGTAGCTGTGTTAGTCTGTACTCCAACAAACAAAACAGCAGAAATGTAGCACTTTAAATTTTGTTAGTATTTAAATTGCTACATTTCTGCTGTTTTGTTTTGTCATATTATATAATTTTACTCTAACATAATTGATTTTTTTACTAAAGTACAAAGGGTTTTTTTTGGTTTTTTTTTTGTTATTTTTCCCTCTCCCAGTGCTAGGAGTGTTCATTTTCCAGAAATCCTGGTTTGTATACAGCCACATACTTTTCTTCAAAGTATCCTATCTGATGTTAAGCCTCTTGCAATCTTGGAGACAGTCCAACTTTTCAAATAAGTGCACTCAAAGCTCACTGTGCCATTTTGCTGCAGTTAAGAAGTGTGTCTTGATCACTGTTCCAAAAAGCCAGCACACCCTGCTACACAGTGCCAGGTTTAGGTATGTTCTGATAAGTAGTGAAATCCCCATTCAGTTATGAAATTTCATCTTTAGTGGTAAATGGTTGAAACCCTCTGGCATAACAGTCAGAGTCTCCTGCAAAATGCACCTTGAGGAACTGGTACAACACCTGAATGACATTCCAAAAAGAATCTACAGCACCTAATACATTGGGGTTCAGATTATAGGCCACAGCTGTACAGGCAGAGCACTGAGTTGAAGATTTTGAATGCTTCCTTGGTTCTCTTGTGTTCCAGGGCTGAAATGATTTCCACAAACAGTTTTCTCAACATATGTTTCTTGTATGGTTTTATGTTCATTTCAGATGAGATTTTAGTTGTTGGGATCTGGAAAGTGCTTGTACTGACAAATGTGTTGGCAGTAGTCAGAGTAAACTCCAGTGTTTTTTATGCATCATATGGTGATTCCAAGTTTTCAACAGCAATGTTACCTTTGTGCACAGAGTTTCTGCTTTGAAGACAAACTAAGAATGACCAAGGAGTTGCATTAGCTGAATCCATACATTATCTGTGTGACAGTCAGGAAAGAACAAGATCATCAACTGATGTAGCACAACAAAGGTAGATTTCAGCAGTCAGCTCTGCACTCATCTCACACTGCCTAAAACAAAGCCTGTGACTTGTTTGCATGGTTGGAAACAGAGCCGAAACATTTCACGTCTTTCACTTCTTCTATCGCAGTAGCTGCTAACAAGCACAGTGTTAATCAGATAAGGATGAATAGTTCTGGTTTCTGTCTGAATTGAATCTACCGTGCACACTTAGCCTTGTAAGTAGGAAGCAGAATCTGTGCTAGCCGTACCCACGTTTTTCCCAGATTAGTTGGTGCATCTCAAACATGTCAGGTATTATTGCATCAACAAAACAGATGTCAGCAACTGGTACGACTGTCACATCAGCACAAAATAATACAGGTTTGTTCCCTATTGAAATCAAGTAATGAAAACAAATGGCCAAGACCTGGATGATCCAAAACATCAGCAGATTTGCCAAAAATCAAACTAGACATCACATTTTTATCAATGTGTTCCATCACTTTAGATGCCAACAAATTATCATTTTCTCGTGGCTCCATATGAGCAGAGATATCTGAATTAAGGATGATTGTTGCTGGACAGTCTTGTTGCATGAAGTCACCAATAAGCCCAAATAAAGAGCATTCATTGACACAATCATGCCACTTCTTCTCTTTCATTAATGCCCCAGTAAAACCTCCTGATATTGACTGTTTATCCCAAAGCTCACCTTCTTCTTTAAGCCTCTCTTTTCACTTGCTTTTGATGTTCCTTTTTGTGTCAGCATGAGCACTGACCTCAAGAATGCATCATTTACAGGGCCATGTTTTCTCTTCACTCCCATCTTTTTTTTTCCTTGAAAATTTATAAGCACTGAATCTCTTTTTGGCATTCAGGCACAGATTTGCATTTTTGCCCTCACATTTACCTCTTTACCTTATCCATATCTGTGGAGGATTGCTGGTTTAAATTCAGCAACACACAGCAGAGAAAGGGGCTGAGACTGGAGAACAGAAGCATCCATGGAGCTGCACAGAGGATCCGTGTCTGTCCAGAGCAGTATTATGATCGACTGAGATTGTAGATTCTCAGACTCGCTACGTTTGTAAGCCATCCTCCATATGTGTACCAAGGAACACTATCCTGTATCCTGAAAAGGTACACTGAATCAAGAATTTTACCATGTGGACTACAAAGAAATTCCTAATTCTGCCCCTACTGAGTTTTTCTTCTGTAGGTGGAGGTGCAAACAGTTAGACCTATAGGAGTTTTCTTAACTGGCAGAGGCACACTGGAATGCAGATGTGACACATTGCTTAATGGTGATCCAAATTAAACATGATCTGGTCTTCAATGCATTTCAGAATTGTTGTAACCAGCTTTAAATTTTATCCTTTAAAAATAAAAAATAATGCAATATTTTCTGACAATGTGCTAGAACTTCAGACGCTCTTAATTTTCCAAAGCTGCCTCTTGCTGGCGGAGATGAATGACTGGATAAGCAGAGTGTGCTGGAGCCGTCTCAGTGTGTAATGAAAACTCCATTGAGATGACTCTTTTATCATTGATTATCAGGGGGCCCTTTATGTAGCTAAAATACCTAGTGCCTGGTGAATGTAAGTCAGGTTTGTGTCACTGCCTCTGGCTTTCACAACATATTGATAGCCTTTAAATTATGTTTTATATGACCTGAGAGTAGGTCTAGACTTTTTCCCCCTGCTTTTTGCTGAATTGCGGGAGATAATGTTTCCATTATTAACGTGCTGTAGTAAAATAAATCAGATTTTAAATTTAAATTTATAGCAGCCTTGTTCCTTGCTTCTCATTAATATAGCTTATCTAGTGGTAAGTTTTCCACATGCAAAGGTGCACTTGTTTTTATAATTCTAATTCAGTGTTGTGTGTGTGTGTATGGTCAGGAACAGATTAACAGTCAGGTCCCTGGGTGGAGGGTGATGCTGCAAATATAAAGCCATAATTATATACATTATTGGTCACCAACCCATCAGTCCTGGACCCACTGCCAGTCAATCACAATCTCCAGCGGCTAAAAGTCCAAAGGCATGACATGGCACAGGCAGGCTGCCTGCATACTGTGGCCTGACACAGCTCCTGGATGCAGCTGGCTGCTGGCATGTCTCTGCAGCCATTGGTGAAGAGGGAAGGTGGCTCCATGTGCTGTTCTCACTCTCAGCACTGTCCCACCAATGGGAGCTACAGGGACAGCACTTAGAGCAAGCCCATGCACAGGAATTTCTGTTGGGGGGGTGCTTTTTTTATAAATGTGGACCACAATGTTTTTTAATATAATGGCATTCAAAATAGTCATGCAATGAGGGTGCATAAGAGAGGTTAATGAAAAATTTGAGGGGAAACAGTGATTGATATAATTATTTTGTTATAACATCCTAAAAATGTATATGGCAATAAAGGTTTTATAGAAATTACCTTCTAGGACCTTGCTGTAATAGTGCAAATAAAAAAACAGCATTGCAAAATACTCCAGTCTTTGTCTTCATAGTTTTTCAGTTAAGACTATATACAGGGTGGTAGCACCCATGTTCTCCGCTCACAGCACCTGCCTTGCAGCAGCCCTCTCTATGCACAGCAAATGCCGTGCAGGGGTTTCACACCTCCTCCCTTGGTCCCCTAACTGTGCTGTTGCTAGGAGCCAAGGACATGCTAGGAAATGTAGTCCCTTCACCCTTCTCCAGAGCCATCTCTCTAGGTAGGGAGCTGGTCAAGGAACTATGGCTTCCAGGATGTCTTGGGTTCCCCATCAACCCCCGGCACAGTGCAGCAGGCAGGCATGAACTGAATGAAAATGGACTGGGGGGGGCATGCCTTCACCCCCTCCACCCTCCCCATATACAGGGCTGAATGGGGTGGGCAGCACATGGAGACATGCTGCCCCCTGCCCACAGGGGCATGCAGAGATATACCAGCAGCCCAAGGCTATCTCTGCCCATACACAAAGCAAGCATCTGACGGGGGTGCCATGAAATTTGGGGCACCAAATTGTCCCAAAATGCATGGTGCCCTATATACAGGAGTGATGCCTATGGGCTCTGTCAGTGCCCAGTCCCATCTCCCTTCCCCTCCTGCTGCAGACTCAGTGCTGGGACTCTGGAAGTCCTGCCCTCTCCTCTGGGTCTCGGGCAGCCCCTAACCACTTTTCCAGGATGCAGGGCTGGAGGGTTAAGATGCAGCAGGGTGCAGCTCCTCCTGCTGCTCCTCTGGCTGGCTTTTCCCTCATGCCCCTACTCCAGAATCACCAATTCTCCCACACTGGATGTACTGGACCTCACTGTAGTACAGCAAATGGCATCTGATCCATTCAGAAGAATTGGCAATCCCTTTCTGCACAGCTTAAGACCCTCCCCATCATGCAGAGTGGCCACTGAGGGCAGACACCATTGTTGAGCTGTGTAAGGCACCAGAACTAGTAAGAACAGCCCTGTAACATCTGGATGTTTCTGGGAATGGTGCGGGGTCAGGACATGCCGGCAGCCTGGCCAAGGACCAGCCCAGGGAGACCAAGGGTAAGTGCCTCCCAGTCAGAGTCTGCACTTCTCACACCCCCTCTTGCATACCAACCCCTGCCCCAGGTCTGAATCCCCTCCTGCACCAAACTCCTTCCCAGAACTTGCACTCCTTTCTCTCCCCTGCACCCCAACACTCTTTCCCAGCCTGTAACCCCCTCCTGCACGCAAACGCCCTCCCAGCAAGAACTAGAATAACAGTTGTTCTAAGATAAGAAGTAGGCTATTTTGAATTGACTTCATTATATGATATGATGCTGGAGGAGATTCTTGTAGAGGTTTCCCGCTTCCTGACTGTTTTGCCATGGAAGAAAATAATCTAACCCTATTCAAACAGGAGATAAACTCTATATTACGTGCATATTTAATTTACTTTACTTTTTTCCAAAAGAAACAAGTGTAACATCTTGTTTTATTCTTCTGTGATATATTCACATTAGTTTGAAAGGGACTATAAATTTCCATCTCATCAAGGACTATCAGGTACATGCTTATAAGTATATTGCTTGGCAATTATAAAATGGATTGGAGATGAATTACTCCTTGTAATAATCAATGTCAGAATCCCTCATAAATACATGCACACTGATGGGCTTTCCTTACTGGTAGTAGAAGAAAACATTGTGACTAGAAAAATACTACCGGTTTCATTGTTCTTGAAAAAAACCAAGCTTAGCTGGGTAGAATGTTTAATAGCCATTACAAAACCCATTGTGTGTCTCCCATGAATTTTTCGTCATCAGTAAGTTTTGTAAGACAATCTGAGTGTCCTGTCAATTCAACTAGTTTTACGTAGGCTTGATAATAAATCCTAGGCAGTTTTATGAGCTTTGTCAGCCACTAGCTGGAAAAATTTACTAAAACCCTTTAAACGCATTATTTAACAGTGGTGAACAGAAGGTTTACAGGATTCTGCATTATGGAGGTAAACATACTATGTACTGAAGCGAGAAAGTAACGAAAGAGATAAACAGATTTTTTGTCACAACATTTAGATTTTGTGTCTTGTAGTTTAGGATCATGTGTTTTGCAAGTAATTTCTGTAGTTATTCATTTTAACAATTTTGGAATGTTTGGGTACCTCAAAAATAAAATACTAAGGAATCCGAATAGATTATATGTGCACAATCCTCTAATTTGTGAACTGAAAATTTCCACTTTATAATCTTTCTCTGCACTTTTTGTGGACAGCACACAGCCCTAATGCTGAAAAGCCAGCAAAATTGAGGCGTTCCTATCCAGAGAAGGAGGCATGTTGGCAGCACAGCAGGAAAGCAAGCAAGTAGGCAGAGCTGAACCCTTACTGCAACATGGACCCAGCTGGCTTCAGGATAAAGGGAACATGAAGCTGATAAACAAACACAATATCTGATGGCCCATTCCCTCCATAGCACTAGGACAAACAGTGTTGGGCCAGCCCCCAAGCAAGAAATCCAGATTTTCTATGCCACAGACTGTAAAATCAAAATTCAGAAAAAATAGTGCACAGGAATATAATGCAGACAGGGGAGAGTGAGGGGAAACATGGCAGAAGGCTTCACAAAATATCTGGGATTTAATCAGGAACTGGAGGATAGGAACACAAAGGTCTCTGTGGAGAACTAAGAAGTTGTTCTAAGTGTAAGGGGAGACAGAAAAGAAGAATAGAACATGAGGAAATAAAGACCCCAGACAGGACATAGAACTGGAAAGAATATAAGAAAGAAGAGAGAAAGTAGGAGGAAAGGGGAGCAGAGATTTTAGATAGTGATTGAGAATGAGGACACAATGTTTGTACTGAATGTGGTAAAAGGCAAGAAGGCACTACAAAACTATGAAGAAGAATGAGTTAGCCCGTGTGACAGGGACTAAATCAAAAGGTACACTCCTCCAGAGGTCTTTCATGGATGCTTAATCCAAAAAGTTAAAGGCCAGTAGTGTGACTTTTACTGTGTTTTTAACAGGCAGGACTTTGATGTCTTGGCTGGAAATTGAGTACTGAGTCTGGAGAAAATATGTTCCAAGCAGAAATGGATAAAAGACCCTTTTCCACAATCTGGTAGAGCAGTACTTGGTGCCTGACTCTGAGCTCTCCGGGACCTAAGGATGATGGAGCAGTTCCAGGAGATGACATCAGGGCCAGTGTCTGGCCCAAAAGATATACTTAGGCATGGTGATGCCACAGAGTTAGCTCTATGATACAGTTTGGGCATGCCACACAGCAGAGTAACCATCTGTGAAGGACCACTTTTGTAGGCGGGTTTTCACAACATCACTGTTAAAGGCACAGCTCATTTTATGTGACTCTGCACCCTGATTTTCTCAGCAATGTTCACTGCCTTGGAATGTGCAATAGAGAACTGAGCCCCAGAATCTCATTTTACATTGTATAATAAAAATTAGGAGCCTGATTCATCACTTTCTTGCCCCTTGTGTGTTCACTTTTCCCAATGTAAAGTGTATGTAAAATGTTACCATAGTGATCTAGTAACATTTTACACTCACTTTGCACTTGCTTTGCACTGAGATAAATGGCAACGTCTAGTGCCAGACAGTGCTCACAGCTGTGGAAGAAATTTTCAAAATGCAACTGTAAACTATTGCTGTAACGACTTCCTGAGTCTACAAGAAGCCAGAAACAATTGTTTGTTAGGGCATGCATTTCCCCCATTTGCCTCCAGGAACCTAAAAATAACCACTTAATTGTTTCACTACTGGTCCCTTTAGAAAAATATTCCACTAATGTACTTATTCCATATCCCCAAACCACTTCCCAGACATTTTCTATTGCTCTCCAGCCAGCTAACAAAACCATCAACCTCCCTCTGATGACTCATATGATGCACTTTTTCACTGTCAGTGCAAAAGACTGTAGCATGTTAAAAATGGAGGGGAAAACAGAAGCAGTAAATAACAAAAGAGGTCACTATATTATTCTTGTGAATATAATTGAATTATATATTTAATTTGATAAAAATCTCCATTGTTGTCTTAAGGTGCCAGTGGATGTTGCCTTGGGATTTAGATCTTCCAAACTACACAGGGTATAACGGCTTGGCATTTCCTTTCCATCTCACTGGTATTCTTTTGCTGGTTTCCTATAGACGAGCAAAATGTTAACCACTCAGCAACACTTCTCTGCTGCAGTGCTCCAAATCCTGCTCTGTGAGCTTCTTCCTCTGCCATTACAGGGAGTGCAACCTTGTTTTATACAGAGGAAAACACATAAAAGCTTATACATAACAGGGGTATGCATGCTGGGCAGCCATCACACAAGAAAAAAAAAATCTTCACCCAGCAGGAAAAGTTGTCTTCCTTCTCACAATAAAGATGTTAAGCTGTAGTGGGGTATATAATAAAGATTGAAGCCCAGCCTTTTCTGCCTTTGCATCTTGATTCATTCATGCTTGCATCTGCAGACATGAGAAGTATAAAAATATTGCACATCTTGTCTTTTCAGAAAATGTTATATCTTTTCCAACATGGAGCTTAATTATTTCTACTATATAAACTCTTAACTATGAGTATCTTACCATGCAAGCAATCCCTCTGCACTCAAATAAAGACCACCAATTAACTGGAGAACTGTTTAAAATATTTTAAGGGATTAAAGATAATTTAAAAACAAATTTTCTTTCTATCAAATAGGGCAAGGTAAAGAAAACGCTCTCCCCACCTGTAAAAATTTAGATGAGTCAGTAAAACATTATTGAATCAAGTCCATGGATGCTATTTTTGAAGTACTTAAGTCTCCTTTTTAAAAGGAACTAGATTCTTGAATCTCATTGAAAGTCTGGCTCCTAAAGGCCAGATTCTTAAAGATATCTAGATGCCAAAAACCACATATAAGCATCTAAGAGTTTTTTGGGTTTTTTTCAAAACCTCTTTGGTACTTGACTCACATTGAAATCAATTTTACTCTCAGTCAAGCCTTCACTTTTGTCCTCAGTGGAAAACAACTATATACTAGGTTCATTAACCCTTTGTTGACTCATAATTAAGTTTATGTAATGGAACGGATGAGAGGACATTGTTTTTTTATTAACCCTATTCAGCAAAAACATAAATGGCTACTCACTTACAATGTTTCAGGGTGCTCTCCAATTAACATCTGTCCCTTATTTGCACAAAGACAATGGAAGAAGGTAATTTACAAACTGTGCCAACCATCTTTTTTCAAACATTCACTGAGTAGCTGGAAATATATATTAGAAGGAAAGCTTTGATAGGCATTGAGGAGCTGAAGTTAATTCTAGACTCTGCTATAGGGTGATTATAATCCAAGCATGGAGAACCTACAGCCTGTGTGCCAGATCTAGCCCCCAGCTAGCCTTGATCCCGCCCGTGAGTTTTGGGGCTTTTCCTCAGCAGGATAAGCAGGTGCTGGTGCTCCAGCCCCGCCGTGAGTCTCAGTGCTCCTCTGTGTGGCTAGAACACAAGCACTGGGTCCCTGCAGTGGCAATGCAGCACCAATGCCCATGTATGGTTGGCTCTCTCTGGTGGGGGGAAAAGCACATCTATGTACTACTCTTTCCCCTCCCCTCACCAGGCAGGGGGAATGGCAGCACAAGTAATTGCTTGCCTGCAGGCTCCACCATCATCATTCCCATTGACCAGGATCCACAGCCAATGGTAGCAGTGGGAGTGGTGCTCATAATGGCAGGGTGGCATGGAGCCTTCTGTGCCTCCCCTCCCCCACCACAATATGCACCAGTTTAGGGTCCCTGTACTCTGCCCCTACTGGCCTCTTGTCTCTGTCCCATATCCCAAACTTGCCCCAGTCTGCTCCTGAACCCTTCCTCCCGCCCAGACCCCAACCCAACCCCACTCCTGCACACTACCCAGTGCTTCCTCTCATTTTTAACCATACTGGGGCAGAATAATTTTTTCTATGTGCATTAAGGCTTGTGCGGGTGTGCAACACCAGTAGAAGCACATGCTGTTGGCTGTGGGTGCTCTGCTCATCAGCTGGACAGCATCTGAATCTCTTCTGGGTGGCTGCTCAAACTTACAGCGAACACTGCCCAGACCCGCTACCCCAGACCACTCCTGCACCCTCCATCCCAGACCTTCCACCCCAGCCTCCTTCTCCACCCCACCTCCTGCCCAGACCTCATACCCTCAGCCCACTCCCTGGCAGCCCCCTTCTGCACACAGACCCCTACATTTTGGACTGCACCCCAGATCGTATGGGGGCCACACAAAATTCAGTAGCTCTGGGGCCCTGACAGAGTTAATTCAGCCCTGGGGGAGAGAGAGGAAGCCCTCAGCCTACACAACCACAAGAGAACCCTGGTTCCCTCAGGTGCGCAAGTGAGCTGAGTGTCTCTCCCTTTTTTTTGCTTCTCAGTTGTGTCAGTGCGCGGTTGTTTTTTTTTCCGCCTCACTTGGGAGGTCAGTCTGTAATTTTTTTCTTCTCATTTGTTTGTGGTCTCCAACAAACACCCCATCCCTGCCACAGTCAGTTTTAACTGCTTTAACACAGTTATCATGAACCAGCCAAAGCTGGAGCAGTAATCACAACCATATTAAGATTTTTTACAAACTTTTTGAAACAGTTCTAGTGCCTAAGCATCCATCTACTTAGAGTCTGAGAGCTCCCCAGAGCAAGGAACAGAATCCAGGAATCCTGATTCCCAGTATTTTACTGCTTTCTAGTTCACATTGGATTTTTTTTCTTTTTTTAAAAAAGTGGAAAAATATAAAACTAAGGAAATGGCAAAGGGAAATTCTCAACTATGTAAAAAAATGCATGATCAAATACTGCCTGCGGAACCAATTGTCGTTAAAAAGACGGCCAGCAAGTGAGAGACCGTGAGTCATTTCCAATATTTAAAACATTCATTAGTGGTTATAAATGGGAGTTTGGCCATCCTGGCAGGTGCAGTTGTCCATTGCTCTGTAGAACAGGTTTAATATATTCAGTGGAAGTGCAAATTTCTGCTAGGTTTTTGCTACCTTGCCCCAAAACCAGAATATTTCAGTTCCATAATGTTAGCGGAACAATATATTAATACATAAATTGCCTGCACCACAGATAAATCCTCTTGAAAGACTAAACATGAACAACACATGTTGATTTCTATTTAATAAATATGAGCAAAATGTCCCTTATATTAAAACTCAAGATGCCCTGGACAGAAGATGCAGAAATAAATAATAAAACTGGCAGCTAATCCACCCTCCAAATAAACTTATCTCTCACTACAGACTCACACCAGGCTCCTTACCCATCACACAAACCTCAGTATATAGCATCCCCCATCAACTGTAGCATTGCTAGTATAGAGATACACCTTGAATTGTACCCTGAAAGACAGTAGACCAAAGTTGCTGCAAGTCAAGGGGCACAATCTTTGTCACAGATGATTCCCTGGATATTCCCTCTCTCCTGCCATGAGGAAGGCCATGTTGATCACCACACTTTATCTTAAAGCTAACTGTGTAAAATGTAGCCCAAGTCATATGGAGATGCCCGTATTCACACCTATTTCTTATAAGTGTTTAAAATATCACAGGTTATCACATTCATCTCTCCAGTTCTGAAGAATGCAAGAAACAGACTACACCCCCACCTAGCACCAAAAGCACCTCTTCACTGTTGCTAGTTTCATGAAAGACCAACTCCTAACTAATCATGCCTAGTAACAGAAAGTAATAGACACTAGTGTGAGGAAGAGCAAAGGCATCCTTAACGTTGTCTAGCCAAAGGACACATCCGTTATACTCCTGAACCCATAGTAAGAGGAGTTTCCTGTCATTGTCCAGGAATGTCCAGAGCTCAGCCACTGTCAATAAAGAACAGGAAAAAACCCCAAAGATTCATTTTCAAAGCAGCATGTTATCAAGGTGAGCTGATTTGAAAGGCTTTACTTAATTAACAAAATTGTGTCTAAATTACCTTAAGTTTAGCCAAAGGTTAGAAAATTAGCTCCTGTGTGCCATTTATGCAGCTGGATGGATAAACAAAGACTTTAATAACTTCCAACACAGCATTGTCTCACCAAGTTATGTGATTTGGCTACTTGTCGGTTCGGAACTGACCTAAGTGTACAAACTGACTTCACAAATATTATCCAGGTGATGATGTAATTTGATCAATGTTGCTCTTGGCTGGATTTGAATTGATGGCCTATACATGAAACGTTGCATGATCCCATATCAGCTCCTCAGTATAACAACCGGGCCGTGTCTACACTAGCCCAAAACATCGAAATGGCCATGCAAATGGCCATTTTGAAGTTTACTAATGAAGCGCTGAAATGCATATTCAGCACCTCATTAGCATGCAGGCAGCTGCGGCACTTCGAAATTGACGCAGCTCGCCACCGCGCGGCTCGTCCCGACGGGGCTCCTTTTCGAAAGGACCCCGCCTACTTTGAAGTCCCCTTATTCCTATGAGCAGATGGGAATAAGGGGACTTCAAAGTAGGTGGGGTCCTATCGAAAAGGAACCCCGTCGGGACAAGCTGCGTGGTGGCGAGCTGCGTCAATTTCCAAGTGCCGCGGCTGCCTGCGTGCTAATGAGGTGCTGAATATGTATTTCAGTGCTTCATTAGTAAACTTTGAAATGGCCATTTGCATGGCCATTTTGAAGTTTTGGGCTAGTGTAGACATGGCCCTGATGTTTGATAGTTCTTCAGCAATTCACCAACTCCTCCTCTTATCTTCAGCAAATGACTTGGGAATTAAGCACAATCTAGGGAATCATTTCATTTCAATTTCTTTTCATGGGTATATACCTGTTCCAAATATTCATTGAATACATGCAGTCAGAGTTATGAAAACTAATAATAATTGACAGTATAACCTCTTTTACTACTATTGTCTAATTTTTACAGAGAGAGAGCTAAAGGATTCTTTTGCAGATGTTGGTGTTCCTGGGATTTTTTTTAAATAAGAAAAACCCATTATAGCTTGTTAAAAATAATGCACTGTGATTCATCCTGAATCTATCTGATACACTGTAGCACTATGCCAGGACTCCCTTTCCATTCTGCCACTCCAAGTGCTGAAAGTGAGGGACCACCCAAAAAACAAAACAAAATAAAACCAAAACCAAAAAAAACAGCCCCAAAAATTACCTTGCTGGTAAAGGCTTGGCTTAAAAAAGTTTCCCAAGATGACAAATTCCCTGAACCTGGAAGGTAATTGCTACCACCAACTAAGTGAGGGGAAAAAAAAAACTTTAACCCAGGAAGGCACACTTGGGATGTCTCCCTGTGGGATAAACCCCAAGCTCTTAACCCTCCCTCAGGGGACATCTTGGATACAAAGAACTGTAATCTGATAGATGACCTTCTCCAGGATATAGGAATCAAATAATTGCATTAAAAAGTAATTTATTCACAATATAGCTGTGTCTACACGTGCACGCTACTTCGAAGTAGCGACACTAACTTCGAAATAGCGCCCGTCGCGGCTACACGCGTCGGGCGCTATTTCGAAGTTAACTTCAATGTTAGGCGGCGAGACGTCGAAGTCGCTAACCTCATGAGGGGATCGGAATAGCGCCCTACTTCGACGTTGAACGTCGAAGTAGGGACCGTGTAGACGATCTGCGTCCTGCAACATCGAAATTGCTGGGTCCTCCATGGCGGCCATCAGCTGGGGGGTTGAGAGATGCTCTCTCTCCAGCCCCTGCAGGGCTCTATGGTCACCGTGGGCAGCCCTGGACGTTGCCAGCCCTGGAGGACGTGTAGACGTTATTCATCGAAATAGCCTATTTCGATGTTGCTACATCGAAATAAGCTATTTCGATGTTGGCTTCATGTGTAGACGTAGCCTATGAGAGAAAACAACTCAAACATTCTTGTTGCAGCACTGAAAATTACTTCCCTGGGCTCAGCTTAGAAGTTACAGAGTACAGGGGGAAAAATGAAATCAGAGAGAGTCTGAGGAGGTCCACACAATTTCAAAATAACTATATACTGATTGCGTCTAATTAAACATTTGCTTTCTAGTTACATATCTATATGCTGATTAGAAACAGCCAGGAGACTTAACTGGACTCATTCAAGCATTTTTGGTCTCTCCCTGCTCCACTCACAGACCTGGACAAAAGCCCTCAGACTGCAATTGTTCTCAGTTTAAAATGATTTCTCTACCACCCCCTGCAGACAGCCCTCTGTTAGCCTGTTACATGCTGTCAGTCATGAACTTTTTTAGCAATAATGCACTGCTATTCATCCTCAATCTATCTAATGCACTATAGAACTATGACCAAATATTTTGGAAAATATTTCATTCTTTCCAGGAAATTTATTTCTGTCTCGTTTGTTAGACAGCAGCTTCTCTATTTTCTGTCGATAAAGCTATTGTACTCCTTTTCACTGCTGTCAAACATAGACTCAAATATGATGTTGAATAAAAGGTTGAAAATTTACATTAGTCTGTACTCCAGTACTTACTATCTTCAGTGCTGGAGCAGTGCCAAAACCACAATGCTAGTTGGAGGAATGAATGATCACTTTAAAATGCAATATCTCATGAAATGTAAAGGTTAGTAGAAACTAATACATTGGACCACTGAGAATCCAATAGTTTTCACCAAAGATATTTTCAGATTATTTAAGAGTTTAGGCAATTCTAAAATGACTTTGATTTAAAATGTCACAATTTGGCACATATGTAAATAAGCTACACTGCAGAATTACAAATTAACTGTCCAGTGGGCAGAGAAGGCAGAGGAGTCAGAGAAATCTGGAATTTGTAAACCAGCCATTTTTGTGGTAAAATCTGGACACAGCATTTCCATTGCCCTATAAATTAATCTAAATTGGGAAGCTTTCACAAGAACAAAACAGCCTAATTAAGAAAAAGAAATTACCCTTGAAGACACCATGAAAAAACCAACAATCCCACCCTTCTGTATACCTTTATAGTAAAACAAGTATTAAGGAAAACCTCCAGAAACTTAGACTCAGGGAATCCTGTGGCCCACATAATATATCAAATTAAATGAACCATTACAGCACCAAATGCATCCTGAAAGCCCTTCTAAAATTGTTTAACCAAACCCTCCTATCAGACATTTTCCTGAGATTTTGTTGGATGAACTAATTGTCCCAGCCTGCAAAACTAGATGTGTTCTCAGTACAGAAAATTACAAAGGCCTCTGGATTAGCAGCAGCACCAATGGAAAATCTAGCACTGCTGAACAGGTGAATTATAATAATAATTAAACAAATTCTCAAGAGCAACTATAGATCACACCACAGTAACTCTAAACCTGGAACCAATCCCTGCAACAAACCTCAGTGCCAACTCAGCTCACATATCTACCCCAGTGATATCATCACAGGACCTGACCACATCAACCATGCCATCAGGGGCTCTTTCACCAGCACATTTGCTAATATAATATATGCCATTATGGGCCAGCAATGCCGCAGTGCAATTTACATTGGCCAAACTGGACAGTCTCTACGTAAAAGAATAAATGCATATAAATAAGACATCAGGAACGGTAACATACAAAAACCTGTAGGAGAATACTTCAATCTCCCTGGACACTCAGTAACAGATTTAAAAGTAGCAGTCGTACAAAGAAAAAAAAAACCTCCAAAGAGAAACTACAGAGCTGCAGTTCATTTGTAAATATGACACCATCAACCAGGACTGAACAGAGACTGGAAGTGGATGGCCCCATATAAAAACAGTTTATCCACCCTTGATGTTCACATCTCCACATTTGCTACTGATAATGGGCAACATCCTCCATGACTGAACAGACCTTGTCAACTCTGCCCTCCTCTTGACTGAGACTCCCTTTTTAAACTCTCCTCTGGAATCTCACCACTCATGCATCTGATGAAGTGGGCCTTTGCCCACAAGAGCTTATGCTCCAAAATATCTTTTAGTCTATAAGGTGCCACAGGACATCTTGTTGTTGTTGTTGTTATTATTCTTATTGTTATTATACTATTAATAATAATAATAATAATAATAATAATAATAATAATAATAATAAAACACTCTAGAGCTGAAGATCCCAGACCTCCTTACAAAAGAGGTTAATACCATTATTATTATTTTACAGTTGAGGAAACTGAAGGAAAGGGAAGGGAGGAGATATGCCCAAGCAAATCCACCTACAGAACTGGAAACTGAATGCCAGTCTCCAAAATCCCATTCTAGTGTCCTGGCCATTTTGCCTTCTGCCTCCTTAATAAATGTTATTTAACAACTCAGAAATTGAATATATTTGCCAGTGTCCTGGATTCTAGAAATATTTTTCAATTAATCTGTCATTCAGGCTTGAATCTAATTAGCTATAAAACAAGAGGGAGGAAAGTTATGACATTTAATTCATGCAACAGTCCATCGTGTAGGGTAACAATAAAAACATGCAGACAAATTCTTTCCTGCAAGAAACAGTGATAAAAGAATATCGACCCTTTTCTATATAGAGAATGGTGAACTACCAGCCCTTTAGGAATAGTTGCCAGTCCCAGGTTTTTCAATAACAACTCAGGAATGAGACACCTTTTGTATTCTGATGACATAGTTTTGCAATCACCTACTCCCCAAGTTTGCCAAAGAAAGTACCTCTGCTGCTAGAAATTTACTGAAGTACAAAGGTTCTTTAAGTCAATGTGAAGGGGGGTGGGAAGGAAAATCATATTTCAGAATAATAATCCCTTAAAAAGCCGAGCAGACTCAAATTCTATTACAGAGAAAAGAAGATTGAACACAGTCTAAATTATACTTCAGCCTCAGAATAAACACATCTAGGGCTTTTGATCGACTATGAGAATATTTAAAAGGAAAAGCTCTTTTGGTTTCCTATACCTTAGGAAAACCTACTAGATAAATATAATTTCCCTTTAACTTATGGTTCATGCTATATAGCACTACAAATCATTTTATTTTGAGGGACGTCTGGAACCCAGTTTTAATACCATTTACACAAATTTGATTTTGTCCAATAAAACTTCATGTACACAGAAGCTTCACAGCTGAGTAACTCTGGGTCAGTGCTGCCTCCTAAACTACAAATAAAAGAGACCACTTACATATTTAACTCCTGGTGCCATCTCAAAGTTGCACAAAGCTCTAGTGAATGAAAAATGAAGTCCAACTGGACCCATGATCCACTCCAAATGATCAAATTCCACAGCTTTATCCTCCCAACAGGCAGAACAAACAAAACCAGAACAATTGCTCAGACACTAGGCCAATACCTCTGAAAGTATTGTAGAAGTCACTGAACAAAACAAAAAGAACATGTTTGAACAGTACTGCTTTATGCACAGACCTGTCTCGGCAGTGGACTACAGCCATAAGCCAATGTAAGTGGTATGTGCCCAAATGATCAACTTTACTCTGTGGGTTCTAGTCATTAATGAGCAGAGCCATTCAACAAGGTTTCCAACTGCAAAGTTTGTGCAAGCGCAGTGTTTTTTTTGGGGGGGGCTGGTACTTGCCAGTACTGTGCACTTGCCACCTTAGCAGCCCCCATCACAGGATTGGTTGGGGAGTAGGGTTGGGGGGTTGGCAGAGTACCGGCTCCTCTTTTGTTAAAAAAAAAAAAGCACAGTGCAACGTACAAGGGGAACTTTCTCCAAATTGTCATCAAGATGCTTTGTTTCGTAAACTATGAGCAGCAAGGAGGGTGAATTAACAAAAGAAAAAAGCCCATTTGGGTTAAAAAACATCAGTGCAGAAAACTGCCTTTACTGAAATTCTTGGGATCACAGGATCCCCAACTTCCTTCTCTTCTCTTCTTCTCCTCTAGCAGCCAGGAACTTTTGCTTTTATAGTTCTCCCAAGTTGAAATATGTAGGCCAAGGATTCCAAAAGCCAATAGTGATTTTGGCACGGGGGTAAATTTTAGGGTGTGATTTTTAGAGGGTGTAGGCCTAAAGTCTGGGTATGGAAAGGCCACTTCCAGTAATCTTGCTCTTAGCCCTTTCTTTTCCATGTGACTGGGGATGGAAAGGTGAATCAAGTACTGTATTGAGGTTATTTGATGCTTCTCCACTTGCTTAGTACTATGACATGGCCTCCACATTTGTCATTAATTTCAAGATACCATCTTTCCCTTGCTGCTTTCCTCAGGTCATTCTAGACTTGACTTTCCTGGTAATATTTTATTTTAAGGGTCAACTATCAGTCGATCAATGTGTGTGTGTGAGTAAGAGAGAGCAAGCTATTTTTATTATTACTGTTAGTAAAGTATATAGTAATGCATAATTATGTTGAAGATGATTCATGAAGTGGTCACAGCACAGAATTTTTATAACACATCAGCAGCTACCACAAACGCATTTACTTTACTTTATGGTTGCATATTTCATTGCAAATGGCTTAAATGTTCTCTTAGCCATTGGTAATGAAATTACAAGCCCTTAAAATAAAGTAAATGCATTTGTGGTGGTTGTGGATGTGTTATAAATGTTATGTGCTGCAAATATATTATGAAATTTTTAAGATGTTGCATATTACTGCATACTCTTCAAACCCCTTTTTGTAAATACAGAGATTTTATATTTTGATAGCTTGAAATAAAATGTTACCATTTTTTCTTGCTGACCCTTATTTTTTTCATTTTATTACTGCATCAGCAGTACTTATTTACTCTATTGTGTTAAAAACAATTACTGTGTCCCACAAATGGCTCCTTGACCTACCCATTCATCTTTCACAAACTCTAGATCTATTTTCTCTTTCAACTTCTTCATTTCTACCATTAAAGCAGCCTTTCTACTACCCTAACAATCACTGCTTATCTGTTTGCCTCATGTAATCACAGAGTATACCCATAGATAGCACTGATGACAAAACACCATAGAACTAGGGCTGTCCCAAGGGTGGGAGGTGGCCCAAAGCAAGCCCCGCCCCTCTGTCCTGTTCTGCAGGATCTGCCTCTCCCCTGCACTGCCCCCACTGGGCCAGGGATTACCTGAGGCAGGGCAGCAGGTGGCAGTGAAAGCAGCAGGGAGTCACCTCCCCTCAGCCACCTTCCCTCCCCATACTGGTCACAAGGCAGCAGCGGTGGCCTGCTCTGCTGTGCCACGCCCTCACTGCTTGCTGAGCCCCATTTCTGCGAGGAGGACGTGGTGGAGCTGAGAAGCAGGCTGCCACTGGCGCCACATGGTGAGTTCAGGGAATCTGGGGGAAGGTGATCCCTACTGCTGCAGCTGCTTGTTGCTGCCACCATGCCCTGTGCCAAATAATCCTTGTCTGTCCTGTCCATAGGGTAGCTGGAGAGGCTGCTGTGGGATGCCCAAGAGTACAAGCCTGGAGAGGCCACTCCACCTTGTTCCATGGATGGGAGGGCCCATCATCAAACACCTTTTCAAATGATGTTTCATTTTACATATTTGTTTGTCTCTTTCTGCAAAGCATGTGTGTTGAGGACTTTTTGTGGGAATATGGTGTTAGCTGCTCGTGAGACATTGCCAGCAATAGTGCTTGTTGTGCGTAAGAGTTCCTTTAATCAACATGCACACTGCTGTCAACAATCCCCATGAACATTTCTGTGTTATCTAGTACTATTTGAATTACATAGTTTGTTGTCTAGAAGAGATCTAACCAGCGACTCCCTGTGCTAATTCTGGATTATCGTTTCCTATATAGACATAATATATGGAAATAATACCTTTGTTAACCTACACTAGCAATGATTTTATGAAAATTCATGTTGCACATTGTAGAATCTTATCCCTCATGCTACCCTCGTGGCTCTGAAGGGGCTGGACCTATTGCCCAGATTCCTGATTAATTATGGATCGGGCAGATGGATCCATCTGCAAAATTGGTTAGAGAGCTGGTATGAGATTCTGCCCATGAGTGCTGGAAGAAGAGTATGAGGAGATTATATCGTATGAGCAGTTGAAGGTTGCTAACTACTTACTTGAGAGGCACATAGCAGACTGAGGCTCAGAGCTGGAAGACAGGCAAATCAGAAGCTTAGATGCATGACCATAGGTGGGTGTTATGCTTAAACAAAGCACACAAGATCTGTTATAGAGGAACAGGCAGTACACCACTCTTATTGAGAATACAACAGTAGCATGTGCTTTTCAGTCACTCACACACACACGCACACCACGCACACGGCCCTATCAGATGATGTTGTAGTTACCAGTGCAGAGCCTGGATCAATTTAGTGGCCAGCTATATTGATCACAGATGGGGAGCAGGGCCTCGTTGGTCATTATCCAATGCTCTCCTGGAATTGGTGGCAAGATGAATCCAAAGTCCCATCGCAAAGCACCCTGTTTTTATAATCCTTTTTCTGTTGAAGTCTGCTGTGTCAGTCTATGATTGACGTGTTATCTTTTTGATTCCAATCATTCTCAAAACATCTCTGAAAGGCTCATCCTGTAATCAGTTGTCTTTAAGGGTACCTGCTCCATGCTTTAGAGTCATCAATCTGCCAATCTCATCACTCCTTGACCAGGGGTATGCACTGATGGTCCTTCTCTGATGCTGTTAAGTCTGTCTTCACCCATGCTTCGCCCCTCCTTTCATAACCATCTGGCTCTGCGGATAACCTTCGCACCTTTATCTCAACACAGACATACCACTTTCACGCATAAACAATTTGTACAAGGACTCAGAGGAAAGCAGAGCAAAAGCCATTATAAATCAAACAATTAAGGCTTCAGCCTTCAACATCCTTCTAATCTTATTAACATAGACATAATACTAAAACTCTGTCTGTTTACCTAATTAACTCACTAAAATTTGAAACAAAGAGACGTATATTTAATTAAAGAACTTAACTAATAAAATCAATAAAATGTTAAGTGTGTTAATATGTTACCTGACATTGCTACATTATTAAACCTAAAATTCAAAATATTAAGAGAATAAAAACTCCAACATATCCCCCTTTTTGACCCCTCAAGAATTATTCTTGAGTGGGTCACATCTTATATAATTGTCTCATGGCTATATATTGGGAGTCAATCTGAGCTTGTGGTTGTAATTTAACAAACATTCTTTTTGTCCAGCAACACATACATATCATTTCAATTAGGCAAATATAGGACTCTATTAATGCAATCGTCAATTGGTGAAGCATAAATGACAATATACTTTTAGACATGGCAGACCAGACTGTAAAAACATCATACTTCGGTAAGCTTTAAATTCTTTTTCGGCACCAGCAATTTTAATCATATCTCCATTTGCATGTGTTATTTGAAGAACCCACCTTTTCATATCTTTTTGAGCCTCTTCTAAGAACTGTGTGACTCTTGCTTCTAGGAGCAAATGATCTGCTAATTTCCCCCAATTTAAACTAAGGGAGATGGAGAAATTAACCACAGGGGCAATCATGGTACTCTGGGTCTTCTCTATCTTAGGCAGGTAGCAAGTGTGATTCTTAGCGTATAAGATGCTTGCATTGCATTTACACTCATCTACTGCTGGCTGGATAATGCTGTTATCCTCCCAAAATATTGTTTCCCAGGATCTCATACATACACACTGTCCATTATACATGACATGGGTTATGTTTTCTAGTTCATCCCAGACATATGTGCCTAGTGATATATCCCTACTACATGGTTCTGTGGTGGCAGGCAGGGATAGGCATACCCATTTGTGAGGGTCCCACTCTGTACACTCTTGTGTGTTCAATAATTCTTTTTCTTTCCCAGACCACTGACCCATAATGTGGGGTAACCAGAAACATACCATGGCCAGTTTCGGTAGTGGACTGACTTTCCATAGCTCTGCCTCCAAAAATTATTGGTGGGCCATTTTCACAATAATTTTTCTTAATAACAATTCAGGTTTCTCTTTGCTGGAAACATACTGTATCCATTCATGTTTGTAAGTGTCAAACAAACATATTTCCTGTTGTTGTAATACGAGTTCTAGTACTTTAACATTGCCTGAAATTACCCACAACATTTCATGTTTGAGTGATGACAAACTAACAATTTGCATTTCAGTGCATCCTATAGCTAAGGCTGTCTTATTTTCCAACTCCAGCTGTTCCTTACATGCCAGCTAGCATGGGTCCAAGAGCACCAGACCAGGTGAGAAGCCCGGCTGAAAGCAGACCCAGTAATGAGACCAGGGAGAGCCAAGAGAAGCCATGATAATAACAGTTTCAGAAACAATAGGGTATAAGGCTACATAGGAAGTAGAAAATAACCCAACACACACATACATACCATTATAAAGCCAGGACAATTGTGGGGACATCACATCATTTTCTTTAAAATTCCCACACAAAACAGTTTGTCCAATTGTCCTCCTGTAAAAATAGTTCTATATGGGTAAAAAGAAAGGTGAGGCTGGGTATCTTATTTGCATTGAAGCTTCGCTATGTTGCATCTAGAATCTTTAAATTCAGCAATGTTCCAGCTATGAGCTGTCATGCTCATGGTGTTGGATGAAGCTATAAAAATGGTTTGGGTAGGGGACAGGTTTGATAGTAATGAAAAGGAGAACAGAGAGACAAACCTGGCATGTACTTTTTCTCTCTTTCCTCAGTCACATTCTAAATAGACACAACCCATTAGTAGTTAAAAAGGCTTTCAACCCATGAAGTTGTTGATGGGTTTGGGCTTCTCCTACATCTATGTGAAACCCAAAATATAGATAAGATAATAAGACAGTGACAGGTATGCTTATCCATTAAGAAGATGAAAAAATATACTAATTTTCCTTTGACTTCTTCTTCCTAAACATTTCACAAGTTCAGTACATAGTGGATAGGTATCCATTTCACAAATCATAACGGGCACTAGTTAGTCTAGCTGGCCCAGTTACAGAGGTTAAAAATTGAACGAATAGGTGGAATTAGACATCTTTTCATCCCTGTGGCCAGGTCAGTTAGGAAAAAGGCACATGTGTTCAGCACTAGACACTGGAAAGACTTAATGAACATGCTTAGCTTTACACACACTCAAGGGACCACCAGGGCGATTCTTGCAAAAAACAGAGACCTGAATTTTGTGGACTGCTCACATTGGATCCAAACTTATGAATCTCCCTAACTTGATACAGTGTAGGTACTTAACTGTACGTATGGTGACACTAATGGGACAACTCGCTGTATGTAATGCTAAGCACAAACACTTAGTAAATTTAAGGATGTTCATAAGTCTTTGCAGGATTGCAGCCTTAGGTTTTGATATCCTCAGAACATGGTTTGTCTTTGTGTTTTATATTTTTATGGTTTCTAACATGATGTATTGGAGCCTTTAAGCACTACTGCAATACAATTAATAATGTTATCATGACAGGGATCTTGCACTGCTGGTGGCCATGTATCTCAGTGATGGAATATGTCTTCCTATTGGGCTGTCAACCAGACATCTTTCATGGGCTCTAAGTTCAGTTAAAGAGCCAAATCCTGAATCAGCAGAACTGATGCAGTTCTGCCATGGATAGCAAGAGGCAGGGTCTGTGGCATGCACAGTTCTTTACAGCTCAGTAGGTAGGCTGAGCTGGTAGCAAGAAGAAGGAGGTCCAGACCATTTTTCTCCACAGAAGCAAACTATTAGTTAGTTTAGATAGTACTTGGTCCTGCCATTGGGGCAGGGGGCTGGACTTGATGGCCTCTTGAGGTCCCTTACAGTCCTAGGCTGCGTCTACACGTGCACGCTACTTCGAAGTAGCGGCACCAACTTCGAAATAGCACCCGTCACGTCTACACGCGTCGGGCGCTATTTCGAAGTTAACTTCGACGTTAGGCAGCGAGACGTCGAAGCCGCTAACCTCATGAGGCGATAGGAATAGCGCCCTACTTCGACGTTCAACGTCGAAGTAGGGACAGTGTAGACGATCCGCGTCCCACAACGTCGAAATTGCTGGGTCCTCCATGGCGGCCATCAGCTGGGGGGTTGAGAGATGCTCTCTCTCCAGCCCCTGCGGGGCTCTATGGTCACCGTGGGCAGCAGCCCTTAGCCCAGGGCTTCTGGCTGCTTCTGCGGCAGCTGGGGATCTATGCTGCAGGCACAGGGTCTGCAACCAGTTGTCAGCTCTGTGTATCTTGTGTTGTTTAGTGCAACTGTGTCTGGGAGGGGCCCTTTAAGGGAGCGACTTGCTGTTGAGTCCGCCCTGTGACCCTGTCTGCAGCTGTGCCTGGCATCCCTATTTCGATGTGTGCTACTTTGACGTGTAGACGTTCCCTCGCTGCGCCTATTTCGATGTTGGGCTGAGCAACGTCGAAGTTGAACATCGACGTTGCCGGCCCTGGAGGACGTGTAGATGTTATTCACCGAAATAGCCTATTTCGATGTCGCAACATCGAAATAAGCTATTTCGATGTTGGCTGCACGTGTAGACGTAGCCCTAGTGTTCTATGATTCTATGATTGTATAAGGGGGAAAAGTTACCCCTGTGCAGAAGGCAGTACAAAGCCTGTGCATAACTTAATCACTGACTTGATAATTATCTGGAAGTATCTATATGGGGAAGAGATTTCTGATAAGATAGTTATTTAAATCAGCATAAAAACAAACAAACTCACGATTGGATGCAATGGTATGAAGTTTTATCTAGATAAATTCAGGCTAGGTACAAAGTGCAACTTTTTAACATTGAAAGTAATAAATCATTGGAACAACTTACCAAGGAACATGGTTGATTTTCCATAACTTTCAGTTAACAAATCAGGATTTTATGTCTTTCTAACAGACAAGTTATTGGTCAAACAAGTGATATTACTTAATAAGGTTCTTTGGCTAGTGATCAGAAGTTTATTTTTTAAAATATATGAATCCTAAACTCTCAGAATAAGATGCACAAGTATCACAGTAGTTGCTATTGTCACTCCTAACAACCCATGGGTAAGGATTATTTTCTTTCCAGCCTCTGAACGTATGCCTAGATAGCCTCTGGTGGCAAGTCACCCAGTCCAGGTCAGAGTCCTTGGCTAGAGGGGCTTACATCAGTGCTCTAAAAATAGCTGTTTAAGACAGCACTATGAAGTTGTGGCTTGAGCTGGAACTCTGGCTTTGCAGCCTGGAGAAGGAGGTGGTCTTTAAAACCAATCTCTTTCTAAGCAGTAGATGATCTTATTTTTATATTGATTATGATACAACCTTCTATTTAAGGAAATATCTCATCTACTCAGATGAAACATGAATACATAAATTTGCCCAAATCTGTGGTAATAAACATACTGAGGCTCCTGAGCCGAGCATACAGTTCTCACCAAATGGGTAAAGTAACATTTTGTATGCAATGAGCTTGTGTTGCTGAAAAAGTCAAGTCCTCAAGCTACATCAAATTCTTCTTCAAATCATCCATCTTGTCTCTCTAATACCCTAGGACCAAAATGGCTACAACAGCACTATAAACAACTTCATGATTTTGAGGTGTTTAACATTGGTATCAGAAAATACATCACAAAGTCTTCTGGATTTACTTTTTATTTAAAATAATTGCGTAGATTTGATTTTTGTTACCAATACAATATAGAAAATGTTTTTGGATTTGAAGCTAAAGCATGTTTGTACTTTACTGAGAGGAAAAAAGTAACAGACTATGACAAAATTCTTAATACTAGCTTTTATTCAGAAGGAGGGAGTGTAGAAGGACTCTAAAGACATAATCCCTGTCTGGAAGTTTGTTCAAAACATTGCATTTCAGCAGAATGTCTCATTATCTACCATTTATTTGTTCTCCTGTTATTGATAATTTGCTTTTAAATTGAAAATGCCTCTTTCATAAACCATTTCATCTCCCTGAATGACTAGACAGTTACATTTAAATTCTGTGGTTTTCCATTTGTAAACAGTTACTGTGGAAATGACTAAGATGTTAGTAACCTAGATTTATGACTTCATTGTATTATCACTTAAGGATAAAACAGCCATCATTATTATTTATAGAATGCTTTTGAACATACTCTGTGCTTTACAAAGCTTTACAAATGCCAAGGACTCTGCCCAAAGGAAATTCCTCTGTAACTTAGCCAATAATGTGTGAATATATTACATTTAAATTCTGCAGAATATGTGTGTGTGTGTTATTATATGTAACATTGGACAAGATGGTGGAAATGGTAGAGATGCTGGGATGGTGGAAAGGTCAGTGTAGTTCAGTTTAAGAAGCACTGGAGGGAGTTTGGGTAAAGGAGGGAGTTATGACCTGGCTCAGGGGACTGGGATGGAGAAATGGATGTGGAGTTTGGGAAGGGGCTGTGATCAGGAGGAGTGATGTAATAAGGATTACAGAGTCTGGGAGGTTGTTGTGATCTGGGGCAGGAGTGCCAGGGGTGTCATGCAGGATTTTGGGTTGTGACTGTGAGTAGGGGATTGCAGTGTGTGATGAAGTTGGGTGTGAGGATTTTATTCCCCTGCTTAGGCTGCATGTGTTCCTTTCTGTCCTGTAGAAACCGGAGGTGCGTGCCTCAGGTTCCCTAGGCATAGCATCAATTCATAGTTGGTGATGGGAGTTTCAGTAATGATTTCTCATGTATACTCACTGTCCCTCTTGCCCTTTGTAACCTAGGCAACCAGGTGACATCTTTCTTCCCCAGGAAACAGGACAAAGGAGTAGTTTGGCTGGTTTGAACTGGAACTGGGCAGTTGGGGAGTGAGGCAGTCTTATTTGGCTAGGAAGGAAGGAAAGAGATCCTCTGGGCCCCTATCCCCAAAATGGAATGTACTGACTGCTTTTGGCATCTTTGCTGACAAGTCTGTTCTATGCTGTTAGTCTGTTGACTAATAAACCTTCTGCTCTCACTGCTGAATGAGAGTCATATCAGGCTGCAGGTGGGGTGCAGTGCCTGATGACCTCCACAGTTCCTGACAGGATGCAAGATATGGGAGGGTTTATGGGTACAGGAGTAGGGGTGCAAAGGGTTTGGGTTACATGACGTACGGGTGCAGGAGAGGGGAAGAAGACTCAGGGAAGGAAGGGGGCTGAGGTGCCAGAGACAGGCTCTGGCTGGGAGACACTTATTTTATCAGCTCCTGGACAGCAGCCCAGCTGGATCCTCAGCCAAAGTCCCTTCCTTCCATGCCCCTACATTGGCTGCAAGAGCCATGCATGGCTGACTCTGAACACTGTGAGCCTGGAGGTGGGATGGGCTCTTCACACACTGCTTGTCTTGCAAACAGGCATCTCCCATTGGCGGGAAACTGTCCAACAGGAGCTGCAACATTTTGCTGGGGGGACGGTAGTGTGCAAAGTCTCTCCCCTCCTCCCTGCAGACTGGCAGCTTTCAGAGAGCTGCTCTGAGCAGAGAGCAGGGGCCAGGCAGTCAGGGAGTCTGAGAGAGGCACCTACGGGACAGATTTGGCCTGTGGGACATATTTTGCCCACCCCTGACTTGGATGCATGTTTCATTTAAACATGAGTAGTTAAGTTGGCATCAGTGGGACTTCTCATGGTTAAAGCATGTGCCAAAGTGTTTGTAGAATCGAGGCCATAAACCAGGGGTCAACAATCAGAACAGCAAAAAGCCATTTTTTTCAAATATGGTATTTTAAGAACAGTGCACACACAATGATTGTAACACGATACATGTTTACTGCAGGATGTTCACAAACTTTTTACATATTCTATTTCCTCACACTTTACACGTATGTGTTTGTATCACAATCTTCTGGATTTTCACTCCCAAACCCACTTTAATTATGCCAGTTTTACATGGGGTTTAATTTCAGTTTCTTTCTTAAAATGTGTGTTGCCCTTCAAAGCTGGAATGCTGCAAGCTTCCTTTTCCCCTTCAAAATCCAGGTTTTCTTAGCAACATGATCAAAACACATAGATAGTTTTATATCCCACAATGCACTGCACATATTAAACGGGGAGTTATCCAATATTTTGAGATCACATATCGTTTGCTAGTTACATAGAGTTGTTCATTGCTGGGCTTTTAGATGTTTACTGTTAATCAAAAATAATCAGGAAGTTTTTATTTTGCAATTATACTGTCAGGAGACACAAAGAAGTCCTTAAACAGCCACAGGTTGCAGATCCCTGCCTTAAACTTTCTGGTTCATGGGTCTCCTTCCTTTTCTTTATGATCATGTATTTGCTAGATGTCTTGTACTACCCATCAATAACTCTGGGTTACTACTGTAAAATATTTTTTCAGCACTTTAAAATAAAACAAAGGATGTTTCTCTTTTTGCGCCCACTGAATTCAGCATTTTGAATTGAGTGTGAGCTTTTGGGTACATAAGAAATGCAGGAGCCCCACAGTCCTGATCTGCAACTGGATGCATCAGAAGTCCATAAGGATCTCCACAGGTGCTGGGGTTCACCTGTATAGATCAAGTTACTGTATGATTTTTTAGATAATAAAACTACAACTTGAACGAGCCTTCAGAGGTCATTGAGGCCAGTCCCCTGCCCTCACAGCAGGACTTATCACCATCCCTGGCAGATTTTTTTTTAAATCTATTTGCCTCAGATTGCTAAACGGCCCACTCAAGGATTGAGCTCATAAGCCTGTATTTACCAAACCAATGCGCTATCATTCCCACATTTCACTTATTTGGTAGTATATACACTGTGATCCTGAAAACACAAAGATGAATAGTTTTACAGATGTGAGTAGTCCCACTAAGTTATAAAAATGAGCCTTCAACTCATTATTTTACTACCGCTGCCTGTCTGACAGAAATAAATTAATTATTTCACACCTAGGGAAACTGGGTGAAATGCTTTAAGTCTGCCAGCAGTTTTGCACTTGAGTAAATATATACCCATGACACTAACTTCACAGTTTGCAGGATCAGGCCCATAATTTGGATCTTAAAATAGCACAAGGAACAGGTTATGTACTGCATTGTTTACTAAGGCTCCAATCCTGCAAATAATTAGGCATGTTTTTAATTTCACCTCTCTGAGTAACTACTGAAATCAATGGGACTACTTTACAAGAATAAAGTTATATATAGGCCTTAATGATCGGAAAATTGGATCACAAGTACAGGTTAAACTTCTCTTGTCCAGCACCCTTTGGACCTGACCAATGCCGACTGACAGAATTTGCTGAACCATGGGAGGTCAATATTGTTTAGCAGCATTACAAACTCTTCTACTGCTCACTGGGCTCTTAGAAGACATTTAAGGGTAATTTTGGGTAAACAGCACAGAACTCCAAGAGCCAGGACTCGTGGCTGTAAACTAACTTTATAGGACCATGGCAGACTTGGCCATACTCATGAGGAGTGGTCATCCAGCTAACTAAAATCATGATGGATTATGGATGTTGCTGGACAAGAGAGGTTTATATTTTAGTTCTATTGTGCTCATTTTGCTGCCCAGAGGGGGGAAAAAGGAAGGTTTATTTTTTTAATTAGCTCACAAGTGTACCTTAAAAATGTTATCTATTTTTCATTTTAATCTCTATATTTAAATAAAAATGTGAATTGTCATTATTGTCATCTCTAAACTGTCATAGATGCCTATTATTAAGCCATAATAACACTAATTTGCTAGACTCACACTGTGTGCAACACACAAACATGGGATAATTATCCCAATTAATACCTCACCTATTAAAACTGATAAATCACTTTTTTTTGACAGGTCCTGATGTTGTTTATTTGTCATACTTCCCACAAACTAGCTGCTGTCAGACCTGTTTAACAATAATTCACATAGCCGGGGATGCTGCAACACTTCTTCTCATTAGCTCAGCATTAGAGTTCCTCTAAGATTTGTTTTCCAGGGGAGGGCCAGAGGAAAATAGGCAAAGACACTATTGCCACAGGCATTATTTTAATCAGTGATTTCCTGTCACTGAAGTAATATTATTTGTCAGCCAGGCAGCAGTGACAATCCATGCCTCTTTTTTTTTTTTTTTTTTTTTGCCACTTAAGTCCTGTTTTTAGGTGGGCTTTTTATGCAGCACCCTGGTGCAAAGCCTTTGTGGGAAAAGTTGAATGTCTCTCTGGGGTCATAGGCCACTGCTGTGCCACCGCTTAGGCTAGTTCAGTGTTTCTCAACCTTTTTTATTTATTTTTTTAAATTTTCTAGTTTATAAAGTACCCCCTTGTTTTTAAAAACAAAAAAAAAAGACACAATTTTTTTCTATCATTGCAACAAGTTTGTTTAAACACCTTAATCACAACTGGTTGGGAAGAAATTGCCTATAAAAACTGCCTGTACTTATGACTGTGCAAGAAGGAGCCATAAAAACAAACAAACAAACAAATCAAAACAAAACAGAGGAACGTAACATAAGTCCATGTTTTTTATTCATAAAAAGGTTGACAAACACAGGGTTGAGTTAACAAGAAGTCCTGTGGCACCTTATAGACTAAATATCTGTTAGTCTATAAGGTGCCACAGGACTTCTTATTGTTCTCGCAGATACAGACCAAGGGGGCTACCTCTCTGATGGGTTGAGTTAATGCACCCTCTGGAAGAGCTCTGTACCCCAAGGGTACCCGTACCCCTGGTTGAGAACCACTCCATCCCCCCCCCCCCAAATGGTTTCCCTGAGTGCTCCAAGTAATAGGCTTCTGAGCAGCGGGGAGGGTCCTTCCCCCACGCCCTGCCCGGAGCTCCCGGTGCCGGCGGGGCCACAAGCGGGGTGTCCCGCGGGCTCAGCAGACAGCGGCACGTGCCAGTCCCGCGGTGCGGGCGTGAGGGCGGGGTGCCGGGCAGAGACACCCGCTACCCCCGCGGCTCCGCTCGCGCTTCGGGTAGTGCCCGCTTCCACCAGGCGGGCTTGAAGGTCACCGCGCTCCCTCTCCGGAGCCACTGTGCAGCGCCGGCTCGGGAGCAGCCGCCCCCCGCCCCGCCCAGCAGCACGGTGGCGAACCCGGCATCCCGCCGTCACCTGGCCGGAGTGGCTCCGGGGAAATGCCCCCCGAGGCGAGGCCAGCCCGCCCCGCGCGGGGGGCGGGGGAGGCGCTGCCAGCTCCAGGCTGCCCCGCAGCAGGGGAGGGGGCTTCTCGTCAAGCGCCCGGCTCGTGCACGTGGGGGCGGGGGGGGGAGCGCTGCCTGTCAGCGCCAGGCGCACCTCGCGGGGGAGCGGGGGGGAGGGGGAGCGCCTCGCCACGCGCCGCGCCGGGCTCCGCCGCCGAGCCTGAGGCGCGCGCTGGCGAGCTCGCCGCCCGCTAGCGGAGCCGTGCGCGGGGCGCTCTCCCGGCTGACGGGGACTCCGCGGCGGGGCTCGCTCCGCCAGCGCCGGGCTCGCCCCCTGGACGGGCGCTCTGCCCGCGCGCCGGGGGCTGCAGCCCAGGGACACCAGCGAGCGGGGAGGCGGAGGAGGCGGAGGAAGGCAGCGGGGCTCAGGATGCCCTGGTGAGGGCGGGGCAGAGCCACCGCTTCCCTCACTGCCGGCGCGGGCAAGCTGCCCCCGGCTCGCTGCGCCGCCCGTGCCCCGGGGGGGCGCACTGGTCGCCTCGGACGCAGCGGGAGACACACGGTTCCCTTCAGCCGCCGCCGCCTCTGTATGGTGAGTTGAGCCTCGGGGTGGGACGGGGCGTGGGGGGGGGAGGTTCCAGCTCTCGGGGCGCTGCGAAGCCCCCGCCGGCCCCGGCACCTCGGGGGGGGTGCTTCGCTTTGCGGGGGGCGTGGGGGGGTTGGCTACAAGAAGCCGCCGGGCGTTCTGCCCCTCAGCCTGGCACCTCAGGGCAGCACCTGTGCCACCTACCCCTCCAGCAGCGCCAGCTCTGCCGTGGGCGTCCCAGTGCCGCAACCCATGGCCCGGCTTGGTGTGTGCCCAGAAGAGGCTGCTGAGGTCAAAAGCCAGGTTCCCTTCTCCTCCTGGCCCCACGCCTGCATCTCATGGGCAGTGAGAGCTCCAGCGGCTCCAGCGCTGCGGGGCAGGCGGGGGAGGGGGGGTGTCTGCATTTGACAGTAACTGGGCTGGTAAGTATTTGGTATGGGAAAGTTACTGAAATATGGTTCAGGTAACAAGTTCAGAAAGGTTTTCCCCATGCTGGTGTGTTTGGAGGAGAGGGGGGCACACACATGCTCATGCTGGAGACCTGGGCTGGCTGAGACAAGGCTCATAAATGTGTACTAATGGGAGGAACTCCGTGGAGTTAAGTGGCAGATGAGGAGAGCAAAGCACATCACTGCATAATGTCAGTGAAACACTTTAAAAATAAAGCGGCATATTAACACAGAGCACAGTTCTGAAGGCATCCTCGTGTTTATCTAGCTTCCAGCTGTATTTATGGGAGCTGAGCTGAAGTGGTCTGACTACAGCTCGCTTTTCTTATGAAAAACACAGATGATGGTACAGTGCTTGGATGCTTGAGGCACAGAAATCATAGCAATGAAGGTTCAAAAACTGCACAGATCGTCAAGTTTGCTTTCATAGGAATTGCTGGTTTGAAGTCTGATTCTTTGAAATGATTCAAACTTGTAAGGAGTAAAATATTTCGGGCCAGCCTGCAACTTGTCATTTAACTGGTCCAGTTTATGAAATGAGGCAAAGTATGTCATTAGAATCTTATTAAGAAACAGCCATTTAGCAATGACTGATTTTAACTGTAACAAAAACTGCTGATTCAAGGTAAATTGAGTTATAAAATGTAATAGACACAGAAGGCAATTCCTGAGAGCTGATGACTTTTCTTTTTTTTTTTAAGTCTTGCTGGGTGTACAGCTACAAGTATTGTAGATAGTGAACGTTGTTTGCATAATTCAAGTGTAACGAAGGGTAAACAATTCTTTGTACTCTATTTAAAAGCAAGAAGAAGATTTGTTGCTTCGGTAATAAGTAAATAAATAAATTTTGAAATATGGTGTATGCCTGGAAAGAGTTTGAAAGCATCATGCTTCCTAAATCCATCCTCACATACTAGTTAACTCACAATCTAAATTGCTGCTCTTGTTTTCATAAAATAAATACTGTTTTACAGGTTTGGAAATAAGGGCCATTAAGAGGCTGTGAAAGTGTGTTCCAAATCTTAGGTAGAAATAAACTGAAGGTCATTATTACTGTATATTTCTCTTAAGAAACTACATTTAACTTTAGCAATGTGTATTAGATCACAAAAAGAGAGCCTTGTAATTAGAAATGTGGCAAAGAATTTAGGACAGCTAAAATTATGGTATTTCTAATTTTATTCAGTATTTCTCTTTATTTGGATGGTTTGAAGTACTAATTTCTCAGAAAACACCTTATATTTAGCTTTTTAAAATTACAGTCCATGTCAGATGTCTTGCTGAAGGCAGTGGCTTGTACAGGCTTCAAAGGCAGTCTGAACAAGTTTCCCTTAAATTTATTGATTCATCTAAACACACCAGACAAAGGATTTTGGAATTTTTTTTTAAATGATGATTGTACGTGTGCAAGCTTCATCCTTTTTTAAAAAAAAAAAGAAAAAAATTCAAAACCAAACACTAAATATTTAACTTGTTAGCAGCAGTAAAACTGACAAGTTCTGTGGTCATATTCACAATATGCTGATAATTTTGATAATGCTTGTAACCATGGCACTTGTGGTCACTGGGTTATGGGGACGTTTTTGATTTCAGAAGCAGGCATCCTTAAATACCAAAAATACTTGCAGAAAACAGGTGGCTTTGAGCAGAGAAAATCCACTAATTCTTGGATTCATAATATAGGTGCTTTTAGCAAAGATTGCAAATATAGAAATACAGGGGTACATTCTCAGCTGGTGTGAATGGTTATAGCTCCCCCATTGGACCTATGATAATTCATGTCAGCTGAGCAGCTGCACCACAGTATGCAAATTTAATTTTGTACTTGCATGTACTAGCTCCAACTGGAAAGTAGTAAGGTTACCTCACGGAGTAAGCACTAAAGCGGTGGCTGCTGACCTTGCTTTGACATTCTTCGTGTCTCCACATACTATTAGCCCATATAGTGGCCACTTCTAACCTTTGCTCTGTGCATTCCCCTCTCTTCTGTCCTTTTCTGTTTTTTCTATCTGGTTCGCCCTCTCTGTATTTTTTGTTTGCTGTCTTCCCTCTCTTATTTCCCTCCCCTGGGTCAGGTCCTCCTGCCTCTCCTTCAGCCTTGCAGAGAGTCTTCATTCCCTGTCAGGGCCCACACCACAGATGTTGCCATTGTTGCCAGCCACACATAATACTGCTAACAGAAGCTGCAGGCAGTACTGCAGTGATTATTGCTTTGTAATACCACTTGGGGAGAAGAAGCTGGGAACCTCACTCATCAAAGTTCTTTCTGAGCCAACTTCTCCCCAGGGGAGTTTAGTGCATCCCGTGAATTAGGAGCAATGGACTCAAGGGATTTGGTGCACACATCTTAATGCAAACTCTTTCTTTTGTAGATACTGGGTGTAATTTTCTTAAAATTATAACACGGTAGACACAGATTTATGCTTAAAGTGGCAGACAAGATGACTATCGATTTACAAGTGTCCTTTTGCATCTAAAACAAGCAAACAAGCAACATTTTAAATAAATCAAGAAGATAAAAATTAATTTGCTCAGATCAGCTGATCACTAGAGAAGTTCACACACCACATTTTCAGAAGGTTTGTTGCTGAAGCCTTTTCTTCAAATTAGCTTTAGTGGAAGCCTGGGAGTTCCACAATGTAAATCTGGTGTTGGTAGATAGTTGAGGTGTAGTAGAAGTTATAAAACCAGCTCAAAGAAAGGTAAAAGTGTGTACAGTTTATAATTTTAGATGGAGGTGTATTTTTTAAATACACACTAAATAGATATTTCAAATGGAGTGTGAAATTATGTAAAATTATGTGGCATGCTATAGGTCTGTTTGTGATTTGTATACAACATACATTGATTATTTCTAGTGCATGGTACTTGGCACTTCCTTATTTGGAGAGGAAATAAAGACATATCACCATATATCTTTGAGTTCCGATTGTGGCCAGCAAACACTGGCCTGGCAATAAGTGCATGTGTGATCCACAGAGTTTGGGAACTTACAGTTTAAGGTAGTAGAAGACATCCATTCAGGGACTGGTGCGTAGCTAATGATCCTAATGCAGTGATCCCATACTTCCGAAGGAAGCCTGGTATTTGAGCAGCACTGAAGTCAGAGGGTGAAGTTTGTGGTGATGTTGGCAGCTGGTTGTGCATGTGGATAACTAGGAACACATTCTTGATCTTCCTGTGCAGTCAATTTCATAATTCAAGGCATCAAAGTTGGGTAAATCTACCCCAATGTAATTCCAATAACATCAAACTGGCCCCATTGGTGTATTAGTGTAAACTCTGGTATAGGCTGGACCTCTCTCATCTGGCACCGTTGGAACCTGACTGGTGCTGAATGAGAGAATTTCCTGGACCATGGGAGATCAATATTGTTTAGCACATTACCAACATTTCCACCACTTGCTGGGCTCTTAGAAGACATTTGGGGTAAGTTACAGCTAAATAACAGCATATAAACTGAAAATCAGGACTGGTGGCTCTAAACAAACTTTATGGGACCATGAGAAACTTATCTGCACCCATGAAGCTGACATGCTGGATTACAGATGTTGCTGGATGAGCGAGTTCCAGATTAGAGAGGTTTAACCTGTACTGCAAACACTCTATGTATGGCATTCTCAGCGAAGTTTGGTATCCAACGTGTGAATCGCTTGAAGGATCTAGCCCTTCCTTAGCACAGTTACAAATGTTAATTGTGGTTGCAGCTGAGCTTATGAGGAGGAAATTATTCACATTCATCTAGATGAATCATACATAAAAATAAGGTTTACACAGGATGTAAGTGGAGTATTGGTCTTGTTCGGGCCCTGTGCACAGGTAGATTTCACTCTGTAAGAATCATAGCCCAGGTGAGTTATTCAGGAACCATGACAGGTGGAAAAAATTAGGTTGCCCAAACCAGGATAGGGGACTATAGAAGATCTAAACTCAGAGAAGAAGCTAACAGTAGTTAATTCATTATGATCTAATCTTGAAATGATGCAGCTCATTTTCCAATCCAGTCACAGTGTGTTGCATGGTGACCTCCTCCACTTCCACAAATATGCTGTAGATTGAATTTCATGGTCTGTTTCCTTTTACTCTAAATTTTCTATGCTTTTGCATTCCATGAATCTCCAACCTGTTCTTCCAGATTCTGTTACTGCAGTTAGATCAATGTGTGAAGAAACTTGCTTGAGGAACGTAACTGATCAGTGGGGCTCTAAGGCACTCACCAGGATCTGCCTGTATGGTTCTAGTTGCAAGATCCAGGGCTTAGTCCTGGTTCAGGAAAGAAAGGAATGACTGATTATTATGAAAGGTAGAATACCTTGAAGAGACACATTTGATCATAAAACCATGTTTGTCTAAAAATGTAACAACAGTTAACCATTAATATTACTATCGTTGAATGAAGTGTATCATTGAAAGAATGTTTTTCTTTTTTCATTATATTTACTCACTGTATGTGCAGATAGTTGCTGTGTTCAGTTAGTTGGTTGATGATGTGCTTCTTGTCACAGGATGACAGCACTCCCATGCGGTACTACAAAGAGAGTTGATAAGCATGTTTCTTCCCCATAACTGCAAGATGATGTTTACTAATAGTGTCAGGGAAGCTGAAATTAAAGAGATGGGAGGCAGGTGTATGCACAGTGAGAGAAAAATCAGAGTGTGTGTTAGTATTTTGGGTGCATGTGGCTCGTCTACAGGGGGTCCTTTTCGAAAGGACCCTGCATACTTTGAAATCCCCTTATTCCTATTTGGTCATAGGAATAAGGGGGTTTTGAAGTGTGCGGGTACCTTTCATAAAGGACCCTGTGTAGACAAGTCGTGTGCGATCGAAAGTGGCATTTTCAAAGTGCTGAGGCCACCATTATACTAATGAGGTGCTACATATTCATTGCAGTGCTTCATTAGCATATCCCAAAGTGTCTCGTTAGCATCCCCCTTTCAAAAGGGGGTGCTAGTGTAGACATAACCTATGTGTTAGAAATTTTGCTGACCCCAGTGTTCTGTAACCGAATATTTGGATGTGATCCAGTTTTATGTATATAGAGAGACTTTTTGCAAAGTTAGATGCTAATATAAATAGGGAACCATTTTCTGACAACTTTTGCTCTAGGGTTATTTTGCTCTTCTCTGCTACATTTCTAACCTCTTGATTCTTGATAACACCTCCTGTGACTGGAAGCAGCAGTTTTTCTCCATAGCCGTGAACAGTAAATAACCATGTGGTTGCTCAAACCAACTTGACCTGCCTCTGGCAATAAGACCAGAATAACATTATCTACAGCAGTTACTCTTGGTTTCTTTAGCTGTCTTCATCTTTTGGGATGCAGTAGCTTGTGGAAGAGAAAACATATAGAAAAATGTTAGCCATTTAACAGTGTGAGTCAAGTTTGTACCAAAAAAAAAAAAAAGCAAAAAAACACCCTCCCCCATGCTGGTGCAGGTACCATATGAAATTTAGAATCATTGAATCATAGAATATTAGGGCTGGAAGGGAGGTCATCTACTCCAAAGCAGGATCAACCCGAACTAAGATTCATAATATACTTAATATATGCTCACTTGAAATATATCTATTGATAGTTAAACTTGTGTTGATTTTTTTTAAAGTAGGAATTAATTCAGTGTTCTATTTTAACTGATTTTTTTGCTATTCCAGTTAAGGTAATAGCTGTTGGATATTGACTCCTTCTGGGGACATTTGACCTATAACATCCAAAGTGCTTGGGAGAGGGCTGGATGGTGCAGAACACATGACTGGGAGACATTCAGACTGGGAGTGTTTTGGAGTCACCCTGTCAGTAGAAACCAATGTGGCTAGAAGCCAGAGTGGGCCTGATACGCTGCTGATATGCACCTGGGGTCAGCCTTGGTGGATCAGGACTGCAGCTACAGACAGACACTTGGTATGACCAGCACCTGTTTGTGAGTAACCCAGGTTGGGAACTATAACATCCAGGAACTATCTGATACCCATTGCTGCAGGAAAGAGGGTGACACAGCCCCTCACTGGTCTGGTTGCATCCTGAAATATGGCACAATAACACACAAAAATTTGTATTATTTGTGTAGAATGCATTTTAATTGAACAATAGTCATTATTTCTTTAAATATCCAAAATTCCTTTGAGTTGTTACTTTATTGGATATGTGTTGGATGACTTCATAGCTTATTGGATCAACAATAAAATAAATTCTCTGTGGTTATTTGAGAGCAATGTAGGTTACTCCAGATGATATAGACCAATGAGGTCTACGTAGAAAGCTTTAATCCCCTTTAATTCAACCACTATTAATAAACTCCACTGTCTTCTCTGCTGTCCATTACTAGTACCTTCTAGTTTAACATTCAGCTAAGTCAGGCTCACAGTTCTTTTTCTTACCCTGAATAAACCTACTACTACAACACTTTAGGCAAGACTACTCATTGCAATGCAGGACACATGGGTAGATTTAGCTGTGTTCTGTTATTTGTCACAGTGAATACTCAAATTACAAAATAAATTGGTGGGGATTATATTTAATATTTAAATATTTTGAATAGTTTTCCACTAAAGTGGATATTCACATGTGATGGGGAGCTGAACCTACAACTGTGTAAAAAAGGTTAACCTCAGCAGGAAGCAGGAAACGTGAGTCCCACAAGTGGCCCAAAGTGGTTGTGCCTCGTGCAGTCTATCAGGGTCCAGCAAACTCCCATTAAAGATCTTCAGGGCAGATCAGAGATTACTCAGAAGCCACCTGCTACAAGACAGGCCTCTCAAGGAAGACAAGAGAACACCACTGACCATCACATACAGCCCCCACCTAAGCCCTCTCCAACGCATCATCAGTGATCTGCAACCCATCCTGAACAATGATCTTTCACTCTCAAAGACCTTGGGAGGCAGGCCTGTCCTCACCTACGGACAGCCTGCCAACCTTAAACAAATACTCAACAGCCACTACAAATCACAAACCAGTGGCTCTAGGCCTGGAACCAGCCCCTGCAACTGTCCTTGCTGACAACTCTGCTCACATATCTACACCAGTGACATCATCACAGGACCTAACATCAACCATACCATCAGGGGCTCCTTTACTTGCACATCTACTAATGTAAAATATGCCATCATGTGCCAGGAATGCCCCACTGCAATTTACATTGGTCAAACTGGACAGTCTTTACGCAAAATAATAAATGGACATAAATCAGACATCAGGAATGGTAATGTACAGAAGCCTGTGGGGGAACACTTCAATCTCCCTGGACACTCAGTAGCAGATTTAAGGGTGGCAGTCCTGAAACAAAGAAATTTCAAAAATCAGATAGGGAGAGAAATCTCTGAGCTGCAATTTATTTGCAAATTTGACTCCATTAGCCATGGATTAAACAGAGACTGGGAGTGGCTCGCAACTTACAAAGGCAGTTTCTCTGCTCTGGGTGTGAAGATCTCCCCACTAGACTCTGACAAAGGCTCCCATCCCCCTGTCTGATCTGACTTGTTTTTTCCTCTCTTTATAAGTACTGTTGATGCTGGGCCATTTCCACCTTGCTGAATAGACCTTGTCATCTCTGGCCCTCCCTTTTACTGGGACTCCACTCTTTGACTACCCCTCTGAAGCCAACCCCCCCACTCATGCATCTGATGAGGCGGGTCTTTGCCCACAAAAGCTTATGCTCCAAAGTATCTGTTAGTCTATAAGGTGCCACAAGACTTCTGTTGTTCTACTTACTGCTGGGCATCCAAGGGTGGAGGACTATAGCCCAAGCAGGCTGAAAGAAAAGTAGCACCATGGACAGTTCAATTTCTTGCATGGTGAATGGTAACAGAGAGGTAGTTGTGTTAGTCTGTATTCTTACAGAACAGTACAGCAGTCATCTAGCACTCTAAAGACTAACAAAGACTAATAAAGACTAATAAAATATACCGTTAGTCTTTTAAATGCTATATGGCTGCTTGTTTGTTTACTTCGGTTTCTGCTGAAGATCAGGAGAGCTGGAGACAGATCCTGGCTGACTGCATGGACTGAGCAGCTGAATGCTGTGTGCCGAGGCTGAGATATGTGGTGGAGCCGTGAAGAAGCAGCTCAGGGGATTTGAGCAGCTGTGAAAGGAACTAGCAAGCAGAGTATACACCTGGTCCCTAGCTTATGACCTGAAGTAGTATAGCCTATGACCTGAAGTAGTAGGTTGGCTGGTTTTGGTCCCTCTCACTTGCCAGTAGGGAAAATGGTGGATGGTAGTCAGCTTTGCAGCACTCCCTAGACACCCTAGGAATGCAAGGGTGGAAGGCTTTATGGATGCAAGCCCTAGTGTGGGGAAATTCCTTTCTCCATGCAGTGGGCAAGGGGGAGGCAGCAAAGCTAATTGTGGGACATGTTCAGTGCAGGTACTCTGTAGGGAAGGCACCAAGTAGATGGTACGGTCCTGGCAATGGATTTCCTGGAGGGACCTGGATGGGAAAACAGAGGAACTTGGTAAAATCCTCCTGGGTATGATAAGGTCCTGGCAGGAGGGACCTGGATGGAAAAGAGGAGGAGCTTGCAGAAGCTCCATGAGCAATTAGAGAATTAACAGGGGCTTACCTGCACTGTACACTGTTATTTGCAGTGTAGTCCCAGACATCTAATAATTCGACTCCTGAGCAGATGAAAAAGTGTGGATCCACATCTGATCTACACCCTCGAGTCTCAACTCAATGACTGAGCCACAGTTTGGATTTTACTAGCATCTGCACAGCAAACTATCTGGAGGAGAGAAGAATGGGGAGTGAGCACAGGTGAGTGACGTGGGGCAAGACAGTTCGGGGAAGAGGTGGGCAGGATGGTAGGAGGGAGTCAGAGTAAGGGCAGCATGGGGGCAGAAGCAGCTCCAGTTCCAGCCCCAGCTCCACACAGCTCAGCCCTCCTGCCTCGAACCAGGGCAGCTTGCTGCTTTTCTGGGAGCTCTGCTCATCTCCCCCATGCATGCTCCCAGCTGTGCTAGCTATCAGCACAGAGCAGTGTATAGGGCAGGCCACATGTGCTCCCAAGAGAGATCTGGGGCTGGGGCCTCTATATATCAGTGCTCACCAGGCAAGGTGGGGAGGGGCGAAGACGGGTAGGCAGGGCCAACAAACTTGGATCCTTCTTCAGGGAGATTTAGGAGCTTGTTGCATCCCTTCCCTGCACCAGTGGAGGAATTGGGAGAGCTCTGTGTGGGTATCTGCTCCACTATCTTTGGATAGCTGCAGCTATGCAGGGCTCTAAGAATGATAAAGTTGTGACCTGATGAAATCCTTACCACATTTCTCCTGTTCTTCCAGTTTACCTGGAAAATGAAAATGAGACCCATATTTCATAATGGTGAAAGGAAGAGTAAGATATTTTTCCTTAAAAAAAAAAAGACAGAAATAAAAAAAAAAGACAGAAATACTGAGTGGTACTTCAAACATCTGCTATGTGAAAATCTGTGCTAAAATAAATCAATGTGTGTAGAACTCTATCAAGAAGATATGAATAAATCCAAATTTCTAAAGAGGACTATGCTATAGCATGCCATATTTTTCTCCAAGGAGACCATAAACCTAATTTTTTCCTGTTGAAATGGATGACTGTTTCACCATTTACTGTAGCAGATGGAGGATTAAACTTGATTTTAGGAAGATTTGTTAATGTATTGTTTGATTTCACATGTAAGAATAGATTTTTAGTTGTTTAGGGAATAGTAGTTAAAATGCAAATCAGATTAAAATCCACCTACAATTCATGTACCATATTAGAATCATAGGAAGTTTGTCACAAGCTTTAAAAATATAGTGCTGACCATTGAAATATAAAGCATACCTGGCAAGCCAAAATATGGAATCTGTGAGTTAAGTGGCTAATAAAACTATCTACTTTAGGCCCACAACAACATTACAGGTTTTAAGGATTATCAAAATAAACTGTATTCATTAAGGCTATGTCTACACTAGCACACGACATCGAAGTAGCCTATTTCAAAGTAAGGACATTGAAATAGGCTACTTTGATGCGTATCATCTACACGTCCTCCAGGGCTGGTGCCGTCGACGTTCAGCGTCGAAGTAGCAATGGGGAACATCGAAAGAAGCCACCCTGGAAGGAAATGCAGAGCGTCCACACACACACAAGCACTCCTAGTCGAAATAAGGGGCCAGCAAAGCCCCAAGCCTCTCCCTTAAAGGACCCCTCCCAGAGACACTTGCCCTGCACAGCACGAGATCCACAGAGCCGACAACCGGTTGCGAACCCTGTGCACACACCATGGACCCCCAGCTTCAGTAGCAGCAGCAGCCAGAAGCCCTGGGCTAAGAGCTGCTGCATGTGGCGACCATAGAGCCCCTCAGGGGCTGGACAGAGCATCTCTCAACCCCTCAGCTGATGGCTGCCATGGAGGACCCCGCTATTTCAACATAGCAGGATGTGGATCGTCTACACACGCCCCACTTCGATGTTAAATGTCGAAGTAGGGCACTATTCCCATCTTCAGATAGGAATAACGATTTCGACGTCACTCCGCCTAACGTTGATTTCAACATCGAAATAGCTCACGGTGCGTGTAGATGCTCCGTGTGCTATTTCAACGTTGTGCCAGCTACTTCAAAGTAACTGGCTAGTGTAGATGTACCCTAAGTGTGCATATTTTAACACTGTCACAGAGTTAAAATGATGTATGTTCTTTTTCAGTTGCTTAAGCAAAATGCTTTCACACTAAGGCTGAAATAATTTATTTCAGCAAGAGAAGTTTATCATCAGTCAAAAAAATTTTTAATTGTGATGCAGCTGTCTTAGTAGAAATTGCTAGTTGCAATTTGCAGCAGCTTGTAGCAAACTTGCAGCAGCTTTTTTGTCAATGTCATTCTGAGTTCCTTTTGGGTATTGACAAGGGCACAAGAGGGCCTGAATTTCAGCTAATAAAGTTAATTTTGTATTAAACGAATAGTCATATAATTTGGTCATTTGATTTCCTTTTCAGTTTTACTTGAAAAGATCCCCAAAGTGGTACTAGATGCAGCTGCTGAACTGCCTTTCTCTCTGTTGCATAAATCAACTGGAAACAAAAATAGACTATAAAATCAAAAAAATGATTTGTTTCTTTGTTTTTAATCCTCTTGCCTCTGTTGGGCTCCTCTAATTATATTTTCCATTCCATGTACTGGTGTTACACAGTGGAATGTTTCTTAGAGGTGTGTGAGAAAATTAAGGGCCATCAATGTGAGCTGATCCAATGTCATTTCTGATCTCTCAGTCACCGATATCTATGTGACTGCCATGGAGGTAGCCTGTTGTGGTTTGGAATGGGGTGAGTGTATAGGTGAATAAAACTGAGGGTAGAAATAGTGATTCCTCATGTTGATCAAGGACTGGCTTTGACAGAGGCTAAAGGAAGTCCTTTTTCGCATGTCTTTTCTTGTGCACTAGCTGTTGAAACATCAGGATTTTAGAGGTACATAGTTTGAAACTAGAAGGGTGTCTGGCTCTCTGAGGATATGCCTACATGGCAGCACTATTCCAAAAATAAGCTATTTCAAAATAGCTATTATTTCAGAATAATACATCCACACACAAAATGCATTTTGACATAGCACCTAGTTATAATGAAATAGCATTTCTGGGTCCATAGTGCTATTTCAAAATAGTGCCATTGGAGTCCATTATGGCTTATTTCAAAATAGCACTATGCCAATAGGCTTCTGGAGGGGCTATGGTAATGTGGCACTTTGGAACATGCTAATGAGGTACTGCTATGAATAAGTAGCACCTCATTAGCATAACAGCCACCATGTGCAATTCAAAACTGCCGGTTTCGAAATGCACACCGCCAGTGTAGTGGGGGGACCTTTCAAAACGACCCTCCTGATTTCAAAAGCCCCTTCTTCCCAAAACCAAATGGGAGGAAGGGGCTTTTGAAATCAGGGGGCCATTTCACAAGGTCCCCAGATACATGGGGGGTTGTGCATTTTGAAACCTGGCAGTTTTGAAGTGTGAATGGCAGCCATTACGCTAATGAGGCACTGCATATTCATAGCAGCACCAATTAGCATATTCCAAAGTGCCACATTACCATAGCTCCTCCAAAAGGAGGTTCTAGTGTGGCCACAGCCATAGTACCTATTTTGAAATTGCAGTTTTGAAATAGGTGTTATTCCTCATGAAATGAGGTTTACTGAAATTGCAATAACATATCTGCTATTTCCATTTCATTTTGAAATAACATGGATTGTTTGGACACTGCCAAAATTATTTTGAAATAACTGCTGCTATTTCAAGGTAACTTTTTTGTGTAGACACTGCCCTAGAGGCTGAGAGCATCCCTAATCCTCTTCCACGTTTTGCATATTGTGGCAGATCAGAGGCTGCAGCTGACAAGTGCCTGATGGAGGATGAACATTTTGGGTACTGGATGATCTCCTTTTGTTCCCTCTTCTATGTTCCCCAGGTGCAGTCCTGCAGCTGGGGCTCATCAGTAGTCATTCAGCAACATGTTGCAATCAAGCATCTGTGTCCAGTTAAGGCCTTCAGGCTCTGTATAAAAGGCTTTCCCCAGGCAGCAGGAGGGGGAAAAGTGATGTCCAAAGAGAAGGAGGCTGAAGGTTTGAGAAAAAGGCAGTACAGGACAGAATGAAGCCGAGGGGCACCAGCCACAAGGTGCCAGAGGGAAGTGGTGGGTGAAGAGGCCAAGGGAAAGGTAGCTGTGTGGGGCAGGGGAAAAAGCCCTGCCAGTTCCCTCCTTCCCTAGGGTCTCTGGGTTGGAGTCCAGGGCAGTAGGCAAGACTGGACTCCCCCTATCCTACCCCTGAAGGGCTGCTCAACTTGGGAAAAATCAGGGCAGCTTGAGACCAGTAGAGAGGATCCTACTCCACCCCCTACTTGGACTGGCCTGCGATTTGAGTGGCTCGGTAAAGGGAGACCCTTGCCTTCAGGAAGACCCCGGGCAACAAAAGGGCCTCTGTGACACACAAGGAGCCATCTGGAAGTGCAGGACCCCTAAGTAACTGATGAGGGACTTGTCACAATATACAAATATTTTTTTACAATATAAATTAAATAATTGTCTAAAATGAGCTCCAAGTGCAGAAGCTGAAAGGGAATTCTGAATGACTTACATTTTTGTACCTTTCAGCACATATGGGTCCTTTCTCACATGGGCTGTGTCTACACGTGCCCCAAACTTCGAAATGGCCATGCAAATGGCCATTTTGAAGTTTACTAATGAAGCGCTGAAATGCTTATTCAGCGCTTCATTAGCATGCGGGCGGCAGCGGCGCTTCGAAATTGACGAGCCTTGCCACCGTGCGGCGCGTCCAGACGGGGCTCTTTTCGAAAGGGCCCCGCCTACTTCAAAGTCCCCTTATTCCCATGAGCTCATGGGAATAAGGGGACTTCGAAGAAGGTGGCGTCCTTTCGAAAAGGAGCCCCGTCTGGACGCGCCGCGCGGCGGCAAGGCTCGTCAATTTCGAAGCGCCGCTGCCGCCCGCATGCTAATGAAGCGCTGAATAAGCATTTCAGCGCTTCATTAGTAAACTTCAAAATGGCCATTTGCATGGCCATTTCGAAGTTTGGGGCACGTGTAGACACAGCCATGGTGTTATAGCAGTCAGAAACATGGCAAGTTTTCTGTGCAGTGCCATATACATCTAGAGCTGTGTCTACACGTGCACGCTACTTCAAAGTAGCAGCACTAACTTCGAAATAGCGCCCGTCGCGGCTACACGCGTCGGGCGCTATTTCGAAGTTAACTTCGACGTTAGGCGGTGAGACGTCGAAGTCGCTAACCTCATGAGGGGATCGGAATAGCGCCCTACTTCGACGTTCAACGTCGAAGTAGGGACCGTGTAGACGATCTGCGTCCCGCAACATCGAAATTGGTGGGTCCTCCATGGCGGCCATCAGCTGGGGGGTTGAGAGATGCTCTCTCTCCAGCCCCTGCGGGGCTCTATGGTCACCGTGGGCAGCAGCCCTTAGCCCAGGGCTTCTGGCTGCTGCTGCGGCAGCTGGGGATCCATGCTGCAGGCACAGGGTCTGCAACCAGTTGTCGGCTCTGTGTATCTTGTGTTGTTTCGTGCAACTGTGTCTGGGAGGGGCCCTTTAAGGGATCGGCTTGCTGTTGAGTCTGCCCTGTGACCCTGTTTGCAGCTGTGCCTGGCACCCTTATTTCAATGTGTGCTACTTTGGCGTGTAGACGTACCCTCGCAGCGCCTATTTCGATGTGGTGCCGCGCAACGTCGAAGTTGAACGTTGACGTTGCCAGCCCTGGAGGACGTGTAGACGTTATTCATCGAAATAAGCTATTTCGATGTTGGCTTCACGTGTAGACGTAGCCTAGGAGAGATTAGGAAGCACCTGCAAAGGCAGCATCTGGGAAAAGAGCAATGAAATCCTTGAAATCCTCTTACATACTGGGTAGTATGGCTGAGTAAAGCTTGGGTAATGGTGTGGCTGTTTTTGAAGTGCGTGTGTTCAATCCTGTAAGGGTCTCTTAAATTTTATTTGCTGATTTTTTGGCTTGCTATTTTGTGGATGCCATCTGTTGTGTACAGAGGCTGATGAGCTGCTGTGCTTTATTTATTTATTTATTTATTGGTACCAATGGTCTTCACTATAACTCAATTTCCTGACAACCTGCTGGACCAGTGGATACTTACCTCTGTGGTGTTTTGCACTCTCCTTGTCTGAGTTACTTTAGGGCTCAGTTATCACCTTCTCCCTGTAGTTGATATACCTTTTTAACGGGAAGGAAGAACGAAGAGTTGAGTGGGGAAGGCATTCAGAGCCAGGAAAAGTGGGTTTTGTTGACACACTTCTGTGTTTTAGTTTCTCCATCTGTAAAATAGAAATATTTACCTATTTTTCCAATATGTTGGGAAGCAAAGTTAATAAACATTTGTAAAGTATCCTAAATATACATAGCTTGCTGGTATTCATTTTCAGATATTTAAAAACAGTAGATTACAACAGACAGTATTTTAAAAAATGCAAACAGCAAATGTCTGTGAAAAAGTATCAAGATTATTGCTCCAAGCCCCTCAGTGTCAGTTGCCTGGGATGTATTGTGCTCATATGTGCTGACTTGCCCTCCAGTCAGAGAGGCTCTGCTCCCATTCCACTTCTTCCCTGCCTCCTCCCATAAGCTCGTCACATCCCTGCTCTTCCCTCTCCTTCCTGGAACTTCCTGTATGCTACGAATCAGCTGTTCACAGCACTCCAGAATGCTGCAAAGAGTTGGTAAGTGGGGCCACTAGTGTGAGAAAGGTGCAGGGGAGAGGAAAAAGAGAGGTTGGCAGCGTCATGCTGGGGGACGGGTCCCTGTGGGTGCTCAAGCCCTGAAGCATCCGCCGAGTTGACACTTATGACTGTGCCTCTTGGTGAATTTCAGTACTGTTCTCTTTCCCTCTAGTTTTCTGAACAAGGGCAATTTACATGATCGAGTGAACTAAACAACCATGTGTTCTCATATACATTGCTGAGATCTGAATCAAAGTATTATTCAACATTTAAGTATTACTTGATAGTTTTATATAAAACATTGTTATAGAGAAGCAGGTGGTGGTCTTTACCTTTCACACAACTCAGAAAAAACGCATGTGTTGATGGAAATTATTAAAGCTGTCTATTTTCAATTGATAAAAGGAAACAATTTTTCCAGCAACATAATTAACTTGTGGAAGTTATTGCCACAGTATACCATGGAGGAGAAGTGTCATAGAGTTGTTAGGGGATTGGATTGATATATAGATTAGAACATCTTCAGTGTTATATGAGAGATGAGAAATAAAATTATCAAAAGGGATATGAGGCTCAGAATTAAAGACCAAATTTACCGCTAAATAGCGGTGTGGAAAGAGATTTTCCTTTTGACAAATTATTTCATGATTGTCTCCTATAGAATTTCTTCTATGCTCCTCTGAAGTATGTGCTACTGGTTAGAAAAAGAATACTGAACTAGGTGAACCACTTGCTTTCTCATGTTTTCCATAGCAATTAACATAGTTCGTATCCCTAAATTCTACCTAGTTATCTTCTTTAAACGCCTTTTTCAGAATAGCACAGCAGTTGATTCTCTGATTCTTTTTTTATTTTTGCTTTCAGAAAAGTTAACTGCAAATGTACTTTCCTAATATGATGTTACAGATGACAGTTCATTTGTAAGTGCTCAAGTTAAGGATTGTAGTTATAGTGGTCAACAACACAACATGGCCTCAGTGCATCTATAATTCTCTACTCTTAAATATATGCTGTAGTATATGCATACAGTGTATCTCATATTTCCTCTCTTTTGTGTTCAATTTCTCAAAAATCTTTGCATTAAAATACACATGAGGTGGGAAGTCTTAAACTGTGATTTTCAGAGAACATATTGAGAATACAATGCACATTCTAAGCAATAAATAGAGAAAGAGCATGAAGTAATACAGAATATTACATATTTGGAAAGGGGCCACAGATTGTAGCTGTTGCAGAAACCAGAATACTGAATTTCTGATGTGTTCACATTGAAATGTTGCATTAATAGATTTTTTAAAAGAAGTATTATGGGGCAGGCCTGTTCCTGGTGCAAATTAACAGAAATGTATTGATATTGCTGATTTATACCAGTGAAAGATTCAGGGTGACCAGGTGTCTGGATTTTTGCAGATTTCTTACAAAGGTGCCTATTACCTTGCAACCCTGTCCAGTTTTTTCACACTTGTTATTTGATCACCTAAGAGGATCTAGACCTGTATATTTTCTGTACAGTACGAAATCTATGGCTGAACCAATTTGTATGTGTGTTCTCAATATACATTGCTCAAATAAACACACAAACATACCTATGTAGGCCCAATTCTGCATTGGTTATATGAAAAATAAAAATCTGTACCTTGAAATTGTTGACTGGTACTCTGAAACAATAGTGTTCTGTATAGCTGTGTCTACGCTTGCTTTCCTCTTTTGAAAGAGGTTTGCAAATGAAGGAAATGGAAAATGCAAATGAGGCACTAATTTACATATGTGGTGCCTCATTTGCATATTCTCCTTTTGAAAGAGCTTCTTTCAAAAGGAAAAAAAGCAATGTAGATGGGGCTCTTTAGAAAATAAAACCCAGGTTTGAAAGAACCCTTCTTCCTATTTTTCTTCAGGAAGAAGGGTTCTTTCGAAGATGGGGTGTATTTTCGAAAGAGGCCTGTCTACACTGCTTTTTTTTCTTTTGAAAGAATCTCTTTCAAAAGGAGAATATGCAAATGAGGCACCAGATATATAAATCAGCGCCTCATTTGCATTTTCCATTTCCATCATTTGCATGTCTCTTTTGAAAAAGGAATGCAAGTGTAGACACAGCTTATGAGTTTTACCAGAGTGAAGATAGCAAGAATTGTTCCCACAGACTGTAAAATGGATAAGGTTGAGCATTGCTAGACATGGAAAATAAGAGGAATAAGTCTTAGATTATGACTCGCCCGGTATCATTGAACATTATTACATAGACTAAACAAACAATTCCCTGCAACATCTTAGAGATCACATACTGAGGAAAGGTAGCATTTAGTTTTGCAGGCTGTCAGCAGCTAAAGATGGTATGCATGCTCTAGGGCTTTGCAAGCTTACAGTCTTACTTTTCTTTGTCATGTTCAGGTTGGCATTATGGACAATATTAATTTGCCAAGCCATGGATGCAGATTCTTGCACTAGGCTACACAAAAATACTGATTGTATTAAATCCTTATCTGACAAAATATGTTTATAAAATGCCAGCAGATGTCAGTGTGTCCTTTCATGTTGTTTTTTAAAGTAGTTCATAGTTAAACAACTTGAAAAAGAAAAAAAAAATCTAGTCTGAAGACAGTATATTTTGTAATACTTAAGTATTACTTAAGTAAGGTAATACCAGTTTTCTTAAATACACAACAAAGAAGAGAAATGCTATAGCATTAACTTGAAGCATATGGTTTTTAGTCCTTATTCAGCAGAGCAACTAAAGCAGTGCTTAAGCATGCTCTCAAATGTTCTGCTAAACTGGATCTTACACTGTGAGTACAGTTTTGAATTTTGTAACTGAATTTTTCTTCCATCTTACTTTATTTCACATGCTAGTTTCTATACTAATCAACAAAGTTTGGTACATTCTGGCACATACAGATAATGTGGCATTATTCATTATTCTGTAGTAATAATGTACAATCTTACATGCCACCATTATAGAGAGACTGTTGGTGACGAATCATTCAGATCCATGTCTTGGAAACAGTAATTAAATGCGCTGGATAATTTCGTAGTCACTGTTTATGAAAAACTAATATTATTAATGTTTGCTGGGTTTTTTTCCCTTTTCCCTTGCCGACCACATGCTGGTTGTATATGAGCCAGATGTCATATTTTTAGACTGTGGTAAAATTTGTCATAAATATTTTCCTTTTTATCCTCAAAGTGTAAAATGTTACTCTATGGCAGGAATGGGCAAAGTTGGGGGGTGGGCCCCCTTTGGGGTGTGTGAAATTTTGTAAGAGGGGTACAGCACAATTGGCTGCTGGGTCTCAGGCTCATTAATCTCATTAAAAATGTTGAATATGTACGTGCATTCACATTTATATACTGAAAGTTTTTACATTCTACACACTTATTTTCTTACACATGCCAAAGGTTTTTTATTATATATAAACATAAGCAAAATTCCATTGGTTTAGATAACGTTAGATGGGTTGGGGTGGGAGGGGGGTGGGACTGTTAATTGCAAGGTTGAAAAGTGCAGCCCAACAAAAACTGTCTATAGAAGGAAGCAAAGTTCATTTGAATGTGTCGCTCTTTTAAAATTTTTGTTGTGCTGCTAACATCACGTTTTCCATAGCAACCTTTGCGCACAGATGTAATTGGATCAATTAAATATAAATGCCCATGCCTTATTTTTATTTCAATTTTTTAAATAGTGGATTAATTATACTGGAGAACATCCGTGAAAAGTTGCAAGTCTAATACACTTCCAGTATGCAGAGACTCTCTAAGAGCTGAGTGAACAGATGGAGATTCCACCTTACTCCAAGTATGGTTTATTGTAACCACAGTGGTCAAGAGTCCGGACTGAACCGTTGCTGTACTGCATTAATATTTCAAATAGTATTTGAAGTAGATGCAGTAAAGGCGGGTAATAGAGCCTATCTGGAAATTAACCCATGGCTACATCTACACTGACCCCCCTCCCCCTTTTGAAAAGGGGCATGCAAACATGCTGGGTCAAAATGCAAATGAGGTGCTAATATGACTAGTCAGCACCTCATTTGCATAATGGCAGCCACTCACCGCGTTGAAAGTGCTGCTTTTGAACTGTAAAATAGCCGTGTAGATGGGGCTCCTTGAAAAGGAAGCCCCATTTTCAAAAATGCCCTGCTTCCCACTCACTTTCGAAAACAAGGCTGGTAATATAAGTGTCTAAAACAGGGAGAAATGTTCTAAGTTGTTTTATTATTGCAAATTTGTGGTAATAAGATGATGTAGTTATTGTTCCAGTAGTTTTAAATATAGTCCCAAGCAGAAATTCATTTTTAATCTTCTTCTCCAACCACATTTCCTTTAGTTTTATTAAAGCTCTGTTCATTTAAAGAGTTTGTTTTAAATGAAAGGTCCATTTATTGTGAATTATTCCCTGTTTCTTCTTGTCTCAAGAAGTCTACATGATTTTCAGATAAACTAGAACTGAGCCAGACAAGTTGGGTATGAGCGATATTTTTCTCTGAACATGGAAAGTGTAAGATTATTGACACTGTAGTGTTGGAAATAGAAGTTCCTTCACTTACAAATACATTTTTATTTATCTTTCACTGGGAGCATCATCCAAAAATCCAGTGTCAGAAGTTCTAAAATTAGTCCTAACTATTTTAGTTTAAATTATACATACAAATCTCTTTCAGGAATATATTTTGATTGCATACATCTTGATGCAAAGTGTTTATATTTACATATATTTGTTTTTAAGAGAGTAGAAGGCTGACATAAGTAATTTTTCCCAAAGCAAACACTTTGGTCTTCATAATGAAATGTGAAAAGGGGATTCAAAAATATTTTCATGTGGTATTTTTAAAACAAAATCATATTGAAGATGTTTTCATGTTCAGGAAAATTAATTTTTCTGAAGACAGCACTTCTCCTAATGAGATTTTTTAAAAAACGATTTCAACCTTTTCCCCCTCAAACTAGCATTCTTTTGTGTGCGTCTTACATTTTATGGAGCTGCCATTGCAATTTAAGATTAATGTTGAAATTGAAGTTTATTAGCAGAACAAGTCTTTGTGGTCCTAATATTAGGTATACAGACTGGGGGTTCTGCTCTGAAATTTGGAATTTGGGCTGATAAATTGTAGCTGTATTCTGCATTGTACTGGAAAAAAAACGCCATGTTAAATGAAAAGCTAGGCAGTACTGTGGCAATACAAATTTGTGAACTGAGAATTTTGATCCTCCCTACAATATAATGTGTGTACATATGTACTTGTTTTCCATGACATATAAAATGAGAATCATAAAGAATCAAGGAAAAATAGTGTGAAAGCTGAGGAAATTGTGGTATCATCTATTGTGTTTAACATCTCAGTTAATAGGCACTCTGGCAGATATGACAATTTACTTCAATATCCTTCAAGGACTGTACTGAATTAAGTTTAAGTATCTTTGAAGCCTGTTGTATTATAAATGCAAAAGATATGTATAATTGTGGGCATGGATAATCAACAATGTAGCAAACAAGAATGATCTTTGGGACAGTATGGCTGTGTCTACACGGGAAGCCTCTGTTAACAGATGTCACTGTCAAGAAGGGATTTCCCAGTAGGACCTTCGTGGACAGAATGCACCTACACACAAAAGTGGATCGAAAGACCAATGTGCCAGCTCCTGTTGGTTGGGCCAGTGGGTCATGGGGCAATGGGGTGACCAGCAATGGACCCAAACATTTAGGATGTGCAAGGAGATCTTCTTTGAATTGTGCACCTGGCTTGCCCCTGCCCTCCAATGAGGGGACACCAACTCTGTGGGCTCCAATTTGGCACCAGCTCTGTGGGCTCCAATTACACGAGGAGATCCACCACAGGGGGAGAAGTGATGCTGGTAAGGCACCCCCTGGACTCAGGCTCCACACAGAAGGGAAGTGGGGAGAAGGGAGAAAGGATAGGAGGGGGAGAGGGGCTGAGAGGGGGGAGAGGGGGAAGGGGCTGTAGGGCTCATTGTGGCCCAGGGCACTATCCCACCAGACCCTCATGGGCTTGTCTGGTCTACTCCCCTCACAGGTGGTGCGAGCCATCAATGCCATCCTGCTGTGGAGGCTTGTTCAGATCGGTGATGTGAATGCCATTGTGGCTGGCTTTGAATGTCGTGGTTTCACCAGTTGCTTCAGGGCTCTGGATGGGACCCACATCCTCATCCAGGCCCTGGACCACAGAGCTACACGATATATAAAGATGATGGGTTACCAGTGTGTGGCCAAGCAGGCCCTCGTGGATCACCATGGACAATTTCTCAATGCGAACTTTGGGTGATCAGGCTGGAGCAACAATACCAGGGTGTTCGGAACTCCATCCTGTTACAGAAGATGGAGACAGGCACCTGTGTCCGCCACTGAGAGCTGGCTTTCAGGGACACACAAATGTCTCTGTGCATAGTTGGGGATGTGTCCTACCCACTCCTGCCATGGGTGATGAGGCTATACACCAGGCACCCGAACCGCTCTAAGGAGCTATTCAAGGCCTGGCTGATCCAGACACAGAACCAAGTTCAGCTTGCCTTTGGGTACTTAAAATGAGGGTTCTGGTGCCTCCTGAATCATCTGGATGTGCAGGAGCAGATTGTCCCCCTTATCGTGGCTACTTGTTGCACACTCCAGAATCTGGTGGAGCAGAAGGGGGTGGACTTTTTCCAGGGGTGGTGGCTAGAGGACAAATGCCCTTATGAGCAGCTGGGAGCCACCCCCAGACACCAAGCACATGCACCTGAGGTGCACATCTGGGAGGCCCTGAAGGAAAACCTTACCCCTGGCCCCCATTAACCCTCAATTGAAATGCTCACTGACTGGCTTATGGTGACCACAGTACAAATCACCGATGGCCGCATCAACACCTCTCTCTACCGGAAACCCACGGACTGTTACACTTATCTACATGCCTCCAGCTTCCACTCAGCACACACCACATGATTCTTCATTTATAGTCAAGCCCTTAGATACAATCACATCTGCTCTGATCCTCCTGACAGACTTTGCAGGAAACAGTGTGTACTTACGTAACTGCAGCTATAAGCATGAGAAGTGGCCTAATACAGGAATAATATCACAAGGAGTGAGCTGGAAATGTAGACATCTTCTGGGGCTCTGGGGATACAATAAATGTTTACACATGTCAGAAGAGCAAAGGTCAACAAGCCTATTCCCTTCAGCTCTGATCATTCCTTAATGGTATCATGTTACGGAATACTGGTCCAAGCATACAGTGTCTCTGGAATCATCAATTTGTGAGTGTATTGACTCAGTAGAGAAAAGCTCATTCCAGGGGGAATGGTCATGAAGTCAACGGGAGTCATTCAAGAGTCTAATTAAAGGGCATTCTGTTCTTAAATAGACTTGTTTTGGCTCAAAGGCAGGTAACTATTGCTGTGAAAACAATTTGAAGAGTAGTAACAGAGAGGTAGCCGTGCTAGTCTGTACTCCAACAAAACAATGCAGGAGAAATGTAGCACTTTAAAGACTACCAAAATGATTTATTCAGTGATGAGTTTTCGTGGGACAGACCCTTGGAAATGAAGTTGATCTGAAGAAGTGGGTCTGTCCCATGAAAGCTCATCACTGAATAAATCATTTTGGTAGTCTTTAAAGTGCTACATTTCTGCTGCTTTATTTAATTTGAAGAGTGTTATTTTTCTCTTTAGGTAACAGTTCTTATCTTCTGTAGGTCTGAAAATGGCTCATGCTTCCCACAAAGACAGTAAAGTAAGGGGTGAAAGGATATTTGGTATCTAAAGCACTGTTCTGATCAGGCAGTTTGTAGAATTGTTCAGTGCATTAAGGTGCCACAGCACTCCTCATTCTCTTTACACATAAGAGCTGTGTCTACACTAGCCTCAGAACTTCAAACAGGGCATGATAATAAACCTAATTGAAAGATGCTAATGAGGTACTGCCATGAGTATGCAGAGCCTCATTAGCATAATGGTGACCATGGCACTTCGAAAGTGCCCCTTTCAATCACACGCTGCTCGTCTACACAGGGTTCTTTTCAAAAAGACCCTGCACACTTCAAAATCCCCTTATTCCTATTTGGTTGTTCCTATTTGTTCATAAAAATAAGGGGATTTCGAAGTGTGCAGTATCCTTCTGAAAAGGACCCTGTGTAGATGAGCTACACACGATCGGAAGTGGCACTTTCAAAGTGCCACAGCTACCTTTATGCTAATGAGGCACTGCATATTCACAATAGCACCTCATTAGCATCTTTCAATTAGGTTAATTATCATGCCCCTTTTGAAGTTCTGGGGCTAGTGCAGACATAGCCAAGGAGTAACACAGCCGTCCCTCTAAGCCTCAATACATTGTTACTTGAATTATTGTGAAAGAACTGCCTCATCAAGGTCCTGTGCATCAAAAGTTGCAAGAACTACATATCTGTTAATGATGTATGTGAGGAAACTGTAAAAACAGCAGTGATGGTCTCTAAACCTTGTTGCTCCTCTGTGAAGGTATTTACGTAGCCTCATCAGAATAATATATGAGCACCTACCATTCCTTAAAACATGACTGTGTACTCTCTTCCTTTGTTGTCACCAAGGAACAGATATAAGTGTTTCTTTTTTTTTAAAAAAAAAAAAGGTTTGTTTATTTTATAGTTTAAATGAATGTAAGGGTGCGGCAAGGAAAAGGACACTGTGGGGGTGTTAGCCGGTGGCCGGGTAATGTGTGGTGAGGTGCTCCCCTGGGTCCTAAGCAACCCAGTTTTTTTACTGTTAGAGCAGGCAGCTCCTAGCACTCTCACCCATGGCCAGGCTGTAGTAACCAAACGGTTAAAGTTCTTTTTGTTGTGCCGGCTGTGTTGCAGTGACAAAAGGGTTAACAGCAGTCAGGCTCAGAGCTTAACTAGTTACAAGTTTATTTAAGCTACAGTTATAAGCGTGTGGTTACAAAAGGCTATTGTTTACTTCTTATATGCTAGCAAAGTACAGGTGTTAACAAGTTACGTTACAATCCAATACAAAGATATCTGTTACCATCTAACACAATGATATCTTGACACAATGACATCTAGTTACAGAGCTCTAATTCTTTAGCTGTGCACAAAAAAGTCGGAGACCTAGCATGGGTGTATCTTACCCTCTCTGCGTCTCTCGATACCAGCATAGCCAAGCCGGATCGGTCACTCAATTCCGCAGAAAGATGAATACGAGGTTGGGCATCCCCAGTAGTGGACCTCGGGAGGCAATCACCTGACCCGACCAGCAGGTAGTTGGTGGAATGCACTCAAAGTTAGAGTTCTGCTGGACCCATCTTTTATACCCCTTTGGGTTACATATTCTCTTTCTTATCTAAGGTGCCAGATCACACTGGTCTGTCTTTGTGACGCCAGTTTGTTACAAGGGCATTTCTTACTTAATTTGCACTTGTAAGACAGGAGATAAGCAATTTGAGAGTACAGGACATTCTTTTTGTGTGGGCGGGGCACTTCCCCTTCTGGGATGGTTGTGTGGTCATCATATCCATCAGTGCCAGCTGCGGTGATTTCTTGAGGGCCCCCCCCCGTTGACAGTTTGGCCTGTTAGCCTTCTATCTGTACTTTCTGCTTCTCAGGGTCACGATGGGCTAGCACATCTGGGCCTCAATGAGGGCATCAAAGACTGTGCTGTCAGCAGCCGTTTCCGTGCCCTGTGTGCTCCTCAGTGGTGGTGGGGGGCAGCGAGCAATCTGGCTTGTAAGGGGGAGACTTTGTCTGGCTACAGGGGGGTAAGCTGGTGAAGGTTCTGTCTCCTGCAGTCATGAACCTACCTCACTGGTCATTTCAAGTGGAATGTAGCGGTTAGAGTAAGGTCCTGGTCATGGATGGAAAGAGTGTCTCTCTCAGGCTATATCTATATTACAGCTAATTGTCAACAGAACTTGCTGTCAGAAGATATCTTCCCACAAAACTTCTGTCTACAGATCATGGCCAAATTACCAAGAAGATCATGATCTGCTCCGTCAACAGTGAGCAGCCAGACTGTGTGACCACTCTCTTGACAAAACAGCGACTGGAAGTACTGCAGACAGCACTGCCTGGTGTTCCGGAAGCCCTGTCTGTCGACAGAACTAGAAGGCTCCCCAGAATGTCCAGACTCGCTTTCTGTTGACAGATCTCTGACAGAGGTGTTCTGCTTCATATGGGAGTGGCAGAATGCAGTTGACAAAGGTGCTCCATTCTGTTGATTTACTATTGACAGAATATACCTTTGGAATGTGAATGTTCCCTGGTGTGGTGGGCTCTCCTGCCCCACCTTGCTCCTGAGGACTCCTGCATTACCCTTGGGGCTCCCTAGCCCAGTCAGGCCTCAGCAACCTGGTTCCAGTCAACGGGCCTCACAGCTCCATCAGGTCTCAGCGGCCTACTCCCTGTTCATGGGCCTCACAGCACAGTCAGGTCTCAGCAGCCTAGGTCCTCCCTGCCTTACCCTCACAGGGAGGTGATGGGGGTAGGGGGCTTGGGCCCACCTGCTCCAGCAAGCTCCAGCCCATGGCCCTGATGGTGGTGGGTGGTAGGTCCCAGACACCAGCTCAGCAGGCATCCTCACAGCAACATGCTAAGCTCACTGGGTACCTTCCTGGTTCCCCCACTCTGGGCTACTTCCTACCCTGTTCCTGGCGCGGTCTGCTGTCTCACCTCTGGCCGTGCTTCCTCCATCTGCTCCTGCTGGTGACTCTGGCTGTGGCTTCCAACACTGCTGCTGCTCCTTGGACAGCTGCCATGGCTGCTCCTCAGGTGACTGTGGCTCCCACACTCCAGAGGGAGCTCCTTCACCTCTGCTGGCCAGCCCCAACTGCCAGCCAGCCCCAGCTGCCAGGCTTCCCCAGCCACTATACCTGGTCTATAGCCGGAACATGTCCAGCAGGGCCTCAGGGGTAGGTCTTTTCTATCCAATAGGCCTGTTTCTCACCCCCCTGCTCAGTGTGGGGTTGGAACACCCTGTGACACCCGGCTTTTATTGACAAAACCCTCTAGTATAGACATCGTCTCTGGTTTTGAAAGTAGAGAAAGTAGTTTTGAGTTTAATTCCATTTCAGTAGGGAGACAGTGCAGAATACTGCTCTTGACAGTCTGCGTTGCTGAGGCAAGAAGCTGCTGGAGGTGACTTCTCACTCTCAGAAATTAACACTGGGTTGCTTTCCAAACCCCACCTCTGTGAAAATGTGGTAAGGACAAACTTTTTTGTCCTTCCCCTGCACTAAAAAAAAGGAGGAGGGGGTTTATTTTATATACCTGATCATACTTTTTGTCAATTGGACACCTGCCTCTGTGGAAACAAGAGCATAAATAAGTCTCGCATTTCAGTTGCTGGCTTCATTGAAACTGATTTTGACTTCTTAAAAGAAAATGTATTCTTTACCTTAGACCTTACTTGAGTTGCATGGCTCTGTTTCTTTAGAAATGAGGTTGGTTAAAGCTCCTAGTAGATAGTCAGTATCACCTACTGGCTTGACTATTGAGTGAAGTTGTCAGTTTCCTAACTCTAAACCAAATGTGAGACATCAAATTATTTGAATAAATGCTCATAAATTAGGTTTTATTCTTTTAGTTGTTTTGTTTAAACTATTTTAAAAGCCCATTTTATTCAAGCAATAGCACATTAATTATTGCAGATAGCATATGATTCAGGAGTCTCAGGCTGCACTGCTTTTGCTATCAGCTTTTCAAGACATACAGTTATCTAAAATTTTGTATGTTTTATTGTTTGCTTACATCATGAGCAAAGAATGGTTGTACAACAAAGCAACATATATTGTCGCAAACATGCATGTTTAATCTTTTTATGCTCGCTTATGCTCTTTTCACAACATGATTTCCATAGATTTTACTTTAGTGTATTAGGAATATAACTTATGCCCATTGTGAACTGCAGGTGTCTACTTTTTTCATGGCTCTGTGTCACAGGGGAAGTGGTGTTGTAACTTGTAATTGTACTTTTTCACCTCGTCTTCCGTACATTTATGATACAGTTCTAAAGAAAGGTATGTGTATCATAAGCCTCAATATTTGGAAAGGAACACAATAATTTTTATTTACTTCTTAAAGAGAGCTTGATAAAAGTTTTAAGAGGGTCACATGTAGCAAAACAAAATTTATTTGCAGAGCTCCATGTCTGTCTCACTGAAGAGAAGCTTACATTGTTTCTTTTTCCAGATAGCCAGTTATATGGCTGAGCAGAATTAATGGTTGGTAGGGAAATCCACCTCCATTGGCATTTGATTAAAAACCCCTCAAAAAGTTGTCTCTGAAGGGCACCACTGTTGGAGGTACAGACAGAGGTACTCCTGGTGGAATGTGCACACATGAAATATGTTTGTTGACAAAACTCTGCACTTCCTCCATCAGCGTTCTGTCTCTCAGCTACGAGGCGTAACACTGCTGCCCATGGAGTCTGTCAACAAAAAAAAGCTGTGTGGACTCTCTGGGGGAGGCCTTCTCTCAACAGACAGGGCATCTAGAACAATGGGCAGCCCTGTCTGCTATGCATCTGGGTGCCTGTTTTGTCGAGAGAGCGGCTGGACAGTCTGGCCACTCTGACAGAGCCAAGAGCGCTCCCGATTGGGTTTTGTATGTGGTAGCACTTTGTCAACAGACATTTTGTCGGGAAATCTCTTCCAGCTATAGCTACTGTTGACAGAGCACTGTAGTGAAATGGTAGCCAATCAGAAAACACAGAGGGTACACTATTATATGGAGTTATTAAATTACTGACTAATGAGCCTGAGGGGCAGAGAAATTGAGTGAAAAAGCAATTAAATAGGCACTGACATACTGATGTACTGTACATAAACATTAAATTCATACAATGTTTAGTCTTCATGTTATGCAGTTTAAACCTGCCTGGCCCAGTACTCTCTCTCATCTGGCAGCATTGATAATCCAGCATGATTTTAGTTAGCTGAATGACTGCATATCATGGGTGTGGCCAAGTTTCCCATAGTCCCATAAAGTTTGGCTCTCAGTGTTCTGTGCTGTTATTTAGCTCTAATTTACCTCTATATGTCTTCTTAGAGCCCAGTAAGCAGTGGAAATGTTGATAATGCTGCTAGACACTATTGAGCTGCAATTGTCTGGCAAATTCTCTTGTTTGGCACTGATCAGGACCATCTGCACCATTAAATCCTGGTAAACTTATTTAAAAGCTCATTTAAAGTATTGTTATTGTTGCTTTAATGACCTTTTACTTTATTGTCAACCTTTTAGTAAAAGCATGGCAAGAATTAAATTGGAGCAAAACAAGAGGAATTGAGAAAATTTATTAAACATAGGAGACAAACCATTACAGGCAAAGGGTGAGATGCTGTACAGTTGATGTAGAAATTATACTTTAATAGGGTTAAAGCTTGCCACTGTTCTATGTGTGTACTCTAATTGCCATTTGGCATTTACAGAATCATCAAGGTATCAGTATGGCTATTCTTATGCAAGCCCTATGTGGAGGAAGCTGAGGGTAGGATCCATCCTCAAGGGTCAGGTAAGCTCAATGGTAGGTTTTTGATATGGGTTTGAGAGGAAACCTATTATATAGGCCTCTGCAGCATAACAGATGGACTTTTTTTTAAATTCCCTTTTGATGATGTTGTCTCAGATACGAGGATTCACTGTATGTAACCTACATCCACTTTTTCCACCAGTTCCTTAATACTGAATGATCTTACCTTGTTGTTCAATGGGCAAAGCATGAATCGGAAGGTTGTCTTGCTATAGAACGGTTTTATTTTTAGTGGTTTACTTGGGGTTAACTATGTCAGCACTTTTGACAGGTGACTCTGGTGTGATAAACTGAGGCATTTGAGTAAGGAGACCAATTTCAAAATTATATTAGGGAGTGTGTCAGGGTGTTGGGCAAAGGGTTCCTGATCCAGGCCTCTGTCTTATCTCAGGTCCTCAAAAGAGGAACAAATTAGAGCGGGGTGGAAATGACTTGGTCCTAATTGGAAATTGGAAATAGCTTTCACATAATTAGACATGGGTTGGAGAAAATAGCAGAAATGTGGCACTTAAAAGATTAACAAAATGATTTATTTGGTGATGAGCTTTTATGGGACAGACCCACTTCAGATCACATTTCTGCTGTTTTGTTTTGTTTTTGTTGAAGCACAAACTAACACAGCTACTTCTGTTACTAATCAACATTAATAACTAGTATCTGAGAATTGTTATCCATCCAGTTATGCATCCACCTTATAGTAGCCCCATCTAAGTTGTATTTGCCCAGTTCATTGTTAAGAAGATCACTGGAGACAATATCAAATACCTTACTAAAGTCTAGGTATACCACATCCACTGCTTCTCCCTTATTCACAAGACCTGTTATCCTATCAAAGAAAGCTATCAGATTGGTTTAACATGATTGCTCTTTACAAATCCTTGCTGGCCTTTACCTATCTTCTTTTATTCCAGATGTTTGCAGATAAACTCTTTAATACTTGCTCAGTTATCTTTTCTGGCACAGAAGTTAAACTGACTGGTCTGTAATTTCCCTGGTTGCTGCTATTCCCCTTTTTATAGATGGCATTATGTTTGCCCTTTTCCAGTCTTCTGGAATCTCTCCTGACCTCCAGGACTTTTCAAAGATGATAGCTAAAGGCTCAGATATCTCCTCTATCAGTTCCTTGAATACCCTAGGATGCATTTAATCATGCCCTGATGACTTGCAAACATCTAACTTTTCTAAGTAATTTTTAACGTTCTTTCTTTTTTATCTGCTAAACCTACTCCCTTCCCACTGACATTCACTGTGTCAGGCATTCCTTTATCAGACTTCCTGCTGAAGACTGAAACAAAGACGTCATTAAGCACCTCTGTCATTTCCAAGTTTTCTGATATAGTTTCTTCTTCCTCACTGAGCAGTGGGCTTACCCTATCCTTGGTCTTCCTCTTGTTTCCAATATATTTATAGAATGTCTTCTTGTTACCTTTTATGTCCAGCTAGTTTGAGCTCATTTTGTGCTTCGCTTTTCTAATCTTGCTCTTGCATACCTGTATTGTTTGCCTATATTCATCCTTTGTAATTTGTCTTAGTTTCCACTTTTTTTACTCCTTTTTGTTTTTGAGATCATGGAAGATCTTCTGGTTAAGCCAAGGTGGTCTTTTGCCATATTTTTTATCCTTCTTACACAGCCGAATAACCTACTTATCTTACAAAGCACTGTGTTGGTCATAAGTCGCTTGTCCTATAATCAACTTTCTGAAATATGTTACATTAACCAAAGATGGATTTGCAAACATAGAATGGTCTCAAATTGTTGACAATAAAGAGAGGGAATTCTTGAGCTGAAAACACCAATTTTGGAAATTTTTCCAGGCGTTAACATTGTGTGGTCAGAACATGCTGAAATACACCGCCTGCTAGGGAACAATGAGACACCCCCAGGATGGACAAGGCAGGGAGGTGTGTGAGCGGGGAGGAGACAAAATTCCTTGGGATCAATAAAGGGCAGTAATTTCACATTTTGACATAATATAAGAGGCACAAGAGTTGTTTCAGTAGATGGGGTCCACCTGTCAGACTTAGGTGCTGTCATGTTTTTGGCTGATATAAACAAGGGCATTAGGAGATGTTCGGAAACCCAACTGGGTTTGGGGAGGTGACAGCTAAGCAAGTGGCTGGCATCTCCTGTTAGCAGCTGTCCAATGCAGGTGCCCCAGAGGAAGGGCATACAGTGCTCATGTAAAAGGATTTAAAAAGACATGTTTAGTAAAAGAGAGAAGAAGGGTTAGTTGGGGACCTCTGTGATTGGTATAGCATTATTACAGCCTAACCCTCATATGTGGGGAGTGGGTGGGTGGTAAAGTCTTAGAAATGGATTTGCTGCAGGGGTCTAGATTTAAAAAGAGGGAGAACTGGTAAAGTCCTCTGAGTAGCTGTGGAATAAACATGGGATTACATGCACTGTGTACTTTTATCCACCTGGTAGTCCCAGACGTCTAAAAGTAAAGTTGTGGCCCAATTAAACCCATGTCAAATGTCTCCTGTCCTTCTCCTGGTATAGTCAGACAATACTCCGCTATGCTTTACCAGTGTTCAAGAAATTTGGGCCATTTAGCTGCAAAGAGACGGTGTCTCATGTTGAGCATAACTACCTTAGCATGCTATAGGAACCTTTATCAATCTGATGACTAAAGATATAAATATTACTAAATTCTGAGTGCTATTATTAAATGAACTACTTCAGAGTCTTAGCTTACAAGGTTTTGGTAGCAATAGCATTGTAAGAAATCTAAAAAATGCTGAAGAAGCTCAATATTAAATCAAATCTCCAGTTATCCTGTTGACAGTAATGAGAGTTAGACAACCCATCAATGTTAAATTTGTAACGCTGGCTGGCGGCACACATACTAAGATGTAGGAAATGTTTTTTACTCTAATTTCTGACCTGAATACAGGAAACAATAAAATTGGACACAGATTAAAAAACATGTATGACAATTAATTAAACTAGTATCTTGATATCTTTGCCTTTGGATTCAATGTATATTAATACTGTAAACTTTCTAGGATTTCATAGAGGGAGGGCTTTATTATCTGTAAAGAAATATGCCTATGCACAATTGAATTTTCACTAGAATACGGGGTGTGGAAATAATACGTCAGATGTATTATCATTCATACAGAATAAACATACTTTCTTTATGATGGGTTATGTTAGAAAGTAAATGAGATTTTTAGGTAACAAGATATAAAAGACACGTTCTGTTACTATTAGTTGTGCTTATATTTGTAGTTTGTCTTAACTGTACAAGGTAATTGTTATATTCTACAGTCTGCAGCATATCCCTTTGCAGGCTGTTTTCAAAAAGGAGATAGGTTTCATATTTATATTCCAACAAACAGTATACATATTAAAAGAAAATATACCAAAGTGCTCTTTAGGTTATTTAATACTTTCACAGTTTTAGTGATTTAGAAGTAGGAAATCTGAGACTGGATTACAAACTTGCTGCATGATTCTGCTCTCTGATAAAATAGCAATAAACTAGAGAAAATTGACTGAGAATCTGCAGCTGTTTTATGTTCTGAGCTTTCAGTGCCTAGAACTAAGGCACAGGCAACACCTCTCTTCTGTAGAGGAGTAAGGGCAAGGTGGTGATTCACTAGTTACAGGTTGAACCTCTCTAATCCAGCACTCTCTTGCCCAGCAATATCCATAGTCTGTCAGTTAAGCAGACATCCACTTGTCATGGGTGTGGCCACATTTCCCATGGTCCCATAAAGCTTATTTACAGACACTAGTCCTGGCTCTTAGGCCGTGTCTGCACTGGCACAAAATTTCAAAATGGCCATGCAAATGGCCATTTCAAAGATTACTAATGGGGCACTGAAATGCATATTCAGCACCTCATTAGCATGCCACCGGCCGTGGTTCTTCAAAATTGCTGCATTTCGCTCCCATGCGGATTATCCAGATGGGGGTCTTTTTGAAAGGACCCTGCCAACTTCAAAATCCCTTTCCTATCAGCTGATAGGAATAAGGGGACTTTGAAGTTGTCGGGTCCTTTCGAAAAGGACCCCCACCTGGACGAGCCACACGGGAGCGAAATGTTGCAATTTTGAAGAGCCATGGCCAGCCGCATGCTAATGAGGCACTGAATATGCATTTCAGCACCTCATTAGTAATTTTCAAAATGGCCATTTGCATGGCCATTTTAAAGTTTTGTGCCAGTGTAGATGTAGCCTCGGTGTTTTCTGTGCTGTTACTTAGCTCTAATTTACCCCTAAATGTGTTCTAAGAACCCTGTAATCAGTGGAAGTATTGATAATGCTGCTAGACAATATTGACCTTTTGTGGTGCAGCAAATTCTCTAGTTAGGCACTGTTTAGGTCCCAGTGGTGCTGGCCAAGAGAGGTTCAAACTGTATGGGGCTTTTCTATCTTGTGTTTTTGAGCAGGGGCAGACTAAGGCGTAGGCACTAAAGATCCATGCCTGGGGAACTGTCTTCTGGATTTTTGACAGTACATAATAATTTCAACATAAAAATGTGTGTCTAATCCTTATGGTTGTGTTAAAAGGTTAAAAACCTGACTAGAGTTTAGACAATGGAATGACATTTACCTGAATCTGCAGAGTTCCTGAACCAATAGTTCTAACAAGGATGAACTCCCATATTCATCTATATGGACTGTTAACTACAGACTCACTTTACAGACTATCTTCTCTTGGCAGGGGGGCATTTGAGAGTGGTCAGCACCACTCCAACATGGGGTCTTTGTGAATGAAGGGGAAAGAGCCACAAGACTAGTTTAACAATCAAAGCAGATATATCTCACGTACTAATTACTCACGGGATGGGGGCCAGCGTGTCACCTTATCCTTTGTAGGGTCACTGCTGCCATCTGTCATTGTTCTCCTTGCTTCTGATCATTGCAGGTGCCTCCTCCCAACTAAACATAAGGGCTGAGGTTATTTCATATGGTGAGGCTGCCGTGAGATGTTTGTCATACTATGCTTAGAGCCCCAAATTACCTTAACTTCTCATCAGCCCACCTGGATTATACACCTCTCAGATAATACAGATAACCTAGAGTGAAAGTGTATTATACAATACACACAAATTTCTTTTTGTGCAAGGTCCAATATTCTCTCACACCTCACTCCTGTTATTTTTTAACATGCATGACAATTTGTCTTATTGACAAGAAAGAAATTGTGAAATCTTTGGAAGAAAAACAGTATGTTTCTAGAGTTGGTAGAAAGATGTATGCAATATTGTGGATGTTGAAGCAGATCACTGTTCACAAAGCTAATAAAAACCAAGTCTGGTAGCACACTGCATCTTTTTTCCCCTATGATATTGATTAGCTTCTTTTTTATGTTCACTTTCAGGTACTTTCAATAACTAACCTATATCCATGTTAGAAATGTGCCAGTGCCATCTGGTAATCATTTTTCAGCCAGCCCCATTGTCCAAATAATGTACATTCTGTACCCGACATTGACTTAAGGATCACTTAAAGGGCCTTTTATGTACGTTTAAAATCAAACAGGGAGCCCAGAGACACATAATTACTTGATGCATAGAATAAATAGTATTTGTTATGCAGCAGGTATAAAATTATAATGATTTTCCCTTATGTTTACTGATGAAGGGCATTCTGACTCTCTGGGGGGTTGATTCTCCAAATTTGAGATACAAATGATTGTGTGCTATATTTGCCCACTATATTTGTTGCCTTGGTAACAAACATAGTGTGCTGGAGCTGCACAAAACAGAAGTTTAATTGGCAGATTCGCTCTCTGGACAGTAAACAAACATTGTCTTTATTGAGCAGCGGCAATGTTTTCATATATGTGCACTAAATAATTTTCTGTTGTGTATAATATTCATTTCTTCTTAAATGCCTTTAGTTAGATTCTCTGAAACAGAAGATCTTGTTCCCTTGTCTCTTCAAGCAAATTTAGAATAACTAAATCCCTGGGATCCTCTAGCATCTCATTTCTTCTAAATGCCTGAATATTATTTTTACTTCATATTTGTTTTTTCTATTTTTTAAAAACATTAGTTTGGAGTTGAACCTGAAGAGTATGTAGACTGGATCTCCCTTTTCTACCCAACTAGTATGTCATATTACCTTTTCTACACTGTGTAATTGGACCTACATCTTACTGTTGCAGAGTTTTGAGGCAGCCATATCTAATATTCCTAATACTTACACAGTGCTGTGCAGGAACTTCTTTTTTTTTTTTTTTTTTTTTTGTATTTCCAAGTAAGCCCACTTTCCTATTAGGAGAGGTTAGCAGATACGACAGACTTCAATGCATTCCACTCCTTATACCACTTAGTGGCTCTGCTAAAGCCCGCTCTTCTCCAAAAGCACACCAGGCCCTTGTCCTTATACATGACTGGCAAAGAGGGTAAGTTCGCTGTGGCCTTCTATACCAGTCCAGCACTACTAGTAATGAAATTCAAAAGGCAGTCTTATCTTTTAAAGTCTACTCTGAAGTCTCACATTGTTATGAGGCAATCTGATATGTCTTAGTACACCAAACCTTTGACAAGTATCTTGGCTGTTCCTGGCTCTGATGGACTTCTCTATACAGATCATGTATCTTTAGGGGAACTGAAGACCAAGAGTCTAATCTTAGTGACCCAGAGTCATCTTTCCCAGCAATTTATCTACTGTAAATCTTGTTATTAAAAATGGCTTTATTTCTTCATTGTAAATTGGACTCTGTGGGTGTGTGGGGGAAGGTGTGTACACATACATGTATATATAAAATTAGAATTTGTTTGCTTTAAAATATTGGAAGAGAAGGTAAACAAAAAACAGACCATCACATGAATATTATCAATCACATTATTTGAAGAGAAAGACTTACACAAGTTGAATCTCTCTCATCCAGCACCCCTGGGACCTGACTGGTGCCAGATGGCAGAATTTGCTAGACCATAGGAGGTCAATACATTACCAACACTTTCACTGCTTACCGGGCTCTTAGAAGATATTTTGAGAGAAAATTAGAGCTAAATAACAGCACAGAATACTGAAAGCTGGGACTGGTGGCTATAAACAAACTATGGGACCATGGAGACTTGAGCGCACCCATGACAAGTTGTAATCTAGCTAACTAAAATCATGCCAAATTACAGAATTTGCTGGATGAGAGAGTTCTAGCTTAGAGAGGTTCAACCTGTGTAATGGTTGTCTTCATGCTAAAAACAACAAGCAATCCTGTGTCTCCTTATGCTATAGTTACACTACAGCACTCTGTCAACAGAAGTCACTGTCGGAGAGATTTTCTAACAAAGCTTTAATGTGTCCACACAATAAAAGCAGATTGAAAGAGCGCTTCACTCTGTCGACAGAGCAGATGAACTGCCCGGCTGCTCTCTCGACAAAAGAGGCACCCAAAAGCACAGCAGACAGGATTGCCCATTGTTCTGAATGCCCTGTCTGTCAAGAGAAGGTCCCCCAGAGTGTCCATACAGCTTATTATCGACCAACAGTGTTATGTCTCGTGACTGAGAGGCAGAAAGCTGCTGGCAAAATTGCTGAGTTTTGTCAACAAAATGTCAACAAAACACATTTTGGCTATGTTTACACAAGAAGCCTCTGTTGGCAGAAATCACTGTTGCAAGGGATTTCCTGGCAAAACTTTTGTCGACAGATTGCATCTACACATAAAAGCAGATTGAAAGAGCATTCTGCTCTCTTGATGGAGAGCCGCCAGACTGCTTCTATCTGCAGAATGGCTGTCCAGAAGCTCTGCAAACAGGGCCATCCAGTGAAGCAGAAGCCCTGCCTGTTGACAAAAGGGCCCCAGAGCATCTACATGACTATTTTGTCGACAGAACACTGTCAAGGGAGATGTTATACCTACACTGGGAGAGGTATAAGGCTGCTGGTTGATGTGCTGGTTTTGTCAACAGACTGTCTATAAAGTGCATTTTGCGGGTAGATGCTCTGGAATTTTCCGAACAAAAGCTCTGTTTTGCTGGGAAAAGCCTCTTGCGTAGACATAGCCTTTGTGTATGCATGCACCGCGAATTTTATTGACAAAACTGGGATTTTGTCGGCTAAACTTGCTCATGTAACAGTCGGCTCTGAGACTAACATCCAGCTAATGCAGGAAGGACTGAAGTCAGGAAGGCACAAAGTTCAGCCAGGCAACAAACTGAAGCTTGTGACCTAATAAATGTATTAGTCTCTAAAGCGCCACAGGACTGTTTGTAGTTTTAAAGTTATAGATTAATACAGCTAACCATCTGAAACTGTATGCGTGTTATATTTGCTGAGCCTCCCCTTCCTCTCTCCCTCATCCCTGCCCTCTGCTTCTGCTTTCCCACCAGTATTTCAGAAATGAGGGTCTTTAAATGTATGAGTAGGAGAATTAGCAAAATTATCATCTAAAAATGTTGTATGTATACAACTGAGGGAAAACTTATCCTAAAACCTTCAAGTACCTTAGCAGATGTTTACTTGTACTATTTCCTGTTTTCTTTTCTTGCTGCTGTCAGGAAAAAAAAAAGCATCTATGTATTAATAGTGCAGTTTTCATTCTGTTTTACAGTGACTGATTTTTAACTCTGTGAAAAATTATTGTATGTCATACATTTGAATGTGCATGTTCTAGAAAAGAGGAGAGCTTTGCGTTAAAAAGGAATTACAGACATTTACATCTTTGCCATAGATTTGTCCTTGAAAAAAGCAGGTGTAAGTTGTAATATATCAGAGTAAACAAAACTCAACATGCCTGCTGTTAGTTTCTGCTCCTCATACTCCATTTCCCTTCCTCTTCCACTAATTTTAGAAACACTGATTAGCCTTGATCCTGCTTCCATCAACCATTGACATAAACGATGCTGGATCAGGCCCTTTGTGAGAAGGCATAGACATGATTACTCAATCAGAACTGCACTCCATCTCACCCCTCTCTTCATCTCACTCACTACTAGAAGTTAGGCCACATTAGCTGATGAAAACATAGGCACAGTTGGAATATCAATATGGTGTTGAGGGCACACAGTTAATGAGCCAGTCTCTACTACTTCCAACAGATGGGAGATATACAGGAGAAAGTATTACATTTTCACCATTTACTTTTTTCTCTAATGGAAAATAGACTGAGTTTGCGTGGACAAATTTGATTAGAGATGGGCCTGAACCCAAACACCCATGGTGAGATTTTTTTGCTATGCCGCAAACAACATCAAAGTTCCAGTCCAGGAGAAGGAGGAAGGGAGGATTATGATGTCTTTGAACTGCCTTTGTCTTCCAGTTCCTGGAATGCCATGTGGCCCAGTATAGTTTAGACAGCCTTTGGAATAAGTTGAAGTTAGGGTTAGGCAGGCTTGTGCGGCATGCCCCCTGTGTTAGGACTTGTGAAAGAAACTTTGGAGAGCAATCTTATTGCTGTCTCCTGAAGTGCTGTTGCTGGTTCCTGTCTCCTCCTAACAGCCGTGGCTGTGACTTCTTAGAGAACTGCTCTGGCCTATTTACATAATGCTCTTGGAAGTGTCTCAATTTCATACCTCGGGCTCAGCCACATTATTCGTCATGATTTGTATGATGCGTGCCCCCGATATTACTCTAATAATCCTTCCTGGGCATGTCTGCATTGTAACTGGGTTGTAATGATTCCCAGTGCAGATAGACACACTCATTATAGAATAGTTTCAGTTAACACACTAGGGTGGGCTCATTTGCCCCCAACTTTGAAGGGGGCATGGTAATCAGGGCCACAGGAGATTACTAATGAAGTTCTGCAGTGAATACACAGCGCTTCATTAGGCTAATTTTCCCCAACAGCAACTTCAAGGCATCAAACTGCATGCATGGTGGCACTTCGAAGTTTGACGCCTTGAAGTTGCTGCAGGGGAAGATTAGCCTAATGAAGTGCTGCATATTCACCTCAGGGTTCATTAGTAATCTCCCGTGGCCCTGGTTACCATGCCCCCTTCGAAGTTGGGGGCAAGTGTAGACAAGCCCTAAAAGTAGCAATGTGAACTTTGTGGTAGCAGCAGCATCTCAGACTAGTCTCCTGAACTTAGACCTAAGGGGTTGGACAGGTTAGCCTGAGCTTGTGCCAGTACTTCAATATATTGCTGTTTTTAGCAGTCTTGCTCAAATGAGGTAGTATGAATGTGACTCCCTGCACTGGGAATTACACTTTGCAGCTGTAAGAGTAGAGATAAGATAGTTGGACTGGCATTTGTGACATTTCAAAGGCTGTAGTATTGCACAGCACAAAATAAGCAAGTTGTGTAAGAAGTTTACATGTGCATTCAAACAAGAAATCACTAATTAAATAGTTAAAGGCTATAATATCACAAAATTGGAATGTTAAATGTTATGCTAATCAAAAAAAAGAACTTTTTTCTGATTGTTTTACTCACATTAAGTAGTAATTTACTCAGTGAGTAATCCTGTTAAAATTAGTAGGACGTTTCATCAAGTAAGTTGCAATTCAGCATAAGTGACAGTCTTAGAGTCTGTCTCCAATTTGTCTTTTAAATAAAATTTCTGCAAAAGATTAAACATGAAAATGACTTCTCTAAGTATGGAGAATTATTTTAGGAATCACATTAATGTATGCCTGAAAGATGAAGAAAAGCGTGGGAGAAATTTAGGAAAGAAGTTGCTTGTGTAGACCCAGCTTGTCCTGTGCTGTTCTTAAAACAGGGTTTACAAAAAGTATGGTTTGATGTTCTTTATTAAGGACTGTCTTGTATTCATATTCATGGCAGGTCGTCTTGCTATTTTTGGTTGCTGACCCCTGGTTTAAGATATTCAGGAAGGACAGGCAGGGGAGAAAAGGTTGAGGATTTGCGTAGTACGCAAGAGAACAGTATGATTGGTCACAGTTCCAGTATGAAATGGGAGAAAAGCCTGTTGAGAATGTTTCTTCAGTCAGCTAACCCAGGTTTCCAAATCACAGGCTCTGGCTGTCATGTGGGATTTCAATCAGCCTGATATCCACTGGGTAGGCAATACAGGTATGCACAGACAACCCAGGAAGTTTTCGGATAGTGTTGTGGACAGCGGCCTAGTAGAAGTGCTGGAGGAACCAATGAGGGATGACCCACTGCTCACACACAGGGAAGAATTGGTAGGGAAAGCAGAAGCAGGTGACAACCTGGACAGTGTCACCATGGAATTATCCAATTCAGTACACTGACATAAGGAAGAAAGGAGAGCAGTGGAATGGACTTCGGAAGAGCAGAGTTTCACTCCCACAGGGAACTGAAGCCCACGATCCCATGGGAAGCTAATAGAAGGGGGAAAGGAGTCCAGGAGAGCTGGCTGTATTTTAGAAAAGCCTTATTGAGGGTTTAGGAGCAAACATTCCCAATGTGAATAAAAAATAGCAAATATGGCAGGCAACCTGCATGGCTTGACAGAGAAATCTTCAGTGAACTTAAACACAAAAAGTAAGCTGACAAGAAGTGGAAACAGGGACAGATGGCTAGGGAGGAGTATACAAATATTGTATGAGCATGCAGGGATGTAGTCAGGAGGCCAAAGTACAATTGGAGTTGCAGCTAGCAAGGAATGTGAAGGATAACAAGAAGGGTTTCTACAAGTATGTTAATAACAGGAAGGTCAGGGAAAGCAAGGAACACTTACTGAATGGGGAAGGCAAACTGGTGAGATATGACATGGAAAAACCTGAAGTATTCCATGATTTTTTGCCTTCGTCTTGATAGACAAAGGCAGCTTCTGGTGGCTGCACTGAGGACACAGCAGGGGGATAAGGTGAGCCACCCTTGCTGATGAAATAACAGGTTAAGGACTATTTAGAAAAATCCATACGGCCTTGTGTAATGGATCCAAGGGCAGCGATCAAATTGGCTGAGATTGCAGAGCTTTTGGTCATTATCTTTGAAATGGTGATCAGGGGAGGTCCAAGATGGTTGGAAAAAGGCAGATATAGTGCCCATCTTTTAAAAAAGGAAGAAGGAGACTCTGGAACTACAGACCGGTCAGCCTCACCTCAGTTCCTGGAAAAATCATGGAACAGGTCCTTAAGGAATCAATTTTGACACATTTGAATGAGGAAAGTGATGAGGAAAAGCCATCATGAATTCACCAAGGGCAGATTGTGCCTGACTAACCTGATTACCTCCTGTGATGAGATAAATTGGTCTGTGGATATGGGGAAAGCAGTGGACATAATCTACCTTTACTTTAGTAAAGCTTTTGATGAGGTCTCCTAGGCCATTTCTGCACAGGCCATTTCCTTTGGAAGAGGCATGCTAATACATGGAGCAAAAGATGCTAATGAGGCGCAGATGCAAATTCCAGAGTCGTACTTCTACACGACATTTTGGAGTCTGGAAGAATGATCTTCTGGACTCCAGATCACATGACGTTAAGCTAATGAGGTGGGGGAATTTGCATCTGCACCTCATTAGCATCTTTCGCTCCATGTATTAGCATGCCACTTCTGAAGGAAGTGGCCTGTGTAGAAACAGCCCGAGAGTATTCCAGCAAGTTAAAGAGGTATGGTTTGGCTGAATGGACCAAAAGTTGGATAGAAAGCTGGCTGGATCATCAGGCTTAATGGGTAAGGATCAACAGCTCAATGTCTAGTTGGCAGCTGGTATCAAGTGAAGTGTTCAGCAGCTGGCTGTGGTTCTGGATTTGCTCAGCATTTTCATTTGTGATCTGGGCGTTGGGATGGATTGCACCCTTAGCAAATTTGCAGATGACCATAAATTATGGGGAGAGGTAGATATGCTGGAGGGTAGGGATAGGGTGCAGACAGATCTAGACCAATTGGAGAATTTGGCCAAAACTATTCTGGTGTGGCTCAACAGGGACAAACAAGTGCAGAATCCTTCACTTAGGATGGAAGAATCTCATGCAGTGTTGTAGGCTGGGGCCAACTGCCTAAGCAGTAATTCTGCTGTAAAACAATTTGGGATCCATAGTCCACCTTTGTTGTCAAGAAGTCAAGCAACATATTGGGCTGCATTAGTAGGAGCACTGCCAGTGTCCTGAGGGAAGTGATTATTCCCCTCAATTTGTCACTGGTAAGGCCACATTTGGAGTATTGCATCCAGTTTTGGTCCCTCCATTACAGAAGGGATGTGGACAAATTGGAGAGAGTCCAACAGAGGATAACAAAAATGATTGGAGGACTGAGATTTGTGATTTATGAGGAGATGCTGAGGGAGCTGAGATTATTTAATCTGCAGGAGGGAAGAATGAAGTGGGGTTTAACAGCAACCTTCAACTATGCTGTTCTCAGTGGTAGCAGATGATAGAACAGAGAACAGCGGACTCAGGTTGCAATGGGGAAAGTCTAGGTTGGATTTTTGCATTGGAGTGTGTTGCCTAGTGAGTGGTGTGTAATCTCTAGTCTTACAGGTTTTTAAGAGCAGGCTTGAGAAAGCCTGGACAGAGATGATTTAGTTGGGGTTGGTCATGGTTTGAGCATGGGATTCGACTGGATGACTTCCTGAGGTCTCTTCCAGCCCTCATTTTCTGTGATTCTATAACCTCACCAATTTTTACTATCCTTTATATCATAATTCTTTAATTTGCTAATTTGCATTAACTTAGTCTAAATATTTAAATATTAACAGGGTTTAAAATAATTCACTTTTAATCACTTTACTTACAAAGGCTATGCTTCTGAAGGGACGTTGTAAAATACTCAGGTAATATATTTGTTAAAGTAGCTAATATTGACTGTATTTAACAATGAGGTCAATCCTTTCACATGCTGTTACCTTTTGGAGTGTAATGGGACACATACCATGTCAATTCTTGGATGCTCCCAGAAACCTCCCAGATATTCCTCTAAATGGCAACTTTGTGTGAATTTATTTATATTCCCTTCACTAAGACCAGTACAATCTCGTGCAGCAAGGTATTTTTAGTGTTTCTGGTGTTTCCTACAGGGCCATGGAGGAATGGAATTCACCTTTCCTCCAGATCTGGGAATGTACTGGTCTCAGATAGGTCATCCTCCATTATGTCCCATGTTGTCTTTTATGTCCTTCAGTTGATGGTATTTGGTTCACTGGCTCTCCCACATTGATAAGCTAATTAGCTGCATATTTCCACCCCCCAGTAGCCTTCTCCAGGGGAACTGCTGGGTGTCTAAGTGATTGCGGTGGTGGCTAAAGGGATCCTGCAGCCAGTGTAAATGTGGTAGGCTAGCAGTAAGACAGTGGCTTTCTAGAGATGTTGGTTCAATACTTGGTTCCATCTATGATGTTGAATGAACCTGAAGAAATCACTTTGTGGTTCTAGCTTTGCCATCTTTTCATGGGAGAGGAAAAATCCTTCCTTTGTCCATCTTCTCAAAATTCTCTGCTGTCACCTCTTGGATCCAGCTATTGAACCTGTATATTTCACCCTATCCCTACTTTTTCATTAGTTGTTCCCTGAAATTGCTTGAGCCCTCGGCTCAGCAGCTCTTCCCCTTGCATTGTGGGAGGGTCTTCAGCTGTGGGTGGGTGCACTTTCTGGGATTTCAATGGGATTCCAGCACTTCACCACAGGTGAATAATATAATTCCCATGAGTTGCATACTGTGAGAGACTTGCCTCTCACATTATATGGGAGATATATGGTAAAATTCCTATTACCAAAAGGCACAAAAATAACTTGTAGTATTTCTCAAAATACACTTGTCCACTTAGGAGGTTTACTTATATAATCAATTCCCTTCATTGGCCAAAATAATTACATTTTATTATCTTTGCTGGTTTCTTCAGATTTTATTTCAAACCATCTGGTTTGCAGTGCAGGAGTTCCTAAAGGTTCATATTATAAAAGTTTATTTCCTTGCATATATTTAATTAAAATGTTTTCTTATTGGCTTAATTCCATGATTGCAGTCACCATATCCAATGACATTAATAAAGTAAATGAAGATATACTAAATTCTAATTTGGAAGGATCAGGTGTGGAAAGGACAGCTAACCTGCAACAGTAAAATATAAAATATTAATGATACACTACGGCTACGTCTACACGTGAAGCCTACATCGAAGTAGCCTATTTCGATGTGGCGACATCGAAATAGGCTATTTCGATGAATAGCGTCTACACGTCCTCCAGGGCCGGCAACGTCGATGTTCAACTTCGACGTTGCGCAGCCCAACATTGAAATAGGCGCAGCGAGGGAACGTCTACACGCCAAAGTAGCACACATCGAAATAAGGGAGCCAGGCACAGCTGCAGACAGGGTCACGGGGCGGACTCAACAGCAAGTCGCTCCCTTAAAGGGCCCCTCCCAGACACACTTTCATTAAACAGTGCAAGATACACAGAGCCAACAACTAGTTGCAGACCCTGTATATGCAGCACGGACCCCCAGCTGCAGCAGCAGCAGCCAGAAGCCCTGGGCTAAGGGCTGCTGCCCACGGTGACCACAGAGCCCCGCAAGGGCTGGAGAGAGAGTATCTCTCAACCCCCCAGCTGATGGCCGCCATGGAGGACCCCGCTATTTCGATGTTGCGGGACGCGGATCGTCTACACGTCCCTACTTCGATGTTGAACGTCGAAGTAGGGCGCTATTCCCATCCCCTCATGGGGTTAGCGACTTCGACGTCTCGCCGCCTAACGTCGATTTCAACTTCGAAATAGCGCCCAACACGTGTAGACGTGACGGGCGCTATTTCGAAGTTACTGCCGCTACTTCGAAGTAGCGTGCACGTGTAGACGCAGCTTACGTTTCCCTACCCCCAAATGCTGAGGAATTTGTGTGCTACATGCTACTAATATACTCAGTAGTTGTATGAATGCCGTAGAGTTTGACTCTCAGTGCCAGGCCCACTGCCAGCATGTGGGCCAAGGGGGAAGTTTCACTGGGTCCATTTGAAATGCCACAGTAGTGCTACTCCACCACTCTGTGTGACTGTGGGGGAGCAGTGCCGCAGTACCAGTGGTGCTAAGGGCTGGCTGGCCTTGGCCACACATCTCCCACTGGCATGGAACCAGGCCTCCTCCCACTTTGCCCAGGGCTTGTGGTAGCTATTGGCCCCACTGCACAGTGCTATATGAAGTTTATTTCAATTTATTTATCAGATATGAATAAGCTCTTATCCAGAAATCTTGGTGCATGTTGTAACATATGAAAACTTCAACATCAAAGTTTCAAAGTCAACAAAGAAACTATCCACCTTTCAGCCTTGAACCTCTGTCTACACAGCAGTTTTTTTTTCAAATAATTATTCTAGCATCTACACAATGCAACTGCTTTTTCAAAGTAATATTGAAATAGCACTTAGCTTGTTTCCAAATTGTTAAATCTCGTTACACAAGGATTAGTGCCTCTCTTGAAATAGCTATTTTGAAATAGGTGCTGTTAAGACAGGGAATAGAGCCTATTTTGAAATAAGACATTGTGGCTGCATCTACACTGCCCCTCCCTTTTGGAAGGGGCATGTAAATGCAGGGGATCAAAATTACTAGTGAGGGGCTGATATGGCTATGGAAATACTGTGTAGACGCACGGCCCCTGGGGGCTCTTCCAAAAGGAAGTCCTTCTTCCGGATGCCCCTTCTTCCTGAAAATTCCCAGGGGCCGTGCTTCTCCATGGCATTTTTGAGTCGGGAAGAATGGTCTTCCAGACTCCAAATCACATGACCGTATGCTAATGAGGCTCAGATAATTTGCATCCATACCTCATTAGCATATCTCGGGTCGTGCATTACCATGCCACTTTCGAAGAAAGTGGCCTGTGTAGAAATGGCCTCTGTGTTGAAAGTGCTGCTTTTGAAATGCAAACTAGCCGTGTAAAAAATTAGGAAGAGTCCTGTATACACAGCTGTTCTGCATTTTAAAGGCATCACTTTTGACACAGCAAATGGTTGCCATTATGCAAATGAAACACTGAATATTCATATCAGTGCCTCATTAGCATTTTTGATCTGCTGCATTTACATGCCCCTTCCAAAAAAGGAGGTAGTGTAGCTGCAGCCAGTGTGTCCAATAGCTCTGTTTCGAAGTAGGGTATATTGTGTGTAAGCACCATATCTCAAAATAGCTAAGTGAATTGAGGCAGTACTGTATTTTCAGGGAAGTTTGTTGTCTCCTTTAAGCTTAGCTATGATCTTCAATAAGTATGTTTCTCTGGATCAAGAACATAAGCAATCTGATGTGAAAAGCGTGTGTGTGTGTGTGTGTGCTGCAGATATTTGGAAGATTGATTCAGCATCTTAAGGACTTAGCATTAAAATATTAGTGTCTATTTTTTAAAAAAAAGATACTATTCAGAAAGCTGTAAAATTATCATAAATGAAGCTGGCATTGTGTCAATGACTTTACGCCAGAATCTGCACCTGTTATATTGTGCAAGAAGAGAGAATTTGCATTTTTGCCTTCACTGTGTAATATCAACGTGAATCCTATGGAACAATCAGTAAATATTGAAAGCACAAATTGACACATCAGGAAATTATGCTATATATTTTTACAGGTGCAGTCTTGTAATACAGCTGAATGCTGCTGTAGTTTGAATGACTCAATAACCACTATGTATGGTTGAACAATCAGGAGGAACAGCTTGGAAATTGTTTTTACATATAGGCTGAAATCAAAACACAAAATGTACAAAAAATTGAGTATAAGTCAGTGAGTGAGAGAAGAGCCTGGTAGAGCAGAGGCGAAGAATGTCTTTTTGTCCAATTAGCCCTGCCCCGATTTACCTATAGCCAATGCCAATCCTGGAGGGTGAATAAAAGAAGGGAGACTAGCTCACTTCAAGACTGACCAACAAAGGGGTGGGAGCTGGTTCTGCTGTCCGCAGGACCTGATTCAGAGCTGTGTACTGGGATGGCCGCAGGAGGATGCAGCTTCCAAATCCTCCCCCAGGCTCTAAGGGGGAGAACTCAAAGGAAAAACCCCTCTGAGGAGAGGGAAAGAGGGCTCTTGGGGTCACACCCCAAACAGAAGGGACACACTTTTGTAAGTGGCTGGAAGTCCTACCCCCTGGGGTCTCAGTAATGCAGGACCTAACCAATATGTCACCTAGCCACTGCCTGGGGGACCTTGCTACAAAGACTTTTAGATCCAGATAAATATTTCGTGTAAAATCTTAAAATTTCAATCAAAACTTTTTTAGTAGAATATACAGCCTTCAAAATGTGATATATACTCAGGGTCAAGTTATAAGTCTGAATCCTGGTGAGGTCACTATTGACCATAAGATGCTGCCATCAACAACAATTTGATTTCTTAAGTGAGGTAAGATAAGTCTTAGTTCAGATTCTAACACAGTGCCAGAGAAAATAATACCCACCTAATTGCTATTCACCATCACGACTTGTGGCTTCTACTGAAAGGACACAACTGCTTGAAGACTTCTTTGCAGACTTACTCTAATGCATTTACCACTTCATTTTAGGAAAGAGGTGTATTATCAGGGCATAATGGAGATGTTTGCACCGCTGCTGCTAACACTGCATCTTTTCTATGAATAATCTGACGTCACATTAAATTGCTGTTGATTTGTCACCTTTCATGCAAGCTCTACATTCACTTTAAAAACAACAATTAGCCCCAGTATCCTGGCCAAATTCCAACTCTGCAATTTCATTCCACATACTTAAGATACCCGCTGTAGTCACAAATGGTTGTTATTGTGAAAGATGGTTGTGTGTTTTTGCGTGGTTTTTTTCTTGCTTTTTGTAGCTTCATACTGATGTGAGATCTATTGTAATGCAGTGCTGTAAACACCCTACTCTGGAAAAGCTCACTGAAAATGCCCTCTTTTAACATAATAAAAGATTACTGAAGATCCTTTCCCATACAATATTTGGGGAAGAAAGAGGTTCAGCTAAATTTCCCCTTTCTTAGTGTCAAAATTACTTTTCAAGGCACTGTCTCAAGAGGTGTGTCTAGCAAGTATATGTGTGAGACCAACATTTGTTTTATATAATGAAAAAACAAACTTGGGTCTTTCTGTAAAAATGTAAAACTCAACTCTATTGACCCATGACCATAATCTCCATATTTATTTCCTTAAAAAAATGGAGTGATGGTGATGGAGTGGTACCTTAGCGCATTGATCTTGTGAATTCAGTCCTTGAGGGGGGCCTCTCAAGGTTCCAGAGCAGGTAACATTTAGGAAAAAAGTCTGTCCAGGGTGGTGATAGGTTCTGCTTGTGAGTGCAGGGGACTGGACTCGATGACCTCTTGTGGTCCTTTCGAGTTCTATGAGATATGTATGCATATATTTATGTTTCCAAATGGATATGTTAAGCACAGAGCTTCAGACACAAAAAAAGAAATGGGTTATTCTGGAAATAATATTTAATAAAAAAATGGCATGAAATAAAAACTAGACATGGCAGGAAAAATTACACACAGACAAAATTACATTATTAAACATTTACTTTCCCTGTATTGTTTGCTCAAATGCAGGAAATTCACCTGAAATTGAACCATAGCACCCAAACAACTTTTTGGCAAGTATTAAAAAGCATTTGTAAGAACTGGAAGGGGCTGAGAATTTGTAGTCCCAGATATTTTGAGAAATCTGAAGATTATTGGAACACCTGATTGAAACAGTGTGAAAGAAAAGAAAAAGAGACTACAGTATTAGGAATTTGACAGAACCCACTTCCTCACACAACTATAGCAGTAAACTGATGCTTCCAGGATGCCTTATGATCTATGGATGACTCAACTGAATGTGGCAGATGTGTTACACTTATGATCTACATGACCTCTTACTAATGAAGGATTATGAGAAGGAGGAGGAGTTCTGCATTTTGTTTTCCTGTGTTCAAACATGAAGGCAAATGATCGTTATCAAAAAACTGAAAGTGGTCTAGAATCAGCATGACTACCACTCCTAATTATACACCTATCTCACACAGCTGAAAGAGACCTTTAGAGGTCATCAAGTCCAATCTACTGTACTCACAGCAGGAGCCATCACCCTCCCTGACAGGTTTTTTTTAATTCTGTTTGCCCTAAATCCTTAAATGGCCTGCTGAAGAATTAAACTCATGGTTCTGGGTTTAGCAGGCTAAGGTTGGAACCACTGGGCTATTCCATCCTGCTAGAACCTTCCTGTAAACTTCAGGAAGGCAGTTTATTGATTGCTTGTTTCAGCATGGATAAACTGGTTTACAATTTCTTGTGTAAACGGTGGTCTGGAGTAAGCTGAAAATGTTCCTGCTTTTTGGAGTGGACTACAGAGACTTTGAACGTTTCTTTAAATTTTAAGGTATCAATTGGGGGCTAATGTTAACACAGTCCTTCCAACTTTCAGTGATAAAATCATAAGTCAGGCACTGAAAAAATCCATGAAATTGATTTTAAAAATCTGATTTTTTGCAAGTTGAGATTATTTTTATTTTTGTTTTTGAATGAACTCAGTTCATATTTTCAAACTTCTTTCCTCAACCAGGAGGGCTTTAATTTGCTAATTTGCCTTTTTTTTTTAAAGGGAAGCTGAGAATCTTATGTAATCTCTTGATTAAAACAGGAGAGGCTTTGAGGAAATCATAGGACTTCCATAAAATTGCAAGAGTTGTTTAACTCTGTTTAGCAAAGAAAAATATTTGCTGTTGTAAGAAGGCCTTGTTTCACCTTTTCCTGATTTTTAGAGTACTGTGTCAGCCATATCCTCTCTTGAAAAAAGCTTTGAAATAAGTGTATACCCACTCAATCAAATGACATACTCCAGCTGTAGTCAGACAGTTCATATGGTAACCAGAGCATTTAGGCTACGTCTATGCTACTAAATAGATTCGATTTTATTAAATTCGGTTTTACAATGCTGGGTTTTATAAATTCTGTTTTGAGTATCATCACTTCCCATAAAGTCCAAACAAAGCTGAGTTAGTGCTGCCACTGTAGAGTGGCCAAACATTGACTGTTGTAGCAGTGAATTGTGGGAACCTATCCCACAGTTCCCTCACCCCCCATTCTGTACCCTCTGCCTGGGCCCTGGTGCACCCTCCACTGGACTCTGCTGCACCCCCGCCCCTGGTAGTACTCACCCTGCTGCCTGGTTACTCGGTCCCCACAGCTTGTGGGGGGAAGCCAGGAAACTGACCAGCACTGCTGCACCTGGCTCGGTGGAGTCAGGAGCCAGGCACAGCCGGGAGCCAGGTGTTGCGCTACTCAGTTTCCTGGCTCCTGTGAGTGGCGGACAGCCAGGAGCCAGGTGCAGCAGTGCCTGCAATTTCTCAGCTCCCCACCACTTCCAGGAGCTGGGAAATTGACCAGAGCTACTGCACTGGTCAGTTTCCTAGTTCCCACGAGTGGCAGACAGCCGAGAGCCAGATGTGGCAGTGCCCACAGTTTCTTGGCTCCCCACCATTAACAGGAAACAAGAAACTGACCAGGGCTGCTGGGCTGATCAGTTTCCTGGCTGCCATGAGTGGCGGGCAGCTGGGAGCCAGATGCAACAGTGCCATTCAGCCTCTGGAGGCTAATGAATTTGATTCAAAGACATGGTGCTTCCACACTAGCCTTCATTTGAACTGTTAAATTTCAGCCTAAATCTACATGCATCTGGTTCTGATGGTATTATGCTATCAATATTTGTGTTCCCTAAATTGAGCTAATAGTATATACAGTGAAGACAGTCACTTGGTACATTCAAGGTAACTGCCTTAAATTCAAATTTATCCTGTAGTGTAGACGTAGCCTTAAATTCCACTCCATGTTTTTGTCCTTACTCCTGCTTTTTAACTTGGTATAAGGTCTGCCTTACCTTTCTGCACTTAGATCTGGGCAGTTTCAATACTACAGGGATAGTTCCAGGCTGCTTGTACATTTCAAAATGAAATATTTAGAAATACGATCAGAATGGCTTTTTCGTACACGGGCATGGTGTCTATCCTGGATAACATATAGCAAATTAATGGAGTAACATCAGTTGTTTCCAGGTGCTTGTATCTACACACAGCCATATCTTTACCATTTCAAACTGCCAGTCAGGGTGACCGAATGTCTCAATTTTGTAGAGACAGTTCTGATATTCAGGGCTTTGTCTTACATGGGCACCAACTACCTGTCATCCTCATTCTGATTTTTCATACTTGCTAACTGGTCATCATTCCTTTTCCAGATGAAGAATATTAAAATTTTCAAAAGTCCAACTGTGTTACATTGTCTGTTAAGCCACCTTTGTGCTGATTTTTGATACAATTTCAATAACTGAGTTTGAATTTGCTCCCTGAGTCTTGTAAGTACGTTTTCCGTTTACTTCACTTATTAAACCCATAGTCCATCAGCATTGTTACTCCAACCCTCCCACCCCCAGCAATAATTGTTTTATTCATAATAATCTATTCTGATTCTAAACTCTGAATGATAATCCTTTTTCCTGGCCCTGGTAAGAGCTTTCAAAACTCCACTATAATGCAATTGTTTATTGTTGTCTTGATTTGTGCATGTGCATTTGAGAGAGAGAGAGAGAGAGAGAGAGAGATGGATTCACTTTTTTATAGCTTTTACAGGCTTCTTGACCTCTACATTTCAAGACCCAGGAGAACATTACTTACACTAAACAGCTATTATTTTTTCTAGTACTTTCCCTCTCACCTGTTTGCTTCCTCACTAACTCCTGCCTCAGTGCTCTCTTTCTTTCTCTGTCACGCATGCATACACACACATTCCTGTTTCTTCTTTCAAGCTGCATCTTATGCCCAGAGCTCCCTTATTGCATTAGCTTTTAGATTGCCAGTTAAGTTTAAAGTAGTAGCAGTTAGGTACTTGAGCTGCACCTTTTATTTGCTAAGGAGTCATTGACAACTAATGTGCACAGAACTCCATTATGCCATTATTTATTGCAAAGTCACTTTTCAGACCAGATCTAAAATTGAAGGAATAAGTTAGGTTTGTGGAAATTATAGTACTGGTAGTGGCGTATGACAAGGAATGAAGCCAACTTGACTCTCAGAAACTACCTTGAATTTGTGTCAGCTGGGAGATAACAATACATTTAGTAGTAACTGAACAGTTTTGAGCTGGAAGGAGTGAAACAAACATGGAATCTGACATTGCTAATTTCATTAAGACTCTTAAGGAGAAGAACTACATTTTAAGTATAGGGGAAAATGAATAAGATGACAAGCAGTCAAAAAAGCAAATAGAATGTTAAGAATAATTTAAAAAAGGGATAGAAAATAAAACAGAGAATTTCTTATTGCCTCAGTATAAATCAGTGGTACACCCACATCCTGAATACTGCATACAGATCTCAAAAAGGATATATTGGCATTGGAAAATGTTCATAAAAGGGCAACAAAATGATTAGGGGTTTGGAACAGGTGCTATATGAATAGTGACATTTCAGATTAGAAAAAAGGAGACTAAGGGAGTATATAATAAAGGTTTACAGAATCATTACAGACATGGAAAAAGTGAAAAAGGAAATAAGTAAATAATTTGTTCCCATAATGTTACAATTAGGAGTCACAACATGAAATTAATAGTTAGCAGTTAACAAAAGGACGTTTTTCTTCATGTAGTTCACAATAGGCCTGTGGAACTCCTTGCCAGAGGATGTTGTGAAGACCAGGACTTTAACAGGGTTCAAAAAAGAACTAAATAAATTAATGGAGTTTAGGTTGATCAATGGGTATTAGCCAGGATGGGCAAGAATTGCGTTCTTAGCCTCTGTTTGTCAGAGGCTGGAAATGGATGACAGAAGAGGGATCACTCAATGACTATCTATTCTGTTCACTCCTTCTGGGGCAGCTGGTATTGGCCTCTGTCAGAAGACAGGATAAAGGGCTAGATGGAACCTTTGTTTGACCTTGCATGGTTGTTCTTATGTTCAACAGAAATCCTCAATCCATAAATTAACTTTTGAGTTGCAGGTAGAAACCTGCATAGAAGAGTTCAAAACTTTCCTGTGCAGATTAAGATCTGTAAAAGATCGTAAGACCTGATGTTTTACAAAGTCCTCATGTACCAGTCCAGATGTATCCTGCCATTGTCTTTGATCTCTTGTAACTGTTCCCCAGGCCTACGTCTACACTACAGCCATCTGTTGATAGAAGTTACTATTTGAAGATATCTTCTGACAAAAGTTCTGTCAACAGATCACGGCCACACATGAAAGCAGATTGCTCTGTCAATCTGCCTTCCCAGTAGAGAGCAGCCAGACTTTGCAGCTGCTCTCTCGACAGAACGGCCAACCAGAAGCACAGCAGATAGGGCTGCCTTAGTGTCCCAGAAGCCTCATCTATCAACAGAGGGGGACCCCCAGTGCATCCAAGCTGGCTTTCTGTCCACATATTCTGTCGAGAAAGGCATTCTTCCTCCTGGGGGAATGGCAGAATGCTGCCAACAGAAGTGCTGCATTCTGTTGATTTACTGCTCGCAGAACGCATTTGTAATATGCATGCTCTATGAGTTTTGTCATGCCAGTTTTGTTGACAGCCCTTTCTGGCATAGATTTAGCCAAGGTTTTCTTTACATGGTCTTCAAAAGCAAAGTACCAAAAGAAAAATAAAAGCAACGGAAAAACAAAGCTGAGACTGTGGGGGAATGAGGATGGTTACCTTTAACTGGTGGTAAAGAAAACAATTAAAGAGTCCCTTTCAGTCGAAAAGCAGACAGAATAGTTTAAAAACACCTCCAATGGCAGATGTGCATTTGGAATTGGTTTTACAGAAACATTCATTTAAAAAAATATTCTTCTGACAGGTGCACAAGCCAAAAATTGATCAAGTTACTGTATTGCTTTCAAAGATATGTAATCCAGATACAATTCAGAATAATTTGTTTGTAAATATATTAAACTAGAAGTCCTCATTCTAGTGTTTAGTGAATTCCAGAACTTGGAGAAAATATTCTATTGCAAACATTGGGACTCAAACATCCTTTTTAAATGAGTAAGCAAAACACTGGCTCAATATCCCAGTGAATTAGCATGTGTTCTTATTTTAGACAATAGACCATTCACATAGGGTTTTGAAAATTTTATTTCTCTTGGGGCTTGTCTACACTTGCCCCCAACTTCAAAGGAGGCATGTTAGTCAGGGCGACGGGAGATAACTAATGAAGTGCTGTGGAGAATACACAACACTTTATTAGGTAATTCTCCCCCACAGCAACTTTGAAGCTTCAAACTTTGAAGTGCCCACAGCTACATGCATGCTGGCACTTCGAAGTTTGAAGCTTCAAAGTTGCTGCAGGGGAGAATTAGCCTAATGAAGTGCTTTGTGTTCACCGCAGCAGTCATTAGTAATCTCCCATCGCCCTGATTAACATGCCTCCTTTGAAGTTGGAGGCAAGTGTAGACTCAGCCATGGACAAATACTATAACTCAACCAATACTTTGGGACTGCATCTACACCATCAAGTTCTTTCAAAAGATTTTTTGAAAGAAGAGGGCTCTTTTGCAAGATCCCATGGAGCATCTCCACACAAAAGTGTTGTTTCAAAAAGTAAATCGAAAGAATGTGATGTTCCTTTCAAAATCTCTCTTCCTTTTCCATTTCAGGAAGAGTGCCCCTTTTCAAAAGTCTCTGCTTTTTTGTGTGTGGATGCACTCTTTTGAAAGAAGTTCTTTTGAAAGAGAAATTCCAGAAGGGCTTCTTTCCAAATATCCCTGTAGTGTAGCTGTAGCCTGGGTGTATAACATGTATGAAAATACTACTCAGTTAGTGTAATCATTGTTTACTAACTAGATTTGCCTAATGAAAAAAGGATGTATGCATATTTTCTAGCTATGTATGAGACAGTTTTCAGAAGTGTCAAATTAGGGTATGTCTATACTAAAAGATAAATTAAAATGTATTAACATCAGTTTTTTAATATTGGATTTTATACATTCAAATTTGACTATCCTCACCCCCCCACATGCTCTTCACAAAGGCAACTTATTTCTGCCATACTTAATTGGCAAACATTGACTGTTGCAGTAGTGCATTGTGGGAACCTTTCCTATCCCAAAGTTCCCTCATCTGTATAGCATTCTGGGTATGTTTGCTGGTATTTGACATCATCTTCCCACACTGCATTGCCCTCATTCCCCTCCCATGGTAAGCAAATGTCCATTTTTCCAGTCAGAAGGAAGGAAGAGTCGAGCATCAACAAAGACGGCAAAGTGAACAGTAATCTCTTTCCTCTGTAACTGAATTATCAAGAATTTTATAAAATTCAACTGGTGTGTGTCTTTTCAACTGGCCATCCACTGACTCTTCCCCCTCCTTTGTTTGCATCTTGTTCCTGAAAATAATACAGGGACAATGAAAAACATGAAGAAAGAGTAGATAATAAAGATTTGGAAAAAAGGGGAAGGGTTTTTGAAAAGAGTTGCTAAGGGAAGGGTTTTGGGTTCCCAGTGAACTATACAGCTTCTGTGCACAGTCTGTGCTCTCATCTGCCCATCCATGGACTTTCCCTCTCCCTTGGTTGCATCTGGTCTCTGAAAATAACACAAGACAATGAACAGCATTAAGAAAGTGCTCAGAATAAAGTTTGTGAAAAAAGAGAGTTGCTAAGGGTGGGAGGCGTATTTGGCTTCCCAGTTTATTATTCAGCTTCTGTGCACAGTCTTATTCTTAACTGGCCCTCCACCCACTCTTCCCTGCATGAAGACGTGCACAATTAGAAGACAGAGAATAGAAAAGGCTAGAAAGAAGATTTTTGTCTTCCCTCTTCACTACACAGAAACTGACAACACAGAAGTTGCCTAACCCTGTGGGGATGGGAGCAATGCTTGCTGGGGGAGACTTCTCTTGGTTGAAGTTGTCCCCCATGCAGCAGAAAGGTCCCAAAAATCTTAGCTGCTTAGGGAGACTTCCCCCTTGTGGCAGAAAGGCCCAGAAAATATTTTTGGTGGAGGGCCAATTGAAGTAGTTCCCCTGTGTGACAGAATGGCCCAGAAAATCTTAGTGCCCGAAGAGAGACTTCTCCCCAGCAGCTGCAAGCCCCCAAAAATCTTTCCTGACTTTGGAGCCTTAACAGCATGTAAGCCAGGACATGTTGCTGCCTGGCAGCATGGTCAGCATGAAAAGGCAGGCATGTCCTTTTATTAGGTTAGGGGCTACCTGTGTTATGTGGTTCAGCTTGAGAAAAACCCCAACTGCATGGCACCTGTGGGAGAGGGAGTGAGACATGCATGAATGTTAACTGCTGAGAAGAAGCTTCTTGACCTCTTATGATAGCATGACCCCCACAAGAGCCTTGCTGCCAGGTGGTGCAGCAGGGCAGTAGCTGGCATCAGGCAGTGCAGAAAAAATATCAGTTGTAGAGACAGAACCACCAGCTCCATATTGGGATTATTTGTAATGGGTAGATACGGACTCAGTGCTAATAGCAAAGAAAGAAAGACATTACTCAGTCTTTCAAACAAACACCCCACAGCCACAGGCTTCCTGGTCCCAATATGAAATTCATAATCTTCCTGTTACCTAATCCCTGTGCACCTGGAGAGCAGTGGTCAGAAAGGAGTACTGTTGTGCTTTGTGGGTTACATATGGGACACCTTTGGAGGCTAATAGATTCGATTTTAAGACATGGCACTTCCACGCTGGCCTTTATCTGAACTTTTAAATTTGAACTTAATGCTATACCCAGCAGGTTCTGACGACATTATGATGTCGATATTTTAGTGTTCCCTAAATTGAGCTAATGGTATTTACAATGAAAGCAGTCATGTGGTTATGTCTCGTAGTTTAGACGTAGCCTTACTTTAGCAGTCAAAGTCTCTGAAGAGGAGCTAAGTGCCCAGGAACTTTTGAAAGGTTCAGCTGATGTCTCTCTCCTTAGACGTATTCTAAAACCCAAGTTTTAGTAATTTGCCCTTTTTTTTGCCTTTCAGTAAGACTTAGGCTCCGAAGTGCCTAAGTTATCCTTGAAAGTAGAACTTGGATTCCTAAGTCATTTTTGAAAACTTTATTTGTGCAATTTTGTGGCAGGATAGATCTCAGTATATGCACACAATGGCCTTACATCTGTGAGACTGGATATTTTTAACTAGCTGTTGGGGCTGCACATGAGTCCTAGGGCTCCTTGTGCTTCTTTTGCATAAGGTTGTGAAGTGACTATGACCCTTGCTCAGTTTTCTTTTGCATCCTGTGGCAGAGAGATGGAAATTCTTAATTCAGGCTAAACTTAAAAATCTTTTGGAAACCATCAGAACCACTTATCTGTTTTGACCTCCACTGACTATTCACTTATTCTGGACTAGATTTTTTCCATTCAGAACCCACCCTAGCCCCTTACTGGGCTTCCTCGATAAGAGACTCAAAATCTGTATGGGCTTCAGTCCCTGTCACCTCCTGTGATGTTCTACCCCCTCTTCCCCCGAGCAATGTACACAGCAGGTGTTCACTTTGCCTTACTCTCAAATTCTGAGATGTTAGGCTGGAAATCTGTCTTCTGAAGCTGTTCATGGGGTTTCCACAGACCTGAAGGAAATCAGCTCTGGTATCCTATGAATTGAAAAGATATATCATCAAGGGTGTCATTGAGTAGACAGGCGACATCTAAGACAACAGTAGAGAAGATGGAGGAAAGGAGGACTTAGCATCAACATTAATTCTGGACTAAAGCTCACTTCTGACTCATTACTGAGGCTGACACCTACACGTCTTTTGATGACATCAAGCACTTGGAAAGAGGCAGCTCTGAGCACTGGGACAGAAGCAGAAGTGCCCTTTATAGGGATGGATATCAACCCCAGCATCATAGGATGAGGCTCAAAAGGAATCAGGTCTATTGTTGCTGAGACACCAGTGCAGTTTCCCAGTATTAAAAACTCCTTATACATCTGCGCCGCCTATAGAGAAGATCTGTTACTCATCACTGTCACCAAGGCAAGTATTCTTCCTATGACTGACCAGGAAACCTTTGCTCTGATGTCTTTAGACAGCACTGTTAAGAGACCTATAGGCTCCTTCTACAAGCACCAGCCTTATAAGACTGGCACTGGTCCTGCCAATACCTGTAAGTCATCTACACTCAGATAGTGAGTCACTGGGGCCCTATGGAGTGTAGCAGTGTCTACCTTCACAGGTATCAAGAATATGATTTACACCACTGAGAAAGAGAAGGAGGTACGTCAACAGAACCCTGGCCCCGTACCTGGTCACATTTCTGACCACAAGAGGACCTTGTGCAGAGCTGAACAACACCAGTGTCCTCTGTCACTACTTAAAAATCTTTTCTGTTGTCATCTCTGCAGAACGTAGTATCCTTGGCACTGTTACTGGATGACTTGAAAGAACGGTTTGAACTACATGTGTTACTTGCAAGACTCTGGTCTTGATGATCTAGCAGTCCCACAAGCTGTTTAACATCTTGTCAGTTTTTGCTCCAGCAAAGACTGCTCTCCATATTAATCAGGGACTGCAAGACCTGTCCAAAGCCTTATGGCAGAAGCCAGCCCCTATGACATTACTGTAAGACACAGGCTGGGGTGCTCCCATGAAACATGTTCATATGCAAGGAGTGCTATTTCAGGATGACATGCAAATGCACATGAATATCCTTGAGCTGAGGCCCATCAGACTAGTTTGTATAGCATGTCTGACTATTCTCTGGAACTCCTTGGTATAAATCTTAACAAGTGATATATTTGTGATAGGATATACCAAATAAACAAGCAAAGGGGTGTTCAGTCATCCAATATTTGCTAGGGGAATCTCAGGTTCTGGGAGTAGTGTCATCAACACAGTGTGATACTTCTGGTTCAGCACGTTCCAGGAATCATTAACAACCTGGTGGTCTTCAGTGCTAACCAACTGTGACAGAGTGTATCAGGCCCACCCTGCTGCAACAGGAGTTAACCCTTCTCTTTTAGCTAATGAAGCCATGCTGCTCTCCCCAGCTCTTCTGGGCATGATCCAGCAGGAGCCAGTCTCTAAAACGCTGTAATTTGGGCTGATGGCCTGAGGGGAGGGAGGTATGTCACTAGCTCCAGGGAGGAGGGCTGCCTGCCCTCCCAGGCACAGAGGCCAGCTGAATGGGCCAGACCCTCACATACAGATGGGGAGATTGCAAAGGGTAGAGAGTCTGGAACTTGAATGGGAAGTGACTCAGGGGGATTTTGCTGACAGAATGTGAACTGGGCTTGCTGTCTTGTGGTTGGTGGTGGTTGCCACTAATGGAGACCTGGCTTGGGACCCAGTGAAGAGGGAGGGCCTGGGTCCTCCTACTTTGGCCACCACCCATCAATGGTATTGACTCTGGCCAGTAGTCCATCTTGTCTTGACTGCAGGGGTGATTGCAGTAACTCTGGCCAGTGGGCTGCCCTGATAACAAAGGCCCCAGTAATGACTTTGGTCGATAGGCTACACCACCCTAATATCAAGGGCGATATTAAAGTTTGCAGCCTGCTGAACCACACAGCACCTAGATGTGAGGCACCTCCACCCCAACATAGGCTGTGGGGATGTGAAATGCCTCTTCCCCATCCCGCTAGTGATGGGGTGTATCAGCCCTTGGATGCCAATCACTAGAAAGTGCTGCCAGGATCCAGGCTGCAACCATAAACCATAAGCATGCTTGCCACAGATAACAGCACCTAGTATCTAAAACAAGAATTAAAAAAAGAAACAGTGGGAGGAAAGCAGCACTGCACAAAGCAGGATTGAAATGCCCCACCAACCAGGACATTCATCTTTTCATCATTTACACCAGCATAAACCTGGAATAATTCTACTGAAATTACTGAAGGTGCACCAGTGTAAAACTGGCACAAGAGAAGAATCAGGGCCAAGACCTTCAGAACATCAGGTAAGCCCCCACTGAAGAAATCATAAGCATTGCTTACATAATAGAAATATCCTATTATTATTACTATGCCTTTTTTTCCCTGTTGCCACATTTCTGTTGCCACGGTAACTGATCATGAATTGTTCATAGTAAGTGACCTTGTCTTTTGCTTTTATATATGCCATGAGTTATTGTGCAGAGGTTATTTATAGAATTATAGAGGTGATTGTGACTCTCTAAGTACATGCAGGTTTTGGTCTGCTTTATTGTTGTGTAAAGTGAAAGGTTAAAAATGTATGACAGGAAAATGTTAACACTTGTTCAGCAACAGAAAATCTTGATGTTACTCCGAATGTGAAAATTGCAACTAATAATAATTAATAAAGCAGCTGGGTGAAAACTTGCGTGCTAACATTGCTCTCTGCAACATTCTTAACACATTTTTTTGCACTGGGCATATCCTTCTCTGTCTCTCTCTCTCTGTCTCTCTCTCTCTCGGTCTTGTGTGCTTGATGTTTTCAAAAAATAGTGAAAGAACATTATTACATTTGCTGGGGAACAGTGCAGAATTGACAGCTAATATTTATTTCAAGACTCAACTTTTTCAGTTGTTCTGAACATCACCACTTCTTACACGTTCCAGCTTCCTTTTTGTTCTTCCATTCCAAAATAACAGAAAGTGAAGTAAAACAAAGCAAAATTCTATGTGCATTGTATAATAAGTGACAATCTGGGAACACAGCGAGCCACCTAACAAGAGAAATCAAACTTAAGTGAAAACTAATTCAGAAAAGGCATATACAACAACAAACACTTCTAAGAATTGGTGTCTAAATTAGGAAATGCATGCTTGTGCACACAATTAATGTGCCCAAAAATTAATATTGATTTGAATGAACAGTATTTCCATGTTTAAATGGATAGTTTCACATATTTGACTAGAGAAGTTCCTTATGCAATGGTCAGTTGCATTTTCAACTTCTGTGATTTGGGCTCAACTTCAGAATTCAGTATTGGAAGTCTTGTTGGGGTGTTTTGGTATGATTAGTTTTTGAATTAGATGTGTGATGTAACATGAAAATATGACAGTGTTGATGCATATGAACTATGAAACTAAAATATTACATAAAAACTTGAATTTGTTGTTCTGAGATAATTGGAGCCTAGGATTTTATTACAACACTTAATATCTAAGTGAGAGATAAACAGCCTGCATCAAATCAATTGGAGAAGAATATATAGTCAACTAGGAAATTCATGTGGAAGAACATTTCAGAATCCAAAAGAAGATTTGTGACATTTTCCTGGTTACAATCTGGACTGGGGAATAGCTGGATTCCCTCTCTTCACCAAGTTTAGGTGCCCTTTATTCAGATTTGCTATAGGAGCAACCAGTCCTGGCTGGTTCATCTGCAGCCTTCAGCATGTAAATCGCACCGAAGTACAGCCAGCCACTCATGAATCACTCTGCAGGTAACATCAGCAAATTCCCATTTCCAGACTTTTCCCTCAGAAATATGTTCTTGCGCTGCCCAGAATTCTCCTGGATAGCATATGCTCATATAAAGTCTGTCATTTGTTAATAGGAAATGATAAGCGGAAAACTTATCCCAAATGGAGTTTGCCAAAACGCTTCAGTCCAAACATACCATTTTTCGATAGAATAGTGAAACAAATGTCTTAACTACAGAAAGATTTTAAGCAACTTTTAATTGCTTCAAAGAAGCAATATGTCCAATTTGGAAAAAATAAATAAAAGATAAAACACAACTAACATTGTAATGTAAGACAAAGGAAAGGTCTCACTCATCATAGATTAGTGGTCTTACTGGCTGAAGCTCTTTTGGTCAGTATCTATTCCCCAGTCCAATGTTTTCCTTTGTTCTTCATCCATTGTTGGTTCATGAGTGGAGAGCAAGGAAGAGATGATTGGGGGTTTCATTCTCCTTTTATAACCACTGAACAAGAATGATCTTCAGCTGATGATCGGGAGACAGAAAATCCGTCAATCAAAAATTACAATATACTTCTGTGTAGGCCCTCTGTCCTGTGGAAGAGTGGCCTCGGAGTCAGATGATGGTCCATTTAATCTCATTAACTCCTGTCTGAGGCACTGGCTGGCCTTTTGTCTCTGGAGAACTTGTTTGTGACAGCCCCATTCCCCTTCCCCTCAAATATGTTGGAACATATCTGAATAATATTACATAGTAGACTTTTACACACAGTGTTGTCACACATTTTCAGTGGTGCCCACAGCTGCCTTGGGTCCTGGAAGAGGTAGGAGGGGGGCCCAACTCCATGCCCTGGAAAGGGCAGAGCCAAGAGTGGAAGGGGTAGGGCCAAGGACTGCACTGCCCAGCCCACAGTTCCCCTGCACTCCCTCACAGATGTGTGCAGCCCAACCAGCCCAGCCATGGCATTTCAAAGAGGCTTGGAGCTCTGGCTGCTACCACTACCAAACACAAGGCCTGGGGGAGACTGCCCCTTTTACCCCCACTCTCTGCTGTTGGTGGTCCTGCATATTTTACTAGGACAATTATGACCAGCAAGTGATGAGTTTTCAAATGATGCTTTACACAGCATATTTTGTGCAAAATTATATAGCATTGTAAAAAGGGTGAAGTGACTTACAGATAGTAACAGGCTTCTTAGGTAAATATTTTTGAAAACCAGCACTAATAATCTTTCAATATGTTTAAAAATCCATGTATCCATCAAAAGGGCACCTTTTCTTTTCTATAGAGAGCAAGTTTAGTAATTAATTAGTGGTGATTTTAGGATTTATTTTGTGCTTCTCCTATTGCAAGATACATGCACGAGAAATTAAAATGAATCTAAAATTCGTGAATGAATATTAGTGTGGTGTTGACTCCATTGATGCAAGATACTGTTTCAAGCTTTTAAATGCGTAATGCAAGTAAATTCATACCTAACAAATATAAACTGATCTCTTCTGTGAGTTTTGTACATTGATAAAAAATTAAATGAGTGATGAGTTTGCTCTGTAAACTAACATAATAATCCAAACTTTTTATATTTGATATGGCATTTTAAAAAAAGGTGGGGTTTGGACAAAAGATAGGAAGGGATAATCTTAAGGGAGTGGAAAACAGTGTCATTTTGAAGCTATAGCTATTAATTGTTTACATTATTTCTTTTTGTTACAAGATCATAGAATCATAGACTTATAGAACACTAGAACTAGAAGGGACCTCGAGTCATCGAGTCCAGTTTCCTGCCCTCTGCTGGACCAAATACCATTTAGACCATCCCTGATAGGTGTCTATCTAAACTTCTCTTAAATATCTCTAGTGATGGAAATTCCACAATGTTCCTAGGTAACTTATTCCAGTGTTTAAACACCTTGATAGTTAGGAAGTTTTTCCTAATGTCTAATCTAAACCTCCCTTGCTGCAGTTTAAGCCCATTGCTCCTTGTTCTGTCCTCACAGGCTGAGGAGAAAAATTCTTCTCCCTCCTTCTTGTTAACCCTCTTTGAGGTACTTGACAACCGCTGTCATGTCTCCTTGAAGACTTCTCTTTTCTCAACTAAACAAACCCAGTTCTTTCAGTCTTCCCTCATAGCTCATGTTTTGTAGACCTCTAATCATTCTTGTTGCTCTTCTCTGGTCTTTTTCCAAATCTCCACATCTTTGTTGAAATGTGGTGCCCAGAACTGGACACAATACTCCAACTGAGGCCTAATGAGCTCTGGACTAGAGTGGAAGAATGACTTCTCATGTCCTGCTCGCAACATTCATGTTAATGCATCCCAGAATCATGTTTGCTTTTTTTACAACAGCATCACACTGTTGACTCATATTTAGCTTGTGGTCCACTATGACTCTTAAATCCACTTCCACAGTACTCCTTCCAAGACAGTTACTTCCCATTCTATATGTGGGAAGCTGATTGTTTCTCCCTAAGTGGAATACTTTGCATTTGTCCTTATTAAACTTCATCCTGTGTACTTCAGGCCACTTCTCCAGTTTGTCCAGATCATTTTGAATTAGGAGCCTATCCTTCAAAGCAGGTGCAACCCCTCCCAGCTTGGCATCATCATCTGCAAACTTAATAAGTCTACACTCTATGCCAATATCTAAATCGTTGATGAAGATATTGAACAGAACCAGTCCCAAAACAGATCCCTGTGGAAACCCATTTGTTCTGCCCTTCCATCGTGACTGCTAACCTTTAATCACTCTCTGGCTACGTCTACATGTGAACGCTACATCGAAATAAGCTATTTCGATGAATAACGTCTACACGTCCTCCAGGGCTGGTGCCGTCGACATTCAGCATTGAAGTTGGGCAACACCACACTGAAGTAGGCACTGCAGGGGAACGGCTACACGCCAAAGTAGCACACATCGAAATAAGGGTGCCAGGAACAGCTGCAGACAGGGTCACAGGGCGGACTACCACTTCCGGGGCAACAGCTAGCTGCTCCCTTAAAGGGCCCCTCCCAGACACACGAAGCCTGCACAGAACGCGGTCTGCAGAGCTATAGGCAAACACACCTCGGGCAACGCAGTCATGGACCCCCAGCAGCAGCAGCAGCAGCAGCCGCCAGAGGTCCACCCAGCCGCCCCTGTAGGAGCAGTGCTCGCCCTGCTCGATGCCATGCAGGAGGCAGTTGATCACATCCTAGCCACAGAGGAGGAGCTGCCTGCAGGGGAGGAGGAAGCAACCCCAAACCCTGCAGCCCCCCGCCCCCCCACCGCACACACCGCCAGTTGTGGAGCTACCCCACCAGCACTGACTGGTGGGAGTGGCTGGTGCTCGGAGAGTGGGATGACTACCGCTGGCTCCAGAACTTTTGGATGAGCTGGCAGACATTTCTGGAGCTATGCCAGTGGCTCACCCCCACACTGAGGCACCAGGACACCACCATGCGGCGTGCCCTTAGTGTGGAGAAATGGGTCGGCATCGCTGTCTGGACGCTGGCCACTCCAGACAGCTACCGATCCGTGGGCCAGCAGTTTGGCATCGGCAAGGCCACCGTCTGGGCCGTCCTCATGGAGGTAAGAGGGGGAGGCAGCCCTGGCAGGGGAGGGGAGCCCTGGCAGGGGAGGGCCACACACACCCTGCACACCCCTCATTGGTGGTCTCTCATGTGCTTCCCCTGCAGGTCATCTGCACCATCAACGCCCTGCTCCTCCACAGGCTCGTGCGGCTTGGGGACCCAGATGCCGCCATCGCAGGGTTTGCCACCCTGGGCTTCCCCAATCGTTTCGGGGCTCTGGATGGGACCCACATCCCCATCCGTGCCCCACAGCACAGTGGAGGATGCTACTTAAACAGGAAGGGGTACCACTCAGTGGTCCTCCAGGCCTTGGTGGACAGCCGGGGCCGCTTCCTGGACATTTATGTGGGCTGGCCTGGCAGCACTCACGACGCCCGGGTATTCCGGAATTCGGGCCTGTGCCGCCAGCTGGAGGTGGGGACCTACATCCCCCAGCAGGAGATCCCTGTGGGGGACACCACCATGCCCCTCTGCATCATCGCAGACGCGGCATACCCCCTCCGGCCCTGGCTCATGCACCCGTACACGGGCCACCTGTCAGCCAGCCAGGAGCACTTCAACATGCGCCTGAACCACACGTGCCAGGTGGTGGAGCGCACATTTGGCCGCCTCAAAGAGCACTGGAGGTGTCTCCTCACCCGCCTTGATGCAGGCCCCACCAACATCCCCCAGATTGTGGGTGCGTGCAGCGCCCTCCACAACCTGGTGGAGAGCAAGGGGGAGGCCTTCTTTCAGGGCTGGGCTGTGGAGGCCGGCAGCGCCGATGTGCAGCCACCTGCTGCCCCCAGTCGCCAGGTGGACCCCAAGGGGACCCGGGTCCGGGAGGCCCTGCGGGTTCAGTTCGACGAGACGGTGGGGTGAATGCTGGCAGGCTCCCCACTGCACCCCCCATATCCTCCACAACTCTCCCTGCCCTGACGCCCACACCACAGAGCACCCAAGAGGACATACCCCCTACTTTTCTTGTAAATAAAAACAGACATATTGTTCGTCAAACCAGAATATACGTTGAACTCTTATTATTATTATCATAGCTATTTACAGGCAAAATAAGTATTACATATATATATGTATTATAAATAAGATAAGATGACAGGAAAAAAGGGGAAGACAAGGAAGGGTAGAACTATTTACATGGGGGGCAGGTGTCATCATAACAACATAACGGGTCTAATACAAACTATTTACAAAAGATAAGTGAAGGGGATATATAAAAAGGGGGAGGGAGGGCCACGTCCTGGGCCCCACACCCCCTAATGTCCAGCGCTGGGGGTGGGCGGCCACCACCTGCGCCTCGGCCTCAGCCCTGGCTGGGGCTGGCTGGGGGCCAGGCGGACCGGGAGATATGGCCAGCGGCTATCAGCTGGCCCCAGGTCCCCCTCGGTGGAAGGGCCCTCGGTGGCGGATGGCAGTGCGACGGTGGGTGGAGCAGCGGGTGGAGTGGTGGGTGGAGCAGGCAGGGCGGGCAGAGCAGCGGCTGGCACGGCATGGGGGGCCTGGTAGTCAGCGACATGCTCAAACGTGCACATAAAGGCCCCCCATGCCTCCTGGTGCCAGGTCAGCGCCCGCTCCTGTAGGTCAATGCGCCGCTCCTCCACCCGCAGGCGCTGCTCGGAGACCTCCAGCTGCTGACGGAGGATTGCCAGCAGCTGGGGGTCCGTCGCCGTCCTGGAGTGCTGGCTCCGCCGACGTCCCTGCCCGGGGGCTGGTCAGTGCTCCGCCGAGGAGCTGGCCTGGACTGATGGCCCCGGTGGGCTCTCCGGGACCACTGACACCTCACCGGCACTCTCCGGTCCTTCCGATGGTGCAGAAGAGTGGAGACAGCCATTAGTGTGGGCCCCGAGCCGTGGCCCTTGTACCCCCACCCCTCTGCTGCTGGTTCCCCATCCCCGTCCCCAGGAGATACTGCTGCTGCTGATGGGTGTCCGTTCCACTCCCCCCATCCCCATCAATGGGGCATGGCACTGTCGTGCTGGGGGGGCAGGGGCTGATGCACTCCTATGAGGGACATGCCACTGCTGTCCTTGGGGCCATGGTCATCTGGGCATGTGGAGGGCCCTGGTCATGTCTGTTACCCCCGCCCCTCAACCCCGGGGGTGTGCACCAGGGTGGTACAGACCTGATGTTCCTCTCCAACGGTCGGGGGGACAGCCGGGGGGTGGACGCCTGGCTGGAGCTCCGGGATGGCAGGATTATTTGGAGCCCCCCGTCGCTGGAGGAGGACTCCCCCTCCTCCTCCTCCTCCGGCGTCCCAGGGGTGGGCTCCTGGGGGGGGCCCTGGGGTGCAGGGCTTACCTCCGGGGAGGACTCCGCCTCCAGAGCCTGCTGTGGCTTGTCGGCTGAGGTATCAAGAGTGGCCAGAGTGGAGGAGGTGTGCCAGGGGCCCAGGATGGCCCTGAGCTTCCTGTAAAAGGGGCAAGTGACGGGGGCAGCTCCAGGTCGGCCGACTGCATCCTGGGCCCGGACATAGCCCTGCCGCAGCTCCTTCACCTTACTCCTGACGTGGTCAGGAGCGCGGGTAGGGTGACCCCGGGCAGCCAGGCCCTTGGCCAGCCGAGCAAATGCATCCGCGTTCCGCCTCTTGCTCCCATTACCTGGAGCACCTCCTCCTCACTCCAGAGCCCCAGCAGGTCCCGAAGCTTGGCCTCCTTCCAGGAGGGGCCTCGCTGCTGCTTCCCAGCCTGGCTGCTGGTCTGTGAGCCCTGGCGGCGCTTGGGGGCTAGCGAGCAGTCGTTGCAGCGGGGGGGTTGTGTGTGAATGCAGAGGGGCGTGCAGGCTGGCCGCGTTGCTGGGCTGCTGCCTGCATGCTCTCTCAGCTTCCTGCACAGGAAGGCAGGGGGTGGGGACCTTTAAGGGGCTGCTGCACGCGGCGACCATCGAGCTCAGGGGCTGGAGAGAGCGTCTCTCAACTCCTCAGCTGATGGCCGCCATGGCAGACCCTGCTATTTCGACATTGCAGGACGCGCAACGGCTACACGTTCCCTACGTCGATGTTCAGCGTCGAAGTAGGGCGCTATTCCCATCTCCTGATGGGGATAGCGACTTCGACGTCTCGCTGCCTTACGTCGATGTCAACTTCGAAATAGCGCCTGCCACGTGTAGCCATGGCAGGCGCTATTTCGAAGTTGGCACGGTTACTTCGAAGTAGCCGGCACGTGTAGACGTGGCTTCTGAGAACAGTTATTCAGCCAGTTATGCACGCACATTATAGTGGCCCCATTTAAGTTGTATTTGCTTAATTTCTTCATAAGGAGGTCATGCTAGACTGTGTCAAATGTAATGTCATAGAGGGCCTACTTCTGCCAGCCTGAAACTGAATAGTACCTTAGTCTCAGTGTAGTCCCACTAGGTTTAATTCACTGCTCTGTTTACTCTGTTTTTATGATGATGTAGATTCAGTGGTTTAACTGGAGTTCAGGCAACTTGAGGAACAAAGTAATAATTAACAAGAGTAAGGATGATGAAATTAGGGTTAAATCATTAGTCGTTCATTTTCACTTCCAGTTGTCTATTTTTCTAATTGATGTCATAGTGGTCAGTCTAATTCTCAAAGTACTAGATTTTATTATCCCTTTCTGGAGAAAATCTTTTCATGTGAGATTTTCATCCTTTGTGCTTGGTAATGTCAGAAAGTTTTAGTTTTTCTGAACTTTTATTGAAATAATCAGATAAGATTTTTGAGCTATTTTATCATTTTTTTCCAAGTTATCTGTTATATCATTACTTTTGCTTTCATATTTTGAATCTGGAATAATGGTAAACTCTCCAGCAATCTGAATCCCAGGGTAATAGTAGTAAACTTTATAAATATGTAATAGATTCAAATAGAGGCTGGAGTTGCATACTAACATCAGTAGTTTCCACAATGCATTTAATAATGTTATCGGTGAGTAGTTGATGAATATTCTCATCGCCTTTTAACCATACTCAACCCTGACCAGCAAATACAAAACCTTCACTTCTGCAGTGTAATTTCATTGTGGTAAGACATACTATTGGAGCAACTGAAACTGCATGAGTTTAGCAATTTCAGTGATGTCTCCAAATAAATGGGATAGGCATTCAACAAACAAAGTGAAAGGTTTCCTCAAACTCCATTAATGAATTAGATGGTGCAGAATTCATGGTTCTCCATTTAAACCATTCAACAGTGAACTGTTATATTGCCAACACTGTTAGTGTGTTTTGTGAAAATTTGATTGGTATGCCTAAGCACAAAAGTCACAGCACAGAAGATGGGTCTAAGCAGCTGGCTATAACTAAATTAATTATAATCAAATCAGTAGAGGTTTAAAAGTTCCTGTAGCTCTAGCAGGTGTATGGGGTGTCCAGGGAGGGGTAGCACCTCTGGTGTAGGGACTTGTCATGTTTCTTCAGAGCAGTTCGTGCACCTTTGGTCCCCATCTGGCACCCAGCTCTCACCTGTGGTTCCAAGAAGCTGTAACATGCAGCGGCCACACCCAGATAAACTGCTTTGACAGGTGGGCTAAACCAGGTGAGGGTGGCCAGAAGGTCTCAAACCTGTGGTGAGAGAGGGAATTGCCTATCCCAGCATGCAAAGTCAGCTGCAGCAGACTGGGCGGATGAGATCAACAGCAAGATCCAATGACCAGGACGGTGGTTCTGCAACTCTCTGTGGAGAGGAAAGGGCACGACAAGGCACAAAAGACAGCATGGCCATCCACTGCAGCCTAGGAAGTCCCAGCCATGATGACTTTTCATACCACTGGAACCAGGCTTCTGAGGTCAAGAGAGTGGAACTGCCCCTGTGCAACGGCTTTTCCACTTTAAACATTCTCCCACACAGGTTCTTTGGATGTCATCGTCGGACACGGACTACCTAGAGACAGCTCTAGCAAGTAATGAAATGGTCAGGCTCAAAAAGAGTCCTGACTTTAAGCTACAGTCAAGGGAGTGGGAAGCCAAGACTTCCCAATCAATCATGGGATTCAGCCCAGCCATTGAGAATCCAACTGTTTTCCTTTTATGCTACAAGTGAAGAGACAAAGGATAGCCTCATATTGTATGCGTTATGTGACTCTCTTCTCTGGGCAAGCTAACTTCCACAATGACCAGTGGTGCCCAGCAGAGCCAACAGCCTCTGCAGGCCTCTGGGCAAGGTATGTGTGCAGAGCCCATCTCCATGCTCCTGGGTGGAAAGTGGGGGCAAGGTCAGACAGCCCTCAACACTGCCCAGAGCCCTCTCCCCAGCCTTTAATGCTGTCTGGAGTATATGGTGTGGAAATCTAGCAGTGATTTAAAGGTCCTGGGACTTTGGGCAATTTCCCCCATGGCCCCCTGCAGTTGGTGGATCTGATGGTATGCAATAGGTGAAGGTAGGGAAGTGAAAGAAGTATGCTGCTTGTGAGCATGATTTTCTGAATTCTTTCAAGAGCACAATGTGGAGTTGCCAAGGATCTAGGTCAGGCAGGGAGGCAGATCTGTTTCAGTCCTGTCTCTCAGATAAGCTAGGTTTCCTGTTGGCTGTTCCCTGCTGCTCCAAACACTTCTTTCTAAGCAATGTTTAACTGGTCGGAAAGAGGTGCCAGAGCTCAAGCAATTAGCTGCCTGGGCTCATGCATTTATTTTTCCACTTTCTAGAGGTGTCTGGGCTCAGTCCTGAAATGCCCTGGCACTAATTAAGGACCGCTCCTGATCAAGATGTAGCACAGTGGTCGGTAGGAGTCTTTTTACAATATATAAAATATAAATATCTCTGTCACTATTATGCTTGGAACTTGAAACAAACAGACTAGCGGATGGAAGACAATAGTCAAGATTTGCTTATGAGGAAATTTATTTTTGCTTCCCTTCAAACTCCCCATGGCCTTCCAGCAAGATTTAAAAGGAAGAAATTTTTTACAAGCAAATTTTCAGCCTCTTTGACCCACCACACAGACTCATCTCTTTCAAAAATTCTTTTCTTTGCATGCCTGCCCCCACGCCCAAAAATAAAAACCCACCATCCTTGAGAACAATTAGACAGCAGCTGTGCTGTAACACCTGTATGCCATGTTGTTCAATACTCTCCTGCCTTCCTGTCCTCACACTGGAGGAAGGAACTTGAACTAGCCTCAGTGTTTTTGTTGAAGCTGTTCCAGCCACTGAAAAACAGATCTCTTCTGTCCCACATTGAGCACCTTAACTAGTTGGTGCTAGCATATAAATGTTGGTTACCAGCCTGCTATACTCTGGTTTTGTGCTTTGTGAATCCAGCCCAAAAAAACATTTGTTTTCATGTGAAAATGGTTTGGTTTTGGCATGTTTAATTTTTTTCTTGTTTCAAATGACTCGCTTTGCCAAAATAGACTAGTATCTGCAAGTTTCATTTAACCTGTGTCAAGGAAAACAACTTTCAGCTGAAAAGGTTTGTCCTGCTCTTATATCCAAGTGTTGTTCTTGGCTTATATGTGCACTGTGTATGCTTCTTGGGTCAGGGAGTGTCTTTTTATTCTGGGTTAGTATAACATCTACCACAATGGAGTCCTGGCCCACGACTGGGATTCCTAGGCACTGCTGCAATTACAAAAGGATGGGTGAACCCATATATCCCCATTACTGAAGTCAGCACTTGTAATACTAAAATCTCAATAAGAAGTGCAAACAAACTGGAAACATGCTTCCATTCTACATGTTCAGGAAGACAATCATGGACTGTGTAGAAGACCTTTTGTACCTGCTATTCTTTTCCCATTTAAGATCCCATTTAAGGTTAAATTGAGCATCCAACTTAATAATAGTCTGTAGTGTTCACATGTCAGTAACATTTGCACATAAACTTGCAAACATGGATTTTTCAATTCTGACTTGTAGGCCCTCATCCTGCAGTTTTACACACATATGCACAGTTTCTCACCTGTGTATTTGCAAGATCTGAGGCTCAGATGTCTGGCAAAAGCCTTAGCAGAGGACAGTGCGTATCCCATGTTAGTGGGAGAAAATAAATGCTAAAACTCACCTAGAAAACTTTAAGGTCTTGAATCGGGCTATATAGGAATGTGTTTCCCTCCCCGCCCAACTAAGTTTTGGATACTTCAAATAGGAGGTACTGAGACAGATTTTGCATTCATGACTACACAAAGACAAGAAAGAAAAGTGAGAATTGGACAGTTTTAAAATTACACGTTTCCTTTTTAAATCAGCAACAGAATTCTTGCACTGCCAAACACAAATCTGTTACATTCACTATTTTAAGAACTGCTTTCCATTTGTGGTGAAGCCCAAGCCAGTTAAAGGAGGAGGAAAGCTTGCTCCAAAATGAACAGTAGTTAAAGTGATTAGGAAAGAAATGTTACTTAACCTGCCTGTCTGATTGGATTTAGTGCACAAAAAGTTCATGGGCATATATGATTAAAACCAAGGTGCTTACTCCCTATAGAAAGTGTAGCGTGGTATAGAAAATGGATCTGAGAACCTGCATTAGGTCAATAAAAACCGTGTGTACACAGATCATAGAAAGAAGGCATTGATGATTTTAGACAATGCAAATATGGGCCTAATTTTGTCCAAAAGAGATCTTCTGATGAAAGCTACAGATACTAGACTGGAGGTCTAGAAAAGTTGTTTGAGCACTTAAATTCATTGATTTAGCCTACATCTAGACTAGAGGGTTTTGTCAACAAAACACATGGAGCATCTAAATTCCCAAGGGTGTTCTATCAACAGAAAGTTGACAGAATGCATCACTTTTGTCAACAGCTGCACCCTTCTTTCCACAAGGAAGAACACCTCTGACCGAGATCCGTTGACAAAAAGCCATTCTCGACATTCTGGGGGACCGTCTGTTGAAGGAAAGGTCTTCTGGGAGATCTTCTGTTGACAGAAAGGTCTTCCAGAACACCAGTCAACCCTTACTGCTGTGCTTCTGGTTGTCCATTTTGCTGATAGCAGATGTACTGCCTGGCCACTCTGTTGACAGAGTGGATCACTCTTGCAGTCAGACTGCCAAAGTGGATCGAAATCTGTGAACAGAATGTTTTCGGAAGATGCCTTCTGACAGAAACTTCTGCTGACAAATCCTGGTAGTCTAGACATATCCTTAGAGATTTATTATGCTATATATAACTAGTTGCTGGGACCATTGGAATTCTACGTGCTAAGTTAAATTTGAGAGTTTGTTATTTCTATTTTGTCTTTCATTAATTGCTATTCATTGAATTTATTATAGATGGACTGATTTCTAGATATGCAAGTAAACATTGCTGACCCGAGTGAAAGGTTGCAAGGTATATAGATATATAAATTTGGGAAGGCTTGCCAATCTGACTTAAAGTTGAAGATTATAGGTTCGCACCTCCCACAACTTAACGGTGAAGTCTGAGGTACAGCCTCAGGCTAAAGCCGGAGGTGAGTTTTTGGGATTCCCGGTTAGAACACAGACAGTGATTTTAGCAGTACTTATGATATTTTATTTAATAGCACAATGGCATATATGCAGCACTTAACCAATACACACTACAATAGATATATATCGAGGTTAGCACTTAGATTACACTTAAGACCTTACTAAGCAATGCCTTTATGCAAAACCTGTTCCTTTACTAACTGCACTTATGGCTTAAACTTATGCTAGATAAACAGGATGCAATACTTACTGACTCCTTTTGAGCTCTTTAGAAGCAGAGACCTGCTTGCTTCCACCTGTTAGAAAGGAGGTATTGTGGTGATTTATAAGAGGAAGGAGTTAGCAGAGAGTTCTAGGAAATAGGAAGAGTAGAAGATAAGAAGAGAGAGAGAGAGAGTGTAGGGGTGATAGGCACCCCGCTGGTGCGGATCTGTTTGTCACAGCTTAACACGCATTGTATTGAGCGTTCTTTTACGCTACCCTCTATTTCTCCCAAAGGATTTTTATACCCTTTCCTTCATGTTGACTAAATTAGGGTCTGACCTAATCGAATTTTGAATACTTGCTGAGACCCCTGTGTTTTGATGATCTTATTATTTTATCCTGTTGTTTTTATAAAAGAGCTTGAGGCGAAATTCCTGCTTGGACCCCTTTACCTGAATTGCTCAAATGACGTTATGTTATTTTCCTTAAGTGAGAAAAGTTTGGGCGTATTTTGATGTCTGAGAGGTATTTTTAGACGGCAGAGACTGATATGACACATTACTAGCCTACATACAGAAAGTTAACTCACCCAGGCTTTCCCCTCATGCCCTGTTTACCAGGCAGGCCACGTGCATTACTGCTAACAGGAAAGACAGATTGGCATAAATCTTTCTAGGCCTCAGTTAGCTAACTATCATGGCTTCTTAATGTCTAACTTAAACCATATACCATAGCTAAATTAAGCACAGGCTACAGCATGCTGTGAAACATCATTTTCTTTGTAGATAAAAATATGGTCATGATTTGTTTTATCTTTTGTCCATGACCGAATTATGCATCATGTGTCCTCTCCCTCAAAAGATTACATGTAAAATATGAGAGAATTTGGGAAGTGAAATTCACACAAGAAGCTCAGACTTACGCCTCTGAATAAAAGTGTTTTGAGCTATGTAATCTAGAATCCTTCAAAGAGTGTTAGTTACATTTCACAGTTCCTATAGTTCATTAATTCTTAAATACTTTTTGCTTCCATTTCAAACACAGTTTATCATTTTTATGCACTTGGTACTGATCATAAATTTCTTTTGAGTCTATGTATCTGTCTCGATTCTACTTTCTCTCAGGTTCTGCTAGTTTCTGTCTTCACATTGCTGGCTTATTGTGATATACCTAGATTCAGGAGTTCTGCAATTACATTTTTAAACCCTAAGTAGGCTTGGTCTCAAGTATTTTACCTCACTTCTGTCACCGTTAGATTACAAAGCATGGATCACAGAATTTTGTGAGCTGCTGTACGGCAGTGCGTTCTCGAATTAACTCTCCCTTCCTGAATTTAGAAAGGTCACTGGTAGTGGGTTTTAAGCAGATGATTTTTTTTTTTATTTTAGTTTCAGATGGTCCTTGGCATATCACACTGAGCCAGATTTTGTTTTGCACTCAATATATGTATGTTAGCTTGAGGAAAAACAAACAATTTATTATACTGGCATACAGACTGTGGCCACCCAGAAGAAAGGTAAAATTAAGAGGTACGTAATATTGGCTATGTCTACACAGGCAGCCTGTGTTGACAGAGGTCATTGTCAGAGAACCTCCACAGTACCTCTGACAGACAGCATCTACACACAAAAGCAGATCCAAAGAACAAGCCACTCTGTCAGAGAGCAGCCAGATTTCCCTGCCCTCTCTCGACAGAATGGCTGAGTGGGGGGCTCATAAGAACAAGGGGATTTGTATGTTGGTGGGGTCCTTTCAAAAAGGACCCCCGTGTAGCCAAGCCACATGGAGTGAAACGCAGCAATTTCAAAGTGCCGCGGCCGGTGGCATGATAATGAGTTGCTGAATATGCATTTCTGTGCCTCATTAGTATTCTTTGATCTGTCCATTAGCACGGCCATTTTAAAGTTTTTGGTAAGCGTAGACACAGCCAAAATGTTTCCATCTAGAAGATTTGGGAAGTGATTGCATACTTAGATGAAAAATAAAAAAGCAAACAAAAAACCAACCATGAAGTTAAGCTGGAAGGTGAGTGTTCAAAAGACGACGCTGTTCATTAGGGAACAAGAAGTCCTGTGGCACCTTATAGACTAAGGTATTTTGGAGCATAAGCTTTCATGGGTGAGATCTGATGAAGAGGGTGTTTGCCCACAAAGGCTTATGTTCCAAGGTGCCACAAGACTTCTTGTTTGCAAAGATACAGACTAGCACGGCTACCTTTCTGGTACTTGTTCATTAGGCAGTATGCAGTTTCACTGGACCAGCAAAGGAAAGGCTCCCCTATAGTCCTGCTGGCATGTACAGTATTGGTTCATGGCCTTCCTGCAATTTGTCTTCCCCCAACCAGTTATATATGGGGATAGGAGAGGGCTTCAGCAGAGATTGCTGGCCCTCAGTTCCCTACGTTTTGGCCTGACTGGCCCATACGTGGGTTGGGAAAGTAACTCGTTAGCGCAAATGCATTCTTATTTTGTGAAATGCAGACTAACATGACTGCCTTTTTGTGACTACTTCTTAGCCCAGTATCCTCCCACTGTGTTGTTTATATTGCAGCAGTTTGGCACTCCTTGCCTATCTTTTGTTCTGAATGGACTGTATTCCTTAGTCTTGTATAGGGAAAAAAGGGAAAACGAGAAGGCTCCTTGTGCCTTTCTCCCCTTGCGTGGCTGGCCACTTTTTAGACCTCCCTATTTGTACAATAAAACAAAAGACTTACAGTGCAATTGTCTTCTCATTTCTAGACACATTAACTTATTTTCTGATGCTTAATTTATTTCTACTCTTAAAAAACTTGGCGCACTTACTCACGCTAGTTCTAAAAGATCTCAATCCTTCTCCAGTAATCCATCTCATTCTAACAGTAAATTGAACATTAGTATCTTGTACAAGGCAGGAACTGTAGTTGATGTTAATTCAAATTCCAGTTGTAATATAATAAATAGGAAGTGAGGGTTGGGGTGCATATACCTGCAGAGTTCTGAAGATCTACACAGCACTTTTTAACTTGTTAGACCACTGAATGACAGTGATGTTGAACTCTGATAAAGCTATGAATGTGAGAGGAGAGAAATAAATGTAAACTTAATATGAAATGGCTTACCTTACAAAAATGTTGACTGCTTTGAAAGTTGTCACTGAATACCACAGTTGGCCATGTTTGGTTGTTTCAGCCAGTTGTGCAACTTTGCATAATACATGATACTGCATTCAAATTCTCCTTGGCCCCATCAGTACAGACTTCCATAGAATTGCACTGTGAAAATGAACACAGACTTGCTCCATTGTCTAACATACAAACTATTTTGCATTTAATCTTCATTTCCTGTTTCACTTAGTTGCATTTTCTGAAGAAATAGTTCAGATATATGTGGAAAGGGGAAAAATATGGCTGATCTACTAATTTAAACTTTATTGACCTTTCTGACAAATGTTAGCATACTTTTATTTCTAATCTGATTTTAACTTTACAGAGAACTGAGAAAATCATTACATCTGTAATCACTGGGTTTGTCATATCTGCCTTACGGCAGCCAAATAATTTTGGAAATGTTTCCATTTGTAAAATTACACTGTGGTATATACTAATATAGGTGGCAGAAGAGACAATTGGTGACAGAGTTGGGGGTGGTGATTATTTTATAAATATTGTAATACACAGAAGTTCTGCATACGGAAAAGGTTAATAAAATGTGGAGCTGTTAAGGATCTCAGCAGAATATCTTTCTCTAAAATAATTATTCACATTCTATTGCACCAAGCATTGTTTTGGTGTCAGCAAACACAGATTCCATTAGTTTTGTATGTTCTTAGAAGTTTCAAGTTTCTATTCTTGTCATAATTAGTTTTCCCATGACTATTCCATGTAGGAAATAATTGCATTAAGCTCTCATGAAAATTATCATAGTTGCCATCCAAGTTACGTAAACATCCCCCCCCTTCCCTACCCCTATCCTTCAGTCCTATGTACTTGATTTGTCAGTTTTTATTGCAATATTTTTGTCCTCTGCACTTATGAATGTCAGTCTGTAGTGGAAATGAGATTGATCTGATGAAGTGGGTGCCAGGAAAGGTCATCACCAAATAAGTCACTTTGTTAGTCTTTAAAGTGCTGCATTTTTTTTTGGAGTACAGATAAACATGTTTACTTCTCTCACTCTCTTTGTAATAAGTGATTAATAATTTTCATATTTTTAACCAAAGTTGTATCCCAGGATAACTTGCACATTCAAAAAACTGATTCCACATTCTTTACTTAGGCACGATTCACATTTTTAAATGGAAAAATTGTCTAGCATCCTTGAAGAGTTCAGAAGATGCTTTAAAAAAAGGGAAGTCAAAATGTCCTTAATAGAAGTTGTTTATTGCCTTGTTTTATTTTATAATAGTTTTACATGACCAATGTATACATATTTACATGGTAAACTCAGACCTATGCAGTTTGGTCCAGTTACCTCTGATTTTCTAGGGTCCAAAGAGCAATTGAGAACTGTTTGGGGGTTGATGGGTACATAACCCATGCTTCCTCTGCCTGATCTACTCTCTTCTAAGGATCAATTTCATATTCAGACAATACCTCTAGTGGCAGGGTTGGTCTCATTACTGGGCCCCAGGTTCTCTGTTCTGTCCACTGGCCCCACCATACAAACACCATGATCCTTGCTGGGGCAGGGGGGTGGTCTGGGGGGAACCCGGTACCCACCCACTCATTCTCGTTCTGGCCCAGGGACCCTGGATGGCCACTACTGGCAAGGGTTGACTCCATTTGCCCTTGCCCCTGCAGTACTTCTCCCTGGGCCACTTTCTGAGACAAGTCTCCCGGGTACCTCCTCCCAATAGTGGTAGCCATCACAACATGTGTCCTCCTTTGTTTGGCTCCTCCGGCTGACTGGTTTCCCACAGTCTCTGGTTGAGCTTCAGGTCCCTTGGACTGGGTTGCTGAGGCTTTTCTCCTGTTTTGTGGTCTCTGGTATTCCTCCAAGTCTCCTTTTCTCTCCTTACTCACCTTCCAAACTCTCCTTAACCACCCTCCCTCTGCCCTGCATGCAGAAGGGCTTATAGAGGTAGCCCTGAGTGGGATCATCTGGCCCTGATTGATTTAGGCAGCCTACTCCTCAGCTGCTCCCACTCTGATTGTCAGCTCCACCTCTGCCCAGTTTTTACTCCTGTCTTTCCTCTCCTGGCCCCACCTGGCCACACTCTTAGATAAAAGTTTTAGAGTCCCCATAGATACAGTAGATCCAAAAGTATGCCTGAGATAGATCCTCCTTGTTTTCATTACTGTTGGAGCAGCTGGGACATCATTTTGCATGCATGTCATTATTTTTGTTTTACTCACCTGGCTAGTTGCACTGAAATTAGCTAAGATTGTGCACACACTTTTTCAGGATCATGGTTTGGAATTGTTTAAGCAATAAAATTTAACATATGCCCTCCTGTTAAGTCCCTATGATTAACTTTAAGTAGCTGTAAAATCTCTCTCCGTCTATTCCCCTCCTTCGTCCCAGGTACTTGAGCAAGAAATTCAGGTTTTGTTATTATAAAACAATGAGAAGCTCTGTGGCACCTTATAGACTAATAGATTTATTGGAGCATGAGCCTCATGGGCAAAGACCCACTTTGCCAGATGCAGTGGGTCTTTTGTCACTGTGTCTTTCATCAGTGGGTCTTTGTCCATGAAAGCTTATGCTCTGATAAATCTGTTAGACTATAAGGTGACACCAGACTTCTTGGTTTTTTTTGCAAGATACTGACTAACATGGCTATCCCTCGGATACTTGTCGCCATGCAACATTATGGTACGGATTTACTCTTTCTCATCCCCCATCTTCAGTATTTAAAACAAGAATTTGCAACCCTTGACTGTGTTTAGTTCAGTGTTTGTGTTTAGTTTTTTAAAAGATATGTGTGTGTGTAGGGGGGAAGCTGAACTCGTTTTATAAGAATTATGTGTGTGTTTACAATACCATGAAATAGCTTCAGGAAGAGAATGGCCCAGGCTGTAGCAATCTTCAAGGTAGTTATCTAGGTTGTTTAATACTGCAGAAAGCCTTATTAAACGTTTATTTCATTTAGCTGGAATAGCTGGATAGGATCAAACAAAATGCCTTACTTGCACATGCCAATCTCTGTGGAATGGCTTTTTGATCATCTTCATGCATATCTAAATTACACCTCCAGTTTCTTTTCAGGAATCCAGGTTATTTGGCTTTTATCATAATGGCTCATTAGCCCCCTGAGCTTTTTCTCTTTTAAAAGAACTGCAGTTAATTTCTCATCTCTAACATTTTGCACTGAATCACTCTGATCTCCTCTAAGTAGTGGGGAGAGAGAGTAAGTAGGAAGCGGTAGGAAGAGGGGGTTATTCCCACTGGATATACAATTTTTCATTCTTAACATGGTTCATTTGTATATTGTGCAGGTCTTGCCCTTCAGTACAACTCCACGTTATTTATCCGTTATTCACCTTTTAGAAAATGACTTAAGTGTGTGTTACTGAGTTTATGATTGGGTCCATAGGTGTATCCTACTCCCCTCCATCTGATTATTCCTGAAATGTATCCCTGCACTTTAGTGTATTAACTTTTTTTGATTTAGGGTTACATTTTATGGGAAGTGGCAGCATGGGTGCTCCTAGACCAGGGCCCTGGGGAAGCCGCAGCAGCCACTGTCACTCGCAGCCCCAGAGCCCGGGCAAAGCAGGGCTACTCACGAATAATTGAATTTGCAAATGTGGCACTCATGAATGGCGAGCCCTGCTGTATATACGATATCATTCATCAATAATGGCCAGGATTCTACAATTATTCATCTATGTGCTTAACTTCATATAAGTAGTTCTGTTCAGTTCAGTGGGTCTAAACATGTACAGAAATGTGCATAAATGTGTGTCCAATGGGATTGAGAAAGCTCTTTTAGGTTAGTGTGTGAATCTGTTGGTCAGAACACCCAGCAGATTTTGATTAATGCAATAAAATTTATTGTGACTTCAGTTAGACAGTTTTACAAGTTCTTATTAGCTGTCTTGGCCTCAGCTATCCTCAGCTATATGGCTATTTTTCACTAGTGATATGATTTCCACATAGGGCCTAAAACTTACAGTACAATTTGCAAATCTGTTTGAAAAGAGATTTGAGGTCTATATATGCAGTGTGCTCTATCTCTTGTTCTCTCTGTAAGGTCTCTAAACTTTATGATCTCACTGTCTAGGAAACAGTTTAGAAAGATTTCTTTACGCTTTCAAAAATTCTGGTGGGGTGGGTAAGAACACAAATATCGCAGCTATTTTATTATCCTGTCACTCAACTAGACAGATCACTTTTTCTGAAATTGCACTTCTGTAATCTAAATGCTTGATCCTGTAGCATAACAGACTGATAGACTCTTAAGAATATTTTCCCTCTTTTACACTATTAATCGTGTTAAATATAACAAACATATAGTGTGCTTTTTTTGTGGAAAAGAAAAGTGAGGAACTGGTACTCAGCTGTCCCCCACTTGCAAGCAATCTTGCAGCAGGGGCTGCTGAGGTGCCTGTATTCCAGCAAGTACCAGCACAAAAAGAAGGACTGAACATACATATCCATTAGTTTTTTCATATCAACATAATAGTGAGTTCTTATATGTGAACAAGTTTCTGGAAAAGTGACATTCATCATGCTCTGGTGAACTTTATTAACCTTTTATGCAATGTTGCAAAAAACTTTAGTGTAAAACAAGGTGTAGTTCATCCCACCTAACAGACGTTTAACCAAGTCCTGGATCTTACAAGATGTTCCATATGGATGACCCCCAGCTTGCTTTTCTGGGGTTTTCAGTGACACTGGACTTTGCCCAGGCTTAGGTCATTGCAGGATCTTTGATCTATGGGTTTTTGTTTTTTCTTTATTTTTTTAACTCATTATAGCACAGCACATATTTTATTAGAAAAAAAGAAAAGTAGGAAGATTTTAAATATTCTGTGTATTTCACAGTGTTTTGATGGTGAACCATAAAGTGTTGTTGAGTTTCCATGACAGCACAGAAGAAATTTGTATTCGTGTGTTGTATCATGAAATGCTGGCTGCTGGTGTCAGAGTTAATTTTTCTACCATTCTGCAGAGGAAATAAAAAAACACCTTCTTGTCACCTTAGGGTTTGCAAGAAGGATGTTTATGCTATGCTGAAGCACAGTCTATTTAATCATTCGGTGGAGGGAGGCTCTCATAAGTAATTGAAGATGGCTCCTTCTGGTTTGGTTTTGTAAAAAGTTTGAATTCAATTTGAAAGGTTCCTGCTATTACTTTTTTCCAGTGCGATTTTCTTTACAGCTACAGTTTTTAATCATTGCACGTGAGTTCAGAATATGTTACAGGTTTATTTTTTTCCTGGCACGTTAGAAATACTGTATAGTTGCAGGAATTAAGGAATCTGTTGTAGAATCTGATGATAATAAAATCATCAAAATATGTAAATATGTGAATACCCTTTGTCAAGCAATGGAAAAAATGTTGTTAATGACAATTCTACGTTCAGTGTATTTTATATGAAAAGCTGGCATCTGCTTTAGTTGTCACATATTGCCATGGAAAATAACTTAATCTTACTTTCTACTCTGTAATAACAGGGGCTTTTTAAGTGGCAGTCAGTATCCCCTTATTTTTCCTCTTATTCATTTTCTTTAATGTGAGAGGCACTTTAACTGTTTGAAAAGAAATCCTGTGATAATTAGCAGTTAAATCTTTTCTGGGCTGCTACCTATGTCTTTGATACATCATAATTCACAACCAGTAATTTTGATGGCACTAATAATGAATCTCATTGTCATGGGTAAGCAACAAGAAATTGTACTATTAAATCCAGAATTCCTGTTTTTATGGAACAATTTTATGGAATAAAATTGAGAGAAATTAATTGGAAATCCTTTATTTAAGCTATCTTTATGGGTAAACTGTCTAAGTTTACATGAAATGTTGTGTTAGCCAATGTTTAACAGATGCCTTTATTTGAAGTTCCAAAGCAAGCTACTGGAGAAATACTACAGGATAGCAAAGGTATGAACTATTTAGTTTGATATTGTATAGCTGTACATCTCTAGACAGCACACAGACTATGTCTACACTACAGAGATCTTTCAAAATAACTTCTTTTGAAAGAGTGCGTCCACACACAAAAAAGCAGATCAAAAGAGTGTTCTGTTCTTTCAAAAGAGAGCATCCACACAGCCCCTGCACTTTTGAAAGAATGGGCCACGGATCAAAAAATCAGGGCCTGTGGAGCATCTACACACATTTTCTTTCAAAAGAAGCTTTCAAAAGGGGGGCGCTCTTCCTGAAACAGGAAAGGAAGAACGATTTCGAAAGGAGTGCCACATTCTTTTGATTTACTTTTGAAAGAACACATTTGTACATAGACCCTCCACTGGATTTTGCAAAAGAGCCCACTTTTGAAAAAATGTTTCAAAAGGACTTGCTAAGGTAAGATACATCCAGAGGGAAAAAGTCTCTGTTTATGCTCTGTTGCACCCTCCACAACCAATAACTGCATGATGATTTGATGGAGAGAAATCACTCTTAGGCTACACTTGGACATCTTGGCTATGTCTACACTAGCACAAAACTTTGAAATGGCCATGCAAATAGCCATTTCAAAGATTAGTAACAAGGTGCTGAAATGCATATTCAGTGCCTCCTTAGCATGCCGCCAGCTGCAGCTCTTCGAAATTGCTCCCTTTCGCTGCCGTGCGAAGTTGGCTGCTGATAGGAATAAGGGGATTTCTGCTGATAGGAATAAGGGGATTTTGAAGTTGGCAGGGTCCTTTTGAAAAGGACCCCCATCTGGATGAGCCACACAGTAGTGAAAAGCGGTAGCTTTGAAGAGCCACGGCCAGCAGCATGCTAATGAAGTGCTGAATATGCATTTCAGTACCTCATTAGTAATCTTTGAAATGGCTATTTGCATGGCCATTTCTAAGTTTTGTGCTACTGTAGACATGGCCCTTATGTTTCTCTTTAACCTTCATCAAGAAGGGCTTTGTGATCAGCTGTGTTGAATACCAGTGTCTCTAATAAATTACGCTATGGCCACATCTACACAAGCAGCCTCTGTCGACAGAGAGTCTGACAGAATTCACCTGACAGCAACTCTGTCAACAGATTGCGTCCATACACAAAAGTGGCTCACAATAGAGAGACACTCTGACAGAGAGCCTCCACATATGCTGACTGCTCTGTCGACAAAACCGGCCCCTGAGCCCCAGAAAACAGGCATGAATGGAGGGAAGGCCCTTCCTGGGACACTGCCTCTGCATGCCCTTAAAGGGCCCCCTCCTCTGACCCACCCTCTTTGCCCATGCCAAAGCTAGCCAACCTCTTACAGGGAAAGCTAAACTGCTGAAGGGCTCCTTGCTGTTTATAGCTACGTCTACATGTGAATGCTACATCGAAGTAGCTTATTTCGATGAATAATGTCTACACGTCCTCCAGGGCTGGCAACGTCGACATTCAACATCGATGTTGCGCAGCACCACATCGAAATAGGCGCTGCGAGGGAACGTCTACACGCCAAAGTAGCACACATCGAAATAAGGGTGCCAGGAACAGCTGCAGACAGGGTCACAGGGCGGACTAGCGCTTCCGGAGCAACAGCTAGCTGCTCCCTTAAGGGGCCCCTCCCAGACACACGCAGCCTGCACAGCACGTGGTCTGCAGAGCCATAAGCACGCACCCCTCGAGCGACGCAGTCATGGACCCCCAGCAGCAGCAGCAGCAGCAGCAGCAGCCGCCAGAGGTCCACCCAGCCGCCCCTGTAGGAGCAGTGCTTACCTTGATCGATGCCATGCAGGAGGCAGCTGAGCACCTCCTTGCCACAGAGGAGGAGCTGCCCACAGGGGAGGAGGACTCAACCCCCAACCCTGCAGCACCCCGCCCCCCGCCACCACACATGCCACCGGCTGTGGAGCTACCCCACCAGCACCGACAGGTGGGAGCGGCTGGTGCTCGGAGAGTGGGATGACGACCGCTGGCTCCAGAACTTTCGCATGAGCTGGCAGACATTTCTGGAGCTATGCCAGTGGCTCACCCCCGCACTGAGGCACCAGGACACCACCATGCGGCGTGCCCTCAGCATGGAGAAACGGGTCGGCATCGCTGTCTGGAAGCTGGCCACTCCAGACAGCTACCGATTTGTGAGCCAGCACTTTGGCGTCGGCAAGGCCACCGTCGGGGCTGTCCTCATGGAGGTAAGAGGACCCATGGGGGGAGGGGGAGGCAACCCTGGCAGGGGAGGGGAAGGGAGGGGAGGGGGGCCCTGGCAGGGGAGGGGAGGAGGGCCCTGGCAGGGGAGGGCCACACACACCCTGCACACCCCTCATTGGTGCTCTCCCATGTGCTTCCCCTGCAGGTTGTCTGCGCCATCAACGCCCTGCTCCTCCACAGGCTCATGAGGCTTGGGGACCCGGATGCCGCCATCGCGGGCTTTGCCACCCTGGGCTTCCCCAATTGCTTCGGGGGTCTGGATGGGACCCACATCCTCATCTGCGCCCTAGAACACAGTGGAGGACACTACATAAACAGGAAGGGCTACCACTCAGTGGTCCTCCAGGCCTTGGTGGACAGCCGGGGCCGTTTCCTGGACATTTATGTGGGCTGGCCTGGCAGCACCCACGACGCCCGGGTATTCCGGAACTTGGGCCTGTGCCGCCAGCTGGAGGTGGGAACCTACATCCCCCAGCGGGAGATCCCTGTGGGGGACACCACCATGCCCCTCTGTGTCATCGCAGATGCGGCATACCCCCTCCGGCCCTGGCTCATGCACCCGTACACGGGCCATCTGTCTGCCAGCCAGGAGCGCTTCAACCAGCGCCTGAACCACGCGCTCCAGGTGGTGGAGTGCACATTTGGCCACCTCAAGGGGCGCTGGAGGTGTCTCCTCACCCGCCTTGATGTGGGCCCCACCAACATCCCCCAGATTGTGGGCGCGTGCAGTGCCCTCCACAACCTGGTTAAGAGCAAGGGGGAGGCCTTCTTTTAGGGCTGGGCTGTGGAGGCCGGCAGGGCCGATGTGCAGCCACCCGCTGCCCCCAGTCGCCAGGTGGACCCCGAAGGGACCTGGGTCCGGGAGGCCCTGTGGGCCCAGTTCGATGAGGCCGTGGGGTGAACACTGGCAGGCTCCCCACTGCACCCCCCCATCCTCCACAACACTCCCTGCCCCTACGCCCACACCACAGAGCACCCAAGAGCACACTCCTCCACTTTTCTTGTAAAAATAAAAGCAGACAGTTGTTTGTCAACTCAAACATTTTCTCTACTACAACTCTTATACTATTATTATTATTATTATAAATATTCTGAACAAGACAAACTATGTACAGGGGAAATCAAACTGATAAATATATATACATTATAAAAATTGGGATAACATGAAAGGGGAAGACAAGGAAGGGGAGAACTATTTACATGGGGGGCTAAGGATCAGCAAAGTAATGGGTCTCAAATACAAACTATTTACAAGAAAAGAACAATAAACTGGGGGGAACATATACAAAGGGGGAGGGGGGGCCATGTCCTGGGCCCCACACCCCTACAGTCCAGCGCTGGGGGTGGGCGGCCGGGATCCCCGCCTCGGCCGCAGCCCTGGCTGGGGCTGGCTGGGGGCCGGGCGGACCAGGAGATACGGCCGGCAAGTGTCAGCTGGCCCCAGGTCCCCCTCGGCGGAATGGCCCTCGGTGGCAGGTGGCGGTGTGACGGCGGACGGCGCAGTGGCTGGAGCAGCGGGTGGAGCAGCGGGTGGAGAAGGCAGGGCGGGTGCTGTGGCGGCCGGCACGGCCTGGGCGGCCAGGGAGTCCGCAATGCGGTTGAGGGTCCGCATGTAGGCCCCCCATGCCTCCTGGCACCAGGCCAGCGCCCGCTCCTGCAGGTGGAGGAAGCGTTCCTCCACCCGCAGCCGCTGCTCGGCGACCTCCAACTGCCGACGGTGCAGGGCCAGCAGCTGGGGGTCTGTCGCCGGCGGCTGGTGGTGCTGCGTCCGCCGTCTTCCCTGCCGTGGGGCCAGTCGGTGCTCCTCCAAGTGGCTGGCCTGGAGTGAGGGCCCCGGAGGGGATTCCGGGACCACTGACACCTCGCCGGCGCTCTCCGGTCCTTCCGATGGTGCAGCTGCGGAACACAGGAGTTGGGGGGAGAAGAGTGGAGACAGCCGTTAGTGTGGGCCCTGAGCCGTGGCCCTTGTCCCCCCACCCCTCTGCTGCAGGTTCCCCATCCCTGTCCCCGGGAGATGCTGCTGTGATGGGGTTCAAGGGTCCCCCTGCACTGCACCCCGTCCTCTGGCAGGAGTGACTCTCACTCACTCAGCAGGTACGACAGGAGGTTTATTAGGCAACAGATGCCCAGTTTCTCCCAGACGCGAAAGTACAGCAGTCAGAGACAGTCCTTCCAACCCGTCCTGGGGAGAAGACCCCGAGGGGTGCCCCTCTGGGGTGTAGCTTTCCCCCTTCTCAGGCTGGCTGCCTTCCAGCTCTCCCTTCCCCTAGCCTCTAACTGCTGCCCCCAATTCCAAGCCAGCTCGGCTCCTCCCTCCTCTTTGTTCAGGGCAGAGGTGTAAGCTGTCAGTTGTAGCCCCAGGATCATCCTTAGCCACTGGGAGCTATTCAGCTTGTTTCTCATATCTAGCCTGAGTCTCGCATTTGCACTCCCCCCACTCCATCACATGCTACTGCTGCTGCTGCTGGGTGTCCCACCCCCTCCCCCTGGGGGACCCTAGAGGTTCAGCTCCCCCCAGCCCCGGGGATGAAGCATGGCACTGTCGTGCTGGGGGGGGCAGGGGCTGATGCAGTCCTGTGAGGGACATGCCACTGCTGTCCTTGGGGCCATGGTCATCCGGGCATGTGGAGGGCCCTGGCCATATCTATTACCCCCGCCCCTCAACCCTGGGGGTGTGCACCGGGGGGGGGTACATACCTGACGGTCCACTCCCACGGTCGGGGGACACCGAGGGGGCGGACGCCTGGCTGGAGCTCCTGGATGGGAGTATGATGTGCAGGCTGGCGTCACTGTAGGAGGAGTCCCTCTCCTCCTTCTCCTCCCCGGTGCCCCGGGGGTGGGCTCCTGGGGGGGCCCCCGGGGTGCGGGGCTTGCCTCTGGGGTGGACTCCGCCTCTGGGGCCTGCTGGGGCTCCTCGGCCAAGGTATCAAGAGTGGCCGGAGGGGAGGAGGTGTGCCGGGGACCCAGGATGTCCCTGAGCTCCCTGTAAAAGGGGTAAGTGATGGGGGCGGCACCAGATCGGCCGGCTGCATCCCGGGCCTGGGCGTAACCCTGCCGCAGCTCCTTCACTTTACTGCGTACATGATCCGGAGTGCGGGCAGGGTGACCCCGGGCGGCCAGGCCCTCAGCCAGCCGAGCGAACGCATCCTCATTCCGCCTCTTGCTCCCCATTAACTGGAGCACCTCCTCCTTGTTCCAGAGCCCCAGAAGGTCCCGAAGCTCGGCCTTGGGGGGGTCCCCTGGGGGCGCTGGGGGGGCTGCCAGGTGGCCATCACTTCGGGTAAGGGTGTGGGTGGCTGCGGAGGAGCGTGCAGGGTAGCCGTGTGTTACTGCTGCTGCCTGCACGCTCTCTCAGCTTCCTGCACAGGAAGGCAGGGGGCGGGGAGCTTTAAGGGGCCGCTCCACGCAGCCACCATTGAGCTCAGGGGCTGGAGAGAGTGTCTCTCAACCCCTCAGCTGATGGCCGCCATGGAGGACCCCACAATTTCGATGTTGCAGGACGCGCAACGACTACACATTCCCTACTTCAACGTTGAACGTCGAAGTAGGGCGCTATTCCCATCCCCTCATGGGGTTAGTGGCTTTGACGTCTCGCCGCCTGACGTCGATGTTAACTTCGAAATAGCGCCCAACATGTGTAGCCGTGACGGGTGCTATTTCGAAGTTGGTGCCACTACTTCGAAGTAGCGTGCACGTGTAAATGCGGTATGAGAGACACTGGTCTTTCCCAACTGCTTTCTACCTTTACTGACCCCACACCCTCCCTGACACCTAATACTCCACACCCCACACCGTCCCAACCTCCTGACTGCCCCCTCCCTGACCCAACACCTTTTCCCCCCACCCAACTCCCACCCTTCCCACCTGTGACCATGGCAGAGAAGCCCCCAGCTATGCCCGGGACTATGGCTCTTCTCCCGGTGGCCTTTCAGTTGGCCATCATCAGTTTCTATGACCATATCTGCGAGGACAGCAACACTGAGAGAGTCTGCATAGTAGGCCCCCGCAGTATCATGTCCCAGCTGCACTCAGCCCCCTGGGTGCACAGGCAGATCTGGCAGCACCCCACCAGCTCTGTTTGCAGGGGGTCACCTGGTGGTGTGGCAATAGGGTGACAAACAGTGGTCATAAAATTTCTGGGTGTACAAGGATACGTTCCTTGAACTGTGCACCTGGCTCACACCCTGCCCTGTGATGGCATGACACCAATATGCTTCCCACCATCCCTGTTGAGCAGAGGGTCCCGATCACATTGTCAAACCTGGCCACTCCCAATGGCTTCTGCTCAGTAGCTCACCACTTCGGAATCAAGAGGTCCACTGTTGGGCTCGTTGTGATGCAGGTAAGAGAACCATCCAGCTACAGGCTGTTCACAGTAGGAGGGGAGGGTGGGACAGAGGGGACGGAGGGACAGAGGGGAAAGGCGGATGGGGGACATGGGGGACAGGGAAGGGTGGGCAGAGGGGACTGGGGGGCTGAGAGATGCATGGCTCCCTGTGGCCCAGGGGCCCTGTCCCCTCAGACCCTCATGGGCATCTCTGGTGCCTCCTCCCCTCGCAGGTTGTGTGAACCCTCAACGCCATACAGCTGTAAAGGCTGGTGCGGATCAGCGATGTGGGCAGCCTTGTTGCTGGCTTCGACTGCCTGGGATTCCCCAACTGCTTCGGAGTGCTGAATGGGACCCACATGCCGTTCTGGGCCCCAGAGTATAACACTGGACAATACATCTGCTGGAAGGGCTACCACTCCATGGTCCTGCAGGCCCTGGTGGACCCATGGACCACCGAGGGCAGTTCCTGCACATTTACATTGGGTGGTTGGGCAGCAGCCATGATATCAGGGTGCTCTGGAACTCCAGCCCGTTCCAGAGAATGGATACATGCACCTGCGTCCCCTGCTGGGAGATGGCCGTGGGGGACACATACATGCCCTGTGCCTCGTGAGCAGTGTGGCCTACCTCCTCATGCTGCGGCTAATGCAGCCATACACTGGGTGCCTAGACCTCACCCAGGATCTCTTTAACGCCCACCTGACTTGGGCATGGAACAGGGTGGAACTTGCCTGCAGGCATTTGAAGAGGAGGTTCCAGTGCCTCCTGTATCATCTGGATGTGGAGGAGTCCAACGTCCCCAAAGTCATGGCCATGTGCTGTGCTCTCCACAACCCGCTGCACTGGAAGCGGGAGGACTTTCAGAAGGCATGGGCTCTGGAAGGCAGGGGCTGTTATGAGCATCCATCTGCTGCCCCGAGCCCCGAAGCACATGCCAAGCACAGGCCCTGCAGCAGCACTTCACACGCAGACCCCAGTGGCCTAGCCCATATCACCTCTGAGGGGGGGGCAGGCCCACAGCTCCTCGCCCTCCTCACCAACTACCCTCCCTCCCCCCTAACATCACTGCATAAGGAGAGAAGCAGGTCTCGTGAATTTGACCAGTTTACTAACAATAACCACCTGGGTTCATACAAAACATATATCAAAAAATTCAAGACTGTAAGAAAAATATAACTTTGTGCAAAAATAAATGTTTGTGGTAAGCTCTATACAGAGTTGTCTCTGACAGTGCGGGTGGTGGGGAAGATGACATTCTACCTGGGAGGGGGTGACCCTAGTCCAGGGAGGGGGTGGAAGGCTGCTAGCCTCGCAGGCCACAGGAACTTCTCCCACCCGGTTCTGGGGTCCTCATCAGGGCACTGGCAGGGTGGGGAGAACGGGGAGGTGCGGAGGTGGGGGAGCGGCAGCGGGTTCAGGATCAGCAGGGGGGCTTGGGGAGCTGGGGAGCCTGGGGTGGGCGGGGAAGCCTGGGGGGCAGGTACACTGGCCATCTCCACTGTCCACTGCAGGGCCTGCACCAGCACCTGGTCCAGGGGGTTAGAGAGGACAGGCTCAGGGTCAGCAGGGTTTGGGGGAAAGCAGGGGTGGGAGTGGCGACACTGGTGTCAGGGGGAAAGGCAGCAACCGGGGCCACAGGCTCAATGGCCTGGGCCAGCCAGGCCTCCACGAGGTCCTAGGCACGGTCTTACCCTGGCCAGCCAGTGCTCAAAGGAACGCTCCCTCTGCTCCTGCCACCAGTTATTCACCTAATAAATTATTTTGTTAGTCTTTAAAGTGCTACAGAACTGCTTTTTTATTTTGATAAGTTAAGTACTACACTGAAGCTGTGTCTATATGTGCACGCTACTTTGAAGTAGCGGCACTAACTTCGAAATAGCGCCCGTCGCGGCTACACGCGTCGGGCGCTATTTCGAAGTTAACTTCGACGTTAGGCGGCGAGACGTCGAAGTCACTAACCTCATGAGGGGATCGGAATAGCGCCCTACTTCAACGTTCAACGTCGAAGTAGGGACCGTGTAGACGATCCGCGTCCCGCAACGTCGAAATTGCTGGGTCCTCCATGGCAGCCATCAGCTGGGGGGTTGAGAGATGCTCTCTCTCCAGCCCCTGCAGGGCTCTATGGTCACCGTGGGCAGCAGCCCTTAGCCCAGGGCTTCTGGCTGCTTCTGCGGCAGCTGGGGATCCATGCTGCAGGCACAGGATCTGCAACCAGTTGTCAGCTCTGTGTATCTTGTGTTGTTTAGTGCAAGTGTGTCTGGGAGGGGCCCTTTAAGGGAGTGGCTTGCTGTTGAGTCCGCCCTGTGACCATGTCTGCAGCTGTGGCTGGCACCCTTATTTCGATGTGTGCTACTTTGGCGTGTAGACGTACCCTCACAGCGCCTATTTCGATGTGGTGCCGCACAACGTCGAAGTTGAACATCGACGTTGCCAGCCCTGGAGGACGTGTAGACGTTATTCATCGAAATAGCCTATTTCGATGTTGCTACATCGAAATAAGCTATTTCGATGTTGGCTTCACGTGTAGACGTAGCCTGACTGAGCAGTAGCATTGTGACAATAGTGTATTTATACTGGACTGTCACACACACATCTCCCTAAACTGTATTTCTGGACTTCTGCCAGCCCCTCTGTTCGAGGCTCCTGTTAACATGCATATAAGCTCTACTGTCTCATGAAAGGTGGAATAGACCCTTGTTCCCTTATTCTTAAAGGAAAAATCATTGACACTGCTGGAAAAACAAGACATTATTGCTGCTTACCACCAAAAGTTGAGCTTATAATATACCCACAAAATACTGCTGCAGTAAACCACACTATTTCACAGAAATTAACAGTGTGATAGCTAGAGATGATATGTCTGTAATTTATGACACATGCACAGATCTGGTCTGTCTCAGAAGAATATGTGACAGTACTATAGCATTACTCAGCAAAGTGTGTTGAGCTACTTCTAATAAATTGAATGCTGTCAAGATCACTCATGAAATTCTTATTGTTTTAGACAACCTAGCATATTAGAAAAAATATTGCATGGATGAAGGAATTACACATTTAACTTCCAGTGTTTAGGTTTTTTTTAAACACTAATTTTGTAATGCTACTAGTTTGTTAGCGTATGTTACTTCCGTGCTTGTTATGTTCTGGTACATGCTGGTATGGAGTACTGGTACCTTTTTTCAGAGCACCTCAGCCAGGGATCCCATGGCTCAGGCTGCCAGGGGAGCTCTATGCCCTAGCCAGCTCCCAGCTATGGGATCTCCCCTGACCTGGCCAGGGATCCCATAGTTGGGGCTGCAACAGGGCTCCACATCCCATCTGGCTCCCGGCAGTGGGACTGTGGGGTACTGCCCCCGGCCGAGGTGTGAGTACTGGCACTTCTTTTCTTGCAAAAGGAACCCTGGTTTACTTCAATAAGTTTTGTAAACCATCACATCACATGGAAAGTTATCTGTGTACATCAGTACAGTAACCACAAAACATAAGTTAGTTTTGTATAGCATAGATTGGTTTCTGAGTCATCTTTCACATGGCATCCAAACATAATTCTTTGTTGCTGCTCCTGAGTAAGGTACAGAACACTAAAATAGAGGAATGGTAATGTCCTACCCCATTTCTTATTTTGTCTGCCAAAAGGGGCCAGAAAACACTAGAGAGCACATATTACAGCTTGCTAATGGATCAAGGAAATTATATTCCTCTTCTTGTGCACAAAAAGCAGTCACCATGCATCTCTTACATGGTTAGATTACTATAAAAAGTTCCCTCGAAACATAGTAGTCTATTTATTTTTGTACAGAAATATACTGTTTGGCAATTTGTTAGAAATTGATCCAGTTAGGTACTGTGTGGACACTGAACATTTAACAGTGTGGCACATATTGTTGTGCCAGTAGATGTCAGACTTCATACTAGCTGTGACCACCTACCTGTATAGGAGCGTGCAGACGGACAGTAATATGTAAATTAGAATTAGGATATTGTGACATTCTCACTTTAATCTTGCTTTAATGCCTTTCAGTACAGTTGTCAACAGCTTAGAAAATTATAAATGTCCATATAATTACTGAAGATAAATTGGAGCATAATGTACCAGTATGTGAATAATTGGCATTTTCTGTATTTCTGTAGAGAAATGATGTCTGTGCTCAGTTTCTTCATTATAAATGGAAGATGCTGTTCATTGGTTATATGGTACGCCTTCTGAAGATGCTCATTTTGGGGCAACTTGTTATTTTGTACTGATATTACTCTATTGCTTCAGTTTGATAGAAGAAATGCTTAACCATGAAAGGAGGTATTTCAAAGGCTTCCTAAAGTATATTACACCAGCCCATTTTGATTAAAAGCTTGCTTCTACTTCTTGGTGTCTCATATTGTGCCTATTCAATGTAAGTGCTGCAACAAAGGCATTACATGCAAAATAATAAACAATCACATTTTAGTTTTGTTTTACTAAATAAATTCTTGAAAGGACTAATTTGCATAGTATGATTTTGGTTGTTTAAGATAAAACCCCATAATTAAACAGGAAATGTAGCTATTCTGAAAAAATACTTCAATATGGGAATTGTTGCTCTCCACAGGAAGTTAGATGTGGAATGCAACATCACAATTGTGCTTGCAATTATTTTTAGATGCTGTGAAATATGAAGGGGAAGAGACATGAAGCAGCACAGTTGGATATGAGGAGAAGGGTGCCTTGCTTTGTGTGACATCTTGCAAATTTGTAAAAATGTTTTCTTCTCCTTGGCTGTGTCTACATGGGCACAAATCTTTAAAATAGCCATATTGAACATTCAGCGCCTCATTAGCATTAGGACGCTTCCGGCCACGGCACTTTCGAAAGCACGCAGCTCGGTGCGGCTACACGGGGCTCCTTTTCGAAAGGACCCCGCACCTTTCAAAATCCCGTTATTCCGATCAGTGAATATTCAATTCAGTACCTCATTAGTAAACTTCAAAATGGCCATTAGCATGGCTATTTCAAAGATTCGTGCCCATGTAGACACACCCCTTTTGTATAGAAAATCAAATTACTGTGCAATAATTGAGCTATAATTTAAATGGTCAAGAAACCTTTCGTTTCTGGTATGTTTCAATGACCTGTTCAGTCTGTGTTTCAGTAGCTGGTTTTGGAGCCTTTTGTTCCAGACATGGAAAATGATGAAAATAAATGAAGCAAGGAGTCAGACTTTTTAGCAAAGTTAAAAAAAAAAACAGAGCAGAACATTCTAACCAATGCACCAATTTACTCATCAGTTATGAAAAAGGAGGGGTGTACTTCTGCTTTTGGAATGACTTGATCATGGGGGAATATGACAAAGGAATGCCTAAATTGCAGAATGTACTGTGCAATGGTTGAATGAATAAGTGAAGTCAGTAAGATAATAGTTGAGTAGTTAAGAGGTAGACTGTGACAAAATAAGTGCTTTGTTGGTGAGATCCAAATAATCTACAGTGAACTGCTATTGATAATTTCTGGAGCAGGTGTACTCCAGTAATGTTTAATGCCAGACTTCTTTGTCTGAAGTGAAAAAATAATTAAAGCTCCAAGGAACAAAAAACTAGATGGGAATTGTTATTTTTACATCATCTGTTTCTACAGTTCCAGGTTTTTATCATAAATCATGAAGGCTGATGGCATGCCCCCTGCTTCAAAGTACTATTCATCAAGAAGGGATTAAAATGTAAAAAGCCTTCCTATTTTTTCGGGTTGTAACTGTAACACTTCTGAACCTACTTTCTGTTACTTAAACAGTAGTTCAACTTTTTGACTAGATGTGACAAGATAGAAGACGCAACCTGTGTTGGCACCTGAAAGTCTCAAGATTGATGAGACAATTGTTATTATTATACTGAATATTAAGTATGAACATAAGTGCATTCATTATTTTTCTGAATGGGTTCAGGATTGATTCCAGTCAATAGGACTAAGGTAGTGAACAAATCTTGTTGGTGATATGCAGCAGCATTTTAACATAAGTACATTACTGGTAACAGCATAACATTCTGCTAGATCAAACTACCATTGAAATCTCAGCTGGTTACTCTTAGGAAGATGATGGGAATACCCTCATTGTTTTCCAGCATCCCCAAATCCTTGTGATGTGAAAACCTGACTGGGAGATGTGAGACATAGGGGGGTAAAAAGCAATAGTCATTGTATATATGGATTTTTGGTCCAATTTAAAAACATTCTTAGGTTTTGTCTACACTACAAAATAAAGTCAAATTTAGTAAAGTTGACTTTTACCTCTAGATTTCATAAAGTCGAAGTTGAGTGTCCACACCAGCTCACAAAGTTGACTTAGTGTGTTCCCAATAAATCGCCAACATTGGACTGCTGCAGCAGTGTATTGTGAGCTTCCTGTTACCCATTTCCTGCACTTCTGGAGAGCAGCTGAGGTGAAAGTGGCCAAAATGGATGTATTTGAGGCATTATGGGGTACCTCTGGCAGCCAATAAAATTTATTTGAAGTTAATGCTGTTTCCGCACTAGCATTAATTCGACCTTTTAATATTAAATTTGGTATTACACTGCTTGGGAGAGGTGGGGAGAGAAAGTTGACATTAGTGCCCCTTAAAATTGACCGAATGGTATTTGCAGTGAAGACAATCACATGGTAAAATTAAGCTAAGTGCCTTAAAAATTGACTTTATGCTGTAGTGTAGACAAAGCCTTCATGAAATCCATTTGAAAGCATATTCTGGCAGGATGCAGAAAGAGCCCCCACATTCTGTATTCAGAACATACTATTGCTTATCTAAAAAGAACAGTACAGTTGAATTGCTATTTCAGTCCCTTCAGCCACAAAGTGAAGAGTGCAACATGATGAGCACATTCAGTCACTTTGAAACCACCTGAGCATTACTAAATATGTTACTTTAATGAAGGTTAAGGATATCCCAGGTGCAGTGCTTGCACACTAAAATTAAATACAACATAAAGTAGAGAAATCTGGATTTGTCCTTCACCTCTAAAATCACAAATGTAACACCTGTCGAGTGGAACTAGCTTTCATTAGGTCAGCTAGTAAAGGGAGCAAAATAATACATAACACAACTGGTTTGATAGAGGATGTATTCTAGAGAACACTGGGGTATAAAACACATTTACCATCAGGTCTGGATTTACACCTTACACACCCCTAGGTAGAGCATATTCACACCCCCTCTTCTATGGCTGATCCTTACATTGAAAAGTTTTAGAGAGGCAAGCACCCCTGGAAGGCCGGTGACCCCAGTCATATGCTTATGTGCCTAATTGGAAACCAATCACCCTTCACAATATAAGTTAGGCAAGGTTCTCCCCCTTTTTCCCCAATCTTCATGACTGTCACTGGTCACAGATATAGTGAGATTAGACTAAAGAGGTCTGGCCTGCTAAACCCAGGGTTGTGAGCTCAGTCTTTGAGGAGGCCATTTAGGGATTTGGGGCAAATATATTTAAAAAAAATTGTCAGGAATGGTGCTTGTTCCTGCCAAGAGGGCTGGGGACTAGAGTCAATGACCTCTTGAGGTCCCCTCCAGTTCTATGCCATATGTAGGTCCTTGAGCTTCCTTACACATTTTCATTGCCTGCTGGGACCATGTCAGCATTCTTAATTCCTTCATGGCCAGTGTGGAACTTCCTTCATCTTTAACCACCCCTTTAAAAAACACTGCATGTCATGATGGTAATAACAGTGGTCAGCATGTTATAGTCTGAGCTGAATTGCCTCCCATGAGTTACACAAGTACAGTATAACCTGACATTATTCAACGTGATTTGAGGTTTTTGTTAGCTGAGGTGAGCTCGAATTAGGGTGAAACTAAATCTGTGTGTGTGTGTGTGTGTGTGTGTGTGTGTGTGTGTGTGTGTTTATCTCCTCTCTTCCTTTCTATTCTTTTTATTTCTTTATTTTTCTATTGTCCCCATTTGGCCCCTTGATTTTTTTCTCTCCTTTAGTCCCTTTCACCTTTCTGACTCCTTTTTTTTTGAGACTTCACTTCTTTTTAATCTTCCCATGCTCATTCTTTATTTATCCCTTGTCTTTGTAATGTTTTCAGATCATCACATACGCTATCTTGCTGCATTTACTTCTAGCTCTGTCTCCAGGAGACCTCTAATCTTGCTTCTGCTGATTCAGCTTCCTAGAAGCATCACTTTCCTGTGAGTGATTGAATGACAGGATGGCTTAAGGTTGTGCTAATTCAGCAGATGAGGAGACTGGTAGGCTCCTTGTGCCTGATGAATTCTGAAGAATATATTGGTAACTGTAGATCCTTAATGTAACAAAATGGGGAAGTCCTACTCCATGGATTATTGGCTCTTCAGGATTACACAGTGGTTCTCTCATGGGATTGTATTTGTGTAAAAATACAGGTACATATAGATAACTACTACCAAGTAGGTAGTTCACAGGAATACAGGTTAGTGTTGCAAATGTCTGACTCAGTAAAATTTGAAGTAATGTTCAACTTTGTTCATTTCATTTGGCTGCTTTAAAAATAGCATATATATATATATATATATATATATACAAACGATCAGTGTGGCTAAGTCTACACTACACTGATCTTTTGAAAGAAGTTCTTTTGGCAGATCTCTTCTGAAAAACCTTTTCTGGAAACAGCATTTCCACACACAAAAAAAAACAGATTAAAAAATCAATGCACTCTTTTGATAAAGAGCATCCACACAGCCCCTGCTCTTCCAAAAGAACAGGCTGGGGATTAAAAAATTCAGGACCAAGATGATGGCTCTTTCATTAAAAGGGGGCCCTGGGGCATCTACACATGGTTTTTTGGAAGGAATCTTTTGGATAAAAAGTTGCTCTTCCTCATCTAGGAGAGGAAGAGGGCTGCTGGAAAAAGTTCTGCATGTTTTTGATTTCAGATTGAAAGAGCACAATTTGTTTGTAGATGCTTCTTGGATTCTTTTGGAAAAGATCCCTTTTTTTCTAAATATTTGCAAGTGTAGACACAGTCTATGAGTTGTTCTCTTAAAGATCTTACATATATGACACGTCATGATTTATTTGTTAGACATCTTTAACTCTTGATAAGGCTTTTATTGTTGTCTGTCATAGCTGAGACTGCAGTAATGGAGCCTGAAAAAACAAACAAAATAAGATCTTTCTCACTGAATATTTTCCATAAATAAGATTAAAACACTTTAGTCACTGTAGCATTTGTGAATGATGGTCAGCAATTTGGGATATCTTATTGTTTTTAAGTATTTTGGAAATAAATTAAGATCTCTAGTATTTCCTCGTTGTAAAGCATATTTAAAGTTATCGTTGTCGTGGTGTTCATTGTATTGAATCTTTCATGAGTAGCTTGCGATCTCTAATTTGTGTAGACAGCTTAGTAAATTGACTCAAGGATGTTATGTTAAATTAAATGTTTGTTTGTAAGTGATGTCTTTTGATTTAATTCAATCGGCTTTATCTTAACATTAAAACAGCTCTAATGGTCCTTTTTTGTGAACTAGCATTTGATGAATCAGCTAATTTGCTTCACATATTATAAATACAATAATTAGCTGAACATTTTATCTGCTTACTTGTGAATAAAGCTACCAAGGTAAATGGTAGCTGCATATGTTGCATTCATATAAACTGCATCTACACTAGCATGATCCTTTGAAAGGAAAATCTAGAATGTGGCATTTTTGAAAGAGTACATGAAGTGTCTACACACAAAGCAAGCCCTTTCAAAAGGAAATCAGGAGAAAGTGGCACCCCTTCGGAAAGCACTCCTCTGATCCTGGATCAGGAAGTGTGGCCCCTTTCTAAAGACCCTTTCAAAAAACAAACATGTAGACGCTCCACAGGCTGTTCTTCAATAGAGGAGTCCACCGTGGCACCAGCCAGCTGGTGTGCAGAGTTTCCCTATCCAGTGGTAGCAGAGTTCTGTGTTCCCTTTGTCCATCCATGTTTAATGCCACAAGGACTCAGAAACCCTGTGGCAGGAAGCTGAGAGCATGCTGGCTACAAGGACACTATGAGCCAGGCACAGCACTCCAGGTGCAGCTCGTCTTTCCAGCCATCACTGCCAGCCAGACACCCCACATGGCCAGTAGCTGCCTGCCCCCCGCACGCCCCCAGAACCCCAGGGTGCCCCCCATCAGAGGCCTCACAGAGCTTAGAGGCTGCCAGTCACCCCGCCCCCCAATGATGCCGCCCTCTCCTGGATGGACTCTGAGTTGTGGGACCTCCTCAGATTGTAGCAGCAGGAGGTGGTCCTGAGGGAGATGGGCACCAAGAGCCACAATACAGCTGCCTTTGCCTGGCTCGCCACCAGCCTTGCTATCCAGGGACACCCTTTCCATAACACTGACCAGGTGCGGAGCAAAGTGAAAGAGCTGTGGCATGGCTATGCCCAGTCCCGGGACACCGCCAGCCACTCCAGAACATGACCCATGTCCTGTTTCTGCTACTGGAAGCTCCACAGCCTCCTGCGGCCTCTTGGTGGGCAAGCTGCATTTTGGAGAGGAGCAGGAGCCAGGAACTAAGGACCACCCATCCAGGTGGAGCTGGAGCTGGATCAAGCCATCAAGGCCTCCAGGGAGGAGGGGGACCTTGTTATAGACTTGGCTTCCCGGTCCTCGAGCCGGTGATGGGAAGCTGGACATCACCGGACCTCAACAAGGGACCCTCTGGTAAGTACCCGGTGGGACACACACCCTGGATCATGAGGTGAAGGCACCACAGCCACCAGCAGGCCAGCCCCATGCCCAACTGGCTGTGACTCCCAGTATGCCATCACAGCCACTGGTGACACTCAGCACCTGCCTCCATGGACAGCACCATGAGAAAGAGGTGCAGAGAGGAGGTGGGCAGGGCTGGACCCTGCCCGGGGACTGCCCCACATGGCTGCTCACCACTGGATGAGGGCTGGTGACTACAGGCGGGAGGGGGTCTCATCCCTATGCCGGTAACAAGGGACTGACCATCTCTTCCTCCCCTTTCCTCCTGCAGGAGGGCCAGGAGATCCGCAAACCCTCTGTTGTGCCAGGTGGAGGAGGGAGACTGGTCACCACAACTGAGAGCACCACAAGGCGTCTGGAGCAGGAGGACATGGCAGCTGCCCACAGAGGACGATGCCTCCTGTCACCCGGCAGAGATTGTGGAGTGGCACCTCCACATGGATGAGGCCAACTGCGCATTGCAGAGGGCTGTGGGGACAACCTGGGCAACATCACAGTGGTCCTGAGGGAGCACATGGGGCTCCTGGCCCACCTGCTCCACTCTGCTGCACCTGCTCCTGCCCTCCCCCATGCTGAGCCCACCCCTGCTCCTGCCCCTCTGCTGAGCCTGCTCCCACTGCTTCCCTGCATGGCCCTACCTCCCCATCATGCCTGCCCTTCCCAGCCCCACCATGGAAACTGTACCGGGGTGAGAGGGGATGCAGGGGCTGATGGGACTCATGGCCATCTATGCTTGTCCTTGAGTAGTTCCCCCCCACAGGTTGAGTGCCTCCTCTTTCCAGGCCTTCTCATCCCAGGCCCCCAATAGCCCAGGGTCCCAAATTCCCATGAACCCTCTTCTTCATCCCCATAGCAGGTGCCTCACCGGGCATGCCTTACCTCCATGAAGATAGCCCCGATGACGGCATTACCCATCTCAAAATGGTGCCCCATGGACTTGTAGCTATCCAGGGAGGCCAACTTCCAGATGGTGATTGCTACTTTCTTTTCCAGGGGGAGGGTGGGCCTCATCCACGTGTCCCAATGCCTCAGGGCAGGGGCACGCCAGTGGCAGAGCTCCTGAAATGTTGCCCTACTCATCTGGAAGTTTTGGTACCATCATGTCTCATCCCAGTCCTCCAACACGAGGTGATCCCACCAATCTGATCTGCTGGTGTGGATCCAAAGGCACCGGAGTGCTCAGGGGCTGGTCCTGGTGCAGTACTAGGTTGAGGGGCTCCAGAACCCCAGTGGGGAGGTCTAGGGCAGCCATGAGGATTGTGGCCAGGTGGGCAACCAGGGTCTTGATGATGGCCAGCTCACAGAGGAGTAGCTGCTGGTGCAGGTCCATCCTGTCAGTGCATGGTATCTGCTGTGCCATGAGGAGACCTCAACATGGCAGGTTGCTGGTGCCTGGGAGAAGCCCTTCAAGGGAACAGCTGCCTGCGGGCCCTGGAAGGGCTTGTCAGCCATGTGAGCTCATCTGTGTCATTTCCTGCTCCGCTCTTCCTAAAAAGCCCCCCTGGCTGTGTAGATGCTCTCTTTCGAAAGAGTGGATCTGAAGAGTGGGCTGCTGCTTGCGTGTGGACACGATCTTCCAAAAAAGCCGGTTGAAAGAGCAATCTTCTTTTTGTGTGTGGACTCGCTCTTTCAAAAGGCTCTCTTCCAGGGATATCTTCTGGATGATCACTTTTGAAAGTGTGGTGTAATGTTGATGTAGCTATAGAGTAAGAGAAAATACTGTATAATTTCTGGCACCAATGGTAAGTATTTAAGATTAAATTAACCACTTTAAATTGGTGACTCTTATCCTATTTTAAACCAGCCCTCAGGCCCTGGAAATCAGGGGATAGACTTAAAATCACGAGAAACTGTTTTAAAATCCTAGTTTTTATGTTCTTTCCATTTTCCTTCTTGGTTCTGAGTACATTTTATGACTTTTCTCTTTGACCAGTAGTATTAGCAATTCATTTTTTGAGATTTTCTGATAATCGCATGACTCCAGAAACTCACAATTTTTACAAGAACTCCAAATATGATGAGATTTTTGATATTATCATGAGATTTGCAACACTTTTTATATAGTATCTCTCATCAACAAATTGCTGGGTTTTCTCTACCTCCAGTTACTTTGTTTTATTATGATGACTACTGTAAAAGTGGTAGTTATTCTGTATTCTGTCTTAACTAGAGTGAGCTCTTGAGGTAGAGTTGATACTTGGGTTGACTGCTATTGTTGTATAGGCTGAAATATTTCTGATTATTAGTTTACTGCCCAGGGACCAACCAATAACTGTATCCTATTTGCTAAACATTTTACAGACATAGAGCTGCTGACCTGGACAGTTTACAACTCCTATCACCTACAAGCATTAAAAGACAAGGGTAGAGGAAATAGTTAAGACACAAAGGCTGATTCTATGCATGTCCTTTTTTCCAGAAGGGACAGGGTAATGAGCAGCCTGGAAGATGCAAATGAGGCACAGATGTAAATTTCCCACACCTCATTAGCATATGGCCACGTGATTCTGAGTCTGAAAGATGCTCTTCTGGACTCCAAAACACAGATGTAGACGCATGGCGCATGGGGATATTTTGTTGAAGAGGGGGCTTCCTGAGGGAGGGTTTCCTTCTGTAAGATCCCCGCAAGTCGTGCGTCTACATGTGTATTTTGGAGTCTGGAAGAGCTTCTTCCAGACTCCGAATCATGTGGCTATGTGCTAATGAGGCACAGGAAATTTACATCCACACCTTATTATCTTCTGGGCTGCACATTACCATGCCCCTTATGGAAGAAGGGGCTTGTGTAGAAGCAGCCAAACTGAATGAACAACATGATGGTGACAAATGTCAGGTTACAGCTAGTAGGGTGCTAATCTTAGTGGGTCACAGGATTGAAATTGGGCATGTTCACTTACCATGGTCCCAGGAATAGGATTAAATACATTGTGCTTGATTCTCCTCCTTATGTTTTTTTTTTTACTCTCACACAAAGCAATCCATTGCTAGGAGCAAATTAACAAAAGTGAAAGTAACATGAAGTGGAGTGAGTGCATAGCTTTCATCTTGTATGCAGTCAGCATGCACCTCTCCCAGGCACTTGCTTTGAATGTGTGTCACTTCGCATTTTGCCAGGGGCTGCTCAACTCTCCTCTTGAAACTCCATCCCTACTTCACTCCTTTCCTCAAACCCCACCCTAGCCTCTTCCCTGTCTCCTCCCTCAGTGCACCTCATCTCTGCTCCTCTCTTTTGCTCTCAGCACTTCTGGAGTGCTGGGAATCAGCTTCTTTGTGTCCTATTGTCACTTGTGCCCTGCCCTTCCAATGCTTAAACACCATAAATCAGCTGATTTTCAGCACTGTGGAAATGCTGCGAGGGATGGGGAGGACTAGGTGAAAGTTCAGGGCTCCAAGGAGGGCGGGGCAGAGAAGTGGTTTGCAGACCGCACATAGAAACCCAGTGGGCCTCATGTTTCCCTCCACTGGCCTAAACTATGAAATAAACTTGGCACCATGTCTTGTTACTATCAAAACAAAAAGCAATCAAGTAGCACTTTAAAGACTAGCCAAATAGTTTATTAGGTGAGCAGCTTTCGTGGGACAGACCCATGTAGACTAGCACGGCTTCCTCTCTGTTACTATTGTTATGACCAGAGGGTTAGCTCAGTGATCTGAGCGCTGGCCTGCTAAACCCTGGGTTGTGAGCCCAATTCTTGAAAGGGCTAGTTAGGGATCTGGGGCAAATAGGAAAAAAAATTGTGCTTGATCCTGCTAGGAGGGTAGAGGACTGGACTCAATTATCTCCAAAATGGCTTTTTTTTGCTGCTTTCTACTATATCCTGAAATATGTTTACAATGTTTATATTCACTGTATTTATTTTATAATTTTGTTGTAAAAATGAGAAAAGTTAGCAATTTTTTAATAACAGTATACTGTAACAATACTTCTGTATTTTATATCTGTGCTTGTAAGCTGGTAATTTTTAAGTGAGGTGTAACTTGGGGATACACAGGATAAGTAGATTCCTGAAAGTGATACAGCAATCTGGAGTGGTTGAGAGCCACTGTTCTAACTTACAAAGGTTTTGCAGAAATAACTATCCTGGTTTAGCTACATCACCAGAGGCTGTAGTGGAAACCAGTTTATATAAGAAAAAAGGAGCTTTTGCTGGGTGTATTAAAACCACTTCCCCAGTCATCAAATGGACTCTTGCAAGAATAGCTTTATGTACACATAGGGCACTTTTCTGACATAGCTACATTTGTGGCAGCTGTGGGTTTTTTTCATATACTGGACCAAAATTGCTGTCAAAATTCTGTAGTGTAGATTTAGCCTAGGTCTTGTTTACAAGGGAATTTATTCCAGAATGGATAACCCTGAATACATATTCTTGATTTTTTTTGTAGCGTACTTTATTCTGTATGGCTCTGGTTACACTAGCAAGTTTGCTGGCAAAACAGGTGGAATGTCCACACACAACATGTTTTGTTGACAATAGGTCAACAAAAGTAGGCACTTTCACCAACAACCTTCTGCCTCTCCCAGATGAGGAAGAGCGTCTTTTATTGACAGGTCCTGTTGGGGAAAAAAAAAAAGTTGCGTGGATGCTCTGGGGGTCCTTGTGTTGACAGACAGGTCGTCCAGGACAATGGGCAGCTCTATCTGCTGTGCTTCTGGGTGCCTCTTTTGTCAAGAGTGCCTAGTCACTCCAACCACTCTGTCAACAAAGCAGCTAGCTTGTCCCATTGGCTTTTGTGTGTGGCTTCACTCTGTTGACAGACGTTTGGTTGTAAATCTCTTCCAACAGTGACTTCTGTTGACAGATCACTGTTGTGTAAAAATACCCAATAGCTGTGTCTACACTACAAAGTTTTGTCAACAGAAGAGGCCTTTTGTTGACAAATCTAGGGAGCATCCACACTACAAATCTGTTCTGTCTAGAATCTGTTTACAGAATGCAACCTTTTTTCCTGTCAAAGTGGTATCTTGAAAGTTTGAGGCATAGCGCCTCTGTAGACAGATTCTGTTGACAGAAAAAATAGTGTAGACACTCTTGGGGGTGATGGGGCAGCCTCTGTTGACTGAGGGAGCTTCTAGTTCACCAAGAGGCCCTGTTTGCAGAAATTCTGGTTTGCTGGTCTGTCGACAGAAGGCTGGGTAGTCAACAGAGGGAGCCCCTATTAGGTGTGAATGTGTTCTGTAGACAGCGGTTCTGTAGGGAAATATCCGTCCACAGTGACTTCTGTCAACAGAACTCTATAGTGTAGACACAGCTAATTAGTTCAATCCACTGCCCAGAATCTTATTCCAGAATAAGTGTGTCCCCTTGGTATCTGTCTACACTACAGCTGAAACTTCTGTCAGTGGATTGTGGCCAGACAGCAAAGCAGACTGCAAAAGTGATCCACTTTGTGAACAGAGAGCAGCCAGATAGCCACCTGCTGTCTAGACAGAACGACCAAACAGAAGCACAGCAGACAGGGCTGCCTGGTGACCTGGAAACCCTGTCTGTCAACAGAGGGCCATACTCAAAGCGTCCACACAGCGTTTTTCTCAACGAATTCTGTTGAGAAAGGCTTTCTGCCTCGTGGAGGAGAGGCAGAAGGCTGTCGACAAAAGTGCCACCTTCAGTAGATTTACTGTCTTCAGAATGTATTTTTAGTGTGGGTGCTCTGCTAATTTTGTTGAAAAAACTGGAGTTTTGTCAACAAAACTCTCTAGCGTAGACAAAGCTGTAGAGTTCAACAATCTTCTTAAATTTGTGCGTACCTTATTCCACATTAATTTTCACACGTAGATATTATTTCATTTGCATATTTAGCTTTGTGTACTGCAAAAGGGACTGCTCAGCAAATAAACTGAAATGCATCCATAAATCTTGGCAAGATTAAAGTTTTAGGGTTCATATTTGAAATAAATTGAAAATGAAAAGTTTTTGTACCAGTCTCTAAAAGCTTGTGTTTTGTTTTCTTTTTCACACTTAAGAGATTTAATCATGTTATAAAGAGCTTCAGACCATCATATGTCATTAACTCTCAATACTGCTAAAGTTCCTGCTCGGATAATATCCTTAATGTTTTATTTTTAAATTAAAGTATAAAACAATTAAAATCAATAAAAATGCTTCTTTCAAGTTAATACAAGATTTTTTCCAGTAACGTGTCTATGCATACATGTTTTCTTATAGCTGCTATTAGATACTTAGCTAAAAGAAAAAAAGAATAAATTACACACTGAAGTGTAACTTCTATTTGGCTAATTCAGAAAGTGTGTAAAAATTACATAGTTTTTAAAAGTGTGATTATTGGGTATTTTGTATGTAACTCTCAAAGTCTGATAAAAATTCAATCTCTGAAAAAAGTTTTTTGCTGCAGTGTTTGTCTGAAAGCATTATAAAGAACTTAAAATGATCAAACGGTAACTCCACAAGTTCTATATTAACAAAGAGGAAGCCGTGCTAGTCTATACACTATCAAAACAAAAAGCAGTCAAGTAGCACTTTAAAGACTAGCAAAATGGTTTATTAGGTGAGCTTTCGTGGGACACACCCACTTCTTCAGACCATAGCCAGACCACGTTTGGCTATGGTCTGAAGAAGTGGGTCTGTCCCACGAAAGCTCACCTAATAAACCATTTTGATAGTCTTTAAAGTGCTACTTGACTGCTTTTTGTTTCCACAAGTTCTGTTGAGCCTCTTTAGTCTGCCACCCTGACTGGTGCCGAAACAGTGAATTTGCTGAAGCACGGGTCAGTATTGTCTAGCATCATTACCAACATTTTAACTTGTTTCTGAGCTCTTAGAAGACATTTAGTCATAACTTAGTGCTAAATAACACCACAGAACACTGAGAGACAGGACTGGTGGCTGTAAACAAACTTCATGGGACCATGAGAACCTTGGACACTTGCATGATGAGTGGACTACCAGTTAACTAAAATCATTCTGGACCATGGCTATTGCTGGACCAGAGAGTGCCAGGTTAGAGATGTTCAACCTGTACTAAGCTCTTTGATGTTAAGCAGAATGTAATTTATCTCTGAAAATCATAAAATGAAAAAAGGCAAGCTAAGAATGATTATATACCAAAAATTACAATTTTCTTCTTCCTCCCTACAAAAGCAAGCAGGAAAAAAAATAAAAATAACCCTTAATAAAGATAGCGCCTTATTGTATATAACATATCTAATTTGAGGAATGCATATCTAAATTAAAACAATGATAAAGAAGATGTACTATAATTTTTAACACAAGCATCTTCTTTTGTACAGTGAAAAACAGTTGGTAAATCAGGTTTGTAGAATGATCATTTTAAATCATTTTCTTAGCAAAACAATTTATTATACAATGGAGGATAATGAACCATAAAGTTTAATTTGCCTTTTTTAATTTAGTTGTTAATTAGCAGCACTTCACAGTTTGTAACTGATAGCTTGCCTTTGTTTTGCTTTTGTATCCAAGACAGTTTAAGGAACTTAATCTATCTTCGTTTTCCTACATAGACGCTTTCATGAATCAAATAGATAAGTGATTATGTTCTAACTGTTCTGGGGCTTCAATGAGAGCATATTAATTATATCAGTGGTTAATGATCAGAAAAGAAATATATGTGTCCTGGTAAAGATAGTTTAAGAAAGGCAGAATAAATATCCTGAAATTTTGAATGCCATTATGAAACTGGAGGTAAAACTGGGATGTATGTCAGCTCAGCAACACTGTGGCAAAAAGCTTAAAAACCAAATACAGTATCATTGCCTTGATATGTGGTATCTTTTGGGACTGTTGCTACCCATGCTGTGATGTAGTAACATCTAGATGCAACCCATTTTGATCTCAAATCTTCTGTTGCTGCCTATCTGGATTTTACAAAATCTTCTTGCTGAAATTAGAGCTTTGTACATTTGAGCTTTTAAAACCACTGGAATTGGCACACCTGCTAGTATCTGAGTAACTCCCCTATTCAGGTACTGATTTTCACAATCACTAAAGGGTGGAAGTGGTACAGCTCACCCTGCTCTGAGATGAATGTCTCTGATAGCTCTTGCCTCTTCTTGGTTACTATTGCTGTTGAGCAAACTCCCTTCTGGGGGAAAAGGCTGTATAAGTCCCTGTAACAGAGAACTTTGAAAGTGTAGTGTGAAGGAATGTGTGGATGTTTCTCCAATAAAGACTAGGAAATGTAACAAATGTAACCAATTCCTGTCATGAGGACATGCAGGGAAAACATAGAAAATGCATATGCCAAAATAAGGGTGAAGTGTTCCCCAGTGTAGAGGAACCTTGTTCTCCCCAGAGCCAAGTGAAGTCAGTGACTGACAAAGCTGTCATTGATTCTTGTGTTACAAGAATCTGACCTGGAGAGAATTGGTCTGTCAGGAAACTAAATTTGAATTCCTGCTCACTTTGTCTATCCTATTTCTTGATGTATCTTTGCATCATTCTCCACCTAACATTGTATACCATTTCTCTCAAGAAGCAGCAGGACTAAGAACATAAGAACAGCCATAGTGGGTCAGACCAAAGGTCCATCCAGCCCAGTATCCTGTCTGCCAACAGTGGGCAATACCAGTTGCCTCAGAGGGAGTGGACCGAACAGGTAACAATCAAGCGATCTCTCTTCTGCTATCCATGTCCAGCTTCTGACAAAAAGAGGCTAGGGTCACCATTCCTTACCCATCCTGGCTAATAGCCATTAATGGACCTACCCTCCATGAATTTATCTAGCTCTTTTTTAAACCCTGTTATAGTCCTAGTCTTCACAGCCTCCTTTGGCAAGGAGTTCCACAGGTTGACTGTGTGCTGTGTGAAGAGCTTCCTTTTATTTGTTTTAAACCTGCTGCCCATTTAATTTCATTTGGTGCCTTCTTGTTCTGGTATAACGGGAACAAGTAAATCATTTTTCCTTGTTCACTTTCTCCACACCACTCTTAATTTCATATACCTCTATCATATCCCCCCTTAGTCTCCTCTTTTCTAAGTTTAAAAGACCTAATCTCTTTAATCTCTTTCCATATGGGACCTGTTCAAAACCTCAGTCATTTTAGTTGCCCTTTTATGAACCTTTTCGAATGCCAATATATCTTTTTTTGGGATGAGGAGACCACATCTGTCTGCAGTATTCAAGATATTGACTTACCATGGTTTTAGATAAGGGCAATAAAAATATTCTCTGTTTTAATCTCGATCCCTTTTTTTAATAATTCCTAACATCCTGTTTGCTCTTTTGATTGCTGCTGCACACTGCATGGACGGTTTCAGAGAACTATCCATGATGATTCCAAGATCTCTTTCCCGATGAGCTGTAGCTAAATTAGCCCCCCTCATACTGTAGGTATAACTGGGGTTATTTTTTCTTGATGTGCATTACTTTACATTTATCCAGATTAAATTTCATTTGCCATTTTGTTGCTCAGTCACTCAGTTTTGGGCGATCCTTCTGCAGTTCTTCACAGTCTGCTTTGGTCTTAACTATCTTTTAGTGTTGTCTGCAAACTTTGCCACCTCACAGTTTACACTTTTTTCAAGATCATTTATGAATTGGATTGGCTCTAGGACTGACCTTCTGGGAACACCACTAGTCACCCTTCTCCATTCTGAAAATGTACTATTTGTTCCTGCCCTCTGTTTCCTGTCTTTTAACCAGTTCTCAATCCATGAAAGGATCTTCCCCCTTATCCCATGACAACTTAATTTATGTAAGAGCCTTTGGTGTGGGACCTTGTCAAAGCTTTCTGGAAATCCAAGTACACTATATTTACTGGATCTCCCTTATCCACGTATTTGTTGACCCCTTCAAAGAACTATAACAGATTCATAAGGCATGATTTCCCTTTACAGAAGCCATGCTGACTTTCGCCCAACAAATTATATTCTCCTATATGTCTGACAATATTATTGTTTACTATGGTTTTAACTAATTTTCACAGTACCAGAAGGATCATATCAATGAAGCTGGTTGCAAATGCTGATGAGTCGCTTATATGAATATTCAGCACTTCATTTGAATAATGATGGCCACCCAGAGCATCAAAACTGTTGCTTTCAAATTGCAAACTAGCCATGTAGATGAGGTTCCTTTGAAAGGAACGCCCGATTTTGAAAGCACCCTTCTTCCCAAAAGGTGGGACGTCTGGTGTTGGGCCGTTGCCTGTGTGCCTGGCCCACCATGGACTGTGGCAGGGCTGAGTGCCTCCACCCCAGAGCATGTAACTCACCAGGCACTTACTGAAGGGTCCTTCAAAAAGTTCAGGGGATACCTGGCTCAATGTGGTGTGGCTTGAGGAACCTGAGAGCACTGTGATGACAAGGACCCATCCGTTTAGTCATCCTCGGATGGGACCTCTGACTCCAGGTCCAGGTGTGGTGTGCTGGCCTGGCTGGAGGGTCTGGGCTGGTGTGTGTCTGGACCTGGCTCCTGCTCCGGTGCGGCAGGGTGCTCTTGGGCTGTCATGTTCAGGACATGGTGGGGAGCTGTCCTCTCCAGTGAGGTGCCCGTGCAGGTCCCGATAATATGGGAAGGTGGCTGGTCCCTTCCCCAACCACCTGGTGCTATCCTGGGCTGGATGTAGCCCTGGCACAATTCCTTTACCTTGCACCAGACATGGTCGGTTGTCCGGGCAGGGTGGTCTTGGGTGGCCAAGCTGCTGGTTAGTTGGGCATAGGCAGGGACATTCTGCCAGTGGCCTGTGGTGTCCCAGTGGACATCCTCATCTTGCCAGAGCCCCAGGAGGTCCTGGGGCTCTGCCTCAGTCCATGAGGGGTCCTTCAGTTTCATGTCCCAACTGGGTTCCTGTGGCACCGTGGCCAGTTTCCTTTGAGCCCCAGAGGGTCACAGCACAGCTGAGCGCCAGTCATGGTGGCTTCGGTCATTGCAGGGGTGTCTGACAGGGGTGTGCTCACTGCCTCCACGCTCTCAGCTTCCCAGCATAGGGTTTCTTGGTCCCTGTAGCTGTAAGAGCATCCAGTGACAGAGATCACAGAGCCTCAATTGTGCTGGCCAGGGCGTCTCTGCGCTCCAGCTGGCCAGCACAATGGAGGACTGTTCTTTCGAAAGTTGGGCTCATGGAGCATCCACACACAATTTCTTCTAAGAGCCTCTTGCAGAAGATAGCATTTTTCTTGGTCTGGGAGTGGAAGAGGGCCTCTGGAAGAAGGGCTGTGTTCTTTCGAATTGCTTTCGAAATAATGCCTTTTGTGTGTAGTTGCTGTACGGGATCTTGAAAAAGAACCCCAGCTAGTCCAAAGGATCTTGCTAGTGTGGACACAGCCTTTGTAATTAAAGATATCAGTGGACAGAAAACATCATCATGGCATTGTGGTCACCAATTGACTAGGACTCATTGTGGCACATATTTAAAAAAAGAACAAAACAAAACTCAAGAGATTTTCTCTCATGATACTGTTCTGTTAGTGATGTATGTTCAGTGACACTGTACTAACTTGGTATAAATGAAATAATTTTATTTTTCGGGTACAGAAGGCCAGGATTTGCTCACTACAATTCTGATTTTGTTGTTGTTGTTGTTGTTTGTTGTTTTGGGAAATAGAAGTAAACCATTCTTTGTTCAGATCATCCAGAATCATCTTCTTCATAAATATGTGTACTCTTGTGAACATCATAGCTTCTTACAAGTTTGAATTCCTGAAGGTAGAGTTTTATCTGATTGAAATTTTCATGCATATTGGCCACAAATGCAACTATCTAGCAGCAGTTGTATTTGGTAATTTTACGTAAGTAGTGAGGAATTTTTACTTCAGCATTTCCAGGCAACTTGACAATTCTGTAAGGGCACAAGGCACCATAGGAGAGCTTCAACTCTGTATTAATGAAGTTTTGCAGGTAATTAATAATACAACATACATTATGGCTACGTCTACACGTGAAGCCAACATCGAAATAGCTTATTTCGATGTAGCAACATCAAAATAGGCTATTTCGATGAATAACGTCTACACGTCCTCCAGGGCTGGCAACGTCGATGTTCAACTTCGACGTTGCGCGGCACCACATCGAAATAGGCGCTGTGAGGGTACGTCTACACGCCAAAGTAGCACACATCGAAATAAGGGTGCCAGGCACAGCTGCAGACAGGGTCACATGGCGGACTCAACAGCAAGCCGATCCCTTAAAGGGCCCCTCCCAGACACACTTGCACTAAACAGCACAAGATACACAGAGCCTACAACTGGTTGCAGACCCTGTGCCTGCAGCATGGATCCCCAGCTGCCGCAGCAGCAGCCAGAAGCCCTGGGCTAAGGGCTGCTGCCCACGGTGACCATAGAGCCCCGCAGGGGCTGGAGAGAGAGTGTCTCTCAACCCCTCAGCTGATGGCCGCCATGGAGGACCCAGCAATTTCGACGTTGCGGGACGCGGATCGTCTACACGGTCCCTACTTCGACGTTGAACGTCGAAGTAGGGCGCTATTCCGATCCCCTCATGAGGTTAGCGACTTCAACGTCTCGCCGCCTAACGTCGAAGTTAACTTCGAAATAGCGCCTGACGTGTGTAGCCGCGACGGGAGCTATTTCGAAGTTAGTGCCGCTACTTCGAAGTAGCGTGCACGTGTAGACACAGCTTATAGGAGCTGCTAAGAAGTTTGCTTGATGACCATAAACCACTGACACATCCTCTTATGAAAAGTATTGGTATAGATAGCATTGATAAAATCAAAAGTAGTGCCTTCCTAATTCTAGTTTGAGGGGAAACAATTATCAGTTTAGTGTTCTGCAGAATTTGATGAAGCATCTTGGTTAATTCTTCTACCTGGCTTGAATAGAGAGGTATGCCATATCATTTTCTCAAAACCTTTTAACAGGAAATAACCCAGCCAGCCTATTAAAAGAATAATGAAAACCTCATTCAGTTTCCTGTCAGTCTACAGAGTTGTAAGTGGCTTCTAATTTGCACAAGATTGGAATAGCATTGAAGAATTACAGTAACTAAGTGAAACACTCATTGGATTTTCAATTTTCTGATAGCATCCCTTGTAATTTCTTGTAATGCATTTGTAGCTAAGTACAATGACACATGTCAAGGCTCATTGTACTACTTTTATGCACATCAGCAGTAAACTAAGAAGCGTAATGTCAACTTTTATCATGGAGAAAGGTACTGAAACGGCTTGATGTTTTCTAATGTATAGTGATTACATTATAGGGAGAATCTTTTTTTTTTTTTTTATTTTTTGCTGGCAGGGAGAACATGGAAAGTTGATGAATAACTTTTCCAGACAGACAATTGTGCTAGTTGACATCTGCCTGAAAAATACTAAAATAGTAATAAATGTAATCAATAAAATAACAAGAGCCAATTCACTTTTAATGAGAGTATCTACCTTTGCTGCTTGTTCCATTAGGGTGATAACTCTTGTCATAATTACAAGCATACAAGTAGCAAAAGCCTGTGCTTTTGGAAAAACAGTTTGAACCTCTCTAATCTGGACCTCTCTTGTTCTGCAAACTCCATAATCCATCATAATTTTTGTTAGCCAGACATTTATCTTGGGTGTGGCCAAGTTTCCCATAGTCCCATAAAGTTTGTGTACAGCCACCAGTCTTTGCTCTCAGTGTTCTGTGCTGTTTTTAGCTATAATTCACCTATAAATGTCTTCTAAGAGCCCAGTAAGCAGTGAAAGTGATAGTAATGTACTAGAAAATATTGACCTCCCATTGTCCGCCCAATCCTTCGTCTAGCACCTATCAGCCGTGTCTACACGTGCACGCTACTTCGAAGTAGCGGCACTAACTTCGAAATAGCGCCCGTCACGGCTACACGTGCCAGGCGCTATTTCGAAGTTAACTTCAACGTTAGGCGGCGAGACGTCGAAGTCGCTAACCCCATGAGGGGATAGGAATAGCGCCCTACTTCGACGTTCAACGTCGAAGTAGGGACCATGTAGTCGTTGCGCGTCCCGCAACTTCGAAATAGCGGCCATCAGCTGAGGGGTTGAGAGATGCTCTCTTTCCAGCCCCTGTGGGGCTCTGTGGTCACCGTGGGCAGCAGCCCTTAGCCCAGGGCTTCTGGCTGCTGCTGCGGCAGCTGGGGATCCATGCTGCAGGCACAGGGTCTGCAACCAGTTGTAGGCTCTGTGTATCTTGTGTTGTTTAGTGCAAGTGTGTCTGGGAGGGGCCCTTTAAGGGAGCGGCTTGCTGTTGAGTCCGCCCTGTGACCCTGCCTGCAGCTGTGCCTGGCACCCTTATTTCGATGTGTGCTACTTTGGCATGTAGACGTTCCCTCGCAGCGCCTATTTCGATGTGGTGCCGCGCAACGTCGAAGTTGAACATCGACGTTGCCAGCCCTGGAGGACGTGTAGACGTTATTCATCGAAATAGCCTATTTCGATGTTGCTACATCGAAATAAGCTATTTCGATGTTGGCTTCACGTGTAGACGTAGCCATCAGGTCCCACGGGTGCTGGATAAGAGAGGTTCAACCTGTACAGGATCAGGATTCTTCCGTCACCCACAAATATGTGTTTTAGGTGTAGATTTGTTTCATCTGGATGTATCTGTTCTGTGTTAAAAGAGGAATGATCTCCACTCACAAATTATATGAGAAGAGAATAGTCTGCTAATTTAGGTGTGGTAATTGTCCATAAGGTATGAGTTAGAAGATTGCCTACTATTTGTACATGTTAAAAAATAAATAGGCTTGCATTAATGAGCATAAACATTAATTGTAAAAAAGCAAAATCACATGAAAATTTATTACAACCAGTAAGAAATTGGCTCTGGGGAAAAGGAAAAAAAATCCTTCAATTATTCCTTACATAGCCATCAGAAACAGAACAAACTGCTGCACTGCCAGTGCTTTGACATCTTTTGTTTATACAGAGCAAGTCCTCTCTGGGTTAACAGCTTGATGGTCCATTACTAAGAAAATAAATAAGCCAATTTCTATACTTATTAACCAAAATTGTTTTTTTTTTTTGCACTCTGTCCAGTCACATCAAAGTCCAAAGGATTGGACAGTATATAGGACAGAGCCAAATGTCCTACTGATGTGTTGATCCAACCAGAGACAGAACACAAACTTGAGAGGGAAATGTTTAAAGTAATTTCTGTCTAACCATACAACATACTGAAACTTGCCTCAATTTGATTGTAACTATGGTATTGTTGAGTACTATTTCTTAATATTGAAATTAGTATTTTATTAATTCACAGAAATGTTTAGAATTTTTCTAAGCAGGTCTTGTATCAGAATATTTTGTTTGTAAATAAAAAAGTAAGTGCTCCAGTAAGCCTGAATAAGCTTTATTTCTTGTACAGTATGTGATATGCAATTCTGTACTGTAACAGAATTTGTTACAGAATTTGAATTCTATTTTTAATAGAGAGCATGTTAAAACTAGTATTAAAGTAATTTGTAATACATTAAATATTAACAATTTATAGGCTATGGTTTATCTGTTGTCCCTTTTAGAATTGTTAATATATCATAAAAATGAAAAGGGGTCAAGGGTAAGAATCATATTCTGCATTTTTATTAGTGTAGTTTGGAATATGGCATGTGACTTGACATGTTTGAGGAATGTGAATATTCTAAACAACAATTCTCCTCCTTTAAACTCTGAAATATATTGGAATGATTCATAATCAAATAGGGACATTTTGTAGAAATATGCATTTTTTTAATATAAGATAAAGGCAAAAATGTCTGTGCACTGCATACACAGGTTACAATTCTATGCAGACAACTACCAGAAGACCTGGAAGTTTTTTTTTTTAATAGTTAATTAAAATCAGTTATTAGACTGATAAATGCAAAGGAATTCCCAAAGGAAGGCATAAAATGATGATGTCTGATATTAGCTATTACCACTGAAGAAAGAGACATTGGAATCTTTGGGGATAGTTCTCAGAAAACATCCACTCAGTGCACAGTGGCAGTCAACCGTCCCAGCCAAAGAACAAAAAAAAAAACAAAAACCCACAAAGCTACAAAACTAACAAAATATTAGGAAACATTAGGGCCTTGTCTACACTTGCCACCAACTTCGAAGGAGGTATGTTAATCAGGGCGACAGGAGATTACGAATTAATTGCTGCGGTGAATATGCAGCACTTTATTAGGCTAATTCTCCCCTGGGGCAACTTTGAAGCATCAAACGTCGAAGGGCCAGCATGCGAGCACTTCGAAGTTGTGAGGAATAAAGGCACGTCAAAGTACCCGCAGCTACATGCATGCTGGCACTTCGAAGTTGTACGCTTCAAAGTTGCCGCAGGGGAGAATTAGCCTAATGAAGTACTGCATATTCACTGCAGCACTTCATTAGTAATCTCCCATTGCCCTGATTAACATGCCTCCTTTGAAGTTGGGGGCAAGTGTAGACGCAGCCTAAAAAAGGGATGGCTAAGAAGACTGAAAATATCATAATGCCTTTATATTAGGGCTGTCGATTAATCACAGTTAACTCATGTAATTAACTCAAAAATTAGTTGTGATTAAATACATTAATCATGATTAATTGCAGTTTTAATCACACCCTTAAACAATGAAATAGCAATTTGATGTTTATACAACATTTTGGATGTTTCCCTATATTTTCATATGAATTTGTGACCTCTACTTGTTGTGTTTTGGAAAGGAGTAAATGAATTTCCCTTACATGCTTTTTTCGCTGCATAATGTTATTGACCCTATGCTTTGTTTTACCAACATTCTGCCATATATTTGATTATATAGCTTTCTTGTCTATGACCCAGAACATGTTCATTTTAAGAACACTTCCACAGCAGATTTCACGAAATACAAAGAAGGTACCAATATGAGATTTCTAAAGATACTACAGACCTCAACCCAAGGTATCATAATTTGGCGAGGGATAGAGTATTCTTTTAGACATTTCAAAAGGACAACATTCTGATGTGGAAACTACAGAACATGAACTATCAAAAAAGAAAATTAAATTGCTGGTGGCATCTGACTCAGATAATGAAAATAAACATATATCAGTCCACGCTGACTTAGATTGTTATTGAGTGAACCTGTCATCTGCATGGAAACATGACTCCTGGAATGGTGACCGAGCATGAAGGGGCATATGAATCTTTAGTGCACCTGGCACATCTTCTGACAGAGGTTACAAAAGTGCCACAAGAGCACTTGTTTACGTTTTCAGGTGACACTGTAAACAAGAAATGGGCAGCATTCTCTCTTGCGAATATAAACCAACTTGTTGGTCTGAATGATTCACAGAATCATAAAGTCACAAGACTAGAAGGAACATCATAGAGGTCATCAGTCTAGTCCTCTGCACTATAGCAGGACCAGTGTCCATCTAGACCATCCCTGAAACGTGTTTGTTTAACATGCGCTCAAAAACTCCACACTGATGGGGATTTCACAAAGTCCACTTGGCAATTTATTCCAGTGTTTAAGCACCCTGGCAGATAGGAAGATTTTCTTTATTTCCAACCTCAACCCCCCTTCCTGTAATTTAAGCCTATTGCTTCTTGTCCTCTCATCAAACATTAATTTTATTCTCTCCTCCTTGCAACAACCTTTTAGGTACTTGAAAGCTGTTATCATGTTCCCTCTCAGTCTCCCCTTTGCAGACTTAACAAATCCAGTTTGTTCAATCATCCCTTGTAGATTGTGTTTTCTAGACCTTTAGTCATTTTGTTACTCTTCCCTGAACCTCTTCCAATTTGTTCATATCTTTCCCAAAATCTAGAGCACAGAACTGGACACATTACTCCAGTTGATGCCTAATCAGTGCAGAGATGAAAAACTATATCTTATGTCTTGTTTACAACACACTTGTATATACATCCCAGAATTATGTTAGATTTTCTTTCCCAAATAGTGTCACATTGTTGACTCATATTTTGCTGCTGATCCACTATGATCCCTATATCCCTTTCTGCAGTACTCCTTCCCAGAGTAGCTCCTTGATTATTCTATGGTGCATATCACCAGGTACTGGTGACTTGAAGACATCTCACTTTTCTAAGTAATTTAAAATTCCCCACCCCTCCATTTTAACTTCTAAACCTACCTAATTTTTTATCTGCATTCACTGTGATAGGTATCCAGTCACCACCAGACTGTTTGGTGAACACTGAAACAAAATCATTAGGCGACTCTGTCATTTCCCTATTTTCTGGTATTGTTTTTCACTCTTCATTGGGTAATGGTGCTAGCCAGTCCAAGGTCTTCCTGTTGCTTCTAATATATTTTAGAATGTTGTCTTGCTTTTCTTTGTCTCTAGGTAGTTTAAGCACATTTTGTGCCTTGGTCTTTCTAATTTTGGCCGTACATATTTGTGTTCTTTGTCTGATCTTTTGTAATTTGACGTAATTTTCACTTTTCATAGGACTCCTTTTTATTGTTATATCATTCAAGATATCCTGGCTAAGCCAGGGTGGTCTCTTGCCTTACTTCCTGTCTTTCCTAAATAGTGGAATAGTTTGTTCTTGCACCCTTAATGTCTCTATGAAAAGCTGCCAGGTGTCATCTGTGTTTTTCCTGTTAGACTTGCTTCCCATTGGACGTTACCTGCCAACTCTGAGTTTGCCAGAGTCTACCTTCTTAAACCAATTGTCTTTATTTTGCTTTCTTCCTCTTGCTGTTTCTTAATATCATGAACTACATCATTTCATGGCCACTTTCAACCAAGCTACCTTCCACTTTCAAATTCTCAAAAAGTTCCTCTCTACTTAAATTTAAATCTAGACTAGCCTCCCCACAGTTGTTTTCTCCACCGTCTGAAATAAAAAACAAAAATCTTCCAATATATTTCAAGAAATTGTGGGATAATCTGTGCGCTGCTGTGTTATTTGCCCAGTAGAGAAGCCTGTGGGAGAACATTTCAATCTCCTTGGACACTCACTGGCAGATTTTAGGGTGACAGTTCTGAAACAAAAAAATTTCAGAAATCAAATGGAGAGAGAAATATCTGAGCTGCAATTTATTTGCAAATTTGACTCTGTTAACCATGGATTAAACAGAGACTGGGAGTGTCTCACAGTTTACAAAGACAGTTTCTCTGCTCTGAGTGTTGATAGCTCCCCATTAGAAGCTGACAATGGCTTCACATCCCCCTGTCTGATCTGACTTGTTTTTTAACTCTTTTGATAAGTAGTGTTGCTACTGGGCCATTTCCACCTTGCTGAATAGATCTTGTCAGCTCTGGCCCTCCCCCTTTACTTGGGACCCCACTCTTTAAATGCTCCTCTGAAACCATGCCCCCAATCATGCATCTGATGAAGAAAGTATTTGTCCACAAAAGCTTATGCTCTAAAACATCTGTTAGTCGGTAAGGTGCCACAAGACTTTTTGTTGTTCTCGAAGCTACAGACTAACGCGGCTACCTCTCTGATAGATAATTGAAGTCCTCCATCACCACCAAATTCTGCGCTTTGGCTGATTTTGTTACTTGTTTTAAAAAAAGCTTGACCAATACCTTTTTCCTGTTCAGATGGTTTGTAGTAGACCCCTACCATGACATCACGCTTTTCTTTTACCCTTATCCAGAGAATGTCAGCAATTCTGTCTTATAGCCATCTGAACTTCAGTCCAAGCATTTACATTTTCAATATATTAGGCAGCACCTCCTCTCTTTTTTCTCTGCCTGTCCTTCCTGAATTGAATAGGAAAAGGTACAAAAAAGGGCAAAATGACTGTGCTATAGAACAGCTTCTGTATGGGGAGAGAGAAAAGACTGGACTTTTCATCTTGGAGAAGAGATGATTAAGCCAGTATATGAGAGAGGTCTATAAAATCTTGACTAGAGTGAAAAAAAGTCAAGAAGGAAGTGTTATTTATTCTTTCAAATAATGGAAGAATCAGGCATTATCCAATTGAATTAATAGGCAGTAGGTTTAAATGAAAAAAAGAAAGCACTTCACCATGCAACGTACACTTACCATTTGAAGTTTCTTGCTGGGAATGTTGTGAAGGCCAAAATGTTAACAGGATTCAAAATGAGATCAGTTCATCAAAGACAAGTCCATCAGTGGCTATTAGCAAAGGTGATTAGGAATGCAACCTTATGTTCTTACTATTCCAAGACACTCTCTTGCCAGAAGCTGGGATTGAACAATATGAGACTCAATTGATGATTGCTTTTTCTCGTCATTCCTTTTGAAGCATCTGGCATTGACCACTGTTGGAAGATGGGATACTAAGCTACATGGGTCATCAGACTCAGTTTGGTCATCTTTATGCTCTTAAGCAGATCTGGGATGTAACAGGAAAGGAGAGAGAAATGGGAACAAACAGTTATAATTTTTATGCCAGATTGATTTTAGTGAACAGTCCAAATTATTAATCACTTTGTTTTAGAGCCTGGACAAAATCATATTCAGCTTGATATTAAGGCTTAATATTAAGACTTGATATTAAGGTGACTACTCACTGGAGTAAGCTGAGCAGGAATTAATGCTGTTTTATGCTTCATTTGAAGTCAGGATAATATAAATTACCTGAGTGACGGTATGTGACATTAAAATGTAAAATGTAACATAGAAGAATTAGTGTAATTCAATTTGACCCTGTTATTGTGAGGTTATAATGTTACTACTGGAAATGTAGTTCAGTAAACAAGTTAGTCTGAACCATCCTTATATTTTGGAAACAGTTGTCTCAACTACTAATTCATCTTTCTATGTGGCTTCTAAATGGCATTTTATATCAAGGAATTGGCTTTAAGTACACCATTCCTTTAAGTAAAATGGGAAGGCAAATATATGTAGAATCAGTTCTCACATTGCCTCAATAACATATTTGAATCTGGAATGTGAGTCAGATTCTTTCATTGAAAAGATTGCAAGGATACCCACTCCCATCCCAATGACATGATCACCACAGATAGAAATAAATGATGTGAGTTAAGATTTCTTCTGAAGTTATAGACTAACAGAAAAGTTTAGAGCATGAGCTTTCGTGAGCTCTAAACTTTCCTGCTCTAAACTTTTCTGTTAGTCTATAAGGTGCCACAGGACCCTTCGTTGCTGCTACAGATCCAGACTAACACGGCTACCCCTCTGATACTTCTGAAGTTACTTTCACTTTCGTGTGGAACTTTCATCCCCCTGCCCCCATCTCCTAAAAATAATTTTTTAAAACCTGTATTTGAATGAAAACTGAGGATGCAAAAGAGACAACACTAAACAGTGAAATCCTGCTGCTGAGTAAAGTTCTGCCCTGCAAGAAAGCCAGCATGAGACTTATGAGCTGTCCAACTTAATTGCACAAAGTGAATTTCAATAGTGGATATCCTAGGCCTGTCCCTCAGCTTAGAGGTGAATTTCACTTCAATATAAAAAAGATACAGCAACAATAAGAAGATAATCCTCCCACCACCAACCCAATGTGCTTCACCAGATGAAAGGATTAAGTATGTGAGACCATGCATTCAACTGTTGGTGTCACTACTTTCTTTGCTCACGAGAGTGCCAACTCCAGTAATGTTTTTGTGATGCGCTCTGCTCTTAAAACCATTTTTTGTTCACATGATTTTCATTCTCTGTTGATCTGGTTTGGATTTGGATATATGCAATTGTTACCTAAGAAGAAAGATTAAGAGGAAAATCAGGGCACAGCAGCAGGTGGTGAAAAGGAGAGAAGTGTTTGATTGGCAGGCAGGTTCTAGATGGGCAGGATGAGAAAAGTTTGCCATCTGTCAACAGTGCAGCGGGATTATGGGGCAGGTGGGAGAGCTGCTGAGTGGGAGCTGTATGCTGACCAGCTATATACTGGCATTGCTGACTCACCAGCCTTGTTACCTAATATGATTTCAATGTTCTTGCACAGCTGCAGTCCTTTGCTTACAATGGCTGATGGATCTTATTCATCAGAACTGGACTTTGCTGCCCTCTAAAACCACCATGAACAAACAATTTAAAGGTGAACAAGTTGTGTATCTCCTTACTTTTCCTCCTCGTATTACACAATTTCTGTGATTTATTTTTGAAGATAGAAGAAAAGAAAGGTGGGCATGTTCTGTAAATTAAAGCCACAATGTATGCTCTGTGGTATCCCAGGAGAGTTTAAATGATAAATAATCTGGTAGAGTTTTAGAATTTGATAATGTGATCACATTTAGTTAAAAAAAATCTACTCGATTCATGTGCCATGACATTCTTTCATTAAACCATTCCATGGCTCACAAAGTAGAGAATATAAAGGACCCTGGATACTTCTCCAGCATAATCTATTCACTTCTTATTGGCAACTGGCTATATTTTTACCATTTGAATTATTTAAATGAGCCACTGGAATTTTATATTGTGTGATGTTAGTTTTACAAAATTAATGAAACACAACTACTGAGTTGATGTAAGGGTGTATATTTCAGTAAGTTGATACTTTTTTTTCTGGTCCATAATTTTGTCAAGAATTTGGTGAGAGGTAATGCAATATTAATGAACTTGTGTAAATTTAACATCTTGGAATACTGTATCAAAAATACATCAAATTTTTCAAGTTCACTAGTCTTGCTAATATTAATGGCAGAAATATAATTATTAGAATTCTTAAAAAAAGATAGTATGGCATGAGCTCATGCAGGTTCTCTTCTTTTTTCACTTCCTGATTTTGACTATAATTACTTGTAACAGTGATTTTCAACCTGAGGTCTGACAGACCCTGAGATTTTCAGACTGTTTCTAAGGGGATTGAGAAAAGCTGCCATTAGCAGAGGAGAATAGTTTTCAACCTGTGCAAACTATATCTACATCATAGAATCGTAGGACTAGAAGCGATGTTAGGAGGCCATCTAGTCGAGGCCCCTGCTTGAAGCAGGATCAACCCTAAATAAATCATCCCAGCCAGGACTTTGTTGAGCTGGGACTTAAACTCTAGGGATGGAGATTCCACTGCCTCTCTAGTAAAGCATTCCAGTACTTCGCTGCTCTCCTGGGCTGCGTCTACACCACAAGCTAAAATCGAATTAATTAAAATCAATTTATTAACACTGGATTTTATCAATTTGATTTTGAGCATCCTCACATTCCCACATGTTCCTCAAAAAATCAACTTATTGCAGCCATGCACAAGTAGCTTAAATTGACTGCTGCAGCAGTGTATTGTGGGAACCTATCCCATAGTTCCCTAAGCCACATATCATTCTTGCTATTTTCACTGGTGCAGCATGGGAGAAAATGCCCTGCAAGTGGATGTGGGCATCTGATGACATCTTCCCACATTTCATTTCTCATATTTCATTTCCCTGATTCCCCTGTCCTGTTAAACAAATGTCCCTTTTTCCAGGCAGGGTCTGGCATGCCTGTATAAGTGAAGTGCTTTTTATAATTGAGGGGAATGGAGGGGTAGTAAAGTGCTCCAGAAAGGTTAGAAAAAAGATTTTGGGTTTTCCAGTCAACAGGCTTTCAAAATGGGATGCAAAGCACTGTATCTTTGCAGGCTTGGATCTGGATTTAGACCTCCTGCCAAAGAAGATCCTCAGATCAATAGTTTTGTCTCAAAGCCCCAACAACCAGCCCAGGGCACCGAGAGGCGGGTCCCTTCTGGACTGGATGAAAGGTGCAGACTCTCCTGGACCTGTGAGGTGAGTGGGATCTACTCCAAGACCCAAAGATGAAGCTCTGTAATGCCCAAGCCTGCGCCAGATGGCCACCACCCTTGCAGAATGAAGGCACCACTACTGCAGCATGGAGGAAGTCTAGGTGAAAATGAAAGAGGTCCAGCAGTGCTACTTCTGTACACAGGATGCAGGCTAACATTCTGGGAAAGGACCCAACAACTGCATCTGGATTTAGACCTCCTGGCAAAGAAAACCCATTTTTTGAAGTAGACTTTAGTGCTACTCTGAAACTGTGATGTATGATTGAAACAATTACAGCTTGTGGAGGCTAAAAGACCCCCGACTACAACCAGCACCCAAAAATGGTGACCACCCAGGGAGACCCAACACCTGCCCCTATTAGGAGTGTGCCCAGGCTTGGGTGCAGGTTTGGACCTGGCAAAGAAGACCCTCAGAACAAGAAGATTCATCGCTGCAAGCCTTACTTCGAGAACTGTGGTGATTGTAGAGCTACTACATTGCCTTCAATGGCCTTTGTAAAAAGACCATGACTATAGTCAGCCCTGAAAATCATGACTGCTCAGGGAGACTTCCCCTGGGTGGCTAAAAGAACCCTGCCTACAGCCAGCCCAGTGGCCTAAGAGCAGGACCCATCATCTGCATCTGGATTTAGACCTCCTGGCAAAGAAGACCCATTTGTTTAAATACGCCTAGGCACTAAACTGAAACTGCAATGGATCATTGAAACAGTAGCAGCTTGGGGTGGCTAAAAGACCCCCAGCTGTAGCCAGCCCCCAAAATCACGTCCGCTGAGTGAGACTTCCCCTGGGCAGCTGAAAAAGCCCTGACTACAGCCAACTCCCTGGCCTCAGGGTAGGACCCACAACCTTCATCTGGATTTAGACCTCCTGGCAAAGAAGACCCATTAATTTAAGTAGACACAGGCGCTACACTGAAACTGAAATGAATCATTGAAATATTATGGCTCAGGGTGGCTAAAAGACCTCTGGCTACAGCCAGCCCCGAAAATCATGACTGCCACGGGAGACTTCCCCCAGGTAGCTAAAAGACTCCCGACTATAGTCAACCCCTTGGCCTTTGGATAAAGCCCACATAAGAATTTCCTCTGAGAGGACAGCCACTTTGGTGACAAAGTATTTTGTTCTGTTGCCCGAAAATCATGACTGCCCATGGAGACTTCCCTTGGCTGGCTACAGGACCCTCACAACATGCAAGCTGCCTGGCATATTGTGCAGCACATCCTTTTATTGGTTCAGGGTCAAGCTACATGATGTGGCTGGGCACGGGAAAGTTCCAGACTGCGTGGTGCCTCCAGTGGGAGGGGAGGGAGGAGAGGTGGGGGTCAGGACAAAATGTAAGTGGCTGGAAAGAAGTTTCTTGTCTGAGTATGACCCCCACCCAGAGACTAGTTGCCATGTGATGTAGGCGAGGGAATGTTCCAGAATGTGTGGTGCCTCTTGGGGAGGGAAGAGAAAGGATGTGGGGGGCCGGAAAACATGTAAACCTCTGAAAAGAAATTTGTCATTCTATAATACAAGGACAACCCCTGCCCACAGCCTAGCTGCTACAATACTAGCAAAGAAAAATAAAAAAAAAGATTTTTCAGCCTCTCATGACCCTACAGCCATGGGCTTGTGGGTGCTGAATTGAAACAGCATGTCTGTTGCCTAATTTCTCCGCACCTGGGAGCTGTGGAGAAGGAGAAGGCCAGACGGGAGAATTGCGGGGCATTGCGGGGCACATACGGGACATAGCTGGAAGTTAATGAATTTGACTTAAAGACGTGGTACATCCTCACTAACCTTCATTCAGAATTTGAAATTTGAACTGAACACTACACCCATCAGTTTACTACAATATAATGATATTGATATTATGTCGATTTTAGTGCTAATGGAATTTACAGTGAAGACAGGCATTTGGTAAAATCAGGCTAAATGACTTAAAATTGATATTATCTCCTAGTGTAGACATTGCCCAGCTGAAATATTTTTCCTAATGTCCAACCTATGCCTCCCCCTCTGTAATTTCAGACTGTTGCTCCTTTCTCTGCCATGTGTCAGTATTGAGAACAGTCTCTCTCCATCCTCTTTAGAGTCTCCCCTTCCGGAAGTTGAAGGCTGCTATCAAATCACTCCTCACTCTTGTCTTCTGCAAACTAAATAAGCCCGAGTCCCTCAGCCTCTCTGCATTGGTCATGTCCACCAGTCCCGTAATCATTTTTGTTGCCCTCTGTTGGACCTGCTCCAGTGCATCCATATGCTTCCTATACTGGGGGGCCCAGAACTGGACACAGTACTCCAGATGAGGTCTCCCTAGTGCCAAATAGAGGGGAATAATAACTTCTCTAGATCTGCTGGAAATGTTTCTCCTAATGCGCCCCAATATGCCGTTAGCCATCTTGGCTACAAGGGCACACTGTTGACTGCCAGCATCTCATCCACCACAATCTCCACGTCCTTTTCTGCTGCACTGCTGCTTAGCCAGTCAGCACCCAGCCTGTAACAATGCTTGGGATTCTTCCATCCCAAATGTAGTACTCTGCATTTGTCCTTGTTGAACCTTATCAGATTTCTTTTGGACCAATCCTCCAATTTATCTAGGTCACATCTGAGATTTCCAAAGCAGTTCACATGTCTATTTGACATTTTTCAGGGTATTCAAATGAAAGAAAGGTTGAATACCGCTATTGCATAATGAAACTAATGAAATCAAGTCTACACACAGCTTGTCGTCTTCTTTTTTTTTCCCCCTAGACTTGTTTGTGTGTTGTTTTGGTCTTGGATATGTTGGCAAGTTGTGGATTTTAAATACTGATAAAAGGGTCTCAGTGGCAAGCTAGTTAGTTAGAAAAAGGAATGAGAGGCTTTAATTTAGTTGACTGAATATCAGATCATTAATGAACTACTGTTGTGAAATATGTATAGTCATTACTTTGGTCCCTAAATTATTCTCACTTCCAAGGCTTATTTAAATTCTTAATAACTTTTATGATTTTCCTTTATTAGATAGAAGAGAAAAGATTACACCCTGAAGCCTTCAGCTTCCATCAAAATTGATAGAATACACTAATAAAATCATGTGTCATTTCAAAGGTATGAATTATAAGGTAGAGTAATATCATCTAAGTTGGGCTAATGGAACAAAGTAATTAATAGGATCTTTGATAATTAATTTGGAGGAGAGAAAATCTGAAAGCTGATAGCTTTTTTTTTTTTTTGGCTATAATTTTCTTTATCAGAATATTCATAGAAAAATCTTAAGTGGCCAGTGGAACTCCCACGGGCCTGTTTGCTTCAAGGTGAAATCAGGAACGCTGCCATAATTCAGAAGGCTGCTTCTGGCATAAGATGAAAAGCAGATCAGTCCAAGTTCAGGTCAGAATTTAGAGGCCCCTCTGGAGTGTTTATGCTTGTATTTGTAGTCCAAATAAGTTAGTGGAAGAAATTGCTCCCTATGGCAGGTCATGAATCTAATTACCCTGGAAGCATTACTAGAAGAATTTGATTGGAAATTGCCAAGTAATGTATGCCATTTGTGGCTTTTTCTTTCAAATCATGTATAATATAGGAACAGGATAATCCATGTGGGCTCAGACACCCATAACTCAAAGAGCCAGACCATGTTTTTCTAATGAAAAATAGGCCCTGGAGAGCTCCTCTTTCAGACTACCAAACCATAGAACCATCACATAATGGTTTCTTGATAATAATCAATCCTGTGTTAAGAAAATAAACTTTGTTCAGGAATTTGGAAAGAGAATTAAAGAATTAAGTACAGACAATGGCCGCGTCTACACGTGCACGCTACTTCGAAGTAGCGGCGCCAACTTCGAAATAGCTCCCATCACGGCTACACGTGTTGGGCGCTATTTTGAAGTTGAACGTCGAAGTAGGGCACGTGTAGACGATCCGCGTCCCGCAACATCGAAATAGCGGGGTCTGCCATGGCGGCCATCAGCTGAGGGGTTGAGAGACGCTCTCTCTCCAGCCCCTGTGGGGCTCTATGGTCACCGTGTGCAGCAGCCCTTAGCCCAGGGCTTCTGGCTGCTGCTGCCGCAGCTGGGGATCCATGCTGCAGGCACAGGGTCTGAAACCAGTTGTCGGCTCTGTGGATCTTGTGTTGTTTAGTGCAACTGTGTCTGGGAGGGGCCCTTTAAGGGAGCGGTTTGCTGTTGAGTCTGCCCTGTGACCCTGTCTGCAGCTGTTCCTGGCACCCTTATTTCGATGTGTGCTACTTTGGCGTGTAGACGTTCCCTCGCAGCGCCTATTTCGATGTGGTGCTGCCCAACGTCGAAGTTGAACGTCGACGTTGCCAGCCCTGGAGGACGTGTAGACGTTATTCATCAAAATAGACTATTTCGATGTCGCTACATCGAAATAAGCTATTTCGATGTAGTGTGCACGTGTAGACGTAGCCAATGAGAGATATATGCATTCAACAGTTTATTTACAGTAACAAGTTTACTATGCTATCTGTCATGCAAAACAACAGCTTATTTATGTATCTGTTCATGGAATCATAACAATTAGAGATATAGGATAATACAATAAGGGTATCTACCAGGCTAGCTGATGGAGCGAGGGGAGACATAGGGGGCAGTTGCCCCAGGGCCTCGTGTTTCACAGAGGCAAAGATATCCAGCTGCCACTTCTGCTACTTGGTCAGCAGCAATACCCAGGGCTCTTGACCACTTTGTACTGCTGTGGCCTTGAGGGAGGCGGGGGGACACCAGCACCATGATCTGAGTGGTGCTAAGGGCTGATGTCCTGGGCACAATCCCTTCTTGACTTGGCCCCACCACTTCTAGGGTCCCAGAGCCAGGCCTCCCTCTCACGTTGCCCCATGGTCTGTGGTGGCTGTTAACCTTGCCTGTACCTATACAGATATTGTCTTTCTTAGTGCATGGAGCTTCTTGTCAGAGGATGTTGTGAAGGCCAAGACTAATAGGGCTCAAAAAAGAGAGAAATTCATGGAGGATAGGTCAGTGGCTATTACAGAGGATGGGCAGGGATGGTGCCACCAGCCTCTGTTTGCCAGGAGCTGAGAGTGGGTGACATGGGATGTATCACTTAATGATTATATGTTCTGATATTTAACTTTTCAGTAGACATTTAAGAATCTTTTAAACCTCATATTTAGGTAAACTTCCTGAGCAGATATCTGCAGTATAGGCTGCAGTAATCACCACCATGATTTTGTCATGGGGTGGTATATGAGAGGTATCTGTGTTACAAAATGGTGAATGCTAACTTTTTAATGGCTGCTACACTACATTTTCCACAATTAGTATGGATTAATTGCTTTCCTGGAAATAGTAGAAGCTAATTTTTAGTTGTTAGCTACTGTTTCAGATGCTGTTGAGGTGCACCTTGATAAAGGGGATGGGGAGGATTGTACCTTTCCTTGCTGCCTTGCATCGCCAAGTACAAAAGACTGCAGCAAAAATAAACCAAAATAGGAAAGCAGGGGCTTGGTGTGATGTGGCAATGTGAAAGAAGATTGTTTCTAGTAAATGCCAACAACAGATTAAGCACTGAATAACTATGCTGTCAGGTTTGTATTGGCATTTTGCATTATAAATGTTAGTAAGTTAAAATAAACTCAGGGAGTGATACTGTTTAATAACAGAGCTTGAAAAACCTGTAGAGTGTTTTAATATCTTCTTGGAGATTGTCCCTGCTAAAACTTCAGTCACATTTCTCAAGATGAGTAGTTTGAAATCAAAGTGGTCAAACTGAGGACATCTTATTATACAATTGCTTGATAAGCACTGGAAAGCCTGAAATGAGGATATTACATCTATGACAACAGGATTTCCTAGTGGCAGCTCTACAGCTGGAGAAGTTTCTCTGTGGCCCACAAAAATCCAGGTTTCCCTAATTTATCTGGACCAGTGTGGAGGCTTCCTGTTCACTTCTCCATCCTCTTTGTAGGGTGGTGCCAAAGAAAAGAGGCAATGGCTTTCTTTGAATTTCCTCTCTACCACGTAGGGTTTCTAAGAGAAGGGCTGGTGGTATTTTGGACCTCCTAGTGATCTTTTATTTCTGTCTGAGAGCTCTGTTGCAAAGCTCACTGTAAGAAAAGGCTAAACTACTTTGGTGTGCAATATCTTTCAGTATGTTTCTCTACTGAAAAATCTACCTCTCTGTAAGTACACCCCAATGTCATTCTTTCTAGCCCAATTTCTGCAGCATAGAGTCTGTGAGTGCCTCCAGCACTGAAGTGTGGCTACAAAACCTCTGTTAAAATAGAAACAGAAACAAAAAAGTACCTTGTTGGAAAAACAGAACAGCTTCAGAGGCTCTTGGTTCATGCTTTCATTGGTTCACCTGTTGTTGTAGAGCCCTGCAAGAGATGCTCATGTAGTTTTGATGGTAGTATGACATTATTTCCCAGTATTTTTGTTTTAATGTTATTTTTAGTAAGTATTTTAATTCTTCATATTGGTGATGTATGTAAAACACACACACCTACTCTATCAGATGCCAAATAGTGGGTTGGACACCTTGTAGGGAGAGTTTATTGCATCCACTGAGCTTTTTGTGAATTCTCCTATTCACCCCAGTCTCCCTGTGTGCCACCCTCCCATCCACCTCTATTTTGGGGACTTCCTGCAGTTTCCTGCACCCTTCCCTCATGCCTGGAGATCTCTGCCCCCGCTCCTGCATTCATCACCCAACCAGCCAGGCTTCTGCATGTACCTCTTATTTCCTTCTCCTCTCATGCAACAGTTCCCCTATGCCAACAGCTCTGTGTAATTACCCTCCCCACCATGGCTGGGGTCCTGTTGTCCTGCCCACTGCTCCCTCTCTTAATCTTTCTCCTCACTGGCTTTTTGGGTCCTTTTCATTCTCTCTTCTCTCATACTAGGGTTTCCCAATCTCCCCTTTTTCCCATACTAGCAGCTTTGTGTAGCCCTCAGCCTCAACTTTCCCCATGTCTCCAGGTCCTCCCTCCCCTTCATAACAGGGTCCTACTCTCACCTAGGGTTCATTCCCCAAATACCTTCACTTCATTGCCAGGCCCTTCCGGCCTCTCTCACAGGGGGTCTGTTTGCACTCCCATTTCCCCATGACTACAACAGGGGCTCTGTTCTATAGCATTTCCTCCTTCCATCTGATGCCAGGGTTCTGTTTCTCTCTTCTACCTCACGCCCTATGTGCCTTTCTTTCCCAGAGTGGAAGGGAGATAAGGACAGCTGGTGTCCTTGGTCCCTCTGAGGAGGCAAGATATTTGGATGTAGGAAGAGATGAATGAAGCTGTCTTTTCCCCTTCTCCCTACTGATTGAGTAGGGAGCCTCAAGGCTCCTGGGATGAAGAGGAAATAGTTTTTCCTTGCTCAGTTTTTGAGCTAAATAATTTAAAGTGTTGGCATATTAAACTCAATTGGAAGGATGAGCAGGGATATTTTTATCAGTTATCAATCAGTTACTTGACCTATAGTTAGGGCTTTTGTTTGCTGGTGTTTATTGATTTCATTTTGGGGATTTATTTTAGTAATCTCTGAATTTTATGGTGCTGTCTGAAAATTAATTGGTTTTTTTGGTAGGGAGGGGGAGTTGTCTTTCTCTTTGTATATTCTGCAAAGATAAATCTTTGTAATATTTCCCATCAAAACAAAAAGCAGTCCAGTAGCACTTTAAATCAAATCTTGCTCACCTTGATAATAATTTGTCTGATTTGTATACCTTGATTACTATTTTTGGTTCTCTGTGCCTTAAATATTGAGTCTGTTCTGCTAAGGCTATGATCTGAAGAAGTGGGTCTGTCCCACGAAAGCTCATCACCTAATAAATTATTTTGTTAGTCTTTAAAGTGCTATTGGACTGGTTTTTTGTTTTGATAGTATATAGACTAGTGTGGCTATCTTTCTGATAATATTGCCCAGTTTGCTTTAGCATAGCCCTGGTACACAGTCTTATAGGAACGTGCCCTAAGGACTTTTTACTGAACACCAGCTGAGTTCACACAGACAAATCGATGTGCATTATGCCAGCGTGCTTTAAAAATCATACACTCATAGTCAGCATTACTGTTTCACGTAGAGAGGCTCCTAGATACAAGTCACCATTTCTGTTATTTGTCCAAATTTCAGGGTTTCATGGAGTTTGTGTGTGTGTATTATACTAATGCTTTTCAATTAAAACTGAAAATTCAATGAAAAATCAGATAGGTGATTGAAATTGGCTTTGCTACTCATATCACAGAGGCTTCATGTCTTCCCATTTTCCACCTTTTGATGTTCCACTTTTGCATAAAATCACTAGAGTTCTGTCCACTGGTACTTCGAATGTTCCCTGAAATTTTGGAATTGTTCAGATGGTGTATTCAGAAGTTATTGCATGACAAATAGACAAACACAAAAAAGCTAAAAAGCACTCATGTAGCACTTTAAAGACTAACAAAGTAAGTGCTACATGACTGCTTTTTTGTTTGGATAGAATACAGATTAACACAGCTATCTCTCTGTTGCTAATCACAAGAAAAAAACCTGTTGAATTGAATATAGGGCTTTCCTAAGCTTGGCCCAATTTTAATTAAAAATCTAATTATGTTCCTAAATTATAGTTATATTTCAATGACTTATATTATCATTTATTAAACTTCAAGCATTATTTTATACCAACCTTCATTAACTATTCCATTCAATATGTATCAAAGAAGCTATTTTTAAGCTTAATACTCCATTTTATACATATGATTTAACTTTAATGCCAAGTGCCAATATGCCCTTACAACTCTAGGGGTACTTTTAGCTTTTAATTATCTTGCTTTTTTTTTTAAATTGTCAACACACAGCTTTTTCCTCTGCAATTCTTACACTGTCTTCCATTAACAAAAATCCAGTATAAATACTAGTGACAGAGGTCTAACGTGCCTTGTGAGAGTGAGAAAATACTTATTTCCACTTTACATGTTGGGAAACTGAGGTACTGAGAGGTTAATTGACTTGGCCAAGTTCACAGTTTGCCCATAGCAGGGCTAGGAATAGAGCTCCTATATCCTCATGTCTAGTCCTGTACATAAACCAAACGTGTCCTGCAAGTGCATGGAAAAAACAGCCTTATTCCAACCTCTTGTTTTCATTTATTGTGTCAACTGGTAATGTCTGTGGTGCGTCATATTACTTTAGATTTTCAAAAATAGCATGATAAAACATTAGTATAGGTATTTTAAAATGACATGATAAAATATGCTAAAAATAAAACTGGGGGTGAAAGTTGGAGTGGGTTACATCAAGTTAAGTGTCAAAGCTTGTTTGTACTACTCGGAGAGTTTTATATTTTGTAGGTGTTAATAAAACTGCTGTACTTGACTCTCTCTCCATATTACGTTGGAGTGTTGCTAAGTTATGTCACTTTAGCCTTAATGCATTTATTTTTCATAGTCTTTGTATTACAGAGTCAAAAATAAGTAGGAGAAAACTTTAAAAAAGATAAATGAAGGAGTAGGCAGAAATACACGCTCACACTTCTGAAAGTGTGTACAGAGTTTAATGTACATGGGCTATATACACATCTATTCCCTGTTTAAATAATGGAATCAGACATCAATATAGGGAAGCACATAGCATTACATATAGCCCAGATGAACTTTTTATACCTGAAAGTACAACACAGTTTGACAGAACTGTGGAAGATGCTAAATAATGTGCTGGTAAGGGCAAAGACTTTCTGTTGCAAAGATGGACTAGATTAGCATGGATGGGAAGTTAGAGATGTTGCATTCTGAGGTCTAAATCAACAACTACATTAGAAAATGGAGGGGTATTGTACTTGTGCAGGCTCCTGATTTATTGAGGTACTGAATGGCTTAGGACCTCCCATTGGCTTCAGTTAGAATTGGCAGGTGCTCAACACTTACGAAAAATCAAGCTCTTTATATGGGTGCATAGGAAAGGAATTAAACACATCATTTAGGAGCCCTTTTTGAAGATCTCTGACATGAAATTGTTCATTCCTCCAAGCATATCAAACTGGCTTTAAGCGGTTGCTCCTGGTGGCAGGGTGGTCTAGTGGCTAGGAGCCTTGCAGTGTCTAGAGGCCCAGGGTGTAGATCTGCAGCCAACCCCTAAAGGCTCTAATCATAGTTTGGGGTGTGGCCCCAAGAGTCCAGTTCCCCTTGGCAGGGGGCAGTTCTCTGGGGTTCTCCCCACCTCTCTGCTTGGGGAAGGATTTGGAGGCTCCCTTCTCTGGTGGCTGACCTGGTGGCAGCTCTGGCTCAGGCCTTGTGTGTGTCAAAGCCAGCTCCTGCCTCTTGGCTGGTCAGCCTCGAACTGAGCTAGCTTCTCCCCTTTTATACTGCCTGCAAGCCTGACGCTGGCTGCAGGTTAACTGGGGTGGGGCTAACTGGACAAACAGGCTCTGTGTAACCCCTGCCTTGCCCTGTCTTCCTCTTATTCCTCTGCACTACCTTTTTGTTATTTTGTGTACAGTTCCTCCTTTCCCTCCTTTGTTGATTGGCAAGGGCAGTGGTGGGCTTCAGAAGAATAATCACGAAAGAGAGAATGCCCTGCTATGGTCACACAACTCTGTAGAACAGACCAGCTAACAAGTTCATGTGAAAGGGGGTGGGAATTTTAAAATTCATGCCTTCTAGCTCATTTATAGCATTTTGGATGCAATTACACCATAATGGTAAGGCTGTAAATGTGAAAAGCGTGTACGGTACATCCTTGAGTCTGGCTGGGCTACATTTGGTACAGAAGCCCGGGTGAAGTGGGGAGCTGAGAAGGCTTTACTGACCTTTTGGACAAAGGGGCCAGATACAAATATATCCCAAAATAAGCAACTCCGTGGCTAAACACCACAGTCGAAATAGCAATGCAATTGTGAGTAGCCCTTGCTGTACAAGGGGTAGTGCAAAGTTTGAAATAGCCATTTACTTTGAAATTCAGTGCTGTGTAGATGGCACCAAGTTCAAAATAAGTTCAATTCAAATAAATTATGCAATATGCACAATGCAAACTGCTTCAGTTATTTCGAGTTATGGCTACAATATAGCCATAGCCTTACAGTGTGGCTGGTGAAAAAGCTTTCCCACTGAATGAATCACTGGGAAATAAGTAATGGGGTTCAGGTGCTCTTCATCCATATGAGACCGCCATTTTATAATTCATATTAATCCCTGAGCTTGTTCCAGTTCTTACTGACCTTGAACTAGATGAAAACATTGCAGAAGATCACGGTGAACATAATTGCTTAGCTCTTTCTAAAACAAAAAGAGCTAAAACAATATACAGCAGCTAAAGATCTCCCCCCTTGTATGAATTTCTACAATATGTGTGGAATGTTTAAGCAGATTTCTGTGAATGACCTGTCATGCTACAAAAGCAAAACCCTGGTGGGAAGAAGACCTTCTTCTGGACTCCAAATCATGTGCCCATATGCGAATGAGGCACTGGAAATTTACATCCGTGCCTCATTAGCATTTTCTGGGCCGTTTATTAGCATGCCACTTTTTGAAAAAGTGGCATGTATAGAAACAGCCCAGGTGTGCAGGGATTAGGTAACAGGAAGACCGTGAATTTCAAATGGGGATCAAGAAGCCTGTGGCTGTGGGGGTTATGTTTGTATGAGAGAATGAGAAATGTCTTTATTTATTTGCTATTAGCGCTGCGAGTGCATCTACCCATTACAAATAGCCCTAGCACAGTGTTCGTGATTCTGTCTCCCCTCTTGCTATTTTTTTCTGTGCTGCCTGGTGCCAGCCACTGCCCCACCACACCACGTGGCAGCAAGGCTGTTGTAGGGGGTTCTACTTACATAAGAGGCCAAGAAACTTCTCAGTAGTTTACATTAGTGCACACCCCTGTTCCTCCCCAACAGGTGTCATGCAGCCGGGGTCTTTCCCTTGCTCAACCATGTCATGTGGCTAGCCCCCGATCCAATGAAAGGACATGACTGCCATTTGGTGCTGACCATACTGCCAGGCAGCATTATGTCCTGGCTTGTGCGTGGTTAGGGCTCCAAGGGCAGGAAAGATTTTCGCAGGGGATTGCAGCCAGTGTGGGGAAGTCTTCCCCTGCAGCTAAGATTTTTGGTGCCTTTCTTTCACACAAGAAGACTATTTCAAGTGCCCTCTCCCCACTGAAACCTCCCCCAACAAGGACTTGCGGGGGGTTGGCTGCCACCAGGGGGAAGTCTCCCCCAGTGGTTAAGATTTTCGGGGTCTTGCAGCCTCTGAGGGAAAGTCTCCTGGGGCGACTAAGATTTTCAGAGCCTTTCTGCCACATGTGGGGAAGCTTCTCCCTGGCGGCTATGATTTTCAGGGTGTTGCTGTCATCCCCTGTGTTGGCAATTTCTGTGTAGTGAAGAGGGAAGACAAAAATCTTTTTTCCTAGCTGTTTCTGTCCTATTTCTTCTAACTTTGGACCCTTTCATGCAGGGAAGAGTGGGTGGAGAGCCATTTGAAAATACAGACTGCGTGCAGAAGTTGTATAGTGGACTGGGAAGCCAAATACCTTCCCTTCAGCCACTCTTCTTTTTTTCCAGAAAACTTTACTATCATCACTTTCTTCATGCTTTTAGCTGTCTCTGTATTATTTTCAGGGATCAGATACAATGAAGGGAGGGGGGACAGTCAGTGGATGGCCAGTTGAGAAGACACACACCTGCTGATTTTTATAAAATCCTTGATAATTCAGTTACAGCTACAGTTTTAAAAAGCAATTCAGTTATGGAAGAAAGAGATTTCTGTCAACGTGGTGATCTTCGTTGATGCCCTACTTTTCCTTCATTATGACTGAAAAAATGGACATTTGCTTACCACAAGAGAGGAATGATGCAATGGGCTATGCAATGTAGGAAGACGATGTCAAATACCAGTGAATATACCCAGAGTGCTACAGGGATGAGGGTACTGTGGGATAGGTTCCCACAATGCACTGCGTCAACATTCGATGTTTGCCAAGTGAATGTGGCAGCAATAAGATGACTTTGTGAGGAGCATGTGGGGAGGTGAAGATCGTCAAATTTGAGTTTATAAAATACAGCTTTACAAAAATTGATATTAATAAATTTGAATGTTTCTCATAGTGTAGACATAGCCATAGTCACATTTCTGTAGGATATTTTATTCCCATGAATGAAACAATGCTTTCTTTGTGTGATAAAACATTGTCTTTAAAACTTAAGAATATTGTATTAGATGCATCATGCCAAGTTCCAAACACTCTATTTTTCTCTATGTGCACAATTCAACACAGGTCTCAGGCATGTGTTTAAATCAATCTGTATTCAGAAAAGCTGCTGTAAATTGTTTTAGCTATTTGTGTCTTAGAATGAGCTACATTATCATTCACTATAGGAGTTGATGCTGGAGGCACATGTGGAGTGAAGGATACACATGACTGTAGTGTTTTCCCAATATGCTACTGGGCAAACCAAAAGGCTGTAAAATAGAGATGGATAAAGATGTCTATCCAAGATAGAAACTTGGTATTATCAGGTAGGTGGCTCATGACATCAGTCTTCTCCCTTTGTGATGTCTTTGAGTTCTGGGAAATGATATCCTATGTTTTATTTTTGCTGGATGGTCCAAGTTGGTCCCTCCTTTGTAGGTGTTGGCATGGACTAATCAAATGGTGAGCTGTAGTTCTTTCAGAGGATGTAAATGTTCACCCAAGTGAGCCATCCTTTCTCACTATCCAGCCAGGAAACAAGATATCACATTCTGAGTTCTTGCATTTGGGGCTAGACTCTTTCAATTTCTTTGTGCAAAACATCTTGTCACACCAGATTGTTTAAGACCAGATAGGCCACAACTGTTAGTACAGTTATCTTTTGGCATGCCTCATGCACTGGCTGGTTTAAGTCAACAGCATATCTCCTTAAGTCACTTCTCATAATTCTCTTTAAAGTACATTTGTTTCTCAACATCAACATTCAGCAGCTGAAATGTGCTTTTGAAAGTCCGTATAATTGAAATGAAGCCCTCTCTCTGTTCTCTTGCAGCTCATATGTATTTTGTGATTTTGGCAGTATAAACACACGATTCCAAGCATTAACCTCACTTCTTCATTATGTCACTTAAACTAGAAGAAATCAATATGAATGCAAACTTTTTGTTTCCTAATGGGATCATCAAGTGATCCCTGTCATTAAAATGTACAATATTTTGCCTACAGCTTATTCCTTACTCCCATTTTATAAGTGGTTATAATATTAGATTCTATCAAGTTGCCTATCTTACTGCTGTGTTTGGTATATGAAGTTAATATGATTTTTAATCCATTTACTTGTTTATGCATGAAGGGAAAAGGCACCAGCAGAACACTCTTGAAAAAGGGCTGCAGGATCTCTGAGTTTCCTCAAACTATTCAAGAAATCTAACTGGTAGATTTTGGGTTTTCATTCTCTTAGTCCTCCACTCTGTTTTTTTTTCCCAAAAGGGCTTGATGCCTGGGCAATCATTAAATAGTAATAACTCATAATTTGGGGCCTTAAAGTTAGTGCAAATAAGTCATGACATTTTAAATCAAATTTATTTGAATAGATAATTTGAAAATACTAAGTTTTGCATCTTCTATACTATAGAAATCCCTATGTGCAGATTAGAGAGCCACATAAAAATGACAATTATGCCCTCTACTGGATGTACATTTTAACTCATTAATGAAATAAATTCTCCAACATGAACAAGGCAAACTGAAAAGACGTAACATCTTAAACTTGGCAGATGAACATAAATATGCTTAAATGTAATTCTGACAATCTGGGTGCTTAGTTCTGATGTATCTGAAAAGGTTTTGGCTGTGTCCAATGGCTCATTTTGGTTGTTTCCCTCAATATTAGAGTTCTTAAATTCTTATAGGAAATATATTACCTGTCATTTTTCAGTATGTTATTAAACTGGATTAAACTGAAGAATATTTTGAGAGTGCATTTCTGAAAGGGGAGACAATGTAATAAGCAGTTCCTCAATTTCATTGAATGAAAGAGTGGGGAATAAAAAGGCCAGAATATTGTGATCATCAGTACGGGAAATACAGCTTTTGGAAATGGACAAACAAACAAAATAAATAAATGGAAACATAGTTTATAGACTATCACCAATGAGTTGTTTATTGTGAGTTTTTAAGATATATTTTAAAGTTGCAGCTGGTGCTGGGGTGGTGGGACAATGCCAAATGGCTGTGGAACTTCTGCATGAGCAGGGAGACCTTCCAGGAGCTCTGCCACTGGCTCACCCCCACACTGAGGCACTAGGACACCACCATGCAGCCCAGTCTCCTCCTCAAGAAGTTCATTGTGATCACTGTATGGAAGTTGGCCACCCCCAGACAGCTACGGCCCTGTAGGGCATCTGTTCAGGGTGGGCAAGGCCACTATTGGGGGCTATCCTCATGGAGGTGAACCAGGCCCTGGGTCACGCCCCCACCATGGGTGCAGGGGTCTTCTGGGCAAGTGGGCCCTTGGTAGCAGAGGACCAGGAGGGTGTGCATGAGCAGGGGCTGGTGGCAGAGGGGAGGGTGGGGAACAGGGGCTGGTGGCAGGTGAGGCAGAGGCAGAGGCTGTGCGGTGGCAGAGGGGCAGGGGCCAGGGTGTGGGGGCTGAGAACTGCCTGCCGCACCCTCACAAGAGTGCACAGTCTCCATCCCGTGCAGTTCATCCATGTGATCAACATGATGCTCCTCCACCTCAACCCCACCTAGGAGGCCTTCAACACCCAACTCAACCAGGCTTGCAGTGTGGTTGAGCAGGCCTCTGGGCATCTGAAAGAACAGTGGTGGTGCCTCCTCCCATGCCTGGAGGTCAGGATGTGAAATTTACCTCAGGTAGTGGGTGCCTGCGGTGCCCTCCACAACATTGTGGAGGGATAGGAAGATACCTTCATCCAGGGATGAGCAACCGAGTCTGGTCCTGGCTATGAGCAGCCAGCCACCGCACCCTGTCACCAGGCCAACTGCGATGGGGTCTGCATCAGAGAGTCCCTCTGTGAGAGCTTTGCTCACGGGCGCCACTGACCTCCCCCAACAGCCACCCCTCACCATCACACCCACACCCACCCCTTACCAGGCACACAACCACCATGCCCATGCATCCACCCACACCATCCTCTGTCCAAGCACACGGGACATGGAGATCTATGGAAAATAAAACTTCTACTTTACACTACACTGTGTTTGATCTATTACACAACTAACTCAAAAACTCAGAACAATGTGCTCGAAACCATGTACATTGGGGGGTTGAGAGGGAGCTGAACCTGCGGGGGGTGTTGGGCTCACTCAGGAGCGGGGTCGAATGCCAAGAACCTCATTGGCCCCAGAATCCCCTCCCATGCCGGGTTCGAGGTCTGCAATGGGCCTGGGATGGGGCAGGAACCACGGGCACGTAGGACCATGGGCAGCTTTGTTGGGGTCAGGTTCAGTGGTGGGGACAGTGGGCAGGGTGGCAGGCAGGCTGTGGGGGGCTCGGTGCAGGGGCAGAAGCGGGGGTGGCATGGGGGGCCAGGAAGCAGGACACATTGGCCATGTGCTCCTGCAGCATCCCACTAATGTCATCCAGGTTGGACATTAGCCTGTCCCAGACCACCCTTTGCCAGGCCATGTCATCCTTGTCCTTCTGGAGGCAGCTCTCAGCCATCACAGCCCGCTGATCGCTGCTGAGTTCTCCATCTGCAGGCCTGATGTGGTGGTGCTGTGGGGGTGTGCCTGTTGCCTTTCTGCCACCTTTGGGGGGCTACCTCTGCACTCAGATGATGCAGCTGAAAGAAGAGAAGGATGGCATTTCAGTCCCTGATCATGGCCTCGGGGTCATTACCTTGGGGCTCATCTCCTGCCCCGGGGCAATAACTCTGGGGTAGTACGGATGTGTAGAGGTTCCCTGCTCATGTGGGACAGGCCTTGGGTGCAGTCCAACCCTACTTACCTCTTGGTGCACATGCAGCTCACGGTGCTGTACACAGGGGTGGATGCTGGCTGTCATCAGTGGGCGTCATGGCATGGCAGGGGCCATGGCTGACCAGGATGTGTCCAGGCTGGGACCACAAGGCATGTGCGTGGCCTACTGGTGGATGTGTCCCCACCAGGGACTTACGAGAGGGTCCCTCGACAAACTCTGGTGATGCCTGGCTCCCAGTTGCCCAGCTGGTTGACCACGAAGGCATATTGATCATGAGGTCCCCCTCCTCACTCAACCACTCCAGGGTTGTTTCTGGCCCTGGCTGTGTCTCCCTGCTTCATCTCCTCCTGGGCTTCTGCCTCTGGCTGGTCTGCAGCCATGTGCAGGACAGTGAGTGGTAGGGAGCTCTTCCAGGGTCCCAGAATGGACCAGAGCTCCTGGAAGTAGGAGGTAGGTGGAGGGACCTGCCACTGAACATCCAGTCTCACCCCTGGCCCAGGTGTAGCCCTTCTGGAGCTCCTTGACTTTACTCCTTAATTTTTCCAGAGTCCAATCTGTGTCCCCTAGGGCTGAGGCCACAGGCAAAGGCCACGGCTTTGTGCTGCTTTGCCCCCATCTCAAGGAGGACCTCCTCCTCCTTCCAAAGTCCTAGGAGGTCTTTCAGTTCTTTTTCTTTCTCCCTTTGGCTCCTGGGAGCCCTGTGAGGACTTTGAGAGGGTGCCCTGGGACTCCTGTGGTGGACAACTGCTAGCCATTGCTGAGTGGTGCTGTTCTGGGTGCAGCTGTGAGGGTGTGCTCCAAGCAGCTCATGCTTTTGCTGTTAGCACACTCTCAGCTTCAAGCCACATGGTTCGGGGTCCATGTGGCTTTAAGAGTGGCTGGATGCAGAGATCATACAGCCCAGCAGCTGCAAGCTGGAGTATCTCCGTGCTCCAGCTAACCAGCACCATGGCAGACTCCTCTTTCAAAGGAGTGGGCCATGGAATGTCTACATGTGTCTTTGTTCAGAAGAATTTTGAACGGGGATGCTTTTCCTAATATGGGATTGGGGTAGGGGTTTTGAAATATGCACCACATTCCTCCAATTTTCTTTTGAAAGAATGTATTGTATGTTTAGATGCTCCTTTTGTTCTTATGAAAGAGGACCAGGAATTTTGCATTTATTTGCACATGTAGACGTGGCTGTGATCTCTGATTATCAAACACAAGTGTACGTATTCTATATAATTTATATTGTTTTGTATAATGATATAAATTTTACAGTATCTTTTTGAGACTGAAGCACTACTTGATTTTCATTATAACTGTATAAAAGTCAAAGAAATAGTGCTTTTAATAACAGAGAAAAGGTTACATCTATTTTAAGCTGCTTGGGACTTATTTGAGTAGTTTAGGTCATATAAAATTTTCTGTGCATTTTGCAAAGTTATCTTCTTCAGTAAAATTAACAAGCTTCATTTTGGAGTGCAAAATCATGGATGAAATGTTGAGTTGCTTTGAAGTAAAATTTAACATATGCAGGGAACTTTGGCTCTATGATGAATGGAGCTATGTAAGTACAATTATTAAGAGTATTTTTCATAAATTGTAATAAAGCATGCTGATAAAACAGGAAGAAGAAATTGAGAAATAACACACTTGTTGGTCTGTCCATGGCTCAATTGGCCCTGTTTTGTTGCTCTCATATGACTTGTAGTAGTGCCACTGCTTTCATGTCATTTATTCCTACGTACAAGTGAATAATTCTTTTTGTTTGAAAACATAATTTACAGGAACCTTTGGATGAAAGCCCACACTTCAGGTCTGTGTGCTCAGGGGCTTTAAATTTTCTAGTACCCACAAGGTAAGGGAATTTTCAATGAATACGGACATCTAGTGAAAAGTTCAGCCTGTATCAGACAAGGCCTTTCCGTGAGCATGTCAGTCACATGGTTAGACATGATGATGAGAACCTGCATTTCAGAAGTTAATGCATGCATATTTCCATGAGCATGTCAGTCCCAGTAGTCAGCCCCATGGGAAAATGCACTAGCCTTAGAAAACAAGTATGCAAGGTAGCTGTTATCGTGTAGGCTACAAACCAAGAGAATACTGTGTTTGTATGCAAGGTACCATTACCAGTGTGTAAGTGTTTACAGCACATAAAATGTAGCAAGTATTTATTTTCTGCATTAGCGGTTGTCAATTTGGTTTTCTTGGCTATTTAGTAAAATATTGTGGCATATTTGATCCAATGCCATGTGTCTGATCTTGTTTCATAATTTGTCATTTTGTATGTATAAATGTCCTGGTTAAAGCAAAAGTCTTAATTGTAATACTGAGTGTATTTGGACGGATGGTGAAAAACCAATGCATGCTATTGTGGCTTCTAGATTAAAAAATGCAAACAAAAGTGAAGCAGAATTTATCTTGAGAGTAGTAATGCAAGTAGTTGGACTTCTTTATACTAGAGAGTACAATTTTAACAAAAATAGCGCTGGTTATATTTTTAATGTAGAAGCTACATCCTAAGAGCCCAGTGAAATACATTCATCCTATTAATTTCCATTATTACTACACTTTTATGATGGTTGAATTAGTTGTGTGTTTAAATTTGTCTTTTTGCCAGAAGCTTCTTTTAAAACAGTAGGAAAATCAATCAGTTATGTATTGGGTTAATCTTATTATTTAATAAGAATCTATGGATTTCATGCACAAATACTTAGTATGTGTTTTGAATAATGTATATGACCTACAGTACACTGGCTAACCTCCCTTATTAACATTTTGTCTCCTATATAACTAGTTCTATATGTTGCAGGTTCTTATTTCATGTATACATCTTAAGATAACAAAGTAGCACATGTAAATCAAATATTAACTGTTCAGAAAGGAAGGCATGAGGCACAAGCCTAAATGGGCTGAGCAAATGATTATGAAGCAGAAAATTTCAGTTCCACAACTGCCTCAGCACTGATTTGTTCTGTGATTTCGGATAAGCAAGTTAGGGCCTGATTTTCAGGGATGCTGAGGACCTTCATCTACCACTGACTTCAGCTGCATTTTTGGTTGCTCAGTAGCTGCAAAATCAGACTCTTAATGACTCAGTTTCTTCTTCATCGAGAAGCAGGCTAGGTCAGTTATCTCATACTTGTTACTACTGGAAGTAGATGTCTACATATACCGTAGAATCTACTATTTATTTCTGAAGCTATTTACGTGAGAAATCTGTACTTATTTTCTTTTTCCTAATAAAAAGGTCTTTTTAAAATAACTTCATCTTTTCTATCTTTAATCTCCAGGATTCTAATAAAATGGCTTACTTTACAAATAAAAAATCTTGTAACTGCTGGCTCTGCAGACTCGGTTGAAAATGTGCATTTCCTTTGTCTGTTACTGGTAATGAAAGTTTTGCATATCAAATTATGTCCTCATTTCTTACAGTAGATCCTCATCAAAAGTTCTGACAAGGAAAACTGGAGGAGACAGGGTTCTGCAGATCTAACTGAACTAAGGTAACCATCGTCATCATCATCAACAACCATGAGCTCAGCACCCATTGATGTCCGATGCCTCTCTCACTATTTCTTTCCACCTTTCCTCTCCAGTTTGGAGTGGCTGAGTTTCTACAGTCTAACTTTGCAACAATCTACTATATCATCTACCCATTTATTTTTTGTGGTCTGCCTCTCCTATTCAAAAAGTCCATTATGCCGAATACCAGGGTCTTGATTTTTCATTCATCTTTCATTCTGCAGCTATGACCTAAGAGCTTTAACATCCTTTGCGTAACCTTCTGCTGTACATTCTCTTTCAGCTGTATCTTGCAATATAATTCCTCATTGGTGACTTTCTGCATCCATCCTATTCACTGGATCTTATAAAAACTCCCTTTGAATGCCAATATCTTTCTTTTTGGATTTTTTGTTATCACCCGTGTCTCACTGCCATACAACATGCTGCTGAATACATGTTTTCAAGACACTCAGCTTCATTGCTGAGCTAATTGCTTTGCTTTTCCAGATCTTATCCATCGCTTTCAAACTTATTCTTGCTTTTGCTATTCTAGTCACTATTTCCTTCTTACAATCTAGATCATACATTATATTGCTTCCCAGATACGTGAACTTCTTTACATTCTCTAATTTGATTCCCTCTACACTGCTCTTCTTTCCTATTTCCTTATCTCTAAATACCATTGTTTTTGTTTCATCAATGTTTGTAATCAGTCCGTGCTGCTTCCCTTCCTCATGTAGCACCTGCACTACTCTCGCTAGCTTCTCTTCTTCTGGACCAACTTCAGTGTCTCATACGTAATCCACTTTTTATTGATCTTCTCTTTTTCAGAATCATCTACTCAATTGCTTCTTCTATTGCTGTGGCTGTCCCTTTGACTCTCTCATCTAGGTCTTCCTCTGTGCCTGCATTCCTGATCTTCTCTTTGAGCACTGCTGTATACACATTCCTTGTTTCTTCCTTGCCTAGCCTCACCGCATCTCTTCTTTTCTTAAATTGTCTTAAACTTTCTCTTGAATTTTATCTTGATGTATGCCATCACTAGGCTGTGGTCCAAGTCTATATCCACTCCTTGGAAAGTTCAGCACTGCTGTACTGATGTTACCCAACTTATTCTTATCAAAATCAAATATATCATGTTCTTGGACTTCCCATCATTCAATTGCCATGTCCGCTTCCTACAATCCTTTTATTGGAATCTCATGTTGCAGATTACCATCTTATGCTCTGTTGCAAACTCTAGTAGTTTCTCACCTCATCCATTTCTTTCTCTGTGTCCAAACCCTCCCATGATTCTCTCCCAACCTTTCTTACCTGTTCCAACCTTTGCATTCCAGTCTCCTCTGATGATCAACACATCTCTGTTTTGTATCTCCTCCAGCGTCTTTGCCAAGTCTTTATAGAATAGATCGATCTCTTATGGTGAATGTTCCTTAAAATCTAGCACAGCAGTGTCTCATATGTTTCCCACTCACCACGTGTGATGAATGAGACACCATGTTTTGGTGATTGACTTTGAAGCTTCATGTGACTCTTGGAGCCTTTAAATGCAGCTCCTCAAAGACACACATGTGGGTGCTGTCTGCTTGCTCTGCATACACACAACCCGGCTTGGTGGGACAAACACATGATAGCAACAGTGGCTCGGGTGTGGCTGAGAGAGCAACAGCACCATGGACAGCTCCATCTCTCTTGTGTATTGGAGACTGCTAGACTATGCTGGGGTGCTGAGACATAGCCTTGAGGTTAAGGGTGGGGAAGCCCTGGCAGCACCACTCTCTTCTGGGTGAGGGAGCAGACTCAGAGACACTACAGAGTGCACCAAGATGGTTCCAGTTAAATATGTACTTTTCACAGAGAGCTGTGACTCAGACTGATGGCTGAGTTGCTGAAGAGCCTTTGGAAGAAGAGAGAGCGCAGGTACACACCCTCAGGTGGGGTGGGGGCGCTTGTAAGAGGTGTGTGCTGCTCTGTCACAGTAGCCAGTTTAGATAGAAAGTGGGTTTACACCCCCACCCTGTGAAATGTTTTGAAGGAAAAAAAAACTCAGAAGTTTTCCTTCAATATTTTTCATGGAAAAAATGTTCTGAGAAAGAATGTCTTAGGGAGGGTGACCACACTGCAACACCCACATCTTCACCAATGGCCAGTGGTTTGCTGGCCAATTTGGAAGCTGGGCTATTGATGTCTTTTGCCAACATCCTCTTTGCTGTATAGTGCTGCTTGCTGGTAGAGCTAGACACACTTGCTTCTTATATTCCAGACAGCACAGGGACAGATTGTGACTGCTTCCTGATCAAAAACACGTTTTTTAGGGAAACTGCCTGAATCTTTTCACCCTCCTTTGGGGAAGATCAATCTCAGTCTAACCATAAATGCTTGGATGAAGTGGCCACTGCTGGCAGATGTGCTGGGTTTTGTTGACAAGTGCATTTGCATGTGGATGCTCCATGGTTTTTCCCAACAAAAACCCAGTGTTGCTGGGAAAAGCCTCTCATGTAGATGTAGCCTCAGAGTCTCTTATCTACATCTCTGTTTTGACCTTGACTAGAATGGCTTGCTTTCCTCTTTTGTTTTGTCATTAATCAGTCCTGAAGCTTCTCCTTTAAATATGCAGCATCAGTTGGAATGAATAATGTGTTTTTTGCCATCTGTTACTTATTCTGTTAGAATTGCCTACCTAGTTTATTTGTTGTTAGGGGCTTTAGATGTAAGTATGTGCCCTCATTGTATCGTAAACATCCATTTTAGTACTATTTTTACACATATTTAGAATCCTAATTCAAACATGTTTTATTGCTTATGGCTTTTACATTAGGATAACCACTTATCTGTTCAGCAGTTCCAAGTGTTACCTGTAAGCTGCTTGGGAAGTCACCTAGGAGAGATTCAGGTGTCACACAGATGATTATCAGAACACCCACAGCCGGCAGCATTTGTTTCTACTGGTGGTGCATATCCACATATCCACACACTTGTTCTGCATAACAAAAATTATTTTGCCCTTGGGTGGAAAAAATAGAGAGAACATTGACAGTTACCCTGATTTATGTACATCCATCCATTCACCACTGTACTATCTTTTATTGCAATATTTGATTAGGTTACACTTGGTGAAGTGGGTACTGCATTTGTACCATGCCTTTTGGCATACAGTATGAATTATTATTGACCTGGCATTCTGTTAAATTTAACATCACACCTAGTAAGATTTCCACAGAAATAACAAAACAACATTAATAAATGGTCTTAGTATAGTTACATCCCCCATGTAGAAATGTTTTAATATACTTTGGAAGCAATGTATTGTGCCTCTCCTGCATAAATATGGTATATACCGAATACTGGTTATGGCACTGAGTACAATCTTGCTGCATGGATCAATAGTCCAGAAATACAAGCAGGAATTATAGCCAGCTGCCTGCACCCATTATTTGATTTGCATATCATACCTACACCCTACTCAGCCCTGCTGTTACCAGTATTATATGTAGTACAGAGGCCAATTTATAATGAGACAACAATTTATTGATTAAATGTATTATTGCAAAATGCGATTGTGAAAGTAATCCTTAGAAATCAATCAGTCAATCCCATCAATCAGTCAACCAATCAAACAAACAAACCAAACAAAAAACTAGATTCTTTGTGTGGATTTACTGTATTTTATTGTCTGATGGGTACATTTTACATTTTTTAGCTGTGGAGGAGTGGGAGGCCAATTAGGATGTATCAGGAGTTCTAAGAGGAAATCGATGAGATTCCATAGTTCAAAGTTATCATACTGTGGTTTCTACAGCAATCACTGATGTGGGGGTGAACTTTCTCCTTCTATTTAGGTATAAGGTAATGATTTGCATAGTGGATTTAATTGAACTTGAGGAAAAATGTGCCACAGGAAAATGGACAAATTCAGGCCATTTATAGTTTAATAAGCACTGCCATTCCACCACTGATAAATCTCCAGTGGCCTCTTTAGAACATGGTTCATGATACAAGAAAGGAAGTTTCAAGTTATCTTTGTTTCCCTTAGAAAATATTTGAAGGATCAAATAGACATCTAATTGTACTGAAAGATTTGAATTTAAAGTTGAACCTATTTCAGCATGTCTACCATAAAAGTCTGTTTTCAGAATTTATTACTTGAGCATGCAAAACTGCTTGCTGATACCAGATCTGAGCATGACAGATTTTTTTCAGCTTAAATTCAGTAAGTACTTTAAAGATAACTTTGGTCCAGATTCTGCAAATATTTTTTCATGTGACTAGTCCCATTGGCTTTGATGCTTAAAATATATGGGTGGCTGTTTACAGAATCAGGGCCTTAGTTCATCATTTTTATATGCATTGATCCTAAGTCATGTGGCACCTGATAATCAAAGCTAAGAAGAATGGGAAGTGAGCAGTTTATGGGGTAACCTAATTTATTTGGTGTTTATAAAGAAAAAAATTATGTAAACATGTGCACTTGCAAAGAATTACATATATATACCAAAAAAGTCACAGTGTAATATAGTTATATAACCATCCAACTTAGCTTCTTAATAAAAAATCAAAATGACACATAACTTGTATTTTTCTCTACTAAAACATATGAATTGGAAGCTTCCTAAATATATTCCTAAATAGATTATTAATACTTAGAAACTGGAACACCTCAAAATAATTTTAGATAAATAGTACTGCACACAGCTGAAAACAAACTAGGATTGATTACAAAATGTTTCTTTTAGTAACTTTACATTTTAGAAACAGCCTGGAAAAAAGGTAAAGAAAAAACCTTTGCCTATCATTAATTCAGACCACTGTAATATTATTATAATAATACAAAAACTGATCAGTTCAGGACCACTCTAAGATTTGCAGTTTCTGCATCATAGTCTTACAGCTATTTATGCTACTCTTCAGTAGTAATATTATATGTTCATCTCTTCTTGAAATTAACTTGCCTTCTAGCACAGAAATTCCTACCTACATCATGTTTTTAAATTTAGTTCTTTTGTACAGAGCATCAGACAATGGATAAAGTCATTGCATTTGTTGATGCTGTCATGGTCTTAGGGTGCATGCTAACTATAGGTTCAGCTATTTCTGACAATTATGGAAATGAAAAATTGAACAAACTTAATAGATTCTAGCCTGAAACAGAGGCTGAGATGTCTTTCCATGGATGCTGTTAAGGTTTTTATACCCTACAGTATTATAAAAATGAAAAAAGAGCTGTTTGAACTTCAGCTGGAACATATTTTGCATACTCTTTCTCATTTTGTAGGGGCAGAGAGAAAGAGGTGCTTGGGGGTAGAGTGATTAGCGAGAAATGGTCTGCCTTTTGTAATCACACAGGTTGACTATATCTACACTAGAGAGTTTTGTAGACAAAACTGGGGATTTGTTGCAGAAGCTTGCAGAACTTCTACACATAAAATGTGTTTTGTTGACAGAAACTGTCAATAAAAAAAGCAGTGTAGATGCACCAGTGGGCCCTTTTGTTGACAAAGCAGATCAAAAGATAAATCTACTTTTATGTGTAGATGTGATCTGTCAACAGAAGTTTTGTCTGACTGTCTCTTCCAACAGTAACTTCTGTAGATTGATGCTTCTAGTGTAGACATAGTCGCTATGTCTAGATTGCAGGGGTTTATTGACAAAACTACCATTTTGTGGACAAAACCCATGGAGCATCCAGATTGTGAAGCACATTTTGTTGATAGTTAGTCGGCAGAATGGAGTGCTTTTGTCGACAGCCATATCCTGCTCGCCACAAGGAAGAATGCTGCTGGCAACAGAAATCTGCTGACAAAATGCAGGTCTGGACATTCCGGGGGACCTTCTGTCAACAGAAAAGGCCTCTGGAACACTTGCAGGTGCCCCAGAAGATACGCTGTCCAGAGCAATCAGTGCTGTATGGTTCCTGCCTCTGGCCCTTCTTAAAGGTACAGGGAGCCCAGGGAACCCCATGGCAGGAAGCTGAGAGAATGCGAGGAGCAGAATTGTAGACTGTTGTTAAAACACCCTCACAGCCACATCTTGCTAGGCAGCGTTCCCCCATGGCAGACCAGCAGGGATCACGAGACCCTCCAGGGAGCAGCCTCAAGATTTGTAGTACCCTCCCCAAGGCTTGAAGAGGCAAGCCCCCTCCTGGTCTGACCCAGAAATCTAGGATCTCCTGGATCTCTGGGCTAAGGAGGAAACTCTTCAGGACCCCCTGAGCCAGGTGGCAAAATGCCAGAATCTACGGCTTCATCGCCAATGCCATGGCCAAATGAGATCACCCCTGCTGCACCCTTGAACAACTAAGGACAAAAGTGCAGGAGTTGTGGCAGGGGTATGTCTGGGCCTGGGAGGCTGCCCGAAGCTTGAGGGGCAGGACCAGCCTGTTGGCCCTACTACAGGAAGCTGCAGAACATTCTGAGGGCAGACCTCACCCTCACCTCAGCCTTGGCAGAGAGCTTGAACTCCACCTTAAAGCAGCAGGAGCCCCAGGAGGAGGAGGAGGCAGCTGAGGCCCAATCTCTGCCTGAGCCAGACTCAGAGGCCAGCAGCTTCATCCTCATGCTGGACCTAGTCCTGGCAGCAGCCCTGCACCCTCCACCCTGCTCCTGCTGGCTGTCCTGAATGACACACTCGGCAGGCATGCTGCTGCAATGGGCAATAGCCATGGTCCAACCCATGGCCCCCAGGCTTCCCCTACAACCCCAGCCCCCCCGACCCCTCAGGATCCCCTTCTCCCCCTGCCCACCCAGACCCTGTTGTAGCTCCCCCCTGTCTCTACCCTCCTCTTGTTCCCATCTCAGACCAGGTCTGATGGGCATCCCAAACCTGTGGCAGGAAGGGATCCTGAGCCTGATGCCGCATGGGGTCCTGCTTTCGCTAGGGTTCACAGCCCCTTATCCCTTGGCCCAAAACCCCCATCCAAGTTCTGAGGCCCCCCCTTATCCTAAGCCCCCCGCATTGTAAATAGTTATGGTTGCATGGCACTTCTTTGAACATGGTTAGGTTTCGTCCTGTTTTTGTTTTGTAAACCAATGTTTCCTGTAAATAGTTTTGATTTGCACAGTTTTTGTTTGCATGATTATTATTTTGTTCAATAAAACCCACTCAATTGTTCACCACATGTGCATCTGTTGTAATTGTGTGGGGATCAGGTAGGGATGAGAGGGTGAAAGGAAGGCTTGTGGTGAGGATGAGGTAGGGCTGTGGGGCCAAGGCTCCCCACTGGGAGGGCCATGTGGGGATTACTAGGGTCCTTGGAGAAGCTGACCCTCAGGTCTCCTAGAGCCACAGCCCATCCTGAAGGGCCTGGTGGATGGCCATTGTGCCTGGCTGCTCATAGGTATTCCCCTTGTGGCTGGTGGCTGCCTCCCAGCCTGGGAGGAAGGCTTTCTCCTACTCTCCACAATGTTGTGCAGGGCACAACAAGCCCCCACAACCTGGTGGATGTTGTTCTGCCCCACATTGTAGTGGGTGAGCAGGCATGTGAACTGTGCCTTGAGGTGGCCAAAGGCACACTTGGCCTGCATCCTGGTGCAGTTCAGGTGGACATTGAATAGTTCCTGGCTGGGGTCCAGCTGTTTGGAATAGAGCTTCATCAGCCGTGGCATGAGGGGGTAGGCTGTGTCCCCCATAATGAAGGATGGCATCTGTATGTCCCCATATACAAGTTCACTGTGGGGGATGAATGTGCCCACTTACAGCCTCTGGCACAGTGGCCCAAGAGTGCATTACCTCCATTAAGAGGGACCCGATGACGGACTTCCCCATGCCAAACTGGTTGCCCACCGAGCTGTGGTTATCAAGGGTGGTGAGCTTCCAGAAGGCGATTGCAACCCATTTCTCGACATGGATGGTGAGCCACACCTGGGTGTCCCACTGCTCCATGACCAACCGGTTCCACCAGTCCGAACTGGTGTAGTGCCTCCAGAGCTGCCTGGGGTGGAGGAGGCAGGTGCAAGTGTGCAAGTCCTGCAGCCAGGGGTCATCCCCAAAGGTGCTCTCAGGCTCATCCTCAGTGAGTAGCAGGAAGATGGCAGACAGAAAATTCAGCACCAGCTGCAACATGTCTGTGTGGGGCCATCACAAGCCCAGGGGCAGCTCCAGTGGCATGGCACCATGGGACCAGCTGTGTCACCCCCAGATGCAGGGTGAGCACAGCAGGTGATTGGAGAGCACAGCAGTCCCTTGCAGGGGTAAGTGAGTCTGCAGCAGGGTCAGGGAACAGCTGTCTGGAGGGGTCCCTTTAGGCTCCCATCTCCACATGTGCTCCAGTGAAGGCTCCCAGAATGAATGGATAACCTGCCACCCTGGTTGATGTGGTTCCGGGTGGTGGTTTTGTTGAAAGAGTGGCCTGGCTGCCTGGCTGCTCTCTGATGACAGAGTGGATCGCTCCTGTGATGCACCTTGCTGTCTGGACACACTATGTCAACAGAAGTTTTGTTGTAAGGTATCTTCCAACACGAACTTCTTCCAACAAATCCCTGCAATCTAGACATAGTCACAGTGTTGGTGTTAGCTGGTTTTAGTTTGGATTCAATTATCAAAATGCTTCCTGAAAGACATAGTCAAAATAACTGAGTTGCTTATGTCAGTTTTTTAAAAGAACTCTTTCTGGTCCTGACCTGAAAACATTTACGCACATGCATCATTTTAAAAGCTTTAAATTCTCTTGTTGACTTCATTGTCTAATAGTAAATATTGTTCTAATATAAACAATCTTCCAATATCCAATACTAAAGCAAAAGGAATTTGTGTAGGGCCAGAGGAGGAACCTTTTACTTTCATTGGTGCGCAGCCAGTTAATGGTTTATGTGTATAAGGAGCAGCATACCAAGCAGAGGAGGAGGTTGACAATATGATCCTTGCAAGTTTTCATCTTATAAACAACCCAGAAAGTACTCCCGCATCACACTACCTCAGCAACAACACAACAAATATAATGAACCGTTGCTGTAAAATCTCATTCCCCCTCATATTACTCTCCACCTTCGCCCCTCAGTCCATTAAAAAAGTGATCCTGCAGCATACCATGAAGGTTCACAAACACATGTGGTAATAAGCTGTGAGAAAGTGAGAGAAAAGTTTGTTCACAGAGATGGTCCTTTCCTGTGCTTTTCAGAACAAAGATCCTTTTCCCAGTAAATTGGTTAAAATAGTAAGCATAAATCACCATACACTTAACAGAAAGGACTGTTTACAGTTTAATGGAAGGGAGTTTCTTGCAAAGTGATAAGTGGCTGAAGAATGCAGGGTAGTATCCCTTATATAGTATCTTATTTTGTAACCAGCTAGCTAATCAGCTATGAGCATACACTTATATGTGCTCACCATGGTAATATCTGACTACTTAGTGAGATAATTGTTTAGCATTAAATTATATTAATGTCTCGACTAATCCTCTGACAGTATACCCAGTATGAACTCGGTGCTTAATCATAGAATCATGTAATCCTGGGGCTGGAAGAGACCTCAGGAGGTCATTGAGTCTGGTCCTCTGCTTCAAACAGGATCAACCCCGACTAAGTCATCCCAAACAGGACTTTGTCAACCCAGGACTTAAAAACTTCTAGGGATGGAGATTCCACCACCTCTCCAGACAACGCATTCCAGTACTTCACCACCCTTCTGGTGAAGTAGTTTTTCCTGATATCCAACCTACTCCTTTCCTTCTGGAACTTCAGACCATTGTTCCTTGTTCTGCCATCTGTCACCACTGAGAACAGTTTCTCTCTATCTTCTTTAGAGCTCTCCTTCAGGAAGTTGAAGGCTGCTATTAAATCACCCTTCACGTTCTCTTCTGCAAACAAAATAAGCCCAAATCCCACAGCCTCTCCTCGTAGGTCATGTGCTCCAGCCCCTTAATAATTTTTGTTGCCCTCTGCTGAACCTGTTCCAGCACATCCACATCCACATCCTTTCTATAATGGGGGGCCCAAAACTGGACACAATATTCCAGATGTGGCTCACCAGTGCCGAACAGAGGGGAACAACAACTTCTCTAGATCTACTTCAAATGCTCCTCCTAATGCACCCCAAGATGCCATTGATCATCTTGGCTACAAGAGCACACTGTTTACTCATATCCAGACTTTTATCCACTATAATCCCTAGCTCCCTTTTCGCTGTGCTGCTGCTTAGCCAGTCAGTCCCCAGCCTAAACCAATGCTTGGGATTCTTCTGTCCCAGGTACAGGACTCTACACTTCTCCTTGTTGAACCACATCAGATTTCTTTTGTCCCAATCCTCCAATTTATCCAGATCACTCTGGATCCTATCTCTACACTCCAATGTAACTACCTCTCCCCCTAGCTTGGTGTCATACACAAACTTGCTGAGGGTGCAATCCAGTCCCTCGTCCTGGTCATTAATAAAGATGTTGAGCAACACTGGCCCCAGAACCGAGCACTGGGGCACTCCACTTGAAACCGATCTCCATCCAGATATCAAGCCACTGACCACTACCTGTTGGGCCAGACCATCAAGTCAGCTTTCTATCCATCTTATAGTCCATGTATCCAATCCATACTTCCTTAACTTATGGGCAAGAATGTTGTGAGAGACTCTATGAAAAGCTTTGCTGAAGTCAAGGTATATCACATCCACTGACTTCCCCAAATCCACAGAGCCTGTTACCTCATCATAGAAGTTAATCAAATTGGTCAGGCATGACTTGCCCTTAGTGAATCTAGGTAGACTGCTTTTGATCACTTTCCCCTCTTCCAAGTGCTCCAAAATGGACTCCTTGAGGATTCTGTCCATTATTTTTGCAGGGACTGAAGTAAGGCTGACCAATCTATAGTTCCCTGGATAGTCCTTCTTTCCTTTTTTAAAGATTGACACAACATTTACCTTTTTCTAATTATCCAGAATCTCTCCCGATCTCCAAGAGCCTTCAAAGGCCAAAGGCTTGGTAATGGCATATGTCAATTCCCTCAGTACCCTTGGGTGCATTAAATCAGGCCCATGGATTTGTGTACATCTAGTTTTTTCTAAGTAGCTCTTAATTCATTCCTTCCCTACTGAGGGCCACCCTCCACTATCTTCATTATCTAGCACCATATTGTGGGAGATGTCCTTGCCCAGGAAGACTGATGGAAAAAAAGCATTGAGTACTTCAGCTGTTCTTACATCACCTGTCACTAGGTTACCTCTCTCATCCAGTAATGGCCCCACACCTTCTCTGATAACCCTCTTATTGTTAACATGCCATGTGCTTCTTGCACCTGCCTCAGGAATGCTTAGCAGCACTACAAGACTGTGATGTTTTCTGTAGAATGTTGGACAGGTTGCTTGCGCCTGTATTTCTCCTCTCCCATTTGTCCTTGTTTACTTGATTTTACAGGCTGATTTAGAGTATCTGCTAATAAATTAGTATCCACATTCTATTATGGTTCTCTCCACTGCTAGGCCTAATCTTTGTCCAGTTGAAGGCTGGTTAATTTGCTGACACCTTGCCACACTTCCCTCTAAATGTCATTCTGAATGCTGATTGAGTCACTTGAACTCATGGACTCGCTGTCTTCATCCATTAGACTTTACAATGACCCTCCTTCAAGTGAAACCCTTCTGGCAGACTCTGGTTTCCTAAGCAACCTCTGAAAGAATCCATGCAGGTATATTGGCTGACAAATATCTTTCTTAAAACTGCTGGAGCTGCATACCACTAAGACTGCTTTGAAGTTGTATGCAGTTTTCCCTGTACTACAGGAAACCGCCATTGAAATGTGTTAGTTGAATCACTGTTATTACAACTAATGTCAGTTAAAGCAGTCTTAGTTCCATCCAGGTAGTACTGGTTTTATAACTGCACTTGGGGGATTATCATGCTATACCTCAGTTTCATGTTTAAGCCAGCAAGAGCAGGATATTGCTTCATGAAGTAGTTGTTGGAGAGATTTGGAGGAGAGGATGATGCCTTGCAGTACTGTAGATGAGGAAAATAAAAATGACTTCATTTCTACGAGAAACACCAAACAGCAAACTGCAAACTCCCCCTGGCAAATTGTGGTTTCCCGAGTCCTGCAAACTCTGGTCTCCTTCAACAAGATTTTCATCATTATATTTTGAGAACATATTTATAGATATATTTACAGATAGAAAGATAATTATTCTTGGATAATGTTCCTTAGATGTGTTACTGCGTGGTATTTCCTAGGCATGCTTGGGTATTGCAAGAATTAGTAGATACTGCAGTAATGCAGGTTAAAAACAGAATGGGAGAAAATATTGGAAATGGAACTGAAATACTATTCCGAAGGTAAAAAACATCAAGACATGTTTATAACTGTTTACAAATACACACACGTCTATAGGTCACCTTTATTTGTTGTACAAGAAACAGCTAGAAAAAAATAAGAAAAATAAAAATCTTATTTGTATGTCCTGTAGAGAGTTAGCCAGGGATGTCAGATCTGTTTTCCTTTTTGGAATAGTTCCTGTGTTTTAAAATTAGATTTCTCCTCCACAAGGAAAGTGCAGTGAATCATTCCCTCTGTACATTTTGCCACTTTTACTACACACACATTGTTTAGAAATATGTCTAACCCCATTAACTGGAATTGGTAGTGAGCCATCAACTATCTTCCAATAAACTGCATGAAGAATGAGCTTAGATTGTGATAATGGGTCTTATAACCACGTCAAGTAAAATAGCTGTTTATATCTGACTAACGACTAGGGTGGAGATAGAAGTTGTATTTCTTTTTCCAAAAGAACATGTGATAAGATTAGTAATGTCCTTCACAGTCACTGCTTTGTCCTTCAGCCTCTCTCACTGTCCCTAGCCAGTTCCAGTAATTAAGACAGGACCATTAAACATGTTCTTATCCATACAGCTAAAGGTGGGAAAACTGCCTGATAGAGTCAATGGAGAGGATCTTTCAATGCTCATTCTCTGCAATTCTTAAACTTGTTTGAAGAGCTGTAATCTAGGTGCAGAATTTTATCGGAAGTTTTGAAGTAAATAAGAAATGCACAGTGGAACACATGGAACACTTAAATTTCAATTAAAAACACCCAGATAGTAATAGGTTGATGGTTTATGAACAAAGTGTGTATAGTATGCAGTATTACCAATAACTCTAATTTAAGACTTCACCCCTTCAGAAAGATTGGGATTTAAATAATGAAGAAAACTATGATTTAATCATCAGCTCCTTCCCTTCCAGTAGTTCTGGGAGGTATGACGTGTTGAGTTTCACTAAAGGTAAAATTGTGTTTTTATATCCTTTGTGACCAGTCTTGCATCTTGTTGTCCTCATGGGGATGGACCTTTCATGTATTGCAACAGTTCTGTATACACTCCATAAGCAGAGGGATATTTTGGGAATGAGATCCTCCAGGTGTAGTCAAGACCACGGTTTAATCCTAATTTTAGATTGGCCAAGATGTGTTTTACCCCACCTACTTTTGTTTTTTCACACTAACAGTGGGCTTTTCACATGGAAATCTGAAGTCTAAGGTATGTGGCATTTGTGAATGGCAAATTTTGTTAGTTTTATCTCTTAGGATAATATAAATAATTCAGGGCAATTTCTGTAATTATCACACTCTCTTGAGTCACTGCTGCTTGACAGAATACAGAAATGGGAACTGGGGCTCCAGACATTTATTCTTTGTGCCCTTGTCTCAATGAGCAAGTCACCCAGTTGCTCTCTGTGTCTCTATTTCATTGATATAAAACTTCGACAATGATATTAGGATTGATTGCTTATTTTGGAGCAGAAATAAAGATTTGTGATGTAAATGCTACTTCAGGCATTGTGCAAACAAGGTAGTCACAAATTTCAACAGGACTTTATTTACAAACTTGAAACTATTTGTAAAGCTGCTGTATCATTCTGTAGCTTTCCTAAACTCCTGGCTAATTTCTTCCCTTCGCCTTCCTGTTTCCTGTGCTTCCAGACTCCTAGCAGCCAGTGCTCTCAGTTCCAGCAATTACAAATGGTATTACATCTAAACACCATATTTCCTCCTCTCTTAAGAAGCACTCTCAATTATAAAATAAACATTGTTCTAACTACAGAAATAAATATGGAAGAAGCTACTGTACCGTTGGCAAAAATATTACACTGAAAACATTGTGAATATTACATAACATAGTCTCTAATCCAGACAGGTGGTCATGTGGGTCTAGCAGACTGTCTTTCAAACCCAGTTTCTAGTGCAATAGCTTGTGCTGCCTTAAGTCCACACAAGGATGAATGCCTCTATCCTTCTTCTGTTGCCACTATCAGTGAAAACCATTCAGATGAGTCAATTTCTTCAATAATGTCCTTTTGTACAATATTTTTAAGTTCCTCTGAAACAGCTTCTTTGACTGAAAATGGTAAGCATCATAACTTCTGTCATACAGGCATCACGTTATGTCACATTTATGTGCACAAACCCATAAGCACAGCGAGCTTTCTCCTCAACCTGCTGTTGGATCCTAGCTGGAACTAGAGTGTGTACTTCAAGAGTGCTTTAGAGGAAGATCAAATTGTCCATTAACCACCCTGAGGTTTCAAGCAGCAAATAAATCTCTGGCAAGGTTAGAAGTGCCTTTATGGACAATGTTGAACTCTGCAGATACAGAGCAAACACCAAAAATCACCATTGCTGGCAGGCAGCCACATACTGGAATCTGGTTTTTCAAATAGCACACCAAAGCTGCGTCTACACGTGCACGCTACTTCGAAGTAGCGGCACCAACTTCGAAATAGCGCCCGTCGCGTCTACACGCGTCAGGCGCTATTTCGAAGTTAACTTCGACGTTAGACGGCGAGACGTCGAAGTCGCTAACCTCATGAGGAGATAGGAATAGCGCCCTACTTCGACGTTCAACGTCGAAGTAGGGAACGTGTAGACGATCCGCGTCCCGCAACGTCGAAATTGCTGGGTCCTCCATGGCGGCCATCAGCTGGGGGGTTGAGAGATGCTCTCTCTCCAGTCCCTGCGGGGCTCTATGGTCACCGTGGGCAGCAGCCCTTAGCCCAGGGCTTCTGGCTGCTTCTGCGGCAGCTGGGGATCTATGCTGCAGGCACAGGGTCTGCAACCAGTTGTCAGCTCTGTGTATCTTGTGTTGTTTAGTGCAACTGTGTCTGGGAGGGGCCCTTTAAGGGAGCGGCTGGCTGTTGAGTCCGCCCTGTGACCCTGTCTGCAGCTGTTCCTGGCACCCTTATTTCGATGTGTGCTACTTTGGCGTGTAGACGTACCCTCGCAGCGTCTATTTCGATGTGGTGCCGTGCAACGTCGAAGTTGAACATCGATGTTGCCAGCCCTGGAGGACGTGTAGACGTTATTCATCGAAATAGCCTATTTCGATGTCACTACATCGAAATAAGCTATTTCGATGTTGGCTTCACGTGTAGACGTAGCCCAAGTGATGTTTGGGTTCAGTAAGAGACACATCTTTAAAATAAAATGCAAATAGATGGAATCAGGTAGTATAGATACTGCTGAGCCAGTGTCCAACATTAACTGAGTAGTATGTGATTGGCCTGGAGATATGGCAGAAACATTTACAAGCTCATCATTTTGGCTTCTGCTGTAGCTGACTGAATCTGGGTAGCAATGGTTATTACTTTTTCCAGTGTAAGCTGTGGTTCTAGAAGGAAATGCTCTCTAACATGAAGCATGGTTGCTTTTTCAATGAGCTGGCCTCTTATCATCTCATTTGCCATATTCCCAAAGTCACAAGTTACAATCAGAATCCTGGGCCCATTCTATCAAAAGAGAAGGAGCTGTGTGGACACTCTAAATTGAAAGAGCAGATTGCGCTTTCGATCCACTTTTTTGTATATGGATGCACTCTTTTGAAAGAAGAGCTTCTGAAAGAAATCTTCTGGAAGATCTTCTTTTGAAAGATCACTGTAGTATAGAGGTGGCCATGTGGACACTCCTCAGGCCCTTCTTTCAAAAGAGTAATCCTCATGGCACCAGATTTGTTGATCCCTTGTTAATTCTTTCAAAAGAGCAGGGGCTGTGTGGACACTCTTTTGAAAGAGCAGATCACTCTTTTGATCCACTTCTTTGTTTGTGGACACACTCTTTCAAAAGAAGTTCTTTTGGAAGAGATCCTCCAAAAGGGCTTTTTTCAAACTGTCTCTGTAGTGCAGACGTAGCCTAGGAGAGTGGTTAAGTACTGGAATGGGTTACCTAGGAGGTGATGGGATCTCCACCCCTACAGGTTTTTTCACATGTAGGATGGAGGGCAGAACAACCTCCAAGCAGATGGAAAACTGGTTCCCTAGGTATTGTGATCTGTCCTTCATGATCTTAAAAAATGAGTGAAACCTGAGCTCTCATACCTACAGGTTGGTAATTTCTGTGGGATTGTCCAACTGTCCAACTTGACAAAGCCTTGATTGTGATGACTTAGTTGGGATTGGTCCTGCTTTTAGCAGAGGGTTGGACTTGATGACCTCCTGAGATCTCTCCAAATCCTATGGTTCTGATTCTGTGAATTGTCAGTGAACAGAAACTAAGCTTATTATTCTGGGGCTTCATTGCAAAGAAAATATTGATGATCACTCATATGGTACAAAGCTATGAAGGCCCCTTGTATTATGGTTTAGGGTTTGTCTAAAAGGGGTGTTGTTCTGAACGAAGTGTTTCTGGTTAACTCAAGTCAGTGCCTCATCAGCATCTGCCAAAATCCCTCATTAACATGACCCTTCCAAAAGGAGGGGGCTCGTGTGCCCACAGCCTGTGTGTGCATTCTCATTTTCTGAATAAACTCAATCCACAAACTGATTCCCCACAAACTTTCATGGGTAGATAATCCCACAGAAATTACCAACCTGTAGGTGTGAGAGCCCAGGTTTCACTCATTTTTTAAGATCATGAAGGACAGATCACAATGCCTAGGGAACCAGTTTTCCATCTGCTTGGAGGTTGTTCTGCCCTCCATCCTATGTGTAAATATATTTTAAAAGCTCACATGAAAATTGGCACTGCTTTGGCCTAAGCTTTGACACCACTGTTCTGCGGTTGGATATCAGTAGGTTCAGTAAGTTTGCTCAAACAATTCCTTACATGGCACTACTGTCACTTGATCATCCCACAAGTATCTGGGACGAGAGAATAAATTTGATGTCAGTAGCAGGCTTAAGACTGCCTTCTGTCTCCATATTTGCAGTGGGATATCTCCAGCTTACATTGCCAGACGCTCTTTAGCTGCAGAGTAGAAAAGTGCAACCTGATTTTGCTATTTGCAATAAATAGAGGAGCCCTATACTAAACAGGGTGTCATACTTGAGTCATGAAATCATACAGTACTACTGGATTTAATGTGAAACGTTCAGATCCGTCATGTGCCTGAAAGAGGTATGATATTGCTGCTTACATTTGGAATAGTTGACACTGTAAAAGGGAGAAAAAGCGTACCATACCATACCTCAAAGGTCAACAATTTTAGTTCACTTTTCTGGCATGTCAGCATGTTATTTGTGACATTTTTCAGAATAATAAAATATATTTGGGCAATTTATCCTTAATGTGTGGAGTATAAATAGGTTTATGCAGTGCTTATAGATCATGTTAATAATGTTTGGTTTATGCTTTGTTTACAAATTGGAAACGTCAGTTTTCTTTAGTGCATCCTCTAGAATGTGTCTGTTGCCTTCAGTGCCCATTCTAGATTCTGTGGTCTGAAATAAGCTGATTTTTGGTGAAACTGTATTCTATCATAGGCAGATCTGCAAGTGGTTTTTTTTTCATAGTATTGCTATTTCTTGAGCTCTCTTTTAATTAATAATGTAATATTTGCAAAGTGCTTTTATTTCCCTTGGTCCATGAAACATTGAATTCTTCTCTATGCAATGAACATTTCCAATGGAATAAGAACAGAATATTTTTTAAAACACCTTCCCTTTCTACAGCTAAATCCAGTGTTTCATCAGCCCAATTTTCCCTTCCTGGCAAATTCTCAAAGAAGTGTGCCTCATCTCAGGAAGAGAGGAGGGACTTTTGTGCACCCTACCCCCTCTTCAGGCCCTTCAGTCTTGCCCTCTGTTGGCAGGTTGCTATTTTTAACCTTGTGTTGCTCCTTTAACCTGCAACACGGTATGCACCCTCCTGAATGCTGTCCAATTTTTACGGTGTCCCAGGAATAGTGTATGAAGCTTCCAGAGCTCCATCATCAGCACATGCTTAAACAGATTCTTTGCATCTGTTGCCTATGAAACTAGTGTTTTCAGTTGCTCAGACTTAGGCTGAATTCTTTGGAGCATTAAGTTCTCTAATTTAACCTCCCTTGCACCAAACAATCTGGCATTTCAGATCACTAAGTAGTTTCTTTTTCTGACTTTTTGGGGATTTAGTTCATGGTCCTTTTGGTTTCATCTAATTTTTTTCCCGTTTCTATGAACTGAAGTATGGTTGCTGCCTACCTTACCCCTCTTAGTCATTGGTATAGTCACCTGTTAATCTGTCTTGTAAAGAGATGGCTAGCTGTCCATGTCCAAGTCTGCAGTACATCTGCTAGCTGGGGGTATTTCCATCTCCTGGGTTAGGAAAGTTGACGTGACCATGATGGAAATTGTCAAGGTCAGTCATTACCCTTGTCTCTTGCTTTCCCAAATTAGGATAGACAGTGCAGGTAAAGGTAGCTGAGACATTTTTCCAAGTCATCTCTTAAATATGCCAGCCTGCACTCATGAGATATATCAAAGACTTGTGGGGCAGAGTTTGCCTTAAATATTCTTTTTTCACTATTGTTTTCCTCTGTGCTTATTATTAGAGGCTGCTACAGAGGTAGTAGGATCAAATTTCTATGTGGTGGAAGGAGATAAGGAACTCCAAGAATTACCATTGAGAAATTCTCCTTTCTTTTTAGGGTCATGTTGTGTAAGATGTGGAAAATAATACATGTTATACAGTTATTTAGTGTAATGAAAAGTGGTTCTTTTCCACATGCCTCTATTTTTAATTGGCAATATATGAATGAAGACAAGTATATTTAAAGTTAATTCATCTGAGGATTCTGAGGGAGTTGGTGTATGTCATTGACAAACCCTTGGCCGTTATCTTCGAAAAGTCATGGAGATTGGGAGAGATCCCGTATGATTGGAAAAAGGCAAATGTGGTGCCCATCTTTAAAAAAGGGAAGAAGGATGATCCAGGGAACTATAGGCTGGTCAGTCTTATATCAGTCCCTGGAAAAATTATGGAGGAGCTCCTCAAGGAAGTCATTTTGAGGCATTTCGAGGAGCGGAAACTAATCAGGAATAGTCAGCAAGGATTCATGAAGGGCAAGTCATGCCTGACCAATCTCATTAGTTTCTACGATGAGACAACTGGCTCTGTGGATAGGGGAAAATCAATGAAAGTGATTTATCTGGACTTTAGCAAAGCTTTTGATATGGTCTCCCACAATATTCTTGTCAGCAAGTTAAAGGAATGTGGATTGGATAAATGGACGGTAAGATGGATAGAGAGCTGGCTAGAAGGTTGGGCCCAGCAGGTAGTGATCAATGGCTCGATGTCTGAATGGCAGTCGGTTTGTAGTGGAGTGCCCCAAGGTTCGGTTCTGGGTCCTGTTCTGTTCAACATATTTATCAATGACCTGGATGAGGGGTTGGATTGCACCCTCAGCAAGTTTGCAGATGACACTAAGCTAGGGGAAGAGGTAGATATGCTGGAGGGTAGGGACAGGGTCCAGACTGACTTAGACAAATTGGAAGACTGGGCTGCAAGAAATCTGATGAAGTTCAATAAGGACAAGTGCGCAGGGCCGGAAGAATCCCAAGCATTGTTACAGGCTGGGGTCCAACTGGCTTGGTAATAGTTCTGCAGAAAAGGACCTGGGAGTTGTAGTGGATGAGAAGCTGGACATGAGTCAACAGTGTGCCATTGTAGCCAAGAAGGCTAGTGGCATATTAGGTTGCATCAAGAGGAGCGTTGCCAGTAGATCCAGAGAAGTGATTGTTCCTCTATTCGGCTTTGGTGAGGCCACATCTGGAGTACTGTGTCCAGTTCTGGGCCCCCAATTATAGGAAGGATGTGGACACACTGGAGAGGGTCCAGTGGAGGGTGACCAAATAATTAGGGGGCTGGGCCATATGACCTATGAAGAAAGGTTGACGGAATTGGGACTGTTTAATCTGCAGAAGAGAAGACTGGGGGGGACTTGACAACAGCCTTCAACTTACTGAAGGATGGTTGCAAAGAGGCTGGAGAGAGGCTGTTCACAGTGGTCACGGACGGCTGAACACAGAACAATGGTCTCAAGTTGCGCTTGGGAAGGTCCAGGTTGAACATTGGGAAAAACCTTTTTCACTAGGAGGGTGGTGAAGCATTGGAATGGTCTACCCAGGGAAGTAGTGGAGTCTCCATCCCTGGAGTTGTTTAAGTCTTGCCTTGACAAAGCCCTAGCTGGGCTGATCTGATGTGTTTGGTCCTGCTTAGAGCAGGGAGCTGGACTCAATGGCTTTTTTAGGTCTCTTCCAGCTCTATTGTTCTATGATTCTATGATACTATGAATAACGATAAAAGAAAATCTTGTATAGTGCCAGTATATGTGCATACGAAGAGGTCAGAACAGTGAAAACGAAATGGGTTCTGAATTAAACTGTCTTAAAATGGCAAAACTCATCTACTAGATTGGGCCAACAGAAAGTTGGAGCAGTAAAAACTCTGTTTAGCAAGAGTTTGTAGCAGTATGATAATTACCTATAATATTTCACAGATCAGAACTTTGAAAGCTATTGTTATGAACTTCCATTGAGGTGTGAATACATAGACAGATGTATGATTTGCATCAAGTGGATATTATTCCATTAATTGAAATTCATTGTTATAAAACAATGATAAAAACCTTTTAATTCAACTTTCTACAAGAGCAATAAATCTGAGTTAGATCTGCCATATTAGATGCTCTGGATTACACCTTTTGGTGAAGTGATCCATTAATGTGTTTAAATCTATTGATTCATAGTAGAAAGATGCAATTTAAACTAAGAAGTCACTGAATGAACTTTCCATTAAGTTTGGGAGACTATGGTCACAGCTCATTTGATCTTTATGAACAAGAAAATATGGAGACCACAATAGCATTCTATTAGAGGAAATCATGCATTTAACCATGTAACAAAGCACTGTAGCCAATTACGTGAACATATACCTATTTTACACATGACTGATCTGAGCATAAACTATTAAGAATTCATGAGCCACCATGTTTTAAGAACTATTTTTAAGCCAAAAATACATGATAAAGGCTTGTAAGGGAAAAATAAATAAGTTTTGTTTTATCCCCATATTTTTCATCACATGAGTAGCTTCCCTCATGTTAGTATATCCCCTGAGCCCACTGAGACTAGTCACTGTTCAAATGCTTACATGCAGAAGTGGTGTAGGATTCAGGAATCATTTCAGCAAGATGGTCTTTAGCAGATTTTTTTCTTTTTTTTTTTTTGTCAAGAGAAGTTAACTGACAGGTGCCGAAAATTGATATATGAATTAGGTTGAAAATGTTTGATAAAAATATTACATTAGAAGATTTTGGTGTTGCTTTAGGGTTGCTGAGTTTAAGCTTTTAAATGTGCTTAATAATTCATTGCCTGATTTTCCATTCCCACACAGTGGCTCCCTACTCCCTGTGCATTTGGACATTTTTGTTGTCAGCAGATTATTTCTTTTTCCAAAGCCTTTTTGACTTACTTGCTGGGATACCTTTGGGAGGAAGACAAATATTAAAAACCTCATGCTTAACTTTCAAATGACACCAGTTTCTATACCAATGATTTTGACTTAGTCTGTTTGTCAGCAATAAAATATTGACTAGGAAGTCCCAACCTCTATCATTAAGGGTTTACTGTGTATATTGACGCTCTGGATCATAGGCATATGTGTTGTATGCCATCATGTACTTTCCTTTAGAAAAATATTTAATGGATATTATAACTACTCGGTTTAGAATTTTGCACAGGATGCCAGAATTATATCACAGCAAATTGAACATCCCCAAAGGCTCTTACTTGTACTAGTAGTCACTGCATTACATGCTGGTGAAAATTAGGATTTGTATTATAGTTCTCTATTAAATGGGTCCTTAATAATCACTTTTTGAGAAAGATTTTGGAAATGAAGCACTTGGCTGGACTGAGAGAATAATAACTTTAAATCTTGGTTTGCTAGCAGTATTTAAATCCTGTAACTTAGAAACTGATCCATCTGCATTCCATTTGAATTAAAACACAAAGCAAAAATATTTCAGATATAAATAAATAAATTAGGTACTGTACTTTATAGGCTAATATTTTTATAAATAAGACTCTAAAGTTAGTCTCCTGAATCGGTATTTAAATTAATAAGGGACCTGATTTTTACAGGAGCTGACTCTCCAGACTGAAATCAGTGGAAAAATCAGGTCTCTTATTTAAAATTCTGAACATGGATTTAGGAGCCTAACTTGAAAACATTTTGAAAACATTATCCTTATGCTATTTGTAATTTACATTACTGAAATTTTCTGCAAAATAATCAAATATGTCAAAACACACAATCTTTGTTAAAATGAAGTTAAGTTTGTTTACATATCAATTATTGAAAAATAATATTACATATTTTAGGAATTTTGTAACTATCCCAAAATCAAGTATTGTAAACCTAGAAATTCAGTATTAAGGTCACACTTTAAAGAAATCCAAACATGTAAAGTTAATAAAAGTAGATATAAGTGATGTGAACAACCTAAACTCTGCTCTCCATTGGCAAAGTGAGAGAGAAGAGAAAAAAAATGATTTGGGGTTTGATTCCTTCCTCCTCAGGAATACATGTTTTATAGGCATTGTGGGTTTCCATGAAGATTAAGAAAACTATAACTTTTTTGTCAACTGTGTTAAAGTACAGAAGAGCCAGTTATGCTTCCTGAAACATATAATTACCCTTATTTTCACTAACTAGCTACAGGTTGAACTTCTCTGGCACCTTTGGGACCTGACTGTTTCCAAAAGAGAGAATTTGCCAAACAATGATGGATGTGAGACTCTGTCATGGTATGTGGTGCCCACCTGAATCATCATATGATGCTGGGCAAGGTGGACACCAAGAGAAGCTAACTACACATAGATGTCCTGAAATCAGGGCATTCTGCCTTGTCTGGAAAGCTCTTCTTCCCTTCTTATGTGTTCTTCACATATAAATCCTTTCCAACAACATTGCCATAGTGGTCATTATCAACAGGCAAAGAAGGCTGTGCTGTCTTGGTTCAGAATTGAATGAACTGTGAAATTTGAGTATCTGAAACCAGATGACTACTTCAGTGGTGTATCTCCTGGCCACCCAAAATTCCCTTTCAGACACACTGAGCAAAACCTTCCAATCTGATCATAAATGGGAACCTCACAATGCAGACCAACCCCTTCATGCAGGAGGTTGCCCCATCTTGGACCTTTTTGCACCATGTGCAAATCAGAACTTCTGTTTTATGGCTCTGGAGACACAGTAAGCAGAGACTCTCAGGGTGAGATTCTCCTGCTCCCATGAGTAGGCCACCTCCCATAGCATTCCTTCTTCCCCATTTCCCTTGTGCCTGAGGTTCTCAGGAATGTACATTAGGGCAAAGACACCCACAGTCATGCTTGTAGTTCCCTATTGGATGTGACAATATTGGTTCATTGACCTCCTAAAGCGCTCTACCTGTCCATCAACTAGGTCCAAGTTATGCTTGGATCATTTCACATAAGACTAGGGCAAGCTCAAACATCCCACCCCAGATAGATTTCACTTGACAACTTGGTATTTTGATGGGAATCTGACATACACCATACCTGTCAAGCAAATCCTTACACACAGAAAACAGCATCCACCAGAATGTGCTATCAAGCAAAGTGGCATCACTTCTTGGAGCAGGTCAGCATCCAAGGTTGGCTTTACACATGACCAATAGGCAAGCAGTGATGCAGGCTTGGAGTGTGAGTCAGGGAAGGATTATTAGGGCAATGGATGGGAAACATTAAGGTCTGAATGCAATGGGTGGATTGGGCTCCTGGGAGGGTAGCAGAGACTAGAGGGAGTGGATGAGGGGATCCACAGAGGCAATGCATGCCAGGGCTGCCAACTACAGCTTCACCGAGGGTGCCATTTTCTCTTGGGCCAGACTTGATCATTGCCACTATTTCCCATATATGTTGATCATTCCAGTCAGCATAGATTACCTCTGTGAGGTTGGATCACAGGGGTCCCTTTGGGTTTGTCACCTGTATGCTGATCAAGCCACTGATGCTTTTCCACCTGCTCTCTCTTGGTCATCCTGTCCTGCCTGGGCCAGAAGCTCTGGTCTCCCCCAGCCAAGGTACAGAGCTGGGGTTGCCATCCCACAGCAGAGCAACATGGATGCTGAACTAACTCAGTTCTGGCAGTGATAAGCTATAGGGCCATTGACAGCACAATTAACCTAAACCACAAAAGGTAACAAAACTGCATATAAGTCCATCTTAACCTGTATAAAAGCTTTATACAGAAAACTGATATAAATCTGTCCTGTTTATCAGTGAAAGAGAGATGTGCACGGTGGTTGCTTCCTTCCACCAGGCAAAAATTATTTACACTGGTCTTGATAACAAACAAAAGTGTGTTATTAAGTATAAAAAAGAAGGATTTAAGTGATTTTAAGTGAAAACAGACAGCTCAAAGTAAATTAGTAAGCTAAAATAAGTAAAGAAAAATCAAATGTTAATACACTAAGAAGCCTGTTAAATGCAAATTCTTACCCTAATAGTAGTTTTAATTATCTGTTTCACCAGCCAGTAAGCCTCATAGCTTGGGCCCAGTCTTCCCCCTTGTTCAGTCTTAAGTGTTTTCAGCAGACATTTTCGGTGGTGAATCAGGGATCTCCTGGGCTACGTCTACCTGGGCAGCCTCTGTCGACAAAACTGGGCTTTTGTCAACAAAACTTGCCAAGAATCTACATGGTTAAAACACTCTGTTGAGAGTTTGTTGACAAAACTCAGCCATTCAGCTGGCAGTGTTACACCTCTCCTCAATCATGTATAACACCTCTGTCAATGATTTTTTGTCGACAGAGTGCCCATGTAAACACTTCTGTTGACAGAGAGGGCTTCTGGTTCCCCGGGAAGCCCTGTGGGCAGAGCTTCCAGTTAGCCATTCTGTCAAGAAAGGTCAGAGACATTCGGCTGCTCTGTCCACAGAGCTACTTGCTCTTTCAAGCTGTTTTTGTGTGTAGATGTGATCTGTCGACAGAGGTACTACTGAGATTTCTCTGTCAAGAGTGACCTCTGTTGGCAGATGCTACCCCTGTAGATGTGGCCCTGGTATCTGGCTACTCCCTCTATTGTTTGATTCCTCCATTTATATCTTTTGCCCCAGGCAGAAATTCTTTGGTTCAGCTCAAATTCTTCTCACCTTGAATGGAAAAGTAACAGATCCAAAATTGGTTCCAGTAGCAGGTAACCTGGTGACATGCCTTTGTAGGACCAATCACACTTTGGGCTTATAGGACAAACAAAACCGTTCTCAGGTTGTTCACTTGCTCACACAGTCATTAGCTGTGTCAACACATGACTGCCCTTTCAGAAGGGTGAACATCAAAGTTCAACGGTCAAAATAGCGGCTGTTGAAAGGGAGCACCCTCCGCCATTTTTCGGATTGGCACTTCGATCCGCTCTTTCGAAGTGTCATCGAGGTCTTTCAAAAGAGAGTGTCTGCATGGCTCCAAGCCCTCTTTCAGACAGGGTCCCATGGCCGACAAGCCCTTCTGGGGTCACAGCCAGCCACCTCCTTTAAAGGACCCCTCCCTTACACCCTCCCCTCTGCATGAGCCTGCCCATCTTTTCCCAGCCCAGCAGTGCCCACTCATGCCCACCATTGAGGCACAGCGACAGCTCCTGCAGGAGGACGCCCTCATCATGTAAGCCCTGCTGGCCGTGCTGTGCACCATCACTGCAGCTGCACCCGATCTCATCGGGTGGCTGGGCAGTCCCCCAGGAGCTATGGGGGCCCCACCACGGGGTGTGCCAGTGCCTCTGGACCCACCCCAGCAGCACCGACTAGTGTGAGCACATGGTGCTAGGGGAGTAGGGCAAGGAAAGGTGGCTGCAGAACTTCCGCATGTTGAGGCAGACCTTTGAGGAGATCTGCCACTGGCTCGCCCCTGCACTCCAGCACCAGGACACCTGCATGCAGCCAGCCCTCACCCTGGAGAAACGGGTCACATGTGGAAGCTGGCCACCCTGGACTCCTACCACTCCATGGGACAGCAGTTTGGGGTGGTCAGCCACTGTTGGGGCTGTACTTATGGAGGTAAGGTAGGGCTGGGGCAAGGGGAACCCTCCCCTGCAAGGGGCCAGATGGGGCAAGGGCTGGATGGGTAGAGGGCAGGGGGGCTGGATTGAGTGGGGGCTGGATGGGAGGGGGGCAGAGCAGGCCCGAGGCAGGGGGAGATGGCTGCCATACCCGCACTAGACCATGTGTCCCCCTTCTCCCCCGCAGGTCATCAGAGCCATCAACACAATGCTGCTCCACAGGGTCATCCATCTGGGGGATCTGGACAACACTGTCGCCAGCTTCCAGGACCTGGGCTTTCCGAACTTCATCAATGTTTTGGAAGGCATGCACATCCCCATCCGCACCACGCCACACAGTGCTGGCCAGTACATTAACCAAAAGGGCTACCATTCGGTGGTGCTCCAGGCCCTGGTGGACACAAGGGGCCAGTTCACCCACCTTTAGGTGGGCTGAGCTGGCCACACCCATGATGCTGGGGTCTTCCAGAACTCTGGCCTCTGCTGGTGCATGGGGGATGGCACCTTCATCCCCCAGCGGAAAATCCCGGTGACGGAGGACATCACCATGCCGCTCTGCATGGTGGCAGATGCGGCATACCCCCTGCAGCCATGTCTCATGAGGCTGTACATGGGACAACTTGACCCTACCCAGGAGGCATTTAGTCAGTGCCTCAACTGCGCCCGCAACGTGGTGGAGTGGGCCTTCAGGTGTCTAAAGGGGCGGTGGAGGTGCCTCCTCATGTGGCTGGAGGTTGGGGTCTTCAACATGTCCAAGGTGGTGGCTGCCTGTTGCGTCCTCCACAACATCGTGGAGGGAAAGGGGAATGCCTATGTCCCCAGGGGGGCCCCTTGGCCAGCGCCAACTATAAGCAGCCGAGCGCTGCCCCCATCTGCCAGGTCCACTGGGACAGCCATTGCATCCAGGAGGCCCTCAGGCAGGCCTTTGCTGATGGCCACCTCTGACCCCCATGCACACCCACCCCATGCACATCCACCACCCACCGTCCCCGCCACCCCCACCAGCACTGCATCTGCACATCCACCACCCACCATCCCCTTGAGGAGCACAGCATGGAGTGGTGAACTATAAAATAAATGCTTATCTAACTATTTTTGTTGGTAATCATGGGTGGGAGGAACCTAGCGTGGAGGGGGGCAAGGTTCTCATTCCAGGGCAGGCATGGTGGGCCACAAGCCCTGACCGCCCCTGGAGCCCCTGCCTCCCTGGGTGCGGGGTCCCTGGGGGGAGGACAGGGTGTGGGTAGCACCAGCAAGTATTGCTGGCAAGTGGGCCTGGTGGGGGTGGAGGGGGCAGGCTCGGTGGGGACGGAGGGGGCAGGCTCAGTGGAGGGAGCTGCTGGGGAGGGCAGGAGGCAGGCAACAGTGGCCGTATGGTCCCAGAGGGCGTGTCCATTGCCCTCCAGGGTGGTCAGCAGCCTCTCCCAGGCTGCACTCCTCCAGTCCATGTCGGCCTGGGCGAGCCGCAGGTGTTGCTCGGCCACCTTGGCTTGGCACTGGCTGGCTGGGTCCTCCTCGGCCTGGTGGGGGGCTGTCCAGCCACGGCCCCGCCAGCGCACTGCCTGGGGTGGCATCCAGGCACCTCCGAGGGCTGTGGGCAGTCTCTCGGGGACGAGGGACAGTGCAGGGCTGTCCTGGCCCACGGAGGGTGCGGCTCTGTGGAGAGGAGGAGAGCATGTCAGTAATGTGCCCTGGACAAAGGGGCACAGGCTGTAGCCCACCCACCCGAATCCACCCCATGGGGCCCCCACCCCCTCAAAGGACACTGACCCCCCCAGGGGCCATTGACCCTCCCCCCACGGTCTGGGTCTCCCACCTGGGGGTGAATCCAGGGGTCTCTCATGCAGGTGGCCCTTCCCGGCCTGCGGTGTGCGGGCCCCAGGTGCTGTTGGCACTGACCCACCACCCCTGTGCGGCTTGCAGCGCTGTCCACTGAGGGTGGGTGCTGGGCATTAGTGGTGCACCACCACAGGGTGCCTCATCCCATGTGGGGGGTGGCCTGTATGCGGCCCGGGACCATGAGTCCTGTGTGTGGGTGACTAGCCATTGTGTCACCCCCCACCCTGTGGAGCAGGTGTGCGCCCCTCCCTGTACGTACCAGAGGGTCCCTCGGCAATGTCTGGGGATGTTTTGCTCCTGGTCACCTGGCTGGAGGAGCAGGAGGGGATAACGATGGTGATCTCTCCCTCCTCACTCAACCACTCAGAGGTCCCCTCACCCGCCTGGGTCCCCAGTCTGGGCTGCTCCTCCTCCTCCTACTCCAGCTGCAGCTCCTCACTGGAGGTGTCCAAGAATGCTGGGGGTGGGGAGCTCTCCTGGGACCCCAGGATGCTCTGGAGCTCCCTGTAGAAGTGGCATGTGTCTGGAGATGCCCTGGAGTGTCCGGCCTGGTCCCTGGCCCAGGCATAGCCCTGGTGCAGCTCTTTTACCTTGGAGTGTACCTGCTCCGTGGTATGCTCCAGGTGGCCTCTGGCATGGAGGCCCTGTGCCAGGGGGCCAAAGGCAGTGGCATTGCGCTTCTTGACTCCCATGTGGTGCAGGACCTCTTCATCCTTCCACAGGTTGAACAGGTCCTGCAGATCCCTCTCCATCCATGAGGGGGCCCTTTTTTTTCTCCCCTGGGAGCCCTGTGGGGGCTCGGAGGGGGGGCCGTGGGGCTCATGGCGGGGCTGGCTGCTGGCCATGCTGGTGCTGAAGCATGTACCTGGAGCATGTGGGGAGGCTGCTCCTAGCACACTCTCAGCTTCCTGCCGCGGGTTTCCTGCGTGTGTGCGACTTTAAAACAGCTCAACGCAGGGACCACAGAGCCCCGCTACTGCCGGCTGCAGCGGCCCTGCACTCCAGGTGACCGGCGCCATGGAGAACCCATATTTCGAAAGAGCGGACTGTGGAGTGTCTACACGTATACTCTTTCCATTTAGTATTTCAAAAGGGAGCGATCTTCCTGATACGGGATCGGGGTTCAGATTTCAAATCTGTGCCCCATTCTTTTGATTTTCTTTCAAAAGACGGGTTTACACATGTGGACGCTCCTCCTGCTCTTTTGGAAAAGGGCCACTTCTTTCGAATTTTTGTGCATGTGTAGACACAGCTATTAAGTTTCTAAAGTATCACTAATGGTTTTTACTAGAGTACCTGGACTAATAAAGCAGGTTCTCACTTAATATTTCTAACTTCACATAACAGAAAGATAAATGCACAAAAATAAAATATATGTGTTCTGAAGTTCAGAAGCTTTTGAATGATAGGTTACATGAACTGTTTTGCATAAAACTTCTTCAAGTTATGCATATTTAAATTCATAAGTAGATTTTCCTAAAGCATGGATGGGCTGTCACAACTTCCTTGCCCCAAAACAGCGGTCTTTGCTCTCAGCTATATATCTATGTGCACCTAGCAACAGTCAGTACTTTCCTTCCCTTCAGTGGTCAGCTATTTCATCTTTACATGGTCTACAGTGGTATGATTCTGTAGTCTATCTGGTTGGAGGAGAGGCTTTCGATTAAAATATGTGTGTGCATACCTACTAGTAGAACGGTGCTCTGGTACTGCTTTGGATCTTGGGATCCTCTTGATATACATAAACTGACAATAGCTTCAGTGACAGTTCTGTAAACAGAGGTCTTACAGTCTTGTTCATACTATGAGCAATACGTGTTATTTTTTAAAACTGCACAAAATATTACACCTAGAATTGCTGTTGGGGGTGGGTGCAACATGAAAAAATGATGAATATGATATATTGTTGAGAAGAATATTTTCCAGATTCTTTTAGCTTCTAATTTCCCCCCTAACAAACTTGTATATAAACTACAAAGAACGGATAGGAGAAAAACAAAGACAATCATGTTCAGTGAAATCTAGTTTGCAGTCTGTTAGATTGTATCAATGTCAGAGTTGAGGGCTGAGCAGAAATGTTCTCCTCTGCTCTATTATACCCTCTTCACCCCAGGAAAGATGACAATTTTTTTTTCCTATCATTTGTCTGGATTCAAGCATTTTTGTCTTGCTCTCAGTTGTCCAGTGACTCATTAGTTTCCCTTTCTGTTGAAATTCATTCAAAATATAAAATAGGAAGAAGGAAGGGCACAGCTCTCTTACCAGAAAGCAAGCCCAAATGAATATCTTAGTCACTATTAGATTTTTAGAAAACAGACTGTTGAAAGTGTAACCATGCGAGTTTTGAGCTTTATGACTGGCTCCTAGCAGAAGAGCAGGAGAGTTGCATAAATCAAACATTTAATCTTGAGAAACTTGCACTGTAACTCTACAAATGGGAGATTCTTTGCCTTCTAAATAACCTTTAAGAAACAGAGTAGCTTAATAGGTAAGTTATAGAGGAGTAATCTATAAACCAAGGTTTTGGAACCAAATTGTTGTTTAAAAGTGAATTGTTTCGGGCTGCAATACTGTCCAGGTGAGACTGGCATGGAGGGTTTTCACCGCAAGTATCAAAGGGCAAGGTTCACCTCTGGGAATTATAACTGAATGCACAGGGCTCAATATAAGGCTATTTGGCAGAAATTTAGTACTCTGTGGCATATGGGAGGTCAGACTTGATAATTTAGAGGTCCCTTCTGAATTATTTGTGGAAAATGTTCAAGGAGTCAAAATCCAGGCGTTATATCTACACTGCAATTAAAACCAACAGCTGGTCTGTGGCACCTGATTTGGGACTGGGAGATTGGATAACAGGGCTGTTTAATTGTGGAGTAGGTTTAGGGTCCCAGAACTTGGTCTCCAGCCTGAGCCCAAACATCTAACCAGCAGTTTTACAGCCATGCAGCCTAAACTTTGCAAGCACAAATCAGTTGACTGGGCCAGCTGCTTGTGTTCAATTGGTCAATTAAATGTACACCCAGCAAAGAAAGTCTTTTGCAATGCCATGGTTTGCAGAGTTATAATTGTAGTAAGTTTTAATTTTGTTTTCCGGAAAAATTAATCTTCAGTGTGCGCAACTTACATGATGTACATATTCATTAAGAAATAGTTCCTGCTGTTGTTTGATCCAACAGCTGATAGTGAATTGTTATATGAAATACAGATATGTCAAATTAGCCATCTTGGTGGTAGAGGGGAGCAGCTGTTGCATTCTCTTAAGTGGAGAGTGCTGTATGGATGAGATGGGAAGGGAAAAATTCTTCAAGTCAATGCCTCCCAAAACAGTGTGATTCCTTGTTTATCACCCCTCTTTATCCACATTACCTGTGCCGCAGCACCCAAAATCTGCCATTATTTCTATCCATAAGTCAGATCTCACAGTCCTCTTTGATGTTCTTTTGAAAGCTCCGAGGAGACAAAGCCCAGAAAACAATAACAATAATGCTAAAAGTTGTGTTATCTGGTGCTTGGATAACCAGCAAGATCTGTTCTCTGGCATTGGTCAATGGCTGCAGGGCAACTGGGCCAGTGGCCGTGGGGCCAGCTGCTATGCTGGAGTCATCTGCCCTGCCGGCAGGAGCTGGGTAGTGTCCCTACTGTGGCCAGCAGGGCCAGCAGCCCTGCTCAACTTATCAGAAAATGTGATTATCCCTTTTCCCTAGGGATGATGTATAATTAAGCTCCTACTCTATTATGGGAAGTTAAGGAAAGAATGTGGAGAGCACTGTATATTAGAAAAAAATACTACAAAGAGGTAGTTAAGGTGATTTAACCTGTTTTCTGTAATACGTCAGGTATTTAGCCTCATTGCCACGTCTTTCTGGAGAAACTGAAATACATAATGGAAGCACATTAGGCCATGTTTTAAAGCAAGAAATGTTATATCAAATATTATAAATAATAGAAAATTATGAATTCATAAATTCATAACTAAATCAGGATTAACTTGGTACCACAAGTGATTACAGTCTTGTAAAAATAGACTGTAATTTGAGATGGTTTTGAAAAGAAAAAGTTGGTAAAACTTCCCTAAACCACTTTTTTTAGGCATTGATTTTGCCAAAATAGTTTCATACACACACCCATTTATGACATTAATAACAAAACTGAAGGATATCTTATGACAGAGAAAGAATATAGCTATGCAGCTGAAAAGTATATCATAAGGCTAGGGTAATTTGTGAGGGTATAAATCTATAGCAATCCAGAACTATTAATTATATTTTCTTGGTCCATATTTTTGTCATAAATTCAGCTATTTATTTAAATAAGTAGGCAAACAAGTAAGGGGTCATTTTGTATCAATGAAGGGATATAAAAAATGAAAAGTTTAAAATCCCACTATATAAGTTGATGGATCCCAGGGTCCATCCCTTTTAGTAAAGTGTTCAGTTCTGGTCACTCCATTTCTTAAAGAATATAGTGGAAAATTGGTAGAGAGAGAGACATAACTTTATTCTCTTCAGAAGTACCAAGCTCTATGTCTAGGAACTTAGACTATGTATTGAAAGGAACAAATTACAATCTATTGATGTTAATGGGTGCAGGACTGAAAGATCTCAAAGGAAAAATATTACTTGATAGCAAAACTTGCTTATTTTGAACACTTCATATGCACAGATAAAAGACGTCATCAGTGAACAGTATTAATGGCAATTTCTTAAAAATTTCTACCAATTTCTCAGGGTCATAAGCTAAAAATGAAGATATCATGAAAAAATTCTTTAATGTCATGTTTCAGAGCCCTGACTCTTCCCCACTACTGGTCTTGGTACATGGTTACACTTTTGTTTTTGTGACTTTCTCATGCTCTCTTGCTGACCCTTCTACTTCTTCCACTGTTGAATGAATGCTCCCCCTCTCACTCTTACTGTCATTTCTGCTTCTCTTAACTATATTATTTGCCTCAGGAATCACATTCAACATAAGATGTGAACACAGGATCAGAATATGAAATTTTATTTGGAAAGTTCCACTTGTATCACATTAGAGAGAGAACTCAGGGTATGCATGTTGTTTGGTACATTTCCTGGTATAAGTTAGATAGTGCAAGGGAGGAGGCAGCTATTGGGGGACTAGAAACAAAACAAGCAAGGTTTAGATCTTGGATGGGCATGGAGTTAGGGTGAAAACTGAAATAGGGTTTAATGTAGAACAAGAGATATATAAAATGGGCAGGTGAGCAGAAGGTCATTCTCTTCCTCCATGATGTCTGGCTGTTAGCACCTCTTGGACTTTTAGGTAGAAACACATGCAACCTCCCATAGGAGGTGGCCTGGTAATGAGGCTATTAGAAGCAGGCTAATAAGGCACTGATGTGCATATTCAGTGCCTCATTAGCATAATGGTGGCCACACAGATTTCAAAGTGCAAACTTCAGATTTCAGATTGACAGTGCAGATGGGGGCAGCTTCAAAATAAGTGTCCCACTTCAACATTCCCTTACTCTGATCTAGTATTGCCAGTTATGCTAATGAAATGCTGAATGTGCATGGTAGTGCCTCATTAGCCTGCTTTGAATTGCCTCATTACCATGCCACCTCTGATGGGAGGGGGCAAGTGTAGAAGCAGCCTCAGATAGTGACGATATACAAAATGCCAATGCAGATTTGCAGATTGGTAGTATAAGGACTACACTGTGAACAGGAGAGTCTGTTCCATTTACAAGAGTTGTGGACACAAATGCAACCTTTCCTCCTTGGGTGCAGGAGCAGTTTGTGAAGCTGGGGGTTGAGTACTGTGAACTATTTTCTAGTATAGTTTTTGTCTTTCTCCAGTTTAAGCTTATAACCTGAATGTCAGCTTTTCCCAAGGCTCTCAATAGGAAGTAATACAATCATAGAAGATTAGGGTTGGAAGAAACCTCAGGAGGTAATCTCGTCTGATCCCCTGCTAAAAGCAGGATCAGTCCCAACTGAATAATTCCTGCTACAGCTTTGTCAAATGAGACCTTGAAAATCTCTAAGGATTCCACCACATCCCTTGGCAAACCATTCCAGAGCTTCACCATACTGTTAGGCCACATCTACTCTACAATGACCTTTTGAAAGATGATCTTCCGGAAGATCTCTTCTGGAAGCTCTTCTTTTGAAAGAGCACATTCACACGCAAAAATGCGGATCAAAAGAGCAATGTGCTCTTTCCAAATAGAATGTCCACACAGTCCCCATTCTTTTGAAGGAATGGGCCAGTGATCGAAAAATCTGGCACCATGAGGACTAATCTTTCAAACCAAGGGACCCCGGAGCATCTACACATGTTTTTATCCAAAAGAGTCTTTCAGAAAAAGGTGCTCTTTCTCCTTTGTGAGTGGATGATCCACTTGTTCTTTTGGAAGAGGGCCTGATTTTCTGAAAGGACTTGCTAGTGTAGATGCTGCCTAACGGCAGTAGTTTTTCCTGTAATCCAACCTGGACCTTCCAAACTGTAGACGCTTCTACACTAGCAGTTGCAGGACTCTGAACTTGGACTTCCTTAACCTTATCAGATTTCTTTTGGACCAATCATCCAATTCATGTGGGTCACTCTGGACTCTGTCCCTACCTGTCCCACCAAGTTTTGTCATCCACAAACTTATTTAAAATACATCCCATCATTCAGATAATTAACTAAGATGTTGAACAAAGCTGGCCCAAAACTGACCCCTGGGTCATTCTGCTTGACATCGGTTTCCACTATACATCAAACCATTGATAACTACCTGTTGAGCCCAATGATCTAGCCACTTTTCCATCTACTTTATAACCCATTCTTCCAAGACATGCTTCTTTAACTTGCTGGAAAGAATGCCCTTGGGGGACAATAGGAAACACTTTGCTATTTAGAAAGTTTTCAACATTTTTCAGTAACCATGAAGAGCAGTTTCCATTTGAATTGTAAAATATGTCAAAGGCATAATAACTCTGAAAACTTACCTACAACTTAACATCCACAAAGCACTGTGCAAACATTAACTAATCTACACAACATCCCTGTGAGGTATGCAGGTGTTATCTCTGTTCTACAGATGGGAAAACAGACAGAGAGAGTTATGTGCACATTGTAACAAGTAATAAAGTTCCCAAACTTTTAATAGGCTAATATCAAAGTTTGTGAATAGGTCTTACAGTTCACAGCTTACAAATATGTCTGAATCTTCAGCAGGTGTAAATTGTTGTAGCCTCTTTGAAGTCATTTGAAGATTGGTTGCATAGATGTTTTTATGGTAATTACACCATCTGTCATATATAATGGTTTTCTGATGGTAATGGAGAAGTAATATTTTGATATAAAAATCATTTGAAAATTATTACCAGTAATAAATATGTTTATTTTTGGGGGTTCAGATATAGATGACGTATACAGATTTTCCCACTTTTTGTAATTTAACTTGTATCTCTTGCACATTAAGCCTTGATTATTTAACCAGCAATGTATATCTCTGGCATGGTGCACAGGAATTAAATATTACAATCAATGGAAGTTGTATGACTTGTTCCTCCCTGTGTGGAGCTATTTTTTTTCTTTTAACCAATTGATGTGCTGTACTAAGTGCATCACCTTCTTATCTATTCTTCTTTGAAAACAGGAATTGAGATTTATTTGTAATTTAAAGATTTATATAATTTAAAGCACATTTTCTCATATTAATATTACTGCCATGAGATCAATTATTTTCAATGGCAGCTTGCAATGTAGTCTCATAAATATTGCATTATTACAGCTGGTCTCTAGGAATGACTTTTGTGTCTTATAAATTGGAAAAGGAGAGGGAAAACTTTCTCTGTGGATTTTTGTCATTATTTTTACGTGTCTTTAATGATTTTCCTTTGAATATGCTAGTATTAAGTCTGTTCATCCTCACATTTCTGTTATTGTTTCCTTAGTTGTTGGATGACATAAAGAGACAGGAAAATTTAGATTTTAGCCTTGTTCATTTACAAAACAAAACCTAAACATAATATGATGATACATCTGCAATTAGTAAGCTCAAAACAAATAGGGATAAATCAGTGGATTTTAACACACTAGCCTATAAGCTTACTCAGACATTTAAAGTTAGATACATAGTCAAGCAGCACGTTATGGAAGAGCTTAAGTTTGCACCTTCCTAGAAAGCTGAGCACACTGAAATAAATGGCATTTTTCCATTCAGTCATGATCTTTGGATTAGGTCCTAATTTTACAACATGGCTAACATCCTCATATATAATTGACATTCACTTTATACTTCCTGAGGACCAGAAGAGGCACCACTATTCTGAGGCACATGTTAATAAATGTATGTATAGAGGAGCAAATCCCACTCCCATTGTAGTCAATAGGATCATGCTTATAAAAAGCACTATTAAAAGGAATTTTACTACATTAATACACTATATTAAAGTATGTACAGAGTAACTTTGTGTCTATGGTGATACAGTAACACATGGTGTGTATAATTACTTGGGTATTTAAAAAAAACTGCAGATGTCTTGTGTGTAGAAAAAATATTAAAATACTTCACTTCAGCATATGCTTCAGCTGACATGAATAAACAGTTTAGACCAAACTATTACACTAAATGACAATCGTAATAATAATAAAGCCAAGAAATTACTCAACTGTATGAGGATTTTTCTTGGGATTGCCTGAGGGGTTTTATACATTTGCTGTTCCTTGCTGCTCATGCTTTCCAGATCATACCAATAAATCCTTGTAAATAAATGGCTGTGTAACCCACACTGTCACTGGGTGTGGTTCACTGTCCCATGTTGTGGCTCACATGGGTTATGTCTACACGACAGCCTAAACTCAAAATAAGCGACACAATTTGTGCTATGCAAATTGTGTACCTTATTTCAAGTTAATTTCGAAATAGGCTATTTCAGCATGTAGTGCTGTCTAAATGGTGCCACATGTCAAAATAAACTGGTGTTTTGAGGCATCCCCTACTCCTCCTGTGATGAGGTGTACAGAGATGGTAAAACAGCATGCCCGTTATTTAAAAAATATTTTGAAATGATGGGTATTTTGCACAGATGTTGGGGATATCACAATATCCTGAAATAGCTCTCACCACATAGAAATAAGAAGAAGTCCTGTGGCACCTTATAGACTAACAGATATTTTGGATCTTTGCCCATGAAAGCTTATGCTCCGAAACATCTGTTAGTCTATAAGGTGCCACAGAACTTCTTGTTGTTTTTGAATATACAGACTAACTCTGTACAGACCTCTCTGGTACATGTAGAAATAGCCACAGTGAAAGCATGAGTCTCCTCTACAGCCTTAGCTGGGTGACAGCTGGCTTTTACCTCAAACTATAGCAGCTCATGCACTAAGCACCAGACATCCTAGCTTTGAATCCACCTGTGGGCTGTGACAAATGGGGGCTTGTCCAGGATTTCAGTTGTGTCTCTGAAGCTCTGGACATGTGCTAAGGGACGTATGCAACTGGGTGTGGTTTACTACTGGGTGTGGTTCACTGTCCCATGTAGTGGCACCTATACCATATACACAGAGAAAGAATGAATCTAATCTACTGCTTTAGGTGAGAGCCAGCTGGCTTTTATCTCAAACCGTAGAGGGTCATGCACTAAGCTCTAAAGGTTCCAGGTTTGAGCCTGCCTGTAGGTGATTACAACCCCATGGTAACAACAAAGCTCTCTTCATGATGGCTGAGTCCACACTACTGCAATCCTTCAAAAGAAGGTCTTCTGGAAGAGATCTGTTGAAAGAGCCCGTCCACACACACAAAAAGCAGAGTGAAAGATCAATCCACTCTTTCAATAGAGAGCATCCACATGGCCCCTGCTCTTTTGAAAGAACGGGTCAGGGATCAAAAAACTTGGCACAAAGAGGACTTATTTTTCAAAAGAAGGGCCTGCAGAGCATCTACACATGCAAAAAGGTGCTTTTCCTCATCTGGAGAAAGGGCCATGTTCTTTATATTGCAAATTGAAAGAGCTCATTTGGGGTATAGATGCTCTGTGGGGTTTTTTGAAAAAGGCCTGGCTTCTCCAAAAAACTTGATTGTGTAGATACAGCTCTTGGGAAGGAGAGGAGGAAGATAGGGTGGAATAAGATGAATCACTATATTCTAAGTAAGGCTATGTCTACAAAGCAGTGTTCTTCCTCAATGAGATATTCCAGAATAGCATATTTCAACAGCGCAGCTACACACAAAATGCAATTTGAAATTGATTGTCTATTCTCTCTTCGTGGTCACATGATAACAAGTAGGATGTCTGTGGCATTGCTCTTGGGTTCATTGAAACATACAAGCCCACTCACCACGACATGGTGATGATTTGGCAAGTGGGACAATAGAGCCTATTTCGAAATATAGCCATTGGGAGCACTATGGCTTATTTCAAGATAGGTGCTATTCCATGTCTACACAGCCCCTGTGTCAAAATACCTATTTCAAAATAGGTGCTACTCCTCATACAGTGGCCGTGGCTACATTATCCCTCCCTTTGAGAAGGGGCATGTAAATGCAGTCATTCGAAAATGCAAAAGAGGTGCTGGTATGAATATTTGAAAGTCCCGATTTTGAATTTTTTTTTCTTTGGAAGAAGGATGCTTTTGAAATCAGGGAGCCCTTTTGAAGGAACCCTGGCTGTGCGGCTATTTTTAGTTAGAAATCAGCACTCTCAGTGGGCTGGGTAGATGCTATTATGTAATTGAGGTGCCGAATATATCATATCAGCACCTCATTTGCATTTTTGAATGGCTGTATTTATATGCCCCTTCTGAAAGGTAAGGGTTGTTTAGCCACAGCCAATGAGGTTTCCCAATTTTGAAATGAGGCGTCTTCTATTTCCAAATTATTTTAGTATAGCAGTTGCATTTTAGATGCTCACATAGTTATTTCTAAATAGTGACTGCTGTCTCAAACTAACTTTGCTGTGCAGACATACCCTAAGGTATTGGTTTCATTAGTAAGTTTTTTAGACAAAACTGGGGTTTTATAGACAAACTCTTGGAGTGTGCACACACAAAATGAATTTTGTGAACAGAAACTGTCAGCAACACAATGGATTGAAAGAGCAATGTATAGATGCAATTCGTCAACAGAAGTTTTTACAGGACATCTCTTCTGACAGTAACTTCTATAGCCAGAGCTCTGTAGTGTAACTGTAGCCTAACTGGGCAGGTAACTTTAATGAGATATCCTGATACTAAATGTGCAGAATTAGGAATCATTTAAGCTATGTCTACACTACAGAGTTCTGTTGAGAGAGATCACGGTCAACAGATACTTCCCAACAGAACCTCTGTTTACAGAACACACCAGTGCCTAATACAGGCTCCCCCCGTCAATGCCTTCTGTTGACAGAGAGTGGCCAGATTGCTCAGCTTTCTCTCAACAGAACAGCCAATCAGAAGCTCTACAAACAGGGCAGCCTGGTGAACCAGCAGCCCTCTTTGTCGACAGAGAGCACCCCCAGAGTGTCTATTATTTTTTTTGTTGATCAAATCTGTCTACAGAGGTGCTATGCCTCATACAGTCAAGACAGAACTGACAGGAAAACTGCTGTGTTTTGTTGACAGATTCCTGACAGAGTGCATTTGTAGTGTACACACTCCTTAGTTTTGTCAACAGAAGGCCTCTTCTATTGACAGAACTCAGTAGTGTAGACCCAGCTTTTGAGTAAAAGAAGAATTATTTAAATAATTACAGAGATACTTAACACAAAGATTACTAGCAGACTTACACTTCTGGAAGAAGTTAAATCCTGAACTTGAATAATAAGAGGGAACTGTACCTTATTTTATAAGAAGCATGCAAAAGCTTAGCAGTCAGGACCAGCATCAGCTCTAAAAGTACATTTGTTGTTTTCTGTTATACCCTTGTGTGTAAACACAGAATATTATTTTAAAAAACAAAAAAAAAGCCAAGTATTGAAACCTCAAACAACTAAGGAAACACTCCCAAAAATATTCAGTTCTTCACGGAAAATAAACCAAGTAGATGTGAGGGTTTAAAAATGTGCCAAATCACAGCTAGGGTCTTCTTTTTCAAATCTGTTCAGGGATAGCTTCCTACCCGCTGAGCATAATTTCTGAATCCAATAATATCCATTATAAGCACGTTGGACCTTTCAGCTAGACACTGATATCTCATGAGTGTGTGTGTGTGTGTGTGAGAGAGAGAGAGAGAGAGATGTTTCTCATAATATTATCATTTCACAATAATGAAATCAGAGATCACCATATGTAGTAATGCTACGAACCAATAAATTGTCACTTTAGTAAGGGGTTAACTGGCTAAAACTTGAAATTAAGACTTTGCATGAGGTCTGTCAGTATGTGTATCTCTGACAAGCTTACAAATTTAGCTTCAGAGGGGTAGCTGTGTTAGTCTGGATCTGTAGCAGCAACGAAGGGTCCTGTGGCACCTTATAGACCAACAGAAAAGTTTAGAGCATGAGCTTTCGTGAGTTAGCATCTGAAGAAGTGAGTTAACTCACGAAAGCTCATGCTCTAAACTTTTCTGTTAGTCTATAAGGTGCCACAGGACCCTTCGTTGCTGCTACAAATTTAGCTGTGCACCTTGGCGGTGTTATAAAAGAAATTGAAATAATCATGGGAACTGCTATCTCAATTTGTAAGTAACTATACCCATGGTTGTTCCAGTAGGTATAATAAAATGTAATATTATGAGATGTATTTGCAGATTTAAAGATCTGAATGTGTTTTATGCTTGTGATGTGTTTTCATCTCTACCAAGTAATTTATCCAGGTGTCCATTTATCCTTCAAACTATTACTTTGTTGTGTTTTGAACCATATTTTTTGTCTAGTTAATAACTAGGTGATTAATAGGCCTTAATACTGTGCTCTAGTTGGTGGCTTCTAATCATTAGTTTATATTCACTACTTATCTTTATTAACTCCATATAAGTGTGTTCCTACACAAACTAAGAATTGTAATTTTAGTATAAATATGGGTGTTGTATAACTATAAATAAATAACAGACTCGAGTTAACTAGTCAGAAGAAATATTAAATGTTCTATTTGAAGTAGGTTTCAAAATTAATTTGGCATTCTCTTTCATAAGGAAGGATTCTAGCTTATACAGTTTTTCATTACAAAGGCTATTCAGGTTGATTCCTATTGAATCCAGTGTTATTTTTTAATACTTAGTGTGCACTGCACTACAGATGTTTGTATGTATTTGTTAATTTTTCTGTCATTCAGCAGTAACACAAAATAAGAGAATATTTTATGTAAGAAGAAATCATGAATCATTTCCTTGTTTATGAAGAGGCTGGTCTCTTTAAAGGTGTTTTTTTTTTCTATTTATCTTTCCTATCCCTTTATCATAGATTCATAGGACCATACAGATGTTCAGTGGATGGAAGTATTTTTATATAGACAAACAGTACAGAATATATACATTTAACAGCAATTATAAAAAGTAGAATTGTTGTGGTACTCAGAATGGCCAGAAATATCTTTCGTGATGCAAATTGTACAGAATATTTTTGTCTGTAAAGAGTATCTCAGATTGGATACCAAAAACATAGGCAATTAAAATGTATGAACATTATTGAAAGTTTTGGTCTGATATACCCTTAATGCTCACACATAGAGCCACACGCAAAAAACAGTTATGTCAGCTAGGTTCTGAGGCACAATGTTAAAAAAGCTAATCCACTGTCAGTAAAAAGAGAACTCCTTCCAAGACTTGTCTCTTAGGAACAGAGCTGAAGGGTAGGTTAGGGTTAGCACGTGTAATTAAATAACCCCAAGCTAATGGATTTTCCTTCCAATAAAGGAGGTTTGTTAAAGGAAGCACTGGGGGAAAGATGATTTCTAAACATATCAAGTATCCTTATCGCCAGGACAGTGCTCAGCAACCTTTATCACCTCATCACATACTTCAGCACTTGTTATAATTTCACGAAATATAATTTAAGCCCTCCTCCTCCCTCTGCGTCGATGCTGGTGACTCACCAGAGCCGTCACCACTGCTGCTGTCCCAGGGCCAGTGCCACCTTCGCTGCCACCATGCACCTCTTCAACCAAGCAGTGGCGCGCATCTCCAAGGCACACTAAGCACTGCTTTGTGGCATAACAGTGTGCCGTGGCACACCTGTTTAGGGCACTGCTCTGCGATTACAAAGAAGATAAGGAAATGGAGATCACATACTACTGAAATTTCTCTTGCTACTCTGTCCAACTTGTTACAATCTATAAAAATACAGTAATTTCCCAGCTGTCAGCAACCCTGTGGAATTAGCAGCACCCTGGAGAAGAATAACAGTAGCCCTCTAATAAGAAAAATGAGAAAAGCTGACATGCACAAGATATGTCAACAATGCACAGACTAACCCACTTGGCTTTGGATACTGGTGGCACCAAATTGTGGTGGTATAGCATTAGCTTGAATTGAAATTGCTGTTCTTCAGTGTGTAGGAAGCAGTATTTCACGGCATGAAAGCTGGGCCTACCAAGTGGTAATCATGTAGGTTCAAAAAACAAAAGCAAAAAATACAGTGCCAGCATGTCAGATGACTCCCAGTTATCAGAGAATCTTGAACTTTAAAACAGGATGTACACTTCCACGAGGCCTTTTGGGGAGCTCAAGCAATGCTTTCCAGCCTCTCTTCACCACATTTTGCAGCTGGGCCTGATTGAGCTGAAGTTAGTGGAATTATTTAAGAACAATTGCTCTTATTAAAAGTCCCAGGTTTACATTGTGTTTCTGTCCTAGGTTAGATTAGAAAGGTCAGAGCACATTTCAGAAGACACATGGTTTTTAGAAGTCCTGCATATGAGAAGAGTTTATGAGTTAATCCAGTTGATAGTAGAGGTGTTCACCTTATCAAAACCAACAACATAATTAGTGCTAATTGTTGGACGGTCAGCCTAGAAGCTAAGGACAGAATATTGTGGAGACTGAATTATCCTTTTGCCCATAGGGGTGGTACTTTCTGGTCAGTTTTATGCGATTTTAGTGCAGGAATATGGGAGAGTTGTATGGATAGAAGAAGGATATCTGTCTCCAAAGCTGCCATTACACAAACTTGACCAACACTAAATTCACTTTTCTCCCTGCCTGCTCACCTGCTCACCAAAACAAGAGCCAAGATCAGAAACAAGTATATTCCAGACTTACATGTTTAAAAAAAAGAAATTCAATGCTTTTGGTGCTTTTTTTCCTCCAGGATGAGGGTACCAAGCCTCGTAATTGCATCTATTTTAAAATGTTGGATGTAGTTATGTGGATTTTTGTATTGTCTAGTATGTAGTTAGTAAAAATGAGGATTTTGAGATTTTCCTAAATCGATTCAACTAAGTAGCTGATACATGCAAGAGGATTTTGATGAAGTCAGTGCTGTTGTGCTGCAGTGATCTGATTCTGTTTCATGTTTCAGGACAGGTTTTGTTTTTTTTTATAATTGACACTTAAAATATTTTTATTATAGGTATATTAAAGAACAGGGAAAAAAAGGAAACAAATAAAATATACAATAACATATAATTAAATTTGACCTCATAAATTGCCAACCTTTAAAACCAACACTGCATCATGTTATTATTAGCAATAAAAAGAATTTTCTTTGCCCTTTTAAAATTACCATAAACTGATTGACTGAAACACAATGATATTAATATTTAAGAAGTAGGACACTAGATTCTATTATCTCAGAAGTTCTGTAACCAGGCACACTCTGTAGTCATGTCATCTAATTATTGTTCTTAAATTATATTACTGCACCAGCAATTTGTCTACTGGTGGAAGAGTAATTGACATTTGGGTTACTGCTTCATATTTGGGAGACTCACTAGCTAGTTCCAAAGAGTCCTCTTCTGTCAAAAAAGATTAGCTTAATGTTACCTAAAATAACAGGGAAAATTCTGTTTTAATGCACATCTTTTATATGGTGTTCTTATAATTTGGTAGACACTAGGGCAGGGGTCTCAAACTCATGGCTTTCAGACCTTCTACAGCCTGAGAAGTGCCACAGTATGGCCTGTGTGTGGCTGCCAGCATGTGAAACTTGTGGCCCTGGTGGTGGGGTATCCATACCCTTCACCCAAGCTCCTCCTCTGCCTGCCCCTTCTCTGCCCTCTCCCCCCATTATACCCCTTATCTCAAGCCCCCTTTCACAAGGGTTGCAGTCTCAGGGATTACCAAGGGGTTGCGGGGGCTGACATGGGGCAGCAACAGGGGCCAGGACCCCAGCACTCATTGTAGTGGCAGGAGCCATGGTGAAGCAGAGAACCATGGTAGCCTGCTCTGCTCCACTGCCATCTCGAGGCCAGGCAAATTGCTCTGCTTCACTCGTGAGACCTCCTCAGTAACTTGTCTATGAGCCCAGGCCAACTGCCCTAAATCCTCCTGTGAACAGGATGGGTCTACACATGAGGATATGCAGCTGTTTTTCGGACCTAGCATCTGGAAGCCATCCTAGTCCTGCTGCACTTCCAGAGGTGGTGGCCAGGGGCCCTGGATGGATTAAATCACCTGGGTTGTGTCAGCAGGCATGTAGGTGGAGAGCTCATGGGCCGACAGGCGGAGCTGGGAAATGCATGGTTGAGGAGGAACATGCGGACTGCCCCGACCTGGCCCTCTGGAGGCCTACCAGAGAGGGGTGCTTGCTGGTCTGCTAGGAGAATTTGAAGACTTGCACTGGCCCTATGGTAAACAGAGTTGGAGACCCCTGTGCTAGGGTGAAGCAAGATCTGTGCCAAACGCACACAGGTATGCCAGGGTGAATCATGTGCTATGACATTCAGAAGAGACATAGCCTCTGATCATGTTGTCCAGCAGTTCTACCAGTGAAGCTGCACATAAATTTGCGGAAGCTGACCCTTTAAATGCAACAGGGCAAAGAAGCTTCAAGCGTGACATGTCCATTTTGTAGCAGCTACTGCTTACTCTGCAGTGGTCCTCCAGCTGGTAAGTATTCCTAACTCCTTTTTTAATCCCCTTTTTATCTGTCCATGAAGAGAGTAGCATGTTTTAATAACCTGTTTCAGTGGGCACTGGTCATAGGAGCACAGTTGAGGTCTGAATTTTGAACTAAATACATTTAAATAAAATTACTTTTACATTGACATGCTGGTCTCTTGTTTGACAGAAGTGGAATATAATTACAGTTCAAATAATATATTAATACATGTTATTTCCTATATAGTTCAATTTTTTCATCTTTTACTAAGTTGCTGTTTTCAGGGGAAAAGTACTTGCTAGCACTTCTTAAAATAGGGCACATAAACTTCAGAGGACTATTCACAACTATCAAAACAACCTTTAAAAAGTGAGGAGTAAGTAGAAATACAGTCATTGCATTTACACTGGAGATGTTCACTGGGCATTTCTGTGTGGTTTGTCTGATGTTTTGACATTACAGAAACTGTATTTGATTATCTGCCTGAAATTTACTAAAGTGATTTGTTATCTAAAGTTGATAGAAATAAAAAATGTGCATCATATCCTGCGTAACTATTGGAGCTATGGCTAAAAGACAAATCAAAGTATCCAGGAGAAAATAACTACATCAAAGTTTACCTACCAATAATTTTGTTAGTTTAGTTTTTCTTTGTGATTTAATATAAGAAAATATATTTTTAATCAAATATACTTTTCTTAGAATAATTGCATAAACCACCATTCAAGCTTACAACTCAGGAGGAAATACTCAAAGCATGCTTTCTTAAAGTTAAAAACTATTCTGAGCTTATTTACAACTACATTTTCCAGCCAAGGCATCTCTGAGATCATTGATCTTAACAGCAGTCTCTTCCAATATGTCTTCACAGAACTTCATCTGCTCCTGACACTAATCAGAATGAGCTCTGCTCTTGATGTATTATTTAATAGAGTCACCATTTTTTCTCCCATATTATAACTTTGTCAGTGGCATCTGAGGCTCCAGTTATTCAATAGAAAGTTTTGCATAAACCACACATTGTATCTTTCATCTGCCAAGAAATGATTGTTAATGTAATCTATATGAATCCATAAATGAGCTTGATAAAATTATCAAGGAGTCAAAAGGTTGCTACACTCACTTGTCTTAGCATAATTCTCAAGATAAAAGTACAAAATTGTGAAGCAATCAATCATTTTACTCAAAAATATCACCTTGCATGATGAGGAAATAATTTTCCAAAATGTACTTGGTATTGATTTGGAAGTTGGATTGTCAATAAATTGAAAGCTCTTTAATGAGAGTAATATGAATTGTGCATCATAAAATAAAGATAAAAATCAAGCAGTGTTTGAAAAACAATTAAGACATAATTTATATGTACATTACTTTAATCAGTGTGAAATTAGTATGTGACTGTAGCCCAATGAATGAAGGTATAATTAGTGAGTGTATCTTAATAATACTGAGTAACCCATTGCACTTCAGGACCATTTTGTGCTCATTTGAAATTAGTCTGAGACATTACTTGTGGGGGAGGAGAGAAGGAGAAGTCTAGATATGTATGAGAAAATAATCATCTTATTTGACTGTTTGCCCGATGAGAAGTCAGAAAGCTTTTTTTTTACTTAGAATAACCAGGGATGGAAATGCCAAACACAATTTATTATTTCAAGCCATTGCTGAGACTTTAGACACTTTTACACCTTAGATTTATATAGGCTTCTTACCCCTTCTTATATTCCTTTACTATCCACATCTTTTGACAGGTTTTTCAAGCAGAAACTGTAGGCACTTTAATTTGGAAAACCATAAAATGTCTGGTAGCTATAAACAATGAGAAAATGAGAGATGATTGGTGGCTCTTGTTGACTGTCCTATATATACAGTTAATAAATTTCTCTTGTGGTATGCAAAATATTGTGGACAAGGCAAACCAATATTTCCTCTCATTCTGATGATGCAGTCATATCATTTAATGGAGTTTTGTTTAAAATGTGTTTGTGTTATATCTAGGTCTCTTTTTATTAAAACTGCAGTTTTAAATTGTCCATATTCAAACCTAACAAAAAAGCAGTCGAGTAGCACTTTAAAGACTAACAAAATAATTCATTAGGTTAGCTTTCATGGGACAGACCCACTTCTTCAGACCATAGCCATACCAGAACAGACTCAATATTTAAGGCACAGAGAACCAAAAATAGTAATCAAGGTTGACAAATCAGAAAAAAAAATGATCAAGGTGAGCAAATCAGAGAGTAGACGGGTGGCTGGGGGGAGTCAAGAATTAGATTAAGTCAAGTATTGAAAAGAGCCCCTATAATGACCCAGAAAATTCCCATCCCAGTTCAAACCAAGTGTTAATGTGTCAAATTTGAATCTTTTGCATACTTGTCTTAATCTAATTCTTGACTCCCCTCCCCACCCCCCACCCTTCGGCCCCTCTACTCTCTGATTTGCTCACCTTGATAATTTTTTTCTGATTTGTCAACCTTGATTACTATTTTTGGTTCTCTGTGCCTTACATTTTGAGTCCGTTCTAGTATGGCTATGATCTGAAGAAGAGGGTCTGTCCCATGAAAGCTCACTTAATAAATTATTTTGTTAGTCTTTAAAGTGCTACTTGACCACTTTTTTTGGTTTGATAGTATACAGACTAGCATGGCTTTCTCTCTGTTAATATTCAAACAGGTTACTCAAATTTTAAGAGAAAAAATGGCTGTCTAAATTGGCTTATCCCGTAAGAGGCTTAATCCAGGGCATGAACTTGATGGGAAGTGTGAGCACCTCAGTACCTTGAAGGATTAGCCCAGCAGAGGAGGCTACAAGGCAAGACATATAGACTGTGTCTCAATTTGCATTCCTCTTTTGAAAGAGGCATGGAAATGAGGGAAATTGAAAATGCAAACAAGGTGCAGATTTACATATTGAGCACCTCAGTTGCATATTCTCCTCTTGAAAGAGCTTCCTTCGAAAGAAAAAAAAGCATTGTAGACACAGCTCTTTGAAAGTAAACCCCCTCTTCGAAAGAACACTTATTCCTATTTTGTTTCAGGAAGAAGGGTTCTTTCAAAGATAGGGTTTTCTTTCAAAAGAGCCGCATCTATGCTGCTTTTTTTCCTTCAAAAGACGCTCTTTCGAAAGGAGGATATGCAATTGAGGTGCCAGATATGCAAATCTGTACCTCGTTTGCATTTTCAATTTCCCTCATTTGCATGCTACTTTTGCAAGAGGAATGCAAGTGTAGACATAGCCATAGGAAATGCATACTGAAACAATTAAACAAGTAGGAAATACAGATAGTTTAGAATGAATTCTAGGCATCGGCTATAAGGAAAATATTGAATCATGTAACTCCACAGCAAGTATTCTTCTTCTGGAGAAATTACCCACTTAAAAGGTGAAATTGGATCATTTAATGCTTGACAGTTTCATAAAATATGTATTTAAGTAGCTAGTAATTTTCTTATCATTAGGACAAAAATGTTATATTAAACTATAAAGGATGTTTGCATTCACATGAAAAATCCTATTATTATATTTTTATTTATTTATGTTTGAATGGCACCTAAGAAATCTCCATGAGAAATATGTTTTCTGACTGAATTAGCAATTCTGTCACACAGCTGCTTTTCTTATGCATTGAGGGATTATTCATGCACATTGGCATAGTGATGGCATTATTGTTCTCACACTGCCATGGGATCTAAGCGCTGCGTCTCTCATCCACTCAGCTTTGAGGAGCAATGTTAGGTGAACAACTTCCCCAGTTGAGCACTGAAAGAAATAAATGTAAATCAGATAGCATGGGATGTGTTTTCATTGCACCATGTCTGTTAAGACTTTTGCATTTGATGTTTCTGTATGTCAATTTCACTACAGTTATCTGCTCTCTCCTTTAATTTCTCACTTTGCCTAAAACTTCTGAGCCAAACAAACACTTACCACTGTTCCCAGACCCTTCTCAGCAGTGCAGCTGACAAGCCAGTTATTTTCCAGTAGTTTCCACTCTGTATTTGTTCATTGTTTTCTTCAGTTCCCTAAGTGTAGCACCATACGTTTATCTCTGTTTAATTTCATTTTGTTGTATGTAACCCAGTTCTTCAGTTCATCAGAATCCCTCTGAATTTCTTCTCTGTCCTCCGGAGGGGCAAAGCACTCAGCTCTGTATCATCTGCATATTTGATCAGATGGTTCCGTGAAGACTGTTGCTGCCCTCAGCTTTGAAGATGTGGGTGCTCTGTTACTGGTGTTTGCACAGGAACCGACCTTGCTTGCAGCAGTGACCTTTGTGACAGCAGTGGTGCTGACTAAATCTTGAATGCCAATCTTGACCTTGTTCAATGTGATGAATGAGTCAGATCAGCTGCTGGCACTCTCCAGACACAACCATTTCCTGTCCCTGTAGTTCTGAGACTCTGTTCCTTCAGGGTTGGGGGTCCTTGTCCTCCCACTCTTCCTTAGCCTGGTGCCATCAGTGAACCAATATGGCTACTGAGGATAGCATGCAATCTGAGGCCAGGACAGTGGCCACTGGCCCAGTGTCTATTAGCTACCAATGGCTTATCTTTACTATTGGTTGCCTTGGGCTCAGTGGGAAGCTCTTTGTTCCCCTGAGGTCTTGCTTGTTATCCAAGTTAAGAATGAAATTGACTATGTGTGCTGTTTTTGTGGCTGTGAACCTGCTGCAAATCCAGACATCTGTGGTTCCCCTTCCTTCGGTGTAGTAGAGCTTCCTTATCTGGGCATAATCACTCAGGGACAGGATCTGCCAACAGTCCAGTCAACGACCGTCATCTCCAATCAATGCATTGTTGACTGGTTCATCTTCCTCTTGCATCCCAAGGGATCTCACAGCCTACCAGAACATTTTATGCCTGGTAGCCTTGTTCCTGGATATTCATTTGGAGTTCTTCTCAGAGAACACCATGAACTTGTGAACATTTTCTAGCACTCAGTCCCTAAAAGAGTGACTTTCCTGATTAATGAGTGACTTCTTGGGGGTTCACCGGCCTTTGTACCACTGGTGGCCAAGTGCATGGGAAAGCTCTATTTCATGTCCACATTGGGATTGAAGGGTTTTGCTTCCACCTGCTCCTGAACTCCTGGGGGCGGGGGTGTGACAGTGGTGAATGACAGGGACCAGCAGGGTAGGTTCAAGTCCTGCACTGAGGACAGTGATTTGAAGTGCCTGGTCCTTCTGGGCAGAAAGATGTGCACCTCACTGCCCCCTAGAGGTGAGGCTTGTGAACCAAGAAGTATTACTAGCCCCATAAGACTTACCCAGCTTGTTGGCTGTGGTCCAATTTCAGTTGCCTATGGGTTGTCTCAGGATGAGTTTCAGCTGTCTGATGCTGAGGACTACTTGGTGGATAAGACATCTCTGTAATCTGCCCTTGAAGTAGCAGACACTTTGGCCAGTGCCAGAGCCTTCATACTAACTGTGAGGAGGGTTTCCTTGCTATAGACCTCAGGGTTTATACGGGATGTCCAGTGAGCCATGTCACCTAAATATTTGCCAGGCCAGGAGCTGTTGACTAGAGACAGGTAGGAAGGTGGCATTCTTTGAGTTTCTTAGTTTTTCATTCTTCTGTGTAGGTTATATAATGCATTTTCTGCAGTTTTATATTTGTCCTTCTTTACACTTTGTTTCTTAATCTTCAAGTGTATTTTTCTCAGATTGAAACTATGATTTTTCCGTGGAATCTTTTATTGTCATATTTTATTTCAGAAATCTTTTATGTGGGTTTTCTGACAGTCAGTTTTGTGCAAAGTTTTCCATTTTTAAATGTTTCTTTCTTACTAACTTTTTTATTTAAGTAGAGTACCCCTGTCTTTTGTTCTCTCTCTTTTTAACTGCACTTCTGTTCTTTCACATGCTCTCAGTGATCTCCTCTGGCAGATGTTCAGAGATGTTCTAAGAAACTTTTGACAAGGTTTTGGCAAGTTAAGTACAAAAGAGAACCCCTTTAAATGGAACCAAGTTTTGTTATAAGAATCTTACAGATAGCAGCACAGGAAGTAATGGTTTGACTAAAACACTTCCAGTATAAGCTAAAATAGTTCACTTTGCAATACGGAACTCCTGTGTCAGTGTCACTCTTTTAAATCATGGTAAAAGTTGCCTCCTTATTGAAGCACCTGCAAAAACACCAGCAAGATCAGATAATAGTTTTTAAATTTTAATAAAGTATATTGTTTATCTTAATAAGAATTTTCTGAAATTTCTGTGGAAATAATTGTAATACTGAGACCTCTTTCAGAAGATGTGAAAGCTTATAAACTGCCCATTAAAAGAAAAAAAATTCTAATAAAATAAACTAGAGACAGAAAAGACCAATAGGTTCATCTATTCTGATCCATCTCATGGTCAGGGCAAACTTTATTCTTATAGCATATATTGCAGTCTGATCACTCTGGTCTAGTCTTTAATGGTATTATATTTATTAAAAAGGGTTTCAGTTAAAAATCAAATTGACTCCCTACAGCAAAAGAGGGTCCTGAACATGTTTTGGGGAAAGGTAATATGTGATATAACAAATACGTCAATTAAAAAAGAACAGTGTTTAAAAATAAAGATTTCAAAGTCAGACATTTGAAAGCTAAAACATCATGGAATTAAGGTTACTTGACTTTTAACAAAAAATTCTAGGGTGATCATTTTCTCTTTTGATTGTGCCAGTAATAGCATGTGATTGGATAAAAAAGTCAAATAATGAATTCATATGCAAATTATCTTCTCATTGGTTAATAATATGAGGTATTCAGCCATTTCAATCCATGAAGTAGCATATGCATGCAGCCAAAGTCTGTGAATGTTGTTTAGTGACTAATAATTTTGTTTCTGGTGCAGCAGTTTCTTCTCTCTTTCAGAATATGGTGACAATAGTTACATGTCTGAAATGAATGGCTATAATTATGAGATTTACAGTATTTCTGATTAAGATATGTACAGTAACACAATACATGAGAAATTCTATATAAAATTTTCTTTCAATTAATATCATAATTAATTGTGTCACCCAGTAAATAGATTGACCTCAGCTTCACCAAATTAACTACTCAGTCCAATATATGTTGCTATTCATCTCAACTCAAGTCAATATCTTCTTATTTTACAACAAAGGAAGCTAATATACATATATTAAGAGAACATGTTTTCCCTAAGCGCTTCTTAATGTACTGACTACTATATTTAACTGTTAATATTCAAATGTTCTTCTTCATGGCTGAACTAAATTAAGCAAAACACCTTAAAAAAGGAATCTGATAGGCCAGAGATTAACAGAGTTTTAACTATATGCAATCTTAATCAATAAAACTGTACATTTTGAACTGTTGTAGAAATCTTAGAATTTCTTCTGAATAATAAATGCAAATATAGAGCAGGGGCAAGCAATAGTTTTTTATGGGGGGCCTTTCCAAGGATTTGGTAAGTGGTCCAGCAATGCAGTCTTCCATGATATTGAAGTGTAGGGTCTGGTATGGAGCTTGGGTGCAGAAGGAAGCTCAGGCTAGAGGATTGGAGTTCAGGAGAGGGTGTTGGCTCTGGGAGGGTGTTTGGATGAAGGAAGGAGTATGGGTGCAAGAGTGGGAGTGCAGAGGATTTGGGTGATATGGGGTGAAGTTGTCAGGGGAGGCAGAGAGAGGAGGAGCAGCTGAGATGTGTGTCAGAGGTGGGCTGTAGCTGGGAGGTGCTTACATATGCAGATCATAGCCAGCAGTCCAACAGGTCCTCATGCAGGTTCCCAGCCTGCCTCGCCACTGCATGTCTGCTCAGAGTGGCCCAACAGAGTACATGCACAGGAGGGCTTGCACTTCTCTGAGCAACAAAGTGAGTGGGAGAGTGAGGATTCATGCTCTGTCCCTGTGCCCAGCACTGTCTCGCAGCTCCTGTCAGTTGGTTTCATTGAAATCAAGCCAGCCCGTTATTAGCTTTTCTTCAGGATGAAAACCGACCATTTAATCCCAGTGTTTGCTTTCTGTCTCTTTGCCAGTTTTTGCTTTGTGACAATACTTCACCTATAATCCCAGGACTACTTAGTTTCTTTAGCAGACTTTAGCTTTGTCAAAGGCATTTTGGAAGTCTAAATAAGTTATGTCACTTTCTTCTTCTTTATCTGCTGCTTTAACATTCTTCTCAAAGAATTCTGAGAGATTAGCAGGACATGATTTTCCTCTCAGAAACCATCCTGGTTGGACTCGATTATATGATCTTCCAGGTGCTTTATAGGTGTAATTTCAGAAAGTTTGTCATCTAAAATGGTAATGCTTTGCAGTACTTGTATATAATTTTCTGGATTGCTCCTATAGATATTTTTATAAGTACAGGCACAATATTGTCTACCTCTCAATCCTCTGACACGGTGGCTGTTTTTAATAGGTGCTTGTATATTTTTGTTAGCACCTTGGCCACTTTCATACTTAAACTGCTTCAGACGACATGAAATGTACCATCTGGGCCTGGTGACTTGTTTATTCTTAAATGACCAGGCTGCTCAATATCCTCCTGTTCTGATAACTCAGTCCTGGAGATCACCTCATTTTACTTATCACCAAAGACCATGATCTATACCAGAGTCATGAAATGAAGGATCAAATCCCTGTGTGCTAGGAAGCAACATGGGACAGAGAATGGGAATGAGAAGAAATGCGTCTGAAGAGTTCTCAATCCAAGCATGAACATGGATAGCTAAATGAAGTTGTGAGTGATTGGTTGTCAAGGGGTGCTCCTATTCCTAGAAGAGCCACCCAAGTTCCTTCTTCTGTAACATTTTCAAATAAGTGGTGCAGGTTTTCTGCGCTTTAAAAGTGTAGTATTTCATGGGAACTAGTTTACACACATGGGCAGACACACCCACATGCAAAGTAACTTCACTAGTATTCAGCCATGACTTGTGAGAGACAAAGTTATGTTCTATCAAAATATAAACAGTTGTGCATCAGAGCTGTCAAACTAGCAAGCCTCACCTTATAAAATTAGAATAAGAATTCCCTGAACAAAAGCTGGGCTTTTATGCTTCTCTCCTGCATCAAACCACACCCCTCAAGACTCTTCCAGTCAGGGTGCCTGTCATGTGCCTCAAACACTGTGCAGGTCCTAGCAATATTTTGGCAACACATTTTCTGTGCAGCAATATTTATGTATGAAGCTGACTTACGCTATTAGCCAAATTTTCAGATCGTTTCCTATTATTTTCTGTTCTTTCTGATTTATTCCCTAAATTCTTTCTTTCTTTCTTTGTCTTCCTCTCTTACTCCTCTTTGTCAGGCTTTTTTGCATTTCCCATCAGTTCATTCCTCTATCTAAAGTTTCTTCTTCCTTTTCCTGGGCACTGCTGTCTCTTCCCATCCTTTTTGCCCCCCTATTCCATTCTACCTTGCCTCACTATGGGGTTCTAGAAAAGAAGACAAGCAATTCTGATGTCACTGGAATATTTTCTCTTTCCTTTGTAGATAGTGGGGAAGAGTTTCCCCCTTTCCCTGTGAAAGGGAATCAGGGAGCTGATGAGATAACAGATATATGTTTAGAAGAAATAGACAGAGACTTAATCATTTCTCATCAGAATTTTAAAGTCTCCAACTTCATAATTTCTGCCAGACTTTCAAAACAGCTTAGCACCTCGCAATCATCATACATTATCCTGAGTTGTAAAAATCTGGCGTTAGTTTAGGTGCCTAAATGTGGTAGAGCGTCCATATCTCTTGGTCCCAAATAGTGGACAGATATTGGGGGTGGGCCCTCCAAGCACCAGGGAGCCAGGAAGGAGGTGGCAGCCACCCACCCTCTCCGAGCCCTGGGCCACAGCAGCCCCCAGTGCTCCCGGTAGCCTCGATGAAGCAGCAGGGATGGAGCAGCATAGAGCTTCCCCACCACCTCCACTGAGCCCCAGGGAAGTGGTAGGGACAGGGCAGCCACCCATGCTCCCTCCATTCTCCCAAGCCCCGGGGAAGGGGAAGGTAGATGAACCAGGAAAGGGGAAAGTAGATGAACACGCAGGCTGCCTGCTCTCCAGGCAGCAGCTGTGCAGTTGCTGGCAGAAAATACAGAACTATTAGTCCCTTTTCTAAAATAAGTAGGGAAGCCTCTTTGGCGTCCAAAATATGGGACTGTTCCACCAAAAATGGGACAGATGGTCTCCCTAAAATGTGGTCTTCTGAAATTTTTTCCCTAATTGTGGCTTTATTGATCTCTCTTAAAAATGTGATCCATAAAGTTTAAATGAGAATAAAGTTATTTACAAAAGTATATGTATTACTTGGCAGAAATGGGCTATGATATCTTGCTAGCTTTATGTCACATTCTTCAAATTTATTGTTAAGAAATAGAGAGTATATTAAGAGCTGAGGCAAACTATACAATTATTTCTAATAGATGCATATGTATTTTACTTCCTTTTTCATAGATATGACTCCTGTTATATGAACACATACATTATATTTATACATAACACACTATAGAAAGTGTGTATTCATAGATGTGTGTGTGCAAAAGCATAGGAAACGAGTCATACAACGTTGTCCTCCAAGGATTAATTCAGTCAAGATATCTGGAATGTTCATTTAATGATTGTGAAGGATATCAATAATATATGAAAATATTCTTCTCTTAGATAACTGTTCATTATGACTCAGTCATCTCTCCTGAGTTTTAAAATAAAAAGTGTTTGCCTTTAGTGAATGAGAACGGTGAAATTGGCTTTAACTCTGGCTACAATAAAAACTGGAAGAAAAAGAATTGTTCACAGTACAACGTCACAAAACATACGTAATTTTGAAATTTAAATTTTGAAAAAAGCATTTCTCTGTTCACATTCCTTGTCTGGATTAAAACTGGAGTTCAAGTACTGTAAGGGGGGATTCAATACTAAATTTAATAAAATAAACATGAGGAAGTGGAAGTATTAGCTTAGAAGGTGTGATTCCCACATACATAAAAATCCTAATTTCATAGTTTATATTTAAAAGCCATCATGGCTTTTACAGACACTTGAGATTTGATTTTTTTCTCTTTCTATAAACAACAATTAAGAATTTGAAAAAGTCAAGTCTTTTAAGAAACTTACTAAATGATTTATTGAATTACTGTAGATATGTCTTTTTATACCATATGCCTCCCTCAGATGGTTCATTGACTTATGTAATTGGTGTGTGAAAAGGCAGTTGCAGATTTTGTGGGATTCCTTCATTGTCAGCCAATCCCTTTTGCCTTTCACTGACAATTTGCAACTAGTAATCATGTACCTGCATTCAGCATCCTTATTGCTGTCTAGTCTCCTCTCTTGGGCACAAAGTAATCCCATAGAAAGAGTCATAGGGTTCTATTGTATTGCAAATCTCTAATTTTCACATGGTTTACATAGAATTATGTTTATTTATCACATTTAATCATGCTTTTTACATTGCCTCTTTTTACTTTAACATTTCCGTTTGGGTGCTGACTTTTAATGAGTTTTTATTCAGTGTAAACATGTATCAGAAAATTGTTAAGAATTGAAGTGAATGTTATTCTTGATATGTCCTTAGTTGTTTTCCCTTAATACTTTACGTAATGGCTATGGCTGAAAGATGCTGGCTCTGATGTCACCTGGATAAACAAGGTCCGCGATACGAATTGAGCAAATGGGGTTGGGTTGATAAGTTGGCTACCGAAAGAAAATTACAACTAACACATATATTATCAATTGGAACATTGAATGTCTGAACGCTGTGGGCGACTAGAAAGTTAGAACTGCTTCAAAAGGAGATGGAGAGATATCAATGTGATATGCTTGGACTGGCCGAGATGTGTTGGATGGCATGAGGAGAGATGTGCACTTGCGAAGTCATTTGCTCAGGAAACAAAATGAAGAAAGAGGCAGGAGTAGGATTCCTTCTTAGCAAAATAGCTAGAAGAGCATTGTTAGGATACGAACTAGTGAGTGCAAGAATGATGGTAGTGAACTCTGAAGAAAAAAATTCAACATTTCAGTCATTCAGGTGCATGCACCCACATCAGACTGTGTGGAGGAAGAGATTGAGCTGTTCTGTAAAAACTGGACAAAGACTCTGGAGGAGATATCAGAGAGAAATGTGTTGATCATTAGAGGAGATTGGAATGCCAATGTTGGAAAAGTTAACAAACTTTGAGAGAGAGTCACAGGAAGGTTTGGATATAGATAAAGAAACAAATGAGGGAAGAAACTGTTAGAGTTTGCTCTGGAGCAAAAGATGGTGATCTGCAACATGAGATTCCAACAAAAGGACTGTAGGAAGTGGGCATGGTGATTGAATGATGGGAAGTTCAAGAACATGATAGATATGATCTTGATAAGAAGATGAGTAACATCAGTACATCAGTGCCAAACTTTGCAAGGAACAGATATAGACTCAGACCACAATCTAGTGATCATGAACATCAAGATGAAACTGAAAAGATAGTGTATGACACAGTTTAAGAAAAGAAGAGACATGGCGAGGCTAGGCAAGGAAGAAATGGGGAATGTGTACAGAGCAGTGCTCAAAGAGAAGATCAGGAATATGGGCAAAGAGGAAGACTTAGATAAAAGATTTGAAGGGATAGCCATGGTGATAGAATGGGCAGTTGAGCAGATGATTCTCAAAGAAGGGAAGATAAATAAGAAGTGGATCAAGCAGTAGACACTTAAGCTGGTCCAAGAGAACAGAGTGTTGAAGATCAGAAGTGATTTTTCTGAGAAGGTGGAACATTAATATAGAGTGAAATGCAACAAGGTAAGGATAATGGCCAGAATGGGTAAGACAAAATGGTTAAGGAGCAGTGTGAAAACATAGAGAGGTATTATGGTGAGTGTTAGACCACAGAGATGTATAAAATGATCAATAATATTAATAGGAAGGGGCAACTGAAGCAGATGGTTATCAAAGACAAAAACAAGGTGCTCATGAACAAGGTGAAGGTTTTGTAGCAATGGATGAGATATTGCACTGATCTGTACAATCTGTACAAAGTACAGTTGTACCCAAGTGTCTCAGAGAGATTGATTGAAGAACTGAAAGGGCTATCTTCACCAAGCATCGAGAGCAAGACTGATATTTTGAAGGAGGAAGATGAAAGAACAGTGAAATGACTAAAGAAGACCAAGAGCCTTGGAATTCATAAGATCATGGGAGAGATGATCAGATACAGTGGAGAAAGTATGATTCAGGAAATACACCATCTATGTAACATAGTGTGGAAAGAAGGGAAGGCACCTGAGTTATGGACAATATCCATCCTAGTGACAATATACAAGAAAGGAAGTGCACTGGAGTGCAAGAATTACAGAACGATTACCCTAATGAGTCATCTATGCAAGGTGCTGATGATGATACTGATGGAGAGAATGAGATCACAGATAGAAGAACATCTAGCAGATGAGCAAGTGAGATTCCGGAAAGATAGAAGTACCATACAGCAATATTGGTACTAAGATTAATAGTGGAGAAAGCTCAATGAAAGAACAATAACATCTACACTTGCTTTGTCCTTTTTCAGAAGGCACTTAACAGTGGCTGATTCTACACTCACCTTCGCCTGTTGCAGGGGGCATGGTAATGAGGGAATTTGAAGCAAGCTAATGAAGTGCTAACATGCATATTCAGCATCTCATTAGCATAATGGGGGCCACTTCAATTTCAAAGTGCAGACTTTGAATTGCAGATTGACAGTGTAGAGGAGGGCAGCTTTGAAATAAGCACCCCACTTCAACATTCCCTTACTCCCACCTGGTTTGTTGAAATGGGGCACTTATTTGGAAGCTGCCCACATCTACACTGTCAATCTGCAATTTGAAGTCTGCATTTTGACATTTGCGCAGCCACCATTTTGCTAATGAGGCAATGAGTATGCACATTAGCAACTCATTAGCCTGCTTCAAATTGCCTCATTATCATGCCCCCTCTGACGAGAGGAGACGAGTGCAGAAACAGCCAGTATAGATCAGAAAGTGACTTGCGCAGCATTGGAGTCATATGGAATGGATAGCAGATTGATACCGTTGTTGAAGGATATCAATGACAATGCAGGGGCAGCAGTGAGAATGTGTGGAGACTTGGAAAATTGGTTTAGAACAAGCAGAGGTATGAGACAAGGAGATATGATATCACTCAGTACCTTCATCACACACCTAGAGAGAGTGATGGACAAGATCAAGGAAGTGGTAGAAGGGAGATCGGTGAATGAGATGAAAATTAACAGATTAAGGTACATGGATGATATATACTTATCATCGAGGAAGATGGAGAGAAGCTAGCAAGAATGGTGCAGGTGCTAAATGAGGAAGGGAAGTGGTATGGACTGATTATGGACATTGATAAAAATATTCATAAAACAAAAACAATGTTATTTGGAGATAAAGAAATAGGAAGAAAGAGCAGTGTAGAGGGGATTAAACTAGAGAACAGAGAAGTTCACATATATGGGAAGCAATGTAACATGATCTAGACTGTAAGAAGAAAATATTGAATAGAATAGTGAAAGCAAGACTGAGTTTGAAGGTGATCGATAAGGTCTAGAAAAGCAAAGTGATTAGTTTAGGAACAAAGCTGAGTATCTTGAAAACGTGTATTCAGCAATATGGTGTATAGATGTGAGATGGGGTGGTAATGTAAGATTTAGGAGAAGGGTATTGGCATTCAAGAGAAAGATTCTGAGAATAGGATGGATGCAGAAGGTCACCTATGAGGAATCATATAGGAAAATACAGCTGATAGAGAACCTACTGCAGAAGGTTATACAACAGAAGTCACAGCTCTTCAGGCATAACTGCACAGTGATCGGTGAGTGAAAAGTTAACACCCTGGTATTTGACATAATGGATGATTTGACTCTGAGAGGCAGACCCCACAGAGAATGGGTAGATGATATTGTAGATTGGTGCAGAGCAACAAAAAGAAAGACACACCACACTGGACAAAAACTGATGGAAGAAAATAGTGAGAGAGGCATTGGACACCAGTGGGCGCTGAGCCCATGGTTGTTTTTGATTATGATGACGATGATGAAATGGGTGCACTAGAAAATTTTGTCAGTAAAACTGGTGGAATGCCCACAAACAAATTGGGGCAACCTTCTGCCTCACCCAGATGAAAAAGAGCACGTTTTACTGAGTTAGTGGATACTTTGGGGGGCCTTCTCTCATCAGACAGGGCACCCAGGATAATGGGCAGCCCTGTCTCCTGTACTTCTGGCTGCCTGTTTGTCAAGAGAGCAGCCAGGCAGTCCAGCTCCTCCCTTGACAGAGTGGAGAACTCTTCCAATTGTGTTTTGTGTATTGTCAGTACTCTATTGACAGAGGTTTGGTTGAGAAATCTCTTCTGACGTTGATTTCTGTTGACAGATGGCTGTAGTGTAACCGTAGCCAATGTGTAAAACTCACCATCTACAGAGGCAAACAATTCAGCATTAATACAAAGGCTATTATTAATGCTCATGCAATAAAAAAGTACAAGTTTCTATCTGACATCCGCATTTCATTGGCCTTTGCATAATAGCTAGACATTTCTCTGAAGAGCTGCAAACACTTGAAAACTCATTTGTGATTGCATATCAGAATATTCGTCCTCCCCTTAAGAGTACCTACACGTCTGATTGCTGAATGTGTGAAATATTTCCCAAGATGATAAGAGGATTTGTACACTAAACTTTGAGGAAGCATGCCAGGTATATAATTGCTCTCCAAATAAAATAAGTACAAGTTGAGAAACTTACTTCAAAAAAATGAAGCCTTTTGCCTGTTTCAGTGTTCTCATCTGAACGAAATTTTTGAGAAAAATTTCCAGCATATGAATAACAAATGAAAAGATGACATTAGAGAAAAGTTGCTAAGTTAGGCCAAGTTTCATAGCATATGTCTATAGTTCATAATATGTCTTTGTGTGTATATTGTATTAATCATTCTATTCTTTGTGTGCCTTAGAAGGAGGAAAATAACATAGGTAAAATTACCAAGAGGTTTTTCTTTCCTTTACATCCATTCATTACAATGGTTTAGAGTATTATTTCTCAACCTTTTTGATACCAAGGACCATATTTGCTGCTTTTCTAAACTTGGCTAAATGCACATACAGTCTGGAAGCACTATGGCTTATTTCGAAATAGGTGCTATTCCCTGTCTTAAAAGCAGCTATTTCAAAACAGTGATTTTGAAATAGACAGTATTCCTTGTAGAATGAGGTTTACCAATTTTGAAATAAGCCAACTGCTATTTAGAAATTATTTTGAAATAGTGGTTATATTGTGTAAACATTACAGCTGCGTCTACACTAGCAAGTACATTCGAAATACAGATCGGAAGACTGAGCTCTTTCGAAAGAACCCACGGAACATCCACGTGTACACTGCGCTCTTCTGAAAGTAACTTCGAAAGAACTCCCAGGTTCTTTTGAAGTTGGTCCTCCGCTCCCGGGATGGGAAGAGTGCCCCCCTTCGAAATATAATTTTGAAACAGAGCAAGTTTCAAACGCTCTGCGGCCTGCTCTTTTGAAGAGGGAGTCCTCCATGGCAGCGATCAGCTGTCAGGCAGCAACGCTGCTTACAGCACAGACGGAAATCTATGGCCCCAGCTTCTGGCTGCGCTTAAGGATGCAGGTTCCCAGAAACCCTCAGGCAGGAAGCTGAGAGCATGCAGGCAGCAGTGAGGCCACGCTGCTTTCCAGCTCATCAGCCACCGTGACAACCAGCCAGTCCCTCACACCACCTGGACCCATGGCCAGCCACCCGGACCCCCGCCCACTGCAGGGGTCTTCCAAAGACAGTGGAGAGTCGTCCCAGGAGGCGGACCAGGCCCCAAAGCGTCGAGCCCGCTCCTGGACAGAGGCCAAGATCCAGGACTTCCTCTCCCTATGGGAGGATGAGGAGGTCCTCCAACAAACGGAGATCCGTCACTACAATGCGGTGGCCTTTGAGCGGCTGGCAAAAGGGCTGCTTGGTCGCGGCCACGCTACCCACACACCAGACCAGGTCCAGTCGCAGGTGAAAGAACTGCAGCAGGGATATTGCAGGGCCCAGGATGTAACCAGGCAGTTGGGGGCAGCCCCCACCAGCTGCCCCTACTACAAGGAGCTCCACTTCCTGTCCTCCACTATGAGGACCCCCCACCATCCTCCTCGACATGTCCGTGGCTGACACTGAGCTGGAGATGGTGACAGAGGACGAAGGGCACTCAGGACCATCAGCCAGCTCCAGGCAACCGTGGACAGCATGGCAACTTGACCTCACCAGCAATGACGAGGGTTCAAGTGAGGGAGCCCTCGTCATTGATATCCCGTCTGGGCTGTCCAGCCAGGCCCCATCCGTCTGTGCCTCGCCTGCCTTCCTGGAGGGACCCATAGGTAGGTGGTGTGCACACCAGCCTCCCTAGTGCCTGGGGAGGGAGTGTCAGGTCCCACCCAGGGTGGCCACAGGCATCCCACCCAGCCACCAGCCCAGATGCATGTGGACCCTGGATGGCTATGTTCCCCAGGCTCAGGGGGATGGTGTGCGGCACTCAGCACCACATAGATGGGACAGCACCAAGGGCTGGCCAGACTTGGAGGACCAGGGGACAGTGGGGGAGCATCCTCGGTACCCCTGCGGGGCACCCAGGGACATGGACCCTGGGAGAGGGGGTGGGCAGGACACAGGGACCTGTACTTGGGACTAATGGCTCATTCCCCGTCCCCTTCTGTCTCCACAGCTTCTACAGCCAGCGGCCAGAGCAGCCCCACCATGGACGGTGAGGGGGAGCGGCCTGGATCCCGAGCAACGACCGTGAGGGGCCCCCACAGGGCCATCCACCGGCGCCACCAGGGTGGCAACAAGAAGGCAGGGGATGCTGCCCATATCGCAGCTCTGTGGGACCTTACTGGCGTGCTGGGGGAGTGGCTTGCCATGGAGCAGCAGGCCTGGGACTGGGTCGCGGTGAACATAGATGCCCTGACCTGGGCCATAGTGGGTCACCTAGACCCAGCTGCCGTCCCATCACAAGCCACTCCCGCACTCACCTCCCCTGCCCCCACTCCACCATCCCTGATTCCCCCCCCCCATTACCCAGCCACCCCCCACCTCCCCGGTCCCCCAGTCAGCCTTCCCACCCCCGACCTCGACCACCTCCCCTGTCCCCCAGTCAGCCTCCCCACCCCTGACCTTGACCACCTCCCCGCCCCCCGGTCACCTCCCCACCCCACCCCCTGCTGTGAACCGACCTCTCTGCCCTTGTCCCACCCCACCTGCCCCCGGCTGCCCTGATGCAGCTAACCCATATATTGATGGCCAGGGCTGGCAAGGGTGAGGCCATCCCCCCCGCCCCCTCTCCCCCCATGCCGACCCCAGGGAGCCTGCAGGGGCCCCACCCCAGCAGCACCCCTACCTCCCCATGCCACCCACCCCAGCCCAGCCACGATGGACCACCCGGACCTGGGGAGGGAATGGGTGGACATGGGCGATGGGGATCCCATCTCTCGACCTCTGTAAATGATTAGGGCCTTCCGCTCTTATCTTCGGCCCTCCCAGGGCCTGGAGGGTGACCACCTGGGGCTGCAGTGCACTGTATATAGTTCCCCCCCGAGCGCCCCTTTTTGTGATAACCCCTGTATATAGTTCCCCCCAGCCCCCTTTTCTGTGATACCCCTCCCTGTACATAGGCAAAGCAGTAATAGCGGTTAAATAAAGTGTTTATTTCGTGGTTCCATCTGGGTCCCCTGTGCATGTGTGGGGGTGGTGAGGTGTGTGTGCATGGGGTTGGGGGTGGGGTGTGCGTGTGCGGGCTGGGGTGGTTACTGCAGTCTCAGCTCAAAGGCCTGGTGCAGGACCTCCTGTACCTGCACCCTGTCCCGCTGGGCCTGGTGGCATGAGGCGGCAGGGGGCTGCTCATACCTCCGCCCTGCCTGAACAGCCCACCCATGCATGAATGGCTCATGCTTTGCCTCCATGAGCTTGTGCAGGGCACAGCAGGCCCCAACACGGAGCAGCTGCCACAAGAGGACCCTGTCCATGGCCCGGATGAGCTGCAGGGAGCAGAAGGAGGATGCAGTCATGAGTATGGGGCAAGGTGTAGTGTGCCAGATTATCCCTGTCCCCTGCAGGGCAGGCCTCCCTGGGGTCCCTGTCCCTGTCCCATCCCCGCTGAGGGCTGCCCTGTGGTCCTCGATGGTGCCCCATGCCGGAGTGCCCCCCCCATTCCCTGACCCTGCATGCACGAGTCTTACCTCATTGAGGATGGCCCCAGCGGTGGCCCAGCCCACCCTGAACTGGTGGCCGATGGATCGGTGACTGTCCGGGGTGGCCAGTTTCCAGAGAGCGATGGCCACCTTTTTCTAGAGCAGGAGCGCTGGTCTCATGTGGGTGTCCTGGTGTTGGAGGGCTGGGGCAAGCCAGTGGCATAGCTCTAGGAATGTCCTCTTGGTCATCCAGAAGTTTTGTAGCCACCAGTCTTCACCCCAGTCCTCCAGCACCAGCCAGTCCCACCAGTCACTGCTTGTGGGGAAGCTCCACAGGCAGTGGATGCCCTGGGGGACCAGTTGGGGATGTTGTGCCTCAAGGATCACTTCCAGGAGGCTGGCTAGTAGCCTGTCTGCCCATAGCCGCTGTTGTGCTGTGGCCAGGACCGCAGCCAGTGTGCTGGCCACAGCCTCGATGGGGATGGGACTCTGCTTGGGTGCCTCCTCTGATCTCCTTGGTGTGTGAACCTGGGGATAGGTGGCTGGCCATTGACGTGTGCAGGCCAAGGTATGGGATGGGGGGGCCCTTTAAGGGGACGGCCGGCCGTGGTCCCAGAAGGGCTCATCTGCCATGCGACCCTGACCGTGAGACTTCCTGCGCCTGTAGTTTTGAAAGAGGGCCCTGCATAGTGTGGATGCTCATTTTCGAAATTGAACTCCGGGACTTTCGAAAGCATGGATCACATCTTCAGTCTCTGTTTGCCTGTGTGGATGCTCCCTTTTGAGAGGACGGGTTTCGATGTTCTGTTTCAAAAGCCGTCCTTTCGAAAGGGGGCTGTAGTGTAGACACAGTCTAGGATAGTTATTTCGAAATAACAGTTGTTATTTTGAAATAACTTTGCTGTTTAGAACTCCCCAGTGTATCCACTTACCAAGTTTGAGAAGCTCAGTGCTTATACCTTGAGCTGGATTATTCTGCCCATTTACAATTGGTTTTGGTTAATAGTAATCCTGTTTCTAATTGGAATATTTGTGTGAAAATAGCTTTTTAAAGGATTTTCTGTTTCTACTATATATTTTAGAGATTTTGTCTGTCTGTCTGTTTGATCAAGAACCTCTTGTAAACAGTAAGAACTAGTAACAGAGAGGTAGCCATGTTAGTCTGAAGAAGTGGATCTGTCCCACAAAAGCTCATCGCCAAATTAATCAATTTGTTAGTCTTTAAAGTAAGAACTAGAACTACCACATTTGGCGTACCCCTCCTCTTCTAAATGCAGGCATCCTAGCAGCCATTGACAGATACAGAAAAATCAAATAAAAAAAAATAAATAATCCAAAAACCGCTGATTTGTGTTTTAATTATATAAAAAACTAACGGATTTACCTTGTGTTGCTCGGGTACTTAACTTAAGTAAAGTTTCTTTAAAAATAAATAAAAGGAAAATTTGCATGCTTCATTTAAATGAATGTGCTTTTTTTCCCCCAAAGGCACAGTGTTAGCTTTATGAAGTTCATGTTTATTTCAAATTTCTTAAAAAAGGGGGTTGTTAAAATTTGCTTGAACAATGGCTGCTTAGATGCCTGCTCCCAGGGGGCTGCCAAAAAGCTGTCACAAACATCACTGTACTGAGAATTTCTTAAAAGAAAACAACCTCCAGATGAAAAATCTCCCTCGCCTACCAATGGCACAGAGAGCACTGGACCATGAGGCACTCCAAACAGCCAGTGCTGAGATGTCCCAAGGAGCTAAATATATTTAATGGTCGTGCAGCAACATTTGGGGCTTTCAGACCTGATAATGGCCTCAGTGCCTAAATTTCCTCTACTTGGTACCTACAGTGTGCATTCTAGAGCAGGACCCAGCCTAGTATTAACTCCCTGGAGACCAGCCCCTTTTATATATCCAGTCCTGGGGAAGAAGAGATTGGTGTGGTAATATACACTCCTCATTGTGCCTAAGTGTAGGCCTTCTCACTGCCAAACACCTGCAGATACATCAGCTGATGTGGTCAAAAATGGACACGGTCCCCGCATACCATTCCCCGCCCAACTGGCCATACTGGGATCTGTGGGCAGTGTATTGGGCCCAGAACTACGCTCTCTTAGCTCACCTAAGCCCAGAACAGCCCAGTCCCCTCCATCAATTGTCTCAGCACTCTCAGAAACACAAGAGGAAGAGCCTGAGGGTCTTGAGCACACAGCTGACCATGAAACTTTGCTGCCTAATTATATTTCATCCTTGTCACCAGATGAAGCTGTACTGCAACCACCCCCCATTATGCTGTGTGTTTTCAGATCCTCTCAGGACAGTTTCACAAGGGTAGCTGAATCCCCAGATGTTCTGTTAGCACAGCTACCAGAGGCTCAAGATAGGTTCCTGGGCATACTCCAGGCATTCCCAGTGGCAAAGATGGCCTTGCCAAATAATGATGGTATCATAAAGCCCACAAAAGTAATCTGGCAGATATGAACAGTTCAGACAAAAATACTGTGTGCCAGCTAATGGGGGGTTGAGTTTTTATTCTCACACCCTGCACCAAGCTTTTAGAGATGGACATGGTCACCTAAGGTGGAGAACAGTAACAATCCAGAATAGCTCCATATGATAAAACTGGAAGAGGCCAGATCACTTTGGACAGAATGCCTATTCCTCTGTGATGCTCCAGTTCTGCATAAACAGCTTTTATTTCTTTCCTTGCAAAATAAAAACCAAAATTTGCTTTCTAAAATGTCAGAATTTATTAATAACTAAAAAGAACAACATAAGGCAAACATTTCTGAGAAGTGTCTCGTAATGAAGATGGTCCTGCAGACCTCTCTTGACCTTGCAGAAATGGCAGCAATATCCATGGTCATGTACCATCCTTCCTGGCTCCATTTTTGCAGGCTACTGAGAGAGGTACAGACAGGTGTTGAGGACTTACCATAGGAGGGTCAAAAATTAGTTGCAGACAAATCCAATGTGTCTACACATGCCTAAAAGACTCACGGGTGACCTTAAAAACCCGGACAGCTATGAACCTGTAAACTGAAAAAACAAAACAAAACAAAAACAAATAAACAAACAAGAAAAAAAACAAGACAGAGATTCTGATCTACACCATACTCTCAGCCAAAATGACACGACTACTGACAGCATAAACAATGACAGAACAGGTGTTGGCTGAACCAAGATCGGACTTTGATCTGAGAAGTCCATCTCTAGATAGTTATTTTGAAGGTCCCCTGCCCCAGATCTGTTTGCAACAGCTCAGAACACAGAGTACCCACAATATTGTTCCAGGGTGGGATTTGGAAGCCACTTCATAAGCAACATTCTCCTCATAAAATGGGAGGTGCCACTGATAAACAGATGTTAGCACAGTCATCCCTCCCCGCCCCCTCCTTACTGAGGATGCTGCAGTGTACTCTAGGACTTTAAAAATTGGGACTGTACTACCAGATCCATCAGATCATATTTGGCTGCCATTACATGCTTCCGTAACAAAGTGAATGGGGTCAATATATTTGCTCACTCTACCATTAAATATTTTCCTTAAAGGCATCAAAATACTTATCTCACAGTAAGAAATCCCATGTGGGACCTAAGCCTTGGACTCATGGAAATGTCATTAGAACCTCTGCAATCTACTTTCCTTATTGCCATCATATCTGCCAGATGAGTGGAAGAACAAGGTGCCCTATGGGGCAAACCTAGCTTATACAACATTCTTTAAAGATAAAGTAACCCTATAACTTCATCCCAAGTTACTACACAAAGCTTATGTTTACACTAGAGAGTTTTGTAGACAAAACTGGCATTTTGTCAACAAAACTCTCAGACCATCTGTACATAAAATGTGTTTTGTCAACAAAAAAGCTGTGTAGAAGCTCCGGAGGGCCCTTTTGTCAACAGAGCAGAACAAAAGATTGATCCACTTTTATGTGTAGATATGATCTGCCAACAGAAGTTTTGTCAGAACATCTCTTCCTACAGTAATTTCTGTAGACAGATGCTTCTAGTGTAGATGTAGCCAAAGAGACCTCCCTCTTTCATTTGAACCAACCCATTTTCTTATCTGTGACTTATCCACAACTCTAGTTGATAGAAGAGAGGTCTCATTCCACAAATTGGATATTGGCAGAGCATGAGCTTTCTACATTGATAGAACAAATACATTCAGAAAATCAGAGAGATTATTTGTTTCCCTGACAGAACACTTGTTGGGTCAAATTATCTCTAAAGAGAGACTATGCAAAGGATATTTGGGATGTATCCATTTGTGCTTCCAAAACAGTGATCCACCTCCTCCCACAGGAATTTGCACACAACTTCTACTCCTTGGAACTCAGAAGGATTTTGCCATTGATTTGAAACAGGATGGGGTCTGAGTGTTAGTGAATCAAAATATCTGACACAAATAAAACACTGAGACATTTTTCACCTTGATATGTGAAATATAGATTTGAATTAAGATGTCAGGTCGAACCATCTCTAAATTAAATTATGTAGGCATGCAGTTAAACATACAAACTTTCCTTTCAGTTCCTGTTATTCTTATGTTATTTGAACTTTCCTGCTTTGATGATGCATCCACCTCAAGCTCTAACTCTGTTGTTCCCTTTGAGACTCTCGTGTGTGTGTGTGTGAGAGAGAGAGAGAGTTACTGAGGGAGATTTATTGAGTAAGATTGGATAACAGCAGTATCTCTGCATTAGGTTGGGTCCTCCAAGTAATGATTTCATTTTGAATACTGGGTATTCACTTTAATATACGTCTGCTGAGAGCCTCTCAATGTTGTGTTGAAGTGGGTGCAAGCATATTTTAAAGTTCTAGTTCTCATTTTTAAACTGTCCCTAATGTTATGAATGTAATCCTTATTTCTGCTGGTGAATCACCTCCACTTTGCATTATATTCCACTTCATGTAACATCTTCTGCCTACTTAGCTCCTTAATGCATTTCACAAAGTTGAGAATAGCCTCACAACACATCCTTTAGGTTGCAAAGCATTCTCCCTATTTTATACATGGGAAAAACAAGCATAGAGAAATTAATTCATACCCAAGGTTGCACAAGAATTTAGAGACAAAGCTGAGAACGTAACCCCGGAGTCCCAACTTCCAATGTAGTGCTGTAAGTACTGGGCCTTAATAAATGCTATTAAAGGAGTGCCCAGAAGCTTCACCTGGAATCTGGGCCTCAAAATGCTAGGTGCTGTGCAAATACTCAGTAAGAGACCATTCCTGCACTGAAGTGCTTACATTCTAAATAGATGAAACAAGCAAATCTTGGAAGGGGAAACAGAAGCTCAGAAAAGTGAAGGGACTTGCCCGGGATCACAAGCAGGTCTATGATAGAGCAACAAATAGAGCCTTTTTTCTTGCTCAGCACCTTTTCCAGTGGACCTCCAGTTCCTCACTGGACCATGCTGTTTGCTACATATCCAGATAATCTTTCTGTGTTCCAAAATGTTAGTAAAAGCAGTCCCTTTCCTGGGGACAACAGACTGTGTTGCATGCCTTAAAATAGAGCTTCAGTATGAGCTAGGGTGTATTTAAAGAGTCCTGCACATTAACAATAGAGTAGGTCTTTGTTTGCTGTTTCTGAAAGGTGTGTGCATATAAGAGAGAGAAGAATGTGGAGATTGTCCCTCTTTTATATTACTATTTTATTCTCATCCATAATCTACAATGTGTGCTGAAATTTAGTATGTCGATTTGGGAAAGTGCGTGCATGAGTTCTGATACTGTCATTTGTTTCTGTTGTGTATTCAAAGATGCATATGGTGTCCACAAAAAGAATAAACCAGAAAGCCAAATAGTGGGAAAAATCAGGGATGATCAATACCTTTAGCATTAAAGTTGGACATAGCATTATAGTGTAATAAAGTGGTATGATTTCTAGATAAAAGTTGCCTTCCTGAAGCGAAGATTTTCAGACTCTTGAGACCATGATAACTGAGATGAGTCACAAATCAGATTTACCTTCCAATGGTGGAAACAGGCTAATTATTCCTCATGCTCATAAGAGATCCTTCCATGAGATGGAAGTACACAGTTGTGAGGCACAGGCAAGCTGTCGTAATGGGTATTTCCACCTTAGAAATATCAGAAGTTTGGATTTGTGCTCAAATCTGAAAATCATTTGGTGATGTGCCTCACAGGTGCAAAGTAGGTAGATATTATTAAATAATTAAATAAAAATTTCCAAAGCTCCACAGATTGCTGGGAGCAATTCTGTCTCCATGGTACATATGGCACCATGATGATACTTATGCCAATAACTTTATGAGGAGAGATGCTGGAGATTACAGCCAGAGGAGTAGGGAAAACATGTCAAGTTCAGAGGCATTATGATGGCTTTCTCTCAAATTATTCAAATTCAACACAGTGGAGCCAGTCAGACATGGGGAAATTATAGTATGAATAAACCAATTAGATGATGTAAAGAAAGGACTAAAACTTTTTTTTTCATCAGTAAAACACTTTTTGCTAAACAGGAGCCAGTGTAGGTGTGATTGGATACACATCCAAAAAAGCATCAGACTGTTACCACTGAAAAATGACAAGGTAAGGGGTGATTATTTAAGATCATTTAGGAAAATTCCCAAACCAAAAGATATTAAGAAACACTCAGGTCAGATGAAGATAATCTTCTAAGGATGTTAGTAGTATAAAGGTAAATTTATATCTATTAATGAAGAATAGCACTGAAATTATACCTTTACTGGAATGTTGAGTCTTGCTTCAGGTCAATAATGCTAGCTTATGTTTTCCAACTGTTACATTTTCAAGTAAATACCTTTGTGTTCTTCTCCAATTCTGCTTCACAGACTTCAGCAGAGCTCCCTGTAAAGATCCCAGAACTAATTTATTATCCTCTTTCAAATATCTCCTTAAATTTTTCCTTAGCTATGATGCATCCAAAAACCTGACTGTGGTTGAGTTATGGGTGTATTGGTCATTACAGGTTGCACGTCCCTGAACCCGCACTCTCAGGACCTGAGTGGTTCCAAACAAGGAATTTTGCTGAACGAGGAGAAGTTAATTACCTGGAACCCCTGCTCCCTGGCTGCCACTGCTGGTTCTCTGTGTGTGGCTCTCCAGCCTCTCTCTGTGGCTTGCCACCTCCACTAGTTCCTCAGCACTCTGGCTCCATGTGGCTGCCAGAGGATTTGGTGCTCCAGCCCTGCCCTGACCAGCCACAGCACAGAAGGGCACACTGGCCTTGGCCCCACAATCTGCTGGGATGCTGGCTTGGCTCTCTGGTCCAGTAGTATCCTTGACCCTGCTGGACAAGGGCTCTTGCTAGACGAGAGAGTTTCAGTTTCAAGAGGTGCAGCCTGTGTTGCCAAATTGTTTCCTTGTACTCAGCCACCTGTCTGTCCGTATATATCCACTGCTTCTTGTCTTATACAAAAAATTGTTGTGTGGCTGTCCGGATCTTGCAATTTGGAGGTCTTGATCCATGACTAGCTCTTGTATGAATTATGATAATTTAAATAATAAAATAATTTATATGTCACTGGATGCATTTATGGTTCTAGTCTTTGAGCTCCATAGTTAGACTATAGGATTTAACTTCTTGTTGAACCTGATAAAATTGCAAGCATGCATGCCAAAGAGCAATTATGCTTTCCTTTGATGAGTCTTTTTAATTCCCTAGAACGCTGGGGAAGTCTGGGTTCTGGTAAAGGACAGTGCATAGATGTAATCTCTAGAGAAATGGTAGCTCACTCAGAATAACTAATTGTTTGCTAAGGAAACCAGATGACTTCCTGGAGTCTGGATTGAGGAACAGTAAGGAACAGTTGCTATATTTTAGGTATTAGTAGTGGGAATGTGTAGCTCAAATAACAGAAAGCAGGACCACAGTAATACATTTTGAACAAGCTGACAAAATAAATGGTTAGTTATTGACCCAGGAACAAAAAAAAATGCAACTTCTCATCCTCTTGTTAAATAGATTATTATAGAAACTAATATGCTTCATGCTAGCAGCAGCATTTTGTTAGATTCAGCACTGTGTTCCACATCCCGCAATAATAATGCAAGTCCATTTCTTAACAATATATTGAAGACCAAACGTGCTCATTTAGCAAGCACAGCAGAATAATTTGGAGCTGAAGAAAAATTGCAGACAAATCATTATTTTCTTCAGAACCTGGGATTGCTATATGGAGTGTGTAAAATGCTACCCTGGGGGAGACTTGCACTAGAGCAAGAGGTCAGCTGGTGGGATTTAAAAAGCTTATTTGTGGAATTAGGGCTGCCTTATGAAAAATATTTCAGTGAGGAATCAATGCCTTTCCTGGATTATGTGAGAATTTTCTGGTCTGCTTTGAATAATGGTGCCAAATATGAGTGGAATATTTCGGATTTCATTTTGAGGAAACAGTTTTATCAGGATCTGAGAGCCTTTATGCTTGTTTTTTATTGTTAAATATCATGATTGTTGGATTTCTTGTTGTTTGTTTTAAATTGCTGTAGAAACACTTATATAACATATACATGACAAAATGGCTTTGTTACTGGGAAAATCTTTGTATTACTTTTTGCATCATTTAAAACTTCCAGGGCTTGACTCTTCCTTATGTTGAGGTAAATTCAAAGCTCCTCTACTGAGCTCAGTGCACTTACAGTGGGGTGAAACACACATATGTGAGAGGAAAAAGAGACTTTATAGCTTTTATTTGCTCTTAGTTTTAACACTGCTTTTTCTGTGTGTGATTAAAAGTGTTACCATATGGACAAATATTTGAATTTTGTCTGCACACACCTTATTATAACCTGGTAAATTCAAATACATGGTATATTTAAAATTGGCACATTAACAGCTGAGAATTAAGCAGAACTGCAGTTTTCTGAGTCAACGATCATCTTTAATTTTAATCCTTTAGTACCTAAGCTATTGCATTAGTGTCATTCAGACATATGGGTGATCTGTATTTCAATTATATTTTCAAGGGCTGTAGTTGGGAACTGTGCAAAGCTTCATACAAACAGAATGGAAAGACTGTCTAGGAAGGACTACTGTATAAAAAGATCTAGGGGTCATAGGGGACCACAAGCTAAATATGAGTCAACAGTGTGATGCTCTTACAAAAACAAAAAAACAACAACAACAAAAAAACATGATTCTGGGTTACATCAACAGGAGTGTTGTGAGCAAGACTGAGAAGTCATTCTTCTACTATGCTCTGATTAGGCCTCAAATGGAATATTGTGTCCAGTTTTGGGCACCACATTTCAAGAGGGAAGTGGAGAAATTGGAGAAAGTCCAGAATGATTAAAGGTCTAGAGAACATGAATTATGAGGAAAGACTGAAGGAATTGGGCTTGTTTAGTTCTGAAAAGAGAAGACTGAGACAGGGACATGATAGCAGTTTATAAGTACTTAAAAGAGGCTACTTCTACACGTGCACGCTACATCGAAATAGCTAATTTCCATGTAGTGACATCGAAATAGGCTATTTCGATGAATAGCGTCTACACGTCCTCCAGGGCCGGCAACGTCGATGTTCAACTTCGACGTTGCGCAGCCCAACATCGAAATAGGCGCAGCGAGGGAACGTCTACACGCCAAAGTAGCACACATCGAAATAGGGATGCCAGGCACAGCTGCACAGAGGGTCACAGGGCGGACTAGCGCTTCCGGGGCAACAGCTAGCCGCTCCCTTAAATGGCCCCTCCCAGACACACTCAGCCTGCACAGCACGCGGTCTGAGGAGCCATAGGCACACGGACCCCGGGCGCCGCAGTCATGGACCCCCAGCAGCAGCAGCAGCAGCAGCAGCAGCAGCAGCAGCAGCCAGAGGTCCACCCAGCCCTCCCGGCAGGAGCAGGGCTTGCCCTGCTCCATGCCATGCGGGAGGCAGCTGAGCACCTCCTTTCTACACTGGAGGAGGAGCTGCCCCCAGGGCAGCAGGGCTCAACGCCTAACCCTGCAGCAGGCCCCCCCCCGCCGCCTCACACGCCGGCAGCTGTGGAGCTACCCCACCAGCACTGACTGGTGGGAGCGGCTGGTGCCTGGGGAGTGGGACGACGACCGCTGGCTCAGGAACTTCAGGATGAGCCGGCAGACATTTATGGAGCTGTGCCAGTGGCTCACCCCCGCACTCAGGCACCAGGACACGGCCATGCGGCATGCCCTCACAGTGCGGAAACGGGTCGGCATCGCTGTCTGGAAGCTGGCCACTCCCGACAGCTACCGATCCGTGGGGCAGCAGTTTGGTGTCGGCAAGGCCACCGTCAGGGCTGTCGTCATGGAGGTAAGAGAACCCATGGGGGGAGGGCAGGGCAGGGGAGGGGGGCCCGGGCAGAGGAGGGCAGGGGAGGGGAGGGGAGGCCAGGGCGGGGGAGGGCAGAGGAGGGCAGGGCAGGGGAGGGGCCCCGGGCAGAGGAGGGCAGGGCAGGGCAGGGCCACGCACACCCTGCTCACCCCTCATTGGTGCTGTCCCATGTGCTTTCTCTGCAGGTTGTGCATGCCATCAACGCCATGCTCCTGCAGAGGCTCGTGAGGCTGGGGGACCCAGATGCCACCATCGCAGCCTTTGCCACCCTGGGCTTCCCCAACTGCTTCGGGGCTCTGGATGGGACTCACATCCCCATCCGCGCCCTGCATCACAGTGGAGGACGATACCTGAATCACAAGGGCTACCATTCTGTCGTCCTCCAGGCCTTGGTGGACAGCCGGGGACGTTTCCAGGACATTTATGTGGGCTGGCCTGGCAGCACCCACGACGCCCGGGTTTTCCAGAACTCGGGCCTGTGCCGCCGGCTGGAGGCGGGGACCTACATCCCCCAGCGGGAGATCCCTCTGGGGGACACCACCATGCCCTTCTGCGTCATCGCAGATGCGGCATACCCCCTCCGGCCATCTCTCCGCTAGCCAGGAGCACTTCAACGAGCGCCTGAACCACACGCGCCAGGTGGTGGAGCGTTCATTTGGCCGCCTGAAGGGACGCTGGAGATGTCTCCTGACCCGCCTGGATGCGGGCCCCCACAACATCCCCCAGATTGTGGGTGCCTGCTGCGTCCTGCACAATTTTGTGGAGAGCAAGGAGGACACCTTTTTCCAGGGCTGGGCTGCGGAGGCCGGCAGGGCAGACGTCCAGCCACCTGCTGCCCCCCAGTCGGCAGGTGGACCCCGAAGGGACCCGGGTCCGGGAGGCCCTGCGGGCCCACTTCAGTGATGAGGCCGCAGGGTGAACTCTGCCCAGGCCTCCCACTGCCCGCCCCTTCCTCCACCACACTCCTGCCCCAACGCCCACACCATGGAGCACCCCACCGCGCCCCCCTCCCACTTTTCCTGGACAAATGACAGCATGCACTTGTGGCTGAACTCAAACTGGTTTTTCTTTGAGAACTTTTTTTTTTAACTGTAAATATATAAAACAAGAACAAACTATGTACAACATGTGGAAACAAACTAATATGTACAAAAATAAAACAATAGTAACAAACAAGTGTCCTCAATAATAAAAAGAAAACCAGGGAGGATAAAGGGGAGAACTATTTACATGGGGGGGACGGGGCAAACAGGGGGGCACCAAAGAAGAACTTTAAACTATATACAAGGGGGGGGCCACGTCCCGGGCCCCTCGCCCCTATAGCCCGGCACTGGGCGTGGCCGGCCGGGAGCCCTGCCGCGGTCGCAGCCCTGTCCGGGGCTGGCTGGGGGCGGGCCGGACCGGAAGATAGGATGCCCGGCGAGTCTCAGGTGGCTCCAGGGGTCCCTCGGCGCTCCGGCCCTCGGCGGTGGGTGGCGGGGCGACGGCGGACGGGACGGCGACGGGCGGAGCAGCTGGTGGTGGGGCTGGTGGAGCAGGCAGGGCGGGCGCTGCGGCGGCCGGCATGGCATGGGGGGCCAGGTAGTCCACCAGCCGGTTAAAAGTCTCCATGTAGGCCCCCCATGCCTCCTGGCGCCAGGCCAGTGCCCGCTCCTGCAGCTGCAGCTGCTGCTCCGCGACCTCCAGCTGCCGTCGATGGATGGCCAGCAGCTGGGGGTCTGTTGCCATCGGGTGGTGGTGGTGCGGGGTCAGACGTCTAGCCCGCCATGGGGCCGGTTGGTCCTCGGCCGAGGGGCTGGCCTGGAGCGATGGTCCCGGAGGGCTCTCCGGGACGACTGAGGCCTCGCCGGCGCTCTCTTCTGGTCCTTCTGATGGTGCAGGTGCAGGACACAGGAGAGGAGGGGGGGAAGAAGAATGGAGACAGGCGTTAGTGTGGGCCCCGAGCCGTGGCCTTTGTCGCCCCAGCCCTGTGCTGCAGGTTCCCCATCCCCGTCCCCGGGAGATGCTGCTGTGATGGATGGGGTTCAGGGGTCCCCCTGCTCTGCACCCCGTCCCCTGGTGGGAGCGACTCTCACTTCACCCCGCAGGGTCTGACAGCAGGAGCGGTTTCTTAGGCCACAGATGCCCAGTTTCTCCCAGGAGTGACAGCACCAGCTGTCGGAAGAGACAGTCCTTCCAACCCGTCGTGGGGAGAAGACCCCAAGGGGGGCTCCTCTGGGATGCAGCTTTCCCCCTCCTCAGGCTGGCTGCCTTCCAGCTCTCCCTTCCCCTAGCCTCTACCTGTGGCCCTCGCCCTCCCCCCCAATTCCAAGCCAGCTCGGCTCCTCCCTCCTCTTTGTTCAGGGCAGAGGTGTCACCTGCCAGCTGTAGCCCCAGGATCCTCCTTTGCCCCTGGGAGCTATTCGGCTCTTGGTGCTCATATGTAGCCTGAGTCTCCCTTTTGCACTCCCCCCACTCCATCACATGCTGCTGCTGTGGGGTGTCCCACCTGCTCCTCCCGGGGGCCCCTCGAGGTTCCGCTCCCCCCTGTCTCGGGGATGGGGCATGGCACTGTCGTGAGGGGTGTGGGGGGCAGGGGCTGATGCAGTGCTGTGAGGGCCATGGCCCTGCTGTCCTTGGGGCCATGGCCATGTGAGCATGTGGGGGGCCCTGGACACATATCTATTACCCCCCGCCCCTCAAGCCCAGGGGTGTACACCAGAGGGGGGTAACTACCTGTCGGTCCGCTCCCACAGTCCAGAGATCCCCGGGGGGCGGAGGCCCGGCTGCTGCTACGGGATGGCAGGAGGAGGATCTGCAGCCCGGATTCTGCAGAGGAGGAGCCCTCCTCCTCCTTCTCCTCCTCCTGCCGTGATGTCCCGGGGGTGGGCTCCAGGGGGGGCCCCCGGGGTGCGGGGCTTACCTCCGGGGCGGACTCCGTCTACAGGGCCTGCTGGGGCTCGTCAGCCGAGGTGTCAAGGGTGGCCGGAGGGGAGGAGGTGTGCCGGGGGCCCAGGATGTCCCTGAGCTCCCTGTAAAAGGGGCAAGTGACGGGGGCGGCCCCAGATCGGCCGGCCGCATCCCGGGCCCAGGAGTAACCCTGCTGCAGCTCCTTCACCTTACTCCTGACATGATCAAGAGTGCGGGCAGGGTGACCCCGGGCAGCCAGGCCGTCGGCCAGCCAAGCGAACACATCCGCATTCCGCCTTTTGCTCCCCATTACCTGGAGCACCTCCTCCTTGCTCCAGAGCCCCAGCAGGTCCCGCAGCTCGGCCTCCGTCCAGGAGGGGCCCCGCTGCCGCTTGCCAGCCTGGCTGCCCACCTGGCTGGGCTGGCTGCCCTGGCTCCCCTTGGGGGGTGTCCCCTGGGGGCGCTGGGGGGGCTGCCGGGCAGCCATCGCAGCTGGGTGGGTGGCTGAGGGACGTGCAGGCTGGCTGCGTGTGTGGGCTGCCGCCTGCACGATCCCTCAGCTTCCTTCACAGGAAGGGAGGGGGAGGGGACCTTTAAGGGGCCACTCCACGCGGCCACCATTGAGCTGAGGGGCTGGAGAGAGCGTCTCTCAACCCCTCAGCTGATGGCCGCCATGGAGGACCCGGCAATTTCGACGTAGCGGGACGCGCAACGACTACACGGTCCCTACTTCGACGTTGAACGTCGAAGTAGGGCGCTATTCCTATCCCCTCATGGGGTTAGCGACTTCGACGTCTCACCGCCTAACGTCGAAGTTAACTTCGAAATAGCGCCCGACGCGTGTAGCCGCGACGGGCGCTATTTCGAAGTTAGTGCCCCTACTTCGAAGTAGCATGCACGTGTAGACACGGCTAGAGTGTTACAAGGAGCAGGGAGAAAAATTGTTCTTCTTAGCCTCTGAGGATATCACAAGAAGCAATGGCCTTACATTGCAGCAAGGGAGGTTTAGTTTGGACATTAGGAAAAACTTACTGTCAGGGTGGTTAAACATTGGAGTAAATTGCCTAAGGAGGTTGTGGAAACTCCATCACTAGAGATATTTAAGAGCAGGTTAGATAGACATCTATCGGGGAAGCTCTAGTCGGTGCTAGGTCCTGCCGTGAGGGCGGGGGAGTGGACCCAATGACCCTCGAGGTCCCTTCCAGTTCTAGTGTTCTGTGATGGTATGATTCAGTTTTCCCAGTTTAGGATTGCTATTTATTGTGTCCTGGTGGCGTGCTTAATGCTGGGCAAAACATGAGAAATACACCTTCCAAAGATTTTAGTTTCTCCATTAGGCAATGCAAGTGAGGCCTTGAGCCTAGGCATCTCCTGGCACTCCTTTCACTATGGCTGCAACCCAGCAGGTCCCCTGAACTAGCAGAAAAGCCTGTCAGTAAAGCTTTAGCTCAGAAAGCTTCTGGCTGGGGACAGGACCAATGGCACCAATTATCTGGGATGCACTTCTGAAACCCGAAAGAGGTTCAGGAAGTTTTCTGAGTAACTAAGTGTCTCTTATTATACGTGACTGACTTTTGAGCTGATTCCTGCCCTGATTCTGCCCCTGCCCTTATGTCAGATGCCCATCTGGTCCCAGTTCCGGATTTTCGGCCTTGCTCCTCATCCCTGCTCCCCTGTCTGATCCCAGATGCTGACTCTGGCTTTGATCCTTGGGTAGACTCCTGACTCTGTTTCTTGCACACAGCTTTGACTTGCAACATAATCATTAGGAATGCAGGAGTGTAGTTCTCTGCAGGAACTACAGCCAAGAAGGCATTTGCAGTGCACAAGAAGATGTTCTCTTGGTCCTGCTAAAGCAGGAACTGTACTAGTGCATATTCTTCCCTATCATCTACTGGCACATCTTCTGCTGGAACTGTGCTTATATACAGCTGCTTCTTTTTTATAGAGCACTGCTGTACTAGTCCCTTTGTTCATACTGCAGTAAAATTGAAAGTGTCTTATCTAATGCAAGCACCATCTCTTTAACACTAGGACTGAGGTACAGCCAGGCTCACTGATTACCATTCAGCTAAGCATCATAAAATATCTTTATTAGAGGGCTTGCTTGCCTCATCAACATCAACAAAAAAATAGAATGGAGGGAACTAGATAACCACTCCCTGGAGAACCCTGTTAGGGCTGGCTCTCTACAGGAAAATATTAAAAGGTGCAGGGGAGTTGGAAATTGGATGGAAACATGAATTGAGAGAACCAGCAATTTATTTGGGAAAAGGTGTCCTGGGTCACCTCTCAGAGCCAATGACAACATCTTTTGCCACCAATATGAGATTGAATGTTGGGGAAGAATCTTGGGCTAGTGTAGACACGACCGTTAAGTTTCTGAGCGACACCATGCACTGTCTCTTTAAGACAGGGAAAGTTCTCCTGCTGTGTTGTCTCCCTGTCCCCCACAATACAGAGATAAGGTGTATATGGGGGAGGAGGGCAAGTGTGTGAGGGGCTATGTGAGAGAGTGCAGGTGTCTGGATTGCTGGAGAAATCTTAGAAACCCTGCACTGTCTCTAAAGACAGGAGCTCGACTCGTTCACTCACTGTACCTCAGACGGAAGCAGCTCTGTTGTATGTGTCCCTTTCCCTGACCCCTGTTCTGCAGAGATGGGGTCAGCTGAGAATTCAGATACAGAAGAAAGACATTCCTGTAAACTTCTTTGCCATCTGTGTGGCTGCTCTACTTTTGGAAATGTGTTTAGCACAGGAGGGGAATGAGGAAACTGCAGTGTAGGAAGATGATGTCAAAGACCAGCAAGCATACCCAGAATGCTAGAGGGCTGAGAGAACTGGGGGATAAGTTCCCACAATGCATTACTGCAACAGTTGACGCTTGCCAATTTGAGTGTGGCAGCAATGGGTCTACTTTGTGAGGAATGCATGGGAGGTGAGGATGGTCAAATTTAAACTTATTAATTCTAGAATTACAAAATTGATATTAATAAAGTTGAATTTATCTAGTAGTGTAGATGCAGCCCCTGGCTTCAGCAATCCCTTGCCTCTCTTTCCTTTCTCTCACCCTCTCCCTCAGCACAGCCAGCAGGAGGGGCCTGGGAGCAGCTTGGCTGCAGAACTGAGCAAAGTGTGGGAGGGGGCAGCTGAACTGTAAGACTTTATGCTAATAGCAAAAGGTGGAGCAAGCTTAATGATATTTTATCCAATCCATATTTTAATAATGTGTGAACTATTAAGGTAACATAAATAAATTCTTAGGGATTATTCATACATTTTATTTTATTTTACGCTTTGCTTTTGGTGATAAGGTATGTGTTAGAGAAAAGGAGTTCAATTACAAAATAAAGTTCGAACTGTGTTACAGGCCTGCCTACAAACAGAGAAAAAGCAAAGCCATTACAAAAGAGATGTTCTGGCATTTTGACCTTGACATCGGGGCTTTAATTTCTTTCTTTTTACTTCCTTTTTACTGTATTTTGAGTCAAGGCTGGGAAGGGAGCAGGTTAACTACCTTACCTTTGAAATTCCTTCTTTCTGAGAGTCAAGGTTGGACCCTCAATATTGCTTCAATAGTAATTTTTTGCAGTTGAATTACAGTTCTTAGTTTAACAGATTCTGCTTAATCGTGCAGTGCGGTATCTGTGACATTTGTCTAGCATTGCTTAGGTCTTTTGGCCGGCGTTTTCTGTTACAATACACCTCCCATCACCTTCCCATGCCCGCTTTTTTGTTGCATATAAACATTATTGTTTTAAACTACTTTCATTAAAATAAATGATAATGAGAGAACATGTCCAGCAGCCCCAGTACCTTAACTGGCTTGAGGACTTCTAGTAGTTCATCCTATAGTATATGTGTTATTTTTCTATATCTTCTTTTAATCTCCATTCATGTGCTGCAGGCATTTAACAAATATGATGACATTTTCTCTCGCAATAGCTTATTTAATCTCTTTATTTTTACTAAGTAAGTATACACTAAGAACATGGCTATCTTGAGTTTTGTAGTTACAGTATGTTAAGAGTGTATCATTTACAATACTAAAATCAATTATTTTTCAAAGGTCGTTGACATATAAATTCCCAACACTTGGAGCCACTATGTAATTAATGTGTAATTAATGTTTCAGTATTAACTACTAATAAAAACTTATGAGTGATAGATATAGAAGATTTCTGACTTTTAGGAGTTTAGAATTAGGATATAATGATTAATTATTTAAATTTACCAAAAATGTGCAGATTGGATCTGCAGAAATTTTCCATGTAAGAGCTTCCAAAGGCAACCTTGTAAGTTGTTACATTTTTAAGAATCAGGGTAGATGTAAGTATAATAACATGTGATGTGCTGAGTATGTATATGATATGTACTCTGTGTGTGTGTGTGTATACAGCTGTGACATTGTACAGTAGTTAGTAATATAATATCTTGGGCTGCGTCTACACTATAAGATAAAATCAAATTGAAATCAGTTAGCTTGACTTTACCACGTGACTGTCTTCACTATATAAACCATTAGCCCGATTTTGGGTGCACTAATCTCGAGATTACAAAATCGCATTTACCCATCAGGTATAGCATCAAGCTGAATTCAGAAGTTTGATTAAAGATCAGCGTAGAAGCGCCATGTCTTAAAAGCGATTTTTTTTTGCCTCCAGAGGTATCCCATATGTAACCCACAATGTCCCTCACTGCTCCGCTCTGGCCATTGCTCTCCAGTAGCAGGAAGAACATGAATTTCCAAGTGGGAGCAAATACCCTTTAGCTGTGAGTACGTTAGTATGACGGCCTGAGAAATGGCTTCTTTCTTTCTATGCTATTAGCACTGTGAGTGCATTTAGCCATTCAAATAGCCCCTGCAGGAAGTTGACGGCTGTCTCTACATTTGCTATTTTTGTCTGTGCTGCCTGGCATCAGCTCCTGACCTGCCATACCATGTGTCAGGCTGTGCTGGGGGTCCTGCTTGTATCACATGCCGAGAAACTTCTCAGTGGTTTACATTTGTTTGTGAACTCTCTTCCCTCCCCAACAGGCACCACGCAGTCTGGGTCTTTCCCATGCTCAGCCACATCACGTGGGTAGCCCCCAACCCAACTCAGTGTGCCTGCTGTTCAGGGCTGACCATGCTGCCAGTCGCATGTTTAAGGCTCCAGGAGGAGGAAAGATATTCTGGGCTTTGCTGCTGCTGTGGGGAAGTCTCCCCCAGTGGTAAACATACTGGGAACTTTGCTGCCACTGTGGGGAAGTCTCCTCCAGGGGTTAAGATACTGGGGGCTGTACTGCCACTATGGGAAAGGACCACTTTAACTGGCCTCCCAGTGCAGTCCCCTTTCTACCATCTCTGGGCTTGCTGATGGCAGGGGGGAAACCAAACATTTTTTTTTCCTGCACTTTTCTATCCTCTTTCCTCTCACTTTAAAAAAAACATTCCGGGACCCCACATTATTTTCAAGGATCACATGAATGCAGTGATGGGAGGTGGGATACTCAGTGGATGGCCATTTGAGAACACAGTCGTTGCATGGAAGCCTTATAGTGCACAGGAAAGCCAAATACCATTTCCAATGCCAACATAGTGAACAGTGAAACCAAAAATTGTGTCTTTCTACACTTTTCTATCCTCTTTCTTGTCACTTCAAATGCAGTCCTGGCCCCTGTATTACTTGCAGGGATTACATGCAGGTTGTGGGAGGTGGGATACTCAGTGGATGGCCAGTTGAGAACACAGTCATTGCATGGAAGCCTTATAGTGCACCGGAAAGCCAAAGACTCTGCCCAACACCAATATAGTGAACGAGAAAATGAAAAAAAATATTTTTTTCTACACTTTCCTATGCTTTTTCTTCTCACTTTAAAAAAACAGTCTGGGCCCCCGCATTATTTTCAGGGATCGCATGCATGCAATGATGGGAAGTGGGACAAGTGGATGGGCAGTTGAGAATACAGTCACTGTGCATGTGTTGGCAATGTAATGTGGGGGGAAACCAAAAATTCTTTCTTCTAATTTTGTGTGTCTCTGCATTATTTCCAGAGAAAGACATATTTTCAGGGATTGAGAGGAGAATGAGGAAAATGCAATGGGGCAAGATGATGTCAAGACAAGGGAACATACCCAGAATGGTACAGAAATGAGGGAACTGTGGGAAAGCAACAGTCAGTGTTAGCCAATTTCTGTGTGGCAGCAATGACTTGACTTTGTGAGGAGCCCGGTGGAAGTGAGAATGGTCAAAATTGAATTTATAAATTCCAGTATTAGAAAATCAATATAAATAAATTTGATTTTATCTCATAATTTAGACATAGCCTTAGTTAATAAATTTTTGTCTGCACAGCATGGCCTGACACATTGGTGGTTATTCTGGTCACAAAACAAAATATGACCAGTCTATTGTGATTTTAGGAGAAGCATGTTTGTATTACAATTAACATGCTCGATTAGGTCTTGGGAATTTTGCATTCAGTTCCTAGCTCTGCATGTTCTCTGTTTTCTTGTTCAATTCACACAGTGCTGATCCAAAGTTCTCAGAAGTCAATGGGAAAGATTCCCGTTGACTTTACTGGTCCTTAGGGGAGACCCAAAGTCTTTGTGATCAGCCTGTAAAAGGGAGCTCATCCTAAATCAGTGTTTATAAGTGTGTTTGTTTATAAGTACCCCAAGACTTCTCTCACCTACCCCTATGGGTATGTGTACCACTGGTTGAAAAACATGGTCCTAAGGTAATCTGAAGCCTTGAAACAAGTGCCATTCAATCTTTCCCGATTACTGTACCCTTTTCAGGAGTCAGATTTGTTTTGCATACCACCAAGTTACACCTCACTTAAAAACTACTTACACAAACATGCAAAAATATCATAGATGATATAACTGTAAACTTGCTGACTTTCTACCATCTTATCAAATACACAAATTGGAATAAAACTATTGTACTTACATTTCAGCATAGGGCATATGAAGCAGTGGAAACACGTCATTGTCTGAATGAACTTTAGATCGTACTGACCTTACTAGTGTTTTTTTATATAGCCTGTTGTAAAACTAGGTAAATATCTAGATAAGTTGAAGTACCCCCTGGAAGCACTCAGTGTAACCCCAAAGGTACATATACCCATTGTACTGCTATGATGAGATCTATGTAAGTAGGTAGATGTAGGTAGACAAAGACGGCAAAACAAAGGAGAGATATAGCCATAGAACAAAGTACTCACAATATGAATGGTTTAAGAAACATTGGAAAGTATTGATCGGGCACTTAGTTTTATTGTTCTTGTTGCTTTATTTTCCAACAGGATTTCAATCGCAGCTCTAAAATTTAATTCATTAATTAATTTTCCTTCTTGATTTGAACACAGAGAAAATAAATCACCAAAGGGAATCAACTTTCCTTTATAATTAAATTCCCAAAGATAATAAAGACTAAGTAAATGTAATAAAACAGACAGACATATCCCAAAGCCCTTATGTTAATAGGACCCACTTGAACTAGTACTTGCCTGCTAAAATAAACTGTCATGGTTACCTTCTCCTTTGTGTTCTGATTTAAAATGAAGTTCTTGCCAGTAACTTTAATTGAGGTTGCCACTTAATAAGTAATGGCCGGTATTTCCAAACCTGGGTGCCCAACATTAATCTACAAAGCCATTTTTAGACTCCCAATTAAAAGCAGACAAATATCAGATAAAGTTACAGAGCACCAGCAACTTGCTTGGAGTTCAGTACAACCGATGGAAAATAAGGAACCTTGTATCAAGGACTCTGGAATACTAGTACAGCTTTGGACGCCCAGGTTTCAAAATTTTGTCTCATTAATTTAATTGCACACCCACAGAACCACAACAAGGTGCACTTTGCACTACTTATGATATGGAATGAATTGCGGGACTGGGTTCTGAATCTGTGGCACAGTTGGGAATAGACCACACTTCCCCGATTGCAAGTTCACCCGTTTTTAATCATCTCCATATTTTATTGTGCCATCTCAGTGCTTACTCTCTGATACACTCTGGTGTGTCATCAGAATAAATATTGCTATGAAGGACCAGGTGATGCTTTACTATCTCATGTTTTGGATATTGTATTCCTCTGAGAGTAGTCTCATTTCAGTTTGATCCCTAAATAACCAGGCAAAATAAAAATTCCTAGGTACAATTATAAAATTAAGACTTTCCTGTCATCAATTCTAGTCAAAATTCTGGAAGCCGTGGCTGCGATTAATAAACAGCTTCAGACTGATGTAAGTAAGTTGCTTTTTGTGCAGCACTAAATTGTGTTACAAACAGCAATGCAACAAAACGACTGCATTTAATATGGTAGCATCTGTATGGTTGCTATGATATTAAGTGACTTAATGAATACTGATCTTGAAGTAATAAATCAAAATTCAAACAATCAACATTAATCAAGTAACCAAAATATTTCAAGCACTTGAAATACATTAAATGAACACTTCAATCAAGATGTGTACCTGCACATATATTCTCTGTTAATCTAATTATTTTCTATGGTAAAACCTAACTTTTGTGTATTTAATGTGACAAATATTTTGTTTTTAGAATAAAGTCCTTACCTGTAGAATATCTGATAGCACACATCAAATCATTTATTGGTTTCTAAGATTTTTACATAAGCATGATGAACAGTAAGTTCATTTTGAGATCTATGTCTATGTAAAAAGCAAAGAGTGAAAGTAAGAATGGTTCTGGAATTTACCTTTTAGTTCCAGAGACATATTTATCGTGAACATAAGATTCTGACCAAAGATAAAAATGACAACCTTCTTGCAGACACTCATAGTATCATTTCTTCCAGTAAAAAGCAAACAAAAAATTCTCTGCTCTGTTAGACAAATTAAACCATATTTTTAAGAGAGAAATTAAATCCAAAATTCCGATTTATATGTTAAATTCTCAGTGCAGCAGTGTGATTTACATAAGTGCAAAGATTCCTTTTCACGGACCCAATCATAGACTGGGGTCCGTTAATTCCTGAGACAGAAAAAAACTAACACTTCATACTACATTTCTGTGGGAATTTTCAAAGTGCATAATACTAAACATCTGCATAAGTGTTGGCAGGATCATGGCCTTAGTCTTTTACACAAATTGACAAAAGCCAAGACGTTCAAGTTTACAGCAACTTTACTCATGCAATTGTGTCCTTCTCTATAAGAATTTTTGTTACTGTGGGCAACAACTTGGCTATAATTTACAGATTTTTTAAAGAAATTAACCAATGGTAATATTAGGTGAATGCTGTCATGATTGAAACATTTGCTATTACTCTGAATTAACTTTGTCTTTTCAGCGAAAACCAGAAATTAATTGTATCTTTAATAGAATGTCTTTCATTTTACAATAGTGCTTTTCAAATTGCTGATGAAATTACCTGTTGAAATGACTGATATATACTATGTGTATGAGTCCTACAGAATTGTAAAGTTTCAATCATCTTAATGTACAAAAGCAAATGTTAGCAACTCTTGCAGTTTGGTAGAGTGTTGTTTAATATTGAGGTGGGGAGCAGTGATTATACATTAAAAAGCTCCTAAGTATAGAGTTCAGTCTAACTGGAATTATGGTTTGGATATTTCAGTACACTGGAACAATTCAGGATTTTATACATCCTTTCAAAGAAGGGATTGAGATCAGATGGGGCACGTCAAACCTCACTCTTTAGGAGAGTAAAAACAAGGTGGAAAAGCCTGTGGGTCTGGTATCCTCTTCCCCACTCAGTCTTACGAATTCAGAATGTATTGGTCTTCTAGCCCATCTGGTTAATTGCTGTGGTTTGAATATGTTCCCCATTATCAGACTATTAACAGAGAGTAAGCCGTGCTAGTCTATACACTATCAAAACAAAAAGCAGTCAAGTAGCACTTTAAAGACTAGTCTTTAAAGTGCTACTTGACTGCTTTTTGTTTTGATTATCAGACTATATGAGTTTGTTTGTCATTAAGTGCATTTATGCTCATCATGCCATCTTGATTTCGGGAAGTAATGTTGTATCAGACTCTTTTCTGATTTGGGGATAGGTTCAGGATGTGGACCGGTGTGAGCCTGTTCACAATTACACTTAAGCCGTGTCTACATGTGCACGCTACTTCGAAGTAGCGGCACTAACTTCGAAATAGCGCCCGTCACGGCTACACACTTCGGGTGCTATTTCGAAGTTAACTTCGACGTTAGGCGGCGAGACGTCGAAGTCGCTAACCCCATGAGGGGATAGGAATAGCGCCCTACTTCGACGTTCACCGTCGAAGTAGGGACCGTGTAGTCATTGCGCGTCCCGCAACTTCGAAATAGCGGGGTCCGCCATGGTGGCCATCAGCTGAGGGGTTGAGAGACGCTCTCTCTCGAGCCCCTGCGGGGCTCTATAGTCACTGTGGGCAGCAGCCCTTAGCCCAGGGCTTCTGGCTGCTGCTGCCGCAGCTGGGGATCCATGCTGCAGGCACAGGGTCTGCAACCAGTTGTCGGCTCTGTGTATCTTGTGTTGTTTCGTGCAACTGTGTCTGGGAGGGGCCCTTTAAGGGAGCGGCTTGCTGTTGAGTCCGCCCTGTGACCCTGTCTGCAGCTGTGCCTAGCACCCTTATTTCGATGTGTGCTACTTTGGCGTGTAGACGTTCCCTCGCAGCGCCTATTTCGATGTGGTGCTGCGAAACGTCGAAGTTGAACATCGAAGTTGCCAGCCCTGGAGGACGTGTAGACGTTACCATCACTACATCGAAATAAGGTATTTCGATGTAGCGTTCACGTGTAGACGTAGCCTGAATGTGTCTGGTCCATTTTTTGGTCTTCCTATACGTACCCAGAGATTCCACAGGAAGCACTGAGCTGCTGACATGTTTGTGCATTCTGGATTTGTGAAGTAAGCAAGCTACTTTCCCTAGATGATCATTCATACTGTTTCAGGGAAAATAAGGACATAATATGCAGCATATTAAACTTAAACCTTTTTAAAGCTATTGCAGGCCATTTGCTATCAGAGAATTTGAATTCTTGAGATGTTTTTGTACACATCTTTGTCAGAGTAGACATTCCCGGTTCTATATTTTTTTAAGCTTTTGACTCTTTTGCTTTCCAATATTTGGCAATTCATATCTTTGTGCAGCCGGGTAGAATACAATCTTACAGGCATTCTAGAAGCAAGTTAAGTTGAGCTGTTTTGAAACCTGATGGGATATAGGTTTTAATGTATCATACAAATGTATATTAATTTATTGTGTTGCTTTTTTCATTTTATTCAGTGTTCCATAAGGATTGTTACCACTCAGCACAGTGTCATATCTGATAACTATTTCACAAAAATAATTTGCCAGAATGCTGGGGGAGTGGGGCATGATACCAGATTAGTTTCTGGTTGTCTGGTGTGGCAAGGTGTGCTCTCATTGGAAGCCACAATTGTTCAGGCCTGTCCAAAACCCTTGTGTGAAAAATAAAAGAGTACCTGAAAAAAATATCTGGTTGAGACATTTATGGAGATTTCCAAAAAAGATAAGCTGTTCTAAGAGGCATTAATCTATTGCACCTGATCTGCAACCTGCTTGTAGCCATTTAAAAATATGCTCAACAGAAGTAAACCTATTCCCCAACCCAGCCTCAACCCTCTTGTAGCATTCTTGAAAATATATACGCACCAGAAAAGCCCTCAAAAGCATTCTGGACCCTGGAACATCAGGTGTCGATGACTGGCTCCAGGGTGACAAAGAGCTCTGGGCTGGCATGATCAACTTCCTCTAGAACCTGCTGACTGTCAGCGTCCTCTTCATCCACTTCTGCCTTCTGCTGCTCCTCTCAACTCTCAACTCTCAACTCTCCTTTATCGATCATGTCCCATGAAATCTTCTCATAAATGTCTGCTGAGTTCTGATTCTTCACCTCACACAGAAATGAAATCTCGTTATGGATCCATGCTGAAGCTCTATTGCAGTCCTGAGAACTCAGATCAGAAGAACCCTGAGTAGTCTTGATGGCTAGATGCAATGGCTAGATGTGATGTTCTGGGTGGCTTCTGAGCTGCACTATCCATGCTAGTCAGAAAAAAAATGAATTCAAATTCCCAGGATTCCTGTTACCTGCTTCCGGTGCATCTTGGGAGCAGTGGAGGTTAAAGAGGCCACAAAGGACACCTGTGAGGCATTGTGGGATACCTGTGGGCCTCCTCTGTAGGGCAATAAAATGGATTTAAAGTAGCACTGCTTCCTCACTAGCATTAATTCAACCCTTTAAATTTGATGTTGGTGTTACGCCGCAGCAGAGGGTTGCTGAGAGAATGTCCACCTTAGCTCCCCTTAAAATTGACCTACTGGCATTTGCATTGAAGGCACTTTGTAAAATTGAGCTAAGTTCCTTAAATTCAACTTTATCTGCAAAGTAGACATAGCCTGGGTGATGGGCTGATAGGAAAGGGTGTTATTTTTATTTTCATTCTGTTCTTTTATACAACATTCAAATGGAATCTTCAGTGAGCAGTATTGATCCTTGTCCTTTGGCCTTCCAGCCTCTCTAGTCTTGTCCATATGGGGAAACTGACGTACAGTTGCCAAGGGCTGTTGGGTTCAGTCTTCATTCTCTTTGTGATGGCATTACAATGGTTTAGTTCTGTCAGCATCAGCAGTTAAACTGTTTTCCTCAGTGGTTCAGGTGATAGGCCTCTGATAGCAAGAGGTCAATTTCCTAGCTGGAAAGCTGATAGGTGATGTCCTTCTGTCACCATCAGAGCAACTCTTCAGCTGTCCAGGGTGGATGTCTAGTTAGAACAATTTAAACGACTGTTAGAAAAGCTTTTAACTTGGAAAGTTAAATCTTAAGCTATCACCTAGTATAAAAAGAACAAATAGTTGGTATAAAATGCAGAACTGAAGATTGCAAAAATGTCTTAAAAGTTCACATAACTCCACTTCTGTTTGCAAAAGGACAAAACATATTGTGCATCATTATAAACGGGCTTCTTTCAAAAAGTGGAGCAAGCCACCAAGAGTTAATGGCTCTAAGAAGAATTGTTCACATTGAGGATATGAATCTTTTGTGTGCTGACATTGATGTTACTGTCAGTTGACAGTGAGCTTTTTAGTCAATCTTTTCAAGTAAAAAAGGTCATGATTCAGCACATCTTTTATTCCTTTCGTAATGGGAGTCCCTGTAGCAGATGAGACTAGCCATAAATACAAGTTAGCATAAGGGAAAATAGGTTAAACTGGTGCATGTATTAGTACTTAATATTTCCAAATTGACATACAGAGTAAGAAATAATAGTTAGCTGGTTGTTAGAAACTTGTGCCAGTATGCTGTGAACTTATGGTTACTTTTCAGACAAATCATCAAAATCTATTTTATTGTCTATATTGAAGTGATAAACATGCTACAGTATTCAAATGGGGTTTCAGGCTACCAATGGGGAAATAAACGGAAAAGTATACTGAACGTGTATGAATGACTGAGTCGTATTAAACATCTGCTGTAGCTTCAGGCACAAGAAGAGCCTGATGAAACAGAAGTATTTTTGTTCTGCACCTGGTTCTTTTTAACTTTCACCTACAGAATCAGGTGGGCTATGTTGGAGTGAAGGACAGCAGCCATGTGGGTCAGACTGCAAAAGTTTGGCTTTAATCTATAGATGTAAGCTGGCAGATAATGTGATGGCCCACTTGTCATATGAAACAGCAACAGGATTTTAAACTAATGTTCCAGAATTTGTACTTGCTCTCTGTTGGATTCTGCACTGAATTTAATGTTGTATTTTCTCTACAAAGCCCTGGATGGGCCAGGATCAAACAGATCACCTATCAAAATTATTCTGTTGTTGTGACAAATGGAGGAGCCTGCACTAAATGTTCCTTGGGTTAAACAAAATGGAGTTGCTGGCAGTATCTCCTAGAAACATCCTTGGTTTGGGAACACACATCCAAAGTTGTTTGAATTTGCTGACCTTCAGTCTACTTTTTTATTGGGCATTTTAGGATGGTAGATATTATAAAACAGGGTATACACTTATGGTTTTGTTTTGTGGCTTTGAGTGCATAGCTAGCTTTTGATAGGTGAGTTAAGCTGCCTGGTTTTCTTTGAGTTGAGATTGTTTTGAGGCTTTCGTATATTTTATTAACTTCTCAATGATATAAAGACACTGAGAGACTCTGATTTTTAGAAACTGAAATAAACAAAGTGGATTATGATGCAAGAGGTTTCCGATGATATCCATCTGTCCATCATATATTATGTGGGTGCATAATGTTTGAATATGTGTGTAATTTATTACATGTTAGACATATGCATAATATGTATCTTTAATTAAACATATATAAAATAAACAGCACAGGATTTTATCTTTTGCTATGAGTTCTTTATATTTGTCTGTAAAATACATTTTTGAAGTAGTTTGCCTTTCTAGGAAAGAAAGAGGAACTTAAAACAATGAGGCTGTTTCTACACATGCTGCTTTCTCTGAAAGTGACATGCTAACAAATGACCTGAACTATGCTAATGAGCCACTGATGTAAATTCCCTGTGCCTCATTAGCATAAGGTCACGTGATCTGGAGTTTGGAAAATGCTCTTCCACACTCCAAAACAGCATGTAGAAGCATGGTCCCTGGAAAATTTTCAGGAAGAAGGGGCCGCCGGAAGGAGGACTTCCTTCCGGAAGACTCCCCGGGGGCCACGCTTCTACACACTGTTTTGGAGTCCAGAAGAGTGTCTTCCAGACTCCAGATCATGTGACTTTATGCTAATGAGGCATGGGGAATTTACATCCATGCCTCATTAGCATATTTCGGGCTGTTTGTTATGTAGAAGCGGCCTGAGTGAGAATGTCTGTTGTGCCACTAAACATATTTCAAGTCTGTTTTTATCAGTTCTGTGCTGCTATTTCTTAGTATAATTCTGTTTTTATGCTGATTGGCCAAGGGACATAAAGAGCATTAATTCCTCTGTAAAACTAAGTTGCACTGAAATAAACCAATAATCACCTTGAAGAAATTAGATAGATTTTCATAGAATAAATGACTGTCAGTGTTCTTGCACTGCATATTGGCACCTATCTCCTATTTCCAATAACAGGCTGAAAATTTACGCCAAGAGTTTTTAACGTTGGGTGTTATTCACTTGCATAGCCAACCAGTTAACAAAAGTGTTTTTTATAGAAAAGAGACTGGCACCAGCTGTATATCAATATATATGCTTTCTTGATATACAACGTATAGACTCCTGAGTTTAAAAAGTTACTTCATTTCAAATCCATGTACAATATCGATCAACTTGAGGAGTGAAGTCTTTTGTTTCCAGACAATATGATATGTTATCACTGCAAGTCAGCCTATCCCCTTCTGTTCTGCCTGGCTATGTCTACACAATAGGCTTTTCCCCGCAAAACTGGGCTTTTGTTAGGAAAAATTGCAGAGCATCTATGTGCAAAATGTGCTTTGTTGACAATTTGTCAACAGAACCCAGCACATCTGCCAGCAGCCTTATACCTCTGCCCATTCAGACACAACCCCTCTCTTAACAGTGTCCTGTTGACAAAAAATGTTGTGTAGACGCTGTTGACAGACAGGGCTTCTGGTTCACTGAGGCAGCCCTGTGTGCAGAGCTGCCAGTCAGGCATTCTCTCCAGAGAAGGCCGGCAGCCGGGCTGCTCTCTGTCAACAGAGCAGATTGCTCTTTCAATCTGCTTTTATGTGTAGACACAATCTGTCAACAAACATTTGGCCAGGAAACCCTTCTGACAGTGACTTCTGTCAACAGAGGCTTCTTGTGTAGACGTAACCCCGGAGTGTGTCCGCTTGATCTGTAAAACATGGGAGGTCAGTTGCTGCATCCATTCTCTTATAACACTGGGTTTCTCTGCTGAAACTATCAACAGTCATAGAAGAAGGTTTTGTATATGCTGTGGTTATTCTCCTTACTTTTCTCTGTAGGACATGACATTGCTAAGGTCAGTTAAGGTCTTTCAGTCACTACAAACTGAGGTAATCTGATAACCTGATAGTAAAAGACCTTGCATCTTATCATGCAGTCCTTTATGTCTTGGGTTTTATAAGCACACATATTCATTTTCATACTTGATGCTTTTCCACAGAGATGCAGAAAGCAAGGTGGAAGCCCTGGAAGGTGTTGAAAGCTTGCTTGAAAATTTTCTTTTCATTTTCCAAATATGTTCCTTTTGTTCTTTTTTTCCAGATACAGAGGGTCCACCTTATAAGTCCAGGTTACATTCCTAAATAATGCAACTTATAGTGAAATGACTTATAAAAGATTATTAATATGCATAAGGAATAATGTAATGAGCTTGAGATATATTCCCAACACATAGAGTTCACACGCGTGTGGTACATATAATGTATCTATAACCCTCCAAAAAACCAATGCATAGAAATAGGGTAGAAATAAATAAATAGAATAAATATACAGATAAATAATAACAAGTAATAATAATAAGATAAATAAATAATAGAAAAAGACAAGCCAGCTTCCCTCTAGTCCCCGCCAGCTCCCCTCCAGTCCCTTCCAGTCCCCACCAGCTCCATGCAGTCCCATGATGGTTCCCTGCCAGCTCCCCACCGACTCCCCACAGTTCCTCACCAGTCCCCTGCAGGTTCCGTGCTGGCTGCCCGCCATTTCCCTGCCAGCTTCCTGCTGTCTGCCCACCGGCTCTACTTCTGTCCCTGCCAGCTCCCTGCCTGTCCCTGCCATTCTCTGCCGGCTTTCTGCCTACCCTGCAGCTCCCTGCTGGCTCCATGCTGACTCCACGCAGTTCCCCACCATTTGCCAGGCTTCCTGCCAGCTCTTCCCTGACTCCTCCTGGCTCCCCATAGCTCCCCACTGGTCCCCAATAACTTCAGGGATCACGTCCAGGGCCCCTGCCCTAAAGTGCCTGCTGCCCACGTACCACAAAGCTCTGCTATGTTCCTGGCTTTTGGTCCCTTGGCCCCTAAATGATGTAAGTGCAGATCAGTGCGACTTATAATGAATCTGCTTTCCTGAGTTAATTAACAATGTATATGCAAAACAACTTACAGTGAAGCGACTTATAACGAGGACCTCCTGTGTTATGCTTTCCTTTGAGTAAATTTTTGTGTTTATTTTATGCACTTCCCTGACATAAGAAAATACATAATCTGCTAAACAGACATTGACAATGACTTTGCTGCAGTTTACAGGCTTTCATGGCTTATTATATAAAGTACTGTAAGCATTGGACTGATCTTTTTTCTATTAGAATTCCCTCGATATGATGAGCTTGATATGATTGGTTTAAGAGTGAATATTCTGAGAAGCATTAAAACATATACAAATTAAGAGCTGCAGCTTGTAGAAAAGTGCTGAATTTGCCAGTGCCAAGGTTATTGTGTAACGTGCCACAGCTGTGTAGCATGGTAATAGAACGAGAAGACACCCAGGAGGATTATGATTTTTTGGAAATGTGCATGCCATTTGTTTCATACTATGATTATTTTGTGTGTATATGATGGGCCATTCAGGCATGCTGGAAAATGGCTCTAGGCTGGCTGAACATATTGTTAGAGCTGTAAAAACTGGATTCTTGCTGCTTGTGGTTCCGTCCACAGACAGAGCAGATTATTTTTAACGTAGATGTTACTTCTCTGTGTACTGTTATCATAAATTACTTTCCTTTTCAGTGTTTTGGAGAATTAAGGTTTGTGTTCTCCCACTTTAAATTCCCATTTACTGGGGACAGGCCAATTTATTCCTCCCAAATTCACCTTCAAAAAATTTAATCCATCCATTCCTGTTCCACCTGGATGACCAACCTAGAACCTCTACATATTATTCCCCTCTACTTGGGACTGGTGAGGCCAAATCTGGAGTATTGCATCCAGTTCTGGGCTCCCCAGTATAGAAAGGATGTGGATGCATTGGAGAAGGTTCAGCAGAGGGCAACGAAAATGACCAAGAGGTTGGAGCACATGACTTATGAGAAGAGGCTGATACATTTGAGCTTATTTAGTTTGCAGAAGAGAAGATGAAGGGGTGATTTGATAGCATCCTTCAACATCCTGAAAGCAGGATTTAAAGAAGATGGAGAGAGACTGTTATCAGTCGTGACAGACGGCAGAGCAAGGAGCAATGGTCTCAAATTACAGAGGGAGAGATGTAGGTTGGATATTAGAAAAAAACTATTTCACCAGCAGGATGGTGAAGCAATGGAATGCAATGCCTTGAAAGGTGGTGGAATCTCCATCCCTAGAAGTTTTTAAGTCCCAGCTTGATGTAGTGATGGCTGGGATGATATAGTTGGGTTCATCATGTTTGGGGGGCTGGAGTAACTGAGCTGCTGGGGTCCCTTCCAGACCTAGAATTCTATGATTCTATGATATCTCCCCAGCTGCTCCAATAGTCATCTGCTGCTACAGCTGTGTCGTGCTTTCAACATCTGTGAGATTTCCTTCTTTTGTACTGGTGTTGAAAAGAACCTGTGAGCTAGCTGGGGGCTCTGCAGCACTGCAAGAGCAACTTTAGCAAAGAGTTGAATAGGAATGATGAAGCCTTGAGCAAAAATGTTCTACTTAGAGTGTAGTATTTTTCCTGCCTTCTGAGCATGAGCTTCCTGATGCAGATACCACTGCTTTTTCATAAGTAAATGATATCAAATGTGGGGTTATTGATTGAGCCAAGAGGTTATGAGACAAGAGGAAAGGAAATCCAAGATAAGAAGTGGGCAGGGTTTCCGTGATGCTCATTCTGAAATCAAGGACAGTTAGTTGGAGATTAATACACAGCACCTTAATGAGATGCACATAACCATATTAAAATAGACTTTTTTCTTCATAAATTGTGAAGTGTGTGTGTGTTTATGAGACAAAAAACATCTGCCTAAGGCAAAAAATTAATGATGGTCACAAATGTGTATGTGCACGTCCAGAGATGACTGACCTCTTTGGATGAGGGGTAGACAACATAAACTTTGTGGTATGGGGGGCACCTGACCATGCCATGCAGTCGCCTCTTCAGGCCAGCCATCAGACCTTTGCATGCTCTGTTCTGTGTTGCCTCCTCCCCATGGTGCACCCTCTCACCATCCTCTCCATACATTGCCCCCGCCCCAAGAGCTACTGCTCCCTCATAAACCATGGGCAGAGCATGTCATGTTCTTGATGCTGTAAAGAGAACCTGGTAGGAGTCCCCATCTTCTCTTGTGTCCCCTGGCTGGGCAGGCAGCCAGGGAAGACATGAGCCTATCCCACACAGTGGCTGTTTCTACACAGGCCACTTCCTTCAGGCGGTGTGCTATTACATGGAGTGAAAGATGCTAATGAGGCATGGATGCAAATTTCCCACACCTCATTAGTATGACGCCATGTGATTTGGAGTCCAGAAGACCGTTCTTCCAGACTCCAAAAGGCTGTGTAGAAGCGCGGCCCCCCCGGAGTTGGGGGTGCTTCTGGAAGGAAGTCCTTCTTCCAGAGGCCCCTTCTTCCCGAAAAGTTTTGGGAAGAAGGGGCCTCCAGAAGGAGGACTTCCTTCTGGAAGCCCCTCTGGGGCCATGCTTCTACACGGTGTTTTGGAGTCCAGAAGAACGGTCTTCGCATCTGCGCCTCATTAACATCTTTCTCTCCGTGTATTAGCATGCTACTTCTGAGAGAAGTGGCCTGTGTAAAAACGGCCAGTGTGTTGTCCAGGAATAGCAAAACCCAGTGCATGCCAAAGGTTTCTGGAGGCCCCTGCAGCACCAGTATGGGGGAGCCTCTCTGACCCTCAGCTGAGAACTGGAATGGGAGCAGGGATGTGATTTTTCAGCCCATTCCCATCCAAAGCTTACAAGCCCTAGATACCATTTTCAGTCCTCAACCACTCCACTTAACTCAGGCCCAATGCCAGGGAGCACAGAATTACTTCATCTCCTAGGCTTTGTGCCTAAGGCAGCAGACAAATATAGTGCCATTCCTTCTACTATGAGTCTCTCCTCAGTGAGTGGCAGGGACAACTGAAGTCCCTGCAGAGCCGAGCCCCTGTGGCTGGTTCAGGGAAAGTGAGTACTGGATCTGCTGGTTTACCCCAAGCCCAGCTCCTCCCTGCCAGGCACCGGCAACAGCCCTGTTCCACCTGCTGCCACTGTCCGCTCCAGTGGCGAGTCTGGCCCTTACTGGTGTCACTCTGTGGAGAGCCCCAGGATTCGGATGCTCCTGCTGAACCCCTTGGACTTTGCAGGCTGTGCTCCACCAGCACCTCTGTGCTTGTGGATAACTGGCTGGAAATGGGAAGCAGAAATTTGGCAGGAGGAATAATCCTGTGTGCCCCTCCATGTGTGTTACCTCTGTGCACGCTATCGGTGAGCTCGTTAGTGCGATGTTTACTGGGGCCAGTGGGAGACTACTCATATAAATGGGAAACAGGGAACTGACTGTTTCATTTACAGTGTGTGAAGCTGAATACAGTTTAAGCTTAACAACTGAAGCTTTATGAAACCCTGTTCACTGGTCTACTTGTGTGGCTGAGTTTCTTCCACCTAATTCCCCATGATCCTCTGGGTGTCATTTCTATAACAGTCCCTCCAGTGACTATTTGAACTCCAGCGTAACTGATCTTGGTACACGGAAAGTGATTCAACACCAGTAACATATAAAGCAGTGGTTCTTAGCCAGGGGTATGCATATCCCCGGGGGATACACAAAGGTCTTCTGGGGATGTATCCACCCATTTACACAAGTTTTACATCAGCTTACATAAAGGCTAGTGAAGGCAGAACAAGTTAATTTTCATACAGACAAAATGAGGAAGTAAGCAGTCAGTAAAAATGTACTGCAACACTTGTCTTTTTATACCTGATTTTGTAAGCAGATAGTTTTTGGTGAGGTGAAACTTGGATACAGAGGACAAATCAGACTCCTCTAATCCTTTCTGGAGTCTGGAAATGTTGAAAATCACTGATATAAAATATGACATCCATTCACTAGATTCACTTAATATGATGGGCCAGATGCAGCCATAACTCATCAAAGCTTAAATCCATTCCTATTGCACAAAGCCCTTAAGAATGTACTCAATTTCAGTGGCAATCAGTGGGATTTAAGTGTTTCTCTGAATGGCTCCACAAGCACAAAGATACCCTTGAATCAGCTTGAGTAGCTATGGAAAAATCAGTATGAGGTAGTTGCTGGCTCCTGTAAGCTCTCTCTACCCCATGTGCTAAAGGGAAGCAGGGACACAGTCTTGGGCATCCCCGCATCATCTTTGTTATGACTTCTATGATGCCACAGGCAGCCAGCACAAATTTGAGAATGAGTTTTCTCTACAGCCTTAGCTTAGCTCAGATTGTAGAGGCTTCTTCACTAAACTTCCCAGGTTTTAGTCTGCCTGTCAGTGATTACAAGTGGGGCTTTGTCTGGGATTCCATCTGGGTTTCTGAGGTGTGGGATGTGCTTTCTGAGTGAGAGGAAGCATATAACCTGCACACCTGCATGTGGCCCAACATGGAATGCATTTTGTTATCGATATATTCACTTACATCTTTAAAGTTAAGCTTCTTGACAAAAATTCATGGATGACATTAGTTTCTGGCCATCTGAAATGTTATTAGGCTTCCAGGTAACATTATATTTTTTTGCTTTTGGTTCGAGGTTGAAATACAGTAGTATGTGTATTTACAGTAGTATGTGGAACATAGGGATATTGCTTTATGTTTTACCTGGTGGAATAGTGTCATTCATCATGTTCTACTGGATAACATATGCTTTTTATGCTACTTATCCCAGATTTAGTATTATGTACTTAAAAGTGTGTGTCTGTGACCACCATCTTACTCTGCACAACATGAACTGAAGGGGGTTCATCATGAATGTTTCCCTTTTCCTGTTATACCTGCACTGATGGAATAATTCCCAGGATTAATAGTTGTTTAGGGAGACTTCACATATCCATCCACACTAAAGGGAATTTAGTCTCCCAACAACTGAATACAGGTTTGCTATTGGATGTTAGATTTTTAAGTTCTGGCCTGACAAAGTCCTGGCTGGGATGATTTAGTTAGGGTTGATCCTGCTTTAAGCAGGGGACTGGACTAGATGACCGCCTAAGGTCTCTTCCAGTCTTATGGTTCTATAATTTTGTGATTAAAGTCCTAGAATGGAGTTAAAAATGGGACTTATTCAATGGTCCTACTGCACTGCAGGGTCCCTCTGTTACGCTACGCAATTGTTTATGGCTATGCCAGTGGAGTCAATGAGGTTCATTATATTGGATGACTTTACATATATGTGGCATAATGCTGGAACTTTGTCGGTTGGGTGTGGGATCAATCCATATGCTACCACAGTCTTGACCTGGTGAGTGGGCAGAGACTGAAGATTGAGGTTCATGAGTCAATTATTACTTGACTCTTGCTCAAATTTACTCTTGCTAAATTTTCACAAATGCTATTTTCACTTTCACTGAAATTCAAAATTTCCTGAGATTTAAAACTTCTTGCAGCCTTCTTTGTAAGAGAGTTCATGTATCAAGACGAGCCTCTCTTTCTCTGCCCTCATGTGACATTGCTTAGTTCTGGAAGTCTCATTTTCCAGCCTACAATAGGATTCCACAAATCACTGATGACTCACACAACAGTCTGAGAAATACTGATGTATTTCTGGCATGGGTGATTGGGTGCAGGGGAGGGAGGTTGTGTTTGTCTTTTGTCTGGTTAAGATATACTTTTAAATCACAAAGACAACATATATTTGATACACGACATTATGTCTTTAATCCTGAGCTAGATGCATTTAATACTGTTCCTCTGTAAGACTTGACTAACTTAATTTTCCAAATGATTTTTAGACAAGGCCTACACTGAAAATGGATCTTTTGTTAAACTGATATTTTACTTTCCAATCTGTCAATGAAATTTTGTTTAAAATGTTGGTTATGTGAATCATTGTTATCATCTTGAATGACTATAAGACCATACTAGAATACTGGAGCAATTGTATTAATGATATATGGCATTATTCTTACAAAGACTTAAAATGTTGTTTGAACTATCCATGCTCCAAGTCTTTCTGTTCACTTTGTAGTCTTACAAAGCATATGAGGAGAAAAGTGACTTTAGTAATCTGTCATTCTGTAAGCTACATTAGAGACTTATAGTTTATCCCATGATCATCAAGTTGTATCTGCCAAAAATGACTTTTGGCAGTAAAGACATATTAGGATTTGGCTTCAGGCATTTTTGGAAAGTACTTGGGTGTCATAGTTTGTAATATGATCAGTTGTTTGCATGAATGAAATCTTGAGTGTCAAGGCACATCTTAAAACAAATCTATCTTTTTGCCATTAATGTTGAATGGATGATTTTGTTGGCTTACCCTCCCCCTTCCACCTCATAGAATGTCAGTTAGCTTTCTGAATGAGTGAGATAAAGGTTGTATTTTGTTGTCATATTCAATATGGCTTTCACATTCTGTGCACTGGCTACTGTTGAGCTGGAGACAGTGGTTCTAATCTTTCTGTCTCCCATTAGCTTCAGAGATGTTAATCCTGATTTACATCCACATGATTTAAAAAAGGATCCAGCCTATTATCTAGACAAGTGAAATGACTACATATAAAATCCTGATAATGTAGCCGTACTGTATGCATCTTCCACTCTTCAGTAACAACCCCCACCTCACATACACTAACATAAATGTGGAATAGTAACAAAGAGGAAGCCGTGCTAGTCTATACACTATCAAAACAAAAAGCAGTCAACTAGCACTTTAAAGACTGGCAAAATGGTTTATTAGGTCCTAATTTACCTAATAAACCATTTTGCTAGTCTTTAAAGTGCTACTTGACTGCTTTTTGTTTTAACATAAATGTGCTTTTGCTGTGAGAGAAAATCTGTCTGCAATTGGCTGTTTGGCTCCTGTCCATCAATTATGGCAAAAATGAAGGGGAATCATCTGCTTCATTAGTTTTACAATTTTAAGGCCAAGGTTAGGTTTGGTTTCCCCTATGCCCATCTCCACAAATATTCCCTCTTCTTAATAAAGCATTTTTGTAATTCAACCCTCCCAGATAAATTCAGGATATTTTCATCCTAGATTTCATTTCAGTTATTTTATTGGCATGACTAGATGTAAAAGTAAAAAGTTTTCCTCCACTTAATACAGTAAGTATCTCTGTATAGGGCAGGTAATATCCTGTTTATTGGGAAGATGGGCTTAAAAAAGGTGTTCATTTGGTTTGTATTTAATATCAGGCTATTGTCACTGAGGCTGGTTTTGGCCACATATACATGAGAAGCCTTTCTCAACAGAAGTGACTGTCAGAATGGATTTCCCACTAAAACTTCATTGACAGATTGCATCCACACACAGTAGTGGGTCAACAGAGCAATCTGCTCTGTAGACGGAGAGCAGCCAGACTGTCTGGCCCTCTCTCGATTGAATGACTGACCGGAAGCTCTGCAAACAGGGCTGCTCCATGAACTGGAAGCCCTGTCTGATGATTAAAGGGCCTCAGAGAGTCTACACAACTGTCTTCTCAGCAGAACACTGTCTCAGGTTAGGAACCACTGTGTTAGACAATATTCATTTCCTGTGGTCCAGAAAATTCTCTCGTTTGGCACTGGTCAGGTCCCAAGGGTGCTGGACTTGAGTGGTTCAACCTGTAGTTAGTTTGCTTGGACTTTGAGTTGTTTGATCATTTCAGAAGCATCCCAATGTACTGACAGGAGAGACTGCTAGAGAAAGTTTAGATTTCTGTGCTCTCACTGTACTGGTTGTCAGTAGAGCTCTGATGGGATGTTGCAAGCTTCCAGTACTTGAATGAGCCTACTTCAGCTTGTATAGTAATGTAGGGAACATCTGAAACACTGACCATATGCAATTTGGCAGTGTTAGCCACTGGTGGGCCACAAGACAGTTTGTTTACCAAAGCATTTGCAGGAACAGAGTCCCGCATCTCATAGCAGCCACAGTTCCCCATTCCCAGCCAGGAATGGTGAATCGTGGCCACTGAGAGCTGTTGGGCTCTATGCCTGTGTACGTTCAAGTGTATAAACTGTCTGGCAGCCTACGTAAGGCTACCCCTGCTAAGCCAGGTACGGCCTGTCAGCCAGAGGTTCTCCAATCCTGTGGTATAGTATGACCTTCCTTCAGACAATAAAGCCAACAAGTTGGTGCACAGAAATTTAAAAAAAAAAGGCAGCTCTATGCACTTTGTGACCCTTGCAGTGCTCACCAGGGCTGCCAATTCAGTCCAGCTGCAAGATAAACTAATACTGTGCCTCATTTGCAGCTGAATGTAGGCTGAATATAGCTTTCCGTTTCTGACAGGAAAGACAGTATTTTTATCATCTAGAAGTATTGCACTATTCATTATGCTGAAATTATGTATTAGTCAAGTATAGTATTGAATGCAGTGAAGCAAGCATGGTCAGAGTTATGAAATGAATGTCTAGTTCTCTCACAGTCAGATTATTTGTAAATAACAACTGCCATTGCTCTTGGCAGCAGAGTGCAGTGGCTCTCTGGGCAGCAGGAAGAGAGGACAGAGCTTCTATCGGAGTCCCTGCTGCACTGGGCTATGAGGGAGAGGAAAAGGAATGGATTTACTTGAGCAGAACCAGAGCAGAGCCAAGAGCGTATTGGAGAGTGGGAGGGGTAGTGCCCACCATTTAAACTGAAGAAAAGGGGAGGAAATTAATAGCCCTGTTTTCTGGAGGAAATTCTCTCCCCTCCACTACTCCAGTCAGCATCATTTCTAGTCTGCCATTGTAGCATGCTTCCAGAATGCTTCTTTATGTTTTCTGCAGACTGCTGTGATGTTAGCACTGAGGTTATACAGAGCAAGAATACCGTTAGTCTCATTCACTAGTTATTACATACAGTCTTCTTCAAATTCAATTGCTTTTGTGCTTCTAGTCCAATAACTGGATAACCATTAAAGAAGTTGAAAATAAAGTCCGAAAGAATATTGCCTGTTTTTGCCAATTAAAAAGAAGAAATATCTCTAGAGATAAATGTAGTTATCTTCACAGTTGTAGGAGAGCTTTTCATTCACCATTATGTCCTAAACAGTTTTATCATCTGTTTGTGTCCATATTATTTAGATTACTTAGGGTTGGCAAAGATAGTGTTGTCAGAGATAGTGTGTGTGTATGTATAAAATTATATTTAAAATAGTTCTTCAACTTCCTTAATGATGTTTAGAGCAAACTTTTGTATGATTGTGAAAACTGCACCACAACCAAACATATCCACTCTGCCTCTTCCTCTTCTTTCTCAGGCTACGTCTACACGTGCACCCAACTTCGAAATAGCTTATTTCGATGTTGCGACATCGAAATAGGCTATTTCGATGAATAACGTCTACACGTCCTCCAGGGCTGGCAACGTCGATGTTCAACTTCGACGTTGCTCAGCCCAACATCGAAATAGGCACAGCGAGGGATCGTCTACACGCCAAAGTAGCACACATCGAAATAAGGGAGCCAGGCACAGCTGCAGACAGGGTCACGGGGCGGACTCAACAGCAAGTCGCTCCCTTAAAGGGCCCCTCCCAGACACACTTTCATTAAACAGTGCAAGATACACAGAGCCAACAACTAGTTGCAGACCCTGTATATGCAGCACGGACCCCCAGCTGCAGCAGCAGCAGCCAGAAGCCCTGGGCTAAGGGCTGCTGCCCACGGTGACCACAGAGCCCCGCAAGGGCTGGAGAGAGAGTATCTCTCAACCCCCCAGCTGATGGCCGCCATGGAGGACCCCGCTATTTCGATGTTGCGGGACGCGGATCGTCTACACGTCCCTACTTCGATGTTGAACGTCGAAGTAGGGCACTATTCCCATCCGCTCATGGGGTTAGCGACTTCGACGTCTCGCCGCCTAACGTCGATTTCAACTTCGAAATAGCGCCCAACACGTGTAGACGTGACGGGCGCTATTTCGAAGTTACTGCCGCTACTTCGAAGTAGCGTGCACGTGTAGACGCAGCCTCAGTTTGCACTCAGCTGCCGGTTAAATTTCATTTTCAGCTTTGTTGTTAATGGTATAATCAAAACATTCTTGCCATAGCTGGGGGAGGGTTTGCATTGTGATTCAAACCGATGAATCTTAAACAAGGCAAAAAGAGAGCTTGAGGTGTCGATGAGGAGGATACTGGCTCAAGGTCTATTGTGAAGAGTTCCAAACTGCTAGGATCAACTTCCATGGGTGCCAGCTGAACATCGTCGTCCTCCTTTTCATCAACCTTTTGCTCCTGCGCCCCCCTCTCAGCTCACACTGGAGTTGTCAGAGCAGTCTCCTGTTAGGTTCAGGGACCATGGTTGGGTCACTCCCAAGAATTCTGTCCAGGTGTTCATAGCATTGGCACGTCTTGACAGATGACCCTGATTGCCCGTTGGCTTATCTGACTTTTCTGCCAGACCTCCTTTACTTTCATTCAGCATTTCTCAGTGTCCTGGCTGCATTCTTTAGCAATCATACTATTTGAAATCCTCTTGTAAATGGTGGCATTTTTCTTGCAGATATGCAGTCTACTCATTACTGATTCTTCTCCCCCACAGAAATGAGATCCAGGCTCTCCTTATGATTCCATGCTGGAGCTCTTTTCAGACCCTGAGAACTCACACTCAGGGAGTCCTGAGTGCTCGTGATGGATGGATGCAGTGGATGGATGTGATGGATGGCTGAGGTGAAAATGAATTTGCATTCCTGATGCCATTCAAATTCAAATTGACAGGTTTCCTGTTACCTTATTTCCTGCACACCTGGAGTGCATCAGAGATGCAACCAGCCAGAAGAGGCAACCGTGGGGCATTGTGGGATACATGTGGGACTCCTCTGAAAGCCAATTAAACCGGTTTAAATGGAAGCTTTTTCCATACTGCCATTTACCCGAATGCTTACATATGAACTTCCCATTTATCCCCCTTGGGTTGTCAAAGTCGGAATATTGGACATAGCACTGGCTAAATTCGAAATAATGGTATTTCATGTGTGAACACTCATAATAAAATCAAGCTAAGTGCCTTAGATTTGAATTTATGCTGTAGTGTAGACATAGCCTTATTTAACACTTTTATTTATGAGGATGGCACAAAAAAACTGGGACTGTGCTAATAAAGTTTGTGGATGACACAATAATGGGTGGTATTGCCAACATAGAGGGGGACTGCTTTATCAAGCAAGCAGCAGGCCTCTGCTAGGAATTCCGGGCTCCAGAACAGCACAATCAATGGCCCCTGATCCCTTTCCCTTGAATGGAGACACAAGTCACACACATACACACCACCTAGGGAAACTCTGAGCACCAACCTTCAACCAGATGATCTCCTGGTCCATCACAGTCCCATTTTTAACCTGGATGGAGGTAACTTTCCCACCCTTCTTCCCCTCTCTGTCCTCCCAGCAACCCCGTGTCCAGCTCTGCGCCCCCACAGTGTTCCTATGCCCATCTTGGGTCCTTCCCCTCTGCTAACGCCCCCAAATCCAGCTTGGACTGTTCCCCCTCTGCTTCCCCCAGAACCCACCTTTGGTCGCCCACTGGTCCAATGTCCCCTTCCCCCACTCACCTCTCTTCTCCCAGCCATGTCTACTTACCTCTGCCCCAGCCCTCCACTCTTTTCCCTTCTTAATCTGTTTCATCCACACCCCTGAGCCCTCATGCCACACAATCCCATTCCCTGCTTTACCCCAGAGCTCAGATCCCATCTTCTCTTCCCCCCCACAACTGCATTCCAGGCCTGGTGCTCCCCTCTTCACTCATTTACAAAGTTATAACCTCTGGGCCCCCCTCCCACCCTGCAGCTTCTTCAATCCCAAATCCTGGGCTCCCTGCAGTCCTACTACGCTGTTACAACAGCACTATTTAAAAGTGCCTATGCAGGACTACAGGATCAGCAGTGGCAATGGCAGCCCCAGGGCCCCTTAAGTCTACCAGGCACCTATGTAGTTGTCCCCTTTTTTCCCCCTTCTCTGTCAAGGGGCCTGGCAAGGAGAGTTGGATGACCTTGAAAATAGCCTTGATACGGTGGTGACAAAGGCTAGTGCAGTTCTAAGATGTATCAGGTGAGACATTTCCAGTAGAGACAGAAGAATTAGTGCAAGACTGTTGAAATGTCATGTGGAATACTATGTGTGATTCTGGTGCCCCATGTTTTAGAAAATCAAATTCAAATTGGAACAAGTGCAAAGAAGGATTACTAGGATGACTACAGAAATAGAAATCCTACTATAAAAAGAGGAGATTCAGAGAAAGCTGAGGGGAGATGTAATTGCTTTCTAGAAGTGCATCAGAGGGATAAATACCAGGGGAGGAGAGGAATTATTTCAGTTGAGCACCAGCATGAACTCAAGAATAAATGGATATAAACTGGTGACCGACATCATTGGGCTTAAATTAGATGAAAGTTTCTAATCGTGGTAGGTATGAAGTTCTGGAGCAGCCTTCCAAGGGGAGTAGTGGGAGCAAAAAACTTAACTGGCTTGGCTTCCAGACTGAGGTTGGTAAATTTGTGGAGAGAATGGTTTAATGAGACTGCCTAAAATAACATGTAGCTGATGTGTGCCTGCAATAGCAAATCTCTTCAGTGTCCGGTAATTGGATACTCACTGGGGAGGGCTCTGAGTTACTGTACAAAATTTTTTCCCCACATGCTCATTGTCTAACTGGTTGCCATATTTGAGGTTGGGAAAGAATTATTCCTGGCATCAGACTAGCAGAGAACCTGGGGTTTGTAGGAAGATGTAGGATTTACTTAAACTATTGTAAATGATGGATTTTTCTTCTACGGTCCCCGTAGGTGCTCCACCTTTAGGTGTGCCAGCTCTTCTGAGCCCATGGGTTAGATGTTGGTCTGGCAGTGTCACTTAGCCAGTTGCTCGCATTCGCAGAGCACAGGCACGAGAACTCTGTGACAGCAACTGTGCGCGTGCAGGCAGCTGGTTACCTCAGTTCTCTGATTGCCACCAGCTCTGGTTGCAAGATTTTCCTCTCTCCTTCAGCTGTCTCAGACCTAAAAGAAAGGAAAGAAATAAACAAACAATGGGAAGATATGTAGCAACTACCTACAGAAAGTGAACACAGAATAGGGAAAACTGCAGACATGATTTTCCCCAAGCTGCTCCAGCTGCTGTTACTGGCTCTGCTACAAAGTGCAGCCAGCCTCTTTACTCACTCATGCCCGGCTTCCTGGGTTTTAAAAAGTGTACTACTTGTGGCCTTTCTATTCCAGCTTTGGATGGCCATTCAATTTGTACACACTGTCTGGGTCAGCACCATAATATCGAAGGCTGCCCTCACTGTAAAAAGCTTTCCAAATGATCCCTCAGAGCAAGACAGCTGCAGCTCCAGGTCTGGCTAATGGAGCAGGCTCTGACTGCATAGACTTGGCCCTGAGGTGTAGCCCTCAGGAGGCTGACAGTTCTGAAAGGAAAGGGCTCTGACTAGAACAAGCCCTACACATAAGGGAAAACTCCTGGAGGCAGGAAGAAGTTGCATGCTTCTTCGGGGTCTGTCTCCCCAAGAGCGCAAAAGACCTCCTCCAAACACTGTGATGCCACCTTCCCTGCTTCTAAGAGGGCAGCCTTGGTGACTTTGCAGAAAAGGTGACAAAAAGAGGGGTCTCATACCTTTTTATCTAAGATGGTGAGGTTCTTTGGCAAAGCCACCATCTCGGCAATGAAGAATAGACTGTTAATAGACAAGGGCATAGTGGTTTCTGCTTTTGCTTCATTGGTACTGACAGGGGGAAGTGCTGAGAAGCCAGCATGGGGAAAGTGCGCCAAAATGTTTATAGCGCCTGCAGCTGCCTCTCTCCTCCCAGTAAGGGTGGCACAGTGGGCCCTGGTACCTATGCCCCCTCCTCGCCATTCATGCCTCCATCTAGTACGACAGGGAAGTTGCCTGTTACTTTGGCTCTGGGCATCCCCTGCAGAGCGAGAGCCCTCTCCATTGCTTGAGGCTCTCATATTCACTTATCTTGGCTACTAACTTCATGGGGTTCTTGGACTCAGATGATGACATTCCTCCTCAAAAGAAGATCAAGGAAGCAGTCATCCAAGACTCCACAATTGCTGCATTGGCAGCAGCAGTGGGCACTTCAATATTTGCCACCGAGTTGGCCTTACTGGGACCCTGGCAAGTCTTCCAACAGCAACCTCTCCCACAGTCATTCCTTGTACCAAGAGACAGACCCTGAACCACCCATATTCAGTCATCGATCACGTCAGACCTTTCAGACATAGATGACTAAGGGTCACCTTCTAAGAGGGGTGTTAAAATGAGCTCTCTCCCTCTTACATTCTTTCCCCTTCGTCATCATCAATAGCCTCAGTAATTCAGCTTTCCACCTCAAGTGATGACTCTAGAGCTTTCCAAGACCTTTTCAGGAGGGTCTCAGACAGAATTGAAATATCCCTCTTGACCCCAGTAGATACTCAACGTAATCTGACAAACATTTGGCATATGTCCACACAGAACAGACTAGCAATACCTATCGATGAGGCACTTCTGGATGTTGGCAACCTCCTCTGGAGCATCCCTGCCTCTGTCACACTACGTCAAAGAGTCTGGAGTGCAGGAATTTTTTAGCTTCAAAAGGGCTGAATTTCTTTTTTCTAATAATGGAGGCTGCAAACCAGAGGTGTAGATAGCAGAATGTCAGATGCAACCCTGGAGACAAAGAGTGGAAATGGCTGGATGGGATGGGGAAAAAGTCATACTCTCTGGCAAGCCTTCCATTGCCAACTATATGACACTACTAGCAAGATATACGCATCTCATATTTGACCAGCTTCACGCCTTTATTGAATCAATTCCGACCAACAAAACAGATCAATATAAAGCCTTCATGGGTGAAGGCTCATTAATTGAAAGAACAGCTTTATGATCTGCTCTCAACACAGCAGATACTGCAGCCAGGTCTCTAGCGTCTGCAGTAGTTATGAGGAGGGTGTCTTGGCTACAACTTTCTGGGTTCCCTAGGGAGGTCCAAGCCACCATAGAGGATCTGCACCCTGACACCAACTCTGAGACTCGAATTCATAGGGTCACTCTTGGGTTGCCAGAATGCCACAGCCTTGCTTCCCTAAACAAGTTACAGACAATATAAGACCTCGTCACCACGCTGCAACTCTCTCTTACCGCAACTGCCAGACACTACCTATGCCTTCTTGTCCAAATGGCAGCAGCAATCTCATTCATGCCGCACACACACCTTTGGATGAGAGCTATGCAGGCCTGGTTCAGAGCAGTGTTCAGGCCACAGGTACATCCATTCAAAAAAACATTCAGGCTGTGTCTACACGTGCCCCTTCTTTTCGAAAGGGGCATGTAAATGAGCAGGTTCGAAAGATGCTAATGAGGAGCTGCAATGAATATGCAGCACCTCATTAGCATAATGGCAGCTGCAGCAATTTGAAAGTGCGGCTTTTCAAATCGCGTGCCACTCGTGGAGACAGGACCTTCCGAAAGGACCTCCTCCAGTTTTCGAAAGCCCTTCTTCCGATCAGTGACAGTACTAAGTGACAGTACTTTGTGACAGTACTAAGAATTAGACATATAGACCTTAAGGGAAAAAAGATCATCATGTCTGACCTCTTGAACATTTGCAGCACACAGTCTCACTCACAGACTCCTATAATAGACCAATAACCCCCATCTGAGTTACTGAAGTCCTCAAATTATGAATTAAAGACTTTAAGTTACAGAGAACAAGAGGTTACTCATACTGTGCAGTAACTGGAGTTCTCTGAGATGTTGTCCCCATGGGTGCTCCACCTTTAGGTGTGCCAGCTCTGCTGTGCCCAAGGGTTGATGATTTGGGTAGCAGTGTCACTCAGCCAGCTGCCCACATGTGCAAAGCACGGGTATGAAAAGTCTGTGACAGCTACTGTGCATGTGCAGGCAGCCAGTTATCTTAGCTCTTCTCTGATGGGAAGTCAAGGTAGAAATCCAAAGCAGAGGGGAGGAGGGTGGATGATGGAGCACCCACATGGACAACATCTCAAAGAATTCCAGTTACTGCACAGGGTAAGTAACCTCTCCTTCTTCTTCGAGCGTCCCTGTGGGTGCTTCACCTTTCGATGACTACAAAGCAGTGTCATTACTTGGAGGTGGGTCCTTTGAATGATGTGTATCAACTGATGACAATATGGACTGGATGAATAAAGTCTGAGACCAAGCATAGGTTTATATGGCATAATGCTGTGTGAACATGTGAGCAGAGGCCCACTTCGCTGCTTTGCAAATGTACTCAGCAGACACGCCTCCAAAGAAGGCTTTTGAAGCAGTCATTGCACGTGTGGAATGTGCATGAATGCCCGCTGGCGGCTCTTTATTAAAGTTAATGTAAGCAAGTCTTACGCAGCCAGAGATCCATTTAGAGAGCCTCTGTTTGGAGATGGGCATGCCACAGGACCTGTGGAGACAAAGAGTCATGTAGTTTGACGGACATTGAGGACATGCATGATTCTATCCCTATCGTTGGTGTGCAATTTAGGGAAGAAGATGGGTACGTATACCAGTTCATTGCAGTGGAAAGAGGTAAGTACTTTTGGGAGGAATTTAGGGTGGGATTGTAGGACCACCTTGTCTTCGTGAAAAGTTGTATATCATGATTCCAACATTAGTGCACGTATCTCTCCTACTCTCTGTGCCAAGGTGATTGTCACAAGGAAGGCCACTTTCATGGAGAGGTTCAGGAGGGAGCAGTTGGCTAAGGATTCAAAGGGTTTGCCAGTTAGGGCTCTGAGGACTCAGTTAAGGTCCCACACATGTGTTACTTCTTTGACTGTTGGAAATGAGTTGTGAAGCCCCTTCAGGAACCATTTGACAGAAGGGTGGGTAAAGACAGAGTGTTCTTGAGCAGGTGGAAGGCTGATATGGCCCTAGGTGTACCCTAATAGTACTCATTGATACATTTGATTGTTGAAGGTGAAGTAGGTAAGTAAGTACACATGAGATCCCCATTTTCATGGGGTCACACGATTGGGCATGATGCCAGGCTATAAAACGTTGCTATTTTTGCGAATACATCTTTCTCATTGCTGGTCGTCTGCTGTTTTCAAGAATTGTGAGGACCTGAGGTTGACAACAGAGATCTAAATCTGTCAACCAGCCAGGCATAATGCATGAAGGTGAAGGCAGTCAATGGCTGGGTGATGGATGGACCCATTTTACCAGGTGAGGAGCAGAAGCATGGGAGGAGGACCGTGTGGGTGATATCTGGACAGCTGAAGAAGTTCAGAGAATCAGGTTTGCCTGGGCTACCTGGGAGCTATGAGTATGGTTCGAGCTCTGTCCCATCTTATCTTGATCACGACTCTGTGCATGAGAGGAATTGGTGGGAAAGCATATGCCAAAGGTGCATTCCATGTGATGATGAAGATGTTCCCCTCTGAAGCGCAGCCAAATCCACGTCTGGAGCAATAATAGGACCAGCATGTGTTGGAAGCTGTGGCAAAGAGATCCATGGTTGGAAAACCCTATTTGTGGTGTGGCAGACCATGGATTTGTTTATTTCCCACTCGTGATCGAGAGGAAAACTGTGGCTATGGTTGTCTGCGACTATGTTTTTCCTGCCTGATATGTAGGTTGCCAGCAGGTGGATTTGCCTGGGGATACACTACTTCCACAGCTGCACAGCCTCGCAGCAGAACTTCCTGAAATGTACCACACCTTGTTTGTTTATGTAATGCACTGGTGCTGTATTGTCCATCATTATTTGTACTACAGTCTTGGAGACCTGCATGGAGAAGTGCATGCAGGTATAACGAACCATCCTCAGCTCTCTAGGAGTGTGATGTGCTTGAGATGCTTGACTGGCGTCCATGTGCCCTGGACTACTCAGTCCCTGGGGTGAGTGTCCCACCCTAGTAGGGAGGTGTCTGTCATAACTGTGATAGTTGGAGAGTTTCTGGAATGGCACCCTTATGCACACATTGTGAGGTTGCATCCACCAAGTGAGGGAGCCCTGTCTGTGGCTGGCACACTGAGGCTGGGTCTACATGTGCCCCTTCCTTTCGAAAGCAGCACATTAATGAGCAGGTTCAAAAGAGGCTAATGAGGTGCTACAATGAATATGTAGTGCCTCATTAGCATAATGGCTGCCGCGGCGATTCAAAAGTGCAGATTTTCTAATCATGCACCGCCTGTGGAGACGGGACCTTCCAACAGGACCCCCTGCAGTTTTCGAAAGCCCTTCTTTCTATCATTGGCCAGTATTTCTCACAGGGACTGTACATGGTTCACAAATTCATGATATGTATTAGTTTCTTTCTACCTAAAAGAGATGTTTCTGACGAACCTTGCCATGTGAAAATAGTCTCATACTTTGCACGAGTCTTTGTCCCATGTCAACCAATGTACTATTTCTGAACTAAAGGTGGCTTTTCCTGTCATTCCTGGAGAGAAAACAAGTTGTTTTACTTTCTAAAGGGGTAAGATTCGTCTTACTTGTTTACCTTCTGGTGACAGAAACACTTCCTCAGCGAATTCCTCTTTTTAATTAGTTGCATGTTTCAGGCCCTGTGTGTCTCCATACATCACACTGTTAAAACAAAAGTTTGTGTTTTCTTTCTGGAGATTTTTTTTTTTTAATTTTTGAGATGCCCATATAACAAGGAAGCTGAAAGAAAAAAAATAATGTGCTGTTTAGAGTAATGTGCTATAATAGACCAAATTACTTAACTGTATAACTGTTTTTGGTAATTGTGTTAGAGCATGCAGGAATCTGATCTAGTACTGTTTCAGTAGTATGAAACAAACCGTCATGTTTTTTCAAAATCTTGAAATGTTCTCTTGGCCCACTGAAAGGCTTTTGTTTTGTGCTTTTGATGAAACAACGAGTACAAGTACAGTGAGTTTTAGAGAGGGTGATAACCTGAAACCCAAATTTCTAAGACAACATTTGGAATATATTTTCTCTTTCACCAATGCTTAATATGGTCAATACTTACAGTATATTGACAATTCATTGTCCATAAACTTGTGATGAATGATAATGTGTATATATGTGTTTCACATCATTTATATATTTTTGATTGTAACTTTATGTTGCTTTTTAGTCCATTTCCCTGTGAACCGAATGCACTGCATGAAGACTTGGTGGACGCTGTTTGTTTAACATGTTTGTTATAAACCTGTATTTGGAACATTAAAGTTGGAGGAGGCCACGCCTATATTTCTGCTTGACATAAATCACTTAAATGTCTTTAATCCGGTAACTGTGGGAAATATGATTGACTGGATTATGGAATTTTTTGGACTGTGGATGTTCACCATAACATGAAGGGTTAACAAATTCTGTTGCTGAAGATTTTGTACATACAAATCATTATGCAGTACTGTACAGGTATATCATGTCATAAGAAAGATCCTTAATGCACCGTATTTAAACTTATTTTGTTTTTATTATTGTTATAGCATTGTACGCGTGCAGGGGTCTGAACTACGGGTGTTCCCAGGTTATGGACACCCAGACTGAGGAAGTTCAAGTGTCCATAATAAAGCTCAGTTCATACTTCATGGTGATTATGCCATTTTTCTGTAGATGAAACATCTGTGGCAGGTTGGTGTTGGATACATTCTTGTGTTCTGGAAGAGATGGCAAGATTATAATGCTCAAATTTGCTCAGAACTACCTGTTTAGGATGTAAATCTCCCTCTTTAATATGTATCAGAAGGGTAGCCATGTTCATGTGTATTGGCGGCAAAAACAACGAGAAGTTCTATGGCACCTTATAGACTACCTGTTAGTTTAACAGATAATCTATAAGGTGCCACAGGACTTCTTGTTGTTTTATCATCAGATGAAATGGCAGTGCATCTGAAGTAAAATGTAAGAGGAAGGGTCAAATCACTCAAGAGTTTTGTCAGGGAAGATGATGGGTATTAATACCACCAGCAGAGATGGGAATCAAGTGATAAATACTAAAATTTAGAGTTTGTCCCTGTCTGAAAAATTATGGAGGAAACTAGCCTTACTATGTAAAGTTAAAATAAACTTGTAGTACTTCCATTGCAACCACTGCCCTCTTTAATGAAGGAAACCCTTTGTTTAGTGGAAAAAGATGTTCATTTAGAATGACAGATCATTTTAAAATTTTTCTTCCCCCTTAGTACCCTATTTTTTATTAAGAAACTATTGCAACTTTAATATTAACCTTTCACAAAACTTCCTTTACTTGAGGGCTGCAGTTCTTATCCCTGCTAGCAATACAAGAGGGTGTAAAAATAACACATACTTATCTGGAGTTTCTTTTTGTTAGTTTGTTTTCTAGGTTTTGTTTCTATCACTTTTACATCTGCTAAGTAGTCCTTATATTGTCAGTCATCTCAGAGAGCTGGGGGAGTGCGCACTGAGAAAAATGGGTTTCTTTCGGTATAGTTAAGGATAACCGAACTGGGCCTTTGAGTTGGAGATGTCCATTATCCTTCATTCAATGCTGGACTCCGTTTCTTTACTGAAAATGAGTATTTCTTTAACCTGTGCATAATCCCATTGAAATCATGGGCCTGCTCTGGAGTTAGATGCTCCTTAATGTAAGGATGCAGAATCTAGTCCTTAAGTAGCAAACATAATACTTTGCATCTGTGTTGAACACTGAGGAGACAGGAGAAAGATCTTGTAGTATGGTGTGCTGGAGGTTGTTACAAAGCACAGATGCCAAGTGAATATTAGATAATTTCCACATATTTTAAAGCAGTTATGTAATTTCCATCATTACCTTTTTCTATCTCCCCTTCACATTAACAGCTGAAGTTATCATGTCTTAATTAATCAAGAAGCAGAAGAATAATGTTTTGTTTGCCTGGTAAGAATGTCTGTGAAAATCTCATTCTTCAAGGATGACTTCCCCTACCAGACCACCTGATTCCAAAATTTGGGAACTTTGCTTTATTTCACTTTTGTTTGCAGGTTTGCTGACATCTGTGCAAAAGACACTATATGATTGGTAGCCAGGCCCATATACCAGTTTGCAGGCAGGAACAGACAAAGAAAGTTGGCAGGAACAGCATCAGTGAGAAAGAAAAAAACAGAATCTAATTGTAAAGAGGAAAAGAGGCCTGATATGGAAGGGAAGTGAATTAAGCAAAATTTAAACAGAATGAACTCAGTTGTACAGTTACTTTAGGACAGTGTGCCAAGACTATTTGTGACTTTATTTGGAAAGATGAGGAAGCTGCTTTTGAAAAGAGAGATTTCTAAGTTTCCAATGTAACCATTCTTTAGTAGATAGCTCTGCTGGTAGAGGAAACCAGTAGAAAATGGATTTTAGTTTCTGAGCTCTTTGCTGCAATAGATTGTATGGGCCCCTATTGCAGTATATGGGTCTTTCACAGTTCCAAGAGGGATTTGTGCTGATGGGAGTGAAGGAAGGGGCAAACCCTGCTAAATCTAATAGTGGTCTGGATTTGATGGCAGAGGAGGATTGATTTGGTTTTGTTTTTAGCTAACTCCAAGCATAGAGTTTCACTTTGTCCTTTGAAGGGGAATAATTAGGTGTTCCTAAACCTAGCCAGATTCAGGACTTCAATTCAAGGAACACTGCTCTGCTTTCCAGATGTACTACTGGTGAACCAGAACAAGGAGTTGTAGAAACAGAGTCTCTGATCCATTAACATTGTTTGAGGTATTAACCTCCCCAGAGGGAATGTGATGATAGGCTGTTCAATGAGTTCAGGAGCTTTGTGGGGTCTTGCTGCCACAAGATCCATGCCCAAGAAGAACCACAGAAAACCATTTTTTGTTGGTTATTTGTTTGGTTATTAGTCTCCTGTGAAGTTGCTCTCCAAGTGTCCAGATACCTGCCTGTAACTTGGCCATACAAAAAGGAAAGACAATGGCCACCTGGACCCCAGGAGAACCCACTTGTCATTTGTATTTTAACAATATCAGGAACTACTTTGCAGGGACCCACAAAGTCTTCCACCAGCAATGGGGAGATCAATGACAGCACGGAAGCTGCGTACCTGTTAAGGCCAAGAACGAGTTACAGAAAATCATTCATGATTCAAGAGACGCAAGATCTACATCTGAAATGTTCATCTAATTTTGATCACTAAAGGTTTTGCTAGTCACATCCTGTATCTGTTCTGAACTCTGATCCACCCTGACTGGGAAAGGATTTCAGTTCTCTCTACAGCTGACACTCTTGTGTTAGGGCTTCCCCTTCTCTCTAATTTATACCTTAAATGTAGGATTTCCCCTTTAAATGAAGGGTAGGATTTTCTAAAACAATCGGCACCCATTCAAGTCTGCTTCCAGCAATTTTAAAATTCCCATTGGCATGAATGGGAGTAGAGTTAGGCCAGTGCTGAACTCATTCAGAAGTCTTATTCAAACGATTTAAAGAGAAAGCTATGTAAAAAACCACATATAAAATCCAAATACTTCCTTTTTTAAACTGATTTTTTTTTATTTTGGGGGTAGAGATGTTGTTTCCTTTTGTTTTCACACAGTGTGGCCATTACATTACATAACTCTGTTGGAGTTAAACAAGGTTATATTTTACTATAGTAGATGACAATTTAACAAATTGCATCATAAGTCGAGTGTAGTGTTGTATTTATTGGAAACATTACTATCCCAGTATCATTTGAGGAGTATGCTTCTGAAGTTGCATTTTAAGAGTAGGTTTGACAGCATCTTGTATCCAGCTATATCTAAAATCAGGTTGCAGAGGAGCCTTGTGAGGCTGAAATATGGTGGCATAGGCTAGAAAAAGAGTGTTCTGATTTATGTTTGTTTTTTGTTGTTCTTTTTATAACAATTCCAGAATAAAATAAGCGTGTGTTTGACAAACGCTTGTGTGTTTTGGCACAGATAATGATCACCTCTCCCTTGTTGTGTGGATAAGTCCTGATCCTGATCCGAATGACTCCACATTAGTCCTGGATTCCCTGTGGTGCCACTGTGCCTACTCAAGGCACAGGGGTAGTGTCGGCCTTTTCTCTGTTGGAGGACGGAGGTGGGCCTCAGCCGCCCTACATGATGATGCCCTGACCTGGCCAGGTCACAAGCCAGTGCTGGGCGGTAGTAGGAGCCTCCCAGGAGGACTGAGCCATCTCTAATCTTCACCATGCCACTTCCAATGAGTGCAGAAACCTCCCCTGGAGCAGTGCAGTGTGAGACTAATGCAAGTTTCCTAGCCCATGCTACTCCTATGCTGTGCTGCCACAGGGGACAGGGGAGATGGGGGGAAGTGCCATGCATACAGCAGAAGCAGCATGCAAAGGTAGGGCAGGAGGAGGGCAGGGCATGGGAAGGGACATGGGCAGGGAAAGGGTGGAGCATTTGCAGAACAGAGGTGGGAAAGAGAGAGGCTTAGGCGCAGAAGGGTGGGCATGGGAGGAACAGGTGTGAAGAGGAGGTGAGGCAGGGACAAGTGACCAGTGCTCCCCTGCAATCGCCACACTGGTCACTCCTGGTCATTTGTGGTGGTCATCTGTGGATGTGTCTGCACAAAAATGTATTGAGAAAGGATCCGAAGGAGGCCTAGTAGATTAATTCATATTTTAACATGTTCTGAATCATCTATAGATAAAATTACATCTTGTCAGCCACTTGATCTCTCATGAATAATTTGTGCTTATGCTTTCCAGTGTAACATGGATACAGGCCATCCCAAGGGGCAACACTCCCCACCACCAGTGCCCTAGGCAGGGGGCACAGGGCAATGCTGAGAACCACAGGCTCCTCACCTGCTCTACCCCACCCTGTCCCTTTACCTTCTCCCTGACCAACTGGGCCAGCGATTACCTATCGCCACAACCCTCAGTATGCAGGCAGTGTGAGCAGCAGCCTGCTATGCTCCCTTGCACTACACCCTCCTGGTCCACTGAGCCCCACCTCTCTGTGGCTGCAGGAAGCAGCCTCCACTCCCTGCCACCCATGGAGAAGTGGGGCTCAGCAGGCCAAGAGGGTGCAGCGGGACAGAGGGTAGCAGGGTGCTTCACACACTATCTGTATGGTGAGTGCAGGGGAGTGGGTTGAGGGGAGGTGACCCCCAGCTCTTGCTGCTCCCTGCACCTTCTGCCATTCATGCCCTGCCCCAGGTAATTCTCCCCGCCCTTGACCAGTAGCTGGAGACCAAAAAAACATGAGATCTGGGGTGGACACTTCAGTTCATCATGTGGACGCGATGCCTCTGCATGGATATAGTGCCACCTCCAACCACTCAAAAATAAGGAGTTAAGCTTCCAAAAATCCTGAGAATTGGTTTAAAATGGTGTAATTTAGAACCAATAATTTTAAATTACTTTCATTGCCATTCTAGTTGTTGACCACTAGGGTTGATAGTTTGTAAAGCTTTTCTCCACCAGAAAAATGCCATGAGACTTGTAAGAAGTAATGAGGTAGTTGACACTATCTGCACATACCCAGTTCCTCCTGGAACAGTGAAAATGTTTCCTACCATGCCTGGTAAAAGTGGCAGCATTTCAGAGGTTAAACACATTCCTTATCCGTATCTAAGGGAGATTTAGAAGCTAGAACACAGTAGTTTCACTTATTACCTTTTCATGTTTACCCAAAAAATGTCAAAAGGTCGAAATTAAGACTTACCTTTTCCTTGCCAACCAGTTTGAAGTAATTAACCCTCATGCTTAGAAACACAAGAATTCTATGACTATGTTATTAAATTCTCATAAAGAATCCATTAAAATTAAAATTGCTTCAATCTCAGACTGAATGTATTAATGACCTTACACAGTGTCAATATAAACCCTTGGCATGGTAAAATGCTTCAAATTCATGAAATGAACTGAATTAAGTCAAATGTTCAAACATCAGTTTTTTATTATAGGAATTAACATCTTCATTTTACATTTTTACATAACAAATTGGTTCACATTTGTATTTGTATAGTTATTTACTTGGCTTCCTTATATTCATTTTCCATGTTTCTATTCACCCCAGTGGAGTTTCCTAAAATGGGCAGTGAATTAACCAGATTAAAACAGTTTTCCAAATCAAATTATTTTTGGATGATTTATGCCTTTTGCAATCATGTCAGTAATGCAGAAAAATAGTTCGCCTGACTGCCAGACTTTTCATAACCCACAGACTCGTTTTCCTGACATAATCAGCCCATCACCATCCATCTGTTAGTGCTCAGTGCAGCTGGATAGAAAAATCCAGAACTAATCCTACCATTTTCATGACTCAGATTTCCAGGACAGAATGCTGAAAACAGGTTTGTGTGGGAAGGAAATGGGGCATCTGGTCACATGAACTTTTATTCAGGCATTCTTAGTGGTTCGTCCAGTATCTGCAATAACTTTTATAAATACATTTATGGGACACAGATTTACAACATCTACAATATTTATTTTGCATCCAATCTGCTCTTCTACTTGTACAGTATTGGGGGGGGGGTTCAGGAGTAGGCTGGGTGCTGGGTCTGGACAGTGGGGGGTGCACTTACCTGTTACAGTTCTCCTGGCTCACAAGTAGCTCTGTGCCCCCCGCAGCTCCCAAGCGCTGCCACCCGCTGCTCCCATTGGCTGTGATTCTGACCAATGAGAGCAGTGGGGGAAAAGCCTCCAGGCGAGAGCTTCCATGCCTTGCCATTCTCTCAGCTGGGGCGCTAACGCTTGTGCTCCAGCCACACTGGAGGATGTTAGTGTGGGGATGTGGGCTGATCTAATTATTGTTGAACCCAGTTATACTTTTGACCTTCACGGCATTTCCAGTGAATGAATTCCAAAGGCTGGGTATTCATTCTATGAAGAAGATAGTTATTATCTTTGGGTGATAAGATCTGATCTCAAAATGGATAACATAGTTCTCAGTAACTCAAGGTGTCGATGAAATTCACCTCTTTAGAGAGGATCCTTAAATTGCATATCTGGTACATTTTAAGCCCTAATTCTGCCCCCTCACCTTGCCACAACCTATAACACTCAAAAGGTATTTACTGTGTTATGAAGGTAGAAATATGACCCAATTGCTTGATGTGTTTGATGTTAAAGTAACAGAATCATAGAATCATAGAACAATAGAGCTGGAAGAGACCTAAAAAAGCCATCGAGTCCAGCCATCTGCCCTAGGCAGGACCAAACCCATCAGATCAGTCCAGCCAGGGCTTTGTCAAAGCGAGACTTAAACACCTCCAGGGATGGAGACTCCACTACTTCCCTGGGTAGACCATTCCAATGCTTCACCACCCTCCTAGTGAAAAAGTTTTTCCTAATGTTCAACCTGGACCTTTCCAACCGCAACTTGAGACCATTGTTCTGTGTTCTGCCATCCATAACCACTGTGAACAGCCTCTCTCCAGCCTCTTTGCAGCCTCCCTTCAGTAAGTTAAAGGCTGTTATCAAGTCCCCCATCAGTCTTCTCTTCTGCAGATGAAACAGTCCCAATTCCCTCAACCTTTCTTCATAAGTCATATGCTCCAGCCCCCTAATTATTTTGGTTGCCCTCTGCTGGATCCTGTCCAGTGTATCCACATCCTTCCTAAAAATGGGGGCCCAGAACTGCACACAGGACTCCAGATGCAGCCTCACCAAAGCCGAATAAAGAGGAATAATCACTTCTCTGGATCTACTGGCAACGCTCCTCCTGATGCAACCTAATATGCCATTAGCTTTCTTGGCTACAACGGCACACTGTTGACTCATGTCCGTCTTCTCGTCCACTACAACTCCCAGGTCCTTTTCTGCAAAACTACTACCGAGCCAGTCGAACCCCAACCTGTAACAATGCTTGGGATTCTTCCGGCCCAAGTGCAGGACTCTGCACTTGTCCTTATTGAACCTCATCAGATTTCTTGCAGCCCAGTCTTCCAATTTGTCTAAGTCAGTCTGGACCCTGTCCTTACCCTCCAGCGTATCCACCTCTCCCCTAGCTTAGTGTCATCTGCAAACTTGCTGAGGGTGCAATCCAACAGAAATGGGATTAGATATCGGGAGTTCTGGCTCTCTCACCTGTAGAGCTCATTCCACTAGATCAGGTTGTTGTCATTGTTGTTTACTATTTGTATCACTTTTGTACCTCGGAGCCCTGGCTAGGGACAAGGACCACATTTTTAAGGTGTTGTATAAACACAGAACCAAAAAAGACATTTCCGTTCAGGGATTTACACCGTCTATCTGAATCTCCCATCCTAATTGCTAGCCATAATGTTGACATATAGATACAGTATTTTTACAGGATGCTTTTTGTGACTTATTCTCAAAGTGGAATATTTTTATCTGTGGTTGAGTTGTGCAGTTGTCTTTGGAAACACCAGAAGAGATGTAAGCAAAGGTGGACTATTTTGCAGAAAGAAAAAGAAGGAAATCATTAACAGTAAGTTAACTCAAAGGCCATAAGCTTTCATTACAGAAATTCAAATGATTTCAGTGTGAGATTTATGGCTATAATTACAAGGCTTCAAAGGAGAGTAGAGTCATAAAGGACTTTAAATAGACAACAGCAAACACAATACAAGCAAAACCCTAACTTCAATGTAGGGTGACTTTTATCTAGTGATTAATATTCACTGCTTACAGTATACCTTCTAAATATATTTTGTTGATTGCTTCATTTTCCTGAGGCTTTGAATATTTGTCATAAACTATAAAGTATTTGCCAGGTTTGAAGTATATGAGAAAATATAGATTTTAGCCTTCAAACCACACCTTCATAAATGCAGAAGATAGAATTCATGCCACTCCCTATTAGTAGAAAGAGTTATTTCTCAGTTCAGGTTAAAAGATTTTAACATAATTTTCATAAATTACTATTCTTAAGAAACTGAGGTACTTATATTTTTAAAGAGATACTCTAGAGCATGGTTTCCCAAACTGGGAGGTGTGACCCGGGGTGGGGGGGGGGGCGCGGTGAAGAAATTCCAGGAGGGCATGAGGTGATCAAACTCTCCCATCACTTCCCCTCAAAGAAAGATCCAGCCTTTGCTTCTGGCTTTCAGTCCCTGCCATTTTACATGGGTGGTCTGATGCAACCTCTATGAAAAGCAGGCAGCCGGGGTAGACCCACATACAAAGGTGAGTGAGTGTGGGCTGGGTTCGGGGAGGAAGAGGAGGATGAGGTTACCTGGGGGCTAGGGGTGCCTGGCTCAGGTGAGGGGGATGTGGATGAGTAAGAAGTGGGGCGGCTGGTGGTGCCTGGCTTTGTGGGAGGGGAGGGGCTTGGGCAGGCAGCTTTCGTGGCTTGGTCAGCTGGATGGTTTGTGGGAATCATGGGCCTTGGACAGCTGGCCCCAGCACCACAGGGATCAGGCAGCTTGGGCTGGCAGGCAAGCAGCTGACCCTGGCAGCTCAGGGCTCGGGCAGTTGGCTCCGGTGGCGTTGGGCTCAGGAGGCTTGGACTGACAGGTGAGGGGCTGGTTAGGGCAGCGTGGGGCTTGGGTAGGCAGCTTGGCTGACTGGCCCACGACTGGAGTGGCGGGTGGGCGGGCAGGCGGCTGGCCCTAGTGGCTGGTGGGTGGGTGGGTGGCTGGTCCTGGTGGGCGGTGCGGGGCTGCAGGTGGGCAGCTGGCAGGCGCTCAGGCAGCTGGCCAGGTGGGGCTTCACCAGGCACCCACAAAGGCCCAAGAAAAACTATTTGTGCTTACTTTTAATTGTAAATAACATTTTTATATCAAGTTTTTGTGTTTATTTTAAATTACAAATTGAGTTTTTTTTGAAAGGAGGGTTGGATGATGGTAAAGTAGAGTTTGGGGGTGTGAGGGTTTCTCAAAAATCAAAAGGGGGCAGGATGCTGAAAAGTTTGGGAACCACTGCTCTAGAAGATTTTCAAACATTATTTCTAATTTAACTTATTTTAATAATTTAGAACCAAGAATTCTAAATGTTCTTTTTCACACATTTTATGCAGCATTCTGTTTTGCTGTTAATTTACTGGGCTACTGTTTAGGACATTTTGTTAATTTCTTGGCTGCCTCTTTTTTATGTTGTTCATGATGATGTGACAGTGGCTGCCTCTGCACATGCCACCTCCCCACCTTTATCCACAAATTTGGATATTTTCTATGTTCTATTTTCTATGTTGGATATGTTCTATGTTGTTATTAGTGTGGTCTTTTAATGAAATATTGGTTCCTTGTCAAAACCCTAAAAGATTCTCTGACTTTGCAGTATCCCTGCCTTTCCTGACATACTTTTACTGGGAACCAACTGCTTCCTGAGTTTTATGTGTAATAACCCTGCATTATTCAAATATGATGGTATAGTAATCTAAGTATCTATTTTTCCACACAACCAACCACTGGCTTCTTCTACATGTCACCTCCTGTTGGAGGTGGCATGGTAATGAGGCAATTTGAAGCCAACTAATGAGGTGCTAGCATGCATATTCATTAGCATAATGGCAGCTGCATGAATTTCAAAGTGCAGACTTCGAATTGCAGATTGACAGTGTAGATGCGGACAGCTGCGAAATAAGTGCCCCATTTCCAACATTCTCTTACTCCGATCTAGTTGTGTGGGAGTAAGGAAATGTCGAAGTGGGGTGCTTACCATCTGCAATTTGAAGTCTGCACGTTGAAATGTGTGTGGCTGCCATTATGCTAATGAGGTACTAAATATGCATGTGGTGGTGGCATGTGTAGAAGCATCCATTGATTGGTTGTGTGTTAAAGTAGATGCTTAGATTACTGTACCATTCTTTCTTCCTGCTATAAACACAATCCAGTATTTTAACATGGCAGCAAAGGAACTAAATGAATCTTACTTTTCAGAACACTGGCCTCATGATTTTTTTTAGGCTTTAAGTTGCTATTGGTTTCGTTTCAAACCCAGCCATATGATAATATTCTACTAGGAACTGGTTATCTTCTGAATTGATAAGATACTTCCTCCAATGCCGGAATCTTGGTAAACTGTAGAGACAAAGAGAATCTGGAAATACAATACCTAGACTAGTAAAAAATGATGTAGCATTGGGTAAGTTTGAGGAGGTTAGCAGGAAGTTTATCTACAAATTTGGATGTTTCCTATGTTCTCATTGTTATCATTGTGGTCTTTTAATGAAACATTGGTTCCTTGTCAAAACCCTAAAAGATTCTCTTCCTTTGCAGTATCCCTGCCTTTCCTGACATACTTTTACTGAGAACCGATTGCTTCCTGAGTTTCATGTGTAATAGCCCTGAGTTATTCAAATATGATTGTAGCCTTGCCTGTGAAGTAGAGATTAAATCCCACAAGACACTAAACACTCTGGCTCCAATCCAGTAAAATACTTAAGAAAGTGCATCAACTTAAGTCAGTGAGTATTCCCTTTGACTTTAAAAATATTCACATGCTTTTCATTGAACATGTGTGACAGTGCTTCCTGGATTAGAGACATAGTCTTCCAAACTTTCCAAGTTCACCCAATACTACTACCATTTATTATTTTAAGGACTTTTTTTGTTTTTGTTTTGTTGTTTGTTTGTTTTTGTTTGTTTGGTTTGGTTGTTTTTTGGGTTACAGAGGTGATGGTGCATCGTTTGGGTTTTATTTATGGTTTAGAAATAGAACTTTTTTAGACTGTTCTGTACAAGAAAGATAAACTGCTATGTGCTGAATAGTACCCAAATGGTGGTTTTATATTAACTTTTTTCATATTTTAATTGTACAGGAATATTCAACATTAATTGTTGGCCTGATTATGAATGGAAATTTATAATAATATACAGATGCTTTAAAATTTCATTTACCGTTTTGCTGCTGTGAAATTAATTAGTTCAGGAGAGAAAATAAATCATTGAAGGTGAAGGAAAATTGATTTTTACAACATCCTTCGCTTGTTTGACTCTTAGTAAAATTAACTGCACTAGGTTCTAGGAGTGTTTATGGGTATTATAAAACATTTAAAACTTGATGTAGTAAGGTTCTTGAGTGGCTCTCGGGCATTAGTAAGAGGATTATTTTACAATTAGTCTTGTTATCAATCTTAGTATCTGGCACATAGTTAAGGAAATGGCTGTTTTATCTGAATCAGAGCCATAAATAGAACTTCATTTCTGATGCTAGAAAAAAAAATGGATACTAGCAGTAAGAAACTCTGAGACTTGGAGACAGTGCAGGAACTTCAAAAAGAAAAAATATGGAAATAGCCATCATGAATACTGGAAGTTATAAAGTGCATTCAGACTCTTAATACAATTCATAAACACTTGAGTGTCATTGCTAAACATTTGAGTGTCATAGCTGTATTGGTTCTATTTTCAGTGCCACAGGAACTGAGCAGTAGAAAAGGGGTGTAAGAAATGCAGTCAAAATGAGAATTTGGACCTTGCTAATCTTGCAGAATTTCTTCTAGCTGTTGTGAGGGTTATGTTAGGGCTTCAAAAAGAGAGACAACCAACAGAGTTGTGATTTTTTTATCCAAACCTAAACAAAAGCACATGGGAGAAAGTTAAAAACAACAAGACCCTGGAGGAAATAAATCAAGCAAGAAAACAAATAAAAACTAAAACAAAATTAAATGAAACAATACATACCTTAAGTAGAAACGTGTATTTCTCATCCTTTCCCTGTTCAATGGGCACTTGTATGCACAGTCTGGTCATTTCTCATGTTGGTGTATTAATCGTCCTATAATGTCAATGATGAGGCTTTGAAGATGTTTCCTCCGGTTATTTTCACTCTTTCTTCATTAACAGCCTCTGAAAATGAGAAATTTTAGTTTAAATGGATCTGAGTATATGAAGGTTGAGAGTATTTCTTTAAAATGGTCATTTAGCTTTCTTAAAAGCAGTGATGTTAGCGTAAGAGTAACTTTCTTATCAGGTTAAATCTTTTACTTGCAGTTTTCTCCCGTTATTCCCCCATGGCTTAATGACAGACAGCTGATTCTGTTAGCTTTACTCATATTTAACGATATCTTACTGCACAAAGATATCTTTTGATTTCAGTGGTCTGTTTGCAGCATAAGTCACTGCTCAGTCTGAGAAAGACGATGAAGCTTTTTTTTATGGCAATCAGAAGTTGCTTCTGAATTAAGAAATTTTAGGCATACCACTTGGAGACCTAGAACACAGATTTCTGTTACCATTGTGATTGCTGTTGCAGTGATGAAAGTAGTATGACAAATGTTGCGCCTTTAAGACCATCAAATGCATCTATACTCTGCTTTTATGGATAATGGACAAACAAGGTTTGATTGTCTGCCTATGTTGAAATAAGGCTGCAATTTTAATATTAGATATTTGGGACTACCCGGCAGATAAAATGCATAGGTATCCCACCCATTTTTCCATGATTTGCAAGAATGGGTGCTTTCATCAGAACCCCCGCCTTCCTTTCCATCCCTCGCCAGGATCTTACAATCTTTTGGTGGGCAGTGCTTTCAACCAGGTTCCCCTCTTTTCCATTCAGGTACTGCCAACAAACCCATTGCTAAGACCTTACCAATCACCTCCTACCACATAGGACCAAGGTAAGCTATAATAATGGAGGCAGGGGGGAGTGGCTTCTCACGGTACCAAGCATAAGAGTCCTTAACTGACCCCAGCTTACCCAGTTACCAATCACCTCTCCTCAAGACCTTTCCCAGGCTATTTATGTGATAGGCTACATCTACACTAGAGTGTTTTGTCAACAAAATCTACACTACAAATGTATTCTATTGATAGTAAGTCGATAGAACTTGGCACTTTTGTCCACGGCCTTCTGCCTGTCCCCCGTGAGGCAGCATGGTTTTCTCAACAGAATCTGTCAACAAAAAAGTCATGTGGATGCTTCGTTGGTGCCCTCTGTCAACAGACAAGGCATCTGGTTCACTGGGCAGCCCTGTCTGCTGTGCTTGCGGTTGGCTGTTCTGTGAGAGAGCAGCCAGGCAGTCTGGCCACTCTCTGTCGACAGAGCAGATCAATAGAGCAATCTGCTTTCATGTGTGGCCACAACCTGTCAAAAGAAGTTTTGTTGGAAGATATCTTCTGATAGTAACTTCTGTTGACAGATTGCTGTAGTGCAGGCACAGCCAGATTGTATACCTTCTTTTATGGAATATGTGCATTGACCATCTGCCACACAGCAGCACCAGTAGGGAGGATGCAGCCCAGCAGCCAGGTTCCCAGACATCTCCTAGCCCTCCTTTATATCAGCCAAAAGTATGGCAGCACCTGGTTCTGACTGGTGCACACAGTCCTCCTGAAATAAATCCGGTGCCCCATAGACAATACCAGGATGCAAAATTACTGCCCCCATCCACAAGGGCACCAGAACTTTGGCCACCTTCCTGGTCACATGCTTCTTTGTCTTATCTGCGCTGGAGGGGCTTGTGGCTCCCAATCAGACCATACACCAAAGCATATCTGACTAGAAAGTGTTAAAGCCTGAGGTACAGGTCCCTCCTTGTTCGGAGCATTATGCGACTCCTGTAAGTGTTTCCAAGTCATTTTTTCCCAGTTGTATCACCATTATATCTGGTGGCTGCTGATCAGCTGCACAACATACGACAGTGGTAGCAGCTGATCTCGTAAGTTGCCCTTCCATGCATGTGGCCTGAGTACTGCTTTACCCTCAAATCCCAGCTGTGAAACCTTGACCACCTTGGATGCAGGCCTATGTGCCCCAAAGCCAATACCGTGCCCACAGAGCCACACCTTTGTCTGCATGGCTGACTGTCCAGCATCTGAAATAAGAATGTGATTTTGGTGGACATTAAAATGTCAATGCCTTGATGCTGAGCAGCCTCCATTTCTACACTTATTTGTGCAGTTGCCATAGCTGCCCCATTCTCAGTCAGTGAGAGCCAAATTCATGGGCTGGCAGCTCCAATCTTGCCAGCCCCTATCATAATACAGTAGCAAACTGATATGCTGGGGGTGGGGTTCTGTCTCCTTGTACAAAACGGGACCTTGCCCCTTCTTCATATTGCTGTGTAGGCCTTCAAAGTCCAATTGGGGCAGGCTCACCAGCCTTCCAAAGGGTTACATATTTACCCTGGCCAATTTGATCAGTCTTTGACCTTTGCAAATCTCAAAATCACTGCATATTTGTGCTAGCCAATATTATACCGTTCCAAAGCCATTCTGACAGAACCCTAACAGACCCAGGCACTAGCTCACTGATCCTGAAAACACCCAAAAGTACGATCAGAAATGCTGCTCTGAAGAGATGGACTTCCTTTGCACTATGATATATAGCACCAAGGATCTGGACGAGGTCTCTGACCATGGAAATCCTGAAGGGACAACAGGAATCCTCCCTGAGGCCACTGTTATGTGACCATCCTGCCTCAAACTTTCAAACTAAGAACTGCATGGCCATTTAGCTTACTGATGAATGTAATGGCCGAAAGGTGATATCAGACTATGGAGAATGCTCGGTGATAGCTATCCCCAGCCTCCCCCAGAGCCCTCTCAGACCTGTTAGACCAGCCTCGCAGGTGTTTTCCGCCACCTCTGCTCACTGTCTGGGCTCTGTGTGGAAGTGAGTGAAGCCCTGATCATCCCCTCCCTCTCTCAACTTTGCTGCAGGAACTTGGGGGATTTGTCTCCCCTCCACCGTACTTCCTTGCTCACCATATGGACCCCATGCAGCCTCGCCTCTGCCTTTTCCTCTGAGTTGCAAAGGGAATGGTTTCCCCTCATTGTTTTATTCATTTAACTAGTCACAGCGCTGACCCCACACTGGGGTTTTGTGGAGCAGGGGAGTGGTGCCTGCTTCCCCTGCTGCCATAAGCCAATCCTTGCCCAACTCTCTGGACTGAGATCAGAGGAGTTGCCGAGTTAGTCTGTATCTTCAAAAACAAGAAGAATTCCTGTGGCACCTTATAGACTAACAGGCAAAGCCTGTGAAAGCTTATGCTCCAAAATATCTGTCAGTCTATAACGTGCCATGGGACTTCTTGTTGTTTCTGGACTGAAACAGGGAAGAGCTTTATCCCACCTCCTGTCCATGCTTACCATTGTGTCTGCACATGGGGCTGAGTTGAGCAGAGTAGCAGAACCACTCTTTCAGCTGCCTAGCTTGCTCAGTGTGAAGTGAGGAGGGTCAAGGCAGAGGCCGACACTTTTAATCCCCTCATCCTTCAGTGATGAGTCAGCAACCACACTGGCTGCTTTGGTAGAAGATTTTACTTCTCCTCTCCTCCGTCCAAGCCATAAAGTATTGGTTTCCTCCTCCGGCCAGGCAGACAAATCCCCCCATGCCCACTGAGGGCACCAGGTGGTGATTCAGCACTGTGTTTTATCATAAAGAACCGCATCTTAAGTACTTTAAAAAATGAGTACATCAGTTTTCTCTTTTGACCAAACTGAACTGCCCATCACTGTCCACTCTTTTCCTTTCACTTTATTGATTGCACCTGCTTCCTGTATGCTTCTTTCCGGTCACCAGGGACACCACAGGTTCTTCCTGTCTAGAGTTCTAGAACACTGTTTCCTAACAGAGACACTAGGAATCACAAGAACTTTGATAGTCTGATAACTTTTCTCTTCATCTTTTAGAATATAAAAATTTTCCTTTCACAGAGTAAGTTCCAACATAATTTTTGTTTTGTTACATTCTTCACAGTGACACATTTTTTAAAAAATCTGAGAAATTTCTAAAATACCACTTGCATATTTTTTTCCTTGAAAATGTTTTTCACAAACCTGCAAGTTGCACCAATATTATAACCATGTATCTCACATGAAAAAATACTGAGGGACTTCTGTAGTGATTTCAGTGGAAGCAGAATCCACTGCAATACCCGCTCTATCCTTCATTAAAAAGAGATCAGAGCACTGTAGCATACTGATCTTATTAAAATAAATAAAACCATTTTGTTGAACTGCTTATGCATTCTCATTTGTGAAAGTACAGTACATCTACCCAGTCTATTACTCTGCAGTTAAGATGAAATTCTTTCATCTAGAAGCACTTAGGAAAGTGATCATTTAACACAAGATAACTATGTAAATTGATATTTTGCTGTTAAATTGTTTTTGAAATATTACTCCAGGGATTACAAAGGAGTTTCATGCATTCTTACTGTGAGAGTCTGAAGAAGAGACATTTGGTAATGGGCAAAAGCTAAAACAGTTTTGTTATTAGTTGAAGTTATAAAAGACTCAGCAAATGCTTATTCAAAACCATAAACATTGAGCCAAAAGCCCAACTGCAAAATACTGTCTTGTAGAGTAGAGTTTTATTATAATATTTCATAGTATAAATTATCCCCTGTTTTGTTTTAAATAAAGTAGAACAGTTGTCAACATATCAACAGTCAAGGTGTTGCTTCCAGGACCTTTTTCCTGCATTTTTTCGGTGTCCCTTTTGCCACCACCAATGGCTGTGGCTCAGCGCTCTCCAAAAGTCTCAATAGGTTTCTCACAGTTTATGCCATCTTTACACCAGGCAAGCAAGTCATAAAACAGTTCTCATGGTTCCTCCCATCCAACTCATCTTAGTTCTAGTGATTGATGCTGGATTTGCTTCTGCCTTTTTAGCCTCAACATGCATATTTGTTTCCATGTACAATTGAGTAGATCTATTCAGGGATTTTTTTTAAATTCTTTTTCTTGCTTTGTTGCTTGTTGCTGTATTTGTACTTAATGGACAAATGTGAGGCTGATTCTGCATTGTAAATCCCATGTTGCAGAGACACCAATGACCACAATTCTCTTTCCAATGTTTTAGATGTAAACTTTTAAAATCTATTTTGTGGGATTCAGTAGTGATCCTATTGGCAAATATGAGAAGCTTTCGCTGAAAATGGCCTCTTAGTTCACTCATGAGAAGATTTTGTTCAAACAAGAAAGTTGTCAGTAGATATTAGAATATTAAATTTATAATGCTAATACATTTATTGTCTATTATGTAAGGCTCATCTTACTGTTGGTAGTTATAAGTACAATGAATTTTTGGAAACCAATAAAAGAGAAGCTTTTGAGAAATACACTTGCATAATTTAAAAATAAATTGAAAAGAAAATTAATATCTTATTCTTCCATATGTTTTGGGTTAGCTGTAGGAAGCAATCAGGAGTTTACCCAGTTTAGCCATAATCAATTTTGACTTTTTTTATACAGTTTTGGACAGAATTGTTTTCACTTATCATATCATATCATGTCGTATCTTTCTATCTATCTCTCTATCTGGCTATCTATATGCCAGATAAAACATAATAGATAAGACAGAATTAGTATGTAGGCCCAAGTTACTCATTCTGGGGAACCGGGAAGATCTTATGCCTTCCATGGTAGTTATCACCTTCTCTGATCCCTTAGTCCTTCAGTTGTGTTATTCAGTTTCTGGTCCACTGTTTTTCCAGTTTGGGCCTATGTTCACTTAGATCTTATGTACAGTTCTACATTACAAATTACTTAATCTTTATACTTTTGGCCTTTAGCACATCAACCCTTTGCATTTTAGGTAACCTATACATTAAGCTTCAGTCACCCAAGTCCTGCTGGTTTTTCAGGTTCTGGGTCACTCTGCTTCTTCTCAAGAAAAGAGTGTTTTTTAAAAAGTTATTATTACATACCTGTATATCTTTTATTTATAACTTTCAATCTACCCTGTCACCTTTGTACTGTCAGCAGCAATGTTTTAAGCACATTAACAATTCGTGGTAAAAGAAGACTTGGCAAAACCACACTTATGCCAACAAGGACTAAACCTAAGCATTACCTCATCTGTATTCATTCACTGTGCACTATTATAGATAATAAAAAATATGCCTATCGAAGCTCTTAACCTTGCCATTAACACTTCTTCATGTTCTATTTCAATGATATCTATTTCAGTGATTGTTATACTGTGCTACCCTTAATCTAATAGAAAGGAGAGTTTGGAGAACATTCTAGGATTCTTTAATGTCAAAATTTCTTATCATCTTTTTAATTTTTAAATAGAGAATCCAGTTTTATTTGTGATTGATGATAAAAAAATGAAAAATTTCCTGAAAATGCTTTAGTTTTAAGATCTTGATATAGAGCTGCTCTAAGTAGTATCTCAGCAAATACTTCATCCACTTACTGATAATTAGGTTTGGATAAAATAAATCATTATTGGTAAATGTCTGTAAATGTCAATTTCTCCATATACACACAACTGGCTAAAAATACTTCTATAATTAATAACTGACATTTATAGTTTGGCAGAATAAGACAAAAGGTCACTGGAGAACTTCTAGGAGTTTCATTTTAGCATATGTACATTGATATTTTGATGTCTTGATGACAAATTTTGTTTTAATGGTTATATGGTTTTAACTTTTTTAATATCAGTGCCTATTGTCACTGAAAGGTTGTTTGCCCCTTGCATTGTCTGTCTACTCCCTATTTTCCTGCAATTGTGAAAACTTAAATTAAGGCAGAATGCTTAAAAAACATAAATATTTTCCTTTGAAATAATCTAGATAAGTGGTTCCCAACCTTAGTGTGGACCCACCTTTTCACTAGTGTGCACCGCCAACCTCCCTCCACCAAAAAAAGTTCACAGACCACCATCAAAAGCCATTCATAGCTGCTAATTTCATCTGGAGGTGTGGGGTAGCCCATGGAGCCTGGTCAGCCCCTTCCCTGCCCTCAACTGACTGCAGGATGGGGCAGCCACTACCCCAATCAAAGACCCCAGTGGTGAAGCTGCAGGCCTGGGGGCTGGACCCAGGGTGCTGCCACTTCTCTGAGTGCGGGGCAAGGGGTTCATCTGGAGACTGGGCCAGCCTGCTGAGTCACAGCCCCCACTTAACAAGCATATAACACTGGATCTCTGCCTCCTAGGAAGAGTTGCTGGGTGGGGAGCGCTGGTCTGATCCCATGGGAGGAGCTGATGCCATAGCAGTGTTCCACTCACTGCCACAGGTGGCCCTGTTACTCCCTCCACCTCCCAGCCCCCCCGTCCTGAGACACCTGCCTGAACTTCTGGCACCTTCCACCTGCCTTGACTTCTGCACTACCACCCCACCAGGAGTCCACCAACTTAAGCCCCCATCAACCCTTTGCTCTAAGTCACTCACCCCCTCCCACTTGTCACCCCTGAAGCCTCACTCCAGCCTTCATTTTCCTTCATTTTTGAAAAATGCTATCATTGAAACAAAGCATGTATGTTTTTCATGTATTTTCAAAAAATTGTTTCAGTTAAAGACCCGAGCAAGGCTGGATACAAAAAATACAAATCATATTCTTCTGAGCCCTGCGCATACTCATCTCTCAAATTTGAAGCTATTCTTAATTAAAATTTCATCATATACCAAATGAGTGAAATATTTATATATGTAAATATTTTAACAGAATTATTATTCTTATTTTGTTAACAAATGACTGCAGCAAGAGTTCATAAGATTGTGTAGTCTACAGACCTGCTTTCTGTAGGACTCCCAGGAGAGGCCTGCTTTTTACTTCTCTTAGGCTAAGGTTACATTATGGTTTCTCTTTCAGGATACATCTGTATCCAGAAAAAGAAACCACATGCTTGAAATAGTGAGTTATTTCGAGCTTAGAATTTTGTTCGCAGGCTGTGTCTACACTACAAGCTAAAATCAAATTTATTAAAATTGATTTATTAATGCTGGGTTCTATCAATTCAATTTTGAGCATCCTTACCACATGCTCCCCACAAAAATGACTTATTGTTGCCACACACAAGTAGCTTAAATTGACTGTTGCCGCAGTGTATTTGGGGAACAAATCTCACAGTTCCCTTAGCCCCATAGCATTCTGGCTATTTTCATTGGTGCAGGATGAGAAAAAAATGCTCTGCAAGTGTCTGTGGGTATCTGACAACATCTTCCAACATTTCATTTCCCTCATTCCCCTGCTGTGTTAACCAAATATCTCTTTTTCCAGGTGGGGTCTGGCTTGCCTGTATAAAATGTGCTTTTTATAACTATGGGGAGGGGAGGGATAGTAAAGTGCTTAGGAAAGATTAGAAAAAAAAATTTTGGGTTTCCCAACTGACAGGTTTTCAAAATGGGACTAAAAAGCACTAGATCTTCGCGGGCTTGGGTCTGGATTTAGACCTCCTGGCACAGAAGATCCTCACTTTTAGATCAATAATTTTGTTTCAAAGGCCCAAGAGCCAGCCCGGGGCACCAAGAGATGGGTGCCTCCTGGGATGAGCAAAAGATGCAGATCCTCCTGGAACCGTGGGGTGAGAATGAACTGCTCCAAGACCCCAAGGTGAAGTGCAATAATGCCCAAGCCTATGCCAGATGGCCACCACTCTGGCAGAACGAGCCCACCTCCGTGCTGCAGCGTGGAGGAAGTCCAGGTGAAGGTGAAAGAGGTACAGCAGTGCTACATCTGTGCCCAGGATGCTGGCTGACATTCTGGGGCAGGACCTACCAACTGCATTTGGATTTAGACCTCCCGGCAAAGAAGACCCTTGGAACAAGAATTTGCACCTGAAATGTATGTTTAGGTAGACAGGGCTGCTACACTGAACATGCCATGGATCATTGAATCAGTTATGTCTGCTTTGGTTGCTTGCTGACACGCCGGGACAGGAGCCGCAATACTGAAAATGCAATGCATCATAAAATCAGTTAGGGCTCATTTCATTGCTGCAAGCCTTATTTGGAGACTGTGGTGATTGTAGATGTGCTACATTGCGTTCAATGGCCTTTGGATCAAGCCCATACAAACAAAAATTGCTCTGGTTCCCCAGGGCACTCCCTGGCCACAGTAATTAGTGCTGTATGGTGCCTACCTCTGGCCTTTCATAAAGCAGCTGAGAGCCCGTGAAACCTTGTGGCAGGACCAGCACCTTCTCCCTCTGCCCAGCATGCCCAGAGGAAAGTCTTGGATCTGTATTTAGACCTCCTGGCAAAGAAGATCCTCACAGCAATAATTTCTACCCTTGCACCCAATCCATAGCTTAGAAGTACACATCTAAGTACTCATGGGCGTTACACTGAATGCCTGCCTCATCAACTTTCGATGGTACTTTCTGCACCAACGGGTAATGGGGAAACAGGGGTTAATTACAGAGAGGGAGCATGAGAAACGGCTGCCCCACTGGAATGAGTACAGTTTAAATCCTTTAACAATGATGCATTGGAGGCATGTCTGATCCCAGCCCCTGACTCTGGGTGCTTGATGCTACACTGCCCCTGTCCCCGAACTATATCAGCTGCCAGAGACTTTCCCCTAGCAGCTGCCAGCCATGACCACCAAGGGAGACTTCCCCTGGGTGGCTAAAAGACCCCAGACTACAGCCAGGTTTGGACCTGACAAGGAAGACCATAAGAACAAGAATATTCCTCGCTGCAAGCCTTACTTCAAGAGTTGTGGTAATTGTATAGCTCCTCCACTGCCTTCACTGAAACAGTTATGGCTAAACAACCCCCCGCTACATCCAGCACCTGAAAATTGTGACCACCAAGGAAGACTTTCACGGGGTGGCTAAAAGACCCCTGACTATAGCAAGACCTTTGGCCTTTGGATAAAGCCCATACAAGAATTTCCTCTGAGAGGACAGACACAATAGTGACAAAGTATTTTCTTCTGTTGCCCAAAAATCGTGACCACCCAAGGTGACTTCCCCTGGCTGGCTACAGGACCCTCAGCACATGCAAGTTGCTTCACACCTTGCACAGCACATCCTTTTGTTGGTTCAGGGTCAAGCCATGTGATGTGGCTGGGCACTGGAAAGTTCCAGAAGGCCTGGTGCTTCTGGTTGGAGGGAAGGGAGGGGAGGTGGGGATCAGGACAAAATGTAACTGGCTGAAAATAGTTTTCTTGTCCAAGCATGCCCCCCACCCACAGACTAGCTGCCACATGATGCAGGTGAGGGGAAGTTCCAGAGTGTGTGGTGCCTCTGGCAGAGGTAAGGGAGGGGTTGTGGGGGCAGGACAAGATGTAAACAGCTGAAGTTTCTCGGCCTATCATACAAGCACGACCCCCCACCAGCAGCCTAGCTGCCACATGGTATGGGCGGGGAGCAGCAGATGGCGCCAGGCCACACAGAAAAAAGGCAGCTAGCAGAGGTAGACACAGAACCACAGACCCCAGAGCTACACTAATAGCAAACAAATCAAAAGAGAGAAGATTTTTCAGCTTCTCATGACCATTCAGACACGGGCTTCCAGGTGCTGAATTGAAATGGTATTCCTGTTGCCTAATTTATCTGCACCTGAAAGCAGTGGAGATGGAAGAGGCCAGAGCGGAGAACTGTGGGGAATTGTGCGGCACATACGGGACATGTCTGGAGGCTAATGAATTTGATTTAAAGACATGGCTCTTCCTCACTACCCTTCATTCAGAATTCTAAATTCAAACTGAACACTACACCCGTCAGATTACTACGATATTATGATATCAATATTATGTCGATTTGAGTACACCATAAATTGAGCTGATGGAATTTACAGTGAAGACAGGCACTTGGTAAAGTCAGGCTAAATGACTTAAAATCGATATTATCTCGTAGTGTAGACGTAACTCCAGTAACCCTTGTCATATGAAGGTTAACGGGAAGTTGGAAATTTGTTTGTTTCTTTCTTTCTTTGTTTATTTGTTTTCCAAAACATCAAGTATAGTGGAATACAGTTGAACTTATCTTGTGTGCAGTGACAGTGAGTGGTATACATCTGTATTAAATGGTTCAAATACATATTTGTATGATCCGCTTCACAATACCAAACTAGAAATTTTAAAGAAACATCTGTTTTTGTGTCAAAGTCAGGTTTGAGTCTTTGATTGAAAATGCAATATTTTAGTCTCCAACCAAAGCATGATTTTTTTTTTATACTGAACTTCATTTTTTTCATTTTGAAAAGTTGGAAAAAAAAAGAGATATGTTAACATTCAAGGGGGGGTATATATTTTTGTAGTACCACTACCTCCCGCAGTCTGCAGCTTCAGAAGTTGAGTGTCTTTATCTGGATCAACAAAAGAGAGAAACTCTGGTCCTTTATAAGGAGTGCAATTCTCCTCCCCAGTAACCAGATAACAAGTGTGAGAAATCAGGACACTTTTTTTTCTTTTTTCTGGCGTGCATGTGTAGTTATATGTACAAGATGAAGCCCTAATACTGCAACAGCCTTCATGATACTAGGACATTTGGTCACCCCATCTCCCCTTCTTGGGGACTGGAAGAGGAGGGTTGTGAAGTTTATTCCTGTATGTTGGATGTGACTCCGTGGCACCTGATGGGTGGGGCGGTGAGGGAGAGGGAGCTTACAGAAGACAAACAAAGCAAATCCTAATTCCTCCACAGTGGGCTCAGAACACAGAAGCCATATGATTCCATTCTGTATCATGTTTGATTTTGGCTTAGCAATCATTAGCAGAACTGTCATTTAAATTTGCCACTATTCTTTTGAAATTTCCAGCCATGTTTAATGCTGAAGCTAAACATAATCAATAAATAAACTTATCTTTATACTCTGTGTTTTAACAAATGATAGTTTAGAGGTTTGAAAATATTTCTTCAGCATTTTTGTCTCTTTTAATCTGACGAAAATAATTCTCCTTTTCCAGAAGATGTTTTTTCCGGTTGAACTAAGTTTAATGAGGCTTTTTTTTTGTTTAATTCTTTGGCTTGTACATTATCACAGGTCTGGGAATAGTTCAAAAATCAATTTTCACTCATTACACATCTGCACCATAAGCAAATATTAGTAATGCCTATAGGTAGCCTGCCAACATTGGAGGAACAGACACCCACCCTAATGAGCAAACTTAATATCTTTCTTGAATGAAAAGTATCTTTTTGAAGGAGTACTGTAGACATGCTCATTGGGTTGATTTTTTTCTCTTTCCCAAGTAGTGTATTATTTTGTGAGCCAGGGCATTAGACAAGCAATATTGTTTTAGAAGACATCACTATTATCCTTTCATCTGTAGGAATTGGGTGCATTTCAGAAATGGAAAGTGGTTTCCTAATCCCTGATACTTGTACTCCCCATCCCTCCCTTATGATGAGAACCAGCTCCATTGAGATAAGATATGTTTTAATTAAAAAAAAGAGAAAAGAAACTCTCCATAGTGACATTTGTAGCTGTGCAACAGTGATGAGAAACTTTTCTTGAATATATTTTGCAAAATCAGACCCTGTTCCTACCATTTCAAAGTTGTGGAACCAGGCATAGCCCACCAGATGTCAATAGGGCCCCATGCAGGTCCAAAAATCTTCAGGCAGATAGGATTGGAACCTTGTTTGTGTATTAGGTTGATGTGATTTGATATCCCTTTATTAATGTTTGACACTTGTGAGTTGAGTTTCTTATTCCTATCTTTGAAAAACAGCTCATCTCCCTCTGTTTGACTTTCATATTCCTGGCAAAATATGCTGGTATGAAGTGCTTTCACATCTTGAAGTAAGAGTGTTTTTATTCTATGGAAGTACAATCAATACATTCTCTCTGTAATAAAACTTCTAGCTTGATTAAAAACAGTGATTTCTACCAAGAAACAACTAATTACACTGATAGCACATTAACAGAATATGTAACTTGTGTAGGAATGCAACAATAAATCAAGCAAAGTAATTATATAAATTGAAGCATCTTGTCGAAAAGTGGGATAGCAAGTTGTCTGAAAAATGTTATTTATTTGATACCAACTAATATTGTAAGAGCAAACAGTAGGGCAGGTGAAGTGCATCAAAATATTAATTATACAAGTTCATCTTGTGGCTTAAAATAAATGTTCATTTACGGCATCCCTTCAAGGGAATTGCTGAAATAAGTTAACAGCATAATATTTTGAATTATTCAAAGGTATCTGAATTACTGCAGGTGGGGCTAAGTGACATCCAGGAAATGCTTTGATATGTAAACAACACAGACATGCATTATAAAATCTCCTGCACAGAATTTTAAAAAGGTTTCTTATTGTACCTGAGCTAAGTTTACTTGACTCAAGCCTTTATGACCACATTTGCTGAACTACAAACCATTGTAAAATAATTTTTGGGGAAAATATCTGTGTTGTAGTTTTATGGTATAGCTTTGGTTTTCTAAAATAAAAAAGTCATATATTTTTAATTTTTGTGTAAGAATCTCTGATCATATTACTAGTTTCCAAAACATGTTAGAAGATGGCGATGGGAATTGCCACCCTAAATCAAAGTAATTGTTTATCCAGCCAAAAATCTTGATCTTCCCATAAACATGTGATACCATGTCCCAACCTTTTTAGTTTTAGGATTGTAAAGTATGGCTGTGTACATGCATGCATGGAAACTCACCAGGAAAGCCCAGATAAAAATATACCTTAAAATCAAAGTTCCCCAGGTTAAAATACTTGTAGCCAGGAGACATAGGTTCCTTCAGCAAGTGAAAGGCAGGGACCACAAGAACGTGGTTAAAAAGGGATGCTGGAGATTTAATTCAGCACCGCTGATGAGGCAATTAAAAGTCTGGATGGTGGTGCCACTCCCAGGAAGTCTGTGCAGCTCCCAGGAAGCGACCAGTCTGTCTCCTCAGCTTCAAGGTATGCGTATGTGTGAATGTGTGTGTGTGGGGTGGTGGGGTCAAGGATGCTCTGCATTCTGCCCCTGCCCTGAGCACCTTCTCTGCAGCTCCGAGTGCCTGGGAACTGCACCAGTGCTAGTTGTGGGGCAGGTTCCTGCAGGTGCAGGCAGTATGTGGAGCCTTTCTGGCTCCCTGCCTAGAAACTGCAGAGACCTGCAAGCCATTTTCCAGGAGTCGAATTAGGTAAGTGCCTGTCAGACCCTACAGCCCCCAACCCCTCATCCCAGACCCCTCTCCTAGCCCTGCACCAGTTTTCACACCCTGAATGCCTTGGTACTATCCTGGACCCACCTTCACACCGATAACCTCATCCCACACCTGTAGCCCTTTTACACCCAATCTCCTCATCCCTTGTCCCACCCCAGAGTCTGCCCCAACCCCCTGCATGTCAACTGCACCCCAGCCTGCCCTGAGCATCCTCCCATACCCAAATCCCCTCCCAGTGCCTGCACTCGTTCCCTCACTCAAAACCCCTTTGCCAGAGATTCCATCCTGAACCCCAATCCCCAGCCCCACACCAGAGCCCCAGACAGAGCCCTCACACCCCAGCAAACAGCCCACCTCTGCACCCCAAATGCCTGTTACGTGGTCCCACCCCTCAGCCCACACCTCAGCTAAAGCCCTCGCAGGAGTTAACTACAATTTCTAGATGAGCTTCCACATGTGAGCCAAACTATGTTTGATAAAACAGAAGGTTAATGTGGCAGGAAGAATATGAAGGCAGTGCAAAAATGGGCAAAGACCATATGGGAACTGGAAGCTAGAACTTTGTGATCTATATCTCTATCTCTGTGCATCTGGGGAAATATCAGAGGATTATGGTAGTTTCCTACTATGTGTCAAAGTTTGTATGCTTTTTTGTCAACCCTGGCTTTGATGCCTTACATGATAGATATAAATCATACAGGCTGTCTACACTAGCACACTATGTCAAAGTAGCCTACTTCGATGTGTATCGTCTACACGTCCTCCCTGGCTGGTGCTGTCGACGTTCAACGAAGTAGCGACGGGGAACATCGAAAGGAGCTGCCCTGGAAGGAAATGCGGAGCGTCCACACACACAAGCGCTCACTGTCAATATAAGGGGCCACGAAAGCCCGTGGACTTGGTCACAGGCTGGACTAGCCCTTCCACGTCAACAGCAAGCTGCTCTTTTAAAGGGCCCCTCCCAGACACACCCAGCCTGCACAGCACGAGGTCTGCAGGGCAGTAGCCACTCTCTCGCAAACCAAGTCACAGCAAGCAGCAGCAGCAGCAGGAAGAGGAGGACCTCCAGGTAGTCATCCAGGGGGCAAGCGCCCTGCTAGGTGCTGCCTGGGAGGATGCCCAGTGATTCCTGCCAGAGGAGCCCTCCCCAGAGGCAGACAGGGAAGCCCCAAACAGCGGGCTCCCCTCTTCCTTCCCCGCTGGCTGCTCCCCTGCCTCTGGAGCTACCCCACCAACTCCAAGTAGTGGGAGCAGCTGGTCATGCGGGAGTGGGACGACGACATGTGGCTGCAGAACTTCCTCATGCACCACCAGACCTTCCTCGAGCTCTGCCAGTGGCTCACCCCTGCACTGAGGCACCACGACACCTGAATGCGGCGCACCCTCCCCGTCGAGAGGAGGGTCGCAATAGCCGTCTGGAAGCTGGCCACTCCAGACAGCTATCACTCCATGGGACACCAGTTTGGAGTGGGAAAGGCCACGGTCGGGACTGTCATCATGGAGGTAAGGAGGCCCGGGCACGCACCCACTGGGGACCAGGGGGTACAAGTATGGTGCTGGGGAGGGAGGGGCCAGGTGTGGGCCTGAGGAGGGAGGGGCCGGGTATGGGGCTGGGGAGGGAGGGGCTGGGAGGGGGGGTACGTGGGGAGGTGCCCGGGAGAGGGGCCTGAGGGAAGGGCCCTGGGGCACCCTGCACACCCTCATGGGCGCCTGTGTTCCCTCCCCGCAGGTGGTCCGTGTGCTTAATGCCATGCCGCTCCAGAGGGTTGTCCGACTCGGGGACCTGGACACAGCCATCACCGGATTCGTGGCCATGGGGTTCCTGAACTGCTTTGGGGCCGTGGACGGGACCCACATCCCCATCTGTGCACTGGACCACAGCGGAGGAAGATACATAAACCACAGGGGCTACCACTCCGTGGTCCTGCAGGCCATGGTGGACTGTTGGGGCCACTTCCAGGACATGTACGTGGGCTGGCCTGGCTGCACACACGATGCCCGTGTTTTTAGGAACTCAGGCCTGTGCCACCGGCTGGAGGCGGGGACCTACATCCCCCAGAGGGAGATCCCTCTGGGGGACACCACCATGCCCCTGTGCCTCATGGCGGACGCGGCCTACTCCCTCCAGCCCTGTCTCATGCACCCGTACACCGGCCACCTCAACGCCAGCCACGAGCAGTTCAATGGTTCAATGCCGCTGTCGGTGCCTCCTTGCCCGACTGGACGTCAGCCTCCAGAACATTCCCCAGGTGGTGGGCGCATGCTGCATGCTCCACAGCATTGTTGAGAGCAAGGGGGAGGCTTTCATCCAGGGATGGGTGGTCAGCGCCAGCACAGGCTTCCCCCAGCTGGCCGCCGCACCCAGCTGCCAGGCCCACCATGGGGGGTACAGGTCCATGAGGCCCTGCGGGCCCACTTCGATCAGGGAGACCTCTGAGCACCTCCCTGGCCTTCCCTGGAAGACCCCCCCCACACACAGCCCGCACTGCACGCACACCACCCCCAACACCCGCATGCCACCCCCCCACAAGCACACACCTCCAATTTTTTTTGAAAATAAAACCTTTTTTTTTTTTTTCTGAAAACTGCTAACTTGTTTTGTGCACAACAGAAACTGCAACCAATATGCAAAAAGGGGGACAACTATATACATGGGGGACAACTATATACATGGGGGCCCGGCGGACGGCTCGGCCGTTGGCCCATCAGTCTGGGGTGGGGGTAGAGGGGAACAACCCCCGGCGGGCAGGACTCGCGACCCTCCCCATGTCCGTGGTCCCCGGCGTGGCCGGATGGGGGCTGGGAGGACTGGCAAGTATAGCCGGGATGCCTCCACTGGCCGGTCTTCAGTCCCAGTGGGCTCTGTGGAGCTTGCAGGCAGCACAGCAGGGGGGGCGGCAGGTGGGCCACCAGGCGGTGAGGCGGGTGGGGTGGCAGGTGGCACGGCGGAGGGGGCCTCAGGAGGATCGGTGGGGAGGGAGGCCCGGAGGGGCAATGGGGGAGTGGGAGCCGGGCGACGGCCTCCCAGATTGACCGGGCTATGTCCCGGAACACCCCCATGAAGTCCTCCCACGCCGCCCAGCGTCGGGTGGACTCCTCCCAGTCAAAGCGGAGTATCTCCTCTGCCACCTCCGTCTGCCACCAGGGGGCTGCCAGGAGCTGACGGACCAGAGGGGCCAACCCCAGGGTCCGGTGGTGGCGGGACCATCCCGCTGGCCTTGGGGGTGTCTCTGAGTGCTGGTGGTGGCAGACCTCCGGCGGGCTGTCGGGGACGATGGAGGGTGCCTGGCTGCCTGGGGCGTCGGATGGTGCAGCTGCAGAGAGGGAGAGAGGGAGGGGAAGGTTGTTAGTACAGTGCCCTGGCCCATGGCCAGTTCCCCCCACCCTCCCTTGGGTGCTGGCTCTCCATCCCTGTCATTGGGTGTTATGTCCCTGTTGGCTGTCCCCATAGCATTGTGCACCCTGACCCCGGGGTTAAGGCACAGTGCTGTCCATGGGGGCGGGTGCTGACGGGTGCTGATGGCCGTGCTGCCGTCCTGGGACTGTGGTGTGGCTGGGCGGTTGTGGGTTGGGGTCCGCTGGGGGTGTTTGAGGCTCCTGGTCGGGTGGGCCCTGGGGTGCAGGGCTGGCCTCTGGCCCGGACCCTGGCTCTGAGGCCTGCTGGGGCTCCTCAGCTGTGGTGTCAAGGGTGGCCGGTGGGGAGGAAGTGTCCCAGGGGACCAGGATGGCCCTGAGCTCCCTGTAATAGGGGCAAGCAGCAGGGGTGGCCCCAGACCGTCTGGCCGAGTCCCGGGCCCGGGCATACCCCTGCCACAACTTCTTCACCTTACTCCGGACGTGATCCGGAGTGCAGGCAGGGTGACCCCGGGTGGCCAGGCCCTCGGCCAGTCGGGCGAAAGTTTCTGCATTCCGCCACTTGCTCCCCATCACGTGGAGCACCTCCTCTTCACCCCAGAGCCCCAGCAGGTCTCAGAGCTCGGCCTCCGACCAGGAGGGGCCCTGTCTCTTCTTGCCCACCTGCTTGGCTGCCGTGGGTGCCTGGGTCCCTTCAAGAGGGGAGCCCTGGGGATACTCGGGGGGCTGGCTCTATGCCATGGGTGGTGGGTAGATGGGTCGGGGTCTGTAGAGGGCGTGCAGGGCTAACACGTGCATGTGCTGCTGCCTGCACACTCTCAGCTTCCTGCCACAGGAAATCTGGGTCCGTGGTGCTTTAAAGGCTGCTGTGCGTGGGGACCATAAAGCCCCACAGGGGCTGGACAGAGTGTCTCAACTCCTCAGCTGATGGCCACCATGGAGGACCCCACTATTTCAAAGTAGCAGGACACGGATTGTCTACACACACCCTACTTCGACGCTCAACATTGAAGTAGGGTGCTATTCCCATCTTCGGACGGGAATAACGATTTCGATGTCTTGCCACCTAATGTCGATTTCAACATCGAAATAGCACACGGCGCGTGTAGACATGACGGGTGCTATTTCGACGTTGTGCCGGCTGCTTCTAAGTAGCCAGCTAGTGTAGACACACCCACAGTGACTTTAAAAAAAATGGGCCGCATTCTCTGATGGTACAGCTCCATTGTTTTCATTGCAACCCATGGAATTATGCCAGCAGAACATTCTGGCCTCTGACAATAAGGTGCACACCTTGTCTTATGTTTCTGATATCCCAGTTAGCAAAGTATGTTTCTTATGGCATTTTAAGGCATTATGTCTTATAAATAAATTAATGCAACTACAAGAATGGAGGAAAGCTTTATTTTTGACTTCTATTTTTCCCCTGTATAGCTGGACCAGTACTGCTGGGAAAAAGAAAAGGAATCCAAATACCCTCTGTAGTTGAAAAGAGTTTAAATTGAACCTCATATTGGAGGTTTGTATGCTGGGCTTCTCGCATTGTGGAACTCTTGTTATTACTCAGCTTTTAGCCTGCAGTCTGAAAATTGTCTAAATGTTAAGTGTCAGGCTCAGTGCACTGGTGAGAGATTTTCAGCAACCCACAGGTTTCTGTTCTAGCCCCAAAAGCCTTTGAGCTATCTTTTTATTGATAAGGAGTCTTATTTCACAATTGTCAGATTACTGGTGTGAAACTACTGATGCCATAAGTGATGGTGCTGTTATCCACAGTTTGTCTAGTTTATATGCCGAGGGATGATTACAGGTGGAGAAAAAATGTGTGGACCTGGTTATTCAGAACTGCACAGGAAACATCTGAAAGAAATGAAAATTTATACATTTGGGGTATGGGCATAGTTAGGACTCGTAAGAATTAGAGTTAAGAAAGTCATTGTTGCATTCCAACTGCCCGCTTAGGCTGCATGATTTTTTCTTACTAAGTGATGAAGTCTTGGACATGCATGTCCTTTATGTGCCCCTTTATGGCTGTTGGCTTGTGAAAAGTTTGATGCTTGCTTTTGTACTATATGATAATTGTTTTGATATACAATAAGAATTTAAAATTTGTTATTGCACTTCCTTGTTGAGTTTCAGTGACATGCATTAGAACCACCTTCCTCTTCCTACGTTTTTATTGTGGTGTCCTCAGTTTCACTAAAAATACAAATAATTAGTTTCACACAATGGTGTTGTTACCATGCTCCAAACAACATACGCATCCACACCATGTATTTAATCCGTATTCCTCTACCCCATATGTTCTTTCTTCCCCAGTGTCTGTTCCTCAAGTTTTCCTGCAAGATTTTGTTTTTGATACCCTTTAGTTTCCTTGTGCCTCAAAGAAATCTTTTAATCTCCCTCATATTTTGTCTGGAGTTAACAAAAAGCACACATCATAGCGACTGCATAATAGTTCTCTGTGTCTTCGCACAGTATTCCATGCATGGCACTAGAATCATTCAGCAGAGGAAATCTGGATCCCTGTGGGCAGATTATTGGAGTCTTCCTGTTACCTGATATAAATGCCAATATTTTCTGTGTTCTCTTAGAAATGTATAGTCTTAAAAACAAGCTCCAAGTGTAACAGGTAGATTTTTCACAAATGATGACTTGATTTTTACTGGATAAGGATGTAATCCTTACTTCTTTTACAGTTTGTCAAAAACTAATGCCTGATGACTCATTATGCATTTGATCAGTTCTCCAATTTAGAGAATGCGCTATTTTGTTAGACATATGTCTTGTTTTTAATCACAAAGTATAAAAAAAAGCTTTGGTTCCCGAATGATTCTTACCTCCTCCCGCATCAGCTGCTGTGAGGTGATGCCAGTTTAAAAAAAGAGTCATAATGTGGGTTTATGGACTTGAATTATATGTGTTTTACTGCAGGGCAATATTGGGGGTAATGTTCATTATTGGCCCAACTTGACGTTCTATACATACAATATAGATATGCATGTGTGTGAGTGTACATACTCACAGATGCAAAATGTGTAGTGAAAATATTCATGTCAAGAATCACATAGCCATGTAATAAAATACATTTTTCATTTTCCTTTGACTTCTTCACTTGCCATCAAACCACTTTTTAAATGCATCTGGGCCTTAGTAGTAGTATTCCAAGTCTGTGAACAACTTCATATACCTTCCATTAAAAAGAAAAACTTACTAACCAACACACCAAAAACACATAGATGTAGCCTTTCATCCCCAAAATGTGACCCTTTTTCTTAAAATTACATTCTTCAGATGAAAGTGATATTCAGTTTAGGACCAGTGGTTGATAAGAGGTATGATGTCTCCTGAATCATCAGAGCTAGAGACGAAAGTTTCATACACCCCAGTGGCATGTTATTATTGCTTTTAGCTTTGGTCAATATTGAGATATTCATTGTTAATTTCACAATATTATTACTGATGGAAAAGCCAGTGTTGAAAAACCAATTTTATGGAATTTCTAGAGCTTTCTAAAATTCTTTGGTTATAAGTTTCTTATCTTTCTGAGCCCTATAAATTTGTACCCATGATTTCTACAGCTTCAGTGTAGCACCGCACTTAAGCCCTGTAGTTAATTTTAAGCAAGTGAGTGATCCCACTGATGCCAGTGGGACAACTGCACATGTCTGAAGAGCTTTGTTGGGTCAGGACCTACCGCACCTAGTTTTACTGGCAGAGGAATTTAAAAAAAAAGTATCAATAATGGTTTTTAAACACTGAGATTTCTAAAATAGTTTGATGTGGCTTATACAGAGCTTATGATGGAGAGAAGAGAGAGAGAGAAAGAAATCAAGAGGCTTTTTTGGGACTCTATTGCAATTATTTTTATAAATCTCCCTTGGTGAAGAGAATTCTTTTCTGTTGATGGGTTGATTTTCTCAATTTGCTGAACTCACAAGTCATTAGAAAACCAAAGGACTGGAAAAGCACTTTTAAAAGAACCTTTCAACTGTTGTTGAAGAATTTGCGCTGGCAAAATGGTCAATATATGACAGATACATTGCAAAATAGTCTCTCTCTCTTTATATATCCATTGTTGAGCTGGTTTTCAAAATATATTGGAAGAGATCCGCAAACTGATTTGTATTTAATTGAGAACTTCATCAAAACATAAAATAAGGCAAACCTGAAACTTCTTTTTGTGACTCTAGAATTCTTAGAAACTTTTCCTTTTGTTAAATAGTGTCCACATGCTAGAAGAAGTGGGTCCGTCCCACGAAAGCTCATCACCTAATAAATTATTTTGTTAGTATTTGAAGTGCTACTTGACTGCTTTTTTGTTTTGATAGAATACAGTCTAACAAGGATATCTCTCTGTCACTGTCTAGATGCTAGTGAGCTTTCTTCTCATATAGAGGTGGAAATAGCAAAAATGGAGGTGGATGATTTCGTACTTAATTTATATCAGCTTTACACCATGCAATGATGTCAATGAGGCTACGTTAGCAACTTGGTCTGTCTGTTTTCAGAATACCAACATTTATCCAACAGTATTTGTGCTACAGTTTATCCTTTATTTCTTGTATATGGCAATCTTACAAAGAAATTCATGTAAGTATGGAAACATTTGGACATCCATTCAAATGTAACTTCCATCACCATTTATTTAAAAAAAATATGTGTTTTTCTCCTATTTCTACAGTATGTTTTTTTGTGGGAGGAGAATTCAAAACAATGGCTGTAAAGCTTAGTGACCTTCAGTCCCTCAATATTTTGAGCCTTGAGCAATCCTTGTCTGGTGTAGGTGATAGTACAATAGAGTTTGTGATCTTCAAGAGTGTCCGTGCTTCGAGCAATATTTTGAGAATTCAAATTTTTGCCTTGAAGATGCAGATTTTGATGCTAAGGCTATGTTTACACTGCAGAGCTATTTCGGGACACCGAGGTATCCTGAAAGATCTACTCCGCACTTATGAAAGGGGCACTATTTTGGCATCCCTCTACACTTCTTTGTAGGAGCCTTGAAATAGCTCATTATTTTTTCATTGAGCACAAAGTAGATAGTGCCAAATGCCAAAATAGTCCAGTTCAAAATTAATCTTATTTCAAGTTAAGGGCTCAATATAAACATAGCTCAAGTGAATACCAGATTGATAGAAGGTAAAGGGGTATCCTAGTCAAGCAGTGAAATTAAGTGATGCTAGGTTATCTGCACAACAGTGGTCTCCATTAAAAAGGGAAAATTTTCTGACAGTTACTGCTGTACTGTAATATCTGTGATTAATACAGTGTTACCCATACTTTAATAGATCTTTGGTAAGTTGGGCAAGTGCTGACTTCTAATGAAAGCTTTCAAGCATTGGGGGCTTATTCACTGATGTATGTCTGTGTGCCTGCAAGCACATTGTTACTATGTTAAGTATATATTTTTGCTGTTAGTGATGGATAATTACATTTATGAGGTTTTTGGAATTTTATCTACAAAATTCCTAAAGCCAAATTTTGTGTGTAGTACTCATGTTTCAGCTCCTGAAAACAAGATTGCATTTCAGAAAAATGTGTCATAGGGTAACAGTGTAGGAAAATTTTAAGAAGCTTTTTAGGTGTAAGAAATAGTTAAATCCTTCTCTTCTGAGAAACAGTCAGTAATTTGTGTAAAAAGGACTTAACTTCATTTCCAGTGCACAAGGGAACCTAATCTTTGGCACAGAAGGATTGTTCTCTCTGCATTAATATAGAACATGTAATGATAATTATATCTCAAAGTGATCTAATACGAAACATTCTTACACATGAGAATAAATATAACAAACTTTGCTGTAGTTTTAGTATTTCCCTGATATTACATTTTTAAAAAGATGAGGCCAGTCTGAATTCCCAGTCTGCTACTAATCCTTTTTAGGTTGAAATGAATGCTGATAAGGAGATAATCTTTTTAAAGAAAATATGTCAAAATTTTATACTACAGTTCTCTGCATCTCAAATAATTGTGTGCCATTTGTATTCTTAACTTTTTTCTTCAATTCAGGTAAGAAGATATTTTCATTATTAACATTTTTAAATTTTAAAAGAATGAGAGCTAGCTGTCAATTTATAGTATAGTATAGTATAGTATAGTATAGTATAGTATAGTATCGTTAAATAGAAGAGGCTATTGGCTTTAAAAACTATTTCTCGTATAATAAGAGTTAAGCTATGAAGTAGAAAAATAGAAAAGTATTGTAAACATAAATAAAACAGTAATAATATGTAGTATAATTGAGTTATAATAATAATAATAATAATAATAATAATAATAATAATAATAAATTTCATTCTCACAGTCCAGTTTACGCCTTTATGTATTGTGGGGGCATTAATCTTGATAATGGAAGTGGAAAGCTGCATTTCACTGAAAAATGGATTTGAAGTAAAACTCTGATAAGTGAACAAAACTGTACACTGTACCTAAATCACATACCATCTAACACTTTTGGTTTTTAATAGTTTTCCCTTTGTTAATTGTGCATGTATAATACCATGTAAGTGATTATACAAATAAGTTGTGATCCTGCAAACATGTACATGCATACTTGTGTTCATGTGAGTATTCCCACTTTGAGTTCAGTGAAGATTTTCAGGAACGTAAAATTACTCACATGCTTAAATATGTCCAGCATTGTTGAATCAGCACCTTAGAGTCATTCCTCATGTCCGTAGGATGTTTGGGGATGTTGCGCAGATGATATTCTTGGATCAAGTAGGATGTGGCAGTTAAAATGATTTTATTAGTACCGTTACGAATCACGGATTGTTTTTAGAGAGTATCATAGTCTAATTCTGGCCTTCTGACTGAAGGATACTATTGCTGTACAGGACTCTTTGTGGTAGAAACAGGATACGATTTTTTGAAAGGCTATGTAGGATGTAACATAATGCTTTTCGTCCTTATTCTAGTGATCTGAGGATACTGCCATGATGTTGGGTTTTTACTCCCCATTGTACAGAGAGGAAGTGACAGAGCACAGATCCTTGGGCATTTATCAGTTGCCAACGGCCATGCTATCTCAAAGGTGCACAAGCACAGACAAAAGCATGTTTTTCTCTCTGATTTTTGGGGGCTAGAGATAGATAGTTTAAATGTAAGTGGTGTGTCTGAGCTCATAACACAAGTCAGCAGTAGAATCAAGAAAAATGCTAAGGGTCATAACATCCATTCCACACAGCCCCTGATCTTTCAAAAGAACAGGCCAGGAACTGAAAAATCCGATGCCATGAGGACTGCTCTTTCGAAAAAAGCACCTGTGGAGTGTCTACACATGCCTTTTTTCAAAAAAGCACTTTCCAAAGCAGTCTCTCTTCCTCATCCGGGAGCGGAAGAAGGCTTCCTGAGGAAGAGCTGCATTCTTTGAATTTTGGATCGAAAGAGCTCATTTTGTGTGTGCACACTCTGGAGCCGTGTCTACACGTGCACGCTACTTCGAAGTAGCGGCACTAACTTTGAAATAGCACCCGTCACGGCTACACGCGTTGGGCGCTATTTCGAAGTTAACTTCGACGTTAGGCGGCGAGACGTCGAAGTCGCTAACCCCATGAGGGGATAGGAATAGCGCCCTACTTCGACGTTCAACGTCGAAGTAGGGACCGTGTAGTCATTGCGCGTCCCGCAACGTCGAAATTGCCGGGTCCTCCATGGCGGCCATCAGCTGAGGGGTTGAGAGACGCTCTCTCCAGCCCCTCAGCTAAATGGTGGCCGCGTGGAGCGGCCCCTTAAAGGTCCCCTCCCCCTCCCTTCCTGCGCAGGAAGCTGAGGGAACGTGCAGGTGGCAGCCCAGACACGCGGCCGGCCTGCACGTCCCTCAGCCACCAAGAACAAGGCCAGCACCTGCCATGGCTGCCCGGCAGCCCCCCCAGCGCCCCTAGGGGACACCCCCCAAGGGGAGCCAGGGCAGCCAGCCCAGCCAGGTGGGCAGCCAGGCTGGCAAGCGGCAGCGAGACCCCTCCTGGACGGAGGCTGAGCTGCGGGACCTGCTGGGGCTCTGGAGTGAGGAGGAGGTGCTCCAGGTAATGGGGAGCAAGAGGCGGAACGCGGATGCGTTCGCTCGGCTGGCCGACGGCCTGGCTGCCGGGGGTCACCCTGCCCGCACTCCTGATCACGTCAGGAGTAAGGTGAAGGAGCTGCGGCAGGGTTACTCCTGGGCCCGGGATGCGGCCGGCCGATCTGGGGCCGCCCCCGTCACTTGCCCCTTTTACAGGGAGCTCAGGGACATCCTGGGCCCCCGGCACACCTCCTCCCCTCCGGCCACCCTTGACACTTCAGCCGACGAGCCCCAGAAGGCACTGCAGCAGGAGTCCACCCCGGAGGTAAGCCCCGCACCCCGGGGGCCCCCCCCGGAGCCCACCCCCGGGACATCGCGGCAGGAGGAGGAGGAGGAGGAGGAGGGGGGGCTCCTCCTTTGCAGAATCCAGGCTGCAGATCCTCCTCCTGCCATCCCGGAGCAGCAGCAGGGCCTCCGCCCCCCGGGGATCTCCGGATCGTGGGAGTGGACCGACAGGTAGGTACCCCCCTCTGGTGTACACCCCTGGGCTTGAGGGGCAGGGGGTAAATGATATGTGTCCAGGGCCCCCCACATGCTCACATTGCCATGGCCCCAAGGACAGCAGGGCCATGTCCCTCACAGCAGTGCATCAGCCCCTGCCCCCCCCACCCCGCATGACAGTGCCATGGCCCATCCCTGGGGCAGGGGGGAGCGGAACCTCGAGGGGCCCCCGGGAGGAGGGGGTGGGACACCCCGCAGCAGCAGCAGCAGCAACAGCAGCAGCAGCAGCATGTGATGGAGTCGGGGGAGTGCCAAAGGGAGACTCAGGCTACATATGAGCAACAAGAGCCGAATAGCTCCCAGGGGCAAAGGATGATCCTGGGGCTACAGCTGGCAGGTAACACCTCTGCCCTGAACAAAGAGGAGGCAGGAGCCGAGCTGGCTTGGAATTGGGGGGGGAGGGCGGGGGCCACAGGTAGAGACTAGGGGAAGGGAGAGCTGGAAGGCAGTCAGCCTGAGGAGGGGGAAAGCTGCATCCCAGAGGGGCACCCCTTGGGATCTTCTCCCCAGGATGGGTTGGAAGGATTGTCTCTTCTGACAGCTGGTACTGTCACTCCTGGGAGAAACTGGGCATCTGTGGCCTAAGAAACCTCTCCTGTCAGACCCTGCGGAGTGAAGTGAGAGTCGCTCCCACCAGGGGACGGGGTGCAGTGCAGGGGGACCCCTGAACCCCATCCATCACAGCAGCATCTCCCGGGGACGGGGATGGGGAACCTGCAGCACAGGGCTGGGGGGACAAAGGCCACGGCTCGGGGCCCACACTAACGCCTGTCTCCATTCTTCTTCCCCACCTCCTCTCCTGTGTCCCGCACCTGCACCATCTGAAGGACCGGAAGAGGGTGCCGGCGAGACATCAGTGGTCCCGGAGAGCCCTCCGGGACCATCGCTCCAGGCCAGCCCCTCGGCTGAGGACCGACCGGCCCCACGGCGGGCTAGACGGCGGACCCCGCGCCACCACCAGCCGACGGCGACGGACCCCCAGCTGCTGGCCATCCACCGTCGGCAGCTGGAGGTCGCAGAGAAGCACCTGCAGCTGCAGGAGCGGGCACAGGCCTGGCGCCAAGAGGCATGGGGGGCCTACATGGAGACTTTCAACCGCCTGGTGGACTACCTGGCCCCCTATGCTGCGCCGGCCGCCGCAGCACCCGACGTGCCTGCTCCACCCGCCGCACCACCAGCTGCTCCGCCCGTCACCGTCCCGTCCGCCGTCGCCCCGCCACCCACCACCGAGGGCCGGAGCACCGAGGGACCCCTGGAGCCAGCTGAGACTCACCGGGCATATCTTCCGGTCCAGCCCGCCCCCAGCCAGCCCCGGACAGGGCTGCAGCCGCGGCGGGGCTCCCGGCTGCCCACGCCCAGTGCCGGACTTTAGGGGCGAGGGGCCCGGGACGTGGCCCCCCCCCTTGTATATAGTTGGAACTTATTATTTTGTGCCCCCCGTTTGCCCCATCCCCCCCATGTAAATAGTTCTCCCCTTTATCCTCCCTGGTTTTCTTTTTATTACTGAGCACACTTTTTTATTACTATTGTTTTATTTGTACATATTACTTTGGTTCCACACATGTTGCATATAGTTTGTTCTTGTTTTATATTTATAGGTCAAAAAAAAAAGTTCTCAAAGAAAAAGAAGTTTAAGTTCAGCCACAAGTGCGTGCTGTCATTTGTCCAGGAAAATTGGGAGGGGGGTGCGGTTGGGTGCTCCATGGTGGTGTGGGCGTTGGGGTAGGGAGTGTGGTGGAGGAAGGGGCGGGCAGTGGGGGGCCTGTCAGAGTTCACCCCGTGGCCTCATCATCGAAGTGGGCCCGCAGGGCCTCCCGGACCCGGGTCCCTTCAGGGTCCACCTGCCGACTGGGGGAAGCGGGTGGCTGCACGTCGCCCCTGCCAGCCTCCACAGCCCAGCCCTGGAAAAAGGCCTCCCCCTTGCTCTCCACCAAATTGTGCAGGGCGCAGCAGGCACCCACAATCAGGGGGATGTTGTGGGGGCCCGCATCCAGGCGGGTCAGGAGACATCTCCAGCGTCCCTTCAGGTGGCCAAATGAGTGCTCCACCACCTGGCACGCATGGTTCAGGCGCTGGTTGAAGCGCTCCTGGCTAGCGGAGAGATGGCCTGTGTATGGGTGCATGAGCCATGGGTCGGAGGGGTATGCCGCATCTGCGATGACGCAGAGGGGCATGGTGGTGTCCCCCAGAAGGATCTCCCACTGGGGGATGTAGGTCCCCGCCTCCAGCTGGCGGCACAGGCCCGAGTTCCAGAAAACCCGGGCGTCGTGGGTGCTGCCAGGCCAGCCCACATAAATGTCCTGGAAACGTCCCCGGCTGTCCACCAAGGCCTGGAGGACCACAGAATGGTAGCCCTTGCGATTGATGTAGCGTCCTCCACTGTGATGCAGGGCGCGGATGGGGATGTGAGTCCCATCCAGAGCCCCGAAGCAGTTGGGGAAGCCCAGGGTGGCAAAGGCGGCGATGGTGGCATCTGGGTCCCCCAGCCTCACGAGCCTGTGCAGGAGCATGGCATTGATGGCATGCACAACCTGCAGGGAAAGCACATGGGACAGCACCAATGAGGGGTGAGCAGGGTGTGCGTGGCCCTGCCCTGCCCCCCCTCCCCTCCCCTGCCCTTCCCTGCCTTGCCATGCCCTCCCCCGCCCTCCCCTCCCCTCCTCAGCCCTGCCCTGCCCTCCCCCGCCCTCCCCTCCCCTCCTCTGCCCTGCCCTGCCCTGCCCTCACTTGCCCTCCCCTCCCCTCCTCTGCCCAGGCCCCCCTTCCCTGCCCTACCCTCCCCCCGTGGGTTCTCTTACCTCCATGAGGACAGCCCTGATGGTGGCCTTGCCGACACCAAACTGCTGCCCCACGGATCAGTAGCTGTCGGGAGTGGCCAGCTTCCAGACAGCGATGCTGACCTGTTTCTCCACTGTGAGGGCACGCCGCATGGCGGTGTCCTGGTGCCTGAGTGCGGGGGTGAGCCTCTGGCACAGCTCCATAAATGTCTGCCGGCTCATCCTGAAGTTCCTGAGCCAGCGGTCGTCGTCCCACTCCCCAAGCACAAGCTGCTCCCACCAGTCGGTGCTGGTGGGGTAGCTTCACAGCCGCCGGCGTGTAAGGCCGGGGTGGGGGGCGGGGCACTGCAGGGTTGGGGGTTGAGCCCTGCTGCCCTGGGGGCAGCTCCTCCTCCGGTGTAGCAAGGAGGTGCTCAGCTGCCTCCCGCAGGGCTTGCCCTGCTCCTGCCGGGAGGGCTGGGTGAACCTCTGGCTGCTGCTGCTGCTGCTGCTGCTGCTGCTGGGGGTCCATGACTGCGGCGCCCGGGGTCTGTGTGCCTATGGCTCCTCAGACCGCATGCTGTGCAGGCTGAGTGCGTCTGGGAGGGGCCCTTTAAGGGAGCGGCTAGCTGTTGCCCTGGAAGCGCTAGTCCGCCCTGTGACCCTGTCTGCAGCTGTGCCTGGCATCCCTATTTCGATGTGTGCTACTTTGGTGTGTAGACGTTCCCTCGCTGCGCCTATTTCGATGTTGTGCTGCGCAATGTCGAAGTTGAACATCGACGTTGCCGGCCCTGGAGGACGTGTAGATGTTATTCATCGAAATAGCCTATTCGATGTCGCTATTTCTATGTCGGCTTCACGTGTAGACGTAGCCTGTGTGTTCTTTCCTGAAACAGCATGGTTTTCTGAGAGAACTTGCTAGTGTACACATGGCCAGGAAGGGTGCTCCTAGGCCTGTTTCTTCATTTCCTCTGGATAGAAAGACACTGGTCCTTGGTAGCCACCTCACCATGCTGGCTACTGATCCTTCTGTCAGGTATGTAGGCAGGCATCCAGCTGCTACCTCTTCACCAGTCATCCCTGGAGTAAGGCAGGCTCCCTCCTTTTCTCTCCTTGCCAGTCCTGGCATCGGCTGATGGTGTAACAGGGTGAGATGAGCTGGATCCAAAGGCACTCCTTAATCCCTTCTCTACTCTTGGGTTGTTCCTCTGCTTCATTATATGCCCAGATACATACTTTGTCTCCTTCATTTCCACTCTCACCCCACAATGTTCTTGGTGATTTCAGACATACATTTCCCCTTGAGGCACTACCAAAGGCATCTTTTAAAAACCAAATAAGAGATGAGGTGGTGAAATAAATCTTCTCATGGAAATGAGCATAGGCTGATGATTATGATATGATGGCATTTAACTTACTTTGCATGTTCAGCCCTGTTGTGAATATAGACGTTGAGGGGGCGAATACACAATAGCAGGCCTCTAAGCAATTTGTAACTTCTGAAAATGTGAAGTTTGCACCATTAATGTTTATATGTTAATTAAATTGTTGCTCTCATTACTTCCCTTATGCATTTAAAATGTTCCATTGGCAAGAACTAAACCTCGTCAGCCTGATGTTGTAATGAGTTTGTTTTCAGTATATGAACTGAACAACACAAAGAGGAATGACCAAGTTACAGGTCAACAATGACATTCTTTGTGTTTTTTCTTCTGTGGACACTTCATCATCTGTCTGAAGTGCCATATTCTGCACAGACCATATTTCACATTTCACTGAAAACTCGATCCTGTATCATAAGCAGCTTTCACTCCCCCCCCGACTTCTAGCAGTGCTTTTTGATGCAATATGCTTTATGTCCATGGAATACTGGATTGCCAGTTTTGTGGTATTACTTTATAGTGAATGATTGAGTACTCTGACTACATTTCATTGAAGAAATTCCGTTACTTTAACAATGTGAAAATGCTTATAGAAATATGCAACTAATAGGGAATTCTGAAGACAAAGCATTTGAAATTGCAGATAACTTCATGTAGTCATTTGCCACGAAAGTTCCCTGTTCTTCCCCTGGACACATGTGACGGAGTGCCATAAAATTAATGAATGGTATGTGTACTCGTATACCAGAAAAAAAATCCATTTCAGTACTATATGTTTTACTTTTATCATTAAAACCTATAACCTGTCATGAGCAGTTTGTTATGATCAAATCCGAAGTTGGTTACATGGAAAATTAACTGTGTATCAATTGTATCACATGTATCAAGTACCAAAGTGTCTTTTGGTTGATACTTTTTTCATCATTAAAATTATATCATAAATTCAAAGCATCATGACATTTTGATTCAACATTTTCATTCTATGACTGCTAACGGTAATAAAATGCACCAAGGCTCTCTGAAGCTTTCAGTTGTCTACAGAGTGTTAGAATGCATTTTTTGTGTTCCTGTTGCACTTTTTTCCTTTGCCTGATGTTCTAAGGATTTCCTTTTGGTACATATGAACATCTCTTTTTGACAGACAGGGCAAATTAAAAGATATGGCTAGGCACAGAAAACTGCAACCCAAATATGCCCCCTGGGTTTTCATTTACAGTTAGGAGCTACAGACACAATTACTGCTGACAGAAATTCAGAGGCCAATGGCAGAGTGCATGTGGCAGTAGACTCATGCCAGGCAGTAATTGGGAAGATTATTTTTAATCAGAGCATATCCTACAGCCCAAACATTAGAAATTGCTTGTAAGGGTGACAGGAAATTAAACTGAGACCAAACAAAAAGCCTCAAAATAGGAGTAATATTGTTAGGAGTCTAATGATGGCAAAGCTCACAGCTTGCTGTGTTTGGCTGCTTTGCTAAAGGGAATGACTTTTAGCTTACAACAACAGATAACATTATCTAATTGCATTTTAGATGTGAACTAAAATTAAAACTAGGCTCAAAAATTTGTACTTGTGTTTAAGAGAAGCACAAGATATGTGAGCCCCATCTAGTATTTGTACATCCGGTATTCATTCTATTTTTGCTCTGGCCTTTTTATAGTTCCTAAGGGAAACATTTATGTTGCCAAAATAATGCAAGATCATGATATTTCAAAGTGCTGGTGACTATGTACAAAGCCATAAATAACCTAGAAGAACTCTTTCTGTTGTAGAGTCTGTGCTCGTGTGGAGTGCCTGAGGCAACATGCCCTGGGGAGCTGAGACCAGGACAAATGCAGTCGTATGCCTTCCTGAAATGTCCTCTCTTTTCCCTTTTAAAATAACTGATGGGGGTTATGATGTTACTGATGGGGGTTATGAAGGTAACTTGCAGATTACAAATTCCTCATACATGGGAATTAGTTAAGGTGGGTTACCTGTTTGGAAACCATAAATAATGCAGCCAAGGAGCACAATATCAAATCCAAGCCAGTTTCCCATAATTATAGTGATATGTTCCTGAATTGTGGGAATTGTGAAGGAAGACATGATGATTATTGTTTGTGCCCATGTATGACTCCTGATACAATGAAAAATCAAACACAAAAATAAATGCCAAATTATTTTGAGTTTCCTCAAATACTGATGTTCTCAGCTTTATGAATGTTCCTAATAAGTTTTGGGAAGTAATCTGCTATGTCATATCACTACAGACAAATAACATGATCTGGCCTCATAATACATACTGATGATTTTTTTGCCCAAAGACTCAGCCAGATTCTCCTAGAAAAAAGATTTTTCGTGAAATAAACACATGTTCCGTGACGTAAATCATACTACCAAACATCAGGTATGTGACTTAGAGGTGACTTCTTTCTGGTCACATGCTATACTAAACAAATGGACAGTAAATAAAGCATAGTTTACAAATTACATATTTATGTATTTCTTCATTTGAGATCTTGAAGTGTAGAAGTGCTTCAGAAAGCATGTATTGCATATTGTACATGGAAAGGCCGTACATATATAGGCCGTGTCTACACTAGCACCAAACTTCGAAATGGCCATGCAAATGGCCATTTCGAAGTTTACTAATGAAGCGTTGAAATACATATTCAGCACCTCATTAACATGCGGGCAGCTGCGGCACTTCGAAATTGACGCGGCTTGCCGCCGTGCGGCTCATCCAGACGGGGCTCCTTTTCAAAAGTACCCCACCTACTTTGAAGTCCCCTTATTCCTATGAGCAGATGGGAATAAGGGGACTTCGAAGTAGGCGGGGTCCTCTGGAAAAGGAGCCCCGTCTGGATGAGCCACGCGGCAGCAAGCTGCATCAATTTCGAAGTGCCGCGGCTGCCCACATGCTAATGAGGCGCTGAATATGTATTTCAGCACTTCATTAGTAAACTTCGAAATGGCCATTTGCATGGCCATTTCGAAGTTTTTGGCTAGTGTAGACATAGCCACAGAGACACATTTTTTGGTCATGAAAAGCATGGCTTAGTATGTAATAATTGCTGGAGTACAATGAATGATTCAGTAAAATACTGCTACTAGGGTCCTATCAATATAAAAGCAGCATAGAGTGTCACCTAAGTTTAATGGATAGCTATGTTATGCCAGGTAGAGCAAAGCATCTGCCAGGGCCAGGTTCAATTTATAGGGGTTCCTCTGCATCCATCCAACACAGAATTGGGACAAATCCCCATTCAGTAACTTGGGAATTTCATGCACCACGCTAGAGTGCCTTCCCCACTCGCAAGCAGGAGAGTATGAGTGAAGAAACAAACTTTTAATAATAAGGGAAGAAAGTAACTTGTTATTAATCTGGGAAAACACTACAGAGTTCATAAACCAAACCATGAGTAAAAGTCTGACCCTAAGTAGGTTGGCCAATGTCCTCTTCTTCTCAGGTTCTAAAGTCCAGCAACCCAAATGTCCCCTTCCAATGACCAACCTTTTTCTGCACTCCTCTCACAGTTGATATCCTGGGTCAAGGCAGACCCAAATTTCAGGGTTGCATCTGTGTAGCAGGGAAGGGAAGGCATCATCTTACTCACTCCACTGGTCACTTGCTATTCACCACTTGCTATTCTGTTCTCTACCACAGCCCTGCTAGCCAATCATTGTGCTACCACTTCACAGATACTTCCACTAACCATGCTGCTGCTCCTACTGGGCAGCTGCTCACTACTTCCACTGGTGCTTGTGGTGGGCGTGGCTGTTAGCCCAAAGCCTAGTCCAGCAACAAGACCTCTCCAGCATTCACAGGGGTATATTTTAAATAACTGAAGAGACTCCTCCCAGAGCTTGATTTAGGTCTGACCTTGAAGAGTGGGAAAAAACACAGTGAACTAGTCTATAGCTCATGCCTAGAGAACATGTAGCCTGCTGATTCAGAGTTCTGCCCTCCCTCTTTAGTGTCACAGAGTTCTGGCAAGGGTCCTTGTCTCTCAAAGGCTGTTTAGACTCACAGTGTCTCTCTACTTATGAAACACAGCAGGCTTGTCTACACTACCCCACTTCTTTGAAGGGGGCATGGTAATCAGCCTGAGCAGGAAATAATAATGAAGTGCTGTGCTGAATATGCTGCATCTAGATAGGCTAATTCTTGCTGCTGCAACTTCAAAGTAGCAATCTTTGAACTTTTGAACTGCTGACAGGCAGTGTAGCCACGGATACTTCAAAGTACCCATGCAACTTCAAAGTGCCCTTACTCCCAAAAATTTTGGGAGCAAGGGCACTTCGAAGTTGTGTGGGACTTTGAAATGCCCACGGCTATACAGAATGATGGCGCTTTGAAGTTTAGAACTTCAAAGTTGCTGTGGCAAAAATTAGCCTATCGATGTGCTGCACATTCATCGCAACACCTCATTATTATTCCCCTCTTAAGCTGATTACCATGTCCCCTTTGAAGAAGGGGGCTAGTGTAGACACAGCCAGTCTGTCTTTTCTGTGTTCCCACAATCATTGCAAACATTCGTGATCACATTTCACAATTCCTGTGTTTAATGTAACATAGTTTGTAGTCTCACAATAACCAACGTGGTTACAGTAGGCAAAACACCATGATACCAAATAAAACAAGAAGTCTTATGGCACCTTATAGAGTAACAGATAAGCTTTGTCTAATGCGTCTGCCCATGAAAGCTTATGTTCCAAAATATCTGTTAGTCAATAAGTTGCCACAAGACTTCTTCTTGTTTTTGAAGATACAGACTAACTCGGCTACCTTTCTGATACATGATACCAAATGAATTTCTATCAAATCTAAGCACACAAAAGCAAACTATATTTACATACACATGCCCAGGGTTTCTCTCCCATTCAAGCAAGCCATAATGGAAGCATTCCTTCGTACCTTGATTACTTGCTTGTAAACATAAAACACTCCAGAAGTCTTCTGATCAAGAACTTTCTACTTCTCATTTATATTCAATTTTCTTTGACAAAAATTCTTGTTTTACAATTTATTTTAGAAAAAGTTATTTATCATTATGAAATGTTTGCCTGAAATAAAAATATATATGTTATAAAATTACATCAGGAAGTTGAATAGTCACAATATTGGCCTTATAGGTATGTGAGTATGTACAGTATGTATGTATTGGATCTCTGTGTTATAAAACTGTCATGCCATTTCCAGTACAGTACGATGCTCAGATCTGACGAAGTGGGTCTACCCCATGAAAGCTTATCACCTAACAGATTATTTTGTTAGTCTTTAAAGTGAAACATGACTGCTTGTTCGTTTTGTTAGTAACAACTTCAGTAGATAAGATCGTAAAGCTAACTTACAATGCAAGCTTGAAATGAGTTGCAAAGCATGCCTGCGAGTCCCCCCACCCTCCTCATAATACAAATGCATTGTATAATCACAATAAAATACTTGTCAAGCATTATTAGGTAGTAATCATATTTCTGTCATGTGCTTTGCATTGAACTGAAGGAGACCATTATAACACGACAATTCGCACTCTGCCTTTTATTATTGCTTACATAAAAAAGAGCAGAAGTTCAAATTATGCATTATTGATTTTGTTCTTTTACTGGGAATCTTAAAATTGTTTTAAGACACTATTTGTTTGCAATGTATAATCCAGCTTCATTATGAAATAGCAGAAAGAAAAAAGTGTAACATAAATCTAAAATGTACTTTGTGCATTAATTTGCACTCTTTCCTTTTTACATTTTTTCTGCAAAATAAATATTCAGTCTTTGTAATTTGGGATTGAAGAAATGTTTTTGGGGGAGTTATGCACTCACTAAATTTATTGAGCTGTTTTTACAAACAAGTGGAGAAGTGGAGAGTATTAAAATACACACAAAAAATAATCTCAAACTGATTTTGCCTTCCCAGTAAACGTATGTTTTATTTCTCTTAGGAAATCACACAGAAGTCCCATGCAAGTGGTGCCTTCAGTTTTCATGAGCGAAGCCTTCTTTCTGTAAGTACCACTGTGTTTTGTTTTTTTGTGTGTTTGTTAGATTGATTTGTTTTGTTTTTCTCCTGTACTAATACATCTTAGGTCTGAGAGCAGGGCTGAGAGTTCAGTTCTGTAATAATGAAAACTCAGAAGAGGATTTGGTCTTCACATATTGTTCTAGCTCATAGCATGTCTTGAGACATGCAGAAGTAGAAGGCATGGAGTATAGTGCAGTCCATAACCGTCAAACCACACGTAACTGACTTGGTTAATGAATTATTTTTCCTATTCCTGGCCATAGGTTAAAATATATTCTGTCTGTCACCTTCGTTTCATATATTAAGGTTAAGTCACTGTGTCTTGTTTTTTCTACCTTTTGATGATACTTCAAAAGCAAAAAGAAATGTCCTTGTGTAAATATTAGCCCAGTTCAGCTACTTTTCTCCCTTAAGACATCTAGGAACAATTTCTTTTACTTTTGTGCAAGTGTTCACGTGAAGCAAATATGAAGAACTAAACTCATGGCTTTTAATGCATGTATAAAAGGGTTCTAGTGTTAATTAATTTTTTCTTTTTGCTGTCCTGAAATTTAGGTGTAATAATAAGACAAAAGTATGCGGTGTTTGTCTTCTAAATCGTTGGTTATTTTAATGTTTAAGATTCTTTTTTCCCCTTTGAAATACCTTGTTTTAGTTTGAATGTACAAGCTAATTGTGCTCTGTGACCCATCACTTTTGAGGATTTGTTTTATCAGAAAGGAATTTATTATACTTCAGTAGTAAATAATAAGTACTAATACAAGTCACAGAAAAAAAGTAATTTTAGGAAATGCGTCAAAGCTGTTATTTTGATTTATTTTATAAGGTATTTATTTTCTTTTTACATTTATTTTAGTATCTCCAATTCTATTTAAAAATCCTACAACTTGGTGTCTTTGTCTTGTGTAATGAATGATATGGTGAGGGAGAAGCAGCCCCATATTGGAGGCTCCAAAAATCATTGTCTTTCCAAAGCAAAAGAAAGGCAGGAGACAAACAATGTGGTTTAATTAGGTTGCATACTACTGGTCACCATGTCCTCAGGAATTTCCCTGTATTGTCAGCAGAGGATCCTGTCACACATCTCCTTTCCCTCCCTGGTCCCAGCCAGACCATGGCTAAGATCGTACGCTCCTCCAATTAACAAATGCTAAGGAGATCTGAAAAGGATTGGGGTGTTGGCTCCTTATTAACCTAGATGTTAGAAGTCCTGTGCCCTGCCCCTTCCTTAGCTTCCTTAAGGGATGCTCACCTCTGAATCCCACATAACAATGGCCATACTAGGTCAGACCAAAGGTTCATATAGTCCAGTATCCTGTCCAACAGTGGCCAGTGTCAAGTGCACCAGAAGGAGTGAACAGAATTTGTAAACACTGAGCAAACAATCCCCTATTGCCTATTCCCAGCTTCTGATAAACAGTGGCTAGGGGCAACATTCCTGCCCTTCCTGGCTAACAGTCTTTGATAGACCCTATCCTCCATTAAGTTACTTAGCTCTTTTTAAAACCCTGTTATTGTCGTGGTTTTCACAATATCTCTTGGCAAGGAGTTCCATAGGTTGACTGTACCTTGTGTGAATTACTTCCTTTTGTTTGTTTTAAATATGCTACCTGTGAATTTAATTTGGTAACCACTAGTTCTTGGGTTGTGAGAAGGAGTAAATAATTCTTCTTTATTCACTTCCTCCACAGCAGTCATGATTTTATAGATCACTGTCATATCCCCCTTAGTTGTCTCTTTTCTAATCTGAAAAATCCCAGTTTTACTAATCTCTCTTCATATAGCAGCCATTCCATACTCCTAGTCATTTATGTTGTCCTTTTCTGAAAGTTTATGAGTTGCAAGATATCTTTTTTTGGATGAGGCAACACATTTGTATGCAGTGTTCAAGATGGGGTTGTACCATTGATTTATATAAAAGTAATGCAATATTCTGTCTTCTTCTCTGTCCTTTTCTTAATGATTCCTAACATTCAGTTTGCTTCTTTGACTGTTGCTGTACATTGAGTGGATGTTTTCAGAAAACTATCCACAATGACCCCAAGATCTCTGTCTTGAGTAGCAACAGGTAATATAGTCCCCATCATTTCATACCTATAATTGGGATTATATTTTCCAATATGTATTACTTTGCATTTGGCAACACTGAAATTTTTTTGCCCAGTCACCTAGTTTTGTGAGAGCTGTTTGAAGTTGTCATTGTCTGTTTTGGATTTAACATCTTGAACAGTTTTGTGTCATCTCTAATTTTGCCATCTCATTGTTTACCCCTTTCTCCAGATCATTTATGAATATGTTGAATATGCTTTGTCCAAGTACAGACCCCGGGGACACCGCTAGTTACCTCTCTCCATTCTCTTCCAATTCTCCTTATCTGATCACCATAATGTGTGGATGGACATCTGTACTGGATGGACATCTGCTATCCAATTTTTACTTATTACATTGTGATGTTTGCCTCTCTCCACCCACCCACCCTCCCATTCACAGTGGAAAAGTAAAAAACAAACAAAAGAACAAAAAATCACCCTGCCTTGGTCAGTCTGGTGGTGAGGGGAAAAGCTCTTGCCAGCCGCAGGGAAAAACAGCAGCTAACACAATGTCCACAGTGGATAATGAATAAACTTGGTTCTATTTGGATTCCACAGGTAGTGGGTAGGTATTTCTATCTCTGGCCTAGTGAGAGAGGGGTTTTGCCCCTTAAAACAGAGTTACAATTGTGTACTGAAAGGGTAACAGACTAATTGTTGTTTAGCTTTCGGGTATATCAGTATTAGTAACTGAGTGCGCCCCCACTCTACTAAATGTTATGTCATTCAGGGAATTAGACATACAGACTGTTTTAGTAATAAAAGGCATTTCATTCTCAATTCCCTTGTGCGCTGAATGGAAAATCTTCCGGTTAATGTCTTTGAAGTTGTATTTTAATATTTTAAGAAACCTACATGACTTATTGGATAAAGTAATGACTGTGGACAGGTTGAGGACAGGTTTGAATCAATTTTGTAGTTCTATATGTGCTTGTTGCTTTTAGCTCTTTGTCTGTCATGGACAGTTGTTTCTGTCACACAACAGTATCACAGCTCTGAGCTGGATCTGAGACTATTGATAGCTTCTGCTAAAAAATTACAGTGCAAAAGCAAGGAGACTGAAGTTTTTAACCTATGGGAAGCAGCGGTCCCAGAGATAATTAACGGAATGTTGAGAGGAAGCTGACATTAATTTGTCTATGGATATAATATGTCAATATTTAGAAATGCCATTTTAGGAAAAACACTATTCCATTTTCAGCATGCTAACAGAGATTTAAAATGTACAGTAATAAAGAATAAAAAAAAAAGAGTGTTGAGAATGTTTAATGATGCCAAATCTCTGTGATCAGAATTGATATTATTTTCCCTTGTGCTCCTAAACTAACCAGCACAATGAATTTAAATCAATTACTTGGGCTAAGGGGTCTTTCTTTTTTTAACTGAGCTGAGACTGAAGTCCAGCATGTTGCCTGGTAACAGACTATGTAGATGAGTTGGCTTTTAAGTACACCATATGGCTGGGCGTTTTGCCCTATTCACCTGTAACATGATATACACATGTAGTACATTACTGATTATAAAATCGTTTATCTCATTTCCTTATTTAGAATACAATCTTAAACTATCAATACAAGACAAGCCCAAAGTTGCTCACATTAATAGAATTTTCTGTATTGATATTAATTTATGCCTGAAGAAACAAAAGAGCAGACTGAATGCTATCAGGAGGGCTTGTGTTGAGAGGAAGTGGGTCTTACCCATGAAGGCTCATTACCTAATAGTTGAAATTATTAGTCCTTAAGGTGCTACAGGATGGCTTGTTCTTTATGGGACGTAACGAAAGGTGGTAGTCTGTTTAGTTGCTTGTCCAGGTTTTTACAGCACTGGATCATAACAGTGAAATTATATTCCCTGTGTGTAAAATGATTAGAGATGTTTTCAAAGAGATAAGACAAATGCAATCAAACTTTCTCTCTCTCTAGAATGCATTATGCTCTGGAATGTGATTTAACAACCAATTGCAGTAAATGGCTTTATTGGTGTGTTATCAAATTTACAACACTTTTTCTGTGTACCAATTTTTATGTATTAGAGAAAGCATGTGTGTCTGTGTGCAATTCTGGCCCCCACCAGATTAAGTTATGTCATGTAAAATCCATAAAAATGAGCCATGGCAGTTATGCCTTGAATTCTGTGCTGGGTCTCACTGTCAATTTTTGCATTTTGGGGAAGTTGTCTACCAGGGTAGCAGAAGCCCTTGACTGTCTTTATGTCCTTCAGCAAGTCCTTTAGTGAGCTACAGAAGGACAGCAACATCCAGCATGTGAGGCGGTTGTTAGCCCAATGCTCACTAATGGATTCAAAACCTGGGTGATCTATCAAAAGAACTTCAAGAACCTCAAGAACCCAGAGAGGTACCACCAATGATGCCTGCAGAATATCCTTGTCATCAAGTGGGAAGATCACTTCATCAATGCCAGCATCCTTTGCTGAAGCCAGTATTGGCAGCACTAAAGCAATGATCCCCAGGCACCAACTTTGCTGGATTGGACATTGTGTGTGGATGCCAGAGTCCTGCTACACAAAGCAAGCTGCCTACTCTCAGTTCAACCATGGTCAGAGATCCCATGGTGGTCATAAGAAATGCTACAAAGTTACAGTGATAGCATAGCTCAAGAAGATTGGTGTGGACATTTCAAGCTGGGAGGAGCAAGACACTAATCAACCTCAGTACTGCCACACAGGGGCAATGAACGGAGAGTGCACATGTACGCCCCCTCCTACCAGTGCTCACTCCCCTGGACTCACCGTCAGCACTGTGCTGCTTCTGGTGAGTGTGGAGGTGGTCCTGCCCCTCTCCCACATCAGCCTGGCCCAAGAGCAGTGTGAGCTAGAGTAAGGCTCTAGCTTGCACTGTTCTTGGGCCACACTGTTCCAATGGTGGGATCAGCCCCACATTCACTGGAAGCAGGGATGGGAGTGGAACAGTGACACGTAGGGAGCGGAACAGGGACAGAGAAAGGTCAGGAAGGGGCAGGGACTGGGACAGAGGAGAGTGAGGGGGGACACGTGGCCAGTGCCCCTGCCAGAGGCCTCTCCACCAATTGCCACTGGTGCCACATCCTCCATACGGTGATGTCTTGCTTCAAGGAGAAGTTTCTTTCCCTGAGAGATGAAAAAAAGAGAGAGAAGGAAGGAGAAAGAATGAATTTGCTCCCAGCAGGCAGCTGACCTGGCAGGAAATGTCTGTGCCTACTGTGGGTGGATCTGTGTTTCCAGGATCAGACTCCTGAGTCATCTCAGGATCCACATGTAAACCTGTGATAGAGTTCATCCTCAAATCAATGGTCTGTCATTGAATTAAAAGCTAGGTAAGTCAATTCAGGTTTTTTGCCCCTGGAGTTCCAGCTGTGGCCACAGGTCATGCTTCGGACAATCATCCTCAAGTCTCCCATCATCATTCACTATGTTTCAACAAAAAGCTGTAGTAAATTTGATTTCCAATTACAATTTCTCCTAGTTTTCAAACCTTGATTTAGCTATACCAAAACACAGCACTGCTTAGAATTTCTCTATTTTATCTGTTTTCTGTCATGTTTATTGAGTAGCAATCATATGACAGGTTCCTCCTAGTTTTGTGGTTCATTGTGACTCAGTCTCCTTCCACATTCACTCAGTTATGTCAATTTTGAGGAATGTACTTGATTTGGTGATTTTGTCTATTTTCTATGTGATTTTAAGAGAAGCATTCCCATTCCTTGAACAGCCAACCGCTTATCTTGCTTTACATTATAGGAGGAAGTTGCATACTGAATTTGGTGGTCCTAGCTGTTACATTTACTAGACCAGACAAACACATTCTCTGAAATATATAGTAGATTATGTGGTTGAACCTATATATGCCTTATTGAGTGAGGAACCTAAGTATCATTTTCAAAAATGAGTAGGGTATTTGGGAGTGTAAATCCCCTTTGCAGTCAATGGTATTTATAGGTCTAAGGGTCTAAATTCCTTAAGAAACAAGATTTAACTTCTAAATCAGTCTCAGGAGGATAGCCGTGTTAGTCTGTAGCTTCATAAATAACTAGAAGACCTGTAGATCCTTAGAGACCAACAAATGTATCAGGCCACATACCTTTGTGTATAAGTCACACTTCTTCAGAATGAAGCTCATGATTTAATACATTTGTTAGTTTCTATGGTGCTATGGAACTGCTTGTTATTTGTAACTCAGTTAGATACCACAATTCTGGGCATTTACATCTAATTTCTAGAGGTGACCTCAGCACATAAGAATGTAGGCGCTGTTGCGTTTTAGTGAGATTTAAGCTCCAAAGTACCTAAGAAATTAAATAGTTTGACCAGTGTCACAGAGGGAATCTGTCACAGAGCTGGAAATTGAATCCAGATGTTTTGAATCCAAAGCCATTGTCTTAGCAACAAAACCATACTTTCTCTCCTGTTTCTCTCATTAAACAAAATAATTATTGTTATTTCTTTTTGCTGTTAACAAATGAAAATGAATATACAATTACACACACTACTGACTGGTAACACATTGAAAATTATTTTCATAAAGACTAAATATTATCAGTAAAGGACTAGTTGCAGAGGTGAAAATGTAACTGAAGTTAATTGTCCTCAAACTGAACTTTTCTCATCATAGAATCATCGAATGGTGGAATGCTAGGGCTGGAAGGGACCTCAGGAGGTCATCGAGTCCAGCTCCCTACCTAAAGCAGGATTTACCCTAACTAAATCATCAGAGCCAGAAATTTGTCAAGCCAGGACTTAAAAACCTCTAGGGATGGAGATTCCACCACCTCCCTAGGTAACACATTCCAGTGCTTTCCCACCCTCCTGGTGAAATATTTTCCTAATACCCAGCCTACATCTCCCCCTCTGGATCTTGAGACCATTGCTCCTTGTTCTGCAATCTGTCACTACTGAGAACAGCCTCCCTCCATCCTCCTCAGAGCCCTCTTTCAGGAAGTAGAAGGCTGTTATCAAATCACCCCTCACTCTTCTCTTCTGCAAACTAAATAAGCCCTGATCCCTCAGCTGCTGCTCATAGGTCATGTGCTCCAGCCTCCTAATCATTTTCATTCTCCTTTGCTGGACCTGCTCCAGTGCATCCACATCCTTTCAATATTGACGGGACTAGAACTGGACGCAGTACTCCAGAGGTGAGCTCAGCAGTGCTGAATAGATCTGCTGGAAATACTTTTCCTAATGCACCCCAATATGCCATTAGCCTTCTTGGGTACAAGGATACACTGTTGACTCACATCCAGCCTCTCATCCACTGTAATTCCCAGGTCCATTTCTGCTGCACTGATACTTAGCCAGTCCATCCCCAGCCTGTAACAATTCTAAGGATTCTTCTGTCCCAAGTGCAGGAACACTTTTCCTTGTTGAACCTCATCAGATTACTTTTTGCCCACTCCTCCAATGTATCTAGGTCACTCTGATCCCTATCCCTACCCTCCAACATATCTACCTGTCCCCCTAACTTAGTGTCATCTGCAAATTTGCTGAGGGTACAATCCATTGTACCATCCAGATTGTTAATAAAGATGTTGAACAATACTGACCCCAGAACTGATCTGTGGGCACTCCACTTGAAACCAACCACCAACCAGACACTGAGCCATTGATCACTATCCACTGGGCCTGACTGTCTAGCCAGCTTTCTATCCATCTTAAAGTCCATTTATCCAATCCATACTTCCTTGACTTATGGGCAAGAATATTGTGGGAGACTGTTTCAAAAGCTTTGCTCAAGTCAAGGTATATCACATTCATTGACTTTCCCATTTCCGCAGAGCCGTTACCTCACCATAGAAGCTAATCAGATTGGGCAGGCATGACTTGCCCCTGGTGAATCCATGCTGACTACTCTTGATCACTTTCACCTATTCCAAGTGCTTCAAAATGGATTCTTTGAGGATCCCTTCCATAACCGGTCTATAGTTTCTTGGATTGTCCTTCTTTCCTTTTTTTAAATATGGACACTTCATTTACCTTTTTCCAGTCATCCAGGACCTCTCCCAATCTCCAAGAGTTTTCAAAAATAATGGCCAAAGGCTCTGCAATGACATTTGCCATTTCCCTCAGTACTTTTGGATGCATTAAATCTGGACCCATGTATTTGTGTATGTCTAGTTTTTCTAAATAGAACTTAACCTGTTCTTTCCCCATCGAGGGCTGCCTGCCTTCTTCCCATATTGCAATGCAAAGTGCAGTAGTCTGGGAGCTGACCTTGTTTGTGAAGACAGAGGCAAAAAAACACATTAAGTACTTCAGCTTCTTCTACATCATCTGTCACCAGGTTACCTCCCTAATCCAATAATGGCTTCACACTCTCCATCATCACCCTCTTATTGTTAACATACCTGTAGAAACCCTTCTTGTCAACCTTCACATTCTGTGCTAGCTGTAGTTCCAGTTGTGCTTTCACCTTTCTGATTACTCCCTTGCATTCACTTGTAATATATTTATACTCCTCCTAAGACATTTGTGAAAGTTTTCACTTCTGATATGTATCCGTTTTGGAGTTTAAGCTCCCCAAGGATTTCCCTGGTAAGCCAAGTTGGTTGCCTACCATATTTGCTTTTCTTACTATGCATCGGGATGGTTTATTCCTGTGCCTTCAATACGACTTCTTTAAAATATTGCCAGTTCTCCTGAATTCCTTTCCCCTTCACATTAGCTTCCCAGGGGATCCTTCCCATCAGTCCTCTGAGGGAGTAGAAGTCTGCTGTTCTGAAATCGAGGGTATGTATTTTACTGCTCACCTTTCTTCCTTTTGTCAGGATTCTGAAATCCACCATCTCATGATCACTGAAAGCCAGATTGCCACCCACTTCTATTCCTCCTACTAGTTCTTCCCTGTTTCTGAAGAGTAACTCAAGCTGTGCATCGTCAGTTCCTTCAACATATGTACCAGGAAGATATCCCCAGCATTCTCCAAAAACTTCCTGGATTGTCTGTGCACTGCTGTATTCGTCTCCCAGCAAATGTCTGGGTGATTAAAGTCTCCCATGAGAACCAGTGAACTCATCTTTAATGGGTCATGTCTTGGGAGTAAATGTTTCCCTTAGCAAAGATGCCTTTTTTTTTTTTTAGCACCTACAAGTATATGTCAGTAGTTTGTGAAAATATATGTCTTACTTATTAGTAGGATCTGCTACAATTAATCATGATGGGCATAGATTAATTTAAATGTTTTGTTAACCTAAATTATTAGTAATGAATCATAATTTTGAAAAGCTCAGACAGGCCAATGTTCTCTGTACACTGTTTATTTCCTGCACATCTTACAAGCAATCAGTAAGCGTAGTGCCCTTTGGAAATGTATAGCAATCCCCTAAAATGGCATGATTTATAATTGGCTATATGCTTAGGAAGCATATGGGACAGTGGCAGTAAACTTCAAGTAAATGGCATGTCAGTTTGCAAACATCTTCTCAGAGATGATTGGTTGGAAAACAGTGAGGAAATCATTTATGTTAAGGTGGGATACTGAGGCTATGTCTACACTTACAAAAAACTTCAAATTGGTTATGCTAATGGCCAAATTGAAGAATACTAATGAGGTGCTGGAATGAATATTCAGCACCTCATTAGCATGCTGCTGGCTGCAGCGCTTTGAAAGTGCCACGGTTTGCTTGTCCGTGGCTAGCATACATGGGGGTCTTTCTCGGAAGGACCCTGCCAACATCAAAATCCCCTTATTCCTATCAGCTGAATAACATGACTTTTGATAGGACAGAATAATTTGTTATTCTGCTGATAGGAATAAGGGGATTTCTATGTTGGCAATGTCCTTTTGAAAAGGACCCCCGTGTAGATGAGCTGCGGGCAAGTGAATTGTGGCACTTTCAAAGTGCTGTGTCTGGTGGCATGCTAATGAGGCACTAAATATTCATTTCAGTGCCTCATTAGTATTCTTCAATTTGGCCATTAGCATGACCAATTCAAAGTTTTTTGTAAGTGTATACATAGCCTGAATGTTTCATTTAATACAGTATATAATGACACCCTAACTAGCTCAATGCTAACTCAAAAATGTGAAAACATAGGTAAAGTTCTCAGTTGGTGAAAAAATGTTTCATGCCAGTCGATCAAATCCATTTTACTTTGTGTTCTGCATCACTTATTAGCCCCATTGTACATATCAAAACAATCTGGCAATTTCTACACAGGCCACTTTCTTCGAAAGTGGCATGGTAATACATGGCCTGAAATATGCTAATGAGGCATGGATGCAAACTCCCCGTGCCTCATTAGCATACAGTCACGTCATTTCGAGTCCAGAAGACCGTTCTTCCGGACTGCAAAATGCCATTTAGAAGCGCGGCTCCCGGGGGGTCTTCCAGAAGGAAGTCCTTCTTCCAGAGGCCCCTTCTTCCCGAAAATTTTTGGGAAGAAGGGGCCTCCGGGAGAAGGACTTCATTCCAGAAGCTCCCTGGGGGCCGCGCTTCTACACAGCATTGTGGAGTCCGGAAGAAGGGTCTGCTGTGACCGTATGCTAATGAGGCATGGGGATAATGTGTCTGTGCCTCATTAGCATATTTCGGGGCATGTATTACCATGCCACTTTCGAAACAGCCTTTGACACCCAGCCTTTTCAGAAGTCCACCATCAGCTGCACAACTCACTTACTTGCTTACTCTTAGCAACCGCCATTCTGTCTTCACAATTCTGGATATTTTCATCTGCTACATAAACTAACGTCTTTTAAAAAATCAACTGGCATTTACCTCTGTTGACACATTAATAAAAGGGATATCTATGGGTATTACCTACCTGAGTCATATTAATGCTAATCCCATAAGACAACTTTAATAAGATTGATTCAACAGTCATGTTATTTCTTCCATATAAAGCAGGACACAAAGATTACTTTACCACCCTTTAACCGATGATATGCTAACAGGTTTTAACTGTACTTGCAAGAAGTAGTTGGTCGAGTGTTTGTTAAGTAAAGGAGGTCTCTGAGACCAGCATTCTAGTTGGCTTCTATTAGCATTTACTGCATTTCAGTCTGGGACATATCATCTTTATTCTGGGTGCATAGAACCAAGAAGCCCATTTACCTCTATACATTCTGCTTTTCTTTTCCTTCCCCATTAAGATGCTGTTTGCTTCTGCCAGGTCCCAGCTGAACAAAACTTTATGTGCACATCTGTAGATGAAGTCAGTGTGACAGAAACTTTTGATTTTCACTGTGTAACAAGTGGTGACTCACATGGCTCAATGATCCAGCAAAATAAATAATAAAATAGATTGCCTATACACTGGAAAAAGATTGCTTTGATATTCTTCCAAAATCATGCTCTCATCAGAAGTAAATTCCTGTGTACTATTGATTTTCAATCTTCATATTTCACATTCTGTTACGCAAGCTGCTTGACTATACCAGGTTAAAGATTTCTTACTATCGTGTTTTACAAGCACTTTGGGTCAGGATGTGGAATGTAGATCAACTACTCTCAGGTATCAAAACCAAACTATTCTGTCTGATCCCATAGAGGGAGTCTAATCAAGAGAGATTGTTGTCAAACCTTTATATTCTCCGGTCCCCTGAATTTTAGACTGTGGGCAGTAAAGCCAGCTTTGTGTGATGATCCTGTGCATTTTGAGAAAAAACTAGCTCAACAGCCTTGCCGCTAGTGATACAACAGGCAGCTGTAAAGAAACCATAGATGCTTGTGGAACAGGCAGTTTTTATAACTTCTGTGTGAAGCTGAGGATAAGCAGCACCAAGAAAAACAATTGGTTAAATATAAATAAATCTAACTAAAGATACAACTAATAGTCAGTTTCAAAGTATTACCTTGTTTCAAGTGAGAGATTCTCAGTGTGCAGTTTGTTTTATTTTGGATTTCATTTTATTTGTCTTAACAGTAATAATGTATACTTTAAATTCTGCTCCTTAAGCTGATACTTCAGAAGCAATTTTTATAGAAGACTGATCAAGTCTATAATTATTGAAGCTAGCAAGAAAATAATATTTAAGGACTGTACGTGGGAGAAAATTGACTTATAAGCAGCCAGTCCAATTCAAGTAACATCATATATATTTATGGTAATGGCTAATAAAAATACACTCTTTCATGTCAAATATTGGCTCTTAAACCATTATATAAAACTTACATTTGCATAACTTGATCAGTATTTTTAGAGATACATGTGGAGTTTATTTTGCAGTGCAGAAATCTGAACAGATCAACAATACACCTCTTAAGGGAACAGTCATGAACAAATTGTTGGATCATTTACAGAAATATTAAATTTTCAGTTTCATCACGTGCACAGTTTGATGAAATATAGCAGGATCATGTGTCTAGGATTAATTAACTATGACAATCTACAATACACAAGCAGTACATGGAATTCAGCCTTGATGGACTGAACTGTATAAACTCAATATTGATACTGTAGCACTTCAGGAAATGAGCCTTGCAGATGCTCACTCTGTCTGAGTGGCCAAATACACCTTCTTTTGACAAGGTGAAAGCAGCAAAGAAAAATGTCTGCATAATGTCAATTTTGTTGTGAGAAATAAGCAGGCAAAGCTCCTAGAAACACTCATTGGGACATCAGACCATATAATCTCACTGAAATTTCAGATGAGAGTCAGCTCTGTGAACATCATCAGTGCCTATGCACCAGTGTTTGTATTTAACGCTAAGGAGAAGGATACATTTTACAACTCTTAGCATAAGTCTTTTAAAAGAATACCATCAACTGAGCAACTTTTCCTCCTGGTGACTTCTGTGCAAGAATCATAGAACCATAGAATACTACAACTGGAAGGGACCTCAAGAGGTCATCGAGTCCAGTTCCCTGCCTTCTTGGCAGGACCAGCCACCATCTAGACCATCCCTGATAGGTGTCTGTCTAACTTGCTGTTAAATATCTCTAGCGATGGAGATTCCACAACCTCCCAAGGTAACTTATTCCAGTGTTTAACCACCCTGATAGCTAGAAAGTTTTTCCTTATGTCTAATCTAAACCTCTCTTGCTGCAGTTTAAGCCCGTTGCTCCTGGTCCTATCCTCAGAGGCCAAGGAGAACAATTTTTTCTCCTTCTTCCTTGTAATGCTCTTTGAAATACTCGAAAACTGTTATCATGTCCCTTCTAAGTCTTCTCTTTTCTAAACTAAACAAGCCCAGTTCTTTCAGTCTTCCCTCATAGCTCATGTTCTCCATGTTCATTACAGACAACAATTCATGGCCAGTTGCCTACAACTTTTAGGCAATGCAAGATGAATGGGAATGGGCAATGATTTCTTGAATTCTGTAACCTTGGGAAAATGTGCATTCCCAATTCATACTTTACAGGGGCTATGTCTATACTAGGGCACTATGTCGAAGTAGCCTATTTCAAAGCAAGAACATCAAAATAGGCTACTTCGATGATTATCATCTACACATCCTCCAGGGCTGGCAACGTCAACGTTCAATGTCGAAGTAGCTCCGGGGAACATCGAAAAGAGCTGCCCCAGAAGGAAACGTGGAGCGTCCACACACACAAGCCCCCTCTTTCGAAATAAGGGGCCAGGAAGGCCCGCATACCGGGTTACAGAGCACACTAGCCCTTCTGGGGCAGCTGCAAGCCACTCCCTTAAAAGGCCCCTCCCAGACACACTCAGCCTTCACTGCACGAGCAGCCCTGCATTGGTGATACAAGCCTCGCAGACCTCTAGCCCACAGACATGGACGTCCAGCAGCAGCTGGAAGCCCTACAAGCCGCTCCCCACAGAGCAGGTGCCCTTCTAGATGCTGCCTGGGCAGCCGCCCAGCATCTTCTGGAATGGGAGCCCTCCCCAGGAGCACCAGGAGATGCCCCTGACCATCGGGCCCTCCTCCCCTGCTCCCCGACTCTGGAGCTACCCCTCCAGCACCGAGTGGTGGGAGCACCTGGTTATGGGGGAATGGAATGATGACCAGTGGCTGTGAAACTTCTGCATGAGCCGCCAGACCTTCATGGAGCTCTGCCAGTGGCTCACTCCCACACTCAGGCACCACGACACCCGGATGCAGTGCACCCTCACTGTCGAGAGGAGGGTCGCAGTAGCTGTCTGGAAGCTGGCCACTCCAGACAGCTACCGCTCCATGGGACAGCAGTTTGGAGTGGGAAAGGCCACAGTCGGGGCTGTTGTCATGGAGGTAAGGAGGCCTGGGGCTGAACCCCCTGGGGACGGGGGCCTGGGTGAGGCAGGCCTAGGGAGGGGGGCTGAGGAGGGGAACCTGGGGGGGGGCCTGGCTGAGGGGGCCCTGGGTGAGGGGGGGCCTGAGGTGGGGGGCCTGGGGAGGGGGGCTGAGGAGGGGTGCCTGGGTGAGGGGGACCTGGGTGAGGGGGGTCACACCCTGCAAACCCTCACAGGCACCCATGTTCCCTCCCCACAGGTGGTGCGTGCACTCAATGCACTGCTGCTGAAGAAGGTCATCCGAGTTGGGGACCTGGATGCGGCCGTCAAGAGATTCGCTGCCATGGGATTCCCCAACTGCTTTGGAGCCCTTGATGGGACCCACATCCCCATCTGTGCCCTAGACCACAGTGGTGGTCGTGACATCAACAGGAAGGGCTACCACTCTGTGGTCCTGCAGGCCATGGTCGACAGCTGTGGCTGCTTCCAGGACATCTACGTGGACTGGCCCGGCTCTACCCATGACTCCTGCATTTTCTGGAATTCAGGAGATCCCTCTGGGAGATACCACCACCGTACCCCTCTGCCTTGTGGGGGATGCGGCATACCCCCTCCAGCCCTGGCTTATGCAGCCCTATACAGGCCACCTCACTGATAGGCAGGAGTGCTACAATGCCCGACTCAACCATGCCCGACAAGTGGTCGAGCGAGCCTTCGGTTGCCTGAAAGACTGCTGGCGTTGCCTCCTGGCATGCCTAGACACGCCTCCCAAATGTCCCCCAGGTTGTGGGGGCCTGCTGCACACTCCACAACCTAGTGGAAAGCAAGGGGGAGGCCTTTGTGCAGGGCTGGGCACAGAAGGCCGCAACAACCTACCCCCAGACAGCTGCTGCCCCGAGCCTCCAGGCCCACCAGGACAGGATCCGGGTCTGGGTCCGGGTCCAGGAGGCCCTAAGGGAGTACTTTGACCAGAGGGCCCAGTGAGCTACCCCCCTGGCCATCCCTGCACCCTGCCCCAGCACCCACACCCCACCCTCACCAAAAGCACACGGGACACAGGTTTTTGGAAAAATAAAACTATCATTATTTACAGGACCAAAAATATTGCCTCTTTTTGGCATATAATATTAGCTAATAAAACAGATTCAATGAAAATAATAACTATATACAAGTGGGGACATCTCTAATAAACTATGTACAGGGGGGTCAACTATAAATAACTATATACAGGGTGGGGACAACTATGTACAGGGGGGAGAAGTGGGCAGGCCACACATTGGCCCATCATTCTGGGGCGGGGGTGGAAGGGCGTGAGTCCCACTGCATTTGGCTGGCCAGTCCCCCTCTCAGCCGGGGTCCCCGGCAAGGCTGGCTGGGGGCTGGGAAGACGGGGAGGTATGGCCAAGGCAGGTCCTCGGCCCCGGGTGGCTCCTGCCCTGAGGAGCTGGTGGGTGGGGCAGCAGGAGGGACATCAGGCAGGGCAGCAGGCAGGACATCAGCAGGCAGGACATCAGCAGGTGGGGCAGCAGGGAGGGCAGCATAGAGGACATCGGGGGGGCAGATGGGCCACCAGCTCCACAAAGGTGTCAGCCACCTGATTGAAGGTGGCCAGAAACTCCCGCCAGGCCTCCCGGCACCAGGCAGCCTCCCGCTCCTCGAATTGGAGCCTCCGCTCCGTGTGGTCCACCTGGCACTGGAGGGCCGCAGCCACCTCAGGGTCATATGTGGTGCGGCAGTGGCCCTGGTGGGGGTGGGCCCATCCCGGGGCAGGCGGTGACCCCGGGTGTTGGTGCTCCGGTGGTCTTGGAGGGCTGTCTGGGACCACGGATGGTGTGGCTGCAGAAATAGGGGGAAAGGGAGAAGGGAGGCTGTGAGTACCCAGCCTTGACCTGTGGCCTACCATCCAACCCCCTAAGGGCCTGTGTCCCCTCCATCCATCCACCATTGGTGCATGCAGTGATCCTGTGGGTGGTCCCTTCCAGAGGCTTGCCCCTCTGCCCTCCCACCAGGGGTGGGGCACGGCACTGTCCATGGGTGGAGGTGCTGCTGGGCACTGGTGGCTGTGGCACCAACCCTGTGTCATGGTGTGCCCGGGCCATGGCAGGCTGGGGTATTGTGGGGATGTGTGGGGCCCCCGGTCAAGTGGTGCCCCCACCCCATGCTGAGGGTGTCTGTGCCCTGTGGGGTACGTACCTGACAGTGCACTGCCAGGATCAGGAGAGGCCCATCTAGCCGACGCCCGGCTGGAGCTGCGGGATGGGATGTCCAGCACGAGCTCCCCCTCCTCGCTGGACCACTCGGTGGCTGGGTTGAGGGTCCCGGCTCTAGCCCCAGGTGGGCAGGGCTGCCCTCCGGACCTGACCCTGGCTCCGAGGCTGGCTGGGGCTCATCAGCCGTGGTGTCAAGGGTGGATGGGGGGGAGGAGGTGCCCCAGGGGCTCAGGATAGCCCTGAGCTCCTGGTAATAGGGGCAAGTGGCAGGGGCAGCCCCAGACCGGCTGGCCGAGTCCCGGGCCCGGGCGTAACCCTGCCGCAACTCCTTGACCTTACTCCTGACATGGTCAGAACTGCTGGCAGGGTGACCCTGGGCAGCCAGGCCCTCGGCCAGCCGGGCGAACACCTCCGTGTTCCACTGTTTGCTCCCCATGATGTGCAGCACCTCCTCCTCCTCACCCCAGAGCCCCAGCAGGTCACGGAGCTCAGGGTCAGTCCAGGAGGGGCCCTGCTTCCTACACCACCGGCTGGAGGCCTGGGATCCCTGGGATGGCCCGGAGGGGGAGCTCTGGGTGTGCTCAGGAGGCTGGCTGGCTGCCATGGTGTCCTTCTGGGCTGTGCAGGGACACCTCGAGGCACGGCTGCTGCATGCACTCTGTCAGCTTTCTGCTACGGGGTTTCCGGGTCCATGCAGCTTTAAGAGCTGCTGGGTGCAGAGATCATAGAGCCCTGCAGAGGCTGGCCAGCACGTCTCAACCCCTCAGCTGATTGCCACCATGGCGGACCCCGCTATTTCGAAGTAGCGAGACGCAGATCGTCTACACACACCCTACTTTGATGTTCAGTGTCGAAGTACGGCGCTATTCCCATCTTCTGATGGGAATCACAATTTCAATGTCTCGCTGCTTAACATCGATTTGAATGTTGAAATAGCACACGGCGCGTGTAGACGCGACGTGTGCTATTTTGACATTGTGCTGGCTACTTCAAAGTAGCCAGCTAGTGTAGATGCAGCCAGGAAGAGATTACCACAAAGTGTCATGGTGACATCCATGATCAGGCCAGTGGCACAAATTAGACCTTGGATGAGAGACCTACCCTTAATGTAGAACACTCCCACATTCCACAGTGCTGACTGTGACACTGACCATTCTTTGATTATTAGCAAAGTAAAGATTTGAGGTAAGAAACAGCAAAACCAGGAAGCAAGCTCAAACTCAGTACTATTATCACCAAAAACTGGAGACTCATGCAGCATATGCACACAAAATGCATTTTGTCCACAGAACCTGTCAACAAAAGAAGCTGTGTAGACACTCCGGGGGGGGGCCTTTTGTTGACAGAGCAGGTCAAAAGATCTATCTGATTTTATGTGTAGATGCAATCTATCGACAGAAGTTTTGTTGGAACATCTCTTCTGACAGTAACTTCTGTAGACAGATGCTTCTAGTGTAGACGTAGCCTACAAGTCTTGTTTAGACAGAGTAATAGAGTAATTAACATGAATATCTTTGTGTCAACACAGAAATCTAGAAATGTTGTAGATTTATTGCAGAAGTAGAATTATAACTATTTTACAGAAGCAGGTTAAAGTGAGTAGATGACTTCAAAAGTTTAAAATTCATGGGAGATTTTAAGTCTCCATAAGAACATAAGAAGAACATAAGAATGGCCATACTGGGTCAGACCAAAGGTCCATCCAGCCCAGCATCCCATCTGCCGACGGTGGCCAATGCCAGGTGCCCCAGAGAAGGAGAACAGAAGACAATGATCAAGTGATTTAACTCCTGCCATCCATCTCTTGCCCTTGTTCTGAAGGCTAGGGGCACCATACTTTATCCCTGGCTAATAGCCATTTATGGACCTAACCTGCAAAAATTTATCAAGCTCTTTTTTAAACCCTAATAGAGTCCTGGCCTTCACAGCCTCCTCGGGCAAGGAGTTCCACAGGTTGACTGTGCGCTGTGTGAAGAAAAATTTCCTTTTATTAGTTTTGAACCTACTACCCATCAATTTCATTTGGTGTCCCCTAGTTCTTGTATTATGGGAAAAGGTAAATAATTTTTCTATATTCACTTTCTCCACACCATTCATGATTTTATATACCTCTATCATATCGCCCCTCAATCGCCTCTTTTCCAAACTGAAAAGTCCCAGTCTCTCTAGCCTCTCCCCATATGGGACCTGTTCCAAGCCCCTAATCATCTTGGTTGCCCTTTTCTGAACCTTTTCTAATGCCAATATATCTTTTTTGAGGTGAGGAGACCACATCTGCACGCAGTACTCAAGATGTGGGCGTACCATAGTTTTATATAGGGGAAGTATGATATCTTTTGTCTTATTATCGATCCCTTTTTTAATAATTCCTAACATCCTATTTGCCTTACTAACTGCCGCTGCACACTGCGTGGATGTCTTCAGAGAACTATCCACTATAACTCCAAGATCCCTTTCCTGATCTGTCGTAGCTAAATTTGACCCCATCATGTAGTACGTGTAATTTGGGTTATTTTTTCCAACATGCATTACCTTACACTTACCCACATTAAATTTCATTTGCCATTTTGCTGCCCAATCACTCAGTTTGCTGAGATCTTTTTGTAGTTCTTCACAATCTCTTTTGGTTTTGACTGTCCTGAACAACTTGGTGTTATCTGCAAACTTGGCCACCTCACTGCTTACCTCATTTTCTAGATCATTGATGAACAAGTTGAACAGGATCGGTCCCAGGACTGACCCCTGGGGAACACCACTAGTTACGCTCCTCCATTGTGAAAATTTACCATTTATTCCCACCCTTTGTTTTCTGTCTTTTAACCAATTCCCAATCCATGAAAGGATCTTTCCTCCTATCCCATGACCACCTAATTTACATAAAAGCCTCCAGAATTTTCTTCTGTCTTTGCTGTTGTTGCAGCCTTTTGAAATATTCTACTTTTGTTGTTGTTGTTGGGAAGTTAGGCTATTCTCATAATTTCCTAATATCAGTGAGTACTGGGTGGACACATCTGCTAAACACTTTTGAAAAATCTCAGTCCTAGACTCTTCCTGTTCCATGAAAATTATCCCAAGGTTTAATTTCAGGGAAAAACATGTAGTGTAAGCATTGTTTTGTTTTTTGTTTTGTTTTTTGGGTGTAAAAAAGGAAGAGGAGCCAGTACTCAGACAGTCCGGCCCTGCCCCCTCCACCCACCCCCCAGCCAGTCCTGCAGCTGGGGCTGCTGAGGTGTAGCAGAGCAAGTCAAGTACCAAGTGTAGAACTGACACAGCAAAAATGTAGGAATAATTTTACACGTTTGAGTAGTGCTATCATCTTCATTTTGACATCTGATGTGTCTAAAGCTGCGTATGTGTCTACAGAATTAGTTTCTGAATTATGCTTTACTTTGATACATAGTTATTCTCAGTAGTAAATTTAAACTGCCAAACAACTTAGATGTTTTCAAACTGTAAATGTGAAACACTCATTTTCCTTATAGTACTGAAATTTAAAATATCTCTTCCCTTTCAGAGCATAATGTGGCATCTTAAAATCTACTTTAAAGCACTGCCTCCCCTTGTTAAATCCATATTTTGTTTGTTTCTATTGATTCTTGGAAACTTGCATTTCAGTCAGGTGGACATCAGCACCTAAGGGGATAAAAGAAATCTGTCTGAGTTCCTGTTGACTAGAAAAGCAAATGTTTCCTGAAGTTCTGTGACTATCTGACGTTCCCATCCCAAACAGTGTTCATATCTCCATGGCTCACTTTTGAAATGTTTTATTCTCAAAATATTCAGCAAATAACATACATGCAAAATCACTTGATATTCAAATACTTTTTTTATTTTTTATTTTTATTCAAATGCCTTTAACTAGACTAATCATGTTAGTGACTGTGGCAGTGAGACAGTCTTTATTATTTTGCAGTTTCTCTTAATGAATAAATATGCTGGATGAGAACACAAGCCAAAGTTATTATGAATATATCTGGCGTCATATTACTAAAATGGCTTTGGATTTGAAAGCAATATAATATATAAAAATTAAATGATGGGTGAAGGAGTGAAACATAAATACACCATTCATTCTGACTTGTGTGGATCTTGGTAGAAATTCATTTTGACCTTTTAAGACTCAGTCATGAGAGAATAAGATTTTGTCAACATCTTATTGTAATAACAATAATATTAAATAATACAAAATAAAGTTAAACATTGACAGACAAAGGCAAACTACATTAATTATTGTGCGGGTTTCTTTCTTGTGTATTTCCTTTCCCCTTTGTAAAAACAACTTAAACTGGAATTTCCTATTAAATATGCATATTTGTGCTTTTCCTGGATATTAGCAAGTGCAACTATCTCCTTCATTCTCGTATCTGTTTCCCACTAAGTCTATGTCTAGACAGCAAAAGTATCCTGAAATAGTTGCCTGCGTCTATGCAATGCTCCTGTTGTACTGAAACAGTTTCAAAATAACAGGCATGCTATTCTGGCATTCTTGTAAACCTTATCACATGAGGAGTACAGGGATGCCTCAAAATAGAGCTTTATGTTGATATGTGGCACCGTTTAGACAGCACCAGATGCTGAAATAGCCTATTTTGAAATCTACTCAAAATAAGCTATGCAATTTGCGCACTGCAAATTTTGTAGCTTTTTTCAAGGGTAGGGTGCCGTGTAGATGTAGACCTCACTGACCTGATGAACAACAGAAAAGATACTGCTGAGGGCTTGACACTGGTCCAGACTGATGAAAGAGGCCTTAAAAAAGTTGCAATAATGTGGTTTACAATTAACAGCAGGCATTTTCCTAGCATGCTTTGTTTAATTTTTCTACATAGAGATAGCTAACAGAAACACAAATTAAAGCACAATAATCACTAATCCCATCTTAAATTAAAGTGCATTGGATATGTCCACCAGGTTGGTTCGGATGAAATAAGAGAATCCTACAGGCACAGACTGAAATATAATTGAAATAAATAATGTCCATTTCTAGTTGAAATTCCTTAAGGCTATGATGAGTGCAGACCTTTCTGCTGGAAAGTGATATATTTAAGCAGATAAGGATGATTCTTCACAAATAAATATGTGATGGCAGTATTACCCCCTTACCTCAGTTTTAGTTTCCCTGGACCCTTTTTTGAGGAGGGTAGGGGCTCAGTTTGCCTAAAGTTTGTCTGGAGGGTGCAAACAATAGAGAGATTTCCACATAATTGAAGTAATAGAATCTATTCATCTTTAAGGTGCCACAGGACTCCTCATTGTTTTTTTCAGATATAGACAAACATGGCTACCCATCTGAAATAGGACACGGGGTACCAGAATCAGTGATTTGATGAAAAGGAATTACAAGATGATAGTACTTAGAAGTTCAGTTGTACTTAATACAATATTAAGTTGGTCATATTCTGCAGCTGAGATTTTGACTATGGTTATATGAATAGCTTTGTGACTTGGACACACCATGGGAATTAGCTAAAATAGTATATCAGCCTAAGAATTGTTATATTCATGAACTCTTCTAATTAAGAGATGTTCTTAAGGATCTTGTAACTTCTCAATTGTTTGCTCAGTCTAAGACAAAGGGTAGTATCAATTTAATCTATGCAGGTTATGAGAGTTGAAGGTAGTTTGTGGACATCAGTTATGTGGTATTTAAGTTAGCATTTCCAGCTCTTACAATTTTATTGTAAGCATTGCAGGATTTGGTGTTTCAGTTCACCTTTTATCTCCTGAAGTTTGGTGGTTATCTAAAAATTTCTGCTTTTGGGGGGAGCAAGGTGTAAGCTCAAAAACATGAAGCAAGTGCACCCTTAAAATTCAAAAATGAAAAGGCAATACAAAAGAATATAAAAATATTATTACTTTATAATCTCATGTTTTCTTGTGATCTGACTCATGACACAAACATTTGGGGTTGAAAATATTGAAGTACCTATGTGCATTATAGAATCAATGGAAATCTATGTGTTCTTGTTACTCAGTTGCTTGGATATTTCCCCATGAGAGATGTCAACCTTTTTCATTGTGAGCTGGGAAAACAAAAGAAAGAAATTAAACTATTAGTCGTTGGTGATGCTGATGTCTCTTCATAGCTCTAGCTGAGCTGCAGCCATTTTGCACATCTAGTCATGTAGTTAATCCCTTAATTGGGAAAGTAAACAATAACTTCCTTTCTCCTTTCCACTAGGTTTACAATGCCAGAAAAAAAAGGTGGAGATGGGAGAGGGACGAGCAGGGTAGTTAATTTCATAAATTTAAAGATGTTTTCATGACTGAAAACTCATGACAGGTAGTGAAGGCCAGAAACACCCTGTTATAATTACAGAATCACAGAATCATAGGCCTGGAAGGGACTTCAGGAGGTCATCTAGTCCAGCCCCCTTCTTCGAGCGGGATCAACCCCCACTAAGCCATTTGAGCCAGGACCTTGTCAAGCCAGGACTTAAAAACCTCGAGGGATGGAGAATCTACCACCTCTCTAGGCAACGCATTCCAATGCTTCACCACCCTCCTGGTGAAGTAGATTTTCCTAATACCTAACCTACACCTCTCCCTCTTCAACATCAGACCATTACTCCATGTTCTGCCACCTGACACCACTGAGAACAGTTTCTCACCCTCCTTTTTAGAACTCCCCTTCAGGAAGTTGAAGGCTGCTATTAAATCATCCCTAAGTCTTCTCTTCTGTAAACTAAACAAGCCCAAATCCCTCAGCCTCTCCTCATAGGTCTTGTGCTCCAGACCCTTAATCATTTTTGTTGCCCTCCGCTGAACTTGCTCCAGAAAATCCACATCCTTTTTATACAGGGGGCCCCAAAAATGGACGCAATATTCAAGATGTGGCCTCACCAGTGTCGAATAGGGGGGAACAACTTCTTCTCTAGATCTGGTCAAAATGCTCCTCCTAATGCACCCTAGTATGCCATTAGCCTTCTTGGCTACAAGGGCGCACTGTTTACTCATCCAGCCTTTCATCCACCATAACCCCTAGGTCCCTTTCCATAGTACTGCTGCTGAGCCAGTCAGTCCCCAGCCTATAACAACGCTTGGGATTCTTCTGCCGCAGGTGCAGGACTCTACACTTCTCTTTGTTGAAACACATCAGATTTCTTTTGGCACTGTCCTCCAATTTATCCAGGTCCCTCTGGATTTTCTCTCTGCCCTCCAACAAATCTACCTCACCCCCTAGTTTTGTGTCATCTGCAAACTTGCTGAGGGTGCAATCCAGTCCCTCATCCAGGTCATTAATAAAGATGTTGAATAACACCGGCCCCAGAACCGAGCCTTGCAGCACTCCGCTTGAAACTGACCTCCATCCAGATATTGAGCCATTGACCACTACCCATTGGGCCTGACCATCAAGCCAGCTTTCTATCCATTTTATAGTCCAGGGATCCAATCCATATTTCCTTAATTTATGGACAAGAATGTTGTGGGAGACCGTATCAAAAGCTTTGCTGAAGTCAAGGTATATCACATCCACTGACTTCCTCATGTCCACAGAGCTTGTTACCTCATCATAGAAGCTAATCAGATTGGTCAGGCAGGACTTGCCCCTAATGAATCCATGTTGGCTACTTTTGATAACTTTCCCCTCTTCCAAGTGCTCCAAAATGGATTCCTTGAGGATTCCCTCCATTATTTTCCCAGGGATTGAGGTAAAGCTGACCGGCCTATAGCTCCCTGGATTATCCTTCTTTACTTTTTTAAAGATGGGCACTATGTTTGCCTTTTTCCAGTCATCCGGTATCTCCCCTGATCTCCAAGAGTCTTCAAAAATAACGGCCAAAGGTTCAGCAATGGCCTCTGCCAATTCCCTCAGTACCCTCGGGGGTGCATTAAATCCAAACCCATGGATTTGTGTACATCTAGTTTTTGTAGATAGCTCAGCATGTGTTCCTTTCCCACAGATGGCTGCCCTCCACCTTCTCATACTGCTTTGTCTCGGACCGTCCTGTGGAAGTTGGTGTCGTCCGTGAAGACTGAGGCAAAAATAGCATTGAGCTTTTCCTACATAATCTGTCACTAGGTTACATCCCTCATCCAGTAACGGCCCCACACCTTCTCTGATAACCCGTTTATTGTTAACATGCCTATAGAAACCCTTCTTGTTACTCTTCACATCCCTTGCCACCGGCCGTTCCAATTGTGCTTTCACTTTCCTGATTACTGCCCGGCATTTTCCAGCCGTATGTTTATACTCCTCCTTAGTCAACTGTCCATGTTTCCATTTTTTGTATGCATCCTTTTTGAGTTTAAGCTGACTAAGGATTTCCTCATTAAGCCAACCTGGTTGCCTAACATGTTTGCATTTCTTACTATGCAGCAGGATGGTTTGTTCCTGTGCCTTCAGTAAGACTTCTTTAAAATACTGCCAGTTCTCCTGAACTCTTTTCCCCTTCATCTTTGTTTCCCAAGGGATCCTGCTCATCCGTTCTCTCAGGGAGTCGAAGTCTGCTCTTCTGAAATCAAGGGTCTGTATGTTACTGCCCATCTTTCTTCCTTTTGTCCAGATCCTGAAATCTACAGTCTCATGGTCGCTGCAGCCCAGGTTTCCTCCCACTTCTATTTCTCCTTCTAGTTCGTCCCTGTTTGTGAGCAGCAGGTCAAGTAGCTTATGGCCCCCAGTCAGTTCCTTCAGCACTTGTACCAAGAAGTCATCCCCAACATTCTCCAAAAACTTCCTGGGTTGTCTGTGTGCTGATGTATTGGTCTCCCAACAAATGTCGGGATGATTAAAGTCTCCCATGAGAACCAGAGCCTGTGATTTGGAAGCTTCACTTAGCTGCCTGAAGAAAGCCTCATCTGTCTCATCTCCCTGATCTGGCGGTCTATAGCAGACACCAACGACAACATTACCTCTGTTACTTCCGCCTCTAAGCTTAACCCAAAGACACTCAACTGGATTTTCTCCTTCCTTATACTGGAGTCTAAGCAATCATACTGATCCCTCACATAGGCCGTGTCTACACTAGCCAAAAACTTCAAAATGGCCATGTAAATAGCCATTTCAAAGTTTACTAATGAAGCACTGAAATACATATTCAGCTCCTCATTAGCATGCGGGTGGCTGTGGCACTTCAAAATTGACACAGCTCGCCACCTCGCTGCTCGTCCAGAGGGGGCTCCTTTTCAAAAGGACCCCGCCTACTTCAAAGTCCCCTTTTTCCTATGAGCAGATAGGAATAAGGAGACTTCGAAGTAGCTGGGGTCCTTTTGAAAAGGAGCCCTGTCTGTACGAGCCGTGCAGAGGCGAGCTGCGTCAATTTCAAAGTGCCATAGCTGCCCGCATGCTAATGAAACACTGAATATGTATTTCAGCGCTTCATTAGCAAACTTCAAAATGACCATTTGCATGGCCATTTTGAAGTTTTTGGCTAGTGTAGACATAGTCATTGAGCGCAACTCCTCCCCTTTTCTCCTGTCTGTCCTTCCTAAACAGTTTATAACCCTCCATGACCGTGCTTCAGTTATGTGAATTGTCCCACCGAGTCTCTGTTATTCCAAACACCTCATACTTCCTTGACTGTGCCAGAGCCTCTAATTCTTCCTGTTTATTCCCTCGGCTTCTGGCATTAGTGTACAAGTATCTTAGAGAAGGGGCCGATTGGCCCACTTTCTCCTCTTCACCCAGGAAACCCACTTGATTGTTCCCTCCTCCTTCCCCACTTACCTGAGGGCTTGTGTCACATTATGGACAGGAAACCTTCTCTTTCCTCTGCTACCCAGAGTTGTTCCAGAGATAAGCAAGAGCCAAGTATTCTTTAATGTGGTGTTAATAGAGGGCTGGGGTGGACTAGAGATTTCTTCCTAGTAGAACTTTATAACCCAGTGGTCAGGAAAGCCATAAATTTTGTTGAGAATTATCCAGTAATTCTTCATTATATTGTAGAGCTGTGGGTTTCATTGGATTGTAAGGAAATACAAATCTCTATTCTGATTTACCTCTGATTATGATGGATTGCACTAGCACAGGGGTGGGGAACTTCTTTTCAGGTCGGGGCCACTGGCCCATAGACAAATCAGTCAGGGGCCACACAAGTGAGAAAACAAAATAAAATAAAATAATAAAAACAAAACAACACAAAACAACAAACCTGATGGAGTGTGTTACTGTAGGGGGACCAAGGCTATGGGGTTTGGGTGGGAGGGAAGGTGAAGGAGGAGGCTGGAAAGTGTGGGGTGGGTCTAGATGGGAGGGAAGGTGAAGGAGGAGACTGGTGATGGGTGATCTGGGCAAGAGTGACATGCAGGAGTGAGCTGGGAATGGGTGATCTGGCTGGAGTGGGGTGCAGCAGCAGGCTGTGGGTGGGGGATATGGGTGAGAAGGGGTGTGTTCCAGAGGGCTGGGGTCTGGAAGGGAGAGGAGAGAACAGGGTGGGATGGGGAGTCTAGGTGGGAGGGAGGTTGCAGGGTCGAGTAGGAGTAGAGGCCTGGATGGGAGGGGGCACACGGTCTGGGTGACAGGGGTGCAGCTTACCTGCTTACCCCTGGACATACATGGCTCTGCACCTGCTTCTTTTGCTCCTAGGCACTGCCATTCACTGCTCTGATAGGCCAGAATTCTAGCCAATCAGAGCAGTGGCATGAAGCCTCCAGATAGTACTGCAGAGGATACTGCTACTCCCCCTCCTCTACCTTTGGCTGGGGAAACAGCAGTGCATGGTAGTGGTGCCAGACAGAGCCTGTTCCTGCCTTCCCAGTCCCCAGCCCAACCCTCAGGCTGCTGTCTGGATCTGTCTCTGATTTGCCTCATACAGCCTGCAAGACTCAGGGCTCTGTGCTGCCTGCACTCTGCAGTGGGCCAAATGCTATGGATCTGAGCCCCTAGCCCTGAGGTCCAGATCCAGACAAGCCATGCTCTGGATCCAGACTGCGGGCTAGGGGTGCCTCACCTCTGCACTAGCTCATGATGTTTGTTTACCTTATTTGTTTATTTCTCCAGCACTCTGACTTTATAATAATTATAAACTGAGAGGTTCTCTGAATAATAAGTAAACTGTATCTATTAGCATATAAATATGGATAGGATGAATTATCATTCAAATATGTCACCCACTGCTCTATTGAATATTTTAAATTGAAGCAAATTAAAAAGTAATGAATTAAGCTCCCATTGCTTTTCAGTTCCCTTGTCTAGCACCACCTCATCAGCAAAACACTTTAAGAAACAATCCAAATAGTAGATCCAGAAGCCTGAGAGCCATAATCAGAAACATGCCTAATTAAACTCTGTACCATGACTCTTATGCTCAGGCTGTATTTGCTCCTCAATTGTAGTCTGAAATATGATAGCTCATGTTTGTTACCATTGTTACACAGATAAGCTTTGCAAGTAAATCAACTCCCGATACTTTATACTATATGGGAAATATCTGAGGGGCGTTATAGATAGTGACTTATTACTGTAGGCTTTTCAGTTATACAGTTCCCTGAGGCGTCACTGAAGTTCATCTGGTATAGTGATTCTAGCATTATCTCTTAGTCCTTGTTTGCCAGAACTACATCTACACTAGCATAGAAAATCGAAATTATAGGCAATCTTTCAAAAGAACGTGTGGATCATCCACACACAAAAAGTGCTGTTTTGAAATTAAATCAAAGAAGGGGCTAAATGTTGATTTCTCTCCTCCTTTCCAGAATTGGGAAGAAGGCCCCCTTTCAAAATAGTTTTTCAAAAGAGAATGTGTGTGGACAGTTACACATTCTGCTCTTTTGAAAGAGACTATGGAGACACTCTGCCCTGTTGCTGCAGGTCTCTGTGGTGCTTATATCCTGCTGTGCTTCAAGCACCACACTCCAAGGAGCCCTTTGTACGAAGCAGAGGGCATGCTAGAAACATGAGCTGCAGCCAGCAGCCTGATGCACTCTGCACATTTTAAAAAACAAAACATGGCCAGCAGCCAGCCACAGGAAAAATCAAAGGGTGCCTCTTCTGACACGTCTGAAGGATCCAAGGACTCCATCCAGTCCCTGAAAAAAAGGATGTCCTCATGGATGGAGCCCAAGCTCCATGATCAGCTAGGACTGTGGAAGGAGGACAAGGTATTGAAAGAAATGGGGGGCAAGTGCTGAAAAGTGTCTGCATTATCACACCTGTCTAAACAGCTGGCCACCAGAGGACACCCTGCTCACACCCCTGACCAGGTGTGAAGCAGAGTTAAAGAACTACAGCAGGTATATGCTAAGACCAGTGATGCCGCTGGGTGATTGGGTATAGTCCCGCAACCTTCCCATATTATTGGGAGCTACACTCCCTCCTTGGTCCCAGGGAAAGATCCCTGCCAGAAGCCTTCCTGGATATGGCATCAGAAGAGCCGCACCCCAGTGAAGAGGAGTCTGGACCACACAGCTGCCTGAAGGAGACAGGGACAGAACTGGTGACAGAGGTCTCCAGTGACGAGGGGGACCTCATCATAGATATCCCGTCCCGATACTCCTGTAGGGCAATGGCCAGCCATGTATCAGCGGAACGTGTAGAGGGTCACTCTGGTAAGTAACCAATGGGGTACACACCCGAGTGCATTGGGCAGTGGCATCCCAGCTGCCAGCAGAGCACCCACACAAGTGATGTACCCATGCTGGAGACAGAACAGTTCTGATTCCTGTTGCTGGGTGGTGAGGCTGGTGTTTGTGGGTGGTGGCTGGGGGGGAGGTTCCAGGCACAAACCATGGACTGACTGTGTTCCTATCTGTCCTTGCATGTGTTCCTATCTATCTTTGGAGATACGCTGAAGGAGGGCTGGGAGACTCCTGACACCATGTTGCTCCATGGTTAGGAAGAGGAGGAGGGGAAGCGTCACCATCCCCCCCACCCCCAGAAGAGGAGCTTGTGACCAGAGAGCAAGACAATGGGCAGATGCCACAGAGGCATTCCCCTAGTTTGTGGATGTTGCCCAGCAGTGTCTCCAGCTGGACCATGGAAGGCATGGTCAGAGCTGGTGGGGCACCTCAGGGATGTCACTGAGGTCCTGAGGGAGCACACAGGGCTCCTCAGAAAAATCCTTCCCCCCCCGCATTCGCCTCCACCCAGGGACCCCACACTGCTCATCCACCAGAGCAGGCACCCTCTTCTCCCCACCCCACCCCCTAACAAACCTCCTACACAGCCTGAGGCCACCTGACCCCCTCCCAGGCCCTACTTCCCTGTGCATCCCACTCCTTTAGAGCCCCGCTGTGGACCCCATACCAGAGGTGAGAGAGTTACACGGGGTCAGTGTGGCTCGTGGCCGTCCACCCATGCCCTAGAGTAGTGCACCCCTCCCGACCCCAGGTTAAGGTCCCCATTACCCGCCCATCATATTCCCCCCTCCCCTCTCCCAATTGAGTCAGCCTCACCCCCACACCCAATCTTCCCTCTTCCACCCGCTGTTTAAGGTCCCTGTTACCCAACCATCATATTCTCCCACTCCCCGCTCCCGGTTAAGTTCACTCCACCCCACATACAATGTTCCCTCCTTGACCATCCTGGTTAAGCTCCCAAATTCGCCCCCATATAGTTGATGTTTCCCCTTCATGACTGCCATAGATGTTGCCCCCGCTTCTCCAAGTTTTGATTCCCCGCTGTCCTGTATGGCTTTAGTTCTCCTTCCCAACTTTCTGTAAATCCCAACTACTCAGGTCTGCCTAGTACATAGTTATTCCCCGGTTGTTTTATAAGGAAAGGTTGTACATTTTTAAATAAAACAGTTTGTATTAAGACATCAATCGTTATTTTTCAAATAATGCATCGTCCCTTATTGTCGTTGGGAGGATGGTGGTGGGGGTAGATGTGGGCATGTAGTGCGGTCCTTGCTGGGGGATGGAGAGTGTAGCATGCACAGGGAGGCCTGTGTGGGTTGACCGTAAGCAAGGATCACTGAGGCTCATGGTCAAAGATCTCCCAAAGACAGCCTGAGTGCAGACACCCTCTGAATGAGCCTGTTGGTTTGGGGTGGGGACTGACTGTTCAAGGCCAGGACTGTATTCTGCTTCCCACCCTGGGGAGAAACCCTGACCCCTGCCCTCCACAATGTTGTGAGGGATGCAACAGGCACCCAACACCTGGGGGACTTTCCATAGCCCCACCTCCAGGTCCATTAGGAGACACCACTTTTGGCCCTTCTGGTGCCCAAAGGTCTGCTTCACCACATTTTGGGCTCATTTGAGGCAAGTGTTAAATACTGCCTGGGAGGGGTTTAGGTCACCGGTGTGGGGCCGCATCATCCACATCAGCAGGCGGAAGGTGGCATCCACTACCAGAGGGGTATGCTCACATACCTGACCCTGATCTCCCTACATGGGACAAATGTCCTGGCCTCCATTCAGTGGTACAGCCCAGAATTATGGAACACACAGGTGTCATGTGTCCATACTGCCCAGCCCACATAAACGTTCACGAAGCATCCCTTGCTGTCCACCAGTGCCTGTAGCACTACGGAGTGGTAGCCTTTTCTACTGATGTACGTTCCTGCACTGTGTTCTAGTGCACAAATGGGGATGTGCATCCCATCCAAGGCACCAAACCAGTTTGGAAAGCTGAGCGCTGCGAATCCTGTGATGGCCACATCCCCATCCCCCATGTGGATAATCCTGCACAGCAGCATCAATCACATTGATAGCACGCACAACCTGCATGGGAGGAATGGTGCATGGTGTGATGAGGGATTCAGAGGGTGTCCGCTGTACCCCTCCAGCATGTCCCTGGCCCTCTGCCCCCTTCTGCCAAGATTCACCCTTTCCTGGATTAAGACTCCACACTCCCAGGGATGACTGCGTGAACAGAGCATGACTAACCTCCATGATGAAAGCCCTGACGATGGCCTTGCTCACTCCAAACTGGTGACCCACTGACTGGTAGCTGTCTGGGGTGGCCAGCTTCCAGATGGTGATTGCTACCATCTGGGGGAGGACAGGTCTCATGTCCTTGTGGGCCAAGACAGGGGCGAGCCAGTGGCAGAGCTCCTGGAAAGTTTATTTGTTCCTTTGGAAATTCTGCAGCCAGCAAGCATCATCCCAGTCCCTCAGCACGAGCCGCTCCCACCAGTTGCTGCTGCTTTGGTGGCTCCAGAGTCACTGGGGCACTCAGGGGGAATGCCAGCACCATCTTGATCAAGGAGCTACAGGCCCCTGGTGTTGGGGGCGTCAACCACAGAAGGAGTTGGAGGGTTGCAGTGATCAGCATGGATAGGTGGCCAACCAAGGCATGGAGGATGTCCAGCTGTAACAGAAGGAGCTGCTGCTGAGGAACCATCAGGGACACTCTGCAAATCACATGAGATCCTGCAGAGGCTCTCCAGGGCTTGTGAAACCTCTGTGATCCAGAGCAACTGCAGGGCGTGGGAATTTGGGAGGGGCCCCTTAAGAGAGCAGCTGGCTGTGAGCCCCGGAAGAGCTTGTCAGCCATGCAACCCCATCCACAGCGTTTCCTGCACACCTCTTTTGAAAGAGCACATTTGCATGTGTAGACACTCTCTTTTGAAAGAGCCGACCTGTCTTTTGAAAACCTTTTTCTGTCTGTGGATGATCTCTTTCGAAAGAGATCCTTTAGAAAAGGATTGAATGGAAAAAATCAATTTTTACATTTTCGAAAGAGATGCCTAGTGTAGATGTAGCTCTGTATTTTGCTGCCCGTTATTATTCAGACTATCCAGTGGGTACACAATTGTCAGAATTGCCTGGTTCTTCTGTTCTGTGCTTTGATGATGTCTTGCTGTGTAACACTAGGCAAAATCTTTAGATTTTTATTTGCTTCAGTTTATTTACCTGTGAAAAGAGATCGTGACAAAATATTTTTGAAATATATGGATGAAAATTGCTTATAGAAAAATTTATTAAATATCAACTTGAATAGTTTGGGGTTTATTATGCTCCCTTTTGGTTTAACATTTACTCTTTTAGACAGGTTTAGACACTTTGTCTTCCACTCTTAGTTTTTTTTAGTTTTTCTTATGGCACACAAATGCCTCTTTATAGATTCTTCTATACTTTTTTAAAAGGTTTTATTTTCATGAAGTTAGAATCCTTTCACTGTATCTTAAGAAAATCTCCAGCAATCTAATTCATTCTGTCAGTCACAAAACTTAAATAAACAAACAAAAATCAAAAACAAAAAAGAAAGGCTAATGACTTATTCACATTGTATTTCAATCCGATCTACTCTTACATCAAAAACCACCCAGGGCTTTATTGTATGAATTGTTCTAGAAGTATGTTTACTAGCCATCTTTATTTCCATAATTTTCCTTAGGTTCAATTTAATAGGAGCATGTCTATAAAATATGTCACATATCTTTTTGATATTTACTCACTAGGGAAAAAATACCACTGGTACTGCAAATACCAACACCACACAAGCATATTTTCAAATCTAGGGAATAGTCGTCTATTTCTAATATTTTTAAAAATAGGTCAGAAAGCATTAGGTTTGTAGTCACCCCAACTATATCAACCACTTATTTGTAGCTCCTTGCAGCTTTGGTGCTGATAATATTATACCCCTTACATTGAAACAAACAAACAAAAATAACATTTGGGCATTCAGACTGTCTTTTTCATATCCATAATTTTCTAATTATCTCCAATAAACTCTTCTAACAGTCCACCAAACATGTGCAGCAGTCATGATTTCTGCTATCATTTGAAAATTATTTTGGTAGTATCTTATATGTGTTTTCATTATTTCCCCCTCAAAACAGTTGAAGATACTTTTACCTATTTCAGTAATGGTATTTTCATTGTTAACATTCACCAACCAATTATTCTTGTAGGTTTTAAACATCATATTTATGTAGTAGCTATTTCTCCTTCCATAATTATCAAAATACATTCAGCTTCATACTCTGCTCTCTGTAGCTGTGTCTACACGTGCACGCTACTTCGAAGTAGTGCCACTAACTTCGAAATAGCGCCCGTCGCGGCTACACGCGTTGGGCGCTATTTCGAAGTTAACTTCGATGTTAGGCGGCGAGACGTCGAAGTCGCTAACCTCATGAGGGGATCGGAATAGCGCCCTACTTCGACGTTCAACGTTGAAGTAGGGACCGTGTAGACGATCCGCGTCCTGCAACGTCGAAATTGCCGGGTCCTCCATGGCGGCCATCAGCTGGGGGGTTGAGAGATGCTCTCTCTCCAGCCCCTGTGGGGCTCTATGGTCACCGTGGGCAGCAGCCCTTAGCCCAGGGCTTCTGGCTGCTGCTGCGGCAGCTGGGGATCCATGCTGCAGGCACAGGGTCTGCAACCAGTTGTCGGCTCTGTGTATCTTGTGTTGTTTAGTGCAACTGTGTCTGGGAGGGGCCCTTTAAGGGAGCGGCTTGCTGTTGAGTCCACCCTGTGACCCTGTCTGCAGCTGTGCCTGGCACCCTTATTTCGATGTGTGCTACTTTGGCGTGTAGACGTTCCCTCGCAGCGCCTATTTCGATGTGGTGCCGCGCAACGTCGAAGTTGAACATCGACGTTGCCAGCCCTGGAGGACGTGTAGACGTTATTCATCGAAATAGCCTATTTAGCCTAAATAGCTTCACGTGTAGACGTAGCCTGTGTGTCCTTCAGATTTTTACTTCAGGCTTTCCACCTGAAACTAGCTTCTTAATTAATTTATCAGACTTCTCTAGAGAAATTGGCTACCCAAAATAATTATTGCATTGATAACTCTTTCTGAAGTTCAAAACGAAAAGGCAGTCATGTAGCACTTTAAAGACTAACAACATAATTTATTAGGTGATGAGCTTTTGTTGGTCAGACCCACTTCTCCAAGTCTACAGCCTTACCAGAACAGGGTCTGAGATATGTCCAGGGCAATACCACAGAGATATAGCTGAAGCCAGCTTCCTCCAGGAGTCCTGTGGGGCCAGATCTGGGTCTGGGGGAAGTCATGTAGGGCTGGAGCCGAGCCAGAGATGGCTTCTCCCAGCAGTCCTGTGGGGCCAGGGGCAGCCACGCAGAGCTGGAGTCATGTCCCCAACAGCCCTGCAGGGCCAGAGCCAGAGCTGGCGTCCTGAGCAGCCCCAGCAGCAGTGTAGGCCAGGATGGTCACCCAGCATCAAATGGGTGAGCAGCCCAAAGTGTGTGTGTGTGGTGGGGGAAGCTTGAGTGCTGATGGCATGATACCTCCCCTGTTCTATCAAATTCTCTTGTTGAGGACCTGTCGGGTCCCAACTATGCCAGACCAGGTAGGTGTAACCTGTATTTGCTTAGCTAGAGAGGTGAATCTCTCCTGAAAGATCTTTGAGCTTGCAGAGGATAGGACTGGTACATTGTCCAATGCATCTGACTAAGTGGGTATTTGCCCATGGGAGCAAATAATCAGTGAGTCTGTAAGGTGCCGCAGGACTTCTTATTTTTGCAGATACAAACTAACACGACTGCGCCTCTGATAATTGTCACTAGGGGACAAAGTCTACCTAATGTACACAACTCTAGCTACGTGCGTAGTTGGAGTCAGCATACCTTAAGATGAGTTGCAGTAGGATTTACATTGCAGGACGTTGATGAGAGAAACCTTCTGTCAACTTCCCAGGCCCTTCTCACTCCAGTGGAGCACCAGAGTTGATCAGAGTGTGATCAGCCATCAGGTTAGTGGGTTTCACTAGATCGATCATGACAGCAGTGGTCCCCCGGTAAGTGTAGCTACACCCAAAGAGAATGTTAAAGAGGTAATGATTACAATCTATAAGTAGCTACCTAGGAATCAAATATTTAATAATGATCTGTTTCAATCTACCAGAGAAGGGTATTATACAATCCAGTGGCTAGATGCTGAAGTTAGACAAATTCAGGCTGGAAATTCACTGTACTTTTTTAACGGTGAAAGTAATTAATCATTGGAACAATTTACTGAGAGTCGCATTGGATTTTCCAACACTGACAGTTTTTAAATCAAGATTGGATGCTTATCTAAAAGATTTGTTCCAGGAAATATTTTGGTGGGCTCCTATTCCTTGTGTTATACAGGGGTCGAATTTAAATATTCACAGTGGTCCCTTCTGGCCTTGGATTTTCTGAACCAAAACGTGTTTCCATTTTCATGCACAGAAAATATCACGGAACAAACAGTAATGCAGTCAAGCACTATGTCTACATATTAAATACTGGAATTATGTTTTTGCTCCTAAATGAACGCATCTCTATGTGCATATTATCACCTCTTGTGTTCTTGGTCTTCTAAAAAAAACACACTACAATTATGTTTTTTCCCACACATCATAATCCCTAATTTTTTATCTTTCATGTACTATAAGATTCATATCTGTGTTAAATGCTATGTATTAAAGAAAAATACCTGGGGGCTTGAATAATATTTATGTTCAAGAAGCATATCACTACCTTTAGCACAGTATATTTTATTCATAACAAAGTGGCACATTCCTAAAAACTATGTATGAGATTAGTTTGAAGAATATCAGAGCAATTACTTAATTCATTTTGGTAAAGAAAATCAACTCAGAGAAAGAAAGTTTGTGTACAATTTGAATCAGTGAATACAATGGTTTTGAAATGGCAGGGATCCAGTTTCCATATACTTGCTAGTTGTAGAGCAACATTTTACTGTAGAATTAAATTTATACTGCTTGATGACAGATTTTGTTAAATTGTTCTTCATATATGTTGAGAGTTTTCAGTAACAGTCTGGATGCATTCTCTTGTTTCTGTTTCATTAAAAAATTATGAATAAATAATGTTCCTAACTGATAACAATTGAAAATAAATTAATAAATAATAATACATAAATGCTTGGGATGACTATAGCACTTTTACTTCTTCAAAAGTTCTAAGGAAATATAAACTCAGAACTTGATTCATACCCTGTTGGAGACTGGTTAGGTTTAATATGCCTATGATATAGTTAGGCAAATTTTCTCATTTTCAAGCTGGTTAGAAAAATGTGACTTGCCACCGTTGGTAAGAGAGCTGGAATGAAAATGAAGCATCTCTGGTTTGCTAGACCAGGTGTTCTCAAATTTATTTGATTGTCCCCCCACCTTGTGTCTATATTAGTTTATGCCCCTTCCTTCTGCCACATAATTATGTCTACCAAGAAAAAAAAACAACCTGCATACAACTCCCATTAAATGTTAAAATAGTATTCAATTGATTCAAACAGAGCCCCAGGTGGGAGGGGTCAGGCTGTCAGTCCTACTTTTGTTAATACTATGCACTGGATAATGTATGCTCAGAAAAACAGCATTCTACTGTACATAGTAATGTAAATTGTAAGTGAGATACTGCTTACTACTATCCCACTTGTAACTGATGTAATGGGAGCAACATAACTGTGGTTCTGGTCAATGCTTACAATGAAATGCTCGTGCAATGTCATAGCAAAACCATTAATGTACAAATGGCAACAACTTTGTATAACACTATTCAGACTTCACAGAAATCTATGAAAATACACAGTACCATCTACAGTCAAATGGATCTAATTAGCTTTTCTAGTTATTCATTGCAGTAGTTATATCAAGGCTGTTCCCTACCCTGACACTCCAAGTGCAGAGGGTAGTGGGGCCTGCAAGAGATGTTAAAATAACTTGCCTCTGTAGGCTTCTATTTAAAAGTTTCCCAAGGTCACAGATTCCCTGACCCTGGGAGGTATCTGTTACCACTCAAATGAGAAAACCCCTCTCTTAGAACTCAGGAAAACACACTTGGGATATCTTCATGTGGAGGGTAGTCCCAAGGGATTAACCCCCCTTATGAGAGAGCTTGCAAACAAGAGAAAAGACACTGCAATCTGTGATAACTGACTTTTCAGTCTCAGGCTTGCATAAACAAAGAAACACTTTTAGGACACAGGAAGCAGATCATAGTCTTAAAAAGTCATTTTGTTAAGAAAAAAAGAAAACATACTTGTTAAATGTACTTGGCTGCTAGATATTAGAGAGCATCTTAAAAAGGTAGATCAAAACACAGAAAATTACTTCCCTGGGATTCACTTTAAAAGTTACAATGTACATACAGGTGGATAGGTACATCAGCCAGCCTGAGAAGTCTTGTACCAAACCCAGAAAAATAAAATAAAATTAGAAAAAAAAACAGCATACCTGATCACTTTTGAGTGAACATTTCCTTTCTATTGACATATCTGTTATTCCAAAATTGTTCCTGAGGCATTAATATTACTGAAAACTTCCAAGCCTAGTTTCAGACTTAATTCATCTCTGTGTCTCTGACCAGACAGAGGACTTACCTAGCAATAACTGCTTCAATTCAAAACTCCTGTCTCTTCCCACTGGCTCATCTGGCTTCTTGCCAACACAGGATCCACTCTCTCTGGGATTTAGTCTTTCCAGGCAATTTAGTTAACTGAATACGGGCACATTTAGAAAAGATGTAGTAGCCCTCCCATCCATCACAGAGAAATTGTGCACAGGAAGTTTTTCTTAAAGCTCTTATCCACTTCAGAATACAGTCCACCTCTCCCTACAACGGCCTGCACCCACTACCAAAACCTGCCTGCTAGATATTAAATTCTTCAAGGCAGAGACTTGACCCTTCATTATATTTTTCTGCAGTGCCTACTACAATAAGGCTTTAGCCTTGTGACAATATCATGATACAAATGAAGATACCAAACACATGGGAACCAGCATTTTATATCTCTAAACATCATGGGTGTGTCTACACAGGCACAAATCTTTGAAATGGCCATGCTAATGATTAGATTACTAATGATTACTAATCATTAGATTACTAAAGACTACTAATGAGGCGCTGAATTGAATATTTAGCACCTCATTAGCATTAGGATGCTTCCAGCCGTGGCGCTTTGGAAGCACCGCTTTCAAAAGCGCGTGGCTTGGCGCGGCTCCACGGGGCTCCTTTTCGAAAGGACCTCCATGTAGCTGCGTCGAGCCACCCGCTTTCTAAAGCAGTGCTTTTGAAGCGCCGCAGCCGGAAGCATCCTAATGCTAATGAGGCGCTGAATATTCAATTCAGCGCCTTATTAGTAATCTTTGAAATGGCCATCAGCATGGCCATTTCGAAGATTTGTGCCTGTGTAGACACACCCCATCAGTTTTTTTTAAACCCATTGGCTTTGATGAGATAGGCTATTTCCACTTTTGGGATTTCTCACATAGGTTATGTGAAGTGACCTGCACATGTTCCTCATTCCCATGCAAGAGAAAGTACTGAGCCATGAATTGCTTGTGTTTAAGGATGTCACAAAGGATTTCTTTTCATTGTTAAAACTGGTATGGAAATTTAAAAGCTTTATTGTTCCTTGAGACAGAAACAACTTTAAAATAAATTAAACAACACTATTTGCCATCTGTATTCCCTTTGTTCTTTGAAGTAATCAATGACAACAGAAATTTATGCACAAGTCCTGCAGAAAGGTTTCAATGGCCACAGTTTTCATTTAACTGCACAACGTGTGTGGTAAGTATCAGAGGGATGGCTGAGTTAGTCTGTATCTTCAAAAACAACAAGAAGTCCTGTGGCACATTATAGACTAACAGATATTTTGGTGCATAAGCTTTTGTGGGAAAAGGTGAAGCGGGTCTTTTCCCACAAAAGCTTATGCTCCAAAATATCTGTTAGTCTATAAGGTGCCCCAGGATTTCTTGTAGTTCTAGGTGTGTGATAGCACACTTTGGTATTTATAAAGTTTTCAGCCTTGGCTCTCATACCCTGTTCCACAGGTCACTTAGTAATACATTCTCACACACTTCCCAGTTACTTTTTAACAGTTGCCACAATTTAAAGTTCAGCCTTGGCACAGCCTTTCAGTCCTGGGATCTGACTGGCAAATCTTGAAAATTAATCCAATAAGAGGACCAGGAAATCATCCATTCAACTTGGTTTGTGCCTTCTTCGGGCTACCTCTTCTGCACTGCTTGCTTCTGCACCTTCCTTCTGGCATTCTTCCTGACCTGGACTTTGTCCTGGCCTTTGTCTTGCTGGTAACATGATCCTATTTGTCTCCTGATACTGGGTTCTCATCCTTCTCTCTGACTGCTGTTCGGTTTTGGTTTCCTGCTATCCAGACCATGTCTGGCTCCTAACTTCCCATGTGATTGGCCTGTTGACATCCTGGTTGGATTAAATAATTATGTGTTATGTCAAAATTTGGTTATTAATATGGAGTATTAAAAAGCTGGGATGTTACTGCCTGGGTGTGCATCTACATTAGGAACTAACTTCGAAGTTAACATCGAAGTTAGGCACTACATTGAAGTAGCCAGCAGAGACTCTATACACAGTTCCCTTACTCCGAAGTTAACTTCAAAGTAGGAGGCCCAACTTCAAAGTTCTTACTCCATTCCCGGGAATGGAGTAGTACCCTACTTCAAAGTTTAACTTTGAAGTAGGGTGTGTGTAGGCACTCAACTTCAAGAGTTGCTTACTTCGAAGTTGTACTTTGAAGTAAGCAACCTCAGAGTTATTTTGCAGTGCAGACACAGCCTAGATGGCTGTGTGATTTTGGAATACATTTAAGTATCACCTTTTTATCCAGTGTGTGGGTGTGGGTGGTGTGTGTGTTGGGGGGGTTCCCTCACTTTACTGGGTGCTGGTTGCTATTACTTCATTCAGTTGTTCTATTCTGTTCTCTAGTCACTTCTGGTTTTGCTTTTATGGCTGAGTAAAGGGCCTCATGGAAGTGTCATCGCAGGAAGAATAGGCTGTTTTTGAGGTTCATATGTCCTTGGCGTTTGCTACCATAAAGATACGTGTTTCTTGTCCTCCTTCCTAATAGCTACTCACTCTCCTTATAGCACAGCTCCTAAACAGATTCAGACTCTCAGATATAGAAACTTTCACACTAACCCGTGGATGAGCTGTTGCCACTCACTGACTGCCTCCTTAACTTTCTGCTGATGTACTTGGCTCTGCTGAGATCTAACAGCTACTAAATACAGTTCCTCTTGTCCAAGTACTATTTTGTCCACTCCCACTAGTGGTAATCCTTGGGTAATCCTGTGACAGCTGGAGAAGCACTGTCTATTAGTGATGTGGCATATTTAGCAATGGTAATTCCATCTTTCCTCTGAAATCATCCAGGTGCTGTTTCTGCTGTTGTCATATTCAGTAGTTGGACACTGGGAGAAATAAATGTTGTAGTAAATTTTGGGTGCCATTGCAACTCTGTTGCCACATCAGCCCTACTTTCAGCCTCTACCCCAGTTATGGAGAAATTAAAAAAAAATAAATAAAAATAAAAAAACTGAACCAAACCAAAACAAAAAAAAAACCAAGATCCCACAAACCTCATGGATTCACTGCCTATACGCACATTAAGGGAAAAGATCGTTTAAGAGATTATGGGAAAAGTGTTCGTAGGTGGATTTTTTTAGTTAGTGGAGAATTGTATACATGGAGGTGAAGGGGGTTATGGATTATTGGCAGGGAGTTTGGAGTATGGTTTGGCATAAAGACCCTTACTCTCTCCTCTGGAAATAAAAAAAATATTAAATTATATAGTCTTCATTCATTTTATACACAAAACGGTGGTTACTCTTAGTGAATTTTGGACATGTTTTGCCTTTGGCTTGTGTCTGGAATTGCTGCTGAGGTTAGCCACAATTAGGTGTGAAAAAACCAGAGCAAATTACACGCTAGGATGAAGCCTTGATTAGAGGAGGGAACTTGGCCACAAAAGTCTCAGTGTTTAGCACTTTGTCTCTGTGAGGCGATCAAGAGCTTCTCTGAAAGTAGAAACTAATTAAGTTTCTTTATTGTTAGTGGGAATGTTTTTAAAGTAATTTAATTGTTACTTTCCGATAGCAAAATATAAATTTATTCAAACTGAGAACACTATTGCCTTTCGAAATGTGTTACACATTTCTTAGTATTTGAAGAAGCTCATTTGCAAAAATATTATTTGATTCAGGGTGCAGGCAGGGGAGGACTAATTTTCACAGAGTTAGCAAAGAATCAGAACAACTGCTGGAATGAACCTTTTATTATTTGTGGTTCTTTCCCTTTGGTCAAAAAGGAGGCTGTCTCAAACAGCATCACCCACTCAACTGCCAAAATTGACAGGATAGCTTCGGTTTTCAGTTGTTTCCTGTTGTACTCCTGAGAAACTATTTCATTTTTCCAAATTCAGAGAGCTGCTGAGAGGCACTCTATGCATTTTTTCATACTTTGTTTCCTTTAGTACTTTAATCTGAAATCTGGCAGACTACATCCAGAGCAGCCAGTTTTTCAGCCACTGGAATGCAACCTTGAGGGGAGTGTTGATACATTTTCGAGTCAATGGCTTTCCAGACTTTATTCCATTATAGAATTTATTCAAGAGAACAAATAACTAATGTCAGTGAGTGCCTACCTCAGGGAAGGCTTTCAAAAACAGGGCAGACACATCAAGCTTGTGGCTTGTTCTGTAATTAGACTTCACCAACCCAGTAACTGTAACAGTCTCACCATTGAGTCACAGATAAGTCTCTTTAGGATTCGCCATCAAGATCATTTTTTCACAATGGTCATTTTCCTCAAAATATCACCAGAAGTATTCAGGTTACTTCAGTACCAATAGGCAAATCATATACCACATATAAGTTTGTCTTTAGATGTCACACCAAAATGAATGCCTGTAGCCAATCCCGTAACCCAGTAGCAAAAAAAATATTATTTCTTAGGAAGAAAAGAAATTATTTAGATTATTTAGAAGTTAAATCAGCAGTCAGCAACCTCTATCACAACATGCCACATGAGCTGATTTTTTTCAGCACATGAGGCAGGAGCTCAGCCCCAAACACTTCCCCGCTGCAGCCAGGAAGCTTGATCAAAGCCATACTGCCTGTCAATTGACAAAAGACCAGCTAATGCAAACCAACCACCATCTAAGTGGCAAAGCTCTGCATCTTTCTTTATTTATTAATACAGCTGTTGTAAGTGGGGCTATTAGTGACTTTAAAAATGTATCACTGACACTCGGATGTACATAGAAGTTAAAATGTCAAATTTCAAAACTCTGCCTCAGAAAGGTTGCTGATTCCTGGGTTTAATCAAGCAGGCATATAAACACAAATTAGATACAATTTATGGTTCTTAAAGGTGATAGAAATTTAGTGATCTGTCAGTTCAAAATGTCTTTCAGAGCAGAGCAGTATCTCTGGCATTATTTAGGGTTTGTTTGGATTACGTAGTTTAATGACCCCTTGGATCTTGGTAAGCCTCCTAAGTGAGATAGATGGTTCCCATACCTGGGTACACAATCTGCGAGCAACCATTTTCAAATTTATAAAGCAAAACTTATGTATTTCCTTATAGCATATAATAGAGATGTTACATCAGAGATTAATGCATGCAGCAACATGCAAGGATTTCATAGCATCTAAATAGCAAAAACAATCATATGAGACTAAAATTCATTTGAAGCAAACTAACAGAAGGATGAGCTGATTTGGCTTGCACATATTAGTTTGTCTGTTCTTACCTAATGTCTTGTGCCTTTGTCAGGGGTGGCACATGATTTACCAGCGTCACAGTTATGTTCATTTTACCCAGAGGTATGCTCCCAAAGTTACTTTTTAAATGATTTTACAAGTTACACATGTCTTTTACACATCACTAAAATCCAACTCATCATTGTGTCCCAGTTCCCTAACTTTTTGTTCTGTTCCTTCCGTATATTTGTTTTGGATATTAGCATTGCAGGTACTGGTCCATGAAGGAACTTCCCTACCTTGTATTGAGACATAGAACAAATGTATCTGATTTTGACAAGTTTCCTATCTGCTTATGCCAAATGTTTGCTTCAGTAAATGCAAGGTGTTATGGGATACTTGCCGTAGTGAATAGGGTTGTGGAACAGACTAATTTGGGCAATTTCACTGTTTGTAATTTGTGCTTAATGTTACTGGTGCTTAATGAATACTTAAATAAATTGAGCAGGTTTAGTGTTGTTATCATTGATGCACAAGTTACTTTTTCTTTTATTCCACATTTGGGAGGTTATGAAAATGGTTGACTTTGCATAATAAAACAAAACATGTTGCAAAATATTGGTCTTTCAGGTTGCAGGCCTGTTGTGGACTAAACTTTGGGGGGCTTAGGGAAGTAACATCTGTAGCAAGAAACTTGAAATGGGAGAAAAGTTCTGGTGGGGAATGGAGGAATTTGGAGAAGTCAGGAGGATGGTAAGAAGGAGGAACTTGAAGAGGGGAGGAACAGGATCATGAAGGAATTGTGTGATGCTCAATGGGATTTTGGAAGGGGCAGTGGAAGGGAAGTGTATGGATTTGACAGGGAGAATGTATTGATTTGCTATTAAGGCAGAGCAAGAAGTTGGAAGGATTTAACGCTAGGGAACTTCTGTCAATTGAAGAGGGATAGCTGAGTGTTTCAAACATTGGTCTTATAAACCCAGGGTTGTGAGCTCAGCCCTTGAGGGGCCCATTTAGGGATCTGGGGCACAGAAAAAAAATCTGTCAGGGATGGTGATATAGGTCTGGCTGGGAGTTCAGGGTAGTAGACTCGATGACCTCTCAAGGTCCTTTCCAGCTCTATAAGATAGAATCACAGAGCTGGAAGGGACCTGAAGAGGTCATTGAGTCCAGCCCCCTGCTCCAACCAGGATCAACCCTAACTAAGTCAACTGAGCCATGACTATGTCAAGCTGGGACTTAGAAGCCTCCAGGGATGGAAATTCCACCCTCTCCCTAGGCAATGCATTCCAGTGCTTCACCATGCTCCTGGTGAAGTTGTTTTTTTTCCTGATATCCAACCTACTCCTCTCCTTCTATAACTTCAGACCATTACCCCTTGTTCTGCTGTCTATCATCACTGAGAACAGTTCCTCTCCATCCTTTTAAGCGCACCCCTTCAAGAAGTTGAAGTTTACTATTAAATCACCCCTCACTCTTCTCTTCTGCAAACTAAATAAGCCCAAATCCATCAGCCTCTCCTCATAGGTCATGTGCTCCAGCCCCTTAATAATGTTTGTTGCACTCTGCTGAACCTGTTCCAGCACATCCACATCCACATCCTTTCCATACTGGGGAACCCAAAACTGGATGCAATACTCCAGATGTGGCTTCACCAGTGTCGAATAGAGGGGAACAACAACTTCTCTAGATCTGCTTCAAATGCTCCTCCTAATGCACCCCAAGATGCAACTGGCCTTCTTCGCTACAAGGACACACTGTTTACTTGTACCCAGACTATCATCCACTATAATCCCCAGGTTGCTTTTCGCTGTACTGCTGCTTAGCCAGTCAGTCCCCAGCCTATACCAATGCTTGGGATTCTTACATCCCAGGTGCAGGACTCTACACTTCTCCTTGTTGAACCGCATCAGATTTTTTTGTCCCAATCCTCCAATTTATCCAGATCACTATGGATCCTACCTCTGTCCTCTAATGTATCTACCTCTCCCCCTAGCAGGGTGTCATCCACAGACTTGCTGAGGGTGCAGTCCAGTTCCTCATCCTGGTCATTAATAAAGATGTTAATCAACACCGGCCCCAGAATTGAGCCTTGGGGCACTCCACTTGAAACTGACTGCCATCCAGATACTGAACCATTGATCACTACCCGTTGGGCCTCACCACCAACCCAGCTTTCTATCCATCTTATAGTCCATGTATGCAATCCATACTTCTTTAACTTATGGACAAAAATATTTTGGGAGACTGCATCAAAAGCCTTACCGAAGTCAAGATATACCACATCCACTGACTTCCCCATGTCCACAGAACCAGTTACCTCATCATAGAAGCTAATGAGATTGGTCAGGCAGGACTTGCCCTTTATGAATCCCTGCTGACTACTTTTGATCACTTTCCCCTCTTCCAAGGGCTCCAAAATGGATTCCCTTCCATTATTTCCTAAGAAGAGATGGGGATTTCTGACACAAGTTTACTTCTTCCAAATAGTGCTTGCCTTTACCAACTTTTCTATGGTTCTGCAGATAGTTAAGTAATTTTACCTCAGTCTTGGCACTGTGGAAGAGAAACATATTTTATAACTGCAATGCCATATGGGCACCTACCTATTTTCTTCTAAGATACATAGCTATTTGGGAAAAAGCCACGAATTGCAATGAGAATTTTGCTAAGTACTGCGTTATAGTTATGCTTTCAGTTGTTTTCAAAAAGCGTTTACTTACACACGCACACACACACACACCCCCAGTATTTTGGCATTTAGACCAAAGTGACCATTCAGATAGCGGAGTTGTAGTTGTGTCAGTCTCAAGATACTAAAGAGTCAAGATGGTATTATAAATAATACACATATGCTGCAAATATTATATAAATATACATACAAGATAATATATCACCCAACTTGTCTTTCTCAAGCATAGACATTTTCTGCTTTGTTTGGGCAGTCTTTGATTAATTTGTCTGTCTCTTTTTAAAGACCAAAGACAGCTAGCAAGAGTGTCTGTACAATCTTTTTCTTGTTATTTAGATGCGTGTTGTCAGTTTCTTCTGGTTCAACATTTTGGCACAGAGTTTGCCTGGGATAAACCAAATCCTTTTCACAGGGATTTCCCATTAGTGGTCCACTTTAGTACTTCCTTAGAAACAGCTGAGAGCTATTATACAAATATTTTACTTTGGTTTGCTATGGGATAGATAGAACAGATTTATTTCTTGTCACTTTTATGGTGTTGTTGGGCTACCAGGTGTTTGAGTTATAAAGGGAAGTGCCTGGTTATTTTTTGGATTGCTAATATTTGTTTTGTAGTAATTAAATGTGTGTGAATATATCCATCCATTTCCGTAGTGTCCTCATATTTAGAATAGATTTTATACATCAAAGGTAGGAATATATTTTATTCTTAGGTTTTGTGTATATCCATAGTTGCATTTGCCATTGTGTTAGTTTAAAAATTAATTTAACCACTGTAAAATTTTGTGTGGATGCATTTAGTTTAATTTAATACTATCTTAAATTTATATAAATCAGGTTTACATTAAATTAAGAGCACCCGACATAGGTTTTGCACCATTTTATTTAAACTGGTGAAAATCAAACCAGTGCAACTTTGAAGAGATGTGAGGCCTTAGCTTACCCTAATGTCAGAAAGAATTAGAAGATCAGGATTTGAAAGAGACTTGAAAAGAAGCAAGACCTGTCTTTGGCTGAATCTTGCCTTCTTTTTCAGTCATTTGGTCATGACATGACTGGAATGTGCACTTCATGGAATTCACTGGAAGATTCACGTGGCGTATCCATATTTGAGTATAACTGTGGCTCAAGGAGAACTTAAATACACAAATGTAAGAGGGTGTTATGTTGTAGATACTAGTGAAATTTTAGTTCATAAAGCCTTTAAAAGTTTAAATCAGAAGGATAACTACTACATGTCTTTTTAACGTTTTTTTTCTTTTTGCTAGGCCAACCTTTAAATAGCATGTTATGAAATAAAATTCTCTTGAAAATAGCTATAAAGATTTAGCTCCTTTCCACTGATGTTTAGAGGGTCTGTTTGGGCAGCCCTGAGAACAACACAAAAAACATGTGTATATTCATTGCTTCTTTGTGCTTCCATTCTCTCAGTGCACACTTCTGCCTATTCAGTGTCCATTTCCATTCCGCTGTTGCTTACAATTATCATTTTGCAGAGCCAGGGGGATGGGTGTTAGCTATCAAGAAGATAGTGAATCTGACCCTGCGTAAAGTGCTTTCAAATACATAAACAAAAGTTGGGGAGGGGAAGAGGAAGGAGAAGGGAAACTGGAATGCCAAATTTGTGGGCCTAACCCAGAACCCACAAAGCAGTGGAAAGACTCCCTTTGACTTTAATGGGAGCTGAGTTTCTAATACTTGTGAGGAATAATGGTCCTTGCCACAGGTGCCTCAGAACTGTGGACTCTGTTTGACCATGAAGGAAAGACCATTCCTTTGAAGACCATCACATAAACTCCCTCTGTGGCATGTCCGCATGAGATCAAATGTATCTATTGATCTGAATAGTATAGTACACCCAGCTGAGGGACACAGTCCTTCAAGTAATCAGGTCTGAAATTATTTAGGCCCTTATAGGCTAAAGCCAGCTAACATTATTATTTTATTATTTATTGGTGATTATGAATCCTAATTTATTGTAGCAAATAGAGGCGAATGGGAAAAATTTATGTTCTGCAGAAGATTGGATCTCAGATTCCAAAATCTACAAACCTAATATAAAATATATAAGCTGATATATAATGTGTTACTTGCAATAGCAGAATATTATTGAAGGAAAGTTTTATAGGTCATTTTAACAAATGAACCTCAGGTGACAATACAGGTACTTTTTAAAAACCTGAGACCACTGTATTATGATATCTATACAAGTTCCTCCCAAATAAGTGGAGGAAAAGAATAAGACTTCAAAGTCTATGGACAACTCCTTGAAGGAGATTCAATGTCACTAAGAACTGAGTAAACATCTAGAAACAAATACCGATGCCCTGCACAATTACTAGCAACATTTAAGATTTAATTGTGCTAAAGTACAGGATATAAAAATGCACAAGAATCCAGCTAAGGTTATTTACACACAAGTTGTGTGAGATCACTCATTTCATGTTTCCTCTTCTTCACCATCCCACTTCATTTCTAAAAGAAATCAGAACTAGTATGATCAACTCATGCAGTTTTTTTTTTCCATAGACACATACACAACTTAGTGTTTCAAAGTGCAGGCATACCTTGTTTTACAAAAAAGGGAGTGGTCCTAATTGACAACTTGGGCCTCACTCCTCATGAAAAACAACTGGCCTATAAAATGTTGAGTCAGTAGGGGGCTGATCACATTCCCTTCAAAGTCAATGGCAATTATGTCTTTGCCTGAAATTGGGGTTGGGTTCAGCCTCTAATGAATACAAGCTGAATTTCAATCAGTGGAATGTGTGCCTGTTTATAAAAAGGAAAGTACAGTATTGTACACAAAGGGATTTTACAGATGGTGCTTTCAATAACAGTAGGTATTGTGACTGTAACAAGGATGAGATTCAGAACAAATGACCAAAACTGATTTAAGTGATCACTTTCTGAGATATTGAACTTAAGCAATACATTGTGCAAGCAGACTCAGCCTTGAGCATCTATTAAATGGAACATTATAGTAAAATTAAATTATACGGGATGAGTTTTACAATGTAGCCTTCCATAGAAATGAGATGTGGCCATACTTATTCATATTATATATAACTGCAGAATGAGTATGAAGAGTGGAATGTATGGCAAAGCCTAGTGGTTTATTTTGTTCTACTCACTTGACTATTTTTAAATTGAAAGGTTTTGTGTTTAAGTGTGTTGTAACCCCAACTTTGCCTCTCATCTCAGTACAAAGGTTGGCAATTGCTGGTACTGACAACAGCTGCTATGAAGGAAACAACCTGAGTACAGTTTTGAAGTTAAAAGCAATTTTCAGGTGGTGTAGTAATGAACAATTTATGTGGTCAAAGACAGGAGTAAAAACAATACTGAACTTGATATGTGCAAAGTGTGATCTTAAATGCATTCAAAGTAAAAGGGAGCATATCAAAATTTGCTATCCATTACATACGAAAACAATACTTCCACCCAGAAGAACTATTAGTAATATTAAATAAATAAAAGTCCACAAAGAGCTTGCGAACCAGGCAATTGCTAATGGGAGGGAGTTTTAAGAGGGGTTCTCTCCAGGTGAGGGAGAGCAATTCACAGGACTAGAGGGTAAGTAGCTGTCTGGAATGCATGTGTTTGTGTTTGGGGGTTACTTGCTACTGTTAGCTGGACTTGTGTTTGTCTGTTTGTTTGTTGGTTGATTGATTGATTATGGGCTGAGGCTGGCAGTTAGGATTTGAAATCTAGAACTCTCTGCTCATTGGTCAAGCCGTAGCCAGGGGGCAGGGCTACCAATCAGGAAGGCCAGAGCTTTGTAAAGCCTACTAGTGAGTGACCAGAGGACCTTGTGAACAGGGCAGGTGCTAACAAGGTGGAGTTTGGAGAGGGGAGTTTAGAGGGAACTAGCTACTTCTGACAATCTTTAAAGCTTTTATACTAAGCTATACATAAGACTATGGTTATGTCTACATTAGGGGAAAACTTCGAAATGGCAATGCTAATGCCCAAATCAGAGAATACTAATGAGGTGCTGAAATGAATATTCAGCACCTCATTAGCATGCTGCCGGCCGTGGCACTTCGAAAGTGCCGCATTTCACTCACATGTGGCTCGTCAACACAGGGGTCCTTTTCAAACCCCTTTGTAAATGTCAGATGATAGGAATAAGGAGATTTCAACGTTTGAAGGGTCCTTTCAAAAAGGATCCCCGTGTAGACAAGCTGCACATGAGTGAAATGTGGCACTTTCGAAGTGTCGCAGGCGACAGCATGCTAATGCGGTGCTGACTATTCATGTCAGTGCCTCATTAGTATTTTCCAATTTGGCCATTAGTGTGGCCATTTCAAAGTTTTCTCCAAGTGTAGATATAGCATACCTCATTTGAATAACAATCCCATATATAATCTAATTGACCATAGAAAATGTAGGCAGAAGCCCCTCAGGAGAATGGGGGCTATCCTGTTTATTGCATCCAATGTAACATGCATGATTACCTACCCCATGGACAGGTTCTGTATGTGAGCATTCGGTACAAGGAGCTCCTGGCCCTCAGAGATGAAGGGCTGTGGAGGCCAGGAAGACTGAACTGGAGGAGCTCAGGGAGGCAGAGTGATATGTTGATGAGGCTTTCTGGGACATTGTAGAATTGTGCCACCTCCAGTCAGACAGCTCCTGCACTGTTAAGGAGGATGAAAGGCTCAGGGAAGGAGAGCAATCAATGGAAGCAGCAGGAAACCATTCTATATTTTGGACCCTCCTTCCAGATGATGTTGTGGTATCCTCTTGCACTGAGGATGTCTCTCCAGGGAAGGGAACTCCAGTCAGTAGGAAAAGTCAGATGTTAGTAATGGGAGGTTTGATCATTACAATCATAGCAGTAGCACTTTACAGACTAACAAAATAATTTATTAGGTGATGAGCTTCCATGGGACAGACCCACTTCTTCAGATCATAGCCATACCAGAACACAGTCAATATTTAAGGCACAGAGAACCAAATATAGTAATAGTGCTATATCCAACATAGTAATAGTACTATTTTTGGTTCTCTGTGCCTTAAATATTGACTGTGTTCTGGTATGGCTATGATCTGAAGAAGTGGGTCTGTCCCATGAAAGCTCATCAACTAATAAATTATTTTGTTAGTCTTTAAAGTACTACTGGACTGCTTTTTCGTTTTGATAGTATATAGACTAGCATGGCTACCTCTCTGTTACTACTCAACATAGATAGCTGGGTTTGCAATGATCAGGAAAACCATATGGTGACTTGCCTGCCTGGTACAAAGGTTGCAGATTTCTTGAACCATCTAGATAGACTTACGTGTAGCACTGGGTAGGAGCCAGTGATCATGATACATGTAGGTATCAGTGCCGTAGAGAAGGTAGGAGGGACATCCTGGAAGCCAAATTTTAGGTTGGTAGAAAGGAGACTGAAACCCAGGACCTCTATGGCGGAATTCTCAGAAATGTCTCCAGTTCTGTGTGCAGGGCCAGGTAGGCAGACAGAAATTCAGAGTCTCAATGTGTGTATGAGATGATGGCATAGGGAGGAGGGGTACAGATTTATTAGGAACTGGGGAAACCTTTGGGATGGGGGAGCCTATACAAGAAGGTTGGACTCCACCTAAACCAAAGTGGAACCAGACTGCTGGCACTTTCCATTGAAAAGGTCATAGAGCAGTTTTTAAACTAAGAGATGAGGAAATGCTAATTGGTGCAGAGGAGCACCTCGATCAGACAGAGACTTCTATTGATAACGATTTTCTCGGTTTTAGTCAGGAGGAGAGGATGGAAGAGGATAAAGTATGGGCTGGATCAGGAAAGAAACAATCATGAAGGAGAACCTAATGCATCAGAACAGGGCAGGTGACTAAATAATGACAAATTTTTAAATTGCTTATACACAAATGCTGGAAGTCTAAATAATAAGATAGGAGAATTAGAGTGCCTTGTATTAGAAGAGGATATTGTTATAATAGGCATCCCAGAAGCCTGGTGGAATGAGAACAATCCATGGGACACAGTCATAACGGGGCACAAAATATATCAGAAGGACAGAACAGATCATGCAGATGAGGGAGTATGACTATATGTGAAAGATAAAGTAGAATCAAAAGAAGTAAAATTCTTGAATGAATGAAAATGTTCAGTAAAATCTCTATGAACAGAAATTCCATGCTCTTATAAAAATATAGCAGTAGGGATATCTTATTGACCAGCTGAACAGGACAGTGATAGTGACTATGAAATGCTAAGGGAGATTAGAGAGGCAATCAAAATTTAAAAAAAAAAAAAAAGAAACAACTCAGTAATAGTAGGGGATTTCAATTATCCTCATATTAGCCGTGTCTACACGTGCACGCTACTTCGAAGTAGCGGCACTAACTTCGAAATAGTGCCCGTCACAGCTACACGCGCCGGGCGCTATTTCGAAGTTAACTTCGACGTTAGGCGGTGAGACGTCGAAGTCGCTAACCCCATGAGGGGATAGGAATAGCGCCCTACTTCGACGTTCAACGTCGAAGTAGGGACTGTGTAGTCATTGCACATCCCGCAACTTCGAAATAGCGGGGTCCGCCATGGCGACCATCAGCTGAGGGGTTGAGAGACGCTCTCTCTCGAACCCCTGCAGGGCTCTATGGTCACCGTGGGCAGCAGCCCTTAGCCCAGGGCTTCTGGCTGCTGCTGCGGCAGCTGGGGATGCATGCTGCAGGCACAGGGTCTGCAACCAGTTGTCAGCTCTGTGTATTTTGTGTTGTTTAGTGCAACTCTGTCTGGGAGGGGCCCTTTAAGGGAGCGGCTTGCTGTTGAGTCCGCCCTGTGACCCTGTCTGCAGCTGTGCCTGGCACCCTTATTTCGATGTGTGCTACTTTGGCGTGTAGACGTTCCCTCGCAGCGCCTATTTCGATGTGGTGCCGCGCAACGTCGAAGTTGAACATCGACGTTGCCAGCCCTGGAGGACGTGTAGACGTTATTCATCGAAATAGCCTATTTCGATGTCGCTACATCGAAATAAGCTATTTCGATGTAGGCTTCACGTGTAGACGTAGCCATTGACTGGGTGATGTCACTTCAGGATCAGATGAGGAAATAAAATTTCTCGACACCATAAATAACTGCTTCTTGGAGCAGCTGGTACATGAACCCACAAAGTGAGAAGCAATTCTTGATTTAGTTCTGAGGGGACTGCAGTGTCTGGTCCAAGAGGTAACTGTAACAGGACTGCTTGGAAATAGTGACCATAATATAATAACATTTAACATACCTGTGGTGGAAAGAGCATCTCAGCAGTCCAACACTGTGGCATTTAATTTCAGAAAGGGGAAATATGCAAAAATAAGGAGGTTAGTTAAACAGAAATTAAAAGGTACTAATGTAAAATCCTTGCAAGCTGCATGCAAATGTTTCAAAGACACCATAATAGAGGCCCAACTTACATGTATACCTCAAATTTAAAAACACAGTAAGAGACCCAAAAAAGAGCCAGCATGGCTTAACGATCATGTAAAAGAAGCAGTAAGAGATAAAAAGGCGTCTTTTAAAAAGTTGAAGTCACACCCTAGTGAGGAAAACAGAAAGGAACATAAACACTGCCCAATTAAGTATAAAAATGTAATAAAAAAAAAAACAAAATGGAGTTTGAAGAACATCTAGCCAAAAACTCAAAAACCAGTAACACAATATTTTTAAATACATCGGAAGCAGGAAACTTGCTAATCAACCAGTGGGCCCCCAGATGATCAAGAAGCAAAAGAGCACTCAAAGATGATGGAGTCATTGCAGAGGATCTAAATGAATGGATTTTTGCTTCAGTATTCATGGCTGAGAATGTTAGGTCAGGCATGTAGAAGAACATAATTTGTTGGGGAAAAGTCAACAGGGTTTCTGTAAAGGGAAATCATGTTTTACTAATCATTAGTGTTCTTTGAAGGGGTCAGCAAACATGTGGGTCAGGAGGATCCAGTAGATATAGTGTACTTAGATTTCCAGAAAGCCATTGACAAGGCCCCTCTTCAAAGGTTTCTATGTAAATTAAGTTGTCATGGGATAAGAGGGAAGATCCTTTCACAAATTGAGAATTGGTTAGAAGACAAAGGAGAGGAATAAATGGTACATTTTCAGAATGGAGGGAGGTAAATAGTGGTATTCCCCAAGTGTCAATCCTAGGACCAATCCTAAATCAACTTATTCATAAGTGATCTGGAGAAAGGGGTAAACTGTGATGTGGCAAAGTTTGCAGATGATATTAAACTGCTCCAGATAGTTAACACCAAACCAGACTGTGAAGAAATACAAAAAGATCTCTCAAAACTGAGTGATTGAGCAACAAAATGGTGACTGAAATTTAATGTGGATACATGTAAAATAATGCACATTGGAAAAAATAACCCCAATTATGCATACGATCTAATGGGGGCTAATTTAGCTACAACTAATCAGGAAAGAGATCTTGGAATCATCCTGGGTTGTTCCCTGAAAACATCCATGCAGTGTGCTGCCACAGTCAAAAAGCAAACAGGATGTTAGGAATAATTAAAAAAGGGATAGAGAATAAGATAGAGAACATTTTATTGCCCTTATCTAAAACCATGGTACGTCCATATATTGATACTCTATACAGATGTGGTCTCCTTATCTCAAAAAAGATGTCTTGGCATTAGAACAGGTTCAGAAAAGGGCAACTAAATTATTAGGGGATTGGAATGGGTCCCATATGAAGAGAGATTAAAGAGATTAGGACTTTTCATTTAAGAAAAGAGGAGACTAGGAGGGGATATGATGTAGGTATATAAATTTATGAGTGTTGTGGAGAAAGTGAACAAGAAAAAATATTTACTTTTTCCCATAATAACAGAATTAGAGGACACCAAACGAAATTAATGGGCAGCAGGTTTAAAACAAATTAAATGAAGTTATCCTTCTTCGCACAGTTCACAGTCAACCTGTGGAACTCCTTGCCAGAGGAGGCTGTGAAGGCTAGGGCTATAACAGGGTTAAAAAGAGACAGACAAATTCAGGGAGGTTAGGTCCATTAATGTCTGTTAGCCAGGATGGTTGAGGAATGATGTCCCTAACCTATTTTTGTCAGAGGCTGGAGATGGATGGTAAGAGAAAGATCATTACCTGTTTGGTTCACTCCCTCTGGGGCACCAGGCATTGGCAACTGTCACCTGGATGGACCTTTGGTCTGACCCAGTGAAGCTATTCTTATGTTCTTATGTTTTTAAATGCCAAAGTTATGTTTTAATGGAGAGCTTCATTTAGATCAACATTACATAATTATTACCCTCTATTACATAATCATAATGTCCTTGGCTGCAGTACAAAGAAGGAAAAGAAAAATAAACAACTTAAAATACATGGCAGCATTACATTTCTCTTTCATTTGATTATTAATGTAATGAATTATCACTTTCCAGTTAGACCAGCTGCTGTTGTGGAAGGGGCAAGTGGAGAAGGTGGAGAGAAGAACTAAAAAATCCCAAAACATAAATATAATTTACCTTCTCCCCTGTCCCTCCAAAAAATCTGAACTTTTATTTTTTTATTTTTTTTAAATCAAGGAACTCTCTCAGTTCCAAGACAAATAAGAAACTAAAATGTTGAGAAGTTTTTGATACTCTCGTCTCTTGAAAGCTGAATGGTTGTTTAGAAGAAGCTGGCTTTAAGAAAACATTTGAATGAAGGGAGGAAGGTATGATGATGCAGGCGGAGAGGGAGAATAGAAGGAAACATAAAAAACAAAAGTGGGGAAAGGATCAGGGACTTTTAGAAATTCAAATTGTCAGATGTTTGCAATCCAGTGAGAACAATGAAGTGATGCAGAATTCTGTGGTTCAGAACTAATTTAAATGGCATTACCCTCATTTAAAAATACAAAAGCAAAAAAAAATATTTTGTGGTATGCAGTAGTATCAAAACTAATTAGTTCTTCTTTGCTTTTCCTCCACCTATACTACTCAAAAGCTGACACCTTTATCTGAAAAATAATTTTCACTCAGCTGCTTCCCTTGCTGTGCTAATCACCAGTGTCTGAAAATACATTTTCAGAATTGTTTTACTGTGATAGGTCAGCAGATAAAAGTGGAATACCAGGGGGTAAACGGTACTGACTAGCAGGCATTTTCTCTGTTGTGTAAGTGATATTCCAGAGAAGAGTTGGTTCATCATAAGCGTCAGACTTGAAAATATTACAGGAGAATAAAGTCCTTTCTTTGTTGCCTGAGGTGAGATTTTTACATTGCATTCTGCTTCTTGCCTCTCTTTTAATTTATGTGATAATTACCACCACTGTTGAGTGACCGAAATTTTTAATGATAGCACCATAGGAACAAAGGCTCAGCAGTGAGGCTGAGGTGCAAGAGTGTGTGTGTATGACATAGAAAACATTTTACACCCTAGAGTCCTGCTTTTACCTCTGTCACCACTGCAGATGTGCAACAGAGATGGGTAGAACAACACCTTAACCTTGATCACAGGTGCCAGATACTGTTTGTAAGAAGGTTGCGCAGCATTTCTCAGTTGCACTTGCTTTACAAAGGTTTCCCTTTGTCATTCTGTGGCTTGTAATTTAGGACAGTGAGAAATGTTCCGAGGAAGAGCTTCAAACCACTCCAAAAACTGTGAGTTTAGGTTTTCTTTAACTCTCATGGACCTAGTAACAGACAGGTAGCCATATTAGTCTGTATTGTAACCAAACAAAGCAGCAGTATTGTAGCACTTTACAGACTAACAAAATATTGTTATATTGATCTTGATGGATGTTGATGGATCTCCATTCCAGACTTCTAAATGAAGTGTCTTGCATGTTGAATAGTAACAGAAAAGTAGCTGTGTTAGTCTGTATAGTAACCAACCTGACACAACTCTGGGCTGATGCTGTCCACAAACATCACCTTCCAGCCTTCTGCTGCATCTAGCCCTCAATCATACCTGCCGTGTGTATGCAGGCGGAGATGCTTCAGTGCCCCAAATTTACATTGCATTTTCTTTTGGGCTATGTCTACACCAGCCCCAGAACTTCAAAAGGGACATGATAATTAACCTAATTGAAAGATGGTAATGAACAGCTGCCATGAATATGCAGTGCCTCATTGGCATAATGGCAGTCGCAGCACTTGGAAAGTGCCACGTTCGATCATGCACAGCTCATCTACATGGGGTCCTTTTCGAAAGGACCCCACGCACTTATTCCTAACCAAATAGGAATAAAAGGATTTCAAAGTGTGCGGGGTGCTTTCGAAAAGAATCCCGTGTAGATGAGCCATGCGCAATCAAAAGCGGCACTTTAGAAGTGCTGCGGCCACCATTATGCTAATGCGGCACTGCATATTCATGGCAGCACATCATTAGCATCTTTTGATTAGGTTCATTATCATGCCCCTTTCAATTTTCTTGGGCTAGTATAGACATAGCCCTAGTGTTTTGACTACATTTGCTCTCCTCCTGGGGCTTCAAAGACATAATTTAGTGTCTCCATTCCTTTCTGCCTGGCAGACTCTGTGATGATTTGTGTGGTGTCACTGCAGCCCTCACAATCCATGAGATGCATTCTGGAATGAGGAGGTTGCCTGCCACACAATAAGGCAGCAGAAGACTGGGAATGTTTTTTGTGCCTCTTCAGGCAGGGGACCAATAACCTTGTATACTTGATTAGTAACAGACTAATGTCAGCCAACATTTTAATGGAGTGGGCCATTCTGTTAATGACTTAAGAGTTTGCATCTTACTGAAGAGGAATTTTCACACTACTTTGGAAAGAGAGGATGCTGAACTCTCTTTTATATTCAAATTTGACACATTAACACGTGGTTTGAACCAGGATGCGAATTTTCTGGATCGTCATAGGGGCTCTTTTGCAAACATGTCTTAATCTAATTCTTGACTCTCCCCCCGCCACTTGACTCTCTGATTTGCTCACCTTGATCATTTTTTTTCTGGTTTGTCAACCTTGATTACTGTTTTTGGTTCTATGTGCCTTAAATATTGAGTCTGTTTTGGTATGGCTATGGTCTGAAGAAGTGGGTCTGTCCCACGAAAGCTCACCTAATAAATTGTTTTGTTAGTCTTTAAAGTGCTACTTTACTGCTTTTTTCTTTTACACTGGAATATTGCAGGATTTCCTAAAACTTTCTCCCTGCCTAATTGAATCAGGTGCCAAGAGTGCGTGCTTTTTCCTGTAGGTCCACTGCTCTAGTGGGTGAGTGGCATAAAAAATGAGGTTGCTTCCTGACTGTCCTCTCTCCCCAGAATACAACTCTGCCACAAAGCAGAGAAGAAAAAGCAAATTCACCATCTGGAAAGCCTCTAAATTAGCCAGTGCCCAGAGGCTCTGAGGCGACAGATCTGGAAGAAGAATGCCATATGAGGCAGAGATTTTTGCTGAGCAGATGAGATTCATAAAGCCTAAACCTCCACGCTGAAAGCTGTTGAACGCATCAGCACACCAAACACATCCACAGTATTGTTGCATTTGATAAGGGTTAGACTACATCTGGCCATATTTTTGCCCGCACTTTAACGCTCGCATGGCATGTGTTCCCAAAACATTTTGGGAGTAAGGGAACTTTGAAGTTCAGCAGGTACTTTGAAGTGCCTGTAACTACACTGCCTGTCAGTACTTTGAAGTTAGCAACGTGGCAGGCATTATGCTAATGAGGTGCTGCATATGCATTGCAGTAACTTATTAGCCTCCTCCAATTGGGCTGATTATAATGGTCCCTTGAAAGGAGGGGGCTAGTGTAGACAAGCCCTAAGTCTCTTAAACACAGTGATGGCTACTGCTCCTGCTCCTAGCAAATACAAAAAATACCCATATCACTTGGAACACTTCATTTCCAATCAGTATTTTAACTTTAAAAGATCACATCAGCCAAAATGTGATTCACAATGTGCTCTGTCTCGAGGTGCCATATATATTCCAGTGGAAGTTACTCACATAGACTGACCAAATGTCAGTGGGAGAAGGAAGATTTCAGAGAGGATATATTTACTGTATGGGAATATTTTGGAGGATTAAGAATTAAGGTCTACAAACATGTATAGGAGTAATTAGGTCCCATTTTTATTACAACATTTGCTCCTGATAATAAAAATCCATACTAATTAGTCCATAACCCATCTGGTACACAGAACATTAACTACAATATGTGGCTGCCAAAGCTAGAAATATTGTTATTCTCGTTTGAAAAATTGAAAAAGTCATGAGACTACACATTAATAGAAATTTTTGTAATGTAAACATATCAGAAATTTTGGCTTAGCTCAGATTGTCATGGATGCTATATATGCAGGCATGCCTAGTGCAATGTGAAATGTGCACCAAGCCGTCAATTCGCTCAGCCCTGTCAGCAGTGTTGTGAGTACTGATGCTTCCCATTTGAACTAACGGGGTGCCAGGGACTCACTTAGGGTGCACAGGGTCCATGGTCAGAATAGGGATTCATTCCATATCAATTCATTGGAGCTGTGGGCCAATCGCAATACATTTCATCCTGTTTGGAACCATATCAGACATTCAGTGGTTCACATATTCGGGGACAATGCCACCACAATGTACTATGTGAAAAAGGAAAGGGGAATTCTGCCTACAGATAATTAGTCTGTGTCAACACTGCACTAGAGCGGACCCCGTAGTTGTCCCCATACTGGAGGTGGAGAACCATCTCGCAGACCATCTCTGCAGGATCTGATCTTTTTCCCACAAATTATCCCTGAAACCATGTGTCTTTGGGTTTTGAGAGCAGTATGTCTGCCACCGGGATGGCCTGCTTGGCAAAGTGCAAAATGTTTTCAGTGCAGGACCCGTCTGGTGGGGGATTCTGTTTAGGATATCTTAAAGTGCCTGCTACACCTTCAGAAATTACGCTTGACAGTCAGTCCCCTAAGCGTGCGCTTTACAGCAATATCAGCATTTCATTCTTCCTTCACCAAAGGCTCTTAAGCAAAGTTAACTGTCATGGGATAAGAGGGAAGATCCGCTCTTAGATTGGTAACTGGTTAAAAGATCGGAAACAAAGGGTAGGAATAAATGGTCAGTTTTCAGAATGGAGAAAGGTAAATAGTGGTGCCCCCAGGGGTCTGTGTTGGGACCAGTCCGATTCAACGTATTTATAAATGACCTGAAAAAAGGGATAAACAGTGAGGTGGCAAAATTTGCAGATGACACAGAACTACTCCAAATAGTTAAGTCCCAAGCAGACAGTGAAGAGGTACAACAGAATCTTAATGAATTCAGTGATTGGGCAACAAAATGGCAGATGAAATTCAGTGTTGATAAATGCAAAATAATGCACTGTGGAAAATATAATCCCAACCGTACATATAAAATGATGGGTTCTAACTTAGCTGTTACTACTCAAGAAAGAGATTTCGAAGTCATTGTGGATAATTCTCTGAAGACATCCACTCAGTGTGCAGCAGCAGTCAAAAAAAAAACAACTAACAAAATATTGGGAATAATTAAGAAAGAAATAGATAAAAAGACAGAAAATGTTATATTACCTCTATATAAATCCATGGTACGTCCACATCTGGAATACTGTGTACAGATGTGGTAGCCCCGTCTCAAAAAAATATATATTGGAATTGGAAAAGGTCCAGAAAAGGGCAACAAAAATTATTAGGGGTTTGGAGCATCTGCCATACGAGGAGAAATTAATAAGACTGGGACTTTTTAGTTTGGAAAAAAGACGATTAAGGGGGGATATGATAGGGGTATATAAAATCATGAATGGTGTGGAGAAAATGGATAAGGAATTGTTATTTACTCCTTCTCACAACACAAGAACTAGGGGTCACCAAATGAAATTAATAGGCAGCAGGTTTAAAACAAACAATAGGAAATATTTTTTTCACACAACACAGTTAACCTGTGGGACTCCTGGCCGGAGAATGTTGTGAAGGCCAAGACTATAGTAAAGTTTAAAAAAGAACTAGATAAATTCATGGGGGATAGGTCCATCAATGGCTCTTAGCCAGGAGGGGCATGGAGGGTGTTCCTAGGCTCTGTTTGCAAGAGGCTGGAAATGAGCAACAGGGAATTGATCACTTGATGATTACCTGTTCTACTCATTCCCTGTGGGGCACCTGGCATTGGCCACTGTCAGAAGACAGGATACTGGGCTTGATGGGCCTATGGTCTGACCCAGTATGGCTGTTCTTATCCAAGGAATATCTTTTTTTTTGGACCAATACCACAGTGAGAAGATTTCTGAAAGGACTTGGCTTGCCTCTTCTAGACCAGAGCCAGCCCTCTTGTGGGAACTGAACAAAGTTTTGACAGTTTTCATGGCACCTCCATTTGAGCCTCTTCCATCCTACACATTGCCAGTCCTATCTCAGAAATCTTTGTTAGTTTTAGCCATTATCTCTGCCAGGAGGCTGAGTGAGTTGCAGGCCTTTGCATTGCTCCTTTTCTTTATGTGCAGTTCTCCTAAGAATGCTCTGGCCATACTGAAAATTCTCATGCAAAATGATCTCCCATTTTGATTTGAAACGGGCTATGTATTTTTTCTGCATTTTCCCCCCAGAGGAGCAGCATCTCTCAATGTTTCATGTTATATGTTATCTAGGCATTGACGTGAACAGGACAGAAACATTGCACACTTTGCCTTGCTTGATTGTATCATATGTGGACCTCACAAAAGGACAGGAAGTCTCTTCACAGACTGTCTCTGGATATCTTGTGTCAGGACTGCTTATATGATGGAGTTAGCAATGCTTTCTCCCCAGATATGGGCTCAATCAACAACACGATAGGCATTTCAGTAACATTCCTCATAGACATGTCCATATTAAATGCTTGCAGGGTAACCACATGGTCATCCATATGTACATTTTATCCACTGTTATGCTATTGCTGTACATTCCAGAGCAGACACTGATGTTGGAAAATTCTGTCACACTTTAGCTGTGTCTACACGTGCACGCTACTTCAAAGTAGCGGCACTAACTTCGAAATAGAGCCTGTCGCGGCTACACGCGTCGGGAGCTATTTCGAAGTTAACTTCGACGTTAGGCAGCGAGACGTCGAAGTCGCTAACCTCATGAGGGGATCGGAATAGCGCCCTACTTCAATGTTCAACGTCGAAGTAGGGCACGTGTAGACGATCCGCGTCCCGCAACGTTGAAATTGTGGGGTCCTCCATGGCAGCCATCAGCTGGGGGATTGAGAGATGCTCTCTCTCCAGCCCGTGCGGGGCTCTATGGTCACCGTGAGCAGCAGCCCTTAGCCCAGGGCTTCTGGCTGCTGCTGCTGCAGCGGGGGATTCATGCTGCATGCACAGGGTCTGCAACTCGTTGTCGGCTCTGTGTATCTTGTGCTGTTTAGTGCAAGTGTGTCTGGGAGGGGCCCTTTAAGGGAGCGGCTGGCTGTTGAGTCCGCCCTGTGACCCTGTCTGCAGCTGTGCCTGGCACCCTTATTTCGATGTGTGCTACTGTGGCGTGTAGACGTTCCCTCGCTGCGCCTATTTCGATGTGGTGCAGCGCAACGTCGATGTTGAACATCGACGTTGCCAGCCCTGGAGGACGTGTAGACGTTATTCATCGAAATAGTCTATTTCGATGTTGCTACATCGAAATAGGTACTTGGATGTAGGCTGCACGTGTAGACGTAGCCTTTGTGTGATAGACTCTGAAATCCATCTCCTACAGGAGGTACTGCACGTGAGTCACTTCCTTGGAGAGCACATCTGTATCTATCTGATGGAGGAGAAATGCTTACTTTCTGTAACTGTGATACTTCAAGATGTGATGCAAACATGTATTCCATGACCCACTTTCTATCCCCTCTGCATCAGAGTCTTCTCTTGAACATTCAAAGTGAAGGAACTGTGGTGCGGGGGAGTTCAGGGTAGTGCCATTTCATATAGACATGGGAAGGGCTATTGACAGGAAGTGTGAGTGCTGTCCTATTGTGAAAGCAAAATACTCCCACACCGGTGCATGGAGCAGTGTGCACACTTACTTAGTTTACTTACTTTGTTTACACATCTGTATCACATGCAGAAACCAGCGGAAGAGCAAGTAACCATTTCACATTACTTTTAGTTTAATTTTAAAGACCACCAGTACATCAACATGGGCATCAAAATGTCCTCTAAAATACCAGTGTCAGGATAATCAAATGCACAGATCACAAAAATAAAACATGTATAACAAGGAATAGTATAAAAGTAGTGACTTATCTGCTACATAATTTTCTTTTAGATGGCAGAAGCTTCTGTCATATACCAGGGCATCAAGTTTACCCTCAGACCTAACACAACTGGTTGTTGACAGACTCTGATAAGGAGGCAGATACCTGGAAACCCTTTTTCATTATTTGAACAGAATCAGTCTGAAATTCAGTTTAGCAAATCTCATTTTTCAAGACATTCTTCAGTGGTGTTTTACAGGAAAATATATGATGCTTCTTACTGTTTTGGTGCGAGGAAAGGGCAGCTAGGTGTTAATGTAACAACTGTCCATATGTTGGGCTTGTGCTGTTAGATTTTAACAGGCATTGCTTAGACACTTAACAGAACTATTGAAACATGGAGGATTTCTGAGAACAGTCAGGATTGTGGTTAGTCTAAATCTGTAAGAGCTATTTAGGAAAGAGAAAAATGGACACTTTACTACACTAAGCTCATGACAGTGACTGAAAGATGTCCACTCTTTGGGTTGATCAGGATTGCAGTTGTATTGGTTAGTTAATTTCTTGTAGAAAACAGAGCTGTCTTGCAGCTATTTGTATCTGTTGATAGATTGTTCCTATTTCATGGGGCCCACAACCTAGGTGGATCTGTCTGTATTTGGTAGAATTGTAGTTATAAAATAAAGAAAAGCTAACATTGACTCTTGAATTGTTCAGTCACATGTGAGCCTTGCAGTTTGCTGTAGATGCCACTGGACTAAAGGTAATGTACTTGAATGCTCCCATCTTTTGGAGTCTTTATGACACTCGCTGAATAACTGGTCAGAAGGCAACAAATACAAACAGTCAAGTATCTGACGAAATTCAGATATAAGTCTAAAGGCAAGAAGCCCAACATATGAACAGTTTACATGATAATACTAAACTGTGTTTTCCTTTCACCAGCAAAGTCAAAAACAGTGTATACCTACACTTATATCTTTAGTGTGGTCTTTGTAATCTTATTTTAGATTTTGTCACTCTCTTAGGTTTTTATCATTTCAAAATAAAATAATTCCACAGGTACATGTCAAATATTTAATCACCAATTCATGGGAAAAATATAATTACTAAAGAGAGATCTGGATATGAACCTCTCCACGCTTCAGATGTTGGTGTTTGGATATCTTCCAGCTGTAATAAATACTTAGCTAACTATATACGGGATCCAAGTTTGGGAACATGAGCTGAACCTTTTTCATCCAAGTCAGCTCTGCTGACTGCAAAGAGCAATGTTTAGCGGAATTCTTGAAGTGCTAAGGATACACACATGCACACACATGCACTCCCACACCTCTCAAGGAAGAAGCTTCTCATTGTAAACAGATTTTGCCTATGGTATAAGCACAATGCATTTAAAACGTTATCATAGGTCGTTTCTAGGTATTATATCACAGTCCCAAAACAATCTCTTCCCTTTGGTGTAGATAACTCTTGTTGACTCCAATTGCAGTTGGGCCTGTGTTTCTGAAGGTTGACTTTGACATAGAATCATAGACTAATAGAACACTAGAACTGCAAGGGTGTTAACTGCAGAGAATGTTATGGGAGTTATGGATTTGGGAAGACTCGCTAATCTGATTTAAAATTAAAAGATTTAAGGTTTGCACCTTTCCCTGGTTAACTTTGTAGTCTGGGACGGAGTTTGTGCCTAGGGCTTGAGGTGAGTTTTTGGGAATCCCAGTGATTACACAGGCAACACTGATAGCAGCATTTATAGTTTGTTTATTTTAGCAGTGTGATGGTATTAAAGCAGCAATTAACAGAAACAAACAAAGATATAAATACAGCTAATATCTGGTTGCAGACATAAATTTTACTTAACAATGTTATAACAGCTAGTACAATTCACTAAACTAACTGTACTTATGGTCTAAGCTTATGGTCTACAAGCAGGGCATAATACTCATTGAATCCTCTGAAATGCCAAAAGCTGAGGCCTGCTCACACCAATTGGGGAGGAAGGTGTGATTGCAGTAGGTGGAACAAAAATTCAAATAATAGAAAAACAAAGGCTGTTCTAAGAATAGTAATAGCAGAAGACAATAGAGATAGTAGAGAGAGAGAGAGCGTAGTGCTCCAGCAAGGGGATGGATACACCTTGGCTACAAATTTCGCACTGCATCCATGCCACAGGCAGCAAGGGGTTCTTATACCCATTTTACCTCACAATGGCTATGTCTACACGTGCACGCTACATCGAAATAGCTTATTTCGATGTAGCGACATCGAAATAGTCTATTTCGATGAATAACGTCTACACATCCTCCAGTGCTGGCAACGTCGACGTTCAACTTCGACGTTGGGCAGCACCACATCGAAATAGGCGCTGCGAGGGAACGTCTACACGCCAAAGTAGCACACATCGAAATAGGGGTGCCAGGAACAGCTGCAGACAGGGTCACAGGGCGGACTCAACAGCAAGCCGCTCCCTTAAAGGGCCCCTCCCAGACACAGTTGCACTATACAACACAAGATCCACAGAGCCGACAACTGGTTGCAGACCCTGTGCATGAAGCATGGATCCCCAGCTGCGGCAGCAGCAGCCAGAAGCCCTGGGCTAAGGGCTGCTGCACACGGTGACCATAGAGCCCCACAGGGGCTGGAGAGAGAGCGTCTCTCAACCCCTCAGCTGATGGCCGCCATGGCGGACCCCACTATTTCGATGTTGCGGGACGCGGATCGTCTACACGTGCCCTACTTCGACGTTGAATGTCGAAGTAGGGCGCTATTCCCATCCCTTCATGGGGTTAGCGGCTTCGACGTCTCGCTACCTAACGTCGATTTCAACTTTGAAATAGCGCTCGCCACGTGTAGCCATGACGGGCACTATTTCGAAGTTAGTGCCGCTACTTCGAAGTAGCGTGCACGTGTAGACACGGCTAGTGTGTAAATACTGATACTAAATTAAGCTCCAATTCCTTTGAATTCCCAAAATACTCTTTTTTATGATCTTCAATTTGGGTCGTCTTCTCTGACTATGCCCTGTGTATCAGTCTTTCAGGGCAAATTCTGATATAGGTCAGGGAAAACATCATTATGTAACTTTTACTTGAAATAGGGTAAAGCTATAGTGTTGGGGCCTACTTTTCTAGTCAGAGGTAGGTAGGGAAAGCCTGAACACTCATTGATAGCAGAAAGTGACACAGGTAGAATCATAGAATCATAGGACTGGAAGGGACCTCAAGACGTCATCTAGTTCAGCCCCCAGGTTCAGATAGGATCAACCCCCACTAAGTCATCCCAGCCAGGACCTTGTCAAGCCAGGACTTAAAAACCTCTAGGGATGGAGAATCCACCACCTCTCTAGGCAACACATTCCAATGCTTCACCACCCTCCTGGTGAAGTAGTTTTTCCTAATATCTCATCTACACCTATCCCTCTTCAACTTCAGACCATTACTCCTTGTTCTGCCATCTGACACCACTGAGAACAGTTTCTCACCCTCCTTTTTAGAGCTCCCCTTCAGGAAGTTGAAGTCTGCTATTAAATCACCCTAAGTCTTCTCTTCTGTAAACTAAACAAACCCAAATACTTCAGCCTATCCTCATAGGTCATGTGCTCCAGCCCCTTAATCATTTTTGTTGCCCTCCGCTGAACTTGCTGCAGTACATCCACATCCTTTTTATACTGGGGGGGCCCGAAACTGGATATAATATTCCAGATATGGCCTCACCAGTGCTGAATATAGGGAGCAGCTACTTCTCTAGATCTGCTCGAAATGCTCCTCCTAATGCACCCTAGTATTCTGTTAGCCTTTTTGGCTACAAGGGTACACTGTTTACTCATATCCAGCCTTTCATCCACCATAACCCCTAGGTCCATTTCCATTGTACTGCTGCTGAGCCAGTTGGTCCCCAGCCTATAACAATAATTGGGATTCTTCCACCCCAGGTGCAGGACTCTACACTTCAGTTTGTTGAACCGCATCAGATTTCTTTTGACCCAGTCCTCCAATTTATCCAGGTCACTCTGGATTCTCTCTCTACCCTCCAATGTATCTACCTCTCCACCTAGTTTTTTGGCATCCGCAGACTTGCTGAGGGTGCAATCCAGTCCCATATCCAGGTTATTAATAAAGATGTTGAACAAAACTGACCCCAGAACCAAGCCATGCGGCACTCCATTTGAAACCAACCACCATCCAGATACTGAGCCATCCCTCACTACCTGTTGGGCCTGACTGTCAAGCTAGCTTTCTATCCATCAAGCCAGCTTTCTATCCAGGTAGTGAAGATTGATGCAAAAAACTCGAAGTTGCTATTTTAACCTTAACTTTTTCCTTTAAATGGGGAAAAAAGAAAAATTCTGCAAAAAGCCCCTCGTTCCGGGTCTTACTGGCAGGATACTTTTATTACTGCTGAAAGGAAAGATAGGCATCTCCTTGGCCTAAGTTAGCTGTTCTATAATGGCTTCTTGGCATGTGGATATATGAAAGAAAGTCCTTAGTCAAACTACCATGATCAGACTACAGTTACTTCTATAAGCCTATAAGCTAGGAAAGGCTACAAGGGACTTTGATAGGTCTGTGAGTCCAGTCACTGCCCTTACCAAGCACTGTCTGGACCATCCCAATAGAGGTCTGCTCTTAAATATACCCAGTGATGGAGATTCCACAACCTCCCTAGGCAATTTATTCTGGTGTCTAAACACCATGACAGTTAGGAAGATTTTCCTCATGTCCAACCTAAACCTCCCTTGCTTCAGTTTCAGCCCATTGCTCCTTGTCCTATCCTCAGAGGCCAAGGAGAACAATTTTCTCCCTCCTCCTTGTAATCCTCTTTTTAGGTACTTGAAGGAATGCTATCATGTCCCCTCTAAGATTTCTCTTTTGTAAATTAAACAAAATTTCCTCTTTTAGTCTTCCCTTATAGCTCAAGTTTTCTAGATCTTTAATCATTCTTGTTGTTCTTCTCTGGACATTTTCCAATTTCTACACATCTTTGTTGAAATGTGATGCCCAGAACTAAAAAAAATGCTCCAATTGAGGTTTAATCAGTCAGTGGAGCAGAAGAATGACTTCTCGTGCCTTGTTCTCAACAATCCTGTGAATTCATCCCAGAATCATGTTTGCTTTTTTTTTGCAACACCATCCCACTGTTAACTCATATTTAGCTTGTGGTCCAATATGACTCCTAAATCCCTTTCCTCAGTACTTCTTCCTAGACAGTCACGTCCCATTCTGTATATTTGAAGCTGATTGTTCCTTCCTCAGTGAAATACTTTGCATTTGTCCTTATTAAACTTCATCCTGTTTACCTCAGACCATTTCTCCAGTTTGTCCAGATCATTTTGAATCCTGACTATATCCTCCAAAGCAGTTGCAACCCCTCCTGGCTATGCATCATCTGCAAATTTATTAAGTTTACTCTTTATGTCAATACCTAAATCGTTGATGATGATACGGAATAGACCTGAACCCAAAACAGACCCCTGTTTTGTCCTTCCAGCATGACTGCGATCATTAATAACTGATCTCTGAGAATGCTTATCCAGCCTGTTATGCACCCACCTCATACTAGCCCCATCTAAGTTTTATTTGCCTGGTTTATTGATAAGAAGATCAGGTGAGACCGTATCAAATGCCTTACTAGAGTCTAGGCATACCAATCTACCACTTCTCCCTTTTCCACAAGACTTGTCATGCTGTCAAAGAAAGCTTTCAGATTGGTCCGGCAAGATTTGTTCTTTACAAATCCATGAAGGATATTAGCTATCACCTTGCTTTATTCTAGATATTTGCAGATGAATTCCTCAATTACTTGCTCCATTATTTTTCTCAACACGGAAGTTAAACTGACTGGTCTGTAGTTTCCTGGGTTGTTCTTTTTTCCCTTTTTACAGATGGGCGCTATAATTGCCCTTTTCCAGTCTTCTGGAATCTCTCCTGACTTCCAGGACTTTTCAAAGATGACATCTAAAGGGTCTGATACCTCCTGTATCAGCTCCTTGGGTATTCTAGGATGCATTTCATCAGGTCCTGGTGACTTGCAGACATCTCATTTTTCTAAGTAATTTTTAACTTGTTCTTTTTTTCATTTTATCTACCCCCTTGCCACTAGTATTTTCATTTTGTCTACTAAACCTATCCCCTTCCCACTGTGTTCTGCATCAGACTTCTTGCTGAAGACTGAAACAAAGAAGTCACTAAGCAGCTCTGCCATTTCCAGTTTTCCTGATATAGTTTCTCCCTCCTTGCTAAGTGATGGGTCTACCAAGTCCTTGGTCTTCCTCTTGTTTCTAATATATTTATAGAATGTCTTCTTGTTACCCTTTAGGTTGATAGCTAGTCTGAGCTCGTTTTGTGCCTTTCTAATCTTGCCCCTGCATACATATACTGTTTGCTTACATTCAACCTTTGTAATTTCTCCTGATTTCCACTTTTTACATGATTCCTTTTTGATTTTGAGATCATGCGAGATCTCCTGGCTAAGGTCTGTGGTAAACAGGATGAAGTTTAATAAGGAGAAATGCAAGCTATTTAGTATATGATTTACTATATGATTTACTGCACTTTCTACCTTTCCTACACAGTGGTATATCTTGCTTTTGGGCCCTTAATGTCCCTATGAAAAACTGCCAGCTTTCTTCAGTTGTTTTTCCTGGGACCTTACCTACCAGCTCTCTGAGTTTACCAAAATCTGCCTTCCTGAAATCCACTGTCTCTCTTTTGCTGCTCTCCCTTTCACCATTTCTTAGAATCATGAACTCTACGATTCCATGGTCATGGTCTCCCAAGCTGCCTTGCACTTTCAAGTTCCAAACCAGTTCCTCCCTCTTTGTTAAAATCAAATCTAGAACTGCTTCCCCCAATAGATTTTTCCATCATCTGAAATTAACAAAAAAAAAAAAAAAAAGAAAGACAGAAAGAAAGAAGGATGTTGTCAATACAGTCTAAGAACTTTCTGCATAGTTTGTGCCTCACTGTGTTAGTTTCCCAACATATGTCTGGATAGGTCTGGATATGTCTGGGCATGCACTATAACTTAATAAAAAAGCAAACTTAAACAAAATCAGCTTTCAAACAGTACTAATAACAAAAACAAATGCTCAAAAGAAGCTAATCTGAAATACCTACAGGCAGTGTGAAAACATGGGCATCTCTGAGTTATCACAAAGAATCATAGAACACTAGAACCAGAAGGGCCCTTCAGAAGCCATCGAGTCCCATCCCCTGCCCTCACGGAAGGATTAAGCTCCATCTAGACCATCCTTGATAGATGCCTGTCTAATCTGCCCTTAACCTGCTCATCCTCAGTGACGGAGATTCCACAGCATCGCTTGGAAATTTATTCCAATATTTAATGACTCTGACATTTAGGAAATTTTCTTCTAATGTCCAACCTAAATCTCCCTTGCTGCAATTTAAGCCCTTTGCTTCTTGTTCTATCGTCAGAGGCCTAGGAGAACATTTTTTCTTCCTCCTCCTTGTAACACTCTTTTAGGTACTTGTAAACATGTCTGCACGAAGTTCTGGCAAAAAACAGCAATTATCCAAAGATTATTTTGAAGGACCTTTTTAAAATAAATAAAGTTGTAAAGTTTCTGCCGACTTTGGTATCTTCATTGTCCTTTGGAAAATGACTGATCTCTTGTTTCAGCTTCTTCTTTTTTCCCCTTCTAAAGGAATAAGTTTATAGAAGATACTCATGTTCTGTAATTCAGGAGATCCTAGCTGTAGGGAGTTGTTTGTGATATATTCTTTATTTTCTCCAGGCTGAAGTACTTTTAAGGTTTTTTCTGAAAAAGCATCAAAGGCCTTACAAGTGAGAACTCAGTATTGATACACCTCTGATTTTTTTCTCCAGGCTGTTTCTACACTTCCTCAGGCAGTTAGAATTCAAAACAAAACAAAACAAAACCAAACCTACATGCTCCTAACATGAAGCCCACTTCTTCAACCTGATAAGATAAACCCAGACAGGTCAAGAAATCTTTATTTCACTGAGAAGTTATTGGTTTGCATCTCATGCTCACACATTTGGGTTAAAAATGATTTTTGTCTTCAAAAGAAGAGTTTCTACAATTCTAATTGTATGTTAGGAATTATTTAATTGACTTACTTCCCTTTCCTTTTCTTTGAAAATTACACTAAAAAGCCGTTTAATTCTACTCTGAAGGTTTATCTCATGGAAATATAATTGAACATTTTAACTATTGCTAGGAAAACATATTAAAAGCACTTTTCAATTATTTAGACATTAATCTAATACTTGTACAACCATTCTGTCAGGTGCAGCCAATAGCAGCAATATTGCACAAAATTTCAGGAAATGCATATGTAGAAACTTTGTGTTTGGTTTAGATGCAAAAAGTGTGACTCTAAGGGTGTGGTTTCCTTCCAAATCTTGGGGAACTTGATAGATGTTGGAAAAGGTCGCCCGGGGTCACCCTGCCTGCACTCCAGATCATGTCCGGAGTAAAGTGAAGGAGCTGCGGCAGGGTTACGCCCAGGCCCGGGATGCGGCTGGCCGATCTGGGGCCGCCCCCGTCACTTGCCCCTTTTACAGGGAGCTCAGGGACATCCTGGGCCCCCGGCACACCTCCTCCCGTATGGCCACTCTTGATACCTTGGCCAAGGAGCCCCAGCAGGCCCCAGAGGCAGAGTCCGCCCCGGGGCACCGGAGGAGGAGGAGGAGGAGGGGGAGTCCTCCTCCAGCGACGCCGGCCTGAGGATCGTCCTGCCATCCAGGAGCTACAGCCGGGCGTCCGCCCCCCGGGTGTCCCCCGACCGTGGGAGTGGACCGTCAGGTATGTACCCCCCCAGTACACACCCCCAGGGTTGAGGGGCGGGGGTGATAGATATGACCAGGGCCCTCCACATGCCCAGATGACCATGGCCCCAAGGACAGCAGTGGCATGTCCCTCACAGGAGTGCATCAGCCCCTGCCCCCACCCCCCCCAGCACGACAGTGCCATGCCCCATCTCTGGGGCTGGGGGGAGCGGAACCTCTAGGGTCCCCCGGGGGGAGGGGGTGGGACACCCAGCAGCAGCCGCAGCAGCAGCAGCAGCAGCAGCATGTGATGGAGGGGGAGGAGTGCAAATGCAAGACTCAGGCTACATATTAGAAACAAGAAGCAGAATAGCTCCCAGTAGCTAAGGGTGATCTTGGGGCTACAACTGGCAGGTTACACCTCTGCTCTGATCAAAGAGGAGGGAGGAGCCGAGCTGGGTTAGAATCGGGGGCGGCAGTTAGAGGCTAGGGGAAGGGAGAGCTAGAAGGCAGCCAGCCTGAGGAGGGGGAAAGCTACAGCCCAGAGGGGCACCCCTCGGGGTCTTCTCCCCAGGACGGGTTGGAAGGACCGTCTCTGACTGCTGTACTGTTGCTTCTGGGAGAAACTGGGCATCTGCTGCCTAATAAACCTCCTGTTGTACCTGCTGAGTAAGAGTCACTCCTGCCAGCGGACGGGGTGCAGTGCAGGGGGACCCCTGAACCCCATCACAGCAGCATCTCCCAGGGACGGGGATGGGGAACCTGCAGCAGAGGGGTGAGGGGACAAGGGCCACGGCTTGGGGCCCACACTAATGGCTGTCTCCACTCTTCTTCCCCCGCTCCTGTGTTCCGCAGCTGCACCATCGGAAGGACCAGAGAGCGCCGGCGAGGCGTCAGTGGTCCCGGACAGCCCTCCGGGGCCATCACTCCAGGCCAGCCCCTCGGCAGAGGACCGACCTGCCCCACGGCGGGGAAGACAGCGGACCCAGCACCAGCAGCCGACGGCGACAGACCCCCAGCTGCTGGCCCTCCACCGTCGGCAGCTGGAGGTCGCCGAGCAGCGGCTGCGGGTGGAGGAATGCTGCCTCCAGCTGCAGGAGTGGGCGCTGGCCTGGTGCCAGGAGGCATGGGGGGCCTACATGCAGACCCTCAACCGTATCGCGGACTCCCTGGCCCCCCATGCCGTGGCGGCTGCTGCAGCGCCCGCCCTGCCTGCTCCACCTGCTGCTCCACCCGCTATCGCACCGCCACCTGCCACTGAGGGCCATTCTGCCGAGGGGGACCTGGGGCCAGCTGACACTTGCCGGCCGTATCTCCCGGTCCGCCCGGTCCCCAGCCAGCCCTGGCCAGGGCTGCGGCCGAGGCGGGGATCCCGGCTGCCCACTCCCAGCACTGGACTTTAGGGGCGTGGGGCCCAGGACGTGCCCCCCCCCTTTGTATATATTCCCCCCAGTTTTAAGTTAGTTTGTTGTAAATAGTTTGTATATTTGACCGCTGTTACAATGCTGATCCTTACCCCCCTATGTACATAGTTCTCCCCTTCCTTGTCTTCCTCTTTCATGTTATCCCTATGTTTATAATATATATATATTTATAAGTTATTTTCCCTGTACATAGTTAGTTAGTCTTGTTGATAATAATAATAAGAGTTCTAAAGATATTTGAGTTGACAAACGGTCTGCTTTTATTTTAACAAGAAAAGTGGGGGTGGGGCTCTTGGGTGCTCTGTGGTGTGTGCGTAGGGGCAGGGAGTGTTGTGGAGGATGGCGGGGGGCAGTGCCTGCCAGCATTCACCGCACGGCCTCATCGAGCTGGGTCTGCAGGGCCTCCCGGACCCAGGTCCCTTCGGGGTCCACCTGGCGACTGGGGGCAGCGGGTGGCTGCACATCGGCCCTGCCGGCCTCCACAGCCCAGCCCAGAAGGAAGGCCTCCCCCTTGCTCTCCACCAAATTGTGCAGGGCGCTGCATGCGCCCGCAATCTGGGGGATGTTGGTGGGGCCCGCATCAAGACGGGTGAGGAGACATCTCCAGGCCCTTTGAGGCGGCCAAATGTGCGCTCCAGCACCTGGCGCGTGTGGTTCAGGCACTGGTTGAAGCGCTCCTGGCTGGCAGACCGATGGCCCGTGTAAGGGTGCATGAGCCAGGGCCGGAGGGGGTATGCCGCATCTGCGATGATGCAGAGGGGCATGGTGGTGTCCCCCACAGGGATCTCCCACTGGGGGATGTAGGTCCCCGCCTCCAGCCGGCGGCACAGGCCCAAGTTCCGGAATACCCGGGCATCGTGGGTGCTGCCACGCCAGCCCACATAAGTGTCCAGGAAACGGCCCCGGCTGTCCACCAAGGCCTGGAGGACCACTGAGTGGTAGCCCTTCCTGTTTAAGTAGCATCCTCCACTGTGCTCCGGGGCGTGGATGGGGATGTGAGTCCCATCCAGAGCCCCAAAGCAATTGGGGAAGCCCAGGGTGGCAAAGCCCGCGATGGCGGCATCTGGGTCCCCAAGCCTCATAAGCCTGTGGAGGAGCAGGGAGTTGATGGCGCGGACGACCTGCAGGGGAAGCACATGGGAGAGCACCAATGAGGGGTGTGCAGGGTGTGTGTGACCCTCCCCTGCCAGAGCCCCCCTCCCCTCCCCTCCTCTAGTGGGTCCTCTTACCTCCATGAGGACAGCCCCGACGGTGGCCTTGCTGACGCCAAACTGCTGGCCCACGGATCGGTAGCTGTCTGGAGCGGCCAGCTTCCAGACAGCGATGCCGACCCGTTTCTTGACGCTGAGGGCACGCCGCATGAAGGTGTCCTGGTGCCTCAGTGCGGGGGTGAGCCACTGGCATAGCTCCAGAAATGTCTGCCGGCTCATCCGAAAGTTCTGGAGCCAGCGGTCGTTGTCCCACTCTCCGAGCACCAGCCGCTCCCACCAGTCGGTGCTTGTGGGGTAGCTCCACAGCCGGCGGCGTGTGCGGCGGGGGGGGGCAGGGTGCTGCAGGGCTGGGGGCTGCGTCCTCCTCCCCTGCGGGCAGCTCCTCCTCTGTGGCAAGGAGGTGCTCAGCTGCCTCCTGAATGGCATCGAGCAGGGCAAGCACTGCTCCTGCAGGGGCGGCTGTGTGGACCTCTGGCTGCTGCTGCTTCTGCTGCTGCTGGGGGTCCATGACTGCGTCGCTCGAGGTGTGCGTGCCTATGGCTCTGCAGACCACATGCTGTGCAGGCTGAGTGTGTCTGGGAGGGGCCCTTTAAGGGAGCGGCTAGCTGTTGCCCCGGAAGCACTAGTCCGACCTGTGACCCTGTCTGCAGCTGTTCCTGGCACCCTTATTTCGTTGTGTGCTACTTTGGCATGTAGACATTTCCTCGCAGCGCCTATTTCGATGTGGTGGTGCGCAACGTCGATGTTGAATGTCAACGTTGCCAGCCCTGGAGGACGTGTAGACGTTATTCATTGAAATAGCCTATTTCGATGTAGCGTGCACGTGTAGATGTAGCCAATATGTGTTTACAAAGACACGTCCACTCTGAGACACCAGAGCTGTGTCTACACGTGCACGCTACTTCGAAGTAGCGGCACTAACTTCGAAATAGCGCCCGTCGCGGCTACATGCATTGGGCGCTATTTCGAAGTTAACTTCGACGTTAGGCGGCTAGACGTCGAAGTCGCTAACCTCATGAGGGGATCGGAATAGCGCCCTACTTCGACGTTCAACGTCGAAGTACAGACCGTGTAGACGATCCGTGTCCCGCAACGTCGAAATTGCTGGGTCCTCCATGGCGGCCATCAGCTGGGGGGTTGAGAGATGCTCTCTCTCCAGCCCCTGCGGGGCTCTATGGTCACCGTGGGCAGCAGCCCTTAGCCCAGGGCTTCTGGCTGCTGCTGCGGCAGCTGGGGATCCATGCTGCAGGCACAGGGTCTGCAACCAGTTGTCGGCTCTGTGGATCTTGTGTTGTATAGTGCAACTGTGTCTGGGAGGGGCCCTTTAAGGGAGCGGCTTGCTGTTGAGTCCGCCCTGTGACCCTGTCTGCAGCTGTGCCTGGCACCCTTATTTCGAAGTGTGCTACTTTGGCGTGTAGACATACCCTCGCAGCGCCTATTTCGATGTGGTGCCGCGCAACGTCGAAGTTGAACATCGATGTTGCCAGCCCTGGAGGACGTGTAGACGTTATTCATCGAAATAGCCTATTTCGATGTTGGCTTCACGTGTAGACGTAGCCCAGTTGTAACTGGAACTCTCATAATTTGACACAGATTATGGAACGCATCTGTGTCAACCTCTGGCCCTGTGGCACTGCTGAAAATTCTGTGCTGTCTCCTGTTCTCCTGTCCCTCATGGGGCTCAATGCTAGCTCTGCAATTGAACTTGCAAAAAGACAGGCATTAGCCACTGGGGCATCATCATTGCCATTGTGCATGTCTAGATTAAAAAGTGATCAAAACAGCTGGGAGGCCTCTTCAATATTTGTCATACTGTACATATAATGAAACTCTCCTATCAGTAATTGCTAGAAGATTAAACCTTTTCAAAGATACATTTAGTGAATGCTAATGCTGTGCTGTCAAAAGGAGAGGACACCATGAAAGCTGGAAAATAAAATAAGTTTAAAAAAGCTTTTGGTGACTGGGGACTTGGGGTACCATTTTTTTTAAAAAAAAGCTTTTTAAGATACAAAGAAACACAGAATTTCTGCAGCACAGAACAACTTACAGCATAATGAACTTTGCATGAGCCAGAGCTGCCCAGAATTGGCTTTGTATGAGAATTTCTGACAAGACTTTGCATTTTCAGTTCTCGAGCTTATACTTATCTTGCAAACTCGCAGAGGCTAGAATCATAGAATCATGTAGAATCCAAGGGCTGGAGGAGACCTGAAGAGGTCATTGACTCCAGCCCCCTGCTCTTTAATTGTCTCATTGTGGTCTGCAGTTGGATTCTCTCTTCTTTTGTACTTGTAAACATTTTTAAGCTGCGTCTACACGTGCACGCTACTTCGAAGTAGCGGCACCAACTTTGACATTAGGCGGCGAGACGTCGAAGTCGCTAACCTCATGAGGAGATAGGAATAGCGCCCTACTTCGACGTTCAACGTCGAAGTAGGGACCGTGTAGACGATCCGCGTCCCGCAACGTCGAAATTGCGGGGTCCTCCATGGCGGCCATCAGCTGGGGGGTTGAGAGATGCTCTCTCTCCAGCCCCTGCGGGGCTCTATGGTCACCGTGGGCAGCAGCCCTTAGCCCAGGGCTTCTGGCTGCTTCTGCGGCAGCTGGGGATCTATGCTGCAGGCACAGGGTCTGCAACCAGTTGTCAGCTCTGTGTATCTTGTGTTGTTTAGTGCAAGTGTGTCTGGGAGGGGCCCTTTAAGGGAGCGGCTGGCTGTTGAGTCCGCCCTGTGACCCTGTCTGCAGCTGTGCCTGGCATCCCTATTTCGATGTGTGCTACTTTGACGTGTAGACGTTCCCTCGCTGCGCCTATTTCGATGTTGGGCTGAGCAACGTCGAAGTTGAACATCGACGTTGCTGGCCCTGGAGGACGTGTAGACGTTATTCATCGAAATAGACTATTTCGATGTTGGCTGCGCGTGTAGACGTAGCCATTGTTACACAAAATAATGTTCTTTTGATTGATGCATTACTGAACAATATTATGATATGATTGAATAAGGGTGATCCAACCCCTACTAGGTTTCACAGATATCTGCCTAGTTACTATACAATATACAGAAAGATGAGTCAGGAAAATATTCAAAGGAAAAGACAAACTTACCGATTAGATAAGCAAAGTGAGTGGTTTTCATCCACTTCTGTTATAATCTGTTGATGAATTGATTGCCAGTATTTCCTCGCCTTCAGTGTGTCCTTTTAGTGTCATGTCTTGGTACAGGTACATTGGCCTCTGTCACAACCACTACCATCTGTGTCTTTCTGCTGTTCATTTTTCCTTTTACTTGCTCCTGGAGGAAAGGTGGGCGTGTGGCTGAAGATGAATGTACAGCCAGTTTCCCTTCTTCGGGATCAGTCTCAGGTGAAGAATGACTGTAATGAAGTGGCAGAAATATTGCAAATTCTAGGCCCCAGCCATTTCAATCCCCTTTTCCCTTTGGTGTTGTCTGCATTCACAATGATTTGCTATGTCTTATTGCAAGGATAACAGGAAAAGAAACCACTTTCAGAGCCTCCTTTGGCTTACATCACTGATGGGGCTATAGACCATATTTGTGGCAACCTTTATTTCAGTCAAATGTTGCTGAAGTCTTTCTGAAGAGGTCTAGTGTTCCTCAGAATGGGAAATTTTGTATGAATCACTGGTTTTCACTGACCAGAATTTAGTCTGCCTTCCAATCATTACTGGGGCATCTTACTGCCACAAGATGTTGTTGGAATCAAGAGATCAGAATATTAATTTATGAATATTAAAATACCCAGCATTGTTTGTATTTTAGAAAGTATAGAAACCTTCATGTTTCTGAGAGTAAGCCAACCACCAACTGACCATGGACAAGTTCTAAAAATATCTTCTTTGTTCATCTTGCATGTTCAATGAAAGGAGACTAAACCACTCATATGATCTCAGAATGGTAATTCTGTTCTGTAAAGGTTTGAATTATATTATTTCTACTTGCCACCCCCAGGAACTAATTTTTGTTGCCTTTATTCTATAGCATTGGCTTCGATAGATATGAAATGATAGAGACAAATAAGGCAGATAATGACAATTCTACTTCACCACCCCCCCACCCCCCAAAAAAAAAACAGAAAAGAAAAAAGAAAGAAAAAAAAAAGATTTAAGTGAATGAGAACTGGAGCCAAAGTTTAACTTGCTTAAATAAAATTGTAAGAGTAACCAATCTTCAGGTTTAAGTGCATAAAATATGATTACTTTCCAGGATCAGAATCAAATTTCTCCCAGTGATGTAGTATTTCACACTGAAGTATATTATTGAGGAATGTGAAGTGTTTCTCACTCTAAAACTTTTGACTGGAAACCAAACACTTATTTGTACAAGTTGCTGTCTGAAGTAAAAATAGCCACTTTTTCTGTAATGAACTTCTCCAGAAGATAGACGATATCAGTCCAGTAAATATATATAATTACAGTATTTTACATTATTTCTAAACATTTCCAAAAGTGGGGTTTCATAAGTACTTGCATGTATTTCTCAAACTGCTTTGCTAAGTAATAAGTAAACCTCACAATATTCCTGCAAGATAGTTGATACATTGTTCTATAACCATTTTTATTGATGGTTAAACAAAATTAAACATACTGATTGCATCTCAAACAAGTCAGTATTGTGACTGAAAAAAACCCAAAAACAACAAAAGCAAAAACAGGAGTCCTGAGACCATGTCCTTTGCCATAACCACAATAATACACACACTACTGCACATAATAATGAGCTCTTTTAGAGTCAGTACTTTTCTGTTAAAAACAAACAAACAAACAAAAATTTCCTTTGTGAACGTAATAAACCAAAATTGAGGAAGAAGTGATGTTTTTTTGTTTTTTTTTTTACTTGAGTTGGATATGAACCACTTTAATCAAGCAATGAGGTTCACATTCTAGCATACTGTTTTCTACTCATCATGAAAAAAATGAAAACAGAATGTGATGAAACATAAAAGCAATTTTAAGCTATACTTTGGTATTGATTTAAACACAACTTTGCTGCCATCCCACCTGGAATATTTAGGGAATCAACGTGTTATATTGATAGTAAGAGAGTATGTGTCTGATGCCATGGAAATTTATGGCAAGACTCACCTTAGTTTTAGGAGGAACAGGATAAAGCCGAAAGTCCAGTCTTTTCATTTTGGATTTATAATCTCTATTCACATATGTGGGTACATTATTATACTCTTTCTTTCACAAGACATTTACATTTACAACAATCCAGCTGTGTCCAAACAATTCTGCGACCCAGTTCAGTATACTTCTCTAAACTTGGCAACTAACAAGATTATTATTAATAATAGCATAGTGCTAAATGCACTCAACGATGCATACAGTATAAAGAAGGGCATAGTCTTTACTTCCTAGAACTTACATTAAAAAAGGGGGATAATACAGTTTATTGATGAGGGGTGACCAAATGGAGGTGACTTGCTAAGTGGTACAGTGCTGTAGTGTTTGTCTGAATCTTTTTTTTTAAGCAACATTCATTTTTATACAGAATCACCATTGAAATGCTTCATGACACATACATATGATAGGCATGTTTTTAATGAATAATCTTTGGTGTATTTTCATTCCAAGGACAATGGACAACAAGGAAGGAAGAATGGAGACAACAGAAAAAGATAAACACAAAAAGAAATGCATGGGTTGCTGGGAGGAGGATATGGTAATGAGTAGGAGCACTGGGTTGTACATGGCCTTGAGGGTGAGGACAAAATGTTTGAATGAGATACAAAAGGTGACGGGAATTTACTGGGTAGACTTTCACACAGAGAAGCATTCAGAGGTGTGGGACAGAATAATAATTTTAGTGGGAAGGTTTTATAGAGATGGAAGCAATGCAAATGGGATGTAGTGGCACAGAGGAAGGAGTTGCAGTGGCTGAGACAAGAACCAGTATACATATGTATAGGCGGTGCTTTTTTTTTGTGCTGGCACTTGCCCATACTGAGCACCTCGGCAGCCCCAACCATAAGATTGACTGGAGGTGGGGAGCACGGAGCCACCTGGGTAACAGCTCTTCTTCTTCTTCTTTTTCATATTATAATTTTTACAAAAAAGGCACTGTGTACAGGCAAGCGTTTGTGTGCTGAGATGTTTCTTAATTGTCAGATCTGATCTGTCAAAGTTTGAACTTTATCGATAAATGCTACAGGAGCTGGGGGAAATTCTTGTAAAATTTGGCCTAGTACAGCCACCATTGGAAACTATCAGAGATGCAAATGTGTCTGTTTAGTATAATGTGTCGCACGTTGCTTATAATCACAGTCACAAGCAAAGATGCATATTTACTTTGTTGCAACACAAATGAGGTTATATAATTGTCATAACAGGGTTTTTATTTAGTTTTGTTTTATCTTTTTTGAGAGAGAGAGAAGGCTGCCAGTATTACTGTGACCTTTGCAAGGTAATTGAAACATGGCACATTTTCTGTATCTGTTCTAAAGGGAAAAGAATGTATGTGTTATCAGTGCTTCACAGCAGATTTCTGGAACTTGCTTTCAAGATTCCTGGAGTAGAATGTCTTATGTAGTGTTCAGTTGCGACTACAGGTTCTACAGAGGCTGCATGCAGTGACGTGTCAGAGGATAGCGGAGACTTGCTGCTGGAGAAAATTATGATTAGACAATGTTCAGATCTGAGTAAATTCATATACACATCTGATTTAAATCATAAATTAAGCAGCATTTTAAAAAGTCCCATGTTTCTGAACATTTTAATTATAAGAAGGATTTCTGCAAATCATTTAGGCATAGGTGTTACCTAATCATTTTTGTACAGGGCTACAACATCCAACCAGCCTCCAGAAAGTCCAATTTAACTGGAGGATTGTCACAATTACAACAGTATGCATTACACATTGATTTGTGATTAATCTAAACTGCTATATTCCCCAAAATACCGGGAAATCTCTTTGGATAAAAGCATTTGGAGTGTAAACTTAGACAAAACTACCCCTATGCTCCATGCTCCATGACCCTATTACTCTGGCTTTGAACAGGGACTGGGAATGGTTGGCTCACAACAAAAGCAATTTTTCCTTTTTTAGTATTCACACCTCCTTGTCAACCATTGAGAGTGAATCATATGCCTCCTGACTGAATTGACCTAGTTAGTACTGTCCTCCACTTGATAAGGTAACTCCCTTCTTTTCATGTACTAATATACTTATGACTGCTTCTGTAATTTCCACTCCATGAATTTGACAAAGTGGATCATTGCCCATGAAAGCTTATGCCCTAATAAATCTATTAGTCTTTCAAGTGCTTCTCAGTGTTTTTACATCTACCTACTGTATTTCTGGAAAAAAATAGAAATCTTCTGAGTAAATGACACATCAAAATATACATAATATTAATGACTTATATGCAAAGAAAATTAAATCTTTACATTAGCAGGATTTCCCATATTCATTTTAATAGAACCTACATATAAATAAGAACATAAAGAAAGATATTAATTTGCTAATGCCCAAAAGGGAAAAGACTAGGAAGTCCACTCAATACTTTGATATTTTTAGTCTGTTCCATGTGGACTTTCCTCATGGGTTTTTGACATGCTTAGATAGAATGGTGGTGGATGGCAATTGAAAACCTTATAATAAGAACCTCATTACATTGGACAAGAGTACTAGAGAATCAAACAGACTTTATTTAAGAGTAATGGCATCTGATATCACATTAATGCAGTTATGTTTTCTGTCCCTGGATATCAGGGAATTGTGACTTATGTACATACACAGTTTCTTGTATCCATTGGCATTTTCACTTAAGATTAGAAGAGCTTTTACACCATGGACTCTGTATGTCTGTATGTGTGGTTCGCCAGTATTTTTTTTTTTTCGTTAGGGACAAATGTACCTTGGTAAACTAACATATGGACCCAGAAAGTTGCAAAGGTTCAAGCAGACGGGGTATGGAGATGGCTGTAGAAAACACCTTTTTTTAAAATGTAACTTTCAAATGAAGATCTGAATAAATGTTTCATAAATCATACTCCTAATGATTCTGACACTTCTCAAGTTTCAGCCAATCTTAACTATATCCTACTTTCCATGAAGAACATGGGACATCATGCCAACGTCCAAATGACTGTCTGTTTCTTCCATCCACAATATTAGGACTTCAGTGCTGGTTCTGGTCTCATTCTCCTGACAATGGGAATTAGAGTTGAAGTTAATCATAAGATCCTCAGTCCCTTGAAAGATTTGAGCTGAGTTGTGTGAAAGGATACCAAAGCTATTTTTTCTCCCTATCTCATTTATATTGCCTCTCAAAGGAAATGTTAGATGAGATTTTTCTGGCATCCCTCCATTTTCTTGCTTTCCCAAGATGCCAACACATGCCTGACTCAGAAATTCAGGTATCTAGTCCATGAAGTGATGTTTGACACTGCAGCTGACACTGCTATACAATTTGATCCCTGTATTTTGAAAATAAATTAATATTTGTCAGTTTGGCTCAACACATCCAAATCTTTATTTACAACATTATGTTTTTTTCATTACTTGTTTAGAGTTCGCAAAGTCCTTTTTGTGTTTTTCATTCCTGGTAAAATGTTTCTTAAATCAGTATTTTCCAATTCTACCTGTGCTGCTGAGGTCTTAATGTGTCTATTTAAATGCAAATTTTGACTTTTTGTCTGTAATCATATAAAATGTTTGGCACTAAAATTTTAATCAGAAATGTAATTTTATATAGAAGCTGTAATGGAGTGGTAGGGCACAGATAATAGAATGATGCCTCACTGACCTGATTTCTCAAAGAAGGGATGTGCTGTCTCCAATTTCAGCTGAGAAGCGTGATTAACTTCAATGCCTATTTTAATATGTTTACTTGTAAAATAGTTTTAACTATATTTTGAACATTCAGGCTTATCAAAACAAGTTTTCTGAGTCTTCTTACATCTTCCCTGACTTCTTAGAACCTGAAACCCAACAGACACTCATGTCTTCAGGGATGTGTAGCTGCCAAAATAGCCTGACCAATACCCTCTTTTGATGAGCAGGATAGATACAACAGAGATTTGACTGGATAGCAGAGCAGGTTTTGCTGATGTAATATTGAATCAGGTACAGGTAAGCAACTGTGGAGCATACCTCTGTATCTTTTTTCCCCTTCCATTTTTATATACCACTGGTCTCACCAATACCACTAATTTTATATGGGACTACAGTGGCAAGCAGCAAAAGTCCATCTGCCAGGACCACCATTGTTCAACATGATCAAAGTTGCCAGAGGTAACTGAGCAACATCTGCCATCAGCCCAATAACTTCTATGTCCATCTGGAGCTAATTGATGTGGTAGTGTTTGGTGGCTGAAAAGCTTATCATAACCATACCAGACCACTGATAATGTCTATTAATGTCAATCTATAGAAATGTGGAGCCACTTCAACCCATATATGGCATCATCTACTGCATACAACGCATGAGTTTTGCATTATGACTGATCAATCGTATTTCAAGACTGCCTGATCAATGTTGTCATGTAAATTAGGGGTGCGTATACTGGGTGTGGGGGAGCCCTCAGGGTGTGTGTGAAATTTTGTAAGGGGGCACAGTACAATTAGCTGCTATGCTCCAGGCTTATCCATTTCAATAAAAATGTTGAAATCTGTTACTATTTTTATGTATGTGTATTCACATTTATATACCAATTAATAAAGTTTTTACATGCTACCTGCTTATTTTCTTACACAGGCCAAAAAGATTTTACATAACCAAATTTACATCTGTTTGCATTACATTAGCCAAGTTGGGGGAGGGGGTGATAAATGCAGGCCCAAAAAGTGGGGCCTGATGTAAAAAGTTTGCTCACCCTGATGTAAATCAGAGTAGGCCAAGATCACCACAGCTGATGCCGCTGCACCTGGAATAAGGGGAGTGGTCACTGCATCTTTGGCCTTTGCAGAGGCCACAAATTATGAACATCTTAATATAAAGCTATTCAATTGGGACCTTTATTTAATGGCTGTGAGGCAAGACTGTGGCTAGTTAAACTCCCTGAGGTATATATATGGGAGCTTTATGTCTAGGTGACTCAGTAAAGAACATTTCCCAATCAATTTACTTTGTTTATACTTTGAAGGAAAGTTTCACATTATCATGGTTCTGGTGCATATCAAATGCCAGCTATCTGACTGTAGCAAAAGTTAAAGACAAGGGTAAGCTTTCAGCTTTGCAGTCTGCGTTTTATGTTTGCTGGATGCCCTCGTATTAATTACAAACCATAGATTCCCAATGGTGTTGCAGTGTTTTGCTTTTCCATCTCATCCCTTCTCCCCCTGCAAGCATTCGGAAAGGTCAGCAAGTGGTAGATAAAACGTGCTGTTTCTAGGCAGTTTTTAAAAAATAACAGCATCACAGAATATAGATTAGGAGGAGTTATGGCTGAAATTCTTTAATTGTTTAATAAAGCACAAGTGTTAGCTAAACTCCTAGTGCTTGCACCAAGAAAGGTATTTAAACAGCACTGAGGCTCTGCAAGAAGCAATTTCTTATATGCTCTATCCAATAAGTTCATTATTGTTCTGTGAGCTCACTCAGATCTTCACAGGGACTATTTCATTTCAATTCATCTCTTCTGATTGGTTTTGCTTTTTTTTCTGGTGAAACATTGCTTAATTTGCCTATAAAGTTTTGTTTATTCATTGAAGCTCAGGTTGAAGTCTGCTGGGTCATTAATCTAACAGTTCAAGGTTAACCAAGCTTTTATGTTTAGATTGCTTTTTATGGAGCAGATTTCAAAGCTTTGGAAGTGCTGGGCATTACCTCATTTTTGACATTTTGGCAATGAATCCTGTTTTGAAATGTGATTTGAATTCAATCGTCATCTTGAGAAGAGATGAATATATATATATATATATATATATATATATATATATATATATATATATATATATATATATATATATAAAAACAGTAAATTTAATTTTTTTCACATTCCTGTTCAGCTGCAGTGATAATCAATGTACTTCTTTTCTTAAATACAGAGGTATACCTATCTTATAGAACCAGAAGGGACATCAGGAGGTCATCAAGTCCAGTCCCCTGTAGTTACAGCAGGACCTATCACCATCCCTGATGCTGCCCGCCCTCCCCCAAATCTGTTTGCTATAGATCCCTCGATGGCCGCTGCAGGAGTTGAGCTCATAACCCTGGGTTTAGCAGGCCAGCGTTGACACCCCTCACCAATGCCTCCTCCAGTCTCTTAGCCTCAGACCCCCAAACAGCCTCCTCCAGTATTGAGCTCACAACCCTGTGTTTGGGGCCAATCCTTAAACTACTGAGCTATCCCCACCTCTCTTGCACTCGAGGCTGTTTATATTGCTTATCTTCCATCTAAATTTGACTTTCACTGGGCTATTTAAGATTTTTTTCCCAAAATTCTTGGAAGGCCTTTTTCATCTTACATTCCCCCCAAAACTTGCAGTAAGCAGTTATCCACTTTCCTCCAGAATATTTAACATTGCAACCTATTCTTGCTTTTCATTAAGATACTTGTTATGCACAGTAAACTGTATTCCCTCTCCCAGTCTTGTTCTTACCCCGGTTAAATTCAAGGAAGTTTTAACTTGAAATTCTGTGGGAGCACAACTGGGCCATTGTTCAAAACGTGTTCATTCTGTGTCTTCAGAGCAGAAAAGTAGGTCCTAAAGAACTTTTTAGCAAAAACCATAAGGGCCAAGTGAGTTTAGATATCTTAAGGCAGCTGAACAGTTTTTTTGTGATTACTAGTGGTGTTTAAATCTGGGATTTAAGCACTTCTAACGGCTCTTAGGTACTTTTCTGGTTCTACAGGTTGAAACTCTGTAGTCCAGCACCCTTGGGACCTAACAGGTGCTGGGCAAGAGAATTTGCCAGACTACAAGGCAACAATATTGTCTAGCAACATCACCAACACTTCCATTGCTTATTGAGTGCTCAGAAGACATTTAGGGCCTGTAAAACAAACTATATGCTACTTCAGGTAACTTGGCCACACCCATTATAAGTAGATATCTGGCTAACTAAAATCATGCTGGATTAAGTATGCTAAAATAATGTATGGGGATATGCCTATTGCATAGAACAGGAACGCACCGTCAGACATCATTAAGTCTAGTCCCCTTCATTCACAACAGTACCTGTCACCATCCTTGACAACTTTTTTTTTCCCTTTCTCCATTTATTTGCCACAGATCCTTAAATGACCCCCTCAAGAACTGGGCTTACAACCTGAGGTTTAGCAGGTCACTGCTCTAACAACTGAGCTATCCCTCATCTAAGCTGTGTCTACACGTGCACGCTACTTCGAAGTAGCGGCACTAACTTCGAAATAGCGCCCGTCGCGGCTACATGCGTCGGGCGCTATTTCGAAGTTAACTTCGACGTTAGGCGGCGAGACGTCGAAGTCGCTAACCTCATGAGGGGATCGGAATAGCGCCCTACTTCGACGTTCAACGTCGAAGTAGGGACCGTGTAGACGATCCGCGTCCCGCAACGTCGAAATTGCCTGGTCCTCCATGGCGGCCATCAGCTGGGGGGTTGAGAGATGCTCTCTCTCCAGCCCCTGCAGGGCTCTATGGTCACCGTGGGCAGCAGCCCTTAGCCCAGGGCTTCTGGCTGCTGCTGCGGCAGCTGGGGATCCATGCTGCAGGCACAGGGTCTGCAACCAGTTGTCGGCCCTGTGTATCTTGTGTTGTTTAGTGCAACTGTGTCTGGGAGGGGCCCTTTAAGGGAGCGGCTTGCTGTTGAGTCCGCCCTGTGACCCTGTCTGCAGCTGTGCCTGGCACCCTTATTTCGATATGTGCTACTTTGGCGTGTAGACGTTCCCTCGCAGCGGTGCCGCGCAACGTCGAAGTTGAACATCGATGTTGCCAGCCCTGGAGGACGTGTAGACGTTATTCATCGAAGTAGCCTATTTCGATGTTGGCTTCACGTGTAGACGTAGCCCTAGGGTCCTCAGGAGATAGCCATGTTAGTCAGTATCCTCACAAAACTAAACTCACAGTCCTGCAGCACCTTAAGGGCTAATAATTTTATTTGACAGGTAATGAGGTTTTGTGGGTAAGACACATCTCTTCAGATTATGGAGCACACCTGAGAATGTGATGATGGGTATCACAATGCTTAAGCCCTTTGTGAATGTAGCCACAGGATTTTCTTATGTTTTATCATGAAAAATTAATGCATGCATGTGCAAGCACAAACACACAAAAATAAAATGTGGGTATCGGGGACTCATTCATGTGCACATCGACTACTATGATATATGACATGATGTGTCAGCAATGGTCCACTGCAGTATACATTGGCCAAACTGGACAATCTCTATGCAAAAGAATAAATGGACACAAATCTGATATCAGGAAAGGTAACGTTAAAAAAAAAAACCTGGAGGAAAACATTTCAATCTCCCTGGACACTCAGTAACAGATTTAAAAGTAGCCATCCTGCAACAAAAAAACTTTAAAAACAGACTCCAAACAGAAACTGTAGAGCACCAATTCTTTTGCAAGTTTGACACCATCAACTAAGGATTGAACAGAGACTGGGAGTGGCTACCCAGTTACAAATGCAGTTTCTCCTCTCTTGATGTTCACACCTCCACATTCTCTCTTTTGGTAGTCTGTCATGTCTGACGATGACATCTTGAGCTTGCACAGGCTCATTGGTTGTGGACTCGCATGTGGTTGAGGAGTGCAAGCCTTCAAAGGGATGGGCGTTCACAGTGGAACCAAGGGTATTGTCCAGGCTCTGTCAGCGTGGCGGCTGCTGTTGCTTTCCTCCTCTTGCAAACATCGATCAGGAGTATGCATCGCGGCTGTTTGAAGTTGTCATACATGTGTTGCACAAGAGCACGCCAGTCTGTTCAGTCTTTTGCATGCTGCTCGAGCTGCTTTGACTTTAATCCAGCATGAGCAATGTTGGCCTTCACGCAGTTTTATACATCTTGCAAGGTCTACCGTGATTCCTTTTGCCCTGGAAGAGTTCACCATAGAGGAGTTGCTTGAGGATTCTTGACTCCTCCATTCGTATGACGCGCCCTGTCCAGTGAAGCTGGGCTTTCAGGATCATGGCTTCAATGTTTGTGGTTCCTGCTCTGTCCAGGCCTCCCAGGTTCATGACTCTGTCCTGTGATCAAATGTGCAGTATTAACCTCAGGCTGTGTGTGTGTAAGCACTCCAGCAGTTTCATATGTTATCTGTGCAAGGTCCAGGTTTCACATCCATACAGGAGAATGCTCAGGGCTACAGCCATGTACACTTTTAGTTTAGCGGACTGTCAGATATTGTGCTGATTCAACACTCATCCTCAGACCGTCCTAGTGCCTGGTTGGCCTGGAAGACCCTGTCATTGATTTCTTTGTCAAGGGAGCCATCACTGGCTATCATGCTGCTCAGGTGCTTGAACTTGTCTACTGTTTTTAACTCTGTTCCCTCAATAGAGATTGAAGTGGGAGAGCAGCAGATCTTGCAGCAGGTTGAAACAGTACCTTGGTCTTTTCTAAGCTGATGGTCAAACCAAGGAGGCGAGGGTCTTCAGCAAACTTGATGACGATAATCTGGAGATCAGATTCCTTGTGTGCCACAAGTACACAGTCGTCAGCAAAAAGAGCTTCAAGAATGAGCCTCTCTAGTGTCTCAGTTTTAGCATTCAAACAACGAAGGTCGAAAAGTGACCCATCGAGCCTCTACTTTATGTAGACTCCATGTTCCTGGTCCCTAACTGCATGGCTGAGGACGCATATGACAAAGAGGTTGAATGACACTGGAGCCAGCACGCACCCTTCCTTCATGCTATTGGATATCCCAAATGGATCTGAGGAGCTGCCATTCGAAAGAACAAAGCCAGTCATGTCACTGTGGAACAGGTGTATGCAGTTAATGAATATTCTCAGGCAGCTGAATTTGACAGGATAATCCACAGGGCTTCTCAGTTGATGGTGTCAAATTCTTTGGTCAGGTCTATAAAGATGGTGTATAGATCTGAGTTCTGCTCTTTGGACTTTTCCTGGACCCGATGATCAGCAAAGATCATGTCAGTGGTGCTGTGGCCTGGGCTTCTAGTAGGTTCTCTTCTGAGATGCTGCTGATCAGACAGTTGAGAGTGACTTGAGCCAATATCTTCCCAGCAGTAGAGAGAAAGGAGATGCCCCGGTAATTTCACAGTCAGGTTTGTTGCCCTTGTTCTTGAGGAGTGAGATGATTGTGGCATCCCTAAAGTCTTTGGGCATGTCTTCTTCTTCCCAGATGCAGGTGAAAATGCTGTGAGAGGCTTCAAGTGACACTGGTCCTGCTGCCTTGAAAATTTCAGCAGGGATACCGTCTGTCCCAGGCGCTTAGCCAGAGCTGGTCTAGCTGATTGCCTTTTTCACTTCACCCATTGAAGGGGGCAGGTCAAGACTGTCTATCATGGGTTTCTGAGGGGTCTGGTCTAGGACCACAGGGTTGACAATGGACGGCCTGTTGAGAAGGTTGCTAAAGTGCTCTCTCCACCTATAATTGATGTTGCTCTTCTCCCTCAGGAAGGTTATACCATTTGCAGAAAGGAAAGGTGTAGTACTTGGCTTTGACGGTCCATATACAGCTTTGATAGCACTGAAGAAAATCTTGGAGTTCTTGGTGTCAGTGTAGTATTGGTCTTCATCAGCTTTTCTCTCCCACCACTCATCTTGCATTTTGTGAAGTGCAGTCTGTGCCTGACTCTGAAGTTGTTTGAAATGGTCGTGTTTGGAGATTGAAAACTGATCATTTTGCCGTAATAAAAATGCATCCTGTTTTTCTTCTAAGATCTTCATGATGATCACATCATTTTTGCCGTACCAGTCTTGGTGAACTCTTTTTTTTTTAGTCCTAGTGTCAACTTGGCTGATTCCATCACCAGGGTTTTTAACCAGTCCAACTTTTGTGTTGGGTCTTCAGTCAGAGGTCCATGGGACATCAGCAAGTCATCGAGGTGGACTGCGGATTACTCATGATGACCTGTATGTTGCAGCTTCCCAAAGTTGAAGGAGGGTCTGACAACCTTGAGCTTCTTGTGACACGGTGGTGCGATGTGCAGCATAAGGACAGATCTGATGAGTCTATGATCAGTCCAAAACTCAGCTCCCCGCCTGGCCCTGGTGATCTTAACAGCATGAATGTCCCACCTGAAACAGACGACATATTCAATCAGATGCCACTCTTTTGCATGGATCTTGGGTGCATCCATGTGGTCTTGTATTTATCGGCCTGCCTGAAAAGAGTGTTGGTAATCATCAAGTCATTTTCTGCACACAAGCTCAGCAAAAGAAGGCCATTGGCATTCATGTTACCAATGCCATGATGCTGCAGAACCCCGTTCCAGTTCCTACAGTCCTAGCTGACTCTGATGTTGAAGGCACCCAACAAAAGAAGCTTGTAACTAGGAGGAGTTGCTTTCACAAGACAGTCAGTCCTCACAGAAACTCTCTTTTGCTTCATCACTGCTGGTCAGAGTGTGGGCATAAGTGCTGATAACTGTAACATGGTGAGAGGGGTTGAGGTGGAAGGGGAGCTTGATCAAATGCTCACTGATGGAAGTTGGTAGATCAGAAAGCTGGCGCAGAAGTGATGTCCTGATGGCAAGTTCTACTCCTTGGAGTCTGTCTTTGTTTTCTGGCCTGTCTTTCTAGAAGAAGGTGTAACCTCCTTTTGGTTCGCAGATGGATTCTTCCTCTGCAAGTCTGCTCTCGCTCAGGGTAGCTATGTCAATATTATACCATGCCAGTTCTCTTGCTATGAGGGCTGTTCTTCTCTCAGGCCTCATAGTGTTCTCCCTGTCCAAAATAGTGTGAATATTCCATGCTCCAAATATCATCTTTGCTTTCACTGTTTTTCGACCACTGTGAGGGTAAAACTGCCAGCTGCGGCATGCTGGCCAGTTTGGTTAGGACAAGCAATTTTTGGGGCACCTGTTCTCGTCCCCTCCCTCATTTGAGGGTGAGCAGTGCTGTTCCTAGAAAGGCCTGCTCAGTCGCCTGGGATGTTGCTGAACTCCTCTGTTGTTCTGGGGTCAGAGTCAAGTGACCAAAGACCACAGGCTACCTAAGTGCAGGTTTGGAACAACTCCCAATGGTCACCTCCATCTGTCACTTCACCCTTCCACCATCGCCGCAGGACTTTGAAGTAAACAGAAGATGTAGAAGGATAAAGTAGGCTAATAAAGTAGACTGATTTGAAAGATGAGAATGTATGAAGAACCTGTGTTTAAAGTGGAAAATCTGTTCCACAGATGCAGTTCCACTCTCTGGGCCTCAGAAGCCTGGTTCCAGTGGTAAGAAAAGTCATAACGGCTGGAGACTTCCTAGGCTGCAGCGGATGGCTGGGCCATCTTTGGTGCCTTGTCATGCCCTTCTCTCTCCACAGAGCATTGCAGAGCCTCCTTCCTGGTTGTTGGATCTTGCTGTTGATCTCATCTGTCCAGCCCATGCTGAGATAGGGAAGTCCCTATCTCACTGGGTGTATGGGGTGTCCAGGGAAGGGTAGCATGTCTAGTGTGGGGGACTTGTCATGTCTTTTTGGGGGCAGTTCGTGCACCTTCGGTCCCCACCTGCCACTCAGCTCTCTCCTGTGTTTCCATGAAGCTGTAACATGTGCAGCAGCCAAACCCCAATAAACCACTTTGACAGGTGGGCTAAACCAGGCGAGGGTAGCCAACAGGTCTGAAACCTCCATATTAGCTACTGATAATGGGCCACATCCTTCTTGACTGAATTGACCCGGTTTCTCCTCTCTTGATGTTCACAGCTCCATATCAGCTGCTGATAATCAGCCACATCCTCCCTGACTGAACTGACCTTGTCAACTCTCGCCCTCCTCTTGACTGCAAAATGGCAGTGCTGAAGTTCAGATGGGGAAGTCAGATTCAACTCTTTGAATGTCCTTGCTTTTTTCCCTTGTCACAGCCTTATCATTACTTAAAGATGGTTTATTGTGTATTTACTCTTGTTCCTGTATAAATGAAGGAAGACAGCTTGGTCTTGATAAACAGGTGTTTATTTAAGTTAAAGCAATATGAGTACATAAAAAAAACCTCACATTTGTCACATTTCTTGCTGCAAGTAGGAAACTGCTATAGAATTTGTATCTTTAAATTAAACTTGGGATAAAAAGTAGCATAGATATAGCTATACTTATTCTTCCTTTACAACCTTCCGCTGGACTTAGGCCTGGTCTACGCTAGGATGTTAGGTCATACTTAGCTGACTTAGGTCAATTTTCTTAGCAATCAATCCACACTATAAAGTCCATTCCACTGACTTTAAGGGCTCCTGAGGTCTATTGTGGTAGTCCTGCTTTTCATGAGGAATAACACCAAACTCGACCTTGCATGGTTAACTTTGGGGTAGTACAAATGGAGTGTTGTAAAATTTCATGTTCTTGGCCTCCTGGAGATGTCCCACAGTGCCCCAATGTGACCACCGTGTCCAGCACTTTCAGCTGCTCTGCTACTCTCCAGGTGTGCAGGGAAATGGCCTGGGAAATTTTGAATTCCATTTCTTGTTTGGCCAGCATGGTAAATGGAGCAGGTAGTACACCTCAGAAGCACACCCAGCCATGAATTCTCAGGGTCACAGATGAGCTCCAGCATGGAGCATGCAGGAGATCCATGACCTTAGTACTGGGAAGTGGGGAGTAAAGATGAAGCTGTGCTAGCAAACTACGAAGCAGCAAAAGGAACACAGAAATCTATGCCAAGATCTCACAGGACACAGTGGAAAAAGGATACACCAAGGACATCCAGCAGTGCCACATGAAAATAAAGGAATTCAGGCAGGGGTACCAGAAGACAAAGGAAGCAAATGAACATTCTGGGTCATCGCCACAAACATGATGGGATTCAGGGGTGTATGTGTATACTCGACCACTGTCCCCAAATGGTCTGTGGATACCTCCCAAAAGACTCTTTAGGAAGCCTCTGGCAACAGTGGGAAAGTTATGATGAATGAAGAGGAGGAGAAGGAGGAGAATAGTGAGCAAGCAAATAGAACAGCTGATCCCACCAACAGCCAGGACCTTTTTTAACTTCACATCCCACTTTTCCTCCTTGGATGTTTTGCTGCTGGACCCTGATGGTGAGGAGGGCACCTCAAGTGTATATTCATTTTTAATCATGCTACAAGTGGGTTAAGGCAATAGTGTGTGAGTTGCGGTGTGTGTTGTACACAGCCTCGGACCCCTGGAACAACTTGTTAACTTGTCTGAAGACAGAGTGGCAGGTACTCTTTAATCTTTCTCATGAGGTTTCTGAGGAAGCCTACCTTATTCTGACCTCCATGATAGGACACTTTTCCATGCCAAGCCAGCTATAAGTGATCTGGCATCATCTGTGCACAATAAAAGAGGGCAGCAGGAATTGTGGGATAGGTACCCACAGTGCATTGCTGACAAACTCAAAGCTGCCCACCCTAGTGGGGAAGCACTCCATCAACTTCATGTGCAAGGGTGGACATGCACCCTTGACTTCACAAAATCAACAGCTAACAAATTGACCTTAACAAATTCGACCTAATCTCCTCATGCAGACTTCCCCCTAGGTTGCCAGAAGTAAAGTTTTGGTTACTGTAGATACATCCTAGATATCAAAAGTTCTAATTGAAAGAACATTTTAAAATATGAAAATGAATCTGTAGGAACTAACTTTTAAATTAAGCTTAAGAAAGATATAAATCTGAATTCAATGCAGTAACGTAACTTTCCTTTTTAACATATTAATTGCGTAAAGTAATACTGAAAAGAAAGTCAGGACTGTGAATTAAAAGTGTAAATTGAAGATACGTGAAAGTGAATGGTATCTGTACTTTTCATCATATGAAGTAGTTCACAGACTACATATTTCTCCTAAAAGCCTTTGGTTCAAGAATGATTATGGAGTTTAGTATAAAATAGAAACTAGATTTCTTTTAGCCTAGAAATAAGATATCTGTCTGTACAACTCTGGTCTAGAGATCAGAGCAGAGAAACGATATTTGCTCACATTGGGGTAATTAAGAATCCTTGCTTCAGTTCTTGCCTTGTTCATTCTGTTGAACACTGTGGCTTCGGTTACACTACAGTGATGTCAACCGAAGTCACTGTTGGAAGAGATTTCCCAACAAAACCTGTTGACAGGGTGCAGCCACACACAAAAGCCAATCAGGAGAGCGCTCCACTCCATCGCCAGAGCAGCCAGACTGCCTAACTGCTCTCTAGACAAAATGTGTCCATAAGCACTGCAGATAGGGCTGCCCATTGTTGCTGATGCCCTGTTTGTCGAGAGAAGGCCCCCCCAGAGTGGCCACATAGTCTATTTTTTTTGTCAACAGAATCTGTAGACAGCAGCATTATGCCTCATGTGTGAGAGCCAGAACGCTGCTGGAAAAAGTGCTGAGTTTTGTCGTCAAACTGTCAACAACATTAATTTTGTGTGTGGACATGTGGCAGGTTTTGTTGACAAAATTCACTAGTGTAAGCATAGCCATTATGTTCTTACGAGGAGTTCATTGAGAGTCTAGCCATTCCAGACTTACAATTTAGTGGACAGAGCATTAGAGTAGGCAGGACTGGTGCTAATTAATTGGCTGCGTTGGGCAAATGGGGTCACTGGGCAGGGTGGGGGGGTGCTGGGTGGGTGGGCAGTAGGTGTGCCCTCCTGGCTACTGTGCCCACCCACTGGGCCCTGCTGAACCCCCTGCCCCCCACAGTGTGCCCCGGATGCCAGGCCACTCAGATACTACCCTGCCCCTCCCCTGTCCCTGCGCAGCAAGTGGTTGCTGGCTGTGGCCCAGCACAGGCCAGTTCATTTTGACAGCCCCTTGAAATTGGCAGCCCCGGGCAACTGCCCAGCTTGCGTGCCCCTAGGACCCGCTCTGAGAGTAGGATTCAGAAGACTTGGATCCTACTCTTGTTTCTTCCATTGGCCTGCTAGTCAACCTTGCACGTCATATCTTTTATCCATCTGGGCTTCAGTTTCTCTATGTGCAAAATGGGAATGTATTTGATGTAAACTGTGTTGATATCTACGTAAGATAAAAGAGGTATTATTACTATTAAGATGATGAATGTCTTCTAGAAAGTGCTGCATAGGAGATCTTTATTCCCTCTGTATCTCTTCTTACCCATCTGAAAAAATGGTTTTTTACCTAGTTCACATGAAGGTACTAACGAACTGCATCCTGTCTGATAACTGAACTGGATCTGGGAGGGAGATTTAGTAAGTAGCCAAAGAAGAAGAGAATTTTTACCAAAAGCAAATGAAAATGATTAAATGACAATCAGAACAATGTTCTGGCATTTCCTGCTGTTCTTCTAATTGTGAAAGGTAATCACAAACATGTCCAACTTCAAATATATTGGCTGTTTTCTGGATATTCTATTAAAGGTGTCTGACCAGGCAAACAGTTTACATAAGGCATTAAGAAAAAAAAATCCTTTTGCCAGTGTAATCTCTGATGTCTTCATATTATGTGGGACGTGAGGTGGAATTATCATCACCAGTGGGACAATCCTGGTCTTCTTGCCAACATTCCTTTTTTTCAAAGACTGTCCCAGTTGCTTAGCTTTCTCTGAAACACATTTGCAGCTGCATACAAGATGTGGCTGGGATTTGGAATGGGTAACTTTTTTCCTTTGTTGGCTTTGAGTGTCTGTGTACAACTACTGTACTTGGCATGTGTCTTAGGTTGTTTGTTTTGTGTTTTGCTTTCGCACTCTTTGTTGGGGGAAAGTGCACAAGAAAGCCAGATTGTAGAGCTTGTTTAGGTGGTATTCAAACTGACAAGTGCTACCCATTACCCATTCCCCTCATTATCCTTATCCATTTGATCCACTATATTCTGTGGGGGATCGCAGACTGCAGCATACTCTAGTGACTTTAGTGACAGAGAGAGGCCAGGGGAGAAAGTATAAGAGGGAAAACCTGTTGGAGGCCGAGGGAGTGGGCGGGTGCATCCAGCCCACGACTAAAAGGCCCCTCTCATGACGAGGGGGGACCTGCTAAAAGAAACAGCCCCAAGTGAGTTCGGGGGACAACGAAAGAAAAAACAGGGATGGGAGTGAGGGTCAGAGGTTCAAAATGAGGGAACCGGAGGGGGACACCAAGCAGAGAACCCCAGACAGTGCCCACCACTCCTCAAAGGTATCGAGGGAGTCAGTGGATGCCGCCCAGAGGAAATCTGCCCGGATTTGTGATCGGAGGGAGGAACGGAAGTAGGCCCCACAGTTGCCAGTTGCCCCCTCTGCCAGCCTCCTCTCTCTAGTCTTATAAATGGCCATTTTGGCCACGGCCAGGAGGAGGCTGACGAGGTGGTCTCGTGACTTCGTGGGGCCACGGATTGGGTGTGAGAGGATGAGAAGATGTGGGGAGAAATGCAGCCAGAACCTCAGGAGGAGGTTCTGGAGGAGCCGGAAGAGGGGCTGCAGCCTGGCACATTTGATGTAAATGTGCGCCAGGGTCTCTCTCATGCTGCACAAGGTGCAAGTGTCTGGGGTGGGGGAGAACCACACCAGGTACACGCCCGTGCTCACCGCTCCATGGAGAATTCTGCAGCTGATGTCCCTGGCGGGCCGTGGAACCAAGGTGGAATAGAGGCTGGCCCACTGGGGTTCCCCACCCTCTGAAGGCGTTAAGAGGTCCTGCCATTTATGGTCAGGGTGGGACATGAGGGTGGGGAAGTGGAGCGTGTGAAGCACGAGCGTGTACAAGAGATGTCTAGGCATGGTTCGGAAGGGGATCGGCTGCAGGGTATGCAGCTGGCTGGGGCGATGAGGGGGATGAGGGTGGGCGGGTGTGCAGGGCCGCTCTAGTGACTTTAGGGAGGGCAAGTATGTGGGGAGTTGGGTCAATGCCTTTATGTTTCCCTGGGACTGAGGCTTGTCAAGGATCAGTCTGCAGCAGCAAGCTAATTCAGCACCTGGGGCTAATCAAGTACCTGCAGCCAATTAAGGCCTGTGGAATCTTTTTATAGGGCTCCCCCTCAGGTAAGGGGTGGAGGAGGAGAAGAAAGGGAACAGCAGACTAGGAGGAGAAAAAGAAAGGTAGAGGAGAGCTTTCAAGAAGGAAGGGCAACAGCCAGTAGAAGGCACTGAGGAAAATGTCTGGGGAGGTGGCCCAGCGAGGAGGCTGGTGCACTTTGGGCTGGGGAAAACAGCCCCTCCAACAGCAGCTACCTAAGGTCCCTGGGCTGAACCTGGATTGAGTGGAAGCAGACTGGGTTCCCCATCGCCAGACTGCTCTACACCCTCTGGGGCAGTTCAGAAGGGGCAGGTCCCCAACGTCCATGAGGGACCTCTCCCACATTTATGAGTGTGCTGCTGCTAAGAGCTCAATAGGCTGTGTCCCATGGGGAGGTAGAGCAAAAGGGGAAACAGTGAGTTTCTGAGGCATCTCTTTAACTGCCACAAAGTACAGAACCCACAAAGAATAACTCAAGACTTTGTCACAGTTTGTATTTAGGGATATTTTAATTCTGGAGAACAAGTCATTATACTGTAATATTTAATTATGTACCTTATTAAAGACAGTCATATACATGGAGTTCCTATTTCTGAGTATAGTGGAGAACTGATCTTTTATTTTAGAGGATGCTTATCCAATCTGCTTATTTAACAGTATTTTTGTTATCCTTCTGATTTTGTGTAACTTCACTGAAGAATTGTTTCTCCACTTTTTTCCAGTATGGGTTTATGAAATTCTGTGTTTTTGTTTTTTTGGGTTTTTTCTTTTGTGTGTGTGTGTGTTTGTATGTTGTTTGGTTACATTTTTCCCATTTAAAATGATTTTGATTGGCTTAAATAACAGCAATGGGAAGATTAATATTAAATGGGAAAAGTTCCTATTATTTTTCTCCTTGTAACATTAAATCAGAAAAACCCTGTGTCATGGGACAAATTCTCAACTGGTGTCAATCAGTGCTGCTCCGCTGAAGTTGATGAAGCTGCACTGATTTACAGCAGCTGGGGCCATGACCCAATATGATAAATGTTCATTTAAATGCACCTGAAATAAATAGCTTAAAAGGAAACAAGCAAAATCCTCTGTAGATCATACAGGTAAAAACCTTACTGCTGGCACTATAATTTATAAATTTGTTTGCATTTATCTATATATGCCTCCTCTAAACATTCTTGTTTCCTGTGAGGGTGGGACACTCAGTAGAAATGTTCCCCAGAAACACTGTTTCAGAATTCCACTATGAGTTGGCCTCCATTGTACAAGATTAGATGTTCCCTTATGTGATATCTAGTACTTTTAAATGCATAAGCAGTCCCTCACCTCAATGCAAAGCCTAGTTTTCATATTCCTTTCGACCCTGATGCAAGAACAGTAAAACAAGTATGACAGGCAGTTGTTTCTATGTTACCTCTGTTTCTGCGTATGTCTCCTCTGACGCATATCATCATTCTTAGGGTCAGTTTCATTTAAGAAATTGCAGACTTTTTCAGGGAAGTCCCAAGTACTTACATTAGGTGTTGGGTGGAACTTACTTTTTTACAGTTCTTACTTCTCTATGTAGGAACTAATGACACAGTAAAGAATGACCTTGAGCAGATCACTGCCGATTATGTAACTGTGGGAAGGAAGCTCAAGGAATATGGAGCACAAGTGGTGTTCTCATCCATCCTCCCTGTTGAAGGAAGGGTCCAGATAGAGATCATCAAACTATGGAAGTAAATGTGTTGCTTCTCAGGTGGTGTCGGAGAGAAAGGTTTGGTTTCTTTGACCATGGGAGCATGTTTTAGGAACAAGGAAGAGATGGGACCCACCTAATGAAGAGAGGAAAGAGCATCTTTGCACACAGGCTTGCAAACCTAGTGAGGAGGTCTTTAAAACAGGTTCATCAGGGGATGGGGGACGCAATCCCTGAGGTAAGTGGGGAAGGAGGAAGGAACAACAAAGGAGGACTGCTGTTTCGAAAGGAGAAAGTAGGGCAATCAGCTAATTATCTAAGGTGTTGGTACACAAATGCAAGAAGCCTGGGAAACAAAGAGGAAGAATTAGAGGTCCTAGCATAGTCAAAGAAGTATGATGTGATTGGAATAACGGAGACTTCGTGGTATGACTTGTATAACTGGAGCACTGTCATGGAAGGGTATAAAAAGTTTAGGAAGGATAGGCAGGGGAGAAAAGGAAGAGGGGTATTAATGTATATGAGAGAGCAGCATGATTCCTCAGAGCTCCAGTCTATGGATGGAGAAAAGCCAATTGAGAGTCTTTGGGTTAAGCTTAGAGGGGGAAATAACAGAGTTAATTATGTGATTGGTGTCTGTTATACATATATATATATATATATATATATATATATATAGACAAGCATTTATTCAGACAACTAAGTGAAGCTTCCCGATCACAGGCCCTGGTTCTCATGAGAGACCTTAATCACAGACTGTTGATTTCAGAAGAGTAGACTTTGACTCCCTGAGAGAAGTGATGGGCAGGATCCCCTGGGAAACTAATCTGAAGGGGAAAGGAGTTTGGGAGAACTGGCAGCATTTTAAAGAAGTCTTGCTGAAGACACAGGACCAAATCATCCCAATGCACAGTAAGAAAAGCAAATATGGTAGGCAACTAGCTTGGCTCACCATATAAATCCTTGGTGAGCTTAAACTCAAAAAGGATGCATATAAGAAGTGGAAACTTGGACAGAAGACTAAGGAGGAGTATAACTATATGGCTAGAGAATGCCAGGCAGTAATCAGGAAAGCAAAATCACAATTGGAATTGCAGCTGGCAAGGAATGTGAAGGGCAATGAGAAGGGTTTCTACACATGTGTTAACAATAAGATGGTTGTTGGGCAGGGTGTGAGGCTGTTACTGGATGGAGTTAACCTGGTGAGATGATGTGGGAAAGGATGAAGTACTCAATGTTTTTGTTTGTTTGTTTGTTTATTTGTTTTTTGCCTCAGTCTTCATGGACAAGGTCAGCTCCCAGATTATGGCACTAGGCAGTGCAGCATGGAAAGGAAGTGGTCAGTCATCTAAGTGGAAAGAACAGGTTAAGAGCTATTTAGAAAAGCTATATGTGCACAAATCCATGGGTCCAGAAATGCATCCAAGAGTACTGAGGGAATTGGCAGATGTCATTGAAGAGCCTTTGGGATAGCTCCTGGATGACTGGAAAAAGACAGATGTGTAGTGCCCATCCTTTAAAAAAAAAAAGGACAGTCCAGGGAACTATAGATTGGTCAACCTTACCTCACTCCCCAGAAGAATAATGGGGGGTCCTCAGATAATCTATTCTGAAGCACTTGGAAGAGGGGAAAGTGATGAAGAGTAGTCAGCATGGATTCACCAAGGGCAAGCCATGCCTGACTAATCTGATTAGCTTCTGTGATGAAGTAACTGGCTCTGTGGACATGGGGAAGTAATGGATGTGATATACCTTGATTTTAGCAAAGCTTTTGATAGTGTCCCACAACATTCTTGCCCATAAGTTTAGGATTTATGGATTGGATACATGGACTGTAAAATGAATAGAAAACTGGCTAGATGGTTGGGCCCAACAGGCAGTAATCAATGGCTCAATTTCTGGTTGGCAGTCAGTTTCAAGTGGAGTGCTCCAAGGATTGGTACTGGGGCCTGTATTGTTCAACATCTTTATTAATGACCTGGATTAGGCAATGGATTGTACCCTCAGCAAATTTACAGATGACACTAAGCTAGGGGAAGAAGTAGATATGCTTGAGGCTAGGGAAAGTGTCCACAGTGATCTAGATAAATTGGAAGATTGGGCCAAAAGAAAGGACATGTGCAGTGTGCTGAACTTGGGATGAAAGACTCCCAAAGCATTGTTAGAGGTTTGGGACCAACTGGTTAAGTAGCAGTGCAGCAGAAAAAGACCTGGGGACTGAGGCTGGATGAAAGTCAACAGTGTGCCCTTGTAGCCAAGAAGGCTAATGGCATATTGGGGTGCATTAGGAGAAGTATTTCAAGCACATCTAGAGAAGTTGTTATCCCCCCCTGTTCAGCACTGGTAAGGCCACATCTGGAGTACTGTGTCCAGTTCTGAGGACCCCAGTATAGAAAGGATGTTGATATATTGGAATGGGCTCAGTGGAGGGCAATGAAAATCATTAGGGAGCTGGAGCACATGACCTATGAGGAGAAGCTGGGGGATTTGGGCTTATTGAGTTTGTAGAAGAGAAGAGTGAAGGGTGATTTGATAGCAGACTTTAACTTCGTGAAGGGGGACTCTAAAGAGGGAAAGAAGCTGTTCTCAGTAGTGATGGATAGCAGAACAAGGCGCAATGGTCTGAAGGTACAGAGGGAGAGGTGTAGACTCGATATTGGGAAAAAACTATTTCACCAGGAGGTTGGTGAACCACTGGAATGCTTTACCTAGACAGGTGGTGGAATCTCCATCCCTAGAGGTTTTTAAGTCCTGGTTTGACATAGTCATGACTGGGATGACTTAATCGGGGTTGATCCTGCTTGGGGCAGGGGGTTGAACTAGATGACCTCCTGAGGTCCCTTCCAGCCCTAAGATTCTGTGATTCTGTGCTTTGACAGCTGGATATTAAAAGTAAATTGACAAACAATTCTTACTTCATTTTTCAGCATAAGGGTGTCTCTCTCTAAAACCTAAGAGTTTGCATTGTGCCATTATTTCCTCAGATGCTCTGCCCCTCCTACATCTCCTCTTGCACTCATCAAAGCCAAAGTGGTAGCCCCAGTTTCTGTGATCTGCTGCTGTGTGAGGGGAAACTGGCTGTACGTTTGAATCCCTGTGACCATATAATCCATGTGTAATTTGTATCTTTCCACAATTTAAGTCACTGTGGCTATGTCTACACTACAGAGATCTTTCAAAAGAATCTCCTCCGGAAGATCTCTCCCCAAAGAACTTCTTTAGAAAGAGTGTGTCCACACACACACGAGGATAAAAAGAGTGATCTGCTCTTTCAAAAGAGTGTCCATGCGGCCCCCGCTCTTTCGAAAGAATGCACCAGGGATCAAAAATGAAGACTGTTCTGTCAAAAGACGGGCCCTGCAGAATGTCAACACACATTTTCTTTCAAAAGACGCTTTCAAAAGGGGTTGCCCTTCCTGAAATGGGAAAGGAAGAGTAATATTGAAAGGAGCATCACATTCTTTCAATTTACTTTTGAAAGAAAACTTTTTGTGTGTAGACGCTCCATGGGCTCTTTTTGAAGAGCCCCTTCTTTTGAAAAATCTTGTGAAAGAACTTTCTAGTATAGATGCAGCCTGTGTGTTTCGCAAAGTGCCTCCTACCTCTTTCTGCCTATATAGGAAATAATAACACACAGGAAAATATTGATAATAAAGAGAATGATTGATATAGATATAGATATAGATAGATAGATATACACACACAGGAACTTGATATAAACTGCAGGTTTAGTAATGTTTGCAATACAAGACTAAATTAAATTCACTTCAGCTGATGGTCTGTGAGAACTGAAGGAGAGCCCTGATTATAGACATCTCAGAGTGATGTCAGTCACTAATTGCAATGGCAATATTGGTGGTTGCATCAAAGAGACGCAAAAGATGGAATGAATAATATCTCATCCCTAAAGGGTCATTCCTGCAGAGAGGTTAATCCCATTGGTACAGTAGTGTGGAGAAGAAGCTTGCCTTAGCTGCTGTCAATATTCTATCTCTAGTTACTCACAAATAGACTTCTTTTTCCACAGTGACAAAGGAGAACCTTCCAGCTATAACAGAATCAGTATGTAATTTAGCAAGAAGAAAAACTTGGTACTTTAAGATTCTGTAATTTCAGGGTTTATGATCCTGTAATTCTACCCTGTTGACTGTTTCACTGGATTGTGTAACAAACCTTTCTTTGAGGTGCCTCATCACCAATCCGTGCTAACATATTGTACAATCTGCAAAGTCCATTGCAAATAGTATCCCACCTTTTCAGTTTCATTGGTAAACAGTCCACAGTTTCATAACAATTTCCCTTTTCTACATCACGCACCCCTACATGACTCAAAACTCATATAATTCTGCAAAGAACTAGGCAGGATTCTGTGAGACCCTATAGCAAAGTTCAGCCTGTAGCCACTGCTTCCTTTCCCCCACCCTAGCTATTGTTAGTTGATTTTTAAACCAAAGATTAGTTCAGGGAGCTTCCAGCTGAATTTCTCAACAACTTGGAGCCATGGGGTACCAAGCAAAAAGATTTAAAAAAACCATAATATTATCAGACATTCATCAGTAAAGCCCCCTGTTTTAAAAATTCCACATGTACTTGTCTGCGGCTTACTCCTCAGGATGTGTAGGCACATCAAATTAGATGTTACGGGTACACAAACATCTGATAATTTTCACTTAGGGCATGTCTACACTTGGGCAAAAGATTAACCTGGTCAGGGGCAATCTTCTGGAGTTCAATTGAAAAAGATGCACAAAATCGATCTGTCCGGGATCGGCAGTCAACCCCTGCACTCCTTACTGAAGAGTAAGGGTGGGTTGACAGGAGATACTCTCCCATTGACCTTCCTTTGTGAAGGCAGTCAAATAAGCCAATTTCCAATACATTAACTCTAGCTATGCAATTGCTGCAGCTAGAATTGCATATCTGAAATCGATTTTTCAGGTCTAGTGTAGACCTGGCCTTAATCTTACACTATAGGTTCCATTGCTGTCCAGTCCTACTGTTTATCGGTCCTTTTACAGCTTTGTCTCCCTTACCAAAGCCATTCCCAATGATCAGCTATATCCCATGCTATGTATGGAGGTGGAAGGAGAGAATTGTGCAACTGAATTAAATACTGTGTAACACCAGAAAGCTAAAGGCTCTGTTTCAATGTGAAGTAGTACTGATTATTTACAAATAAAGTGTTAACATTTAATCACTAGCAGCTTGTATTATTAACACTTCACTTCTAATAGGACAGCTCTGTTTTACTCTCCCACACATAAAATTATTTTTCCTGAAGTTGAAAGCACAGTGTTTTATAAGTGGAAATAACTGAAGAAACATGAGGGCTATGATCACACTACAGCACTCTAACAGAACTCGCTGTCAAAAGAGATTTCCTGACACAACTTTTGACAAAGTTCAGCCACCCACAAAAGCCAATCAGAAGAGCGCTCTGCTCTGTCAACAGAGCAGCATGACTGCCCAGCCACTCTCCTGACAAAAGAGGCACCCAGAAGCACAGCAGACAGGGTTGCCCATTCTGGATGCCCTGTCTGTCTATAGAAGGCCCCCCCAAACCACCCAGCTTTTTTGTCAACAAACTGTCGACAACAGTGTTATTTCTCATGGCTGAGAGTCAGGACGCTGCTAGTGAAAGTGCTGAGATTTGTTAACGAACTGTCGATAAAGCACACTTTGTGCATGGACGGGGGGTTTTGTTGGCAAAATTCGCTAGTGTAACCATAGCCAAAATGTTTGAATGTCTTCCAGTTGCAGAATCTATGGTTGCCATGAACAAGATTTAACATAATAATAATAATAATAATAATTAATAATGAGATTTTACTGAGAAATGTTAGAGAAACACGTAGTTAGAATACTGGATTACAGAACGGAAGCTGATGTTGAAATACACATTTTTTATTGAATCGCTGCTGAAGATGCATAACTGGTGCATAACTGGCTGGATAACCTTACCCAGAGAGTAGTTCTTAATGGTTCTCAACCCTGCTGGAAAAGTATAACAACTGGGGTTCCTCGGGGGTCTGTGTTAGGACCAGTTCTGTTCAATATCTTCATCAATGATTTAGATATTGGCATAGAAAGTACGCTTATTAAGTTCGCAGATGATGCCAAGCTGGGAGGGGTTGCAACTGCTTTGGGGGATAGGGTCATAATTCAAAATTATCTGGATAAATTGGAGAAATGGTCTGAGGTAAACAGGATGAAGTTTAATAAGGACAAATGCAAAGTGCTCCACTTGGGAAGGAACAATCAATTTCACACATACAGAATGGGGAGAGACTGTCTAGGAATGACTACAGCAGAAAGGGATCCTAAGGGTTATAGTGGACCACAAGCTAACTATGAGTCAACAGTGTGGTGCTGTTGCAAAAAAAGTAAACGAGATTCTGGGATGCATAAACAGGTGTGTTGTGAACAAGACACGAGAAGTCATTTTTCCACTCTACTCTGCGCTGGTTAGGCCTCAGCTGGAGTATTGCGTCCAGTTCTGGGCACCGCAGTTCAAGAAAGATGTGGAGAAATTAGAGATGGTCCAGAAAAGAACGACAGTAATGATTAAAGGTGTAGAGAGTGTGACGTATGAAGAAAGGCTGAAAGAATTTGGGCTTGTTTAGTTTGGAAAAGAGAAGATTGAGGGGAGACATGATAGCGGTTATGAGGTATCTAAAAGGGTGTCATAAGGAAGAGGGAGAAAATTTGTTCTTCTTGGCCTCTGAGGATAGAACAAGAGGCAATGGACCTAAACTGCAGCAAGGGAGGTTTAGGTTGGACATTAGGAAAAAGTTCCTAACTGTCAGGGTGGTCAAACAGTGGAATAAATTGCCAAGGGAGGTTGTGGAATCTCCATTGTTGGAGATATTTAAGAAGAGGTTAGATAGATGTCTATCAGGGATGGTTTAGACAGTACTTGGTCCTGCCATTGGGGCAGGGAGCTGGACTCGATGGCCTTTTGAGGTCCCTTCTAGTCCTAGTGTTCTATGATTCTATGCACGATGTTAGCTTAAGACATACAGGGACTGTCTATACTACCCCCCTCCTTTGAAGGGGGCATGTAAACAAACCCAAATTATGCATGGCAATGAGGTGCTGTGCTGCATATGCAGCACCTCATTAGCATAATGCTCACCATTCCAACTTTGAAATTGCTAATATTTGGGAGTAAGGGGTCTTCGAAGTAGTGTGGGTAATTTGAAGTGCCCAAGGCTAGACTGCTTGCCAGTGCTTCGAAGTTAGAAACTTCAAAGTTCATGTGGTGAGAATTATGCTAATGAGATGCTGCATATACAGCACAGCACCTCATTGCTATGCACTACTTGGGCTTGTTTACATACCCCCTTTGAAGGAGGGTGCTAGTGTAGAGGAGCCCATAATGGAGTAAATATACCATACATATATAAAATCATAAAAGGTTATCAAATAAAAACCCTACTTAGTTTCATGTGCACCTGCAGTGTTCTTTCATGTTAAATTCCAATCTTGCCATTAAGAGAGAAGTGTGTTCTAATGCATGTTTTGATTTAAAAATCTGGAGAGTTCAGTCCTGCCCTCAAAAACACAGTGTATGTATGTTGTAAAACTTATTGTAATAGACTGGCATTCCTCCTTTTCCACCTTCTACTATGCTGAGTCATTTTAAGTATCTCGGGGCCATGTCTGGTGGCATATGAGGTATTATGAAGTCATTTAAAGAGCGAGACAGCCTGAGCATATAATGTTTGGATTAAGCCAAAAATGTAACCTTAGTTTAAAGCAGACTTCTTATGCTTTGTTTTAAATAACATATTTAACAGTCTCTGGGCTGTTACATTTTCTGTCTCTTCACTTTCTGGTTCCAGGGTACCTTGTTCCATTCCTCACTGCAGTGCCACAGTACTGGTTTAGGGAATTTATATTGCACTTCATGAAACTCTCGAAAACAGGCACACCAGGTGTAACTTTAGCTGCGTCTACACCTGCACGCTACTTCGAAGTAGCGGCACCAACTTCGAAATAGCGCCCGTCGCGTCTACACGCGTCGGACGCTATTTCGAAGTTAACTTCGACGTTAGGCGGCTAGACGTCGAAGTCGCTAACCTCATGAGGAGATAGGAATAGCGCCCTACTTCGACGTTGAACGTCGAAGTAGGGACTGTGTAGACGATCCGCGTCCCGCAACGTCGAAATTGCTGGGTCCTCCATGGCGACCATCAGCTGGGGGGTTGAGAGATGCTCTCTCTCCAGCCCCTGCGGGGCTCTATGGTCACCGTGGGCAGCAGCCCTTAGCCCAGGGCTTCTGGCTGCTTCTGCGGCAGCTGGGGATCTATGCTGCAGGCACAGGGTCTGCAACCAGTTCTCAGCTCTGTGTATCTTGTGTTGTTTAGTGCAAGTGTGTCTGGGAGGGGCCCTTTAAGGGAGTGGCTGGCTGTTGAGTCCGCCCTGTGACCCTGTCTGCAGCTGTGCCTGGCATCCCTATTTCGATGTGTGCTACTTTGATGTGTAGACGTTCTCTCGCTGTGCCTATTTCGATGTTGGGCTGAGCAACGTCGAAGTTGAACATCGACGTTGCTGGCCCTGGAGGACATGTAGACGTTATTCATCGAAATAGACTATTTCGATGTTGGCTGCACGTGTAGACGTAGCCTTTATGTCATAATCTGAAGTGAAATTATGGAAGATCAGGATTCTACAATCCATGCCTATTTAGCAAAACACATTCTTGACTTCTAAGTATGTGTTGAATATGGATGGCTTTAGGCATGGGTTTAATGTTATTTTATTTGGGTCCTAAACCCTTAAGATTACTACCCATGGACAGTTTGGATTCCAGTTTGCTTGTCAGTCAATATTTACTTTAAAAACCCGCCAAAATTATGGTGCAGACTTACTATTAAATATTTTTGTCAGTTGGCAAAAGTTGAATTGTTATAATGTTTAGTAAAAGAGTTTCAACATGTAATCTAAAGTGCCTAGTGCAGCACAGAATTGAGTTGTATCTGTATTTCACAGTGTTATAATTAGCAAATATTTTTATTTTTTTATTTTTTTTCAAACAAACGCTATTCCTATTAATTATTTATATACCTTGGAACTATAATTTATAGTTATAGTGCTAATTACTGGGTTTTATACTTACAGATAAGCCACACTTCATAAATATTTAAATATGCTATTATCTACATAAATGCAGGTTTTCTATGAATATAGCAATTTAGTGATTACCACCAGAACCATTAATTTACATTTTAAAACAGATAAATAATTAATAGAAATGCTATTTTTAATTGCAAAAAGTAGGGATTGAGGAGAACTTAATCCTATGCCTTTGAATATAGCCTATTGTTTTTTCTCCTTAGTTTTAATCAGTTACTCTTATGATGGTGTTTATAGTAATATGCATTCCATAATTAATTTTAAATGTAGTGTTTTTAGCTTTTGGTTTGTATTTATGTAAATATATGTGACTTCAATGTGGAATGTGTATTCCATTTTTTACTCACATTTAAGTTCAATGGCTTGTAATAAAGCACTCAGAAAAGAGGCTTATTAGGCAAATCCTCACAGATATATGCTATTGGTATTATTTTATTTAAAAAAATGTTATCCATGTATAGATCATGTTATTTCCACATATAGATTCGTTATTTCCACGAAAGTGTTCCACATAACCAAATCAGAAAATGGACCAAAGGTTTAAAACGTTTCTTAATTTTAAATTACCCGCAGTCTTTTTGCTATTGCATTAAAGCATTTCAGTTGCTAGTTAGTTATTACAGACAGACTTTTCTTTTCATTTGTAATAGACATATGCCATTACCTGAACGTTTCAAATATGTGTGACACAAGTCGAGAAAACACCAGAAAAAATACCATTTTATTTTATGATTTTGAAACTTGTAACTGGTAACAGATTTGATCCAAGGAAAAAATCATTATCAGATAAGGCTCAGTTGCTACCTAGTATATAGCTTGAAATGCTTTTTGCAGGAGCATATATTAACAATTTTGAAAAAGAAACAAATTCAGGAAGGAAAAGAAGGACTTTTTAAAAATATTGAACAACTGAGAAGCATTCCAGAGTTAATTCAATATTTTTTTCTGTAACATAAATGCCTTTAACAACACAAGGTGTTTTTCAAAGGTAAAACAATAGACTCAACAATGTGGGAACAATTACGTGTCCCACACTAGTAACATCAATATTCTGTTTCTAATGGTCGATAGTAATCTGAACTATTAGGACCCAATTAAGGGAGGCATTGAGCTTTTGCCTTAGTCCATTCATATTAAACAAGGCACTCAAGCACAGAGTTAAAATTAAGCATGTGTTTAAGTGTTTTGCTAAATAGGGATAGACTGCAGGGTATCTCCAGACTGTGATGCAGGCCAGTGGATGGCATGGAGGTGGGGCCTGGAGCTCTGGTCACTGACACTGCCTAAGTATCAGTGGCAGCAGCTGAAGGTCTGGTCCCCTTTAAAATTCTCTGACAGCGCTGCTGTGACTACATGCAACTACCAGGGTATTGGGTTGGGGCAGCACTGCAATCCAGACAGTTCTGCTCTTTGCCCTGTCCCTTCCACTCTTGGCCGCATCCCTTCTGGGGCACAGAGGTGGGCTCCACTCCCACCTTGCTCTGGAGCCAGCTGTAGCTGTCACCACCACTGCAGTGACATCAAGTTATAGCTGTTGTGCCTGTTTTCCAGAGTTGCATGTACCATCCAAGTTCTCTAAACCTGTGCTTAGGAACTCTGTTTTTTTACTCAAGGAACATGCACATAGTTTGCTGCATCCCTGGGTCTGATGGATGATCTCCTAGCATTTGTGTAGCTTAGTTTAACTTACGGGCTATGGAAAGGGCCAGTGATAGGCTCAGGTAAAGACAAATAGAGTTGTACTTCTTGGAAGAGGTAACAAAATAGCAGACAGAATTAGTGGCTCTGCCACCTTACTTTTGCATTTCTTTGACTTTTAAAGTGGTCTGCCACTCTCTTCTTATTGCAGGTTATACAAGACAATCATCTACCCTCTAGCATAGCAGTTTGCAACCTAACAGGCAGCAACGTGGCAAAGAATTGATGTACAGCAGCAGAATTTATAAATGAAATTAGTTCCCCAAAGTTTAAGTATGGCTGTGATTGAAGTAGTAATGATAGAGTTCAAGTGAGTACATTTGCCATTTCTATAAGGGTATCATTACTGGCAGTGCCTTTTTGTTAACATCTCATTATGCTCATTCATATCATTGTTATTATGTCCCCCTTAGATATCTGCAAATTATACTTGCTTGTTCTTACTTCTAAGTCTTTTTTCCCCCTCTTTGGACTGTAACTCGTAAAGTGTTTGATTTGTGAAGCTCTGAAAGCATCTTCGCTGCACTCAGCCAAAAAAGCTTTGCATTACCTAATCAAAAATATGGTGTACATGAAGTGGAAATCCCTGCAGTCCCATCCAGCTGCTCTTTCTTAATATTGAACACCTGTGTGATCAAAGAGATGTGACACAAAGTAGTGGACTAATCAGGTAAATTCTTGGTTTTCTCAAAACTACATGGATAGCTTCATGCTTAATCAAGGAAGTAGTGCATCAGTGTCTTTTGTGAAAAGTTCTGAAAACCTTCTATATGGGACCAAAAATATATGGTTCTTAAAATCTAAACTTCCATTCCTACCCTGAATTCAGAATGGAAGGACCATTATACATCACAGACCTGTTGATGTTTTCTTGAGATAGAAAATGAATTCTAAGCCAACACCAACAACTAAATGATCTGCTATATTTAAAAAAATTGGGAAAATAGTTTTGATGATGACTCTGAAAGGAATTTAACAAGTAACTAGGGTGAATGTATGTGTAGGAGGAGAGGTTCATAATTAAAAAATAAAAATCAAACAGCTCTTTCATCTGAAAGTTTAGTAATTGATAAACACTTTTGTTTACTGTTATAGAAATGTCATAAATTCATCCCAATTTTGCATACCTAAAAAGTGTGGCCTGGATATTTTGAATAAATTAAGGATTAAAAAGTCCAGTAAACACTGAAAAGTATTCTTTGAAACAGATCAGAACCTTAAAATCTTTTTGATAGTCACACACCATAAATTCAAAGAAACAAACCCAAAGAAAGATAGTTTTCAATGCTCACCTCCAGTTTTCTGAACTGAAGGAAGCACACATCTGTAACTACAGCTTATCTTTGTCCATTTTCCCTTTGAATGATTTAACTCCATCCTGCACTTTCATGGCATTCCTTGAAAGAGTTCAGTATAATTGTTTGCCTGTTGAATGGCAGCAGTATGGCTTCTGAAGGACTTCATTTACTGATGTACTTGGATGGGGTTGAGCAGGAATGTACCTCAAACTAAGAACATAAGAATAGTCATGCTGTGTTAGACCAAATGTCCATCTAGCCAGTATCCTGGCATCTGACAGTGGACAATAGCAAGTGCCCCAGAGAGAATGAACAGAACAGTAATCTTCAAATATCGCGTATTCCCAGCTTTTGACAAACAGATGCTAAAGACATCATTCCTGCCCATCCTAGCTCATAGCCATGGAAGGACCTGGTTAAAAGATAGGAATAAATAAGTGAATGTATCTAGTTCTTTTTTGAACCCTGTTATAGTCTTGGCCTTCAGCATCCTCCGGCAAGGCATTCCACAGGTTGACTGTTCATTGTGAGAAGAGGTACTTTTGTTCATTTTAATCAAACTATTAATTTCATTTGGTGACCTCAGCTAGTTCTTGTGTTCTAGGAGGGAGTAAATAACTCTTCCTTATGCTCTTTCTCCACACCAGTCTTGAATTTATAGACCTCTATTATATCCCTCCATTGTTGTCTCTTTTCCAAGCTGAAAAGTCCCAGTCTTATTTGTATTTCCTCATATGGCAGCCATTCTGTCACTTTTGTTTCCCTTTTCTGAATCTTTTCCAATGCCAATATATCTTTTTCAAGATGAAGCCACCACACTTGTATGCAGTATTTAAAGTGTGAGCATATCGTCTTCATCAACAACCATGGGCTCAGTGCCCCTTGGCGTCTGATGCCTCCTTCACTATTTCCTTCCATCTTTCCCTGTTGAGTGAAGAGTGGCTTAGCTTCTGTAGACCAACTCCGCACCAATCTACTATATCATCTACCCATTCTCTGTGGGGTCTGCCTCTCCTGTTCGAACCTTCCATTATGCCAAATACCAAGATCTTGACTTTTTGTTTGCCGTTCATTCTGCAGATATGCCTGAATAGCTGTGACTTCCATTGTATAACCTTCTGCAGTAGGTTCTTTTTTGGCTGTATCTTCCTATATAATTCCTTGTTGGTGACCTTCTGCATCCATCCTAATCTTAGGATCTTTCTGTAAACTCCTCTCAAACACCAAAATTCTTTTCTTCAAATATTTTGTTGTCACTCATGTCTCAAATCCATACAACATGCTGCTGAATACACACATTTTCAATACACTTAACTTCATTCCTAAGCAAATAGCTTTGCTTTTCCAGATCTTATCCAGTGCCTTCAAACTTGCTCTTGCTTTTGCTATTCTAGTTGCTATTTTCTTCTCTCAGTCTAGATCTTATGTCATGCTGCTCCCCAGATACGTGAACTTCTCTACATTCTTGAGTTCAATGCTGTCTATACCTATCTTCCTTCCTATTTCCTTTTCTCCAAATACCATTGTTTACATTTTATCAGTGTTCATAATCAAGTCTTACTGGGGGCATAGCATGGATTCATAAAGAGGCAAGTATCTTATTATCTATCCCTTTCTTAATGATTCTCAACATTCTGTTTACTCTTTTGGACTTCTGCTCTACATCGAGTGGATGTTTTCAAAGAACTCCAAAATTTTGGGGAGTAAGGGCAATTCAAAGTTGCATGGGTACTTTGAACTGCCTGCGGCTGCCAGGTATGCCAGCGCTTTGAAGTTTGCAACTTCAAATTTGCGGCAGGGAGAATTAGCCTAATGAGGTGCTGCATATTCATTGCAACACTTCATTTTTATTCTCTACTCAGGCTGATTACCATGCCTCCTTCAAAGAAGGGGGCTAGTGTAGACACAGCCTCAGTGCTTTTTTTTTTTTTTTGTGTCAGTACATGCTGGTACTGATTACTGACAGTCAGCAGTCCCAGTCCCAGGTGTGGGATTGGCTGGGGGTGGAGGGCCAGGAGCTGTTTGAGTACCGTCTCCCCTATTTTTTACAAAAAAAATCACTGAGTACACTATGGGCCAAATCCTTCACTCAGAATTCACTTACATATAATGTTTACTATATAATGTCTTCTAGAGGGTTTTACCACTACAGGATTTACCATATGTATCACACACACATGTGCACACACAAACACACCCGTCCATTTCTGTAAAAGTCTGGGTGAGTTGTGTGGCTGGATATTTTATTTTGGGATAATAATTTGTTTCTGCCACTTCCCTTTTTTAAATTGGCAGTTTAATTAACTGTACAGAAAATGAAATAAACTCATTCCAATTAAAATGAGGCTCAAGCATTCCAGTTTTGCCTTGCAGAGTTACAGGTAAAAGAAAATGAAAATCATACACAGGATGCAGGTGGTTGTTTGAGGCTGGTTTTCTCCCGTGATGAGGCTGAAATGCTCCAAAAGCACAATACATTGAGAGGACTAATCCCTGATTCCAAGGGTGTTTATTTAAAATCTTATAGCAAGAGCACTGAAGGACTTTATTATTGTTTACTAACTATTTGTTACCATATTTTTTCCTAGCTTTCCCCATTAAGTCATCAATGTCAGTGCAGTTAATAGTCAACAAAAGCCAAACAAAAATAGGATTTGTATTGTTAATGTAGTGAAATATAAGTATGACCACATCAAGTGTTTGTCTACACAGCAGCAAGGATAGACAGACACACGATAGCTGTTCTTGAGTTCCAATGCTAAAAAATTGCAATATGGCCCACAGCAGCACTGGAAGCATAGAGCATACCCAGAGAATCAGGCAGGGCTGTGGTTCCGCAGCTAGCCCAGGTGTCAGCAAACACTGTCACAGGTGCCAAGACTGGCACGCAAGCTGATTTTTCTTTGGCAGGCAAAGTGGGAGCTCAGCCCCTTCCCCATGCAGCCTAGAGCTTGCTCAGCGCCATGCCACCTGTGGATTAACAAAAGATCAGCTAATGCTACCAACCACTCCCTAAACAGTAAAGGTCGGATTTTGGCACTTTGCCTTGGAAAGGTTGATGACTACTAGGCTAGCCTATGCTGCTGTCCATGCCACTACAGTCCCACTGCTGTTTTTGGCATTCTAGCATTAGCGGAATTAGTGTATGTCTTTCCACCCATGCTGAGGTGAATGTGCTCAGCTACTGGGTAGCCATCCCCTGCAATGCAGAAGTTTGCCCACGTGTGATAATATTTTGCACTATGTGCATATTCTATAGTTGATGTCCCAAAAGAAATTAGGATTTAGTTAGTGACTGAGCAGCAGTTGGGGTTGTGAGTGGTAACACCCAGTACCTCTGAAATCAATAGTACAACTTTCCCTGACATCAGCCTTAGCTCCATATATGTTAGTGTAACCCTTCTGTTAACGCCAGATGCCTGCCAGAAGGGCCGGGTTCAACTCTTGTGGGGTTTTCCTATCAAGGATACAACCAACCGGCTCGAGCCCCCACCCAGTGGCCTGGGACAATTTCACCCCCGTGCTGGGTGCCTGTAAGGCGGTTCTCCCCCCCGCCCCGCAAGCACAGAGTCTGAGATAGAAATGGCTTGTTTAATGACCGTAACCTACCCCAAGGTTACAGCGACAGATGCAGTATATCTCAGCACAGAAGAGACAAAACCCCTTTTACCCAGATACCATCCCCATATGCAGTAGAACCCAGTCTCTTGCTGGGGCTCTTGGCCCTTTTCCACACACACACAGTTACAGGGTGTACCCTCTGCAGTGCAGTCCCAAACTCAAAGCCCACAGATACATCACCAGGGCAATACTAGCTGTCCACTTGTCTGTAGCCTCCCCTTGCTGTCACCAGCCATCTGCCAGTCACCGTTGTCCGCCGCCGCTCCTACTGGCCACCCGCTGGTCGCTGTTGCCCGTCGTCATCTACTGCCGCTGCCGCTCCTACCAGCCACACAGCGGTCGCCACCGCTCCTACCAGCCACCCGCTGGTCCTGCTGTTGTCCGCCGGTCCTAACCCCACTGCTTGAGACTGCCCTGAAGCAGAACCCAGTGACTTCAGCTCTGTGTGGCCTCAGCTGCCACTCTGTGATTTCAGCTCTTGGTATCTCTAGTGTAGGGTTTCACAAACACCCTAGTATCCAGCTCTATTTTTTGACAGGTGAGAAGGGTTAGTCAAGCCAGGGTAAGAACTATATGGCCAAAGCATAGGCAGGGCCATGGCACTCAGCAAGCTGACTCAACCAGTACCCCTTCCCTTCTCCCTCACAATGCTTTAAACCAGGGAGCCCTGTGTAATCAATGTCTTACACAGCTAAGGCGACTGCCCTGTCCCCCACAACAACCCAGAGCATTGGTGAGATCTCACAACTGCCGCATTAAGTGTCAGCTTAAATTGTGATTTTACAACTACATGTTTACAATAGACCAAATCTCATGGCTTACTTGCTACCCATTAGGCTTTGCCTGAAAAGGTATCACACATGCACACCTTTTGCATTCTCATGCAGATGACCTCTGGGAGACTCATTCCTCCCAGCCTTCAGCAGCACTGCATTCCTTCTGCCACATTCCCTACATCCTCCCCCCAGCTGAGAATTTGACATCCTGGCAAAACACTGTTTTGATTATAACATCCACATGAATTCCCCTCTAATGGCCTGAGAAAACTCACTATGGCTTCTACAAGTCTGTGTGCCAGATGTATTACATCCTCCCCAACTACTACAGGTGCCTCATAAGTTAGTCTGTTTATGGGCTTTATGGCTCTATCTTGCCTATTGAGGATGGGGATAACAGGGGCAGGGTCCTCCTCTGGCAGCAGGGGCAAGGAGCATCCACCTGGGGACTCCCCCTCCACCCGCGTTGGTCCTTGTGTCTCTTGCTCACAGACTGGGATATCCTGGACAAAAATATCTCCATCAGCTAATGGGGGTGTATCTGCACATGCCTGGTTCTCCTCCAAACTGTCGGCAGTTGGGGCAGGTTCATCATCCCAGACTAGTCTTGTTGTGGAAGGAGGGTCCCCAGGCCAGGGCCTAAACACTTCTGCTCTGGGATTCAGTGCCAAAGGTGTTGTCCTTTCTCCAGATTCCTGCAATAGACTCTGGGATCTGGTTCCCACTCTAGGGTGTTCCATGGGAATCTCATCCTCTTCAGAATCACTCTCGAAGGTGCTGTATAAGGGAAGATCATCTCCACTGCACCCACTGCCTGTGTTGGGTAATGGATGTGACCTTGCACCTGGTCGTATGTCATAGTCCATCTCTGCAGATGCCCCAACCAACTCTCCCACAGGCAGTAGGAGATTCCTATGTACGGTCTTCATTGGCCCTGATCCGCTCTCAGGTTTAATCTCGTAAACAGGTACGTCCTTAAGTCTTTCCACCACCAGGTAGGGTGTTGCCTTCCATCTATCGGCAATCTTGTGTTTACCAGCAACCCCTAGATTCCGCAGGAGAACTCGGTCCCCAGGTTGGAGCTCCTGAGGGCGCACTCTTGCATCATATCGGTGTTTGTTACGATCTGTGTTCCTGTGGGCAGCTGCCATAGCCAAACGGTAGGCATCCCACAGCTTTTCCTTTAGTCGGGAAACATACTGCAAATGTGTCTCATAGCCTTCCCCATCCCCTGACACCCCGAAACGTAAGTCTATTGGTAGTCTGGGCTCTCGTCCAAACATTAGCAAATACGGGGTGGTTCCCGTAGCATCATTCTTTGTGGCATTGTAGGCATGCACCAAAAAAGCAACATGTTGACTCCAGGCCGCTTTCTGCTCCGGGAGCAATGTCCCCAGCATATCCAATAAGGTTCGGTTAAACCGTTCTGGCTGAGGGTCCCCTTGCGGGTGGTAAGGGGTTGTCCTGGACTTCTTTATTCCTGCCACTCTTAGCAACTCTCAGGGGCCTGGGACTTGTGATAACTTCCATTGCAAATGGCTCTTACTCCATCTAGAGGAATCTCAGCAATCTCTGGTGGCTGTGGGCGTTGTGACAATGCATCGGCATCAATGTTGCTTCTACCCGATCGGTACTGTAGGCTGAACTCGTAGCTGGCCAAGGCAGCCACCCATCTCTGCCCAGTGGCGTCCAGCTTAGCACTTGTCAATACATATGTCAATGGATTGTTGTCTGTCCATACTTGGAACTTAGCACCATATAGGTAGTCACGAAACTTCTCAGTGATGGCCCACTTCAAGGCCAAGAACTCCAGCTTGTGGATCGGGTAACGGGTCTCACTGTCAGACAATCCTCGGCTAGCGAAGGCCACAGGCCTATGTTTGCCATCCACGTCTTGGTATAACACCGCCCCTAACCCTTCCAAACTGGCATCTGTATGCAAGATAAAGGGTTTGTTTGGGTCAGCAAACACGAGGACTGGAGCATGACTTAGGCAGTTAATGATCTCTCGGAAAGCTTTCTCACACCTCTCATCCCATTGTGATCCAAAAGGCTCTAGAGGGCCACGGCACTTCTGCCCTGGCAGTCTTGAGGGCCCCCCCTTACCCTTGGTCTTAGCCTTGCTCTTGTTGAGTGGGTATCCACGAGTGAGATCATTCAAAGGCTTGATAATGGACACATAATGTTCCACAAATCTACGGTAATATCCACTAAATCCAAGAAAGGTTTTAAGCTCTCGGTAATTGTTGGGACGTGGCCATGTGACCAGTGCCTCTATTTTGTCTGGATCAGTACTCACACCTTCCTGGGACACAATGTGACCCACATACTTCACCGATGTTCTACAAAACTGGCATTTGTCAATAGAAAGTTTCAACCCATAGGCCTCCAACCGGTCAAGGACCTTAAGAAGTCTTTCTTCATCCTCTTCCAATGCTCTTCCGAATACGATCAGGTCATCCAAGTAAACCAAGACTTGCAGTAGGTTCATGTCTCCTACAACTTTCTCCATAAGACGCTGGAATGTGGCTGGTGCCCCGGAAATCCCTTGCGGCATGCGTTCGAACTGGTAGAACCCTAATGGGCAGATGAAGGCTGTCTTCTCTTTATCTTCTTCCCCCAAAGGAATCTGATAGTATCCACTTCGAAGGTCTAAAACTGAGAACCACTGGCTTCCTAGCAGGCAGTCTAAGGCATCTTGGATCCAAGGCATAGTGTACTGGTCAGTCACCGTACGGCTGTTTAGGGTGCGGTAATCAATACACATCCGGATTTTTCCATTCTTTTTACAGACCACAACAATGGGTGAAGTATATTGGCTGCGGGACTCAGTAATGATGCTATTCTCTGCCAGCTCTTGAAGATGCTGTCGCACATCTTCCATCTCAGAAAGGGCGATCTTCCTAGATCTCTCCCGGAAAGGTCAAGAATCATGCAGCCTGATGTTATGTTCAACCCCTTTTGCACACCCCACATCCCACTCATGCAGTGAGAATACCTTTGTTCTCTTGCAAAGCTTTTCCCTTAACCGCGTCTTCCATTCCTCAGACAGTGGTGAATCTCCAAAGTCGAATTTTTCTGGATCTATCGTTGGGGCCAGAGTACCACACTGGGGCTTTACCACTGCATCAGGCTCAAAAAGGTCTGCTATCTTTTGCCCTCGCTTTACAACAATATCACAACTCGTCTCATTAGCGATTAGTATAGTCACCTCTTCCTGGGCTTCAGCTGGTAACGCTATAACTCCACTGGGAACCAGCACTCCTTCAGGAAGGCCTCCATCAGCTGGTTGCTCTACCATAACTAGAGTCCCTCCGCTGCTCTTTAGCCAGGTACTCCTAGTGAGCACCTCTTGCTCTGTCCTTGCAGGCACTACTATGGGAGTTGTGCCCGCATACCTCAGGGTACCCATTGGTAGTTCAGGCAACTCCTGTTTAGAATCCTCAAATTTTTTGTAGGCTTCAGCACTCAGTAGACTTGACACGTCAGCCATAGTCTTTCCTTCCTGTGCCAAAAAGGCTGTCATCTTCTCCTCAAATACAGCATGTGAAGCAGGGCCTGTTGCAAAGGCCTTGGCGATCACAACTTTCAAAGTGCCAGTGGGAATCTTCATCTCACTTGGGATCTGCAAAGAGTCCACAGCTACTGGCAATTCACATAGCACCACAAATGCTTTGTCGTCTACTTGAGGTCTACGCCCCCGTATGCGACACCTCGTTAGAGAATCAATGGCTTTTGTTAGAAGAGCTCAATCGGGCCATCTTCCATACCCTCAGGTATCCCTAAAACTAATAGACAATTTCTAGGGTCAATACCCAACTCCTCACACCACTCTTCTAGCATACGGCCAGCCATGGTATAAACTCTAACTTATCCCGCAACAACAACTGCTTCTTACAATGTTATATATATATATATATATATATGTGTGCTTGCGAGGGGTACTACCCAGCAAAAGAGATCCCGGACGAGCCCCCACTTATGTAACCCTTCTGTTAATGCCAGATGCCTGCCAGAAGGGCCGGGTTCAACTCTTGTGGGGTTTTCCTATCAAGGATACAACCAACCAGCTGGAGCCCCCACCCAGTGGCCTGGGACAATTTCACCCCCGTGCTGGGTGCCTGTAAGGCAGTTCTCCCCGCCCTCGCAAGCGCAGAGTCTGAGATAGAAATGGCTTGTTTAATGACCGTAACCTACCCCAAGGTTACAGCGACAGATGCAGTATATCTCAGCACAGAAGAGACAAAACCCCTTTTACCCAGATACCATCCCCATATGCAGTAGAACCCAGTCTCTTACTGGGGCTCTTGGCCCTTTTGCACACACACACAGTTACAGGGTGTACCCTCTGCAGTGCAGTCCCAAACTCAAAGCCCACAGATACATCACCAGGGCAATACTAGCTGTCCACTTGTCTGTAGCCTCCCCTTGCTGTCACCAGCCATCTGCCAGTCACCGTCATCCGCCACCGCTCCTACCGGCCACCCGCTGGTCGCGGCCGCCCGCCTTCATCTACTGCTGCTGCTACCAGCCGCACAGCGGTCGCCGCCGCTCCTACCAGCCACCTGCTGGTCCTGCTGTTGTCCACCCGTCCTAACCCCACTGCTTGAGACTGCCCTAAGGCAGAACCCAGTGATTTCAGCTCTGTATGGCCTCAGCTGCCACTCTGTGATTTTAGCTCTTGGTATTTCTAGTGTGGGGTTTCACAAACACCCTAGTAGCCAGCTCTATCTTTCAACAGGTGGGGAGAGTTAGTCAAGCCAGGCTTATAGCTATATGGCCAAGGCATAGGCAGGGCCATGGCACTCAGCAAGCTAGCTCAACCAGTACCCCTTCCCTTCTCCCTCACACTGCTTTAAACCAGGGAGCCCTGTGTAATCAATGTCTTACACAGCTAAGGCGACTGCCCTGTCCCCCACAACAACCCAGAGCATTGGTGAGATTTCACAACTCCCGCTTTAAGTGTCAGCTTAAATTGTGATTTTACAACTACATGTTTACAATAGACCAAATCTCATGGCTTACTTGCTACCCATTAGGCTTTGCCTGAAAAGGTATCACACATGCACACCTTTTGCATTCTCATGCGGATGACCTCTGGGAGACTCATTCCTCCCAGCCTTCAGCAGCACTGCATTCCTTCTGCCACATTCCCTACATTAGTATACGATCCCCCACCCCCCACCCCCATTGCTGAATATCTTTATAAAGACTTAAAACAAATTTAAAACATAATTAAGGGTTAATAATTTAACACACTGATGCAGAATGCCACATTAGTCAGGAAATACAAGTGTACTTTTTTCTCATTCCCTCCAAAACTTTTCTCCATTTAAATCAAGGCAATATAGAATTTCTGGAGAGGGATTTACAGAGTTTGAGTTAATTTACCAATAGTGCCATGATGTTAGAGAAGCAAGGCCAGGGCCAGACATAGACTTCAAATTAATTCCATCTACCTCCCTCCAAGTGTATACCCAGACCCCCACACCTCTATAGTAACCATGACTCTCTAGTCTCACTTGTCTTCTCGCCTCTTGTTAACACTTCTTGTTGAAGCTACCTCAATTTTTTTTTGAGTCCCTGTCATCTGATGACCCTCATACAGGCACCAAGACCCCAGGGGTGATGCTGAAGGCATATAACTTTTCAAACACCATTCAGGAGAAAGAATCCAGTCTTTGCTATGCACCAATGACATCAGAATCAGATATGCTGAGAAATGGGAGATAGTATCTTTGGTGAATTCCCTGAGCAAGTCTCACAGGAAACATGCTGTGCTGCTCTGCTCTCATTACAGCTTATAAGATATCTATTACTGACTTCCGCGATGCAAGATTAAGCCTACGAGGAGCATAGAACTAAGGCTAGAAGTAATGGAAGCATGTGAGTTCTCTCAGTTCCCAAAGCACAGGAGTTGTCCAAAAAATATAAAGGCCTTTGGGAAAGCACATTTTGATGCTTATCTTCTATCTTTCTACATTGTATTGCTCATTTTCATTTTACTAATGTTCTAATAAAGTGGTACCCTCTGCCCCGGGCCATGTTTAAAAGGTCAATAACAAAGTGGTATTTTAATTTAAATAAAGAATGAGAGGTTAAATATTTTTTAGTATTCTAGAAAAAAAAAGCAAACATGCTTTTTAATGTCCTTTTAAACATCATTCGTGGTAGCTTTTCTATGACCTTAAACATAACTTTAAATATTTTAATTCATTAATCATATCACTAATATTTTAAATCAAAGCTGGTTTTCTCACTGTATTGAGTTTGTGTTATGTCTGGGCACTGGTTCACTTTTATAGGTCATATAATGATTACTGAGCTATCTACTTCTTTAAAAACAACAAGAAGCCTTGTGGCACCTTATAGACTGACAGATATTTTGGAATATAAGCTTTCGTGGACAAAGACCCACTTCGTCAGATGCCCCAGTCATGCATCTGACAAAGCGGGTCTTTGCCCACGAAAGCTTATGCTCCAAAATATCTGTTAGTCTATAAGGTACAACAGGACTTCTTCTTGTTTTTGAAGATACAGACTAACACAGCTACCTCTCTGATATTTCTTTAAAAAGACCCTTGAAATGTTGATTTTGAAAATAAATGAAGAAAACACATTTGAAGTACACAACAAAGAGGAAAAAGGTCAAATTTGGGGCCTGTTAACCTTGATAAAGTCTCTTTAAATTACACTTGTCCTGTATTGCTGTGTGTGGGCTGGTAATAGGCTGGATTGCATGTTCTAAATTTCCTAAGTGTTTCAACTTCACACTGTGATAACTACGGTAGTTCCATTGACATTTTGACACCAGCTCTGGATTGTTGTTTTGGCTTTTCAATTTTTTTCTCGCTTAATAATTGAGTTTCATGACTCCATGCAGAAGATGGGATGAACTCAAGACAGTTATGTTATTATAGATTAGCCCTGCTGATACTGTAGCTTATAGAGAATTGATTTGCTGGAGAATGATACTGAAATCTGATAACAAAGAATAAAGCAAAGAAATTAGAAGGGATATTTTAATATACCACTATTTAAAAAGGATATATTTTCATACCTACCAATCAGCTTTGCAGCCTTTACTCAGGTTGATGAGAACTGAAATGAGACATAGAGCTGAGTAGGGATCGCATTGTTAGGCCTTAAATCTTTAAGTATTTGTAAAGCTACACCAGTGCATATAGCTCTATAATCAATGTACAGGTTTTTGTAATGTATATGTGCCTGAAAACCTTATAAACCACCATGTAATTGATTGTTACATGCAGTTAAAATAAATGGCTCACACACTATAGAGAAGTTATTAAGAGTAGTACATGAAGTGAAAGGAAAAAATAAATTGTGGTACAGACTGGTTGGTCTGATTGTACACTAGTCCTTTGGTATCTTTAGTCTGAATATTTGTTTTAAATACCTTTTACCCTTCTGATTCTCTATTTTGGAAGTACCTGGGAGCAGTGCTGTAAGATGCAGCTGTTAATATTCACCAGAGGTGATTGAGGCATCTTGTTACTCTCATGAAATTAGTGTTTTGTTGTATTTTAAAAATTACCAAAGTTAATTTCCTTTCACCCCGACCACAATATTCCTTTAATATTCTTGAGGGAATTATGTACAAAAAACTTGCATGCATAACATTTTAAAATTCTGCCCATTTTATTTATCCAAATAACACAGCCATACCCTCTTCAGTTATTGTGGCAATTTATTTAAAAATACCTGTCAGCAACTATGTCTGTAACAATACAGAAAAGATAAAAGAGGCAGGAAGTGTCTTTTGACCAATAATTCCACACCAGACATATTAGCTCCTATTTATAGCTGCACAGTGAGTGTGAGGGACAGTTTCACATGCCCAGTCCTGCCCCTCCACCACAATCCTGGGGGCTCAACTTGGCAGGATCCAAGTGTAGAGGAGCGTAGACTGAGGAGTGAAAGTAAATTTAAATTTCTTACAGCTATTGTCATATTGCAACCCCCTTGTGGGAGTCATCAGGACAGGATGTTTGTGGGAGGATTGTGGTGCAAGCAAGAAGTTTAAGCATAAATTGGAGTCCTGTAGGCTCAGGGCAGGGAGCTGACGTATGTGTGGGTATGGAGGAGCTCAGGGCAGGAGGTGGGGATTTAGGGTTGCCGGAGTCAAGGCAACAGGTTCAGGTGTGGGATAGTTCAGGACTGCAGGTGGGGAGCTGGAGGAGTTAGGGTATAGTAGGCTCAGGGCAAAATATAGGGGAAGCAGGAATCAGGGCCGGTGGTTGGTTGAGAGGGGGGCTCAGGGCAAGGGTCTGGATGTGGTGTGGCAAGGGACTGGCAGTATGACCACCAAGCTGCCCAGCCGCTGGATCTTTGGGCTACCTGGTCACCCAAGCTTTGAGGATAGAGCCTCGGTACACTGTGGCTGCACTGTCTGAGGGCTGTGCATGCTGGCTTGGGCCTGCCATGGCTGTGGCCTCACCTCTCCACCTCCAGCTGTCCAGGGCTGAAGCCGAGGGCCATGGGTGGGGGTAGTTTGTGGTCTGGTTGCAGGTGATGGGGGCCAGAATGGTAGGGGTGGTTCAAACACGCCCAGCACCAATGTGAAAACCTTCCTTACTTCCAGAGCCCCACCCCAAGCCAGCCACTCTATTACCACCTCTGGGCTTAGTTGTGTGACAGATCCAGGTGTGGGGCAATCTAGTGTGGGCAGCTTGGTGTGGGGTCTTGGGGGAGGCTTTTGGATGGAAAAGGATTTGTTGGGTTTCACTTCCAGGGGATGTAGGACTGTGTGGGAAGGTCCAGGTTAAGGTGGTTGTGGCTGAGTAGTGGAAGTCCAGATATGGGGGAATGACATTCAGTAGAAAGGCTCTGAATGCAAGTGGCTCAGCAGAAGGAGTCCAGCTGCCACTGGTTGGGGCTCAGTGGGGTGAATGTTAAGGTGTGTGGAGCTCAGCAGATTGGGTTGTGTGCACCTTCCTGGAGCCAACTGAGTTCCCAGAGTCGGATTTGACCCAGCCTGTGCAAGAGAAGAGGAAGTCTCATCCCCACAGACACTCCTCCATGTACACACATATGCCACAGACCAGCCAGGAATAACAACTGGAGCCTGGCAACTGTTCATCACCAGCTCTGGAATCCCCAGCTCTGCTCCATTCCATTCTGCTCTAGGTGCACCACAATAGCAAATGAAAGGGACAAAAAGGTGCTAGGCTTGCCCCTACGTGCTGATTTGTCTTCCCCAGCTGCTCCACATGTCCCCCTTCTCTGACTGCTGACCAGAAGGTGCATGTGAATCCATTTTTCTATAGGGAAAGAGTAAAATTTGCTGAGAACATTAATCTTGCATTTTTGCAGTGGTGCAGAATTCCCCCCGGAGTACTTTATGGGCTATAATTCACCAGGTTAAACTTTTTGTCCAAAGCAAATAATTCATGTTATCCAAAGCATTCAAACCTCTGTGAATTCCAGTGTACTAGAGACATCATTTGGGGAAACCGAAATTGCTAATTTATCCAAATGATATCCTAATATTGATTAAAAAAATCCCATAACTATAGTTCTTCTGAATATCAGCCTACCTAATGAATTGATTAGACAAAGGCTTTTAGTAGTTAAAATTAAAAATAAAAAAAATGTAATATTGAGGGAATGAGTTAGAATAATAATAAATAGCTTTCTTAGCAAATTATCAGAGGCTTATAATTACAAACAATATGACTCCAAAAATAAAAATAAAAAATATACTATTAAAAGGATTAAAATGTTCTGGTTGCTAAATATGCAACCCATTCCTTGGTGTCCCTAGCCTCTGTTTGCAAGAGGTTGGAAATAGGCAACAGGGAATTGATCATATGATGATCACCCATTCTATTCATTCCCTCTGGGGCACCTGGCTTTGGCCACTGTCAGAAGACAGGATACTGGGCTTGATGGACCTATGGTCTGACTTGGTATAGCTGTTCTTATGTATCTGATTCCTGATGAATGAAATAATTTTTAATTAGTGATATGCTAATGATCAAGACCTCAAAGAACCTGAAACAATGGTGAGTCATGGGGCACCTTAAGATTAGCAAATTTATTTGGGCATAAGCTTTCATGGGTTGGAGCCCACTTCTTAAAGTAGATAAAGTTTTCATACTGATCTCAAAGACATCTCCTACCTGATGAAAAAATGTCAGCAGTGAAAACAAATATATATGGTCCCTTTTCATCTCGAGAGATGGTGGTTAGCAGCAGTGGTGAGGATCTATGGGCAGTGTTTGTGTCTGCAGCTTCTCTCGTGGCATATCCATCCAATATTGGATTTGTGCAGTCGATTGCAAAAACTGCATGTCAGACTACATCTGAATTCTTGAGTCTGGGAGTTTTTCCTTCAAAGACGAAGTTCTTTTGCATAGCTTGCACATATACTATTGAAGGATGATGTGCCCTGTCATAGCAATCATTACCAGGTATTTCAGTCTGATGACGTAGATTCCCAGGATTTTGGATTGACGATGAATTTTTTCATGGCTTTTTTTGCATGTATCCTTGAATCTTTGCTTTGGTCTTCCTCTTGTCCTCAAACTACATGACAGTTCACCGAAGAGAATTTCTTTGGGAAGATGTTCATCACCCATTCTTCTCACATGACCAACCCATCATTGTCTTCTTGTTAAGGATTGCTATGAGGCTGGGTATGCCAGATCTTGACAGGACATCTGCATTTGAAACTTTATCTTGCCAGTTGATTTTCATAATTCTGTGGAGGCAGCAAAGATGGAAGCTGTTCAAGTTTTTCTCTTGGTTCAAGTAGATGGTCCATATAGCAGGACACTCAATACACATGCCTGCTAGAATTAGTATCTTTGTTTTCACTGTCAGCTTAGGATTGTTCCATACTCATTTTGTAATTTTGCCAAAAATTGTAATTGCCTTCCCAATTCTGATGTTCAGTTCTTCGTCCATGGATAGGTTTGTGGTGATAATAGATCCAACGTAACAGGATTGTTGAAAACAATGCCATATGAATCCAGTGACTGAAACTGCAAGGCTTGAGATCAGTATTCATGGTTGTCCAGTATCACAGATCTCATGCTGCCTTCACTGGGTTGGAAGCCTACACTGAATTCCCACAGCTCCCCTCAATTCTCATAGCATTTGCCTATAATGTCATCTTCCAGCACCATGGGGTTAATTGGCAGTTGCCAATTAAGCCCTTGTACAGAGGTGAGCAAATACCAGCCTACAGACTAGATCCAGTTCCCCTGGATTATCCCCTCATGGGCCACCACCACTTTATTTATCTTCATCTCCACGGGTACAGGCAACTGCACCTCCCATTGGCTGAGGATTACTGTTCCTGGCCAATGGGAGCTGCAGGAATTGTGTCTGTGCCACTTCCCGCAGCTTCCATTGGCCACGAATGGCAATCTGTGGCTAACATGAGCTGCAGTCACACATACCTGCAGAGGCACAGATGAGTATATCAGCGCCGGTCCATCGGGGGGCTAACCCTGGTGTACTGCCACCTTTGCTGATTGACCTGTTCTCTTCATTTCATTTGACACAGACAACAGGATTTTGGGCTATCTGGGCTTTATTCTGATCCAATATGGGCATTTTTATGTTATTATGTATATATGATTACTTCATAGAGCTCTTCAGTAAGGCTGAACTTAACAGATGTCATTGAGAAACACATTTTTGCAGCTTCTTTTCTACAAGGCGCCTGTTATCAGTTTCTCCCTGTTTTTTTTTAACTTGAAGATTGACACAAGAGTATGCAGAGGTGAAAAGTTTAGATTTTGTACCTGTAGGAATTTCTAATTTGTCACAGTACTGTTATTCTTCAATTCCACAGGAAATAGTGGCAGATCAGTCATACAGGAATGTAAGTAACTTTCTTATAGCATTGCACTCTCACTACTGTACAAATGTGACTAGTACTCTAAGAGGGTCATCCATTCTAAGATATTTAATAAAGAAAATGGGCTTTTATAGGGTATTTTTTATATACTGTTAGAAGTTGGTGGTGGGTTGTAAAATATTGTCACTGATTATATTGGTGGGCTGGGAATATGACAGTAAATCCACAAATAGAATCATATGCACTGCATCTGCATAGAAAAAAGCACAATGATAGTGGAAATATGTTGTCAAGATGCCGGGTTAACTTGGGTTTTATTTCCACCTTCGTATCAGATTGATATAAGCGATCATACTTCAGTGTCTATTTTAAATACAGAGGTCAGGAAAAGTCCCTCAGAAATCTGCATCTCCGTATAGTCTGCTTTTTGGCTTATTTTAGCATTTTCAGTTTAGTGATGATTCCATCTGAATAGCTAAAATAAATAGTATCCATAGTATTCCAATATTCACAAAGGCTGTATTTTTGGCGGGAATTTGATAATCAAAAATGTCTTGAGTTTCCCCAATGAATTAACATCTTTGCTTCCATTCCAAGACTGGTAACTGGAGCTCCCAAAGAGTGTTTAATTAGTAATTTTTTTTTCACCAACTGTTGCTATGCTGCTGAACTAAGCATTTTTAGTCACAAAAATGTGATTATGTTAAGAGAGCTTGTTTTTCTTTTAAGATTCAAAGTTTTTTGTTTAGCAAATTATAGCTCTTGGGATCCTCAGCAAGCAATTTCAGAACTAGAGTCATTTTACATCTCATTGATAGTAAGCTGATTTGCTTTATTGTGTTTGACACACAAAACTGTCTATTTCTTGAACAGCACCAATCTGGCACAGAGCCATGCCAAACTTTATGTAAATTAATTACAGTATATATACAATATATATCAACTGTTCCCTGATTTTGCATCAGAAATTACGTCTGTCTCTTTCACTCCTTTCTACTGTTGACTCTTACAAAAGCCAGGGTACAGAAGAATGAAAATGGGAAATCTGAAGTTCTAGTTTTAAAAAAAAAAGCATATCTATAGTCTGTATTTTTGTCCAGTGTCTTTGGGTATGAATAAGTATCAGTGCACGCATATACCAGTCTGGAGGTGGGGGCGGTTTCTGCATATTTAAAAAGCCATATTTTTGATCAGGACTAAAAGTACACCAGGGGCTCGTCTACACCAGCCCCATCCTTTGAAAGGAGCACGTAAATGAGCCAGATCAGGGAACAGCAGTGAGGTGCTGTGCTGCATATGCAGCACCTTATTAGCATAATTCCCACCATACAAACTTCAAAGTTGTAGGGGTACTCTGAAGTGCCCAAGGCTACACCGCTTGCCACTGCTTTGAAGTTAGCAACTTCAGTTTGCACAGCAGAAATTATGCTAATGAGGTGCTGCTTATGCAGTGCAGAACACCTCATTGCTATTCTCCAACTGGGCTGATTAGCATGCCTTCATCGCAGGAGGGGGCTAGTGTAGATGAGCCCCATATGTTCACCTGCAGTACTGAATCTACCTAAGGGGAAGTGGATTCAAGTTTTAGTGAAATTTATGAGCTGAACATCTCAGGTCCAGGGTGGTGGTGTCATGTGGCAGATGAGATAATCTAGTGATCCCTTTTGAGTTTAAAATCTGTGACCTCCCAAGTGATTCTTCATAACTTTCTTCTATTAGAATCTTTCCACTGTTTATAAAATTCTTAAATATTTATTGGGGCAAAGACTGGAACTTTTCTTCCAGCAGATAGGAATAAGGGGATTTTGAAGTTGACGGGGTCCTTTTGAAAAGCAGCCCCATCTGGACGAGCCACATGGCAGTGAGCCACGTCAATTTCGAAGTGCCACGCCCACCAGCATGCTAATGAGGCACTGAATATGTGTTTCAGTGCCTTATTAGTAATCTTCAAAATGGTCATTTGCATGGCCATTTCGAAGATTTGGTCTACTGTAGACACGGCCTGAATGTTAACATTTTTAATGCCAATAGTAACACTTTGCACAGGACCACCACCATACCAATCTGTGTTTCTTCAAGGCCTTGTCTGGTAGATGACCTTCATGTATGCCGAGCAGATTATACAGGAGATTGTGACTAGTGGGATTCATGAACTATGCAGCAGGTGTGAGCAATGTGCTGGGAGTAAGCATTTAGGCTCTATTGTTCTTTCCCACCAGCACATTATTAGGGATTCTACCAGTGAAATATAACCTCCAAGATAAGTTAGGTGCCTATGGGTTTAGGTGGCAGCTAAATATGGGTTTTGAGGATCTAAATTTTAACTTTAGGCATCTAAATCCCATTCTGACTGTAGCCCAAGATCTTTTGTCTTAAGGGTCAGACTAATTCCTGTTTTAAAAAAAAATCCATGTGGCTGTAAGCTGTGTTACCTAGGGTATTTACTAATGGCATCAAACCACTAGCAGCTTAAATTTTCAAGCAAGTTTTAAGTCAATTTACAAATAAATCTTTCGACTTGAACATGTATGTGTGTACGTATGTGTGAGAGAGTGAGAGAGTTGGAAGCCATCAGTGATAATAACATCTAAATGCTCTGTTAATGATTACTGCTCTTTTGGTTCTGTTTTCTGCTGTCATCTTCTTTTTTCTGTGCCCTTAATGTTGTTCTTTGCCTGCAGCTGTTAGTTGCAGCCCTCACGGTCTCTAGACAAAAAAAAAAACTTTTCTGGTGTCCTCTATCCCCCATATGAAATGGGAATGACAAGTCAAATTGTCTTTTTCACCCCCACACTGTTTGTGAAAAATGTCTGTTAGTTTATGCCTGTAGTTAAAAACGGTTTTCACCTCTGAACAAATTAAAACAAACAAACTATCCACACAAAGAGTAAAACTTTTTTTTTTCCCAGCAGGAAGATAATCTGTGCTGACAGACTTTAGCAGAGTCAAAGTCTTTCCAAAAGCCTTATAGGTGAAAGAGCTGAAGTCCTAACAAAAATGAGTCAGCACTTCATCTCCAGTAGGTAAAATCCTTTACTTTAGAAAGAAGCTTTTAACCTGAGGACTAAACACACTAGCAACTGGGTTTGACTTGTGATGGGCAGTCTGACAAAGGTACAGTTTAATTATGCATAGAGAAGTTTGGATTCTCGCCTCAAGCAACAAGACCCCTGCCTTCCACACCTGACCATCCTCACAGCATGCACTACCCATGCCATGCTCTAGAATCCTTTGGGCTGTGTTCTTAAGCCACTGTGGTGTGCCCCAATGCCACTGTGACCAAGGTCTTTCCATTAGTTTCTGTGTGTAGGCATAATTGTTCTTCTGCGGTGCTGATGATCTAATGAAGACATTGAAATGTTTGAAGAGATATGAGGGATTAGTGTTTCAAAATAAAGGGCAATTTTCATCAGGAAGGAATGGTAATACAAATTCATTCCCATAATTGTGTAATTGTATATACAACATTGATTTTTTTGGTTTTATTTTTTTCTTATTCAATTTTTTTCTTTTCCTAATTTGATTAGGGCTCTCATTTTCCAAAATGCATTCCATTTCAAAGAGTTTCTTTTTATGTATTTTCATTTCCTGCTCCTACCACCAGTTTGGTTTTTGCAATGTTATGACTTTCCTTATTAGTTTATTACACAAACATATGCACCATGATGATAACACAGCAATGGATTGATGGCAGTGTTGACAAGATTGCAAGAAATGAAAAGTAGAATATGTGAGTGGGTGAATAAACTTGCACACAGTGGTTACACTTATCAAAATATCTTCCGTTTTGAAACCAGCTTCTGCTGCTTCAGGAAATTCCCTGTTTGAGGCCATTGATCGAGCAAGTTTCTAAGCACATGCTTAATTTTAAGCCTGTGAGTAGTGTCATTGAAAAGTGTCCTTGAAATTAGCCACAAACCTGGCCCAAAATAAAGACTATTGCGAGTTAGGAGTAATAACTCTAAAGGGAAAGATAGGATTTGAGCTGTTCATGCTAGATTTGTTATTTAAAATATTTGCACAAAATGGTATTTTCATACATTAGCCTTTATGCTCCTAAAGTACTGTTTCTACCTCTGTGTCCATCTCTTGTTCTCTCAGCTTGTTTTTCTGCCTTGCTCTCAATCCTGTCATTGTGCTATCTGACCTCCTCACAACTGATTATGTTGTCCAGAAATTTCTGAATTCCACAGGGTAATAAACATTTCCTGGTGCCTGCCCATTTTCATTCTGTGATAGGTGCCAACCTTCTGAATCTATTTATTTCCTGCTGACAAGAAGAGAATTGACAGATGCCTATGAAAGCTATTAGGTAATAATTTTCTTAGCATTAATTTTAAAGGAATCTAAACCAGTATATGAACATAAAAATAAACAATAGTCATGTCTTTACAATATGGAAGACTGCATTTGTGCCGAATCAATCAGGCATAGTAATGTACCCTGTGCTAATCGACAAGTATGCTGAATATATTGATCTAGAGTCCAATCCAAATGAATAGATACTTTCAGCTGGCTGAAGCCCTATGGACTTCAGTAGGCCTCTCTACAGATGCTGGGAGGTTTTCCAAATGTATTCGATTGGAAGTTTATGTCTAAGTGGATTTGTGTGACACTTAAGTTTAGCTTCATAAACTTGAGTGAAGTTATTGATAGAGCTGTATACAAAATTTTGCAGTATCAGTTTTGTCTACTCATCTAAAGAAAAATGCATATTCATTTTAGAAAGTTAAGAGTACATTTTCAGCTGCTTATCATAATTTTCTGTTAATTTCTGATTTCTTTTTATTTTTAAAAATAACCCATTATTTTTTTTTAAAAAAACCTTCTTGAGTTTCTCCTATTTTTGGCAAAACTTTCAAAATTAGTGAAGGGAAACTTAGCTAGTTTTAAATGGCCTGCTTATGATGCATATTGTAAAATATGGCATTTGATTATTTCGCCTTGTTATTAGCAGCACATAAGTATAAACGTTTAGCCATTCTATGTTGGTGACAAGCATTATATACAACAATATAGCCACTTCCCTGTACAGTAATTTTATGTTGGATGATATAAAGTGTTAAAAATTCACTTTTTGAAAAATGAATTTGATTTTAATGAAAGGAAAGTTTGTCATCCTTGAAGACTGAAAACCTTTACTACACGCTTATCCTTCAGGACAAATACCACTTACGAACTAGTGGGGTTTAGGAATAGATGTGAAAGGATTATTCCAAACTTCAGAAATTCTTCCACATTCTTTTGAAACCACTGGCACTCCAGCATTAATGGCAGCATACTGGACTACACAGACCACTTGTCTGAACAAGTAGGGGAATTTCTTTGTTTCTCTGGCAGCACAGTTTTCCCATTATAATGGATGGCTTTTTGGGGGAAAAAAAAGTCAGTAAATGGTTTGAAAGACAGTGGATTCATTTACCTGATGCAAAGAAAGGTTTTATTCAGCTTTGCAGATGCTGTAAATTGACATGTTTATATCAGTGAAGAGCTGCAGATATAACAGTTTTAATTAAGCAGTGTAAATAAGAGCTTACAGTCTGTTTCAACTGTTTCCTGTTTTTGTTGCTTCAAGCATTTGCGAAAGTTAGATAAAACAGGAACATTATTTGCTTTAAATATTAGATTAAAACACATTCTACCAGAGTGTTTATTGATATACTGAATGATAAATGATAAAATGTGATTATATTTTTAATGAGAATAAAAAGCGTCATGACATCAATACCATCTATTGCAGAATTGGAAAGTACACATCCCTTGTCCAGCACACTGATCAGCAGAGTTTTTGTGGGCTTCTCCTTCAGGAAAGAACCATGTTGTTTCTCATTTTATCAGGCTAATTAAACCAAGAATAAGAAAACATTTGAAACAAAACACATTCTTTCTCATCAGGAATGCTTGAGAACTGTCTACCAGGTTGCCAACTCTTAACATTCATTCATTAAAAGTTCATTCATGGTCTATTGGACTTTTTCTTCCTTCAAGCATTGCATTATGTACCTTTCCTATCTCTGTTTGTGTGACAGATTAGCAGATTTCTGGTATAGACTGTGATGAAAACCTGGTTTGGAACCTGTGGACTAAGCAAAATGTGTTTCAAAATTTCCACAAGCTCTCTAGTGGATAATTTATTAATAAAAAATCTGAAAAAGCAGTCTATACCAACAGTTAGATATTTGTTTTAACTTAAATGAACAACACAAATTTAGAATAAATTTAGGACTAACAAAACTATTGATAGGAGTGGTGTACCCATATTTCTGTGTACCAGGTTCATAGAATCATAGACTCCTTGGGATGGAAGGGACCTCAGGAGATCATTGAGTCCAGCCCTCTGCCAAAAGCAGATTCCACCCTATCTAAATCATCCCAGCCAGGTCTTTGTCAAGCTGGGACTTCAAAATCTCCAGGGATGGAGATTCCACCTCATCTCTAGATTTTGCATTCCAGTGCTTCACCACTCTCCTGGGCTGTGTCTACACTACAAGCATCTGTCTACAGAAGTTACTGTCAAATGACATAACTTCTGTTGTCAAATCGTATCTACACATAAAAGTGGATCAATCTTTTGATTTGCTCTGTCAGCAAAAGGGTCCCCTGTAGCATCTACACAACTTTTTTATAGACAGTTTCTGTTGACAAAGCACATTTTGTGTGCAGATGATCCAGTGTAGATGTAGCCCTAGTAAAATAAATAAATAAAGGTATGCATATCTGAGAACCAGAAGGGACCTTGGGAGGTCATCTAGTCCAGTCCCCTCTTGAAAGGACCAAGCACCATCCCTGATGTCTATTTGCCCCAATCCCTAAATGGACTTCTCAAGGAATGAGCTCACAACCCTGGGCTTAGGGGGCTAATGCTCAAAACCACTGAGCTATCCCTCCTCTCCCCCCGACAAATAAATAAAATTCAGGAATAAGGATGAGACTTCACTGGAGTACATGGGCATCAATCCACTGCCTCTCACATGGTAAGTGAGTGCTCTGCCATTTGGATTAATTCCCCTCTTGGTAAAAGTTCAAAAGGAGTGTCTGAAGACTGTACACTACTCACATTTGATCGGTTATCCTACATCTACACAGCAGTATTATTTGGAAATAATCCATTCTGGAACATCCAGTCTGAAACAGCTTATTTCAAAGTAACACAGCTACACAAAAGAATACATTTTGAAATAGCACCCAGATATTTCAAGATGGCATGTCTGGACACATTGTGCCTATTTCAAAATAGTGCCATTGGATGCCATTGTGGCTTATTTTAAAACAGCGCTATTCCGTGTGTAGCTATTTTGAAATAGCTATAGCTGTTTTGAGATAAGTGTTATTCCTCCTGCAATGAGGCTTACACAACTTGAAATAATGTGCCTGCTATTTCAAATTTATTTTGAAATAGAATGTACGCAGCGTAGGTTATTTCACAATAACTTTGCTGTATAGATGTGGTCTAAGACTGCTTTTCAGCAGTTTGTTTGATATAATCTAATCTTCAGTGCGGCTCAGCCCCAAAAGGTTCTGCCCACATGGAACAGGTTGCAGAATCTGGTGTCATACAAGCTGGAGGACAAAGTTTAATTTAGGAATGGCATTACCATAAGAAAACTCCATTTCAAAAGCTCTCAGAATAGTGTGAATATAACTGTATCTTCACTACACACTTACTGACTTTAATTATTTTCTCTGCTCTAATTTCATAGGTGCTGAGCACTTGCTGCTCCTGTTCAAATCAATGGGAGCTGTGGGTGTTCAGCATCTTTGAAAATAAAGAGCATGCCAGTCACATTTATTGAGTGTTATTATAATATTTATTTACTCTTATTATGTTTTCATGATGATTTAAGACATTTTAGAATAATATTATTCTTAAAAATCTGTAGTATCCTGTTCAAGCCTGAAGTGGGGTTTGTTTGGGCAACTATTTTAAATGCTAATGATAGGCGAGCACATAAACCTCCAAGGATCAGTAGACTAGGTAACATAGCAAATTTCTTAAAAAAAAAAATCTATCCTTATCATTCTGCACGTGCACGTGACACTTATTTTATAAGCAAGTACATTCTTTAAAATCAATGAAATTTTCTCCTATAAAGTGAAGACACATGCACGCTACTTCAAAGTAGCAGCGCCAACTTCGAAATACTGCCCGTCATGGCTACATGTGTTGGGCGCTATTTCGAAGTTGAAATCGACGTTAGGTGGCAAGACGTCGAAATCGCTAACCCCATGAGGGGATGGGAATAGTGACCTACTTCGAAGTTGAACGTCGAAGTAGGGCACGTGTAGATGATCCATGTCCCACAACATTGAAATAGCGGGGTCCGCCATGGCGGCCATCAGCTGAGGGGTTGAGAGACGCTCTCTCTCCAGCCCCTGCGGGGCTCTATGGTCACCGTGTACAGCAGCCCTTAGCCCAGGGCTTCTGGCTGCTGCTGCAGCAGCTGGGGATCCATACTACATGCACAGGGTCTGCAACCAGTTGTCGGCTCTGTGTATCTTGTGTTGTTTAGTGCAACTGTGTCTGGGAGGGGCCCTTTAAGGGAGCGGCTTGCTGTTGAGTCCGCCCTGTGACCCTGTCTGCAGCTGTTCCTGGCACCCTTATTTCGATGTGTGCTACTTTGGCGTGTAGACGTTCCCTCGCAGCACCTATTTCGATGTGGTGCTGCCCAACGTCAAAGTTGAACGTTGACGTTGCCAGCCCTGGAGGATATGTAGACATTATTCATCGAAATAGACTATTTCGATGTAGCGTGCACGTGTAGACGTAGCCATTATTATTCAAATTCTCAAGTGGCTTGGGAGACACAGAGTCGAGAATAAGCAAAACATTAGAATACTAGATTTCTGCAACTGGAAGCGTAATAGGTTAGTGGGGGAAGGGAAACCTACCAGTTTGGTGGCAGTCCATGGCTACGTCTACACTAGCCCCAAACTTCGAAAAGGCCACGCAAATGGCCATTTCGAAGTTTACTAATGAGGCGCTGAAATGCATATTCAGCACTTCATTAGCATGCGGGCAGCCACGGTACTTTGAAATTGACGCGCCTCGCCGCCGCGCGGCTCGTCCCGACGGGGCTCCTTTTCGAAAGGACCCCGCCTACTTCGAAGTCCCCTTATTCCCATCAGCTCATGCCCCAGGTCTTCAGGCTGGCTAACAGCCAGCTGAGGGCTGCAGCATTCCTGCGCCAGCCCATGGTATGCAGGAGCACTGCCTCTTCCTCCAACAGCCCCAACAGGTCTTTTATCTTCCCCTTGCTCCAGAAGGGGGCCCATTTTTTTGTCCCATGGCTACCCTCCAGAAACTCCTTGGGTGGATTGTAGGGGGGCCCCTGGGAGCCAGAGGGGTCTTGGGATGTTGCCACACGCCGGTGGGATGCCTTGCTGGCCTGTCATCACCGTGAGGCCGTGCTGCTGCAGGCTTATGCAGTTCCTGCAGCTAGCATGCTCACAGCTTCCTGGTTGGGACTTTTTGGGTGCTGTGTCTTTAAACATGGCTGGACATGACAGCCATAGAGCCCCACATGCACTGGCAAGAGTGGCTCTGCACACCAGCTGGCTGGTGCCATGGAGGACTGCCCTTCCAAAAGAGGGCTTCAAAAGGAGGTGCTGTTCCTGAGGAGGGAAAAGGAAGAGCAAATTTGAAAGCCGCACCACGATTTTCAAAAATAATTTTGAAAGAGCATTTTATATGAGTGGATGCATCACACGTTATTTCGAAAGGGTCCCTCCTTTCAGTTTTGCTTTTGAAAGGGCTTGCTAGTGTAGATGCGGCCAATGGCTTATTTCAAAATAGGCTCTATCCCCTGTCCACACAGTCCCTATTTCAAAAATCTATTTGGAAATATGTTGAAATAGGCACTATTCCTCGTGGAATGAGGTTTACCAATTTCAAAATGAGCCAACTGCTATTTCAAAATTATTTTGAAATAGTGGTTGTGTTGTGTGGAGGCTAGTAAAGGGCTTTTATTTTGAAATAGCTTTGCTGTGTAGATACACCTTAAGGCTGTGTCTACACTTGCAATCCTCTTTTGAAAGAGGCACACAAATGAGGGAAATCGAAAATGCAAGTGCGGAGCAGATTTACATATCTGGTACCTCATTTGCATATTCTCCTTTCAAATGAAAGAAAGCAGTGCAGACATGGCTCTTCCAAAAGTAAACGCCATCTTCAAAAGAACCCTTCTTTGTGAAACAAAATAGGAAGAAGTGGTCTTTTGAAGATGGGGATTACTTTTGAAAGAGCTGTGTCTACGCAGCGGTTTTTGTTTGGACAAATATGCAAATGAGGTGCCAGATACATAAATCTGGGCCTCATTTGCATTTTCGATTTCCCTGATTTGCGTACCTCTTTCAAAACACGAAAACAAGTATAGACACAACCTAAGTGATTTTCTTCATAATCTCTTTTTTTTCCCACCGAGAAGCATAACTTTTTTCCCATAGAGAAACTGGTGATACAATAGACTTCTTGAATTAGAATCAGTGGGCTTGTTTACATGAAGCAGCAATCTGCAGTGCAGGGCTGTCATTTCTAAGGCACAAAAATGTGTGGTGCATTAATTGATCTATGTAGATGCTATCGGTGTGTACAAAAGATTCTCTAGTATAGTTTGACATAATACTCTTTGCAACCATACTCAGTTAAAGTTAGTAAGTAAGAATACACTGGCAAGTTTTTTTTGACAAAACCAGAATTTTGACAACAAAACTTTCCATATGTCCACACACAAAATGCATTTTGTCGACAGTGTGTTGACAAAACTCAACACAGGCCAACAACCTTCTACCTTTCTCAGAGAAGGAAGAATGCCTTTTGTTGACAGATTCTGTTGACAAAAAGTCTGTGTGGACATTCTGGGGGCCCTTCTGTCAACAGCCAGCGCTTCCAGGACACTGGGCAGCCCTGTCTGTTAGGCTTCCAGTTAGCTGTTTTGTTGAGACAGCAGCCAGGCAGTCTGGCTGTTCTGTCAGTAGAGCAGATTGCTCTTTCAGTCTGCTTTAGTGTATGGCCACACACTATCAACTGACTTCTTGTCAGAAAATCCCTTCCAACAGAAAGGTCTGTTGACGGATGATTCTAGTGTAGCTGTAGTCAAAAGGGAACTTTGAGTAATCCCTAACAGGGTCACATAGACCAATTGTGATGAAACATGATGATGTACTTTAGACATCTTATTCTAGCAGGTGCATTAACCCACTGTGCAGATAGCCCCTGAGACACCAATTCCACTGGTGATTATAATTACTGAAGTTACATGCAATAGTTAAAGAGCTGGAAGAGTTCTCAGAATTTGGGTGATGGTGTACATACTCAATGTCGTAAAAAGTTTAGTTAATTGAAAGGATACAAGTGGCTAAGATGCATTTATAAGAAAGGATACATGGGTTTGCTCTGATATTTAATTCCTTCTAAAGGTAACCACATTGAAAATTTAAACAAAACAAAATTTCTATTTCCACTGGCTGCTGTTGATATAGTTGAGATTCTAGTACTTAGCTTGTGGCAAAAGTATAGCATTAGAACACAAACGAATAATTAAGGTCGAGTCAACCCCTCAAAGAGACAGAGGTTCAGTTTGAGTAATCATCCAAAAGTAAGGTTTATGAACTAAAGCTTATGTAAATGGTTTTTGTGTGGAAATATTGTGATATATTATATACACGAAACCTGATATGATATACAAAACCTATTAAAATATATTGATATTTACACTTCTTCCTTTATGAATGGTAAAGTGGTGTACAAAAATTAATCAAGGTTTAGGCACTGTAAAGGGAAATGTTATTTTAACAGACTGTTACATTCATAATAACGGCGTTAATAACCATACTCTGTCAGTCGATGTTCATTGTGTGTCTAAACACAATACAGAAGGCAATGTCAATAGTTATTCAGAATGACAAGTAAAGGAAAACTTGTAATGACACGGTCAGATTAGATATAATACTTTCCTTGAAGTGTAAGAAATAATAATTGCTTTTTCTGATTACATACAGGGGATGACTCTGGGGTTCTTCCTCTGTAGTTTGTATAAGCTCTGTAAGGGATATTTTGAGAAATCTGCATGCTCTTTTTTTTAAATATGACGGATTTCCTCTGTAATCAAAGGAGCGAGAATATATAGACAATCAGCGAGGTTGACAGTCACTGTGGAACCTGGGAAGAATTGGGAGGGGGATCAGCTTCATGTTCTGAAAGGGACAGGGCCAAGGGTCGTCAGCCCTTTGAGCCTCTGGGATCTTGGTGTTGGGTCCCTCACAGCAGGTCAGATCCACGCAGCAGCACTACCACAGCACTTTGAAGGGGCCTGGAGCTCCGGCTGCCACTGCTGGCTAAAGGGTAACTGCCCCTTTTGCTGACCCCTCCCCACCAGCGGGCCTGTGAACAATAGACTTACTGTACTACAAGTGACCAAAGAAGGTGAACATGAGGACCAAGTGTGCTCTGTACGCGTGTGTAATAAAAATGGCAGAATAGTTAGGAAAATTAGTGCACTGAACATCCCACTGCTCTGGCTTCACGTTTAATTAATGCAATGATGGTAAAGGCATGGTTTCTAATAAAACACAAACAGAAAAGCTGGCTGCCTCAAGAACAAAGGAAATCATTTCACATTTTTGTAAATTAAGGCTATGTCTATACTAGAGCACAAAGTTGATTTTAAGGCACCTAACTGGATTTTACAATGTGACTGTGTTCACTGCAAATACCGTTAGCTTGATTTTAAGGGGTGCTAAGGTTGACTTTCTTGCCCTACCCCTCTGTTATGGTGTAATGCCAAGTTTGAATTCATAGGGTCACATTAATGCCTGTGTGGAAACAATGTTGCTTTAAATTGATTTTATCGACCTCCAGAGGTATCCCACACTGCCCCGAAAGTGTCCGTTTGGGCTGCTTTCACCTCCACTGCTCTCCATGTGTGCAGGAAGTAGGAAACAGGAAGCCAGGATATTTAAATTCATTTTGTTTGTGGCTAGCAAGGCAATCACATCTATCCATGATTTGTCAGGGTTGCAAAAGAGCCCCAGCATGGAACCATCAGGAGAGCCAGAATCTCATTTCTGTGTGGGTGGATGAATCTGTGCTGTGTAAAAACCAGGGACACTCACCAGTGCCAGGTGAAAATAAAGACCCCCACACCACCACATGGCTGCCAGGCTATGTGGACCATGTCTGTGGAAGGCAGCATACCATGCCCTGTGCAGAGTTTCAGTGCTTCAGAGGTCTTATTCCCTGCATATGATTTAGCAGGAGAGGCTGAGAAACCCTTTTTCTCTGTGCTTCACATTTTTAGGCAGCCGCACTCTCACTGCAAGGCTCCACGCATCTGGCAGGCCAACCTCCTCCCCCCACACATGGCTAGCCTCCTCCCACCCCGCATGGCTGCCAGGCATTGCAGACCATGCTTCCAGACAGTGGCATGTCCTGCCCTGCATGGTGTTTAAGTGCTAGAGAGGGCAACATAATCATAAAGAGTTTGCAACTCATCTTAAAAGCTTCAACCTTGGGAATTTACAACATCTACCCACAGACATTTCATGGGGCTTGCCCACCCCCACAAGGCGCCACGTGCCTGGGGGCTAGTCCCTGTCACCACACCATGTGTAGGCTGAGCAGTGAGGACCATGCTTGCAGACAGTGGCATGTCCTACCCTATGTGAGGTTGCAGTGCTAGAGAAGGCTTTTTTTTCCATGTACAGGATTTAGCAGGAAAGCCAAAGGAAATTGGGGAAAGTGGTGTGTACCCTGTCTCAGCTGACTCTTCCTCCCTTTTGTGGAGCCACATCCTCCTGGTTGTTAATTACTCCATACCCATTATGGAGTGCTGCAGAGAATCATCTGTAAAATTGATAGTGTGCACTTATGATAAAATCCTAAAGAGTTTGCTGTGTGAAGGCTTCTTCCCTGAGAGAAACTTGTTTTTTCCACTTTACCTCTTATGGTGGCTACCCCACCCAGGTGCCATGTGCCTGGTGGGCTGTCCCCCTCCCCTCACCATGAGGCTAGCACATTTTATGGGGGCTGGCCCCCACAAAGCATCATACACCTGGTGGGTTAGCTCCCTCCCTCTGTCAGAAAGCTAGCACACTTTCTGTAATACAGACATGTCAAACAATTTCTTTCATTGGGAAAAGAGACTACTACTTGTGGGGCATTTTTTACCATAATGCACTGGCCAAAAACCCACAATGCAATGGGGCTGATGGAACTGTGGGATAGTGCCAATAATGCACTGCTGTAGCAGTCTTACTTTGGCAATTTAGTGGAGACAAGTCGATTTCGTGAGCAGATGGAAACACCCAACTTCGTCTTTATAAAATCCAGTGTGACAAAGTCAACATTAATAAATTCATTTTTATTTCATAGCGTAGACGTAGCCTAAGTCTTTCTCTTCCCATTTTATGCAAAATAATGTCAACTTTCTTTTTCAAAATACTGATAGCTGAAGAAATGCCTAGCTGTGTTCAACAAGCCATACCGACGTCTAAGTATTGCTGTAATGTTTCTTGTTACCCTTCCATTAATTTAGAAGTATATTGGTTAGATTTCTCCTTCTTACTGCAAACTAAACTGCTGGCACTCTAAAATGATACTTTTAAATTGCCACAAGGTTATCTGTGGATGTGTTGTAATGCAATATTTGCTTGGCAGTTTAACTTATTATGCAACATTCCAAGAGGCAGTTTCCTACGTGTCACTCACAGCTTCATCCTGAGGTTTTAGAAAGCAGCTCTAGGGAATGAACTGGCAGGTATTAAAACAACTGTGTAACAAATAAAATAATTGCGGCAATTTTATACCTTTGAAATAATTCATAATCCAGATATGTTACACTAACCACTCTGCAAATGGCATTAAACACTTTTTGGAATGTGAAATTATGCAGTGTAAGGGTTTTCAACCTTTTTTTAAAGCATGTATTGTTTAACAAGATATTAATCATCTCGTGACCTATTTCCACCTCCCAAATCCTTATATTCCAATATTAATATTTTGCTTGGTTTTCTTAAAACATACTACATGCATTTGTTATTTACATGATCAAATTTGCTGTATTTGGTTAATATCTAAAAATTCAAATTTAGGAAATTCAAATTTGTTAATAACCCTTTCCCCTTCTTCCACTGTGCTTCTGCTTCAAAATATAATCTGAGGAAATCTCCTCTTCTTGTTGTATACTTCGCTTTCTTCTCACAACATCCTCTCCATTCCTCCAAGTGGTCTCTCCTCATTCTCCATATTCCTGACAATACTGGTTTGACTTCCTCCTCCTTCACTTCAGGCTTTTCCTTTCTTCTCAGATGGAAGTGCTATTCTGCCTGACTTTGGTCTCCCACACTTCAGTCACCTCTCCATGTTCCCATTCCCTGTCCACTCTCCACTTCAGGCCAATACTCTTAATCTGCATTTACCCCAGTCTGAGCTGAAGATTGTATGCATTACTATAATACGAATATAGCACCCTTTGGCCATGTCTACACTTACAAAAAACTTTGAAGTGGCCATGCTGATGGCCAAATCGAAGAATACTAACGAGGCACTGAAATGAATATTCAGCACCTCATTAGCATGCTGCCAGCCATGGCACTTTGAAAGTGCCACAGTTCAGTCACATGCGGTTCATCTACATGGGGGTCCTTTTTGAAAGGGCCCTACCAACATTGAAATCCCTACTGAATCCTTTTGAATTCAGCTGATAGGAATAAGGGGATTTTGATGTTGGAAGGGTCCTTTAGAAAAGGACCGCCATGTAGACTAGCTGCAGGTGAACTAACCATGGCACTCTCAAAGTGCTGCGGCCAGCGACATGCTAATAAAGTGCTGAATATTCATTTCAGCACCTCATTAGTGTTCTTCAATTTGACCATTAGCATGACCATTTTGAAGGTTTTTTTAAGTGTAGACAGCCTTTGAGTTTCAAGAGAGTGATACTGAGGAGGCTGGGAAGAATTGCACAGCTCAGATAGAAGTAGTAAGTGCTGTTTCTGAACATTTCAGGAGGAGGGTGCTGAAATAGTGCACTGCCCGGTAACTGAAAGAACAATGGGCTGATCAGCCTTCAATGGACTCACAAATGGGAGGGTGACAAGAAGACATCCTACTTGTTACTGAGTGAGCACTAAGAAGAAGTGTGTGTGTCTGTGTGTGTGTGTATGCTGTATGGAACTGGGGAATGGAGTTTGAAGGGGATGGGAAGAGCAAATGTGAAAGGATCAATAATACATCAGATCCCTTAGTTTCACTACGGCTGTGGCCACACTTGGCCAAAACTTCAAAATGGCCGTGCAAATTGCAATTTGAAGATTACTAATGAGGCGCTGAAATGAGTATTCAGTGCCTCATTAGCATTAGGACTCTTCTGGCCACGGCGCTTCGAAAGTGCTGCTTTCAAATGCACGCAGCTTGGCGCAGCTGCATGGACCCACACATTTCAAAATCCTGAGAGGAATAAGGGGATTTCAAAATGTGCAGGGTCCTTTCAAAAAGGACCCCCATGTAGCCGCGCCGAGTTGCACGCATTGAAAAGCATCGTTTTCAAAGCGCCGTGGCCGGAAGCTTCCTAATGCTAATGAGACGCTGAATATTCAAGCTTTGCATAGCCATTTTGAAGTTTTGGCCAAGTGTGGCCACAGTTTACTAGTTTGATGTCATTATTGATATTTGAAATGTACTCACTGATTATTTTGTTGAAATTAAAGGAATATAAATCACTGAGGATTAGAAAATCTATAATATTTGTTGTAGATTTGAAGATATTTGTAACTTCAATGTCTCTGTTATCATTATTTACAGTAACTACGATAGGTACACTTCCCACAGTGGCTTTGAGAGAAATTAAATTGTCAGACTGATTTTATATGACTCCCGATTTTTAAACAGTAGCCAAGGAAAATAAGCATGACCTTTTTAAGTCTGGTGTTATTATGCACAAAAAACCACCTCACTCTCTTAGCAGAAGACTACAGAATTTAAAACAAGATCAGAAATGTGTCTTGTGTATATCAGGGTTTACAATGAAAAAATAATCAGATAAAAATCTTTTAAATTAGATTATAATAGATTGGACCACCATGAGCATGCCATTATACATATCCCTGTATATACTGAATGATATGGAATATTGAAGCAATGACATGTTACCTTGCCATGACATTAATTGGTCATTGTGTAAATTTAAATAATCATATATGCACCCCATTATTGTATAAGTTGCTTCATAAGACACTAGAAAGTTAATTGGGGGAAAAAACAAACAAACAAACAAAAACTGTGCTATTTGTTTGAAAGCTAGGGGAGACAAAAATAATCCAGTAACATTTTTTCTAATTTTTAATACTGCACAGTAAAACCTCCAGTTTCACAGGGGTTGCATTACTGCAGCTTCCACATAACTCAAATTTTTGCGCAAGTGAGGGGGAAGATGGGAACCAGGCTGCAGGCTGGTTTCTGGCTCCCCTGGGCTTATAGGAGCCAGGAAACAGAGTTGGTGAGCTGGTCAGTTTCCTATCTCCCAGAAAGGTGGGGAGCTGGGAACCAGGCTGCCAGTTCCCCTCCCCTTGCAGAGCAGTTTCCGCTTGCAGAACGTGGTTCCCAGCTCCCCACCGCTTGCAGGACCTGGGAAATTGACCAGCCCACTAAGGCTGGTCAGTTTCCTGGCTGATTCTCCCTATCTTCCCCCCTGCTGCGCTGCTGTCAGCCTGACAGCAGTGCTGCTGGGGGAAGGCAGGGAGAACGGGCTTTTGGCCTGCTTGGCTGCCCGCAACTGTCAGTCACAGAGCAGCTTCAAGTTGTGTTTAACTCACATTAAAGTGTGCTACGTGCAACTTGAAGCTGTGTATTTTGAGGATTTACTGTATGCTGTATTTTGCAGAATTGTATGTTACATATAAGTAATGAGTAATTTCTTGTTCCGTTATATAGGCTTGCTTTTTAAGAATTTTGGATGCACCACAAACTTTCAGAGTTTTACAGTCTTAAGGGTTTATAATTTCTTAGCATTTGTGTCTGATATATGGACAGTATATGATACATATTAGCCGTGTCTACACGTGCACGCTACTTCGAAGTAGTGGCACTAACTTCGAAATAGCGCCCGTCACGGCTACACGCGCCAGGCGCTATTTCGAAGTTAACTTCGACGTTAGGCGGCGAGACGTCGAAGTCGCTAACCCCATGAGGGGATAGGAATAGCGCCCTACTTCGACGTTCAGCGTCGAAGTAGGGACCGTGTAGTCGTTGCGCGTCCCGCAACTTCGAAATAGCGGGGTCCACCATGGCGGCCATCAGCTGAGGGGTTGAGAGATGCTCTCTCTCCAGCCCCTGCGGGGCTCTGTGGTCACCGTGGGCAGCAGCCCTTAGCCCAGGGCTTCTGGCTGCTGCTGCGGCAGCTGGGGATCCATGCCGCAGGCACAGGGTCTGCAACCAGTTGTCGGCTCTGTGTATCTTGTGTTTTTTAGTGCAACTGTGTCTGGGAGGGGCCCTTTAAGGGAGCGGCTTGCTGTTGAGTCCGCCCTGTGACCCTGTCTGCAGCTGTGCCTGGCACCCTTATTTCGATGTGTGCTACTTTGGCGTGTAGACGTTCCCTCGCAGCGCCTATTTCGATGTGGTGCCGCGCAACGTCGAAGTTGAACATCGACGTTGCCAGCCCTGGAGGACGTGTAGACGTTACTCATCGAAATAGCCTATGTTGATGTTGCTTCACGTGTAGACGTAGCCATTGTGCTATATATAATCAAAGGTTTTTTAAAATCCTGTCTGAATATCAGCAGATTAATTAGGTGAGTTTTGGGGAAGTTGTAGTCAGTTATTCCTTGCCTCCATGATAATATCATGTGTATGAAAAAAATACATGCCTGGTATGAGAATATATTATTATATAAGCTTCTGGGGTAATTATATGTATGTTTTAGTTGTTCGGTGCATTTAATTGTGTTTGGTGATGAACTGCTTACAGTGACTCTCTCTGTGGAGAGAGATGGAGTAAAGACAAGGGAAATAATCATTTTAAACATTCTGAATTTGGTGGTGAATTTCTGAAAATTTTATGCAAATCCATACTGTAGAACAGCACATTTCCCTTAAATTTTCCCTAGTACCAAACCCAGTGTAAATTGCCAATTTTAACAACTACAAGGCTACAAAAATTATCTGCAACACACATAGAAAAAGATGATAAAAATCTATTTTATGCTAAATATTCTTATTTAAATAGCTATGCTTAGCCAGATCTAAAAGATGCTACACCGTAAAGTTAATTAAATTAAAATATTAAATACTGCGTATTCTGAAAACAGCTATATAATTTTATAAAGTATCATTAAAACTCATGTGAGAACATGTGCAAATCCTCTGACAAATGATTCTATAACTAACCTAAACTGTAAATTTGGCATTTTGTATTTTTTCACAATTTGTTTAGAAATATTACCGTAGTGAACCTATTTGTAAATCATAACTAAAATACAAGTGCTGATGGTAGTGGAAGGCTGTTTATTGTCTTTGCTAGCACATTTTAATGCTTCCTTGCATTCATCTCTAATTTATGGTAAATCTCACTGGACATAATTGTCCCTACTACAATAGCAAACCTCAATTTTCTAAACAGTGAACTGTATTTACTTGCTTCTTACAGCAGTACTAATAAGTATGGCACTAATGCTTTCCTGGTAGTTGAATGGAACTTGAAAGCCAAGAATTTATAGAGTCAGTAATGTTCCGTCTTTTTGCATACTGTTGACCTTGTGTAAGCCTTTTATAAGATCTGGACACTCACATGGTGATTGCATTTTTTCTGAACTAGCAAAATTAAGATCAGGTAAAAGGAAATGGCAGCACCACTGCTAATATTTTACATATAATTAGCTTCTAACATGATATATTCAAGTGAGAGAACCATTTTTTAGTAAATGAAACCAGTCAATGCACATAGGATCCTATTGTTTTCATCCCCATTAAATTGCATGAAAAGGTTTCCATCAGAGAGAACATGCAGAAATTTTGTATTATTTCTTATATGCGACTGATGAGGGATCTAACTGTCCACATATTCATGCAATACTTGATTTGAATGTGCACATTGGGTATTTGAAAGTGCAATATAAATGTGGTGTGGACAAAAGTGATCAGGACATAACAGGGAAGTGAATAACAGACTCATGGGATAGACTTTCCATTTCAGGCTGCAACTTTCTTTAATAGATGTGAAAGGGTGCTGTGTACCCATTCTGTGCTCTCACATGCCAGAGATATATAAGGGTCTAGGACAGCATAAAAAAAAACCCCTCCTATGGTACAACCAGTAACTTGGGGGTGGATTGTCTGAGGCCCAGCCTTAGACTCAGCTCATTTCTGAATCTTCCTCCACCCCACTGCCCATGTCTCTCCCAGGTGTGTGAGGGAAGGTACCCAAGAATCTCCCTGTACTGGCAAAAAGAATGACAGTGAGATCCCAAGTCTTGTTTACCACTGTAAGCTGGTTCCTTTTATTCTTATCCATGTCACACCATACACTGCCTGCAACAAGTGAAACTTTTACTAGTAGGCCACGTCCACATGGGAAGCCTCTGTTGACATATGTTGGAAGAGGTTTCCTGGCAGAACATCTGTTGACAGATCGAGTCTACACACAAAAGCAGATGGAAAGAGCAATCTGCTCTGTCAACAGAGAGCAGCCAGAGTGCCTGGCCCTCTCTCGACAGAACAGCTGACCAGAAGCTCTGCATAAAGGATTGCCCAGTGAACTAGAAGCCCCAGGACATTCATATGGCTGTTTTGTCAACAGAACGCTGTTGAGAGAGGTGTTATACCTGAACAGGGAGAGGTATAAGGCTGCTGGCAGATGTGCTGGGTTTTGTCGACAAACTGTTGGCAAAGCACATTTTCCATTTAGATGCTCCACAGGTTTTTCCTTGTTTTGCCAAGAAAAAGCCATTCATGTAGGGAAATCTTCAAGCATTACTTCTGTAACTAAACCATGCTTTCCTTATACTGCAAGGAAAAGTGGTGAGCAGGGAGAAAGACGGCAGACCTCTTGCCACTTGCTACAGATAAGCTAACAGTCAGACCTGGAGGAGGAACCTATTAAACACAGCACTACAATTAAGAGAAGGGAGAGCAGGGCATTTAGCTGGAGCAAAAGGCTTGTCATAGGTACAAGTGCAGGGCCAGGATTAAATAGGTGAGGGAGAGATGGGCAACCCCAAATCAGGCTGCCCATTTCCCCATCCCCAGCCGATGGTAAAGTGGTGGGCCAAAGACCACCTTCCTTTTGCTCATGTACCCTTGCATCTATCTACTTCCACGCACAGTGCATTTCTGCTTCAGTCCTTTCAAGATTTCTGTGTGTGTGATTGCAGGGGTTGGGGAAGTATTTTGCACATTTTCACTTGCTTTGCTTTGAAAATCTGATCTAAAACATGGTAGTTAAACTGGTATGTTTATTGATTTGGTGAGGAAAGAAGAATTTAGGATCTTGGATGGCAGCCTTTGATAGAAATACTTCACTTCATATCACTGCAGCATATTCCAAAACTAAACAGATACCATGGAAGGAGTACTGGCAAGTTGTCATCAGTTGTGGACAGGGGATCGTGAAGTAATTACAGTCTGGATCTCTTGCTTTCAGTCATTACAGAAGCTATATTTTTCTGATGGCTTCTTTATCATCACCCTGTTACTTATATTTGCCTGTACAGATGCTACAACACTAGCTCTGTTGATGTTTGCACTCCTGGTACACTGTATTCCACGGTGCTACCAGAGTTTATCTTGGTGGTAAATGCACAGATTCTACTTTGAGACCTGCTTTCAGGTGCAGTTTTCCTACAAGGAACCCATTACTTTTTAAAGCATCCCCATAATGTTTTAAAATTGGCCCCATTGTCTATGGGACTTCCCATTTTGCTTCTTCCTCAGCAGATACAAAATGCCGATATTGCAGTGTGATCAGATCCATGGTTTGTGTGGCTCTGTCCCCCAAGAGGAATCTGTGGAGCTTACTGTCAGCAGCAGTGTGGACCTGGGAGATGGAGTTCCCGAGCCCTGAGGCAGCATGGGGCTGGAAGCTGGCCTACAGCACCGCACAGCAGAGTAGGGGGTTGGGAGTCTGCCATGAGTTTGAGAGGCAGAGCCCTGCACCCCGTAGCTGTGCAAGGAGGGGATCCAGAGCCCCCCTACGACCACTCGGGCATGGGAACCCATTGTTATCTTCCTGCCTGGTGAAAGGAAGAATGCATCAAACGTCTGTGAAAAAAGTGGGGATGGCTAGGCCACACTCTCAGAAAACCAAATCCAGCCTAGTCCATCAAGATCTCACATGGAACCTGTAAGGAAAACACAAAAAGAGGAAGACCTCGGACAATGTGGAGAAGATCTACTGAGACTAAAGAACAACACCTGGGGTACTCCAGGAGTTAGCTAAAAGTTTTGTCTTGAGACAGAATGAAGTAGAGGAGACTTGTAGATGACCTATGCTCCCCTTGGAGTACAAAGGTTTAAGTCCTTTCTTGTACAAATCTGAATGAATCTTTCTGAGACCTTCTGTTTTTGCACACACTATCCAAAATTTTTCAGTTTGCCACATTCCTGGTTCTAGTGAAGGTTCAGTTCGCTTCCTGTTCATATTGTCTCCCACATCTCACTATGGCTATTCAATGCTGGCCACCTGATCTCTTCTGTTGTCTATCTGTGTATTCTTCTGTAGGTTTTGTGCTTCCAGGGCATTAACATTTCTCTTGAGTTTTCTGCTGCAAGCACCATGTTTTAACATCTGCCTTACCAGAGGGCACCTTCTGGAGTGGCCATGCTGCAAGAGATGATCCCAAGTGCTGAGGACTATCCTATCCCAAATCAGGGAGACTGTCAGTCCCCAGAATTGCATGTAGTAGCCAGTGTATGTAAATCAGTAACAGAGGGGTCTGTCAGTGTTCCTTCAAATTGATCTCAAGTGAAAAACTCTGTGTTGGTCCACATTTCATTCTGTTGTATAATGAAATAGGTCCCCAGGCTCCTAGCAATTCTGTTAGCCTAGAGAAAAATCATAAGTTTTGGAGTGGTGTGGAGCTCTTTCATGTTCCGTAGTGAGATAAAATCAGTGTTTTTCTTGTACAACTACATGCTGTATGGTGCACTGTCACCTTTTTTTAGAGTGGGGCCAGAAGCTGGTGCGCCTGCCAGCCTGTGGCATCATGGGCCAGGAGCCAGAGCCCCCAGTGCCCTGCGGCAGCATGAGGCCAGGAGCTTGAGCCCCTGTTGGCCCTGCAGCTGTGTAGGGGCCATGAGCTGGAGCCCCCACCAGCCCTGCAGCAGTGTGGGATTGGGAACTAAACCCCTGTGCAAAGCAGAGCAGGACCTGTAGGGTAGCTGTGGGGCTGGGATGCAGAGCCCCAAATCCTATGGCAGAGTGGGACTGGGAGCCACAGCCCCCACCCCATCCCACCCCTCCGGCAGTCCCAGCCACGGCAACCTGTGGTTAAGTTCCTGCCTGGTGAGATCTGCATACAGCCCTAGATTTCACTGAACTAGGTTGTGTCTGCAAAATCCAGGACCTTTGGGACTTCACACCAAAATCTATGGCTCTCACATCCAGATGCTATGCTTCAGAAAACTTGCAACTCAGATGCTGTCACCCTGTTTCTTTTTCAAAGAGCAGCGCCTTACTTAGAAGATTAGGGACCATATCTTGGGAAGTGGTGACTACAAAAAATATTTGGACGTTGTGGTCATTAATCAGCAGAACCTGAGCTCCCCGTGAGACACTATCCGCAAAAGAGCTGATGCAATCTCTAGATACATTAATGAGGATCTTAAACAGCAATAGAGAGTAACAAAGAGGAAGCCGTGCTAGTCTATACACTATCAAAACAAAAAACAGTCAAGTAGCACTTTAAAGACTAGCAAAATGGTTTATTAGGTGAGCTTTCGTGGGACAGACCCACTTCTTCAGACCATAGCCGGACCAGAACAGACTCAGGCTACGTCTACACGTGCACCCAACTTCGAAATAGCTTATTTCGATGTTGCGACATCGAAATAGGCTATTTCGATGAATAACGTCTACACGTCCTCCAGGGCTGGCAACATCGATGTTCAACTTCAACGTTGCTCAGCCCAACATCGAAATAGGCACAGCGAGGGAACGTCTACACGCCAAAGTAGCACACATCGAAATAAGGGAGCCAGGCACAGCTGCAGACAGGGTCACGGGGCGGACTCAACAGCAAGTCGCTCCTTTAAAGGGCCCCTCCCAGACACACTTTCATTAAACAGTGCAAGATACACAGAGCCAACAACTAGTTGCAGACCCTGTATATGCAGCACGGACCCCCAGCTGCAGCAGCAGCAGCCAGAAGCCCTGGGCTAAGGGCTGCTGCCCACGGTGACCACAGAGCCCCGCAAGGGCTGGAGAGAGAGTATCTCTCAACCCCCCAGCTGATGGCCGCCATGGAGGACCCCGCTATTTCGATGTTGCGGGACGCGGATCGTCTACACGTCCCTACTTCGATGTTGAACGTCGAAGTAGGGCGCTATTCCCATCCCCTCATGGGGTTAGCGACTTCGACGTCTCGCCGCCTAACGTCGATTTCAACTTCGAAATAGCGCCCAACACGTGTAGACGTGACGGGCGCTATTTCGAAGTTACTGCCGCTACTTCGAAGTAGCGTGCACGTGTAGACGCAGCTTCAATGTTTAAGGCACAGAGAACCAAAAACAGTAAGCAAGGAGGACAAATCAGAAAAAGATAATCAAGGTGAGCAAATCAGAGAGTGGAGGGGTGGGGGGGAAAATCGAGAATTAGATTGAGCCAAGTATGCAGACAAGCCCCTGAGTGCTCAATTGAAGTATTGTGGCCAGTTTTGGGCACCACATTTCAAGTAAGTGGAGAAATTGGAAAGGGTCCAGAGAAGAGCAAGAGAAATGACTGAAGGTCTAGAAGACATGACCTTTGAAGTAAAATTGAAATAATTTGTCATGTTTAGTTTAGAATAGAGAAGACTGAGAGGGGACATGATAGCAGCGGGAGGTTGTGGAATCTCATTTATTGGAGATATTTAAGAGCAGATTAGACAAACACCTCTCAGGGTTGATCTAGATGGTGTCTTGGAGATATTTAAGAGCACATTAGACAAACACCTCTCACGGTTGATCTAGATGGTGTCTTGTCCTGCTACAAAGGCAGAGGACTGGACTTGATGACCTCTCAAGCTCTCTTCTAGTTCTAGTATGCTAAAGTTCTCTAGAGGTTTTTAAGTCCTGGCATGACATAGTCATGGCTGGGATGATTTAGTTGGGGTTAATCCTGTTTTTGGCAGGGGGCTGGACTAAGTGACCTCATGAGGTTCTTACCAGATCAATGATTAAGGTTCTATGATTCTGTAAACTTGGTGATTGGAAGTTTTTAAGAACAGTTTGCACAGACGTAGTTCAGGGATGTCTAGTTTTATTCGGCTCTACCTTAGTGAGGTAAGTTGACTTGATGACCTCTATCTCCTGGAGAAGCAGAAGAGAAGTCATGGTGTAAGCACTGTAGTAATCTGAGTGCAGGCTAAATTGAGCAAGTTGAAAACTGGGCAAATGAAACTTTATTAAATGTGGCAGACCCTTACCTGGAAGCTTCCAGAGCCTTCTAGAAGGACAGTATGCTGGGTGGTGGGCCAATGCGTTTCTGTTCCCTGTCTAGGCCCAGGCCCTCATTGGTCAGATGGGCCCTGTGCTCCCCATAAAAGGCTCCCCATCTGGTAGCTGCGGAGAGGGCTTTGGAAGGTGCACTGGAGGAGCAGAGCAAGAGCAGAGTGAGAAGGTACCATGGGGAAGTGGTGGGCAAAGTGGCCCAGGGTGAGGCTACTACTTTGGGCAGGAGTGAAGGCCCTGCCGGTTGCCTCTTGTCTTCGTAGGGACCCTGGACTGGAGTCCAGGGTAGAGGGTGGGTCTGGACTCCCCCCACCCTTCCCCAGAGGGATCACTCTACTGGAGCAGGCACGGGCCTGCAAGGGGACTGGTGTTATTTTCCCCATACTGGTCTTGCCTATGATAAGGATGGCTCGCTAAGCGGAGACCCCTGCCTTTGGAAATGCCTGAGCTAAAAAGGAGCCTCTGTGAGTCTCTGAGGCAGCATAGAACCTCCAGGAAGCGCAGGGACCCACAGGGGCTGACAAGGGACTTTGTCACATAAACCTAAGCTCTGCACAGTCCCTGTTTTCCTGGTGACCAACCATTAACAGTCCTTCCAGGGATCATGACTCTATATCCACTTCTTTTAATGAGCTCCTTCTTCTTTGACTTTCAGGTACTATCTCCCTTTCAGTCAAAATGATATGAGGTTACAATGATTTGCAGAATTGCTAAATAGATTAAATAGGATTTACAGTAGTAGAAGTGTTAATTTCAGCAAAATGCTGCAGCATAAAGTTACAGTGTAAAGCATGTAGTTATGAGGAGCCTTGCTGCAGAAATGCAGGGTTCCTGTAACTCTTTCATAGAGCACTTTTACTTACTTAAATTTGCAGAGGTACCAATAGAGTATACCCGATATTAAAGAGTAACATCAACAACCATGTAGTAATAGCCTAGGAGATATATGACCTCCTGGCTTTTGGATTTCAGAAATCACACCACATTTCATCTCTCAACTTTTACTCTGGCCCAACTCTTACTTTCTTTCTTTCTTAAAGCACCCTTTTATTTTTGCTAGCATTCCTGTCGCATAGTTGTATAAAGCTGTAGTGTTAGAGTTTGGAGGACTATATTTACTGGGTCCATAGCACTTCAGTTACATCACAGTCAAATACCAATATGAATGTTCCTTAACCCTATGCTCTGTCTTTATCACAGAAGAACCTTTGGTCTGCATATTCAAGAGAAAGTTGATATGCAAACAAGTGATGAGGAACAGATTTGGTATAAAATAGCATACATTATGCACTTTCTAGCTTATCTATGTTTTGTAGGGAACACTACAGTAAATCATGAAAATCAGGATACTTTTGGATGACTGGCAGAATAAAGGTGACTTTTATGTGGGCTTATGTAATTATGTATGGTTTGTGTGTAGCTGACATGAAAATATTCTGATCACTGGAGGGTGATTAGCACTTTAAAATTAAATATGTTGCTTTTATATAAAACACAGTAACTGACTGGTGGCATTGAGCAGTTTTGGTGGGCTGTAATGAACTTTACAAATGCTACGTGCATTACTTGTGAGTTATTTAGTATAAGCAAATAGATGCCTAATCTCTGCAAATTCTTATACTGACATATTTTATTCTTGTTAGGCAACCACTTAAAATCCATCTTCACAATTGGTAGGAATTTGTTGTTCTAATTTTGCTTTGTTTTTAGTTTAAAGAGTAGTTAAGATACAATAGAAAGCTACACAAGCATCTTCAATTATATGTTTGATCTGAATTCTATAACTTTTCCTAGACCTATATCATGTCTTTCTCCCAAACCTGTATGATCCTTTTAGCAGGTTGAGGTGAGGGGAGACACTTTTGTTCCGTTGCAGTATACCAACAGGAGCAGTCATTATTTAGGCTTACACCAGCATTACAATTGGCACAGTACTCTTTGGTTAACATAAGTATTGCCTGGGTTTTGAGGTTCAGATTTTGTTTTCATCAATTTTCTTGGGATAGTTCCATAATGCAATTTAGATGAAGTTTATTAAAATGTAAATAAGCAATAATATGAAAGTTAAAAAATATGATACAGTGCATCTTCTTCCCCCATCTCCCTACACCAAGAACTGTACGGAATACTGGACTGGGATTCAGGAGACCTACGTTTATTCCCAGCTCTGACACTGACTACATGGGCTGATTACATCTGCCGCTATTTGCCTCAGTTTCCCCATTTTGCAATGATGATAATGAGTCTAACCTCCATTGCAAAGTGCCATCAGCTCTCCCAATGAAAAGTAGATTTTCCCTACTTGCCTTAATTGTCTTGCCTATTCAAGGTGAGCAATATGTGTTTTGATTTGAGGTTTTTTTTAAGACTTACCTTTTTCCTCTTCTAAATTGAGGTATGTGAAATCTTTAGAACAAAGCAATCTTTTGAAAGGTTAATATTGATCTGTAATAAGAACAAAGGTATAGGCTTTCTGCAAAACAGCCCAGGATTATTGTTATATAAAATACAGTAAGCCTTTCAGTGAACTTCCTACAGACCTGATGGTACAGAATACTAATTTTTTTAAGTATTTTTCCCACATGGTGTTAATCTCAGTTTAAAGTTACGAAAAAGTAAATATCTGCAGTATCAGGCTTTGTATGTATGAACTGTAAATTTTGTTGGATGTAGCAGGATTTGGTATGTTTTTATGGCATGGTATGGTTTAAATAATGTTTATAACTTAGGGTGTCCCTAAAGAGTTATTTTTAGCAGCATCTAAAATCATGAGTCCTCACGTATAGTTCTCCTTGAGCTCTGAATGCATTGTTAAGTATATGATATATGACTGTTGCTGTGTTTCTTAGTGTGTCAGTCATCTACCCTAGACCCGCACACAGCAACCATAAGTCATTTAGGAATATAACCACAGCGTGTTTATCATAAATCTCAGGATACTCTTCCATCTAAATATGCTTCATTAGGCTCACCTTGTGTAATAATACTGAATCATTAGATGACATGTAGAAAGAAATCATTGAGCCACTAAACTTGTAGGTATGCAGAGCCCCCATGTGTTTGATACGTAAATGCACTTCAAACTAAGCTATGTTTCACTTTCTTGTACAGAAAATGTTTTCAAAGCTGTACAGATACAGAATTACATTGTATTATGAATACCGCTTTCAAGATCTTTACCCACAATTTCTATTGGAAAGAATCAACATTTTCCTTCAAAGAGTTCATTGCTTTTTAATAGCTTTCTATTGGAGGCACAGCTAATCAAGTAATTTACAATTTAAAAAAAACCTGAATGCTAAAAATTTGCAGAAAATGTTAGCTTCCTGTAGTGATGCATATAATAGTACTGACAGTCGACAACCATACTTGAGATAGTTCTTCTTTTGGTGATGATACATTTATTTTAAAGTAAGCATTACTATGGGCACAGTGCTCTTCACTTCCCTAGTGTAGGTGTAAATAAAGACTGCTCCTGCAGGTGTGTTGTAAAGGACCAAGGCTCTGGCTACACTAGCCCCTCCTTTTGGAAAGGCTATGGTAATGTGGAACTTTGGAATCTGCTAATGAGGTGCAACCATGAATATGCAGGTTAGGATAATGGTAGCCAGACACGCTTCGAAACTGCCGGTTTGGAAATACACGCCACCCTGATTTTGAAAAGTCCTTCCCCCATTTGGTTTTGGGAAGAAGAGGCTTTTGAAATCGGGGGGGGGTCATTTTGAAAGGCCCTCAGCTACATGGTTGGTGTGCGTTTCGAAACCAGCAGTTTCGAAGCATGCATGGCCGCCATTATGCTAATGAGGCACTACATATTCAAAGCAGTGCCTCATTAGCATATTCCAAATTTCCATATTACCATAGCTCCTCCGAAAGAAGTCAAGTGGCTGCTAATGGTTCCTTATGAGCCCAGCTGGCAACTCTTAGAAAATCTAATTGGGACCCCTGTTTGGGTCCCGACCCACACGTTAGGAATCCCTGATATAGATCAATGAGGCTGGAGCATTGAACAGTTTTGCCTGAACAAAACTCTTTAGCTAAATAGACATGGGCAGCTGCTTTGGGTGCCTCTCAAGATTCTTTGTTTCTTATTTTTGTTTGGACCAAGATATTAGGTATAGGTGTATGGAACCATACACATATTAATTAGCGATGTAAGTGCTGCTGCACAGAATGCTCCCCCTCATGCCTCATAGAGCATCTGACACATCAGATGAAATGTTTCATGGTACCTCTTCTCTTGTAATGTAGGTGAAGTCCCAAACTGCCACCCAAAACTCCCAAAAAGCAAGGGCTGAGTTTTGAAATGGAAATTTATCCTCTTGAGTACAACCTGCTTTTTCATGCATACCGACCACCAATTTTCCATGGGTTACAGAAAATGTGAAGGGAATACACGGGCCTGAGGGACATGCCCTGGGCATTGTACAGGTGTGGGTGCTGTGGAAAAGCATTATTTCTGCAAGGAGATTGGCTAAATATGTTAAAATATCTAATCAGTATAAATGGTCATTTCTTTGAACTATTGTTTACATTGCAAATGATGATATAGGTCACAGAAGGGACTTCTAAGACCTATTGGACTATAAATCACTCAAGGTCCATGTCTACATGGGGTTCTGCTTCCGGCAGGGTCATGTAATTGAAGGCACTCAACAATGCAAATGCGGCACTAATTTACAAATGATGTGCCTCATTTGCATACTCTCACATGATCGTTGTCCCAGCAGAAGCTTCTGTTGCCACAAAACAAGCTGTGTAGATGGAGTTCTGTCGATCAAGACTCCCCTTGTCAACAGCCTCTTATCCCTCATTTTTGACAGGGATAAGGGGCTGTCGACAAGGGGTGTTTTGGTTGACAAAACCCCTTCTACAAGGCTTGTTTTGTGGTGACGGAAGCTTGTGCTGGAACAGCGATCATGTGAGAGTATGCAAATGAGGTGCATGGTTTGTAAATTAGTGCCTTATTTGCACTGTTGAGTGTGCTTATTTGCATGGCCCTGCTAGCAGCAGCATGCTGTGTAGACATGGCCAAGTAGTTTCAGGTCCTATATCTGCCTCTATTTTTGTATTTTCGATTTACTTTTTTTTTTTGGTACAGCTGTCTTCCTTGTTGCTAGAATGGGCATGGGAGAAACACAAATGGAAGACAAAAGTGGTTGACAATCTAGGTGAAATGGTAACAGTGACTGTGTACTGAGTGGTCAGTTGTACAAAATAACCAAACTGAAAACAGCAGTTTTCCCACACTGTAATCTGTTTTTCAGATACGATCATTTAAAATGAAACAATCATCGGTTTAAAAAATTGATTTTTAATTTTATGCTGACACTTTAAGATATTGCTAATTCTTCAGACCAGTAAGTCCAGACACTTTTTATGAATGGGCCCATCACCTGGACACCAAGCATTGTCCTCACCAATACTTTCATTTTTTTAATAATGAGTTAATTAGTTTTAAATAATGTTTGCTTCACTTGAAATAAAGAATTGAGGTCTCCATTGAACAACACTGAATATAGTGGGTAATATCTGCCAGCATTGCTGGCTCCTCTGATTGTGTGCATTGCAGTGCCTAGAAATAACAGTGTAGTGTTTGATAGTTTTTTGCATGCTTTAATGCTGAATGACACTGCTCTAGTTATGGTATTTTGTAACCTTAAATGGCTGTTGTATTTCCTGCTATTTCTAATGTAATTCTGAACTTAGACTAGACTAGGTTAAAGATAGGCACATAATTTGAGTGAAAGGACAAAAGAATTAAAAAAAAAATCAAACCAAAATCCTGACTCCAAATATTTTGCTGATGTAAAAAATATGATGGTCTCTTTGCAAGGATAGGAAGATTCATTTATAGTAAGGGAACCTTCATCTTTAAAGATACCTAGTTCTTTTAACAAAGGCATTTCTTATGTTTAAGCAGTCTAGTTAACATATTAATTCTCCTATTAATATATAGGTTGAGTAGTTTTATCCAAGACACACAGCTAATCAGTATCAGAGCTGGAATTAGAACATGAGTTTTTGATTATTTAGCCCAGCATTCAGTCCACTTGTCTATGCAGCTGCACTAATTTTCAAATTGCATACAAAAACATTGCAAAGTGTGATTAGATAAAGAGATACAAAAGAGTATGTTATAGCTAAAATATTTCTTTTCCCTCTTACACCCCCCCACCCCCGCCTGAAATGGGATGGATGTAACTTTTAAAGTATTCTTTCTCAGCAGTCTGAATTTTAAATTCAGAATCTGGATGATGACGATGACTACTTACATGTTTTATTGGAAAACTTGTCTTACTGTTTTGCATGTTTAGCAAAGATGGACACAAATTCTCTGATTGGTCTGCAAAGAAGAAAAAATATATAGTCTTTTTTTGTTTCTATAACTGTGGTAATTCTTAAAGTGGTAAATCTTAAAGTTCGAGTACTTAATTTTTCACAAAATGTGTAACTGTGTATTATTCTAATACGTTGTATGCAATTAGCCACGTCTGCTAAATATTCCAAAGACATACTCCACCATAGTATTGGTAAAAGGCTATTATTATCATGTATTCCACAAATCTAGAGGCATCTGTCATTAGATGCCTTTAAAATGGTTCTTTAAATATTCAGTTTTTATTATGTAAACTGTGTCATATGGAAAAAAAGAAAATTTGTTTCCTGGAAACAAGATAAAATGTACTTGCTTAAGAAATTCATTGTTTTCTACTCACAACCTAGCTAAGAAACACATTTCCTTTCCTCTCCCTCAAACTGTTCATTAATTGCTTACATCTCCAGCTGGAGATCTCTAGGATTTGCTGTCAATTTCCTCCAATATTATTGTATTGTTTAAAAAAAAATCTTCACAGTTTTGTCAATTTATAGGGCCACCAGAATTTAATCATCTTGTAGCCAAACGGCTTTCCTATTATTTATTTTATTATTATATTGTACATTTCAAACTGTACAAATCCAGTTTCAATGTTCTATAAATTGGGCATTTTATTTATTTAACTGCTTATTCATTTTGTGGGTGAGGAGAGGGGACTGTGGGGTTTTTGCTATGCCTGCATAACACTGTTCTTATGTACACATAAACCAGAGTGATTCCACTGGATGATGCCTATCAGTGATACTGCAGGGAAAAAGGAGCAAAGATGAAGAATGGCTTTTCCACTATCTATCTATCTATCTATCTATCTATCATGGAATAGCATATGGGAAGTCATTAATAGTGTCCCATAGACATTTTGAATAATGTAGGCATAGAGTAAGTCATTGGAAGTGCTTACATTCTGCCTTCAGACATTTCACTGCTAGTGAGTTAAAATTGGTTGTCAAGTGTGGACTCAGAGGACTGTGCAAGGTGCCCTATTCTGTCATTTGGTACATATTTAATGCTTGAAATACCAAGGAAAGGACACGTGCAGAAGAGAGAGAGAGAGAGATCGAGAGAGAGTGACCAACACAGTGCTGGCAGTAGCTCTAGGAAAAGACTCGGACTGAGGTGTATTATAGTATTGCATATCTAATATTCATGTATTGGTTGGGGGGGCATACTTAATCTTATGCTTGCCAAGCCAACCTTGAAAGCCTTAGTTTTGCCTTGCATCAGCAGCCCTTTTGTATCTTTCCTTTGCTGTGCGTGGATTTTTTTATATTATTCTTTCCTGGGGTTAGGAGCGATAGGTGCATCTAGACCTGATACAAGCATTGAGGCAGGCAGAAAAGCAGAACAGAGCAAACTCACAGCAAGCACGACAGATGTCTGTAGTCATTTATATTGCCAGCACGTGGGTGCCGTTCGCTGTTTCCCCTTACTTCTCTTGTGTTCTCCTGGTGAGGAAACAGGAGGCACTTTGCAGCCGACAATGAAATCTTGGCACCTAATTGCAGTCGTGGGAGATGCCCTTCAGGTAAGGCAGAAGAAGGTTTTAAACAATTTAAGCGAGAGAGAGGAAAAAAGGGTAAAGACAGGCTTTGTAAAGGATGTGGAGCGCAGGCATTAAACCCATTGACAGGGATGCAGGGGGGTGGGAAGTAGGTGTGGTGGTGGGGGACAAATTGACATGTTTGGCTGCCGTTATTGTGTAGCTGCTTTCAGTGGCTTCCGAACATTAATGCAGAGAGGTTAGTGTTTGCATGTGGCTTCTGGCTGTGTGATTAGAATAGGGATGTGAGCAACTGATGGAATAAAAATCAAGAACAATATTAGAAGCATGCTGATGGATTTTTATCTTATGAAAGGTATATGGTATGTACACATACAAGGCTAATTCTCCCAAGGGCTCTGCTTATATTAGTATATGTATAATTTGTAGCTGAATATTTGAGTTTGGATGCATGCATGTACGTCTGTATGCAGTGTTTATAGAAACTGAGATGTGGCAGGATTAATTGCTCATCCTTTCTTTGTGCCTGACTGAAGTTCACACTAACTTCATCTTCAAAGAGATGGTTAACTTTCTTTTGATGAGATATATATTACTATTTATATGAAATACTGTTGGGATCTAATTAGGAATAATTTTCCAAGAGACAGCATTGATTTTTAATAGATACTTTACAGGATTATTGACCAAATGGGTGCTATTTTTGAGAAAATTAAGGTACTTGAGTACTTCCTATTGATAATACATTCTGAAGTTATAACAGGTGCACTTTTATCATTTTTTTAAGTTGATCACATGTAATTGTGTAGTGCCCATGTAGAGAGCATTTGTGGATAGAGCATGTCTATATTTTTATAATTAAAAGTCTTCTATCTTTACATGCAGTTGAATTAAATTTATTAAAATATATCATGAAAGAATATGTATATTTCAGAAGAGTCTTGATTTATGGCTAACAACCTTGTTCGGTTTCAGAGTACCTGGGAAATTGTGAACTACTTTGAACATTTTCTTTCTTTTCAAAAAATGTTTCAAAATGTGGAACAGTGTTCAGCAAAAAAGGTGTAAAAACTATCCTTTTCAGATACACAGACCAGAAGCATAAAACATTTTAGACAATTTATAGTTTTCTCCAGCACAGTTGTGTAGTGCAATATGGTGTAGTGTGTATTTTCAACAATTAGGAGCTTATATCAAATATCTCAGTTGAGACATCATAAAAATCACGTTGCTTGTAATACTGTACATTAAGGTACTTTTCAGGTATTTTAAACAGTTCTGTATTTCAGTCCGCAAATAACTTAAAACAATCTTTTTCATTCTCAGATATAGCCTATGAAGAAAATGTTTGTTTTTTCTATGACAAACCATGTAGCATTAAATATTGCTAATGCTCAGAGATAAAGCAATACATGTTATTAAAGTGTGACTTTTACAACTGAAAAATTAGTTCCATTAATGATCATGATATGTGTATTGTTTAGAACTGTATTATTTGCATTTTATACAGATACACATTTGAATATTAATAGTTTTACTTTTGGAAAGTGATGCAAAACTTTCTACAGCTGTTCCATAATCTCTTTTGCTCCCCCCCCCCTCTATAATCAGTGAAGTACTGATATCAGTTTTCATGGCTTTCATTTATGAATAATTGAAAAAGCTGCAATAATGGATTTTTAGTTGATCCTTAAAAGTAGCGCGCGCATGCGTTTGTGTGTTCATGCATGTGTATGTGTGTGCACACACATGCACACTCAATTTTATATCTATTGAAGGATTAAGAGGATAGTAGTTCTCTTGCTAAAAATGCTATCATCCTATTTGCTCTCCAAAATGTTAACATACTCATTATACCTCGTGTTCCTTCTATATTTCTTTTAGTGCTATAAAAAAAGAATTTATATTTAGTCCTCATCTTGTTAATATCTAATATTTCTTAGCAAGTATAAACATGATCTACTGAAACTACTTGAAATGTCATTTCAAGGTTTGGAAGAAAGTAAGCTGAAAACTTTTTATTCAGTCTGTTTTGCATTAAACAATTCCATTCATTTTGTTGAGCAAAAGGATCATTAGTCTCCAAAAGGTGTTATCTTTTGTTTTTAAATATGTCAAAATATTTCAGTAGATCCTTTAAAATAACAATATCTAATATATTTCTACACAATGTTTCTTTTCACTTACTTGTTCGGGTTGCTCATAAAATTACAAATTTTACTATAAAATCAATTGAATAATTTAAATAAGTCTTGTTCTTTTTCCTAATCATTATATTTAAATTAGTACAGCTTAATTACTAGTATTTTATAGTAAAGTTCAAGTTACAAAAAACATCAGCAAACCAAAGAGAAGGTCAGAAATGGGAGAGGAATGAAACATGATCAAGTTTTGCTGTTAAGTGATTGCAGCAGAAGGTAAGATGAAACACAGGAAGTGATTCTGAGGAAAAAAAATTATGTCCAGGTTTTCATAAGTGAAAACACCTTATCTACATTTTTAATGCTTTATTAAAATATTTAACATTTAAGTGAGAGTTCTTTTTAAGCTAACTCAAGATCCTTGGAGCGATCTTTCAGCGTTCTTTGAGATCTAGATAGAAAGAGATACAATAATTAGATTTAAAGCACTTTTTTACAAATTATATCATTAGAAGACATTATATTCTTAGATATATTAGAACAGGTAAGTGGCTTGAGTATAGCTATTCTTCAGTAGCTGAGATGAAATATTGGGGCACTGGAAATGCAGTTTACAATGTACGTGACAAAAAAAATAAAAATGTATGGCAGCTATTAAGGTTAGTAACTTAGGGGAAAATATTGGTTCCTTTAAATGAAAGTCATGGCATTGTATCAATATTTACCAATAAATGGTCTTGTTCTACAATGTATTTTGAAAGCAATATTGAAAATTTGCTTTTTTCTAGTTTTGAAGTATTTTACAAATAGAGACTATCATTTCTAGAGGTCAGCACTAGACACGTTCAGTAACATACATAGGAATATAGGGTAATTACTTTTCAAAGGTTCTCTCTTTTTAGTATAAGACTAAGTTTGTCATATTGCATATTTATACTTGTTTTCAGAGTAATAATAGAGTTGCATGCTTCATTTGCGTAATGTAAATTAGATCTTTCAGTCACTAAGGGGAAAGAAGTGCACCTTTGTCCAAAAAGCTGCATAAGAAACAAGACTCCCCTAAAATCCTGTATTACTTGCATTACCTATCGATGATAGAAAACTGATATTTTGGGGAAATGAGCATTTATGAGGCTAAACCAAAAATGAATTATAGATAATCTTTTTACTCAGAAGAATTTTCAGCACTTATTTGTAAAATATTTAAGGGGGTTACATTTAATTTTTTATAATCAAGAGTATGTGCCCAGCTGTGGTGTACTTACTCAGAAAACTTGAATACAAACTTGTGTGGTTTCGAAGAGAGTCTTATAGATAAATGAAGACAAGGGTAGTAGTGCAACTGCTATCTTTTTAGGAGATTTTGTATTCCATAGCTTTATTTAATGTGAACTTCGATTTTGAGAGTGTGAGCATGTTTGGTTTGGGGACTGATATATAGAATATAAGCACTACCTTACATGCTCTTCATAAAGCCTTTTCAACCTATGATTTCTGTTAACTATATGTAATTACATAGGATGTGATTCACCATTCAGGTACACTGAAAATATAACACAATGCAGTTTCTTTACACTGGGATGAATAGCAGACTATTTTTGTTACATAATTAAGTACACAGGAACTTGATTTCTGATCAGGGACAGTTTTCTGGCAGTTTAAAGTATGAAATGTGTAGATGTGAGCCACACCAATTGTCTCTCTGCCCCTTCCAATTTGTCTTGCAATAATGGATAAAGTTACATTTTTGGGAAGAGCTAAAATGGAAGAATTGTTAGAGTTAGTGGTAATCATCCAATTTTTGTTCAGCAAAACTGGGTTATGAATTCAAGCCATTAAAAAATCAAAACGCCTAAGTTTGCTGACTGGGCTTTAATATGCAATTTTTTCAGCTGTATCAAAATACTCTTTTTTTTTTGTCAGGTGTTAGCAAAAAATACAGGAACTGTTAGGAAAGAATATTTTTTTTTGCATTTGCTTATGCATTTTTTAGTACATCACTGTTAACATATGCAAAGTTAGTGGTCAAACGCACATAGTATTATTTTGTTTTGGCAACTTCTCATTCACTCGCCTATGTTTTGATTAAAGTAATATAGAACAGTAGATTGCCTGTGTGAATATATGGAAGGGGAACTCTTTCAGCTAATATTAACATAAAGAAAATGCATATTTTAAGGACAATTAGTTATATAACTGAAGAGCTACAGCTATGCAACTGATATTAATATTGTATATAATTGCTTTTGAGTGATTCAGTCAGGTTGTACATGAAAGTCTTCACTTTATACAATCTTGGATGAGACTCTCACCCAGGTAAAAATAAAATGATTATGGTTCCTAACTTAGATGGATAGTCTACTGAAAAAAATAAACCAATGGAAACTGCCCGCTCATGAGGGTGGAGTGTGACCCAAATAAATATATGAAGTTTGAGATTCAACGTTACTCTTTGCTAGTTAAATACCCTTCATATAATAGGTTGCCTTGGCATATATAAGTATGCATTTATTTGGTTTAATTTATAAATATATCCCTATGAACTAGACATATGGGTTTCCCTACAAGAAGTTAAATATCATCATTTTATAAATCATAATGTGTGGTGGGAGAATTCATTTTTAGATCATGAGAAATAAAATGCAGCTGAAGAATTGGAGCACAGACACAAGGCTTGTTTTTTGACTATTATTTAAAGTAAGTAATCCAACAGATTGTTCTCTCGCCTGTACATACAAAAGAATATTACATAAATCAAGGAATGGCTTTGGAATTTCAGTGGTATGTATTAAAAATACTGTTTGCCTTTTTACTTGAAATTTGCACTATTACGTGAGACTTGTAACAAAAATTGCATAATTTCAGTGATTAATCACACTTGCAATGAAGCAACAGTGTCTCTGAAGAACCAGTGCCATATTCAGGCAAGCTTTTAAAAACACATTATTTAACCCAAGGCTCATTAGACTGAAGTATTTTTTCCTTTTGTATTATTGCCAGTTACCCAGGTATTTATATGAAGAAGATGGTGTCTACTATTACTACTGTCCTGAACTTTTTGGCCAAGTTCATTCTGTGATGCCACAGTATTGTTGCTGGAAACTCTTTTACTGCTTCTGATTTACAACAACAACAACAATAACGACAAACCAAGCTGTCCTCTAGCACTTTAAAGACTAACAATTTTATTTATTAGGAAAGGAGCTTTCATAGGTAAGTCCCACTTCATTAGCTTTCATGGGCAAGACAATGAAGTGTGTCTTATCCATGAAAGCTCATTACCTAATTAATAAAATTGTTTGTCTTTAAGGTGCTACAGGACTGCTTGGCTTCTTGTGAAGCTACAGACTAACATGGCTACACCTGTAAGACTGCTTCTGATTTGTCATGTCCAAATTTTTTTTGGGTATGATACTAATAAGGAATAAGGGGGTCAAGAGAAATTGGTTCATTGAAAAGGGTATGTCAGCTATATATACAGAAAAAGTTTAGCAATCAGCAGTAATAGGGAAAAATATCAAAACAAAGAAGCAAACCCAAACCGGTTGAGTTAAAATAGTTTGCAACACAAGATGAATCTTGATATATCATTTAACTTGTGAGTCTTTTAACTTTTGAGAAAGTTTGATTATTTAGAAAGCTGTGAACAATGTCAGTTTTGCACATCCTTCCTACTTGCCAGATTAAATAAGCCAGTGCCATACAAGGTCAGTGCTTTATTTACATATTAGTGGCACATAACAATTACACAACATTAATCCTGACAGTTATTAGAGGACATCAGTGCTGACTTTGTCAAGGAACAAAACTGTCTAACCAGGAGTAAAATCCCATTCCAAACAGCATTTCAAGAGTCTTCTTCAGTGGTCAGCAGCGCTACAAGTTCAACTCCCATGAAACATGTATATATCCTGCCAACACCACAGTTTCAAAATCCTCTTGACTTCTTTTCCTCCCTGCTGCACATTGGAGGTACCAATCTGAAACACGTTTCTAGTCCACACTTTCTTGGATAGTAGGCATCATCTTCTAGTTCCTAGAGGAAGGGAATAGGATTTGCTGAATCCCATTAAATGCCTACCATGTGACAGGAGCATATATCAACTCTACACATTAATAATTTAATATAGTTGCTGCCTGCTGCTAAAAATCTATTCCAGTCTTCACCTTTTTCATCCATCTGTTGTTCTGAGCAATTCAATACAGCCATGTAACAGGCCAGCCTGATTTTGCTGTTAATTCGCTCTATTAGCAGGTTTTAGAAGCTTGTGTGAAAAGTCATCCATTGTGGCAGGGTTGCTAGTTCACTGTACCCTAAATGAAAAGGAGGGGACAGTAGCTGTCGAGAGAAATCAAAATAGGATATTGGGACTAAGGTTGGCATCACTGGCACCTTCATGGTAGTGCAGTATTGTACAGGAAAGTGTTGAGCAGATCACTGAAGATTATGTAACTCTGGGAAAGAAGATCAAGGACAATGGAGTACAAGAGGTGTTCTCGTTCATCCCCCCCTTTTGAAGAAAGGGGTCCAGGTAGAAATCGCTGAGTCTTGGAAGTAAATGCATGGTAGACCATGTGGTGTCAGAGAGAGGCATTTGGTTTCTTCAACCATGAGATTCAGTGTTGGGAACCAGGAATGCAAGGAAGAGATGGTATCCACCCAACTGAAGAGAAGAAAGAGCATGTTTTCAGGCAAGCTTGCAAACCCTAGTTGAGGAGGGCTTTAAACTAGATTAATTGTGGGGATAGCAACACAAGGCCTGAGGAGAGAGGGCAACTAGGAAAGAACAACAAAGGAGGACTCCTGGTTTGAAATGAAAAAAAGGCCAATCAGCTAATTATCTAAGGTTTTTGTACACAAATGCAAGAAGCCTTGGAAAAAAAACAGGAAGAATTAGAGGCCCTGGTCAAAGAAGTGTGAGGTGATTGGAATAACAGAGACTTGGTGGTGTGACTTGCATAACTGGAGCACTGTCATGGAAGGGTACAAACTGATAAGGAAAGACAGGCAAGGGAGAAGAGCAGGAGTTGCAATGTATGTGAGAGCAGTGTGATTGTGCAAGTTGCAAGTCTTTGGGTTAAGCTAAGAAGACGGAAGCAAAAGAGATGAAGTTGTGGTTGGTGTCTCCTCTAGACCATCAGATTAGGTAGATGAGGTAGACAGAGATTTCTTCAGACAACTAAGAAAAGCTTCCAAATCACAGGTTCTGGTTCTCATGGGAGTCTATAATCCCCCAGACATTTCTTGGGAGGCCAATACAGCAGCACACAGACAATCCAGAAAGTTTTTGGACAATGTTGGGGATAACATGCTGGTGCAAGTGCTGAAGGAACTTACCAGGGGCCATGCACAGCTTGACCTGCTGCTCACAAACAGGGAAGGATTAGTAGGAGAAATAGAAGAGTGTGGCAACCTGGGATGCAGTGGCATAAGGAGGAGGGAGGAAACTTGTTCTTCTTGGCCTCTGAGGAGAGAACAAGAGGCAATGGACTTAAACTGCAGCAAGGGAAGTTTAGGTTGGACATTAGGAGAAAGTTCCTAACTGTCAGGGTGGTCAAGTACTGGAATAAGTTGCCAAGGGAGGTTGTGGAATCTCCCTCGCTGGAGATATTTAAGAACAGATTAGATAGATGTCTATCAGGGATGGTGTAGATAGTGGTCGGTCCTGCCGTCGGGGCAGGGGACTGGACTCGGTGGCCTCTCGAGGCCCCTTCCGGTCCTAGTGTTCTATGATTCTATGATTTGTTACAGGCTGGGGACCAACTGGCTAACTAACAGTGCAGCAGGAAAGGACCTGGGGATTACAGTGGATGAGAGGCTCGAGTGTGCCTTTGTAGCCAAGAAGTCTAATGGCATATTGGGGTGCATTAGGAGAATTATTTCCAGCAGATCTGTTTTGCACTGGTGAGGCCACATCTAGAGTATTGCATCCAGTTCTGGGCCCCCCAGTATAGAAAGGACGTGGATGCATTGGAATGGGTTCAGCAGAGAGTAATGAAAATGATTAAGGGGCTGGAGCACATGACCTATGAGGACAGGCTAAGAGATTTGGGCTTATTTAGTTTGCAGAAGAGAGAAGACTTAGGGGCAGTCTGATAACAGTCTTCAACTTCCTGAAAGCAGGCTCTGAAGAGGGTGGAGAGAGACTAGAACCACTTTATATTACAATCAATTATGTAATTTTAGCAGTTAAGTTTGGCTTATATTACACAATCTGCATGTTCAACTTGACATGATCTAATTGACCCAAGTAACAGAGAGGAAGCTGTGCTAGTCTATACACTATCAAAACAAAAAGCAGTCAAGGAGCACTTTAAAGACTAGCACAATAGTTTATTAGGTGAGCTTTCGTGGGACAGACCCACTTCTTCAGACCATAGCCAGACCAGAACAGACTCAATATTTAAGACACAGAGAACCTGTTCTGGTCTGGCTATGGTCTGAAGAAGTGGGTCTGTCCCACGAAAGCTCACCTAATAAACTATTGTGCTAGTCTTTAAAGTGCTCCTTGACTGCTTTTTGTTTTGATAGTCTAGCCCTTGTTAATCTAAAGTGATCAAATGGTAGTTTACAGTGTACCTTGTTCCTGTTGTTTTAGTGCCATGGGGCACCAGCCACAGGGCACCTCCAGCTGTGTCTCGCCTCCACAGGGCCCCTCCAGCCAGCTCACATGCTGCAGGGCGCATGCGACTGTGGGTTGCCTCCAGCCGAGCTTGCATGCTGCGGGGTGCCTCCAGTCGCAGGGCTTCTCCAGCTGTGGCTTACATGCCATGGGGTGCCTCCAGCCAGCTCATGCACCATGGGGTGTCTCCAGCTGGCTCACACATTGTGAGGCACCTACAGCTGCGGGGCACCCACAGCCCTTGTTTATACACTGCAGGGCACCTCTAGCTGTGGGGCACCTCCAGCCATGGATTGCCTCCAGCCATGGCTCACATGTTGCAGGGCTCTTCAGGTCTGGCTGAGGTTCCCACTGATGGGGCTGCCAGCAAAGTGCCACCTCAGCTGGCTCCCAGCCGTGGGGTCCCCCATCCCACACTATAGGTTGAGTACTAGCACTTTTTTTTTCTTTTATTTATTTTTAGAAAAAAAGCACTGCTTCTGACAAAACTTTGTAAGGAAGATATGTGAGACAAATTATTAATAACAAAGAAGGATTGATCTCTCTATTTGTGTTTTTAAATGAAGTGTCATGATTCCTAAATGATAAAGCTGATTTCCCAAGTAATGATTAGTTCCCTATTCTACACTTATTAAGCAAATTAACTTGTTGATCATCAGGTTCTTCAGGAATCAATCTTCTCACAGTGAAATGTCGATTGTACTTTGGTAAAATATCTCACTGGTGTTGCTTTCTATGAGTTAAAACTTCAGAAAGTTTTATTCTAGTTATCTTCATCATTAGAATACCAAATTTGGATAAGTCTGAAAATGGTTGCCTTGCAAACATCTTAAAATAAAATCCCAATGCTTATCCACTCAGCTGTACTTTTCTGCATGATACGTAAAATATGACAGGGGGCATGCTACTGGGTCTTGTTTATTCACCTTTGGAGTGCTTCATCTTATAATGAAAAGCACATCAATCAGTTAGTACGAAAATTATATCGTATGCCAATGTTCTTACTGTGAAAGATATTTATTGTATTTTGCTAGAAACGCTGCAATAATGGTGTCAAGTATCAGAGGGGTAGCCGTGTTAGTCTGGATCTGCAAAAGCAGCAAGGGGTCCTGTGGCACCTTATAGACTAACAGAAATGTATGAGCATAAGCTTTCGTGGGCAAAGACCCACTTTGTCAGATGCATCTGCACTGCATCCGACGAAGTGGGTCTTTGTCCGCGAAAGCTTATGCTCATACATTTCTGTTAGTCTATATGGTGCCACAGGACCCCTCGTTGCAGTAATGGAGCTCTTTTTTATAGAATGTCAGTGCAGTTACAATATGTTTAGGTTTGAAAATATTTATAGGAATTGATACACGACAAACATTGGAACTCATCTGTGTGCTTTGTATTAATGTTTCTTGGTCTCCTGCATGTTTTTGAAGACTCTACATTTTCTAGAAATTGTTTCAGATAGAAATTGTACACGCTTTTTCCTCTCCCAGTCATAATCTTAACTGGTAACTTCTAGGTTTTCTGGGGAAAAAAGGGAAGTTATATAAGATATTCTAGAGAAAACATTATCAGCTGCTTATTATTATTCAGCACTGTTAGCATAGCTAGCCAACCATACTAGAGTCCATTGTGAGACAAAATAGCAGGTTAGGGTGGGGACCAGTGTTTCTTCTACTTTTGTCCATCCATGGACAAAATAATTTTTGTTACGTGTGCCAAGGCATGTGCAGATGTGCTCCACCAATACAAACATGTGCTGCCCACAGTGGGTGGCTGTGGGTGCTCTGCTCATCAGCTTGGTGGCACCTGAAACTCTCCGGGCAGACTGCCCAAATACTCAGCTCACAGGAAATGCTGGTAGGGACATTCTAAAGCCATTGGCTGTGCATGTTTCTTACTCACGAGTTGCAATGGCAACTCACCATCTGCCTGGCCATTTTTCAAAGCACTTTCAGTCTGGTCTAATATTAAGCAGGTGAGGGTTAGGATTAAACGATATTTGCCTCAGAATATGAGGGGTGTGAAGAGCAAGAGTAGAGGGGGAGATCCCTTCCTCTCTGTGATTCCTGTTTAAAAGTCAGCTATACTGAGGAAGGGGAGCTGGTGATCCCATGAATATCGCACATCAAAGAGAGGTGTATGTTGAATGTGGTGGGGCCAGGACTGTGACCCACAGCAGTGTGTTCCAGCGTATCTGATGCCAGGTGGGTGCATGCTGTATCTCTTCTTAACGATGGACTTGGGGACACCGATGAATGCTTCTCAACCATTCTCTAGGACAGGGGAGCCGATAGACTTGCCAGGCCATTGGGCAAGTTGTGTGGGGGCTGGCTCCAGGGTCCTGGAAGGGGTGGGGCCTTGGAAAGAAGGGGTGGGGCTAGGCAGTCGGCTCCCTCAGTGCCACCTGGAGCACCCTGTGCCAGCCTACCCACCAGCCCTCAGTGCCACACAGAAAGCACTGGGTAGCAATCCAGTGGTGATTTAAAGGGCCTGTGGCACCAGCCACTTCCACTCCTGCAGTAGTGGCAGTGGTGGTTGGGAGCCCTGGGCTGTTGAATCACTGAGACTCAGGGCAGCTGCTGACTTTGCCTCTCCTGTGGGCAGGCCTGCTCCAGCATCTACAGTCTCCTGAAGGTAGATCCTACTCTTCCCAATCATAATTCTTCCAGTCTCCATCACAAGCTTCCTAGCAATATGGTTGCCATAGCCTTCTCTGAGCAGAGAATAGAATAAAGTACGGAGGTCCAGAGCAATATAATGAAATGATGCTGATATTGAGCAAGCAAATAGTGTAGCTTTTAAAAATACTGTAACACAAGTGATATGGCATCTCTGAATAGAAGTCTTTATATGTGTATTAAAAACTAGTTGTCAAGATGCTCATTAGTCACTGGCATTTCAAACTTCAACTGGTTTATAAAGTATTTAATATTTTCATATGCTTCTGTGGAAAGCCATCTGTTGCAGTGACAGAATAAAATGTTGAGAACAAGAACAAACGTATGTTTGTGGAAGTGCTCCATGAAATGTTAACAAGAAATACATGAGATACACAGCAGAGTCTTGTAGCAAATAGGCAGGGGGACTGAAAAACATGACAATCATCTCATCTATTTACAATTATGTTTTTTGTTCTAACTTTTTTTGTGTGGAAGCATAAGAAAATAAGTCTGTCAATACAGATGGCTAGGGAGAAAGCAAGATGGAGTAAACTATGATTTATGCCTACCTTTATTACCTTTTTTTTGTCTTTCCGATCTCTTTTTCTTATTTAAATCTTCCGCAACTATAAGAGAAATAGTTTTTCTCACTGTTATTTATTTAATGTTTTATAAATATGTTGGGCTCCTCACAGTGTGCTAATCTGCCCCAAATGTCTCCCCTCAGAAGCTGCCCAAAACTCATTAGAACCCTTTGGGTTCTTTTGGGATATTGCTTGGTTTCACCTCACAAAGCACGTGAGTTGCCTTCTGATGTTCTGAAGTTCAAATGTGTTATTGTGCCATACCTCTTAACCTTCCACAGCCCAAAATGTGGAACATAGTGTGGGATAATGAGGAATATATGAAAGACTCAGGAAGCATAAAATGGCCTACAGCCATTAAAGAGAAAGTAAAATCCTTAAGAAAAGAATCTTTGAATCTTTTCTCAGCAGGAGCCGCAACTCATAAAATCTAGTTGTAAAGGATCTGGATGGTTAGCTCTTTAGTTGTAAGGCTATAAAGCATTCAGTTTGTAAAGGCTCTGTTCTCTCCAGGTATCTATGATCTCTCTCTCTCCAGGTCTGTGTCAGGAAGAACTGAACTACCGTGTAGATGGTGCCCTGTCAACATTCTCTGAATTTTTCAGGAAGAGGGTTTTCTATGTTAAAGGACAGATCCAAGCACTTCCACTGAAATATCAAATATGAGTCTTGTTTTCTAGGCAGGAATGTGATTTGGTATGGTAAATCACATATTCTTAGATGAAAGGGGAATGTCTTGTTGCTTTTTTATAAACTTTAGGTTTAATGACACTAATTAAAGTCCTGTTTTCCTAATGGAATTCGTAATGTGTACTTAAGCTGAGGCCTACAAATGAAGGAAGATAATGAGATTAGATGAAAAATATCTTGATCAGTCTGAACTGTGGGATTCAGAAATCTCTAATGAAATAAAATGGTGGTGGAAGGGGGTGGAACAGGAGAATCAATTATTGCAAGCTACCCTGGCAACATCCCAGTGACGTAATAAAAACAAAATTGCTGGAGTACTTAAAATAATATCATTGTGCCTTTATTGTTTCTGTTCAACACCAAATATAGCATTTCACCATTAGTGAAAGACATTAATCTAGAAAATTGCCTATGGGCTGGTGTACTGAGTCTTTCAGTTGTATTAAATTGCATTACTAATACAGTTATAGCAATAAGAAATATAAATGCTCAAAGCCACTATTTCTGATCTTTATTTAAGGGTCCAGATAAATATACTATCTTCTGAATTTGTGTGCAGCAGTAGTGACATCTTGTGGCTAAATAAAAAAATCTTATGGCTGTTTAAAAAGTTATCTCTAAAACCAACTGAATAGATTTCATGTAAATGTCAAGTGTACTGTAAATGACACATGCTATAATATTTCTTCCTAAGTGCCCATAACTCTTAAAATAAGACTGTAGCAATTGACATTCTGATCCATTGTCTGGATATACCAGAAAAAGGACTGAAGATACTCAATGCAGATTTTAATCAAATCACAGTTTTATTACATAGATGTCTGTGACTACTTGGCAGATAAAAGATACAGTGCAGACTGATCTATATTTATTCAAAGTACTACTTGGGGCTCCACTTACCGCCTTTAATTTCCATCCAGGTCCCCCAGCAAACCCATGGCTGGGGCCTAACCATCCAAGACCCTCACAGGAAGCTTAAGGTGTGGCGGGGGGGTGAGGGGGCAGAACTGACTCCCTGCTGGACCACTCACAGGAGTCCCCAAGCCCCCTCCCCCATTTTGTTTGTTTATCCAATATCGCCTTTTAAGTCATTTATCCATCCATTTATGTGGTTCGTGGATGCCTTCCCTATGAGTATCTTCACTGGGGCTGTGTCTACACTAGCAAGTTCTTTCCAAATATTTTTCAAAATAAGGGGTTCTTTCAAAATATCTACTGGAGTGTCTACACACAAAAATGGTTCTTTCGAAATTAAATTAAATGAACACGGTGCTCCTTTTGAAAGGACTCTTCCACACCTGTTTCAGGAAGAGCACCTTCTTTTGAAAACTTCTTTTGAAAGAAAATGTGTATAGATACTCTGCAGACCCCCCTTTTGATCAGCTATTTTGTGTGTGGATGCATTCTTTTGAAAGAAGTTCTTTCAGAAGAGATCTTCTGAAAGGAATTCTTTTGCAAGATCGCTATAGGGTAGATGTGGCCTGGACATGTGATCAACAAAATTGTTGCAACATATGGCGTGCCAACTTCTTATCCAAAAAGATTTTCCCTTCCATCTGCTGTGAAGAAGGGGGACACAAACCCTTTTACTGAAGCTAATCTGGTGATGTGAGAAGAATTCCTTCCCAGCTTCCCTTAAAAAAGGAGAGACTAATGTGATGCCCACATCAGGCCCTGACCCAACCTACTATTTGCCTCCATTAGGGAAGGGAGGACAAGGGCTGGCTTTGCTTGCTGAGTGGAACAAAGAGGTTTTCCCTGCCCAGTGCTTGTATCTTTATACATTTCGGACCTAAGACTCCTGAGGGGGTCCGTCAGTGTTACAAAGCTGCCTACCCTCCACCTCTTTGCTGCACTCTCTGACCTCATTTCCTCCCCCTCTCCTCCCGACCTATAAAGCAGGGACATCTTTCTTCAGGAAGCCCAGAAAAACCTGCCCCCATTGTAACTGTGGTGTAATCATTAGCACAACATATTGTTTCTGATAGTGGCACTGCCAGCGCTACAAACTTCAGAGGAACGTGCATGAAACTCCACACTTTGCAGATGTGGGATTACATGCATCCCTGCCACTCCCCAGAGATCTCCTCCTAACTGCTGATATTTAAAAGATTAAATTTAAACTCTGATAAATGAGGCTTTATATCCCTTGAAAGCACTCTGCTCAAAAAGCTTTAACAGCCGCTTGTCTACATCGTCTTGCTGTCGATAGAAATATCCAGTTCCCCTTTAGAATTTTTCTAAGTTTCAGTGACATGCTGTGTCAGTGAGTTCTCTAGTACAGAGATGGCCAAACACTTAGGGACGAAGAACCACAGATAGGCCGTGACCACACTAGTCCCTCCTTTCGGAAGGGCTATGGTAGTGTGGCACTTCAGAGTATGCTGATGAGACGCTGCCATGAATACGCATCGCCTCATTAGCATAATGGTGGCCACGTGTGTTTTGAAACTACCACGTTTGAAACACACGCTGAATATGTAGCTGGGGGCTTTTTGAAATGACCCCCTGTTTTCGAAAGTCCTTTCTTCTCTTCTGGTTTTGGGAGGAAGGGGCTTTCGAAAGCAGGGGGGTCATTTCAAAAGCCTCCAGCTACACAGGCTGCATGTGTTTTGAAACCGGCAGTTTTGAAGCACGTGCAGCTGCTATTATGTGAATGAGGCACTGCATATTCATGGTAGTGCCTCAATAGCATATTCCAAACTGTCACATTACGATAGCCCTTCTGAAGGAGGGGCTGGTTTGGCCACAGCCATAGAGTACAAAGAGCCACATATTATATATTTATCTTTATCTCTCGATTAGATATAATATATATCTATAGATACATAAAAATAAATATATAATATGTGGCTCAGTGCCCTCCCTCTCCCCCAGAGCTAGGCAAACCCAACACCTCCAACCTAATCCCTCTCCCCTCCTCCAGAATCAGGCACCCCCAGCTCCCCGCTATAACCCAATCCCCCACCTCTTCCCCAAAGCCAGGCACACCCAGTGCCCCCCAACTCTAATTCAGTGCTCTCCCCCAGAGCCAGGCACTTCCATCCCCACTCTAACTGAATGCCAGCAACTCATCAGAGCCACCGCCACTGCTGCTACATGCTTCTCCCAGCAAGCAGTGGGGCATGTGCACAGAGTGGTGGACAGCACTCCCATTGTGCGACTCTGAGGAGGAACCTCATTTAATGGCTCAAAGAGCTGCATGTGGGTCGAGAGCCATGCGTTGGCCACACCGGCTCTAGTGTAATTATTGTGCATTTTCAAAAGATCTCACTTACTGAAGAGCTTTTTCTGGAAGCAAAAACAGCCATGTAGATGGGGTTCCCTTGGAAGAAAACCCGTCTTCTAGAATAACCATTATTCTTCGTCTACACAGCTGGTTTTGCTTCCAGAAAAGGCTCTTCTGGAAACAAGATGGCATAACAGTGTGCAAATGAGGTACAAGATATATAAATCCAGGCCTCATTTGAATTTCCACTCTCACTCATTAGCATGCCCCTTCTGGAAGGGCAGAGCTGTGTAGACGCAGTCAATGTAATTATTAAATATGTTAATCAGCATTGGGGTCTGGCCCATCTTCTCCCTTATCCAGCATTTTATGGTGTGTTCAAAGAGCTATAGATTAGTGAGGTACAATTTTCCTTTGCAGAAAATAATTGTGCTCTTGTTTAGAGAAATTAAGAAGATACAAAAGTCTTATAATTTAGAAGACATGCACTTATCTTAAAATGCTGTCTTTACCTGCTATGACATATGTACTGCCATACTGATTTTTATCTTGAATACTTTTCAGTAATCAGGGATATAAGAAGTGGGTTATTATCATAGCAGATTGCATTTGAGTAGACAAAATTTCCTTCACAATGATGACTGTTATAAGGGTCTTTTAGTTCTCTTGATAGATTTCTACAGCTAAGGATCAAATAGCTGAAACTGAATTTATCCATTCTTAATTACTGATTTACTTACAACTTTTCTTGTTTTACGGCAGGCGAGAATAGTGATGGCTCAAAGTATATGTTCAGAAGAGCACTCAAAAATGTGTATGTTTTCCAAAATGTATTTCCTTTGAATTTGGAAAATTGACACTGAACATTTGATGAGAGAGTAGGTTCTCCTAAAATATCTGATGCATCTCAACCTTCAAATTTCTCAGTCAGTAGCTGTGTCTACACGTGCACGCTACTTCGAAGTAGTGGCACAAACTTCGAAATAGCGCCCGTCGCGGCTACACGCGTCACACGCTATTTCGAAGTTATCTTCGACGTTAGGCGGCGAGACGTCGAAGTTGCTAACCTCATGAGGGGATCGGAATAGCGCCCTACTTCGACGTTCAATGTCGAAGTAGGGACCGTGTAGACGATCCACGTCCCGCAGCATCGAAATTGCCGGGTCCTCCATGGCGGCCATCAGCTGGGGGGTTTAGAGACGCTTTCTCCAGCCCCTCACCTCAATGGTGGCCGCGTGGAGCGGCCCCTTAAAGGTCCCCTCCCCCTCCCTTCCTCTGCAGGAAGCTGAGGGAACGTGCAGGCTGCAGCCTGCACCACCCTCAGCCCCACACAGCTGCGATGGCTGCGCGGCAGCCCCCCCAGTGCCCCCAGGGGACCCCCTCCAAAGGGAGCCAGGGCAGCCAGGCTGGCAAGCGGCAGCGGGGCCCCTCCTGGATGGAGGCCGAGCTGCGGGACCTGCTGGGGCTCTGGAGCGAGGAGGAGGTGATCCAGGTAATGGGGAGCAAGAGGCGGAACACGGATGCGTTCGCTCGGCTGGCCGACGGCCTGGCTGCCCGGGGTCACCCTGCCCGCACTCCTGACCATGTCAGGAGTAAGGTCAAGGAGCTGCGGCAGGGTTACTCCCGGGCCCGGGATGCGGCCAGCCGATCTGGGGCCGCCCCCGTCACTTGCCCCTTTTACAGGGAGCTCAGGGACATCCTGGACTCCCAGCACAACTCCTCCCCTCCGGCCACCCTTGACACCTCGGCCGACGAGCCCCAGCAGGCCCTGCAGATGGAGTCCACCCCGGAGGCAAGCCCCACACCCCGGGGGCCCCCCCTGGAGGCCACCCCCAGGACATCGCGGCAGGAGGAGGAGGAGGAGGAGGAGGGGGGCTCCTCCTCTGTAGAATCTGGGCTGCAGATCCTCCTCCTGCCATCCTGGAGCAGCAGCAGGGCCTCCGCCCCCCCGGGGATCTCCGGACCGTGGGAGCGGACCGACAGGTAGGTACCCCCCTCTGGTGGACACTCCTGGGCTTGAGGGGCAGGGGTAAGATATGTGTGTCCAGGGCCCCCCACATGCTCACATGGCCATGGCCCCACGGACACCAGGGCCATGGCCCTCACAGCACTGCATCCATCAGCCCCTGCCCCCCCCCCCGCATGACAGTGCCATGCCCCATCCCCGGTCCAGGGGGGAGCGGAACCTCGAGGGGCACCCGGGAGGAGGGGGTGGGACACCCCGCAGCAGCAGCATGTGATGGAGTGGGGGGAGTGCCAAAGGGAGACTCAGGCTACATATGAGCAACCAGAGCCGAATAGCTCCCAGGGGCAAAGGAGGATCCTGGCGCTACAGCTGGCAGGTGACACCTCTGCCCTGAACAAACAGGAGGGAGGAGCCGAGCTGACTTGGAATTGGGGGGCGAGGGCAGGGCCCACAGGTAGAGGCTAGGGGAAGGGAGAGCTGGAAGGCAGCCAGCCTGAGGAGGGGGAAAGCTGCATCCCCGAGGGGCACCCCTTGGGGTCTTCTCCCCAGGATGGGTTGGAAGGACTGTCTCTTCCGACAGCTGGTGCTGTCACTCCTGGGAGAAACTGGGCATCTGTGGCCTAAGAAACCTTTCCTGCTGTCAGACCCTGCGGGGTGAAGTGAGAGTCGCTCCCACCAGGGGACGGGGTGCAGGGCAGGGGGACCCCTGAACCCCATCCATCACAGCAGCATCTCTCGGGGATGGGGATGGGGATGGGGAACCTGCAGCACAGGGCTGGGGGGACAAAGGCCACGGCTCGGGGCCCACACTAACCCCTGTCTCCATTCTTCTTCCCCCGCTCTTCTCCTGTGTCCTGCACCTGCACCATCAGAAGGACCGGAAGAGAGCGCCGGCGAGTCATCAGTGGTCCCGGAGAGCCCTCCGGGACCATCGCTCCAGGGCAGCCCCTCGGCCGAGGACCGACCGGCCCCACGGCGGGCTAGACAGCGGACCCCACGCCACCAACCGCTGACAGCGACGGACCCCCAGCTGCTGGCCATCCACCGTCGGCAGCTGGAGGTCGCGGAGCAGCACCTCCAGCTGCAGGAGCGTGTGCTGGCCTGGCGCCAGGAGGCATGGGGGGCCTACATGGACACATTTAACCGCTTGGTGGACTACCTGGCCCTCCATGCCGCGCCGGCCGCAACATCGCCTGCCCTGCCTGCTCCTGCAGCCCCACCACCAGCTGCTCCGCCCGTCGCCGTCTCGTCTGCCGTCGCCCCGCCACCCACCGGCGAGGGCCGGAGCGCCAAGGGACCCGCTTGTATATAGTTGGACCCTGTTGTTTTCGGCCGCCAGTTTGCCCCATCCCCCCCATGTAAATAGTTCTCCCCTTTATCCTCCCTGGTTTTCTTTTTATTATTGCAGACAGTTGTTTCTTTGTATTGTTTTATTTTTGTACATATTGCTTTTGTTCAATGTTTGTACATAGTTTTTGGTTTGTGGTTCAAATATTTATTTACAGTTAAAAAAAAAAGGTTCGGAAAGAAAAAAAAAAGTTTATGTTCAGCCACAAGTGTGTGCTGTCATTTGTCCAGGACAAGTGGGAGGGGGGTGCGGTGCGGTACTCCATGGTGTAGGTGTTGGGGTAGGAGTGTGGGGGAGGAAGGGGCGGGCAGTAGGGGGCCTGGGTAGAGTTCACCCCGCGGCCTGTTCATCAAAGTGGGCCCGCAGGGCCTCCCAGACCCGGGTCCCCTCGGGGTCCACCTGCTGACTGGGGGCAGCAGGTGGCTGGACGTGTGCCCTGCCGGCCTCCGCAGCCCAGCCCTGGAAAAAGGTCTCCCCCTTGCTCTCGACCAAATTGTGCAGGGCGCAGCAGGCACCCACAATCTGGGGGATGTTGTTGGGGCCTGCATCCAGGCGGGTCAGGAGACATCTCCAGCGTCCCTTCAGGCAGCCAAATGAGCGCTCCACCACCTGGCGCGCGTGGTTCAGGCGCTCGTTGAAGCGCTCCTGGCTAGCGGAGAGATGGCCCGTGTACGGGTGCATGAGCCACGGCCGGAGGGGGTAGGCCGCATCTGCGATGACGCAGAAGAGCATGGTGGTGTCCCCCAGAGGGATCTCCTGCTGGGGGATGTAGGTCCCTGTCTCCAGCCGGCGGCACAGGCCCGAGTTCCGGAAAACCCGGGCGTCGTGGGTGCTGCCAGGCCAGCCCACATAAATGTCCTGGAAACGTCCCTGGCTGTCCACCAAGGCCTGGAGGACGACAGAATGGTAACCCTTTCGATTCAGGTATCGTCCTCCACTGTGATGCGGGGCACGGATGGGGATGTGAGTCCCATCCAGAGCCCCGAAGCAGTTGGTGAAGCCCAGGGTGGCAAAGGCGGCAATGGTGGCATCTGGGTCCCCCAGCCTCACGAGCCTGTGCAGGAGCATGGCGTTGATGGCACGCACAACCTGCAGAGAAAGCACATGGGACAGCAACAATGAGGAGTGAGCAGGGTGTGGGTGGCCCTGCCCTGCCCTGCCCTGCCCTGCTCTGGCCCCCCCTGCCCTGCCCTGCCTTCCCCCCGTGGGTTCGCTTACTTCCATGAAGACAGCCCCGACGGTGGCCTTGCCGACGCCAAACTGCTGGCCCACGGATCGGTAGCTGTCTGGAGTGGCCAGCTTCCAGACAGCGATGCCGACCCGTTTCTGCACTGTGAGGGCACGCCGCATGGCGGTGTCCTGGTGCCTGAGTGCGGGGGTGAGCCACTGGCACAGCTCCAGAAATGTCTGCCGGCTCATCCTGAAGTTCCTGAGCCAGCAGTCGTCGTCCCACTCCCCAAGCACCAGCCGCTCCCACCAGTCGGTGCTGGTGGGGTAGCTCCACAGCCGCCGGCGTGTGAGGCGGGGTGCTGCAGGGGTAGGGGTTGAGCCCTGCTGCCCTGGGGGCATCTCCTTCTCTGGGGCAAGGAGGTGCTCAGCTGCCTCCCGCATGGCACGGAGCAGGGCAAGCCCTGCTCCTGCCGGGAGGGCTGGGTGGACCTCTAGCTGCTGCTGCTGCTGCTGCTGGGGGTCCATGACTGCGGCGCCTGGGGTCTGTGTGCCTATGGCTCCTCAGACCGCATGCTGTGCAGGCTGAGTGTGTCTGGGAGGGGCCCTTTAAGGGAGCAGCTAGCTGTTGCCCCGGAAGCGCTAGTCCGCCCGGTGACCCTGTCTGCAGCTGTGCCTGGCATCCCTATTTCGATGTGTGCTACTTGGGCGTGTAGACGTTCCCTCGCTGCGCCTATTTCGATGTTGGGCTGCACAACGTTGAAGTTGAACATCGACGTTGCCGGCCCTGGAGGACGTGTAGACGCTATTCATCAAAATAGCCTATTTCTATGTCGCCACATCGAAATAGGCTACTTCGATGTAGGCTTCACGTGTAGACGTAGCCAGTTACACCAACAATTACACCTGTCCGTCTGTCCCACGAAAGCTCACCTAATAAACTACTTTGCTAGTCTTTAAAGTGCTACTTGACTGCTTTTTGTTTTGATAGTGTATAGACTAGCAGGGCTTACTCTCTGTTACTATTCAACAATTACACTGTGTTATAAAGGATTGACTGCAGAACACCTTTGTTTTTATAAAAGTTATAGATCATGTATTTTAGGATGTGTTTTTCAAAATGTTTTCTGTTTTTAAAATGGACAAATATTTTACATAATTATTTGCTGGACACCAGTGTAATCCTGGAGATCATGACTCATAAGAACTAATCTTTGATCTGAGAGGGAAATAGTGCCATGGTTTAGAGACAGGATAGATTTGACATATCCATCAAGCAAGACATAGTTACTGAGCAAACAAGGCTTAGCCCTAATATATTGGTGTGCTGAGATGTATTCTTATCTCTACTAAATGTGACATAGTATAACTTCTCAGTGACTCATTTGTAAAATAGGGATGAAATAATATTTACCTCCCTTCTAAGCTAGCGTATCAAGCCTTGCCCTATAATAAAGCCTATGAAGCGCAGAATTATACATGGTAAGAGGTGAAACCAGCACTTACGGGCTTCAGTTTCTCAGTTCGCCTGTGCACCTTTCGCTAAGGTGGTGGTTATTTGTTGTCTCCTTTTCACCTGTAATGATATGGAGAATATCTTGTTAAATGCAGGACACTTGAGAGCTCTGACCTCTAGGACACAAGAAAGAGATGTAACTGCTTTTTTGAGACACTGTTACTGCCATTTTTGACATATTTTATATGAGAGTTTTCTGGATATCTTCCTGGAAGATGCCTTCTGCTTTTTAATGTGTAGTTACATGAAATGACCTTGATTCTAATAATTGCAATGCAGTAACCTCCTGTGATGGTTCTTGGAGTACCCTTGACCTTGCAACCACTTACTTCCAAAGTGCGGGAGTTCTGCCTCTGGTAGATAGGCGTCATCAGCACACATATCTCACCAGTCTTTTAGCCATTCAAACATTCTCCTGAGCTAAGCAGGCCTGTTCTTCTCTGGCACCTTAATAGCAGGTGCACTCCAGTCTCCAGGTTGAAGCAATCTATTATGATGTCCAGTCTTAAAAACTGCTCACAGAAATCCCAGGGAATTAGAAAACTGGGGGGTAAATTGCTGCCGGTAATAAAAGCTATGGCATTTAACCACCAAATAATCTGTACAATATGATGTTCTATTACCAATATTCTTTAACTCTTATGGAGCATTGATTCACACTGAATTTAATTTTCAGCACAGAACGATTTGCAGTCTTCAGGGGAGGTAACACACAGATTTGCAGATGATCCAAATTAGTTTTTTATGTAGCCAAGAGTACTGTAACTTCACCAAAATTCTCATCAGTTCCACATTTGAAAACTGTTTGCCACGAGGATACCAAACATTAAAAGTTCATTATGACTAATGTTGTATACATTTTGTAGTTGGACACATTTTGTGGGATAGCCACTTGACTCCGATATAGAACATTGCCTTACAAATCTTCTCACACATAGGGTCATGGTAGCAAAATCATTTTATTTATTGCATTATATACATCTTATATCTGATATTTTATATGGATTGTGAGCACGTTTAGGTGACAGATATATAATTTTCCTGTACATCTGAGTTATAACTTACTTTATCATATCATTTATAAAGAATACCCATTTTCTATTTATTCATTTTTAACATTCAGAAAAAGTACATCTTGTAATATTCGTCAGCATTGTGTATGTCAAATAAAAAAAAAAAAGCTCTCCAGATTTTCTGTCTCTTATTTAGAACCTACAGAAAAATATCCAAATAATGCATCATATGGGACTATTCTATCTACTCTATGGCCACGTCTACACTTACAGAAAACTTCAAAATAGCCATGCAAATGGCCAAATCAAAGAATACTTATGAGGCACTGAAATGAATATTCAGCACCTCATTAGGATGCCGCCAGCCGCAGCACTTCGAAAGTGATCAGAATAAGGGGATTTCAATGTTGGCAGGCTCCTTTTGAAAAGGACCCCCATGTAGACAAGCCATGGGCGAGCGAACTGTGGCACTTTTGAAGTGCTACGGCCAGTGGCATGCTACTGAGGTTCTGAATATTCATTTCAGTGCCTCATTAGTATTCTGTGATTTGTTCATTCGCATGGCCATTTCAAAGTTTTCTGTAAGTGTAGATGTGGCCTATATGTGGGTCGCATTTTTTGTTGCTATGAATCAGCCCCACCACCAGGGTATGGTGGGGCAAATGGAGCTCCTAGACACCACTGCTGCTACTGTGGTCCAGGTGATACTAAGGGTTGGCTGCCTCCACCCTGCCCCTTCCCCTGGAGGTCCCACCCCTTCCAGGAGTGCCCCCTTTCACCTTGTCCAGGGGCCCGGCAAGGCAATCAGCCCTCCTGCTATGAATAAACTTTACGATGATGCTACTTTGATTTTTATTACTACTAATAAACAATGAACAGGAAATAACTATGTTTGGGTAGTTGGTAATAAACTATAATTCCATGAACAAAATGTCGTTCGTTTCCCATTGCACAGCCTTGAATGTTAATCATGCATTCTTAGCCATTTTAGTTGCCCAGATATTTGTGTGTTAGATAAATGATAAGAGTGCTTCTCAGCTATTGTGTTTTCTCAGGCTTCATGACTTGTTTTTCCTTGCTTGATACAGTACTTTCTCTATTTACTTAAATTATAATTTGATGTAAGGTGACACAGTCTGACATGTTTGGTTATGCAAAGAACACAAATTTATATCTATTGTCACAAGTAATAATCAATAGTAAATATTTATAAAAACCTGCCATATAATTATTTATGCTTAGAAACACTGGTGTTACACGGGATGAAATGAAATGTTTATTTAGAGTTCTTGATTTTGTCCTCTTTCCACTACAAGGAGACTGTAATTTAACATCCAAACTAATAGACTCAATATTCAGAATACAAAAACAGGCAATGAAAAATAAGAAATGCATACAGCAATAATTTGTGAGTACCTTTTTTGTTAATTTATGGTGATTGTTCCCAAGGGCTGACCACAGCATGTTGTGTTCACCGTAGCATCCATGAGACCTTTTCTGGCTTTCAGGAGGAAAAGAGAGTTTGTTGCCCCCTTTTAGGATTTTAGGCCTTCGTGCTTTTAACAGGTGGTAAGCAGGCTACAGAAAAAGTGCAGAGGAAGAAGGAGGTTGGCCAAGTTGGTCGGGGGAGGATTCTGCATATCTGCTGACCAGAACATCATATGGAAAAACCCATCTTACCTGGCTTGGGCTGGCATTACGTGGAAATGATTAAGAAATGATGCTGATGATGATGATGACCTGCACTGTATAATTTATTGTCAGGTATTTCCTAGATATTTTAAATTACTTATGTTGTGGCTGCCTAGTTAGATCACATCCATTACCTCCTCTCTGGTCACTCCAGAAGAAGGACAGTGATATGGCTCTGTCATGGGTTGCTTGTTAAAAAATTGGGACCATAATGGTCATCAGGGAATGCTAGTATGTTCATGTTTCAGTTTCTCTTTGGGAGTGTAGTGTAGTGTTACCATTTGACCTCTAATTCCTGGAGGCACAGAGAGAGTTTTTGTCTAGTGGCCTTATTTTATGTAGCCTCTTGCGTGGGAATGTGTTTTGCCTGGTATGAAATTTTCCCAATTCATGTAGGAAATATGAGGGTTCAGTGGCATGGGTACCTTCTAAATTAGAGAAGTTTTGACTGTGGGATTTTATATTCTGAAGTGGTGGAAGGGACCTGTTTGCATGGGAGATTTACAGTATACTGCAGGTACTAGCCTCCCTCCATGTAATTGCTTTAGTACTTGGGAGACCTAGGTTCAATTCCCTGTTCTACTAACAGACTTCCTGTATGACCTTGGCAAACCAATTAGTCACTCAGCACTGAAGTTCTCCAAATGTAAAATGGGAATGGTAGTACTTGGCTACTTGGGGGTATTTGTGTACTACTTAGTTACTATAGCAATGGGAAACCAAATAAATACCTTGGGTACAATGTGGCTAGTTGTCTTTCTATCATCTATTTTGCCTTGATGTCATGCTGGTAGCTTTCAATTTTAGGTGAGAGATTTAAAAAAAAATGTAGCTCCTACATAAGAAGCAAATGGCAACCCCAAGGCTATTGATTTAAAAAAAATCTCTCCAACTTCTAAAAGGACTTAATTCCTAATCCTTAGGATATATTTAAATAGTGTTGGTTCCTTCTTACTCTTACCATAGTTAAGTGTACTTCCAGTTAAAAGGTTTTTTTAGACCTAAATTACTTTGTTAGTAATTTCTTCACTGAAGTATATTTCCATTCACTCTATTTTAAATCCTCTTCTTTTTTCCAAACATATGGTTATCCTTCAGTTGTGGTAAAATAATAACACCAATGTAATCCTCAAAGTATTGTTGCTGAAAACAGTATGCAAAATAAGCAGTGTTACTTTCAGTGTTACCTGTAAAATACCACATTTCTTTTCACCAAATTCTGTGTGTTCCAGCATGAGACCTTTTGAAGGATTTGTACCCTTTCTACTCTTTGTCAAAAATGATTTGTTGCAAAAGTAAGTTGCTGTAAACAAATTATTACCATTCTTTTATCTCATGGCAGGACTGTAATTAACTTATGTGACTGGTCACCTCTGTAACTGCTTATATCTTCTCAGTGCTGTCAGAGGGAATTAGAAAAAAGAATAAGAAATTCTTCAGTGTAACTGGATACACTTTTTTTTGTCTGCATATTCTTCTATTGCATCTAGAGAAAAAGTTAATAATTAGAAGAAAACAAGAAAGGTCTTTATAACATTTTAAAATGCTTCATGTTCGCTAACTCAGTAATAAGGGGATCTCAATTTTCATGGGATATTTTTTATCTATATCTATATGTAAAGTTATGCACAGAGGGAAAGCAACAGAAAGTGAAAAGTTTTAGATAGTTATTTAATATGCATTAAATGTTATTGTAGCTGTGTCAACACCAGGATACTAGAGAGTTAAGGAGAGTGAAGGAATATCTTCATTGCCCCAAATACTGTTGGTGAGAGAGACAGACTCCAGACCTGTCGAAGAGCTCTGTGTAAGCTTAACTTTCTCAAAGGGAAGCTGTTTCAGTGAAATATATGACCACACCCATCTAAATACTAATTAGTTTAATTACAACCTTGAGCTTGGAGAAAAAAGGATATTTATTTTTAATAAGTACAAATAAGTATTTTTTTATTTTGCTAGAATAGTGTGTATTTGTCATCAGCATCCCCCATGTGGACCATGATTCCAGTGCACAGGCTTGTAATCTCTTGCAGTGGGAATGATTCAGCTAAAAAAAATCAATAGGGCATGAGGTATTTCAAGTTCTCATTATTGTAATGTGTCAACATCACTTCAGTGACCCCAGAGCCCTCTGTTTGCTGATTTGTTCACTGATTTATTGTGCAATCTTGTAGGGTGAACTATAATTTCACTTGGAATCAGAAACTCTACATTTATGGTTTGTGTTCCAGTCTCCCGTCATTAGAACATTCAGAAGTAATCAATACCTGTGCTTGTTACTAACAGCTGCATGAAGTTGTCAGGCAGTTCAATTACAAAGGATACAAACAAAAGAATATTGTGAAAGCTGAGCAGGTCATTCAGTCTGTTTTTATTTAAATTTTCAGTGGCTGTCTTTGTAGACTGATACGGTCACAAGGTACCATAAGCTCCCTTTGTTTGCCAGAGATTTCGGTTCTTAAATAATGCACAGATAAATAATTTCCCCATGATTTTATTTTATTTTTAAATCATTGATGTATATTTATGTAGGTGTTGCATTACTCAGCCAAAACAAACCCCAACAACCAAACACACAGTGAATTGGTTGCTGCTTTCACTAAACACATATATTATTAAGTTTACTAAATCAGTGTAAAAGCCAATAGATCATAATCATCACCCTTCTTTGCTAATATTAATTAACTTAAGCTAATATGCTTAGAAGGCAGTAGCTAGTGAGACTGCTATAGGTACCATGGTGTCATGCATAATGTTGTTCATATTAATTTAGAAGGCTTGTATGCTTTCTGTCACCCATCAGGTATGTCTACACTAGAGGGTTTTGTCTGCAAAATGGTTGTTTTTCTGACAAAACTCATGGAAAATCCAGATTCCCAAGGCATTGGGACAGTAAGTTGACAAAATGCAGCACTTTTGTCAACACCTGTACCACACTCCCCATGAGGAAAAATGCCTCTGTTGTCAGAAATCTGTCAGCAGAAAGCCGATCTGGACATTCGAGGGGGCACTTTGTCCACAGACAGGGCTTCTGGGACAGTGGGCAGTCCCGTCTACTGTGCTTCTGGTTGGCCATTTTGCTGATAGAAAGGACAGGCAGTCCAGCCACTCCCTGTGGACAGAGCAGATTGCACTTGTGATCCACTTGGCAGTTTGGCCGCAGTCTGTTGACAGATATTTTGTTGGAAGATATCTTCCAACAAACACTTCTGTCGACAAATCCCTGTAATCTAGACATAGCCATCTTAAACTGTATTATGACATTTACAACATTACATCCACAGCCCTACAAGAATTTTTATGACTTTTACTGAATTGATATGCCTGCCACTGGTCAAAAAGTACCATACGCTCCTTGAACAATTTTAAGAGCAATTTCTTTTCCTTATTCAGGCTTAAACGAGAGATTTCTTTGTTGACATCTGAATTCTGCTTTGTGAGAAATGATAGTTTTTTTCCCTTTAAATTACATTAATAATGTAGATAATATGAACTGTATTTGATATTGATACAGGATCATATCCGTTACAGACAATATATTTTTCAGTGTATTAACAAACTCAAAATCCTTCAGGAAACGTTGCAAATCCACTTGACAAGCAAGAATACTGTGAACATGGTTCTCCCATTTAATTGAGAAGTATGCAAAATCCCATGCAATGAGACAGGTTGCTAGTGTCTGCACGCTTAGAGTGTTCAAAAGTGCAGGCTCCTCCAAATACGTTTGGGAGTAACTTTTAAATGGAGCCCCAGATGTGTTTATTGGAAATATATGCATGACAACAATTGGTTTATGCATTCCACTAACATTTAATAGACTGTACCTCACAAACTATAGTCCCAAAAAGCTCAAAACGTGAAGGTGGAGTTCACTTCCTTTTGATGATAGACAAGTATGTCAGTGACTGGCCAAAACAAGGAGTTCTGTAGCACCTTAGGCTTTGTCTAGACTAGAGGAATTTGTTGGCAGAAGTTTTTGTTGGAAGATATCTTCCAACAAAACTTCTGTTGAAAGATTGCAGCTAGATTGCAGGGCATATTGAAGGAGAGTGATTCACTGTTGACTGCCCAGTAGCTCTGTTGGCAAAACAGCCAACTGCAAGCACAGCAGGCAAGGCTGACCAGTGTTTTGGAAGCCCTTTCTGTGGGCAGAAGGCCCCACAGAATGTCCAGACCAGCTTTTTGTATGTCAAAGAGGTGTTCTTCCTCATGGCAAGGGGGGGATATCTGTCAACAAAAGCACTACATTCTAATGATTTACTGTTGACAAAATGCCTTTAGGAATCTGGACGCTCTGCATGTTTTGTCAGCAAAACAACTGTTTTGTTGACAAATTCCCCTAATCTAGACATAACCTTAGGGGCTAACAGATTCATCAGCACATACACCTTCACAGGTAAAACCCCATGGCTATATCTAAACTAGAGAGTTTTGTTGACAAAACTGGAGTTTTGTCAACAAAATTCATGGAGCATCTACACACAAAAATCTTTTGTTGACAGAAAGTGTCAACAAAAAAGGCTGTGTAGATGTTTCTGGGGAGGACCTTTTGTCAACAAAACAGATCATTCCCCTTTTACATGTAGATGCAATCTTTCGACAGAAGTTTGTCAGAACATCACTTCCAGCAGTAACTTCTGTAGACAGATGCTTCCAGTGTAGTAGCCCATCTGATGAACTGGGTTTTACCTACGGAGGCTTATGCCCTAATAAATCTATTAGTCTAAGTTGCTACAGGACTCATTGTTTTCACAGCTACAGACTAACATGGCGACTCCTTTGGGACATTTCATCAAATTGCCAGTTATTACAATTTAATATTACTGTAGAGCCTAACAGCTCTAGTCATGGACCTGGACCCTGGAGCAGTACCAAAAGGAAGTCTGTGCCCCAAACAGCATACAATCTGAATGAAGTATTGAATCTTTAAATACACCAGTAGATCCAGATTCTGGGCTCCTTCAAAAGGAGGATGTGGTAGAATTTGCATACAAATTAGTCTACATTTCTTTTTATTAATTATTATTATTATGTCAATACGTCAGAACATATATTTTCCATATATATGCATATACATATAATATGCAGGCAGATGTGATCACTTCTGTTCCCTCTGTGCCCATCATAAAATATTATGCATGGTTGTTTTAATTTAAATAAAGTGTAACAAGAGCCCTTCCAATCTTATAATCTTAATCATGTGATGAGAAAAACATCATCATGCAACATCCAAAGTGAGACTTTGCTTTTAAGTTATAGAAGCTTTAAACAGGAAGTTGGAAGGTCTACTTTGGTAATTTTCACTCATATCACTCATATAATAGAATATTAAAGCTACTCACCGCAGGAGCCATGTTTACAAATGAAAATGAACTGTTCTGTAAAAAGACAAAGCAGCAGAAATGTAGCACTTTAAAGACTAACAAAATGATTAATTTAGTTTCCAATACAGACTGACATTTATAAGTACAGGGGACCAAAAAGAAAAAAAATGCAATGAAAACTGACAAATCAAATAGGTTTGAAGGAAGGGGGTGAGATGTGGGAGTGTCCTTTCTGAGCTAATTATGAGCATCAGAGGAAGGGAAGCAGTCTTTGCAATGAGTGAGGTATTTGATGTCTGTGTTCATACCACATGTTAATGTGTTGAATTTGAATATGTACTCTAACTCACAAATTTGTCACTCTGATCCATAGTTAAAATCTCTGTGTTCCAGGATACAAATTCTCAGGTCTTTAACAGAATAGCCCACCCCATTGAAGTGTTCACTGACTAGCTTATGTGTATTGAGTTTTTATATGTCTGCTCTGTGTCCATTTATTCTTTGGCAAAGGTTTAGCCCAGTCTGTACAATGTACATAGTGCCAGGGCATTGCTGGCACCTAATAGCATATATAATGTTGCTGGAAGTGCATGAGAATGTGCCTTTGATCTTGTAACTAACATGGTTAGGTCCAGTTATGGTATCCCCAAAATAAATATGTGGACAAGTTGGCAGCAGGGTTTGTTCCAAGGAAAAGTTCCAGAATTAGTATTACTGTGGTATAGCCACAGTATAAATAATTTTGTTAGTTTTTAAAGTGTTACATTTCTGCTGCTTTGGTTTGTTGAAGTACTGGCTACACCGTTCTGTAAATGTACAAATTAAAAGAGATTAAATTTGAGGCCAGTAATTTGTACAGATTTGTAACCATTATGATGTCAAGACAGATGTATATGAATGAACAAACAATCCTTTTCATTTCTCTGGGCATGTTGTTTGCAGCCTTATTTAGGAAAGGACAACATTGTAACAATGTTTATTCTTAAGCTTTATCAGTGTGATTTGCAAAATAACTTGCCTGTCTTCAGTGGGAGCAGATCTGAGTAGGTGCTGAGCACTTGTGAAAATCTCAACCATATGTTCATATGTATAGACCCACAAACACACATTTGTTTAATTTGAATAGTAAAAGAGAGAAAGCCATGCTAGTCTATATACTATCAAAACAAAAAAGCAGTCAAGTAGCACTTTAAAGACTAACAAAATAATTTATTAGGTGAGCTTTCGTGGGACAGACCCACTTCTTCAGACAATAGCCATACCAGAACAGAGACTCTGTGAGTTAAACGTTGAGTCTGTTCTGGTATGGCTATGGTTTGAAGAAGTGGGTCTGTCCCGCGAAAGCTCACCTAATAAATTATTTTGATAGTCTTTAAAGTGCTACTTGACTGCTTTTTTATTTTGATTTGTTTAATTTATCACCCTCTGGCCCCTGCTCCAGACAGGTTTCAGTTGATGTCAGATTACTATGGTGAACAGAACTGAGAATGTGCTTAAGATTTTGCACAATTATGTTTCTGAATTCTATTTTCTAAGATACAAAACTACACTCATAATTTCAGGTTACCTCAGCCTTCTGGGAAGAAATAAATCTCTTCTTAAGGGGTGCCATTACATTAGAACTTTGAATTGAAAAAAAGAACAGAAAAGAAAATCTATTTACTTTAGAGCTCCCACATATAGGCTTTGATATGTGCATAATGTGTAAGTATTTGCATCACATCACATGAGTGTGGGGACGTAAAAAGGCTGAGGTTATAGCTATGCAAGAAAAAAACAAACAGAATAAGTCAGTAAAGACATTGTGCAGTGTGTTGACCAGACACTTTGTAACTTTGCAGGACTAAATTAAGATCTGCAGTAAGGGAAGGTTCAGCTAATGCCAAGGAGTCTTTAATGTACATTATAACATCTATATAATTTTATTCCTACCCTAGTAAATGGCTAAAAATTCAGTCAAATTTTTCATGCTGCAATCCAGGCCCTGTCGGTGGTGGGATTCAGCAGGAATCCAGCTACAAGAGGCCACGCCTTTGTTTGGTTCTAATAAGATTTGCCTGTGGAATTTCCTGGGTTCCGTTCTATCTAAGTCTATGAAATATTTAACATCCACAGTCTAACACATGCTGTGACATTTCTTGCCTCTTTGTCTGGATCAGGTCCCATTTAGCTGGTCTCCAAGCACTGAAGTGCAAGCAGTGTACGTGCAGAGTAGCAAGTCTCTTCCTCCAGTGGTGAGCCCAAACTGCAAACTGAGCTCTTTTCAGGCTGTTTATATCCCAGTTCCAACTGGAGGATGTGCAGCAGAATGGGTTTAGATCTGGCTCTGTACTGCCTCAAAATTAATGAGTGTTGGAATTTGAGTTGCTGATGTAGTGCATGTGGAGATAGCAAAAATCTGTTAAACATCTGTTCAAAGAAATATGTTTTGTTTTGTTTTTTGCTAATGCTGTTCCTGCATCCATTACACATTTGCAAGCCTCCTGAGTTAATGAGCATTCGGAAACAAATGAAAAATTATCATACAGGGCTACATTATAATAGAAAATGTTGCATGTGTGTCAAACTGAATGAAAAATGAGAGGTATTAATGAGTGATGGACATTTATAGGCAGGGAAAAGCAATGCCTTCCCAAACTGCCCCACATGGTGCCACCCATGCTGTATTGGAGGCTTCTCAGGCTCCTGCTCCCAGCCTACTGTTGTGACTGGCAGAGGCTTGAGAAAGTAGGCTAGGAGCTGGGCAGTAACTCTGCCCACTGGCTTCCTAGAGCTCTGGGGACAGATTCAGCCATGTTGCCCACAGACTCCCCCAGAGCTCTGTGGGGTGGGGGCCATCAGCTCTATAGTGTGTTGGAAGGGAGGCTTATGGCCATAATGGGAGTGGAGCTTTAGGCAGAAGGGGCATAGCTGGGGGCAGTCTTGGCTCTCCAAATCATGGAGTGGGGCAGCCGCCTCACTACACTGTGGCAAATCTCTCAAGTGTTATACAACCCATCTATTTTTGTGGAGTTGACTAGGAAGGCAGATCCTCCACGAACATTTTTCTCCTGTGTTGCACAATCATTTACACTTCTAACTAGCCCACACTCTGCTCTTGGGCCCATTTTGAGGAATCTGTTTTTAACAGCAGTTGCAGGCAGCTGAGGCCATCCCACCCCCATCTATCTCCCAATGTACCCATTTAAAAACAAATACCATAAACATTTGGGAAATGCAGGGAGGGTTTATTTAAAAGAAATACTGTGTGCCCTGAAAATGTTTAGTGATGTTAAAAAAATAAAACAGCTTAAGACTGCAATTTTAAAATTCTTCTGTGTCCAGTATACAACATATCAATAGTTTGGTTTCCATCTGTGTAAGTACTCTCAGAAACAGGGGAAAATATCATTCCTTTACTGTGAATGACTGCTTCATTCCCTCTGTCAGTCAAACAGTGACCAACATACCCTTATAAAATTGATACAATAGCAATTGCTGTAGAGCAGCAAGGCTGGGGAATAAAGAACCTCAGCTAGACAATAGGAAACAGGGGATGGCTGTTGTCAGTTTGTAGTTGTCAGAGGAGAGGTGTGTGTGGCGTGTGGGTTTTTTTTTTCAAATTCAATTTAATTGTGTTGGAATTACCCTCTCTCGCTCTAGAGCCAGAAAGATCTGTGCAGGTTTACAAGGCACCATTTGCTGTGACTAATTGTTGAAGTGAACACACAGTGATTGGTTGAGACCCAGACATTGTACCCATTGGATGATTTTTTTAATAGTAACATCTCTTTGGAAGGAGCAATCCTTTTCTCTTTAACTTATGGCATGCTATAATTTGCTAGTATAACAAATGTGTAGCATTGACTATAGATTAGTGAATCACCTGGAGATAAAAGGATATATTAAAAGTGAAGTGTTGGGTGGAAGCTAAGGAGATGGGGTTTTAATTCTAGGCTGTGCAACATTTTTGAATGATGCTGAGCTGTTGATTAGTCTCTGGGGACTCCCACACATGCCTCCTCAGGTACAAAATGAGGATAATATGATTCATCCTCACTGTGGAGAACTTATGTATAATCAATATATTATGAATAATGATGATATCTCCATCTAGAGCTGGGAATATTTGAATCTTTTTTAATTGTATGAACCTATGGCCCTTTTCAAAATACCTGTTCTGTCATTCTGGCTGAATGCTTTCCCCCTTAACAGCCTCCTTTGATTTAAGCAATCAGGGAATGACATAGTGGCAGTGATAAAGCTCCTTAGAGGAACTGTGTGAGTAGTTACTATTTAGGGAATGTGCTTTCTGGTTCCGGGTAGGCTGACGGGGCTTACTATTCCCAGAACAGAGCCTAGACCAAAGGGGTTACTAAAATCTTGATTCTGCCCTAAGAAAGAAGGGGGTGCCTGAAGCCGTGTCTACACGTGCACGCTACTTCGAAGTAGCGGCATTAACTTCGAAATAGCGCCCGTCACGGCTACACGCGCCGGGCGCTATTTCGAAGTTAACTTCGACGTTAGGCGGCGAGACGTCGAAGTCGCTAACCCCATGAGGGGATAGGAATAGTGACCTACTTCGACGTTGAACGTCGAAGTAGGGACCGTGTAGTCGTTGCGCGTCCCGCAACTTCGAAATAGCGGGGTCCGCCATGGCGACCATCAGCTGAGGGGTTGAGAGACGCTCTCTCTCGAGCCCCTGCGGGGCTCTATGGTCACCGTGGGCAGCAGCCCTTAGCCCAGGGCTTCTGGCTGCTGCTGCGGCAGCTGGGGATCCATGCTGCAGGCACAGGGTCTGCAACCAGTTGTCAGCTCTGTGTATTTTGTGTTGTTTAGTGCAACTGTATCTGGGAGGGGCCCTTTAAGGGAGCGGCTTGCTGTTGAGTCCACCCTGTGATCCTGTCTGCAGCTGTGCCTGGCACCCTTATTTCGATGTGTGCTACTTTGGCATGTAGACGTTCCCTCGCAGCACCTATTTCGATGTGGTGCCGCGCAACGTTGAAGTTGAACATCAACGTTGCCAGCCTTGGAGGACGTGTAGACGTTATTCATCGAAATAGCCTATTTCGATGTTGCTACATTGAAATAAGCTATTTCGATGTAGGCTTCACGTGTAGACGTAGCCTGAGTCTGATAGGTTGTCAGAAGCTGCCTGTGGGTGGGGGACAAAGATACCTAAAGAGACCCATGGAGCAAGAGGCACAGAAATTGCACCTAGCATTTTGCTGTTCCTGGTCCCAAATATGGAGATAATAGGGCTGAATGCAATGTATGAAAGACTGCAAGGAGAGGTTAAGAGTTAGGTAAGGGGAAATACATGTACAGGGCTTTGCTTGGAGCCTTTTGCTCTGCATGCTGGTTTTGGCTGAATGACTAAACAATGCTTTGTTGTGAAGCAGCTGTTTTTTTGAGTCATTTAATCAGCTCCTGCTGTGGGCTCCCAGAGGCAAGGAGATTGCAATTGTCAAACACAGTATGGCCTGTTGGGTTAACGTGGTTGACAAATGGTGGGGGGTGCCTGTCAAAGATCTAGTTTAAGATTGGTCGAAACAGAACAGTATCACACAAAAAGAAGTGAAGTTATTAAAACCTATCCCCAAAGGGAAGCCCTCAAATAGGCTCGGAGGAGTCTAAAATACAACTTGTCCTGTAACCAAGATACCCATCTTTGCTTTTGTCTTTGTAGATGGTGAGCTCTGTAGCACACAAGTTTGAATTGGGTTGTATTTATCATATGTAATATCATGACACACAGTCATAGTTGAGGTGGGGGACAGTCTGAGGGCATTACTATCATATAGATAATAAAGAGCTGTATTATGATGGCTTGTGCTAACAGCAAAATAGTCATATTTCTATTGAAGTTTTTTAATGGTATATTTATTACAGTAGTTTACAAGCACATTACGTCACATGTGGCTCACATAGAGACTGATGCCTCTTTCCAATTTTTTCTTGTCTCTGCAATTCGCTTGGTTTCCCTACTCATTGGTCATCAATAGCCATCCCTTGAGTGTAAACTTGTGCTGAAAAGTACATCTTTCTACATGGATGTGTAGGGAGAACTGAGACATGAGAAGCATGTTTGTGGGCTTTTGGATAGTTAAGGGACAGGGATTACAACATTTTCAACTGAACGGCTGTTAGTGGTGAGATCGTTTCCTATGCTTTATTGTGTAGATCCTTAGCTTATGTAGGGAATGTGGCAGAAGGAATGCAGTGCTGCTGAAGGCTGGGAGGAATGAGTCTCCCAGAGGTCATCTGCATGAGAATGCAGAAGGTGTGCATGTGTGATACCTTTTCAGGCAAAGCCTAATGGGTAGCAAGTAAGCCATGAGATTTGGTCTCTTGTAAACATGTAGTTGTAAAATCACAATTTAAGCTGACACTTAATGCGGGAGTTGTGAGATCTCACCAATGCTCTGGGTTGTTGTGGGGGACAGGGCAGTCGCCTTAGCTGTGTAAGACATTGATTACACAGGGCTCCCTGGTTTAAAGCATTGTGAGAGAAAGAGAGGAGGGGTACTGGTTGAGCTAGCTTGCTGGGTGCCTTGGCCCTGCCTATGTCTTGGCCATATAGCTCTTAACCTGGCTAGACTAACCCTCCCCACCTGTTAAAAGATAGAGCAGGATCCTAGGGTGTTGGTGAAACCCCACACTAGAGATACCAAGAGCTAAACTCACAGAGCTGAAATCACTGGGTTCTGTATCAGGGCAGTCTCAAGCAGTGGGGTTAGGATGGGTGGACAACAGCAGGACCAGCAGGTGGCTGGTAGGAGCGGTGGCAGACGACAGGGACTGGCAGACGGCTGGTGACAGCAAGGGGGGGCTACAGACAAGTGGACGGCTAGTATTGCCCTGGTGATGTATCTGTGGGCTTTGAGTTTGGGACTGCACTGCAGAGGGTACACCCTGTAACTGTGTGTGTGTGGAAAAGGGCCAAGAGCCCCAGCAAGAGACTGGGTTCTACTGCATATGGGGATGGTATCTGGGTAAAAGGGGTTTTGTCTCTTCTGTGCTGAGATATACTGCATCTGTCGCTGTAACCTTGGGGTAGGTTACGGTCATTAAACAAGCCATTTCTATCTCAGACTCTGTGCTTGCGGGGCGGGGGGGAGAACCGCCTTACAGGCACCCAGCACGGGGGTGAAATTGTCCCAGGCCACTGGGTGGGGGCTCGAGCCGGTTGGTTGTATCCTTGATAGGAAAACCCCACAAGAGTTGAACCCGGCCCTTCTGGCAGGCATCTGGCATTAACAGAAGGGTTACATAAGTGGGGGCTCGTCCGGGATCTCTTTTGCTGGGTAGGACCCCTCGCAAGCACACATTATATATATAACATTGTAAGAAGCAGTTGTTGTTGCGGGATAAGTTAGAGTTTATACCATGGCTGGCCGTATGCTAGAAGAGTGGTGTGAGGAGTTGGGTATTGACCCAAGAAATTGTCTATTAGTTTTAGGGGTACCTGAGGGTATGGAAGATGGCCCAATTGAGGCCCTTCTAACAAAAGCCATTGATTCTCTAACGAGGTGTCGCATACGGGGGCGTAGACCTCAAGTAGATGACAAAGCATTTGTGGTGATATGTGAATTGCCAGTAGCTGTGGACTCTTTGCAGATCCCAAGTGAGATGAAGATTCCCACTGGCACTTTGAAAGTTGTGATCGCCAAGGCCTTTGCAACAGGCCCCGCTTCACATGCTGTATTTGAGGAGAAGATGACAGCCTTTTTGGCACAGGAAGGAAAGACTATGGCTGACGTGTCAAGTCTACTGAGTGCTGAACCATTGGCCCCTGGCCCTTCTATGGATGTATGGGCCAAAGCTTTGGGACAAGCATTGGAGAAGGTCCTGCAACCTCATCATGAATCTAGTTCATACTGTAAGTTATGCTTATTTTCGGGTGGTGCGGTCCCAATACCCGGGGAAGAAGCGTTTGAACCCTGGTTAGAACATACCACTGAAATGCTCCGAGAGTGGGCAGTACCTGAAGCTGAGAAGAGAAGGCGACTGATAGAGAGTCTCCGGGGTCCCGCGCTGGATGTCATTCGCACATTGAAGCTGGGTAATCCGGAGGCTAGTGCAAATGACTGCTTAGAAGCTGTCAATCATGCCTTTGGGAGGACTGAAGATTCAGAGGAAGTTTATTGCAAATTCTTCAGCACCAGACAACAGAGAGGCGAAAAGTTATCTATGTTCAGAGGTTGGAGAAACTACTGCAGAGAGTTGTCTTGCATGGAGCCATCACAGCGGAGCAAATGGATCGAACTCGAGTGTCCCAAATTGTGAGGGGAGCGCAATACCAGCACCCAATCCTATTCCACCTTTGGTTAAGGGAACGACTGGCAGCCCCACCCAGCTATTCGCGATTGATTAAAGAGATCCGAGAAGAGGAAGAAAGGCAGGCCACCAGTGAGAGCGGGGACACTCAACCATCCAAACATGGCAGCACGGCCCCCTCGCAACTCCCCAAAACATTGATGGTGAACGGTGGAGAGGAGCTTGCCCAAAGAGTGCAAGACCTGATGGTGCAGGTGGACGAACTGAGGGGTGCTGTAGGTTCAGCCCGGGCACCAGGGAGTGGTGAACAGCTAGCAGCAGCGGTCCATAAGACTTGGCTCAGGACAGCTACTTCTGCAGGCTGGCCAAGTATAGGATCCTTCTTCTGCTACAAATGTGGTCAGGAAGGACACACTGCAGCAAGATGTCGAAATAAGGAAAATCCAACACTGGTGTACCAAAAGCTGAGGGCCACCTGGGAAAAGTCGGGAAACGGCTACAGGGTCTGGGAAAGGAGCCGCCCACACCCTCGGGAAGCGAGGGCTCCCCTAGAAGAGACAGACCCACTGCTTTCCCACGAGGACTAATAGGATCTAGAGCAGAAGTCAGTGTGAAAATAGAAGGGGTGGAATGTACAGCCGTCCTTGATACAGGGTCTCAAGTGACGATCATATTCCAGTCATTCTATCAACAAAGGCTTGGGCACCTGCCTATCCAGCCATTGACAGGTCTCAGCCTGTGTGGACTCAGCCTGAATGAATACCCCTATGCGGGGTATATCATCGTGCACCTAGAGTTCCCAGAAGATGTGGCGGGGGTAAGAGAGGAGGTGGACACAGTTGCCTTAATATGCCCGGACCCCAAGGGGATCTCTGACGTGTCGGTGCTCATAGGGACCAACTCCAGTCTCTTTAAAGTACTGGCAGAATATTGCAGACGACGGGCCGGGGACCAATACCTGAGCACCCTGATGATTCATGCACTTTGTGCTGAAGCCTACAAAAAATTTGAGGATTCTAAACAGGAGTTGCCTGAACTACCAATGGGTACCCTGAGGTATGCAGGCACAACTCCCATAGTAGTGCCTGCAAGGACAGAGCAAGAGGTGCTCACTAGGAGTACCTGGCTAAAGAGCAGCGGAGGGACTCTAGCTATGGTAGACCAACCAGCTGATGGAGGCCTTCCTGAAGGAGTGTTGGTTCCCAGTGGAGTTATAGCCTTACCCGCTGAAGCCCAGGAAGAGGTGACTATACTAATCGCTAATGAGACGAGTCGTGATATTGTTGTAAAGCGAGGGCAAAAGATAGCAGACCTTTTTGAGCCTGATGCAGTGGTAAAGCCCCAGTGTGGTACTCCGGCCCCAATGATAGATCCAGAAAAATTCGACTTTGGAGATTCACCACTGTCTGAGGAATGGAAGACGCGGAAAAGGGAAAAGCTTTGCAAGAGAACAAAGGTATTCTCACTGCATGAGTGGGATGTGGGATGTGCAAAAGGGGTTGAACATAACATCAGGCTGCATGATTCTCGACCCTTCCGGGAGAAATCTAGGAAGATCGCCCTTTCTGAGATGGAAGATGTGCGACAGCATCTTCAAGAGCTGGCAGAGAATGGCATCATTACAGAGTCCCGCAACCCATATGCTTAACCCATTGTTGTGGTCCGTAAAAAGAATGGAAAAATCTGGATGTGTATTCATTACCGCACCCTAAACAGCCGTACGGTGACTGACCAGTACACTACGCCTCGGATCCAAGATGCCTTAGACTGCCTGCTAGGAAGCCAGTGGTTCTCAGTTTTAGACCTTCAAAGTGGATACTATCAGATTCCTTTGGGGGAAGAAGATAAAGAGAAGACAGCCTTCATCTGCCCATTAGGGTTCTACCAGTTCGAACGCATGCCGCAAGGGATTTCCGGGGCACCAGCCACATTCCAGCGTCTTATGGAGAAAGTTGTAGGAGACATGAACCTACTGCAAGTCTTGGTTTACTTGGATGACCTGATCGTATTCGGAAGAACATTGGAGGAGCATGAAGAAAGACTTCTTAAGGTCCTTGACCGGTTGGAGGCCTATGGGTTGAAACTTTCTATTGACAAATGCCAGTTTTGTAGAACATCGGTGAAGTATGTGGGTCACATTGTGTCCCAGGAAGGTGTGAGTACTGATCCAGACAAAATAGAGGCACTGGTCACATGGCCACGTCCCAACAATTACCGAGAGCTTAAAACCTTTCTTGGATTTAGTGGATATTACCGTAGATTTGTGGAACATTATGCGTCCATTATCAAGCCTTTGAATGATCTCACTCGTGGATACCCACTCAACAAGAGCAAGGCTAAGACCAAGGGTAAGGGGGAGCCCTCAAGACTGCCAGGGCAGAAGTGCCGTGGCCCTCTAGAGCCTTTTGGATCACAATGGGATGAGAGGTGTGAGAAAGCTTTCCGAGAGATCATTAACTGCCTAAGTCATGCTCCAGTCCTCGTGTTTGCTGACCCAAACAAACCCTTTATCTTGCATACAGATGCCAGTTTGGAAGGGTTAGGGGCAGTGTTATACCAAGACGTGAACGGCAAACATAGGCCTGTGGCCTTCGCTAGCCGAGGATTGTCTGACAGTGAGACCCGTTACCCGATCCACAAGCTGGAGTTCTTGGCCTTGAAGTGGGCCATCACTGAGAAGTTTCGTGACTACCTATATGGTGCTAAGTTCCAAGTATGGACAGACAACAATCCATTGACATATGTATTGACAAGTGCTAAGCTGGACGCCACTGGGCAGAGATGGGTGGCTGCCTTGGCCAGCTACGAGTTCAGCCTACAGTACCGATTGGGTAGAAGCAATATTGACGCCGATGCATTGTCACAACGCCCACAGCCACCAGAGATTGCTGAGATTCCTCTAGATGGAGTAAGAGCCATTTGCAATGGAAGTTATCACAAGCCCCAGGCCCCTGAGAGTTGCATTGCTGAAACTCTAGGTTTACCACCTGAGAGTGTGCTGTCGGCCTCTGTGAACTATATTGCGTTGGATCAATCGCCATTGCCTAGGCTCAGTGCAGCGGACTGGCAAAAAGCCCAGTTGCAAGATGCCGACATCCGTGACACCCTACTCGCAAAAAGAGAGGGGCAAGACCCTCGAACCATTGTTCCCTCCACTCCAGGAAGTAAAATACTACTAAGGGAGTGGAACAAACTGAGACTAATACAAGGCGTGCTGCACCGGGTCACCGTAGATCCATTGCAAAATCGACGAACACAACTGGTACTACTGACCGAGTACAGGGTTCTGGCCATGAGGGCTCTGCATGATGATTTCGGACATTTGGGTATGGAAAGAACACTTGAGCTTCTCCGTAATAGGTTCTATTGGCCCCAGATGGCTGAGGATGTACGCGGGAAATGTGAGACGTGTGCTCGATGTGTTCAACGCAAAACTCTGCCCACTAGAGCAGCCTATCTGCAGAGCATCATGACCAGCAAACCCTTGCAACTGGTATGCATTGACTTCTTGTCTCTGGAGCTGGATAGGAAGAATATTGGAAACATCTTAGTAGTAACTGATCACTTTACCCGATATGCTCAGGCCTACCCCACACGGGACCAGAGAGCCACCACTGTGGCACGGGTATTGTGGGAAAAGTACTTCTCAGTGTTTGAACTCCCAACTCGGATACACTCTGACCAAGGGCGAGACTTTGAAAGTCAACTCTTAAAGGAGGTGCTAAGAGTGGCAGGAATAAAGAAGTCCAGGACAACCCCTTACCACCCGCAAGGGGACCCTCAGGCAGAACAGTTTAACTGAACCTTATTGGATATGCTGGGGACATTGCGCCCGGAGCAGAAAACGGCCTGGAGTCAACATGTTGCTTTTTTGGTGCATGCCTACAATGCCACAAAGAATGATGCTACAGGAACCACCCCGTATTTGCTAATGTTTGGACGAGAGCCCAGACTACCAATAGACTTACGTTTCGGGGTGTCAGGGGATGGGGAAGGCTATGAGACACATTTGCAGTATGTTTCCCGACTATAGGAAAAGCTGCGGGATGCCTACCGTTTGGCTATGGCAGCTGCCCGCAGGAACACAGATCATAACAAACACCGGTATGATGCAAGAGTGCGCCCTCAGGAGCTCCAACCTGGGGACCGAGTTCACCTGCGGAATCTAGAGGTTGCTGGTAAACACAAGATTGCCGATAGATGGAAGGCGACACCCTACCTGGTGGTGGAAAGACTTAAGGACCTACCTGTTTACAAGATTAAACCTGAGAGCAGATCAGGGCCAATGAAGACCGTACATAGGAATCTCCTACTGCCTGTGGGAGAGTTGGTTGGGGCATCTGCAGAGATGGACTATGACATACGACCAGGTGCAAGGTCACATCCATTACCCAACACAGGCAGTGGGTGCAGTGGAGATGATCTTCCCTTATACAGCACCTTCGAGAGTGATTCTGAAGAGAATGGGATTCCCATGGAACACCCTAGAGTGGGAACCAGATCCCAGAGTCTATTGCAGGAACCTGGAGAAAGGGCAACACCTTTGGCACTGAATCCCAGAGCAGAAGTGTTTGGGCCCCAGCCTGGGGACCCTCCTTCCACAACAAGACTAGTCTGGGATGATGAACCTGTCCCAACTGATGACAGTTTGGGGGAGAACCAGGCATGTGCAGATACACCCCCATTAGCTGACGGAGACATTTTTGTCCAGGATATCCCAGTCTGTGAGCAAGAGACACAAGGACCAACGCGGGTGGAGGGGGAGTCCCCGGGTGGATGCCCCTTGCCCCTACTGCCAGAGGAGGACCCTGCCCCTGTTATCCCCATCCTCAATAGGCGAGATAGAGCCATAAAGCCCATAAACAGACTAACTTATGAGGCACCTGGAGTAGTTGGGGAGGATGTAATACATCTGGCACACAGACTTGTAGAAGCCATAGTGAGCTTTCTCAGGCCATTAGAGGGGAATTCATGTGGATGTTATAATCGAAACAGTGTTTTGCCGGGACATCAAATTCTCAGCTGGGGGGAGGATGTAGGGAATGTGGCAGAAGGAATGCAGTGCTGCTGAAGGCTGGGAGGAATGAGTCTCCCAGAGGTCATCTGCATGAGAATGCAAAAGGTGTGCATGTGTGATACCTTTTCAGGCAAAGCCTAATGGGTAGCAAGTAAGCCATGAGATTTGGTCTCTTGTAAACATGTAGTTGTAAAATCACAATTTAAGCTGACACTTAATGCAGGAGTTGTGAGATCTCACCAATGCTCTGGGTTGTTGTGGGGGACAGGGCAGTCGCCTTAGCTGTGTAAGACATTGATTACACAGGGCTCCCTGGTTTAAAGCATTGTGAGAGAGAGGGGAGGGGTAGTGGTTGAGCCAGCTTGCTGAGTGCTTTGGCCGTGCCTATGCTTTGGCCATATAGCTATAAGCCTGGCTAGACTAACCCTCCCTGGCTACGTCTACACGTGCAGCCAACATCGAAATAGCTTATTTTGATGTTGCGACATCGAAATAGTCTATTTTGATGAATAATGTCTACACGTCCTCCAGGGCTGGCAACGTCGATGTTCAACTTCGACGTTGCTCAGCCCAACATCGAAATAGGCGCAGCGAGGGAACGTCTACACGTCAAAGTAGCACACATCGAAATAGGGATGCCAGGCACAGCTGCACACAGGGTTACAGGGAGGACTCAACAGCAAGCCGCTCCCTTAAAGGGCCCCTCCCAGACACACTTGCACTAAACAACACAAGATACACAGAGCTGAGAACTGGTTGCAGACCCTGTGCCTGCAGCATAGATCCCCAGCTGCCGCAGAAGCAGCCAGAAGCCCTGGGCTAAGGGCTGCTGCCCACGGCGACCATAGAGCCCCGCAGGGGCTGGAGAGAGAGCATCTCTCAACCCCCCAGCTGATGGCCGCCATGGAGGACCCAGCAATTTCGACGTTGCGGGACGCGGATCGTCTACACGGTCCCTACTTCGACGTTGAACGTCGAAGTAGGGCGCTATTCCTATCTCCTCATGAGGTTAGCGACTTCGACGTCTCGCCGCCTAACGTCGAAGTTGGTGCCGCTACTTCGAAGTAGCGTGCACGTGTAGACGCAGCTCCCACCTGTTAAATGATAGAGCAGGATCCTAGGGTGTTTGTGAAACCCCACACTAGAGATACCAAGAGCTGAAATCACAGAGTGGCAGCTGAGGCCACACAGAGCTGAAATCACTGGGTTCTGCTTCAGGGCAGTCCCAAGCAGTGGGGTTAGGACTGGTGGACAACAGCAGGACCAGCGGGTGGCTGGTAGGAGTGGTGGTAGACGACGGCGGGCGGCCAGTAGGAGCGGCGGCGGTAGATGACGGCCACTGACGGGAGGCTGGTTGGAGCGGCAGCGGCTGGTAGGAGCGGCGGCGGACAACGGCGACTGGCAGACGGCTGGTGACACCAAGGGGAGGCTACAGACAAGTGGACGGCTAGTATTGCCCTGGTGATGTATCTGTGGGCTTTGAGTTTGGCACTGCACTGCAGAGGGTACACCCTGTAACTGTGTGTTTGTGGAAAAGGGCCAAGAGCCCCAGCAAGAGACTGGGTTCTACTGCATATGGGGATGGTATCTGGGTAAAAGGGGTTTTGTCTCTTCTGTGCTGAGATATACTGCATCTGTCGCTGTAACCTTGGGGTAGGTTACGGTCATTAAACAAGCCATTTCTATCTCAGACTCTGTGCTTGTGAGGGGTGGGGGAGAACCGCCTTACAGGCACCCAGCACGGGGGTGAAATTGTCCCAGGCCACTGGGTGGGGGCTCGAGCCGGTTGGTTGTATCCTTGATAGGAAAACCCCACAAGAGTTGAACCCGGCCCTTCTGGCAGGCATCTGGCGTTAACAGAAGGGTTACACTTATAAGGACATCTAGAATTGGGGATATTTCTTTTTTATTTTTAAATTGAAGTAAATGTAAATGCAGGGTATTATATAGGTGTTACTACTTTAAACTTGTTTTATTTATTTATTTATTTAATTAATTAATTAAACATTTTATTTGTACTTCTGGCTCATAAAGCAGAAGGGGAATACACTTTTAGTTCAACTTCTAGCAAGCACAAATTCCCTTACTTTTCAGCGAATGCTACTTCAGCCGTGAGCTCAAAGGGTTTACCTGCAATCGCATTTTTAAACCAAATTGATTGTTGGTTTGCTCTGAGCTGCTACTCACTCAGCCACCTCTTACACTAACAAGTGCTTTGGAAAAATCAGGTCACTTTTTTTCTTTTGAAAAAATAGTGTCCACATACAAAATGCACTATTCCAATTGGAAATAAAAAGAACGTGACCATTCTTTTGTAAGTCCTCTACTCCTGCCTCCTTTCCAAAAAAAAAAAAAAAAAAACTGGATGTTCCACAGGTATTTTTTTTTTTTCCAGAAGAGCAGTCCTCATGGCAACTTATTTTTTTTTTCCTTTGATTCCTGGCTCATTCTTCTGAAAGAGTTGGAGGTGGGGAGCTGTGTGGACAGTGTTCAGCAAAAGAGCAGTTGGATTTTTATATGCTTTTTTGTTTAGCTGTCTACATTACATTCCCCTTTTGTAAGTGGAATGCAAATGCAGCCAATCAGAAATGCATGAGATTCCAACTTACTCATTCATAGAATCATAGGTCTGTTAGGGACCTTCAAAAGGTCATCTAGCCAGCCCCCTACTTCAAGCAGGATCAACCCCCACTAAATCATCCTGGCCAGGCCCTTGTCAAGCTGGGACTTAAAAACCTTGAGGGATGGAGAGTCCACCACCTCTCTAGGGAATGAATTCCAGTGCTTCACCACCCTCCTGGTGAAGTAGTTTTTCTTAATATCCAACCTATACCTCTCTGTAACTTCAGACCATTGCTTCTTGTTCTGCCATCTGTCACCATTGAACAGTTTCTCACCATCCTCTTTAGAGCACCCCTTCAGGAAGTTGAAAGCTGCTATTAAATTACCCCTCAGTCTTCTCTTCTGTAAAGTAAATAAGCCCAAATCCCTCAGTCTGTCCTCATAGGTCACGTGTGTCAGCCCCTTAATCATTCTTGTTGGCCTCTGCTGAATCTGCTCCAGCACATCCACATCCTTTTTCACACCAGGGCTGTGTCTACACGTGCCCCAAACTTCGAAATGGCCATGCAAATGGCCATTTTGAAGTTTACTAATGAAGCGCTGAAATGCATATTCAGCGCTTCATTAGCATGCGGGCGGCAGCGGCGCTTCGAAATTGACGAGCCTTGCCGCCGCGCGGCGCGTCCAGACGGGGCTCCTTTTCGAAAGGAAGCCACCTTCTTCGAAGTCCCCTTATTCCCATGAGCTCATGGGAATAAGGGGACTTCGAAGTAGGCGGGGCCCTTTCGAAAAGGAGCCCCGTCTGGACGCGCCGCGCGGCGGCAAGGCTCGTCAATTTCGAAGCGCCGCTGCCGCCCGCATGCTAATGAAGCGCTGAATATGCATTTCAGCGCTTCATTAGTAAACTTCAAAATGGCCATTTGCATGGCCATTTCGAAGTTTGGGGCACGTGTAGACACAGCCCAGGAGACCCAAAATTGGGCACAATATTCCTGATGTAGCCTCAAAAGCGTCAGAGGGGAACAACCACTTTTCTAGATCCGCTCACGATGCTCCTCCTAATGCAACCTAACATGTTGCTAGCCTTTGTGGTTATAAGGGCACAATGTTTATGCCTATCTAGCCTTTCATCCACCATAACCCCAGGTCTGTTTCCACTGTACTGCTGCTTAGCCCATCAGTCCCCAGCCTATAACAATTGTTGGGATTCTTCCATCCCAAGTGCAGGACTCTAAACTTCTCCTTGTTGAACTGCATCAGTTTTCTTTTGGCCCACTCCTCCAATTTCTGCAAGTCACTCTGGATCCTATCTCTACCCTCTAACAAATCTACTTATCCCTCTAGCTTAGTGTTGTCTGCAAACATCCCTCATCCAGGTCATTAATAATCATGTTGAATGCCAGTTCCAGAATGAGCCTTTGGGCACTCCACTTGAAACCAACCCCCATCCAGATACTGAGCCGTTGACCACTATATTGTGTGCCTTTATTACATAATGGCAGACTTGCAGTTGAAGAAGTGCTCTTTTCGGTGGTGGGACGGGGGGGACGGGACAAACAAGCTGCGTAGATTGAGGTTTTGAATGAACCCTCTTTCAAAACAACTCTTCCTGAAAAATATGAGGAAGAAGGGGTGCTTTTGGAAACAGGGTTTCCTTTAGACTGGGTTCATTTAATGCTGCACTTTTTTCTGAAAACATTTCCAGAATAGTGATTGGGTGTTATTATGCAAATGAGGTACAATATGTATATTTGCCTCATTTGCATTTCTGATCAGCCTCCTTTGGAAGGGGAATTCAAATGTAGATGCAGCCTGTGTGGATGTGCTCTTTGGAACAATTGCTGTAGTGTAGACATGGCCTCTGAAGTCACAAACAGACCAATATTCTGTGTTCAGTAAAAATTCCTGAATCTGTATGTGCATTCTGATCAGCTGCATTCTTTTTGGGCTACTTCATTTCATCAGGACCCTCTTAGAACAAGATAGTACAGGTTGAACTTCTCTAATCGGGAACTGTCATCTGGAAACATCCGTCATCCAGCAGGATTTTAGTTAGCAAGACAACCACTTATTGGCCGTGTCTACACTAGCCCCAAACTTCAAAATGACCATGCAGATGGCCATTTTGAAGTTTACTAATGAAGCGCTAAAATACATATTCAGTGCTTCATTAGTATGCGAGTGGCCGCGGCACTTCGAAATTGACGCGCCTCGCCACCGCGCGGCTCGTCCTGACGGGGCTCCTTTTTGAAAGGACCCTGCCTACTTCGAAGTCCCCTTATTCCCATTTGCTCATAGGAATAAGGGGACTTCGAAGTAGGCGGGGTCCTTTCGGAAAGGAGCCCCATCGGGACGAGCCAGGCGGTGGCGAGGTGCGTCAATTTTGAAGTGCCACGGCCACTCGCATACTAATGAAGCACTGAATATGTATTTTAGCGCTTCATTAGTAAACTTCAAGATGACCATTTGCATGGCCATTTTGAAGTTTGGGACTAGTGTAGACACAGCCATTGTGTGTGGCAAAGTTTCCAGCAGTCCCATTAAGTTAGTTTATAGCCACCAGTCCTAGCTCTGTGTTCTGTTTGATCTAAGAGTCTGGCACTGGTCAGGTCCCAATGGTGCCGGATAGGTTCAACCAGTAGTTAACCCCTTTGCACACCTAGGGAAGGGCTTAAGGAAACTTCCCTTTCTGTAGTTTCAAACAGACCTTAAATGCAGATGTGTTTCCATGCTGTCCTCCTCTGGGGCACTAACTTCTCCAAAGGCATAGTGAGGAGCCAGGACTAAAGCCTGATTTCCACCACGCTAACCAGTTGACCAGTGTTCAGCTGACTCTTAAAGATGAAGCACTCTCACTCAGGGGTGACTCTTCTCCTTCTATACAGCCTGATACAGCTCTTAATGCAGAAATGTGCTTGGCTGGGACGACAGGTAGTTGAACAAATTAAACCTAATGATGAGCAACGGCTTGCTTAAGAGTGGAAAATTCACTTAATTTGAATGGCTATAGGTGATAGAGTTGCTTAAGGGTTATTTATATTTCTTTTCCATGCTGGTTCTGCCTGTTTTGGCCACTGACAGATTCTAACCATTCTACAGTATAGAAAATATATAGAACTGAAGTTTTAGCATTGCTGCCTTTATCACGTCAACTACTTGCGGTGAGTGCCTGGTCGATTGTGTAGCATGGTGTCCTGTTTTTCCTGAGCTAAGTCGGGGGCACAATAGCTCTTTTAACTAAGCAAAGGGGCTCTCCTCTCAATTTCATGCATTTGTTTTGGTAATGGGAATTCTACAGTTCAGCAGCCTTCTGGACGATATCATGGATGAATTTTCTCTTATTTTAGAAGTCTGAAATACAATGAGAGCTGATTTTGTGCATTATGCTAGTTAAGGAGTTCTTACTTTCAACTAGAATTCCTGTCAACATAACATCTTGTTTTGTGATTGTCATACTTGTTTTAAAAAACAGGCAAATCTGGGGCCAGTAAGTTTGTAGGAGATATCCAAATAATATATAGGTATTTCAGAGTGGTGTTGGTGACTGGGGAAAGTGACACTTGCCCCTTTGAGCCATAAAGGCTTGGTGTTACTGTGTACAATAGTTAACTTGAAACTGTCTTGTGTTCTGTTAGATATGTTTCCTTTGCTGTTCTGTGTACCATTAAACACCTGCTGAGTTCCACCCCTTACGTAGCAGGTGCAATAATATCTGTATATCTTAGCCATTTCACAGGGGATCGCAAAGGTTGCCTGCCAGTTTCCAAGTGACTTGAAGTGCTCTCAGGAAGGACATAACACACATGTAAAATACCAGTGTTCTAACTTATGTCTGAACAAATGTCAGCCTTTATTTCAGAAAGCCATTTTGAGTTTTGCTTCACAAAATCCTTCTTGTAATTAAGCACTTTAATAAAGAGAACCCCCACAGTGATAGAAAGTGATAGGATATTCAACCCAAGGTCATTTGTAAGGTCAGTCATGGTACTGAGAACCAAACTGAGGAACTTTTAAGGGTATGACTGGAAAAAAAACATTGAAGTTAGGACTACGTAGTGCCAGCAGGTTGATGCAAGTGGATGGTCTCAAAAGCAAATGACATAAATTTTTACATGGAAATTAGCCACACAAATATTCACATGAGATCACCCTCTCTGCAGAGGCTACAGGGGGCTGTAAACAAGCAGTGTAGACATGGTTCTGCTGGTCAGAAATCTCCTCTGTCAGCAGCCCCTATCCCTAATTTCTTTTCCAGGCATAAGGGGCTGCCAACAGAGGGTATTTTGCTGGCAGAACAATGTCTACACTGCTTGTTTTCTACTGGCAGTAGCCCCTACTGGCAGGGCAATCTTGTGCAAATTGGCAAATTAGCCAGACAAATGAGCGTCCATTTGCATTTTTGAGACTACTCATTTGCATCAAGCTGCCAGCACTATGGCTAAATATAGCCCTAGCCTGTAAGATCTGGTTAGTGGTTATAGGAGAATCCAGGTAAAGGTAGCAAATCAAGAAAAGCTATATAATAAAATGGTCATTGATATAAACAACATGCTCCAATAAGTGATAGAATTCTGTGACTGTCTAAAATATTAACTGAAATATCTTTGTATATGATCCCTCTCTCTGTATGGTCAAATCTGGGCCAAGGTTCCCTAAAATAATGCTGCTTTTGCATTTCATAGTGGCATCTAGCCTTGGTCCTTACAACTTTAATTTTTTCTTAAAGGTTATTTATGATACACATTACGCTCAAATTTTGTGTAAGCAAAATTGTTGTCAAATCAATAGTATACCTTCCTAGTAGGCAATATGGTGGTTTTGATGTGGAAGAACTTATTTTTTTCCTCAAAGGTTGTCAATATTTCAGCTTCCTCGTAGCCGTTGATGAAGTACCTTTTCCAGATCTGAAGATATTTGTGTGGCTCAAAAGTTTGTGTAATGAAAATTTGTCCAATAAAAATGATACCTCCCCCACCTCATCTCTTAGGTGTTTGAAGACGTAATTATAGATACTGTTTTTAATCAGTTAGCTGATGCTATTTATATATACCCCAGTATTTGACAGTAACTTATGAATGCAGTAGTACTGGTTTAAACACCCAAAATCAACATTCTCTTGTCCAGCATCATCCACCTGGCAGGACCAGAGTCCTGGACTTGTAGGAGGAGGGGACAGCCAGACAAGCAGCAGGAGTTTAGGGTAGGACAGCTATGGCTGGTCTGACTGCAAGTTTGGGGGCCAGCAGCACCCAAGGCACCCAGGTCAGGAGCATTAGGAGCAGAGAGCAGTGGCCCAGGCTGGTAAGCTGGCAGCTCATTGCTGGGGCTGCATGGGAAGCCTTGGCCCCAGGAAGCTGGGGATGGGAGCTGACAGCTGTGGAGCCTGTGCATGGAGAGGGGGTTGGGAAGCTGCAGACTGGGAGCCCAGGCGCATGAGCTGAGGCCAGCGGGGTGGAGGGGGCAGAACTGACCACCCTGCTCTGGCAAAATCCCTGGTCTGGGACTGATCAGGTGCTGGGGTGATGGACAAGTAATACAGTTGCAAGGTGTAATGTTTTGATCTCGTACAGTAAAGTGCGTGTGCATACTCCTCCACACACCCTGCTACTCCTGAAATCATTCACTTTTTTTGAAATAGTGACTGCTGAATTCAGGAGAACTGTGCCTGTGTTGCCACTTTGGTCCAACAAAGGTGACCCTGCAAAAGCCATTTCATGAGGGGTTTGAACTCCTACAACTTGGTGTTGGGATATGAGGAAGCTGGAAGCAGCAGTGCTCAATTTCCTCTCCTCAAGAGCCCACCTACATGCCATAGTGCTGCAGCCATGAAAACTGCTATACTAGATCAAGAATCACTAGAATAGTGCAAAGTTGCTTGAGCATCTTGGAGGTTGAGACTATGGAGAGACCCAAACATCAACTGCAAAGCTATTGCCCCACTCCTTCCATTGGCACTTAAATTCTTGAGGACCAGGGAAAGATCACATTAAGGAAATTCCATTTAGCCAGCTTTGTGGGTTTTTCTTCATCCTCACTTTAGATATTACCCTAAATTATTATATAGTAACTATGGAAGCTGATGGACATAAACACTAATAGTGTGACTCAGAAAGGGGAATCTTGTTATACTGCAGTGTGTAAAATTGGGTTTCCTAGTAAAGTAGGAACAAGAACTGCAGCACTTCCCCCTTAGACAATTTCGCTGAGATCTAGGCTTTGCTCCTTTTGAGGATAGGGTTCATAGACTTGGCAGAAGACAGTGCGAAATCTGAAATGTCTGGCACAAAAGAGGGCTGTGTAACGAAACTAGTACTTAGTTCAGTGGTTTCATGCAATAACATTCTACAGTAAACCTCAGGCATATGTAAGGTGTATGTACTTTTGTTACATTGCAATTGGTTGACTGCAATACACACTTCAAGCTACTTCAGCTGCTGATCAATGCTTGTCATTAACACAGAACTGTTATGGGGTTTGAGCAGAAGGAATTCTAACTACTTTCTGATTTGCTTGTTTTGGTGGCTGCCTGTTAGCTCACACATAAGTATGAAGCTGCTTTCAAGTCACTTTCCAACCTTCAAATGCAAAGTGTTCTGAATGACTTTCTGTGCAGCTGAACACCTGCATATTGCCTTAAGGTTTAAGGACAGAAATTTTGTCTATGGCTTACAACATTCAAGCTGCTATTATTAAACTAACTCTCCATTTTGGAGCCACTTGGATTGCAAGAAGAGAGGTGCGGGGTGCAGGCTGGAAGAGGGGATACTACAGGGAAGAGGTTACATGTACTCAAAATTCAATAGCATTTCCTTGTTCAGCAGAAATCCATTCAAGACAGGGAGAACTTAAAATCTCCATGGGAGAAATCCTACTCCCATTGAAACTAGGGAATAAACAGGTCACCTAGGCTACGTCTACACGTGAAGCCTACATCGAAATAGCTTATTTCAATGTAGCGACATCGAAATAGTCTATTTTGATGAATAACGTCTACACGTCCTCCAGGGCCGGCAACGTCGATGTTCAACTTCGACGTTGAGCGCAGCACCACATCGAAATAGGCGCAGCGAGGGAACGTCTACACGCCAAAGTAGCAGACATCGAAATAGGGATGCCAGGCACAGCTGCAGACAGGGTCACAGGGCGGACTAGCGCTTCCGGGGCAACAGCTAGCCGCTCCCTTAAAGGGCCCCTCCCAGACACACTCAGCCTGCACAGCACGCGGTCTGAGGAGCCATAAGCACACAGGCCCCGGGCGCCGCAGTCATGAACCCCTAGCAACAGCAGCAGCAGCAGCCAGAGGTCCACCCAGCCCTCCCGGAAGGAGCAGGGCTTGCCCTGCTCCATGCCATGCGGGAGGCAGCTGAGCACCTCCTTGCTACCCTGGAGGAGGAGCTGCCCCCAGGGCAGCAGGGCTCAACCCCCAACCCTGCAGCACCCTGCCCCCCCCGCCTCACACGCCGGCGGCTGTGGAGCTACCCCACCAGCACCGACTGGTGGGAGCGGCTGGTGCTTGGGGAGTGGGACGACGACCGCTGGCTCAGGAACTTCAGGATGAGCCGGCAGACATTTCTGGAGCTGTGCCAGTGGCTCACCCCCGCACTCAGGCACCAGGACACTGCCATGCGGCGTGCCCTCCCTGTGGAGAAACGGGTCGGCATCGCTGTCTGGAAGCTGGCCACTCCCGACAGCTACCGATCTGTGGGGCAGCAGTTTGGTGTCAGCAAGGCCACCATCGGGGCTGTCCTCATGGAGGTAAGAGAACCCACGGGGGGAGGGCAGGGCAGGGGAGGGGGGCCCAGGCAAAGGAGGGCAGGGGAGGGGAGGGCGGGGGAGGCCAGGGCGGGGGAGGGCAGAGGAGGGCCGGGCAGGGGAGGGGGGCACGGGCAGAGGAGGCAAGGGCAGGGCAGGGCCACGCACACCCTGCTCACCCCTCATTGGTGCTGTCCCATGTGCTTTCTCTGCAGGTTGTGCGTGCCATCAACGCCATGCTCCTGAACAGGCTCGTGAGGCTGGGGGACCCAGATGCCACCATTGCCGCCTTTGCCACCCTGGGCTTCACCAACTGCTTCGGGGCTCTGGATGGGACTCACATCCCCATCCGCGCCCCGCATCACAGTGGAGGACGATACCTGAATCGCAAGGGCTACCATTCTGTCGTCCTCCAGGCCTTGGTGGACAGCCGAGGACGTTTCCAGGACATTTATGTGGGCTGGCCTGGCAGCACCCACGACACCCGGGTTTTCCGGAACTCGGGCCTGTGCCGCCGGCTGGAGGCGGGGACCTACATCCCCCAGCGGGAGATCCCTCTGGGGGACACCACCATGCTCTTCTGCGTCATCGCAGATGCGGCATACCCCCTCCGGCCGTGGCTCATGCACCCGTACACGGGCCATCTCTCCGCTAGCCAGGAGCGCTTCAACGAGCTCCTGAACCACGCGCGCCAGGTGGTGGAGCGCTCATTTGGCCGCCTGAAGGGACGCTGGAGATCTCTCCTGACCCGCCTGGATGCGGGCCCCAACAACATCCCCCTGATTGTGGGAGCCTGCTGCGCCCTGCACAATTTGGTGGAGAGCAAGGGAGACCTTTTTCCAGGGCTGGGCTGTGGAGGCCGGCAGGGCCGACGTGCAGCCACCCGCTGCCCCCAGTCGGCAGGTGGACCCCGAAGGGACCCGGGTCCGGGAGGCCCTGCGGGCCCACTTCGATGAAGAGGCCGCGGGGTGAACTCTGCCCAGGCCCCCCACTACCCGCCCGTTCCTCCACCAAACTCCTGCCCCAACGCCCACACCATGGAGCACCCAACCGCACCCCCCCTCCCACTTTTCCTGGACAAATGACAGCACGCACTTGTGGCTGAACTTAAACTTCTTTTTCTTTGAGAACTTTTTTTTTAACTGTAAATATATGAAACAAGAACAAACTATATACAACATGTGGAAACAAAGTCATATGTACAAATAAAACAATCGTCACAAACAAGTGTCCTCATTAATAAAAAGAAAACCAGGGAGGATAAAGGGGAGAACTATTTACATGGGGGGGACGGGGCAAACGGGGGGCACAAACAAATAAGTGTAAACTATATACAAGGGCGGGGGGCCACGTCCCGGGCCCCTCGCCCCTACAGTCCGGCACTGGGCGTGGGTGGCCGGGAGCCCCGCCGCGGCCGCAGCCCTGTCCTGGGCTGGCTGGGGCGGGCCGGACCGGAAGATATGCCTGGCGAGTCTCAGCTGGCTCCAGGGGTCCCTCGGCGCTCCGGCCCTCGGCGGTGGGTGGCGGGGCGACGGCGGACGGGACGGCGATGGGCAGAGCAGCTGGTGGTGCGGCTGGTGGAGCAGACACGGCGGGCGCTGCGGCGGTTGGCGCGGCACGGGGGGCCAGGTAGTCCACCAGGCGGTTGAAAGTCTCCATGTAGGCCCCCCATGCCTCTTGGCGCCAGGCCAGTGCCCGCTCCTGCAGCTGCAGGTGCTGCTCCGTGACCTCCAGCTGCCGTCGGTGGATGGCCAGCAGCTGGGGGTCCGTCGCCGTCGGCTGGTGGTGGTGCGGGGTCTGCCGTCTAGCCCGCCGTGGGGCCGGTCGGTCCTCGGCCAAGGGGCTGGCCTAGAGCGATGGTCCCGGAGAGCCCTCCGGGACCACTGATGCCTCGCCGGCGCTCTCTTCCGGTCCTTCTGATGGTGCAGGTGCGGGACACAGGAGAGGATGGGGGGAAGAAGAATGGAGACAGGCATTAGTGTGGGCCCCGAGCCATGGCCTTTGTCCCCCCAGCCCTGTGCTGCAGGTTCCCCATCCCCATCCCCGGGAGATGCTGCTGTGATGGATGGGGTTCAGGGGTCCCCCTGCCCTGCACCCTGTCCCCTGGTGGGAGCGACTCTCACTTCACCCCGCAGGGTCTGACAGCAGGAGAGGTTTCTTAGGCCACAGATGCCCAGTTTCTCCCAGGAGTGACAGCACTAGCTGTCAGAAGAGACAGTCCTTCCAACCCGTCGTGGGGAGAAGACCCGAAGGGGGGCCCCTCTGGGATGCAGCTTTCCCCCTCCTCAGGCTGGCTGCCTTCCAGCTCTCCCTTCCCCTAGCCTCTACCTGTGGCCCTCGCCCTCCCCCCACCAATTCCAAGCCAGCTCGGCTCCTCCCTCCTGTTTGTTCAGGGCAGAGGTGTCACCTGCCAGCTGTAGCCCCAGGATCCTCCTTTGCCCCTGGGAGCTATTCGGCTCTTGTTGCTCATATGTAGCCTGAGTCTCCCTTTTGCACTCCCCCCCACTCCATCACATGCTGCTGCTGCTGCTGCGGGGTGTCCCACCTGCTCCTCCCGGGGGCCCCTCAAGGTTCCGCTCCCCCCTGCCCTGGGGATGGGGCATGGCACTGTCGTGCGGGGTGGGTGGCTGCAGGGGCTGATGCACTGCTGTGAGGGCCATGGCCCTGCTGTCCTTGGGGCCATGGCCATGTGAGCATGTGGGGGGCCCTGGACACATATCTATTACCCCCCCGCCCCTCAAGCCCAGGGGTGTACACCAGAGGGGGGTACCTACCTGTCGGTCCAGTCCCATGGTCTGGAGATCCCTGGGGGGTGGAGGCCCGGCTGCTGCTCCGGGATGGCAGGAGGAGGATCTGCAGCCCGGATTCTGCAGAGGAGGAGCCCCCCTCCTCCTCCTCCTCCTCCTCCTGCCGCGATGTCCCGGGGGTGGGCTCTGGGGGGGGGCCCCCGGGGTGCGGGGCTTACGTCCGGGGCGGACTCCGGCTGCAGGGCCTGCTGGGGCTCCTCGGCCGAGGTATCAAGGGTGGCCGGAGGGGAGGAGGTGTGCCAGGGGCCCAGGATGTCCCTGAGCTCCCTGTAAAAGGGGCAAGTGACGGGGGCGGCCCCAGATCGGCTGGCCGCATCCCAGGCCCGGGAGTAACCCTGCCGCAGCTCCTTCACCTTACTCCTGACGTGATCAGGAGTGCGGGCAGGGTGACCCCGGGCAGCCAGGCCATCGGCCAGCCGAGCAAACGCATCCTCATTCTGCCTCTTGTCCCCCATTACCTGGAGCACCTCCTCCTCGCTCCAGAGCCCCAGCAGGTCCCGCAGCTCGGCCTCCGTCCAGGAGGGGCCCTGCTGCCGCTTGCCAGCCTGGCTGCCCTTCTGGCTGGGCTGGCTGCCCTGGCTCCCCTTGGGGGGAGTCCCCTGGGGGCGCTGGGGGGGCTGCCGGGCAGCCATCGCAGCTGGGTGGGTGGCTGAGGAACGTGCAGGCTGGCCACGTGTCTGGGCTGCCGCCTGCACGTTCCCTCAGCTTCCTGCACAGGAAGGGAGGGGGAGGGGACCTTTAAGGGCCCGCTCCATGCGGCCACCATTGAGCTGAGGGGCTGGAGAGAGCGTCTCTCAACCCCTCAGCTGATGGCCGCCATGGAGGACCCAGCAATTTCGACGTTGCAGGACGCGCAACGACTACACGGTCCCTACTTCGACGTTGAATGTCGAAGTAGGGCGCTATTCCTATCCCCTCATGGGGTTAGCGACTTCGACGTCTCGCTGCCTAACGTCGAAGTTAACTTCGAAATAGCGCCCGACGCGTGTAGCCGTGACGGGCGCTATTTTGAAGTTAGTGCCGCTACTTCGAAGTAGCATGCACGTGTAGACACGGCTCTAGGAACTTAAATATGACAAATTAAGATGGGGTTGAGGGATGAATATGGTCTATATACTAATACTCTTCAAGTAGGGATATGTAGAGGGGTATCAGGTCATCCAGATATTTATCTAGCAGTTACAAAAAAAGCACTAGTGAAGCTGGTAAATAAAATTCCATAGGTTTATAGTATTATACACTGAAATGTGTACAATATTTATATTCCAGTTTTATTATACAGTAAAATTGAGACACTTTTAGTAACGTACTGAAACTATCATTGTTTTTGTCTAACTTTGTAAGCAAGCAATGTAACTCTTTGTCTAAGAGTTTGAAGTCTCTCTCTTTCAGGGTTCCAATTCTTTTCTCTTTACTTAATGAGCATAAAACAGACAAACACTCCCCATCCACAAACTGGTCAGCTGAGATTTTAATGGAGTGGGCCTTTCTGTTAATGACTTAACAGTTTGCATGTTACTGAAGAGGAATTGTCACACTACTTTGGAAAGAGGCTGCTGAACTCTTTTATAGTCAAATTTGACACGTGATTTGAACCAGGATGCAAATTTTCTGGGTCATTATAGGAGCTCTTTTGCAAACTTGGCTCAATCAAATTCTTGACTTCCCCCTCCCCCACCCTCTACTCTCTGATTTGCTCACATTGATAATTTTTTTCTGGTTTGTCAACCTTGATTAATATTTTTGGTTCTCTATGCCTTAAATATTGAGTCTGTTCTGGTATGGCTATGGTCTGAACAAGTGGGTCTGTCCCACAAAAGCTCACCTAATAAATTATTTTGTTAGTTTTTAAAGTGCTACTTGACTGCTTTTTTTGTTTGTCACCTGGCAATGAAATTGTAGGTCCAAAGAAATATCCAGCAAATCTGATTCTTTTAACGTTATCTGGTTGAATCACTCAACATGGGTATTGTAGTAGAAGTTGCTTTCTGGGGAGATGATGGTCCTACAAGTCAGTTTTGGGATGGAATTTCCACAATTAGGAATAGCTTGAGGTGGAGGGAAAAAGTACAATCTGCAAGGGGATCTCTGTAACTCTGCCTCTGTGGCCCCAAGCATTTGGGTTTCCTTTAAAAGAAGTTACACCAAAACCTATGGAGCTCTTCATTCTTAAAGGCTAAATACTATCACTTGTTTAATGCATACTACGTATTCTCTTGGCTTTTTTATTGTTGGTTCTAGTCCAATAAGCATGTGAGGTATTTAGAATGATATGGCAGGCAAATTGTAAAAGATCTTATTGTTGTGAGATCAGTTACAGCTCCCTCATCTCATATACAGAGACATATGGCTCAGCAAAAGCATGCATTAATTCGGTTTGAAGGTAAATATGTGATTTTTGGCAGCAACTGTGTTCAAGATGATAAAGCTAATAAACCATCATAATAACACTAGCAATGATAGCAATCTTGGCAGTAATGGTAGCTTATAAATTGCAAGTAAAGAGAAATTGAGAGACCTGAGAAAAACATGAGTAACATGCTGGAGATAAATTACTCCAGTTAATAAATAAACTACTGCTAGAAACACATCTTAATTTGCAAGGAGACACAAACTTACTTCAGTGGTACTATACACATGAAATAAGTGATTCATGTTGTGTATTGCATGCCATCAGGGACAGCCAAAATACTGATATCTTATTTTCCAAACTACGTGGAACTTTACTTATTAGTGCTGCATGATTGACAAGCTGGCTAAGATGAAAACCAGGCATGAATATTTGCTACAGAGCTATAGTGGCTGAAAACCCATTAGAATTTAACTGGCATTTTTTCCATACCTGCCAGGTTTTGTGTGACTGTCACTTGTATCAATAGCAAGAAATGGATTTTCACTAATTACCTCCATTCATGTCCCATAACATTATGGAACCATGTGCAGGGAGGCAGTAACCTATTCCCTGAATCCCTTGGAACAGTGGTTCCCAAAACTTTGGCATCAGGCCCCCCCCATTTGATTTTTTTGAGAAACCATCATGCACCTCCCCCTTTCTAACTGCAGACCAGCTGCCTTCCTGAGCCCCTCCCCTCACCCAAAGCTAGGCACCGCCAGCCCCTCATCTGACTCCCTCCTCCTCTCCAACCCACACACCTTTGCTGGAGACAGCTAGTTCCACATGGGCCTTTGCCAGCTGCCTGCTTTCTATCATGGATGTGCAGGGTTGCCCATGTGAAATGGCAGGGGCTGAGGGCTGGCCCTTTATTGTGGTGGGGGGCTGGGTTGCCTCATGCCCCCCAGGAATTTCTTCTCTTCCCCACCAAACTTCACTGTTTCTAAGGCATGTCTTCCCAAATGGGAAGGAGGGACAGTGGATAATGAGGCTGGCAAGAGCTAGCTGGGGGAGGAATGGGGGTGTGGGTGGTGTGAGGTTGATGGACAAACAACTTTGGATTTAGAATGCATGTGGGAAGGAGAAGTAGAGGACCTGGAGGATTTAGGGCATTGGGGAGCTGGTCATACCCAAAAAGGTTCGTAGTGGAAGTGTTGACAGGAGTAAGTGTGGCCATTTCAGAAGGGCAGGGGCAGGGGAGACAGCAGCTGTGCATGCCAGGATGCTGCTGCTTGTTCTTCCTTTTCCCCTGACTGTCAGGGAGTGAGGGGAAAAGTACATGGCTTGTGTGTATGCCTCTTACTCCTTGCTGGTGAGGGGAGGGAGCAGAGGAGGAATTCACAATCTGTGTACTTCCTCCTCACTCCCTGATAATCAGGGGAAAGGAAGAACAAGGGGTGTCTCTGTATGCATAGCTGCTGCACCACCACCCTCAAAATAGTGCTCTTGCAGAGGAATGGTTAGCAAGCATGGTGTTGAACAAGTGGGATCCTGGGGCAGTCTCCCTCATTAATCTCCTTTTCCTATTTGCCTCTCTAATTCCACCCTGTCCCCCTTTTTTCATTCCCGGTTACTCATTCTCTCTGTCCTCAGCATCTCATTCAATCTCTCCCTCTAGCCTCTGCTTTCAGTTCTTCACAAGCTGCCATCACTAATCCATGCAGGCTTGGCCCTCAGATAGGGGAGAAGCTGCTTGACTGGCAGGAGAAATTACAGCTGCTCTCTGCAGCTCTGCTGACTTTGTGAAGCTCCATTTTAACTACGGGAAGTCATTGCCATGCATCTCCAATGTATGACTCACACCAGCAATGTCACACTTATAAAACCAGAAACTGTGCTACAAGTTTTTTTTTTTTCCCTAGCTGGTCTTGCATGGAAAGCAGGGTCCAAAATCAAACCAATTTGAGTCAACAATCTTCATTTCAGGAGGAAAAAAATCTAAGCACTATCATGTTGAATTGCAAAATGATTCTTCATTCTGCTTTCCCTCCAAGCCCTGGTGACTGCACCATTCCACAGAATTTTGGACAGCCATCTGTCTCTTTTCACAGCAGAACTGGAGGTCGCCTGCTCTGCCTGGGGTCTTTGCACATTTAGCATAGTTAAATGACAAAGTGTGGTTTCTAGGACCCCACCAACCTGACGGTTGTGTCCATTTCAGACTTTGGGTTTGAAACCTGTGTACTCTGGCTGGAGCAAAGATTTACAAGTCTCCTCCACTTCACTCTGTCCTGACACCGAACTTCCAGCTGACTCCAGGAATATTTCAGTTGTCCTTCAGTCTCCGTAGATCTACTCCATGGCTTTTCTTTTGCTTGTGGTTCCATGTGACAGGTTGAAGGACCTATGCTGGGCGACAGTTTTCTGAGAGTGGGGCCTAGCCATCCCCACTTTCTTCTCTTGATTTGAATGGCAATAGCTTTTCTTGTCCTGCTTTGGAACAAAGCTCCTCATTTGTGACAGTCTTGCCTGAGTTACATCCTTTGCATCAAATGGTGTCTTCAGCTTGTGATTTGAATACTTTTTAGTATGCCAGGTCTTACATCTATACATGAGAACACTCTCTTCACATTTGTGTCAAAGATCTGCAGTTTCAGCTTCATCCCATATGGCATTCACAAATATCTGTGAAGAGTCTTGATGCAGCTCTTGCTTTCCTCATGGTACATTCCTTATTGAGGTGAGGTAGCTTGTGTGTGTCAGTGACCTGGACAGCTATGCCAGCAGGAGCTTCAGCTCCAGGAAGGGTCACCTAAACTGGACAGGTAAAAGGGTAGAGACTAGACAAATTGGGATCACCTCTCCCAGAGGTAAGTGTTAACCCTATCCATTCAAGAGAGTTACAGAAACATCCACAATGAAAATTACAGAGAGTAAGCCGTGCTAGTCTATACACTATCAAAACAAAAAGCAGTCAAGTAGCTCTTCAAAGACTAGCAAAATGGTTTATTAGGTGAGCTTTCGTGGGACAGACCCACTTCTTCAGACCATATCCAGACCAGAACAGTCTGTTCTGGTCTGGATATGGTCTGAAGATGTGGGTCTGTCCCACGAAAGCTCACCTAATAAACCATTCTGCTAGTCTTTAAAGTGCTACTTGACTGCTTTTTGTTTTGATAATGAAACTTACAGTTTCACTTCAGAAGTATAGATTATATTACTTTATTTTATAATGCTAGACTCCAAAATAACCACAATTGGCTTTTAATGGTAAATATTCTCAAAATCCAGGGGCCCCAAAATTTGGGTTCAGGTACCAGGTCCAATAAAGTCAGTGGCAGCCCTTTCATTCCCTTCAAGGGATAAAGTAGGTTTCTTCTGTTATAGGATGTTTTGTGGAAAGTACACTAAAATAGAGAAGCATAAACTTTATAAAAAAATCAGTATCCTAGAAGATTCTTTCCTGTGTCAGTTTATTTACCACTTTTTTCCTTCCATTTCTAGCACTGTCTTGTCAATATCAATGTTCTTACTAACTTTCATTTTTAGCTGCTTGCTGCCTTACAAAGAAAAAAGGAAACTTCTTTCTTCACATTGCTTTCCGATGTTAGTTGTTCTCCACCCCATGTTTCCTTTCTTCAGATAACGCTTGTATTTACTTACTGTAATCTGACTTGTCACTCTTGCTTTCACCATTATGTCGTCAGATCCTCCCATACAATCACAGCACTCGTGTGCACGTACAAACTCTTACCACATATAGCATGCTGAAAACATTAACTGATAACCAACCTCCCAAGGCTGTGATTACTTCCCTCCATTTTTACATGTGGGGAAACAGATGCACAGTGTCCTTACCTCCTGGTCCAACCTTATGCCTCTTAACCTTGCCACTTCACATATCATGGAACAGTTTCCCTTGAATTGAATACACTAAGTGAACAGCAGAGGAGCTAGCTTTTCTTCAGGAAGTGGGGAAAGTGCAGAGACATGGAAACCTTGGGGTATGTCTACACATCTGCTGCTGGCCTGGGCCAGCCTTCTTTGGATCAGCCCTGGAACAAGAGCCTTTACTTTGCAGTTGGCCAGCTTCCAGCTGGAGCCTAGTGTAAGTGCTGGCTGGCTGCAAGGGCCTCAGAGCTCAGGATCCAGCCAAATCCTAGTAACCTATGCAGTAGTGAAACAGCCCTGAGTCCGAGCCCAAGCCCGAGGGAGGGAGGGAGCAGCAACAGATACCAATTGGACTGCAGTCAAAGATATTGAAAGAATTATTAGGATGAATTTGGGAAGGGGAATTGGTATCAAGTACTAACAATCAGATTTAGATAATTGCATGTTTAATATATTCTGTAGCAACAAAACTTGTTTTGTTCCTTCACAGTAGTCCATTCATTTCCTGGGCTGATTACTCTGAATACTTCTGAGCATAAGTATGAGGGGAAAAAATTCGCTTTTGATGGCTAATGTTCAGACTGAAGTCTATAAACATAATTCTGGCTACATAATATTTAAATACCTCTACAGAAAGATACAATCTCTGATCCATTTTGTGAATAGTAAAGTAATTCACTAAGTTTTAGTGAGGCATTCTACCACCAAAGAACATTATTGCATTTAAAATGCTGAGAAAACTATTTTTATTCTGTGGAATGCAAATATACTTTAAAATCATTTATGCTTTCCTCCTGTTCAATAGTAAATACATTCAACAGTAATCTGAATAGACAGTAGTCCAGACAAACTACAATGAAACCATAGGGCTGGATTCTGCGCTGTCTTAATCCTTGGAAAGTCCTCCAAGATTCAGGAGACTATGTAGGAATAGGGAGGTAATATTCCCTTTGGATAGCACATTAGGGAGACCATTTGAATACTTTGTCCACATGAGGTGTCAACACTTCAAAAAGGCTCTTGATAAGGCAGGTGGGTTCAGAAAAGAACTAGGAGAATGATTGTGGTTCAGCTAGGACAGGATTTGATCCAACAGATGAATATAGTAGGAATGGTTGGAAATAGTGACCATAATAAAATTTAACATCCCTGTAGCAGCCCACTACTATTGGCATTTCATTTCAGAAAGGGGAACGACAAAAATGAGGTATAAATAGAAATGAAAAGTTATAGTGCCAAAAATGCAGCCTGAAAGGATTTCACGAAAACTCTTCAAAGGCACCATTGTAGAGGCTCAACTTAAATATATACCTCCACACTATAAAGCTTAGTAAGAAAACCAAAAAAGTGTCACCATAGCTTAACCAAGTAAAAGAAGCAGTGAGATGAAAATGCACTATTTTAAAAAAAGTGGATGAATTCGATCAAGTGTGAAAAATAATCAAAATCCAGTAGCAATTTTAAGTACATCAGAAGCAGGAAGCTTACTGAACAACCATTGTGGCCACTAGATGAAGATGCTAACCAAGCACTCAAGGGTTGTTTCTACATATGCCACTTTCTTCCAAAGTGGCATGCTAATAAATGGTCCAAAATATGCTAATGAGGGGCAGATGCAAATTCCCTGTGCCTCATTAGCATAAGGTCACATGATTTGGAGTCCAGAAGAACATCTTCTGGACTCCAAAATGCCGTTAAGAAGTGTGGCCCCTGGGGGTCTTCCGGAGGCCCTTTCCTGAAAATTTTTGGGAAGAAGGGGCCTCTAGAAGGACTTCCTTCCAGAAGACCCCCCTGGGGGCCATGCTTCTGAACAGCATTTTGGAGTCCAGAAGATATTCTTCTGGACTCCAAATCATGTGACTTCATGCTAATGAGGCATGGGGAATTTGCATCCATGCCTCATGAGCATAATTGGGACACTTATTAGCATGCCACTTTGGAAGAAAGGAGCATATGTAGAAACAGCCAAGGACAATAAAGTAATTCAGGAAAAACTGAATTCTTTGGCTCAGGTTTGGGAAACTCCTCCAAATCCTCAATTGTGATGACTGATGCATTCTATTTAGATGACGACTCGCAGCAGAGCACCATTCCAGGCCATTGGGAGATATGGTTTGCACTACTTCCACAGCACCCATTAGCCAGGAACATCAGTCCACAGGAAACGCTACCAACCATATCTGCAGAAACAGGTAAAGCTTCTCTTGCCTCAACTGGGGCTAACAGGAGTGAACTGTGGCTGGCCTGCAGGAGGCTTATTGCCCACTCCTAGCTTGGTGTGAGAGTTCTTTGGTTATCTACAAGAACATGAAGACCTACAAAACTTGGTACTGTAAAAGTCAGTTTCTGAGTGATGAAAACAATTGAGCCAAATCAGCTAGGTGGAAGAAGTTAGGAAAAAATGTGAATGATATTTGAGAATAATTTAAGAATATCTATTGAATGCCACAGGATCACAGTTGGGGAACAAGACCTTGCTGGCTAGAAAGCCAAACTTCTTAGAATAGGAATAGACAATTAGAATATATAATAAATAGGAGAACAAGCTCATTGATAGTAATGAATGTAAATAATTTAGGAATTTGTAGAAGTTTTGTCCCACTGACCTTCTTCCTTGGGTATCCTATATCCAGCAGTTAAAGACAACAAGGAGTTTTACTGTAATAGATTAAAAAATAATTCTGAGAGCATAGGACTCTATTCCTTCCTAAGCAATCAGCTTTATACACAGAAAAAGAAACTCCTGTCTAGGAAGGAGTGCTGTAGAAAGGGATTTAGGGGGTTGTAGTAGATGACAAGATAAAAGTCAGTGGTGTCATGCTGTTGTGGGGCGGGGGAGCAAACATGATTCGGGGATGCTTTGAGAGCAGGACATAGGAAGTCCATCCTTCCACTCAACTCAGCACTGATTAGACCTTGCTTGAAGTATTTTATTCAGTTCTGGGCACTACATTTCAAGGTAGATGTGGAGAAATGGAAGAAGGTTCAGAGAAGAGCAATAAGTGATTAAAGTTCTAGAGAACGTGAGATGAGGGAAGACTGAGAGAAGTAACTTCTTTAGTTTAGAAAAGAGAAGATTCTGAGGGGACACGATAGTGGATTTCAAGTACCTGAAAGGGTTATAAGGAGAGGGGAGGAAAATTAAAAATTATCCTCCTTGGCCTCTGAGGACTAGACAAGTGGCAATGGGCTTAAACTGCAGCATAGAATGTTTAGGCTAGACATTAGAAAATTTTTCCTAACTCTCAGGGTGGTTAAACACTGGAATAAATTGCCTAGGGAGGTTATGGAATCTCTGTCACCAGAGATACTTAAGAGCATTAGACAAGATGTAGAGGCACCTGCAGTAAGCTCCAGAGGTTCTATGTTCAAGTCTGCCTGTGTGCAGTTACACTTGGCCCTGCTGTGAGGCAAGGGGATTGGACTCAATGACCTTTCAAGGTCCCTTCTGGTTGCAGTGTCCTATGATTCTATAAGCATATTGGTCCATAGGTGGAGATGGTAGAATTATTGGCAATAATGCAGGAAAAGCAGAAGTGTTTCTGTTCTGTACTTGAAGAAAAGCAGATGATGTAATTCTGTCATCATAAGGTGATAACACTCTTCTCATTCTGCTATTTACAATGTATTTAAACAAACCCGAATAACTAGTGTTAAGAGTCCATAAGACGACTGACTGTTTAATCATGATCTTCAATAAGCAATGAAGTATTGGGAGGGGTCCAAAAGCCTGGAAGAAAGTTAAGCAAGCCAACTTTTTTGAAACGGAACCTGGGATGTCCCGGGTATTACAGGCCTGTCAACCTAACCTATTGATCCTGGGAAAGATAGTCAAGCAGCTCATATGGGACTCAATAACAAATTACAGGAAAGTGATTAATACAAATCAACATCTATTCTGGAAAATAGATTCTGCCAAACTTATCTTTTTTCTGTAGAGAACACAGGTTTTGGAAGTAAAGATTAAAAAGGGTGATGTAATAGATTACTGTATAGTATGTGACATGTTGCACAACATTTTAATTAAGCTAGAATATGAATTTAACATGGCCCACTTTAAATGCTGTAGCAGTTGGCTAACTGGTAGGTCTCAAAATGTAATTAAGTGGGTAATTGTCCCTGAGTGAGTTTGCTTCCTATCGGGTTCTGCAAGGATCAGTTCTAATTGTATTTAACATCCTTTGTCTTGGCAGGGGGGATACAAAATCAACATACAAAACTTGCACATACAGAAATTGGGGGACAAGTAAATGATGAGGACAAGTCAGTGATTATTTGCTTAGCTTGGTATACTGAGCACAAGCAAACAATATGTGTTTTAATATATCTAAATGTATAAATCTGGAAGCAAAGAATGTAGGCCCTACTTACAAGATAGAGGACTCAATCCTAGTAAGCAGAGATGGGAGTTTTGGGGGCATGGAAGATCATTAGCTCTGCCTAAAACTGTGGTCCCAAAAGCTAATACAATCCTGGGATGCATAAACTGGGGAATTTTGAGAGTAGAAAAAATACTTTTTGGTACTGGTGCAGCTGCTGTTTGATTAGTGTCCAGTGCTAGTACCCACAATTCAAGAACAATGTTGATACACTGGCAAGAGTTCAGAGAAGAGTCATAAAAATAATTTAAAGGATTAAAATATACCTTGTAACAGACTCAAGGAGCTCCATCTATTTAGCTTAATGAAGAAAAGGTTAAGGGGTGACTTGATTAGTCAGTAAGTACCTACATACACAACAAATGTTGAATAGTGAGCTCTTCAAAAGAGTAGAGAAAGGGATAACATGATCCAATGGCTGGAAAGTGAAGCCAAATACTATAAATCTGGATTGAAAATATTGTTTAATTTTTAAAGGTTCTAGTGGTTAATTATTTTTGTCATTATCTGGATTCATGTTGGATTTTTTAATCACTGACCATTTGAACATTAAACTTGAAGTTTGGAGGTTGGCCTACGCTGTCTGTTTTAGGAATTATTCTGAAGAAGGTATGCTACCTTTGCTATATAGGTCAAATTAGAAGATCACAATTGTCCCTCCTGGCCTTAGAATCTATGAATCTAAGAGGTTACTTAATGATTACATGGGTGGGAAAGAGAAGTCTGTAATTCAATCATGCTTAAATTAGCAGAAAAGGGTATTAAAGACCAAAGCTTGAAAGCTCAAGATGGGCAAATTCAGACCAGGGTGGAGTGGAACACACTTAACCGTTGAAATTAACCCCTGGAACAAGAGTTTAGACGTGTGGATATTTCATCATGGGTCTTGATGCTTTGGAGATACTACAAAGATGCGGGTCACAGGCATTGCAGGATATCGTGACAGAGTGCAGTTTGCTGGACACATTCTGCGTCTGCCAGATCAGCTGCACCCAAAGACTGCAATGAGATGGATACCGGCAGAGGGAAGAAGGAAGAGAGGCAGGCCACTCCAGACCTGGCCCACCACATTTAAGGAAGACTTATTAAACATTGGTATATCATGGGAGGAGGCGGAATTATTCGCAGCTGACCAAAATTGCTGGCGAGCACTTGTTGCCCAATGTGCCCAGATGCACAGGCGGACCTAAGTCTAAGTCTTGATGTTGCTGCCCCGTGCCCCCAAAGTGAGATTCTGTGGCTTGTCTGACATAGTGGATGAGGCCTTTTAACCTTACCATTGTTACTGTGAGTGTAACCATAGCCTCTCCGAGCCCTAGTCATGAAACACATTGTAAATAGTGTGTCATTGGTCAGCAAGCTAGGCAATGCCTCAGTGTTACCTATGCCTGCTTGGCATGTCATTTTTTGTCTCCTATAGCAGCATCAAACCTAGCTAGAAATCAGTGGGTCTCTTGAAGCCATAATCAAAAGTCAAGTGGTGGGTGGCTCATGTCTTAGCTCCAAAGACCCTCCCTTCGGTTGTACTGGCCAATGACCAGGGGCTATTGGAACACCAGCAGCCTAAATTTGCTCAGGTTTTTGTGAGCACTATGGCAAGGTTGCATTTTAAGAGGCCTTAAAATCTGAATTCAGGAAAAGTGCTACTAAATGAAAGCACAGCTCTTACAGCAGATGCAGTCCCTCTAAAACAGGGTTATAATCTATTTTTTCTTTTTTTCAATCGCATGCCATATTTCTTCCAGATATTTCAAAGCACTTTAAAAAAGTTTCAGGTCACTAGTCCTAGAGAAGTCAAGTGAACTGCCCACTGTCTTGCATCAAATTATCTTGCTCTGTTTGCTCTGTAGTTTGTGTAGATTATTGCATATACCAAGCTAAAGTTATTCTTACTTCTTTGGTAATTGACAGGTGAAACACTGTAGAATAAGTTCATGTGGTAGTTGATAGGTCTGATAATCAAAGCACTAGCTCCTTGCTAGTTATGCAGATCCAAAGTATTGTGCAGATAAGCCTCATGTTTCAGAAATGTGAGTTTAACACTGGGGAATCTGGGATTAAGTTTAAAAAACCTTCAGGAAAAACCTTACACTTAAATTACCTGATATAGAAGATAAGCTTTTTTGGAACTCCCTGACTTTCTTTCCCACTTGAAACACTCCCCTTCCTTCTGTCAATGCTAAGACTCCTAGAAACTTTTTAAATACAGTAAACCCTTGAAATAGGCAGCTTCAAGTGGCACATCACTTTAACATGAGTTAAACAAAGTTAACTTTCACCTGCTCTGTGGCCCCTTACCCCCAGCCATGCAGCCTGCAGCTGCAAGCAGCTAGGCACACTCAAGGGTTTACTGTATTCTTAATGTGGTTCCTCATTTTTCACCATTGTTGCCTTTAAGTCGATATGTAATATGATTTAGACATCCCTCAAGTTTCTATCACCAAAATGTTTTGAAGATGTACTGCATTTAAGTTAGCACTGCCATAAAAACAATGAGGGTTCTGGGGGGGATTTTATTTTTGTTGCCTTCAAGGGTGCTACATATAATTAGTTAACAATTTGAGGAAGGGGATTATTAGTCTACCAAGGTGTGTAGTGCCTTCTCACTCTTCTTAAAATAATTGAATTCTCTCTTCCTTCAGTGGGGACATTTTCCAACCACGTGTAGTACATGACCGCATAGCTTCCCTGCAAATAGCAATGTAGTACCACTAACTCACCCAGCAATATCCTCAATCTATCCAACTACACACTCAGCTCAGCAGAAGTCTGTCCTATCTCATGGACTTTCTTTTTGCCCCACCACCCCCACAAACATGATGCAATCTGCGGTGATCCAGAAGCCTACTTTCACCATCTCCAACTCAAACAATACTTTTAACACAACACTGAACAGCACACCAGTACACACACTCTCCTAGCAGCAGCACAAGAACAACTCCATATGGACTCCTCCTGAGGGTCGAAATGACAGTCTGGACCTGTACATAGAATGCTTCCACCAGTGTGCACAGGCAGAAATTGAGGAAAGACAGCATCGTTTGCCTCATAACCTCAGTCATGCAGAATGCAATGCTATCCACAGCCTCAAACAGCTCAGACATTATAATCAGAGGCAGATAAAGGAGGAGCTGTTGTCAGTCATGAACAGGTCTGACTACCAGAAGGAGGCTGCCAGACAACTCTCCAACACCAAATTCCACAGGCTACTTTCTTCAGATCCCATCAAGGAACACCCTAAAACTGCACCATCTGCTCAGGACACTCCCTACACAAGCACAGGAACAAATCTACACAAACACATCATTAGAGCCCCATCCAGGGCTATTCTATCTGTTACCAAGATCCACAAACCTGGAAATCCTGGACGACCCATCATCTCAGGCATTGGCACTCTCACTGCAGGACTGCCTGGTTATGTGGACTCTCTCCTCAGACCCTACACCACCAGCACTCCCAGCTATCTGCAGGACACCACTGATTTACTAAGAAAACTGCAAAACATTGGTGATCTTCCAGAAAACACCATCCTAGCCACCATGGATGTAGAGGCTCTCTACACCAACATCCCACACATAGATGGAATAAATGCTGTCCAGAACAGTATCCCTGATGATGCCACAGCACAACTGGTGGCTGAGCTCTGTAGATTTATCCTCACACACAACTATTTCAGATTTGGTGACAATGTATACCTCCAAATCAGTGGCACAGCTATGGGCACCCACATGGCCCCTCAGTATGCCAACATTTTTATGGCTGACCTGGAACAGCACTTCCTCAACTCTTGTCCACTCACACCCCATCTCTACCTACACTACACCAATGACATCTTCATCTGGACCCATGGGAAGGAGACTCTGGAGGAATTCCACCAGGATTTTAACAACTTCCACCCCACCATCAGCCTCAGCCTGGACCATTCTACACAGGAGATCCACTTCCTGGACACCACAGCAAATATGTGACAGCTGCATAAACACCACCCTATACCGTAAACCCACTGACTGCTATGCCTACCTTCATGCCTCTAGCTTGCGTCCCAGACACACCACATGATCATTGTCTACAGCCAAGCACCAAGATACAACCGCATTTGCTCCAACCCCTCTGACAGAGACACCTACAGGATCTTTACCAAGCATTCTTGAAACTAAATACCCACCTGAGGAAGTAAGGAAACAGATCAACAGAGCCAGACATGTACCCAGAAGACTCCTACTACAGGACATGCCCAAGAAAGAAACCAACAGAACACCACTGGCCGTCACTTAGTCCTCAGCTAAAACCCCTTCAGCGCATCATCAGTGACTTTACAACCCATCCTGTAAATGGTCCCCAGTTTTCACAGGCCTTGGGAGGCAAGCCAGTCCTTGCCTGCAGACAACCTACCAACCTGAAGCAAATTCTCACCAGCAACTATACACCACACCTCAGGAACCTACCCGTGTAACAAACCTTAGTGCCAACTCTGCCCACATACCTACACCAGCAGCACCATCACAGGACCTAACCAGGTCAGTCACACCATCACAGGTTCATTCAGCTGCACATCTACCAATGAAATGTATGCCATCATGTGCCAGCAGTGCCCCTCTGCTATATACATTGGACAAACGGCAGTCCCTATGGAAAAGAATAAATGCACACAAGTCAGATATCAGAAATGGCAATGTACACAAGCCTGTAGGAGAGCACTTCAATCTCCCAGGACACACAGTAACAGATTTAAAAGTAGCTATCCTACAGCAAAAAAACTTTAAAAGCAGATTCAAAGATGACCTGCTGAGCTGCATTTCATCTGCAAACTTGACACCCTGAGCTCAGGATTAAACAAACTCTGAATGGCTAGCTAAATACAAAAGCAGTTTCTCCTGGAGGTGTGAACACCAAGAGAGATCAGCTGCTGGTAGTAGGACTTGCCCTCCCCAACTGAGTTAACCTCGTTATCTCCAGCCTTGCTTTGGCCTGCCTATTTATCCCTGCCTCTGCAAATTTCCACTACCTGCATCTGACAAAGTGGGTCTTTGCCCACGAAAGCTTATGCTTATACATTTGTTAATCTATAAGGTACCACAGGACCCCTCATCACTTTTTCATCTGTGCCTTACAAAGGCAAGGCTGGTGGGTGCTTGATTCTTTTTATGCATGTAACCTTACATACTACCTGCACAGGCTGTACTTCCTCTCATTATCTAATTTCAACAGTGTAATGTATACTGAAAATATTTTCCAGCAATGAAGGGCCCTGGGACAGGGAGCCAGCAGGAAAATGCTCTGCAGCCCCTCCCATACTCCCTATTTCTGGAGCTTTTCCAGCCTGGGAGGAAAGGCTCTGGTAGAGGTCAGACAACTGAGATTCAGCCACAGGGCAAGATCCCACCAGCTTCCTGCTGCAGGAGATTTCCTGAGAAGGAAAGGTTGTGGTCAGGACAGGCAGTGGGGAAAAGTGCTTTAGCAGAAGAGAGAGACTCTGCCAGCTCCCCAGTTATTGACTTCCCTGTCAGTGGGGAAAGGCGCCCACAGCATGGAACTGCCAAAGACTTTGCCTACTGTCTCCCCTCCATCAGCGCCTTTCACCAACACACTGAGCTGTGCACCACAAGGTGGATGCAGCTTATGTTTCACTGCAGAATGTAGCTGCACATGTGCTATAGGCCGCAGCATGGCATGTTGTGCTCCTGTAGCTCTAGTGCAGTAGTTACCAATATAAAAAAGTTGAGGACCCCACTCAGTAGCAAGCTTGAGTGACCCCCACCCCAGCTTATAAATTCAACACTTTTTGTGGGTATTATTTGTGCTGAATGTATAGCCATGTTTAAAATGAATTTGTTTTTCTCCCTTTTTAAACTGGGGCTAAAATTTCTATTGAATTACTGTTACAGGAAGAAAATTTTTAAGTAGCTGTTTAATACTGGGTGTAGAGAATGGCATGAAGAAACTTTACCAGTATCACAGACTTGCAAGTGCCCCATTGCCACCTTTACTGCTGCTGGCAGCAATGCCACCCTCGGAGCTGGGTAGCAGCAGCTGCTGGCTAGGCACCCAGCTCTGCGGTCAGCATCGCCACCTGTAACCACCCAGAACTGCAGAAGGGTTGCAATTCCATATGATGCCACTATTACTTCAGCACTATATTGACCTTTATATGGAGGGGGTGGCTATGGTGAGGCTAAAGCAAATCTGAAAGTAGCTATAATCATTTAAACCCCCCACCCCCAACATCACTGCCACAGCCTGTCTGACTGTTAATTTATAATTACTTTTTTCTGCTAATCTTAGAGTCTAAATTGGCCTACAGTTTAATGCAGACCTTCAGCTACTAATCAATTAAGCCCTGAGTCCCACCTCTTTACTCCAAAGAAAACATATCTCAATGCACAACACTGCGGTCCCCAGAGTCCCACTTCCTTGAAGTGATGACTTTAATTACAAGTTGAATCACCTCTGGTTCAGCATTTTCTGATCCAGCAACATCCATGGCCAGGCATGCTTTTAGTTAACTGCTTACCATAGCAGGGGACAAGCTTCCTGTGTCTTCCTTCTCTACCTATGTCCATACCTTTCACTACCTCAGGCTGGGACCACTGCTAGAGACAACTGCAGAGCCCCAGGATGAGGCCATGAGGCAAGCCTTGGGGCTGGTGTCTGGGATGCCAGGTAAGGAGCTGTCAGCTGGGAGTCAGAGGCCAGCGTTGTAGCGCTCCATAACCCCCTACCCCAGGACTGATTGACCACCCACAGTCCAGCAAATTCCTTATTCGGGTTCCTAGAGAAGTTAACCTGTGTATATTTACAATACTTACACTGTTCATTGCAAAGAAATAAGTATAATTTTCAAAAAATTGGGTTGTAATTATGTCTAGCAGTTGTTCTGTTCAGTGCATGTACTCACAAGTCCTATGTCATAACTACATGACCCCCAGTTAGAAAACCCCTATCTTAGTGTGTGTCCAGACTAACCTGAAGGGCTGCACCACCCTCAACGTAGTCTGGCCTCCAGCCTGCCATGGCTGGGAGATGGATAGCCTGAACCCAGTGCCTTTCCTGGGCCCAAATTTAACTGAAGCCTGGGAGCCCCAGACCCTCCTACTATGGCCCAAGCAATCCATTATAGCCTGGCCTGGAGTCCCCATGCTGTGGCCCAGCCCCACCTCCAAAGCCTGCATCCCCAGGCAGTCATTTATATCCCAACTCTGTCCCAGCTCTGAGCCACCCCCAGCCACACCCCAGAACCCCCACCTGCAGACAGAGCCTTCCCATCCCTATACCGCAACTCTCTGCTAAAGGGTCCCCTCCTGCACTCAAACCTGTGGCCCCACCTCTGCCGTGTGAAATTTATATGCACCAATATAGAAAGAACATGCAACTCACCTTGAAAGACAGTTGAAAGACATCAAGTCATTGATGTCCCTTATTCGTAATAGAATAAAAAAAGACTTAAGTTGTAAACAGAACCTGTGGGAATTTTTCTGTCTGAACAGGCCCACTCCACTCAGGTGGGGAAAAATTTTGCACAAAGGACCTGTTCAGGCAGAAAAATTCCCACAGGTTCTCCTTATAACTTGAAGTCTTTTTTTTTATTCTATTCTGAATAAGATACATCAATGACTTGATGTCTTTCAACTGAATATGCTGCTTTGGGGAAATTAAAGTAAGCATCACTTAGTAGGTCAGTGATATTTGCTGCTCATTCAAAATGTAAGCAGAAGCCACGGATTTCTATTTTATGTTTACATTATTTTCATAACAGAATCCATATTGCATGCTATTCAGTAGTTTTCTCTAAGAGCACTTAACAAGACTCTGACTTGTTAGTGCAATGTAACTGTTACTCTGCATTTTTATTGCTTTCTTTATGATGGCAGTAACACTAGGAATACTTTACTTACATCTTGATACTTGTTTGTGCTATTTTCAAAGGTCTGACATTCCCTATTACTCTAAACAAACAAATCCTTTTGTTCGATTTAAAGAACTGCTTGGCTTTATTCATTATTCTTCTCTTCTGCTGTTCTTTGCTCTAACCTTTATTTGATCTCATAATTTTAAGCACATTTAGGATGCATTTTTGTTTAATATTAGAATTTGTCAGGATAGATTAAATATGCTGCTTATCAACAAAGAGGCATGTACCCAAACAGCTAGGTGTGGGTCACTATCCCATGTGGTGAAATAGATCATTTACAGAGAAAGTCTCCCCTGCAGCCTAACAGCTCATGCTATAATATCAATAGATCCCCATTCAAGTCTGCCTGTGGGCAGTTTTTTTGTATAATACATACATACAGAGATAAGGGGCTGCCAACAAAGGGGGTTTTCGCCAACAGAACCATGTCTACATGGTGCATTTTCTGATAGCATCCTCTGCCAGCAGTGCAATCCCATGGGAGTATGCAAATGAGTGGCTATTTGCATTTTTAAGAGCCCTCCTTTGCATCACGCTGCTGGTAGCACAGCCCATGTAGATGTAGCCATGCCTTCGTGCTTTGCTAATGCAGAAAATGGCATGAGAACAAAGGAAGTATAAGGGCTATTAAATTATCGGAAGTGTGGTTAGAAAGTAGTGGTGACATTTCCTGACCATTATAGAAGCAATTTTAAACCATTTCCTATGCTCCTGTAAGAGTAATGCTTAAATGCTTACATTACTGCTAGTATTTGAAAGAACAACTCTTCTGTTCTACCTATCTAAACTCAGTTTTCTGAGAGCTTCCCACATAAAATAAACAGGAATACCCAAGTTTCTAATGGACCCCGTGGCATTTCTCCATTTTTACCCCCTCGGTTTCATTTAACATATGTATTACAGAGCGCTACTTACTTTCTTTGCTTTGCTGTAGGAGCTGTACATGGCTGAGAATAAGATGTTGCTGACACATTAATCGTATAGTTAAAGTTAAAAAAAATCTGTCTGAAGAACAGCAGCATTTGCTACATGTTAATGGCTGTGGTATATAGAATGAGTGCATTTACAACACACTGAAGAGCTGAAATTATATCAAAACTTTAAACAATCTGAAATAAGATGACAACCATATTTTGAGGGGGAGAACTTCAAAGGCACAAATAGCAGTTAGGCACCCAACTCCCAAGCAAATCCATGAAAGAGGAACGATGGGGCAGTGGTTCAGGGGCTAGTCTAGGACTACAAACACCCAGGTTCAATTCGTCATTACATCAAAGATGTCCTGAATGACCTTGAGTCATTAAGAGTCTGTCTACCCTCCACTTGCAAGTACCATTGCAGCTTAAATTGGTATGCACATGGTAGCTTTAATGAGGTTAGTGTGGCTTAAAAATAGCACTGAAGGTGTACTGGCACAAGGTTCGGTATGGGCGAACACTGAGTATGTACCTAGGGTCCTAAGTGGGCTTGTACAGCCTGGGCCATGGCTGTTTGTCTTAGCCGTGGTCCCTAGATTAAAGCTAGTTCAAGTATGCCTACCCGGGCTGCAGTCACACCAGGATAACATCTTAATGCCTCAACTCCCCATCTGGACAGTGGGGATAACACATTGTACAAAGGTTTTGTGGGGATGAATATGCTAGATTGAGTGCTAACACTACAGTAATAGGGGTCCTAAATATTCTCTATTTCTGTAACTGCCTTTTGAAAATAAGCCCCTGAATATGGAAAAAACAACCTTAGGGTGGGGCATGGTTTAAATCACAATATCAGATGCATACTGGAAAGTAATATAGCTAATGTAAGCTTATGAAATGACTTTTCTGCTTACTTGTGAAGTAAACAATAGTGCTTCTTAGGCATAGCTTTATAGATGTCTTTCATGTCTCTTCTAGGGTACGGCATGCACTACAATAAGAAATAGCTTCAGGCATTAATCTAGTCTAGCTGTGAGACGTGTGAATTAAATGCTGCTTCCTTTGGCTACGTCTACACGTGCACCCAACTTCGAAATAGCTTATTTCAATGTTGCGACATCGAAATAGGCTATTTCGATGAATAACGTCTACACGTCCTCCAGGGCTGGCAACGTCGATGTTCAACTTCGACGTTGCTCAGCCCAACATCGAAATAGGCACAGCGAGGGAACGTCTACACGCCAAAGTAGCACACATCGAAATAAGGGAGCCAGGCACAGCTGCAGACAGGGTCACGGGGCGGACTCAACAGCAAGTCGCTCCCTTAAAGGGCCCCTCCCAGACACACTTTCATTAAACAGTGCAAGATACACAGAGCCAACAACTAGTTGCAGACCCTGTATATGCAGCACGGACCCCCAGCTGCAGCAGCAGCAGCCAGAAGCCCTGGGCTAAGGGCTGCTGCCCACGGTGACCACAGAGCCCCGCAAGGGCTGGAGAGAGAGTATCTCTCAACCCCCCAGCTGATGGCCGCCATGGAGGACCCCGCTATTTCGATGTTGCGGGACGCGGATCGTCTACACGTCCCTACTTCGATGTTGAACGTCGAAGTAGGGCGCTATTCCCATCCCCTCATGGGGTTAGCGACTTCGACGTCTCGCCGCCTAACGTCGATTTCAACTTCGAAATAGCGCCCAACACGTGTAGACGTGACGGGCGCTATTTCGAAGTTACTGCCGCTACTTCGAAGTAGCGTGCACGTGTAGACGCAGCTTTTGTGATGTAAAAAGTCAAGTTTTAAGGCCACAGGTTTGATATAAATGTCTGAGATGAGATCCAATGCAAAAGAAATCAAATGTGACCAGTAAGGCCCCCTGTTTTTAAAAGAAATGTGAGTGCAAGCCTTTTTAATCCTTCAGAAAGGTAGAAAGTTATGTCAGAAAACTCTAAACCAGTCAAAAGTGATATTTTTGGAAGCATGAGTGTTTCTTCTTTTCTCAATGCCCTTCTCTGCAAGACCACTTTAATGTTTGGCTTCTGGTGAGGCTCCCTTGGTTTTGTAAAAAGGGCACTTTGATGCTATCTACAATTAATTTTAGTTCTCTAATTACTAACAATTATGGCATCCTTGCACAATAATCCCTGACAAATTGATCATTTTCAGTAGATAATGACCAGTTTGTTAGTTAATTGTCCTAATGCAAAGGGGTGCATGGGGAGAAAAACAGTTTGCAAAGAAAAATTACAGCTATTAACTACAACAAGGTTTAGTTTGAGAAGTGCTACTTTGATTATAAATCCCAAATACTATTACTAAGGATTCCTGAAGAAGAAAAGTACTGTGGCTGTGCAGAGGCAGCCTTCCATTTTAGGAACAAATTATGAGAGGAAAAGAAATATCTGCAGTTATCAAAGAACATGTTTTGCCAATTAAACTAAGGTGTGCATCTCATTAAATTTATAGTACTAGATACATGGGATAGTTTTCTTAGGGAAAATAAAACTAACTGTAAAAATGAACATAATATGCAATCTAGGTGGTAGAATGAAATTCACATGACAATTTACAACTCATTTGATTAAAACTACTTGTGATATTTTGATGGGTTTTTGCACTATTACTGTGAGATTTTGTTCTCTGAGATACTGCAGTCAAATCACAGAACTATAGGGTTAAAAGGAATCAGAAGGGTCACCTTGTTTAACTCCGTTCCCAAGATGCAGGATTTGTTGTGCTGAAACTATCAAAGACAGACAGCTTTACAGTTAAGGTCTTGCTGAACACCATTTTAGGGACACACAAAGCTTCCCCATGTTACCACTCTCAATGTCTTTGTCTTTGACTTCTCAATGGAAAACAACACAAGCGAGCAGTAGAAGTAATCCAGAATACTTGTCAGAAGACCTGACAGGAATAGAAAGCTTATGTTACACTTTTTCTTACAAAACAAATCCAGGCTTCCTTTTAATTGCAGTGTGACTTCTTGCTGATAGCAAATTATGAGATAACCCTGGGTTTGGAAAGGGAGACAGAGCCTGAGCCTTGCTGTTCCAGGTGGGGGGAGAAAGGGGACCCAACCTGGACCCTGAGACCCTGCGCAAGTGCAGAGCTCTGGTTTCTGCTTCAGCCCTGAGTCACAGCAAATTTGTTGCTGACCCTGACATTAAAATGGGGTTGACCCACTTTGAGGTCCTGAGCAGTGTTGACTCCAATTTTGGCGCATCTGACAAAGTGGGTCTTTGCCCATGAAAGCTTATGCCTCAAAAGATCTGTCTAACCTATAAGGTGCAAACATTTCTCATTGTTTTTGTGGGTACACCTGTTGAGAGCTGTATTTAAGTCAGAATGAGAGGACATTTTGGGATATTATGGTGCATCTGTGGTCCTGCAGTGGCCTAAATTAAGGCTGTATTGGTGAATATCTCCTCCTTTTCTTGCTTTGTGGTTATGCTGAAACATTCAGAAGTGAACAGGGATTCATATCTGTATAATTACTGGCTATTGCACAGATTGGCACACTGTGCTTCAGTATTCTAATGAACTAATTTTAGGTGTGCTTTGGCATATCAGACCAGAGGTTTTTTTAATTTTTGTTTTCACCATTAGTATTTGTTTCTGCATACACTGAGGTGGATAGTATATGTTAGCTTTCATGCTGTTGTCACTGATTTTAAAGCAACAGATGAGTGCCAATTGAGTTAATTAAATATCTGTGCCATTCAAAGAGCACAAGAACAAAAAATGTAAAAACTAAGTGCAGTTTTTTTTGAGCCACAGTTCATGTTCAAGTTACATATTTCTGAGAATTGAAACACCTTGTAAGCTTTGAAATTATCACTAACATCTTTAATTTTACTAAATTCAAAGGATTTTAATTCTTACACAAAACAAGGATTTAGTATAAAATACTTTTCTTTCAGAATTTATGGCAATTACTATCCTTTGTCTGTAGCAGTGCACTGTCTTTATCAGCATTTTGCCAACTACTCATCACAATTTGTGTGCATACAAAGGGGAATTTTTGTCATTCAAAGTAAAAAAAAAAATTATTAAATAAGGGCTATTTGTTCAAGTGACACTATCTTACCAGAATTACCAGGTTTTGCTCACAGTGTGCTCTCCCTCTTATGCTGTGATGATGCTAAGAGGTGAACAGTGCTGAATAAAAATTGCACACTGTCTACATCAGTATAAGCAAATGTGATAGTTAAAACACCTCACATCTAAGGTCTAATTTGTTAATAGAAATTCAACAAAAAATTAAAGAATTGGTGCTATGAAAGGCAAACAGCAGTTTGCTAGATGCTATATTGTAAGAATGCCATGTAATGTATTCAATTATGGAGAAATAGCAAGTTGGGATGTATTTAAATAGTTCTACTGCACAGTTTTGTAGGATTTATGATTGTACTGTATAAACAGTTGTACATGTTAAACATAACATGAAAAAATACACAAATATGCTAGGATTGCTTAGTTTGCCATGATTCACTTTGTTGTAGTGGTTGTTTGTCAGTCTTCACTATGACCTAAATTCTCTTGGGAATTGCAGCAATTCTGCTTAAGGTACTTCCATTAAAGTCCACTGAAACTTCATGTATAGAAATCATGCCTTCCGTGAAGAATCCCTCCGAAATAAATTTAATGAATGAATAAAATACAATATTCCCAGAATAAACACATGCTGAACAGGCAGGGTTTTATGTGCTGAAAATGAAATTCTTAGCTGTAAAATGCTTCTAGTACAAGTAAGTTATGAAATCTGAAGATCATGGACCCATGAGTTTGCAGAAAGGCACTTCTAAACTAGAAGTTAGAGTGAATATTTTACTAAAATATAACATAGAAAAGAATTGTTTATATATGAACATGACCTTCTATATGATGACAGTTGCCCAGTGTAGCTTCAGGAGCACCGGTAGACTAGCTTCAGCATACAGACTATATAAAACCTTATGGACTATGTAAGCTTTAGCAGTGCTAAAAGCTGGAGACTATTTCATGCTCAGTAACACTATCTTTAGTTTTTAACTCTAGTTTTGCAATTATTCAACTAATACAGCCCTTCAGTTTCTGAAAGCACTATCAGTTGTGGTTGTAAAGGGTGGCCCCTCATGCAATAAGGGTCTAGAAAAGAAAACCATCCAGTGAGATGATGCATGGGGGAGGTAGTTAGAAGTATAACGGACAGAGGGTGAGACAGACTAGAGGGGCCACGGCAATGATGGGATGCCAGTAAAGTAAACTTACCCCTGCAAAGTCCCCTTCATATCCCATTGGGATTTGTATACTCTCTAATTCATTCCTGTGCAAAGGGCTAGCATGATATCTATATATCACTGAAATTTGGAGACTTGAGTAGGATTTCAGTGAGACAGTTTTTGTGCTGTCCTTCTGTGTAAGATTTTTTTTCAGCACCTCCTCCCCTCGGGTAAGGTGCAGGGCTGGACAATCTATTCATTCTTCACCCTCATTTAAAGAGCAACACTTCTTAGGTCTGTAACCATGGAAGGAGGTAGTTGTGCCATGTAGCACCATCTTCAACTCTAATTAGCTGAAAAAGTTTCTACCATAATCATGAATAATATCTTGAGTATCTGTGGATAGTGCAGGAGAACATTCAAATATTTAGGTACTGCAAGTCTTGGAATTGGGGGAGAGGTGGATTTTTCCAATGTGTGGCATGTTAAGTTACATTTGTAATCTGGTTGTCTCAAAGGCAAACTGTGCTCTTTCAGAATTATGTTCAAGGAATAAGCCATCTGCAGTCAAGAAGATTTTGGCATATCCAAAGAGGGAATACCATCCAAAGAAGATGGAATACCACCCAAACCCAAAAGATAAGCTGACCCTCCCTTCACTATAGCATGCAGATGCACAGCAGCCATTGCAGATTGTTTAGCACAATGACATGTAGGTCCAGATAAATACTGTACTGTCAGTGTTGCCTTTAAACTTGTACATTAATGCATATGCTGTCCAGTGTATATCAGGAAATAGAGTGATTCATGGCTGACTTAATGGTACTATTAAAAACCTCAACACTTAGTTTAAAAGGGCATTGTACAAAATAGAAGCCAATATCCAGATACATTTCTAGTAGTAAAAATACAGGCAAGCAAAAAGTGTATAATATACATTGCAAAATACTGCAGAGTGAATAAATCAAAACATTAGCAATCAGATCAGAAACACCATGAGAAAGTAATTAAGCAGCATAGGATGAGATCTGGAAAGAGCTGGAGAGCATTCAGGGAGGGATAAGAGGACTGTTCTAGATGGCAGGAACTGCAAAGCACAAGGCTGTTACATGAGCAGTGATATAACTTTAAAGGGGGGGGGTCAGGAAAGGAGTAAAGAGATGAGATGGAGAAGGCCATTTATAATTTTCTTTTAAATAAGATATAATCTGAATATTTCCAGTGGGACACTTCACAGCTTCTTTTTAATGCCTAGCCTGGGGAGATGAAATCTAGGAGTGAATACTCCAGCAGGCTTGCATTAGCAAGGGAAAGCTTGTTTACAACCCAAGAGGAAGTACTTACTTTAAGTCTGCCAGTTTCACCGTTGATTGCTGAGTAGTGCTCGTGGAGTAGGGCCATCCCTCAGTGAAGAGAGGATCCATCCTGTAATTGTGATTGAGGGGAAACAACTACCTCCATTTCTCCAGTTTAAGCCCATTGCTTCGTCTACCATCAAATGTAAAGACTCTTGAGGTCCTGTCCAGTCTTATGATTCTATGATTGAAGGAGTGACCTACCCCCCAAAAAATCCCTTAAGTGATAGTACTGAAGAGATTTGGCCCCAAGAATTCCCTCCAACTCAAATTTGTGTGACTAGATGTGTGTGGGGGGTGGAACAGACAAGTAGATGAAGGGCAAAGGGCCATGTTTGAGTCCTCTGTCATTTCCCCCATAGCAAAACTTGTATGAACCTCCAAATGTTTGGGAGCTGAGTCTCCCTAAACAGATAGGTCCTAGCTTCATACCATCCAAAAAGCATATCTAAACTCAGATGATTAGAGTAGCTCAGTTGTACCAGTCTCATTATAAATGCCAGCTTTAACAGCCTGCAGAAATTAAGCAAAGCAAACAAGAGTGAAAGCAGTCTTGAAAGGTAATAGAATGTTCTCAGAATTCCCATTTTCAGAGTTTATTTTGTGCACTTCAGTAATGAAGCTTTTTAAAATGTCAGTTCAAATATACATGAATGACTAGATCAAAAAATAAAACAAAACTGAAAACTAGATCTTTCAGAGGATGCTGTCAACTTCTGCAAAATATTGCATATGTTTCTGTTTGGTCTATTTGTATGTAGGTTGGAAGGTGACTTAATCCACAGTTGACAGCTAGGTTTCTACAGGATATAGGGGTGGTTGTGGTGGTGTTTTATGGTCTGTTAGGTTAATGATCAATGTGCAAAAAGGAAATTACATGACAGGCCCAAGCTGTTACTCTGGTAAATAATGCAGGTTTTCAAAATTAGCATCCATGCATTCCAGAATACACACTTACCTTGCAGACTGTATCCATTCAGAAGAAACTGTTAGGTAAACTTCAAAATTAGTATGGGTGTCAAACATGGTTTTTATCCAGTAGACTATAATGTCTAAGGCAAAAATCTATGCTACAAGATAAATTCAAACTTAAGGCAGTTAGCACAATATAAAAATGTCACTGTCTATCCTTAGCTACCATACCTTAAGGAGTACTAATATCAATATTATGTTGTTGGAACCAACTGGGTGTAGTGTCAAGTTTGAATAAAGGCCAGTGTCAAAGCACCATGTCTTAAAATTTGAATTTATTAGCCTCCAGCGGTGTCCTGTGTATATAACCCACAGTGCTTGGCTCTGGTCCCTGCTCTCCAGGTGTGCAAGAGTTAGATAACAGGAAGCCTGCAAATTTGAGTTAAGCACCAAGAAGCCTGAGGCTGTGGGGTCATGCTTATGTGAGAGGCTGAGAAACATCTTTCTTTGCTATTAGTCCAGCTCTGGTTCTGTCTCCACCTCTGCAAGCTAAGCACTTTTATTTCTGTGCCGGCAACAGCCCCTGTTCTGCCACACCATTTGGCAGCTAGGTTTTGGGGTGGGGGGGTGTCATGCTTGTATGAGAGGCTGAGAAACTTCTTTTCTGTACTTTACATTTTGTGCAGGGCCCCCCTCATCCCCCCACAGGCACCATGCAGTTGGGGTCTTTCCTCTGAACAATCACATGTGGCTGCTTGCTGCTCACTGTGGACCATGTTGCCAGGCAGCACCATGTCCTGGCTTGCACACAATGAGGGCTCCAAGGGTGGGAAAGATTTTTTTTTGTGGGCTGCTGCCACCTGGGTGCAATCTGCTTTTTAGCAAAATCTTTATTACAATTAAATCTTTTTCTCAACCTTTCCTATCCTTTCTTCATGCTTTGCCCACCCCCGCCCCCCAAAAAACAAAGGGAATAGTGGGTGGAGGGTCAGTTGAGATTGCTATGTCCATTATAAGTTCAGTGTTAAAGATTTCACCACCATCATGTTTTGAAAAGACAATGTAGCAATTTTATATGGAGATAGACTTCTGTTGTAGAACTGGATGGAACTGCTTGAGGTCATGGAGTCCAGTCCCCTGCACTCACAACATTCAACTTCCCCCGGCAGCCAAGATTTTTGGGTGCTTGCTGCTGAATGGCAGGGGGGTGAGGGGGAGTACTTCAACTGCCTTGCTTCTGAACATTCCCCCCATGACTCCAAGGACCCAGGTGACTAGCTGCTTCCAGGTGTGGCAGGAGTCTCCTCCAGTGACCAAGATTTTGGGGGCTTGCTGCCATCCTACATGTTCTGTGTAGTGCAGAGGGAAGAGGTTTTTTCCTAGCCTGTCTTCTAACTTTGCATCCCTTTGTTACCTGCCAAAATTTCTTTACCTTCCACACTTCAGGGATATACACACACCTTTACCCAATCCCAAGGGCTCAAGGCATGACCCTATTAATGTAAACTCCCACCCTTACTCAATTCCTGGGGCTCAGGGCATAAGTTCCTGTGGATACGCAAGATCTGTGCCACTGAGGCTGTGTCTACACTAGCCCAAAACTTCGACATGGCCATGCAAATGGCCCTTTCGAAGTTTACTGATGAAGCGCTGAAATACATATTCAGCGCCTCGCTGCCACACAGCTTGTCCAAACAGGGCCCCTTTTCGAAAGGACCCTGGCAACTTTGAAATCCCCTTATTCCTAACAGCAGATAGGAATAAGGGGATTTCGAAGTTGCCGGGGTCCTTTCGAAAAGGGGCCCTGTCTGGACAAGCTGCGCGGTGGCGAGGTGCGTCAATCGTGAAGTGCTGTGGCTGCCAGCATGCTAATAAGGTGCTGAATATGTATTTCAGCGCTTCATCAGTAAACTTCGAAAGGGCCGTTTGCATGGCCATGTGGAAGTTTTGGGCTAGTGTAGACACAGCCTGAAAGCCTTACACACTAGTATTCTCTTTACAAATCACCAAGAAAGAACACGTGCTAAGTATACAGTATCATACTCACCAATCCTGTTAGGACAGGCAGAGGTCTCCTGTTGGGACAGACCAAGTTCTGGATGCTGGTTGCTGCATCTCAGGGTTTGGCAGTGCTTGTCTTGTGGTGGGTGGGATGAGTTGTCCTAGATTTTTTTTCCCCCCTCTTAAGGTGTCCTTCATCTATCCTTCTGCTCTTCCTGCTTTCTCCTTCTTGGACTCCAGTTTAAGTTGGGGACTCAAGTTCTGGTTAGCTATACCTTGACTGATTGGTTAGGTAATTCTATTACAATGTTATGATTATGTTAATATAATTTTACTAACAATTATAACCTGGTAACTGTAAATTACATCTAGCAAAACTAATTATACAGCAGACAGGAGCAATTTCAAACTTGACAGATCGTACAAAAACAGTACAATGGTGAAGACAGTCCTCTTGTGGACAGTCCTCAGCTGTTAAGTCATTTCTTAAGTTTTTACCCATCTTGATGTTCCTTTATCTGGAGACAATGGTTGGAATTAGGATGCGGTTTCCCTCTAACCGCTTTGTGACACTACTGTACTGAAATCTTAGATAGAAAGCAAGTATGTAACCTGTAGCTTCACAGTTAACCGCAACTGCTCTTTATTCTGGCTGCAGAAGAGCTTTAGGCCTTTCAAAATGGCAACAGAGAACCATATTGGTTATACCATTACTGTCATGCAGGGAAAAGTGGGTGGAGGGTCAGTTGAATATGAACTGCACAGAAGCTGTATGATGAACTTGGGAGACAAACACCCTCCCCTCAGCAACTCTTTTAAAAAACTATACTACCATCACTTTCTTTGTGCTTTTCATTGTCCCTGTACTATTTCCAAGGATTAGATACAATGGGAGGTGAGGGTGGGGAAGATAGTCAGTGGATGGCCAGTTGAGAAGACACACAGTTGCTGTGTTTTTTGTTTAATAAACCCCTTGATTGTTACAGAATGAGATTTGTTAACTTTGTAACCTTTGATGCCCTACTTTTTCCTTCCTTCTGATTGGGGAAAATATCTGATTGCATTGTCCTCATTGCTTACCACAGGAGGGGAAACATCCAATGTAGGAAGATATCAAATACCAGTGAACATGCCCAGAATGCTATGGAGATGAGGGATCTGTTTGGATAGGTTCCCACAATACAGTGCTGCAATAGTCAGTTTGCTGATTGACTTATTGCTTCCACAGCCCACATTGAGAAGCATGTGGGGAAGTGGTAAATCAAATCCAGCTTTTTAAATCAATATTAATTGAACTGATCTTGTAGTGTAGATTGTAACCTAAAAGTAGTATCTAGATGCTATTATTCTATCATGTTGGTCTTACACAATGTATTACCTAGTACCAGAGAGAGGGAGCTGTGCTAGTCTATACACTATCAAAACAAAAAACAGTCAAGTAGCACTTTAAAGACTAGCAAAATAATTTATTACGTGAGCTTTCATGGGACAGACCCATGACTGCTTTTTGTTTTATTGTATTACCTGTTTTAAAAATTCTAACATCCATAGAAAAGTCATCTAATATTAAGACAGTAAGATGAACAGGGCAAAGAGAACAATTTCAGATTTTACCATTACCTATCATTCTAGATACTTTTAAGTTTGGGACATTCAATTTTTATTGAAATTAGTTTTTTGTATACCTGTGAGTGTGATTCCTTCACAATCTAAAAACAGTGCAGTTTTGTCTAGATTGGCAGGGAAAAAGAGGTAGTGATTCCTTGAAGGGTTCCTCTGCCTATTAAAGGTGAGGTGAAAGAGGATAGTGGAGGAGAAGGCATCACCCAGATAGGTGGAGGTGAAGTAAGCCATTATTCCCTGAAGATCTGGAGGAGGGTTTATAAACCTTGTCTCTCCATCATGAAGCCCCTCTCATATCCAGATTAACAGTTCCATCCTTTTGCCCCTAGAATTAGTGTAGACCGGGGAGCTTTGGTCTGATGTAGGCATTGTTAGCAGCTCAGGGACCTTGTCAGGTTGAGAGCATAACGTAAAATGTTACAGTTGAGCACTTGGCAGGTGTCCAGTGCAGGTACTTGTTTAATGGCTGTTCCCCGTTGCCTGATAAATTGGAAGTGCAATTGGACTTATGGGAGAGGTAAGAATTGTTTGTCCCTGTCAAATTGAAGATGTTTACCTACAAGAAGTATGGACAGATATTCAGGGGGAAAAAAAAACACTTTTGGATAAACCCTGTTCAAGATTTAAAAGCCCTGTACAAATATCTGGGGGCTCACTCAGCTAATGCAAATTTTTAAATGCTTCACAGAAACCTGATGAATTATGACAAATTACATCAGCTGAGAATTTGCACCATGAGTTCTGCACTCTAAGGGCTGTAAGACATAAGTTTTGGATAACATCTGGTGACAAAATTCCATAACTAAGACTGCTGAAAATGACCAGGCTTTGAGTGAGATATATCTTAAATTTTAGAGCAAAAATTGATATTCTACATTTTTGTCTAATATTTTGAGGTATGATCTGTTTTTAAAAATATCAACAGTAATATACTGACTTCTGAGATGATGTCCGATATGGTATTTTTTTTTGCATCCCTAAACCTCATTTACTTCTCTCCTGTAGTTCTGATATGAGTTAGTCTTATTAGGATGTTGATGTATCTTCATCTTTTTATATAGTTTTCAATCTCTGTCTAGAGACTGACTCAAGCACTTTTTTTTCCATTTAGTGTTTTATTAAAACTGACTGCACAACAGTGTAGTTAGAATATTCTCAACTGTTTCAAGGACTATTGGTTAACAGCTTTTTCAAAGACTATATTCTCAGGAATTCCGTAAAGTTTAGCAGGAAGAAGCAGTTCCCATTGGTTCTGCTCTCCATAAAGTAGTTCTGCATATATCCTGCCTAGCTGCTTGCCCACAATGGAAATAATCAAGGTGTCTTCAAGTATAACTAATGCACAATCCTACTGCCCACCAGGCATAATATCCAGACTACTCTGCTGTCTCCAGGAGAGGCACTATGCTGGTGCACAGAAAACCCCAAAAGAAAATCCAGGCACTACCTACTATATCTTGTCCTGGTTTTGGCTGCATCTACACTAGCAAGTTCTTTCAAAAGAAGGGGGCTCTTTTGAAAGAGCCCATGAAGCATCTACACACACAGCATTCTTTCAGAAGTAAATAAAAAATGTAGTGCTCCTTTAGAAATTCTGTTCCTTTCCTGTTTCAGGAAGAGTGCCCCCTTTCAAAAGCTTCTTGTGAAAGAATGTGTTTAGATGGTCCGCAGGGACTTCTTTCCAAAGAACAGTCTTCATTTTTGATCTCTGGACTGCTCTTTTGAAAGAGTGGGTGCTTTGTGGATGCTCTTGAAAGAGCAGATCACATTTCCTCTACTTTTTTTGTGTAGCTGTGGCTACACAACCATATCCCTTCCCAAAATATGGGTGCTAATGAGCCACTTCAGCAGATGCTCATGAGGCACTGCCATGAATATGCAGCATCTATTAGCATAATGGTGGCCACACATTTTAGAAGTACTGCTTTTGAAATGCACACCGCTTGTGTAGACAGGCCTTTTCAAACGATCCTTTCAAAGCCCCTTCTTCCCAGTTGGGTTTTGGGAAGAAGCCCCTTACTCCCAAAACCACCGGGGAAGAAGGGGCTTTCAAAGTCCAGGGGGTCCTTTGAAAAGGCCCCTGTATATATTGAAATGCACATTGCCCAAAGTGGTACTTGTAAAAATGTGTGGCCACCATATGCTAATGAGTTGCTGCATATTCATGGCAGTGCCTCATGAGCATCTGCTGAAGTGGCTCATTACCATGCTCCTTCTGAAAGGTGGGAGCTAGTGTGTAGCCACGACCTCCATGGACACTTTCCAGAGTCACTCAGTGCAACTTCTGAAAGATCTCTGTAGTGTAGATGTAGCCTGTGTAAATAAATTATGGGCTTAATATACACAGATATGGATGGAGAATTTAACCTCAACCCAGATTACTACTTTGATAAAACTGAGACTGCATCCACACATCAATTCAGTTTTAAGGCAGTTTGTTTGATTGTACTGAGTGACTGTCTTCATTGTGAATACCACTAGCTTGATTTAGGGAGCACTAATACCAATATAATGTTGGAACTGGGTGGATGTAGCCTCAAGTTAGAATTTTAAAATCTTGAATAAAGGCCAGTGTGGATGCTCCATGTCTTTAAATTGAATGCATTAGCCTCCCAGTGTCCCATATGTATTTCACAAAGCTACGTGGTGACCTACTAAGTATGGTCCTTCCCTTTTCTGCTGCTCTCCATCCAGGTGTGCAGGAGAAGGTCACAGGAAGCTGTGAATTTTTGATTAAATCTGAGTTTTAATTCAGCAGCAGCCAGGCATGCAAATATAAAGAGCGCCATAAAGGAAAAAGTATTTTACTCATTGCATCACTCCATGCCAGTAGCAATTGTATTGTTAGCCATCTCCTGCAATGGTGAGCACTCAACGCAGTGGTCTGCCTAGTCATTCTCAGGCTCACAAGAGTTCCAATGTGGACCCATCTGGAGACTCTTGAAGTTTGGGGACCAGGATCAGTAGCAAGGACTCTGGGTGGCCAAGAGAAATGCAGACTTCTGTGATATCTCACAAGATGACCACCAAAGGTTACTCCTGGGAATCTAAGCAATGGTGGGTAAGGTGAAAGGCCTGCCAGACTCCTCTCAAAGTCTGTGAAGACAACCAGTGGTCAGGGTCATCTCCACAGACCTGCCACTATTATGAACAGCTGTATGTGCTTAATGGGGCCAACTCCATCAGGGAGCCTGGTTTTAATTATACTTGTGGAAGACGTGGTCTAGAATCATGGGTGGTCCAAGAGGAGCTCAGGGCCCCAGAGGAAGACAGCAATGAGTAGGGGCCTGAGGAAGTTATTTCCAACAGCTTGGAGCTCTTCACCCTAGGTCTGAAACCAGTCCCTCCATGTTTGTCTCCAGGACCGAGCTGCTCTAGTGAGTTTTTTCTGAATGCTACAAGCTGGTTGCAGAGGGGGTGTGGGTACAGGTTTTCCATGGAACTGTGCTCCTCAGAATAGTGTGTTAATATTTCTATGGGTGGAGTGCTTCTTTTTTGGAGATCTCCTCGAAGGCCTCATCCAGGTACACTTGTATTTTTTTGCATGGAACCAAGTGGGGGTGGGGTGGAGGTCTGGAAGCGCAGGTGCCCACCACTAAGTGAAGATCCACAGAGGACTGGTGGCAGACAGAACTGGGTTGGGGGTGGGGGTGGGGATGGGGGCAGGGTAGACAGCTGAAAGCAAAGTTGCCCCTTTTAGGAAAATAACCCTCCCTTGACATCCATTCTACTTGCAGCTTAGCTTCCTCCCACCAAGTAAAAGCATTCTGTAAGACAAGGTCTGATTTATTGGTTCACATTTGGTGGGGAACACAAATCAGTTTGGGGAGTGTGGCTTAGATGGGATTACAACACAAATACGTTGCTATTATGTGTGGCAGATTATTCATGAAGCTCCTTTTAAAGTGTCCCTTATTGCTGCTGCCTGGGCATGGCTATTGGTGAATGGCTGTGTGGGTGTCTGCAAGTAAGCCCTGCTTATGGTCTCAGCCTTGGAAATCCAGATGGAACCTCTTGCTGAGGAGACAGATTGCAAGGGCCACCTGCATCACCACAGACCCCACTGTAGATCTGCCCACCCAAAACTGATTAGCCACTGACCAGTAACTGTTGAGCATTGCAAACTTCCACACGCAATTGCTACTTGCTTCTGAACCTTTAAAGTCCAGCTTCATCTTTGTGGTGTTGCATCTCAGTGGGGGCCCTGCATATCACAAAGTTCCATAAAATCTGCTTGCCTATATTAAAATTCTGCACCCACTGCTTGTCATCCCAGGACTCCAAAACAATGTGGTCCCACTAGTGTGTGCTGATCTCATTTGTCCAAAACTGCCACTCCACTGTCAGCAATGCATTCAGGACAGTCAGCATTTGTGAGTTCTTCGACCACAGTTGGGAGGTTCGCTCTTCAGAACCATCATCCTCATACAGCACTATCACTGCTGTTTGTAGTAAAAAGCAAAATTACATGTCAGTCTGAAGTTGCTGCAATGGTGTGTGCAATGACTTGAAACAATTGGGGTCCATGCTTGTGCTAGTGCTGTGCTGGAGAAAATACCATAGAAAATGCCAGAGAAAATGGTGCAAACTCCAGGTGGTTACTGGGTGCTCTGAATTCTGGGACTGTGCTTTGCATTCTGGGATTCCTGACACGAAACACCCACAAGCAACTGGGGTTAAGGCACTGTGGGATAGGCACACACAATGCACTGCTCACACTGTCAAACTTGCCTAAGGCAATAGGGATGGAGAAACAGGCCGTGTCTACACGTGCCCCAAACTTCGAAATGGCCATGCATGAGCTCATGGGAATAAGGGGACTTCGAAGTAGGCGGGGCCCTTTCCAAAAGGAGCCCTGTCTGGACGTGCCACGCGGCGGCAAGGTGCGTCAATTTCGGAGCACCGCTGCCGCCCGCATGCTAATGAAGCGCTGAATATGCATTTCAGCGCTTCATTAGTAAACTTCGAAATGGCCATTTGCATGGCCATTTCGAAGTTTGGGGCACGTGTAGACGTAGCCACAGTGGCTCAAATTTCCCAAAGGTTTGTAGACCCTTAAATTCAAGTTCATAAGAAGGTTATGTTGAATTTCTTTTGTAGCATAGACATGACCTAATGTTTTTGTACTTCATTTTTATGCGTTAGAAAATGTAGTCCCACTCCTACAACTGTGCAGCAAGAGCAGACCCCCTGAGTGATTTGCAGGGCTGGGGCATTAATACTGATAATTTTTCAGAAATATTTTGCATATTGTTAAATATCATGTTCATTCTTTACTTTCTATTATTGTAAACTGCACATAGAAGACCAAAGTGTATAAATTTTACAACTAACCTGTTCTGTATCATACTGTTTTGCTAAATGTTTATCAATGAGGCTACTAATTTCGATTAAGTGCGGCAAAGTTATCCATTAGGACTTTAGGCTTACAGAAAAAAATGTAGGATTTACAAACTGTTTCCTTTTTTCTTTTTCTGGTAAATGTTTTGGGGTAAAGATGTTTATACTCTCTGTAGTTTAAACTAAGTGAAGTCGAGGATATGTAAAAGTCAGACAAGACCCTTTGATCCCTTAGAATTGTATGAAGCACTATGCACTGACTTTCAGCAGTGATGCATTTGTCAGGGGAACCAGTAGATTAATATAGCAGAGCTTACTCATTTTGGAGTAGAAAGCAAATGAAGAGACCAGGCGTGTAATTGAATGTTACACTAATGGGTTATAACAGGTCTTGTGAGCTTATACACTGTTTTCATGCTCTAATAAATAAGTACAGTTAAGATGTTACAAACCTGACTAGATTGCAGTTTCATTTTAAAGATATTATATTCACAAATTGTGGTATTAGCTTTAAAAGTTAGTTGTCCGTTTTCAACACAATGCAAATTTTTATATTTAAAGACTGAGATTGAAATTACTTTCTGCCACTTTTATATTTGTATCAATAGTAGATGAGATCTGTGGAAGTCTGCAGGTTCTTGCTGTGAAAACTAAACTTAAGCCCCAGCCTTACTTACACTTCAGATGTGTTCAGGTACAAGCATGTGACACGTCCCATTGAGTTCAAGTGGCTTACACAATGCTATGTCTACACTAGAGGGATTTATTGTGTGTGTGTGTTTTACATAATTACCTTGGACAGCAAACATGCATAGCATACTAGTCCATGCTGGCTTTTGATGGGTTTCAATTTTTAAACTATTGTCTGTGTGTAGTCTGATTCCCATTCCCTTGTCATTTTGTGTAGCTGGCCTTTTGTTAAGCCTCTGTGCTTTGATACTGAACAATCTTATTGGCACGGCTAGAATCAGTAAGAAGACAATAGGACCTTGAATGCTGGTACATGGAGTTCTGTGTACATCTTTGACTCTCTGGCATCTGGTGAGGTCTAGGCTCTTTGCCTCAGTATTGCTTAGTCATCCCCTAGAATCCACGTATTGGAAAGTGAAGATGCTGATGACAGGGAGTTAAGTAGGCACAAGTCCAGAGGTGCTACTTTGATGCCCTGACTGCCCCAGTGATGAACAGATGGGGTTAATTATTCTAAAAGCAGTTTGAGCTGAACAGGCAGTATTTAAAAAAGAGCCAAGTCACAACAAAACAGCTAGATTTTTAAACGAGGTTAACTAGTGAATCCACATTCCTAATAAATAAAGGGGTAATATGATAGGACTTATATGCCAAAGACTGAAGCTGTTAAATTGTGTACAGTCTAAATGTTATATTTGGTTGTTGGAAGACCTACAAAGAGAATTTGTGATCAAGTTGAAATAAACAAAAGTTTGTACTGAATTAATGATTCAATAAAATGCTTAAGTAACATGTCTCAACCTGGCTAGATTCCTAAATGGCTAGTAAGACTGTTTGATGGGGGTTTCAGAAGAGAACTCAATCCACCATGACTGCAAGGTCACAAACATTACCTGAAGGGTAAAAAGTACTGTATGACTGAAATACTAACCAACCACAGCTGACAGCCAAGACACTCTGCGTTGGAGAACCAATCAATAGCCCACTTTTAGCTCAGTTCTAACTGGTATTGCTTTTAAAGAAAATGTGAAGAGCTTGGTTATCTGTCAGAAGATTATGCTCAATTTCCAGCTCCTACATAGAATCTACAAACTGGAAGAAGTCTTCTGATGAAGAAGAACGCACAGCATTAGTGTTTAAAGAATACTCTCAATTGTTTTGGCCAGTTTTGTCCTTACTCTATAGGCACTCTATAATAATGAGAGAACATGATTCTTTTTTGAAGGTAATTCTTTGGAGCTGTCATATGCCATGTTGCCAGAGATAATGCTCCATTGTCAATGTAAGAATGGTAGATTGTGCTGTATTCTTATAATCAATCATTTGATTATTTCTACTTAACTACCAGTATTTTTCTAGTATAGACATCTAAGGCCTGATCTGGCACAGAGAACCTTATCATGGGAACCATGCAGGGCATGATTGACTTAAGGCATCTGGCATGCATGCAGACCCCTACAAGTTGAGTAAAACCCTGCACCCCTTGAAGCCAATGGCTAGACTCTGAGCCACTTCAGAAGGGCCAGGATTTTATCTCTGGTTCTCAGTGAAGATCAGTCCTAACCAAGCATTTATTAAGCTACAGGGCTGTAACCTTGTCCTTGTATGTCATCTGACTATAACACAACAGATTGACAGTTATTCTCTGCTCTCATGGTCAAGGAAGTGTATCTGACAGCCCCTTTTCAATGTCCTGTATCACTTAATTTTTCATGTAGTAGCTTCAATACTGTACATACTAAACTTTTTTTGCCATATTTTTCTCTATCTAATCTTTTGGAAGGTCTGTGACCATTCACTGATGGGGCAAAAATGACATGCCTGAGATGAATCTGCAGCATCTGGTTAAGTAATGACTACCTGTCCCAGTTTAAATTCTGTTCCAGATTTGAAAAACTACATTATGCAGTCGAATTATTTAAATTAATGGCGAGAGTGCTCCACAGAGTTCTAGTTTCACTTGGGAATGTGTTTGTACTTTAGTTTTGGAATACTTTCTACCTATCTTCATGGCTTTGGTCAGGAGGAGGAATAAGTGTTCCATTAATTAGGGACCACATATCTTTAGTAAATTTATTGAACAATGGTTAGACAGTGTGCCCAATATATTGGTGATACAATAAAACAATTAAGATTAGGAACTGGAGTGTGAAGAAATACTCTTTATCTAGGTATGCAGAAAGGACTAGAGACACTTGATAAAAAATTTAATAAGCCACAGCTTTATTTGTATAGGTGCACCTGAAAGTGTACAGTGTAGGCAAAGTACAGTGTAGGCAAAACTGTTTGTTCAAATTATGACCCAGGCTTCCCCGAGCACACCTTCATTTTCCATTGAGGTCCTCCCAATCAAGCCTCCCTGCCCACTTCTTTAAAGGAGGGTTAAGGAGGCATGGAGGAACATGGGGGAGGTGAAGGGAGCTTGGCTTCCTGCCTCACTAATCCCAAGAGTCCCTAACTCTCACTTCTGTTTTTGTTCCTTTATTCAGCACCTCCTTTTGAGTCCTTTTACACGGCCTTTGATCTTGTCACCAGATGCTTTCCCTATGTAGTACCTACGCTGCCCCAAGAGCACCAGCTATTTGCTATCCTCCCACCGACCCCATTCCAGGCAGGTCCCCAGATATCTCCCAATGGACTCCTGTATAGCAGCCCTAATAGTAACCTCCTTTCTCCCCAAAATAAATCTATTATTGATTGCGTCATGCCAGGATCACCAAGGGACACCACGTGGCTGGGGTTGTCATTGATCAAGTGCAACCCCCTCCAAGGTGGGCAACATAGTTGACCAGCACTCTGGATCCTCACCTTGAAATGACTCATTTATCAAAACTTCTGATGTTTGGCACAAAAACTCCATAGCAGTCTCCAGCATATGCCAAAGTTCCACAGAGCCAGCAGCTGCCGCTTGGGTTCATTGCTAGTTCCTGGTACAAGCTCCCAAAATCTGTCAAATTGGAATTGGGGCAACACATTTACTATGCTATTATCCAGGCTTCGCCCGTGCCTTGGGGATGGGGAAGATGTTGCAAGTTAAACACCATAAAACAAATGTCCTCACTAACTTCATAATGTGATTTTGAAATTTGGGGAGTGGTATTCTGTACCACTGCTGTATTGTCACACCAGAAACACAACCTTTTACTAGCCTGCCCTTGTTCTCAAATAACCGCTTCATGTGGAATGGCAGGAAAAATTGAGTCCTCCTTCACAACCCTGTTTTGCATCCTGAGAGCCGGCCATTTCTAAACACACCACTTCCCTTGATAAAAGTCTAACACAGTACCCTCTGCAGCATCCACATGGATTTTTAAACCACCTGTAATAGCCATTTCTCCTTCCATACTACCAACCCATTAAAGTGACTCAAATGTTTCCACACTTCCTAGTCCTCCATCTCTAGTGACTCAAGGTTGTGGCCTGGCTATGTTGCTGCAGCCATCGGAGCACAAAATGCCCGCACTAGCACAACAGCTCTATAAGCAAAGTTCAGATGTCCCAGAGTAGATTGCATGTCTCATCACACAACTTACTTGACTCCTGCTGCTTTCCAGAGCAATCCAATAGCTCCTGAAGCTATCCTGAGGGAGCTGCTTTATGCCTTAGCCGATGTCAGCTCAATCCTCAGGGTGTCAATGTAGTGGAAGGGCCCTCTGATTTGACTTCCCTTTGGGCTGCCTCCAACTTTTTAGCCAGGGCCTGAAATGGCTCAGTTCATCCTGGAAACAATAAGGAACTCTTTGACACAGTCCTGCTGTCTGCACCATATGAATTGCTTTGTCAATGGAGGAATAGCAAATGGAGTCGTCTTGGGGACCAAACCTGGGGGATAGATGCTCTCAGTTTCTCTAGGTAATTGATGAAATCCCCCATCTACTCTACCCTCCTACAATTCCTGTGTAATGTTCTCTAAAACAGTGTCCCATTCCAGTTGCTGTCATTGACTTTGACTTTGTGGGCATCTCGTGAGTCCTGTCCATGGCACAGAAGATCTGAAATCCTACAATAAACCACACCCACAAATATGACTCCTCTGCCTTCTTAGGACAATTCCATAGGAGAACCCTTAACACACCTGGCCTAACTGGAGTTGTTGCCCATCCACCATTTCTCCACTCCCTCTTGCCTCCCTCCCCAGCTTTTGTTCTGTGTCCCAGGCTCTGTTCCAACTTAGCCAAACCTACAGCTGGCACTTGAGGCACCTCCAGTCCTCTTCCTTCCCTGTGATCATCCTTCACAGCTTTGTCAAGAATAGGTTGAATGAGTCCCACAATATGCCTGATTTTGCAGGTGCTGTGAAAGTAGCCATCACAAAGCACCCAACAAATATTGTGACTTAGGCTCCTCCCTGAGCTTGCTGTGGTATGAACAAGCCACTGTGTCTGAACTCCTGGCCCCTTGCCACCCTGTACTCCAACCACAGTCTGTAATGAGGTAAGTCCTACAGTATCCCAGCTGTAGCCCTTAATCAAAACTGTTCACCATGATTAAACTGGGAGATGCCACCAGACAGCGTGTGCCCACCTGACTGTCTAGGTACTTGACCAAGACAGGATTTCTTTCTGGGTAATCCTGTACTAGGACACTGGGCTTCCAGTGTTCCCATGTTCAAGGTGCCTTCGCCAGATTCCTGTTTTTGCTTGCTTTGCCCATACTTACTGTCTGTCAACACCTCCCTATGCCATAGAGAGCTGCCCACATATTCACCTGTCACGATTTTATATTTAGTTGATTTCTAGCAGGGAATGCCCATCAGGCCAAGTAGCAGAGAGGTAGCCGTGTTAATCTGTATCTTCAAAAACAACAAGATGTCCTGTGGCACCTTATAGACTATGCCAGGGTGGCTGATCTGTTAGCTGTATTCAGGACTGTATGGGTGAGTAGGGATAGATAATAGACATTGAAACAAAAAAGCAGTCCAGTAGCACTTTAAAGACTAACAAAATAATTTACTAGGTGATGAGCTCTTGTGGGACAGACCCACTTCTTCAGGTAACAGCCATACCAGAAGAGATGCAATATTTAAGGTAGGGAAAACCACAGAGAAATATTGTCTGTTCTGGTATGGCTATGATCTGAAGAAGTAGGTCTCTCCCATGAAAGCTCATCGCCTATTTATTTTGTTAGTGCTACTTGACTGCTTTTTTGTTTTGATAGTATGTAGACTAGCACAGCTATCTCCGTTACTAATAGACAGTGAGTCTTTCACCTCCAGGTCAGCTTTTTCAAAGTCATTTTTGACAGCTATTTAAGGAATATGCTTAAAAAAAAATGTCACTAGCCAATTTCCATTTCAAGTGGTTCTATCCACATCTTCCAACCCAAAGGGGGGGAAAAAACCCTGCACCCCACAATTGGTAATTTTATATTTATCATATCATCAGATGCTGGTCCATGGTCCTCTCCTTGGGGCAAGGGGTTAGGAGCAGGGGGGTGGGGGGAACCAACACACACACAAATTAACAGCAACAAAGGGGAGGCCTTCTTTTAGGGCTGGGCTGTGGAGGCTGGCAGGGCCAACGTGCAGCCACCCGCTGCCCCCAGTCGCCAGGTGGACCTGGGTCCAGGAGGCCCTGCGGTCCCACTTAGATGAGGCCGCAGGGTGAACGCTGGCAGGCCCCCCACTGCACCCTCCCCTCTTCCTCCACAACACTCCCTGCCCCTACGCCCACACCACGGAGCACCCAACAGCACACCCCCCCCAACTTTTCCTGGACAAATAAAAGCATGCACTTGTTTGTAAAATCAAACTGGTTTTCTTTGAACTGTTATTTTAACTAATACTAAACTATATACAAGAACTTCTAACTATAATTGAATATTAAATAAGTATGCATATATTAACCAAAAAAAACAGGGATTACAAGGAAGGGGAGAACTATTTACATGGTGGGGGGAAGGATCAGACTGGGCAAATGGGGGGCACAAATAAATAATCCAAACTATATACGGGGGGGGGGACACGTCCTGGGCCCCATGCCCCTATAGTCTGGCACTGGGGGTGGGCGGCCGGGAGCCCCACCTCAGTCGCAGCCCTGTCCGGGGCTGGCTGGGGGCCAGGCGGACCGGCAGATACATCCGGCGAGTCTCAGCCGGCCCCAGGTCTCCCTTGGCGGGGCGACGGTGGACGGCGCGGAAACGAGCAGAGCAGCGGGTGGCGCGGCAGGTGGAGCACTCAGGGCGGGCGCAGCGGCGGCCGGCGTGGCATGGGGGGCCAGGTAGTCCACTAGCTGGTTGAAGGTGTCCATGTAGGCCCCCCATGCCTCTTGGCGCCAGGCCAGCGCCCGCTTCTGGAGATGGAGGCGGCGTTGCTCCACCTGCAGGCGCTGCTCCACGACCTCCAGCTGCCGACGGTGGATGGCCAGCAGCTGGGGGTCTGTCGCCGTCGGGTGGTGGTGCTGGGTCCGCCGTCTTGCCTGCCGTGGGGCCGGTCGGTTCTCCGCCAAGGGGCTGGCCTGGAGCGATGGCCCCGGAGGGGATTCCGGGACCACTGAAGCCTCGCCGGTGCTCTCCGGTCCTTCTGATGGTGCAGCTGCGGAACACAGGAGGGGGGGAAGAAGAGTGGAGACAGGCATTAGTGTGGGCCCCGAGCCGTGGCCCTTGTCCCCTCACCCCTGTGCTGCAGGTTCCCCATCCCCGTCCCCGGGAGATGCTGCTGTGGTGGGGTTCAAGGGTCCCCCTGCACTGCACCCCGTCCCCCGGCAGGAGTGACTGTCACTTCACTCAACAGGGTCTGACAGGAGAGGTTTCTTAGGCAACAGATGCCCAGTTTCTCCCAGAAGTGACAGTAGAGCAGTCAGAGACAGTCCTTCCAACCCGTCCTGGGGAGAAGACCCCAAGGGGTGCCCCTCTGGGGTGTAGCTTTCCCCCTCCTCAGGCTGGCTGCCTTCCAGCTCTCCCTTCCCCTAGCCTCTACCTGCGGCCCCCAATTCAAAGCCAGCTCGGCTCCTCCCTCCTCTTTGTTCAGGGCAGAGGTGTAACCTGCCAGTTGTAGCCCCAGGATCATCCTTAGCCACTGGGAGCTATTCACCTTGTTGCCCATATCTAGCCTGAGACTCGCATTTGCACTCCCCCGACTCCATCACATGCTCCTGCTGCTGCTGCTGCTGCGGGGTGTCCCACCCCCTCCTCCCGGGGGACCCCAGAGGTTCTGCTGCCCCCAGCCCCGGGGATGGGGCATGGCACTGTCGTGCTGGGGGGGGTGGGGCAGGGGCTGATGCACTCCTGTGAGGGACATGGCACTGCTGTCCTTGGGGCCATGGCCATCTGGGCATGTGGAGGGCCCTGGCCACATATCTATTACCCCCGCCCCTCAACCCCGGGGGCGTACACCGGGGAGGGTACATACCTGTAGGTCCACTCCCACGGTCAGGGGACACCCGGGGGGCGGATGCCCAGCTGCTGCTCCGGGATGGCAAGAGGATCTGGAGCCCGGTGTCGGTGGAGGAGGAGTCCCCCTCCTCCTCCTCCTCCTCCTCCTGCTCTGGTGCCCCGGGGTTGGGCTCCAGGGGTGGCCCCCGGGGTGCGGGGCTTACCTCCGGGGCGGACTCCGGCTCCGGGCCTGCTGGGGCTCCTCAGCCAAGGTATCAAGAGTGGCCAGAGGGGAGGAGGTGTGCCGGGGGCCCAGGATGTCCCTGAGCTCTCTGTAAAAGGGGCAAGTGATGGGGGCGGCCCCAGATCGGCTGGCCGCATCCCGGACCCGGGCGTAACCCTGCCGCAGCTCTTTGACTTTACTCCGGACATGGTCCGGAGTGTGGGCAGGGTGACCCCGGGCGGCCAGGCCCTGGGCCAGCCGAGCGAACGCATCCGCGTTCCGCCTCTTGCTCCCCATTACCTGGAGCACCTCCTCCTCGCTCCAGAGCCCCAGCAGGTCATGAAGCTCAGCCTCCGTCCAGGAGGGGCCCCGCTGCCGCTTCCCGGCCTGGCTGCCAGCCTGTGAGCCCTGGCTGCCCTGGCTCCCCTTGGGGGGGGGGTCCCCTGGGGGCGCTGGGGGGGCTGCCGGGCGGCCATCACAGCTGGGGTGGCAGACAGTGGTGGCTCAGAGATGTACAGGCTGGCTGCGTGTCTGGTCTGCCGCCTGCACGTTCTCTCAGCTTCCTGCACAGGAAGGGAGGGGGCAGGGACCTTTAAGGGGCCGCTCCACGCGGCCACCATTGAGCTGAGGGGCTGTAGAGAGCGTCTCTCAACCCCTCAGCTGATGGCCGCCATGGAGCAATTTCGATGTTGCGGGACGTGCAACGACTACACGGTCCCTACTTTCACGTTGAATGTCCAAGTAGGGCGCTATTCCCATCCCCTCATGGGGTTAGCGGCTTCAACGTCTCGCCGCCTAACGTCGATGTTAACATCGAAATAGTGCCCAACACGTGTAGCCGTGACGGGCGCTATTTCGAAATTAGTGCCGCTACTTTGAAGTAGCATGCATGTGTAGACACAGCTTAGCTGTTACAGTCGAAGAAGACTTCAGACAGATGCACCCTAAAATAGAGCTTGCCCCTTCACACATCTATATTGCATTGGTTACAGGGGCTCTAATCTAAAATAGGAGGGTGTGTGTGGTGGGGGTGTGTGGACCCACTATGTTAGAATAAGTTTTTGCTTATTTTTGAGCTTCCCTGTAATGTGTATATACTTTATTCCAGAATAGCTTCTATTGGAACAATAATTCTGGAATAAGCTACCTCACTTCATAGTTTGTGCTATATTTGCTATAAATTTTTTTATTATAAACTTTTCATTAGACTACAGCTGTATCAACACTAACTCCCTACTTTGATGGGAGCATAGTGAGTAGGGTGTCAGGAGATCATCAAGCTAATTTCCCCCCTCCCCCCCCGTGACAATTTCCAAGTGTTAAACTTTAAAGTGCTGGCTTCCATGTTCTTGGCTCACTTGCTGGTACTTTGAAGTACCTGGGCAACTTTGAAGCCCCTTTACTCCTGTGGCTGTTGTTTACTGGATCGTAAACAGGGTGGTGACAGATGTGTGTGTCAGTCCAGGCAAGGCAATGAGGTGACCAGGCTCTCTGAACTGGAGCCGGGCTCTGCAGCACTTCAACAGACACACCTAGGTTGTGTCTAGACTAGCCCCCAACTTCGAAGGGAGCAGGGTAATTAGGGTGTTGGGAGATTAGTAATGAAGTGCTGCAGTGCATATACAACACTTCATTAGGCTAGATCTCCCCTGCGGCAACTTCGAAGTGTTGACTTGTGTAGCTGCAGGTCAGTTGCAAGGAGTAAAGGGACTTCGAAGTAGTGCAGGCACTTCCAAGTACCCCAGCTACACACAAGCCAGCACTTCAATGTTGCCACAGGGGAAATTTATCCTATTGAAGTGTTGCATATGCACCACAGCACTTCATTAGTAATCTCCCAACACCCTAATTACCATGCCCCCTTCGAAGTTAGGGGCTAGTTTAGACCCAGCCATATAGCTCCTTCCATGCAGCATCTCTTTAGCAGACTGCAGTTCTGTAAAGCACTTCCTGGCTGGGAGAAAACACAATGCTTGCCTTGAAGCAGTCTGTTCAATCAGTCTTAACTCTCCAAACGCAGGAGACCACTATCTTCTTTTTCCAACCTACCTAAAAAGCCCCTTTACAACTCCCATGAGACTTTGGGAGGGAGTCGCTAGAGCCAGATTGCAGCACACAGTAACAATCCAAGGCTCCTATGTACAGAGGGGTCTACACATGCAAAATAGAAGTCAAATGCAGATATGCAATTTAGCTATGCTAATTGCACAGCTAAAATTGATTTCCCCTGTCCCCCCGTGGTCAATGTCCTTGTCTGTCTACATGGCCTTTCTAGAGGAGCATGGGTCAACTCTGACACCTGAGAGTGTCATTTTATGTGTGTGAAATGAAACACTGCAAGATTGGCCCTGAGGAAGCCTCTCAATCTTAACTGCTAGGGGAGACTTCCCCCACCCCACCCATGTCAGCAAGCTCCACAGGCCATTGCTAGGGGTGTGGCAGGGTTTAAGTGGGGGGCAGTTGAAGTACTCCCCCTGAATATCTTAACTACTGCGGGAGACTTGCCCACCAGCAGCAGCAAGCCCCCGAGTAGTTTAGCTGCTGAGGGAGACTTCCATCTGGCAACAGAAAGGCCCCAAAAATATTTTCGGTGGGTGGGCCAGTTGAAGTAGTCCCACCTGAATATCCTAGTGTCCAGGGGAGATGCTCTTTTTCCCCCCACCCCTCAGCAGCAGCAGCAGCAAGCCTCCAAAAAAATCTTTCCTTCCCTTGGAGCCCTAACCATGCACAAGCCAGGACATAGTGCTGCCTGGCAGCATGGTTGGCACCGAAAGGCAGGCACATCCTTTTATTGGGTAGGGGGTTACCCACATGATGGGGTTGAGCACGGAAAAGATTCTGTCTGCGTGGCACCTGTAAGGGGAGGGAATGGGGTTCGTGCACAAATGTAAACAGCTAAGAAAAAGCTTCTCAGTGTCTCATGCAAATGTGACACCCAAAAACAGCCTCAGTGCCACATGGTGCAGCAGGACAGTGGCTGGCACCAGGCAGTGCCGAAAAAACTACCAAATGTAGATACTCAACCACAAACTCCCTGCACAGGATTTTGTAATGGGTAGATGCACTCACAGTATGAACTGCAAAGAAAGAAAGAGAGACATTTCTCAGCCTCTCATACAAACACGAGCCCACAGCAACAGGTTTCCTGGTCCCAGTTTGAAATGCAGTCTTCCTGTTACCTAATTCCTGCACACCTGTAGAGCAGTGGCCAGAGCAGAGCACTGAGGGGCATTGTGGGTTACATACGGGATTCTTCTGCAGGCTAATAACTTCCACGCTGGCCTTTAATCCAAGTTTTGAATCTGAGCTTCATGCTATACCAATCAGGTACCGACAATATTTTGATATTTATTAGTATTTCGAGTGAAGACAGTCATGTGGTAATATCGAGTTAACTGCTTTAAATTTGAATTTATTCCATAGTGTAGATGCAGCCACCTTGTAAAACTGAAGGTCTGACAAAGCTTTGCTGCTATAGCTCCCTGCCTTGGACGTGGGCAGTCAGAAATAGCATGTGTGTTACACCCTGAGTGAGTTTGTGCTGTCCAGTCAGCTCTGATTCAGCAATTCTGACCCCAATAGCCAATCTAAAGCCCCATTCTGGCTTCCATCAGCAAGGTGGCCACAACTCACTCCCAGCCCCAGATTTTTCTCAAAGCCATGTGCTCTGGAATGGTCAGTGATCTCCTGGACAGTTCAGATAAATAAGTTCCATGTCTTCCTTTAAAGAGACAAAAGCGCCTCACAGCTACACCTTTCCTAGCAAATGCAGCATTGAGTTGGTTTATAGTAATAAAATAAAACACATTTATTAATGTAACAAGTTAATGGATGTCCTTTTAAAAGGAAATAAAACTGGAAATTGTTACAAGCAAAAGTGAAAACACATCTAAAATTCTAAAGCTTGTTCTAGCAGGGTAAGTTTGTTCAGCTGGCCTTTCTCTCCCATAGTCTTCCAGCATGATAGTGGCTTATGCCACCCCCTCAATCAAGATCTCCTCCAGAACCTGGGAATTATTGGGCCTTTTGTCTTCTGATGTGAAAGATTGCTCAAGCAGGTTTCTCACCTGTCTTCCAGTTTCCAGAGATTTCAACCTTGCCTTGGTTGAAGGATCCGTCTTTCTCACCTTGCAAAAGGTCCTTGGGTCTGTCTAGTGATGGATGCCAAACATGGCTTCCATGCTTGTTTGTCTTCCCGAGTTCAATGATTTTGTTTCAAGAGGCAGGATGACATTGTACTGTTCTTCCCTTCTGGTGGGATTCCCATTTCTTGTATGTAAATGAGGCTTCCATGGTTTTGATTCCATCATACTTAATTCACATAACACACAAGCACATTACTGCCTTCTCTATCTGGGAAGGAACCAGGTTTCTCCATATTTGGCCACACATTATAAAGCATAATATTACGTATTCAAACTGACACATTTTGGCTGTCTACACTAGCTCCCAACTTCAAAGGGAGCATGGTAAGTAGGGTGTTTGGAGACTATTAAAGTGCTGTGGTGCATATGCAGCACTTCAAATTTGCTGTGGGGGAGAATTAGCTTAATGAAGTGCCAGTTTGCGTGTAGCCATGGGTCTTTGCCCATGAAAGCTTATGCTCCAAAATATGTTAGTCTATAAGGTGCCACAGGACTTGTTCCATATTTGCTCTTTCTTCACCCGATGGTGTTTGCTAAAACTGCATGTTGTTCTGCTCCCTGCACTGTCTCCATTCTTGTTAGTTTGATGGCCCTGTTTACTGCTTTGGTGTAACTATACTTTCATTTATTCTGCTTGATTACTAGGCTGGACAGGAAAGCAAACCCATTCCTTTGTCCTGGGCTGATCTTTTTATCAACTCCCTTGACATACCTGGTTAAAACAAATTTTAGTCATAAGCCTAGCATTGATCCATAACTCATAATATGCATAGACATTGCACAAAAGTATCAATGATCAGTAAGTTAATAGTTTTCAAATGATCCCTTACAAGGCATAGATTGTACAAATATATTTATAGCAGTGTGTTGGGTGGGAATGCATGACCACACTAGTACCTAGCCCAACGTGGTCCTTTGTATATATTTGAAGCTGCTAGGTGTGATCATTTTACAAATACTAAATAATTGCAAGAAAGACGTGCGGGAACCAGCAACAAATTTATGATCCTGCTGACTCTGGGCAGGCCTCAGCAATGCATGTCTAAATTCTGTCAAAACTACCCTATGGTTGTCCTGCTGAATGCCAAAGAGGGAAATGCACAGATGGATGAATGATTCCTCTTCTCCTTTGTTGAAGGTGAGGGTTTCAGGGCACTGAATGTCCTGTCTGTCTGCATCACCCAGGTATCAGGTGCCAAGTCAAGCTTTCTTTCGCTGTTTATCCCAGAGGTGTTTTGAAAGCTAAAGTAATCAGGGCAATGCTCCTCAGGGTGTTCTGATACTTCTTAAAAAATAAAATAAAATTCTAGGTGCTGTGTGTGGAATATGGTGACACTAATCAGCTTGTGTAATGTTAGGAGGCAGTTTGTTCACCAAAAACTGGAATCACTGATACTTGTAATTCTAGAGTAGGTGGGAGGACTGCAACAGACTTAGCAGCATCCCACAATGTGCATGTGCATTATGTGCAGAATTCCCATACTGCACTGAGTACAGCTTCAGCTGCTGATTGGACACAATTTATGATAGCACACATAGTCTGCCAGTGAGCTGGCTCAGCTGTGTGTTATCATATTACCCTCTAATGTAAGTCAGAATGGACCTATTTCTTTAAATCACAAGACTGATTTGCTTCAGATTTCCTCTATGGTAGCTCTTTAATCTCTTCTCACGTTAGTGTCCTAATTTTAAAATCAGCATAACAAAACTTCACTACTTCCAAGGGGTTTTGTGTGGCACAATTTAATTAACATTTGTAAAATGTTCTAAAATAACCAGATATAAGCAGAGAGCTTTGAGAGGGCAGTTTTCCACTGAAAACGCCAGAGGAGCCAGCTTTCCCCTTGTCATTCCTGAATTTTCACTTATCGCCATATCTATCTGTTTTGCCCAAACTGAACCCCTGTCAGCCTATGGGAATGATTGAAGTAATATATATTTCCCATTTTTCAAAAGCTTGTAAGATTATTAGGAGGAAGATATCGCAATTCCATTGGCTGGGTTAGACAATCAAAAAGTTGGGGAGTGTCCTATGTATTTATTCTTAGTCTTACTGTGAAAACTATGAATCCTTAATAAACTGCTACATAAATTTTCCTGTGGAACACACGAATATAAATTGCCCTGCTTATAGAAAGACAGAATAACCTCCCCCATAAATAAGTAAATAGAACTTGATTTTTCTTTTTTCCCCGATTTGATGTAAGAGCTCTCTCCTGCCTGATAGAGTGAATTATGTTTCAAGAGTAAAATGCACACACCTAGTAATTTGAAACAATATAATTTCCTGCACTGTTGATATGAAATAGTGGGCACAGAATGAGATTGAGAACATTTTTTAGGTTTTATGGTTGTTTAGTAAATTTTAACCTAACCAATGATTGGCTATAAAGTTGGTCTGTCCTGTGGCTATGCAATTCCTAAGGAATTTACATCTGCTTTCTATGCCATTTCAGAGAGCTGTATACATGGGTAGCATTTCACATTTCATAGCATTTAAATTAATGAGGTGACATTCTCAACCAACAATTATGTAACAGCTCCCTACCCTCACACAATATGTACACCAATCTGGCTCAAAATCTCACTTCAGCAGGCCCCGAGAGGGGCTGGGAAATGGGACTGAATATTTCCTGCAAACACTAAACTGACTGACATGTAAAGACCCTTTGACAGTAGGGTTTGGAGTTTAGCAATCTGCAGAATGTTCAGTATCTCCCCAAGGATGAAGTATTTGGAAAAGGAATAGGAGTCCTTAGTGTCTCATTAGATAATTGTAGAACTCCCATCATCTGAAATACGTACAAATCCACTCTGTCACTTTTTGAATTTGTTGGCTGGGATTTGGGGATTTATTTACTTATATTGTAATATATATATGCTAGTCTGCTTCTGAACATGTTTAAAGTTCACTGCTATAATTTATTTTAGGTGAAATATTTTCCACCACAGATTACCAGGAGTTTTGGAGCATGTGCTTAGCTATTATCTAGAGCTTGGGCTTTCAAGGTGAGGGTCACAACTTAGTGCCATAACCAGCTAATTTTGCACCTGCGGCAAGTGTGTAAAAGGGTGCCCCTCATGTTTGTGTTCATAGTAGTTCATTTTGTAGGAAAAGGGAAAGCATGTTAATATAGTATCATTATAGTGAGATTTGCATAATAAACATATATCTTTATAGGTATAATTATAAAAATCACTGTCAGGTATTAAATATTTGTTTAGCTGCATGTTGAATAGTAACAGAGAAAGCTGTGCTAGTCTATATACTGTCTAAACAAAGAAGCAGTTTTAATGACTTAAAAGTTTTGCATCTTACTGAAGAGGAGTTCTCACAACACTCTTGAAAGAGGCTGTTGTACTCTTTTATATTCACAATCGACACATTGACCTGTGGTTAGAACCGGGATGGGAATTTTCTGGGTCAATATAGGGGCTTGTTTGCATACTTGGCTTAATCTAATTCTTGACTTCCCCTGCCCCACCATTTGCCCCTCTGATTTGCTCACCTTGATAATTTTTTTCTGCTTTGTTCACCTTGATTATTTTGGTTCTCTGTGCCTTAAATAGTGAGTGTGTTTTGGTATGGCTGTGGGCTGAAGAAGTGGGTCTGTCTTATGAAAGCTCACCTAATAAATTATTTTGTTTAGTCTTCAAAGTGCTACTTGACTGCTTTTTTGTTTATAATTGTACTTTGTGTGCTTTTAACAAGGAAAACTCATTAATAATTGCATTGAAATTATTATTCTCTACCTCGTGACTTGTGAATGCTCAAAGGGTAGTTCTTAATTTTAGTTTAATAAAACTTCTTTAGAAGCCACAGTCACTGGCAAGCAGTTAAATGCTTGCTGGGCAATTTCCAAATTTGGGTAAGATTCAGCCCAATTATATTCACAAATTAACTGTAGAGGGTCCAAACTAGTCACAGATGAAATGTTTGGCACAGCTGACTGCCGCCAAGCCTCTAGTTCAGACAGCTGTGTCAGTTTTTGGGATGGTGGGCATTCTAGCTCTGTTTACTCTTGCAGGGAGCAGGGGCTGATCTTGTAGAGAGGGGGAATTTTAGGGTTTCAGTGACAAAATGCTGGGAGATGGACTGTGTTCAAATCTTCTCCAATGGCTCTCAGCATTGACCCTCAGAACCAGTCTTCCCACCTGCCCCTTGAGCCCAGGACAGCTGAAGTGCAATGAAGGAGCCCTTCCACTGATGGGGGCTGGGGGAATTCTATGGTACCTTTCACACTTGAGGAGATGCAGGAACCAGTGGGTCTGTCTCCCTTTAAATAGTGTGTGTGTGGGGGCGGGGGTGAGATGATCTCCACCAGAACATTGCTTGGTAATGTGCCCCAGGCCCCCTATGGGAGCTAGTTGCAAACCAGTTTGATGCACTTTCCCCTTTGCAATTGCACTTTTGTCCCTGCAAAGTGACACACACTGGGGCTGGCCCAGGAGCCTTAGCCCTGTGTGTACTGCCTTCAAAAGCCATCTTCAGATAAAATACCAGGCCCTTCTCCCAGGGGGGTATGGCCGAGGGGGCAGAAAACCATTAGGTCAGGCCAGCTCCTCGCTGCAGGCAGACTTGGGAATTGCACTTAGCACCTCCAGTGAGCGGTGGGTTGGGTGAGAGAAGGCTGGAGTCCCACCACCCCAGAACCCTGGATTGGCCCCGCAAACCCACATGGTGACTGCAGGAGGGTATTCTCCAGCTGGGGGAGACAGGAGCTTGCGGTATGATTTCCAGCAGCAGCTGAGGCTTGAATGCTGCCCTTAAGTGCTCCCCCAACCCTCATTTTCTTTTGAGGGAACAGCCAGAGGCTCATTCCATAATGTTAGTAGAAACACTTTCTCCTGCAATAGTGGAGTGGGGGGAGGGTGCCCATCCATCAGGCCCCCAAGGAAAGCACAATTTGCAGGAGAGAAACTTGGAAAGGGAGTGTCCCTTTCAAATGCAGTTAGTAATAGGATTAAACTGTTAGCACTGCCCCAGCACAAACAAAACTAGACAACACTTTAGAACCAGTGATCAAAGGCACATTGGCGTGAGAGCTTTTACAAAAGAAGGAGCTGCCACTGCTCTATGGCTGCTTTATATGCCCCCCCCTCCCCGCCCAACCCTGCACCCCAGGTAAATGCCTCACTTGCCTGGCCCTTGTTACCGGCCTGTCACAACCCACCAAGGGGGAGGCTTGTAAACAGTGATTTAGTGCTGCTCTTAGACTTTTTAGTAGATTCTGCTTTTGTTTGTTTTAATGTTTCATTACAGAGGAAACTGTGTGACACAGGGTGATGAGGTTACAGGTCCTGTGACACATCCTGATGTATCACTCTGATGGAGCGGTCAGTATCACTCTTGTCTTAGGCTGGTGGCCTCTTGTGATGCATTTAGAATTCACTGTTTTTACTAACCCTCAGTATAGATATGGCAGTTAAGGGCATATCTGTGCTGCAGTTTAAAATCTCCGGCTGGTTCATGCCAGCTGACTCAGGTTCTGGCACTATTTAACTGTAGTGCTTGGGCTCTAGGGCCCCATGTGGTGGGAAAGTGCAAGAGCTCAGGTTGCAACCTGAGAATGAATGTCTACACTGTAATTAGACAGCTGCTGAGCCCAAGTCCTGTAGTCCAAGTCAACTGGACCAAGCCAGGAACAGGTGTCTAATTGCAGTGTAGACATACTGAGTTCAGCCACTGCATGCAGTGAGAGTTTAGTTAAGAAAAGGGACCTCACCTAGAGCAGGAAGAGCAATAAGTAGCCCATGAGCCAGATATGAGTGGCCAGGGTAGGCCCCTGACAAGCCGCCACCAATTTCTTTAGCTGTGTGTCCATGGGTACAGCCTCTCTCAGCTCCTATTGGCCACAGAGTGCCATTCCTAGCCAATGGAAGTTGTAGGAAGTGATGTCCCTGTCTTCACCACATCCTGCAACTTCCATTGGCAAGGAATGGCAGTTCGTCTCTGGCTTATTGCCCACCCCTGCCACAGACATATTGGAAGATGAAACAGTTTTTCTTGAAATTAAAAGCTTTTTTGATGCATTTTGGTTTGAGGTGACTCTTATGTGACTTTTGGGGCCTGCACTGGTTCTGTGGGCAAAAAGCCAGAAGGGAAATGATTGGATCAGGTGGGAAAATATCAGGCCATGATTTTTACATCCAGATAAAGAGGTAAATGTTTTTGCTCTCATTCTGCAAATGTTTAATAAAGCTTCAGAGGATATTTAAACTAAATGGAAATGTGTATTATTTCCATCGCCTGATAACTCAATCAGGGAAACTGTTTAACCTTGCAAGGCTGAAAGCTAAGTCTAAGGTGTGAGAAGTCCTCATCAGAGACATGCTGTTCACAGACGATGCTGCTGTAGTGTCTCACACAGAAGACCAGCTTCAAAAACTGCTGGATCGGTTCTCCAAAGCGTGCAAGGACTTTGGGCTTACCATCAGCCTAAAGAAAACGAACGTACTCGGTCAGGATGTTGCTGAATCCCCATCGATCAGCATTGACAACTATACGTTAGAGGTTGTCCACGAGTTCGTTTACCTCGGGTCCACCATCACTGACACCCTGTCGTTGGACACTGAGCTAAATAGGAGGATCGGAAAAGTGGCCACAACTCTGTCCAGACTCAGCAAGAGAGTGTGGAATAACAACAAGCTGTACACTCACACCAAAATGCAAGTCTACAGAGCCTGCATCCTCAGCACCCTCCTTTATGGCAGCGAGACTTGGACCCTGTATGCCCGCCAGGAAAAGAGGCTGAACGTCTTCCACTTGTGCTGCCTCAGGCGCATCCTTGGAATATCATGGGAGGACAGAGTGATGAACACTGCCGTCCTCGAGCAAGCTGGAATCCCAACCATGAACACCCTCCTCAGGCAGCATCGACTCCGCTGGCTTGGCCACATCCACAGGATGAATGATGGAAGGATTCCAAAAGACATCCTGTATGGTGAGCTAGCCTCTGGCAAAAGACCTCCCGGACGCCCCCAGTTGCGTTACAAAGATGTCTGCAAGAGAGACCTCAGAGAGGTAGACATCGACCTGGACAACTGGGAAGATCTAGCAGACGACCGCAGCAGATGGAGGCAGGGGTTACACAAGGGCCTTCAGAAGGACGAGTTGAAGATCAGACAGCTAGCAGAGGAGAAGCGAGTGCACAGAAAGCACAATAAGGACTTGCCAGACACCCACTACATCTGCAAGAGATGCAGCAAGGACTGTCACTCTCGTGTGGGTCTTTATAGTCACAATAGACGCTGTAAATGAAGTCCTCAATTGAAACTATAAAGGGCGCGATCCATAGTCTATGCAGACTGAAGGATGCCTACTACTATATAGGATAACTCAATGCTGTGTCACTGTATACCACCACACACAAAGTCCGCTCCAGAGGATTTTATTGGCAAAATAGCTGTTTTGCTGACAAAACCCAGGGAGCGTCCAGGTTCCCAAGATGCTCTGGCAATAAGTTGACAGAATGCAGCACTTTTGTCAACAGCTGTACCCCACTCCCCATGAGGAATAACACCTCTGACAGGAAAAACCAGTTGGAATATTTCAGGGGGCTCTCTGTCAACAGGGAGGGCTTCCAGGACACTAGGCAGCCCTGTCTGCTGTGCTTCCTGTTGGTCGTTTTTCTGCTGTGCAGCTTGGCCGTAATCTGTCGACAGAAGGTTTTTTTGGCGGAGATCTTCCAACAAAAACTTCTCTTGACAAATCTCTAATCTAGACATATCAACGGGGATATTACATCATTATAAAAGTGCTGACTGAGTTATGAGATCTGTTTAGTTGTTCCTTTAGTCAGGTATAAACAAATATAACAAACAATCCTGTTACCAATTGAATACCCCCCAAAAGCTCAAAATCTCTCTCCCTCTCCCCTCCCCAGCTAACTTCCTTAAATTGTGTGTGTATTTCCTTCCAGGTCGTTCTACATTTTCTCCTTCTCTCAAAAAAAAAAAAAGACTTTGAATCAATTTTAATTGTCTAATGCATGCCATATAACTGCTGTAACGTTCAGTTGTCTAGTCATTTGGTTTGTAAGTCTGTGTGAAACCTTTCTTCCATTATCTTATATAGACGATGACCTTCAGTAGTGATAGTATTTTGCTGTAATGCACTTAACATAGTCTTTCAAGAGTGACAGCACTGGTTAAATAATGAATTGTCTATCAGTGTATTTAAGGGGAATATGTGAGGACTAACTTCTTTATAAATTGTGAAACTTCTAAGTATTCTACAAGGACAAATCTTCATTGATTCTGTATTTTCATTCTGATTCACATACCCTATCAGAGGTATTGTCATTTTTTTCAGATAGAGTAACTGAAAACTAACTCTAAATTAATTTGTGTGAAGCACCTTTTTGAGTTCATCATTCTTCCATGTTTTTAAAAGGTTTAATTGAATAAAATATTTCAAGGATCATGGACAAACCAACTCTACCTCTGAGCCAGTTGGGAACCTCAAAATGCAAAGAACAATAAGAAGGGGGAAAGAATGTTTTGCGGCTTTTTTTTGTATATGTGCGCACAAGGTCTCCATCTGTATGTAGTTCAGATGGATATAATAGAAACAATGTATAAAGTGCAAATGAGTTTGATACAAAAATTCAAATATTTTGTAGTGTCTCTTCAATATTTTCCTTCTCTTTAAAAAAAAAAAAAGACCATAAACCATTTTTTTAGACTTGGCTAAAATTATCTGTCATATGCAGATGATTATAAAATATGTGCCAACATCCTACTCAGATATAGCAGATGGCAGAATTTGTTTTCATGAGCCATTTGTTTTAATGCAGCTATATCGAATTTTTTTTTATAATTATTAAGCCTGTTTTACTTTTAAATGGCCATTAACATTGAGTTCACTACTTTGTGAATCTCTGCCTTTTTTTGTTGCTGTTGAGGGAACTTACCTTTTTCATTGCAATACTAGTGGTTGGTTGGCCATGGATAAGGGTTAGCTATTCAGTTTGAAGCTTCATAACATGGCGTACCAATATAGCCTCATCCAGTGCTATACAGGGTGCTGTGTGAAGACTTAAGTAGAGAGTATTCTCACATTGAAGTGAGTGTTAATTTTGCAACAAGATGAAAACATACTACCAAGACTATCAGAGAGGTAGCCGTGTTAGTCTAGATCTTCAAAAACAACAAGAAGTCCTGGAGCACCTTATAGACTGACAGATATTTTGGAGCATAAGCTTTTGTGGGCAAAGACCTGCTTCATCTGACAAAGCGTATGTGCCAAAATATTTGTTAGTCTTGAAGGTGCCCCAGGACTTCTTGTTTACTAAGACTATAGTAATTCTTCATGCTTTGAATCCAAGACTATTAAATCACCAATTTGAAGCATGTTTGACAGCTAGAAATAAGGGGACCATATTTCCCTATATGAAATGTTTGGCATCTGGTACAACTGCTTGGAGTTTAGCAGTTCAATGGCAATCGATCACAACTATGTATTGCAAACATTCAAAATAACATTTACTTGACTGAGCACCCATTTAAACAATATATTGTATCAAACATAGCTACACCTTAAAAAAACCTACGATCGAGAGGTTATTGTTGTATAAAACTGCCTGTGTTGTCCTAATCTTACTGTCCTTCAGAGTGTGGGCTGGTAGTGTGAGAGTGGCGCAGTAAGCTGCAGGTATGGGAATGAGCTGCTGGAAATCAAGGAGGGGTGTGTATGAAGGAGGGCAGGAGTAAGGACAGGAGTCTAAGTGGGGAAGAGCCCTGGGTCTGGGTTCTGGAACAATATAAGCCATTGGATATTTTTACAGCAGTATAAAAGGAGAATGAAGTGCACTAGGCCAGTTTTTCCCCTACCCATTTAATTTCCCTGGAGCCAGTGGATTTGCAATAGATAAACCCTTAGCTTTCAAAAAGAAACAATATATTCCAAACCTGATACCTTTCAATACCTCAGTGTATTCAATACAGCACAGCATGCCTTCTGATAGCATACACATTATGCCAAGCCCGTTGCCAAACCTTCCCACCTGCCACCAGTCTGCATACAGACCTACGTTCTAATACTCCACTCTGTAAACAGGATTTTCGGAGATCGTAAATTATAAATCCCCATGAGATGTACAGCACTGAAAGGGTTAGAAATCCTTACCCTTTGCCCTGATGCTGCCTCCCACCATCTCCCACTGAAATCCCTCTTCATGGGTTTCTCTCTCCCAAACTGTGACTTGACCTCCCATCTAACCACTAGGCACAGCTGTCCCTCTCCACTCCAGAGATGCTCAGGCCACATGGTGCCTGTTTCATAGCTGCTGCCTGTTGGCCACCCCTTCCAAGACATGGGTCTGCCCGATGAAAGCTCATCACCTAATAAACAATATTGTTAATCTTTAAGGTGCTACAGGACTGCTTTTTTGTTTTGTGAAGATACATACTAACATGGCCACCTCCCAGACTTTCCACACCTCTGCAGTCCTGGCCAGATTAAGATAAGGGCTAGAGCCTAATGGTTCAAATACCCCTCCCCAAACAATTGCTAAAACTTGATGGAAATCACTTATCCAGAAATCCAACTCTAATTGAAAAGTCAAACAGGGTCTATGTTAAAGTTCTTCCAGTTAACTGGCTATGCACCAAATAGTAAAGTAACAGTTTTTTTTTTTAAAATATTGACCAGTTTCAGATGGTCACAAAACTCCTAAAGAATTATGCTGTAAAAATGTTTCCCCTCTAAACCATTATCACCTATGGAAAGTGAAACAGCCAGATTCCCTATCCCCTATCTATTTTTCTTATCACCTTGCCTTTTTCCACCTCCTCTCAGAGGGTGGGGAGGGGGCTGTGGCTTTGGTCTTTGAGGGAAGACATGCAGTAAGAAGGGAGCTGGCTCGGGGGAGGTTAGCCTACCCAATGGTTGGAAGAGTCCACCTGCCGTGCTTCCCTGAGTAATATAAAAGGGTCTGAGGTTCCCAGACCATTTTAAATTGCCTGGGGTCCTGAGCACTTATGCCTTCTCACATCTATCAGTGGACCAGGCTGAGCCTCCTTCCACACTCCAAACCCCGGGGCCCCATCCTGCAGCACCCTCCTGCTGTACTCCAAGCCCTTCATCCCAGGTTCTAACTCAGAGCATGCACTCCTAGCTGGAGCACCTCACACCTTCTGGCCTATCCTGGAGCAAACCCTCCCATATTCTGAACCCATGATTTTAGTGCTTACCCCAGATCCTAGTCCCTCCCCCCACAATCTAATACCTTTGGCCTCCAGAGGTTAATCCAGCCCTCTGCTGTGATTTACCTTCCTTTTCCCCTTCTTCCTGTCTCTGCTCCCTCCTGAGTCCTGTCTCCCATCCTTCATGGGACTCCTCCAAACCCATGATCCCCCATGTAACTCCTGGCCTGGGCCCAGTTGCTTTTACTCAGGAAACTTGCCTGTTTGCACTGCCTGTGGGCTAACAAGCTAAGTGCAACCTCCTAGCTGCTGCCCCCTTTCCCCCAAATGGTTGCCCCATGTTCCCTGCCATAAGGCCCTGCCCTTCTTATCCCAATCATCTGCCATGTGTGTGGGAGACAACTGAGACACAGCCTCATCTCTTTCTCAGGCAGTGTGAGCAGCGCACAGCAGCCATGCAGCCTGACTCTGCCCCTCCCTCTTCCTCTCCCCCATCACCCCCCAGACTGCTGGTAATAGTATGTTTAAACAGTCTACTTACAGAGCCTACATACCTCCTTCAGATGGCTCTTTAAGCAGACTGCCCCTGCTGTTTAATGGGATGTCTCTTTAAAATTCAAGTCCTGGCTTTGCAACGTACAGGACAACTAGCTTTTTATAAAAAAAATGTCTGGATGGTCTCCAGGGAGTTAAAAGAGACAGTTCCCACTAAAATGGGACAGATGGCCACCCTAACTATGAAATATGTCAGCTGCTTTACCACAGATACATCAGGAAATAATGTGGATAAACCATTATAATGCTAAGGTGGGAAAACTATTCTTCAGCATGTGAACAAGAGAAGAAAAACTTGGAATTCATGTCCCAAAAAGACCAAGTGAATTTGAGTTATTTTATCAATAGTAAGAATGTTTTGAGTCATATCACTATTATACAACTACATTGCATCGCAGGATCTTTGGTTTTGCACACTATTTTGGCATCAGAATATTCTTGTAGTAAAGGAAACCAGTGTACTTCATATGCAGATAAATAACCTGCGATATAGAGAAGTGACTTTTTCAGTGTTAGATTGTCATTAGGAATGTCAGGAATAGAATCCTGGCCCTGCATTTAATTCAATGGAAGTTTTACCCCTCACTTAAATGAAACATGGATTTCAGTCATTTCCAGTCTTTGGAATTACTGACACTTATGACATGCTTAATCAATTGCAGGAATCTTTGCCATATACATTAATACTTATGTACAACAGTTTAGGTTACCATCATTCATAGGTTTCTATTACTTTGTATCAAATAAAGGAAAGGCATTAGTTTTTAGCAATAACATAAACACTCTTAGAATTTTGGTGAAGTAACAGTACTCTTGGCTACATAAAAAACTAATTCAGATCATCTGCAAATGTGTGTTACCTCCACTGAAGACTGCAATCATTCTGTGCTGAAAATTAAATTCAGTGTGAATTCTGTTGGCAAAATAGCTGTGTGCACATTCTGTGGACAGGGCTTCTGTCGACAATTGCTTCGTCAATTTTCAGAAGGCATATCACAGTATAGATCAGAAAGTGACTTGGGTGGTGTTGGAATCATCCGCAGTGGATAACAGACTGATAGAATTGTAGAAGGATATCGATGATATGGAGGCAGTGGTGAGAACGTGCAGAGAGATGAGAAGTTGATTTAGAATGAGAAGAGGTACCAGACAAGGAGATCCAATATCCACGAAAATCTTTATCACGCACTTTGAGAGAGTGATGGACAAGGTCAAGGAAGAGATAGAAGAGATCTGTGCATGAGATGAGAATCAACAGCTTGAGCTTTGCAGATGATAGTTATCATTGAAGAAGATGCAAAGAAACTAACAAAAACAGTGCAGGTGCTAAACAAGGAAGGGAAGTGGTACGGACTGAATATGAACACTGATAAAAACAACCATGGTATTTGGAGGTAAGGAAATAGGAAGGAACATCACTGTAGAGGGGATCGAACTAGAGAATGTAGAGAAGTTCTTGTGCCTGGAAAGCAACATAATGTGACTTAGACTGAAAGAAGGAAATGGTGACTAGAGTAGGAAAAGCAAGAGCAAGTTTGAAGGTGATGATGGATAAGATCTGGAAAAGGAAGGAGATTAGTTTGGGAACAAAGCGGAGTGTCTTGAAAATATGTGTATTCAGCAGCATGTTATACAGATGTGAGACATGGGTGATAATGAAACATTTGAAGAGAAGGATATTGGCATTTGAGAGGAGTTGTTTTAGAAAGATCCTGAGAACAGGATGGATGGAGGTCACCAATGAGGAATTATATAGGAAGATGTAGCCAAAAGAGAACCTACTGCAGAAGGTAATACAATGCAGATTACAGCTATTCAGGTATATCTGCAGAAAGAAAAATGAACAGAAAATCAAGACCCTGGTATTTGGCATAATGGATGGCTCGAATAGGAGAGGCAGACCCCACAGAGAATGGGCAGATGACATAGTAGATTGGTGAATAGCTAGTCTACAGAAACTAAACCACTCTTCACTGGCTAGGCAACCATGAAAAGAAATAGCAAGAGAAACATTGGAGTCCGATGGACGCTGAGCCCATGGTTGATGAATGGTGACAGGAGGTCTAATCCAAGCAGCAGGAGTGCAGTAGCACATAAGAACCCAGCAGTAATGGAACTGGTGATCAGTTGGCTCTGGGCCTGACAAAGTTCACACCAGATGATGACGCTGAGGCCTTTCTCTGGACAATTCAGTGGGTAGCCAAGTCAGCAACAAGTCAATCTGCACAGTCTGCATAGCACCATGCCTGATGTGTGAGATGCAGGTGACTTACTAAATGCTAAGTGATGAGCAGGCAAGTTTCTACGCTTTGGTGAAGGCAACCATTTTGGATTGTCTAGGACTGACTCCAGGGGGGCCGGGGCGCATACAAATAAAAGTTCTGGATGAATCATTCCAACAAGGGGGCATGACTTCAGGTAGTTACCCAGAACTTATGAGACCCAGCAACTTTGCCCAGAGAGCAGCTCAGCAAAAAAAGTTCCTGGTTCAAGTGGCCACAGAGAAATTCTTGAAGTCCCACCAAGAGAGGCACAGAGCTGGGTAAGACATTTCCATCTGGCTTCAGTGGGAGAAACAGACAAAAGAACTGAGGCCTACTTTGAAGCTGAAGGACAGGAACTCAAGCTGTATTGTAAACAGAGGGGTACACCAAGGGGTGACTCAAGGAAGCTTGAAAGGAGAGAGAACCAAAGAAGTCTAGACTTGGGGGTGGGGACGGGGCGTGCACCACCACCAAAAGAGGTTCGGGGAATCCTGCAGACTACAGGCAGAACTAGAAGGAAGGAACCAGCATACTTAGTAGTCTGCTACAGACTGGCCTGAGCATACTAAATGATAATGCCCAATAATGGAATGTGACTACTTGAACTATTGTTACAGGGAGAGTAGTCTGTTGGGTTCTATTTTAAAGGTCAGAGTAGCCCTGCCATGGGTAGTGACAATCAAGCTGGTGAAACCTACCACACCTGTCATTAACACTCTGTCTACATGTTAATTAGAATTCTAATATGAACACTAATTATTTTGAGTAAAGTTTAATAACCACCTTAAATGTTAGGTAGTTAATATTGGTTGAACCTCTCTAGTCCTGCACACCCTTGTCAGGCAACGTTCATAATCTGGCATGACTTTAACTGGATGACCACTTATCACAGGTGTAGCCAAGTTTCCCATGGTCCTATAACGCTTATTTAAAGCCAGTGTTCTGTGCTGTTATTTACCTGTAATTTGCCCCTAAATATATTCTAAGAGCCGTGTAAGCAGTGGAAATGTTGGTAATGCTGCTAGACAATATTGACTTCCCAAGGTCCTGCAAGTTCTCTCATCCTAGACTAGTCAGGTCCTGATGGTGCCAGACTAGACAAGTTCGAACTATACCATTTGTTGTGGAATCACATTTTAGCTGTGTCTACACGTGCACGCGACTTCGAAGTAGCGGCACTAACATCGAAATAGCGCCCGTCGCGGCTACACGCGTTGGGCACTATTTCGAAGTTAACTTCGACATTAGGCGGCGAGACGTCGAAGTCGCTAACCTCATGAGGGGATCGGAATAGCGCCCTACTTCGACGTTCAACGTCGAAGTAGGGGCCGTGTAGACGATCCGCGTCCCGCAACGTCGAAATTGTGGGGTCCTCCATGGCAGCCATCAGCTGGGGGGTTGAGAGACGCTGTCTCTCCAGCCCGTGCGGGGCTCTATGGTCACCGTGTGCAGCAGCCCTTAGCCCAGGGCTTCTGGCTGCTGCTGCTGCAGCGGGGGATTCATGCTGCATGCACAGGGTCTGCAACTCGTTGTCGGCTCTGTGTATCTTGTGCTGTTTAGTGCAAGTGTGTCTGGGAGGGGCCCTTTAAGGGAGCGGCTGGCTGTTGAGTCCGCCCTGTGACCTTGTCTGCAGCTGTGCCTGGCACCCTTATTTCGATGTGTGCTACTGTGGCGTGTAGACGTTCCCTCGCTGCGCCTATTTCGATGTGGTGCTGTGCAACGTCGATGTTGAACATCGACGTTGCCAGCCCTGGAGGACGTGTAGACGTTATTCATCGAAATAGCCTATTTCGATGTCACCACATCGAAATAGGCTACTTCGATGTAGGCTTCACGTGTAGACGTAGCCTTTCTCAGCAGGCCATCAAGAAATAAACAATGACCCCTCAGCCCTATGTGGTGGGTATCCACCTGTGAATCTATACTGACATATAAAACAGTATTGGAAACCTCAGCATTTCTTTTGTAATGCAGCATCCTTTGCAGGAGTTTTTGATTTTGTTTTTTTAATTTGATCTAAATCTGTAGCAGAAACTTAGTATCATTTGATTTTTATACAACCTTCTTGTCTAATTTACTTTAGGACACAAGCAAGTAATGTACTGCCATAGCTTTTACCTGTGGTTTTTCATATAAGCCATATATTCAAATACCCAGGTAATAACGGAAAGTATTTTTCTTTATTCACAGTAAATTCTTAATGGCAGGACCAGCAGTTCTCCAGTAGCTGATAAGAGTTCTTATCTTTGTGCCTTTCCAGATGCAACACAGAATTTTGTTGTGTCCTCTCCTCCCCCTTGTTTTCACCGTGTACCTGGTGGTAATATTGTGCCATTCTCTGTGCCTTGCCTAGTTAATGCAGTCACTAACAACATATGGTCTCTCTATAATGATGCTGTTACCAGTCTTTGCTGTGGATGCTGATTTGCCTTGTTGTCCTGCTGGGTTCTCTGGCTCTGCTTCAAGGTAAATAGTCTGTTCTCTGATGGAACTTCCTTTTTTAGCCTCCGTTAACTTAGCCCACTCCCAGGCCTCTCACTCTCTCTCTCTCTCTCTCTCTGTGTGTGTGTGTGTCCTGATACAATGTTTAGCATTGTCAGAGGGCTCTCCCATCATCTTAGGTCCTTGAAGCATGAGCAGCCCCCTACCCTGAAAGAAAATAAATTCTGTGATCAATCATGGGCTCCTTTTGGCAGTTCAAAGAGCCATTTTATAATTATTTACATCTGATCACTCCAGTTCCACATTTCCGCTGCCTGCCTTCTCTTCCCCCTTCTGTACCCAGAAGGTAGGCTTCTCAGGTAACTTTTTGACCATTCCCTGGTTCCCAGCCCTACAGAGCTGGCAGGAAAATAGGCTACTCAGCTCTAAAAATGCGGGGGCTTTACAGGCTCCATCTGGGTAGTGCATTCCAAGCCATTCTCATGGCTAGGATCCATTTTCCTTGCATTCTCCCTTGAATAGGAATTTGTAGCACATCTCACACTACAGTTTCATCCTGATTTGCAAGATTAGAACAGATGATGTCTCCATTGTTTTGGGAATGGAAAGGTACCCTTTAGTCATTGAGGTGATCTGCCCATGTTCTCACTGTATTGTAAGAGTTCAGATTAAAAAAAAAACAAAAAACTTTGGGTTAAGAAAGGGCCGCTGACTAATAGAGGCAAAACATTACTTACAACATTTGCCATTTTACCATGGATAAAACATATGCCCTCTATGGAACAAGTAACCCACTGATTACAAATTACCAGTGCCCCAGTGGCTCATAAATTTAATGGTTAAAACTGTCTCCAGGAGACATTTAGAACCTATGTCACAAAACATACTCCAGCAGAGTCCCTGTATTCTTTCAGCTCAGAATTAACTGGAAACATGTCAGAGCCCAAGAGTCATACTCAGTAAATACGTAACATTTTAAAATAAAAAATTCACAACAATAGTGTGTGTTTTATTGTGTAGCAGAAGGATTTGCTTGGTGGGTTAAGTGATTAACCAAAAAAAGCTGTTGTTCATTAGTTTTTTATCTTGAAGATTACTCAGGAAAGGGAAACTACAGGTTTGTCCTCTTTCTGCTTCTTTGATGTATTTAAAAAAAAAAGTGAAAGGGTTTACCACCATCTGTTTTAAAAAAAGCGGTGGGGGAGAACACCAAGGAATCCTTTTGAAGTTTACCTTTGCCATTTCAGTTACAGGGAATGCATTTTAGGCTTGGACTAACTGCATTTTGAGTAATCCTATATTACTTGCACATCTAGCTTTGGTTTTATTACTGGGGTAAGTCGCTGAAGCTAATTCAACAGTTTCTATCTTGCATACCAACATATGTTGTATTCAGTAAAACCTCAAAATGTGCAATTTGTAGTTGCACTTAAGTTGCATTAATGGGAGTTGAAAACAACTCAAAATCCCACTCATCGCTCCTGCACATGGCTCTGGCTCAATTTCCCCCTGCCTTGGTTTAACACCTGCACATGTAGCCCCTCTGGCCCAGCTCACCACCTGTGCATGGCTCTGGCTCAACCCCTATTGCACGTGGACCCAGTTCAACCCCCCACCCCACACGTAAGGCTTCAGCTCAGCTTCAACGCCCCTGGCCCCCTGCAGCCTTAGGCCCCCTGCCCCCCTCCCACAGCCCCATCCTACTGCCAGCCTTAATGTTCTGCAACTACCCCACCCAACCCCAGGACTTCTTTCAAACGAAGCTCCAGGTACTCCTGCTGCCATTTTCTCCCCTTACCCCCACCCACCTCCAGTGAAATTTGTGTTATATGAGGGTGTGTGGGAACGCAACCCTCGTGCAACTTGAGGGACTACTGTATTTGCACGTTGTTTTAGTCTTGATAAATGGTTGTCAGATTTTCAATGGGATTTTTTTTGACTTCTACTTCTACTGTCTTGTTTCCGTTTACTTGTTTACTAGTCACGTTCCCCGATTTTAAGGTCTGTTTGCTCAGTCTGCTTACCAGTCAGCTATGTCTTTTCCACATCTGTAGTTTTCCAACTTCCCCATGGTCAAAACTAGCATGTATGTAAGCTAATCTATTTCTTGTACTCAACTTCCAAAATCCATATTCACTTTTCAAATACCCAACATGGTGTTTAGGATATCTTGTGCACTGGTCCCATTTTCATGATAGGTTGTAGGATCTAGCTTTCATATAAGGCATTATCTTTTCTCTGAAGTGAATACATTGGGCACTTGCAAAACAGATTAATTTGAACCACTCATAAAAACACAGCAGTTTCAGCCCACACTTTCAAATCTGGTTCTAACTTCCAGTGCATCCACAGAGTAAGAAGTGTTCTTACTGGCACTGAATTCTCTGATTGCCTCTGTGCAATATAAGAATTTGTACCTTCTATCTTGTTTTGGTAGCCAACCATTTTAAATTAGTTTAGTGGGATACTTAACAATTAAAAAATTAATTTTTTGACTTTTAATAGGTCAATTAGATTATTATGGCTACTTTCTAAAATCTAATGAAATGGAGGTTTAATTGGCTTGGTATCACGCCAAAGTGAATGTTCTTTTCACAAGTTGTTTTATTTACTAAATAAGGAGTTGAAACTTCCAGCAATCTGATTTTAAAAAGTTAAAGGCTAATCGGCTCTGTGTTTGCGTTTCTGTATGTGTGAAGAGAAATTTCATTATTATGCAGTTCAACTGGTAATTAAAAGCTAGAAATTAGATCTTAAGAGTAAATGCCTTGCAAAAATAAATCACATTACTATCTCAACTTGTGTTTGGGCCTTTGAGATGGTTTAGAGGAATAGAAAGTGGTCAAAGGAGAGAACTTTGTGATAGTATGTGGTTTTGTCACTGAATTGCTTCATATACTTGCTGTAGTATGGCCAGCAGATGACTAGATTAAATATGTAACCACATCTTAAACCCTGCTTGTGGACTCTTCAAAGTAAATGATTGCAATATTTTACTAGTGTGCTTAATATAGGATAAAGCTTGTGGTGTCACTGTTTTGAGATACATAAATATTCATATTGACAAACAAAGAAGGGCTCGCTATAGTATAGCATATGTGTGGAGCAACACTGAGTGACCAAAGCACACAATGAATCAGAAAAGTAAAATTGTGGAGTTGGTGGCAATGCAAGTCAGTCTTGGGCACATGAATACTGCCTTTGATTTTCCTAGTCTGATTTGAGTTAAATGCAGCTTTTATCCAGTAATAGATACCTTTTATCCTGCCCTCGTTAATGACATTATGGCCTCTTACCTTTTTTCATCACACCAGCGTATCTAGCATTTTCTTGCTAGTAGCATTAACAGAGCATTGGTGCCATTTCTTCTTTTCTCAGAATATTTCATTTTTCCTTCCCCTTCTCCTCTTTGAATGAAACTCACAGGACCCAGATGTCAAGCTATGGAAGAATCATTTCTAAGCAGCAACATTTGTCGTCTTGACATTTTGCAAAGGCAGTTGTGCTAGGGGCTTGAGGCTCACCTCTCACATTTGTCCTGCGATTAAACTTCTGATAAGGTCATATGGGATACCATGTCATCTTCATCCCACTGTAGTTTGACTTCCATTTGATACTGAGGAAATCACAAAAAAATTTTCAAATATTGTTCAGAACGAGCTAGATATAAACGCAGATACTAAATAAAATACACTTCTTGGCTCCAAGGTATAGTCAACACATGAAATAGTGTAAAGATCCTCCTTTGACCCTACTCACAGAAGGGTTTGAATGCAGAAATAGAGCAGTAAAACAGATCTATACAGCTATTCAATCATTTTACAGGGAGAATGGGTGGCTTGCAGGATTATGGAATATGTAGCCTTTCACTTCCAGTTCATTAGTCTGAATCCAAATGCACTCATACTAGTGATAAATCTTGTTACAACATAACAGCTCTTTAGTTGCTTATGTGAAATGGGTTGAGGGTTTCCATCTGGCTGATAATGGACAGCTGTCCATTGCATACACATAATTCAAGCTGACCGTATTAGACGTCTTTATTGACAGTCTCAGTGGAATGGCCAATGGGTAAATAGATTAACCACTCTGAGTTTCTCCATACGCATGCCTATAGTATGGCCAAAGGATAAATAGAGGTGTATGATGGCAATATTTTATTAGAGTGGGTTTAATATAGGATGAAGCTTATGCAGTTGCTGCTCATGACCAAGCTTTTTAAGCAAACCTTAAATTCACTTTTTTAAAAGAGGTAATATTTTAGTCAGTATAGTTGGTCAATATTTGCCATAAAAAGGTAAAAATATTAATATCTTAACTATAGTAGGTGAATCAGCAAGTGTCTCCTTTGGGAATGTTCTTGCCAGACAGCTTCCATTATTCTTTATTTTGAAGTTTGCTGAGCATACTTTTTTTTTATTTAAGGAAATCTTCTTAAGTGTATTTAACAATGATAATATCAAGTAGACATCATTCTTTTTTGTTGTTGCTTTGCCTGGGGCTTAAATTTATAAACTTCACTGAGTAAAAAAATGATGCATTCTCTATACGTGCAGGTGTTGTAGAATTCAGCACTTTTGAACAGAAGATGTGCTGCATTAGATGTGCTTGATTCAAAGACATTTGTCCTTCACTGTTTGTAAAAGTAAATTCTATGGCAATGCCGTGGGACTCCTATGTATCTCGTTAATTGAGGAGTTCTAAAGGCTGTCAGAGTAGCTCTTCACTCATGAAACTAAATCCATTTTACAGTGCTTAACTTAGACGTTTGCTTTCCTCTTGATGTGAGTAAGATGTATGTGGAGTACTTGCTATCTCATCTATAGATGCAGATGGAAAAGAATTCCACCCCCCCAACACCACCACGACTGTCTTTTGATGTATAGATGTCACCTTTAAAATCTTCATAAATACATCTCCAGGTAATTAACATCACTGCAGTGTCACTGCTGTTTCATTGTGGTGATATCTGCTTGCAAAAGGAACATTGTAGAGTTTCAAAAGTATTTCAAAAGTAGAAACAGATTTCTTTAGCTATATGTACCAAGTTGAACTCAAGCATAGCAGTGAGTCAGAATTATGTCCTGTGGCTAAAGCTTGTGTTTTGACTTTTTCACAGTAATCATTTTAATGGGTTGAGTCCCATCTGGGAGATCTGAGTACAAGCTAAGCAGCCATGCCTTGAGGTTAGGAGTACCTTTAGTTACTGTTGATGAAGAAATGGTGACTGGTTCTGGAGGAAACAATATCCAGTGCTGCTTGGCTGCAAGCATTGCCAACATACTGTATAGGCACCTGAAGGTAAATAGAGAAGAATTTTAAAAAGGGAAGAATGATTCATGGGAACCTAGATGAGAGAAAAATATTTTCCCTGCCTTGTTCATTTGAGCTTGAATTTAACATAATCATTTGTCTTAAAATACTATAATATTTCACTTTTCAAATATTGAAACCCATTGCATTATGCCATAATTGTAATGTGGTGCATAATGCAGTATGCTGTAAATAATACCTGTAATGTTTAATCCCATATATTTTGGCTTGTTATTCATGTAACAATATATTGTGCGCCCCAAATTCAGAACCATTTTGTTTTTTGTGCAGAGGTATCGGTCCATCTGAAAAATATAATGGAAAACCTGATAGTTTTGAAAATGAAGCTAGTGGGAGCTAATAGAACAAGACCTGGTATGAAAGTAACAATCCTATTGAACATGGCTAATCACTAATGAAATATATACTCTGCCATAAAGATGGAAGAACTGATTTAACTACATGTCTTATTAATTACAATGGCAATTAATAAAAACGCTGAGCTCTTAAGGCAGCTTTTTTGTGCCACTGACATAAGTGTTTCCTCTTGAAAATTTGTGTTGGTGTACCAGACATCTATTTTTCCGAAGTTCACACTGACAAAGTGCAGCATTCCTGTGCATATTTAGGCTATGTCTAGGTTACATGATTTGTTGACAGAAGTTTTTTGTTTGAAGATATCTTCCGATAAAACTTCTGTCAACAGAGCACAGCCAAACTGCCAAAAAGATTGCGAGAGCGATCTGCTCTGTCGACTGAGCAGCCGAACTGCCCAGCTGCTCTCTTGACAAAATGGCCAACCAGAAGCCCAGCAGACAGGGCTACCCAATGTCCCAGAAGCCCTGTCTATGAACGGAGAACATACCAACATCCAGACTGGCTTTTTGTTGACAGATCTCTGACAGAGGTGTTATGCATGTTGGGGAGTGGGGTAAGGCTGTCAAAGTGCTTCATTCTGTCAGCTCACTGTCGAAAGAACGCCTAGGGGATTTGGACATTCCTGGGGTTTTGTTGACACAACCCTCTAGTGTAGACATAGCCTTAGGTAGAAATCTATAAATTGGATAACAAAACATTTTACACTGACCAGTCACTTTAAACACTTGCGATAATAGTGATACAAGGCATACGGACAGAATGTAACTAACATAAATATTGAAATACATTTGTTAGGTACCTTGCAAAGAGCCCCCTCACTCACAAGACATTAGAGCATATTTCTGTGACTGTTATGGAAATAGGTGCAGTGTATGTAAGTTAACTTCGAAATAGCACCCGACGCGTGTAGCCGCGACGGGCGCTATTTCGAAGTTAGTGCCACTACTTCGAAGTAGCGTGCACGTGTAGACACAGCTTAACATTGCTAACAAACAAGTTGTGTGAACTGCTTCATTCAACATATTGCTCAGCCCAGTATGTGCTCCCTACTAAATAAACTGGCAAAATATGAAACTGTTCATTTGAAGCTACTCCCTTTTAGAGCCAGTCTCGTAGACACATGAATTTTGTGAAAGAGGAAATGGGCAACATTTTTTAAAATGCCAAACAAAATGTATCAAAACTGCACTTCAGGGACTTTACCACTCTTTAGCTGCGTCTACACGTGCACGCTACTTCGAAGTAGCGGCACCAACTTCGAAATAGCGCCCGTCGCGTCTACACGCCTCGGGCGCTATTTCGAAGTTAACTTCGACGTTAGGCGGCGAGACGTCGAAGTCGCTAACCTCATGAGGAGATAGGAATAGCGCCCTACTTCGACGTTCAACGTCGAAGTAGGGACCGTGTAGACGATCCGCGTCCCGCAACGTCGAAATTGCCGGGTCCTCCATGGCGGGGGGTTGAGAGATGCTCTCTCTCCAGCCCCTGCGGGGCTCTATGGTCACCGTGGGCAGCAGCCCTTAGCCCAGGGCTTCTGGCTGCTTTTGCGGCAGCTGGGGATCTATGCTGCAGGCACAGGGTCTGCAACCAGTTGTCAGCTCTGTGTATCTTGTGTTGTTTAGTGCAAGTGTGTCTGGGAGGGGCCCTTTAAGGGAGTGGCTTGCTGTTGAGTCCGCCCTGTGACCCTGTCTGCAGCTGTGCCTGGCATCCCTATTTCGATGTGTGCTACTTTGACGTGTAGACGTTCCCTCGCTGCGCCTATTTCGATGTTGGGCTCAGCAACGTCGAAGTTGAACATCGACGTTGCTGGCCCTGGAGGACGTGTAGACGTTATTCATCGAAATAGACTATTTTGATGTCGCAACATCGAAATAAGCTATTTCGATGTTGGCTGCACGTGTAGACGTAGCCTTTGTCATTCTTATGTCTATAGTTTAATACAAAATCGGTCTGTCAAACACTAACATTTGTGTGAGTGCCTCACAAAACTGGTGCCACACCTCTCCTCCTTACCCCTTTCCACCTTATTCTCCAGGTGTTACACACCTGGAAATGAATCTGCCTCTCAGTGACATTTTCTAATTTCTTTCAATACTATTAAAATCCTTCCATGTAAATTGTGCAGGTTTTTACTTTCAGGAAATTGTTTCTTAAATGTGAAATCTTATGTTTAAAGTTCCCTGCTGGATCCTTTCTATCTTGGACTAAGTCATGGAGTGGAGAGTAGCCTGTGTTGTAATTTTCACAGTCCCAGGTAGCTGGCTAACTTGTAGTAACAATGCCCAGAATATCTCTTGTGTGATGCAGCTAGGTGTACATGCTGTGCTGGGGTGTCTTTCTCATTTTCTGAATTTCAGGTATTCTCCCCATTGGATCCAGGGCTGCTTTTACCTGGCATCCATGAACTAAAGCAAAACATGTCAATCTCACCCCTATCTTGGAATCCTTTCAAATCGGAGATAAGAACATAAGAACATAAGAATGGCCATACTGGGTCAGACCAAGGTCCATCCAGCCCAGCATCCCATCTGCCGACGGTGGCCAATGCCAGGTGCCCCAGAGAAGGAGAACAGAAGACAATGATCAAGTGATTTATCTCCTGCCATCCATCTCTTGCCCTTGTTCTGAAGGCTAGGGGCACCATACTTTATCCCTGGCTAATAGCCATTTATGGACCTAACCTGCAAAAATTTATCAAGCTCTTTTTTAAACCCTGATAGAGTCCTGGCCTTCACAGCCTCCTCGGGCAAGGAGTTCCACAGGTTGACTGTGCGCTGTGTGAAAAAAAATTTCCTTTTATTAGTTTTGAACCTACTACCCATCAATTTCATTTGGTGTCCCTAGTTCTTGTATTCTGGGAAAAGGTAAATAATTTTTCTATATTCACTTTCTCCACACCATTCATGATTTTATATACCTCTATCATATCGCCCCTCAATCGCCTCTTTTCCAAACTGAAAAGTCCCAGTCTCTCTAGCCTCTCCCCATATGGGACCTGTTCCAAGCCCCTAATCATCTTAGTTGCCCTTTTCTGAACCTTTTCTAATGCCAATATATCTTTTTTGAGGTGAGGAGACCACATCTGCACGCAGTACTCAAGATGTGGGCGTACCATAGTTTTATATAGGGGAAGTATGATATCTTTTGTCTTATTATCGATCCCTTTTTTAATAATTCCTAACATCCTATTTGCCTTACTAACTGCCACTGCACACTGCGTGGATGTCTTCAGAGAACTATCCACTATAACTCCAAGATCCCTTTCCTGATCTGTCATAGCTAAATTTGACCCCATCATGTAGTACGTGTAATTTGGGTTATTTTTTCCAACATGCATTACCTTACACTTACCCACATTAAATTTCATTTGCCATTTTGCTGCCCAATCACTCAGTTTGCTGAGATCTTTTTGTAGTTCTTCACAATCCCTTTTGGTTTTGACTGTCCTGAACAACTTGGTGTCATCTGCAAACTTGGCCACCTTACTGCTTACCTCATTTTCTAGATCATTGATGAACAAGTTGCACAGGATCGGTCCCAGGACTGACCCCTGGGGAACACCACGAGTTACCCTCCTCCATTGTGAAAATTTACCATTTATTCCCACCCTTTGTTTTCTGTCTTTTAACCAATTCCCGATCCATGAAAGGATCTTTCCTCCTATCCCATGACCACCTAATTTACATAAAAGCCTTTGGTGTGGGACCGTGTCAAAGGCTTTCTGGAAATCTAGGTATATTATGTCCACTGGGTGCCCCTTGTCCGCATGTTTATTAAACCCTTCAAAGAATTCTAATAGATTAGTTAGACACGACTTCCCTCTGCAGAAACCATGCTGACTTTTGCCCAACAATTCGTGCTCTTCTACGTGCCTTGCAATTTTATTCTTTACTAGTGTTTCTACTAATTTGCCTGGTACTGATGTTAAACTTATCGGTCTATAATTGCCAGGGTCTCCTCTAGAGCCTTTTTTAAATATTGGTGTTATATTGGCCGTCTTCCAGTCATTTGGTACCAAAGTGGATTTAAAGGATAGGTTACAAACCACTGTTAATAACTCCGCAATTTCACATTTGAGTTCTTTCAGAACCCTTGGGTGAATGCCATCTGGTCCTGGAGACTTGTTACTATTCAGCTTATCAATTAACTCCAAAACCTCCTCTAATGTCACTTCAATCTGAGTGAGTTCCTCAGATTTGTCACCTAAAAAGGCTGGCTCAAATTTAGGAACCTCTGTAACATCCTCAGCCGTGAAGACTGAAGCAAAGAAATCATTTAATCGCTCCGCAATGGCACTGTCTTCCTTGATCGCTCCTTTTATATCTTTATCGTCCAAGGGCCCCACTGCTTTTTTAGCGGGCTTCCTGCTTCTAATGTATTTAAAAAACATTTTACTATCGTTTTTTGAATTTTTGGCTAGCTGTTCCTCAAAATCTTTTTTGGCTTTTCTTACTACATTATGACACTTAATTTGGGAGTGTTTATGTTCCTTTCTATTTTCCTCACTAGGATTTGACTTCCACTTTTTAAAAGCTGCCCTTTTCTCTCTCACTGCCTTTTTAACATGGCTGTTTAGCCATGGTGGTTCTTTGTTAGGTCTCTTACTGTGTTTTTTCATTTGGGGTATACATTTAAGTTGGGCCTCTAGTATGGTGTCTTTAAACAGTTTCCATGCAGCTTCCAGGGATTTTAGTTTAATTACTCTACCTTTTAGTTTCTGTTTAACTAGCTTCCTCATTTTAGTGTAATTCCCCTTTTTGAAATTAAATGCCAGAGTGTTTGAGTGCTGCAGTGTTCTTCCCAACACAGGAATATTAAAAGTTATTATATTGTGGTCACTATTTCCAAGCGGTCCAGTAACAGTTACCTCTTGGACCAGATCCTGCGTTCCAGTCAAGACTAGATCGAGAATCGACTCTCCCCTTGTGGGTTCCTGTACTAGCTGCTCCAAGAAGCAGTCATTTAAGGCATCAAGAAATTTAATCTCTGAATCCTGTCGTGAGGTGACATGCACCCAATCAATATGGGGATAATTGAAATCTCCTATTATTACTGTGTTTTTTATTTTGATAGCCTCTCTAATCTCCCTTAACATTTCAGCATCACTATCACTGTCCTGGTTAGGTGGTCGGTAATATATTCCTAATGCCATATTCATATTAGAGGAATGAATTGTTATCCATAATGATTCTATGGAACATTTTGATTCCTTTAGGATTTTTACTTCATTTGATTCTATATTATCCTTCACATATAGTACCACTCCGCCACCCGCACGACCTGTTCTGTCTTTCCGATATAATTTATATCCCGGTATGATAGTGTCCCACTGATTGTCCTCATTCCACCATGTTTCTGAGATGCCTATTATGTCAACTTCCTCCTTTGATATGAGGTACTCCAGTTCACCCATCTTATTAGACAGACTCCTAGCATTAGTGTAAAAGCACGTTAAAAAACTACCACTATTTATATGTCCGCCTTTCACAGACGCGTTGGATTTTTTTATATGAGATTGTTTCACATCTGATCTTGCCCATATATTATTTCCCACGTTCCCTATCTGACTAACTTCTAGGGAATCCCTATCTATGGAGCCTCGTGTAAGAGAAGTCTCCGTCCGATCCAGGTGCTCCCCCGCACCAATCGGCTTTCCCCCACCTCTTAGTTTAAAAACTGCTCTACGACCTTTTTAATGTTTAATGCCAGCAGTCTGGATCCACCTTGATTTAGGTGGAGCCCATCATTCCTGTATAGGCTCCCCCTACCCCAAAAGTGTCCCCAGTTCCTAATAAATTTAAACCCCTCTTCCCTACACCATCGTCTCATCCCCACATTGAGACTCTGAAGTTCTGCCTGTCTATCTGGCCCTGCGCGTGGAACTGGAAGCATTTCAGAGAATGCCACCATAGATGTTCTGGATTTCAGTCTCTTTCCTAGTAACCTAAATTTGGCCTCCAGAACATCTCTTCTACCCTTCTCTATGTCATTGGTACCGACATGTACCACGACCACCGGCTCCTCCCCCACACTGCCCATAAGTCTGTCTAGATGCCTCGAGAGATCCGCAACCTTCGCACCAGGCAGGCAAGTCACCATACGGTTCTCCCGGTCATCACAAATCCAACTATCTATATTTCTAATGATCGAATCCCCCACTACTAAAACCTGCTTCTTCCTAACAGCTGGCGCTCCCTCCCCCGGAGAAGTATCCTCGGCACGAGAGGATACAACAGCACCCTCTGGAAGGAGGGTCCCAACTATGGGATGGTTTCCCTCTGCTCCCATTGACTGCTCTCCTTCCCTGAGCCTTTCATCCTCCGTAACAGCATCAGGACTGTCAGATTGGAGGTGGGACAGCCCTACTATGTCCCGGAAAGTCTCATCAACAAACACCTCTGCCTTCCTTAGCTCCTCCAGTTCAGCCACCCTGGCCTCCAAAGCATGCACTCGGTCTCTGAGGGCCAGGAGCTCCTTGCATCGAGCGCACACATACGCCACCCACCCACAGGGTAGGTAGTCATACATACTGCACTCGACACAATAAACAGGATAGCCCCCACTCTGCTGCTGGGCTTCTGCCTCCATTTCCTACTCTAATTATATATGAGGGTTAATTAAATGTTTCAGATAGAGGTTGTTATAAAGGATTTACGTTTAAGGGCAATAGAAGTCACTGGCTCCCTCCAAGCTCCCCCTCTAAACTCCCCTCTCAAAACTCCCTCCTGTTAGCACGCACCCTGTTCGCGAGCACCCGGTCGCAAAGCTCCCTGGTCGCTTACTAGCGGGGTTTAAGTGCTCGGCCTCCCTGATAGCTCCTCCCTCTGCCTACAGCTCAGCCAATCAGCACACGGTGTTTCAATTCAAACCTAATCAAGACTCTCTGCTTCCAACTGCCTGCCTGAGCACACGGACTTTCAAACAAACACTCAGCTCAGCACTCCAAACTCCAAAACAAACAAACAAACACACAAGCCCAGAACCCCCAAATATAAGCAGCCACTTACCCCAAGGTGCTTTAGTTTGCTCCTTCCTTCTCCTCCTCCAGGAGAGCCTCTCAAAACTCCCTCCTGTTAGCACGCACCCTGTTCACGAGCACCCGGTCTATTATCTATTATCTATTATCTATAATAGATCTATGATCTATTATAACACATGGACAGTGTCTCATAGTGGTTTTTTTGTATTTTTATTACTGTAGAATCCAGAAGCCCCAACCAAGATTGGAGCCTCTAGACACTATCATAATAGAATACTGTAATAATACTTAAGAAAAAGAACAGTATAAAATGTTAAATAAAAAGGAAACATTCTCAAACACCTACATTAAATCTTCAGTGCTTGCGTCTTGTCCTCAGTGCAATATATTGTGCACAATTTTATACAGCAGTTGAAAATCAGATATGGTAACTCCTGGTGTGTGTATGTTGTTGAGACCAGACCTTTAACTCTACCATTACACATGGTTCTGGCTCCATTGGAAGAGCAAATCAAGTATTGTTGGTCACAAAGTGTGGATTTGGTAGCTAGGCAAAGGGTAAATAAAGCCATATTGATATGAATCCACTGGCCCCGACACCTTTGCAGGCAGCACAAAGGATGGTATACTCACTGGAAGGGGAGACTAGTATAATCCAAGCCCTAGGCCGTGTCTACACGTGCACGCTACTTTGAAGTAGCAGCGCCAACTTCGAAATAGCGCCCGTCACGGCTACATGTGTTGGGTGCTATTTCGAAGTTGAAATCGACGTTAGGTGGCGAGACGTCGAAGTCGCTAACCCCATGAGGGGATGGGAATAGCGCCCTACTTCAACGTTCAACGTCGAAGTAGGGCACGTGTAGACAATCTGCGTCCCGCACCATCGAAATAGCGGGGTCTGCCATGGCGGCCATCAGCTGAGGGGTTGAGAGATGCTCTCTCTCCAGCCCCTACGGGGCTCTATGGTCATCGTGTGCAGCAGCCCTTAGCCCAGGGCTTCTGGCTGCTGCTGCTGCAGCTGGGGATCCATGCTGCATGCACAGGGTCTGCAACCAGTTGTCGGCTCTGTGGATCTTGTGTTGTTTAGTGCAACTGTGTCTGGGAGGGGCCCTTTAAGGGAGTGGCTTGCTGTTGAGTCCGCCCTGTGACCCTGTCTGCAGCTGTCCCTGGCACCCTTATTTCGATGTGTGCTACTTTGGCGTGTAGACATTCTCTCGCAGCGCCTATTTCGATGTGGTGCTGCCCAACGTCGAAGTTGAACATCGACGTTGCCAGCCCTGGAGGACGTGTAGATGTTATTTCGATGTCACTACATCAAAATAAGCTATTTCGATGTAGCGTGCACATGTAGACGTAGCCCTAATGTCTCATAGGCAGAGAATGGCAATTTCATCCTCCAAAGCCTTCCACACACCATCTGTGTAAATCTCTTCATTGCCTCAGCTTTGAGGTTGATATGAAATTGTCACCCTATTAGAAAAATATTGTTCTTAAAAGTTCAGTTTAGTAGCTGTGAGGTAACTGGAGTTTCTGTGCTGAAGTACTGATTTCTCATGGGTGGGGTGGGGATCCACTGGATTTTGTTTACTAATTTGGGCAGGTGTTTATTGCCTATTTATTAAATAATTTTATCCAGATAGTTAATGGGCATAACAAATTCCACTGTCCCCTCACAATATAGTTAACTCACAGCAGAGAACTGGACTTCACTTTTCATATCTGCTCTCACAGCACTGTTACCAACAGAATTCGTGTGTACGTGAACTATAAAATCAAATGCATAATGATTCCCTGTACTGCAGTGATCTCTCTCTTCATATTGCATCATCCAACCCGTGTAAATCCCAAGGGTGTCACCATCCATATGACTAATCAAATGTAGAAAGAAAACAGCAGACTTCTCAAGAGCCCATGCCTGTTCCCAGTTTAATTTATCTTCTTTCTCTAGCTCTTGGTAGGCTGTAGCACTAAAACCTATAGGCAGTTGTACCTTGCACTTTTTCTTCTGTATGTATTATACATATGCATCTTTGTATACTTTGCAACCAGATGCGATTTGTTTCCTTCCAAAAAAAACTATCCAAACATGCACCTATTTGGCAGTCCTGAAACATTTAATGGATAGTTAACATGTTTCATGCTTCAAGTAAAATCTAAAGTATAACTAAGAAATAAACTTTTTATAAGGGGTTTGGGGGTTCATTCCCTACAACTTTCACTGGTTTTCACTTGTTTCATCCATAAGAGTTCTGATTCTACAAAAGTTGCCTTTGTTTCAGATGTTTAAAATGGAACTCAATGACGTGGTATGAAAAGAGATATTAACTACCTCACGCATTATAAGAACTACTTCCCTTTCTTTTGATGCTTGTAATTATCTTAGGCAGGACAATTAACACACACACCCTGACCCTTTATCCCCCGACTATGTATTTGATTTGTCAGATTTTATTGAAATTTTTTGATCCTCTGCACTTCTAAATACGGAAATGTATTGGAAATGAGATTGATCTGATGAAGTGGGTCTGTCCCATGAAAGCTCATCACTGAATAAATCATTTTGTTATTCTCTGAAGTGCTGCATTTCTGCTGTTTTGTTTTGGTGGAGTACAGACTGACATAGCTACCTTTTCTATTACTGTATTTAACATGTTCACTTTTGACAAATGAGATCTGTTCCACAAATTCAGCAAATACGTTTGGCACCAGGAAGTTTAAGAGGGATGTGTGTGGTGTGGGGGACGGGGGTTTCTGAGTTCAGATGGGAAGGGCTTAGGGCAGGAGTCAGCAACCTTCCTCAGGTGGAGTACTCACATTTGACCTTTTGACCTGTATGTGTGGTCCAAGTGCTGGTGATACTTTTTAAAGTCACTAGTAGTCCTACTCACAACAGTGTTATCAATTTAAAAAAAAATTAGGTTCAGAGCTTTACTGTTTAGGTGGTGGTTGGTAGCATTAGCTGGTCTTTTGTTAATCTACAGGTGGCATGGCTTTGAGGAAGCTCCTGGCTGCTTGAGAATGAGAAGTGGGGCTGAGCTCCCACCTTGAATGATGAAAATTGGCTCACCTGCTACTCTTGGCACCCATGCCATGGGGTGCTGAACCCTTGCTTTGGGGGCTGCTTAATAAGTAACTTGAGGGTAAAGTATAAAGCAAGAGTGAATGCACTGCTGGTGTTTTGTTCATAGCCCCCACATCTCCATGTTCTCATTTCAGCCCGATTGCCGTTTGTCAAGGTGAGAGGAAATCAAGCCAGTAGAGTTCCTTGAAGCAGTCAGATAAAGCCATTGCTGTTTACATTTTCATAAAAAACAACTTCATATGCTGTTGTCATTCTGTGGTGTTTAGCCTACCTAAACAACTGTTTAATTCTGTAGCACAACTGATAGTTTGCTATAAAAATTACTTAAATGCAGTACTTTTTGATAGTAAACATAAAAAGATTTTAAGGAACTATTTAAAAATAAGCTGTCAAGAAAACATTTGAATATAATTGTCAAATATAGTGCTATAACTTTACCAGCTTATCTTGCAATGCCTTATTTTCTTGTACAAATAAAAGCTAAAAAGTGTTACTGTGGTAATTTACTCAAAGGTGTGCAGCAGTTCGCTCATTTGCTCTTTTTTTTTTCCTCCTCAATTCCACCTTTAGGAAGGATTTTTGAAGTATAGAATAGAATTCTAGGGCTGGAAGGGACCTCAGGAAGTAATCTAGTCCAGCCCCCTGCCCAAAGAAGGATCAACCCCAACTAAATCATCCCAGCCAGGACCATGTCAATCCAGGATTTAAAAACCTCTTGGGGTGGAGATTGCATCACCTGTCTCTGTAACACATTCCAGTGCTTCACCACTCTCCTGGTGAAATAGTTTTTCCTAATATCTAATATACCCCTCTGCCTCCAAATAGAAAGCAATTGAAAGCAGTTTTAGGTTTTGCTGTGGCATATTAATCTCTGTGATATGTCCTAAATATTTCTTGGGAGGATAGGCACATGAACACTAGCATCCTGCAAGAGTTGAACACGACCACCATTGAAACCATTATCGTTCAACAACTCCTTTGGACTCTTCACATGGTCGGGATATCTTATGTCTCACAAAAGCGATTGTTTTCTGACTTGGAGGAAGGACAGAGAAGTATTGGGGGCCAGGAGAAGCGGTATAAGGACATGCTAAAGGCATACATGAAAAAGTGCTGCATAGGCGTCGACACTTGGGAGAACCTTGCCCAAGACCGTCCCCAGTGGACAAAGATAATCCATGAAGAGTTGGTATGCTATGAGATGTTCTACCTCAGTACAGATGAGAAGTGGAAAAGAAAAAAAGTACTAAACTGCCCTGCGTCTGTCCAATAGCTACCAACACCTGCTCCATCTAGAATATGATCTGTGGCTCCAGAATTGGTCTGATCAGCCATCAGCAGACTCTCAAATGGGGGGGTGACATGAAGACATCCGGCTTGTTCCTGTATGAGCACCAAGATCTGTGGTATTGTGCATGTCTTCACCTGTCAGATTTAGTATTAAAAAAGTTAAATATTAATACTTTTTAAAGATATGTATTCGTTATGTTAAGCAAATACTAAACAAATGCTTATTTGGAAAGATCCTTGACAGGAGCACGAATTATCTTATACAATGCCAACGTGCATCTTTAGTGAGGGTAAGTCTCCCTAAATGTCTTTATGAAGTGATATTGTCAGCAAGCACCATTCTTTTTAGTTGTGGTAGTTATTCCCTCTGGGGCTTACCATTATTGAATCTATTGAATAAAAGAGCTAATTTATTCTACATCTGTAGATGTTACAGAACTTGGCTCATTTGAAGGGAAGATTTGCTGCATTTGATGTGCCTGGCTCAAAGTTGTTTGTCCTTTACTGTTTGTAAAAGTAAATTCTGTGACAACCCCATGTGACTGGTATGTAACTCATTAAGTGAGAGGTTCTAAAGGCTCTCTAAGTAGCTCTTCGCTCATTAAACTAAATAAACTTCATTGTACTCAGAGGTCTGCTCTTCTGTTGAGCTATGCATGGTACTTGCTATTCTACCTATAGATGCAGTTGGAAAAGGAGCTCCCATTTGAACGCTTATTTTAATGCACAGAGGTCACCATTAAAATCTTCATAAGTACTGCTGTATTGCCAAGTAATTACTGTTTCTGCAATATCTATGATTTACTAAAGGAATGTTATCTACTTGCAAAAGAAACATCAGTGAGTTTTTAATGGAAAATGTACTATGTGTGTATGCATGTGCACACATAATGCCATAAGAATAAGCTGAAGATTTTCTTAATAAAGTAATAATGACTTCAGGTATTGACACCAAATTGTACAGCTGTGTATCAATGGTATATTCTTCAGACCTCAGCTGGCTTTTGTTAAAGCGGAATCTTCACTTTTTGTACGTGAGTAATAAACAGGCAAACCAATTTCACTTGTAGGCAAAATGTTTGTCAAAGGGATGTGGCAGTCAGGCAGAGACAACATCAGGTGCTCTTGGATATCTGTGTGATTTGCAGTTAGTTCTCTGCTTCACTAATTTCCCCCCCACATTTTTTTTCTTGCAGGGAAACATTCCTTATGTTGATGGCTATATATTGCTGAATTGCTTCTGCCATTTGAGTGCAGGAGCACAGGAGGGGTTGGGGTTTATTCATTTGTCCCCTCACCTCCCACTAACTAATGATTTGCACTGAAACATATCAGGCAATTACTGGCACTGGATGCTCACTTTTTATGAAATGAGAACCCAGGGAAATTATACCTTTTTATGTTAAACAGACTAGATCATATGTAACGTTTTTTGCAGCAGTTGCCTTCTCCAAACCTCCCTGCATTTAATACTTTCTTACCGTGCGTATTAAGGTGCTGGTTCCAGCAAATTGTCATGTTTTCTCCCTATCCTGCTTTATTACGGGTTTGAAAGTGTGACCTTTTGTGCGGTACACTTTTATTTATAGACTTCTGGTATTCTGAAAGGAAGCAGATGTGCATTCTCATCAACTTTTTATTTTATTGGGTTTTCACTCCTTTGCCCTGTACAGAGCACAATGGTGATTGTGCAAAGTAACTTATTACAAAATACACTTAATATTGTTTGCAAACCAATCAAGAGTTCTTGGAAAACAATGCCCAAGGGACCAGTCAGATAATTCTGAACCAGTTGACCATATTTGGATTGAGAGAATTACAAATGTATAGATGTCTGCTTAGGCAGCAGTCCTGTTGCAAAATATGCATCCATGCAAGGAAGAGAACATAAACAACTCTCTATATACTTTAATATGATGCAAGGGTATGGCTCATGACACAAAAATCTGTTAGAGCCTGATTAGTGCAACTGTACTATGGGAAATATAATTTTGAGGCAATAGAAAGCTCAATATAAAAAGTATCTTCCGATATCTACATTTTTCACCAAAAAATAGTCAATAATACTCACGTAGCCTCAACATTCACAGTAATAACTAGCATGCTAGTTTAGCCAAGGTGCTGATAGGACAGACTTTTTGCAAGTATTGACTGACTTAGCACTGAGGGAGCTGCAATGGTAGGAACATTTTCAAGGAAAGAAAAAAAAAAGTATCCATGTTGACAAGAAAACTAGAGGATACAGTAAACTTTCATATATGGCAGCCCCAGAGGAGGTTGCCAGATATTCAAATATTCTGGATAATAGCTAAGTATAACTAGCAATGCATAACGCTAAAGAAAAACAAGATTAGATATTAAGAAACAAAAATGCATAGAGACTACTTTACCAGCAGTAGTACTGTAAACTTATCCTGTATTTGCTATATTTTTATTTCATTCCACTTGTATTGTACTGAGTCTACATGTACACTGAAGAGCTATTTCAGAATACCAAGGTATTCCAAAATAACGACTTTGCATCTATGAAATGCACCAGTTATTTTGAAATATTTTACATAGTGCAGATTGCACATCTTATTTTGAATTTCAGGTACAGTGTAGCCATAATCTAGGGAAACAGAATACGATATGATTTCCCTGACTAGTTTCAACTAATCGGCACTGCTCAGCAATCAAATACTCAGTGATCAGTTCACAGTCGAGTTTTAGTTAAAAACAAAAACCTTTCGAATACAGCTATGGTTGTGAAAAATCACTATTTGTCTGTGAATATTGGATGAACAGTAAAAGATAAAGCATCTGATGAATTATTCATTTACTTAGTTACCTGATCCTAGCGGGTAGACCTCTATTTCTCAACATTTGGACCTTGTTAAAATATGCAAACGCTAATTTTCGAAAAAATGTCAATGTAAAGCTGGAAACTCTAAATTATCTTCATATTTAAAAAACTATATCATATTAAAATGACGAAACTCCAGAGGGAGTGCAAAGATCATCTACAGTATTTTTGTCACATGTGCTTCAGTAGCTCCTGGAGGAAGCAATCAGAAATGTGGGCTCCATTCTGATCCTAGTTCAGCAAAGCCCTTAGCTATGTACTTAAGACCCATTGCACATGCTTAAAGTTAAGCACACATTCAAATGGTTTGCTAAATGGAGCTGCTTTCAATAAATAGGTTTTGTGCGAGGTCTTGTTAAAACATTTTGTAAGAGACAGTAAAAGTCCCTCTTTAGATTGGATAGATAATTTCTTTTCTGTGAACACCTAATAGGAGTAGATAAAGAATTAGAAGTATACTTGATAAATTTCAGGGGATCTGTAGTCAAAAGATGCAGAGCCTCATTAAGATGCAGAGGTTAGGGGCTATTTATCTTAACTAAGAGGTAAGTAGTATTACCATGCCAACACATGACTAAGTGCAAAACTGGCATTAGGTAAGATGTTTGTATTTATGTACGGAGTACTAATTTCTTTGTTTTGTTTTCATTTCATTTTTAGTATTATGCAATCTTCATGGTTATATAGCAAGAGATCAAACATTTAGGAAATATACGGTAGCTTGACTCCCAAATTCAGCTCTTGGGGGGTCACACAAAAAGCTGAGTGATTTTTAAGAGAAGCTACCTGTGAATCTGCAAGGACCTGACTTAAAGGGAAACATGTAGGCTAGGGCTACACTGAGTCATAGTGCTGGCGGCTTGATGAAAATGAGCAGTCAAATGCAAATGGACACTCATTTGTATATTTGCAGAGCTAATTTGCATATTCATGAGATTGCTCTGCCTCTGCCAGCAGAAAACAAGCAGTGTAGACACGGTTCTGCCAGCAAAAAAACCTTTTATTGGCAGCCGCTTATGCCTGGAAAAAATCAGGGCCATGTAGAACTTCTGTTGTCTCTTCCAGGCACACGCTTTCCAACCTATCTGAACCAGGAACATGAACCTAGCCTGACGGATGCTGCAGGGTTAGCCAATTGCCTGTTTAGCAAGTCAGGAGGGAGGATTTTTCTCTAATGAATCAATTGGAAGAGGACTAGGGAGTTTTTTGCTGTCCTCACAGTGCCTTGAAGCCATTTCAGGTTACCCTGGAATGTACTTGGTATGTAACATAGGTACCAGCACGATGGTGTTTGTTGCAACTTGCTACCATTCTCCAGTGTGGTTAGGAGAAGAAAATGAACAGTTATCAGAGAAGATTTGGATGTTAGTGTTGGCTGTGTGCTCCTGTGAGAGAGAGTGTGAGCCAAGATGACAGGTCAAGATCAGACCTGAATCCTGGATTTATGCTGAGGACAACTTACCCTGCAGGATAGTTATAAAGTAAGAAGCTCCAGTTATGGGTTAAATCATATGGAGCCCTATCAAAACAAAAAACAGTCAAGTAGCACTTTAAAGACTAGCAAAATGGTTTATTAGGTGAGCTTTCGTGGGACAGACCCACTTCTTGCACTGGTCCCAATTAAATATAGCAGACTGTGGTATAGGACAGCATGAGTGATGGGCAGATAGTGGCCTTAACCTGGATTACATTTTACTAGAAGTACTGGCCTACCACTTAATTTCATTTGTTTTGTCCTTGCTTTGCATCTGTGTTCCCATCAAGTACTGGTTTATATGGTCAATTCTATTTGTTTGCATCAGTTTATACTATGAGTGTGTTTTTCTCATGATAAATACTTAAGCACACTAAATCTGCCAGAGCTGATTAGTATTTGAAATTCTCAAGCAGTATGTGGCCTTTCAGCTTTATCTATATGTAAAGAAACATCACAGAAGTCACTGACTCTGACTTTCCAGGATCTTTGAGACTTCTGTGGCTTGGCCATCCCTGGGACAGCCACACTTAGCATTTCTCCCCATTATCCCTACTCCAGTTTCTCAACCTCTTCTCCAGAATCTCCTCCCCCGCCAGGCTATGCCTTTCAAAAGGGAAATGCTAATGAAACACTTTAGGATATACTAATGAGGCACTGCAATGAATATGCAACACCTCATTAGCATAATGGTGGCCGCAGCACTTCGAAAGTGCTGCTTTCAGTCACACGTGGCTCATCTACAGGGGGTCCTTTTGGAAAAGTGACACTTTCGAAGTGCTGCGGCCACCATTATGCTAAGAGGCACTGCATATTCATTGCAGTGTCTCATTAACATATCCCAACATGTCTCATTAGCATCCCCCTTTCAAAAGGGTGGGGGCCAGTGTAGACCTAGCCCCCCACGATTGTCTCTTTTGATGTACAGAAGTCACCTTTAAAATCTTCATAAATACATCTCTAGGTAATTAACATCACTGCTGTTTCATATATGCATCATGTGCATGAACTGATCATCAGCAGCAATCCTGTTCCACAGCATGAAAATATTCTTGGTTTTTTTTATGGAATCATGCACTTTCCACCACCCAGTTTTCTATCTTTTAAACAACGGAATAGGTGTAAGTACATTGTTCCCAGTTAGCAGCATTATGTGGTTCAAAACATACATGTTTTTGTTCAGGGGGCAGAGGATGTAAATAACTTATTCTCTACTAAATAAATGGCAAAACATAATTTAAAAGGGCTCAGTTACATGCAACTTAAGTTCATATAGTGTCTATAAATTTATATAGTGTTCCATATGCCTTGGAAACCAAATGGTTGCTGTATTTGTTCATATACGTTCCTATGATGAGAAGCCAATGCCTCATTTTGTATAGAAAATAATTGATTGGATTAGTGTTAAACCATCCCTAGCAGATGAGTCTAAGTTTAATTAAATATCTCACAATAAGCATACCATTATCATGTAACTGTTTCAGATACGCATATAGATTTCTCTCAGGTGAGAACCCAGGGAAATGTCTGTGGCCCTTTGTTTTGCTTTTGTTTATTTTACTTTTCCCATTATATTTAAAATAAGGGACAAACTGTGTCACAGACCAAAAGACTATAGCAGTGAATTGGGAATTTGAGACTGGTGAAATATTGAAAACATAAGAATAGGGGATAGAATGAAAAATAGAAAATAGTATTGGGATGTCATGATATGGCAGCATACAATTGCATAGAACACAACAAAACAGCAGTGATGATCTTTCGTTGGAAAGACCCTCTTCATCCGATCAATCTCATTTCCAATACAGACTGACATTTAGAAGTACATAGGACCAAACAAAACCCCACATTGCAATATAAAGTGACATGGGGATGAGGGGCGGCGGGGGAGGATGTTAATTGTCCTGCCTGAGATAATTATGAGCATCAAAGGAAGGGAAGCATGTGCTGATGTGGTCAAATTTGAATATGAATTCCAACTCACAAATTTCTCTCTAATCTGTTTTCAAATTTTTTTTTCTCCAGGACACCCATCCTCAAGTAATTAACAGAATGGCCCATTCCATTGAAGTGTTCACTGACCAGTTTATGTTTATTAAGTTTCATGATGTCTGCTCTGTGTCTATTTATTCTTTGCCCAGTCTGTCCAATGTGCGTAGTGACAGGGCATTGTTGGCACATAATGGCATATATAATGTTGCTGGAAGTGCACGAAAATGTGCTTTTGATCCTGTAACATAGTTAGGTCCGGTGATGGTATCCCCAGAATAAAAATGTGGAGAAAGTTGGCAGCGAGGTTTGTTGCAAGGAAATGTTCCAAAATTAGTGTTACAGTGGTGTAGCCTGTGATTGCTGGTACAAATCTTTCTTAGGTTAGGAGGTTGTCAATTGGAAAGGACAGGTCTGTAACCAGGGGCCTTCTGGAGTGTAGCATCCTGATCCAGAATAGGTTGTAGGTTTTAATGATGTATTCCAGAGGTTTGAGTTGGGGGGTTATAGGTGATAAGTGGTGTTCTGTTGTTGATCTTCTGGGGCCTATCTTGAAGTAGCTGGCTTCTGGGTGTTCGTCTGGCCCTGTCTGTTTGTTTTTTTCACTTCTCCCAGTGGTTAATTAAGCTTTATGAATGCTTGGCAGAGGTCTTGTAGTTTTCGGTCTCTGTCAGTAGGATCAGAACAGATGTGATTTGTATCTAAGGGCTTGACTATAAATGATGGATCATGTGGTATGTGCTCGATGGAAGCTGGAGGCAAGTATGTAAGTGTAGCAGTCTGTGGATTTCTGGTAGAGAGTGGTGTTGGTGTGTGGCCATCAGTGATTTGTACTGTAATTGTATGGGTAATTTATATAAGCCTCTGGGAAGTTTTGACAAAAAAATTTTTCCCCAAGAGAAACATGTTCATTATCAGTACCTTTATATAGTGAATTTCCAAAACATTAGCTATTTTGCCATGCATCACCCTTTAAAAAAAATCATTTTTCTGATAGAGATATTGTGGAATGGATTTTAATATCTTTCAAATTACTGCCTCATTTTGAAACAGTGGAGTTTTTTCACTTCAGTGTATGTGCTTCAACAGTATTTTGTTGAACACAACTATTATCTTGAAAAACAGATCCTTTTTATCTGAGAAGAAACGTAATTTACACCATTTTCTTTAACGTTTCTGCAACAGTTCACAAAAAGTTTGAACCTCTATAGTCTGGCACTGTTGGGACCTGACGAATGCCGAATGAGAGAATTTGCTGGATCATGGGAGTTCCATATTGTCTAGCAGAATCACAACCCTTCCACTGCTTACTAAACTCTTAGATGTTTAGGGGTAAGTTACAAGTAAACAGCGCAGAATACTGAGAGCCAGGACTGATGGCTGTAAACAAATTTTATGGGACCCCAGGAAACTTGGCTACACCCATGATAAGTGGTTGTCTGAGTAGGTTGTCCAAGTAACTAAAATCATGCCAGTTCATGGATATTGCCAGATGGAGTTGGATTAGATAGGTTCAACCGGTATATTACATACAAAAACACTTTCAAGTTATATTAAGTTTGCAAATTCAAGAACATGAAATATGGCAATCCCACAATTATGTATGAGCAATCTTAATGCAGTCCCCTTATACCTAACTACTATGATACAATGAGAACCACTGATGAAAGGGCAAAGGCGGCAATTTCCCCAGAGACTGGCACTTTCAAAGTCCGCCATCACCTCCACTAGGTGGCTTTGAGGGTTCTGGGGTCTCTGTTCAGTTTACTCCAGGAGGCACTGAGGACTGGACTTCACTAAATTATGTGCGTCTCTGTGACTTTTAGATTAAAGCAATGTGGTTTTCATGGGGTTGTGTTTGAATGTCCCTTGTAAGTTTCAGTGTGCCATTGTCTCCTTACTTATTCTTCAACCATTCACTTCTGGGTGCTGTTCAAAGTGCTAATGTTAATATGTACGTTCCCATAGTCTTTCATTATCATCAATAACCATGTGCTCAGCACCTGTTGGTGTCTGATTTCTCTCTCATTATTTCCTTCCATCTTTCCCTATCCAGTGAAGAGTGGCTTATTTTCTGTAGACTAGCTCCACACCAATCTACTACATCTATCCATTCTCTGTGGGGTCTTCCTCTCCTATTTGAACCATCCATTATGCCGAATACCAGGGTCTTGATTTTTTCATTGGTTGTTCATTCTGCAAATATGTCCAAATAGTTGTAGCTTCCATTTTATAACCTTCTGCAGCAGGTTCTCTTTTGACTGTATCTTCCTATATAATTCCTCATTGATGACCTTCTGCATCCATCCTATTCTTGGAATCTTTCTATAACAACTCCTTTTGAACTCCAATATTCTTCTCTTTGAATCTTTCGTTATCATCCATGTCTCACATCCATACAACATGCTGCTGAATACACACATTTGCAAGACGCCCAGCTTCATTCTTAACCTAATTGCTTTGCTTTTCCACATCTTATCCATCACCTTCAAACTTGCTCTTGCTTTCGCTATTCTCGTTGCTATTTCCTCCTTAGTCTAGATCATACGTTATGTTGCTCCCCAGATATGTGAACTTCTCTACATTTTCTACTTCAATACCATCCACACTGATTTTCCTTCCTGTTTCCTAATCTCCAAATACCATTGTTTTTGTTTTATCGATGTTCATAATCAGTCTGCACTGCTTCCCTTCTTTGTTAAACACCCACACTGTTTTTGCTAGCTTCTCCTCATCTTCCTCAATGATAACTATATCATCTGCAAACCTCAAGTTAATTCATTTCCCATGCACAGATATCCCTTTTACTTCTTCCTTGATCTTGTCCATCACTCTCTCCAGATGTGCAATGAAGGTACTTGGCAATATTGGATCTCCTTGTCTCACACCTCTACTTGTTTTAAACCAACTTCTAAACTCCCCACATGTTCTCACTGCTGTCTCCGCGTTATCATTAATATCTTTCAACAACCGTATTAGTCTGCTATCCACTCCATATGACTCCAACACCACCCAAGTCACTTTCTGATCTATACTGTCAAATGCTTTTTGAAAATCGATGAAGCATGTTTTTTGTTCTTTCATCGAGCTTTCTCCACTATCAGTCTTAGTGCCAATATCAGCTGTATGGTACTTCTATCTTTTTCTGAACCCTGCTTGCCTGTCTGCTATATGTTCTTCTATCTGTGATCTTAATCTCTGTCAGTATCATCGTCAGCACTTTACCTAGATGACTCGTTAGGGCAATCATTCTGTAGTTCTTGAACTCGAATGTACTTCCTTTCTTGGGTATTGTCACTAGCATGGATCATATGTCTTTGGCCTTGTCTATTTGGGAGACTCTCTATTTAACCCTTGTACCTTTCTAGCAACTGAGATTAGCTGAAGAATTCAGTGTCATGGCTCCTCTGTTTTATGGTGCTCAGCAGTGGGATGCAGTATGTTCAGCTGGTTGGACTCTGTAGTTTGTTCCCCTTCTTTGTCCAACATCCTGAAACCCTTTACTCTCCTTCCATGTTGTCATCTCCATTCTCCCTGCTCAGCTAGAGCAGGTTTCTAGATGTCAATTGGTAAATTAAATATTCTTATTTCCCAGATGAATGGGAGATACATCTTATTCATTAGTAATTGTATGTTTAGATATACAAATAATAAAACAAAAAACAAATAAAACAAAAAAAAAATCCTGTAAGTAGGGTATTTCAGAACTGGTGTTTTTGAGGCATGGTGGATGTGGGTGAATGTTCTTCCTCTTTCTCTCTGAAGTATCTGCTAATGGCTGCTGATAGAGACAAGGTGTTGGACTGGATGGATCACCTGTTCTGATCTAGTACTGCAAATCCTGTTGGAACAGGGACAACAATTACCTGACCCATTATAAGGACTCTTTTTGCATGCTTTGTTTGACCTAACACTTAACTTCCCCACCTCACACTCTACCCTTAATGCTCTTCTATCTGATCTGTCAACCTTGATAACAATTTTTGGACCTCTGTGCTTTATATACTGAGTCTGTTTTGGTAAGGCTGTAGATCTGAAGAAGTGAGTCTGTCCCATGAAAGCTCATCACCTAATAATTTATTTTGTTAGCTTTCAAAGTGCTACACGACTTTTGTTTTGTTAGGATACAGACTAACATGGCTACCTCTGTTACTATTTTTACGTGTATCACTCTAAGTGAAGGATTAGGCACTTTTTTCTTCTAGACCCGTCAGCTCCTATATAAATGGCACCAGAAATTTGTATGTGCATGGGGGTGGAGGAGAGGGGTCCTCACCTAGTGCAAATTCAGTTGTTTGCCTTCTGGCATGGCATTTACAGTGTGCCCTGGATAATGAGATCCACAATATTCACTTTAGACAAAGAGATGGAGCTTGCAATGCCCATTGTACCAGTAAGCCTGAAGGGGGGAAAAATGTAACGAAAGTGATGTAAAAGTCATGGTTGTATTTATTTTTCATTTCTCACTTTTATTTTATTATAGCTAATCTGGATAAAGTTTCAGAATTTATAAGCTTAAGGGCACTAAACACCTCTAATTTAATTGGTAGAGACTTGGGTGAGAGCCCAGACTAATTAACACCAGTTGCTACTCTAATGCCAGTTTTTAATGGATCTTAGGACCAGATCCTTTTCAAAGAAAAGTTATTTTAAATGCATGTTGGAAATAGAAAATAAAGTTATGGCCACCTTCAGGAACAATCTGTGACAAGTGTACCAGATAGTATCAATGGAAAGAAATAGAAAAATGTACAGTTGAAATAGTACTTTTCTGTTTGCAAGTATTGTTTAATTTCATGAACTCTCCATGCACTCTGGCTCATTGTATTGCCTACTTGTCTTTCTATCCCTTAACTGTGGCCAACAGTTATCAATTCCCCAATGAAACAATCTGGTTAATACTCTTCCTTCTCCTAGGAAATTTCTCATTTTTGTAATAAATTATATAAACTAGAAAAACTTGAAATGTCTATTCTATATAGCTACGTCTACACGTGAAGCCTACATCGAAGTAGCCTATTTTGATGTGGAGACATCGAAATAGGCTATTTCGATGAATAACATCTACACGTCCTCCAGGGCTGGCAACGTCGATGTTCAACATCAACATTGCGCAGCACCACACCGAAATAGGCGCAGCGAGGGAACGTCTACACGCCGAAGTAGCACACATTGAAATAGGGGTGCCAGGCACAGCTGCAGACAGGGTCACAGGGCGGGCTAGCGCTTCCGGGGCAACAGCTAGCCGCTCCCTTAAAGGGCCCCTCCCAGGCACACTTAGCCTGCACAGCACGCGGTCTGCAGAGCCATAGGCACGCAGACCTCGGGCAACGCAGTCATGGACCCCCAGCAGCAGCAGCAGCAGCAGCAGCAGCCAGAGGTCCACCCAGCCGCCCCTGCAGGAGCAGGGCTCGCCCTGCTCCATGCCATGCGGGAGGCAGCTGAGCACCTCCTTGCCACACAGGAGGAGGAGCGGCCCGCAGGGAAGGAGGACTCAACCCCCAACCCTGCAGCACCCCGACCCCCCCACCTCACACACCGGCGGCTGTGGAGCTACCCCACCAGCACCGACTGGTGGGAGCGGCTGGTGCTTGGGGAGTGGGACGATGACCGCTGGCTCAGGAACTTTAGAATGAGCCAGCAGACATTTCTGGAGCTATGCCAGTGGCTCACCCCCGCACTCAGGCACCAGGACACCGATATGTGGCGTGCCCTCCCTGTGGAGAAATGGGTCGGCATCGCTATCTGGAAGCTGGCCACTCCAGACAGCTACCGATCCGTGGGACAGCAGTTTGGCGTCGGCAAGGCCACTGTCGGGGCTGTCCTCATGGAGGTAAGAGGACCCATGGGGGGAGGGGGAGGAGGCAGGAATATAGATTAAAAAAAAAGTCTCAAGGGTGGTAGGTCCTGCTGTGAAGGGAGGGGACTGGACTTAATGACCTCTGAATGTCCCTTGCCGTTCTCTGTGACAAAAACATTCATAAGAGACTGAATGCATGATATTTACTAACATCAGGACATTAACAACAGTCAGAGGCCCTGGAACTAGGGGTGCAGAGAAGCTGCGGGATCCCCTGGCTTGAAGTAACTTCCAATATATACAAGACTTACAGATTTGGTTCTATGGGTTTTTGACATTCCCGCTGTACAAAGTGTTTCAGTGCCCCGATGACAGTTTTCCTACTTTTGTCTTGCATTGTTTTTTTAAATGAATTTGCACTTGCTTTGTGTCACTTTCAAATAATTCCTTCCATGTGTACCAGACAGGTTCAATTGTGCATTGTAGCTCAGCTTCATCGGGATAGCTTGTCACCTTTACAGTTAAGCATGTGCTTAAGTCCTGGCCTGGATCATGGCCAGATTGCTTAGCAAGCTGAAGTATCAAGCTCCATTATTAAAAGGAAAGCACCACTAGTTTAACATCTTGTTTTGACACCTTTATCCATATTTTTGGCTCTGCCTCAGTCTTTCATCTGAGGGTTTACACCCTCCCAGTAAATGCAGTGTAGTTTTGCCCAAAAGCATGAGTTTAAACTCCATCTGTAAATTTTGGAATGTTAAACCAGTCTAAGGAATGCCTTACAGAAGCCATTCTGTGTGCGCTTTAGTGTATGAAGTTGTATGAGATGTCAGAGGACCATCAGTTGAAGTGGCCCACAGTATGCTAGTGCAAATCCTTTGTTATTAATCTGTGTACGATAAGGAAATATAAATTGATCTGAGCAATTTTACACATAAACATACTAGGAAAATGCTTGACATTGGATGTCACTGATCCCAATGCATTTCATTTTTTTAATCTAGAGACTGATCATAGGCATTCCTTTTCATTTATTTTCAAGTAAGCTATCTGAAATATATTAAGTTTAGTTTAATACTGACATTTTATGTCATGGTTTCGCAAACTAACCAATTCTCAACTATTTTACATCTTAGAGCTTTAACCCTTTGTTTCTCCATTTGGCCATTTACAAGCTATTCTGTTAAATCTATAGTTCTTCAGCCAAAAAACCACAAGGGACAAATATATTGTCTGACTCTTTCTTTTGTGAAAATGCATAGAACTGATGGCCTGGAATAGCAATCGTGACGATTGCTAGGCAGACTTTAACTTCATAAAGCAAAACATTTTTCAGTTTTATTTACCTAATGCCTCAAAATATAAAAAATTCACTGTGCTTCATGTAGTTGTAGCCTAATTGGTTGCACTCCCTCATTTATCAGCTGGTTAATATAACTTACTATGCAGTATTTGTCATCAAGGTACAGGATATAAAACTCCTTTAAAGGCTTCCAGAAATATGTGTTTCACATAATTTGAAACAAGCTTCTTTATCAGTGTGTCTTTCAATTAATTTAATCTTGTTTCTGTTATTTCCACAGTATTTCTCAATCCAGTGAACCTCATTACATTTTGCAAGGCCATTAAATTAGAGCCTGGATAGAAGAAGTAAGATGATTATCAGTTAATTTAATTATGTTTTTACATTTGCCCATTTAATGATATGTCTGCCATTGTTATATGGCTTTTTGCAGCAGCACTATGTAGAAATTAGTTCCAAATCCATGTAAAGTTTACTTTATCTGATAACTCCTGACAACTAGTTGAGGCACGTGTCCAGTAATTTGAGTCTAATCAAAAATGATTTACTGTTAGTCAAAGGGCTATAGTAATGGAATAGCTTTACTCTGTTCAATAGATGATTGCAATGTTTCCTGCCTTTGCAGACACTGTAGTATTTTAACACAGCTTTGCAACATTAATTTAAGAAATTAAATTTACCATTGTTTTAATGGGATAAACAAGTGAGCAAGTTATAGCACTGGTTCCTCTTACATAACTGATTTTATTTTTGGATTTTGCAATTCCTAAGCGGGGGGGCGGGGGGGGACAGAGGAAAAAAGAAATAAGTAAATGCAAAATTAACGAAGATATTGTCTATGTAGTGAAGTAACTGTGCCCCTCTTAATGGTGGTATACTTAAGGTAATGTTACAAGCTTCAGCAAAGCATATTCAGCCCCATTATAACAGTAGAACAGATCTTGTCATCACCTGGAGATATGGAGCTCCAAATAAAACTTTAAAGGGAGAGGCAAAGGGAATTAGCCGCATAAGGCAAAGCATTTCAAGGTCACGCATGTGGTCCTCTTTTCCCTGAAGTTGAATTAAGGAACGATTATAAACGATAATGTAAAGGCAGCAAAGACTCCTTAAAAAAGGAAGCAAAATAAATTTGGGGAAAAAAAAAGTTAAAATTGCTCTGGCAATTTGAACTTCCAGATTTCAACTGATATAAATTGGAAGCTTCCCATCCAGTTTTAACTGCATGTATATTAAATTCTGTAGACTAGTTGTTATAAGCATCCATCTGGTGAATAGATAAGCAATCAAATTTATCCTAATAAGATTTGGTAACTGTTTTTCACTATTGGGAATTATTTGACCCTGACAAAAGGCTATTATGGTGTGCTATGGTGTGCTTCAGTGATCTTGAAGTCATGGGCAGAGTGAACTACTTGGTCAAACATAAAAAGTATTATAACCTTCAGGGATGTGTGTTCAGTTAATTTAGGTCAGTTGTATCAAAACTAAGACTATTAAGTATTTTATAATTAAATGTTGGCATACATCGCATTGGGAGTCAGATTGTGAATTCTACTCTCAGATCTTCTATTGAATGTCAACATTTCTGCATATTTCCCATCCCATAGAATGCAACAAGGTCACCTTCTTGGAGGAATAACTATCATTTATACATGCCACAAATAAAATAACTGAGTACTTGCACAATGTCATTTGCGTAAAAACTGAGAATGAAATCAAAGTCTCTAAAATAACAGAGCCAAGTCTCATCTGTTTGCACAGTGTTTTGGAAGAAGCTTGCTCATGTAGATGTTTTTGTGACTCACACCTAGTAGCGTAGCTCTGTCATTTTTAGCAGCTGCATGCAAAAAAAAAGCTTGTTATCCTGAGTACCTCAGTTCCTGTATACCAAACTGGAGACATCTGAAAAGAGCTCACATTCAGAAAATGTGAAGAACCTACTCTGAAAATTCAGTGTCTTTAAGGTGTCACAGATTAAGCATCTATGAATGGAGACATCCAACATCAGTAGTTGCTTCTCAAAATCTTTGTTACAGAAGTTTGACTGCATTAATGCTTTAATGTTTTAAAAAACAATTGGCTCAAATGATAGATAGCTCTTGCTTTGTAGATCCAGAGATCGGGGTTCATTCCTTGCTGATGACATAAGAAAGGTGTGGTTGCATTTGACAGTGAACTTTGTAAATCATTGGATTGCAGTCTACTTTGAGAGCCAGGAATAGAACTTAATTTATTGGATGTGAAAACATCCCCTTGTACAAGGTGGTACACAAAGAAAAAGTGGAATGCTTTTACCCCACTAGTTACTCTGATAGTTAAACATAGAAGAAATATGTGCTGTAGACCTGAGAATGTTGGGTTCATTTCCTTCCCCTCTCCTCTGTAGGCATCAAAGAAAATCTCAGTATATCTCTAAAAGTGTATAGGATTGTCAGTTTTGGCTACACATATCCCTGGAGGTTTCATTGTGACATAACCTTTTAAATGTTTCTTTAATTTGTGGAAACTCCAGGTCAGTTCTGGAGGGATGCCAACCCTATTACAGGAAGAACCCTGAAGTAACTCTTAGAATGGGAGATGTTGCTGATAGGTCCAGACTGCAAAACCCTGCCTGTATAGGCTCCAAGTCAGAAAGTAGCCTCATTTGAGGGTGATGTAACATTAATACTTGGGAGTGTCTAGAGCTGTTGTGAATCAGATATGTAGCCTTCCCTCTCTAAGTCACTGTTAGGAATTCTGCCTAGCTTTGCTAGAGTTAATTTTCTACAATGTAATAACATTTAGTAGCCCTTACATGAAATTGAGTTCTAATTCTCATGTAATATATGCACCTCCATGTTTTGCCCCTATATCTTCCAGGGGAGGTTGAAAGGACTTTGGACTACAGGGGCATCAAAAGACTGATGGGTGACCCTGCTAAGTTTCTGGCATGCATATTGAAACTTGCATTGCTTTAAGTGTTTTCTGACTAAAACATTCAGCTTAAGAATAAACGTGCTTGCTCAGAAAAAGCTGGGTGTTTGCTTGTGACTGCTGGCAATGAAAAATGTTCATACCTTTTGAAGAGAAAGCAAAGCAAAGGTAGTCTGGCTTGCTCTGAATCATGCATAGGCAGAGAACAGTGCAGCCTAGGGGGGAAAAGAACTGGTCAGGAGAGAGAAAGATGTGTATCTCTGCCAAGGAGAGGCAGTCAATGAGAAACAAGGAGCATAAAGTGGCTGACCCTAGTGGGAGGATACAGGTGGAGTTGACCTTAACTGTTAAAGCTGTAGATGTAGAATGATGATCAACTTCACTTTGAGATAAAGGCCTTCTGTCATCATTCCATCTGCCATGATCTCTTGTAGGGGTTCCTGGGGAGGGAAGACCTTTAGATGGAGAGAGTTCCTTAAGGCTCTGTTTACACTGCAGTGATCTGTCAACAGAACTTACTGTCAGAAGAGATCTTCTAGCAAAACTTCTGTCAACAGATCACATCCACATGTGCAATTGGATTGAAAGAGCAATCTGTCCTGTTGACAGAGAATAGCCAGCTTGCCTGGCCACGCTCTCGACAGAATGGCCAACCAGAAGCGCAGTAAACTGGGCTGCACGGGGAACTGGAAGCTCTCTGTCAGAGGGCCCCCACAAGCATCTGTACAACTTTTTTGTCAACAAAAATAGTCAGCAAAGTTGTAGTCCTCATTGTGGAGAGTAAGAATGCTGTCAGCAGAAATGCCAAGCTTTGTCCGACTGACAAAACGCATTTTGTGTGTAGATGCTCCACGAGTTTTGTCAACAAAACCCTCTACTGTAGACGTAGCCTAGGAGAGAGAAGGGAAGGACTGTGATACATATGGCTGCTAAAAACTGAGGCTACAGTTACACTCACCTGTACTGTTGGCAGCGGTATGCAAACAGCTGGTCTCAAAATGCAAATGGCCCCTCAACCACTTATACGCTCACTGGCAGGGGCTGCTGCCTGAAGAGAAAAAGCAGTATAAATGTGGTTCTGTCAGCAAACTCCCACCCCTATTCGTCAGCAGCTTCCTATGCCTAGGAAGAAAACAGGCATAAGAGGCTGCCGACAAAGTGGGAGTTTCTCCAGCAAAACTACATTTACGCTGTTTTTTTTCCTGCTGGCAGCAGCCTCTGCCAGAAAGCAAATATGTGAATGAGGAGCCATTTGCATTTTTCAGACCACCTATTTGCATACTGGTACTGGTGGCTCAGGTCAATGTAACCATATCCTTTGTGTACAGAGGTTACTGTCAGGAGAGATGTTCTGACAAAACTTCTGTCAACGGATCGCATCTGCACATAAAACCAGATTGGAATTTTTGACCTGCTCAGTTGATAAAAGGGTCCCCCAGAGTGCCTACACGGCTTTTGTGTTGATAGTTTGTGTTGATTCTCCACAAGTTTTGTCAACAAAAGCCCAGTTTTGTCTATAAAACTCTCTAGTGTAGACATAGCCTATCAGTATCTCTTTTGAATGATACTGGGCAGGCAGAAAGCTTTGACGGCTCAAACACAGAGGTAAAACAAGCATTAATTAACAAGTTCTGACTGTGATAAACGGTGTCTGATCGCATTACTCTGCAACTAATGCTCATCCGGGGGAATAAAGAGATTATTTTATAACTAAGAGAGACAACTCAGTGCATTAATTGAGCCTAATTAATGGACTAATGAACATTTTCAACAACCATTTGACAGGTATGGAAAAGCAGACTTTTCTTTAAATTATGGTACAGCTACTTGTAGTTTAATCTTTCACAAGGTGCAATGTTCTCTGAGCATTAGGCTGTTTAACTTCCATGGAAAACAATACTGTTTTGTTTAAAAAAAATTTGATTTAGTAAATAACCAAGTCTAGCTCATTTAATGGTATTTACTACATACACGGTTATTTCCAGTTAACCAAATTTTTCATTTCGGTTTTTCTCCCATCCCCCTACTCCCTGAAACTATTTGAAAGGTACTGAAATGGAAAGATTAAACCCCTTAAAGTCATCTCTTTAAAAAATCCTGTGGTTTTTTTTCCCCCCGATAGGAAGAATGCTTTCAAATCCCTGTATGGTCTAAGCTGCTATGCTTGACATCTCATTATTTGACTCAGCTGTTTCAGTTTCACCTTCACCTTGCTAATTAAGTAACTCATTGAATGTATTATTCAGTATTTGATTCCTCTATCTGGGTCCATGTGAGATGGAAGAAGAAAAATCCTCTTGACGGGATTAGTGAAAGGATTGTTGCTCTGACATGGTGGACTAAAATGAGAACAAGCTAATGAAGTTGGCGACATATGAATCACTTTCTGTCATTTTAGCAAGCATTTGGCTGCTGGTCAAAGTATATGGATTAGGGCTACTATAAATGGATCATTTCTTAACTAACCAAACAGTGACCTGCTAATTGCTTGAAGACATGAGGGCTGGAAAGAGGTCTCTGTGTTCTGCTGCTATCCTACAGGGTATAGTATCTCATATACCACATGCAGACTGAGATTTTGGCTATTTAGAGAAGTTGGATTTGTCATCATTTTGGCTGTGTTATGAACATGTATTGTTTCCCACTACTTTTGGCAAATTTAAAGTCATCTTTTTAAAAGATTCTAACGGCAATTAAGATGTTTTGTGTATAAGCAAACCCTGGTTTTTGCTACAGTGATTCCAGCCACATCTCAAGGATTCTTCTTGTTTTGATTTAAAACAAAGAGGCTTTAAGGATATCTTGAACTTTTTTGTTTTAATAGGAATTGTATTGACTAATCAGCAAGTCAAAGAAATGGTATTTTCTAATATTGGTGAAATATCTGGGGGATTTGAGAGATGGGAGTTGGTTCATCTTTTGTAAACTTCATTTTATTATGTGTGAAAAGTCTGGATGACGTTGGATGGAAGCCCTCCATGTTCTGCTCCTCTGTTCTATATTCTTTCATAGCCCTGAGCAGTGTTTCCTCTAAATATTTCCATACATTTGTAGAATAATTTTTATGTACACAGAGGCATATGCAAAAATGCACCACTCAGAAGACAGAAAACTTAGGTGTGGACAGTCTGCTGATCAGCTGGCGACATTTTACTCTCTTCTGAATAGCTGCATGAGTGCACAGTTTACAAAAAACACTGACCTGAGTTCTTAAAACTACTTGTACAGTAGAAAAATTTAACTAATGTGTACTTGCATGAACAATAGTAAATGTCAAGTGCATACTAATTTGGGGCACTTTTGAAGAAGACAGAAGACTAAAATTTTAACAGCATTTAGATGTAGCTAAGATCAGAAATACAATGCTTTAGTTAAGAACTAAACTGATTTTTAAAGGGATTTAGGCACATGGGAGCTAAAATCTCAATGAACAGAATATGTTGTAGAATGAGGTTAGCCAATATTCATAAACAGCAGATTTGTAATGCTGAGTAATTAACACAACAGCATTTTGGGGAGGTTGGGGATTAGTTTTGTGTACATTTGACAGTTCATCCAGATTCAGATAAGGTATGAATTTAAAGCACAGTAGCTATTTCTGAATAACCCTGTTAGTGGACAGTCTTATTCTAGAACAAGAGTTCCTTATTACTGGTTAGACAAATCTTCTTTCTAAGCTACTCCTAAGTCTGTATAGACAAGTTTTCAGCATGATTTACCAAAGGGCTACAGTGACACTACAGTAATCTGTCTACAGAACAAAACAGCAGCAGTGTAGCACTTTAAAGACTAATAAAATGATTTATTAGGTGGTGAGCTTTCGTGGAATAGATCCACTTCTTCACATCAGTGGGTTTGTCCCACAAAAACTCATCACCTAATAAATCATTTAGTTAGCCCTTAAAGTGCTACATTGCTGCTATTTTGTTTTGTTAGAATACAGATTAACACAGCTACCTTTGTTACTTGCTACAGACATTACTGTTGGAAGAGATGTTCCAACAAAAATTCTGTTGACAGTGTCTGCACATGAAAATGGATCAATCTTTTGATCTGCTCTGACAAAAGGGCTCCTCTGGAGCATCTACACAGCTTTTTTCAGCAGTTTGACAAACTGCATTTTGTGTGTGCCTACAGAAGTTTTGTCTACAAAACTGGAGTTTTGTCTACAAAATTTGGTAGTGTAACCACAGCCGACGAGTTTTGTTTCAGAGAGATTTTTGCTGTTGATGCCTGATAAGAAAGGAAAAGTAATTCTATTTGGACATGTTATAATTCTGAGCTGTATCTTTTTTATATATACATTTATGCTGCTGTGATATGAAGACTTGAATTTTTTGTTTTACTATTGCGCACTGAACAGCTTTTTTCACATAAATGTATTTTTCATGCCCACTAGCTTTGTTAGAATTCATAGTCATTCATAATAGGCTTAGTATGAAAACAACCTTTCTTTAAGTCTTCATGGACACCAATTCAATATATTTTTTCAACTTCCTTCAGTACTAGAAGGATAGAATTAGACCACAATCCTGATTCGTGTTCATGGCTGTACACAGAAAGAGGCAACAGTGAGATCTATGGCACTAGTTTGTGTGTATGTATTTACAGTGCCACAGTACAGAGAAACTACTGTGTATCAGAATAAGACAATACAGTAAATATAACTGAAGATGGTGAATGTTTTTAATGATGGTTTCATTGCATTTCTAGTGGTTTTGTGATTTCTACATTATCATCATCCAAAGAATACATGATGTTGTCACTTCCATTTGATTGCTTGTTCTCCTCTGGGAGTGTGAAGTTCTGAATTTAAATATTCATGGCCATTAGGGCACAAATTGTTTTGTATTAATGAAGCATTAATGCCTATGGCTTACAGTGCCATTAATTGTAGGAAGCTGGGGCAAAAAATAGTGATTCTTCATTTTTTCATAAGAAAAATGACAGCTCTTTGATTCACAGTGAAATACTAATATGTAGACATTAGGATGTAGATTTGATTCAATAGCTTTTGCAAGCAAAAAATGCTTATTCTAAGTATTAATATATGGCTCACCAGTAGTCTGATATTGCCACCTTTAGACATTGAAGTGTCTGGACTATATTTTTATATTTGTGTGTGTTTGTACTCTGAGATAAAAGCGGAAGAGACGATAGTCATTTCATAAAAGGAATAATTCCTCAAACGCACATCATAATTACAAATTCAGTAAAGCTTAGAGTTGCATTAGCTGGTACAGAGTCTGTGCTACATGTTAGTCTGAGCTAACTGTGCTCATACTGAGAGTTTATTGGATGCTGGTCCTGGAAGTAAAGAGCCTGAATTGTTGTGTTTCTGAGGGGAAAAAATGACAAAACTTAAGTTAGTGCCTGAATTCTGTGACATATGGGTGATTTTAATGTATAATAGACTGTAAATTTAAGTATAGGAACACTTGTAGTTATTTACCAGTAGGTGAAATGTCTTATCAAATGAATTCTATATGTTCATGAACTGTCTGTGGGAATTCTGCACCAAACATTTTTTTTCAAAAAAAAAAAAAGGCTATATTAAAATTTGATTATTTTGTATTATTTTGACAATACACAATCACACCAGTTTCAAATATTTTGGTAATTTATTTCAAAATATCTGTCAGCAAGTATGTCTAACAATACGCAGCAGAAGAGACTCAGGAAATGCTTGTCAAAAAACAGATTTTCTACAAGGCACATAAATACAGAACTCTGAGTAATAATTTGTTTAAACATCCATACAGAACCATATTTCCTGCACCACACGGAAGCAGTGCAAAGGCTTGGGGGAATATGGAGTAAAGGAGGAAATGAGAGAAAAGGAACTAATTGCTGGGAAGGAGGCTGGGTTCATACCCAGGGTAGCTGAGCATGGGTGGGAAACAGAGTATGGAACAGGGTGGTTTTGGGGGGGAAGTGAGTGGTGGTGGGTTTTGTTTTTTTTTTTGTTGGTTTTTAAGGGAGCATCTCCCATGTGGATCCTGGCTGACCTCTAGCCTCTCCCATTCAGACAAGCACAAATGCTCCTGTCAGGAAGTGTCCATGCACTCCATGTGCCCTAGCATCCTATGTCCACATGTATCCCTGCTCAGACACCCCCTACCCTGGGTAGTTTGCCCCCATATTCCCCCTTCTCAGAGTGCCCATGTTCTTCTTCCTTATCCCTATGTGTCATTGCCGCCATCCTCCTTCCCTCTGTAGCTCTGCGTCCCATCCCTTTCTACCCTTGTGACCCTCCATCTCCACTTAGCCCCATACCAATCTCTACTCCCCCACTAACCCATATGAGCACCAATCGAGCCCTTCAGCAGCCCCAGATAAGGAGCACATGAGTGCCTCAGGTTTGGAAAGCTGTTCATCTCTTCTCTACCTCCAGACTGTTGTAAAGCTTTTTTGTGACACTACTTTCCCTGTCTTCCTAGTTGCTGCAAGGAGGAAGGGCTCTACTTCCACTGTCCAGGGCCCTATGACTTTTGAGCAGCTCCAGTGTCTGTCTCTGCTACTGAACATAATTCTCCCTTACAATGTTTGTCTGAGATGGTATAAATTTCAAGGGTTCCCTGTGGAGTTTCAGGAAAAGGCTCATTTAATTAGGTTACTTGCTTTACTATCAACGTATTGAAGTTGAAACCCTCTGCCAATTTTCATCACGTCTGCATATAGTCTTTTCTAGTGTATCTGTATCTTACATAAGGAGCTTATGAAATTGTTGGATCCATTATCATAGAACTATTAAAATATATCTGCAAAGGTAAATAGATATGTATACATATATGTGTGTGATGTAAATTGTGCACAAGTGTCAGCTTTTAGTTTGGTTTAACGCTCACCTCCCCAGCACCATTCTCACAGCTCCATTGGCAAGAAGCTGGTGGTTGGGGGATGTGGACAGTGCATGGAGACTCACTCATCCTCCTTCCCCCAATGGGCATGCAGTGACATGCCGGCAGTAGCCAGCCACTTCTGGGAGCAGTGTGGAGTTAGAGCTAGCAGGCAGCCTGCCTGAATGCCCCACTGTACCACAGACCAGGAGCTTCCTGCCCCAGCGTGATGCTCCCTCCTGCACCCAACCCGCCACACAGGCCCCTCAAGCTCTCCATTCAGATAGTACAAATATGTGACCCCGGAGGACTTAGCAAAATGCATGCAATGCCCTCCTGCAAAAATGATGGCCCACCCCATATGAGAGGGTTGCTTATTCTATTTCTCTTTCAGGTGAGCCAAATGATAACTTGGTGCTAATGTCAAAAGATTTATAAAATTTTTAATTAAAATAGAGCAGTATGCCCTCTTTTAGTTGCTAGTACTTCTATCCAAGTTGGTTTACATGGACTTTGGCCTAAATTTGGGGTTTTGCACTATGAATTACAAATACCTTTTCTTGCTTTATACCAGGAAGTAATTTGTGGGTCTCAGACTGTATTTCTAAAAATACAACAGGTAGCTAGGCACTCACAGCAGTCTGCTGATTAGTTAAAATGCTGGCATGGAACTTAAAACATATGGCACATAAAATCAAGGCATTTAAATCAGAAAAATACTAATTTTACTCTCATAACGTATGACTTCCCCGATCCTATCCTCCTTGAAACATTTTAAATATAAGTCAGATTGATAGCTTTTAGCTGAGTCATGTTATTCATCTTTCATTTTCTTGAGCATTTAGTGTTGAAGATGCTGAACTTCAAAATATAATTATTTCCATGGTCCTTCAAATGCTGATAAAATGGAATTGCCTTGAATTTGAGATGTTTTAAATATAACTCTGAAGTTGATAACTTCCATGCTACAGTGTGCTTTCGAAAGGTGCGCTTTCAAAAGGGAGCATCCACACAGCCACAGGGGCCCTTTCAAAAGAACAAGACAGGAGACACCGCAGACAGGGTTGTATGGCGGACAAGACATTCTGGGTCCCACAGCCAGCCACTTGCTTGAGACCCCTCCCAAATACGACAGCCTGGCATGTGCACAAGGCTGCTCTGCAAGACACAGCACCACAGACCCTGTTGCCAGAGCTAAGCCAGGATCTTGCTGACCTCTATGGATCCCATCCAGCTCCTTAATGGGGACGTCACTGATGACCTGGTCAGACTGCTGGCTGCAATTGTCATTGCTGTCTTTTACCTCCTCTGCAGGCTGACCCTCCCCGCTTTCCCCTGGGTCCTGCTGGCCCTTGCCACAGCACACCTTCCATGCCCCATCCCCTTGTGGCACTATCCCACCAGCTCCAAGTGGTGTGACCAGGTGGTGATGCATGAGTGGAATGGCAAACAATGGCTCCAGAACCTCTGAGGAATGAGACATTCCTGGAGCTATGCCACTGGCTGGCCCCCACCCTTCAGCACTAGGACAGGTGGATGTGGCCTATGCTCCCTCTAGAAAAAAGAGTAGTGATCGCCATATGGAGGCTGGCCACCCTGGACAGCCGCCGCTCAATTGGCCACCAGTTTTGGATGGGCAAGGCCTCCATGGGGTCTGTTCTCCTAAAGGTAAGTAATGCTTGGGTCACACACCCACCATGGGGCCGGGGGGGGGGGTTCCCGAGCCAGAGAGACTGTTGGGTACAGGGGCGCATTGAGGATGGGGGAGAGGGATGGGGGCTCTGGGGCACCTCCAATATGTACTCAGTGTGCATGCCCTCCATTCCATACAGGTAGTCTGAGTAATCAGTGCCATCCTGCGGCAGGGGTCGTCCAAGTCAGGGACCTTGAGGCCACATGGAGGGATATGCTGGTCTGGGTTTCCCCAACTGCTTGGGGGCCCTGGATGGGACCCATATCCCCATCCAGGCCCTTGACCACAGCACAGGGTAACATCAATAGAAAGGGGTACCTCTCTGTGGCCCTCCAGGCCCTTGTGGAGATGCATGGCCACTTCATGGATGTTCATGTGGGATGGTCCAGGTGAGTCCATGGTGCATGGATTTTCCATAACTCCTGGCTGGGCCACAGAATTTAGGAGACCACCTATTTCTCCCTCGGGGACCTCTGTGTTGGGGACACCACCATGCCTCCCTGCACTGTGGCTGATGCTGATTACCCCTGCTCATGCAGCCGCATGTGGGACAAACTGACCCCACTCGAGAGGTTCAACGAGTGCCTGAAGTGGGCCTGGGGCATGGTGGAGTGGCCCTTGAGCTGCTTGATGGGGCAATTTGGTGCCTCCTCATGTGGCTGGAGGTCGGCCTCTGGATTGTGTCTGCGGTGGTGGGTGCATGCTGCACTCGTCACAATATTGTGGAGAGCAAGTACAAATGAGTCATGCATGTGAGCAGCCAGTCCATGCCTTGTGCTGTCAGGCACACCACGACAGGGTGTGGGTCAGGGAGGCCCTCAGGGTGGCCTTTGCCATGGTGGCTAAATGACCCTCCCTTAGGCACCCTCCACCACAACCTCCCCAGACATGACCCACCACTGCCCCCACACGCACCCCCCCCACCTATCACATGGGACATGGTTGTTTGTAAATAAACTTGTTAACTTTTAACAACTGTCTGCATGTATTAGCTTATGGTCAAGATGCCATATGTAGATGTTGGGGGTATGACTTGCCCTCATTTCCCACTGCAGTCAGTAAGGGTTGATAAGGTTGATAGTTCAGGATCAGACTCAGCTATGTTCCCTTTCTTTCCTGACACTGCACTATATATGTGCTGAGTACAAATTTTAACATGAAACGTCCACCAAGTAGTCATGGCATATCGTTAGGTTTTGGTCTTCAATTTCAAGTTTTTTTTTTAAATTAACTCTTATCACTGGAAAAAATCAATATATAGCTTTCTGCCTAACAGAAAATACGTGGTTAAAAATTCCAAGTGCTCTATTGGTTCAGTCTGATCTAAAACAAAGAAAATTTGTGAGTACAGGTTGAATTGCTCTAGTCTGGCACCCTCAGGACGTGGTAGGTGTTGAATGAGAGAAGTTGCTGAACCCCAGGAGGTCAAATTTGTCTAGCAGCATTACCAGCACTTCCACTGCTTAGTGGGCTCTTCGAAGACATGTAGGGGTAAATTAGAGCTAAATAACAGCACAGTGCACTGAGATCCAAGGCTGGAAGTGGGCAACTTTCTGGGACCAGGGTAAACTTAGCAACACCCGTAATAAACAGACACCCAAGTAACTAAAACCAGGCTGGACAACATATGTTGCCAGATGGGTGTGTTGGACCAGAGAGGTTCCACCTGTATTAAATCAGATCTGTAGTTAAAGTTTTAAATATAGCCCATTAACGGATCATGAAAGCTCTATGAAACAGATTCATTGGAATGTCCTAGACATTACTTCATTTTTTGTGGTATTGGTTCTTTGTAACAATTTAACTTTTGCCATGCCACAATAGAACAGCAATGACTTGGGTTCTTTATTTCCAGGCTAAATCTAATGGGAGCAGACTTTAAAAATGATACGGAATTTTTTTGTTCCTTTAATTTACACTTAACATTTCAGTAAAGCACATGTGTTTCTCCATTGCTTTAGAAGCCCAAAGGAACAGCAGTTTTATGAGTGTGCAGCTGTTAAGAGAGCTTGTTTGGAATTCTGCACCCTTATGTAGATAAAAGCAGCTGCTGGCTACCTGGCAGCAGTGCAGCTCTTTTTTTTTTTTTCTGAGGCACAATAGTTAAATATTTTTTTCCACCTCCCTGTTGAGAGGATCAAATAAGCATTGACTCCTCAAGTAAGGAGGAGAAATGTGTTTCTATGTAGTTACTTAAAGTGTTGATTTGTGTTTTAGTATTTATTTGCAATAGTTCTAACTATATTCAAGGATTTAATTGGAAGGATCCCTGTTAAGTTCTTGTTGTGACGAAACAAAATGAATGTTAGTAAACAAATAATCGGTGTTCAGCTCACCTAAGACTTTGTATGGTTTCACCCTAAAAGTGCATTTTTGGCAAGTTGGAACAAAGCTTTTTTTTTAAAATGGTAGGAGAGTAGAAAAAATAAACACTTGTCATATTATAAATTAATTCCAGTGCTGGTTTTCTTTTGGTTTGCTTTTGCCAGGATGGGCTGGAACACCATACTGGCACCTCAGCAGCCTCAGGTGGGATTCCTAGCTAGGTGGCAGGAGGACCCCATTAGTCCTATGTTTGGGAGCCAGCCAGGGTGTAGTGTTTTGCCAGCAGCTCCAGCCACGAGGACCTGGCTGGTGGGCAGTGTCTTTAGCAGCCTCACAGAGTCCTGGCTCCTCTCCCCCTCCCCCCCCCCAAAACAAAAACAAAAACAAAAACAAAAAACTAATTCTAATAATGTTGAGGATTTCATAGCTATGCTTCCTGGTGATTAAAAATTGAATTAACCAATATTAACTAATGACCCTTCCATGAGGGCAGGGGACTGGACTCGGTGACCTCTCAAGGTCCCTTGCTGGTCGACTGTTCTGTGTAGTACCCAGAGGTACTGAGACCTCATCTGAGGTGAGTGAAGTCTCTGCTCTATAGCCTTGGCTAAGAGCCAGCTGCACTTTAGCTCATGTGGTAGAGCGCAGGGCTTTAGACCCTATGCTAGAGGGTTCTATCCCTGGAGCTGATAACCCAGGTCTGTGGGTGTTAAAACTGGTGCATTGGCTGGGAAGAGCTGTTGTAAGGTCTCAGAAGCTCAGGACCTGCTTCCTCAGCTGAGGGAAGCATGTAGTACCCAGATGCACTGAGATGTTACCTGGGGTGAGTGAAGTGTCTGCTCTACAGCCTTGGCTGAGAGCCAGCTGCCCTTTAGCTCATGTGGTAGAGTTGCAGGGCTTTAGACCCTATGCTCACAGGTTCTATATCTTGGGCCCGCAACCCACAGCCGCCCTCATTGAAGAACAGGAGCACTTGTTTTGTTAAAAAAAAATGGCTTTCATTTAACCAAGTTACTTGCCTTTGAAAACTATATACTAAGTCTATCGTTGCTAGGTTTCTAAAGTATGCTGCTAAAATATGGTCTGTCATGTATGTTTGACAATTAGCTGCATAGCAAAAAACTTTGTAAGGTACACAGAGGTTGAGGGAAGGGTAAGCAAGCGCATGCTTTGTACAGTGGGAAGAGAATGTGAAAATGCTTGTTCATTTTGAAGCTTGAGCAGGATGAATCCTTGCTCAGATGTACCTTACATTCTTCACAGCTAAGAGATCTGTGAACTACTTTTCAAGCAATTGAGAAATATGCTTTGTCTCTGAACTGATAGTGTACCCCATTAATTTCTTTTGAAAAGAAGCTTTCCTCAAAAACCTTCTTGAGCTGTGTTTCTAGATGTGCAGATGTCTCCTCCTTCTCTTTTGTTTCACCTATCTCCCAAGCAGCTGCAGAATAAAACTAATACAGCATTTCAGTTATATTTACTAGTGCTACTTACTACATTGTAGGGAGATTTTTTTCCCTCCAGAGCCGTGTCTACACGTGCACGCTACTTCGAAGTAGTGGCGCCAACTTCGAAATAGCTCCCGTCACGGCTACACGTGTTGGGTGCTATTTTGAAGTTGAAATCGACGTTAGGCAGCGAGACGTCGAAGTCGCTAACCCCATGAGGGGATGGGAATAGCGCCCTACTTCGACGTTCAACGTCGAAGTAGGGAATGTGTAGACGATCTGCGTCCCGCAACATCGAAATAGCGGGGTCCTCCATGGCGGCCATCAGCTGGGGGGTTGAGAGACACTCTCTCTCCAGCCCCTGCGGGGCTCTATGGTCACCGTGTGCAGCAGCCCGTAGGCCAGGGCTTCTGGCTGCTGCTGCTGCAGCTGGGGATCCATGCTGCATGCACAGGATCTGCAACTAGTTGTCGGCTCTGTGTATCTTGCGCTGTTTAGTGAAAGTGTGTCTGGGAGGGGCCCTTTAAGGGAGCGACTTGCTGTTTAGTCCACCCTGTGACCCGGTCTGCAGCTGTGCCTGGCACCCTTATTTCGATGTGTGGTAATTTGGCGTGTAGACGTTCCCTCGCAGGGCCTATTTCAATGTGGTGCTGCGCAACGTCGATGTTGAACATTGACGTTGCCAGCCCTGGAGGACGTGTAGACGTTATTCATCGAAATAGCCTATTTCGATGTCGCCACATCGAAATAGGCTACTTCGATGTAGGGTTCACGTGTAGATGTAGCCCAGATAGCTCCTGCTTGGGGAGACATTAAGAGTAGTGGAGACATGCAGACATGCCTTTAAATTTACCTGGCACCCAGTAACCAGATGTTAATATAAAAGATGAAGCACTTTATTTCGGGTCCAGAGATAACACGTGGGTAACATTTCCAGAACTAGTTATCTGTTTTTTTAAAAGGTCTCTGCACTGTTTCACTGTGTTGCTTTGTATATGTTGTGATTCTCTAGTTTTCTGCTTTTTAAAATGCACATCTAGCAGATAAAAAGCTCAAGTTGGATATATATGTACCTATGAATGCAGAAATAATCATACATTTAACACACAGGGACAGGAACTGCAAAGTAAAAGCTGAAGATTTGTTTTCTGCATTCTCATGTATAGTGGCTCGGTTGTTGGTTGAGATTACCACTGCTGCCTAGTTGTATGAAAGTACCAGCTGGTGTCATTGCTCAAGGAATTTTCTCTTGGCACTTCCACTATCTTACTGCAGCTATGTATTTTTTTGGCTGGTGAGTGGTGGGGAGAGGGAGAAGTGGCCAGGAAATGTTTATGTAGCAATACTGGCGCTGTCTGCTAAGGCATTCGTATCAAAGGGCTACCACTAAAAGTATGTGTGTTTTGAAATTTGAAGTTCTCAAATTTCATTCAACACCATCCTTCAGATTCTGGATGGTAAACTGTGCATTAGATACTGATCTAAACTGTCCATTAGATACTGATCTACTTCTAGAAGTAGGAGAAAATAATTTTGTCCCTGTCACTTGTTTACAGTATAGTATATAGTGTAATCATCACCACCTTTATGCAACCTGGGAGATATTGTGGAATAATTTGGAGCAATGCTAACAGATACTGGGGTGTAGAAGAGAGAACTGGTTGCCTCATAATTGTGGTCGGTGGGGTGGGGGAAATACAAAGAACAATTCCAGTTGCTGACTGAACAGGGAGTGCAGTTTCTTATTGTTACACAGGTCTTCAGCTTGAGGGTCTCATTAAACCTTGTACTACCATGGATGCTGCTGCAGCAAAACAACTTTTTTTTCCGCCTGCAGCTAATGAGGAGTCTTTCAGATATAGACTTTGGCATAGTCATCCATGCTTATGTTACCTCTGTCCTCTATGTGCAATAATGCACTCTGAGTTGGGGAGTGTCCCAAAGCTGGAATTTGAAGCATGGAAATACACATCTCATCGAGCTGGAAGGTACATCGAGAGATCATCAAGTCCAATCCCCTTCACTCACAGTAGAACTGGTCACCATCCCTGATAACATTATTTTTTTTAAATCTAACCTGCCCCAGAACCTTGTAAAACCTCCTCAAGGATTGAGCTCATAACCCTGGGTTTACAAGGCCACTGCACTAACCACTGATTTATTCCTCCCTGGTAAGTGCAGCGTGTGGTCGCATACTTATTAAACGGTACTTCACACAAAATGCACTATGTCAACATGCTATGATCTGTGCTAATTGACTGAGAGTTTCAAAGAAAGTTTTCGTTTATCCACTAAAAACTCACAAATGGTATGTGACCTGGCAACTTATGAGGCTGCCTTTCACTTCTTAGTACCACAGGGGTGGTTGGAAAACGCTCTCAAAGTTAACAGCCTTCTGGTTTAAATAGAGGGGACTTTTTTTTTCATTCTGCCAATGACTTAGTCTTGGCTCCACAGATCCTAAGTCATTTCATGCATTTATGTGAGGTTCACTTCTTTTCTTGTGTGGCAAGCAGATGCAAATATTTTATTGTTGGGATAGGATTCCTAAGTATTTTATTTCAATGTTCAGCATCTTAATTATTGTAAAGAGCACTTGTGGCTGTGCTAAAATGTAGAATCTTTAAGGGTTGGTTCATGCCTGCTCAGTGACAGAATCCAGATGTTCCCTCATGCAGAATGTTTTAGTTTGTTTTTGGATAATACTACATAGACCCGGACCAAACTGTCTACTTCTATAGTAACAGAGAGTAAGCCGTGCTAGTCTATACACTATCAAAACAAGCTACTTGACTGCTTTTTGTCTACTTCTATGGTATTAAAGTTTGAAGATGGAGGAAAAACTCAGTGTCTATTTGCTAGATATTCAGCCAGCATCACTCAGATTGATTCTTCGAATACTGGAGGGAATTCAGTCTCTGACTAAAGTACTGAAGATACCCAGTCTTATGATATAGCTCAAAAAGTAATTGTAAATGCGTAATCATCAATCTGAATGCTGTTCAATATACTTACAAATGGTATGCGAGATAATTGCCAATAGAATTTGCAGATGACAAAAATTGGTCATGTGGTAAATAACAATAGGGCTAGATCATTTGTGCAAAGCAATTGGGATACATGTTTAAGGATGGCCCATTTAAGGAGCAAGTGCTTTAATACAGCCAAATGTAAGGTCATACATTTAGGAACATAAAATCTGAGACTGACTCATCGGTAGAGACTGAGTCTTAATCACAAAAGCTCATTACCTAATTTAAAAAAATTGTTAGCCTTTAAGGCGCTACAGGACTGCTTGTATTTTTGTGTAGCTCCAGACTAACATGAATAATGTCTTATAGGATTAAGAAGTCCAAGAAAATGTGAAAAGGCTGCTTTTTCAGTGTATCTACATGGGGAGAAGTTTTCTAATAGCTTTTTAAACTAGTAGTAAAAGGCAAGCTAAGAATAAGGCATGTATTGTTGAGAATAAGGAAAATAAACATTTGGAAAATCTTACTAAGGAATAGGGTGAGATTCCAATGGCTTGTGCTCTGCAAGAGATCAAAAGAGGTGACGCTAATGGTCCCCTCTTTTTTTAAATCTATGAATGTGAGATCTTCATCACACAGTGGATGTGGATGAGCTGCTTACCTAGTACATGAATGAAACTGGTGCTGGGATGAAGGTTAACTGACTTGTTCAACTCAGAAAGGATAAGGTTGTTAAGGAAACCCAAGGAACTAGGATACATGCTACAGTGACTTATGGCGTTTGCTATCGTATTCAGGTTTGTAACAGAAGGTGGGTTGTGTTGTTTTTAAATGTTGCCCTAATTTCAGATTGTCAGCGGCTGTTTCCAAAACCATGTAAAGTCATCTGTGTTTGGCAAAAATGATACAGCCACTTCTTTCAGATGTGAGTTTACAACCAGTTATCCATGCTCTTGTCACCTTGAGAATAACTGTTATAGTTGGAGAACACTCTTAAGCCTTTTGGAAGTGTTGACTAGCACAAAATACATCTCTCCACTTGTTAAATGGTACTTTACACAGAAGATGGTCCTGACTAGCTCAGAGATTACCTGTCTCTAGAAGCCAAAATAACACACGCTTTTCCAGCAAAACCAACGAGAAGTCCTATGGCAACTTATAGACTAGCAGATATTTTGAGCATAAGCTTTCATGGGCAAAGACCCACTTCATCACATGCATTGGAATGGAGATCGCATCTGAGGAAGCGGGTCTTTGCCCACGAAGACTTATGCTCAGAAATATCCGTTGGGCATGTGGCACTATATATGCTGCTTGTTTTTTTGTGGATACAGACTAACAGGGCTATCCTGATACTCTTTGCCAGCAGATGCTTTTGAACAATGAAGATCCCTGGAGATGGAAAGAGGACGGCTGGTAGTGGGTATTCCATCAGATGTCCTCAGATTTGGAATATATTTACTTCATTCAATTAAAACTGCCCAGGTTTCTGTTACCCTTTAGGGTCAGCTGCTTGTTTGAGCTTTGGATAAGTAAAGGCTTTCCTGGGGCCTGTTGTTATTTTGAGTTGTGGTGCAGGGGATTTTTGTTGGGGCTGTGCTGAGAGCTTTGCTGAGAATACTCTGGATCAGAGGGTGTTTTTTATGCTAACTAGATAACTTTTGAATCCTGGCATAGGCTGTTAAATGTGAGGCAGCTCCATATTTGTGTTAGAGAAAGAAATAAATAGAACTGCTATGATAGTCAGTTTCTGTGTGGAAACTAAGCTGTTGGTTTCAGCCTGTTTGGTCTTAAATGGTTTGGGGGAGATAATCACTTTCCCCATGTTATACTAAAATATTTATAATCTTCAGAAAACAAATAAAACTTAATTGTCCTGTTCTCGGATTACATACCTTTTACATATCGTGCAATCTTTCTGTGCATTTCAGTAATATGAATCTATTGCTATTTTCACATTAATTCAAATCTTAAAGTAGTTTTTTAAAATCTGCATTATTTACATCAAAATGTCAAGCCAGTTATTTCACCAATGGTAACACCCAGTAAATTGGGCTTTTGCTAAAAGGATGGTGAAAAGTTTTAATCTGTATAAAAGGCCTAAAAAATCCATATGCATTGTTGTTGTAGCAGTGTTTGGTCCCAGGATATGAGAGAAGTTGGGTGAGGAAATACCTTTTATTGGCCCAACTTCACGCATATCAGCATTTCTCTCACCAACAAAAAAATTTAGTTCACTGAAAAATCCCTTCTTTCGTAAAGTTTAGAGAGAGCAATTACCTGACACATTACAAAGACTGTTTCCCCATCTTTGATATTCATACTGCTTTCAGGCAGGACACTTAATTAGTAATTCTGTCCTCCCCCCACCTTTCACACCACCCCTCCCCACCTTTCTATCCTATGTATCTGATTTGTCAGGTTTTGTTTCTTTTTTGGATCTCTGTTATAAAACTGTCAGTACTGCACTGGAAATGCCATATCTCCAGATCTGAAGTGAGTCTGCCCCATGAAAGCTCATCACCTAATAATTATTTTGTTAGCCTTTTAAAGTGCTATATGACTGCTTTTTTGTTGTGTTAGGATACAGACTAACACCACTACCTCTCTGTTGGCCTTTTCAAAGTTATTTGCTTCCACCTGCTGACTATTCGTGATATTGCAGCAAGGAGCCATGGAAAGTTTAACAAATATATAAGTGTAAATGTTTTACCTCAAGTATTTTTTCTCTTGAATGCAGCCATAGTAGTAGTCTGAATTAGGTTGTTTTTTCATATACATAAGGGTTAAGTCAAATTCATACAGGTTAAGGCCTGAAGGGACCACCTGACCAACCATTAATACAAACAATTTTACAATATTTACTAAGCCTTGCGGTTTATCTTTTTTTAATGGTGAAGTACTTACATGCTGTGGTGATGGGTCCAATAGAAAACGCAAACATGCAACTGTTATTGCTGTTAAGCTATGTCTACTCTACAGAGTTATTTCAATATAGGATATTTGGGAATAGCTATTCCAAAATATCTTTCAAAATAACACAGCTACATACAAAATGTATTTTGAAATAGCATGTCTGGACACATACGCCATGGCTACACTAGCAAGTTCTTTTGAAATATTTTTCGATTGAAGGGGCTCTTTTGAAATATCCAGCAGAGCATGTACACACACTGTTCTTTCCAAATTAAACAATTAAAAAGTTTAACAAATATGAGGTAAAACACTTACACTTACCTATAAGTATTGTTTGTCTCTCTTCACTAAAGCCAGGATATGTTAGCAGGAATGTTTTAACAAAGACTTGAAGAAATTCTTCCCCTCTTTTCAGCACTAGTAAGGCCTCAGCTGGGCAACTGTATCCAGTTTTCAGTACTACAGTTTGGGAAACATGTGGGCATGTTAAATAAAACCCAGAAGAGAGCAACAAAAATAATTTTAACTGTCTAAAAAAACATTGCCACTGGGGAAAGACTAAAAAGAATGAGATTGTTGAGTTTGTAAGAAGAAAAGTTGCTGCATGAAAAGTTGTTATAAAGAGAAGAGTGATAAAGAGCTACTGATGACAGACCAAGAAATGATGGACTTTACTGAAGCCTGTGAGACTTAAGTTAGATATGGTTGTAGCCAGACAAAGTCTCCCCCTTACAAGCCAGCTTGCTCGCTGCCCCCCACTGAGAAGCACACAGGGCACAGAAACGGCTGCTGACAGCACAGTCTTTGATGCCTCTGATTGAGGCCCAGATGTGCTAGCTTATCGTGACCCTGAGAAACAGAAAGCACAGATAGAGGGCTAACAGGCCAAACTGTCAACAAGGGGTGGGGGGACCCTCAGGAAATCACCCCAGCTGGCATTGATGGATATGATGACTACACAGCCATCCCAGAAGAGGAAGTCTCCGCCCACACAAAAAGAATGTCATGTACTCCTAAATTGCTTATCTCCTGTCTTACAAGTGCAAATTAAGTAAGAATTGCCCTTGTAACAAACTGGCGTCACAAAAGACAGACCAGTATGATCTGGCACCTTAGATAAGAAAGAGAATATGTAACCTAAAGGGGTATAAAAGATGGGTCCAGCAGAACTCTAACTTTGAGTGCATTCCACCAACTACCTGCTGGTCGGGTCAGGTGACTGCCTCCCGAGGTCCGCAGCTGGGGACGCCCAACCTCGTATTCGTTTTTCCACAGAATTGAGTGACCGATCCGGCTTGGCTACGCTGGTATCGAGAGATGCAGAGAGGGTAAGATATACCCATGCTAGGTCTCCTTTTTTTTGTGCACAGTTAAAGAATTAGAGCTCTGTAACTAGATGTCATTGTATCAAGATATCATTGTGTTAGATGGTAACAGATATCTTTGTATTGGATTGTAACGTAACTTAACACCTGTACTTTGCTAGCATATAAGAAGTAGACCATAGCCTTTTGTAACCGCACGCTTATCACTGTAGCTTAAATAGACTTGTAACTAGTTAAGATCTAAGCCTGACTGCGGTTACCCTTTTGTTACTGCAACACAGCTGGCACAATAAAAAGAACTTTAACCGTTTGGTTACCACAGCCTGGCCGTAGCTGAGAGTGCTAGGAGCTCCCTGCTCCAGTAGTAAAAAACTGGGTTGTTTAGGACCCAGGGGAGTACCTCACCGCACATTACCCGGCCACCGGCTAGCAATGGTGCAAAACTCATTGTTAAGGGTAGTTAAATTATGGCACATTATTTAGGGAGGTTATAGAATCTTTCACTTGAGTTTTGTAAGAACAGATTAGACAAACGTCTGTTAGGAATGGCCTCGATAGCGCCTCCACAGAGCAGGAGCCTGAAATTTTATGGCCTTTTCGTCCCTTCCATTTTTACATGTCTTGGATTGTGTGTGGTGCTTTGCATTTTGCCACCTAAATTTGAACTTCAAATGAGCTTCCATCTGATTGTGTGGGCTTTTTACGTAGTCTATATGTTAGCCCTACTATATTCTTCATAGGAGTTACTGCTGCTGACCATCTCATCTTCTCCTAATGCAAAAGAGAAGGACTCTGTTAAAGAGGCAAGTAGCTTTTTCACTTTTATGTTCAGATGACACTGAAGTACTACTAAAACTTTCAGGTGTTGTGTGGTGTCCTATGTTCAGCTGCTGATATATAGCAAAAAACCCCACAACTGATTCATTGTTTCCTGGTGGTAGTTATTCTACAAAGCTGTGAAAGACAGTAGTTTGGTTTTTATATTGCTCCTTTCACATGCAAAGACTTTGAAAACATAATTGTAAGTAATTGGCTAAGTACTTGTTATGCTTTGACACTGGAGGCTTAATGGAACAAGGTGTATTCAGATGGAAGTGTATGACTTGGGGGGGGAGGCTTTCCACTCTGTTCCTAGAATAGAGCATGTTCTGAACTCCAGCTACTGCTAAACTATTTGCATGAAAAAGACCTGCAGAATTTAAGAGCAATTCTACAGAGGGAATATAATTTTTTGCTAAATTGTGTGTTAGTTTCCAATTTCTATAGAAAGCATCTCATTTTCTGATAGAACCTATATGATTTCAGAACCACTTTGATTAGTTTAATCCCTACTAAATTTTAAAGGACCCATCAATAGAGAGATTTGATGCTTATCTACACGCAGACATAAATATCAATGTTATCTTGTTGATTGTGAAAAGTATCACCCATCATTTTAAAAGAAATAATTTGGTGGAGAATGCCCCCTTTACAGATGACCCACTCTGACACCATAGGTTCAAGAGTAGCTGGTATGACTCTCTCTTTAGAACAGCTATGGGTAGGAAGTAGAAAGCTTATTTATAATGTAACTTCAAAAATACAACCCATTTTTGAACGAGCAAGGTGTAGGACTTGACTAGAGAATTGACACTTTTGTCTCAAATAGGGTTTTAATTCCTTTGTGCAGTTGATGGCTTAGCTATGTATGCATGGCCCCAGTATGAAAAGGCTTGATACTCAGACAGGCATAGCTGCTGTCTGAGCTAAATTACCAACTGGGAACAGAGTATTTGACTTTTTTAGTTTTAAAAAGGCCAGGTCATAGACCATCAGAAATACAAGGGGCCACACCAATAATTTGATTCTGTAAAAGTGACATTTTTCCAATTTGAATCCAACATTCTTCAGAAAATGAGTAAGTCCTTCTGGCTCCTTAAATGTTGTTCTGAGTTGGATGACACATGAATAGTATCTAAAACAAACACACAAAAACAAACCAGTGCAGGATTAGTAAATTATCTGCAATGAGAGAAAATGGAATGATCTCGAAAAAGATGGCAGTTGTGATGTTTATGCCAGATGCCTCTCTGTGTGACTAGCATGGATATTTAAAAGAAGTAAGGTGCTTTAAAGTACCTGCTTCAACAGTGCAGTATGAAGGAAACTATGGACAAAGTGTTTTCTTGTAAAGGATCCAGGAATTCTCTTCTTTTCCATGGGTACAGGAATTGTTACTAGTCTTTGTTTTTAAATACCGTCAGTAAATTAAAGATAGTCATCCAGCTTCCAAGAGGTAACTTACAGGTCTCTGTAGCCAGTTCAGGACTCCCGTAAGGGCTCCTCCCCTTCTGGGTCAGTGGGTGGCCATCCTGCCCCACTGCCACGAATGTCCAACAATCCCCCAAGTCACTTGTTCAGGTGGAGGGGGTTCCCACTTTGCCTCAGGTGGGTGAGGGGCAACAGTTCAAAACCCCCCTCCCACCTTACTTGAGGCAAGGACTGGGGAAAATTAGCTCTTGTTAGGACCTAGCCTGAGGTCTGGGCAACAGCAGGCCCACAATTCATAGAAAGTCCCTGGTCCTAGCTCAGGGAGGTGTGGCAAACAGCCAAAAGGAGCCTATGCCCTGCAGCAAGGCAGGGCAAGCCCAAGATCTAGCTCAGGGTGGGACGGCAAACAATCAGTCTTAGGAGACCCCAAGCCCTCTCTCAGGGTGGGGCTGTACACACCCAGGTTCTCTCCTCACTCAGGAGAGCCCCAGCTGTAGCTTAGGGCAGGGCAAGCAACCCAGTTCCCACAGTCCATCCAGCTCCACAATGGGCACAGACAGTTTGCCTTTGCTGGCAGAGAAGGGGAGACTGCCACCCAGCAGGTGGGTTGAGGGGGAACGTGGGTCTCCTGTTCCACCATGTCCCAGCTCAGAGGCCCTGATTGCAGCATTACAGCCTGCTGTGCAGGACAGTGGGGAATCTGGACTGCAACATGCTGATCCTCAGACTTTAATTGTTCTCTCTATCCCCTGGGTCACTCCTGGTCTTACCCCCCCCCACCCAACCAGCACCTACCCCAAGTCCACCAAAGGTCTCAGGGCTCCCAGGGTTCCAGGTCCAGGTGGCCTAATCCAGGCCTGCACAGCCTCTCAGTTCTGCTGCCTCAGGGTAGCTCAGGATACAGGCTGACGCCGGTTCTCCCGCCACCTTAGACTGGCTCAAGGTGCAGGCTGTGGCGGATACTCTGGTCGGCCCTCAGGGTCTGGCTGGCCTTCTTCAGGCAGCAGGTGCTGCTGGGTTCCCAAGGGCATCAGTCTCTACAAGGGCCCAGGCAGCCCAACCAAGGCCTTAGCTTCACTCAGCTCGTCCTCAGCCACCCAGGCAGGGAGCCCAGAGCCTGAGTCCTCAGGCTGGACTTTTCTAGGCCTGGCTCCAACTACTGACTGCCATCAGGTGACTGGGAGGGGCCAGGTTCTATACAAAGTGGCCACCAGAAGTGCTCCTTCCCTTCCAGGTAGTCAGGTGGCCACTCCGCCCCACTACAGTCTCATAGAACCTTAATTGTGTCATCTCACAGATTATCTCTGAACACCAACATTTCCTTTTAGTGACATAAAAATTATTACTCATATGTTCTTCAGTCTTTGCCCATATAAATTCATTCCTTCCTCTGATAAGGCAATGTCATCTTACAGGAATTTACTTAGCATTGCAGAAGAACTATTTGTAGGAAGGGAGGATTTTTAGAGTAGAATTGAAAGTGGCTGTTACTGCCTTCTGGGGAGCCATCTGCCACTGGGGTACAGGTGCCAAAAATGATTCAGACAAATATTTCATAATGTGAAACCCCTAGATCAAGAAACTATGATATAACAAAGGGTTTCTGTCATGGCTCCAGGCCTTGAGCACCTTTCCAAATGAAGATCTCAGCTTCTGAGGCTATGATGTAAGAATCGGTGTCTGGATGTGGGTGGTCATCCTGCATGATTCTGCAAATGCCTACAAATGGGATTGTACTGGGGACCTTTGGAGCTCACAATATCAGCCTCCTGTGAGCTAAGGTTGCAGAGCAGACTCAGTAAGAGGTCTAGTGCCACTAGATGGAACAGTACACCACATCAGAAGGCATGTGGGTTATATTAGCTTAGCACAGAGGCCAGATGATGCAACAAAGTCAGTATAAAAATCAGAACCCTGGCTCAGGGCTGGGTTACTTGGAGTCAGCTAAGACAGGAACTATTGCAACCAAATCTTCAAGCAGCTGCTAAACTGACCCTGTGTTTAAGAGCCAGTATGTTGACTCTTTCAATAAATTAAACAGCTTACTAAAGGCCAGCTGTGTTCATTAGTTTGCCCAGAGGCTGGCTGTATTGCAAGCCCTGATTCTTGACAGGGGAATATCCACACCCTGATCTGTCTTTTGGAGATTCAAAGATACGTGAATACTAGTAGGTACTGATTGCCACTGCTTCCAATAACACTAGAACCTCACCAGCATAGGCTTCAAGGGATGTTAAGATGGTTAAATGATGGTGCTTAACCATCACCACAAGGTTCTACCATTGGCTTTTGGGGCCTGCCATCCAGCCCACTGGCCCCTCTGCAGCAGGGTCTGTTCCACCCCAGCATGTTTGGCTGCCACCTGAGTTAATTGGCATGGACCTGTGAATTCATGCATGAGGCTTACCAGTATGCTTATTGGTTAACTGTTTAACATCCCTACCCTTAATCTGCTTTACAAATGGGGAAGACTGAGTATCTTACTCTCATTTTACAAATCGTACAACAGCCACTGAAACATTAAATTATGTAGGAGCACACAGTGGGTCAGTGACAATGCAGACTATCTGTTTTTGTCTCTTATTCCTTAGCCACTGAATAACATTGCCTCCCTGCCTCAAATGGCAGTAACTTTGTTAGACTAATATTTCTGCTAGCTGCTGACTACGGCAGCTGAAATGCCTTAAATTCTTCCCAAATGGGCTGGCTGGTGTTTTTGTATACTTCCCAAAGAAGGGACTTATTAGCTGTGTCTACACGTGCATGCTACTTCGAAGTTAACTTCGACATTAGGCGGCGAGACGTCGAAGTCGCTAACCTCATGAGGGGATCGGAATAGCGCCCTACTTCGACGTTCAACGTCGAAGTAGGGACCGTGTAGACGATCCGCGTCCCGCAACGTCGAAATTGTGGAGTCCTCCATGGCAGCCATCAGCTGGGGGGTTGAGAGACACTGTCTCTCCAGCCCGTGCGGGGCTCTATGGTCACCGTGTGCAGCAGCCCTTAGCCCAGGGCTTCTGGCTGCTGCTGCTGCAGCGGGGGATTCATGCTGCATGCACAGGGTCTGCAACTCGTTGTCGGCTCTGTGGATCTTGTGGTGTTTAGTGCAAGTGTGTCTGGGAGGGGCCCTTTAAGGGAGCAGCTGGCTGTTGAGTCCGCCGTGTGACCCTGTCTGCAGCTGTGCCTGGCACCCTTATTTCGATGTGTGCTACTGTGGCGTGTAGACGTTCCCTCGCTGCGCCTATTTCGATGTGGTGCTGCGCAACGTCGATGTTGAACATCGACGTTGCCAGCCCTGGAGGACGTGTAGACGTTATTCATCGAAATAGCCTATTTCGATGTCGCCACATCGAAATAGGCTACTTTGATGTAGGCTTCACGTGTAGACGTAGCCATTGAGACACAGAAAACGTTCCTAATTAAGAAGAAAGGTGTTATGTTTTGAAGAGGTGAAGTAACTTTTGCATTTTCTTGCACTTCTAACAAGTGCATGCTAGTGAGTTCCTTGTGGTAAAAAATCTTTAATGGGAAAGGTTAATAGCAAAATAACAAAGTTCAGGAGAAAGGAGTAAACATGGAGGTGATGAAAATTGTATATGACATAAAACCGTTCAATATAGTTAAGTCCAAAGCAGACTATGAAGAGCTTCAAAAAGATCTCACAAAACTAGGTGACTGGGCAAAAAATGGCAGATGAATTTCGATGCTGATAAATGCAAAGCAATGCTTACTGGAAAGCATGATCCCAACTATACATATACAATGATGGGGACTAAATTAGCTGTTAGCACTTGAGAGAGAGATCTTGCAGTTGTTGTGGATAGTTCTTTGAAAACATCCACTCAGTGTGCGATAGTCTGAGTGGTAAGTGGTGTTAGTCTATAGCTTCACAAATAACACATGGTGCTGTAACACCTTAGAGACTAACACATTTATTAGGTCACAAGTTTCCATGAGTAAGAAAGACACACTTCCTGAGTCTCATACCCCAAAAGCTAATACATTTGTTTATTGTGCAATGGAAGACAAAAAAAGGGAATTATTAAGAAAGGGATAGAAAATAAGACAAAAGTATTTCATTGACTATATATAAATCCATGGTACAGCCACATCTTGAATGCTGCATGTGGATGACTCATCTTAAAAAAAAAAGTAACAAATTAGTAGAGTATGGGAAGGATTAAGACTGGGATTTTTTTTAGCTTGGAAAAGAGATGATTCAGGTGGGGATATGATAGAGGTCTATAAAATCATGATTGGTGTGGAGAAAATGAATAAACGAGTTATTTACCCTTTTCTGTAACATAAGAGCTAGGGATCACCCAAAGGAATAACCGGCTTAAAACAAACAAAAGGAAAGTAGTTCACAGAGCACACAGTCAACTTGTTGAACTCCTTGCCAGAAAATGTTGTGAAGGCCAGGAATTTAATAGAGTTCAAAAAAGAGCTAGATAAATTCGTGGAGTTTGGGTGCATCAATGACAATCAGCTAGGATGGGTAGGAATAGTGTCCATATGTTCTTGTACATGACACCCTGGGTGGTGGATGAGCAGGTTTCAAGGAGCGTACCAACCAGAGCCAGCATGAGATTCACTGAAGCTGAGTGCAGAAAGTCAGTCTTGCTGCCTTGTGCCCTGCTACCCAGGACTGAAGACAAAGCCTGAGCAACTTCACAGAGTTCCCTATAGTGTGGGACTCTGGGCAAATGCCTGGCGTGCTACCCATAATGCTGGCCCTGGGTTTTCTGCATGAGCACTGGAACTATTTGTATAACTAGGATGCTGAAAGCCACTGAAACGAACTTTAAATCTGGTATATGTTGGAACTCACTTCAAGCCAGGGGTGTAATTGTACCCCTAGTTTCAGCACCTATGCTCTTATATGGAGAAAAACAGTTGTTACACAGGTGGGCCATGACATTTTATAGTATTGGGAGGGAGCTCAGAAAGAAGAGAAAGTTGAGAACCACTGATGTAGAAGAATAAAGGATTGAGGCCCCTTGCAAAGCAATATTTGACACCCTGCTTATTTGCAGTAGCTGAAGTGTAGCTTGAATCTAAGGTGAGCCCCTTTATTCTGCACTTGTTTAATTTGTGTCAGCAAATGAGTTAGAGGAACTTTTGTTCTTGGTAATATGAAATTTTATATTATTCAAATTAAGCAGTAAATGTATTTAAAATGCCATCTGTTATCTCCAAAAGGAGATCTAGGACATGGATAACAGGTAAAAAGCCTTTCCTAATTGTCTGCACTAGTATCATATTAGAAGAAATGGTGTGGTGGTTTTGGCTTTGTTTTATTCTCCTCATTTGCAAAATGGAGGAGAATAAACGGAAGTGATTTCTGTTAAAAGAAAATTGAGGAAAGGCTACTAATGGATAGATGGTGCTGTCCTCCTAACACATTGGGAAGAGAAATTTTGAAATGAGTCAAGCTTGAGAGAGAACTTTTGGGTATAAGCGTTCATGGAATACAATATGACAGCTGAAAGACAGAAATTCAGGGTGGTACTGGTAAAGAACATTAAAGGTATTGATTTGATGTGTGTTACCAGAATTAATCTAGAGACATACTCTTTTTTTTTTTTGGTTCCCTTTTGATAGTTCTGAGATCAGTGGTTTGAGTTGCATGGAAGAACTTGTATTGTGCCTGTCCAAAGAAGATAACGGATATCAATACAGCCACGGTTTCCGTTATTTCTTAACCTTCTGTAATTTTGTTGGAATAAGAATTTTGTGGGAAAATGCTGTCTGGCAGCAGACGGAAAATTGCAGTCTGACACTTTGTATCAGATTATATTAAGCTACTACTGGTTGAGGAACATAGTCCTAAAGTAATCTGAGGTCTTGAAACCGGTGCCATTCAACCAGTCCAGATTATTGTACCCTGTTCAGTAGTCAGATTTGTTTTGTCAACGGCCAAGTTACACCTCTCTCAAAAACTACTTACATGCAAAAATATCACATTAGACTACTACTGAAAACTTGCTGACTTTCTACTATTTTATGAAATAAATGAATTAGAATTAAAACATTGTACTTACAATTCAGCATGAGGCATATGAAGCAATACAGACAAGTCATTCTCTGAATGTACTTTTAGACTGCACCAATTTCACTGGTGTTTTTATGTAGCCTGGGTGTGTAAAACTAGGCAAATATCTAAATGTGTTGATGTACCTCCTGGAAGACCTCAGTGTACTCCCAAGGGTATGTGTATACATACCCCTGGCTGAGAAACACTTGCCTAGACAATCAGAAGAAGTCTTAATTTTTCTCATACTGAAAGTACTCTTTGAAGAAAGTGGGCAACCAAATAAAATAACAAAAATAATAAGCTTTGGAAATGTTTTTAACCTTGTCTTAGCAAAGTGCATGTCCAAGAAAATACAGGGAATGGCATTGTCCCATATATAATTTTTTTTTTTACAAGAAATGGTCATGTAAATTACACGGTTGCTGTGTTAACTTAGAACATCTCTCCTTCAACAGAGAAGGCAGTGTAGCTCTGTGAAACTTTATACTTGCACACAGGAGAGACTCTAACACTAAGGGTGACCTGCTCAACAGCACCAACAGCCGCCACAGGCAGAGGGGGCCAGGTGGCGGGGGGAGCAGTGAATTTCAGGACTTTGGTTTCTTTCCTTTGTTCTGAGATGTTCAGTAACCATGGTGTATATGTGTTCTGTGAAAGTGGTTCATTCTCTGACCAATGTTTTTGTTGTCCTCCCCTTCCTCATCTACCTGTCTTCTCAGGATACTAAAGCAGAGTGCAGTTCCTGCGTAGAAACAGAAGACAGAAAAGTAAGTGATTTGTTTTAATGCCATTTTGTGTTAATGCGCTTGGTGAAAAATGTGATTAAAGGCTATCAAATTCTTATACAATCTTAATAATCGTAAGGTAAATCAAAGTTTCTGAATTTGAGTTTTCTGATATGCATTTTAGCATTACATGAGCCTCTGGGGCTTGGGGGGGGAACATTGGAAAACATATTTAGGCCTTTTGAAAACATAAAGAATGTGGATGCTAATTTAACTATGAAGTGTACTCATGTTTAAAAATCTATTTAATCATTTGGTCTGAAGAGAGTTTCAGCTCTCCATTCTGTTTGAGCATGTAGTAAAACAGTGTAAAAGCCATATCTATTTCAAGTTTACTTTCCATTGCTCTTGCTATTGAGGGTATGTTAACAATAGCATCACATAAATCCGCTTCAATGAACTTTAGTACATAGGATATTCTTGAAATATCCAGGTGATAATTACCATACTTTTCAAAGTCATATCTATATATCTGTCCTGCAATCCAGTCCTTCTCTTCTAAATTGATAATGTATAATAACGTTGTCTCTTAATGTCTTTTCCCATTGTGATAACCAAGAAATTACGTATATTTATGTATATCTATTTTTTTCCGGTTTTCTTCTCTGTCTAAATTACTTGTCCTTAAAAGGTTTAGGAGTAGTAATTTTAATCTGTTCATTAAAAAACCAAGTAATATGTAATGCTTTGTTTAAAAATTAATATTGGTGTTTAATAAGTGCTTTTTACCAAGTATCTGAGGACTTTTATTAACCTGGGCACTGGTCTTGTGCACCCTGCAAAGATAAAGTAATTACAGATAGCATGACACTGTCAAAACCATATGTTGAAACAAACTCTATTTTTATCATTGCTTTAATTAAACTGTAAAATGAAGTATTGCAAATAATAGCACCTTCAAAGAAACATGCTTTCATAACTTTGGACTTGGAGGCAATAACTCCTCTTTTTCTCAAAAATAAATATTTAACTCTTTCTGTGAGTGCCAGGTTTTTAAGTGTCTGATTTTTGTCTCAATTGCATGTTTGTTGAGAAATTTCTTTTCATATGCTATTTCCCAAGCTCATATATCACTCAAAGTCAACTTCCTGTTTATGGTGTAATGTAATATTGGAAGTCATGCAGCAGAATGTTAAGTAATATATGAGAGGGATATGTCAGTGTCAGTAATTGAGTGCAGGGAGAAAACTTGTATTCCGCTGAACAAAAGACATACTTGGGAATTTAGGTTAGGTATTCAAATACAGCTGCAATTAGTGTTAGATGTTTTGAAGACTAGAATTATCAAGGTACTCAGGTGATACATGTCCTGTGAAAACCAAGGTTAGGGTTTGTTTTTTGTGGAGTGTGGTGTGTGTTTTGGGTTTCCCTATTGAAAGGTAGGAATATGAAATATTTATTCAGGTAATCATTGAATGTAATAGAACTAACTGAATGTTGTAATGCTTCTCATGGTTAGAGGTTAAGTAAATATAGCAGTGTTTCTTTGAGTGTTCAAATTGCTTCTGAACAGCTGTTCATAGCAGAGCCCCAAAATGCTTTTGATTAGTTAGTGGTGCTGCTTGTGAACAAAAGGTAGTAAAGTTCATATAGATAAATTGAAAATGTCTCTGCTGTTGAAGTTTTAAAAATATTTAAATTTTCCTCATTGCCATCCTTATTCTGATTAAAGGACCAAGGTGTTTTTAAATTAAAATGCATAACACATTTGGAGGCTTCAAATTTCGATGTTTTTTACATTACAAATTTTATGCCTGACTAAAACACCATTCACATGTCACATATGTAGTTTTTGTCATAAATAGAGATGAAATATTTTCAATGTACATTGAATCTCCAGGTTTTCCCCCTCCTTCCTTATCTGATCTTCTTTTTGTTGTTGGTCTCTGCATCTTAGTTCGGAGGATAGCAGAGCATGTTTTTGTGTTTTCCTTACCGTATTTCTTTAACTTACTAGTTAGCTTCCCGTTTTGGCTTGATGTTAAATGGTCTCTGAATCCAGTTTTCAGAGAGAACATTAAGGTATTCCAGACATTCCACTGCAAGTTTTCAAGAAGTAGTAGAACAAAAACTCAATGTTTGGAGAAATTTATTAAGAACAAATTTATTAAGAACAAAGAACTGAACCTGGGCTTTAACAAGTTATTGTATCCTACAACAAATGTAATATTCACAAACAGTTGCAAAAGAAATTAAATATACTTACCTCTCAGAGCCTCTGAAATGCTTATATATTTTTCTTTCTTTTCCATTTAAATTAGTATGACTAATGTTGGACAGTCTTCAAATCTGGATGACTAATGTTGTCCAGCTAAATCCATGCCACTATACTTACCAGGTAGAAGCCTAATTATCAGAGGATCTGAGTGTGTGCTACCTTAAATTTAGCCAGTACAAGTAGCAGAGTGAGGCCCCTTCAACTTAGGGTACCATTTCATCCAAATATTTAAGTATGTGCATCATTAGGATTACTGGGGCACTTTTCAGTACATGCTTCAGGTGTGTATTTGGATTCTGAAGCGTAACTTTAGGCAGTAGGCTTGAACATTGCTAGCTTGAGTTTTAATTCCTAAAATGGAAAAATTCTGAAATGTATTGGTTCACTTTTTAGCATAAATATTGGAAAAGTTGGCTGACTGCAGCCAGAAAAATATTACCCTTCAGTCTCCATAAATAGCCTGAGTCTGCGTTACTTCACTTGTAAGTTAATTACATTTTCTTTGTGGCCTCAGACTAACACTCATTTACCAAAGGTATATGTAGTCCATGCTTAATTTAGTTGCATGTTCTATATCTCAAGCTGGAGGGCTACAGTTAAATACCTGACTTTTCTAGTATGTCTGGCAAACAGGCTAACTCAGTCCTACATTAACCATGAAGAGGTCAGGCTTTAGTTAAATATGTTTCACTGGGAAAGAAGGTCAGCATTTAGAGTACAGTAGTTTGAAAATCTGTACTATAATCTTCTCTACTCTTCAGTTTAGAGGCTTTGTATTTATTGGATGATTTTGATTTACTCTTTTACATAGAGGTTTCTTGTTCCAAGACTCATTTTCTGTCACTCAAATATATTTAGAACGTGTAACTCTTTGTAAACTTTTTTTCTTGACCCTTTTAGTTGTGTCTGAATACTACTGCCTGTTAGGTCAATGGTTGGTTTTGGTTTTGATAAGCGTAGATATTTGTACTATTGAGTCTATACAGTTGGTCTGGAACTATCAAAAGAACAGGAATTATTGGGGCATTTCAACAAAACCATTTCTGACCATCAGAAACTATAATTGCGAGGTGGGGGAATAATCTATTTCAAACATCAAACCAAGCAATCCTCACCCAATGGCCTCAAATGATCAAAAGAACCAAGGTAAAGGAGTACTAGGGTGGGTGGTTTTATTTGTTCTGCTTGTTTCTTTTAATATTCCTGGGATATTTTTTTGATAAGCGTAGATATTTGTACTATTGAGTCTATACAGTTGGTCTGGAACTATCAAAAGAACAGGAATTATTGGGGCGTTTCAACAAAACCATTTCTGACCATCAGAAACTATAATTGCGAGGTGGGGGAATAATCTATTTCAAACATCAAACCAAGCAATCCTCACCCAACGGCCTCAAATGATCAAAAGAACCAAGGTAAAGGAGTACTAGGGTGGGTGGTTTCATTTATTCTGCTTGTTTCTTTTAATATTCCTGGGATATTTTTTTGATAAGGGTAGATATTTGTACTATTGAGTCTATACAGTTGGTCTGGAACTATCAAAAGAACAGGAATTATTGGGGCGTTTCAACAAAACCATTTCTGACCATCAGAAACTATAATTGCGAGGTGGGGGAATAATCTATTTCAAACATCAAACCAAGCAGTCCTCACCCAACGGCCTCAAATGATCAAAAGAACCAAGGTAAAGGAGTACTAGGGTGGGTGGTTTTATTTGTTCTGCTTGTTTCTTTTAATATTCCTGGAATATTTTTCCAGGTATAATCGTAATGTGTGTCTATTTTGAAGTAGGGCTGTGTAGACAGAGAATAGAGCCTATTTTGAAATAAGCCATAGTGGTGATGTCTACACTAGCACCCCCCTTTCAAAAGGAGGATGCTAATGATACACTTTGTGATGTGCTAATGAGGCTTTAAAATGAATATACAGTGCCTCATTAGCATAAGGGCAGCTGTGGCACTCTGAAAGTGCTGCTTTCGATCATGCATGGCTTGTCTACATGGGGTCCTTTTGAAAAGGACCCTGCACACTTTGAAATCTCCTTATTCCTGTAACCAGATAGGAATAAGGAGATTTCAAAGTGTGTGGGGTCATTACGAAAAGGACCCCATGTAGGCGAGCCATGCGTGATGGAAAGTGGCACTTTCAGAGTGCCACCGCCGCCCTTATGCTAATGAGGCACTGCATATTCATTTTAGAGCCTCATTAGCACATCCCAAAGTGTCTTGTTAGCATCCTCCTTTTGAAAGGGGGGTGCTAGTGTAGACATATACCTGACATATGTAGACATAGCCAGTGGGTCCAAAATTTAAACACCTCACAGAACACCTCATTCATCACAGAAAGGTACATTGTTATACACAATAACCTGTTAATATTAGAGATTAAATTCCCAATAAAAAGGAAAGGAAAAAAATGTAACTGGACAAGGAAATGGGGGAATAAAAAAGAGGCCCTACATCTTATGCCATAAAGGTGAATACCCCTCTGTTCATATAATTGTCATGTTGCCCTCCTCCAACATCTCCTGGAGGACTTTTCTGTGATTTCACCTTGGCTGCTGCTATATAACAGCAATCTTTTTATTACTACTGTCTCCTGTCTTTCTCCTTGGCCATTTCTACACAGGCCACTTCCGAAGGAAGTGGCATGTTAATACATGGCGCGAAAGATGCTAATAAGGTGCCGATGCAAATTCCCTGTGCCTCGTTAGCATAATGTCACATGATTTGGAGTCCGGAATACCGTTCTCCCAGACTCCAAAATGCCATGTAGAAGTGCAGCCCCAGAAGAAGGCACCTCTGGAAAGAGGACTCGTTCTGGAAGCCCCCACTGTGGACGCACTTCTACATGGTGTTTCGGAGTCTGAAGGAACAGTCTTCCAGACTCCAAATCATGTGATGTTATGCTAATGAGGCATGGGGAATTTGCATCTGTGCCTCATTAGCATCTTTCACTCCGAAGGAAGTGGCTTGTGTAGAAACAGCCCTTTTGGTTCCTGCTCTTTTCATAATATGACAATCTCAAAGAGCAAGTATAGAGAGCATACAGGAGAGTTTCATCTCGCCTTCCCCACCTTCACACACAATCGTTCTGAGAGTACATCATTGGGGCAAATTTCAAGGGAGCCTTTGATGAAGGAAGCATGCAAGGTTGCAGTCAAGAGCCATTGACAGCTAATTTGATACAGATATAACTCAGCTCAAACATAGAGCTATAGTATGGTTATACCTGTGCCTAGTTTTTGAAAATGGAAATCCCAAAATACATATTGTATATTGAACTATGTTGCTCTTTGTGCTTCTGTGTCTGTACTCTCTATTCATTTTCCCCCAAGTTTTGGGAATCAACTTGAGCTCTATGAGAAGATGGGTGCAGGAGGGAAAGGGCCAGTCAAAGTAGTTTTTATCTAATTGTAACACTGCTATAGGAAGTATTTTATGTTCCCCTCCAGCGGCTGATCCAACTACAGTAAACCCTCGATATAATGGACTAATGCGGGGCGGGGGGAGTTGTCCACTATTACTAAAAGACTGTTCTATGCGACAATTTACCTGCCTACCAGGCTTCCCCAGTCCTAGCCTTTCCCACTCTCCTTCCCCCTACCAAAAAAACTCTGAAACTAACCAGAGGAGCTGCTGGACCCTGCTGGGTTGCTGAGGTGCAGGTGGTGCAGCCAGAGGTGCCCCATTGCATATGACTGGTGGCACACCACCACACAGCTGGAGCCACTTTGCCGCACGTGGCTGGAGGCACCTGGCCATGCGGCTGCAGCTGCTTTGTGGCTAGAGGTGCCAGGCAGTGCATGGCTGAAGGCGCCTTGTGATGCAGCTGCAGCCACTTCGCCACACATGGCTCGAGGGTGCCACTGCACAGGCTGGAGGAGCTGCTACCAGAGCAACTATGCATGCATGGCAGCTCTGGAGGAGGTGGTAGTGGCTCCTCCAGGCTGCACCAGTGGTAAGTTCCTGTGTGTGTTTTTTTCCAGGGGGCGGTAATTTTACAGACCCCAGCTGACTTCAAGAATAATGATGGCATGCCCTTTGTTCCCAAAGTCTGCTAAATCGGGGCCCATAAAATCAAGGGTTTACTGTGTTCATTCTGCTGTCTACCAGTTCATTTCTTTAGTTTTAGTGTAGAGAACCGTACTTTTCAGTCACAGCTACAAGCTGTGATCCCATCCTGGAATCATTTAATAAATGTGTCACAGGCTTTTTCCACAAAAACAAAACATTTTTGAATAGAGTTCTTGGATGTCTATAGCAGGAGCTTAGAAATTAGCTTTACAACACTCAGAAGAATACATGTTGGGCACTAGACACAATCTAGTGAATTTAGGAAATGCTGCATTATCAGCCTTTTATTTGCTATTTAATAATGAAAAATATCTCTAAGCATGTTTTTACTAATTAATGGAAACTTTTCTAATTAATAACAAAATAGCACTATATGCATACATGTGCAATTTCATTAAGATGTACATCTCTTTTGTCTGAGTGTAGAATTTCAACTTCTTTGGATATATTGGCATTTCAGATATTCAGACGATTCATGAGGATTCATCATCTCAAACTATAAAATAAACATGTTCACATGTTTAGAGATTTAAATGCACAGCTGATTTTTTCCAAATTTCTAATGATTTATAATTTTTACACGGGAAGAATAGCTCAGCACAAATATATGTTAATCTCATATTACTTTTGCTTGGGAGGAATATTAAATTCTTGAAAAGTAAGATATGAAATAGCTTTTAAATGAATATGAAAATCAAACTACAGTAATTTTACCATCAATTTTATGGGATCAGCTGTGATACAAAACTGACATTTTTAAAAGTAAAATGTGCATATTTTGTTATATGAGCAAAACAGTTTATATAAAAAGCAGTGAATCACCCATGATACTCTCCAGTTTTAAGATCAAACATAAAACAATTGTGAATTGTAGCAGTTTTAAGTGTGCCCCTCCTCTCACCCATTTTGGTATCATTTTGCTGAAATATCAAAAAAATGCATGTTGGTGTGATATTTCCAAGAAATGCTCAACATCTTTTGAGAAAGTGAGGTTTTAATTTAATTTTGAAGACTTAAAAGATTTTAACCCTTGAATTAAAGGTGCCTAGATTTTAGGATGGTTTCTAGGAAAACTGAACTTTCAGAAATGTACCCATTGTTAATTAGCATAAGAAAAATGCCCTTTCAAAGTGGTTCAGGGAAAATATATACACACCTATGCACGAGTTTTGCTGCTCTGTTAGATCTGTCTTCTTTTTATTTAAAAACCAAATAACTTGCATAGATTTCCATCTCATTTCCAGTGAATAGAACTTAGCAGACATTTTTAAGGCAATCCTCCCCCACTGAATTATGCTGTGTTTTCATAGGGTATATAGTCAAATGGGAGGCCAATGAAGTTGAACAATAGAAGAAGTTGGCTATTGCAGTTCTTCAGAGGGGAGTGTTATGTGAAGAAATGACCTGTTTTGTGTACTTCTCAGAAATGGCTTGTTTGTCATTTGTCCATAAGGCTACACGACAGACTAAACTCGAAATAGGCTGTTTCAGCAGTTGGCACTGTCTAAACAGCACCAAATGTCGAAATAAGGTGCTATTAAGTGGTCTCCCTTACTCTTCCTGCAACGAGGTATACAGGGATGCTGAAATAGCATGTCTATTATTTTGGAAAGCTTCAAAATAAGTGTTTCAAAGACACTCAGTGGCTATTTTGGGTTACTGAGGTATCCCAAAATAGCTCTGTTGTGTAGACATAGCCTAACTGTTAGTCTAAACAGACAAAACAGACTAAGTAGTCTTTGGGACACAAACCCATTTATTTTGTTTGGTATGGTGGGACTCCAAATGCAGTTGCGGCCTCAAAGCACTATTTGAATGCCTCTAATACAATCATGGCTTGCATGTGTTCTTAAGTGAAAATGATAGCTGATAGGTTGCCTGTTACTGATTGTTCTAAGTCTTTTTTTTTTTTTTTATTTTTGGCTCAAATGTAGAGATTTTAGAATGAAGTGATTGTCAATTGTTTTTCCAACATTTTGTGGTTGCGTCTGTTTTTTCTGAATTTTGAATTTGATGGGAATTATTCTCAAGTCTGAGATTAGTATTTACCTTCAGGCTTTCAGCCTCACATGAAAAAAGTACAAGTAACTAGCCACAAATCCTTAGTTTACTATTACCAGGTGGACACTGGCTCAAGGCTAGCACACCAAGCAGCAACATGGCTTAGATGACAGATGACCATTTAGGATAGCCACACAATTATGTACCCTAGGTGTCAGGAGGGATTGTAGTTTAGTGGCTAGCCCAAGCTACCACCCATGACACTGTGGCCGAACAACTACTTTTAACACACACATGACCTTCAGTAAAGCTGAAGTGCATCGGACTTCTGTTGTGGGAAGCACCTTCCTAGCAGCTGTGTGGGCATACACTAAGTTGTTTACTCCTCTCTTCTCCTACTCTGTCACTGGGGTAAAATACATATAGCAACTGAATGGCATAAAGAAGCCTTTTGTTAAAAAATTGTATTTTGGGTGGTGATATGCTGCCTTATGTGGAGGGAACTGGAAGGTGACATGCGGTTGAAGTCTGTGCATAATTTGTGTCATGGCTGAGACCCAGAACTTCTAAGCTTGATATTTCATAGCCACCCTTGAGCTTCCCATATCAGTTATTACCAAGAGGGCGGGGGCTGGGGGCAAGACCCCTGAACTGTAACTCCACTCTTCTTGGTAGTGTTAGTGAATTTAAAAAAAAAAAAAACTAGAGAAAACAGAATAGAATTTGTTTAAAAGGTGTTCTGTGCCACATAGTTGCATTCCATTCCCAGTGTGACACATGCATTTTGTTCCCTAGTTTTGTTTCTACATTCTTAGTTTGATTCAAACCACTTCCATTTTTATAGACTTGCCATTGCTGGAATCTGCAATGACATTCTCTCCGGTGTCCCTTGGAGGCACCGTAATGCTGACCATTAACTAGCAGCTAAGTGTTATTAGCTCAGTGGTTCAAGGTCACTAAAGAAATTTCAGTTCATTTTCTGTGCTCCAGCAGGAACGTAGTTCACAAAGCGAATACGTCTGAGATGCCTCTTGACACAGACATCGAACACTTGTGCTCACAGTTCTGAGGGTTTATGAGAGTAATAGGCTTTATGGTCTGTATTAGGGCAATAACGTGATAGGTCAGTTGGTTAGAAAATTTCCCCATAGTGACATAATTATCTTCTTGAGGAATATGGTATGTGTAATAATACTTTCCTCTACTTATTGATGGCAGTACTTTGTTCATCTTTATTGCCTGCTGTCAGAGGATCTCAAAGCACTTTGCAAACATTAATTACAAACACCAGTGAAGAAGGCAATTATAATATTACCTAAGTTCTATGTAAGGGAATAGAAGCATGGAAAGGAGACCCAGTCAAGGTGAGACCGTGTGAGTCTGAGGCACGGCTGAAAATAAAGCACAGAGCTCCTTACTTTATCTTCTCTAGATACACTCCTCACAATGGAGTGTTTTATATGCTTCTTTGCTTTCTATAAATTTCACTGAAAAGAGAAGGGGAGAGGGTGGTTAAAAATGAACATTTTTACTACTTATTTATGTTAAGTTTGGATTTTTCAAAGTAGTGTTACCTTTTTAAAAAAAAAAAATCCTGAAGTATTTTTCCACCCTCATACCAGAAACTTTCCTCATTTAACTACATACCTTATTCACTCATGTTGTGGGTCAGCACCCAATCCAACTCCCACTGAAATGTAAGCAGAAAGATTCCTAATAGAACCTCTGAATAACTTCAGTAAAAGACTAGAATTGCATGAATAACAAACTCCAGCCTGGTACAGAATACCTTGAGAGGCTCTTTTTCCAGCATTTCTGACCAAGAGAAGAACTGCATAAAATCTTCCAATGGCTTTTCAGATGAGATTATCAACACAACTTTACTAAATCCTGGTGGTTTATCAAACTTGAGGTAAGCTTTTGGATAATTATGTGAATTAAACCAAATTGCTTGATGTTCATTCATTGCGATTAACTAGTACAATGCATCTAAACTGTCCCTGGTTTACTTGCTTGCATGAAAAAGCCACTTACGTCTGTCATGGGATAACAATCTCACACCACAACTGTGAGCATGGCTTTAAGCAGCAAAACAAGAAATCTAGCAATTTTAACATGAGGAAATACGAATAAGAATAGAATTGCTTATAGTTTCCTGGTATGCAGACTGACATAATAAATCCTGTTGAACCTCGTTTCACATTCTGAATTATCACAATAAAATTCCTATTACCGTTTACTTGTTCTGCCACTCAGACATGTAATTATGGAATTTCACAATTCAAGTGATGACAGTTGTTCCTGTGTATGTGTCACTCTATCACCACTTAATCCAACTGCATCTAGCATCTTTAATGTGATAAAGTGGAACTGAAGTGACAACAGATGACAGAGGTGCCAAAACAATGATCTGACCTCCCACTGAATTGTCAGTGTGCTGGACTGTGTGACTCTTATGAGAGCTAAGTGCTCAAAAGGCGCATTGACAACATTTTCCTTATGCTAGAAAACTTGCAGTTAAGGTAGGAGAATAAAATGTGCACACTTGTGAGTGGCTTCCTCTGATATTGTTCCCACCACTTTTGTGTGAACACTTGATTAGTGTTGTTCATAAAGTTCCTTCGGAACTTGAATGCAATGGTGCTTTCTTTAAACACTTTTTGTTTTTCAAAATCTTACACAGAAGGTGCAGCTTTTGCAATTATTTAACTTTAACAATTTCTTCTTGACTTTTATAGACCAGCTTTTCTTTTCCTTTTATGCCTCGGCGGGGTGCGGGGGGGGAGGTGAGGAATGGCAAGGAAGTGACTTTCCTAAAACAAATGGAAGATATCTTTTTTGTTTTGGGCCGGACTGGGGGTTACTGCAAATAATACCTAATTCCAATTCACAGGGTAAATGAATGAGTATTTCACACCTATTGTACCTCCTTTTATAAGTTACAACATACTGTTACCCAGCACTCAGTTAAAAAGTAAGCTCAATTAACCAGCATTTCTGATATCTCCCAATACAGATCTTCAGTCTATTAACTGGGACTATTATACTGCCCAGCACAATATGTAGTTGCATGTTCTGCACTACACTTTTATGCAAAAGAGGTAGGAGACAAGTAAGCAAGCTGAAAGCAGGGATTTAGTCAAAAAAAGCACCTTCCAGGATAGATCATAGGGTCATTACAGATTCAGCACAATACCTCTACAGTGATAATTGATGTTGATAATTGACCCTGAGGCACTTCAAGATCCTGAGGTGCCTTCAGTGAAGTCTCAGTTTTAAGTGCATTTTTAGTAGTCTGCATGTACGTCATGCACTGCCCACAGTGATATGTAGGTATAATAAGAACCTACTGTATAGAAAACTTTACCTGTATACATTCGGTGCTTAAAGAAATCAACTTCTGTGCAGAGCAGTGCTGTTACTGGATTGGTGAGTACCTGCTTACTAGTTTTACACTTTATTCATTTTATGGTATTCTAATTCTTTAAATATTAGCATTTCATTGATTAAAGTAAAAATCTCAGATAAGCAGAATATTCAATCACCCCTCCACACCCCATCCTTTAACATGCTGGATGATAGAGCTCTTACTGTACTACTTCTGTTGTACGCTGTGGTCATGCTTGTTCTTTTCCTATAGTACAGATTAGAGAATAAATTATAAAAGTGTTCTTTAATTTATACACTGATTTACAGATTGATGTCTGGTGTTTATGCTGGGCAAAATGATTTCACAGATGTAAGTGGAAATTGAGTCCTCGCTGTCTTCGAAATGCAAGACTTTTTAGGAGAATACTTATGTATGTATTTTGGTATGGTGAAAATTGTGGTAATGGTATTTATAGTGTCTGTTTCCTTTCAGGTATGATCTGATGCCCTATCTAAATTGAAGCATATGCTTTCTATAATCTCTTATCGGAATTCACAATCGTGTTGCTATTTCCTTTGGAAATTGAAATAATTTTTTGTCATTTAATATGGCTTGTACTCTTGTCTTTCATTTGGTACTCCATTTGTTAAAGCATAGCTTCTGATCACTTAGAAATTAGGGTACTAGTACCCTTCTATTACATTCTGGATTATTGGTTGAGGATAGTTGCATCGTGTAAAGCTTTACTGGGCTTTTTTCAAAGCTTTTTCTGTTTGTACTGACTACCCATGATAAACTTAATGATACAGAACTCTGACAATTTTCTGGTAATTCCTGAAAAGTTAAATTAACGTGTTACAAGCTGAATGTTTGAATATTTCATGTTTGTTGGTATTAATCATATTTTTCCTTCAGAAGAATAAGTACCATGACTAATAAAGGTTTTGGAAAGGTTTCAACAGAAGTTGTATTTTAGTTCACTTATTCATATCTTACCACAATAAGCCCTCAAAGTTGTTTTATAAAGGGGGATGTAAAATTGTGTACTCATTTAAATGTGTACTATAAAATTCAATCAAGTGTAGTACAGGTCAAACTTCTTTCATCCGTCACCCTCAGGACCTGACCGGTGCTGGACAAGAGAATTTTCCAGATAAGTCAATATTTTCTAGCACATTACCAACACTTCCACTGCTTACTGGGCTCTTGAAGGACACTTAGGTGATAAATTATAGCTAAACAACAGCACAGAACACTAAGCTAGGACTGGTGGCTGTATACAAACTTTGTGGGACCATGGGAAACTTGGTCACACCTATGGTAAGTGGTCTTCCATCTAACTAAAATAATGCCGGATTGTAGAGTCAGATGGATGAGAGAGGTCCGAATTAGAGAGGTTCAATGTGTATAAGGATGACTAAGAGCTAAGGACGGTGACGTTATTTGATGGGAGACACCTGTCTAAATATGCTTAAAAATTAGTTTGAGTCTATAAACAGATTCAAATTTACTCATTATATCTAGCCAAGTAACTTTTTAGGTATTATAAGACTAAAAATACAGAGAAGAATCAGCTTTTTCAAGTTACGCAGAAGTTTGTATAGGTTTGCTAAATCAATCTGATACAACATGGTAAGTGTTCTGTGACTTCTTTAAGTGCTGGATTTGAGACTGAGGAACATATTACAGCAAGCAGGCTCAGCCATTCAGGTTTTCTCTTTTCCACATTGCTAAATATAATACTCCTGAAAATCATGTTTTTTTCCTAAATTACATTTCCCAAGACACTAATACATATACTGGGTAAATTGATCATATCCTTGGCTTTCAGATATTTGTTGTTGTTACCTGTTACTGTAAATAACTTGACAGTCCTATGTGCATACCTGATAGGTAGATGCAATCATACAGCATAGTTTCTGATTTCTGTTTGCAGAAAACCACTGCACCCTTGCTCTTGTCTTTCTCCTTCTCTGAGGCCCTTTACCAGCTCACTGCATCTGCCTGCTCCTTCTATTGCTCACTCTCTCCTGTCCTTGCTCATTTTTACTAGGCTAGTGTGGGGGATGGGGCTGAAGACTCCAGCTGGAGGTGTGAGTTTTCGGGGTGTAAGGGGGGGTCAAGGCTGGGGCAGGAATTTGGGTGAAGGAGGGGGTGAAGGGTGTGGCCTCCAGGCAGCTCACAGAATGCAGTGACATAGTCCTCCAGCTCCAAGGCAGAGAGGCCAGGTGGCTTTGTGCTCTGTCCCTGCTGCAGTGCCGACTGGAACCACCAGGGTCCACTGGAATGGCTTGCTTGTTTGTGGCTCGTACAGACAAGTGACAATAGGAGAAGATCTGGTGTTGGGAGGCTGTGAGGATAGGCTCTGTCTGCTCTCTGGTGCTGGAATCTTCGCAGAGAAATAGTCAAAGCATGGATGCAGCAGAAAAAGGCATTGGTAGCTCACATACTGCCTCCAGCTGCTGAAGTATTTTACAGCCACATGTAGCTGCTTGCCACAGTGTGGTCATAGCCTGGCTGGGCAATGCAGTTATAGGTATGCCTCTCACAACTGGTAGCTGGTCACTGGTGTGCAAAGTAAAAGCATGCTCATGGAAATCCTTGAACATCTCTTTAAAATCAAGCATACACCTTTGTATGGAAGGTTGAAGACTGCCAGCATATTATTCGGCATATATTAGCCCTGTGTCTACATGAGCCCCTTCCTTTCAGAAGGGGCAGGTTAATGAGTGGGTTTGAAAGATGCTAATGAGGCACTTCCTTGAATATGCAGCACCTCGTTAGCATAATGGCAGCTGCAGCAATTCTAAAGTGTGGCTTTCGAATTGTACGCCACCCATGAAGATGGGGACCTTCCAGAAGGACCCCCCACTTTTCAAAAGTCTCTTCTTTCTATCTGGTGTTAGGAAGAAGGGGCTTTTGAAAACTGGGGGGGTCCTTTCAGAAGGTCCCAGTCTCCACAGGCGGCATATGATTCGAAATCCTCACTTTTGAATCGCTGCAGCTGCCATTATGCTAATGAGGTGCTGCATATTCATGGAAGTGCCTCATTAGCATCTTTCGAACCTACTCATTAACATGCCCCTTCCAAAAGGAAGGGGCTCATGTAGACCCAGCCAAGGGGAAAATGAAGTTCCATTTCACCCCCAATTAACTGCCTCTTAGAATATAGGTGGTAAGTTCTATGGGCCTATGGTCCCTCTACAGCACCAATGTGGGACCACTGTCAAATATGGTTCTCTCCCCTGACCCTGCCTGCTGGCCTCCTATTACTATATTGTTTTTCAGAAGGTACATGCTTAACTTGATGACCAAGTTTATTTAGCAAGGGGGTGTGTACTATAATGCTGCTGGTGGGTGGATCATTTTGACATACCCAGTCTGGTTTTAATATAACTGTTCTGGAACCCAAAACAATGAAGCAGCTTGATCCTGGGCTAGTCACCTGAGTAATTACCCAGATCTGGGAAGGGTGTGTTAAACATAGATTGAAGCCTGCTTGGCCATGTTTTCACTGCTCTGAGTACCTGAACTAGCAACTTAAAAGTTATCTCTGCTATGTCAGCTTGAGCTGATGTCAAAAAGGTGTGATTGCAACATAGACACGTGCTACACACTGTGTTTTCTGTTACACAGCTTTCATGGAGGGCACAGAATTTATTCAGCAGGTCAGGAATTTGGATAATTGAGAGGGCAGGAGCTATTCAGTAGCAGAGTGGTCTTCCCTATTGCTGGAGGCTCATCATTGTTCTCTTCTTTCTCAGTCCTGGCCAAGGGTCTCTGCCTGCCATGCTATATGTGAAGCTTCCTCTTCCCCACCCCCACGAGCCCTGCATATCCACAGGGATCAGGTCTTGAGTCCTGCAGCAGGCAGTGAACCCCTCTATTAACCCCTGAATTGTTCATTAGAAATGAAAGTAAAAGATGTATTTTTTTTTTGCATTTTAGTTTACATAAAAGTTTGAGCCCCTCTGAGAGATTTGGCTTTTATGGTTATTGGAGGCCAAAAAAAAAAAATAAAAGTAAAGCTTTCATTTGAACTTAAGAATGAATCATTCTGAAACTTATTGCTTAATAGAGGCTCACATTTTTCTGGGGATAGAAGTGATGGTCTTCTGCTAATGATTTAACAGCAGACTCCCACCATGTTGAATGACTCTGGAACTATAGATGGTGGCTGGTGTGGAGAACTTGGAACTCCGAAGGGGTTTATCAAAACTGTGTTGGCATCTGCTTTTCCTCAAAGTCAATGAAGAAAGTGCCATAAACGTCATAGGCTTTGGATTAGACTCTGAATTTCAGTAGCATGTTAGTTAACAGCCCTGCTGTTTACGGGCTGGATGGACGTCCAGCCCAATGATGGTGGTTTACTGGCCCTCTCTAAGGCCTCTTAATGAAGCATAGGAGCAACAATTTGCATGATAGGGGCACACATCCTCTTGTGCAGGGGAGTTTACAGCTGCATTTGTCCATGTCAACAGAAGCAGCTGAATGTCTCTACATTCCTTCATCATTGTTATACCTACTTTTTTAAAATTTCTACCCCCAATGAACATTGGGCTACTGATGTGCACTTTGAAATGTTTTCTGTGGCATGTTTTATGTTGCTCAGTGTCTTAAAGCTGATTGTAAAAGGGGTTCAGATGCTTAAATCACTGTTGAACATAATAACTTTACTTCTATAAGAAATTGTTTGCTGTCTGAAGATTTCAGTTTCCAAGATTAAAACATAGACTATCTGCTCATCCATTTAGTTTTGCCTACCTTATTACCACAAGGCTCTTTCTGTTGTCTGTCCATGGTCGAATCCTATGAATATACTGTCTAATATGTTTCTTCCTCTCTCCCACATGTACATCAGCATAAAGCCTGTTTTATTAGAATTTGTCCTGTGTGCTGCCACTGTTCTGCGTTAGCTACACATTTGATCCATTCTGTAGGCCCTGCAGGTCTGAGGCCACAAACCTTTGCTTCCAATAGGTGGAATTTCACAATTCTTCTACACACAGACTGGGTGCTGTACTACAGAACCTTTGGTTCAACTGTGTACCACTCAGGCCTGCTGAGCAATCAGTGGTTTATAATTGTTCTTTTACCCAAAACAGATTTCTTTAAACCAAGTATTCTTTAATCCAGGGGTCACTAACCTATAAGAAACATGTGCTGAAATTTGACCTTTTGGCCTCTATGCACAGTCATTGTTCTGGCGGTACTTTTTAAAGTCACTAAAAGTTCTCCTTACAACAGATTCATTAAGTAAATAAAGATGCAGAGCTTTGCTGTTTAGTTGGTGGTTGGTAGCATTAGCTGGTCTTTTGTTAATCCACAGGCTTCATGGTTTTGAGCAATCTCCCAACTGCATGGGAGAGGATGAGTTGGGCTGAGCTCCCACCTCACGTGCTGATGAAAAATGGCTTGCATGCCACTCTTGTCACATGTGCTGGGGGTTGCTAATCCCTGGTTTAATCTTTTGGGGGATGTATTTTGCCATCTTCGAAACATCATAGATGACTCTTTCAAGGATAAAGTAAGGGTTAATGCTTTTTCTTTTATTCTTTTTAGCTGGTACATTCCATTGTCCTTCTGTTTTGATAGGTGATAGTCTTTGTACTTCATATATAAACTGTGTCCTGTCCAGATTTGATTTGTCATCTCAACAGTTTTGCACAGGTCAGCTGAAATTTTCTTGCTGATCAAGGTCAGAAAAATCTAGGGATTGTGCCATTTACCTCAGCAACTTCAACACTGAAATAATTCTCATGGAGACTCGATATAATATCAACAAAAGTGGTAAGGGTAGGGAATCCCAGTTCCTCGTGATTGTGCACTGACTGTTACCAACTCTTAAAAAAAATTGCTCACCAAAGGCAGTTTATGCATTACATTCTTACAGAAAACAATATTGATTTTCAAAAAATAAAAATGGAAATGTTGACTTTTTTTCATATTGGGGTGACAATGCTTCTATATAAATTGAAATCTTCATGGTGTAAAGAGTTTACACACCTGCTACCTTATACCTTCAGAAGAGCAGTGAGGGTTGCAGCCATTTCTTTACATGAAACTTACCAGGTGAGGTTTGTTCAGGTTTCACAAAATTTTCTGAGTGTGCTTATTACTCATAAGGCCACAACTGTGTACATATTTTGGCCTTTCCCAAATGACAGAAATGTACACTTAATGAAATCCCTTCTGTGTTTTGCAAACAGTGTTCAGTTTATATATACACTTGCATGTATTCTCTCCCACTCCACATCCATGGCCTCAAAGGCTATGTCTACACTACAGTGATCTGTTGACAGAGGCTACTGTCAGAAGAAATCTTTCAACAGATCATGTCCACACACACAAGTAAATTGAATGACCTGTGGCCACTCTCGTGACAGAATGGCCAATCAGAAGCTCAGCAAACAGGGCTGCCTGGTGAACCTGAAACCCTGTGTATTTTTAGAGGACCCCCGGAGCATTTAAAAAGGTGGTGTTCCTTATCATGGAGAGGCAGAACACTGTCGGCAGAAGTGCCAAGAATTGTAGAGAGACTGTCATCAAATGCATTTTTCGTGTAGTTGCTCCATGAGTTTTATCAACAAAATCCCAGTATTATATAAAAAAAAGACAAAAAAAATCTCTAGTGTAAACATAGCATAAGTGTTTCTAATACCACTTTGGTTCAACCACCTACACCACCTGGTATCACAGCCCTTAACTTTTAAAGGGAGAGCTATCTAGGTCAGGGGTTCTCAACCACTTTCCTTCTGAACCCCCCCGACCCCATCACTCAACATGCTAGAAGAAATTCAGAGGGCTTTGTCCAAGGTGGGGCCAGCCCTTAGACATAGGTATAGTTTGGGGTGGCAGGTCTCTGTCCACTTCTTCACAGTGGAGGTTCAAAGGGGGAGCACCAACTCCAGCCCATGACCGAGCTCAGTAGGCTACTTACTTGTTTGGGCGTTTGTGCCAATGGTGGGCCTGCAAATGGGGGAAGGTTTGGGGAGGAGGGAAAAGGGGGCAGTTGTCCCCAGGCCCGGCATTTCAAAGGTGCCCAAAGCTCCAGCCACCCCCACTGCTGAAGTAGCAGTGGCTGGAGCTCTGGACCTCTTTGAAATTCTATGGATTGCTGTGCAGCCACTCTATGGGCGTCTGAGGAAGCATGGAAGATGCCCTGTGCTGAGTGCCCTAAGTCTTGCCCCTTCCCACCTTGAGGGGTGGGTCCTGAGGCTCAGCCACAATCCTGAACACCAGCAGCAGCAGATGGTTTCTCCAAACCCTCTTCAGGCCTCTGGCTTGAGGGCAGGGCCTGAAGAGGGCTGGGAAAGAGGAGCAGGTAAGGGAGTGAAGTTGTCCTCAGGACCATCCCACTCTGGGTAATTCACTACAGTTTTGAGGAGCAACACCCTTGTGCCCCCTCATCTCTGCCAATGCACTCAAGGTTTGTGCACACATTAGGTTTTTAGCCCTGTGCCCAGAGCTGGTCCTAGGAGCAGGGCAGCCAGATGGTCACCTGGGTCACCTGGGGCTGCTAATTTCAAGGGCCCCATGAAATGAACTGGACTGTGCAGGGCTGGAGCCAGGGGGCACTTGCTGTGAAGGGATGGAGAAGGGACGAGCTGTAGCCTGGCCAGGCTAGAGGGCCCAACAACCAGGAAGGCACACCTTCCTACACCCCCCCCGCCCCAGTGGCCTCCATTTGCCCAGGCCTGTGCCACTGCCAGGTTAGTGTGTTGGGAGAAATTCAGGATTTCAGTTCTACCCTGCTCCCAGTGTTCCCAGTTGCTACCTGTAGAGGTGGAGTGGGGTGGGGTGGTGCTTGGGACACCAGATTCCAGAAGTGGGACTCCACAAGCCCTCAGATAGTTCATAGACTCCGAGTTGAGAACCTCTACTCTAAGAAACCTCCCTCTGCCCACTTCCAATACTTCGGGGAGGAGGGGGATGAATGTAGCTATAAGGTAATGCCTAAATCTTCCTACAGCAATGAAGTGTCCTTTGGCACCTTACAGACTAACAGAAAAGTTTTGAGCATGAGCTTTCGTGAGCAAAGACTCACTTCATCAGATGCTGGTCTGATGAAGTGAGTCTTTGCTCATGAAAGCTCATGCTCAAAACTTTTCTGTTAAGTCTATAAGGTGCCACAGGACCCTTCGTAGTTGTTACAGATCCAGACTAACACGGCGACCCTTCTGATAAATCTTCCTAGTTTCTTTTGAGGAGCACATACCCTTCCTTCTTACACCTCAGGTTTTTTCCAGCTCAGACACCACAAAGCAGTCCCCTTCTTTTTAGGTCATGGAGTAGGGCCAATAGATTTTTATCACTAAAGAATAAGAATAAAACTTTTGTGAGTCTTTGGTTGCCCTCTGACATAGCTTGAGTTTCTTTGAGTGAGTGAGTTTTGGATTCATAATGAAACCAACAACCATTAAAGTTCATTTTCATTTCAGTTTTCCTCACTAATTTGTTCATCTCATTCTTTTATAATGGAAAGCCTTGAGTTCTGTCACATTATGTGTTTCACACCAACCAGCTATGAAAGAGAATTGCTGTTTAAAGAAGGGAGATTATTCTGTGCTTTGCCACAGACTTCCTCTGTGAACTTCGGTAAAGTCACTTAAGACATATGTCAAATTTGGAAGCCCAAAGCTGGACATCAGGATGCACCTAAACCAATGGCCTGACTTTCAGAGTGGCTGAGCACCCATAGTTCCACAGGCCTGAGCGGGAACTGTGACTGCTCGGTGTCTCTGAAAGTCAGGTCACAGGTATAGATATCTGCAGATGTGTCAAGGTGTCTAATTAAATCTTATTGTTTTTGTACTTCAACACTCTGTTCTCTGCTATTTCATCTGCAGCATGGCACCTCTAGTCACACTTCCAAACCTTTCAAGAGCAGTATGAGTCTAAATTACCTGTTATGTCAAGTACATCAAAGTACCTTGCAACTGCAAACTATAGAAATACTAACCCACACACACCATCCATACCTTTTACACTGCCTTTAACAAAGACATATACATTTGCCTGTAAATGCAGGAACCCATTTTGATTTCCTATAAGTATTAAAGTCACACTGATTTTTATGTATTAGCTGATTATCACACAATTTAGTTACAACACGCTGACAGAATATTACAAACTTTGTCTAGAACATCCTTATGATCAGCCTGTCAATATGTTAAAACTGTTGTGAGGAAAAAAATCATTAACAAATTTGAATCATAGATGTTTGTGGCTAATAAATTCCAGTGTCAAAAGCATTGCGTTCTTCCACATGGGGAGTTGTGGGCCTGGGGGTGGGGGGGGAGAGTTTCCATCTAGTCTTAGGTATCAGAATGTTAATATTAAAATAAGTAAATACAACACATTTTTAAAGCAAGACATCTTTGGAATATTGGTATGAGTTTAACAGAAATAAGGTGAATTCAAAATTTACTTGAATACGAATTTCCATCCCAGTTTCTGCAGTTTGCTTAAAAGGCAATCCAGGCAGGAGAAAATGCTATTTGTTCTAAAATCTTTGTATACTGACTGTAATTATGCACATAATTTCCACTTTCTCTAGTACATAGGTTAGATTTCCCTTTGTGAATTTTATTTAGAAATTTTGTTGTGTAACTCCAAGTTCTTTTAATGATTCTAGTAACTGAAAGCACAGCTTCTGGGAACCAGACATTCTGCCTGCTGGGAAGCCAACTAGATATTAAGAATTTTACCAGTAAATGAGTTACTTCCTTTGTCATCTGAAATTTTGTGGGGATGCAAATAAGCAACACAGCTGCTGCTAAGTAATAGGTGGACAGCGGAATACGTTCAACTTTATAACATTTCACACAAGAGTATTCCCACACAGATATGTAATCTAAATAATAGTGTTAGAAAACCAGGTAGTAAATAACAAAATTACCAGGTATTAATATAAGTTAATAGGTGTGGAAAGTAGAAGAGTTACCAGATGGAAAAGTAAATAATTGCTGAAGATGCAGAAAAATGTAAGAAGGCTCTTCCGGATAACTGAGTTATAGGGGAGGAGGCTCATGCTCCATCACAACAGTGTGATGGGACAGAAGTGGGACGCATAGATGAGAAGGGGAGATCAGAAACTGCTGTGAGCCATGTGGTAGGTGTAAGCAAGCCATTGGGTGGTTTTAAACCCATGGTAGTTTTGAACTGGATCCCAAAATGAACAGGAAACGTGGATATTTCTTGGCATAGCAATAATATGACTGTTGGTAGTGTGATTTCATTCTGCACATGAGAGTTTAGAACCTTAAGGCATTGAGTGGGGTGGGCAATCTGGGTAGAGGGTATGTATTGCTTGTAGTAAACTCTACAGTCAGACACTGCCATTGGTATTCATGTTGTTACAATACATTCTTTTTCTATAGTACAAAATGCTCATAATTTTAATATTCCACACTTGAGTTAGCTACAGTGCCAGACTGAATGCTTATTATATGCCTGCTCTCTTAGAAATAAATGGTACACATTCTTGGGGGAAAAGAGGGAAGAAGAATATAGCCAATGAACATGCATATCTGGTTCTGGCTTTGACACTGTTTACCTTGGCCTTGGGTAAGACATTTGCTTCCATCTGTTTTCCTGTCCATGAGGCACCGTTTTCCTCACTTCTCAGGTGCACTCCAGGTTTGTTTTTTGCCACTGAAGATACAAAATACTCAAATATTTATTATTCCTTGATACTAGAGAGAAAAAATTACTTACACATTCATGTTCCCACGTATGCGTGAGCTGTGAATTAGCAGTTTTGCTCTTCTATGGATATGCAACGTGTCCATAAATGCAGGATGACATAAGTATGATCATTTGTATGTTATGTGGTGAAAGCTGAGCTAGTTTTAGAGTATTTTTGCTGTTAGCTTTGGGATTTTGTTAGAAATATTACATGAAGCGAAGGCATTCTTGGGGAAAAAATGCGTATGGGAATAGAACTATGAAAAATTCTCAATCACCCTTTTATTCAGAGTTATTTTTTGCATCTCTGAAAAAGCTTTCAGAAGAATACCAGCCTATTAGAAATGGCATTTCATAAAAATTCAAGAGATCTGAGTTCTAGAGTCAAAAGTTAGAAGGTAAATAATTAGCAATTAAAACATAGATACTTGACCTCTGTTACTAGTAGTAAAGGTAAAACCAATCATAATATGGATGCTTGAAACGCTGAACTATCAAGGAGTAAGAAGAGGTTAATAGTCAAATTGAATAATAGAAGGTCTTGGTCATTCCCAAAATTATCCAGTGCCATCCATCTTTAACTTTCATAAATGTAGAATTTTATGAAAGGAGATGGACAAGAGTTTAAAAAAACAAAAAAACAAAAAAAAGATCTAGAAGTAGGTTTTTGCCATCATCTGTCAAATTTTGAAGCAACTTACCCTATTGTTTAAACTATTCAGACATAGCTGTTGAAAATGTTTGGTATATTCTGGTTTATCTTTCAGTCATCCTCACAGTTTTGGGGCTGTGGGGAGGGAAGGTATTTGAAGCAAGATCACCATATTTTTACTGGCAGTAGTTCAGCTAGATGCTGTAATGAAGATAAATTGTTATCAATTTGGACAATCTATTTAATTGATTAATAAATTCATGCAGTGGAGACCTGCATATGTATGTCCATATATATATACAATAAATATTGTAGTAAATAGTTAAAATAGTAATTTAAAAAAATTCTACACATTGTTACTCCTTGCATATATTGAAAGAAGTGCAAAAGACAAATTTTAAAACCCCACCATAAACTGAGTGCTCTATCAAAAAAATCAAGGTACTGAAATTAAATAAAAATTAAATAACTTGCCCAGAAGCAGAGTAGTGACCCATCTGTTCATTACAGCCTTATGTTTCCATCAGACAAAATTTCATTAAAATATATCTTTGATTAGGGAGCAAGTTTCAGCTGCATGAAAGCTGTATTTATTCTGAGCCACATGATTTGGATTTTTTTTTTTGTCTAGTGAAAAGGATGAAGGTGCATCATGTGTCTTCAGGAAGAATAGTAAAGTTTGTATGAAAACAGTTTGGGAGAAAATATAATTGCAAATGTATTTAAAAAAATGTTTGGAATGATCACTTCCATGTTTATCTAAAATGCTATTCTGTGATCTTTGTAACCTGATCTCTCATAGCTGTACATGTTATTGTTAGATATTGAGATATCATTGGATTGTATGTGTCCCAGATTAATCTCAAAATATTGTTACATTGCCCTCCCATGAAAGGCATTGCAGCTCACCATTTCTCCTTTTCCACTTCTGAGCTGTGTCTACACGTGCACGCTACTTCGAAGTAGCGGCACTAACTTCGAAATAGCGCCCGTCGCGGCTACACGCGTCGGGCGCTATTTCGAAGTTAACTTCGACGTTAGGCAGCGAGACGTCGAAGTCGCTAACCTCATGAGGGGATCGGAATAGCGCCCTACTTCGACGTTGAACGTCGAAGTAGGGACCGTGTAGACGATCTGCATCCCGCAACGTCGAAATTGCTGGGTCCTCTATGGCGGCCATCAGCTGGGGGGTTGAGAGATGCTCTCTCTCCAGCCCCTGCGGGGCTCTATGGTCACCGTGGGCAGCAGCCCTTAGCCCAGGGCTTCTGGCTGCTGCTGCGGCAGCTGGGGATCCATGCTGCAGGCACAGGGTCTGCAACCAGTTGTCGGCTCTGTGTATCTTGTGTTGTTTAGTGCAACTGTGTCTGGGAGGGGCCCTTTAAGGGAGTGGCTTGCTGTTGAGTCCGCCCTGTGACCTTGTCTGCAGCTGTGCCTGGCACCCTTATTTCGATGTGTGCTACTTTGGCGTGTAGACGTACCCTCGCAGCGCCTATTTCGATGTGGTGCTGCGCAGCGTCGAAGTTGAACATCGACGTTGCCAGCCCTGGAGGACGTGTAGATGTTATTCATCGAAATAGCCTATTTCGATGTCGCTACATCGAAATAAGCTATTTCAATGTTGGCTTCACGTGTAGACGTAGCCCTGAAGTGCCTTTCTTGTGTTTTTTTTTTTGTTTTTTTTTTTTTCAAAAAAAAGCTGGTTTTCAGCTGGCTCCACACCCCGCAGCTGCCAAAGTGCCTGTACTCAGTACCGGCAACTACCAGCACAAAAAAATACTGATTTTCTGCAACACCTCTTGTTTTACTGTCTACTCCTTCCCCAGCACCTCTGCAGTTGCTGTTTGTATCTCCCTTCTGTTGTACATGTAATATATGTTTCTCATGTGTCTTTCATAGTTTGTTTGACTGGAGTGTTCCTTAATACCCACCCATTCTTTACTAGCTCTCAGGCTTCCTTAACTGTCTCAGTAGTCCAGCTGTATTTTGATTTCAAGATAATTTTTGTAAACATTGCCCCATGCACATGCTTAGGGTTCAGGCTGCATGCAACACGTGCCTCCCCAGCCCTGTTCAACCCCACCACCATCGCAGCATGGATCTGCAGCAGCTCCAGGAAAAGGACATTGTGCAACTTGCGGCCAGCCCGATGGCTGTACTCGTGGCTGTCCAGTGGTGGCTCACAATGGCCTGCTATCTATCTGGCTTCCTGTGGGCTCCTCCTACAGTGCAACTGGAGCACCTCCTTCCCCATGTCCACTATTGTCTCTGGCGGTACCCCACCAGCGGGGAATGGTGGGACCACATATTCATGCAGAGTGGGATGATGTGTAGTTATTCCACAATTTCTGAATGATGGTCACCTTCCTGGAGCTGTACCAGTGGCTGATACCTGGCCTGCAGCACCAGGACACACGAATGCGGCCTGCACTTCCCCTCGAAAAAAGGGTGCCTTTGGTGTGTGGAAGCTGGCCACCCCGGCCAGTAACTGCTTGTTCACCCACAAATTCAGGGTGGGGAAGGCCACCACCAGGGTCATCCTCCTGAAAGTAAGTCAGCCTGGGTCATCCACCCACTACAGGTCCCAGGGCAGGGTCTTGGGTGTCCCCATGCACCCTGCCAGATGCTCGTGGGTGCTTTTGCCTTACTCCATGCAGGTTATCTCTGCCATCAAGAACATCCTCCTGCACTGCCTCATTGGTGTGGGGCATCTGATTGAGGCCACGGCTACCTTTCAGCAGCTGGGGTTCCCCAACTGTCTGGTGCCTTGAAGGGCACCCATATTGCTATTTGGGCCCCAGCCCACAGCGGTGGGTGGTACATCAGCTGAAAGGGGTATCATTCAATTGTCTTTCAAGCACTTGTAGATGCCAGTGGGTGTGTTATGGATATTTCTGTGGGCTAGTTGGGTAGGGTCCACAATGCCCACATCCTCAGGAACTCCTGGTGTGGGAGCAGGCTGGCAGACGGGACCTATACCTCCCCCCACGGAAGCTCCCAGTGGGAGACATGACTAAGCACCTGTGCCTAGTTGCTTATGCCACCTAGCCTCTCCAGGCCTGGCTAATATGTCCTTTTATGAGCCCCACAAATGCAAGCCAGGACCACTTCTATGCCCTGCTTAATGAGGCCCATAACATGGTAGAGTAGGGCTGTGTCTACACGTGCCCCAAACTTCGAAATGGCCATGCAAATGGCCATTTCGAAGTTTACTAATGAAGCGCTGAAATGCATATTCAGCGCTTCATTAGCATGCGGGCGGCAGCCGCGCTTCGAAATTGATTTTGAGCTCATGGGAATAAGGGGAAATGAGCTCATGGGAATAAGGGGACTTCGAAGTAGGCGGCATCCTTTCGAAAAGGAGCCCCGTCTGGATGCGCCGCGCGGCGGCAAGGCGCGTCAATTTCGAAGCGCGGCTGCCGCCCGCATGCTAATGAAGCGCTGAATATGCATTTCAGCGCTTCATTAGTAAACTTCGAAATGGCCATTTGCATGGCCATTTTGAAGTTTGGGGCACGTGTAGACACAGCCTAGGTGTTCAGGCACCTGAAGGCGTGATTCAGGTGCTTATTGACATGCTTGGAGGTCAGATTCCCTAGTATGCCTGCTGTTGTGGGCATGTGTTGTGCTCTCCACAGTCCAGTAGGGAGCAAGCACTGGCTGTTCATAGTGTGCTGGACGGCCAAGGCCAAGGATGAGATGCGCGTGAGAGACGCCCTCTGAGAGGCCTTCAGTTCGGGGACCCTGTGGCCTGCTAGTAGCCTGCACCCCACAACCCCTCTCCTGCACACCCATCCCCACGTGCACATACCTCACCATTCCCACCCAATGCATGACACATAGCACATAGTTCTTGTAGAAACAAAATAACTGTTTAGTTAAATGTAACTGAGTCTAAGATTCCTTTCACCAAATGTGTACACTGATGGGGGTGGGTAGGGGCTTACTCAGCTGCTGGGGTGCGAGGACAGGAGCTACTGCACACATGGGAGCCATGACCGCCCTGGATCCAGGGCCTACTGTGGTGTTGGGAAGGTGCTAGGACCACAGGCAGGTGCAGACATGGTGGCGGTATAGTGGCCTCATCCTTGATGGGTTGGGGAGCGCCTGCCTGCAGCCACCGCACCACTTCCTCCTGTTCTGCTAGGGCAGGGGCTGCAGGCAGGGTGGCTGGGGGGGGCAGTGGGTGGGCCAGTAGATTGGGTGTAGGAGGGGCTGTCAGCGAAGCAGGTGGCTGGTTCAGGTGGGTGGTGACAGCCTGTGTGAGGGTATCAAGGGAGCTGGCCACCCATTCCAGCGAGAGCCACTCCCACAGGAGGTGCTTCTGCTCCCACCATGCAGCCATATGTGCTGCTGTGGTGGCATGCCCACCCAGTGCTGTGCCCAGTCCTCAGAGATGTCACCCTGTCCCCCTTGCTAGCTGCAGCAGGGCTCCCCAGGACATCAAGGGGGCTGGGCTGGCTCCCAGATGTTGAGACTGTAAAGACATAAGATGAGGGGGGGTGCACCTTCAGTCGAGTGACCAGGCCCTGTGGGACAGTGGCCCCATCCCTGTCAGCCTGCCAGTGGGCTGGGGGCTGTAGGGTGTCCCAGTCATGGAGAGTCCATGCATGGATGGGACGTGTGCAGGGCTCACTCCTCCCTCCCTCATGGCCACAAGCCCTGTGTGGCTGTCCATGGGCTTGTGCAGAGAGCCTGCCACACAGGCCTCTCCTGTATGGTGACCATGGCCATCCCCAGGGATCCTGAGCTGGGGTAGCTAGCTGTGTGGGTGGCCCCACATTGGCTGTGGCAGAAGCCGGCCCCCAAATGGAGCAGGGTGACTGACATGCCCAGTCCTACCTGAGGGTGCCTCCAGAGACTCAGGGCAGGCCCAGGCAGAGATGGCCTGGCTCGTGCACTCTGACAGCACAGCAATGTAGAGGGTCCTCTCGCTGCCTCAATCCTGTTAGCCGGTGGCCGGGTAATGTGCGGTGAGGTACTCTCCTGGGTCCTAAACAACCCAGCTTTGTACTGTGAGAGCAGGGAGCTCCTAGCACTTTCACCTACAGCCAGGCTTGGTAACCAAATGGTTAAAGTTCTTTTTGTTGTGCCAGCTGTGTTGTAGTGACAAAAGGGTAACTGCAGTCAGGCTTAGATTTTAACTGGTTACAAGTTTATTTAAGCTACAGTTATAAGCGTGCGGTTACAAAAGGCTATGGTCTACTTCTTATATGCTAGCAAAGTACAGGTGTTAACAAGTTACGTTACAATCCAATACAAAGATATCTGTTACCATCTAAGACAATGATATCTTGATACAACGACATCTAGTTACAGAGCTCTAATTCTTTAGCTGTGCACAAAAAGAAAGGAGACCTAGAATGGGTGTATCTTACCCTCTCTGCGTCTCTCGATACCAGCGTAGCCAAGCTGGATCGGTCACTCAATTCCACAGAAAGACGAATACGAGGTTGGGTGTCCCCAGTTGTGGACCTCGGGAGGCAGTCACCTGACCCGACCAGCAGGTAGTTGGTGGAATGCACTCGAAGTTAGAGTTCTGCTGGGCCCACCTTTTATACCCCTTTTAGGTTACATACTCTCTTTCTTATCTAAGGTGCTAGATCATACTGGTCTGTCTTTTGTGACGCCAGTTTGTTACAAGGGCATTTCTTACTTAATTTGCACTTGTAAGACAGGAGATGAGCAATTTGGGAGTACAGGGCATTCTTTTTGTGTGGGCGGGGACTTCCTCTTCTGGGATGGTATGTGTGTGTGCATCATATTCATCAATGCCAGCTGGGGTAATTTCTTGAGGTTCCCCCCCGTCTTGTTGACAGTTTGGCCTGTTAGCCTTTTAACTGTACTTTCTGCTTCTCAGGGTCACGATAAGCTAGCACATCTGGGCCTCAATGAGGGCATCAAAGACTGTGCTGTCAGCAGCCATTTCCGTGCTCTGTGTGCTCCTCAGTCGGGGGTGGGGGGGCAGCGAGCAAGCTGGCTTGTAAGGGGGAGACTTTGTCTGGCTACAAATCCCCATCATGGTCCCCCTGCTCCTGCTGGGGATCTGGGCGTGGGGTGGGTGGTGTTGCGGAGGGTTCTAGCTCTTCAACCTCCTCCTCTGGCTAGGCGATGTCCAGGGTCTGCTCTGGATACCTGCCTCCTTCGCCCCAAGGAGCTGGTCAAGCTCTTGGTAGTAGGGGTAGCTGGTGGGTGCTGCCCCTGACCACCTGGCTGGGTCCTTGGCATTGGTATAGCTCTGACACAGCTCCTTTACTTTGGAGTGTACCTGCTCGGGGGTCCAGCAGAGGTGCCCCCTTTGGATCAGGGTCTAGGTGAGGTGGGCAAAAGCGGCTGCATTCTTCTTCCACCTTCCATGTTCAGAAGGACCTCCTCATTCCCCCCGAGATAGCCAGGAGGTCATGGACCTCAGGCTCCAGCCTTATGGGACCCTGTTTCTCAGCTGTCTGACTGGAGTCCTGGGAGCCCTGTCACCAGGAGCCATGGGGTTTTGGCTGCTGGGCATGGCTCTGATGGGGGGGCTTTTAGGGTGCTGGAGGGTGTGCTGCTGCAGGCATGTGTGCTTGTGGCTGCCAGCACATTCTCACCTTCCTTCATGGAGTTTCTAGGTCACTTCAGCTTTAAACTGGCCAGTGCTAGTAACCATAGAGCCCTGCTGGTGCTGGCCAGTGCACCTCTGCTCCAGGGGCTGGCACCATGGAGGACTTGTTCTTTCAAAATAGTGGCCAGGGGAGTGACTACACACGTTTCCTTTCAAAATTAACCTTGAAACAAGGCACTGTTCCCAATACAGGAATGAAACAAGGTTTTCGAAATGTCTGCCTTGTTCTTTCGAATTTAATTTCAAAAGGCGCAATTTGTGCATAATGGCTCTGCTGCAGATTTTGAAATGTTCCCTCCTTTTGAAATTAATTTCTTAATTAAATCCTAGTGTGGCCACAGCCTACATCTCTATGTCCAAAGCTGCTCCCATGCTCGGTCTAAAACTTTCAACCTGAGAACCAGTAGCGTATATACCTGTTAACTAAGGCCAAGTGGATATTGATTCTGTATTTAAACTGGCTCCTTTGAAGCAATTTTGATCCATTGAAAATTTATCAGTTGTGTATGCCGAGGAGTTGCTGTCTCCAGTTTTGGTTTTTAACACAGCATGCGTATGAAACAGCCGTAAGTAAAGCCCAATGAGGTTTCTTAAGCTCACTTGATCTAGTTGCTGCCTAAAGGCCAGAAGCTTGTAGTCTTAGCTGCAATTAGATTTTACATTTGCAAACACTAAACACACATAAGCTGGGAGCAAATATTATGTTGGTTCTTGATATTACATTTCCGAATAAAAGTGTCCTAGTTTTGAGAAGGAAACTGAGCACTCTCAATTCCATTTTGAAGTCCATAGAAACAGTTGAGTTGATAGCCACTGCAGGCCCAGGAGCAATTGGCAGGAGGGTAGCTTGTTCCATACTCCTGGAAGAGGCAGAGTCTTGGGTGTAAAGGGTGAGGCTGAGGGCAGTCAGCCCTTGGCACTTCCTGGACCTGGCACTGGGCCCTCCCCATAGCTGTCCGAGCCGCGTGGGTGGGTGTTTCTGCAGCTTTTCAAATGGGTCTGGGGCTCCAACAACCAATTCTGCCACAGTAGCAGCAGCAGCAGTTGGGAGCTCCAGGCCCCTTTGAAATGTTGGGCCCATGTGTAATTATCTTGCTTACACTCCCACTCTCCTTAGGAACTTTGAGTAATGGCTTCTGGAAATAAATATGGACTTCACTGCCTAATTTTGAAAAATTGGCTGATGTCCACTCTGCATGTAGCCCTCAGTAGTATACTATGGCAAGGAACGTTCCTATTACATGCTGATGTGGTATAGCATAGTGAAGGGGGTCGCAAACTTTTTTTTTTTTTTTGGGGGGGGGGGGGGGCTTCCTTTAAAAATAAATAGTTCAGGCTTTGACTGCCCCTATATTAACATTGCATGCCAAGTTTTATCCTAGAAGTATAACTTCTGGACCCAGAATGAACCTTCATTATTTCTCTCTGAACATGTGTTCTCATATCTAGATTACTATTAGGCACCCCTGAAAGTGAGTAAGCGTCAGTTCTAAAAATTAAAGGGGGAAGACTGAACTTTTTTTTAAAGAACCAGTCTAGTGTCCAGCAAAATAAAATGTAGAATGAATTTGTAAATAGATTTGTTTCACTTTCTTTCCTATTATTTTCTCTCCTTTTACAGTGGCTTTGTCAATAACAAACAGTACAATCACATTGTCATTGTCTTACCAACTATTTTACTAGCTTTTCAAATGCTTAAAATATACACAATCACATCTAAATATATTCATTGCTATAAATTGCGTATTGTAAGTTTCCCTGTTTTTACTCTGTGTTTCAAGGTCTCTTTGTGAAATGGCATCTCCATATTTTAAGGCATGTATTGTACATTTGTATATGTAAACACAACAAGTGTTTGGATGGTTTTTCTACCCACTTTCAGCTTTTAATAACATGCACGTAATACTACAACTTGGTCAGCCCTTAATTTAAAATTATCTAAATCATTTCCATTCTAGCATGTAATGGTGGTTTTGTTTTTATAACCAGAAGATGGCAGTGCAGGATTAAAAAAATACATAAAAAACCCTTATCATTTACTAATAATTAGCAAAAGGAGCTAATACCTCCTTTTTTTCCTGAAGTATTGTATTTCATTATTTTCATTATTTTAGCACGTTTATCGCAGGCATCAGGCCATGAAGAAGACGATGTATTTTTATATTGCCAGCTACAGATTATCTGCGCTATTCATTTAATTTTTATTTTATTCAGGGCTTATTCTGTATCAATTTGCATCTGATCCTAGTGCACTTGAATAAATTTTAATAGTACAAGTAAAACACTTTGTGTAACCAAATTCTGGACAAATATTAGTTGATCTTAGCTTTATTTGTTGAAGGGAGGAGGTACCATCACGTTAATTTTACGGAGCAGGAAACTGAAATTATTACTACATCTATACTTATAGAAGATCAACTGCTCTGGGTAGATCTTCTGGGGTGCCATTTTGTGCACACGAGTCATGAGGTGTAAGGAAGGTCAACCAGAGGAGCACTCATGTTGACCTTCTGTCGTGAAGACAGGTGTGGAAATCAATGGCTGCAAAGTCAATTTTTGGTACGCAATTGGTTTACCAAAGATTGTGTAGCAGCTGTTGACCTTTAAGGTAAGTGTCGACTTATTCTAGGCCAAATAGCAAATCACTGGCAGAGTAGAGATCAGAACACAGAACATCTGCCCTTCCAGTTCAATGTTAATTTCTCTAGCACACTCTACTCTCCTCTGCTATGCATTATCCCTTTTGCCATGCCTTTTCCCATGTGTTTGAAATATTTTAGATGGGTAAATTAAGAATCAGAAAAGTTCAGAGGGGTATCCAGTGATTCAGAGGGCTCAAAGTTCCTAATGTGTGGTACCTATTGTCTGTTTTTCAAAGATGCTGAATGCCTATATTTTCCAATGAACTTAACTGGAGATCAGTATTCAGCAAATCAGATGCTGCATGTTTCAAGTGAGACTGTCCTCCCCACTTGCATCCCCCTCTCCCCCTAAGCATACAAGCTGTTTGAAAATATTTCCAGACAAACATAACAGGAAGCCTCTGACAAAGTGAGCACTAGAACACCGTTCACAGCTTTAGCTGCATCCTCAAATCTTACACTCAGCTCAAGAAGGGTGTATTTTTCAGTTTCTTCCTTAGCCACAGACCAAGTCATTCACAGCCCTTCTTCACAGAGACTTCCTGCTGCTTTCCTTCGCTCCCCAAGACTCTGAAATGTGCACAGTTTATTAGACTTGCAAGGCTGTGGTTCTGAACTTTTGCTCACTGTCTGGCACTGCAACTTGTTTCCATCCTGATGAATGGCTGTATTCCAATTTTTCTTTCTTTTAATGGAGATTTAGACCTACATTACCTGCTTTGAAATATTAATAACAGATGAAAACCTAGGGGTTTATATAGCCAGATATCTTGAAGCACTTTCCAAGGCAATGAAAAACATACCTGTAGGTGTGTCTTCATTCCAGATACAACTATGAATAATTCATTCAGACTCTTATTTTGAGCTGCTTCGTCAAAGGTTTCTGTATACAGTTTTGGACCCTCTATGCTTAGAAACAGCCTTTTAGATGCTTGAAAGTAAAATATCATTCCCTGTTACTTTGATCATTTTACCAGACTCTAAATGGGATAGTTTTAATTTGTTTTTCTAGTTAACGTAAGGTCAACTTCACTTCAGTTTCTGCACTTCACTCTGTGTGACCACATCACTTATGGAATATACTAATAGGGCATTAATCATTTGTTGCTTCAGTTGCACCAGAGAAGACAGAAGACATATAGAAATTCATGTTCATTTACATCCCAAGCAGAGAAATGCATTTTGTTGATCTGGACATCTTGATCCCTGTGGTGCTTTCTAGGTTGTAGAAGTTTTAAGATAGTGAAATTTGAAGTTTAAATTATTTGGCAGTATTCCTTTATGCGAGTTACTTGAATTCCTTTGTCCTTTATGAAAATACTTATAATTCAGAAGCATCTCCTAGTTTAAAAACCGATCATGAAAGTGACCTGGGGGGGGGGGGGGATGGAAATCAGTTAAGGCATCTCCATTGGTAGGTAGTTGCATAATGCTACTGGTACAGTATGGTTCCTTTGCTATATCACCTTGCTATAATTGCTCTGCAAGCTTATATTATCTCAGATTGGTTAGTATGTTTCTGAATGTGTATAATATTTATTAACTTGGGTACTCTCCTCTGTGCCTGCCCCTGACCGAAATAATGATTCTTCCTTCAGCTAACTACCCTCAAAATGCAAATGCAAATACCATAGAAATGCTGCTATGCCCTTCTATTCTAGAAATAAATGACTTATTTCATTTTTAGAAAATTGACTGTGATATTGGTCAAAAGAGCAGTCAGTCAAGTGATGCCCATTATGTATATGAAATCCTGAGAGTGAAACATCCTTTAAATGACAGATGACTTTAAACAAAAGCTGTGCTTTCCTCCCGATGAAACAGTTGAATTGGAAATACTAGAGCATGTATATTAAATCTTATTATTCAGAGGTAATTTCAAAGTTATTTTTCCTTGCACAAAATGACAGCATATGCATGCCAAATTTAACTGAATTAATGAAACATATTTAAGAGGCGGTAAACATTTTATGTAATTTTTATCTGAGCTGTTTCTTTGAAAGCTGATAGTGTAACTTCTGATTCAGTCATGCAGTCATTCTGTGTATTTGTGTGCATGTGTGCACATTATGGCCACATCTACATGGCCCTGGAGCATAGTGCTGCTGCTGGCAGTGCTATGCTAATGAGGTTTCTAGAAATTGCAAATGGTTTCCCTTTTGCATATTTGCACGGATAATTAGCATAGCCGTGTGAGATTTCGCTCTCGGCAGAGGGGACTGCCGATGGTAAAGAGGCTGTATGGACGTGCCTCTGCCAGCTAAAGCCTCCTCTGTCATCAGTCACTTATCCCTGAGGGAAATCTCGTGCGGCTGTGCAAATTACGTCATTATTGTCTAGCAGCATTACCAGCACTTCCACTGATTAGTGGACTCTGAGAAGACATTTGGCGTGAATTACAGCTAAATAACAGCACTGAACACCGAGAACCAGGACTGGTGGCTCTAAACAAAGATTATAGGACCATGGGAAATTTGGCCACACCCATAAGTGATCATCCAGCTAACAAAAATCATGCTAGATTACAGATGTTGCTGGACAACAGAGTTCTGGATTACAGATGTTCAGCCTGTAGTATTCGCCACTAAAGGGTGGGGAATTTTTCTTGAGATGTAGCATCCTACCAAATGTGAGAAACTACGTCTGAATGTCATGATTACAAGGCTACTGCACATCTGTCCCTCTTCATGCCCTCTGAGAGCATCATCTGGGGCATGAAGTTTCATGTCATTGCCTCTCCCATGTTGGTATTATGGAATTTTCCCACCCTCTTATCCTGAGCCCTGAGCTGGAGTATGCTGCATATCCACTCACTCAAATAGGTCCGACAGGATTTGTCATCAGTGATTCATCCGATGCCAGGTTTGTGACCAGTCGTGAATACAATGACCGGACAGCCTTCTTTCACCAAGGAACTGTTTAATCTTACAAGTGGGAATAAAGCAGTGTTAAAACAATCAATCCATATGCACATCCAGCTTACCTACCATTCTGTGACAATGGAGCAGGCAGTCCTAGCTTGAAGTCTTGGATGTCCACCCTGAACAACTCTTAAACAACACCTCTGAGAGTTCTTGACGGGGAGCTTATTTAACTGCTAGTCGTTCTTTTCATCTGGTGGCTCCCAGCATTAACCTCTTGTTTTAAAACAGGTAACTTTGCTACCTCCCAGAGAAAGAATCTTAGGCAGTGTCTCTAAACATATCTGAAAGATTTACCAGGGCATTTATGATAACCAAGCTAAACTTCTTTGGATAATCTCTTTTTTAAAAAAAGCTTGTTTTAGTTCTCTCTTTTTGGGAGTTAGCCATGACTGAAACTAATATTTAGAAAATGGTCTTTAGTTTAAGTACCCTGCTCGAAAACATTTCTGTGAATTGTGTATTGCTTGTTTAAACAATAAACTAATGCATCACAGTATTTTTTGCTTTTGTTTGTTTTAAATACCACTACTTGAAAAAGTTATTTCATTCAGTGGATTCTACACTTGACATTGTAATTAAACTGTTATTTTTTTACATTTGTTTACATAAATTAGTAGTAATTTTATCAATAGTATTGATAGATTCCTGCTAAATGTCTACTTTTTCTATCTTAGAGTTTTCTGTAGTAACCGTCACTGTGATTTGTGAACACTTCCAGAGAAATTAGACTTACATAGCAAGGTTGTTGTTATATATGTGCTTATATGGGTATTTCTACAGGTGTGCCTTTACTGAGTAGGATAATGACATATAAGCAAAAGTATGTCTTTGTGGAAGTCCCTGGATGGGTTACTTGTGAATACACAGAAGTTCCTCAACTCTGGTTATTGCTTTCTCTAGCCAGGCCATTAGAGCTTGACTTTAGTAACCAGTAGGGCATGGGTCAAGACTTTCCAAGTTAGTCAGGGATGTTACATACTGGCAAGTCACGTGGCTGAGTGGGATTGGTCTGTTGGCAGATGACCAGCCACTGAAAGTGTTCCCTTTACTTTAGAAGCAAGATCCATATGATAGGTTTTACAGTACAATAAAGTAGTTGTAAAAATATATCTACAGCTAGGGAACATGTTATAAAAATGTATTTCTCTTTTGCACTGAAAATAAACAGTATCATAGAAAGCTTGTATTAAAACATTTTATAAGTTTTATTTAAATGTCATCCATATACAGTGGAAAACAAGTAATTATAATGAAAATAATTTTCTAGTTTTTATGCATTTGACTCTTCATTAGCCTATAAGATTTATATTTTACTACTTTGTACAACTTCTAAGTTGCAGAGATATACACTCCAAACCATAGACCTAATTCATTACATGAATCTTGAGATAAATAGCAAATAATTAAAGTACTAAGCACATACCAAAAGGAAAATTAATTCACTACTATATTTGGTTGATGGCTTCTCAGATATTAGTATTTATATATTAAACCTAGATAGAATCTCTGCATCTGCTGTCTTTCCAGTTCTAGAGAGAATAATCACCTTAGGTAACAAATTACAAAAGAGCTGAAGTCACATTTTCAAAAGTAACTTTGAGCCTAGTATCAGAGGGGTAGACAAGTTCATCTGTATCTTCAAAAACAACAAGAAATCCTGTGGCATCTTATAGACTAACAGATATTTTGGAGCATAAGCTTTTGTGGGCAAAGGCCTGCTTCGTCAGATGCATGAGTCAGAGAAATTGTCTAATAAACAAAAATACATTTGTAATGTAGCTTCACAGATTAACGGATTATAAAGTCTAAAAAGAGTGATTGTGATCTTCTAGTTTAACAGGTCAAAGGACGTTCCTGGATTAACTTCTATTTCAAACAGTCTTTATCTTCCAGAAAACTGCCCAAACTTGATTTTAAAAGTACCATATAGACAGCACTCATTCAGAAATGTTTTCTACAGTGGAAAGCCCTTTGGTAAAAGAGAATAATAATGGGTCTAGTGCGATTGTGAGACTTCTGAGAACAGTAGGTACATAAAACATGCAACATTTATTTATAGGGAGGCAATATTACCTAGTCAATAAGGCACTGGACTTGGATTTAGGAGACCTCTGTTTTCTTACTATCCCTCTCATTGGCCTGCTGCATGACCTTGGTTAAATCATGTCGTGGCTCTGTGCCTCAATTTCCCCATCTGTATAATGGGATAATCATTTTCACTTACTTGGTAAAATGCTTTGAAATATAAGGATGAAGCACATCAAGTAAAAGCTAATTGGTGGTATTATTATTATTACATTATGGTTTCCCACAGGCTTGAGAAACCTTTTTTCAGTGGATTAGACTCCTAATCCATTTCTCAGGAGCTGAAATAGGTGCCCTTGGAATATTTTACTTGATCTTTGGTCGCTAATAGTTGTAGTGCTTTTGACGGAGAATATTAATCACAGGCACTCTGTGTCATATTGCTAATTAGATCTCTTCTGTAGCATGAATAGATGAGTGGTCATGTCCCATCAGGTCTGTGTAACAAACATGGAATTAAAGATGTGTAATTCTCAGCCTTATTTTTTTTGTTTTGTTTTTGTGGGGTTTTTCTCTTTAAATTGCTTTTGTTTTTCCCCCTTTCTGCCCCTTTTATTTTGCTTGTAATTGCTTGAAGTTCGTAGTGAATATTTATTCAGCCATATACCTGTCTAACCGTTGTTGCTGCCATCACTATTTTGGCAGGTTGATTTGCGTTTGTACTTTAAATGACTATTCATAAATTCTAAGACCAAATAATTTGTTTTGCATCTGTTTCACAGAACAAGTTGAACCTATCTAGTCCAGCACTCTGGCAACATTTGTGGTCTGGCATGATTTTAGTTAGCAGAATATCCACTCATCACGGCTGTAGTCAAGTTCCCTGTGGTCCCATAGAGTTTGCTTGCAGCCACCAGTCCCACGTGGGCTGTGTCTGAACTACAAAAATAACTTCGAAGTTGCTTACTACAAAGTACCACTTAGAAGTAAGCAGCTTCCAAGCAGAGCGTCTACACACACCCTACTTCGAAGCCCATTCCCAGGAATGGAGTAAGGACTTTTGAGGTTGGGCTCCCTACTTCGAAGTTAACTTCAAAGTAAGGGAAAATGTTTGTAGACTCTCTGCTGGCTACTTCGATGTAGTGCTAACTTCTAAATTAATTCCTAGTTTAGACGCACCCATGCTGAGCTCTAATTTATCCAAAACATCTTCTAAGAGCCCAGTAAGAAGCAGAAGTATCAGCAATGTGGCTAGACAATATTGGCCTCCTGTTGTATAGCAAATTCTCTGGTCAGCCCTGGTCAGGTCTCAAGGGGGCTGGGCTACAGAAGGTCAACCAGTAACAATCTGGGAAATTGTAAAACATATACAAATAGAGTAGTAAAGTTCATCATATGGTCACTTGGGTCAGCATCTATCAATTGTAACATAATCCTTAGTGTTTAAAAGGTTTCCTGTGCAAACACATTTAGTCTACTTATGAGTCAGGATTGTGAGTATGAGGAAAGATAAAACCCTCTAATATTTAGATTTTAAGGGGTGTCCCATATATGTCAAGTTCATGAACCCTTGAGAATCCCGGCAGATATTACTGTAATTAACTGCCATTTGTGGTTGTTGCAGTTCCACTACACCTGTAGGATGGGAACTTTGTTTTAACAGAAATTTGTTGCAATTCCATGAAATTCACAATTCAGGGCGAATAAAATCCTAAGGCACCATTACATTAGTCTCTCTCTCCTTTTTCATGGAAGGGCTTTCTTCAGTAATAGCTGTGCTGAAATATGTACTTCCTTTCTTTACTCAGTAAACCGATCTCCAGTAAATTTAAAAAAAAAGTTGAAATGACAGTGTAATGCCAGATCTGATACAGTTCTTACAAAATGAGGGGTTTTACTGGCTTTTGCATTTGCTGATAAAAATGTCAGCTTAAGAGGACATGCCCTTCCTATGTACTGAATGAAGAATATATTGTTTTACATAAGTCTTCTGTTCATAGAAATATGGAACATTTATTCAGTAAGAGAAACCTTTCTTCACTTATATTAGCATGCACAAAATCAGAACTACAGTACTGTACCTTTCTCCAATGACTGCCGTCCTGATGCTCTTTTATTTATATTCAGACTTGTTTTGAAATGCTATTCAGAAGGTTTTGTCTGATCTGAGGTAGACAAGTGATTTCATTATTTAGTCTTCTAAGGCCGTGTCTACACTAGCCCAGAACTAGTTTTGGGCTAGTGTAGACGTAGCCTTAATCTTGGGAAGTCTCATGCTACAAAAACGAACATCAGTAAGAGAACCTCCATAGATAATTTTATGAAATTTGCATGTTTTATGTTCACAAGTTTGTCTGCCAGCAGAGCATAATATGCTTCTATGCATTATTTTATTTGCTACATCATTTATGTGAATAATTCTTGATATTGACTGTTTTTCATCAGTATCAGTATTTAAATCTGAGCCATGCAGGGTCAAATTACTTACTCTTTTTTGTTCCTTGATGCAATGACCATTTTGCTTAGACTTGGGTTTTGGAAATGAAATATTTAATTACAAAATCCACATGTTTTCTAGTATTTTCTTAAAATGTGCTATTTCTAACAACTATTGCCACTGAACTTATTTGTGGAAAGCAAATGCCAAAAGAAGCTAACACAGGTGGAAATGAAATTATCTGAAATACAAATGATCACTTTTTACTGTGTTCCTTAAGTGTAGACTTTAAAAAAAAACAAAAAACTCTGAATTCTGTTTTTACTCATTCATAGTTTGTGTTTTTGTTTTGTTTTTTGTTTTTTTTTAAATCCCTGTAAGCCTGGCAACTAATTTAAAATCCAGTTTCCTTTGAGGACAAGGTCTCAGGAGAACATGTCTTAAAACCACATGTCAATTGCAGAAATAACATCTCTCTGCGCATACAGGCCAAAAAAATGATACTGTGAGTAGAGTGATAGCCAGTATAGGCCTGATACTAAAAATGCATAAAGCATATGTGAAGCTTTATTGAAGTCTACCATTTGTCAATACAGCTTGAACCTCTAGTCTGGCACCCTTGAGACTTAACCACTTCCAAATGAGACAATCTGCAGGACTATAGCAGGCTAATATTGTCTAGCAGTATTACCAACACTTCCACTGTTTATTGGACTCTTAGAAGACTTTTAGGGGTAAATTAGAGCTAAATAACAGCACGGAACACTGAAAACTAGCACTGGTGTCTGTAAACAAACTTTATGGGCCTATAGGAAACTTGGCTACACCCATTAGAAGTGGTCATCTAGCTAACTAAAATCATGCCGGATTAGATGTTGCTGGACCAGAGTGCCGAAGTAGAGAGGTACAACCTGTAGCTAGTTATATTTTATGGTCCAAAATATACTTCACATTCTACTCATTCCACATATTTTTGCAAAATGTTTCAGATCAGATAGCGTTTATTATGTTTGACTGACTAGACTTAAACCCGTGTACTCCAAATGGAGCATAGGTCAACAGAAAGTCTTCTCCACTTCAATCTGTCTCAGGACAAAATTTCTAGCTGACACGAGGAATATGACAGTTATTGTTCCTCAGTCTCAGCAGATTTTCTCCATGTTGTCCGAGGTCTTTCTCTTTTGCATTTTCTTTGAGGGCTCCATTGGAGAGCTTGATGGACTACATTGGACGATGGTTTTCTAAGACTGTGGCCTAGCCATCCTCACAACCTTCTTTTGATTTCAACGTCAAGTGGTTCTTGTCCTATGTTCCAAAACTCCTCATTTGTGACAGTCTTGTCATTTCATGCAAAGGATGTATTTCAGGTATCTGTTTATGAATATCTGTAGCTTGTGATTTATCTGTAGCTTGTGATTTGAAGACATTTTAATACACCAGCGCTCGCATCCATACAAGAGCACGCTCTCCACATTTGTGTTGAAGATCTGCAGTTTCATCTTTGCAGATATTGCTTTGTGAACTCCATATGGGATGAAGAATCTTGAATGCAGCTCTTGCTTTCCCTATCCTAGCATTGCTGTTCTGTTGCTTTTCCTGTCCGAGCATTGATATCTGTTCCTCCATCTCTGCCCCTAATACTCCCTAAGCAGGTGAACGGCTCCACATCTTTCAGGTCATTTTCTCCCGGCATGATGGTGGTGTTGTTGGCCTGGTTGATCCTCATATTATTGTTTGTTTATCATGTGATGAGTCGACTTAGATTTTTTTTTTTGCTTGTTTAGAAATTACCATTTTTCCATGATGAAAGAAATCATAAGTAGTCTTGTTTTTTGACAGGTAGATATTCCAAATAAATGGTCCATATTTCCTTGCTCTTCCAGAATCAATTCAGAGGCTATTTTGAATGTCTGTAGTGGATATCAGTTATGTAAAAGCCATCCTCTGATTTAGTCACTTCTGCACTCAGATGAAACATCTTTTACTGATTACTATCTTCACACACATGCTATGTTTTCTAGTTGTGATACCTATTTGTAGAATAGCCTACACTAAATGTTTTTGCAGAATAGCTAAAACACAGCTTTTCAGTGAACAACAGGCCAATTAACTACTCTCAAACATGGGTTTGTCTGAGAAGTGGAAGGGGCAGGGAATCAATTTGTAGTTCTCATCTTGACCAGTGTCTTTTAAAAAAGAATTACTTTGAGTTGATACAGATTAATTGCATGGATTTTGATCAGCTGTCATCATCAGGAACCATAATAGCAAGAAAAGGAACATCTTTGTTTATTTTCTCCATATCCCCATGTCAAATTAGTATCGATTCCTGTCTTCTCTTCTTTTTTTCATATGTCAGGTAGTTAAAACTAAACTTTCCCTATGCTTAGCTTTTTAAAATAGGACTGGGCTGTCCAACTTTCATTGCTATTTTAGTATATTTATATTTTAACTAGTGACTTTTTTCAAGTTTGTCTTAAATTAGTATTTGCAATTTGTAAAGGCAAAGGCTAGATAATTAAACATTAGATGGCTGGAAAGAAACTATTATAATTTTAAACAGCAGTCTAAATTTTTTCTTTTAGAATGTCCCACCTGAAAACTGGGAAAGGAGCACGATGATGAGTGCTGCGTGATGTTGAATGCTTTCATGGCACTGACAGTTACGGTACTAGTTTTGTGTGCCTGGAAAGGCAGATTTTTGCCTTTTAGAGGCCTTTGCCACTTTGGTATCAGACTCCTGTGACATGTTCTACATGGGATTGTACTTGCAAACCACATGGAAACTTCTTATGGTACAAAATGCAATTGACTGTCCTTGGGGGAATTCTGTAATTTTACTATGGTTCCAGTACAACAATTGCATAATTCCTCCAGAACTAAATTGCAGGCATCGTGCCTGAGCTGTGACATTTGGGCACTCTTAAATATTGAGTTCTGTATAAGAAATTAAAACGTGGCTTTTGGTCTAAAAGCCATATGTGAATTTTAGCTTGGCTGAACTAAACTATCGCTTCCTATTGCAATTTGCATGTCTGAGGCCAGGTCTACGCTAGACATTGAAACTGATTGTAGATACACAATGCTAGCTATGGAAATTGCATAGCTAGAATCGACTTATCTACAATCAACTTACCTTGCTGTCTATAAAGAGGGAGGTCAGTTTGAGAAACGTGACCAGGTTGATCTTCTGCATAGTGAAGACATACCCCGAGATGCTGCATCTTAAATCCTTCTATTTTAAAGGTGGCAGCAGGGCCAGTTTTCATTCTAAGTGCATGAGTGTGTTTCTGGTGTGTTTTTTTTTCCTGCCTTGCACTTTATGGTCAAAATAAGTTCAGACCTTCAAGATTATTTGTTTCCACAAGCAAGTGTTGAGTAGACATAGTAAATAGAACAGCTGGTGGAGTGGAAGGTTATTTTTTTTTTTATTTGGAGATTTTTAGGGTGAAATTCAAGCCTGTCCCATTCACCCCTTCCCTCCCCCCCCCACAACTTCCAAATATGGCTTACGGAATTCTTAAATAATACAAAGTCTTTGTCACAGAGAGGTATCACTGTGCGTCTGTAGCTTCCAAAACAAAAGGCCATCCTGTAGCACCTTAAAATGGGTCTTATCCATGAAAGCTCATGACTTAAGTAAAATTGTTAGACTTTAAGGTGCTGCAAAGTCTTCCTCTTAGCCTTCTGTAAATGGAGGATTGAGTTCCACTACTAGAGATTGTTGGTATTTTGGGGACATGTGGAGGAGAGAGTGTGTTGGGTTTTGGGGTTTTTTTGGTTAGTGATCCAGTTAAGTTGTTTCTCTGTGTGTTCAACATTTGTAAAGTACCGGGCGTTCCAGATAAACAGTATAATACACTAAAAGAAAAAGTGGGCAGGAAAAAAAATCATTAATCTCTGTTTTTCTTCAGAAAGGAGCTGCATGAGCCATTGATACCAGTGTTCCACAGAAGAACTGCACACTAGGTCTACAGTTTTAAAAGCTTTTTATTTAATTGGAAATTATTTTACTAAATTAATGTGGATAAATTTATAGAACATCTGTGTCAATTTATGTAGTCTGTGTCAGATCTTCAGTTAATGTAAATGACTCTATCTACATTTACACCAGCTGAGGACCCATTCCTCTTACTCTGTTATTAAAGACTCAGTTTTGGTTATTTACATGGATGTTCTTTAAGATAATGTGGGTGTAAAAGAGAACGTTTTGTGTTAAATGAAATTTATGCATAAAAAGAAAACCATTTAGCAATGGCTCCCTAAATAAACTACAGAGCCTAAAAATTCCTATAGACCTGAATGATTATAATACCATACTAAATCAAAAGTGACTGCATTTAAAACTTTCATAAAGACAGCTCAGTCTTTTTAAATGATGGTCTGGAAAATGAAAGATCCTTTATTCTTTTCTCCCCTTGTTTTTCCTTGGGGTAATGAAAAATGAAAAATTTTGTGTAAATGTCAAAAACATCATAAAGAATAAATCTCAGGGGTTGGTTAATGAAACCTTTCTGCCTGGTGGCAAGCGGCAGGCCCTGATCGCTACAACAATTGGCACTAGGATGCTTTGAGCTGTAATATCTCAAGGACCGTGTAGTGCATTCCATCACAGATTCCTAATTTACTTAGTCTCCTAGGCACCTGGCTGAGACAGAAACAAAAAGCAATGAAGCTGTTATAATATCTTCCCTCCCCGCCCTTTTAAGCTGTCTGTAGCTTGCAAAGATTAATGCTGTATTCATTGTCTATTTCTTAAAACGTAAGGGTTATAACCAAATAGGAATAAGGGGATTTTGAAGTATGCAGGGTCCTTTTGAAAAGGACCCCGTGTAGATGAGTCGCACGTGATCGAAAGCAACGCTTTCAAAGTGCCGCAGCCAGCATTATGCTAATGAGCTGCTGCATGCTTATTGCAGTGCCTCATTAGCATATCCCAAAGTGTCTCATTAGCATCCCCCTTTCGAAAGGGGGTGGGGGAATAGCGTAGACATAGCCAGGATGTGAGTAACCAGATAATTTTTACCTGACAGTGCTTAATTATTGGTTGAATTATACAGAGAAGTTGAGAGAGAGTTTTTCTGATTGCATACCTGATTTCTAATATGAAATCTGTACAGTCTGAAGCCATAAATATATACACAGTATATATTTGTCTTATGTAATGACCAGAAATGAGGAAACACTGAATTGTAGAAGATCCAGTACTTGATTAAAGCAATTTGTAATGCATAGCAGTGGGCAATTCTGTGGGGTTAAATGGGATATGTTTGCATTGAGGATTATGCACTTGTGATCCTAGAATGCAAATCACATGTGAAAAGCTTGTCAGAGTTATGTGTTTAAAATGAGGACTTTGTTCCTTCTAGAAACTTTTCATTATCTTGGAATGGATGTTTTTTTTTTCCCCCCCGAGTGGATTTTCGGTAATATTTAAACATCACAATATAGCCAAAGTTATACTGAAAAGAACAAACACACACCCCAGTTCCAATGGGGAAATATGTGCTGCTGTTAGTGTTGTTGACCTCTAAATAATGGATATGCCATGTGTACATTCTTTCTCTCACACTGCCTCCTGGCTGCACTTGTCATAACTTTTTTCATTAAAAAAAACCTTCTTTTCAAAGATAAAAACCTGTATTCATTTACTTGACAATTACTGTTCACTGGGACTAATTTCATACATTTGTTTTCATGAGAATCCTGTGGGAACAGTAGCTATACAGTATCACTCCTCTTGCCTTTGATACAACCCAGGCTACTCCATCTGCAATAGCAGATGACAAAACTGACTAGGGACTTTCTCATATTGATACAACTTCTGAACAGAAAGTGAATTTATAAATCTCTCAAAATTAGAGAATATGATTTAAATAGGTCACTGCTGGGGTCTTCACCTGAGTAGTTTTTTTTTTTCCTTCACCCACTTGTAACCTCTGAAATGTCTCAGTGAATAGACATCAAATAACCTGAGTTTAATATTTGACATCAAACAGGGGTTGGCTTTAAGAATACTTGTTTCAGTACATTTATACAGAAACACAGCCACAGAGGTGATTTTTTATTTTTTCCTTCCATGCAATCTGGCATTTCAGCTGTTTCTGAAATCACCTTTGCTCCTCCCCAAATTTAAATATTGGTTCTTTTTCCCCAGTCTTTGCTCACAAGACTTTCAGATCTCCCTAAAGCCTTTCTTTCGGGCTGAATGAGCGGGCTATTGTTGCAGATGTGCTTTATTGTGCTTATCAAGACTTTTGAGGTTTCCGAAGAAGCTTTGTTCTCCCAGTGGAGAACGTATGCTCTGATCACTACAGGTCTGAATCTTTTGGACTGTAATGCACATTGAGACTGCACACCTTCAATATCCTCATGCCCTGTACTGAGGCTACATAGGGCAGGATGGATGCAACATTTCCTCTGTTTGTTCTAACTGATCATGTCAGTGAGTTTGAATTTACAGAATCCACATCTCACTATGGGCATATATCTGAGTAGCTGTCAGTGGGCAGTATAGGATACTTTTTAAACAATGTAATTTTTAAAGTGGGGGGGGGCAGGGAAGGATTTTCCTGGTCCGAGGTCCACAGATGTGGGTATGAGATATGCAGCACTGAACAGCTCTACCAGGAACTGCAGTGATGAAATTAGCAGCAGGTTGGGTCATTGCTCGCAGGAGCCAGTGCCTGGTGCCAACAGCTCCTCTAGCATGGCTGCACCCTCCCTTGGTTGCATGCACTGGGGCAGGCACCAGACACAATTAAAGTGGTTCCTGCTCACAGTAGTGTTTTGAAGCAGCTTGTGTGCTCCTGGACAGGAGATACGGATGACTACATGGAAGGGACTCCCGTCTCTGATCATGCAAGCTGGTTGCACGTACTGGCATGAACAGGAACAGCTGCCTGGCACCCACCCAATATGGGGGATGGTACAGCCATGCTGCAGAAGCTGTTGGCAAGGGGCAGTGGCTCCTGCAAGCAGCAGCCTGACATGCTGGTGCTTTTTGGCTGAGATTACTCAGGAATGCTCCAAGAATACTGTTGTATGTCTGTGTGTATAAATCCTGTATCTGCACAGGCCTCTACCTATTTCATCTTGGGGAGGAAGGAATGTCCCTGGTAGATGTTCTATATCCAGTCCTTTTTGGGAAAGGACCTGAAAGTTGAAGGAGGCAGCTTCCGTATTTGTTTCTGTTAAACTTGGTTTGTGTGGACTGTATCATATCCAGAAGTGCCCCAGTTATCTCTAAATCACTTAGCTCCTGACCACCTCCTTACTATTGTTTGTTTTCTGGCAGTGAAATATGGCTTGAAGACATGCCATTGTGTTTTCTTGGAGTCACGATCTACTTTACACCTCGATGCCCAGTCTTCAAACTTCTAGTTGTCTGAAGGAGTACGCCAGTTGTCCTTCAATCTCAGTAGACCTTCTCCATGTTGTCTGGGGTTTTCCTCTTTAGCCATTTCCTTGCAGCTTCCATGTGAGAGCTTGACAGACTATGATGGATAATAGTTTTCTGAGTGGCCTAGCCATCCCAACTTGCTTCTCTTGATTTTAATGTCAATTCTTGTCCTGCTCTGTTCCAGAGCTCCTCATGTGTGATGAAGTTTTTCTGTTTGATGTGAAGGGTGTACCTCAGGCATCGGTTTATGAAGATCTGTAGCTTTTGATGTCAAGACTTTTTTAATATGCCAGTTCTTGCATCCAGACGAGCACACTCTTCACATTTTGTGTTGAAAATCCGCAGTTTCATCTTCACGGATATCATTTGTTAACTCCATATGGAATTGAGAGTCTCTTGAATGTGCCTGTTGCTTTCCCTATCCTGGCGTTGATATCCATATTGTTCCTCCATCTCTGCCCATACTATTCCCCAAGTAGGTGAACTGCTCCACATCTTCCAGGTCATCCCCTCCCAGTGTAATGGTGGTGGTATTGGACTGGTTGATTCTTACAGTCTTGGTCTTTCACTTGTTAATGATCAGTCCGGTCATTGAGGCAGTTTTGTCTTGAGACATGGCAGACTTAAAATTCTTCAAATCACAAGCTGCAGACGTTCATAAACAGATGCTGCTACAGACATTCATAAACGTGCATATCCTGTTGCATCAAATGGCAAGACTTGGTCACAAATGAGAAGATTTGAAACAGAGCAGGACAAGACCCACTTGACATTCAGATTAAGAAAGTGGAGATGGGTAGGTTACACTCTCAGAAAATTATCATCCAGCATAGTCCATCAAGCTCTCAACAGGAACCCGCAAGGAAAACGCAAAAGAGGAAGACCTCAGACAACGTGGAGAGGATCTGCTGAGATTGAAGGACAACAACTGGGGTACTCCTGGGGTCAGCTAGAAGTTTGTCTGAAGCCAAAGTGAAGTGGAGGAGACTTGTAGATGGCCTGTGTTCCGTCCGGAGTGCAAGGGTTTAAGTCAGGTAAGCCATGTACCTGCTGTACAAGGCAAAGAAACAGAGGCATAGCCCAGAGGAGAATGCTTGAGTGATCATAAAGCTGGACTTCTTTGAAAACTGACACCCAGCTAAGCATAAGCAAAATTCCCTCACTCTGGAGACAGGGATTAACAAAGTGCCCCATAATTCTCAGTGCCCCAAGGATTGCCACAGGAACAGACATGCCTGTGGGGTTAATGAATTATCCTAAATCCTTAATTTTTGCTGCTGTTTGTAATCATCCCAATAGTCTCTTTTAAAAATAACACAAACCTACAGGTTTAGAAAGCCTGAAGTATCACAAATGCATCTGCAGTGTATAGCTGTTAATTTCATTAATTATTTATCTATTGCTGTAAATGTCCCCTGCACTGTAGGCATATTTAGAGACTGCGGCAAAGGCTGTCCATAGGCAGCTTCTGTTAACTGTTACCTTTTCGTCCACTGTCAGTGGGTGACAAAATTCAGATGGTGTGTGAGATATGTGGTGTACTGTGAGTAGATGCAGAAAATCTGAGAACCTGTTGGTTACACTGGTGTAACTTACTCCCCTTGCTTCTTGCACTTCAGTGGCTATGTTTACACTAGAGATTTTTGTTGACAAAACATGATGCACATTTACATACAGTGTCCTTTGTTGACAGCGTATCAACAAAACCCAGCACCTTCCCCAGCAAGGTTTGCCTCTCCACTACTAGGCATAACACCTTTGTCGTCCACACAATAGCTGTGGCCCACTCTCAACAGACATGGCATCCACAACAATGGACAGTCCTGTCTGCTGTGCTTCTGGGTGCTGTTTTGTTGAGAGAGCAGCTGGGCAGTCCAAGTGCTCTGACGACAGAGCAGAACACTCTCCAGCTTTTGCTTTTGTATGTACACGCAATCTGTCCTCAGAGATTTTGTCCGGAATAGTCTCCTGACAGTGACATCTGTCAACAGATAGTAGTAATGTAACCACAGTCGTGCATGTGTAAAAGAAGCTAACGGTGTGTAAATGTGTGATTTAAAAGAGCACGTTCCCTGTTTTAGCTGTTGCTTTTGGACTCTTGGACAGTAATTTAATGCTCCTCCAGACTCAGTGAAAGTAACTAAGTAATATGCACTACTTCTGTGGATAGATTTATTGCCCTGGATTTGAGCAGGTGGGCCACAGTTAACTAATAGAGTCATCCAACTCTAGTCTGAATGCAACTGTTCTTCAAATACAGCCTTTATTTACAAAAGCTGGGTGCTAAACCAGTAATCACAACTTTGTTTCTTTTGAGTGGAGTTTAGTGGATTACAAGGGACCTTAAACCCTCTTCATCTAATGACTTTTTTTTCTGACTGCTAGAACACAAAAGCAAAGTTGTTGGAAATAAAACATCACCAGTAGTTATCTGATACATTGTTTCTCAATTGTTGGCTAATCCAGCCAATTTGAAATTTCCTGCAGTTGTGTAGGCTCTTGAGGGATTCCTCAATACTAAATTTAACTGCTTTTATTTTGTTTTTACCACATTTGCCACATGCCATTAGCAATTCTACTGTACACCTCTTTAAGCTGTTTGTGCACAATCCCAAGCTTAAACAATCTTTGAACTAAAAATCATCATCAGTGTGATTGTGACTTTTCCTATCTATACATATGAATTATACCAAAAACATGGATGGATTCAAAGTCAGATTGAATAGGTTACTTCAGATATGAGCTCAAGGACATATTTAAGTATGTCACCAATTTCTTAACAGGTTGGTGCATAAGCAGGTTTGTGCAGCAGGGAGGTTAGTGTGAAACTGTGAGTTCTAGTTTTATTTATAAACTGTTTTGTGAAGCAGCATGATCATAGAAAGGAATCTGCTATTGAGGTGAATGATTTCTGATAGGCTTTTCCAAGATGCACTTATTCTTGTATTTATACTCCTTCAAATGGCTTCCATTTCTGTGGTGTTGAAGTGGGAGCCTTTTGAAGTAGGAACCACTCAAAATGAAAGGGGGCATAGAATTGACAGAAAATAACATTAGTGGATCTCTCTTTAGGTCTATGAGCTTTTATAAGCTTACCCATGAGCTCTCAGCTACAGTTTTTACAATCTGTTATGATGAGTGATAACTTAGTAGATGAGACAAGTGTACTGCCTGGGAGTAAAGTTTGAACTCCACGTATTTTTTAAAATGTTTGTGGTCATTAAAACAGTTTACAGATTTAGGAAGTGCTATGTGATGTATAAAGTAACTGGTGGGGAAAACTTCATTTTGGAATCAAAATTTGTGATCTCACACCTCCTTTAGCTGTATAGTAACAGAGAGGAAGCCGTGCTAGTCTATACATATCAAAACAAAAAGCAGTCAAGTAGCACTTTAAAAACTAGCAAAATAGTTTATTAGGTGGTAGATCCTGGTGGTTACAGTTAAGGAGAGTAATTAAGCAGTGGTGTTTACTTTGTGTAAGAAAGAAATGTATTCTGCCTGTAGCTTTAAAAAAATCCAACTTTGTTTCTTCTCTAAGCACAAAATCAGGCCTCATTCTAGTAAAAGCACATTCCAGTGAAAACAGAGGGATTTTTTTTTAACTGTTACACAATTGTATGCAAATAAAACTGCATGTACCCAGCAGTGCCCCCATTCACTTTGTGACTGATATGGAGCAGATTACTTTGAGCACAGAAAATTTGCATGGGGGAGGATGCGTATAAATATTTCAAGCGTCTCCTAGTGCTTGTCCTGGAAGGTCCTCCTAAGCTCATATTGTGGTCTCTTTGTGGGCAAAGAAGTTGTGCCTTGTGCTCTGACAGGCTACCAACTTACTCCACGTAAAGTCTTTATTCTGCATACATAATGAAACTGCCAGACAAGTTTTGGATCCAAAAATAGCCACTGCATGTCATGATATGCTAGGATACAGCTTGATTTTTATTTGCCAGGCTGACTTTGTGATGTTAGCAGCTAAGAGAAATTGTGTTTTGATATTGCAGTCACTGATGGACTAAGAGTGGAATAACAACTCACCACTTTTGATGTTGCTTTGACTGAAAGGACTTTCAAACCAGAGAGCACTTGTATCTACCACTTGTTTGCATGGGGTGCACTGTGAAGTCTTCAGCAGTATTACTGAGCATGTTCAGTAAAAGCCAATCAGCAAATTTTGGGCAGAGGGGAGTCATGTGACCCTCCCACATATCAGCTCTCCTTTGAACTGAGACGTTTGAGGTCTCCTCTCCCAACATGCTCTAACACAAAATCCACACAGTGTGGGTCAATGACATCCTTGTCATTTTTCTTTATAAACAGAGAAGTGACTAACTAAACAAAGTTCTTAGATGAAGCCTGCTCTTCAGAGTCATAACCTTAAGATTTACCAGGGCAGAGGATAGATGCTTTTTCTGTAGATAGTCACTCCAAATATGTAGATGAAGAAACAAGCCACCTGCATTTCTGAATCAGTAGAAACACTTAACCCTTTACCCTCAGGATGAACAGACACTTAGCAGAGCAGAGTAGAGTGTTTCTGTGCTAACATGTCTAACCTCTTACAGGATCCAGTTCTGATGACAGTGTTGTTCACATTTTTTTTCCTTATGTATGGAAATATCATTACTTCAGATAGTTCTGGAAAGATCATTCTTAAACCATGATTTAAGATGCTCTTAATTGCTTTACTGAAGGGAGATAGAACACCTTTTAACCAAACAGCTGAGCGATTTGCTATGACAATTCTGCCACTGTGCATTCACTTAATTTCCAATTAATCAAACATTCAATATATCATTAGTATAATTACACCTGCTCAGATATTCCTACTGCAGCACATTAGCTATGCTCAGACAGACTCCTTAACTGGCTGTGTGGATGGATTCATTTGTCTGACCCAGTTGGTTGCACGTCCTTGCTCCTTGTGAGTCTTGAGGAAAAGATGGGACAGAAATTTTAATTATTTATAGCATCACAAGTTAGCTTGCTTCCCCCCCGCACTTCTGGCTTCTCACTTGGATGCTCCTACAGCAGCCTAAAACAAACATCACCATAACGGTGACTTGATAATTCCTAAAGCTTTTATAATCACGTTCATTCCCCTACTGTGCCACTTTTCTAATTACATTATCTCCCCAGGTGTGCAATAATTCCCTCATCACCATATATCTCAACTGCAGATTATTAAAATAATATAGTTTGTCATATAAGTGTAACAAAGCATCTTAAAGATACTTTATTGAAAGCTGGTAAATTCATTTATCAGATGGATGTTTTAGAGCCCAGTTTTTAAAGAGTTGCACAAGTATAAACTCATTGAATTATTGGAGAAGTTCACCACAAATAAATGTAATTTTAGTCAACTAACTAAGAAAAAGACAGTAATCTGACAGGGAAATTCGCAAACATTAGTCAACCTTACAACACCATTGTGAGAGGTAGGCAAGTGTTTTCATCTATCCTCTTTGCACAGAGGGGTAAATCTGTATATATAACTTGCTTCAGGTCTCATGGCAAGTGTGTAGCAGGACTGGCATTACTCAGTACTGAACTTTCCTTACTCTTTTTAGTCACATTAAACCAGGCTTAGATGTGTCTTCCTCTTATACCCCAAGTAAACAAATAGAGAATGCAGCAGCTGGCACATTCAGGATCCTGAAACTCTGGGATCTTGAGTGTCAGAGCATTTTATTTTGTATATTAACTTTTGGTTCAGTTTCTTTACAAGTTGTCTCTCCTAGTGAATGTTCAGGTTTTTTTTCTTTTGGTGTACATAATGGGAGGTGATTTAATAATATTTTACTCCCTTCATGGGTGTGAATTTTAAAATTAACTGAAGCTAATAATGGAAATGGGTCATCTGTCCCTTGGCAATGAATTCCATATTCTGTTTATGCTTTCTTTTTCCTTTCACCAAATAAATCTTTTGGCTAGAGGGGGGAAGACATGAAAGCATCTATTTGAAAAGCAGTTTCAGAGAAAGTTACACTAATTGGACATTATTGTAATTACTCAAACATTTGTCCAGTTTTTTTCTTACCTTAAACAATGGCTAACAGAATGTATTGATGCATGGGTTCTTCAGCCCTGTCAATCTAGGAGGAAAGTTGGGGCAGTGGGGAGAGAGAGAGAGATGCCCCTGCAGAGCACCCACTCTGCATCCCTTTTTATCTATTGTGTGGTTCTCACTGACCACTGCAGCTTGGGAACAGTTTTCTTAGAGTATGAGAGAGAGGGAAGGGGAAGCGTTTCCTTACTGATGTAAATTGGTGCCTATCTCATTATTTCACCTGTGTACTTAAGTCCTGAAATGATTATAAACAATAGAGATGAGGTTATATTTGTATTTTGACTATATGGCTGCATCTACATGAGAGGCTTTTCCCAGCAAAACTGGGATTTTGTCAGGAAAAACCACGGGGCATCTACCTGCGAAATGCACGGTTGAGAGTTTGAATAGTAACAGAGAGGGAGCTGTGCTCGTCTATATACTATCAAAACAAAATAGCAGTCAAGTAGCACTTTAAAGGCTATTTTGTTAATCTTTTAAAGTGCTACTTGACTGCTATTTTGTTTTGCTGACAGTTTGTTGATGAAACTCGGCACAACCACCAGCAGCATTATACTTCTCCCCATTCAGGTTTAACACCTCTCTTGAGGGTGTTCTTTTGGCAATACAGACATGTAGATGCTCAGGGGCCCTTTTCCTGGACAGGGCTTCTGGTGCAGCAGGCAGCCCTGTTTGCAGAGCTTTGCGTCAGCTGTTCCATGGGGAGAGGGCCAGGCAGTCTGGCTGATCTCTGTTCACAGAGAAGATAGTTCTTTCGATCTGCTTTTATATGGAAATGCAGTAGTCTGGTGACAGACTTTTGGCCAGGAAATCCTTTCCGACAGTGATTTCTGTTGACAGAAGCTTCTCTTATAGATGCAGATTACAAGTGTTTTGTAGACAAATGTAGCCCACAGTTTTGACCTTTGTTCTTTCATCATGTCAAACTAACTGCTATTTGTTTAGTCTTTCTGACGCAGTTCCACCTGTCTCAAACCCTCCCACAGCCCCAAAATCTAAAAGTTTTTCCAAATCAGGAATCTGAAGGCTGAAGCTTTATTGCAGCTTATTATAAATAATTTACATGATTAAACATAACAAACCAGAAAATTAGCTATATTAAACAAGGCTTCTGTTTGTAGTTGACTAGGGAGAATGAGATAGCCCTTTGGAGGTCTTCTGTGTTCACTAATTTAAACAGTGGTATAAAACTTCACCTGCCATGTTATTGCAAGCTCCTTTACAGCACATCACTCCAAGGTTTAGCACATTGTTAGTTCCGTCATGCCTTACTGCTGAAATGCATAACACTTTTCTTTTTCCCAGAGATTTCATTCCTTCTCTGGAGAAACTGAAAAAGAAGACATACTTGTTTAGCACACCCACATATGGGACTGTGCCGGTGTGGTCAAGTTTTGGTTTTAATCTTCCTAAATAGACAAATGAACAGTATTATCTGAAAAGTATCCATTTTATTTTGTAATTTATGATACTAAAACAGAAAATAAATTGACATATATCATCAGCAATTTTATTTGTCAAAGAGGTTTTGCAATTTTACAGAGTGCAGTTTTAAATACCTAGAACTTTGTGTGATAATCGGATTAATTAAAAAAGTCCATTAGATTGAAATGTATCATAATGTTTTACTTTGGGAAGTCTAACAATTTTTATGAGCAGTGTTCTGTGGATGAATTTATCGGTTGAAAAGTGTCTGCTAGATCTGACAAGTGACAAAACAGTTTGACTCCTAGTTCACAGTTTCAGAACTATAGTGTTACTTATTGATTAATGTGACTGACAAGCACATTGATGTACAGTCTGATCTGGTGGCTCTTACTGTATGTAAACAGTCCCGGTGCTTTGACATATGGAGTTATCTTGGATGCCAGTTTAAGTAGTGTAACTTAAATCCTGCTTAGCTATACTGTGACCAGTTATGCTGGTAAAACTTTAATTGGCCTAGTGTAACAGTATAACATTTAGGCTGCATCTACGCTACCCCTGTTTCAGAAGGAGTATGTAAATGCACTGGATTAGAAATGCTAATGAGACATTTTTCCTAATTTTTTGGGAGGAAGAAGGGTGCTTTTGAAATAGGGGTTTCATTTTGAAGGAAACCCATTTACATGGCTAATTTTCAGTTAGAAAGCAGCATTTTTGATGCTCGGGGTGGCTGTCATAGTGCAAATGAGGCACTGAATATTCATATCAGTGCCTCATTAGCATTTTCGATCCATGGTAGTTACATATGCCTTCCAAAAGGGAGGTGTACTGGAGACATGGCCTTAGGCTACATCTGAATATAACTGAACATTTAACAACATTCTGTTCTCTACTGGCCATGGAAGCCATATTTTGCCTCCATTTACTTTATAAAATGGTATTCTCGTAGATGACTCTACATAAAGTAAATCTTTTTTGTGTTACATGCAAATTATATTTGGACATAAATGTACAGAGCTTGGTGTCTGCCAAGCTTCTTCCACAAAGGGATCTAATACCAGGAAGAAATGGCTTTGTGGACTTCTTCTCTGCCAGATCCTGAGCATTGCACTTCCTAGTGTCTCTACAAGGTGAGCTCTGGCACATTTGCTACTTTCTCTCCTGTTGCCACCTTCATACCAGTAGGGGGTTTGCTTCCAATTCTCTGGTGGTGGTTTATACCTGGAATCCATTCATGCTGTGGTGCCTGAGCAATGCAAAAGGAATGGATTGCACCAGGGGCTCTGGAACAGAATAATTGGTGCTGTGCAGAGTAAAACCAAAAGCATTTTAATTCCAATATTTATTGCTGAAAGCACAATTCACTGCCTTCAGTTTAATGTGCTGTCTGTTATGTGATCAGTATGTATTTGAGCATGATGTTGCCCTGTAGTAACTAAATGGAGAGAAGACTTGTTTTGCTGCTACTGGACAAAGGATGTTTCCTGTAGCTCAAGTGGATGAGGTTTCTGCCTGCAGTTACTGTACAAAGGTTCAGTATAAGTGTGTGTTAGTGCCTGTGGCCAGCACCCCATGGTTTTACCACCACTGCTGATCCGTTCAGTGTCGTATCACTTGCATATTCTCTGTGACTATGGACCCAAACAACATTAAGTCTACCTTTTAGTGACACCAAGCAATAGCTGTATAATTGTGATTAAGGATGTTTAATGTTTGTCCTAATTTGAACAGATGTTGAAAGAGGCATTAGGTTCCTTCCTCCAACTGTCGCTACAGGGAGGAGTTAAGTTTGTGTGCCCTAACTGTGACTTTCCATAAATACATAGTTTATGGTCATATGTTTGTTCCATTACAAGGAAATCCTGATTTTAGGGTGTGGTAAAGTTTACTTCGTGTGAAATTCAGTTATTCAGTGATATACTGCAAGCCCTATGCCTCCACACTGCCTCTTGGGATCCATCACTGCCTGCTGCTAGCTGCCTCAAGAATCTCACAAAAATTACATTCCACACCCGGGAGTCTGCCAGCATAAGTTTTTACATAATCTGTATAATTCACACAGGGACCTAGAACAGGTCCATTCCCCTTTCTCTTTCTTGAGTGTGCCCCCCTCACCCCTCTGTTTCCAGATTTACTTTTCTTTTGAGATACCCAGGCTGCTTCTACACTCGCCCGCTCCCATCAGAGGTGGCATGGTAGCGATGCAATTGGAAGCAGGCTAATAAGGTGCAAATGTGCATATTCAGCACCTCATTAGCATAGTCATGGCCACACATCTCAGAATAAGCGCCCCACTTCGACATTCAAAATTAGATTGGAGTAAGGGAATGTCGAAGTGGGGCGGTTATTTCAAAGCTTCCCCAATCTACACTGTCAATCTCCAATTCAAATTCTGCAATTTGCGTGCTCACCATTATGCTAATGAAGCACTGAATATGCATGTTAACACCTCATTAGCCTGCTTAAATTGCCTCATTACTATGCCACCTCTGACGTGAGGGGGCAAGTGTAGAAGCATCCTCAAGGTATTCAGGGAAAGGAGATGTGAAGCCATTTACACAGCACCATCCATGCCCTCGTAAGGTGAAAATATGTATATGGAGGGCTGCTGTATACATGCATGCCTTCCATCTAGAAGGAATGATCAGTTTGAGTTGTCTGTGTTTTGAAGCCCATTCTGTCTCCTCCAAGACATGCTTCCTCCGATTTAAACACTGTTGGGACCACTGGGTGGAATATAACATCACCATATGGATAGAGAAGAGGGACTCACCTGTTCTAGCTGATGCTGTTTTTCAGTGTTACAATCAAACTTTTTTTCCCTACAGGTGGCAAAGATCTTCTGTTCTTTAAAATGGCAAAAGCCAAGAAAGTGTTGTTGAAGAGCAACAGGCATGCTGGAATCTGCAAGTTCCACTGCCTATATCATGTGTAACAGTCTCACAGAAGCCTGTAAAATCTTACATTTTGCATCACATCAGGAGCTAAAATCTCCTTTGCAGTACCTGTAAGAGCGTATTGTTATATGTTGGTCACATTCAGGGAGAGGGTTAGTATAATGTAAAAGCAGGATAAATACATGACACTTGCCTTCTTATTTAGGCTATATCTACACTTGATAGATTTGTAGACAAAACTCTCAGAGCATCTACACACAAAGGCTGTGCCTACACTAGAAGCATCTGTCCAGAGGAGTTAACTGTCGAAAGAGATCTTCTGACAGAACTTCTGTCAACAGATCATGTCTACACATAAAAGCAGATCAATCTTCTGATTTGCTCCGTACATAAAAGCACCCCCCTGGAGTGTCTACACAGTTTTTTTTTATTGACTGTTTCTCTTGACAAAACACATTTTGTGTGTAGACTGAGTTTTGTGGACAAATCTCCAGATCTGTCTACAAAACTCTGTAGTATAGACCTAGCCAAAATGTGTTTTGTCAACAGAAACCATCAACAAAAAAGCCATGCAGACTCTCCGGCGTGCCCTTTTGTCAACAGAGTGGGTCAAAAGATGATCCGTTTTTATATGTAAATGTGATCTGTCGACAGATGTTTTCTCAGAACAACTCTTTCAATAGTAACTTCTGTAGACAGATCCTTCTAGTATAGACATAGGCATTGTATTTCTGCATCATAGTTAGCTGATATATGCAAAAAAATCTAAATTGAGGTCCTAGGCATCAATACAGCCTGAAATAGGGGGGACAGTTTTTTTTCATTTTTACCTTATTGTTCTGAGCAGTATGATGTGTGTGACTAGTGTGTTCATCGACAAGTCAAAAAAGCATTTTAATACTGGTGAGTGCTCTCAGATTTCAGTGAATCAGTCCAGTATGGCATGAGCAGCCTGCTTCTGTCTCCTAGAAGAGAGTATTGGCATTTTTGTGTCCTTTTGCTGTTTGTTTGCCACAACAAAGCAGTGTCTTGCAGTACAGAGTGGTTAGAGATGGATTGATTTCATGGCAGAGGATGGAAAGTTACCACTTACTCTATTGATGATCCTGCTGCTGCAAATTTTTATAATTTAAAACAGTCTGTCACCTCCAACAGTGTTGCAGAGTCTGCAGGAAGGTTCTAGGGCATGCACTCCATATCTCCATCTGGTAAGATAAAGAAAGTTAACCTCATCCCAAAAGGTAGAATTCAATTCAGGTGATCACAGAATACTTCAATTGCCATCATGGTTCTAGTCTCAAAGGTGATTAGAAACAAACTTGAAGGGGGATTGGAACAAGATCCTAACTCATCACTGTGGTGATCTACAAAGGACATAAAGAAACTAAATGGAGAGGCAATGCAGAATTGTCCTTGCATTAACTGTAAATCAGTGGCAATAAATATCAAGTAGATGGGGAAATGGACAGGCTTGATGAAAGAAAACAAGTTTGTGCCAAATTAGTGGGGTAGTACTTAGCATATTTCATTCAGGTAAAAATATTCTACTCCTAATGCTGACATGGCCAGTTGGAAGCCTGACATCATCAAGCTGTGTGCCACGTAAGTGCCAGTTGTTCAGGTAAGACCTGAGCAGTGCCCAGTCTAATTTGGGTACCTACCTTTTTTCAAAAGCTCCCTGTTTACATTTATTTGACTCTTCCCATTCTTTCATGCATCAGATTGTTCACCTCTGCTGCTCTTATTTCCTTATCCTTCTGTAAACCCTTTCTAATGCCACTTCATTGCAAGGCACATGTGGTAATTAATATGTCAGTTACATGGATAAGACATGTTTTGGGTTCTGTATTGAGCATGTCATGAACATGGAAAATAGGAAATGCTCACATGCTTAAGCAGAATATCTGTTTTGTTTCCCAGAGTACAGGTTAAACCTCTCTAATCTGGAACACTCTCATCTGGCAACATCCATAATTCAGCATGATTTTAGTTCGCCAGACAACCACTTATGGATGTGGCTAAGTTTTCTGTGGTCCCATAACTTTGTTTACAACCATCTATCCTGGCTCTCAGCATTCTCTGCTGTTGTTTAGCTGTAATTTACCCCTAAGTGACTTCTGTGAACTCAGGAAGAGGTGGAAGTTTTGGTAGTGTGTTAAACAATATTGACCTCCCACGATCTGGCAAATTCCCTCATTCCTCACTTGTCGGATCTGGAGGGTGCCAGACAAGAGAGGTTCAACCTGTACTGAAGTATGTATGCACATATTGGCTACGTCTACACGTGCAGCCAACATCGAAATAGCTTATTTCGATGTAGCAACATCGAAATAGGCTATTTCGATGAATAACGTCTACACGTCCTCCAGGGCCAGCAACGTCGATGTTCAACTTCGACGTTGCGCGGCACCACATCGAAATAGGCGCAGCGAGGGAACGTCTACACGCCAAAGTAGCACACATCGAAATAAGGGTGCCAGGCACAGCTGCAGACAGGGTCACAGGGCGGACTCAACAGCAAGTCGCTCCCTCAAAGGGCCCCTCCCAGACACAGTTGCACTAAACAACACAAGATACACAGAGCTGAGAACTGGTTGCAGACCCTGTGCCTGCAGCATAGATCCCCAGCTGCCGCAGAAGCAGCCAGAAACCCTGGGCTAAGGGCTGCTGCCCACGGTAACCATAGAGCCCCGCAGGGGCTGGAGAGAGAGCATCTCTCAACCCCCCAGCTGATGGCCGCCATGGAGGACCCAGCAATTTCGACGTTGCGGGACGCGGATCGTCTACACGGTCCCTACTTTGACGTTGAACGTCGAAGTAGGGCGCTATTCCTATCTCCTCAGCTGCGTCTACACGTGCACGCTACTTCGAAGTAGCGGCACCAACTTCGAAATAGCTCCCATCGCGTCTACACGCGTCGGGCGCTATTTCGAAGTTAACTTCGACGTTAGGCGGCGAGACGTCGAAGTCGCTAACCTCATGAGGAGATAGGAATAGCGCCCTACTTCGACGTTCAACGTCGAAGTAGGGACCGTGTAGACGATCCGCGTCCCGCAACGTCGAAATTGCTGGGTCCTCCATGGCGGCCATCAGCTGGGGGGTTGAGAGATGCTCTCTCTCCAGCCCCTGCGGGGCTCTATGGTCACTGTGGGCAGCAGCCCTTAGCCCAGGGCTTCTGGCTGCTTCTGCGGCAGCTGGGGATCTATGCTGCAGGCACAGGGTCTGCAACCAGTTCTCAGCTCTGTGTATCTTGTGTTGTTTAGTGCAACTGTGTCTGGGAGGGGCCCTTTAAGGGAGTGGCTTGCTGTTGAGTCCGCCCTGTGACCCTGTCTGCAGCTGTGTCTGGCATCCCTATTTCGATGTGTGCTACTTTGACGTGTAGACGTTCCCTCGCTGCGCCTATTTCGATGTTGGGCTGAGCAACGTCGAAGTTGAACATCGATGTTGCCGGCCCTGGAGGACGTGTAGACGTTATTCATCGAAATAGACTATTTCGATGTCGCAACATTGAAATAAGCTATTTCGATGTTGGCTGCACGTGTAGACGTAGCCCTCATGAGGTTAGCGACTTCGACGTCTCGCCGCCTAACGTCGAAGTTAACTTCGAAATAGCGCCCGACGCGTGTAGACGCGATGGGCGCTATTTCAAAGTTGGTGCCGCTACTTCGAAGTAGCGTGCACGTGTAGACGCAGCTATTGTGTGCACACGCAGCCAATCTGAATATCCTAGGATTAGTTTTGTGGTGAAAGGAATATATATTCGACTCTGTAAGGGGTAAATTATACATCCTACTCTGGTGAATAATTCCACTTGTTCCACAAGTAACATATTCTAACCACCAAAAGGAAGAACATTGTGCCCTAATGTGACTAGGTTATTTTTAGGGTGAAAAAAGAAAAGAAGAAAATAAACATATTGGCCGCGTCTACACATGCACGCTACTTCGAAGTAGCGGCGCCAGCTTTGAAATAGCGCCCGTCACGGCTACAAGTGTTGGGCGCTATTTCGAAGTTGAAATCGATGTTAGGCAGCGAGACATCGAAGTCGCTAACCCCATGAGGGGATGGGAATAGCGCCCTACTTCGAAGTTGAACATCGAAATAGGGCACGTGTAGCTGATCCGCATCCCACAACATCAAAATAGCAGGGTCCGCCATGGCGGCCATCAGCTGAGGGGTTGGGAGACGCTCTCTCTCCAGCCCCTGCGGGGCTCTATGGTCATCGTGTGCAGCAGCCCTTAGCCCAGGGCTTCTGGCTGCTCCTGCGGCAGCTGGGGATCCATGCTGCAGGCACAGGGTCTGCAACCAGTTGTCAGCTCTGTGGATCTTGTGTTGTTTAGTGCAAGTGTGTCTGGGAGGGGCCCTTTAAGGGAGTGGCTTGCTGTTGAGTCCGCCCTGTGACCATGTCTGCAGCTGTTCCTGGCACCCTTATTTCGATGTGTGCTACTTTGGTGTGTAGACGTTCCCTCGCAGCACGTATTTCGATGTGGTGCTGCCCAACGTCGAAGTTGAACGTCGACGTTGCCAGCCCTGGAGGACGTGTAGACGTTATTAATCAAAATAGCTTATTTTGATGTTGCTACATTGAAATAAGCTATTTCGATGTAGCGTGCACGTGTAGACGTAGCCGTTGTGCTTCTAAGAAGCCTGTAAAAATACAGCATCAGAGGTATTCAGTGTTGAAGCCATTTTGGTCCTATGATATTGCAAAAACAAGGTGAATGATGGAATATCTTTTATTGGACCAGCATCTGTTGGAGGAGAAAATAAATGTTCAAGCTTACACAGAGCTCTGAGGTCTGGACAGAACCTGAAGGAAAGGTCTATGTACATGTGGAAACATCTCTTTTTTTTCTCTCACCAGCAGAAGTTGGGCCAATAAAATATTACCTAGTGTGTTTCTGTACAAAACAGGCAAGTTATTTGTACAGAAAATCCTTAAACAAAATTTAAAACAAGCTAACAAAACCGGTAACATTATACATGTTAGGACATAAGGCTTCCCTCCCGCCTTTTCAGTTAGGATGTTACATGTCAGTTGTGATGAAGATAAATGTGTTGCCTTATTACGACTCATTATTCACAATATATTTTCCTTTTTCAGAAGAACACTGATGTTTACAACTCTCTGTAAATCATCTTGCTGTTCAACAGCTCCGGCTAATGAACTTTTTTTAAGAAAAACAAAGAATCAGTTGAGCTTTTAGCATCTTATAGTCATTATGACAGCTTCTTAATTCTTGTCAGAAAAAAAAAAACCACAACCATTCTGCATGCACAGAGAGAGCAACGCTGTGTCTTACATGGCATAAGCACACCTTATGCAGAATTTTACATGATTGACTGTTTAAAAAAAATCCAAACCAGGAGGGGGCAGTAAATTTCTTTTTTGTTGTTGTTAAAAATGGCTCTGACATGATCTATACAGAAGTCTCCACACTTCTATGCTACACTTAGGGATGGCCATTTGCTGTAAGAAACCAGTAACTTTACTACATGCATTTTGCAGATTTTTCATCACTGTTATTGTTTTTAATTATCTTTTCAAGACAGTATCTGGATTGGTTTTTGTTTGGCTTGTTAATAAATGGGAGAATGATCAGGACTTTGAAATAATAATTTATATCTTTCATCTTAGATATATTCAAAATGTTCTCAAATGGAAAAGGCATTTCAGCTATTCTGAATACTCCATATATATTTTATGCTTCAGTTTTATCAGTCTTCTGGACTCTATGGTCTGAAATACTACCAGCTGAATTCTAGATTCAATATGTTTTCTCTCATGTTTCATTAATCAGCCTAGACAGAGTCAATTACCCCTCCAAGACTGCATGTGTGTATACAGACTGGAACCAGAGTGATATTAAATGTCTCAGCTTGCAGGTTTACTCTTTTCCATTTGTGTGACATTAACTTTAAGTGGGGAATAATCTATCTGCATCCACGTGCTTAATTTCTCAGACTACTTATATGCCTTCAGGTTGTCACTGTAGGTTGGGTTACGAGTGGACCAGAAATGATTATTGACAATGAAGTATTAATGAGAAGGTGAATAGAAGTGTAAATCCATTGCCCATGCTACACTTAAGAGTGTGGCAAACCTCCACTGTAACATTTTTCGTCTCTTTTGCTGTTGGGTACTGAATAGAGACTTTAGGCACAAATAAGTGGCTTCTGGCCTAGTTATCAAGCCATGTCAGTTGTGACGAGCAGAAAATCTTATCACAATTCTCAAGAACTTTATCTTAATGATTCTCTGTTGATCCATAAATCCAGGCCAGTATTTAAATAAATAAATGAATAAATAAATAAAAAGCTGAGGCTGCGTTTTGAATGCATTCCTGGCATTCAGAAATATGAGGAGACCAATTCTATATTGATGTTCTGTGATTGCCTTCCTTATTCACTATTTTGAGACTTTGTTTTTATACCCAGCAGTTCAAACCAAAATCTTCCTTTCTGATTGAGACAACTCTTTCCGCACAAAATAAAATATAACTTGTCTTTATGAAAGTGTTTTGCCCATTCCACTCTGTGTTCATGCGGAGGATATATTACCTGACTTACTGGGGTAAAATACTGTTTAAAATCTGGATTTTATGTCAATATTTAGTTGGCAGATAAGACAAAATTGAGGGTGAAGTTCTGGACCCACTGAAGTCAGTGAGAGCTTTGCCGTTGACTTCTTAGGGATCATGATTCCATCCCAGGTTTATGCAACTAGATAGTAGGGGTGTGTCTGCACAACAAAGTTATGTTGGAATAATGGCCACTATTCCAAAACAAGTTTGTGAGTGTCAACACAGAGCAACACCTATTTCGAAATTGCTCCTAAAGAGCAGACAACTTATTTTGAATTTGGGTAAGTCTCATTCTACAAGGAATAACACCTACTCCAAAATAGTTTGGTACAGGGGCTGGGCAGACATGGAATAGGGGCTATTTCAAAATAATCTATAGTGCGTCCATGGGCTCCATTCTGGAATAGGCTCTATTGTGATTGGATACTCTATTTTGAAATAGCAGAATGCTATTTCAAAATGTATTTTTGTGTGTGGATGCACAATTTTGAAATGAGATATTCCAGAAAATCTCTTCTGGAATAGCTTATTTCAAATTAACACTGCTGTGTAGACATAGCCTAAATGTAAGGAACTAATTGTGGAATAACAATACTTGTAGAAATGGAAACTAAAAATTTAGCAATTTGCCCATCCTATGGGCCATATACAATTGCAAAACTAGTAATAAGCCAAGAGGAAAAAATGCCTTTTTCAAAAATGAAAATACCCCCATTGCCACCAAATGTCATGACAATGAAATGCAATATAACACAAATAAAACGGAGGCAAGGGTTATGCTGCAGTGATCTGTCGACAGAAGTCACTGTCAGAAGACGTTTCGCAACAAACTTCTGCTGACAGAGTGCAGCCCTGTACCAAAGGCAATTGGGAGAGCTCTCCGCTCTGTCGATAGTAGCACGGCTGGGCAGACTGGACCTCAACAAAACAGGCACCCTGAAGCACAGCAGACAGGGCTGCCCATTGTCCTGGATGTGCTATCTTTTGAGAAATACCCCCACCCCACCCCCAGCCCACCCCACCCCCCAAAAGCATCCACACAGTGTTTTTGTCAACAGGATCTGCCAACGAAAGGTGCTCTTCCCCATCTAGAAGAGGCAAAAGATTGTTGGCAGGAGTGCTGAGTTTTGTGTGTAAATGTTCCACCAGTTTTGTTGACAAAACCAGTGTTTTATCAGCAAAACTGGCTAGTGTAAGCATAGCCTAAGAACAATTATGAAGTCAACACAAGTTTCAAGTTATGGTAAACTTTATTCAGTATAAAAGGAATTATTTAAACTTGCTGATTCAAAATAGGGGAGTACTGAAGAATTAGACTTATAATTTTCAAGTTTATTTTAATTTTCCATTTAGCATCTTGCAGCCTCTTCAGCCAGGAAATATTTTCTTCCAGTGAGGTTCGCCATTCACAACTTGTATTTATCTCTTCATTAATTTTCTTGTTGCAGTTTGTGTGTCAAAGGGTCATTGTACAATAACTTATCCCTGAAATCGAGCAAATTCACTCAGTTTATTTAAAAAAAAACGTGGCTCAGGCTGCCCCTCAAAGCCAATGGCAAACATACTTCCCAAATTCTGATCTCAGATATTTCACAGTCATGCAAATTTGTTTTTTCTCAGTTTACAGCTATGTAACTGAGGACACAATAGCTGCGTCTACATGTGCACGCTACTTCGAAGTAGCGGCACCAACTTCGACGTTAGGCGGCGAGACGTCGAAGTCGCTAACCTCATGAGGAGATAGGAATAGCGCCCTACTTCGACATTCAACGTCGAAGTGGGCCCGTGTAGACGATCCGCGTCCTGCAACGTCGAAATTGCTGGGTCCTCCATGGCGGCCATCAGCTGGGGGGTTGAGAGATACTCTCTCTCCAGCCCCTGCGGGGCTCTATGGTCACCGTGGGCAGCAGCCCTTAGCCCAGGGCTTCTGGCTGCTTCTGCGGCAGCTGGGGATCTATGCTGCAGGCACAGGGTCTGCAACCAGTTCTCAGCTCTGTGTATCTTGTGTTGTTTAGTGCAACTGTGTCTGGGAGGGGCCCTTTAAGGGAGCGGCTTGCTGTTGAGTCTGCCCTGTGACCCTGTCTGCAGCTGTGCCTGGCATCCCTATTTCGATGTGTGCTACTTTGACATGTAGACGTTCCCTCGCTGAGCCTATTTCGATGTTGGGCTGAGCAACGTCGAAGTTGCACATCGACGTTGCTGGCCCTGGAGGACGTGTAGACATTATTCATCGAAATAGACTATTTCGATGTTGGCTGCACGTGTAGACGTAGCCAATGTGTCCCTGGTTATGGCACACTGATGATGTTTTTTTCTTAAAACAAAACAAAACTTATGTACACAGTAACTTAAACATGCATAGATTAATCATTTTAAGTTTATACTTTATTAAAAAAAACTGAAGCCTACACATTAAAGTGTGTTGTTTATAGTCAGCTACTTGATAATTTTAAGCATATGCCTTGTTTCTTCCACATTATATGAAGGAAATTTTTTCAGGTCAGCTACTAAAGATATGAACATATTAGATTAGCTTGATTAATAGGAAAGCGCCTGGAGTGGGTTTTGCTGTCTGACTTTCATAGTGTATGCTTTGTTTATCTTTGAAGTAAGGAGCCATTGTTTGTTACTATTTAATGGTAGGAACATTTTGCCTGTATTATACTGTGTTCTTCACTTGAGATGTGCCATTCATTTATTTCTTTAGACATATGGAACTTGGAGAAACTCTGGAATTAGCTGATTTGTCAGTCCTGAGCACATCCTGTCTGTATTCCTTCCCCAATGTCCACAAAGAATCCGTGAAAGTATTCCATCTGTAGCATTCAGTACAAATAGTGGATGACTTGTGGCTCTATAGAAAGTTGCTGAAGATACCATGGGAACAGGAAACTGTCCTGCATCTGTCATGTTAAATGCCCTGCAGAAATATTTTCTGTTTAATAGGTGGATGAGTCTTTTGAAATGTTTCCCAAGACAACTTTCTTTTTCTTTAAAGCCTTGTAATATCTCCCTTTAAAATGTTTTTGGTTGCTGATTCATGATCTATGGTGTACCACAAACAATAATGCTTAGCTCATCTTGAGTACAAATTGCTCTTGCAAAATGCATAATGTGCTGTTTGTGTTTCAGTACAGTTATTTATTGTTTTTATTACTATTATTGTTGTTGTTACAATGTAGAATGGTAGAGAAAAAAGCATAATAATGTTTGCTTTGTTGGAATATATAACGATATCCTCCTCATGGTGTTTTCTTGAGTTAGAGGATATGGGCAGAGAACATGTATTTCCATTAAAAATATTTCTGAAATAAGCTCTAGCTCAAAATTACAGTACAAGGATGATTATGGGGAGTTTGTGTGAGTGTGCATGTATGGGAAGATTTTGAGATTGAATTGTTTAAATTACTAATTTGAGAATAAAGTTAAGTAACTCAGGAATATGAAATATAACCATGCATGAAACTAAACCTCCCAAGTCAAATTCGGTAGCTTAAAATTAGATCCCTTCATATAAAATGTCTGGTTTTCTGCAATATTGAGCACCCACTGTTGGCTTTGAAATCAGTGGGCGCTGCATATGCTCAGTGTCTATACATTTAATAATTTTTATACCTAATCTTAGTTAACAAATTTTGGGCAAATGCCATTGTCCTAGTTATGGGCTAGCTCTGTAGACTACTTAGTATGGAATGTATCCAGGAGATCTCTCCGTTTGGGTTATTTGGGAATTTTGTTACAGAATCCAGAGAGAATGATGAAAGGGGAGTTGGGATAACCTAATACCTGGTCTGACCAACGTCATGCTTCCTCCTTTCCATTGCCTTTCTGGACCTGCAATATGAGAGCACGGAGTTTTTCCAAAGACTTAGTCCTCTGTTGCTTCTCTCAAACAGTTCTACAAGTACTGATAGATTAATTTTAAGCTGCAGAACTATAAAATTAACATCCAAGCAGAAACATTTTTTCTTGACATGGTCAAAATACAAATTTCTGAAGTCGTTATTTTGATTTAAGTCACATATCAACACTACCTCCCTCCGTTATGGGCTTCTGTCTATAACTAATATGATATGCTTTTAACTTAGTAGTTTATAGTGAACGGTTAATGGAGCTGGTACACTCCTTAGTAAATTCTATATGACAAGTCTTGTATACTGGTTTTCATTCCTGGACTTCTCATGGAGTACAAGAATACAAAAACACTAGTCAGAATTTGGAAATTTCAAAACCCTTAAAGTAGGAAAGGTTTAAAACGAAGAGGGAGAGGAGGACAAAACTCTTTTCCATAAAGTATTTTGTTACCTATTTTTTGTCATTTTCTTTTAAGAAATAAATATTCGTCTTTCTTTAACAGGGGCACATGGCAAATAACCCATTATCTTCAAAACAATATGCAATTATTCAATATAGAAAAATGCAGCTTTTCAATGCTTTTGACTTTTTTAAGCTTTCCACCTCTAGCTAATGTCTGATATTGATTCTGAATAATTTAAATGGCAATAAAATTGGGTTTTCATGACAGTCGATCAGAAACATTTCATAATTTAATGTTCATTTAAAGAAACATAGTGCCTTCTTACCTTCTGAATTTCAAAGCCATTAAAGTAATTGCAGGTTGTTAAGCTAAATTTCTTTGAATAATCAGGACAGTTAATATAATTCATGCACCATTCAGATCAGCGGACAGGAAAGACTGGAGTGCTCAGCATGGATTAAAAAAGTTGCCAGATGGAGTTTGAGCTGTAGTTATCAATATTTCCTTATAAAATATGATTCTCATATTTAAAGTGTTAGAAGTTGTACCATTCCTTTAGATCATATTTATTACTTGTATTACAAATGAAAATGTGTAGAATGGCAAACACTTTGCAGGGTTACTTTCTTTCTTTTAAATAATTAATTCATCATATAATTATGTAGATTTTTGTTACGGCTTAAAATTTGTTTTAAAATGATTGCTTTTAAAGATACACTAAAAATCCTCTCGAATTCTGGTTCCATTCCCGACATCAGAAACATCTGCACAGCTTATAGAAGTTGTGAGTGTGTATCTCAGGAGAGAATACAGTTTATAATATTTATTTAAGTTTAGTGATTTTCATCCCAATGTGCTTTGCAAATCTTCTGCTGAATTGTGCTCTTTTACAAGCTGTATAAAAATCTAATTCGCCTCAGAGCAGAATTGGGCCTTCTAATCGCAGCTACTTCTGTGCACAACATGTTAACAGCATGTATTAGCTTAGAACAGGACAAGGAATATTTTGACCAGACACAGCTGCAAAAACCTTTATCATAAACTATTTGCACTCTTGAAGCTTTGTTGGTTCCTGATTATGAGAGATGCAGAGTGGGTGATATATCCTCTTATTTGTCCAACTTCTGTTGGTGAGAGAGACAGATTTTTGAGTTTACACAAGCTTGTTTCAAGGTCTGGGAGACCTGAGATGCTCCCAGCATAGGTCCATAACCTTTTCTCTCTCTCCAACAGAAGCTGGTCCAGTAAAATCTACTACCTCACCAACCTTGTCTCTCAAATGACAATTGGTATTTCAGTGCCGTACTATACTTCCAGTCCAAAACTCTGACAGAAAACCACACCCTAGATTTGGATTTGCTGAACCCTCTTATTTGCTGCCGCTGGTCTTAACTGCCATCATGTTGGGGAGGAGGTGTAGGGGGGATTCAGCATTTACAGATTCTGTCCGCAGCTGTGACTATGGGCTCCTCTGTGATCATGGACAAATCACTTTCCCTCTTTGTCTCTTTTTTCATCTTTTCCTTTGCTCTCATGTCTATTTAGATCATAATTAGTTCATGGCATGGAGCATCTCTGCTTGTATGCTTGTCTATTGCCTGGCGCAATGGATGAGTTAAGACTGCTATATGCTTTTCCAACACAAATAATCACTATTCAAATTGTTAGCTCATTGAGTCAAAGACGTTCTTTCTTTTCTCCATACAGCACCTACCAAACAGGGTTCTGTTTCATGAGTGGGGTTTGTAGGCATTACCATAATACAGTGAATAAATAAGAGAACACTTAAAGTAGACTACAGAATTCAGTCTTCCTCTTTCTTGTCACTTATTTTTGGGCTCCTTTGGGTAATGAGTATATAACTAGCTATTTATTTGTCATTGTTCTTTAAGATCCACTGATATCCAGTCCAGGCAGTGGGGGGTTTGGTTTCCTCCTTGGTTGTCTTGAATTCATAGTCATTGCAGGAGCTCTTGCAATTTGACTGATGCAGTTCTCATATTTCTGCTGGATATGTCCACACCAATATTGTTCTTCAATTGTCTTCAATGGGAGCAATCTGTATGAGGCGGTATTGTAATCTCATGTCATTTCCCATCATGAAATGACAATGTTGAATTAGACAAAGAATTTGACATTTCCAAGGTGAACAGCATATTGAGCACCAGGGCGCTCTACCATACATGAGAGGGTGTGTTGCATTTATATGTATAAAATAAAATTTCCACACTTTAACTTGATTGGCTTCTACAGAATTCAAGAAACCATAAATTTTAAAGAGTTGAAAATTCCTGTATTGCCAGTTGTGGAAATCATTTATTTAAAAAAAAAGAGTGATTTTTTTCATGGCTATCCTAATCAAATACTTGCAACTTTTTCAGTTACTAACAAATAGCTGTGGGTTTTTTTGCTTTTTTTTTTTTCCTCCTCAAAAATGGTATATTGTTATCTAACTCAGAAGTCCAAATGAAAATGCCTGTGTCTGGATCTGATTGGTGGGAGTGGATATATACACACAGCTTTTTGGCTATGTGTACACAGACCTCTGCTGCTGGCCACTCCAGACAGCTACCGATCTGTGGGACAGCAGTTTGGTGTCGGCAAGGCCACCGTCGGGGCTGTCCTCATGGAGGTAAGAGAACCTACGGGGGGAGGGCAGGGCAGGGGAGGGGGGCCCGGGCAGAGGAGGGGAGGGCAGGGCAGGGCCATGCACACCCTGCTCACCCCTCATTGGTGCTCTCCCATGTGCTTTCCCTGCAGGTTGTGCGTGCCATCAATGCCATGCTCCTGCACAGGCTCGTGAGGCTGGGGGACCCAGATGCCACCATCGCGGCCTTTGCCACGCTGGGCTTCCCCAATTGCTTCGGGGCTCTGGATGGGACTCACATCCCCATCCGCACCCCGCATCATAGTGGAGGACGCTACATCAATCGTAAGGGCTACCATTCTGTGGTCCTCCAGGCCTTGGTGGACAGCCGGGGCCGTTTCCAGGACATTTATGTGGGCTGGCCTGGCAGCACCCACGATGCCCCGGTTTTCCAGAACTCGGGCCTGTGCTGCTGGCTGGAGGCAGGGACCTACATCCCCCAGTGGGAGATCCCTGTGGGGGACACCACCATGCCCCTCTGCGTCATCGCAGATGCAGCATATCCCCTCCGGCCCTGGCTCATGCACCCGTACACGGGCCATCTCTCCGCTAGCCAGGAGCGCTTCAACCAGCGCCTGAACCACGCGCGCCAGGTTGTGGAGCGCTCATTTGGCCACCTGAAAGGACGCTGGAGATGTCTCCTCACCCGCCTGGATGCGGGCCCCAACAACATCCCCCTGATTGTGGGTGCCTGCTGCGCCCTGCACAATTTGGTGGAGAGCAAGGGGGAGGCCTTTTTCCAGGGCTGGGCTGTGGAGGCCGGTAGGGCCGACGTGCAGCCACCCGCTGCCCCCAGTCGGCAGGTGGACCCCGAAGGGACCCAGGTCTGGGAGGCCTGCGGGCCCACTTCGATGATGAGGCCACGGGGTGAACTCTGCCAGGCCCCCCACTGCCCACCCCTTCCTCCACAACACTCCCTGACCCAATGCCCACACCATGGAGCACCCAACCGCACCCCCCTCCCACTTTTCCTGGACAAATGACAGCACGCACTTGTGGCTGAACTTAAACTGCTTTTTCTTTTAGAACTTTTTTTTTTAACTATAAATAAAACAAGAACAAACTATATACAACATGTGTGGAACAAAAGTAATGTGTACAAATAAAACAATAGTAATAAAAAAGTTTGTTCACTAATAAAAAGAAAACCAGGGATGATAAAGGGGAGAACTATTTACATGGGGGGGACGGGGCAAACGGGGGGCACAAATTAATAAGTCACAACTATATACAAGGGGGGGGGGGCCACGTCCCAGGCCCCTCACCCCTAAAGTCCGGCACTGGGTGTGGGCGGCCGGGAGCCCCGCCGCAGCCGCATCCCTGTCCGGGGCTGGCTGGGGGCGGGGCGGACCGGAAGATATGCCCGGAGAGTCTCAGCTGGCTCCAGGGGTCCCTCGGCACTCCAGCCCTCGGTGGTGGGTGGTGGGGCGACGGTGGACGGGACGGCGACGTGCGGAGCAGCTGGTGGTGCGGCGGGTGGAGCAGGCAGGGTGGGTGCTGCGGCGGCCGGCGCGGCATGGGGGGCCAGGTAGTCCACCAGGCGGTTGAAAGTCTCCATGTAGGCCCCCCATGCCTCTTGGCGCGAGGCCAGCGCCCGCTCCTGCAGTTCGATGCGGCGTTGCTCCACCCGCAGGCGCAGCTCCGCCACCTCCAGCTGCCGACGGTGGATGGCCAGCAGCTGTGGGTCCGTCGCCATCGGCTGGTGGTGGCGCGGGGTCCGCCGTCTAGCCCGCCGTGGGGCCGGTCGGTCCTCGGCCGAGGGACTTGCCTGGAGCGATGGCCCCGGAGGGCTCTCCGGGACCACTGATGCCTCGCCGGTGCTCTCTTCCGGCCCTTCCGATGGTGCAGCTGCGGGACACAGGAGAAGAGGGGGGGAAGAAGAATGGAGACAGGCGTTAGTGTGGGCCCCGAGCCGTGGCCTTTGTCCCCCCAGCCCTGTGCTGCAGGTTCCCCATCCCCGTCCCCGGGAGATGCTGCTGTGATGGATGGGGTTCAGGGGTCCCCCTGCACTGCACCGCGTCCCCTGGTGGGAGCTACTCTCACTTCACTCTGCAGGGTCTGACAGGAAAGGTTTCTTAGGCCACAGATGCCCAGTTTCTCCCAGGAGTGACAGCACCAGCTGTCAGAAGAGACAGTCCTTCCAACCCGTCCTGGGGAGAAGACCCCAAGGGGTGCCCCTCTGGGATGCAGCTTTCCCCCTCCTCAGGCTGGCTGCCTTCCAGCTCTCCCTTCCCCTAGCCTCTGCCTGCGGCCCCCGCCCTCCCCCACCAATTCCAAGCCAGCTCGGCTCCTCCCTCCTCTTTGTTCAGGGCACAGGTGTCACCTGCCAGCTGTAGCCCCAGGATCATCCTTTGCCCCTGGGAGCTATTCGGCTCTTGTTGCTCATATGTAGCCTGAGTCTCCCTTTTGCACTCCCCCCACTCCATCACATGCTGCTGCTGCTGCTGCTGCTGCTGCTGCTGCTGCTGCTGCTGCGGGGTGTCCCACCCCCTCCTCCCGGGGGCCCCTTGAGGTTCCACTCCCCCCTGCCCCGGGGATGGGGCATGGCACTGTCGTGCGGGGTGGCGGGGGGGGCAGGGGCTGATGCACTGCTGTGAGGGACATGGCCCTGCTGTCCTGGGGGCCATGGCCATGTGAGGATGTGGGGGGCCCTGGACACATATCTATTACCCCCCGCCCCTCAAGCCCAGGGGTGTACACCAGAGGGGGGTACATACCTGTTGGTCCACTCCCACAGTCCGGAGATCCCCGGGGGGCGGAGGCCCGGCTGCTGCTCTGGGATGGCAGGAGGAGGATCTGCAGCCCGGATTCTGCGGAGGAGGAGCCCCCCTCCTCCTCCTCCTCCTGCCGCGATGGCCCAGGGGTGGGCTCCGGGGGGGGCACCCAGGGTGCAGGGCTTACCTCCGGGGCGGACTCCGGCTGAAGGGCCTGCTGGGGCTCGTCGGCCGAAGTATCAAGGGTGGCCGGAGGGGAGGAGGTGTGCCGGGGGCCCAGGATGTCCCTGAGCTCCCTGTAAAAGGGGCAAGTGACAGGGGTGGCCCCAGATCGGCCGTCCGTATCCCGGGCCCGGGCATAACCCTGCCGCAGCTCCTTCACCTTACTCCTGACGTGATCAGGAGTGCAGGCAGGGTGACCCCAGGCAGCCAGGCCGTCGGCCAGCCGAGCGAACGCATCCACGTTCCGCCTCTTGCTCCCCATTACCTGGAGCACCTCCTCCTCGCTCCAGAGCCCCAGCAGGTCCCGCAGCTCGGCCTCCATCCGGGAGGGGCCCCGCTGCCGCTTGCCAGCCTGGCTGCCCTCCTGGCTGGGCTGGCTGCCCTGGCTCCCCTTGGGGGAGGTCCCCTGGGGGCACTGGGGGTGCTGCCGGGTGGCCATTGATGGTCCTGTGGCTGCTGAGGGACGTGCAGGCTGGCTGTGTGTCTGGGCTGCTGCCTGCACGTTCCCTCAGCTTCCTGCACAGGAAGGGAGGGGGAGGGGACCTTTAAGTGGCCGCTCCACACGGCCACCATTGAGCTGAGGGGCAGCAGAGAGCGTCTCTCAACCCCTCAGCTGATGGCCGCCATGGAGGACCCCGCAATTTCGAAGTTGCGGGACGCTCAATGACTACACGGTCCCTACTTCGACGTTGAACAGGGCGCTATCCCCATCTCCTGATGAGGATAGCGACTTCGACGTGTCGCTGCCTAACGTCAAAGTTAACTTCGAAATAGTGCCCGACGCGTGAAGCCGTGATGGGTGCTATTTCGAAGTTAGTGCCGCTACTTCGAAGTAGCGTGCACGTGTAGACACGGCTAATGTGGGATAATATATGTTACGGCAACCGCCAATGCTTATCATTTTTATAAAAAAGAGATACACAGCACTGGAAGGGACCTCGGGAGGTGATCTAGTCCAGTCTCCTGCCTTTCTGGCAGGAACAAGCACCATCCCCTTTTTAATCTATTTGCCTCAATGCTTAAATGGCCTCCTCAGGGACTGAACTCCAACCTTGGGTTTATCAGGGCAGTGTTCAAACCACTGAGCTCTCCATTTCTCCTTTATTTAAAAGCATCTTGCGAATAGTGCTGATAGTTTCCTTTCTATTTCTTATGCCCATTTCCACACAGTACGGCTACATCTACGTAAAAGCGTCTACACACAGCGTGTTGTCGACAAAACAACTATTGAATGACAGGGCTTCTGGTTCATTGGCCAGCTTTGTTTGCTGAGCTTTTCAGTTGTCTGGTCTGTCAGGAGAGCAGCTGGGCAGTCTGCCAACAGAGCAGAATGCTCTTTTGTTCCACTTTTGTGTGTGGACGTGATCTGCCAGACCGTTTTTTTTTTTTCCAGAAGATCTCTTTGGACAGTAACTTCTGTTGACAGATCACTGTTGTGGAGACATAGTCTATCAGTTTTATCACTACTGTCTTTAAAAATAGATGCCAAAGACCGCAGACTATTTCACATATATTTATTCAAAGCATTTAAATGTGTTTGAGTTCATCCTTATTAAAAACTGCACTTGCTTCGCTTTAATACTTGAATAGGGCTGATTTGTTGAACTGGGGCCTAGAAGAGTCCTATGCAACTTGAGCACTGGGGCATCAACACTGAATTGTGATGGAATAAAGGTGAGCTTTGTGATCATGAAATCAGATGTTTCAGTACTTATTTTTTCAAGTACATATTACTTTTTCTTCTTTCTGAGCTTAGAAGCAAGCCAAGTCAGGTGCCAAATTGATAACATTTACTCCATATTGTTTTATAATGATGGGTGTGTATATTGCAATGTTTTTATTACCATGTATATTATGTACATTATTTGGCCAATGCTATATTTAAGTTACTTAATTCTTTTGAAAATTGTGTGAGTTACATTGGTGCCTGTGTAGATTAATGAATTGGATTAACTATCCTTGTCCAAAATTAAGGAGTGTCTATCAGCTGGAGTTGGTGGCTCTTTGACCAATTGCTACTGGTTTTAACTTCAAAGTGGTGTTAATTTTTCAAACTGCTGCTGAATGTCCATCAACTTCAGTGACCTGCTGCTTTTACATCTCATAAAAAAAGTGTTTTGCATTCCATTATGTTCAAAGTATAGCCTTTTTAATCTGCATATTTCTTGTGGGCTATGCTGGCTTATTTCCACAGGAATACATTAGAATGGAAAGTATTAAAAATATTGATTTATCATTTGTAATGCTGAAGTGATGTATTGAAATGAAATTTGGATGCTCTCCAAGCTTCTAATAACTTTGACATTATTGGATGATGCTGGATGATCTCATTCTAATTAATATGCTAGTTCCATGTGAGAAGTGTAGCGAATGGACCAGAAAGACAGTAAAAAATGATAGTTGAGGTACTGAAAACTGTCAAGCACTAAGTGTGAAAATGCTTCTGAATTACATTTGTAATAGAAATATATATAATATTTGGTCTCCCATCCATGGGCATGTGAACAGGAAGGCATAATACTCTTTTCTATGCACCCAAAATAAAAAACACAGAATAAACACATGCAGTTTTATGTGTGAATTTGTGGTTTACATTCTGAAATAAACCATGCTTTAATTGGGTGAAGCTCAGATGGAGATTCGAGAAATTCATGTTAACCATGGAATGCTCTTCTTGTTTTAAACTTGTGATCCTTGCCTCCTTCTTTTATTATACATACATACCTTTAGTAAAATGGCAACATAAAGAAAGGTATTTAATGCAATTACAGTATATATCATTTGGTCTCTCTTTATCCATCTATGTAGCTCTTCTTCTGAACTGTTTGGATTTCTGCACTTTGTTTCCGTATTGGCTTTCTTTATTTAAAAAAAAAAAGCTGCATTCTTTTATCCATTATGCTTCTTGAGCTTTTGTTTTTCTGTGTAGATGTTAATGAAGGAAAACTGCCTGTCATCAGATTTATTCAGAGTTGAAAGTGAGTTAATGCTGCCGTCACTGAAGTTGCAGTCTGTTTCGCATTGATTGAGCTTCCTGGGCTTGAGGGATTTTTGCAGGACTTGGTTTTTATGGTTGATATGCTTTTGGTCATTTATCATAAAATCATTTCAACCACACTGTTTATTGGTGTGAATGCTTAATTACTGCAGTAGCAGGTTATGTCATGAATCTTAGTTTTGACTGAATATTCAAGCATAAATGTTAAATCATTGGTAATTATCTTTTGTTTTCTCCTGCAGTGGATTTTTACCTGTTAGTATCTGTTTTATGTAAAATAATTTGTCAGAAATCAGAAATGACATTTGTTGTCTGTCCCAATAAATGCCTCATTGTATGTTCACAGTTCATATTGCAAATTTGCATGGAACTCAATGTATTTATAGTGATAGTGTGATTTTTTTCCATGCTTTTAGGAAGATGTTACACTTTATCACTAATAAGTTTAATAGCTCAGCTGAAAGAGCTGCTTATTAACAATCCATTGTTTTCAGTCTAAAAGAGTAGCAAAGGATCATCAGTAGTCTGTCTAAAATCTGGCAAAACACATCTATTGGACAGAGTAGGATTATTTTTTTATTGGACAGACTATTGAAAATATATAGATTTTTCACATGTATTTTAATCACACTTCTCCCTGTCACTCATGTCCATTTTTGCTTAGAACTATAATTTTAATATTTTTCCTTTCCTCTACATTGTTTCCTTTCAATCCATCCAAATCTGCTGCTGTAGTCATAGCAGTCTTATACGTATTATGCATTTCTTGATCTAAAACCACTTAACCTTTTTAGAGTGAGTACATTTTTATCAAAAGAGATACATAAAAGCAGAAATATCAGTGCTTTAATGCCAACCTAACTTGTCAGCGTATCCTTAAATATTTACTACAATTTTGATGTTTCATTTTACTTCTGAGTCAGCAGGGCATTCTGTTTTAGTTTTTCCTTGTGCTGCAAGGCAACCCTTTTAAATTTCCTTTAAGATAACTAGATTTTTTTCTGTTAATTCTTTTGTTGTTAACAAAAAAGTGCCATTAACTATTTTCTTGTTGTTTTATTTTATGTAACCAAAATGACCCTTTTTTGACTATCTCCCTTATTCTGAGCTATTACACTTTAAAGTCATCTGGATTCCTTCAGGGCTGCCAAAAGGTGAAATTGACTTTTTGAGAATGTATTGCTGAAAACTGCAGCCTGTGCACTTTTTCAAGTGGAAACATCTTGTGCGTTAAGACTGAAAGGGAAAATTTACAGCCTGTTTCAAATTGTTAGCTGAGGTCAGGAATCGAAAGTTCAATAAGTGTCCACTTTTGCAATCACATCAACCTTGTTTAGATGACAATGCACACTAAGGTGACTCTTAGGGAGTGGACACTTGGGTAAAATCTTGCTCTTTCAATCACAGATGTCCTTTTACAGGAACCGTCCATTCGCAATCATATTTTGAAATTAAAACTGTCTTTATAAAATACACGAAGTGTCGGAGTCCAAGAAGACATTCTAAAATACCACCATATGAAACAGCAAACAGTGTGGTTTTTTTGTTTTTTTTTCTTCCTGTTAACAGATATTCAGCTCACCATGCTAGTATGGCCTGAATTCCCTGTTGAAACAGAAGTGCCTACCCAAAGAATTAAATACTGGAAAGACAATGGCATATGTAAAACTTGTTATCTAAAAAAGTGGAAGCTTGTTCATGGATTGTTTAAAAAAAATGCTCTATGAGTGTGCCTGTGTACATCTGTCAAACTAGCAGCATATGATTATGTTTAAAAGGTTAAATAGTCCAGAGTTATTTGTCACACCAGTGGAAACTACAGTTGACAAATTACAATTTATAACAGTTAATAATAAGCTTAGAGTATTGGCTTTGGTTAAAAGACATAAATGTCCAGCCTGGCATATTTTCAGGTAATTCAAAGTGTTTTAAAATAATGCTGAGCATAATGATACTACTTCTGAAGGGAAATTTTTAGTAACCACAGTTTATTAGGGGTTTTTTCTCTAATAAAATTAGTTGTGAATATTATTCCATAAGAAGTTGAGGCTGACTTTTTTTAAAACAGCAGGGGTAGGAATGGGAGACAGGTACTGTTTACTGTGAATTTGGGAAATGCTATGGCTAATCTCAGTGAAGAAGGAATCATGCGCCCTTCATCTCTACCTTCATTTCTCAGGGGAAAGAGCTGCATGAGGGTAAACAGTGTATCAAGTTGGAGATGGATTGTTACAAAGATGATAAATGTCCAGCAGTTGTGTGCATCAGACTTAAAAAGAAGCCAGGGAGTGGAGCTCTGAGGTGGAGATATTGGTGCCTAAAGGGATAGTTCGAGAGTCAGGAGGACAGATCAAGACACCAGTTCTATTGTGAGAACAAGCTCAGGATACACCTTTTAACATAACAAATGAACAGATGTATGCAAACACAATCACTGAGGGGAGCCCAGAAGGCAGTGTATTTGCTAGTGAGAGTCTGTAATGTGTTCAGGCACTCACCATCATGGCATCCAGCAGTTAGATCTGACCCTCAGCAGAGCTCCCTCTTCTAGCCAACATCTCACCCATCATTGCTCTACTCTATCCATCCTCTGACTCTTGACCAGTGTCGCACCCAGGACCCAGGTGTCCGCTTCAGGACACTGCCCTCCAGCAGTGTCCACTACTCTGGTGTCTCACCCCCTTCTGGGGGGCTATCAGCAGTCCTCAATCTCACTCCTGTCACCATGGCCAACTGCAGCCAAGGTCTATCCCTCAGGGGTAGGCTGCACTTTGTATAGGCCACACCCCACTGGTGGCTGGAGGTGGTACAGAGGGAGAAGGGTAACCCAGGCCTGCCCACTGCTCTAGGTCCTGACTCTCTGCTTGCATCCTTGTCCTGCTCTGGTTCACACTCTGTTTCTCATTCCATTAGCCACTTACCTATGACCCTTGAGCCTTCTTGGCCCTTGTGTCAAGGCCACATCCTGGGAGATAATAGGCTGGAACCTCTCTCATGCTCCCCTTAGCCTGCCAATGCTGCTCGATCTAAGATGCTTCCTCTTTGAAGAGAGCTAGTCCTTCACCCTTGCTGACTAGAGCAAGAGTGAGCTTCCCTCTGTGTTGCAGCCTTTTTTAAAGGGCCTAGCCTGGCTCTGATTGACTGACTGTCTCTCACTGTCTCTTAATTGGCTGGGGCTCTGAGCAGGCTTCCTCCAGCCTGCTTTAATCCCTTCCAGCCGGAGTGGGGCCGCTGCCCCATTACACAACCTTACAAAAAGGGCTTTGGGCTGCCTCTGAACCTTGAGGCAGTTGCTCAAACTTTCCCACTCATTGTCTTTATCCTGATGAGTCCTTCAGTGGGTGTGATTTTCTTTTCAGCAAGTCAACGTGCAGGGGATATGAAACACTTTTACCAGCCTGTGATTACAGGGTAACAATCTCAGTTCTAGGGAAAGAATCTGCAGTAGAGAACCTGAGATAACAGGGCCCAGTCAAGTTATGGCCTTTAGGCAGTACTACAAGCAGCGTTCCCTCTAATTTTTTACATCCATGTGCAGACTGGTTTCATTATGTGTCTCAACATGGAGATGATCTATCACATAAAAGTCACTCCACACACAGACAGTGCATGGTGGAGCGGGGGGGTGCGAACACTGGAGTGTGAGAAGAGGCTCTGGGCTGGGATAGAGAGTCGGAGTGCAGGAAGAGAGATCTGGCTGGGAGTGTGGACTCGGGGGAGGGGGCTGATGATGAAGCTTTTGGGGTACAGGCTACTCCATGGAAAGAAGACCACCCCAGCCCTCCTTCATTCCAGCAGCTTGAGGCCAGGTGAGAGGCACCTCTCCATGGCTGCCACAGCTAGAGTGAGCACAGGTGGGGGAGGTCCACCTGTCGCCCACTATAGCAGATCTGGGCTACCAGGTGGGGGCCAGGAAAGGGGCACCTGACCCTGGCTGCAGCCACTCTAGGGCATCTGCATGCTGGGGCTGGTGGGGAGGGGCCCTCTGACTGCAGGAGGTCCATCGGAGATGACTTCTTGCCTCCAGCTACAGCAGCTTTGAGGCTTGGGGAGACATCTGTCGCTGGTGTAGCCCTCAGTCCCTGCACAGGGCTTAATAGCCAGGCAACTGAGTTTAATAAGAAGCTGAGTGGCCGCATGGCTGTGCAGCTTAGAAGAAACTCAAATTGCAAAAGGAATGCTAATAAGAATTCAAGATTGAGCCACTTGGGTATTGAAGGCAAAGGGACTAGGTCTGAGACTCCAATTACTAGGTCAGTTGCCATGCAGTGATTTCATTGGTCAGTGGCTCTTCAGAGCAGTGGGCCTGATCAGTAGGGTTTCCCTCTGCCTAGGTTAGTTGTGAAAATTCCTTCCCTAGAGGTTTTCAGAAGAAGGCTGGATACATATTTGTCTTGAATGGTGTAGACATAACAAATCATGCATCTTGCCAGGGGGATAGACTAGGTGACACTTGGGGTTCTACCTCTCCAGGAAGGTTGGTCTGAAACCAGTCCGTGCCCTTCACTGTCATTATGTTAGTCTGGGCCAAGTAGATGAGCATCCAATACTTCCTTCCCCAACTCCAAGTCTGTTTCTTTGGAGGAAGTGACATACCACAGTAATGAGTGCCATCAGCAAAGTGCATGGTGTCAAACCAGGGAAGTGTAATAAGAGTCTCTTGTATATAGATGAGATTAGTGGAGGTGACTTGGCTAATACTACAGATTTGTCTTTTAAAAATATCCTCACTATAACATACATTTCTTTTGCAAACTTGTGCCTAGGAATCTGGTGTCCTTATGACAGGGTACCTCAAGTGGAACAATAAGGTACATACATCATAATAATAGTGTGGACATCATCCTTATCATTGGTAAGTGAAGAAAATATTAGTAAAATTTCAAATGGAGATAAAGGTGTATGTACGTTGGTAGCAGATGGTAGATGACAAATTATTTCTATCTCGAAGACATTGTCTGTCATTTACATACATTTTTGGGGGCCAACATTGTAATGATCATATAAGTTGTGGGCTTTCTGTTAGATCCTGGAATTACTCCAGTGTGTTGTAGATGCTCGTTATGTCGTGTTGATTTAATATAAAAAACTGTTAAGCAAGTCACAAGATTATAAAATCAGAGTGCTAGAGCTGGAGGAGATCGCAGGAGGTTATAGAGTCCAATCCCTTGCCGAAAGCAGGACCAATACCAACTAAATTATCCCAGCCAGGGCTTTGTCAATCTGGGACTTAGAAGCCTGTAGGGAGGGAGAGTCTGCCAATTCCATAGGTAGGGTAGCTCAGTGGTTTGAGCATTGGCCTGCAAAACCCCTGGTTGTGAGCTCAATCCCTGAGGGGGGCAGTTAGGGATCCAGAGCAAATAGACTGAGAGGGGGAAGTGAATGGTGCTTGGTCTTGCCATCAGGGCAGGGGACTGGACTCAATGACCTCCCAAGGTCCCTTCCAGTTCTATGCAATGTGTATCTCCGTATTTAACCCATTCCAGACCAAAACAAAAAAAGCAGTCATGTAGTACTTTAAAGAGTAATATCACTTATTAGGTGACGAGCTTCTTCAGATCTGTACCCTTACCAGAACAGGTGCAATATATAAAGCACAGAGGTCCAAAAATTATCCTGGATGACAAATCAGAAAAAAAATTGTTATCAAGGTTGGCAAATCAGATAGAACAGCAGGGGCAGGTGGGGGATGAGGGGTGGAGGAAGTTAACTGTTTGGTCAAACATCAAAGTATGGTAGAGTCCATATAATGAATCAGGTAATTGCTGTCCCTGTTCAAACCAAGTGTTAGCGTCAAATTTGAATGCGAATGTTAGTTCCAAACATTCTCTCTGTAGACAGTTGTTAAAAATTTCTTTCCTCCAGAACACAAACTCTCAGCTCTCTAACAGAATGGCCCATTCAATTAAAGTGCTGGCTGACAGATTTGTGTATTTGGAGATTTTTGATGTCTTCTCTGTCTATTCGTTCTTTGGCAAAGAGTGTTTGCAGTTTGCATAATACAGTGTGTGGGCATTGTTGGTACATGATGGCAAATATGATGTTAATTGAGGAACAGGAGAACATGTCCTTGATTCTGTAATTAACAGTTAATGTATGTGTGTGCAATAAGAAATGGCAGAGCACCGACAATTATTGATTTTTCTGCTTAATTAGCTACATGTGACAATAAAAACAAAATAAGTTTATATATAGTGTGTTAAGGTTTTATATTATGACGTTACACATGTGCAATACTCTGACAGTTTGTACATACAAATGTTTTAGTAATGGACCTTGTTTGTCCTTCATATTATGGCAAACACCCATAGTCAGAAAAATTCATGATAGCCGATTTTCCCAAAGTTGCCAGATTAAAGAGGTTCAAACGTATGTATTTTATGCTATTGGCACTATGATTTGCCAGCTAATAATGCACTTGTTGTTTCCATATAGTTTCCATTGCCTTTTATATCAGTTATCACTGTGTTACATTTTTAGTCCCATGTCATCTCTCGTGGCTTTGGCAAAATGGAATGTACTGAGTGTTATCGTCAATCACTGGAGATTCAGCAGACTACCTAGTTGTCATATTGCAAACATTTTTATTGATTTACATGTGTAAGGCAGTACCAGTGGTAAAGGATGAATCACTTTCTCTCTCCAGTACCTGTGACAACTATAATGCCAAAATGATAAGAGACCTGCTGTTGTTTTCATTTATCTGTCTCTTCCCTTCCATTGATCAGAAAATACTGACTTGTTACTGATGGTGTTTTGTAATAGCTATTACATGAATAAAAGTAATTTCAGAATTCTGTTTCTTTTTTCAAAAGTATCTTTCAGCAGTTCTGTGATTTCAAAAATCATGGCTCATGTACAGCCTTTGCAGCATCAGAGTCACTAATACATCCCTTCCATGATATCTACAGATATGACAGTCTTTGTTTAAACTAGACATCTAGCCTCCTATCCAGTCTTTGCTTCCCCTATGTTTTCTTAAGACATAGCTGGACTTGTGAAGGTGCTCTTCTTGCCTGTAAGTTAAGCTTCTCAGTCAGCCATATTTATTTTATTTTCAGTACCTCTAGGTATTTACATCTCACAACCCCACCACAACAATCCTCATAAACAAGCTTAGATATTTTTAAAAGACCTGCTGAATGAAATGAGTTTACGCAGAAACCTCATGTTATGAATATTTTCTGGACCAAATCTTTCCAAAATGGTATTACAAAATGGGAAGACAAGGTATAAAAAAGCACCATACTGTTTAAACAAACAAGGTTAGTTTCTTTGTCTAAACAGTATCCTTATGATATTTCTCTTCTTTATTGAGATTAGATGGGTGGCTGCTTTGTGACTCAGGGCCTTTTTTCCATTTGACTCAGTGTTCTACTCCCCAGAATAAATTTTAGCTGATAGTTGGAGCTCCTTTTTGCTTTGGTCATTGGAAAGAGTTGTCTTGAAGGGATGAGTGTATTTTCTTATAGAAAGGAAAATATCTTACACTGTAAGATTACAGTTCTTCTGATACATGCTTTTGAGAATAAGTTGTTGAATCGATAAACTTATTCAAGATAATTTAATTCACTCCCTTGGTATGCATGTGTTTTATCGCTTTTTCAGTACATGAGCACAGTAAGTCAGATGGTGGCTCTGATATGGATCCAACAGATCTTACAAATCACATTTGGGGTAGCTACAAATTCATAATTTGGCCCATTGTTTGATCTTCTAAGACATTGAAGCTACATCTACGTGGTGTTTTGCTGCTGTCAGGATAATGCAAAAGAGGGTATTCAACAATGGAAATGAGGTGCTCATTTGCATGATTCTGCCACCAGCAGCAGCATTCTGTAAGGACATAGACCAAGAGCTGTTAATGCTATCAATATATTCTTTTCATTTTATAACAAACACTTATGGTGATACTGTCTCCAGTTTATAAACATCCATCACATTTCCTGAGAGCTTTAATGAAATACACAAATGAAGGCTACAGTTTATTCAGTGAAGTGCATTTGTGTAACCTAAGTCCAAGTTAGGAAGGACAAGAAGGTATTTTGTTTGGTTGTTGGTTGTATTTATTTCTTTATTTAATAATAGTATCTCATCTTGAGCTTTGAGGTGAAAAGAAAACTGTCCCTGGCTATTTAGAATGTATTTAAGGAAGGTGGTTATAGATGTTCATTTCCTATCATATTGGGTTCATGGTAGGGCTTTGTATTTAAATATTTCATTGGATTTAACACTGGGGAATTTGTTGGTGGAAAAAGAATGCTTTTCTTTCTCCTTACCACCATACCTCTGCTCACCTTTCCAAGGATCAGGTTCTTGATCTTCAATGTGTTTTCCTTCCCAGTAATTTCTAGTTCTCTTTTTAGTAATCTTTATGTAAACCATGAAATATATTTTTTCAAAACAGGCATCAACATAGTCTGTTAACTTACTAATGGAATTAAGTGAGCATATTTCTTAAATACACACAAACTGAATTTGTGCTATTGCCTGAATAGCTTTTGCATGCAAAATATTCATGCACACAATGACAGGCACAAATTTGGGAAGTCTTTTTGAAACTTCTCTTATTTATCATACTGAAATTGGATTCTTTAATCTGTGTATAAATGTAAGCAGCTGATATCCCTTACAATTATATTATTCATTGCATAACATGCATTTTTTCTCTTGCCTGTGTTTCCAGTAATCTCCATTTTGTTATTGTCTTCAGGATTGGTCTCATTTAGGCTACAGCTACAGCTACACTAGAAGCATCTATCGACAGACATTTCTGTCGGAAGAGATCTTCTGACAAAACTCTGACAGAGGGCATCTATACACAATAGCAGATCAAAAGAGCGGTTCACTCTGTCGACAGAATGGCCGGCCCAGCCACTCTCTAGACAAAACAGTCAACTGGAAGCACATCATACAGGGCTGTCCAGTGTCCTGGAAGTCCTGCCTGTGGACAGAACGCCCCCCCAGAGAATCCACACAGCTTTTTTGTTGACAGATTCTGTCAACAAAGGTGCTCTTTGTCATCTGGGAGAGGCAGAAGGTTGTTGGCGGAAGTGCTGAGTTTTGTCGGTAAACTGTGACTCTTCAATCCTGCCATGGCCATTGGCTGGTTTCACTGTTACCTTGTCCATTTCTTCCTCATTACCTCCATTTGATTTGTCTATTTGCTGCTTCCTGTCATAATTAAAAACTGTACTATCCTTAGGGTATCGTTTATTTTATATGTGTAGATATCTAGCACTGGGTGGGTACCTGACTTCACCTTAGTCATTGTATGCTATAATAAAAATAATCATTTATATGGTGCATTACTTTCTGTAGTTCAGGATGTAGGACTTGCTGCAGTGACTAATCTTTACTCATGCATCTGGTCCATGGGGATTGTTGTCATAATGTAAGTATTGGAGTAATAGGCCAATAGTCTCTAAGAAATTGATTATCGTGTTTTATATAATTGCTTTATATTTTAATGTTCTGTGTAAATGATACAGACGGATATAGATGGTCTACCAAATTCTTAATTCTGTTTGAATAAAATTAAACTAAGATGAAATAGAGGTAGCAGATGGAAGCTTCCTTGTCATTTTAAAATTACAGTATTGATTTTTGTATTCCATTATGTCCAATCCTATAAACCTTAATTTGAGAGTAGGAGGGAAAGAGTAAGTTAAAATGTGGAAAATTCTAATAGTTCTGCATGTTATATGTGAAACACTTGAATTCAAACAGTTAATAGAACAGATATTAATTATTCCAATAAATATCTTTCTATCTACAAACAAAGGGGGAGGGGGCTTTCAGACCCCAGCACACCTGACAAAGAATCCACTCAGAGACACAATTCCATCAGCAGTGCTCTAATGCCAGAAGAAGTGATGTTACCTGACTTTATGAGAAGTTCTCAGGGAAATGAGAGGTTGAAAGCTAGTGAGAAGTTAAACAGGGAAGCCACAGCTATGTCTACACTACGGCACTCTGACAGTAGACACAGCCCATGTGTTTTTTTAAACAAAATGCCACTACCTTCAGATATCATGACCTCCTAAATTATAGATATGCAGATGAAATCTTCAAGAGTTAATATTTACCTATTCTTTTTTGTAAATAAGCTTTCTAATGTAGGACATCTTTCATCTAGTTTTAAGTAGTTCATTTTCTACATGGGAATTTAAATGAGTAAATTTATTTTTTTTCTTCTACTGTGCATGGACTTGCACATAATTTAAATCTAGCTTATGTACAGACTTTTAACTTAAATCTAGCTTATGTTTGACTTAGGAACCTAAATTCCCTTAAATATTAGAGATTTATTCTCCTAAGTCACTCACATTCAGATGCTTATTAATATTTAGTGGCATGATGCCTATGGGTGAGAGTTAGAGGCTTAAATAGGTTTAAAATTTGATCCATAATTGCTTTTAGAAGCAGAATTTAGGGGCTATAAATAGTCTTTGAGTACACCATATGAGGAAGTTGACTTGAGGAATGTAATGGGTCAGATGGCCCATCAAGTCCCTTAGGCAGTTGGGCAGGTCTTGTGGGGTGGTCCTGGGTCTCACCTCCTTAGGAAGGGGAGAATTAGAAAGCGGGAGGTGCAACACCTGATGAGAACAGTGGAGGGAGGGCAGGAGAAAAGCCAGTGTGCACACTCTGACTGGTATCAGCGCTAGCATGTCTTTAGTTCCCCCGCCACAGGTGCATACTGGTAAGTAGGCTATAGCCCTGTCTGGCACAGAATGCTGACAAGTGGCCTATAGCGCTGGCTCTTAGGCAGAGGAAAACTGGCAAAGCAGTCTGTAGCATGAGCCTTCAAGCAGGGGAGCACTGGCAAGCAGTGATCTGTACACCTATAATGGGTAGGCTGCCACACCAGGGATGAATTGGCATGGAATAGGGGATCACAGGCCCACCAAACTTCACTGCGTTCCAGACAAGGGCTCTAACAGTGGCAGGGTGTCCTATCAGCAGGTCACTGGGGATCCTCCTGCAACATACTGACTCTCTGAAGCTACCAACTTGTCAGGTGAAAACCCTTGAGCTATTTAATACCTGAGTTCCAGGTCAGGCTCCTCCGGTTCCTCTGTGTGTTTGGCTGCTGGCAGCCCTCCCATCCCCAGTTCCTCTGGCTTGTCCAGGTATTGGACCACAGGTAGGCCCACTAGATGCAGTTCCTCCAGCTTTGGTATTAGGGTATTTGGCCATGAGCAAGTTCACCAGTTCTAATTCCTTCTCACTTGTGGGCCTCTCCAGATCCAGGGTGGAAGCAGGGTCGATGGGTGTCAGGGAGCAGAGCATATCTGTCTCGTTCCATTGTGCTGCTCCAACTAGCTAGGAGCTGCATTTTTTACCCTAATTTCTGCTCTTCCCGCTCCACTTCTGGGGAGTAGGGTAAGCTTGATCTAGCTCTCCCCATTCAGATGGAGGATGGGGGCACTCCTCAACCTCTGGCTCTCCCTACAGGGACCCTCCTGAGTAAACTTTATCTACTGTGGTTCCAGCAGAGGTTGATCTGTTTCTTTCACATTAGTTGGTGCAAACTGGATAGTATTTGAAATACAACTTCCTAGGGCTCAATGGGTCCCCTTCTTTTAACTTTGACACACTAGGTATTATACACTGATGTGGTGTAAACTCGGTTGCCTTTTAAGTTTGTCAGTTAGCATGATAAATGTGAGCATGAACTGAACACCTGAGAAAGGAGGCTTTCATGCAGAAGTAGATATAAATGGATCTAGTTTCATTATATCTATATAACTGGATCCATTTATATTTACTTCTGCTTGAAAGCCTCCTTAGTAGTATCTGCCAAAATGTGGCAACACTGAATAAGAAATAAAAGTATGTGTGTGGTGCAGAGGAAGTTACATTATATATAATGTATAATTTAGAAGTCTTCTGAGTATTTTCTATACCAATTAAGTTTAATTGTCCAATCTTGGGGACTTTGGTGTATGCCACTTTTTATTGTTAATAGGATCTAACAACATCCCTTGGTGTCTAAAAAGTGAGCTCAAGTGAACCTGACATTACCTAGTACCTGCAAGCTTATAATATCTTATATATCAAATGTACAACTTGTGTTGGATGCCCTTTATAACTTTGAAGAAGTGAGGAAACATCACTTCTGATGTAGCAGGACTGGAAATTGGAACTGTTTTCAGCAGGGGACAGGTTCATCCCATCTGTAACTCTTCTAGAACTTTATACGAGCACATTTCAGAATGTGTACAATTTTATGCTTTAAATCTACATTTCATGAAACCCTCATTTTCCAACTATACAATATCCTGTACTGGGTGGGATTTGACTGAATAACAGAAACATTGTACATGATAAGAAAGGGAATTTACCTTCAGATATCCCACTCTCTCAACCTCTGTTTGGCAAAACAGAGAGAATACTAGTCGTGAACAAATGTCAAGGGCTTTGGTTTGGAAAAGGACCTAAGGCTGGGTATTTCTTTAAAGCATATGAAAAACATACAGAGATCTGGAATTCAAACTGGAATTTTGTACATCTTTGCATTCTTGCTAGGGTAGGTTCTTTCATGAGATTTCCTATGCTTGGTCGTGGTTGGATTGTAAACATAATGATATGCTTTGTTCTTGTGGTGTCTTGTATCTTGAAGGGAGAGTGCAGAGACATGCAAATATAAGGGTAAATAATTTTGAATCTTAAAAACTAAAATGTTCAGCTTGAGTTGGCCTTGAGAGAACTTTATTTTGTGCAGGAATTACAGTCATACTCACAGTCCATTACTGCAGCTGCCAAGAGGAGATGAAGAAATAGCTTTTGTTGCCTCTTTCCATATGTCACTCTAGTTCTGACAAATGAAAGAACAAGCACATCTGCAATTGCTTCATCAATTTTTCAGAAGGCATTTGACAGTATAGATCAGAAAAATGACCTGGGCAGTGTTGGAGTCGTACATAGTGGGTAGCAGTCTGTTACGGTTATTGAAGGATATCTACCACAAAACATAGGCAGCAGTGAGAACATGTGGAGAGTTGGGAAGTTGGTTTATAATGAGTAGAGTTATTAGACAAGGAGTTCCAATATCACAGAGTATCTTCATCATGCACCTAGAGACAGCGATGGACAAGATCAAGGAAGAGGTAGAAGGGATATCTGTGCATGGGTTGAGAATCAACAACATGAGGTTCACAGATGATATAGTTATCATTAAAGAAGATGAAGAGAAGCTAGTGAAAATGGTGCAGGTGCTATACGAGGAACGGAAGCGGTATGGACTGATTATGAACATTGGTAAAAGAAAAACAGTGGTATTTGGAGATAAGTAAATAGGAAGGAAGATCAGTGTAGAGAAAATCAAACTAGAGCTCACATATCTTGGAGGCAACATAACATATGATCTAGACTGTAAGAAGGAAATAGTGAATAAAAAAGTAGAAGCAAGAGCAAGTTTGAAGGCAATGGATAAGATCTGGAAAAGCAAAGCGATTATTTTAGGAACAAAGCAGAGCATCTTGAAAATGGGTGTATTATGCAGCATGTTGTACAGATGTGAGACATGGGTGATAATGAAAGATTTGAAAACAAGAATATTGTCATTCGAGAGGAGTTGTTATAGAAAGATCCTGGGAATAGGATGGATGCAGAAGGTCACCAATGAGGAATTTTATAGGAAGGTACAGCCAAAAGAGAACCTACTGCGGAAGTATCAGAGGAGTATCCAAGTTAGTCTGTATATTCAAAAACAACAAGAAGTCCTGTGGCACCTTAGAGATGAACAGATATTTTGGAGCATAAGTTTTCATGGGCAAAGACCCACTTCATGCGATGCATCTGCAGAATGAACAACGAATGGAAATCAAGGCCCTGGTTTTCAGCATAATGGACAGTTCAAATAGGAGAGGCAGACTCCACAAAGAATGTGTAGATTATATAGTACACTGATGTAAATCTAGTCTACAGAAACTAAGCCACTCTGTACTGGATAGGGAGATATGGAAGGAAATAGCGAGGGAGACATCAGTCACCAATGGGTGCTGAGCCCATGGTGGTTTTTAATTATGATGACAATGATGAGACTTATAACAAGTTAGGCATAAGCAGATGGTTTCATGCCCATTCTTGTTCTATACTAAGGCACCAACCAATCATAACAGAGAAATAAGAACAATACATCTATGAAGAGGTAGGATCTGGAGTCCTCTGGACACCATTTGGAAAACAGCATTAGTTTTTCACTTTATCAGTGGGAAAGGGGCCCAGTATATCTTACTTTCACCCCATTTTCTTCTTCTCAATAATTCTCTTCTTTTCCCTCTTCTGACAGCTGACTATGCTATCCCAGGGGACATCAGCTTGTCACCTTGTTCTACATCCTTCCCCACTCCTACATTCCCCTCCTTAACACAACCCACTTACTTTTCCTCCTATGGGCATCTCTCCCACTGACTTAACTGGGGCTTCACAATAATTAGCACAGAACAAGTTAGGAATTGGGAATAGTGGTATTGAAGAAAGAGAGGGGGAAGGTATCTTGATCTAGGGATGAGATAAATGGTGAGGAATAGTCCCTCGATTTTTCTCCCGTTTATGTGCAGATTTTTTCCACTCATGTACGGATAAATTATGTGCACCAAGGCATGTGTGAATGTGTATCACCAGTGGAAACAAAACCTAGATGTGAGTGTTCTAATCAACCGGGCAGCATTTCAGTTTCTCCTGAGTGGTAGCACAAGTACACAACTTATAAGAAATGCAGATGGTGAAACTCAGCTCTGTTGGAGAGATAGAGAACCTGTTTTTGGCTGGAAATAAAAGAGTTCTGGGGGTAACTTCTAGATGGATATGAAGGTCAAACCTGGAACAGGGTGGGAAAGGCCATATTATTCATGGAATAGCAAAGAAGATGAGAATCTCATGACTTACACACTTGGAAAGCTGTAGGAGCTTGGTTTGGAGGCTTTACAAAACCTCATCCACATGTTATGAGGCTCCCCTCTCTGTTGGCTCTACATCTCTATTTCTAGTTGCAAGTATTTTGTAGAAGCTTTCTCCCCTTGGACCAATACTTTATGGATGAGCTTTGTAACTTTGCTCAACACCAGGGGTGTGTCTACACTAGGGTCTTACATTGAAGTTAACTTTGAAGTTAGGGGCAACTTGGAAGTAGACTGCAGAGCATTTACACATATTTTACGTTATTTCGAAGTTGAGGGAACCAAAGTTCGAAGTCCTTACTCCATTCCCAGGAATGTAGTAGCTTCCTACTGTGAAGTGTAACTTTTTGAAGTAGGATGTATGTAGATGCTCCACACCCGCTACTTCAAAGTAGCGGGTCTGCCATTGCAGTGGCCTCCCAGGTGCCTGGAGGTGCTCTGGCCAGTCCTGGCCCAGCTCTATGGTTACTGCTGGCTGCGTGAGAAGAAGCAGCTACCTGGCAACCCTAGGCAGGAAGCTGAAAGTGTGGCAGAAGCAGGGAGACCATGAGTTCCCTGCTTCAGTCCCCCTGTTGAAGCCACAGCTGTCACCCATACCACCAGCCACCATGGCATCCCCCCAGGAGTGCCCTGACCCCCCCACCCCAGAGCCCACCATTGAGTCCCCCAAGGGCTCACAGCAGTGAGCCAAGGGGCAGCAGGAGAGGGGCCCTTTGTGGAGTGAGGCAGAAGTGTAGGACCTCCTCAGACTGTGGGGGAGCAAGGAGGTCCTGCTCCACACAGGAGTGTGGCAGCACAATGCTGATGCATTTGAATACCTGGCAAGGGGACTCACTGCCCAGGGGCACCCTGTTCAGACCAGGGAGAGCATCTGGATAAAAGTGAAAGAGCACTGGCAGCTGTACTGCTGGGCAAGGGATGCCAGCAGCTGCTCGGGGGCATGGTCCACCTGGTGCCCCCATCATAAGGAGCTGCACCGCCTCATGAGCTCAAGGAGATCCAGCCCCTGAGTACGTGGTGGACACCACCGCACCTCTGACCAAGATGGAGGAGGAGCCGAGACCCTCGGGAGACACCTTCCCTCACCTGAGGGATGAGGGACTGATCTGGGGAGCAATGATGAGGGTTCCAGCAATGGGACCCTCATCGTTGCTCTCTTCTGAGTTGTCCAGCTGGGACCCCTCCAGCTGGGCTTCCCTTGAGTGCATGGAAGTACCAGCAGGTAGGCACTGGGCATTTGGGATGCCCTGGGACTCTGAGGCGGGGCCTGACCCCGGCACAGCCAGCAGGGGACCACATGCCTGGCCGATGCACATGACCTGCAGCCCTGCCTTGCTCCACAGGGTATTTGCCCAGGGAGTGTGTAGGGAGTGCACAACAAACCTAGTGCCAGCCAGACCATGTGGAGCCTGTCCTGCACCCAATATCACATGGCGCCCCTGGACCACCAGATAATGGGTGGGGAGGCAGGTGGAGCAGGGGCCCAGAGTCATCTCCCCCTGGAATTGCCATCATCCCAGTCACTACTGTCACGGGGGCCGGGAGGGAGGAGGAGGTAGATGCACGCACTGATGCTGCGCGGGAGATGATGGCTGTGCTGCGGGACTGGTTTTCAAGGTAGCAGGAGGTTTGGATGCAGGTGGCTGACTGCCTGGAGATACTTACCCAGGCTGCCACCACCCACCTTGCCCAGTCTCCTCCCCTCACCACCCCCCATGCCCCACAGCACCCCCCAGCAGGTACCAACTTTTGGGCCCTGCCGCCCACCTGGCACTGGCAGAGGGGCTGGTAGCCAGCATGTCAGAGGGTGAGCAGGCCCCTCCTGTCCCTCACCTGCACCTCCTGCTGACCCGACCTTGCTGCATACCTCCCGCACTCCTACTTCCCTGTAGCCCCAACCCCAGCCCCATTCCTGCCCTGAGGGGTTCCCAAACCCAGGGTGTCAGGGGCTCCTCTGGTCATCACAGATCTTGGCCCACTGCCCCAGTGGAGGAATGAGCCCCCTCATCCTAGCACCCTCCCCATTTCAGTCCCTTGCCTCAGCACCCTCTCCCCAGTTCAGTTCCTCCCACAATGCTGCCCCAATATCCCTGTTGTATATAGTTCCCCAATGTAAATAGTTTAGAAAATAGTGACAAGTTTGTACATTTCAAATGTTTATTTTCAACACAGTAAATGTCTGCTATTGCACCCCTAACCCTGTGTCCCTCTTGTGTGGTGGGCAAGGAGTCTGTGGTGGGGGAGTGTGATGGGAGAGGGGTATTGTGGGCCCCAGTCAAAGGCCTCCTGCAAGGCCTCCCTGACCTGCCCCCCCATCCCTGTGTGTCCCTATCACAGCATGGGACACTGGGCAGCTGCTTATTCCCAGTGGTGGTCTTGGCAGCCCAAGCCTTTACAAAGGGCTCTGATTTGCTGTCCATAATATTGTGGAAAGTGCAGCAGACTGCAGCCACCATTGGCACATTCAGGAGGCTCACCTCCAGCCTCATTAGGAGGCATCTAAATTGCCACTTCAGCTGCCTGAACACCCGCTCATGGTGCTCCTGGCCTGGTTCAGGCATGCGTTGAACCAGTCCTGGGATGAGTTGGTGCATCTGGTGTAGGGCCTCATGAGCCATGAATGCAAGAGGTATGTGGCATCAGGCACACTGCAGGTGGGCTTGGTGACGTCTCCCATGGGGAGCTCCTGCAGGAAGACTTAGGTCCTTTCCTGCATTCTGTGGCCAAAGCATGAGTTTCTGAACATCCCGCATCAAAGATGTTGCCAGACCATCCCATGTAGGCATCCATGACCTGGTCGTTAGTGTCCACAAGGGCCTGGAGGACCACAGAGTGGTAGCCCTTTCTGCTTATGAAGGCCCCTGCACTATGGTCCGAGTCATGGATTGCAATATGTGGGCCATCCAGCATGCAGAAACAGTTGGGAAACCCAGATCCATGAAGCCAGCCAGGGTGAAGTCCAGGTCCCTGACAGTGACCACCCGGCAGAGGAGAAGGTATTGACTGCCTGGACAACCTGCATAAGGTGCAAGAGAAATGTGTCCATGAGTGTGGGGCCCACCAGGCCCCATCCCTTTGCAAGGCCACCCCCATTCCCTGTGCATGGTGGGTGCGTGTTCCTATCCTGGCTTACCTCCATCAGGGCTGCCCTGATAGTGGCCTTGCCCATCCCAAACTAATGTCTGACAGAGCGGTGGCTGTCTGGGGTAGCCAGCTTCCATAGGGCAATGGCTACCCTCTAGGGCAGGGGGAGTGCAGGCTGTATCTGGGTGTCCCAGTGCTGGATGGCTGGGGTAAGCCAGTGGCACAGCTTCTCGAATGTCTGCCAGGTCATCCGGAAGTTTTGTACCGACCGGTTGTCATCCCAGTCCCCCAGCATGAGGTGGTCCCACCAGTCAGTACTGGTAGGAAAGCCCCAGTGTCACCAGATCACTAGGATGGGGTGCAGCCAGTTCATCTGGCAGAGGGCCTGCAGGGCTGGGGATATGTGGCTGACCCTCCGCTGCAGCTGCATGACGGCCACGAGCAGTTCTGCCAGCAGGCTGGCCACGATCTGGAGGAGATCCCCGTCTGGGAACTGCTGAGGATCCATGATGGACTCTGCAGTAGCTCTGCTGTGTGCAATGGGTGTGCTGTGTACAGCCTAGCAGCCCAGAGCATGTGCAACGTGAGGGGTGTTGGTAGCGGACCTTTAAGGGAGCTGCTGGCTGAGAGCCCGGAAGACTTTTTCAGCCATGCGCCCCCTGTCCACATGATTTCTTGGCCTCTTACTTTGAAGTAGGGGCTATTAGTGTGTAGATGCCTCCTTTCAAAGTACCAGAACCCTACTCTGAAGTAAGGATGGGCAGCTTTTTGTGTGTAGACGTGCAACTTTGAAGTCTGTTGCTTCGCAGTTGTACTTCTAAGTAGGCAACTTCAAAGTTATTTTATAATGTAGATATGGCCCAGATGTTTACCTGAGGAATCCTTCTCTGCTCCCCACTCTATCATGAAACCTCAGAGTTCTGTGAAGTGGAGAGAGAAGGCATGTATTCTCACCCACACCATCAGGAGACACCTTTGGAAGAAATCTCTTTGCTTTCTCTTCAGCCTTCAAGAATCTTCTTGCACCTTTCATCCACGCGACAAGAAGCTGAGTCAGAACATGTTCTGATACAAGGCTTGCACTGAAAGGTTAATGTTGAGTATACATTTGATGGCACCCCCATGTGCCTTCATGGCTACTGTGATATGGGAGACACCAGGTCGTGGTCCTCCCAAACACAAGGAGCAAGGAGTATCAGGGATGATTTTGACAGGCAAAAGCAGATCGCTGACTCACTGTGTAAGAAACGAAAAGATGGGATTTAGGGGACTTACACATTTTTGAAAATGTCACAGTTCATTGTAGTTCTGGCTTGCTTCATTGTTACTTGAAAGTTCTGTCAACTTCTTATATTGGTTGAACCAGTTTTCCCATCTGCATGTGGCACTTCATTTTCAAAATGCATCTATTAATTCCGTTGCATCATCATTTTGAGTAGTACATTTCTGAGGAGAGCCTTAAAATGTGCAGTTTAGCAACTCACAATGAAATTATATATCGATTACTTTGGAGCCATTACATTTCAGCTAAGCACCCTCTGACAATGTTTTAACAAATATTATTCACAATATTTTGATTAAAGTGTCCATGGTTTGTCAGCATATTTTCTTAGCTGCAAATGAGCCAAAATGTCTGATACATTTAAGTTTCAGTAAAGGAGCAATTATTTAAATTTTTATTCCTATTGTCATGTGGAAATATCAGCCAAATATGGGTGGTTTATTTGTATTTTAAGAAGCCTAATATTTCGAGATACTAATACACCTCAGAAGATCTTAACAAATTTGTTAGACAACACATGGGAGCGTAGGGCTCTTAACAGTGATGCAGTATCATATGCATATTTTAGTAGCTGACGCTGGCTGTGTCTACATTAGCTCCCACCTTTGAAGGGAACATGATAAATAGGGTGTCAGGAAATCATTAATGAAAAGCTGCGGTGCCTATGCAAAATTTGATTAAGCCATTTCTCCTCTGCAGCAACTTCAAAGTGTTGGCTTGTGTGTAGCCGTAGCTAACCCCCAGGTACTTTGAAGAGCCTAGCTACTTTGCAGTCCCTTTACTCATCAAGCCGCACTTTGAAGTTTAACACTTTGAAGTTGCTGCAGGGGAGAATTAGCTTAAGGTAGTGCTGCATAACCACAGCAGCACTTCATTAATAATCTCCCAACACCCTACTTGCCATGGTCCCTTTGAAGTCGGGAGCTAGTGTAGACACAGCCACTTCGTAGCTTGATAATATATTTTGCATGTATTCAAATTCACAATTTAGCAGCAGCAATTAGTATATGTGATTGATTTTTAAATTTCATTATTTTCCCCATATTTATGAAATGCTCTTACAATATGCTCATGGTCAAATACCAAGTTATGATGGACATGTCGTGATAGTGGTTGTTTTTTCTAGAAAAGTGTTCAATGCGGCTATAAGTCTTGTTAATGTTGGAAAGACTGTTTTGTTTTTTAAAGGTCTAAAACCAGGATTGGAGCTGCTTTGTCCTAGGAATTTTATAAGCAGTTAATGATTAAAATAAAGTCTCTGCCTAAAAGCGTTTACAATCTAAACAAATGAGAGTGTCAAAGATTGCGGGGGAAGGCTGTAACACAAAAGCTAAGTGATAGAGTAGTCAAGATTAGTGATGAGATGTTTCCTGTCTGATTCTTCTCTTATATTTGGGGATGGGAGAGCATGAAGATTTCAGAAGAGGGAAGAAATGAGTTAGGGCATTGCAGTAGGAGAAGGAGGAACAATGTTGAATGGGAAGGAAAAGATAAAAGGAGGATGGAGACAGAAAAAAAAAAGTGGGGGGGGGGTTGGAATGGAGAGATTGTGGGAAGGAGCTGGATATTTAGGCAAATGAATAATTGAAGATTAAGAAACTAGAGACTACCACGGTAAATAAGGGGAAATTGAGTGCCTTAACCGCATCTTTTCGCAAGTCAAATTGATTTTACATGGAAAATAATGTTTGGGGTCATATGGAAAAGTCACTGTATGAATGTGATCAGTTACATAGCAGCTTTCTTGTATGTGAATTCAGAAGTGGTAAAATCATTTATAGAAAAGAAGTAAAGACCGTCTTGTCATTGATCTTTTTGTTCTTTTTTAAAATAACTAGGTGAGTATTTGGTACTTGCAGCTTCTTGCCACAGTATTTATCTCATGTGGAAACTGTTTTATAAAACCTATTTCATTAGACTCGTTGAGGAGGAAACATGGAAGTTCATATCACAGCTGACTGGTCTGACCAGCTGTTATTTTCCCCCATCAGTGGAGGGGTATTCCACCTTTGTTTCAGCTTCTAGACCGGTGCTGAGATATTCATTCCATCAACATCAGTGGTGTAAGTAGGCTGGGCTGGTCCGCCATATCAGCAGGTTATTTTTAGCAGGTAGTACATAGGGAAAACTCCCTACTGGCTATCCCTAGCCCTGCCACTGGCTACTGTGTCTGTGTACAAGGCTGGGGCCTCTGAGTGGGATTGGGAGCACTGCGGCGGGCAGAGGAGCTACTGCCATTCTGTTCCGCTCCCTGCTGCCTTTCCTAGAGGGGAAAGGAGCAGAACTGGCAGAGCTGCCCCCAAGGCCTGCACACAGAGAAGCCGTAGCTCTGTGGAGGGGCAGAGGGCAAGGCTGGGATTTCTGCTCCATTCCCTGCTGGGAGTGGCAGTGGGGAAAGGAGCAGAAGTCACAGCAGCTCCTGCAGTGCTGCCCCCATCCCTCCTCCCCCCCAAAGGTAATGTGGGATGAGGAGGGAAGAGGAAGACAATGGGGGGTGGAGTCACATTGAAGAGGTCACATGCTCCCCCCCCCACTGGTGTGTCATCCCCCTCCCATACCAGCAAGAACTTTTGTTTACTTGCACCACTGGTTGGTACAAGGTTTGGCGCACTTGCTAAGCATGGGAGTAGCCCCAGAGAAATCTAGTCACAGATTTGGAAGTAAGCACTTAAGTGTTTTTCTAACTGAGGCTAGAACACTCAGTACTTTGCAGAATTTAGGCCATAAGTACACACCCATTGTGTGTATTTTGAATTGGTATTCACCAATTTCCCCTGTCATGTTCTTTTGTCTCTGCCTCCATTTAAAACAAAATTCTGAACTAGGAATGCAAATGTTAGAAAAACAATTTGTGCAACTCATTACATTCCAGATTAATCAAGATATTAAAAAACAATTCTAACAAATTAAAGGGATGACATTGTTACAGATTACAATGTAATTTTTAACTTGTAAAGAGAGTAACTTGTATGTGAATGTCTCTTTGCAATTATTGTCCTGGGAATGAAGTAGCACAGTGTTAATGTTTCATGTATTCTGTGAAAGATGATAATAAACTGTACTCCTTTGACCTTATTAATGTTCTGTAATTTGATTTGCTGTCAATTTGCATTTTTCTCTGCTTACAGCCATAGTAACCTGTAAGGAAGAGGTGGAACTGACAGTCAATCTAAACACAACTGAATACTGAAAAGGTCAGAAATATCAGGCATGATAATTCTGATACCTCATTCTCATGAGAAAATGGCACACCATAAATCTATTGTAATGACTGGGATTGTTACAAAATGGGAAAGAGCAATGTTACTGACTTAAATGAGGACTGCAAAGGGAAACAAATGATTTCCCTTTCCTTAGTTGTATCCAAAAGGGCTCCTCATTAAAAACAAAACAAAAAACCCTGTTCTTGTTTTATTTTACGCTGGAAATAACAGGTCCCAATTTACCCCTTTCTACTGGAGAGGATTCTGTTCAAGATTGGAGGGGATTTTGAATTTTACCCTGCATAGATTTTTTTTTGTTAACTCTACAAGCAGAAGAGCAAATGGGTGTATTAGTCCTACATTTTGTTAGGTGTATTTGTGTAGGATTTTTGACAAAATACTGATGAAAAAGGAAAAGCAATTCTCAATTTTATTTCATAAATACCATGATCTGTTTTTGGCTGTGTATTTGATGCAGTGCTCCTGTATGTCACTTTATTCAAACTTACCCCACTCTACATTTTAATCTAGAGATGTCTTATTTAATCAACATGTTTTAAAATGTACTGTTGCACTTTGTGTGCATGCACGGACACTTGCACCCTGCAAGACTGAAGATTTCATGGTATCATTTGAAGAGCAGTTTCCTGTGTTTTCACTAGGGTTCAAAGCATATCTCTGACTAGTTTACTTGAGGCTTTAAGGATTAGGTTCAGAGTCACATTCAATCTTTCTTTGGTCCCTGCTTGTTACTTCAATGGGTATTAGATCAAGCTCAGAGTTCTGTTATGATTTATTTAGTCTTTGATACTCAGCCATAGCCCCTATGTACTGATCAACAGAAATGCTGTACAGGTTGCAGTAGAAGACAATGACTGCTCTCTTAGCACAAGGGTTACTGATGTGTTGCCACCTCTTCTTTTTTGCTTTCAGAAGTGACTCTCTCATGATATACTTTGATCTTTATAGTGACTTCAAAAAACATATTAAGATGTGTACATTTTCCACTTAAATGTCTTGTATGCATATACATACACAGGCATGCCAAATAATCAACATTATACTTTTTTGCAAGTGATTTTTTTATATGTGCATGTTTTAACATACTATGTAATGTACATCTTGATACAACGCTTACTGCATGTAGATATTTCTCTCTCATATTTCTGGCTGACTCTTGTGCATTTGAAGAAAGCTACACAATCATATGTGTAGCTTGCACACTAATTATGGTCCCTCAATGTCAAAAAATAATTTTTGAGGTTCTAAACTTTGAGCAGATCCTTTTTGCTATATTTTTGAGTGTAAAAGGATTAGAAGTTTTTTTCACAGAAACTCAACTTCCAATTTCATTCAGTATGTTCATGAATTATATAGAAAATAACAGTGTTCACAGCTTAGAATTTTAGTATGTACTGTACTGCTAGCTGTCAAAACGTATGAAGAGACAGATGAATCAAATTGTGGCTAACTTATATGATGAAAATGTTTTTAATATTTAGTTAATGTGCACATTCCATGATGATTTATGAGCCCCAAGTGTGGGTGAGTGTGTGTAAGTAACTTTAAATGTGTTTAAAATTCATATAACCAAATATATTCAAAGAATGTAGAATACTTGCTAAGGTATAATATTTCAAAACATAGTTACAAGGCAAGCTGTCCTGTAGAAGGAAAATGTTTGGAGTCTATTAAGATCAAGGTTCTGGAAGATTTCTCATAACTTTTATTTGGTGAGAGATTTCATTAGCCTTCCTAGTTTATTCTTAAAACTGAGGCTGTGAGTTTTTTGGCGAGACTTGCTTTTAAAGGTATAACTTCATTCTCATAAAGGTTAATGGTACATGTTTAATATAAGTAAAAAAAAAATTGGAAGTGGAAGCTGAGGTCACTCTTTGGTCTTTTGTGAGGAGGGGAGGGAAAGAAAAAATTACTTCAATTTGCCATCTTTGAAATGATTTTCAAATACATTACTGCACATTGCTTAGGGTAAGCATTGGCAAGTTCACAGAGGGAGGAGAACAAAAAAAAACTACAATAAACTTTCATGGCCTGAAACTGATTAGCCCAGTGGAGAACAGTGATTGAATTCTCTTAGAGTGGGTCTATACAGCAAAATTATTTCAAAATAATAGCTGTTATTTTGAAATTAAGTGAGGCTGTGCATACACTTGGCCAAACTTTCAAAAGGACCATGCTAAAGGCCAAATAAGAGAAGACTAATGAGGCACTGAAATGAATATTCAGCAACTCATTAGCATTCTCTCAGCCACGGCACTTTGAAAGTGCCACATTTCAATCATGTGTGGCTCATCTACATGTCAGCTGATAGGAATAAGGGGAGTTTGACATTCGTTGGGTCCTATTGCAAAGGGCCCCAGGTAGACGAGCCATGCACAATCGAAACATGGCACTTTTGGAGTGCTGCGGCTGGCAGCATGCTAACGAGGTGGTGAATATTCATTTCAGCACCTCATTAGTATTCTCTGATTTGACCATTAGCATGGCCCTTTTGACATTTTGGCCAAATGTAGACACAGCCAAAGTGTCTAGATGACAATCGTTATTTCAGAATAAATTCAAAATAGCATTTAACTTATTTCAAAATGGAAAACCTAATTTCTTGGGCTGTGTCTACACCAGTATTGCACTTTCAAAAGAGGCATGCAAATGAGGAGCGCAAAAATACAAATGTGGTGCAGATTTACATATCTGACACCTCATTTGCATATTCTTTCAAAAGAAGAAAAGCGGTGTAGATGCAGCTCTTTTGAAAGTAAACCTCATCTTTGAAAGAACTCTTCTTCCCCCCAAAAATGGGAAGAAGCATTCTTTCAATGATGGGGTTAACTTTCAAAAGAGCCACGTCTACACTGCTTTTCTTCTTTTGAAAGACACTCTTCCAAAAGAAGAATGTGCAAATAAGGCACCAGATATGTATTTTAGAGTTTGCATTTTAGAGTTTCTCATTTGCATGCCTCTTTTGAAAGTGCAATGCTAGTGTAGACACAGCCCGGAAGAATAGTGCCTATTTTGAATTAGGTGCTGCTAGGTGACAATTCCTGTCTTTATTTCAAAATAAGCCATATGGTATCCAATGTCTCTTTCAAAATAGGCTCTGTGTGTTTTAGATGATGCATTTCAAAATAGCGAAGTGCTATCTTGAAATGCATTTGTGTGTGTAGCAGCCACATTTAGAAATAAGATATTTTGGAACAAGGCTGCTGAGTAAACATACTCTTAGGTAGCTGTTAGGATTCTTTTACCCTATCCATCCTTTGGTACAAGGAGAAAATGGCCACAAGAGGCCAGGAATATGAATAAAGGCCTCTCAGCTTTCCCATCCATTCATTGGTGGCTTTATGGCATCACAATTAAATTAAAGACATTGGTGTTCTAGGCATTTCTAGGTATCTGCTGTGTTTCTAGATATGATCCGGGCTGCACCTGTATGTCATGACATGGGGAAGAAATGGAGCATGTTGGTAATGTGAAGAATAGGGAATAAGATGCAACAGTGTGTAGACGGATAAGGGCATATGGGAAGATGTGCTTTGTTAGTTCCATGTGTTTTTTGTTTAGAGTTCTAAATTTTATTTTGTGTTTATTTTTTCTTGAAAGTAGGACTATAACTTTTATAAAGAAAAGCATATTAACAGGGGACTTAAAAGAGAAGAAAATTAATTCTCCAGAGATTATTTCAAACCACAGCCCCCTTCAAAGTATGTGAGGTGAATCTTCTGGGATTCATGGTTGTAGCCAAATAAAAGTCATCTTAGTCAAGCAGTTAATTAGTACATACATATAGTGACTATTTATACATGAGCTTCATCAACCTAGGCAAACTGTTCCACTCAATAAATTGTAGCACCCTGTGGACCATCCTCTCAAAAATCATCTGCCCCAAAAAATTCATTAGCATCTTGAAGCTGTGTCATGATAAAATGACTGCCACAGTATTGAGCAACAATGGATCCCAAACAGACCCCTTTGAGGTCAAAACGGGAGTCAGACAAAGCTGCGTCATTGCCACAATTGCTGTTCTGCATCTTAATCGCCATGACCCTTCACCGCATTGATGGCAAGCTTCCAGATGGAGTGAAGGTTGTCTATAAAATGAATGACTGGAGAAATCCATCATCATCTGAGCTGCACAAACTTTGCTTTTGCCCACCTGAGACAGAGGGTCTTCAAAAACTGGGACATCTAAGCTAAGAAAAAGCTCCTTGTATACCATGCAGTGGTTATTCCAAGGCTACTGTACAAATAAGAAACCTGGATAACATACAGGCATCATCTGAAAGCACTTGAACAATATCATCAACACTGCCTCAGGAGAATCCTAAATAGCTTTTGGCAGGAGAGGCTCATAAACACTATTGTCCTGGAAGATGTGAACATGACCAGCACTGAAGCCACTATCATGCACCAACAACTTTTTTGGATTGGTCACATGTTTCAGATGTCTGATCAGCATCTCCCAAAACAGATTCTGTTATCCAAGTTGAAGGAAGGATAGAGGAGTGTTGCGGGGGTGGAGGATGTGTTGCAGACACATGAAAAAGTGCAGCATCGGTGTTGATGCTTGGGAGACCCTTGCCCAGGACTGTCCCCAGTGGAGAGCAGTAATCCTTGAGGAGGTGGCACAATTCTGTCACAGTGCAGATGAGGAGAGGCGGAGAAGAAGAAAAAAGTGGCAAAAACTGTCCTGTACCCCTCAAAAAGATACCAACACCTGCCCCATCTGTGATAAGACCTGCAGCTCCAGAACTTGGCTGATCAGCCAACAACGGACTCACAAATTTTAAGGTGGCATGAAAACCTCTTCCTCATTATCGAGCGCCTGCCAAGAGAAGAGTAACAGAGAGGCTTTGTGTTTGTTTTGATTTTTGTTTGTTTTGCCAAGAGACGAGGTAGTGGAGATAGGGGAGAAGGTTGCTATTAACAGAGGCTTCACATAAGTATCATTCACAGTTTTGGAAGTTGCTTTTTTAGGGGTAATATAGTAGGGCAAAGAATTATGCTTGTGCTTAACTTTATGCTCAGTGCTCTTACATTAAAGTCAACAGCACTGTTCCCAAAGCATAAAGCTGGGTAAAGGTGTAAGTTTTTGTAGAATCAGGATATCAGTGTGTGCATCTATGGAAATGAACTCTCCCCTGCCCTTCACACTGACTTTTAAGTTCTTTGCTCCTATGCGTCTCACCTTTATTTGTAAGGTCTTAAGGGGAGGAATTGTTTTTCTTTTTTGGTACTGGACTTAGGATATTTTCAGTTTTACTGAAACCAAACCAAAATCCTTCCCTGCATGTTGTTTTATGTATCACCTTTCATCAGTACAGAAGTGCTGTACAACATGACAGTAAGTATCAAATATTTAAGAACAAAATAAAGGCTGATATTTAAATAACTGGAGTAGGGGAAAGAAGAAAAAAAATCAAATAATTTATGCATTGTCTTGGAATAGTGTTGGCCAGTGTCTAGGAAACAGTAAAAAATTAAATGGCACTACTGTCATGGATTTCATGCAGAAAAGATCAGAGTTTTGCAGTGTTAAATCAACACATTCAGCTGGATGAATGATAATGGCTGCTCTCAGGAGGTAACTTTCCGATGTTTACCAAAAATATCGAGAGTTCATTTTCAGGCTGCTTTATGTGGTTCCATAAAGAAGCATTTTCAAACTTTCTTGGCAGTAAGAAGCACTTTGGTATGTACTTTGGCCAAGCTCCCCATATATCTCATAACCAAACATACTTGTAACCCAGACAGAGTAGCACTTACCTTGCTTTTATTGTTATACATAATTTATGTCTGAAATGCTGAATCTACTAACTAAAGATATGGGCAATTTTGTATCTGCTAAAGAAATTAACCTTAAATCAATTTGTTCCTTGCATGCATAGTTTTCTAGTGTCCCTCATTTTGAGTGTTGAGATGATCTGTTAACACCTTGAAGCTATGATATCTTAGAATGTGGAGACTGAAAGGTTGAAATGGTTGAGGAAAGAAGTGCATGGTGCTTGTGGGTGGGTGGATGTGGGGTAATCTGACTCCTACTGTATAGTTACCAAAATACCTGCAATATGCTTTTAGTTATTTTTTTCTACCAGTATTTCCACTTCATTGTTGTCGCCGGCTGTGCATGCCCCATAATTATTTGGATTTGAATGTATTGATGAGTGTTAAAGTACATGATACAGTTTCAGAAGCTGTCTTGTTTGGCTGTTGTTTTTCTGGTGTTCTTGACAGTGAAATTAACAACTAACATTCTATGCAAATGAATACTAGTTGTTGGCACTTACAAACAACTTCCTTTTGTGTAACTTGTGTGTAATAGTAATTTCATGCTCTAAGAAGAATATAGCAGTATCGACCACCTGACCAGGACAGTAATAATGATATTGAAAGGTTAAGGGAGACGAGAGAGGCTATCAAAATAAAAAACTAAATAATAGGGGATTTCAATTATGCCCATATTGACTGGGTGCATGTCACCTCAGGACAAGATGCGGAGAGAAAATTTCTCATTGCCTTAAATGTCTGCTTCTTGGAGCAGCTAGTATAGGAACCCACCAGGTGAGAGGCAATTCTCAATTTAGTGCTGAGTGAAGTACATGAAGTTGTCCGGATGGTAACTATTACCAGACCGCTTGGGAATAGTGATCATAATATAATAACATTTAACATTCCTGTGGTGGGAAGAACACCTCAGCAGTCCAACACTCTGGCATTTAATTTCAAAAAGGTGAATTACACAAAAATGAGGAGGTTAGTTAAATAGAAATTAAATGGTATAGTGACTAGAGTAAAATGCCTGCAAGCTTCATGGAAATTTTTCAAGGACACCATAATAGAGGCCCAACTTAAATGTATATCCCAAATTAAAAAACATAGTAAGAGACCTAAAAAAGAGCCACCATGGCCTAACAACCATGTAAAACAAGCAGTGAGAAATGAAAAGTCATTTGTTTTAAAAAGTGGAAGTCCAATCCTATTGAGGTAAATAGGAAGGAACATAAACCCTGCCAAATGAAGTGTAAAATGTAATAAGAAAAGCCAAAAAAGATTCTGTGGAACAGCTAGCCAAAAGCTTAAAAAAAGCAAATTTTTTTAAGTACATTGGAAGCAGGAAGCCTGCTGAAAAAATAGTGGGGCCCCTGGATGATTGAGATACGAAAGGAGCAATCAAGGACGATAAAGTCATTGCAGAGAGACTAAGTGATTTCTTTGCTTGAGTCTTCATGGCTGAGGATGTTAAGGAGATTCACAACCCTGCAGTATCCTTTGTGGGTAATGAATCTGAGGAACTGTCCTGAATTGAAGTATCATTAGAAGAGGTTTCAGAACAAATAGAAAAACGTAACAGTAACAAATCACTGGGACTGGATGGCATTCACCCAAGGGTTCTGAAAGAACTCAAATGTGAAATAGCGGAATTATTAACCGTGATTTGTAACCTATCCTTTAAATCACTTCTGTACCCAAGGACTGGAAGACAGCTAACATAACACCAATATTTAAAAAGGGGTCGAGAGGTGACCCTGGCAATTACAGACTGGTACGTCTTACGTCAATACTGGGCAAATTAGTCGAAACAATAGTAAAGAAAATAATTTGTTGGGCAAAAGTCAAGACGGTTTCTATAAAGGGAAATCATGTCTTACTAATCTATTAGAATTCTTTGAAGGGGTTAACAAACATGCAGACAAGGGGGATTCAGTAGGTACAGTATACTTAGATTTCCAGAAAGCCTTTGACAAAGTCCTTCACCATAGGCTCTTGTGTAAATTAGGTTGCCATGGGATAAGAGGGAAGATCCTTTCAAGGATTGAGAACTGGTTAAAAGACAGGAAACAAAGGGTAGGAATAAATGGTAAATTTTCTGAATGGAGAAAGGTAACTAGTGGGGTTCCCCCAAGGTTCAGTCCCAGGGCCAATCCTGTTCAACTTATTCATAAATGATCTAGAGAAAGGGTTAAGTAGTGAGATGGTAGAGTTTGCGGATGGTACTAAACTGTTCAAAATAGTCAAGATGAAGGCAAACTGTGAAGAACTTCAAAAAGATCCCACCAAACTGAGCGATTGGGCAACAAAGTGGCAAATGAAATTTAACGTGAGTAAGTGTTAAAGTAATGCACGTTGGAAAAAATAACCCCAAGTATACATACAATATGATGGGGGCTAATTTAGCTACAACTAACCAGAAAAGAGATCTTGGGGTTATCGTGGATAGTTCTCTGAAAACATCCACACTGTGTGCAGTAGCAGTCAAAAAGACAAATAGTATGTTAGGAATTATTAAAAAAGGGAAAGAAAAATAAGACAAAAAATATCTTACTGCCCCTATATAAAACTGTGGTATGCCCACATCTTGAGTACTGCATACAGATGTGGTCTCCTCATCTTAAAAAGATATTTTGGCATTAGAAAAGGTTCAGAAAAGGGCAACTAAAATGATTATGGTTTTGGAACGGGTCCCATATGAGGAAAGGCTAAAGAGACTGGGACTTTTCAGTATAGAAAAGGGGAGACTGAGGGGAAATATGATAGAGGTATATAAAATTGTGACTGGTGTGGAGAGGGTGAATAAAGAAAAGTTATATACTTGTTCCCAAAATATAAAAACTAGGGGACACCAAATTAAATTAATGGCAGCAGGTTTAAAACTAATAAGAGTTCTTTTTCACACAGTGCACAGTCAACCTGTGGAACTCCTTGCCAGAGGAGGCTGTGAAGGGTTGAACTATAACAGAGCTCAAAGAAGAGCTAGAAAAATTCATTGAGGTTAGTTCCATAGAAGGCTCTTAGCCAGGGCATGGGAATGATGTCCTTGGCCTCCATTTGTCAAAGGCTGGAGATGGATGGTAGGAGACAAGCAAGTTGCTTAATTGTTGTCTTCAGTTCACCCCCTCTGGGGCACCTGGCCAGTATCAGCAGACAGGATACTGGGCTAGATGGACCTTTGGTCTGACCCAGTAATGGCTATTCTTATGTTCTTAAACTTATAAAGCAGCTTTCTTAAGTGTGGATCAAATTACTTCACGAACACTCAGAGAGGTAGCTGTGTTAGTTTGCATTCTAAAAATTTTATAGATCTGAGGAAGTGGGTCAGTCCCACAAAAGCTCATTGCCTAATAAATCATTTTGTTAGTTTCATAACTGCTGTTTTGTTTTTTTCCACAAATACTAATTAACTTAGCTTCATGGCACCTCTATGAATTAGGGAAGCATAATTTCCATTTTATAGATCAGAATAAATAGAGGCATAAAGAGATGAAGGGTGGAATTTTGGCTCTGTTGGAGTCAGAAATTTATACCATTGATTTTGTTCACATCAGGGTATAAACTCAAATGGTTTATGAATCATGAAAGTCTATGTAAGACGTTGACCTGGAACCTAGATTTCTGAAATCTTAGTCCAGTGCTTTGCCATAAGACCATCTATTAAAGATGTCACATGGCAATATTGACTGATGTTTCTTTTATTAAAATATTTAGATAATGAAATAAATATTCAAATCTATATTTAAAATATCAGTTGTGGTACAATATACATTTCTTTAGACTTTATAGAATGCATTAATTTATTATGTGGACAGTGTAAGTTTTATTATTTCCTCCACATATTTCCTTGTTTTTAACTCTTTAGACTTTATAAATGAAGTGATGTGATATTTTATGTCCTGGGCCACTTTATATTAGTCTGAGCTTGCACCATGTCACTTGTTTTGCAGAAATATCATGTGGAATATATAATAATATATTACAATGTGGGGAGCTGGGTATGGAAAACGAAGAGAGTTTGAGGGAAATTCATTTTTCATTTTTATCCTCAACTGAAATGAAGATCGGATTTTGGTTTATAGTGTGATAGTTAGGAAATTAAATGGTGTGCTGTATGGAGGAATATTTGAAGTACTATATTCTGGGTTGCTTTAAAACTCAATTTTAGTTTTTTCAGTGTTGTCTTTTGCAACCTCTGCATTTTTGATAATGTATTCGGCACTAATTTAGTCACAGACATCGTACATATAAATAGGCATTTTAGAAGGTGCTCTTTCATTGCTTAAGGCAGAAAGAGAGAAAGTCACACACTTCGCTATGTTGGGGATGATAGTGCTTTAAGGAGCTAGAGACCAACTAAGGAAGAGAAAATTGAGGTATTATATCCACTTAAACAATGTATCTCTCTGAACAGAATTCAGGTAATCAATTCTTCACTTTTGACACAGAAGGTTTGTAAAATAAGAACTTGACCAAACCTTCCTGTGGTGTGATGCATTTGATTTTAATAAGTAATAAATAGTGAAAAACAGAAACTGTGTTTACTTTCATAAAAAACTGCAATTTTACTATGGCTTCAAAGGCAGCAATTGCAGAATTCCCATGGGACTAAATTGTCTTTTGAAGAGCACTCTGTGGATGCTAGTCGGACATTCGCTTTCTATATTGAAGGAACAAAAATCTACCCCAACTTGTTGCAGACTGAATGACTGGAGCTCCTAGTCTTTTCCCAACGAATTTTATCATAGATCATATCCTGTATCCTGCGATCGTACAGTCTGTCTGAAGTACCTGTCATTGTCCTGTCAGTGCTCTCCATGAGGGTACAGACATATTTAACAGAATTCGTGTCCCAGGTTCTGACCCAGGACATTTACAGAGCTCTAACATTGTCCTCTGTCCATATCATTCACTATGTCATTATCCGTCAGGGAAAGGATAATGCAACTTTCAGAAGAGCATTATTTTAATCAGTGAACTCATGACCTCTGACACCAGCTCCAAGTACTGCTTGGGAAACATTTAACTGAAATCCCTGGGAGCAAGCATTCAGAGAAGAAAAAATGGTTACCTAGCTTCTGCAACTGTTGTTGTTCAAGGTGTTGTTGATTCCATGCTAAGACTATTTTCTACCTGTTTTTCAGGCTTTAAAAAAAAGTTGTTTGAATTTGTCTTGTTTAACATACCAAAGTTTCATTTTAATTTTTTGTCCTTGTCCATACACTAATTAAGGTATATGATGGGTTTTCCTCAGGCACATCTCCATCCTGTCCAGGAGAGGCCAATCCAACCATCCTTTCCCATTTTGCAGAGCTCTACTTCACTGCCGCTCTTTACAATGCTCTGAAACATTTGTTTGGATTGAATGTTGGGAATTTAATTGAGTTTGTACATGTTCAAGCACAACTCTGGGAATCAGACCACAGGAAGCATGAACAAAATCTGTGATTGTTTAGCTTGCTATGATCTTTCAACATCACCTTTGCTCCTTCCACTCTCTCAGCATGTTGGTGATGCAATAAATGACTCCCAACTTTGGCTTCCCAGACAGCAGGAGTGAGCAGGCATCTAGCCCCCCCCCCGTATTTGGCGATGTTTTAACATACAAACATTTTGAAAAGTTCCCAATAGTGTGTCTCATAAAAAATAATGTATTTGGCATCAGAAAATAAAAAACCTCAACTTTCCTTTCCTGTCTGTCTGTTCAAGTGTCTGAAAATGGAATCTGCATTAACATAAGCTACTTGTTAATCTTTTACACCTTTGCAAACTCAAAACTCAACTACTGTGTGCACTGGTGTGTTTATATTATTTAATCTTTGTCACTTGGCCAAGATTAATGCTTTATCTGACACATTCTGTGTATTCTTTGTCTTTCAGTTGACTATGTTGTGTGAGTTGTGGCCTCTTTTCCTTAAAGCACTGAACACAGATTTTTTTTAAATGTATAGGGAGGTAAAATAGAACTGAACAATAATGATAGCCCGTATAGGATTGGCAACAACTGTTTAAATAGAAAAGGGCCTTTCTGCTCTGAGATCTGGTCAATAAATCCCAGCTAAGTACACACTAGAAAAATTGTAAAATATCTCATGGCTTCAGTGACACGGGCTTCTACTTTCCTGAGGGCAAGAATTCATATCAATGCTATTAACTTTGCAGTGTATTGCCATCTGTGTAGTGATGAAATGTGCAAAAAGGAATGAAAGATTGATAGGATGAGGCTCTCCCAAAGTAGGAGTAGGTTCCCTGGAAGCTTCCTTAATATATATATATATATATATATATATATATATATATATATATATATATTTATACACAACTGAGGGTCAACTTGGGCCTTCAATATACAATGTCTGACCCTAGTACAGAAGAACTATTGATCGTGTTAAAAAAGCCAGCTACCTTAATGATTTATTTATGCAACTATGTGATGCTCAAATACTCTGTAGGTGGGCTAAGACTATTGCAGTTTCCTGAGTTTTGTTCATATGTTTCTAGTTTCCACTCTCAACCCTTAAAGTTTATCTAAGGTTTTAATAAGACTCTGAGAGATGAAGTTAGTGCAAGTGGAATAGCTTGTTTTTCTATGGCTGTGCTCAACTTAGTCTCATATACAGTGCTAACTTTATAACAAAGGCCTGCAAAGCTACAGATCTTCAGAAGCATCTAACGGTAATTTAAATAGAACATATATTTGTACACGTTCATATTCAGAGGTCTGATCAGTGCCTCTCAAAACAGATTCTGGTTTTGGAATTGAGGGAAGGACAGAAGCTTGTTGGGGGCCAAAGGAAGCAAAATAGAGAGATGCTGAAGGCAAATGTGAAAAAAGTGCAGCATCAGTGTTGACACTTGGTAGAACCTTGCCTAGGGCCATCCCCCGTGGAGAACGATAATCCTTGGGGGGGGCACAATTTGAGAGGTCCCACCACAGTCCAACAGCTACCATCACCTCCCTCTTCTGAGTTAAGAACTGTGGCTCCAGATTCAGGCTGATTAGCCACCAGCAGACTCACAAGTAGCAGGTGACATGAAGACATCCTATTCATTATTGAGTGACCACCAAGAGAAATATTTGTACATGCAGCAATGTTATAGAAGCACCTGTGCAAGTATTTTGGATATTAGCTAGGATCCCAATTATTACATCAAAAGGAGAACTTTTGGTCAGAATAGTTTGAATGAATCAGGGAAATTCCTTCATTTTGATGCCTTTACAGATTCGGTTCTAACTCTGATACCTTTTGCCCTTCTTTACGAACCCCTTACCAGATAATTTTCCCCAATGTGTAAAAATGTGGGTGCTGTAAGTCGTAGCTGGTTTTGTTGAAAAAGCTGATTTGGTAATATTTCATGTGCAGAAGGCCAATGAAAATACAGGTGGGTCAGTATCCCTAGGGGAACTTATTCAAGCTGGTGGTGCTTGGTTGTGCAGCTAATGTTGTATGCATTAATAAGGTGTGCTTCAGGCAGGAGAAGTAGAAGGCATATATTGCCATATGGTTTAACTTTTTATTCCTTTGCTTGTGTGGGTTTGTGCGGGCTTGCCGATGGGGGGAGGAGAAGGGGGTGATTGCCCAGGAGCCCCAGTCTCTTCACACTGCCTGGATGGGCTCTGCTACACAGGAGAGACTCACATACTCTCCTCTGAGAGGTGGCTGGTGCCCCTTCTCCCAAGGTTGTTCCATCCTGCTGCAGCTCAGTGCTCCTGGGAGTTTCTTACTGGCTATGCAAAGCAGAGGATATGAGGTGCTGATATAACTGTCAAGATATCTCCATGCCCATAGTCCATCTCTGTGGAGAAGGGACACAAGAGACTCTGGTTCAGGAAGCCAAGGTCAGAGCTGCTGCATTGAACTCTCTGGTGAGTGCATGAGTGCTTCTCTTTGAGAGGTTTCCTTCTGCTTTCCACTCCCACAGCCCATGTACCCCATTTCTGTAAAATAGGGGAAGGGAGACAATGCTTAGCAACAGAAAAGGAGAGCTTGCAGTGAATATTTATAGGTAATGCTCAGGCACCTCAAGTTTCTCCAGCAGCCAACACACACACTTTCTCTCTCTGGCTGTCTTCCTCATGCACCCATCTCTCTCTCTCACACACACACGCACACACACTGTCCTGTCTGTCACTCTTTCCCCTCTCTCTCTCTCTCACTGCCCTGTTTGTGTGTGTGTCTCACACACATACACCCTGTTCTGTCTGCGTCACCCTATCTCTCAATCACATACACACAATCCCATCTCTCTCTCTAACACACACAGGCCCATCTGGTTTACACTCATACACACACTAACACAGAGAGGCCCGTGTGTGTGTGTTTTGTGTGTCTCACACATACACCATCATAGGTCTCTCACACACCCATATACACACACTACTCTGTCTCTCTGTCACATTCACCTCTCAACACATACTCAAGTTGTCGTCATGATTTGGTACTTCCTGCAATGCAAGAGATATTCTCTGTAATTTTATTCTTTCAAAGTGTGCTATTTTAGTGTTTTGAGTAGTGTATGCATTTGTAATTTTATATTTCTTACACTTAATTCTCTGAGTAGTGAGTTCTAAACTGCTTAACCTGTCCTTGCCAAGGGCCCAGAAGAATTGTTGCCAGCTGTAGCACTGCAGGTATTAGAGATGGAACACACAATTTAGTAGTGAGGTGAATAGTATAGTTTGGTCATATTTTAAATTCTATATGGGTTTCATTTACTTCATAATGATGAGAAAGGTGAGATTTGGCAATGGGACTTGTCCTTTTAGGTATTGTATGCTTCTGAAAGTCCTGTGCACTGAGGGCAGAAATGGAAGGTAGAGGTGGTGATTAGTCTGGTAAGCTTTCGCCACTGGAAACCTGAGATCAAATCCTGATTTTTTTGTCTTTTTAATCACAAGCTAAAATTAAGAAGTGGCTTCACTCCCTGTTCATGAATGTCACTAAATTATCATATAAGTCACTATGTTTGACATTGATGAAAATCTAATACTGAACAATGCAAAGCTACTGCGGGTCACGCTGGTGGTATTTTGCCATAGTTATTTTTAAAATGTGGCCTACACCCTGTTGACTTAGACCAGTGCCACTTGTTTCTTTCGATATGCAACTGAGAGTTAGGACTGAATTGCTTGCATTATGAATTCTACAGTCATTTACCTGTAGGACAAAAAATTAATAGACTCATAGTAGATTGGGGTTGGAAGAGACCCCAGGAAGTCATCTAGTCCAACCCCCAAATCAAAACAACAGAACCAAGCCCAACTAAATCATCCCAGACGTTGTCAAGCCAGGCCTTAAAAATTTCTAAGGATGGAGATTCTAACACATATCTAGATAGCACATTCCAGTGCTTTGCCATCCTCCTAGTGAAATAGTTATTCCTAATATCCCATGTACCCCTCCCCACACTGCAGTTGAGACCATCACTTGTGCTGTCATGTGCCACCACCAAGAATAGCCTGGCTCTGTCCTCCTTTTGGATTCTTCCCCTTTTAGATAGTTGAAGGCTGCTATCAAATCCCTCCTCTCTTCTGTTCTACAGACTAAATAAACCCAGATCACTAATCTCTCCTCAAAGTCCCCAGGTACTTTCGTTCAGAACTGCCACTTAGCCAGTTGGTCTTCATCCTGTAGCAGTGTAGGACACTGCATTTGTCCCTGTTGAACCTCATCAGATTTGTTTTGGCCCAATCCTCCAAATTTGTCGAGGTCACTCTAGACCCTATCCCAATCCTCCAGCATACCCACCTCTTACCCCTGCTTTATGCCATCTCTGGACATGCAGTGGGTACAATCCAATTCATCATCCAGATCATGTCTACATATCCAGATAGATATCCGTTTCTTCAACTCCCCCACCTTTTCTCCCGTGTTTGTCCTTCCTGAACAGTTTATAGCCATCCATGACAGGGCTCTAGCCATGTGAATTACCCTGCCAAGTTTTTGTTACTCCAGTCACGTCATAGTTCCTTAATGGACCCAGGATTTCTAATTCTTCTTGTTCATTTCCATGCTACTTGCATTTGTGAACAGGGAACTAAAATAACTGGACAATTTCCCTACTTTCTCCATATGAATCAGGAAGCCTCCTCTGTTGCACCCTCCTCCTTTTTGTTTCCTCTCCCCCACCCACACACACACTTACCTCAGGACTTTGGTCTCTACTTGCTCACTCCTTGCCACAATAGCTCCAACTGCACCTGTGCTAGTACTGCTGGTATCAATAATGGAGCCAGGTTGCTGGCCATGGCTGGCGCATCAAGCGCTATGGTGATTAGACCTGTTCTGAGAAGGGTTAACTGGCACAGTGCTTAAAATACTGACACCAGCCTGCAGTCCTTTCGTCCTGGCACCCAACACTGCTAATGCCATCAGAGCAAAACCTGTGTTGGTGAAGATAGGATGTTTTTGCAATATTTCCTTTGAGAGCAAGTTTCTGAAGCGCTCTCACATCACTTGCTTGCAATTTCCATCGGGCCAGGGAAAGCGATATGATTTGGCTGTCTTATATTTTCCTTAAGTCTAAGTTAACTCTATGGAAATGCTTATGTAAATTGAAAGGGCCTGTTCCTGCTGTGAGAAGTATGGCAGGTTTCTGAAATGTTCTAGACGCATGTTAATGAATTAAGGTACTCTTACGGAATTAAGCATCTTAGCAGCTCATTCAATTAAAAATGCAAATGTCCATATGTTATTGTGGGAGTGGATGTGATTTATGGAAACTTTGGGAACTATTAGAAACTTCAAAGAACACTTAAGCAACAAAATGAGACAAAAATGAACAGTTTTTGGTTAGGTAACCAGGAAAATACTTGGGAGGAGGGGTACTGATCTTCAAAGTTTTGGTCAGGAGAGAGGGTAAATTTGTAAATTTGTCAATTTGCTTATCTATTCTCAGGACCAAAAGGCCCAAACAGCTTGCAAGAGTGATAAACAAATTCATGGGGATGTTTGTTGGGAGTTGTTATGAACATGTTGACCCCTTGGTGGGGTTTGTAGGCCTGTCTACTGGGCAGAGCCCTTGTTGGAATTAAGACATGATCTCTGGTAAGCTTAAGAACGTATACATAGGCTCTTTTTTAATGTTTTCTCTACAATCCTTTTACTTTCAGAAAGGGCTTAAAGTAAAAGAAGGAGCTGCATAATCATTATGACAGTTGTATTTTTTTTTACTGTCCTCAAGGAGAAAAGTAAGGGATACCTGTTTAGGCCATCTGAATTTGTTGGGCAATTCACAGAGTAGGCTGGGAGTTGGGCAGCCTGTGTATAATGTAGTTGCGATGGGAAGAGACATTTCTGCCCAACAAAGGTGATGGTTGAGGAGCTAGCAGCCTGAGAGTAGGTGTTTTTGGTGGACCATTGAGGGGAAACAAAGGTATGGCTGCCCTGAACTATCATAGCTGCTTCCATGTAAGTTGCAGAAAAATTTACTTTCATTTCAATAATGTAAGGTCACTTTGCACCATCATATACCATAGAATGATAGAGGTATAGAACTGGAAGGGATCTCAGTAAATTATCTAATCCAGTCCTCTATGTTTAAGCCACAACTAAGTAACAACTAGACCATTTCTGGCAGGTGTTTCTCACCTGTTCTTAAAACAGACAAACAAAAACCTCTGAAAACATTTCCACAATCTCATTAGGCAATTTCTTCAATTGCTAAACTAGCTGAAGAAGTTTTTCCCAGTGTCCAACATAAACCTCCACTACTGCAATTGAAGCCTATTGCTTCTTGCTTTAGCCCTGCTTATTATCCGTCTCGCAACAGCCTTTTGTGTACTTAAAACTGTTACATGCCCCATCAACCTTTTGTTCTCAGGGCTAAGCAAAGCCCCTCTCCCCCTTTTTTTTCTTCAATATTTCCAAATAGGTCTCATTTTCTAGTTCTTTAATGATTTTTTTCCCTCTCCCCTGAAATGTCTCAAATGTGTTTGCCTCTTTCTGGCCATGTGGTGTCCTAAACTAAGCACAATACTTCATCTGAGGCTTTATCAGTGTAGATTAGAAGGAAAGAATTACATCTTGTCTCTTGGTTACTACTCTCCCGGTAATACAACCCAAAAGTGTTTGCGCTTTTTTTTTTTTTTTTGGCTACTCTGTTGCACTGTTGACTCATGTTTATCTTGTGATCCACTATAACTCCCAGATCTCTTTCTGAGGTACTTCTTAGGTAGTCATCTCTCATATTTAATGTATGTATTTGATTGATCCTTCCTAAGTGCAATACTTTGCATTTTTCTAGAAATTTCATCCTATTTATTTCAGACCCTTTTCTCCAGTTTGCCCAGGCTATTTTGAATTTTAATCCTATCTAAAGCATTTATAACCCCTGCTAACTTGATGTTGTCCACTAACTTTATAAATGTATTCTCTAGGTCATTATCTAAACCAGTTATAAAGATATTGAACAAAACTGGACCCAGGACCAGTCCCTTAAGGATCCTACTCTTTATGCCCATCCAGCTTGACTATGAACAATTGATAATTACTCCCTGGGAATGATTTCCAACCAATTATGCACTCACCTCATAGGAGCCAATCTAGGCTATGTTTCCCTATTTATTTTTGAGATAGTCTTGTGAAAGCCTTACTAAAGTTGAGATATGCCACATCTTCCTGTTCCCCCTTCCATCAGGCATGTTATCATGTGAATGAAAGCTGTTAGGTTGGTTTGACATGCTTTGACAAAAAATTGTGAACTGTTACTTCTCTTCTCTGTTTGTGAATTGATTGCCTAATTATTTATGCCATTATTTTTCCAAGAACGGTACATATATATGTATAGTGTCTATATATATATATACAATTTCTCTAGGTTTGAATTTTCAAAGATAATCATGAATGTCTCAGATCTCATCACATAGCTCCTTAAATAAGTTAGATATCTCCAAGTTGGTAAGGCCTAATGAAATACAAGCTACAATATTTAATTAGTTTTAACTTGTCCTTTCCATATTTTATCCTTAGATCAAACTTCATTTTCACTGGGCTTTACGAAGTTAAACATTTGATCACTACTAAATTTTTGGTATAAATTGAAACATAGGTATTTAGCACTTTTTCTCTTATACTCACCCCCTCCCTTTCATCAAAGGGCTTACCCTGTCCCTTGGTCTTCATCTTGCTTCTAACGTCGTTGTACAGTTTTGTCACAGTCACAGACAAGGTAATTATGGCCCATCTTCAGATATTCTGGTGAAGGCAAGCGCTCTTCACCAAGATACATATAGCCTTCATTAGTATTAGGGAAAAAAATTAACTATGCATATTGATACTACTTTCAGTCAAGTGGTGGGAGGGAGAAGTAATTTGGTATTATTGAGATAATGGAAAAGGCAAGCTAAAACAAATGTTTCCAGTGATTAAATCCTTCTTTTTCCCAGATTTTTATTTTAGTAGTCTGAAAATTATCTGTAAATTTGTAATCTTTCTTTATTGCTGTGCAACAGAGTCTCATGTTTTAGGCAGGGAAAATTGCATGGATTTAAGGGATTTGATGCAGGTTTATAAAAGGTATTTAGGTACCTCATCACTCAGCATTGCAGGACCTAAGTGATTTAGGATGCTGCAGATACTTTTTTCAAAAGGAACTGATGCATTATAGGTCAGTTGTGGGGTTTAGACTCCTAAGTTCCTAAGACACTCTTAAAAAGAATTTTAGTCTGCTAAATCAGTTAAGTATTGTGACAACTTTTAAGCATCTTTAAAAATCTGAGTCAGGAAGCTTATCTGTCTCGTAAAGATAGATATCTAAATAATTCAGCCCTTGAAACATTGAGCAGAGAAATGACTAAATAGCTTTAAAACTTAGTTTTGTTCATACACAATTATGTAAATTCTGTCCTTAGTGTATATATAATAATTCTTAAACTGGAAATCTCCCTGACATGAGTTTACATAATGTTTAAAGAATATGTTAAAACTTAATTCAATGAGGATGTAAGCGAAAACAGACTTTGTGTGCCAGAGAAGGCTTTTGTCAGGGGAATAGCAAAAGGACATGCACATTTAACACGTCCTGTGATGCTGGGCAAAAGGAAATACCTTCTCTCCAAGCTGAGGGCTGACAATTATCCATTTTATATATTAAAATGGGTTTAAGGTGTTTTGTTTTATAATTTTTTTAAGCACAGATGCTGCTGTTACAAAGGCCACTGTATGCCATTTATGATATGTATCTCTCTAAAGGGCCTTAGACCTTGAAGATCTGTTTACTATTCCTGTCAGATTAAAAAAAATAGACTCGCATAATGGAAAATTCACATGTTATTTTGGAAAAAAATAAATCCAGTTTCTTGGGCTGACAGTCTGTTCAAGCTGTGGACCTTGATGTTTTAATCTCATGCATTTTGATACTACTTGATATTCATAACTGGTAGGTATGATAAATTTTTAACAAGGAATTTGAAGATGATGAGAAAACACGAGGGGAGCTTTTCATTTTGCACCTTGTACTCAAGCCTTCAGATTTAATTTTCACATTTTTACATTGGATATTCCTTGGAGGAATGCTGACTGGCTCACACATTGCCCAAATCTGGCTTGAGTCTATATTTAACACCCTCCTCCGACCCTCAGAGTTAGCTTCCCCAAATTCCAATTTTAGTGCAGGCAGTAATATCAGTGCTTGAGCGGCAGAATAGAGATCAGGTTAAAACTAACATAAATATACATTTTTACTACTTGCAGGATAAATGTTCTCATTTCTCCATAAGTGAAATAACATATGTCAGGAAAGAAACATACTTGAGAGGATCTCCTACCTGTGTTAAGGAAAGAAGCTCTCATAAGATAACTTGAAAAGAAACAAAAAGAAGCAATAAGAAGTAAGCTAAAACAACAGTTTGAACTTACAGTTTAATTTATTTCAGTTTGTAGTATTATAAATATTTTATTTACTTATTACAATTATATTAATGTGAGATTTGAATACCAGAGTTATTTTTGAAAACAGAGCAGCGTCTGGTTTCATGACATCATAACTTTTCTTTTTGATTCATGAACCTATTTCAGTTAAAATACATTTATTAACTGCCATAGAAGTATTAGAGTTGAGCGTGGTATGCATCCTTGTATTTACTGAGATGTGAACATTGGTTCCAGCTACTTACTTTTCATTAAGAATAAATTAAAATTGGAGGCTATAGAGTGATGACATGAGTTAATTGCTTAGGAGATAGCAACAATAATTCATACTGGAGCTACCACATTAATATGAGGGAGAGAAAATATGATGATAGCCATTAGTAGTTAAATAAATTTAATTCTTTAAACTCTATGTAGCAAAGTGCTTGTGTAACCCGCACAGCTACTGGCTGTGGTTCGCTGTTCCTTGCAGTGGCACCTAGACCACTTACAGAGAAAAAAGGAGTCTTCTCTGCAGCCTTAGCTGAGAAGCAGCTGAATTTCAGCTCAAACTGTAGAGACTCACACACTAAAACTCCTGTGACCCCAGGTTTGAGCCCACCTATAGGGGGTTACACTTGCTATTCTGAGTTGGTCCATTAAATTCAAAGTGGCTACTCAAAATGGTATGCAATAAGCTCAGCAGCAAGGTTTTACTCGGGGAAAGTCTTAAGTAGCTGTTTAAGGTCTTTGCTGAATTGGAGACTAAATGGTTAGTTAAACTTGTATGCCAGCATTCACAAATTGCTGTGGTTTTTTTACCCAAAATCTTACCTCTATTTCTTTACAGTATGTTGCATTTTTATTGGGATAAAAGTTACTCACTTCCTACTCCCTGACTTCACTCCCTTTTATAAGACATATTAGAATGTACTCATCTGATGTTTTGGACTTGGTAAGACAATAATAAGTGCTATTATAAATAAGCAAACACCAGTAGGCAACAGGTCCAGGTACTGAAAATAATAGTGATATAACATCTTTTTCCTACTACTGTCAGTCTTAGAACAGTGTCTGAAAAAAATTCTGCCTGACCACTTATGAGAACCACTTATATTCTAACATAATTTACAAGCTGCTGTAGTGAAAATAATACACTTTGAGAAAGCCCGAAGTTTTTTAGTTGAGGCTGTAGTCTGTGTACCATTTGCTGGTCGGTGACAGTGAGTTGACTGGCTTTATGGTTTTCTTACTTATCCTGTTTCTAGCTGAAAGAAACCAGAAAGTTTGCAAGGCAACATAAAGAAGAACAGTATACAGTGTGATTCAATTGGTTCACTGAAAGAACAAAATGTTTATATTAGACTGTAAAAATACACAGGCCAGAAAAATGGCAGTTAATACCTGCTGACAAACTGACTTCACAGAACACGTTCTTAGTAATATTTCTCCGTGTAAGCCATTGTTATAGATATTACATGTCTGTATGTCATTATGAAGAGGAGAGAGAGGTTTCTATAAGAAAATCTGTTAAGATGTGGTCTGAACTTTGAAAATGATTGTGGTCCTCTGCTGCGCACTATCTGGAATAGTGTAAAGACATTTTTACAACTTTCATAATTTAAAAATATATCAACTGCTTGTGCCTCAAAAGTAAGTAACTAAACAATTGAATTTCATATTTTTAAAGCAAGGAAGTCATCTATTTATTCTTAGCTCTTAGAATTCAAAATATTTTCTGGTATTACGTCAAAATTTAGAGAATTTTCCATTTTCAACAAATTACCAAATAGAATTTAAAAGGAAAGCAAACCAGAAAAAAAGCAAACTAAAGAGGCCTGAAAAATTCCAGATTTTGAAGTGTTTTGATCAGAAAATAACAATTGTCTTTTTTAAAATATATATTTTCTCTGTTGAACGTCACAGAGCTGTGAAATTTAAAAAAAATCCTCCTTAGAAGAACAATATGAAGATTTCTAGGAGCACAAGAATGCATGTGATTGACTATTTTATTTAAGTTTTATTTAAAAAATTTCAAAATATATACTTTCAATAACATAAGCAACATTGTGAAAGGACCAGTATCACCTCCTTATTTAGAGTCTTGGAATAGTTGGCTGGGTCCATTACAAGTGCAATATGTGAACTAAACAGGGCATGTATATTTCAGTGTTCTTGTTCTGCAGTAGGGACAACAATTTAACTTAGAGATGAGCCTCACAGTGTAAGCACTAAATACGAACCCTGGCCTTCCTTCTGTCTATGTCCACTTTTGTGTGTTGTGATGGTTTGGGAACTTGTACTTGGGCTTTCTGTTAGTGAGCATCCTCGGCAAATCAACAGATGCACATTTTACCAAATGTTTTAATAGTATTTAGGCTTCTTTTTTTTCCCTAACTTTTCAATGCAGTAGTTTGGTTCATACTTTCATTGTGTGTCTTCACAGCCTCCAAACTCTTTTCATCTGTGCTCTGACTTTGAAAACCTATAACCTATTCAAAGAATACTTATCATATATTTAATCAGTTCTACTTATTTATATAAAATATGTATAATACAAATTGGTCCAGTTTTATTATCCTAAAAACATGGACTATTTTGAAAAATAGTTGCATAAAATTATTTAGAAAAATGTAACAAGTATTTTTATGATTGATCTATGGAAGGGCACTCTTTCACATCTATATGTGCTATTAAATTAATCATTTTTTAATGGGGAGAGGGAAATTTCCATGTTGTGGAATCATGTAAAATGTTGAAGAATGTGATGAATATATTTATTCTTTGGCTACCTTTTTTGCACTCAGTCCATTAAGCTATTTCTCCTGAGCCTACAGCCTCATTTCTGAATAGTTTCTAAAATTTGCTATTTACAAAAAAAAAAAAAAAAAAGCCCATATTTTTTTTCCTTTCCTCAACAATGTGGAATTTCCCACCAAAACTTTATATAGGTCTGTATGACGCTGCAGGCAATATTCAATGGTGCACCATTTTTAAGTCTACGGTAGGATGTTTCATCAACCCATAAAGTTAGAAACAGGTGTTTTATACTGTAGGTAGTGTTGGTTCACAATTTTGAGATAAAGGATCTTAACATATATTTAATATATTAGACGTATATTGGGGAGGGCAGTTCTGAGGGAGAAACGCAGGGCAAAATATTTTGTGAGCATTAATTTTATTTTGTTTTTAAAGACAACAGGAAGTCCTGTGGCACCTTGTAGACTAACACATATTTTGGAGCATAAGCTTTTGTGGGCAAAGATCCGCTTCATCAGATGCATGCATGCCTTGGTGCTCGATGAATGTATCTGATAATGTGGGTCTTTGCCCACGAAAGCTTATGTTCCATATTATCTGTTAGTCTATAAGATGCCACAGGACTCCTTGTTTTGGAAGATACAGACTAACTCGGCTACCCCTCTCATACTTTATTTCATTTTGAAAAGCAACCTTAAAAACCTCCTATGAAATAACAATGTTACTAGAGGACAGAGAATGTACATTTTTGTTTTTAAAAACATTTCTCATTGGAAGCAAATGGCTTAATATTTAAAACTTATTTTTTTAACAAAAGTCTGTTTTCTTCTCTTGAATGTGTGACTTAAAACACTGAGGCAGTCTTCAGTTTCCAGAAAGGTTGGATGGTAGCAGGAGATAATGATCAATTTTGAGATCTGAAAGGAAATTACAAGAGCAAAGAGGAGGAGGAAGAGGTTAAATTAAAAGGAAGATGAATGCTGCCAAACCAGAAGCTATGTGGGCTGAAGTGCTCACTGAAACAGGCATTAAGACGACGTACGGAATTGTTTACACCCTACAAAACAAATCTCAAATGTTGTTGGCATTCCTGCAAGTCACGGAATGGATTTCTCTTATTGCCAAGGCTTTCCTTCACCTCTCAAACTTATTTTCATGTTTCTTTGGCAGAGTGGGGCAGAGATATATGGCAGAGTTGTTTGCACTGAAATGATTTATTAGAGTACAGAACATTTTCACCGAGAACAGCAAAGGTTATATTCACATGTGAAGTTGCTCATCAGGGACTTTAATGAAGTATTTGATTGTAGATTTTTTTTCTCACTTCCATCTCCTTTTGGAAAGAAGTAGGAAGCCGACCACTGACTGAGCATGTTGTCCCCATGCCTCACAGCAAGGATGATTAGGGATGATGGGCTGCCGACCCCATCTACTTTTGTGGTATTTGAGGCAACATTTGATCATGTGATAGTTAAGGGTGGGCCTCATACAGGGAGCTGACAGATTTGCTGGGCTCCTGGGCGTGGGGGTAGGGGGCTCTATGCTCCTGGAAGGGACGCAGCCATGAGTGGAAGAGCTGGGGTAACCAGCCCTCGGTGCTGCTGGGAGCAAGCTTCCCTTCCACCCCCAGCAGCCCTCAGTACAGCCTGGAGCACCCCACACAGGGCTCCAGCAATGATTTACAAGGTCCAGGGCTCTGGCTACCACAGTATCAGTGGCAGTGACACAGAACCCCAAGCCCTTTTGAATAGCTAGGAGCTGGGAAAACTGTCACCTTAGCCCCTCCCTGTCAGTGAACCTACTCTCATAAGGGTCACACCAAAAAATAGAATCAGCATTGGAGAGGAGTGACCACATTTTCCATAGCCTCTGTGTTGCCTGTGAGCACCGAGGCAGCATTTGCTTCCCTCATTTGGCCTTGGCCTGTGGAAGGAACACTTGGGAGTGGACCTGGGCATGGGTGCTGGAACAATTGTTATAGTGGGAGTTGCTCTTTTATCTTTTACTGTCCCAGCTTGTGTTTGTGAAACAGACAAGCTCTTGTACTCCCTCATTAGGGCTCTTCTTTCACCAACAGACATTAGTCCAATAAAAACATTGCTTCATCCACATTGTGTCTCTAATATCCAGGGACTAATAAGGCTATAACTCTGCAAATCTCTCTGCCTCTCAGTAGAAAAAACTGAAGTTGTCTGACTCCTGAGCGGTCATGAGTGGATGTAGTCACCAATGAGTGGGAGATTGCACTCATGGACTGGCGGTCAAAAAGCTTGATGCCCTTGCCCTTAACATCTGATGATTACAAACTCTTAGTCTTTGCCACAGATTGGTGGCATTCTATAAAGGGTGGAGAAAGGAAACACTTCTGTTAAAGAAAAGTGGCCACAAAGGTTTTTCTGGAATAAGCAAGTACAAATCCAATTGAAATCAATGGGTGATGCACTTGCTTATCCTAGGGCTGAATTCTGAATCCATATTTGCCCTGCAGTATCTCATGCTATTGATTTGCTAGTGAAAACTGCACCTGAACTGTCTTCAGACTTTTTTTTGTGTGTGTGTGTATTAAAAAACAAACAAACCTACATCTCACAAGAAATTTGTATACTGCCCCAACATATCTGTAGTTTCATTTCTGACTACTAGCATGCAGGGCATATAATTTGCACATGATTTTGATAATAGAATAGAATCATAGAATCCTAGGTAATTTACTAAATAACTTACTAATTCTTACTGAGAAATTCTGTAACAATAAGGCAATGAGTCCCAGTTAATATATTTAACCTGCACACTCAAAATATTAGCTAGTTAATCAGTTACATCTGTTCTGCAGTCATATTTTATACAAGGTAAAGTGAAATGTGTGAACTATATGTAAATTTGCAGGAGTTAGGTTTAGAATCTTTAACCTGATAGACTAGCTTAAACAACGGATACATTTGAATACTGCATGTAAAAATATTCTACAGTGAGCACTCAGTATATTGCTGTAATGTATGCCCGTGCAAAACCCTTGGTGTGTGGGGAGAGAATTAGCATAAGGTTTTCAAACTATAAATACATAGATGTGTCCCGGTCAACCAGTCTGCCAATTTAGATATTAACTTTTGAGTTTCCTTACAAATTTAGATCAATTTTTTGCATTGCACTGCTATTCAATGAAAACTTTTTGGGTGAGTTCTTGATCCCATTGAAGTTAGTAGTTTATTATATCCAGGTCAGGGAATGAAGATCTTTTAGTTTGTTTTTATTTGGTTTTGCCTTGAGTTCTGTTTTGTGAGCACAGGACAGCAAAGCTGCGTCTACACGTGCACGCTACTTCGAAGTAGCGGCACCAACTTCGACGTTAGGCGGCGAGACGTCGAAGTCGCTAACCTCATGAGGAGATAGGAATAGTGCCCTACTTCGACGTTCAACATCGAAGTAGGGACCGTGTAGACGATCCGCGTCCCGCAACGTCGAAATTGCTGGGTCCTCCATGGCGTCCATCAGCTGGGGGGTTGAGAGATGCTCTCTCTCCAGCCCCTGTGGGGCTCTATGGTCACCGTGGGCAGCAGCCCTTAGCCCAGGGCTTCTGGCTGCTTCTGCAGCAGCTGGGGATCTATGCTGCAGGCACAGGGTCTGCAACCAGTTGTCAGCTCTGTGTATCTTGTGTTGTTTAGTGCAACTGTGTCTGGGAGGGGCCCTTTAAGGGAGCGGCTGGCTGTTGAGTCCGCCCTGTGACCCTGTCTGCAGCTGTGCCTGGCATCCCTATTTCGATGTGTGCTACTTTGACGTGTAGACGTTCCCTCGCTGCGCCTATTTCGATGTTGGGCTGAGCAACGTCGAAGTTGAACATCGACGTTGCCAGCCCTGGAGGACGTGTAGACGTTATTCATCGAAATAGACTATTTCGATGTCGCAACATCGAAATAAGCTATTTCGATGTTGGCTGCACGTGTAGACGTAGCCCAAGTGACCTTTCTTACTATTAAGCCACCTTCTAGTTACATATACTGAAATACTGTACTTAAAAATAATGCTCAAGGAATCAAAATTAATTAAATCCTGCTTGATGTTATAATTCTGAAAAAAAATCAAGTCCCATATTTAAACACTCCCCACCCAAAGGAGGTCTTGTGTGCTGTGTCTTGATTTGTTGTTTCTATTCAATGTTGAAGAGAGTGGGATCTTGCCATATTTCACTATCCACATAATTTAATTCATAGGCCTCAAGGGAAAATAGCTCTTTTGCGCATTTGGTGTGTCATTGTGATAGCTACTGTGTAAGCTTTGCAGGTTGCAGCATGGTTGCCAAATGGGAAGGCTATCATCAGGGGTTAATGTGGTGTTCTGTGATTTATACCACACAATCTAAATGCAAACTCTTTTGATTTTTATTCACAATCTTACACTTAAAGTGAAAACTAAACTTGCTACACCTAATCCTTCTCTTCTTTCCCTTTTCCTTCATGCTCTTCCTTTAAGCTGTCCTCTTACGCTGTATACATGCCCTTCTGTCTCTGTTCCCACTTCATTCTCCTTGCCTGTCCTGACCTCCTCCCACCTTTTACATATTATTAACATTACCATTTGGATTACTATCCCCAACAGACTAATGTGGCTACCCCTCTGAGACTTGTCAATGATACACCGTTGCAAGAGAGGGAGTGTAGCATAAGACAAATTTTGTATTGCTTAGATTTTATGAGGAGATACAAACTGTTAATGGACTCTTTTTTTTAAAATAGTTGATGAGTGATGCACATGTTGGGGGTGGGACAAGGTTATATACAATATTTCACTGAATTAAGTCTCTCGTAGCTCCTTAGTAAGTTAGATAGACAAGATCTGATGTGTCAAAGCATTGGGATGGCCTGTGCCTTTAAGGACACAGTCCAGAGAAGCCTGCAATGTAATGTACTGGCCTGTGAGTGGGGAAATAGAAAAAGTCCCTCTCCCACTACTGTTTTTGCAAACATTGCAGGTGGTTCACCCTGTCTCAAGTGACTTCTTTGCCCCTCCCTGGGCTGGGGTTTTACTCTGTCATCATTTGGCAATGCCTCACTCCTGGCTTTAACCCAGCTCCTGCACTCCCCATACCTGATTCTCCTCCTTGGCTGCTCTCCTTCCCCTGACTCAAGCTCTTTGACTTCTTCACTGAGTCAGCTTTGCTTGTAGCACCTCTGATGCATTCTCTTGGAACTCCAGTGACCAGCAGGCAGCAGATTTTAAAGTGAAAGAAGATGGATGACAGTGGCTAAAGCAGATGTTACTGAGCATAATCAATGAGTGTGCTAAGTACAAGCCAAGCAGCAAATCCTGTCTGGTAGCAGCTGCCATGCTGTCTGTTCTTCCGTTAGAGCTGGATGGCCAGAGAGTGGTGATTGTTACAGTGGCTGCAGACCAGCTAAGCCTTCTCAACTCTCCCTCTCCACATGCCACCTCTGCTCTTATACTGTTTGATTCTTATCTTCATTTCCATATCTGAGCACCTGGAAATATCCTTTTTAAGATGTGTGGCTTGCTTATGTAGCTTTAGAAAGGATTGCATTGGAATGTGCTTTTCTTTGGCAATGAATTCATAAAATGAGGTAGTAACTATTGGATTTCATTATTTGAAATGTTTGGAATAACTGTTAGTCACAGAATTTTAGAAAGGGGTGAAGCTGGTATAGAAACATATATACACACATGTACACTTCTGATAAAAATGAAGTAAATAGCAAAGCCCTTACTACTCCAAACACTGCTGTGTGAGAGTCATATAACTGCTTACATGAATGACATAAATACCGTTTTATTACATTTTCCCCTCTCCTGTTATCACTAGGCACCTAGCCCAGCTACAAGAGAGGGCCCTGGATTATTTCCTGGATCTTGCATCATCAACAGAATGGTTAATTAAGTTGAATTTACAGAATCTTTCATATCCCCAGTTTGAATTAGAAACAGTGGTATTTAGAAAAGTTTTGCTTTTGCTTATCAATAAACAGCTTTGGTATGGAAGCCCCTGAGAGATCATAAGAATGGGATCACAGTTTGTTCTTCGAGACACTTTAGAGATCAGAATCGTGGTTTGGTGCAGGCATTTAGTACAAAGGGGAGGCATGGATTAGAGCAATGAACTAGTAATGAGGAGACATGAATTCTGTCCCCAGTTCACTGCAGGTTTGCTGTGTAAATTTGGGACAGATATTGCCCCACTCTGTGCCTTATTTTCCTCATCTGCAAAATGTGGATGAAACTTCATTTCCTCAAAGGGGTACTCTGAATTTCATATTATGAATGCATGACAAATTGCTTTGAGATTCTTTGATAGCTGTGGAAATTCTTACTATGTCATACATAGAAGAGGGCAACCCCTGACAGAGGCAAACATACAGATGTGAACATTTCTCTTCCAGAGTACAGGAGTGAAATGTGGTATAGTGTTAACATCAAACATCAATTTCTACTGCCTGAATAGTAGAAAGTACATTACAGCTAATTAAGGATTTGTTCATTTGCATGTTCTCTGATTGGTTATCTTCTCTTTAGCATATGAGGGTAAAAGAATGAACATCGCCGTTTTGAGCTTTAATGAAGATAAAGGATAGTTCTGATATTTTTGACTCTCAAAATGTAATAGACCACATATATGTTAACTTCACATCAAGTGAATATAAAGGTCCTCCTATGAAATATTGCCCTGAGTAAGTCCTGAAGAACAGTCAACTAAGCTGTCAGCCTTTAACTATTCATTTCAGTTTTATGCAGAATCATGTCCTATAACTTTTCAAAACATGACTAGAAGGAATGTATTTATCACTCCTTATTGGAACATGCCAATTGTGTTACATGAGCAGGAACTGAAAAGGCAGAAGAGTTAGAACACAAAGCTAGTCAGGAAACAAGTGAGCAATGATTTTATGCTGTGTGGTTTAAAGCTTCAGGTATCTGATGGTATGTTGTTGGAGGATTTAAGCACCTTGTGCTGTTGCTATAGATAAATATGTAAGTGGACTTCTCAGTTGGAAATGTAAGGTACATGATATGTTAACTATGACAGCTTATTTTAAGTGTGTGCATGGCGGTGTGGGGCTAAGGGGGGGAACAGGACTACCATAATATTTAAAATACTTGCCTATTAGACGGCAAATTCAGGGCCAGAAAATATCCTTCCCAAATACACTATTATCAACATTAACTAGAAAGTGTTTCTTGTGTTTTGTACTTTTCATTCTGCCTTTGTTCTTGCAGGATTATTTGATATTTATTAAAGAGACAAGCTAGGTAATACATTTTATTGAACCAATTTCAGTTGGCAGAAGGGACACGCTCTTGAGCTTCATGGAGCACTTCCACAGGTCTGGAGATGGTAACCAGGGGCAGAAAAAACAAAAAGACCAACAAATAACACAACTACAACACTGCAAATATTATTGAGACCTATAACTATATTCTTCTTCGTAGGCATATGGGGTGTAGGTGTTTTAAGGTCTTTCATTAAGCTTGAAACTAATAAATAATTAAATTTTCTCTTGCTTTAAATGTGGCCTCTTGCTTCTTTTGTTTTTCTGAATGTAATAGAAAAGATCGAAAGTACAAATATGTATAGTCACCAAACCAAAGTTGATTTTGGTTGCCATCTAAGTTGCTCCTCTTCTATGTATGGCAATATATTTGAATTGAAATCACTGAAAAATCACAGACTTTGAGAGGTCATTCTATTTTAAGCCAGTGACTTGGTTGCCCTTTTAAGCTTCATTACCCCCTGTGGACTTCTTCAGATCTGGAAATTCTGTTAAAATAAACTGTCATGATGAGAATTTAGCAGAAAGGAAAAAATGAAATGAAAACTGAAGCATCAACTACATAGGATGTAAGGAGGGAAGGAAGAGGGGAGAAGATTGTAGGGTTTGGTTTTTAATTGGGCTAGGAGCTAAGGGAGTAGGAATGAAGAAGCAAAGGAGAGGTATGGGCACAACTTCTCACCTACTTGGCCTTATCAGCAGGCTAATTCTAGCATGCTGGAATTCAAAATTTGGTATAAAACCTCCACACATTCTAATTCACCAGTGCTTGAGCATATTCATCAACTCTATGGTTTTGACCTAAAGTTAAGAAAGAAGTTTTGTGCTTTGCTTATTAAAAATAGCATAGTGAGCTTCACACAGAAAAAATCTGTCAGGTTCAAAGATCCTGTTGACCCATGAAGATTTTGAAGATGGTTTGAGGATAGAAAATGTATCTAGAAGAAGTACATTCTTTCAGATGGTAACATTTAACTACATTGTCTCTCAACCTTTCCTCAACAGAGCCACAGCTCACAGTAATGATGAATTTCAATATATATTTTTACTTTTAAAAGAATAAATCCCAAGAACTGCTTTAGTCAAGACAGTCTTGACTCTGCTCTTTAAATAAATACAGCCCACATTGTAAGACAGCCTGTCTCTCTCTCTCTCCAAAGAACATATGGGAAAAGTCTAAACAGAGAAAATGACTAAGGCCTTGGTAGGAGGCTGTGGCTTCTAGAGAAAGAAAATCCATTTTCAGCTGAACTTTTGTTTTTCTAAAGCAAGTTATTTGTTACAGAAAACATTTTTGCAGTGAAATGCAGAATCAGTGAAAACAGGCTTTCAAAGGCATACACAGTTAGACTGATGTATTAAAGATGCAAGCTTCAAATTCAAGCCCATGATGTTTTCAGGACTGGGGGTGACTTTTGACAACACCCCACTATGTTAAGAGCTCAGTCACTTCAAGCTGGAATTGGCTGTAGCATAATAGACAGGTACCTGCAGGCAAGAAAAATCAACCATTCTCTAAGGAAACAAAAGTAAAGAAAATGCCTACCTTCCTCCAGTGAGCAGAGCTGCTCGAGATTTTTCCAAACAACTTATTTTTCTGTGAAAGTTTTTGTCAATGATTTGGCATGTTTTAGCACTTTTGATACTATCTCCAGTTTATTGGTTTGAGAAATATCTGAAAAAAGAAATATAAATTTAAAAAAAATACACATAAAAGTGAAAGTTTCAGGAAAGCAAGCTGTAGTGTCCAAGGGATTCTATAATCTTTCATAGGATCAGATCCTCATCTGGAGAGCTTGGAAACTCAGATTATATGTCATAAAAAGATGTTTGAAGTTGCAGCAGAGGATGGTTCTACAATTTTATCACAATAGATGACAAAAGTTGATTAAATACCTTGCTGATGTCTCATACGTTCCATTTATTTAATGAACGCCCAAGTCCAAAATTTTTTAAAGAAAAAGGATATGGCAAAATAAATTTCATGAAATCAAAAAAGTGAAGAGTTATTGGACAAGATTGATTTGCACATACAGTTACATACCAGTCACCCTACATGTGGTTCAGAAGTTGCATTGCTGGTATTACAAGAGGAGTTCTACAGTCAGAGATCACCAAAGATGCTAGTAATACAGGTTGGACCTCCCTGGTCCAGCACCCTCTGGACCTGAGCTATCCCAAAGAAGGGAGTTTGCCAGACTAGGAGAGGTCAGGCCACTCTGGGCTGCCCCGATTCAGCTAATGGGGCCCCTGGCCCCAGGGATGGTCACTCTGCACCCCTGATCTCAGAGAATCCCTGCTCAGGGACAGCAGTGGCTCCACTCTTGGCCGCTAAGGTTGCCTGCTGCTGGACTGGCTGAGCCCTCAGCCGTTAACAACCTCTGTGGTTTGGGCTCTCAGGACCATGAATGTTGCCAGACCAGAGACAAGAAAGAGGTAGCTGAGTTAGTCTATATCTTCAAAAATAACAAGAAGTCATGTGGCACCTTATAGACTAACAGATATTTTCGGAGCATAAGCTTTTGTGGGCGAAAACCCGCTTTGTCAGATGCATTCAAAATACCTGTTAGTCTATGAGGTGCCACAGGACTTCTTGTTGTTTTTGTACAAGAGATGTCCACACTGTACATGGTAGAAATGTTACCAGCAGGAATACTGAGCCTAACCAGAAAATGAGAAAATTGTCTTAAAATAATCTATGAAACTAATCCATGCAATCAGCAAAACACTGATGAAAGTTGCTTCTGTTACTGAATGGAAGTGCAGAGTTAGCATTTCTTCTTAACAATGTTGTGGGGATAAAATCCCCATAAAGAACATGATCTAAAATCCTAGTTGAAAGCTGCACTTAGACATGTCACAGAAGAGCTATAAGCATAGACCATGGTACCATATTTTGAATAGACTTTTTGCTGTAGATTGAGTATTTCCTGGTATCTGGTTTTCAACTGGAGTGCCTGCTCAGAAAAGGATGCTGGCGGTCATAGTCAGCACCACTGACGGGGTGGTTAAAAGTGTGGTGAGCGAAGCAGTGGAAGCCCAGGGCTAAGACAGGTGCTCCCTACCCACCTAGACTCCACACTGCTCCCAAATGTGGCCACCAGATCCAAGCACCTTCTAGGTGCTGGCAGACCAGGGTGTGGGGGAGGCTACTCATGCTGACCTTGCCCCAAGTGCCAACTTGAAGCTTCTATTTACTTGGGACAGCAACCAATGGAAGCTGCAGGGGTGGTGCCTGTTGGAGTGAGGAAATGCATTGATCTTCCCGTGCCCACAGCCTGAGGGATTTAAGGATCTGGTGAGTCTTGGTAAGCACTACTGGGACCATAAACTCCTCAGATCTGGCCCCATCCCAGATTCCTCCCCCACCACCTTTGCAGCTTGATCCCACAACCCCCAGCCAGAAATCACCCCTGTACCCCAAACCCCTCATCCCTGGCCCCACCCCAAAATCCATACCCCGTCCCACACCCCAAACCCCTGAACTCCAGCCTGGAAGCCTCCTCCAGGACCTTTCATACCTCACTCCACCTCAAAGCCTGAAACCCCTAGCCCAGATCCCATATACCCTCCTGCACTCAAGCCCCCTACCATAACCCAGAGACAGTGAACAAGAAGCAGGGCAGGGCTTCAGAGATGGGATGGGGCTTGGGCAGGTCTCAGAGTAGGGGTGTTTTGGTTTTGTGTGATTAAGTTGGCAACCCTATATAGATTGTGTTGCTATAGATGTACTCTTCCTTCAATTTTTCATACTTTGTTTTTGCTCCTATTGCAAAGGAGTGTGATACAGAGGTTGGCCTGTGGAAAACTGGATTCTATTTGCACCTTTTCCACTAGCCAAATTTGTGATCCATGACAAGTTGTTTGGCACCTCTGATACGTTTTACCATTTACTAAAATGAAGGTCTGCTGTGGAACTTAATGTTTGTAATGTTCTTTTTGCTTCTTTGGCTTAAAGGTTCTATGAGTTGTTTCTTCTTCTTCTTTTGTACACTAATATTATGAAGGTAATATCACCCATTGTCCTAAGCTTTAAACTCTGAAACAGTATGTGGTGTAAAATGGGATAAGATTGTATATGGAGAAACAAGAAATAATGTTCTGTATAAAAGGAAAATGCATCTGCACTGCAGCATCCTTGAAAGAATTAATTACCTGAACACACATACTTCCCTACTTGTAAGAACTTTGTTCACTTAAAATATATTAAATTCAAACATTTTCCTGCAATACTTCATATTAGTTTTCATGGGTCTTTTTAATGCACGTTGATACAAGACACACTGTGTTAAAGTGGTGATATATTTCTCCTGGAGATCATTTTTAAAAAAAGACACAAAACCTGTTTTTATCTCTTGAGAAATGGACTGGAGAAGAAAGTACACAGTGAGATAAGAATGCAAAGGAAAGAGTACTTAGAATTGTGTATGATTTAGTAGTACTCCTGGATTGCTTTGTTGGCTAGCCAATGAAGCATGGCACCAAATTTCAATGCAAACATAAGTCAGCATATTGCCAGCTAAGATTCACAGTGACAAGGTTAAGGGTCCCAAATACAGAGATTGTTAGCTAGTAAGTATCTTTGAGAACCAAGAAAGGATCAAGTGCATTTTCTCCTCCTCTCTGTGTACCTCAGGTTTTATGGTGGCTGCTGTTTATATTTGTAACCATTCTGCTAGGTGGACCCACCAGCAGCAAGGGCCAAATTCGATATCTAGGGATTCTTTTCCTTCCATCCATCGAACACAGAACAACATGAGCACCCACCACGTAACTTGTGAAATTCACACACCACCCCTTACGCCTCTGAGGCAATAATTCCCCAATTGCAAACAGAGTCTGAGGGTGCATCTACATTACGAGATAAATTAGAATTTAAGGCTGTTAGCTCAATATTACCAAGTGGCTGTCTTCACTGTAAATAAGATTAGCTCGATTTAGGGAGCACTAATATTGAGATTACAATATTGCTATTTCCTGACAGATGTAGCTTCAAGCTCAAATTCAGAAGTTGGAGTAAAGACCAGTATGGAAGTGCCATGTCTTAAAATTGAATCTGTTTAGCCTCCAGAGGTGTCCCGTATGTAACCCACAATGCCCCTCACTGCTCTGCTCTGGCCACTGCTCTCCAGGTAACAGTGAATTTCAAAGTGGGAGCAGCAAGCCTTTGGTGTGGGCTCATGTTTGTATGAGAGCCTGAGAAATGTATTTCCCATTAGTGCTCGGAGCACATCTACCCATTACAAATAATCCCAATATGGAGTTGGTGGTTCTGTTTCTGCACTTGGTATATTTTTCTGCGCTGCATTGCGCCAGCTGCTGCCCTGCTGCACCATGTGGCAACAAGGCTGTTGTGGGGGTTGTGCTTGCATAAGGCATTAAGAAATTTTTCTCAGCAGTTTATATTGGTGTGCAAGCCCCCTTCCCTCCCCCACAGGTTCCACACAATCTGGCTCTTTCCTGCACTCTACCAAATCCTGTGGGTAGGCCCCGACCCAATAAAAGGATGTACCTGCTGTTCAGTGCTGACCATGCTGCCAGGCAGCACAATGTCATAGATTGCAAGTGTTTAGGACTCCAAAGCTGTGTCTACACGTGCACGCTACTTCGAAGTAGCGGCACTAACATCGAAATAGCGCCCGTCGCGGCTACACGCGTCGGGCGCTATTTCGAAGTTAACTTCGACGTTAGGCGGCGAGACGTTGAAGTCGCTAACCTCATGAGGGGATCGGAATAGCGCCCTACTTCGACGTTCAACGTCGAAGTAGGCACCGTGTAGACGATCCGCTTCCCGCAACGTCGAAATTGTGGGGTCCTCCATGGCAGCCATCAGCTGGGGGGGTTGAGAGACGCTGTCTCTCCAGCCCATGCAGGGCTCTATGGTCACCGTGTGCAGCAGCCCTTAACCCAGGGCTTCTGGCTGCTGCTGCTGCAGCGGGGGATTCATGCTGCATGCACAGGGTCTGCAACTCGTTGTCAGCTCTGTGTATCTTGTGCTGTTTAGTGCAAGTGTGTCTGGGAGGGGCCCTTTAAGGGAGCGGCTGGCTGTTGAGTCCGCCCTGCGACCCTGTCTGCAGCTGTGCCTGGCACCCTTATTTCGATGTGTGCTACTGTGGCGTGTAGACGTTCCCTCGCTGCGCCTATTTCGATGTGGTGCTGCGCAACGTCGATGTTGAACATCGACGTTGCCAGCCCTGGAGGACGTGTAGATGTTATTCATCGAAATAGACTATTTTGATGTTGCCACATCGAAATAGGCTACTTCGATGTAGGCTTCACGTGTAGACGTAGCCCAAGTGTGGGAAAGGTATTTGGGGGCTTGCAGCCACTGGGGTGAACTCTTCCCCCAGTGGCTGAGATACTCAGGGAGAAGCACCTCAACTGGCCGCCCTGCCTGTAGCATGGGACCACTGGGGCTTGCTGGCACTGAGGGGAAGTCTCCCTTGGTGGCTAAGATACTGGGGAGTTTGCTGCTGCTGCGGGGAAGTCTTCCCTGGTGGCTAAGACAGTCGGAGGAACTACTTCAGCAGTTGCTAACCACAGCACTCCGCCAAAAATATTTTCAAGAGCTTGCTGTCCATTGCAGACATCTTCTGATTTTATATTTTGGTTATAAAATCATTTTGCTAATATCTGCTATCTGTCCTCATGCGTTGACCCCTCAGAAACACGGGGGGAAGGGAGCTAGTTGAGCTTCTTGTTTGCATTATAAGTTTAGTGTGTGATATTTTATTGCCATCACCTGTGTTGGCAATATCTGTGTAGTGAAGGGGCAAGTCAAGAATTCTTTTTTCCTAGACATTTTATATCCTCTTTCTTCTAACTTTAGAATACAGTTTGGTTCCCTGTGTTATTTTCAGGGATCACATGCAGTGATGGGAGGTGGGGACACTCAGTGGATGGCCAGTTGAGAGCACAGTCGTTGCACAGAAGCCTTATAGTACATTAGAAAGCCAAAGGCTCTCCCCATCAGCACCTCCTCTTTTATGGGGGGAAACCCCCACTTTCCTATCTTTTTTCTTCAAGCTTTTTGGGGTCCCTGTATCATTTTCAATAAAGTCAAAAATCTTTTTTCCCAGACTTTCTATCCTCTTTCTTCTAACTTTGAGAATATAGTCAGGGTTCCAGTATTTTCACGGGCCAGCATATTTTTGGGGATCGGATGGAATCACAGGAGGGGGGACACTCATTGGATGGCCAGTTGAGAATTCAGCTACAGAAGAAAAATATTTCTGTAAACTTTTTTGCCATCTGTGTGGATGCCCTACTTTTGTATGTTTTGCTTAGCGCGGGAGGGAAATGAGGAAAATGCAGTGTGGGAAGATGACCAGCGAGCATGCCATAGGGATGCTAGCAGAATGTTTGCTATAGGGATGCTAGAAGAATGCTACAGGGATCAGGGAACTGTGGGATAGGTTCCCACAATGCAGTCGATATTTGCCAATCTGAGTGTGGCAGCAATGTGTTGACTTTGAAGAGCACATGGGAGATGAGGATGGTCAAATTCAAACCTAGAAATTCCAGAATTACAAAATCAATACTAATAAATTTGAATTCATCTCATAGTGTAGAAGTTGCCTCAGTGTAGAAAAGAAATTGTTAATAAACAAGAGGAGAATTAACTTTGATTTAATTTGGGAAAACACCACAAATGAGATTCCATAAATGTAAACCAAGGGTAAAAATCTAACCTCCAAGTAGATTGGGCAGTGTCCTTTTCCTCTCAAGTTCTTCAGTCTAGCAATCTAAACATCCATGTCATATGCACAACCCTTCTCTGCACCTCACTCTTAGTTTCCGCCATCCTGGGTGTGAGGAGGTAAAGAGACATCATATTTGTCGTCCATCTGGTCAGTGTTCACCACCTCTGTCATCTTGCACCTGTCTGCAGCCACCCTACTGGTTCTTCATTGCATCTGTTCGACACCACCTGCTGACTACTCATCATATCTCTCTGCTGCCGCCCTATTGGCTGCTCATCACATCTCTCTACCACCACCTTGCTGCTCTCAGTCACCATCTGCTTCCATCCACTTTTTGGCTGTGACCTCTGCTCATCAGTCTCAAGTGATTTAATCTTCCAGTGATTTGATCTCTTAGCCAGCAGGGTAGAAGAAACACAACTCCAGCACAATTAGCAGAAGAAAGAGGCCCCAAATGCTGCCTGTTAAGCTCTCTTTGAACAGTGGGGTGGGGTAGGGGGGAAGAAACAGGTCAAACTAGTTCATGCAGAGGAGAACATATTGAATCCTCACCAGAATAACCTGCTGTCACCCCTTTTCTCTCATAGAATTCTAAAATAACGAGCCCCTGCTTAGCAAGGTTATCTCTGGTAACTGCAAGCCCTTTCATGTAGAACAGATTTAGCACAGTTCTTCTTTTCTGTGTTCCTACAAAAATTACAAACTTTTGTAACCATATTTCAGCTATGCCAACATTTAATACAAATAAAGCTTGTGTTGGGTCACTAATTAAGTCGATTGCAGTGAACGAAATACCACTACATCAGCTGAATAGCTAACAAATCTAAGCAAAGAAGCAGCAAACTATATTCACATTGGCACACCAAGGGTCTCTCCCCACCACTTCCAGCTAGCTGTAAGGGAAGCATTCCTTCAGAGCCTGCTTACATATTTCATTGGGCGGACTTCACATGGGTGTAAATATATTGTTGCATATATAAAATATATATGCAAAATTATGTTAATATAAACTTTATAAAAATATAACATTTTACAAAAGTTATTCTGCTTCCATATTTCTTTGGACAGACTGTACATGGGTATAAGTATATTTTATATATAAAATATCTATGCAAAGATATGTTAATATAAATTTTATAAAAATATACTATCTTACAAAAGTTATTCTGATTGTTATTATGAACTTGTCTTAATATTTTATGCCATTCTACTGCTTATAAAAACAGAATTATTCTGACTTACTACTTTAAAATATTAGTGGTGAAGTTCAGTTTGTTTTAAGTCTGATTATTGTCTTGTGTCCTCGATGCTAGTCAAATTTTTGCGTGGAATATGTGTGGGGGAGAAGAACATTTGCTTATTAATTTAATATAATTTCCATAATGATCTCATATACTCATTGTATCAATTGCTAATTATTTTAATTGAGTAATGCATAAACAGTTGAATAGATAGTTCTTAATTATATTTTCACATGGCTCAAATGTATGAAATCGCTTAGCACAATTGTCTTTGAGCATTTGGAATTACCTAGATGACCCTAACGAGTTAGCTAGGTAAGGTGCTGATAATGATACTGACTGAGAGATTAAGATCGCAGATAGAAGAACATACAGCACACGAGCAAGCTGGGTTCAGAAAAGATAGAAGTACCATACAGCAGATATTGGCACTGAGACTGATAGTGGAGAAAGGTCGACAAAAGAACAAAAACATATACACTTGCTTCGTGGATTTTTTCCAAAAGGCATTTGACAGTATAGATCAGAAAGTGACTTGGGTGGTGTTGGAGTCATACGGAGTGGATAGCAGACTAATACGGTTGAAAGAGATCAATTATAATGCATAGGCAGTGGTGAGAACATGCAGGTAGTTGGGAAGTTGGTTTAAAACAAGTAGAGGTATGAGACAAGGAGATCCAATATTGCCAAGTATCTTCATTGCACATCTGGAGAGAGCAATGGACAAGATCAAGGAAGAGGTAGAAGGGATATCTGTGCACGGGAAAAGAATAAACAAATTGAGGTTTGTGGATGATAGAGTTATTGAGGAAGATGAGGAAAAGCTAGTGAAAACGGTGCAGGTGTTAAACAAAGAAGAGAAGTGGTACGGACTGATTACGAACATTGATAAAACAAAAACTATGGTATTTGGAGATAAGGAAATAGGAAGGAAGATCAGTGTGGATGGTATTGAACTAGAAAATGTAGAGAAGTTCACACATCTGGGGAGCAACATAATGTATGATCTAGATTGTAAGAAGGAAATAGCGACTAGAATAGCAAAAGCAAGAGCGAGTTTGAAGGCGACGGATAAGATCTGGAAAAGCAAAGCAGTTAGCTTAAGAACAAAGCTGGGCATCTTGAAAATGTGTGTATTCAGCAGCATGTTGTACAGATGTGAGACATGGGTGATAACGAAAGATTTGAAAAGAAGAATATTGGCATTCGAAAGGAGTTGTTATAGAAAGATTCTGAAAATAGGATGGATGCAGAAGGTCACCAATGAGGAATTATATAGGAAGATACAGCTGAAAGAGAACCTGCTGCAGAAGGTTATAAAACGGAAGCTACAACTATTTGGACATATTTGCAGAATGAACTATGAACAAAAAATCAAGATCCTAGTATTCGGCATAATGGGCGGTTTGAATCGGAGAGTTGACCCCACAGAAAATGGAGAGATGGTGTAGTAGATTGGTTCGGAGTTAGTCTACAGAAACTAAGCCACTCTGCTGGGGATAGGGAAAGAAGGGAAAGAAGGAAGGAAATAGAGACACATCAGACACCAACGGGCGCTGAGCCCACAGTTATTGATGATGATGATGATGATGATTTGGAGTTGGGTATGTGAGTTAGGGGTATTCTCATCTACCATAACATTGCCTTCAAGATTAAAAAAATAAATAAAATTATTGCAACTGAAACACAAATGCATCTAAAGTAAAAACTGCATTTTTCCTTTCAGCCATATGTGGTAGTTGAAGGATTAGAAAATAGACCAATTTATATGTCCAGTTTAAAAGTGAATGGAAAATTTTGACACTTATCAAACTATACTGGACAAAATAATATATACGTACCTTGATGCCAATAATGATTGGTGCCATATAGCTAGAATTATGCATACTGTTTGTGATATAGACAGGACTTTTGGACGTACGCAGGTCAATGTTGTCTTGGACAAGCAGGAATAAATTTTCAATAAAGAAGAAAATAAATTGACATCAGTTTGGGAATGCACCACAAGCGGGAGTCATAAATATAAAAGATGAGTAAAAGTCCCGACTCAAGTAGATTGGGAAGAAAGACAAGTTACAAAGGATATGGTTTAATGAGGCCACAACATAATTAACATGTCTGGGGACTAGCCACTAATGATTTGTACTGTGCAGGCTATGTTGTTTTGCTTTGGTTTTGCTTTTTTTTTTCCCCTGTAAATAGATCTCTACAATCTCCATTACATAATTGAATCCAGCAGTTCAGCCATGCCTCATCCACAGTCTAACCTTGGGAAGAATTCCATCCTGACCCCAGATCTGGTGAGCAAGTGGCCCTTAAGCATGTAAGCAGGACAAACTAATGAATTGTTTTGGATTTTCTATACCATGTCAGAGCAATGGTCCATCCTACCTATTGTCCCATCTCCAGGGCTGGACAATCTTTGACAATTCAAAGGAAGGCTATACCGTCCCTTCAAAATACATCCTATCTCTTCAGGTGACTGCCTGAAACATGATTAGATTATAATGCATACCTTAATACTCAAAAGAAAATGTTATGAGTGTGGTACAGGCAAAATTACTGTTCCCTGAGCTTTTGGTTCCAGTAATGGCTTAGCAGAAAACCTGACTCCCATCGAACAATTACCCATAATGAGGAAGTGGATCTTATCCACAAAATCTAACTAATAAATGTGTCAGTCTTTAAGGTTCTACCAGATGGCTTGTTATTTGTGAAGCTAAAGACCTAACATGACTACCCCACTGGGGGTCTACTAGATATGTTATCAGGTTGCAGCAACTTGACATTTATCTCTTCATCTATGACCTATTATCCGCATGGAGAGAGGAGACATTTTATCTTTTTTTGTTCCCACCCGAACAAGCCCCAACCCCACCCGATAGCTGTGGGTGGTACACTCTTGTGGATGTTGATATGTAGAGGGACATCAAACAGGTATTGCAACATCATAGACCCTAAAATATGGTCCTATCATTTTACAGACTTCTTACAGGAAAACAAAAATATAACCCTTTCCCCACTATTCTCCCTTCAAAAAAAAAATTGTTGTGTTCAAAATTACAAATAAGTGTAACTGATGTATAGCACTGATTTTCCTGGCAAGTTAATACAAGTGAGTATATCTATGCTTCTATTAAGAGTGATACTTGTTTCATTCTACAAGTATAATTACTTTGGTTTCATTTAATGATGGTAACGGGAGTAATCTGATTTTCTAGGTGACATAACATATTTATATGGCTAACATGGTAAAAATGATCAATGCAGAATGGAAAGAGTGGAGTAAAAATAAACTAGATTTACTGGCACAATAGTTTATTGAGCTACTGAGATTAGATTGTATTCTCTACTACACTTGAGGGAATGTAATTCAATCTGTAGTTTGAGCGGATACCTCTGCTTGCAGTGTTTTAGAACACATTTCTGGTTCTTAATATCCCAAGTTTCTGTTGAAATTGCTAGTCACCTAAATGCTCTAAAGTGGGAATTTTGCTGGGAGGCATATAAGCACCACCCTTGTCAGCTTTCGAGTGAGTGCCCTTTTTTTCTCAATACCGAGTCCAGCTCTTACGTGGCATCTAGTATGAGCCACTGAGTCACGTTGTAATATAAGTCTTTGTTCTAAAGTCATCCTCAAAATTAGGTATTATGTAATCTATCACCTTCTGGGAAAGAAAAAGGGCAAGCTAAACAATTTGTCAAGAGAGAAATGAAATATGAAAGCTTGAGAATACTGTACCCATTTACAGTAGCTCTTCTTCTGGGATTCCTGTCAAGTGTTAATGCAGGATACATGAGAAGGATTTAGAGCTACAGGCTTTTTGCATTAATCTGTAATATTAAATTAGTTGGCAAAGTGTTGCTGCCTTGGCAGAAATTCAGAAGATCTAAAAAGGATGCATGAGCTGCTTTCAACTTGCATAAAGCTGCTGGTCAGAGCGTCCACAAAAGGGGTCATAAAAGGGAGACAGAAATAAGGAAATCAGGATTTTTTTTCCAGAGTTCAGGGGGGTTACGTAGTGTGTGTATGTATGTATGTATGCATGTATGTATGCATGCATGTATGTATGTATGTATGCATGCATGCATGCATATAAAATGAACGTGTTTGTACGAATCATGTTGAACATCAAAATGCATTTACTTTTGAAAATTATTCCAATGCACTGGAGATTAACACTACCAGTTTCTTAAGGGGAAAACAAATCAAACTGAGCCTCTCCTAGTTAGTGAGGTGGGTGGAGCAAAGTGGAGGTAAGGAGTTGTGGTGGGTTTGGTTGGTTGTTTTTTTTTGAATGCAGAGTATGTCTTGTTCAGGGACGTAGTGATTTTTAATTTTTATTATAATATTTATGTATTGTGTGGAAGTTTTCGCTTCTGATTTCTAAAGAAAGCGATGATGCCATGTAGAGGCTCAGCCCCTCCATCATTTTCATCTGCAATTCCCCAATCCAGCACGTTAGAAACGTTAGTCTTTTAAGCTGTTCATAAGTATTAGCATCCTTCTGTACAGGTGTTTTCCGGCTTTGAAAATCCCCTTCATAGAAAGAGCAAGGCATGTACCCTTCCCATGCTTTCCCCTAATAACCAATATGTTTTTCAGTACTGTCCGAACGATGTATGGTGAAGACATAAAATCTCACTAGAGGTGTAGAGTATGTGTTATGGAGCAAAGTGAAGAAATTAGGGTGACTAATATTAGAGCATAAGTGGTTTTTTTGGAAGGCTGTAAGTAATAGCTTCTTGCAAATGGTTTATGCACTGTGGGGTGTATTGTAAAGAAAAGAATTCTAAGCTCAGCTCTTCCACTGACTTGATTTATACAACTCACTTGTTTCTCTGTCTGCTAAACAAGGCTAATATTTTCTTAATGTCTAGATCTTAGAGGGGAATTTTGAGAACTAATCTGTTAATGTTTGGACATATAGGCTACATCTACACGTGAAGCCTACTTCGAAGTAGCCTATTTCGATGTGGCGACATCGAAATAGGCTATTTCGATGAATAACGTCTACACGTCGTCCAGGGCTGGCAACATTGATGTTCAACATCGACGTTGCGCACCACCACATCGAAATAGGCGCAGTGAGGGAACGTCTACACGCCACAGTAGCACACATCGAAATAAGGGTGCCAGGCACAGCTGCAGACAGGGTCACAGGGCGGACTCAACAGCCAGCCGCTCCCTTAAAGGGCCCCTCCCAGACACACTTGCACTAAACAGCACAAGATACACAGAGCCGACAACAAGTTGCAGACCCTGTGCATGCAGCATGAATCCCCCACTGCAGCAGCAGCAGCCAGAAGCCCTGGGCTAAGGGCTGCTGCACCCGGTGACCATAGAGCCCCGCACGGGCTGGAGAGACAGCGTCTCTCAACCCCCCAGCTGATGGCTGCCATGGAGGACCCCACAATTTCGACGTTGCGGGACGCGGATCGTCTACATGGTCCCTACTTCGACGTTGAACGTCGAAGTAGGGCGCTATTCCGATCCCCTCATGAGGTTAGCGACTTCGACGTCTCGCCGCCTAACGTCGAAGTTAACTTCGAAATAGCGCCCGATGCGTGTAGCCACGATGGGCGCTATTTCGATGTTAGTGCCGCTACTTCGAAGTCGCGTGCACGTGTAGACACAGCTATAAAGAATAATATAAAATGTTGACACACAAAAGCGCACAAATACTATGTTAAAAGAAGATTACTAAGGTGGTAAAATCAAGCAATTCAACGTAAGGAAATGAGACCATTAAGCAAGTGTGTGTAATTTTAATTCCACTCTTCTATATACAGTGCCTTTGTGGGGAAAAAAATAGGAGCTCGTACTCAGCCAGCTCCCCCCCAACCAGTCCCACACCTGGGGCTGCCGAGGTGCTGGCACTCAGTACTGGCACAAAAAAAGCACTGTATGTATATACATGATGATTGTCTTCAACTGCATGATCTCATATTTCTTAGTCATACTTAAATATTCCCTATTTACAGTACACTATTCAAATTCTGCTCTGAAGACAGGTTTATTGATTTTTCCCATGAGCCTTTCCATGCTGCCCATTACTAAAATATCTGAGTGTTTTCTAAATATTAATGAATTTATTTTCATAATACCCATGTGAGATATACCCACAACTTGCAGTTTTTACAGGCAGCTACAAGAATATCTTGGGTACACTATCCAAGGGCCACCCTGACAGATAAAGGTTTTAAGACACTGGACATCATAAGAAGAGAGGTTTTTTTGTTTGTTTGTTTTCCTAGGGGCCTGTAGTTTTCTGCCACTGACTTGATCACCTTGATTGACCAGTCCTTCAGCCCTCATACAGATTGAGCTGAAGACGTCATGTTTTTAGTTTTTCCCATATCCTGGTCTTTTACAAATGTGCAGCCATGTCTTTTGACAATACAGTCTTCCCATCTCATTGGAAGTGGGTCGGGCGTGATTTCAGATCCAGTGAGTACTACTCAACAACAGCTGCAGTCCATCAATTGTCAGTGAGACTCACAATATGCCTAGCTCATCGCATATTACTGTACCTGTTCTCAGCAACAACATCCTGCACTCCTCTCTGCCACCTGAAAACTTTCCCGGGGTTTCAGTCACAGATTGAAATTTCCAGAATTATTGTTTCCATCGTGCTCTCTGTGACAGTTGCTGCTCCTCTGTCTTCATCAGGGCCGACATTTCACTGCCATAAACTTGACAGCACAGACAGCAATGTTTTAAGAGGCTGGCACGTGTTGCCTTGTGCGTGTTTTCCTTGGAGGACATTTGAGACAGGATAGAATGCTCACCAACTTGTTCTCTTTTTAAGCAAGAGTTGACCTTCCTGCTCAAGATGCACGTTAATTTCTTGGCCCAAATAGACATATTGCTCAGCTCGTATTTGTTCTCTGTGTATTGTATTTTGGGCTGCTGGCAAGGTATCAGACCACATGGATTTTGTTTTGGAGTGGTTAATTTTCTGTCTGCCATAGTTGACTTTTGTGTTAAATTCTCAGCATTTTCTATAGTTTGATCATATTTGCGGATCATATTTCAATCAACACAATATCATCCATGAATCTGAGGTTTCAACAACTTTTCATGAATGTGGATTCCACCATTCCAATTCATCTGTCTTGTTACCATTTTGAGCATGTTGTTGGCAATCTATTTGTTTCACATCATTTAGTCTGGATGCGAATAGGAATATCAAATAATTAGTTGCTCACTACCAAGTTTTAGTATCAAAATTTGACTTTACGTATTCCAGGCTTGCCTACTTCAGCGATAAGCTTTCCATGGAGAACTAGGCCCAATTTCAGTCACTTGTAGATGATGGGAACTAGTGGTGAAACTGGCCATCCAGGCTGCAGTGTGTGCCATAGATACAGCCTCCATAAATTTGGCCACTGGCTCAGTCATGAGGAGAGGGTCTTGGCTGCAGTTGTCCAGGTATTCTAGCATGATACAAAACACCACCAAGGAGTTCCTCTTTCAGTTCAGTCTCTTTAATGAGAAAATGTATGAGTCCCTGCACTCACTGTAATACTTGACAATGACTGTGAATTATCTTCAGTTTTATACTCCAGTCCCCAGCAAGAAATACCAAAGGCATCCCTCCAGACCTCCTTGATTAAATCATTTCCTGATAAACCACTGAGGTGAGGTATCGCTGGGTCTTGCCAGGGTTCCATGCCTTTCCTGTCTGTTGTGGGGTGGGTTCAGCTGCACCTACTTCTGCCAGTCTCGGCAAGCTGGTCAGGCTTTTCTGCCTTTGGCACTATCAGGGCTTCAGTTTCACTGCGGGAGTGGAGGCCAGGCACTCTCCTATTGAGCTACTTCCTCTTCCCTGCTGGGGTCTCTTGTGGATATTTTGTTCTCCTTATCTGTCTTCTATCCTCTTATCTCCATTTCCTCTCTTACTCTCTTTCCCCCATCCCTTGGCTGGGGCTGCTTTTTAAGCTCTGCTAGCACTCTGGCAGTGAGGTCGGCTGTTCCTCACTGATTACCTATCACCACTCTGGATTGCTTCCACCTGGGAGCTTAACTGGCTCTTTCCATTCTTCCCCTAGTCAAGGCTGCATCCTGAGTGGCCTTTCACACTTCCAGCTCTGGCCTGCTAGCCTCACCCTGTTACTCCATGTATTTGAAAAGCAAACTCACCTCACATCAAATGTATTATAAGCTATTAATTAACCTAGCTCACCCCTGAAAAGATCTGTAAGAGTAGTAACATCCTCTTGCATACAACAAAATCACTAACCACATAAGAAATCAAGCCTATGAATAAATCCCTCAGCAATGAGATCTCCTTTCTCTTTCTGTAGCTCCCTGCCTTATTCGTTTCATACCTTTCAACACCTACAAAAAACAATCCAGATGTCCTACAGACAACAGTCTCTTTTGGTAAATAGTTATTTTCAATCTCCAGTGCACAAAATGAGTCAGGAGTCCTGGGAAAAATTTGGTGTGTAATCCTGTACAGACTGTCTCATAATGCATACAAATACAAATTAACACAATTGTATATGTAATTTCCTAATTAAAAAAAATTGTTGACACGGCATTGACAACAATGTGTGTCATCATGAGGGTTGGAACTTCTAGATTCACCACATGTATCTCTGCTGCTTCAGCTGAATGAGTAACTGATAAAGGTAGTGTAGGCTGTTACCTAGTACTTAGGCTCACGGTCAAGGAGGATGAGATGCACACTTTGCCAGTTTCATGGGCACATGGTGAGAATAGAAGAATGGTAACATAGGCCCATTTTGCCAACTGCCAAAGGGTTCACTGTTCTAGAACAGCCATTCCTACCAGCACCCCCTTTGTGGTATTTAATCCATAAAAGATGTCATGTGAGGTCTGTCATGCCAGTTGTAACAGTTCTCAAGAGGTATGTTGGAAGGAATTTAAAGAGTTGTGTATATGTGCTGGAGAGAGGAGGGGAGAGAGTTTCCTCCCTCTGGCTGCCTCATCTTAATACATCTCAATACATGAAGCATTCAGGGCCACTGTGGGCCCCAGACAAGGTAGGAGAGGGGCCTGTCTTATGCCCTGAAAGGGGCACGGCCAATGGCAGAAGGGACAAAGCTTAATACATTTGGCCCTCATTGCCGCTGGGCTTGCGGCGCTACCTCCCCATCCCTCCCACCTGCACAGCCAAATCTGTACTGCTGTGGCAATTGAAAGGGGCCTGGAGCCCCAGCTGCCACTACTGCTGCTGCTTTGGCATCAGTGGCTGGAGTTATGGACCCCTTGAAAGGCCAGGCCCAGGGCAGGTTTTCCCCTTTGTCCTCCCCTCCATCAGCAGGCCTGGATGCATCTGACGAAGTGGCTCTTTGCCCACAAAAGCTTACGGCCAAATCATTACTAGCCTTTAAGTTTCCACAGGGCTCCTCACTGTTTCATCCCAATACAGTCTGCCTTCACTCTCCAACTCCTAGTCCAAGTCCCCTTTGCCCAGCCATTCCCAAGCCCTCCTGGACTCAGTCTCATTGCTCATCAATTCCCCTCTCTTAACTTATTTAATCTCCCTCTCTCCCTCACCCGGGCTTGAATTGCCTTCTTCCCCACTCTTTCTCACAGGCCCAATCTCCTTCACTGGGCTCTTCATGCAATCTGCCCCCTCTCTGGCTCTTTATGCCAACATTGTTGCCTAGCCAGTGCTGATTCTCCACTGCACTGGGACTTCTTATCAATCTGTCTCCGCTCTGTACCTCTGCCCAACTCTCTTTGCCCCGTCAGTCCTAATTTGCTTCCTATTCACCTTCAGTCCCAGACACATCCTCACTAGGGTCCATGTCTCGGTGTATTCACCCCCAGCACCCATAATCAGTCTCTTCTTCCCTCTGTATTAGAAGCAGGCAACACCCTTCTCTGTGCCACTCAGGCTCAGGAGGAGAATCACTGAAAATGCAGGAGAGCCAGTCTCCCTGAGCTTAGATCAGGTTCCTGGACCTGGCACAGCCTGCAGCAGCCCACCATTGCAATTAAAGGGAAAATCCTGTTCAGCCTAAGAGTGAGAGCATTCCTGATGTGGGACAGAATCCTTACACAAGGCAGCTGATTTTTTTAAGCATTTTAATTTGACCAGGGACAACCAAATGTGTATTGCCAAGATGCCATGCCCCACTCAAATTTCCACTCTTTGATCCAAAGCATATGGGGGCAACAGCTTCCTTAGAAAAGGTCTCTAAATTTAAGATGGACAAAAGAACATTCTCAAAAGTGGCTGAATCATTTAGATGAAATTTTTAAAAGCTAAACAAAAACCCCATCCTGAGGCAGATTTCCATGATCAGCATCTGATGAAGTGAGTCTGTGCTCACGAAAGCTCATGCTCAAAACTTTTCTGTTAGTCTATAAGGTGCCACAGGACCCTTCATTGCTGTTACAGATCCAGACTAACATGGCTACCCCTCTGATAGTTGACATCCTGAGGCAGTGACCTGACATGGAAAAATTCAGGTGAAACAGTTAAAAGTTGCCAACGTTTTATAAGCAACTGAAAACACACTTTTGTAATAAAAAATTCAGATAACCATAGTCCTGGGGTGTTGCCAGCTCTTTTTAATCTATGATATACATTTGCTGTAAGAGAAGAATGATAAAAATTGCAAGAACAACTTTTGTTAAATTATGTTCTCTGAGGCAGGAGAACATGTCAGCAACCCCTCAATAGGGATGTTTTCTTGAATTGGGTTCACTGACGTTTAGATAGATTTGATTGTTGAATAGAAGATTGTTTCCAGATATGGACTTTCCTGCGAGAGGAGGTGGTAGTGGGGACCTGGAGGGAGGGGAGATATTGCATATAGGGAGAGGTGTTGCAGGTGTATATTAAATTGTAATCACACAGAGGTACATGGTATCAGGTCTGTACAACTAGTGTTAACTGAAGTTGATATGGAAAGTAGTAGAGATGGAAGTAGGCATTTGTGAAGCTGGTAGGATTTATGTAGGAAATGGCTGTGTTAACAAACTTAGGCCTGAGTCTTATAAATAGTTCAGTACACTGTCATTGCCGGGGGGGGGGGGGCAGTGGAATACGTCCAAGCACATTTATTTGTAGTTTTGATGTCTTATGTGCCTAATGAATTTGTTGTATATGAGGGAATGTTATTCCTAATTAAGTGGTATTTACACTTTAGGATTTGTTTACAGGTGAGATGGGTTGATAATGGCTTGGAATACGTACTGGCTGAGATCATTTTGTTTTTCAAATATGTTGTTGATCTCCTTGATGAAGTCATTTCCTATAGATTTACTGTGACCTGACCCCAGAGGAACATCTTGACCTACTGTTTGTCTGCTACCTGGAGGATCTGGGAGTGTCCGAGCCTCCAGGCCTGCCACTTACCTGCTATGCAAGGGGCCCACATCCACCTGAGCCTCTGACCTGACCCTGACCAGTATGGGGGCTGGACTTGATGGCCTCTCGAGGTCCCTTCCAGTGCCAGTGTTCTATGATTCTATAAGTTTCAGGTTTTTGGTGTCTCCTTTCATCTGTAATACTTATTCATGGTGAGATGTTTTATATATGTTTAAAAACTATTCCATGCTTTTGACAAAATTTCCCTTACAATAAATAATCCTGCCTTCAAGGAAAGACGTTAATGTAGTGGGCACAGTGTAATAGGCACGAGATATTGGAAAGGAAAACAGCAGCTGTGCAGCATGCTTGGACACAAAGTCCTCGGGAACCACAAGGTCAGCCCAGGGTCTATGATTCTACTGTTTTGTTGATTTTAAACTAACCTGCAGCCGTGATCTATGTTCTCCTGAAGGCCAGCAGGGTGTGATCATAGAGGTGCATGTTAGGGTTCGCCCACTGTGGGGCAGGGGAAGCCCACAAGCCCTAGCTACAGTCAGTGACCTGTCCTGGTCCAGGCGCGGACAGCAGTTAGTGTAGTGCTCACCTCCGTTTTAGCAGGGCTGAGCAGACAGACAATCCAGTGACAATCCTGGTTCAGGGCAGGGTCGCAATCATTACAGGGCTCAGCTCTTTCAACAGGGCTAAGCAACAAATCACTATGTAGGGAGACTGCTTTGCTCCAGGGCATGGCCTCAGTTTTAGTGCAGGGCTCAGCTCCTTGTAGCAGAGGTGAACAGACCACAATTCAGGGTATGTCTGGAGTGGGGGAAGGCTTCCATCCTGTGGGAAGGGTAAGTGGGGAGCAGGCCCATCTCCTTCATTCTGCCCCAGGGTGGAGCCCGAATAGCAGCTGTCACTAGCTGCTAGTCAATGGGATCCAGGCAGCAACATACTGACATTGTCTGGGATGGGACCACCTCCTACATCCACTTGCGCTAGCATCAATGCTTGTTTTGGGGCATCACAGAGGTCAGGAATGTCCACATCCTCGGAGTAGTGAGCACATGGCATGTCCAGAGTCTTAGACAGTTTTGGGCCCTCCGGGTAGCAGGCCAGTGGCAGGTCAGGGGCTCAGGTGGATGTGGGCCCCTTGCATAGCAGGTAAGTGGCAGGCCTAGAGGCTCAGACACTCCCAGATCCTCCAGATAGCAGGCAAACAGAAAGTCAAGATGTTCCTCTGCAGTCAGGTCAGGTTATTAACAAACACTTTGAACAACAGGGGCCTTAGAACCAATCCTTGGGACACTCTGCTTGACATTATGCACCAACCAGACATTGAGCCATTGATCAGCACCCATTGGGCCCAACCATCTAGCCAACTGTCTATCCACCTTGCAGTCCATGTATGCAATCCTTACTCCCGTAACTTATGGGCAAGAATATTGTGGGAGATTGTCATATCCACTAATTTCTCCATATCCCCAGAGCAGGTCACCTCATCATAGAGGCCAATCCAATTGGTCAGATATGACTTGCCCTTGGTGAATCCATGTTGACTATTCTTGATCACTTCCCTTCTCCCAAGTCCTTCAAAATGGATTCCTTGAGGATCCCCTCCATGATTTTTCTGAGGACGGAGGTAATGCTCACTGGTCTATAGTTCCCTGGATTTTTCTTCTTTCTTTTTTTAAAAGATGGGCACTACATTTACCTTTTTTCCAAAAATCCGGGGTCTCTGCCGGTCTCCATGAGTTTTCAAAGATAATGGCCAAAGGCTCTGCAATTACATTTGCCAATTCCTTCAGTACCCTTGGATGTATTAAATCTGGACCTACATATTTGTGTACATCTAGTTTTTTCTAAATAGTTCTTAACCTGTTCTTTGCCCACCAAAAGCTGCCCACCTCCTTCCCATACTGGACTGCCCAGTGCAGTAGTCTGGAAACTGACCTTGACCCTGAAGGCAGAGGCAAAAAAAGCATTGAGTACTTCGGCTTTTCCCACATCATCTGTCACCAGGTTACCTCCCTCATCCAGTAACAGCCCCACACTCTTCCTGATCACCCTCTTATTGTTAATATGTGTGTAGAAACCCTTTTCGTTATCTTTCACGTTATTTGCTAGTTGCAGTTCCAGTTGTACTTTTGTCTTCCTGATTACTTCCCTGCATTCTCTAGCAAAATATTTATACCCCTCCTTAGTTATCTGTCCAAGTTTCCATTTCTTATATGCATCCTTTTTGAGTTTAAACTCACCAAGCATTTCCCTGCCAATCCAACCTGGTTGCCTACCATACTTTTTCTTACTGTGCATCAGGATGTTTCATTCCTGTGCCTTCAATAAGGCTTCTTTAAAATATTGCCAGTTCTCCTGAACTCCTTTCCCCTTCATATTAGCTTCCCTGGGGATCCTGCCTATCTGTTCTCTGAGGGAGGCAAAGTCTGCCCTTCTGAAATCAAGGGTCTGTATGTTACTGCTCACCTTTCTTCCTTTTGTCAGGATGCTGAAATCCACCATCTCATGATGGCTGCAGCCAAGTTTACCACCAGCTTGTATTTCTCCTACTATTTCTTCCCTGTTTGTGAGCAGCAAGTCAAGCTGTGCCTTTAATGATCTTTGTGCCTCACCTCTGGCACTCATTGCCTTGCTTGTCAATCTCTGGAGGGCAGAGCAACAGGGAGGCTTCAAGGGAGGATTCCTCTGCTCCTTGAGCAGGGAAGGCCACAGCACCTCACTACAGTGATTCATATAAAACTACACCTACTTCATGTTCCTTATCAACCAAGAAGTTTCAGGCTGACGTGAAAAAATCTTCTACATGTTTTTCTTGTCAGAAATCTATCCATGCTGCCAATGCTTAGGATAATTTAGCAGTTCTTTAATCTTAAACTGGGAGGTTTTCTTAAGGACAGATTTTCATGATGATGTTTCAGGATGAGAGAGAAGTTTCAGAAATCCAGGTCTGAAAGACAACTTTTAAGAAGTGAGTCTTACCTAATACACTTGTTAGTCTCTACAATGCTACAGGACTGCTTGTTGTTTGTGAAGCTACAGACTAACATGGCTATCTTTCTGAGAAATTTTAATGTGTTTAATATGTTTATAGACATTTGGCCACAGTTAAATAATAATGTTATGCATGGATTTCTACATCCCTTAAAACTTAAATTGGTTGATGTATATTTTTTTGTTATGAAAGGCTAGAAATCACAGTTTATTTGTAATATGTTAACTGGACTCCAGTTTGTTGCAGCTTGAATGGAAAATAATTTCTGCTCAAACTGGGAAGCATAACAGCTGGATCCTTTTGTTTCTATTTAACCAAGCAGAATGCAATCTGAATATAAAAGATGGCAAGACTGTTAATTATTGGTTTTGTGAAGCTCTGGTGTTAGCTGTGTTGCAAAAGGTTGTCTCTCCCACAAATGGAAGTAGGTCCAACAAAATATATTACCTCACCCATCTTGCCTGTGTAATTTTTGCTTAGTGATTGAGTCCTAAATACATGTTCAAATTTAAGAACATGATCTGAGTAGTCCTATTGATCTAAACTGACATTTTTTCTAGGCTTGATTCCCTTCACATTGTAAACTCTTACGGGTTTTAATGGATCAGGATCATGCCCCTTTTGGCACCAACGTAATCATCTCCATAAATTTTATAGGATCAATATTTTGCATTGTAACTGCTCCAAATATGTTGTCACATACAGGGCAAACAGGGTGCGTGCTAACAGGAGGGAGTTTGGAGAGGGGAGTTTAGAGGGGGAGCTTGGAGGGAGCCAGTGACTTACTTCTGTTGCCCTTAAACTAAATCCTTTATAACAACCTCTATCTGAAACATTTAATTAACCCTCGTATATAACTAGAGTAGGAAATGGAGGCAGAAGCCCAGCAGCAGAGTGGGGGCTATCCTGTTTATTGTGTCGAGTGCAGTATGTATGACTACCTACCCTGTGGGCGGGTGGCGTATGTGTGCGCTCGATGCAAGGAGCTCCTGGCCCTCAGAGACCGAGTGCGTGCTTTGGAGGCCAGGGTGGCTGAACTGGAGGAGCTAAGGAAGGCAGAGGTGTTTGTGGATGAGACTTTCCGGGACATAGTAGGGCTGTCCCACCTCCAATCTGACAGTCCTGAGGCTGTTACGGAGGATGAAAGGCTCAGGGAAGGAGAGCAGTCAAGGGGAGCAGAGGGAAACCATCCCGTAGTTGGGACCCTCCTTCCAGAGGGTGATGTTGTATCCTCTCGTGCCGAGGATACTTCTCCGGGGGAGGGAGCGCCAGCTGTTAGGAAGAAGCAGGTTTTAGTAGTGGGGGATTCGATCATTAGAAATATAGATAGTTGGGTTTGTGATGACCGGGAGAACCGTATGGTGACTTGCCTGCCTGGTGCGAAGGTTGCGGATCTCTCGAGGCATCTAGACAGACTTATGGGCAGTGCTGGGGAGGAGCCGGTCGTCGTGGTACATGTTGGTACCAATGACATAGGGAAGGGTAGAAGAGATGTTCTGGAGGCCAAATTTAGGTTACTAGGAAGGAGACTGAAATCCAGAACATCTTTGGTGGCATTCTCTGAAATGCTTCCAGTTCCACGCGCAGGGCCAGATAGACAGGCAGAACTTCAGAGTCTCAATGCGTGGATGAGACGATGGTGTAGGGAAGAGGGGTTTAGATTTATTAGGAACTGGGGACACTTTTGGGGTAGGGGGAGCCTATACAGGAAGGATGGGCTCCACCTAAATCAAGGTGGATCCAGACTGCTGGCATTAAACATTAAAAAGGACATAGAGCAGTTTTTAAACTAAGAGGTGGGGGAAAGCCGATTGGTGCGGGGGAGCACCTGGATCGGACGGAGACTTCTCTTACACGAGGCTCCATAGGCAGGGATTCCCTAGAAGTTAGTCAGATAGGGAACGTGGGAAATAATATATGGGCAAGATCAGATGTGAAACAATCGTGCATAAAAAAATCCACCACGTCTGTGAAAGGCGGACATATAAATAGTGATAGTTTTCTAACATGCTTTTACACTAATGCTAGGAGTCTGTCTAATAAGATGGGTGAACTGGAGTACCTCATATCAAAGGAGGAAGTTGACATAATAGGCATCTCAGAAACATGGTGGAATGAGGACAATCAGTGGGACACTATCATACCGGGATATAAATTATATCGGAAAGACAGAACAGGTCGTGCGGGTGGCGGAGTGGTACTATATGTGAAGGATAATATAGAATCAAATGAAGTAAAAATCCTAAAGGAATCAAAATGTTCCATAGAATCATTATGGATAACAATTCATTCCTCTAATATGAATATGGCATTAGGAATATATTACCGACCACCTAACCAGGACAGTGATAGTGATGCTGAAATGTTAAGGGAGATTAGAGAGGCTATCAAAATAAAAAACACAGTAATAATAGGAGATTTCAATTATCCCCATATTGATTGGGTGCATGTCACCTCAGGACGGGATTCAGAGATTAAATTTCTTGATGCCTTAAATGACTGCTTCTTGGAGCAGCTAGTACAGGAACCCACAAGGGGAGAGTCGATTCTCGATCTAGTCTTGACTGGAACGCAGGATCTGGTCCAAGAGGTAACTGTTACTGGACCGCTTGGAAATAGTGACCACAATATAATAACTTTTAATATTCCTGTGTTGGGAAGAACACCGCAGCGGTCAAACACTCTGGCATTTAATTTCAAAAAGGGGAATTACACTAAAATGAGGAAGCTAGTTAAACAGAAACTAAAAGGTAGAGTAATTAAACTAAAATCCCTGGAAGCTGCATGGAAACTGTTTAAAGACACCATACTAGAGGCCCAACTTAAATGTATACCCCAAATAAAAAAACACAGTAAGAGACCTAACAAAGAACCACCATGGCTAAACAGCCATGTTAAAAAGGCAGTGAGAGAGAAAAGGGCAGCTTTTAAAAAGTGGAAGTCAAATCCTAGTGAGGAAAATAGAAAGGAACATAAACACTCCCAAATTAACTGTCATAATGTAGTAAGAAAAGCCAAAAAAGAGTTTGAGGAACAGCTAGCCAAAAATTCAAAAAACAATAGTAAAATATTTTTTAAATACATTAGAAGCAGGAAGCCTGCTAAAAAAGCAGTGGGGCCCTTGGATGATAAAGATATAAAAGGAGCAATCAAGGAAGACAGTGCCATTGCGGAGCGATTAAATGATTTCTTTGCTTCAGTCTTCACGGCTGAAGATGTTACAGAGGTTCCTAAATCTGAGCCAGCCTTTTTAGGCGACAAATCTGAGGAACTCACTCAGATTGAAGTGACATTAGAGGAGGTTTTGGAATTAATTGATAAGCTGAATAGTAACAAGTCTCCAGGACCAGATGGCATTCACCCAAGGGTTCTGAAAGAACTCAAATGTGAAATTGCGGAGTTATTAACAGTGGTTTGTAACCTATCCTTTAAATCCACTTTGGTACCAAATGACTGGAAGACGGCCAATATAACACCAATATTTAAAAAAGGCTCTAGAGGAGATCCTGGCAATTATAGACCGATAAGTTTAACATCAGTACCAGGCAAATTAGTAGAAACACTAGTAAAGAGTAAAATTGCAAGGCACATAGAAGAGCACGAATTGTTGGGCAAAAGTCAGCATGGTTTCTGCAGAGGGAAGTCGTGTCTGTCTAATCTATTAGAATTCTTTGAAGGGGTTAATAAACATGCGGACAAGGGGCACCCAGTGGACATAATATACCTAGATTTCCAGAAAGCCTTTGACACGGTCCCACACCAAAGGCTTTTATGTAAATTAGGTGGTCATGGGATAGGAGGAAAGGTCCTTTCATGGATCGGGAATTGGTTAAAAGACAGAAAACAAAGGGTGGGAATAAATGGTAAATGTTCACAATGGAGGGGGGTAACTAGCGGTGTTCCCCAGGGCTCAGTCCTGGGACCGATCCTGTTCAACTTGTTCATCAATGATCTGGAAAATGAGGTAAGCAGTGAGGTGGCAAAGTTTGCAGATGACACCAAGTTGTTCAGGACAGTCAAAAGCAAAAGGGATTGTGAAGAACTACAAAAAGATCTCAGCAAACTGAGTGATTGGGCAGCAAAATGGCAAATGAAATTTAATGTGGGTAAGTGTAAGGTAATGCATGTTGGAAAAAATAACCCAAATTACACGTACTACATGATGGGGTCAAATTTAGCTACGACAGATCAGGAAAGGGATCTTGGAGTTATAGTGGATAGTTCTCTGAAGACATCCACGCAGTGTGCAGCGGCAGTTAGTAAGGCAAATAGGATGTTAGGAATTATTAAAAAAGGGATCGATAATAAGACAAAAGATATCATACTTCCCCTATATAAAACTATGGTACGCCCACATCTCGAGTACTGCGTGCAGATGTGGTCTCCTCACCTCAAAAAAGATATATTGGCATTAGAAAAGGTTCAGAAAAGGGCGACTAAGATGATTAGGGGCTTGGAAAGGGTCCCATATGGGGAGAGGCTAGAGAGACTGGGACTTTTCAGTTTGGAAAAGAGGCGATTGAGGGGCGATATGATAGAGGTATATAAAATCATGAATGGTGTGGAGAAAGTGAATATAGAAAAATTATTTACCTTTTCCCATAATACAAGAACTAGGGGACACCAAATGAAATTGATGGGTAGTGGGTTCAAAACTAATAAAAGGAAATTTTTCTTCACACAGCGCACAGTCAACCTGTGGAACTCCTTGCCCGAGGCGGCTGTGAAGGCCAGGACTCTATTAGGGTTTAAAAAAGAGCTTGATAAATTTTTGCAGGTCAGGTCCATAAATGGCTATTAGCCAGGGATAAAGTATGGTGCCCTAGCCTTCATAACAAGGGCAGGAGATGGATGGCAGGAGATAAATCACTTGTCTTCTGTTCTCCTTCTCTGGGGCGCCTGGCATTGGCCACCGTCGGCAGATGGGATGCTGGGCTTGATGGACCTTTGGTCTGACCCAGTATGGCCATTCTTATGTTCTTATGTTCTTATGTCACTCTCACGTGGGTTGGCTGTCAGTTATGTCCCTTCAAACATGTTCCTAATTTAAATAACCTCATATTCTGATATGTGTTAAGCTTGCTTTGTTTGGCTACTAGGAACAATTTATGCAAATACTGTTCCAAAATTATCTTTTTGTTGTGAATGTTTGTGTATTGTTTCTTTGATAAGGAAGGCAGCCTTATATATTTGAGAGGTTTATTTCTCTTTACAGTCTAGCTTAGTTGTTCTGAGATAAACATAACCTTATACTGACCCTGTCGAGTGGTTGCCTGTTGTAGATCAGACATTTAGTTAATTTATAGCCTTTAAAATCTGCATGCATCATTGCTTTTGGACATTTATTTCAACAGTAGCTGTCGGCTTGGAGGAGGAATATGGCAAAACTGGAAAGAGTCTTACTTAGGAATTTATAATAGAATTGGGGATCAAAATAGCAGAAGCTTGCTAAAAACTAGAGATATGCAATAAAAAGACAAACATTCTAGAAGGTCTTGCTATCAAAATGTAAAGTTTGAACACTTAACAGTTATCCTTCCCCTAATGTTTCCATTTCTTAAATGCATGTGCATTGAGTGGGGAGGGGGAAGGCAGCTGTAAATTTATTTGTTTCTGTAGCAGTTGCTAGCCCATAAAAGCAAATTCTGTATTTACAATAGGTTGGTAATTCTGAAATGGATAACCGAGAGGTGCTGCTTTTCCAGGGGTGCAGGAACAATTTGCATAAAGTGGGTGCTGAGAACCATTAAACCAAACTGTAAACCCTGTGTGGGATGGAAATCACTTCAGGCTAGGGGTGTTGCTGAGGGGAGGATATCTGGCTTCTTGGTTCATTGTACAGCATCTGTGCACAGTGTGCATTCTCAACTAGCCATCCACCCACTTTTCCCTGCACGAAGGGGTGCAAAGTTAGGGGAAAGAGGATAGAAAAGTCTAGGAAATAAGACAGTCTCTTCACTACACAGAAATTGCCAACATGGGGGATGGCAGCAACGCCCCAAAAATCTTAGCCACTTGGGGAGACTTTGGCAGCTAGCCACCCATGTCCTTGTTGGGGTGGGAGAGGTGGGGCTTCAGTGAGGGGCCAGTTGAAGTAGTCCCTCTGTGGCAGAAAGGCCCTGAAAAATTTCAACAATAAGGGACTGGCAACGGTGGGGGGTTAGCTGGCAGAGGCACGTCCACATGGCCCCTTTACTGCCAGCAGCCCCGTCTGCCGAGAGTGAAATCTTGTGTGGCCATGCTAATTAGTCATGTGATTATGCTAATGAGCAGTCATTTGCAATTGCAAGACTGCTCATTAGCATGGAGCTGCTTGGAGTACAACTCCATGTAGCTGTGACCCCTGTTACCTAATTCCTGTGCACTTGGAGAGCAGCAGCCAGAGCGGAGCACTGTGGGGCATTGTGAGCTACATACAGGAGACCTCTGGAGGCTAATAGATTTGATTTTAAGATGTGTCACTTCCACACTGGCCTTTATTTGAACTTTTAAATTCAAACTTGATGCTACAGCCAGCAGGTCCCGACAATGATATGGTATCAATGTTAGAGCTTCCTAAATTGAGCTAATGGTATTTACAGTAAAGACAGACATGGTAATATTGAGCTAACTGCCTTAAATTCAAAATTATCTCATAGTGTAGATGTAGCCAAAGACAGGTCTATGCTAGTCCTGAAAGTCGATCCTAGATATGCAGCATTCCAGCTGCAACACTTGCATCGCTGGTTATCAACTTATTTAGGATTGACTTATCTGTGCTATCCTCACTGAAGGAGGTTGACAGGAGAAACGTTCCCATCAACCTTCCTTACTTCTCACAACAATGAGGAGTATAGAGGTCGAATGTCAAGCCCTGATAGTTTGATTTTGCACATCCTCACTGAGTGCACAAAATCGAACCCCAGAAGATGGTCCCTGCCTGGGTTGACCTCCCAGTAAGTGTAGATGTCTCATTAAAAGCCATTGGGACTTAGAAATCTGAGACCCTTAAGCCCTTTTTTCTGAAAATGGGACTTGAAGTCCTGATACTTGGCATTCACTTAAAATTTATGTTGACTCAATTATGTTGCTCACAATTGTAAAAATATCAAATCCCAGGGGGAGACAGTTTTGTTGATCAAAGCCCTTGCGATAGATACTGCTGAGTCTACACAAGAATTTTTCCATCTACTTACTGCCTCTCAAAGGACAGAAAAAGCCCTTCTGTTGCTGCAGTAAATGTCTACACTGCACCATAGCACAGTACTGCCAGTCTGCTTTTGTAATTCTTGTTGTGTAGAGTGCCCTGGGTCACTCAGTTGCTTTTAAAATTACTAAATTTATAGTTAATTAACTAGATGCTATGGGACACCTGAAGCTACATTTACTAATAGCCTTCAACAAAGGTACATATAAGACCTATCTGTACCAAGACTGGTTACTGAAAATGATTGTTGGTAACTGGTAACTTACACCATTTTCAGAGTATTTTCTAACTGTTGGTACGGAGGGGACAGTATTGATTTCAGCACCTATATAGAAAAATTGTTGAGGTAAGTGTCAGATGACAAGATTCAAGTGCTTTCGGTAACTCAGCAGAAAACTGCCACCGTAGGCTGTGATAGCACCAGTACCTCCAATAGGGGGAAAGAGAACACTTGCTCCTGGGCCTGGTATTTCAAAGGGGCCCAGTGCTCTGGCTGCCGCTACTTCAGCAGTGGCCATGGCTGGAGTGCTGGGCCCCTTGGAAGTGCCCTGGCTGTGCAGTTCCAGCTGTGTGGCTGTGGAGGGGTAAGGGTGCTGTGCTGCTGTCCAGATGGTGCTGAGAGCTGATTGCTCTTCACTCCACCCCATCTTTTCTTGAACCTGCCCCTTCTGGGTTGCAGAGTAAGGACCCCCTTCCACCTTGCCCTGAGGCCGCAGCAGCTGTTGGCACTGCTGCCTAGCACTTATCTTTTTGTTTGTTTAAGCATGGCTGTAAGGCAATGTCTGCTGCTGACAGCAACAAACTAACTCCTAATGCAGACCGAGGTGATGAGTGGGTTTTCATTAGTCTAGCCAACTTCTCTGCTGTACCTTTCTAGTTATAGCATGGCTTCTTTCCTGCAAAAACTACAGTTGTACAATGTAAGTGAGATTTCTCTGTGCCATTAATTTACTCAGAGTTTCTGCTCTTTGAAATTACATAATCAGTTGAGCTGCCCATAAATCATAAGATGAAGAACCACCACTGACACTGACAATAGTGCTATGTATCTCAGTCAAGTGTGTGAGAACAATAGGAAGTAGATATAGTAAAATAATCTGAGACAGTAAAAACACAGAGGATCCTAACCTTATTAAAATGTGTCCCCAAATAATAGTTGTTTGCTACTGGCTTAAGTGGAGAAAGTTTCAAAGTAATTAATTCAACATTTACAGGACTTAAATGTGAAAGATATATACTGATCATTTCTTCAGTTAATAAATATGTTAATTTATGTGAAAAATTGAAACGCTTTCAATGCCATAAACTGCTTTCATAACCTAATTACTTTATAAAAACAGGCCAATGGATCAAGAAAAAAGTGATATATTTTACTCAAGTATGTAGTACCATGACACAGTTTCCCAGGCACTAGAAAACCTTGATTGGAACTCCTAAAGAAAAGCAGCAACCGGATGGGTAGATATATGCGTGAGAGAACAGACTTTCCAGTTTTATACTGTAAACAATGGAAATAAGTAAAGTTCTGTTTAAGTCTTGCCTGCACATGGAGTTATTCTGGAGGAGTTATCCCTGGTGGTTGCTGTTATTCCAGATTGAGAGTTTTATTCCGAATTATCTGACTCTACTTCTGCCGTAAACTAGAGCAGCATTCTTACTCTGGAATTAAGCTATATCATAATGAGGCACTTGCATTCTGGAATAAGCATGTACACACACACAGCTGATCAGGAATAGTTAGTTTGCTTGAAATGCACACTTTTCCTTACTCTGGATTAATTTGCATGTCTTGACAAGCCCTACAGGTAAATATAGAGAGAGTAAAGAGTTCTGGTTCAGATTACAGCTGAGTCTGATTACTCTTATAAAAATCCTCCAGCAAAAAAGAGAATAGTAAGGACCTGAGGAGTGCAACTTTAAAAAAGGAATGAAAAAAAAAAAATCAGAGTTCTGAAGGTACCAGAAATCAAGGCCCTTAAACTCAAAATGAAGCACGATTGCTACCAGTATAGATGAAGGGTTTGTTTCTGTTGGTGTGTCAGACAGGTGGTGTCAGAGTTTGCTGGGCCCAAGCTCCCTGCACTGATTTCCCTGTGGACAGGGATCCTGTTGTTTCCTGCTTAAAGCCTGATCAGCTTTCAATCTTCCATATAATGTCCCATATTTAGTTCACAGCAACTTTTGCTTTCAGAAGAACCAAAACAGGTATCAGAAAGACCCAAAGAAGAGGCAGGCAAAAGGCTGCTGCAACATCATTCTGTGGCCTTCTGCATTGTTTTTCTACCGCTTCCTTCCCTTCTGAGGTGCTATAAACAGGAGCAGGCCTGAACTGGGTGACCACGTCAGGCTTCGGATTCCACCTGCAGTGCTGATCTCAGTGGCATCGGAGGATGGACATTGAAGAGGAAAAAGGGGGAAAGCATAGTTACAAGGGAAAGAAGGATATTTTGCTGTAGGGCTTTCAGACCTGAAAGAATTTCTACCCGCCCCACTTCTTTGTGTTTTCTATATCCCTAGCCTCATACTCCATAGGTGGGTACTTACGTGTATCTCTAAACGTCTCCTGGCTGGTAATTGGCTCGGTGATATTGCCTTGAGTAATCCTGTTTGGGTGCTTCACGTAGGAAGTAAATGCTGTATAGATCTGCATGAACTCTCTGTGCTGGGTTCAGTTTCACCTTATGCGAGAACGGTGATGAATGTACTATATAGCTAACCCTCCTGTTTACATTAATTACATATAAATAGTGGAGGCTCAATGTGGACAGATGCCGTTAGTCAAACAGGCAACTAAGTGCAGGGATTCCAGGGGCAGCAACAGTCACCTGGCCGTGCCCTGCTCCCTCCCTGTCCTGCCCTGACAGTGCTCCACCCCCTCCCTGCCCATGCTCTGCCCAGGCCCCTGGCCCTTGCATTCCTGCTCAGCCCTTGCCATGTCCCTGCTGCTCCACTTCTGGTGAATGTGGGGGACAGTCTCTCTTCCCTCCACTGGAGCAGCATGGCCTGAGAGCAGGCTCAAACCACTCCACTTTGGGGGGAGGTGGGACTGCCCAGAACGCACCGGAAGTGGCACAGCATTGAGTAAGTATGTGTGTGCGGGTGAGGGGGCAATGCTGGGGTGCAATGCTGGGTTGCATGTGAGTCCCCTGCGCCACTCCCACGCATTGCCTGTGGTCCTACAACAATAGTTCAGTGTTAATTTAATTTAAAGGTGCAAGTACATGTAGTTATATTAGATATCAAACATACTAACTACAGTCCTTTAAGTCAAACGTTCACCTAGGCTGCAATCTTGTTCTGAGTTGTGTGCAGACAAATTTCTGGGCCTGCACAGATTCCTGCAATAGGCCGGATCCTGGCCCATTGAAGTCAATGGACATTTTGCCATGGACATCAGTGGGCTGAGACTCAGTCTGTACATCAAGAATCCCACTCAAGCAGGGTTTCAGGCGGGATTGAGGTCTTCCTGTCTCTCTCTCTTTTTTTCCTTGAATTAGACCCATCCTCCTTTTCACCTGGTAAATCCTATTTGTGAACTATATGGGGCTTTCAAAGAGACGAAATTCTTGATTTAGTAGTTCAGTGACTTACTGCTTTGTATATTTCTAGATAGCCCACTGTGGTAAGCAGAGTCATGATGATTTTTTTCCATTATATGTAAGCAGAAAACATACAAACACACACAAGCATGAAACGTTTCTTATAACAAGTAGTGACATCATCTCTTGCACCCAACGGATCCTATTTTACACGTCAAGAGAGGATGCCTATTTCTTCCCCTTCAAATGATAAATATAGCTTTCATGAATAGCAGTGGTGGAATAATTTTTATGGTGGTAGTGCTGAGTGCCCCTGATCCAAATATGTATCTGACATATAATAGAATCTGCTTCTAGCCAGAGGTGAGTAGTTGTCACGAAAGACATGAAATGAGTAACTATTTAAAAAGAGACATTATGATAATCTTTCCTTACAAAGACCTGCGAATCAGGACATCTAAATAGTGTTGACCAAAAGCCAGAGATTGATGATTAGTTTGCATCCTGCTTCCTGAAATCCTCGAAAATAAATCTCTGAAGTACTCCTTTCTGTTTTCAATTTTTAACAAAAAAAAAAAAAAAGCCAGGCCTGATTTTCCTGTGGTTGTGCAGGCAATTAAAAAATGCACTTCCCTAGATCAGTGAAGTCATAGATACTGATGTAAGGGAGAACTTTTGCATACTATCACTAAGCTGAGTTTCTGGAGTTATCTAGAGAGGTGGTTTTGTATTGAAGGAGGCCATTTCAGCCCATGTTCTGATGGAGTTTCAAAGCCCATATGCAGTTTGCTGAAGTATACAGCATTCTGCTTCTGTGCAGCATCTGAACACAATGTTTTATGTGAGTTAAATAAAGCTGTTTTCATCTTAAACTGCAGAATCCCTCTTAACAAATATTCTGGTAGTACAGAGTGCTGCTTGGCAATTCTCACTTATTGTCTGCTTTTACTCTGAATACGATTGGTTTGCCTCCTTCCTTCTTAGATAAGCCACTCTGCTCATTGCCAACAACATTGTTACTGGAGCAGCCACCTCTGTGATTAGACTTCGTACATTTTCATCTGCATACAGGGTTGCTTTCTAGCTAGAGTTACACTGTTGCTGTTATGTATATTCACCATGTCCTATTTTATCTGAAATAAGATACTTGTAAGAGTGTTACAGGACTGATGCAGTAAATGGACTTGGGGCAGGGGGTGAAGATTTAAATCTTATTAGTTCAGTTTGACAAGTTTTGCTTACATAGAACACTCATTTGTCAGTGGATTTATATTCAGTGACACGTTTTGGCTTTTGAGACTATCCTTTTATTATCACTATTGAAACTGTGGTATATTGGAAGCAAACCGAATGAATTTTGTTATTTTTTCCAGGCTGTCCACAGAAACAAGCATTTCAAATTAAAGGGAAATTTTGTACACAATAGCTTTATTTAGCTGAAACAAACATAAAAACCACAAGTCATTCTTTTACTAACTACTTAAATGCCATCTCTTGAAAGCTGCAGTCCATGGTGAATCTATTGCAGCCTTAGCTATCTTGTGGGAATCAGTCTCTCATGCTTTGTATTGCTGGGAAATTGGGAATTAGAAATCACATGGTACAAAAATTTAAGGGAAACATTTAATAAACAATTTGTTTTGCATGTGAGAAGGCAGTTAACCACGCTTCTCCAATTATTCATGCTGGATGCGTTCACGTTACACCTACGTGAGTAGGGAGAGGTTCAAAAAATAAACAGTAACCCTCTCTTTTTCAAAGGGATTCAGTATGGAAGGAAAAAGATCTGCCATTGCCCACACAGGGCAGGTGGGAGTGAAAACTACATGACCACACAAAACGAGTGTGTGTGGGGAAGTGTTTTGAGAAAGACCATGTTGAACACCATGCACTGCTGTTGCAGCATATATCACTACACTGTCATGGATCCCTGAAAAAAGACAGCTAGCTTCTTGAGTGTCACAGCCACAGAAGTGACTTAAAAAACTGAGACAAAGTAGGATCAGGCCCTAAGAGACTTTCAACAAGAATTCAGGATGAGGAAGGAATGTAGAATCAGGCCCTAAGAGAAAATAATAGGAGACAAGAAAGAGAAAACATAAAAGAACTCCAACACCTTTTCTATGTGTGTTACGTTCTTACCTGCATTTAGGTGAAGAGGCTCTTTTTAAATAAATAATGGCAATATACCTATCTCATAGAGCTAGAAGGGCCCTTCAGAGGTTCAGTGCCCTGCACTTACAGCAGGACCTATCACCATCTCTGCAGATTTTTTTAATCTCCTTGCCCCATGTCCCTAGATGGCCCCTCAAGGGCTGAGCTCACAACCCTGGGTTTATCAGGCCAATGCTCAAACGACTGAGCTATCCACTCCCTACCTCAGCAAAGATTGTGACGCCCTCTTACTCAGTATAATATGGACTCCCCACTTTCCAGCTCAGCTTCCCTGGCTGATGCATATGGGGCTGGGACTCTTTGGAGAGTGCATTGTCACTGCTGATGTAAAACGCTGTTACTTGCCAAGAAGAAAGTGCAAGAAACTATACAATCTCCAATTTGTGCACCCACAATCTGAATCCTTTCTGAAATGGGAGGGTTTAGGGCATTGGATGAGGCTACATTTGTTTTCCCTGATTAGAATGTTCAGTCTTGTTCTTCAGAGGTGGATCATTGCCATGAATATATTCTCTCTCTGCTGCTTTTGGGGTGAAGCTTTCATTTATCTTCAGGTTTTGTAAATCATCACAGAATAAATGACCTCTGATGTTTCCTGTTCAAAAAACCTGCACTAACTTGACAATTAAGTAGTAGTATTTTTGCATTAGGTGAATTTTACTCCCCGCCACCAAATAAGCATCAAAATTGTGCCAAGATTCTGCACCCAGTGAAATCAATGGCAAAGGGTGGTGTTTTTTGTTTTTGTTTTTTGCTTTTTTAATTCTTCCCCACCCCATGACTTCTTAGCAGTGCAGGATCTTAATCTTTTGGAATATCACCCATCTAGAAACAGACTCCTACCTTCTCACAGCCAGCCCTGTCTTCTGTTGCCTGCATATTTATCACATACTATCTTTTTGAGGACAGTTTACATTCTTTTACCTGTCCTAATTAACATTTAGTACCACAGTTAGGAAGGGAACTGGTAAAACATCACAGGCTGAAGTTTAATGAATATGCAGATCGCACAACTGTGTGTTTTCTCCATGTCACCATACAGTATTTGCCCAGGATCAGTTTGCGAAGGCACTCAAGGAGCTGGCCATAGCTGAGTCTATGCAAGACTGAGATGGTGCATTTTTCTTTAGCTGAACTTGCTTATATCAATCTACGTTTTGCATGCACCTGGATTCCTTGCTGACACTAAACTCTCACTAGCAGTGTCTGAGGTTAATGCTTTCTGCAGCGTCTGGTTTACAAGGAGATTGAGTCCAATCCTGGGGGACAGTAATACACAGCCTCAGTAATACACATTTTTGTAACTGCTGACTAAAGTGCAGCGATGCACTGTACGTCAGCAAGCAAGTAGGTCTTAGGAATTTCCAACTTGTAAAGAATGCAGCAGCACATTTCAACAGCTTGGGCTAGTGTTAACACTTCTGCTCTGACCTGTCCTTAGCCCTCTAAGCTGGCTTCTTGTAGAATATCAAGTCAGATTCAAGGTCTCTGTTCTTCAGCTCAGGGGTTTGTTCCCAAGGTATCTGAAAGATCACCTGAAGCTCTGGGATGATTACTTACATTGACAACATTTCTCCTCAGGCACAGTAGAGTTATTCACTGGAAGGTAAAGTTCACTTTTGCATGAACCAGAGCTGCTTTGGGGTCTGATATAAGGCTGTGGAATGAACTCCAACAGGGTCTAAAAACCGGCTGAGACATCATCACTTTCTGTTCAAAGTGCAAAATACACTTCTTTGACCTTGCCTTCAGTAGCTCAGACATAAAATAACTTTAAAAGAAAAATCACTTAATTTTCCCCTGAAGAGGAAATAAGGGGAAAAGAGAATGATGTGACATACAGTCACATTATTCAATGCCCTTCTGGAAGTTACTCCAAGAATACAGCAGGAAGTAGGATGAGAACCTGAAAACAGAATGAATTGTCCTGTACTATCTTTTTGCCCCACTTACACAAATATGACTTATTGTTAATGGAGCTGAAACTGCACCACAGCACCTAACCCTTTATGCTATTGCAGACCTTGCACTTTTGCTGTGTGTCGAAATGGACATCTACCTATTTGTGAAACAATTAGTTAAATACAGGGAATTGCTAATGTAGAGATTGATCTTAGAGTGGAAAATCAAAAGGTGATAGCCCTTCCAAACAACTCAATCTAATTACACACAAATAATGTCCAATACCTTCATTTAACATTGTGCTGGATGTATTTACAAGGCAACCTAACTTCTAATCTCTGTCTTGTTTTGGATGCAGTTTTGTAAATCAAGGTTGAAGAGTCTAAGTTCTGCTGCATGTCTGTACCTTACATAAATATTTATATTAGAAGCATTTGGGAATTAAGATTGTGTGTGTGAGGAAATACACTCTCTACTGCTAGTGTGTTAGAAAGCTTTGTAGGACAGAAAACAAAAACATCTAGTAAACCTAAAATGAGGAATATTTTATTAAATCAGAATTACTGTTAGTCCATTGAATACAGAGACATCAATTGAAAGCATTTTATTTTAAAGGTTTTTTTTTTCTGATTTATTGAGTGGAAGACAGAATTGTTTGTACCTGTAGAACTCTGGAAGAACAATTGTGTTTTTATTGCTGTAATTTTAGGGTTAATATTTATTACAGGGGGTAGAGGGGAGGATCTACATAATCTGTTCCAGTATGACACCTTCCAAAACTTGATACCTGGTCAGCTTTTGGGTTCAAACCACCTTCAGCCATAACTGTGGAGCTCTGCTGAGCCACTGCCTAAGGTTGAACTACTGAGGGCAGTTCTCCTGTTGAAACCACTGATCACCCTAGTTTGACAAAAGATGGTAGTCTTCCCCTTGGTGTAGTCAAGGGCCTCAGTGTGGTTGAAGTTCCTGTAGGCCATTTGTGCAAGTCCACTTAGATATGGGGCTACTAGAGAGCTGCTAGTTCAATAGGATTGCCATGGCAACTATTTCAAATGTGACCAGGAAAGCTTCTGGGCCATCTTTAATTATACGTATGAAATGTCTTACATAGTATCTCTATATATATTTAAAAATATTATGATTGACCAGCATGATTCTGAGTCTTACCTAGCATTCAGTGATGAACATATATACCAGGAAAATTACATTCCTGTAATCCCCTGGCCACAAGGCATTTAGGGGTTTTAGGTCACATTTACACCTAGTTCTACTAAGAAAGGCATCACAGATGTACGTTATTTTTGTATTTTACAGAAAGCCTGAAGTAGAGCCCGGAGTTGTGCTGTAATTAATCTGTAAATGTTAAATCTGTGTGTGTGTGTGTGTGTGTGTGTGTGTGTGTGTGTGTGTATATACACATATATATTTTATATATATAAAAATAGAACAGTGAAATATAACTGGGAGACAAATTTGCTTAGTGCATTCCCATAACATTATAGATCCCAAACAAAGTATACGACCAAGAGTACTTCAACTTGTGCTTATGTCTGTCCATCAACTGAAATGTCCATAAGAGCTTTTGTGATGTGGAGTCTCCAAAGACAGCGCAATTTATATGTATTAGTTTTTTGTAGTTGACAGATACCCCTGAGTTTACCTGTAATATTATCCTGCCTGAATGCATAACTTTACATAAAAGGCTATAATAGGGGAAGCAAACAGAACTGAAACAATGATGAGCTAAAGTGCTATCACTGGAAACATCACGGATCCTTCTGGAAAATATCTCCAGCCTGGCACCTGCTAGACTGGCAAAGTGTACCTTTCCTGTGCCAAATCTAGACCTTAAAGATGCTAGCCTGGACAGGAAGCAGATGAAGGGTGAATGGTCTGTCAGCTCATTGATAGGGGCAGGCACCAAAGAGAATGTCTCAGAGAACATTCTGCAGAAGCCATTCTGCTCCAGAGATGGTGTTAATTGGGCTTTGGGGAAACTCTCAAAAGCTATTTAGGGAAAATTTAGGTTCAGGAAAAGGAAAATATGTTTTTCTTTTTTACACTTTTCAGTATGCATGCTGTTGTACTGTGTGCATAAATAATACTTTGTTTTGAAGCTGTTTCTGAAATATTTTAATTAGCTGTTTCCATAGTCTTCTGGAATAAAAGGACTTAGACGTCAAATGCCATGATTCCCGTCGTGGAATATGGGCACTACAACCTAGAGTGCCAGACCCAGAGTGATTGAACCATAGGGTTCCATCTTTGAGGCACAGAAGGAAGCTAGACCTCACTTCAGAGGTTCTTTGTAACTGTAATAGATGCCCAAGGAAGGAACAGAACCCAGAACACCTGACTGCCAATTTTCTTCATCATCACTAAGACCATACTGTCTCGTTCTTTTTGTGAAGCATGGGACTAGAAGTCATGCCACTTAGACACACACAAGCATGTGTGTTGGGAGCAGGAGGGCATCTCAGTACTGTATAACACCCTGATTCAGTAATATGGTACATGGGCAGAATGCAGCATCTACACGGAACTCCAGTGGTTTAGGAAATCCCACTCTGTTGAAGCTGTCCAACCATATGCTACATATTACAAGACTGGATCTTTGTTCATTTAGCAGTCAAATTTTAACATAAAAATAAACCTATCGTAAGTAATAGTGTTTCAGGGATTGTAAAATTATGCAGTAGGTTAAGTGGCATTTTCTTGGCGAGTGTGTTGCAAAGTACTGCTGATAAAACTAGTTGAAAAATCCATACCACTGTATTTCTGCTTTGCCTTCTAAACTCATTAGACAAGTTAGATGTTTCCAATAATATTGACAGCATGAAGTATTATGGATGAGAGGAGCAATTATTCCTTACTAGTTTGGGTTTGTGTTCTTGTGTCAAAGCTACGTTTTATTGCACTGATGCTTCTTCTGTCAGTCGTGGGGATCAACTGATTGTTGTAGTGCAGATGTACTGTAAAGAAAAACAGAAATCATAATAGGACTCTTTTAAAAAGAGACATGATACAAGATAGTAGCTAGTTATTGACCAAATAAAAGGTTAAAATAAGTAAATACATAGCAGCCATTTCTTGGTTGAAATAGCTACTACTTAAGCCCTCAAACCCTTGCACTCCAAGTGTAGCATAGGTCATCTACAAGTCCCCTCCACTTCTCTCTGTCCTGGGACAAAACCTCCAGCTGACTCCAGGAGTACCCCAGTCATTGTCCTTCAGTTTCAGTAGATCTTCTCCACGTTGTCTGAGGTCTTCCTCTTCTGCATTTTCCTTGTGTGATAGCAAGGGATAGCATATTAGATCATAACTTCAGCTGCTTGTCATTAGAATAGTTCCACTGAATACAGCTGAGCTGCACTGATTTATGACAGCTGAGGATCTACCATTATTTTATACGTGCCTTGGACTCTGCTTTTTCTTTTTGTATTGGCATGCATGACATAGCTAACTAATCTGCATTCTGCCCAGAACTTGACAGGGTATTGGAATTAGAGTTTGAGTTCCATCAACAATCTGTTTCTGGTGATTTGTTTGGAGATGAACAACAGCTAACTCTTCTTATCAAATGTTACCTAGTATCTATAGTAAATTGACTGTGGGACATTTTGGACTCTATTATATTTTTTCATTTTTTCTTGAGTGGTAGAAGTAATTCAGTTTACATCTGATGAAAAGCATTCTCCATCTTCTCTCTTCTCTTTTTTATTCTGCTGCAATGGCTACATCTGCACTACACTTTCAAAAGAGTGATCTGTTCTTTCAAAGAGAGTGCACACACAGCCCCACTTCTTTTGAAAGAACTCACCAGGCTCAAAAAATCAGGTAATGTGAGGACTGCTTTTTCGAAAGAAGGGCCCTGAGGAGCACCTACACGTTTTCTTTCGAAAGAAGGTGTTATCCCTGAAATGGGAGTGGAAGAGTGCTTTCGAAAGCAGCATTGTATTCTTTCAATTTATGTTCGCAACAATGCTTTTTGTGTGTAGACACTCCACTAGATATTTTGAAAGAGTCCCTTTTGAAAATCTTTTGTAAGAACCTGCTAGTGTAGACACAGCCAACTTGCATTTCCCAGGAACGAATTTCTTAATTTTCTGGGCATTGTGCAAAACCTTTTCCAGTCTCCATAGACATTGAGCAACAGGGTTGATTTTTTGGATGGATTTTTAGTAAGGGTAAGTTGTTTATGGCAGAGACTGTTTAATAGCTCCCCCCCAACCCCAATAATCTGTAATTTGGTTTGCTGAAATTTTGCCTAATCTTTACTTTATTATTGAAAAGGCAGCCTCTTCTAAAGTTTGAAACCTTAATTCAACTGCATGGAAACAGCAATGTTAAGCCTCAGTAAAATCAAAATATGTCCTGTCTACTAAGAGTTCCATAAACATACCTAAATTAGACTGTTTAAATTAGACAATGCAAACTAGTAGACAAGGATAGGGATGCCTTATCTCTTCTCATGATAATTGTCATGACTTTTTAAGGAAAACAAACTACACAATTTGTTCCTTATTAATTGTAATAAACTTATCAATATGGTTCTCGGGTACCTCAGAACTGAGTTATTTATACTATGCATTTGTGGTATTTGTAGCCATGTTGGTCTCAGAGAATTGGAGAGATAGAGAAGAGATGAGGCAATATCTTTTATTGGACCCATTCCTTACAGAGACAAGGTTTCAAACTTACACAGAGCTCTATTTCAGGTTGGGAGATGTACTTAGAGGCTGTGTCTACACGTGCCCCAAACTTCGAAATGGCCATGCAAATGGCCATTTCGAAGTTTACTAATGAAGCGCTGAAATGCATATTCAGCGCTTCATTAGCATGCGGGCGGCAGCAGCGCTTCGAAATTGACGCTCCTTGCCGCCACGCGGCGCGTCCAGACGGGGCTCCTTTTCGAAAGCACGCCACCTACTTCGAAGTCCCCTTATTCCCGTGAGCTCATGGGAATAAGGGGACTTCGAAGTAGGCAGCATCCTTTCGAAAAGGAGCCCCGTCTGGACGCGCCGCGCGGCGGCAAGGAGCGTCAATTTCGAAGCGCTGCTGCCGCCCGCATGCTAATGAAGCGCTGAATATGCATTTCAGCGCTTCATTAGTAAACTTCGAAATGGCCATTTGCATGGCCATTTCGAAGTTTGGGGCATGTGTAGACACAGCCAGAGTGTCATAGTTAAAGACAAGATGGAACATATTGTTTATTGTGAGTAATTATTGCATTTCCAGGGACTCCTCAATGTGACGTGGCCATTAAAATGTCTCCATTAATGTTGGGGGAAGGGGAGGGAAAGCTGGGGTGGGGTGGCCCCATTTACTGTTATAATAAGGATTTATCAAATTATGGGTTATTGCAACAATCTATATCCCTCTAACTTTACCTTCCTGTCTCTTTCCCTTCCTTGTGACTGGAGGTGTTAATGGTCCACTTCATCATAAATGATGTCTTGAAATATACGCTAACTACTTAAGCCAAATAATCTGTTTCACCTTGTATTTTGCTGTGAGGCTCTGGCTTTATCTACAGTGCAACTAAATACTTGCAGCTGGCCTTTGTCAGTTGACTTGGTCTCTTAGGACTCAGGCTGTAGGGTAATGTAGATTGTAAAATCATACAAGATAAGATTGAAGACCTCGGGAGGTCATATATATCTCCAACCCCATGCTTGAAGCAGGACAAACTAAATCAGCCCAGCCAAAGCTTTGTCAGGAAACAGTAGGGTTGGTGACCAAGCATGATTATGAAGAGGAACTATGTCTTGTAACTTGAAGAATTCTACCATGAGGCAACACTTATGTGACTTTTCAATGGGGTCTGTTATCCCACAGCAGAACATGAAGAAGGAATGCATTGTGTGGGGACAACAGATTCTAGAACAACATAATGTTGTTCCCCTAATTAAATGTAACTTGAAGAATTGGGACTGAATTGCTGGTACTATGGGTGCTGCAGTCATTACTTATAGGCTATCTCCTAGGCCTTAACAACACAAATAAAATTCATAGACTTGGAAGAATAGTGTTGGAAATGGATTAGGTGGAAGAGAGCCCAGAATGCTGTCTAGGCCAACCATCTGCTCAAAACAGGACCAACCCCAATTAAATCATCCCAGCCAGGGTTTTGTCAAGCCAGGCCTTAAAAATGTCAAGAAAAGTGATTCCAACACCTCCCTAGCTAAACCATTACAATGCTTTATCACACTCCTACTGAAACATATTTTTTCTAATAGCCAATCTAGATCTCTCCCACAGCAACTTGAGACCATGCTGCTGCTTCTGTCATCTGTCACCACTGAGAATAGCCTGGCTCCAATCCTTTTTGGAACCCCTGCCTCCTTTCAGGCTGCTGAAGGCTGCTATCAAACCCCCCCAACTCTTCTGCAGACTGAATAACTCAGCCTCTCATCATAAGTCATGTGCCCCAAATCCATAGTCATTTTTGTTGTGCTCTGCTGGCCTCCCTCCAATGTATCTACATTTTTTCTGTAATGGGGGAGGAGGGACAAAAACTGGATGCATACTCCAGATGTGGCTTCACTAGTGCTGAACAGTGGGAATGATCATGTCCCTCTGTGCTGGCAAAGCTCCTGTTAACACAGATCAGTATGCTATTAGCTTTCTTGGAAACAAGGACATACCATTTACTTGTATATGACTTCTTGCCCACTGTAATACCCAGGTGCTGTTCTTCAGAACAGGTGCTTAGGCAATCTGTCCCCAGTCTGTACCACTTCATGGGATTCTTCTGTCCTTCTGAACCTCATCAGTCCAATTGTCCATTTTGTCTAAATCACTCCAGACCCTATTCCTACTCCAGCATAACTATCTCTCCCCTCATTTTAGTATCGTACACAAACTTGCAATCCAGCCTATCATCCGTCTAATAAATGAAGATGTTGAACAAAACCAGCCCCAGGACTGGCCACTGGCATTCCTCTTGAGACAGTGTTCACAGCTGTTTAAGCCTGACAATCTAGCTTGCTTTCTATCCACCTTATAGTCCATTCATCCAAGCCATACTGCTTTAACCTACCATTTCCCCTATATTCACAGAGCCAGTTATCTCATCATAGAAAACAATCAGTTTGTTCATGCATGACGTTTGGGCACATAGCTGGTCTCTCTCACCAACAGAATTCGGTCCAGTAAAGATATTGCCTCCCTCACCTTGTCTCATTCATACTGTGTAATATGTTTAGGTGATAGAAGTGCACCTGAGGCACACAAGAGGCTTGCTTTGTTGTACTTTATAGTGCTCATAAAATGGAAGTGGTGTCCTGCTAACATAAAGACGGTAATAATTGGTTTTTGAGTCAGAGCAACTCGAGTGCTTGTATATAGTATATAATTTGGATAAAAAAATTACAAACAGCTATGTGTATATACCTTTCCACTCTCAAACAAATAGGTTCAGGAAGGAGTAAGTTACTTTGTATCTGGGATTTTTTATTTTTACTTGTAATAAATTTTTCTCCTCCTGAAGGCTTCCATTTTCTATGCTTGCCATGTAATTACATCCCAGTGTGGTTAAGAACTGTAGGTGTTCCTTAAGCTATTTCTTTGATTCTGCTTCAGAATCTCCGACATGTCTTATCTCATAAACAGGTTGAATTAAGGTGCTCAAAATATATATATATATATATATATATATATATATATATATATACACACACTGGCACAGTATCAAACCTTTTAAGCCACCACTAAGATTTCTTCCTTGGCTGTTGCTACTTTTCAATAATAAGTTTGGTGTTGGAATACAGGGTCACTTGCTTGATTTGCAGAACTCCTTCAGCCACTTCCCTGTGATGGTTGATTTAATGATGTTTGTTTATAAACATGGTGAAATTGATTCCTGAGCTAGCAATGTGATTTTTGTATCATTAGACAGGTATCATTATAATATGACTTAATATTTTTCATCCAGTTGTGGAACCTTTCTAAACCATTTTTAAATGTTCACAAGTTCCTTTTGAATTTAGAGATAAGGGAGTTAGTATCCTCATTTGCATGGCTATGGAAACTGAGAAAATGAGTGAAATTTAAACCTGAGACCAGGATTCCTGGTATTCAGCAATTCTTAATTACCTGTGCGCATGCCGTCCAGTGTTGATTCTTTCATAGCTGAGATATTGACTATCTTTCTTGATTCTCTTGTGGTGCTCCTCATGTTACTGATCCTTATATAGAAGACTTGATCCTATTAAAAAGTAAAATGAAGTGTTTAAGTATCCTAGCAGAGGAGAATTCATAAACTCATATGGATAGAAAAGTGGGAGCCATAGCATGAAGGAGTCTTGGGTCACTGAACAGTAGAAGTGGTGGAGATTAAGGGGAAAAATAATTGTTGTCATTTCCAGTGACCATACGTACTGGTTAATGTACAGTACTCCAACCTAGTGAGTCATTGTTTTTAGAGAATGTTCATATGCAAAAGCTTGTCTTTTACAATATCTTTTTGGTGTTTTGGCTCATGCATGTTCATCTTAGCTCATTTACTAAGGGTCATTTTCATTTTAGGAGGTAGGTTATGTGGTTGAATGTAGTGTGTGTTTTTTTTTGTTTTTTTTTTTTAATTCTACCTTGGAAATTCAAAATGCTCTATACACTGCATAGCTCTCTTTGACGTGAAGGGTAACAGCTTTGGCATACATGGTAGTCTAGAAGATATTTAGCCAGGGTGTCAAGGTAAACCGCTGCTCATGGGATGAAATGCCATAGTGTATCTTTTAATGTTCACTCATACCAAACAGGGCCTCACTTTTTAATCATGAATTATCTGAAGGAGTGACAGAAGTTGATGGATACATTTGAATAAGGGCTGAACTGGCACAGCTGGGATGTAATCCCCTCTCTCAGAAGCCTTGTACATTCTACCAAGCTACCCCACAAATTGAAAAACTCCCCCACAGGGGAAAGATAGAAGTAAGCTGCGGCAAAGCTGGACTCAGTTATAAATGAAATCTGGTTCACTGTAGTGATGTTGTACATTCCCTAATCTGGTTTTATTTTTGGATTTTAATTTTTATTACAACACTTGTAAGAGTGATTGTCAGAAGAGGAAATGAGGTCAAATAATAACAGCCAATACTAAGATATCATGTTTAGTTTATGGCTGCAACTTTGTCATCTTTCTGTCTGCTTAACTCTACTCTGTCTTGATTTGCTCATCTGTAAAACGAAGCTGTTAATGATGATACACTTTAGACAAATATTGTGTGGTTTAAATTGCTTATATATATATATATATATATATATATATATATTGCATTATAAGAGCCCCTGATATTCAGCAGAACAGGTTTATTATTTGTGGCTTTTGAAATGGTCTTGAGGTTTATAAACAATTTAGAATAAAATCTAAAACTATCCAGTAGCCATCCAGCATTGACGGAAGAAATCCATTGTTGAATCCTTCAGTGAAATCTAATAATAATGGCTAAGTAGCAGTGCAGCACAAAAAGACCTGGGAATTACAGTGGATGAGAGGCTGGATATGAGTAAACAGTGTACCATTGAAGACTAACTGCATATTAGGGTAGATTAAGAGAAGCATTTCCAGCAGATCTACAGAAATTATTATTCCCCTCTACTTGGCACTGGTGAGGCCACATCTGGAGCATTGGCATCCAGTTCTGGGGCCCCTGGTATAGAAGGAATATGGACGCATTGGAGAGAGTTCAGAGTAGTGCAACTGAAATGACTAGGGGGCTGGAGCACATGACCTATGAGGATAGGCTGAGAGATCTGGGCTTCTTTAGTTTGCAGAAAAGACTGAGGGGTAATTTGATGGCAGTCTTCAACTTTCTGAAAGGGTTGTCTAAAGAGGATGGAGAAAAATTGTTCTCAGTGGTGACAGATGGCAGAACAAGGAGCAATGGTCTGAAGTTACAGAATGACAGTTGTAGTTTGGATATTAGGAAAAGCTGTTCACCAGGAAGGTGGTGAAGCACTGGAACGTGTTACCGAAAGAGGTAGTGGAATCTCCATCCCTAGTGGTTTTTAAGTACTAACTTTGCATAGTTATGGCTGGGATGATTTAGTTGGGGTTGATCCTGCTTTAGGCAGGGGGCTGGACTAGATAACCCTCCTGAGGTCCCTTCCAGCCCTAGAATTCTATGATTCTAAGAAAACTGATCAGCTGACTAAGAAAGACAACAGTGTTTAACTGTATATTTCTGCAAAAGGGTTTTCCTTAATTCATGCAACGCTAATGCTAACTCCAGCATAACCCAGGGAGCATAAGTAGTAGTTTATACCTCTCAGTCCTGTTTTGTTTTCTGCATGCCTGAGAAAAATGGACTGTCATCAGCAGAGCCAGGGGAAAAATTGGAGAAATTTTGGTTTGAGCTTTAGCTTGAAAAGTTTATTCAACTTCCCTTCCTGACTGCTCTTTTTTCATCAAAGCAGGAAGTCCTGTGGCACCTTAAAGACTAAGATTTTTTGAAGCATAAGCTTTCATGGGCAAAGACCCACTTCACCCCATGCATTTGACGAAGTGGGTCTTTGCCCACAAAAGCTCATGTTCCAACAAATCTGTTAATCTGTAAGGTGCCACAGGACTTACCTTAGTTTTTGCAGATACAGACTAACATGGCCACCCTTCTGATGTGTTTTTTTTAAATTGAGTACCATGGTTAAAAATAAATAAAAATGCTCTCAAATTTTGGCCTGGTCTGTACTTAAAAATAGATTGACTTAGATTTGTGAAGAGTTTTGCATTCAGATCATGGTAGTTAGGCATGAATTTGGCATTGATGCAATAAAGTCAATGGAAGAATTCCTGAGAGGTGGGTTTACTATGTAAAACACAGGAAGTACTTATGAAATAGTGCTATGAGGGCACAGCTGAACCATAACCAGAGCTGTGCTGCTATAGCATAGAGAGAGTCTCAGTCAAAGCCAATTAAGCTAAGCTGCTTTTTGCATTGAAATTCATGCACAATTCTGAACTGCAATTGGTTTTCATGCAAGACTATAAATCACTGTGACTCCCTTTCATACAGAAAAGGGCCAAGTTCTACACTTGCACCTTGTGTAGTCTTTTATGCAAGTGCAAAATACAGCCTGATATGCAGAGTAGAGTTTTATATCCACTTAGTAGTTGTTTGAACCTGTATAAATGGTTAAACAAGAGCCAAAGCAGCAAAAAACCAGAGTACGTGTTCACTTTTGTAATTAAAAATATAGCTGCAGAAAAGAGCAAAGAATGAGCCTGCACCACAACAGCTGAACACCAGTACTGCAGAACAAACTGTTGTCAAATGAATGCAGTGTTTGCTGGATCCTCAAAGAATTTAGTCCTAAATAATTAAATAGGCCCAATAGCTTTTCAGGCTCTTACAACCATCTTATACTTCTTTTATTCCAATTGCCTTTTCAGTTTCTGGTTATTGCTGAGACTGGAAGGCGATTTGCACTGCTGTTCCCAACTCACCAGGACCGGGAAGTGCTGCATGCAAATTTCACAAGGTTGTCCATACCCCTGGCATTTACACCCCTATTTCTAAAGTAATTGTTAAAGATCTTCTGAGTCCAACTTCTGACTCTGTATATTTTGTTGCAGTACTCGCACTCTTATGAACTGATAATGAAATCAATAGCTTTTCTCTATAGAATAATTAACTTGGGACTACTGCTGCAATAAAGGAACTATATAATGTTTTTATTAGTTTTAATTACTCTCTTCTAGTCTCCATTTTTTTGAAACATTGCAACATTTCTATTAATTTCAACATATGAGGAGACATCTAAGCCTGTAGAGTCTGCAAAATAATATGAGGTTTCACAGCTGTTCTCCACTGCTCATTTTAGGAAAGTTGATTTAAAAAGTTGTGTGTAAATGGCAGGTGCTTCCCCAAAAGTTATCTTAAAGAAAGCAGATGTGTAAACACAAATATAACAAACTTTTCCCGAGTAAAAGTCTTGTCTGATCCCGCTTTAACTTTCACCCTGTAGTCAGTATGCTGTGGTCTTGGGGCTGCAGGTCTCCAATTGACAACCTTCTAATTAACATCACTTTAATATCTAAATACCACACATACATGTTGCACTGAATAAATTGATGATTTTTAGCATTTCCCTGGTATTCAAAGTTTGAGCTAGTTAGGATACCATCTTTCAAGCCCTCTGAGCATGGAGTTACTGTTACCTTGTTTCCACTAAAGACCATCCCAGGGTTACACTCATAGGGATTTTATTAAATACCAATGTCAGATGAAAGGAAAAAGGGGAACTAACTTTCAAGCACACATCCACATACATTTGTACCCTCCTGCCCTCATACACTTACACAGGCAAAGACTTGCTTACAGACAGTGGAGGAAACCAAGGCATAGTGGATTTAGCGTGTCTGCCTACACTCATGAACCCAGGGAGCCAAGCTGATGATACAACCTCCTTTTATTAGCTTGCTCCCTTGTCAGCGTAATACTCAGGAGCAGTCAGCACCCTGCATCCTGCGGAGATGGAGGGGGGCACAGGGTGTGCCAGTCTAACTCCTGCAGAGAGGTGATGGCAAGAACCCCCCCCATAACTTTCCACCCATTTTTAATGTGTTTCAGTCCATAGCTCTTGTCCTATCCCAGTGCTCCAGCACACGGTATGACCATGAATCATCAGCTAACAGCAGATGGAACTTCCTTCTCTTTCTTGAGAGGGTTGTTTTGCAGAACTCAGCTCCTATTGCTCTCTGGCTTTCAAGGTACTGCTGGCAGGCTGTCTTTAGGGACTGATTTCTTTGCATAAACACCCACATTCACACTTTCCTCACTCACACAAAGGAAAACTCACTTCAGAGAAAGCAATTTTTTACAAAGGAACAACCAGGATTTCTTAGACTTATGGTATCTGTAAAGAATTTCTTGCTAACTTTCATTACTTAATATTGACCTAGCAGCTGCTGCAAAAAAAGGTTACAGGACATAAAACCAGCAATGACTGAAAGATACAGAACTTACATCTACATTTGAACTGGACTGAGCAGAAGTTTTATATGCCAGATACCATTGATTGATTCCCTTTCCAAAGTAGAACCGAGCATGTATCCACCAGGTGATGTGGAGATGCAGCCGTCCATCTCTCATTAGTGGTTCTAAGAACTGGTGTGGCAGCATAATGTTCTCTGTGCAAACTTTCTCTAAGTGCAAGAGGGAGAGCCCAGAGAACATGATTGCACACACACACCTGTATATGAAATGTTTACATATAATGCATATATTTAAAAATTGTACTACAGTGAAAGCTTTGTTAATCCAGACCTTGTGGAGAATGCTGGTTACCAGTAAGCTGAAAGTGTTGGCTAACTAAGCTTATTTCTCTGCCCCTCATTCCTTACCAGTCGATCTGGCTTCCAGCAGCTTGAGTGACACCGAGGGGGAAAGAGGTGTCTCATGATGGCATCAGCCAGCAGTGCTACAATGATGGTCAACAAAGTGCCAGATAACAAAGCTTATATTATACATTATGACCCTTCTATTAAATAATGACCTTGGCTGTGCCTTGGCAATCCTACTGAATGCAATGAGATTGCACTTGTAGAAATGTAGACAGAAGTCTGAAGAAAATAAGATTGCTTCAATGTTGTTGGGGGAACAGTGGAATTGAAGAGGTTTAGTAGAGGGCAACATTTACTTTATTACTGGTTGTTTTGCATGAACCTTAAAACGCAGCTTGACTTTCTGGTCTTGGCCTGATTTTGAAATGTAGGCAGAGAGGGGCATATTTTAAAATTTATAAACTGTGGTTCTGATCTGGAAATATGAGATGTAATAAACAGAATGTTATGGTTCTAAACAACTGCTTAATGGAATGATTTTAAGTTCTGTTTTACTCTGTATATTGAGCTGAATGTCATTGTAATTATTACCATCAAACATGTTTCCTTTTCTATCAATTTATCTTCTTTCTGAAGCTCTTCAGATGCATGATTTTAGCTGAATATAATCAAAATCTGATGTGGTTCAACAAGGAGAAGTGTAGAGTCCTGCACTTGGGACAGAAGAATCCCAAGTGGTGGTGTAGGGTGGGGACAGACAGGCTAAGCAGCAGTACAGCAGAAAAGTACCTTGGGATTATGGTGGATGAAAGGCTGGATATAAATAAACAGTGTGCCCTTGTAACCAAGAAGGTTAACAGAATATTGGGGTGCATTAGGAGCAGATCTAGAGAAGCTGTTGTTCCCCTCTATTCCACACTGGTAAGGCCACATCTGGAGCATTGTGTCCAGTTTTGTGCCACCCCAGTATAGAAAGGATGTAGATGTGGGGATCAGTGGAGGGCAACAGAAATGATTAAGGGGCTGGAGCACATGACCTATGAGGACAGGCTGAGAGATTTGGGCTTATTTAGTTTGCAGAAGAGAAGACTGAGGAGTGATTTAATAGCAGCTATCAGCTTCCTGAAGGGGTGCTCTAAAGAGGATGGAGAGAAACTTCTCAGTGGTGACAGATGGCAGAACAAGGAACAATGGTCTGAAGTTACAGAAGGAGAGGAGTAGGTTGGATATTAGGAAAAACTACTTTACCAGGAGGGTGGTGAACCGGTGGAATGCATTGCCTAGAGAGATGGTTGAATATCCATCCCTAAAGCTTTTTATGTCCCAGCTTCAGAGAGTCTTGGCTGGGATGATTTAATTGGGGTTGATCCTGCTTTTGAAGCAGGGGGCTGGACTTGATGACCTCCTGAGATCCCTTCCAGCCCCGTGATTCTATGAAAATATACTATTTTATATTCAGATTTAGCTCTTAATATGTAAACTTTTGTCTGAGGGAATGACATATTACAATAGAGAGAGTATCAGAATATTAATTTTGGCTTTGTATAATATGTACTTTTGCTCTCTTACAACTGTAATATAGGAAACTGTGGAATTCTTTTGTTAGCTTGAGGCTTTTATTCTCTGTATGCTATAGCCACTGGGGTAGTGGCACAAGTACATACCAAAACCCTTTTGTTTTTCTGCTGCCCTTACCTCTGTGATTGCATTTCTCACCCCTTTTAGATTAATCTCCACAGAACAGACACGGTCCTTTCATTGTGGATTCTGCTGTAAATTAGTTATAATACATTGGGTGGGAGAATAGAGACACGCACAGCCTACTTCACGTGCTTGTTGAAGAGAATAAGAAGGCATCACCTCCCCACTTGCTTCCTGGGAAGGCTACTTGTATGATGTGCCATGGTGCAGATGAAAAGCATTCTCCTTGGAGTTATTTGCCTTCCTCTATGGCAGTGATAGGCAATCAAGCATAGTGACTGGGCCACATGAGCGGCCGTTCTTCATTTCAGTGGACCACAACCCCCTGTGGCCCACTGGGGCTCCGCCTGCAGCCTGTGCACCCCGGTCAGCCCCCCGGGTGCCTCTTACACACTGGGACCCTGCAATTCCTATTCCTTTTCATCCCTCCCAGCACTTTCAGAGCACCACAAATGCGGAGACTCATGCTTCATCCCCATGTTATCCCCCCACTCTCCCGGAGTTTGAACAGCCACAGACAGCTGCTTTGCAGCATTCCAGCTCAGGGAGGGAGGGGGGAGGAGTGGGGACACAGTGCAAATCAGTGGATTTGTTGTGCTTGGAATGTGATGGGAGGGAGGGAGAGGAGTCGGAAGTGTGGGCCTCTAGTGCCTCAATGCACAAGAGGCACATGAGGGTGGAGGACAGACAGGGAGGCCACAGGTGAAGCCTCAGTGGGCTGCAGGTTGCCCACCCCTGCTGTGTGGGTTAGTGGACAGGTGAGGAGTGTGCAGAATCCTGATTCCACCCTGGTATATTTAGATAAGCATGAGCAGGGGGGAAATCTGTGTCAGGCATAGGGTTAGCACAGATCTCTTCCCCCTTGAACAAGGGCAGAAACAGGACCCATATTGTGACATGGCAGCATAATATGTGCCATCAAAACTGGCCATATTATGACATAGTGTGGCAAAATGAGGCACAGAATGGTCTCAGGTAGCATAATGGTATGTAAAACTGCAATCTAGCTCAAAGCTGAGAAGCATGTTATATAACACAAAATGTTGGCTATTGGAATAATTAATAAGTAGTATTGACATCTTTCTATGGCTTATTGGACTAGGGAGAGAAAAAAGGTTTTTCACTGTGAGACCTCTAAAAGCTAGAGATCCTCCTGGGGTCCATGTCCACTGTCTGCTGAATTCCAGATCTATGAATGGTTTATTTCCATGTGTTGGAAATAAACAAAGTTCAAAGTGAGGCTCATTGTTGCTCGAGTAAATTCCCAATCCCCGCTCTTTCTCAGACCGCTTTGTATCTTCATTGTTTGTTTTCTCTTTCCACAAAGGTGTACGTCGTGTCTTCATCTTTACTTCTACCAAAGCTCTCCTAGCCTTCGGGGGGGGCATCTCCATTGCACTCATCGCTCCATAATTTTGATTACAATTCAGTTTACAAGACATAAAAGTAATGAAACGGCTCCATGTGATTCTGTCTTACTTAATTTATTTTTTTAGAATTCTTTAGCAAAAAAGCCCCTGGGGACTTGAAGGGCTCTGATTTGAGCTATAACTAGCAGAAAGCATCCTTGTCTATAGACTGACAAATGTGTCCCAGATGTTTCATGAGCAGCTTCAAGGGATCAATTGTAATACCTCTGTAGAGTTCAGTTTGAAAACCACAACCATATGCAGATTCAGTCACTCATTATTATATGTGCATCTCTATGCTCTTTCAAGCTTTTCTCCAGTGGTGGTGGTAATGACGATGATGGTGGTGGTCGTGGTGGTGGTAATGACGATGATGGATAGTTGTTGAGGAAGGGATGGGGAGTGAGATCTCTAATTCCATTCCCTTGTTCTTGAAGAACTGTAGACACCCAATGCAAGCTGCAAGTGATAAGGGATCTGACTAATTATTGGACTATTTTTGTTTCACAATTCTTAATTGTACTAGGTTCCAGGTGGATGCCTGACACACTTCCTTAACCAAGTCACCATGAATAATTCTGCTTAACAAGCATAATGGAAAAAGAAATATCAAAACAGTATAGTTGGGTTATTTTAACTCCAGGGTTAATATTCACTTTCACTAATCATCATATGACTATCATCCTTTTAATTATATATTTCATTCATTAATTGTGTCTGTTATGTCATTATGTTTGTTAAACTATGAAAGCACCTTGCAAACGTGAGCAGCAAAGTTGTCATTTTATGGAAAATTTAAAGTAACAAAGTATCATCTAAAATATCTACCGTACTCCCACAGGGTTTGACACAGCCTTCTTTGCTACCAAATGCAAGAGTGGATAAACACTCTAAAGAGAGAGGTGCTACCCAACAGCCTGCGAGTTATTTGTCTCAGGATGATTTCTGTTTTTATAATTACTGTATATCTATTCCGAGTGTACTTTGCTATGAGAGCTGCTTTCTGTGGAAATCTTATGAATTTAGAACATTAATGTAAGATAAATTACTTTTAAATTGAATTTCTAGAATGCAGTTGAATGTATTTTATTGGAATGAATAAGGAAATCTCCAAACCCTTATCTAAGACTTTGATCTGCTATTTTTGAATGAATGAGAGAAGTAGTTAAGAATATTTTTGATAAGATTCACTGTTGTTGCCTTGCATTAGATTAGTTGAAAAATTGCAAAGCAACTTTTTGATAAAGCATATATTTAAACAAATCTTCAACAAGTAAGGCAAAGGCTGAATTTCCAATTTATTATAAACAGATGCATCATAGAGTCTTTATTTTTCTCTGTGACCATTGTATCTTGGAAAATACTTAGTATTTCTAAAATATTCAGTTCATTTATTTTGGCTGTTCTATCTTTCTGTTGCAAGCAGAAGCTGTTCTGAATTTTTTTTTTCTCCTTTGGAGCATTGTTTCTGTTCCCTAGCCATAGGGTTGTCGACCCTCCAGGATCGCCCTCCAGGACTATCCAGAATTAAAAACTAATATTAAATTAAAAGTTATGTGACATGATGAAATATCCAGGAATCCTTCCAACCAACACTGTCAGACCCACAACAGATGACAAGTTGTGCCCCATACTGAATTGCCCATCATTTTGCAGCAGCTTTGCACTTCTGTGATAGTTGCACTGTGCCTTGCACATACATGGGTTTTGCTCTGTCTGTGAAGTTGGTTTATTGTTAGCTTTACTTCATCATCTTACCCCAGGGCAGAAGATAGAATCATTGAATCATAGGGCTGGAAGGGACTTCAGGATGTCATCTACTCCAGCCCCCTGCTTCAAGCAGGATCAACCCCAACTAAATCATCCCAGCCAGGACCTTGTCAAGCTGGGACTTAAAAATCACTAGGGATGCAGATTCCACCACCTCTCTAGGCAACACATTCGAGTGCTTCGCCACCCTCCTGGTGAAGTAGTTTTTCCAAATACCCAACCTACACCTCTCCTTGTTCTGTCACCACTGAGAACAGATTCTCTCCACCCTCTTTAGAGCACCCCTTCAGGAACTTGATGGCTGCTACTAAATCGCACCACAGTCTTCTCTTCTGTAAACAAAATAAGCCCAAATCCCTCAGCCTCTCCTCATAGGTCATGCATTCCAGCCCCTTAATCATTTCTGTTGCTCTCCAACACTTTCTTCTCCTGTGGTTGCAGGAGTCCCAGATGACATCTAGACTACATTCAGGAGAAGCATGGATGAAAGCACTGCACCCCATTTACAGTAAAGCTAGATGATCCCATTCACTCCATACAAAGATAATTTGGGGTGTGGCTGCAGGTGGTTGAGAGAATATCACTGAGTCACAGGCCAAGTACATAGATCATTTCCAATATTACTTTTGGCTTGTAGTGAGGATTTGTTCTTCCCAGACCACAGTGAGATCCCCTGTAAAAAGCCCACTTTAATTGTTCTGTATACTGAGGAAAAGATCTGTCATGCCTATCTAAGGGGCCACCTCTCTGCCTGGTGCTGTTTCCTCAGTTGTAATCTGTGGTTACCTTGGAGCTAGCTCTGTTTGTTTAAATGAGAGAGCAAGCTGGTATGAAGGTTTTCTACATGAGGTTTCCTTGACTTGAGAATTTATTAACCCAGTCCCAAACAGCCCCACCCTATGAAACTTAAGGCCATGCTGTATGAAAACCTCTTTTTTCAGCATTAGGGCAGAACTAATAAGATAGGATTGAATATTCTGATACAGGAATTAATGACATTACATTATCCTCATTGTCTTCTCCCTTTCTAAAATCTCACACTCATGTAACCTTCTGCTGGAAGGAGCTGGCAGCAACCAGGGCTGGGTTCAACATCTAGGGGTTCCTTTTCATCCATCTCACACAGAACTGGCTCAAGCCCCCACCCAGTAGCCTGGGAAATTCACACAGCCTTGGGCCCCTTGGAGAGGCAATGCTTCCCCACTTGCAAGCACAGAGTCTGAGTGTAGAAGAGAACTTTTATTAAGAGGCAGAAAGGTCAGTTAGCATAAGCTTGGGGAAATGTCACACATAACCAGTCTTCAAGTAACTGTCCCAGCTCAAATGCATTCAGCAATGTCCTTGGCCTCTCAGGCTTACCAGCCCAATACTGTAAACAGCCAATTCACACACCCAACTTTCTCTGTACCCCCAATTCAAATGCCCCACTTACAACTGGGTCCAGTCCATGCAGGCCCAGACACCTCACACTGATGCATTCCCTCGTGGAACCTGAGATAAGGCCACCTTTGCGCTGTTCCGGGGTTCTGCTTGCTCCTTGCCAGCTGCCACACCGGCTGTCCGCTGGTCACGCCGTCCATCTGTCCGCTCCTCCTACTGGACATCTGCTGATTGTGCCACCCATCCATCTGCTGCTCCTGCTGTCTGTCCACCACTGCTCCTACCAGCTGTCTGCTGCTCTCACCATACTCTGTGGATTTGGCCTGAGGCAAAACCCTGCGATTTCAGCTCTTAGTGGCCTTGGCTACTACCCAGTGATTTCAGCTCGCAGCATCTACCAAAGTAGAGTCTCATTCAAGATACAAACACTAGTATCCAGCTCTAGCTTTTAACAGATGGAGAGGGCTAGTCAAACCAGGCTTATAACTATATGGCCAAGGCTGAGGCAGGGCAAAGGCACTCAGCTACCTAGTTCAACCCATATCCCCCCCCCCCCCCTTTTCTGCTTCACAGTGCTTTAAACCAGGGGAGCCCTGTGTAATCCATGTCTTATGCAGTTATGATGACTGCCCTTTCCCCCACAATGACTTGGAGCATTGGTGAGGTTTCACAATTCTTATACTGAGTGTTGGCATAAAGTGTAATTTTACAACAATGTGTTTACAATAGACAAAATCTCATTGCTTCCTTGCTACCCATCATGCTTTTTTTGCAAGGTATCACATGTGCACACCTTTGCATTCTCATGCAAATGATCTCAGGGAGACACATACCTCCCAGCCTTCAGCAGCATTGCATTCCTGCTGGCACGTTCCTTACACTCGTATAATCATAATTTTGGTTTAGATCAGGAAATGTTTAAAGTTCATAAAGATCTGAAGTGTAGAGGGACATTTGAAGGTTAAACAAATGCCTGACATTTGAAGGATTCAAACTTGTAGTCAGTTTCTCAGCTGGTATAAATGGAGTTCTATGAAAGTCAATGGAACAGCACCTATCTTTATCAATGGATGATATAACTTTCTCTCACAGGGTATGTCTACACTAGGCCCCTCCTTTCATAGGGAACATGTTAATGAGGGATTTTGGAAGATGCTCATGAGGTGCTACCATGAATATGCAGCGCCTCATTAGCATAATGGCAACTGTGCACAATTTGAAAGTGCCAAAATGGGAAGAAGGGGCTTTTGAAATCAAAGGGTCCATCTACATGGGCAGTGTGCATTTTGAAATTGGAAGTTTTGAATTGCATGTGGCTGCCATTATGCTAATGAGGCGCTGCATATTCATGGCAGCACATCATTAGCATCTTCCGAAATCCCTCATTAAGATGCCCCCTCTGAAAGGAGGGGGGCTAGCATAGACACAGTCACATTGTGCGTTTCATGTTGCCCATGTGCAGTGAAATTGGGGAAACTGGCATATAGAATTGGAAAGCTTTTAATTAAACTTTAGAGTTTACACTTGAAATTTACAGTTTTATTAGCCCTGTGTAGTTTGTAACATGCTATGTTAGAATTCGCCTATATATAGACAGACTATAACTGTATTTGAATAAACATACTTTGCCAAAAAAAAATTAAGTGCCAAAGTTAGCAATTAAGCTTCTCGTTATGAAATAAGCATTACATTCTAAACTATGAAATATAGATAGGAGTGAAGAGGGGAACCCAAGAGAATACAATAAATGGAAATTTCTAAGAGGAACAACACAGTTGGATTTGACTTGAAAAGAGCAATAGCAGACATATGTCATGTGTCATTATAAGAGAAAACTGGCGACAGTGTTATTCATTATATGGTTTCACAGTGCCCTAAATTGGAGAATAAGATTATCGGAAATGGATGATTTCCCCAGATTACTACTTAATAGTGACTAAAGGGCCCACATTACTCATATTTGCAATGAAAATAGTGCCAAAAAACAGGAGTAGTTGACTGGAATGAAATGTGGAGCCCTTAGGGTATTTGCTTCAGATGCTGCTTAATTGTGTGTCTCTTGCTTAATATAAATGTCCTGGGGTCCCTGAGGCTGGGGTGCTTGCAGCACTTGCAAATTGATCAAGCAGTTTCCAAATTATTTACTACTTTCTTCTTTGCTGCCTTATAAACAAATCATAATAATTACTCTACAGACTAAAAATAGATTTCAGTCTTCTACCATACATCAAAATAACCTATCCTTTCAGCTAACTGGACAGTCTTTGCCTTTTCTCTCTGGCTATGTCTAGATCACAGGGATTTGTCAACAGAAGTGTCTGTTGGAAGATATCTTCCAACAGAAACTTCTGTCAACAGATCATGGCCAAACTGTCAAGCAGATCACAAGAGCGATCCGCTCTGTTAACAGAGAGCAGCCAGACTACCCGGCTGCTCTATCAGCAAAACGACCAAGTGGCAGCACAGCTGACAGGGCTGCCCGGTGTCCCAGAAGCCCTGTCTGTTGACAGAGGCCCCCCTGCAGAATGTCCAGACCAGTTTTCTGTTGACAGATCTCTGTCAAAAGAGGTATTATGCCTCAAGGGGCAGTGGGATACAGCTGTCAACAAAAGTGCTGAATTCTGCATTTCTATCGACAGAACGCCAGTTCTGTAGACAAAATCCTTTTGTGTACATAGCCTTTGTCAGATGCACATTCTAAAATGACTACATCTGTGGAGACAACTCTATGGATCTAATGGTTCAGAATGGGGGCTTCTTTTGTATATGTGGAAAACACGGGTGTATTAAATTTTTGAACTCATTTTTGTGTGAAGTTGTTCACCAAATATTATTTCAAAATAGAGGCTGGCGTGTGAATTATAATGCCTCACACTGCTCTACTCTTTACACCTACAGAGGTCACTATTTGAAAAGTGTGTGTGGAACCATTTGCTAGGACCACACAGAAAAAAATAATGTTAGGCCTAGTAGAAGTTATGCATTTTATTAAAAAGTCAAAAGAAGCAAAATGTTACTAATTACTGAAAACGTGATTTCACAGAAAATGAAGATTCTATTTTTTGGGATGGGGAAGGGAGGAGGAACTCATATTACTTCTATTACAGAAAAACTGGGGTTCATTCTGAGCTTATACAACAGGAGGGACTAGTTCAGTTAAAAGTAAGATCCAGCCTCAATTGTACACAAATGTGAGCCAAAGTCAGAACTGATAGTGTTTTCTATCAAATTTTGTTTGTTTTTTTCCATGATGTCTGTAATTTGCATCTGTGCTATTAGACCATGGGATGAAGCTAAAATATTGCACTGCTGTGAGAAAAGTGTTACTCATTACTAGTGATCTGAATACAGAAATAGAGAGCATACTGATCAAATAGGCAGAATCCAGAACACTTTGGAGTAGTGTTCCCAAAATGTGGTCCACAGCCCAGTACCAGTCCCTAGGGAAAAAAAAACAATACCGGCCCTTAGAAAAGGTACAAATTATCATTGTGTACTATTATTATTGTGAATAAATAATAAACAGTGAAAATGTATTCATTTTTATTCTATTTTTTAATATGCATTTCTATTTTTGGGCCACATAAAGTACTAAAAAAAACCCCAGGCCTCAGCTATATCAAGTTTGGGGAACTTGGAGGATAGAACTAACATTCAGAGGGATCTTTATAAATCGGAAAACTAGTCAATAGGCAATAAAGTGAAATTCAGCAAATACAAATGTGAGGTGCTGTGCGGGGGCAGGTGTGAGGGCAGCACAAATACAGAATGAGGGATAAGTAGCTTGGTAGGAACGCTGTTGAGAAGGCCCTGAAAGAATCACCAAAGTGGAGCCGTTGCAAAAAAAAGCAAATACAGTTCACAGGGGCTACATCTACACTTAGAGAGAACCTCAATGCTAATGGCCATTTTGAAAAATACTAATGAGGTGCTGAAATGCATATTCAGTGCCTCATTAGCATGCTGCCAGCCGCAACACTTTGCAATTGCCGCTTTTCGCTCCCACGCAGCTTGTCCAGATGGGGGTCCTTTTCGAAAAGACCCTGCCAACTTCGAAATCCCCTTATTCCTATCTTCTGACAGGAATAACAAGATTTCAAAATGTGCAGGATCCTTTCAAAAAGGACCCCTGTGTAGCTGCGCTAAGTCACGCGCATTCGAAAGCTGTGCTTTCAAAGCACCGCGGACAGCAACATGTGAATTCTAATATTCAATTCAGCAACTCATTAATATTCTCTGATTTGGCCATTAGCATGGCCTTTTCAAAGTTTTGGCAAAGTGTGGCCACAGCCAGCAAGTGATAGTACCATTCTGCTTGGCATTATTTAGTTCTCAGCTGGAGTACTGTATCCAATTTTGCTAACAGCAGTATAGGAAGGAGGCAGAGAAACTGGAAACGTTCAAAAGAGGATCAAAGGGATGGAATTCAAACCCTTTGAACCAATGCTGAAATAACTGGGTTTGTAAAGCTTGAAAAGAAGACACTAAAGAGGACCTGATAGTCTTCAAATATATGAAAGGATGACATAAAAAGATGGAGAAAAGTGGTTCTCTTGCCACAGCCACAGAACATGAGGTGTAGCACCACAGCACAGCAAATTTAGATTAAATTTCAGGAAAATATTCCTAACTATATGATCAGTAAGAATAAAATGCACAGTAAGGAAAACGCACTATGTGACCAGTAAGCATAAAATGGAAGCTCCTTCATTGTAGGGTTTGAAAAGGAGCTGAATAGCCATATGCCTTGAATAGTTTAGAAACAACAAATCCTGTATCTTGGCCAGGGGTTAGATGAGAGGCCCCTTGTGGTCCTTTCTAAGCTTATGATTCTATGATGTCTTTCTATTTATAATGGAAATTCTTTAGGGCAGATAGTCCCTCTCGGTGTATAGTGATGAACACAATGGAGTACTGGACTAGGCTGAAACTTCTGGTTGTCTGTAATGCAAATCAACAATAACAAGAGAGGATTTTTTCGATCCAGCCTGTCCAAAACGAAAAAGTACAACACTTTGCGGTCTCAGAGGGTGTGTGGTCTCACAAGGGTGATAAAGCCTCAATTCTGCAGGCATATGTCTGTAGGCCAGTGAGACTACTGATGCATAATTATTTGAAGGATTCGGGCCTAAACAAGCATCCAAGAGAGCTGAGCTTCTGAGTCTTCTGAAGTTCACCTGTCCATGATTGTGATAAGCTGACAAGTTGCGACAGTCTGCAAAGTGAACATTGTGATGTTTGTTCCTCTCTGCCCCAATCTTCTTTGACTTAGAATAACTGGTTGATACTTTATAGAGCTCAACAGCTTTTCCAGCTATGATTTATAATTAGTGTAGCTCAAGCCATCCTTTCTAAATGCTCATCAGGAAGATTGCTCCCTGAATCCAAGCAGTTTTCTGAATAAAGGTATTTATTAATCACTTGTTGTAGTTATCTGCCTTTCAAGAAATTACCCCTACAATTAATTTCTTCATAGTACACTGCAATATAAACTGATTTTATCTAGGGAATGAGTGAGGCACTATGCATTGAATTTTGAGCATGAATCCCAACAAAATGTTCAGCTTTTGAGAGTTGTAACTGAAACAGCTGTTTTTTGAAGGTTGAGAGAGAAACATGTGCAAATGGAAAGTAAATAAATAAATGAGGGTCTTAAGAATGCTACAGCATAAAAGAAGAATAAAAGCTATACTTGTCTTGACTTAAAACCTTGTACTCTGAGTGGAGAAAGCTATGCAATCTGTATTAAATAGTTGTGAATGCAATCACAAAGTTGTGTTCACGCAATGTTCTCAGTGGTTTCTTTTTGTTGTGGTTATACCATGGTCCCTAACCTTTTCAAATGATTGCTAACCCATTAAACCTTAAAACTTTGGCCTATGTATTCACTCTGGTAGTTTGCTCAGATATAGGCTTCCGGCATTCAGCAATGTCTTGAGAAATGCCATTTTCAGCTGGAGGAATCACTTCTACTAAGAGTCAGTGAGATCAGAGAATACAACTATTTTTGTTCATATATCCTCTGTTTTCTTTCTGCCTCTGGGAAAGCATCTATTCTTGTCTAGTATACATATCACTTTCAATATTGGGCTTCTCTCTGAGATAAGCATGTGACAACCTTGAAACATCCGCTCTTGTACCTTTGACCTCCCTTTGGTCTACTGGCACCATTTTTATAATTTAAAACAGTTAGGTTTTAAGTTTGGACTGGACCAGGTTGCTTAATTCTGTACCTACCCTAGGAATTGCCAGGGTTTCAAGGTGGGTTTACTCAGAAGCATAATGAATACATTTAAAATGTGATCAGTAATTCTATCGTTGATGAGCTATTAATGCAAGAATGAAGAGGTATAATTCATAGAATCCTAGGACTGGAAGAGACCTCAGGATTCTATGATTTATCTAATTATAATTCTATGATAATGAAGGGCTACAGATATAGTCTCTCTTTTTGGCAAGACAAGCATGAAGAATATGTGTATTTTCCCTCCAGTCTCTCACTTGCTCATCTAAAAGTGTTGCTCTGGGACTGTGATTTAGTGAAACGAATTGAACCCTGCCTCTGCCACTCACTAAGTCTTTGACCTTGGGAAAGTCACATCGGCTGTGTCTACACGGGCACAAATATTCGAAATAGCCATATTTCGAAGATGACTGAGGCACTGAATTGAATATTCAGTGGCTCATTAGCTTTAGGACGCTTCCAGCCACGGCGCTTCGAAAGCGCGTGGCTACGTGGGGGTGGTTTTCGAAAGGACCTGCACCTTTCGAAATCCCCTTATTCCGTTCAGTGAGCGGGATAAGAGGACTTCGAAAGGTGCGGGGTCCTTTCGAAAAGGACCCCCTGTGTAGCTGTGCTGAGCCATGCGCTTTTGAAAATGGTGCTTTCAAAGCACCGTGGCTGGAAATGTGCTAATGCTAATGAGGAGCTGTATATTCAATTCAGTGCTTCATTAACAATCTTTGAAATGGCAATTAGTATGGCTATTTCAAAGATTTGTGCCCGTGCAGACACACCCATCAGCTGTTTCTACACAGGCCACTTCCTTCAGAAGTGGCATGCTCATACACAGAGCAAAAGATGCTAATGAGGCATGGATGCAAATTACGCATGCCGCATTAGCATAACATCATGTGATTTGGAGTCTGGAGGATCATTCTTCCAGACTCCAAAATGCCACGTAGAAGCGCAGCCCCAGGGGGTCTTCTGGAAGGAAGTCCTCCTTCCAGAGGCCACTTCTTCCCAAAAATTTTCGGGAAGAAGGGGCCTTCAGAAGAAGGACTTCCTTTTGGAAGCCCCCCGGGGCTGCGCTTCTACACGGCATTTTGGAGTCTGGAAGAACGGTCTTCTGGACTCCAAATCACATGATGTTATGCTAATGCGGCATGGGGAGTTTGCATCCCTGCCTCATTAACATATTTCGCTCCATGTATGAACATGCCACTTCTGAAGGAAGTGGCCTGTGTAGAAAAAGCCATCATGTTTAGCTTCAGTTTCCCCTTCTGCAAAACTGGAATATTATTTACCATCAGATGTGTTGTAAGTATTTAATAAGTTTTTGAAGTGCTTTTAAAATGCTATAGAATTAAAATCTTAGGTTTTAGGACTAAGTCTTTTTTTTTTCTTTTTGCCCTGGGACAAATCTGGAATTTGTTCCATATGTTGCCTGCTATTCTGATGTTCCATTCTGTTACTTGAGTTATTAGTTACCTTTAATCATTTCAACACAGCAGTCAAGTTGTGCAGCTGTGTAAGCTTTTCCTTTTCAGAGTTTTCAGTCTTCATGCTTCACCCACCAGTGTGTCTCATCTTTATATTCATAACTAATAAATCACATTTTCAGTCCCCAGACATGGCAAATCCAAAGCAATGCAAATTGCTGATACTGAAGTAAGTGAGGCTGTTTGTCTTTGATGAAATTGTCTGTTTGCTCAAGATGCTGACTCAAAATTGGTGATTGCAGAACCCACATCACCATAAGGGTGTTCAGTTTGTGGCAGTTATGAGGGAAGACAGTAGGATAGGCTGGGAAATACCCTCACAAGAGAAGGAGAGATGTTATCAAATCTAAGACAGACACATTTTTATATCCATATTTTATTATATAAGAACCTTTCTAGTATTCAAGTTGTGGATATTGAACTGCCCAGAATGGCAATACCCTGATTTGTTCAATATATAAAAAGCAGAAAAGTTTCCTAGTGGGTGAATCTTGCAAAAAGAAAATAGAAATTACTATCATGGTAGGGGCAGATCTGCAAGCAGCTCAGGCATGCTCTTGTGTACTCAAGTACCTTTTCTCTATACCATGCAGTGCCATTGCTATAAGTAAAGGCCACACAATCTCCATTCAAACTGAAATAATTGGGCATTTTCTTCTATTTACTGAAAGTGGTTAGGATGATTTTTCATTCTGAGTTCACACACTATCTTCAGTGCTCGCTCATTCTTTCTGCAGCCTGAAAAATACTCATTTTCTAAGAGCTAGGAAATTCGCACTCTCTCCCCATCCCATCCCACCTGATAATTGTCTGCATTCGTTAATAGTGTCACTTTAATGAAGTGCTGAGCCTGGGCTAGTTCACAGTAAAACACCTTGGTAAAGCTTTATATTCATTTTTAAACTTCAGAGAACTACATTACTGTACACTTGGAGTAGTTACAAACTAATTGCTTCATCCTTTAATTATTTCAACATTAACAGCCACTTATTATAACAGTTAACTCATTTTTATGGCTTTTACTCTTACAAAAAAGTGCACTAGCAATTGACATGCTTTTGCTTTTAATCAGAGTCCTTTTTCCCTAGCATATAAATGGCAATAATTATGCTGATCTATACAATCTGGAAAAAAAGTAGTGTTTTCTGCTCAAACACATGCATTTTTGCTACATCTACACTTATCAAAAACTTTGAAATGGCCACATTAATGGCCAAATCAAAGAATAGTAATGAGACGCTGAAATGCATATTCAGCACCTCATTAGCATGTGGCCAACCGCAGCACTTTGAAATTGCTGCACTTCGCTCCTGTGTGGCTCGGCTACACAGGGGTCCTTTTCGAAAGGATCCCACCAACGTTGAAATCCCCTTATTCCTCTGAGCTCATAGGAATAAGGGAATTTCAAAATGTGCAGGGTCCTTTCGAAAAGGACCCCCCATGTAGACGGGCTGCATGGAGCGAAGAGCAGCAATTTCAAAGTGCCGCGGCTGGCCACATGCTAATGAGGTGCTGAATATGCATTTCAGCACCTCATTAGTATTCTTCAATTTGGCCATTAATATGGCCATTTCGAAGTTTTTGGTAAGTGTAGAGACAGCCTTAGAGTTAAAAATGAAATAACATACACATGTGCATAGGCATATCAGCAGATATAGGTTGAACCTCTCTAGTCTCACATTCTCTCATTTGGCAAGATCTGTAATCTGGCATGATTTTAGTTATCAGGATGATTGCTTGTCATGGGTGTAGGCAAGTTTCCCGTAGTCCCATAAAGCTTGTTCACAGATACCAATCCTGGGTCTCTCTGTTCTGTGCTGTTGTTTGGCTCTAATTTGCCCCTAAATGTCTTCTAAGAACCCAGTAAGCAGTGGAAGTGTTGGTAATGCTCTAGACGATGTTGACCTCCAATGGTCTGACAAATTCTCTTGCTGTGCACCGGTCAGACTAGAAAAGTTGAACTTATAGATCAAAACAAAAAACAATTTGAACATTCATTGTTGTAACCACTCATTTAAAGAGTATATTTTAAGTATGTTTTATTTTTGTAAGTGACAAATTTTGATTCTGGAGGCAAATGCCTGTTTGTGTGTTGAAGCCAGTGTGTCAGAATTGTAATCCGAAAGAAGTGATGTATTCCTGTGTATGCATAAGCATCTTCACACATTAGGTCTATTGGAATGCCTTTTTAAAATATTATACAAACTAGCCGTATGTGAACCTAACTTTTATTGAAGTTGTGTCTTAAAACTCATGATTTTATTTGGGTGATATTCAAAGTACATACATTTTTGTCCTTTTCAATTAGAATTTGACGTTAAAGTAGCATAAGATTGTTCTGTTCTTAAAACTTAGATTATTTTTCTCAGTTGAAAGAGAGAGGGAAAGTCTCTTAAATTCACACACACAAAAATATCATCTTGATCATTTCACACCGTCTCAACATTGAGGTGATACTTTACTTAGTCAGGAAAAAGGCTATTCCTCTGAACCTCTTGGTACTGAAAAGAATCAGTATTGCACAGCTTGAGTTGACAGTTGTAGTACAATGTAGGTAGTGCTTCCTCATTTCACTGCCAACATTATTCTTTCTTTGTAGGAATAAGGCTGCCATCATTTTACAAGGAAAAGATACTGAAAGTGGTAAAAAATCATGTATGATTTTTGTGACTTTAAGCAGATAATTCAAAGAATGATTTTAATGGAAACTCACTTTTTTAAAAAATTATTGTGGCCCAGATTCTGAAATAAGCTTAAAACGTTGCTACGAAGATTGTAAATCTTGACCCTTTGTGAGAGTGTAGGCATGTGGTATGTGAAAACATTTCTTATTAACAATTGACTGTAGCTTCTCTTCTGTATTCTACTGCGTCATTTGTGACTGTTTTCATTAAATGTTTGGATATGAATGAAGAAGTGTAAAGCACTGCCAAATGTGAGGATTTTAGATTCACTTTGCACTGATATAAATGACTATATAAGGTGTGGGGTAACAGAGCATTCATTCCCACTGGACGGGCGAATACTGAGGGAGAGATAAAAGGGGCATCAGATGTGGGGGAGAGGATGTAATATCCCCCATGGCCCCTCTATGTGACTTGTTCCCATCCCTAGCATATCGCGTCCCCATGGCACATTACCTGGCAAGGATGCTGTGTCCTCTCCCAGGCAGCCCCTGGCCATGCTGTCTGCCTAGGATGCTGCCCAGTTGGGCAGCATGGCTGGAATGGGAAGAGGTAAGGCTCCAACCCTGCCTATGATTCTGTGGCTGGACCCTCCCATTTTCAGTGTTTTAAGGAGGGGCACGTTGCTCCTCCTACACGTTGCCCTAGCTCACTGGGTGTGGTTGTTTCCTTCTGTGTTTGCACACTACATTGCTAGGAACATGTCTTCAGATGGATGGGAAGGCTTGGATGAGGGAAATCTCCATGAGGATAATCTTAATGCAGATCTTCCTCTAGTGTACCATGAGAGGAAAGAAGCTTCCTTCCTGTCCTCAGTGTTCTAGGCTCCTTTAACTTCACAGGTTTCAAAAGTTTGCAGGATTCTAGCTACATTATACCAGCTCTGGACTCCTTGAGTCCTCGCAATCAGGGACTTCCTTTAGATGCAAATTAAGTTGCTCTTAAAATGGCTTTGAACTGTAGTAAAGTGTTGAAATCTGAATCCTAGAAGCTGTTCACAAGTTAACTGGATCTTTATAGGAATAGATCAAAATAATGCAACCTCTTCTGTTCGGAATTCTGTGTTAAATTTCTCATCCAAGTTGCAGTTTTCAATGGCTGGTAACATGCTTTTGGAAGGGTCCATTGAAAGAGTTTAGAAATTATTCAAAATGATCACTTCTCCTCTTCATAATGAAATGATAATAGCTGCTTATTAAAATACGGAAAGTATACATCTGATTCAGTGGGGATTTCCTACTATTTCTAGGCTACTTTCCATGAGCACCATATTTTTTAATTTCCTACAGCAATGAGAACTAGCCATGCCATATAAATCTGTTTGTGTATCAATAACCATGAAGAGAGAATACTTTGTGTGGCTAGAATTGTAACCTTATGCACAGGAAAATACAAACATACTTTGCTGACCATATGTAGAATCAGCCTTAAAATAGGCTAATCGTTGTGCATTTTCCTCAGTTCAGATGCTGATTAGACTTGATAAATGTGTGTATATGTGAGTAGAAAAATCTGTTGTAGAAACCACGGAGGGGTGCCAAAGAACTGAATAGAGGCTCTTTACTGTGAAATATAGAAGGAATCTATCAATATATTAAAATTCAGTAAATCTTAGGATGCATCTATACTACAAGATACATTTGCATTTAAAGGTTTTACTCATCGTTACCGCGTGACTGTCTTCACTTTAAACACCATGAGCTCGATTTAGGGAGTGCTAATATTGAGATTACAATATCATCATTACAGATGTGTGTAGCATCAAGCTCAAATTCAAAATTCAATGAAAGGCCACTGTGGAAGTGCTGCATCTTAAAATTGAACTTATTAGCCTCCAGAGGTGTCTCAGGTGTAATCCACAATGCCCCTCAGTGCTTCACTCTGGCTGCCGCTCTCAGATGTGCCAGAATTAGATAACAGGAATACCATGAATTTCAGGTGGGAGTAGCAAGCCTGTAGCTGTGGGGTCATGTTTGTATGAGAGCCTGAGAAATGTCTGTCTTTCTTTGCTATTAGTGCTGTGAGTGCATCTACCCATTACAAATATCCCCTGCAGGGAGTTCGTGGTTGTGTCTCTACGCTTGTTTTTTTCTGTGCTGCCTGGTGCCAGCCACTGCCCTGCTGCTTCATGTGGCAACACAGCTGTTCTGGGGGTTGTGCTTGCGTAAGACACTAAAACTTCTTCTCAGTGGTTTGTATTTGTATGAGAAACCCCTTCGTTCCCCCGCAGGCACCATGCAGTTGGGGTCTTGCCAGCACTCAGCTACATCACATGGGTAGTCCCCAATCCAATAAAAGGATGTCCCTGCTGTTTTGTGCTGACCATGCTGCCAGGCAGCACCATGTTCTATCTTGTGTGCGTTTAGGGCTGCAAGAGCAGTAAAGAATTTCAGGGACTTGCAGCCACTAGGGGGGAAGTCTCCCCAATGGCTAAGACAGTCGGGGGGGCCACTTCAACTGGCCCCCCACTGAACCCTCCCATGCCCCTAGCAAGGGACCAATGGTACTTGCAGCTGCCGGGGGGTGGGGGGAGTCTCCCCTGGTGGTTAAGATACTGAAGGGGTGGGGGGACTGCTTCAACATTCCAACCAATTCTGCAGCCACAGACCACAGCACTGTTCCCACTCCTACCAAAACATTTTTGGGAGCTTGCTGTCCATTGCAGACACCTGCTGGTTTGATGTTTGTTAAATAATCTTTTTGCTAACATTTCCTATCTGTCATCATGCTTTGACCCGCTCAGAAACACAGGGGTGAGGGGCTAGTTCACATTGCTTATTCCATTACAAGTTCAGTGTATAGTATTTCACTGCCATCACCCATGTTGGCAATGTGTGTATAGGGAAGAGAAAAGTCATAAATTCTTTTCTGTCCTCTTTCTTCTAACTTTGAGAATACAGTCTGGGTCCCTGTATTATTTTCAGGGATCAGATGCAATTGTGAGAGGGGGAACACTCAGTGGATGGCCACTTGAGAACACAGTCTGTTCACAGAAGCCTTATAGTGCACCAGAAAACCAAAGACTCTTCCCTCAGCAACTCTCCTTTTTGAAAAACTTTTCTATCTTCTCTTTCTTCAAGCTTTCCAGGGTCCCTATATTATTTTCAAGGATCGGCTGCAATTACGGGAGGGGGAATGTTTAGTGGATGGCCAGATGAGAATTCAGCTACAGAAGAAAGACATTTCTGTAAACTTTTTTGCCATCTCTGTGGATGCTCTACTTTTCCTTCCTTCCAATGGGGTAAATGGACATTTGCTTTCCACAAGAACGGAATGAGGAAAATGTAAAGTGGAAAGCTTTCAAAGACCAGCAAGCACACCCAGAATGCTGCAGGGATGAGGGAACTGTGGGATAGGTTCCCACAATACACTACTGCAACAGTCAATGTTTGCCAGCTGAGTGACAGCAGTACGTCGACTTTGCGGGCAGCAAGTGGGGAGGTGAGGATGGTCAAATTTGAACTTTTAAATTCCAGAATTTCAAAATTGATATTAATGAATTTGAATTGATCTTGTAGAGTAGACACAGCCTTAGACTTGGGTCAGAAAACAATAAAGAATGTTGACACTTGAGAAAAAAAAAGGAACACTGAGAACAACAAAAAAATCCCAATAATATTTTTGTTCTGCTTCTCTGGAGTCAGCTTACTGTCAGAGGAAATGTGATTTAATAAATCCTGTTCTGAAAGCTGTGTTGAGATCATCAATGATGCCTGCACCCAAATGAAGTAAATGAAGCAAAGAGATGCTCCGAAGCAGCTACGTGTTATTGGACTTGTTAATGTTCACTTATTTAGTGGGAAAGTAAAGGTCCTTGAAACAAAACACAACAAAAAAAAATCAGGTGTAATTTTGGCATATGTTGTGAATCAGGTAAAAGTAGATGATTCTACGGTCTCTTCTGGACCTAAAAATAGGGATTCACATTTTGATGTGTGCCCATGTTTAAAAAAAATGTTAATACATTTTCCCCAAAATATGGAATAACATAGAGATGATGCCTCTGGGGGGGATATGTTTAGACTAAGGCACAAGTGTGTTTGTGTGTGTGTGATATATTTATATTTTTTTCAGGTATTAAATTAGTCAGATGATTTTTGAACATCAGAGAGGACTGCAAAGTTCTTTTAAAAAGCACCCAGCTTGGGCACCTGTTTAAAAATGCATTTGACCATTTCTTTTTCAACACATATTCAAATGATGGCAGAGTTTAACTCATGGAAAGACAGTATCAAAAACACAGAAATGGAGATTCTAATAATTGTCAAGTATGAAATAGACTCATTGAGTCTTGTTTCTGAAGTTCTTGCTCATCAAAATTCCTTTCTTGAGTTAATTGTCTAAAATTGCCTAATGCACCCATGTTTCACAAAAGAAACATCTATTATGTATCACAGTATTGTATATTTCCTCTGATCAGTCTGCAAAATGATACATCAATCACAAAATTTAGAAAGAGGCACGTACCATTTTCATAAGCTCAGCACTTCCTGTGGCTTAATATATGCATAAGCCATTGAGTAAACCAAAGTAAACATTTTGATATTTTAAAACTTATCTCTTGTCAACAGCCTAATTATTAAATGGTCCATTTTTGCAACTGAGAGGCTAAAGCACTGCATCATATTAACCAGAGACTGATTGATAGGCACAGTGAATTAAAAAAAAGGAATTATATGGGATCTTATTCCAATATCCTCATGCACATTGAGAAATATCTCAACCCATAAATATCCCCCATTTATTTCAGTGGGACTGTGTTGAATTATATTTACTTATCTTACCTAACATTTCATTAGAATCTGGTTCATAGGTACAGAAGTAAGACATGGTTGCCAGAGCTATGGGGAGAGTTGTTAACTTTTTATCCCTAATTATCTCATGTTGGCCAAGAGAAGTTTTCATATGAAATGGAACCGGGTGACTGCTGCTGCTTCTTTGCCTAGGGATTTCATCAGGGCTTTGTGTGTGGGGACTCCTAACAGAGCATGCAGAATCAATGCATACTCTAGTTGTTTTCCCTTCTCTGTGTTGGGCCACACTAGTTCCTCATCCAAGAATGGTCACAATGCATTGCTAAGATTTCTTCTTTTATGGGTGTTGTCTCATAATCCCTGCCCATAGACTGTTGTTAGAGTAAGCAAGTGTAACACAGAGACAACTTAGGTTACACGTTCCCAGTCTGGGGTCTGCAGATCCTGGGGCCCACAAGGGTATTGCAGGAGGTCTGTGGGGAAAAAAATAAAAGATCATAGAAAATAAGTTTTAAATAAATTGCAAACTTACAATCTATTATTATTATTTTTAAATTACGTGTCTTTCAATAATATCATTAATTGCTGTCCAAAAATCTGTTTTGTGGTGCATTTGTGTGATGAAATGATCACAAGGGTTAGAAGCATACAAATGTTAGATACGCATTCAACATGAATCGTTGTCAGGCTTGGAGGCAGTATAAAAGAGGAGAAGCTAGCCCAGTTCAGGGCTGAGCAGCCAAGGGCAGGAGCTGGCTCTGGTGCATGCAGGCCCTGAGTCAGAGCTGCCACTAGGTCGGTTGTCAGAGGAAGGAGCCTCCAAACCCTTCCCCAGGCAGAGACAGGGAAGAAAACCAGAGAACCCCCATCCGAGCAGAGGGAAAACCAGATATTCAGGGGCATGCCCCAAACTAAGATTACAGCACTGAGGGGTGGGCTGTAGACCTAAACGCCAGCCCTCGAGGCTCTGCAAGGGGCCTAGCCCCTAGGCCACTCTGCCACCATGGGGAGCTGCTTACAACATCTCTGAATTTTGTTTCATTATGATCAGAAGAGATGTACTAGCAGTTCAACTGAAAATTATAGATCTGCTTCTCATATGATTTTTCTCTTTTTCTTTGTGCATGGGATATAATTAGTTACAATAAGTAATTTTTCTTGATTTTGGCATAACCTTTATAATTTTTGACTCAAAGGTCAACGTTACCACATGTAGGAACATAATGTTGTGCTCCTAAATGCACTCTTAAGTACCTGTGGAAGCAGCCCAAATTTCACAGGTGCTGAGAAACCACAAATATCTCTGACTGCATTTTGAGCTCCAAACACTCAGCACCGCTGAAACCTAAGCCACTAATTGTTGGTGCCATGAGATGATTTGAGGTGCCAAACTTTAGAGAGCTTCAATTTTGGATGTAAGGATCTTTACCCATGTAACAGGTAGTTTTCCTATAGTACTTTGTCAATAACAGCAATGAAGGGTCCTGTGGCACCTTATAGACTAACAGAAAAGTCTTGAACATAAGCTTTCGTGAGCACAGACTCACTTCATCAGATGCTGGTCTTGGAAATCTGCAGGGCCAGGTATAAATAAGCCAGAGCAAGGGTGGGGATAGCAAGGTTAGCTCAGTCAGCAAGGGTGAGGCTTACTTCCAGCAGTTGATCTGGAGGTGTGAACACCAAGGGAGGGGAAGCTGCTTTTGTATTTAGCCAGCCATACTTTGTCAATGTGGCTCAACCTGGACACTGAATGATCAAATTTATCTTTTGCTCATCGTTCCACATGCCCATTCAGTTCCCACTCTTGTTACTGAGGCTGACAACACATGCACCCTCTTTTTAGAATCAAGGCAACGCAGATGGAAGATTAATTCAAGTGTTTTAAAGACATCTCCCTCAGCCACAAAGCAATTCTGTTCATTGCCACCATTAACCCCATTGACTCCATCAGTGTGGAATGGCTGAAACTGCCATCTCCAATGCTTTGCTACTGAAACACTGACAGACTCAATAAACACATTGAAATGTAACATGCTCCTGCTGTCTACTAGACAGCATTGGGCACAAAGAGCTTCCTGGTAATATAGGTAGAAAAGTGAAATTTGAATCAGACGCACAAAGGCTACGTCTACACGTGCACGCTACATCGAAATAGCTTATTTCTACATATTTCTATGTTTTCTAGTGCCTGGACAATGATGTGTGAATTACATTGCGTTAAGTTAGGGAGGCAGAACCATGCATTCCAGTCATTATTACAAATCTGCTGCTTTATATTTCTTCCTTTTTCCCCATGCTTATTAGATATGTAATTCTGAACTTCCTCAGCTCCATTCAAGTGTGATGGTTTTATATTCAAGTACAATTTTTTTGAATTAAAAACAGTACAAAATTCCCAACAGAGCCTATTTAGCATGGCTGAAAAAGTACAAGGTGTCAAATAATTGCAGACGGAAAAAAAGTACATATTCATTTGTAGATGTAGGAAAGTAATATGCATTTCTCTCAAATGGGATTGGTTTGAAATACATGAGTAATGCTGAGATCAAGTTGATGACTGCTGTTTGTGTATTTTTTAATGAAAAATTTAGTACACTAGATCAATTTCTCCATATAAGGTGATACTTTTTTACTTTCACTTAAATCACCATTAAAAAGGAAACAACTTTTTCAGTGAAGAATTTTATGATATACTCAATATAATGCATTTACCCAATTTGTTAAATTACGTTTAGGGCTTCTGGTAATTAATGTTTTATGTATTTAGATATTTATTTTTTAAAGAGAAGGGGGAAGGAAATTCAACTTGATCTTGGTTAATGACGTACTCTTTATATCTGCCCAAAATCAGTCACAGAAATTATATTATTTTGGGTCTGAATGTGAGGAAAATGTGAATTATAATAGGGGATTGGTGAGGGATGGGGAGGAAAGACCTGGATAAAGTGTCTATGCTGATATCACAAAATGCAACCAGGCCTGAAGGGTCTGACATGGAGAGTCCTGGTCCATGGCTAGCCCTCCTATGTATTACCATGATTTTGATGATAAGGCTGGGATCAAGCAATCCTGAGTATAATATCTATTGCACTAGAGACCAGAGGGAACTTCTGTAATCAATCTAGCTGAGATTCACATTAAGCTTGTTGGATGCAGACATTTTATAGATATGAAAATGAACACAAAAAGTCTGAATTTCTTTACAATAGGGCTGGTGTAGTAAGCCTTGCACTGTGTGCAGGGATGGCAGGGATAAGGGGTACATAGTGATATGGTGACCCATTCTGGAAGCCTTAGAGCCCAAACAATCAGGAAGGGGTTTATAGGAAAGCAATCAAGTGAGGTCTTGGACACAACCAATCAGGGTCAGGGAGACCCATATAAAAAGGGCTGGGTAGCAGCACTTAGTCTTTCCCTGGTGCTTGAGAGAGAAGGACTAGCTGCCTCTAAAAGGAAGCACTGTCGACGGAGCAGTACTGGGCCGTGTCAGGGGAGCAAGGAGGAACTCTGGTCATACTGGCTACCTGACTAGGGCCGCTCATGCAAAGGACTGGGAAGAAGCCCAGATATGTGGATAGAGGGAAATGCAGCAGAGCCAGCACAAGGCTGGCACCTAGAGGGACCCTGGGTGAAGACCCAGAGTAGTGGGCATATGCAGGTCTCCCCCTACCCCTTTCCACTGCACTTATTTCTGAGAAACATGGCTCAAGTTTGCCCTTAAGGAAAAGAGCTAGATTTTGGTCTGCAGTTGGTGCTGATGCATGTTCAAGGACTGAATTCCTTCAGTTCCCCCAGAATGGATGAGAAGGGAGTTGGGACATATGCAGAGGGGCATATTCTGAAGAGGATGCTGTAGACCAGGAGAAATCAGCATCCAAGATCCTGAAGAAGATGGAGACAGCAAAACAGAAAATGGGCAAGACACCAAGCAAAAAAGGTGTGTGGGAGATGGACTCAGCTAATTCCCAGAATGAATGGGAGATGAATCCTAATCCCGTTACAGGGGCTAACTTCCATGCATGGAAAATATTGTGGGGGCTGTGCCCCTGTGCAAACTCCCACTTCCCAGAGGGAGCGAAGTTAAGAGGCACCTGTAGGGCAGCTCTGGGGACACCTGAGAACCAACTGAGGAGCACAGAACAGAATGGGCCTTGGAGTATGCCAGGTTTTCCTTCACACCCTTTCACTGGCTGTCTAATGATGATCCTCCAACCCGCTCCTACCCAGGAGGGTCACTACTGAGATGCAAAATATGCTGCTGCATAGGGCACCCTGAAATTTGGGACCCAAATATTCCTATATTTCCTATTGCCCTAGGCAGCTGCATGCTGTATTTCAGCACCCAGGCCAGCTCCATCCTCAGCCATTCCCCACCAACTGCACCCAGCTGCCGTTCACTGGGTTGTGGCAAGTGGCATGAACAGCTGCGCTCCGCTTCCTGAAGGACTCTCTAAAGAGGCAGGACAATATCTGAGCAGTTGCCTGGCTTGCTGGGGAGGGGCTGTTTTCCTGGGCCTGTATGATCTCTCCCTGTCCCTGCTCTGGTATCTTCAGTGTCGCCCCCTTCATATCTCCTCTTCTTCCCCGACTGGAGGCATGGGGGATCACTGCCATTTATCCTGGGGGCCTGGCTGCCTGCAAGAACTTCTCAGAGCTGAGAGCATGGTCTGCAGGTTCAGCCCTCTGGGTACTAGCCAAGCTAGTGAGAGGAGGGGTTGTGCTGCTTTGGGCATACAGTGCTTAGGTTGGGAAGGGAAGACAGACAGCTGGCTACATCTCCCCTGCATCTCCTGAGTTCTCCAGTTGGTGGGTTTGTGCTGCTCACTCCAGAAAAGGCTCCCTACCCTGCTCCCACATCTCTCCTGCAGCTCTGAGCCTACCACCCTCCCCAGTTTCTGCCTGTTAAGCTGCTAGGGATCTGCTGCCCCCCGCCCCTGAAAGGTGAAGTGAAGAGGTGGGTAGAACCACATAGGACACCACAATTGGTAAGGATGTCCCTGGCCCTGCTGAAAGGTCACAGAAGCTCTTCTCCCTCTCCTTCTCCATTTGTATGAGTTAATCCCATTGCAGGATTGGGGTTAAATTTAAGACAAATAATAATTGGTAGGAAGGTGGTTGGGTAGAAGAGAGAATGAGTCCCATCACAATTAACAGAGTGGAAGAAAACTGTCCTTGCAACTGTCAAAGTAAGCAGCTTTGTTATTCCCAGGCACATTTGCTTTAGATTTCATCTGATGATGCTGAAGAATGATTCTTGGAAATACTTTCTCAAAAAGGTAACAGAACGTTTGGTGTTGGTATATTTTTCAAGCGCTCTCTAGGATAATTGAGTAAAAAAAAAAAAGAAACCTCTGTCAATCACCTTTTCCAAAAATAAGCAAACCAATTGTGTTAGAAAGCTACATTATGAAGTCTACCGTACTTTTTAGGTCTCTGATAATATTACTATTTCTGACATTATTTGGTGGCTGTTAGCAGAGTCTCAAATGGTTCTTGTATGCATGATTCATAAGACCAAAGGTTTCTAAAATTTCCACATCATATTGAGGCATCTCATATTGTGCTACTTCTTTCTCATGTATGCCACACTTCTTTTCCTTGCATGATGTAGTACTTGGATGCTACAGTCTTTCATTTGTCTTTTATATTGCCTATCTTTGTCTCATTTTATCTGAATTTATGGTTTTATGCAGTAGAGTATAACATAGTTTCTTCTTTCCCACACACTATATCTTGATCATTGAATCAGACAATGGTGGAATGCTACACGAACAGGTATTAGGGACAAATTTTGTTCAGTTTGTATATCAATGACCTTGAGGAGAAAGGACTTATGTGAAAGTGATTGCATTTGCTGAGCATACAAAATGGAAAGGTGTTAAATGGCTAATCGGTAGAAAGGAAGATGGCATAAAATTCAAAGTGATGTAGATAGATGTGGATGGATATGCGTATTTCATGCGTTAATGTAGCAAGCATCAGGCAGTGACACTAAGGATAGGTTAGAGAGCATTGCAAATGATATTTCCCAATGCAAAGGGTGGTTATGGCTCAATAAGTAGGAATTCCAGCCTTCAGTCTTGATTGTGTCAAAAACTCAGAAACCAAACTTTGATATTTTAGGGTTGTAGCCCAAGAAGGTGTAAGCCTTAAGCTTGAGTCTCTGTGGGTGGACCTGGGGAAGACTGGGGAAATGGAGATATTAGAATGATGCGGGTTGACTACATATGGGCCTTGGGCTTCTGGGTTAAGATTGTGTGACTGAAATGGTCTGGGCTTTTGATGTGTGGATATATATTTTTAAATTTCCCCCATAGCTTCTAATGAAGCCACATAATTTGTCATTCTGAAGTGTTGTCCTTGAGAACATGGAGTTTTTTAAATAATATCTTGATCAGGCACTGAAAGAGGCTACTCATTGACCCTAATGAATGAAATACTTTCAGTATTACTCTTTTCCATCACTCAGCTGTAGGATGATAAATTGGATTGTAAATAGTTAATATACCCAAGTACTAGATAACTACCATGCTAGTGCAATCTGTAAACATAATTTGTTTTCTTGTAAGCAATTGGTATTCCTTTTATCTTGGAGAAAATCTCTCACAGCTATTCTGAGCTCTCCCTGGAAAATCCTTCTTTATTCGACAGACATATAGTTTCATTTAGATTATTCCACTCCATACAATAGACCCTCTGTATACAGATACTAGCATTTTATCAGTCCCAATAAAATGTATTCATCTGTATACAGCAGACTTGTCTACTCCTAGAGGAGCACTTATGAGCTACACTCCGTAAGGCCTTAGGTGATAGGCCTGTCCTTTTCTATAGATAGATTTCTCACCAGCAATCACAGGCTACACCACAATAATACTAATCCAGGAACTTTTCCTTGCAACAAACCCCACAGTGAACTTTGTTCACATATATTTTCTGGGGATACCATCAGTGGACCTAACCATGTTAGTTACAAGAAAAAAAGTCACATTCTCATTCACTTCCAGCAACATTATATATGCCATTGGCTACGTCTACACTAGCCCCAAACTTCGAAATGGCCACGCAAATGGCCATTTCGAAGTTTACTAATGAAGCGCTGAAATGCATATTCAGCGCTTCCTTAGCATGCGGGCGGCCGCGGCACTTCGAAATTGACGTGCCTCGCCGCCGCGCGGCTCGTCTCGACGGTGCTCCTTTTCGAAAGGACCCTGCCTACTTCGAAGTCCCCTTATTCCCATCAGCTCATGGGAATAAGGGGACTTAGAAGTAGGCGGGGTCCTTTCGAAAAGGAGCCCCGTTGGGACGAGCCGCGCGGCAGCGAGGCGCATCAATTTCGAAGTGCCGCGGCCGCCCGCATGCTAATGAAGCGCTGAATATGCATTTCAGCGCTTCATTAGTAAACTTCGAAATGGCCATTTGCGTGGCCATTTCGAGGTTTGGTGCTAGTGTAGACACGGCCATTATGTGCCAACAGTGCCCTGCCACTATGTACATTGGACAAACTGGGCAAAACCTTTGCCAAAGAATAAATGGATACAGAGTAGACATCAAAACACTCAATCCATGTAATCCAGTCAGTGAACACTTCAATGGAGTGGACCATTCAGTTAAAGACCTGAGAATTTGTGACCTGGAGCAAAAAAAATTTAAAAACAGAATAGAGCAAGAAATTTGTGAGTTGAAATTCATATTTGAATTTGGCACATTACCATATGGTATGAACAGAGACCTCAATTACCTCACGCATTACAAGGGCTGCTTCCCTTCCTTTGATGCTCGTAATTATCTCAGGCAGGACAATTAACATCACCCCCCACCCCATATCCCCCTCCTATGTATTCAGTTTGTCAGTTTTTATTACAATGTGGGTGTTCTTTTGTGGGGTTTTTTTGTGGGGGTTTTTTTATTACAATGTGGGTGTTTTTTTCATTTTCTTTTTTTGGTCCTCTGTACTTATAAATGTCAGGCTGTATTGGAGATGAGATTGATCTGATGAAGTGGGTCTATCCCACAAAAGCTCATCACCAGGTAAATAATTTTGTTAGTCTTTAAAGTGCTATATTTCTACTGTTTTGTTTTGTTGGAGAACAAACCAACATGGCTACCTCTCTGTTACTATTGGACCTAACTATGTTCATTAAAGCAGTATCACGAACTACCATGTGGGCAAAAATCATGAGACTATATTTAAACCATGACATAATGTTAAAAATAATAAATTTGATGTTATTTTTATTTATTTTCTGCTTTTTGATCAGTTAGAGTGCCCTGAGGTGATATTTTGATATGTCCTCCACCGCTTCAATGGCTAGAACTTACTTTTTATTTAACAATGAAAGTGGATATCATTGCATGTACAGTTGACTCCAGGAGCTAGGGCTTTAAGGAGAATAATAATAAAGTGTTAACCAACTCTCTGGCTTTTGCTATCACTTTCATGACAGACACAGAGCAGTAGCCATTTTAGTCTATCTTCACAAGCCAAAAAAGCAGTCGTGCAACACTTTTTGTTAGTCTTTAAAGTGCTACATAACCTTTTTTTTTTTGTTTTTTTTTTGTTTCTCATGAGACATTTAATCAAAATGCCAGGTTCTGGGCAATTGCCTTTGGAATGTTAATCCCTATTTTAACAATTCCCCCCCAAACAATTCCACTTGCATTTTTTGATGGTGGTTTTAAGCACTTGTGAAAAATGACAGGTTTCTAGATTTATAATGCTCTGTTAATCCCTATAAGAGGTGGAATATGTGAAGTTTAGTGAAAGATCCTCATTAAATGATGTGTCAGGACAATTGGCTATTACCCTGAATGGGACTATCTCCAGGGACAGGATGGGAGTTGATTTGGGGTCTCTGTTCAATCAAAAGGTTGTCGTCTGAGATTGGAACACAAAACACACCCAAATGAACAAAATGAGTGTGAAAACGAGTATGAACATCAGTTTTCTATGACATGGAGCATAATTTTCAAAAACATCCGAGTCCCATTTTGAAAGGTAATTTAGGCATGGGGAGCTGGTGGGGGTGGGGGGAAACTGTCCCTGAAAATCAATGGGACTTAAGGTGTTTTTTTTGTCTTAAGCCATTTTCAAAATAAGATTTAGGTTCTTACATCACTGAGCTGGTTTTGGAAATTTTATCCCCCACAGAACAGAAGCAACATGAAATGCAAAACTGCATTGTGATGTACTTCTGTTTCCAATATCAAAATGCACTGTAGCTCGTTCCTGCATGGTAGAGTGTTCACATGGTGACTTGGTTCACAGCAGACTACTACTCTGTAGAGCTACAGCCTGGCTTCCTGCATGTAAGTTGCTGTGTACAAGTTGATGTATTTAGGGTAGGATTTTCACAGGCACTTGATGCTGACATACCTCTGGACCAGTACTGAAGTCAATGTTAAAATCTAGAAAACTTGAGATTTTGGAAACTTTACTCTGGAAAGCAAACATTACTAGGAACTTCAGATTTGAAGTAGTGAATAGTATCTTTTTATAACAGGACTTTTCTTTCTAAAAAGGTCATAATTTGTTGTTCACAAAAGGAGCTGCTGTTTCTAATGAACTGCTAAAATCAGTGCATTAAAAAAAAATCCTGCAGTTCTACCAAGAGCCATTAATGTGTTTGTGCAGTATAAATATTTCTGTAATTTTCAGAATAAGGTTGAATGTGGATATAATCTTATTTAATCAGTAAAATGACAATCTGAATAATTTACTACTATGAAATAATTATAGGGATTCATTTGTAGAAAATAATTTAGTTTTTCCCTGATTCAAAATTACTTAGAATACATTTCATGGTTTAGTAATCTAAGAAATCATAAAACGGTTGCAATTAAAGAATTAGTTGATATATACTCTGCTTAGTAACATTACGGGAAGCTGAATGAATTTCCACTTCAATTGTAAAAATGTTAGTTAAATAGTGGTTGGCAAATTATTCATTCAGGTAGTTAGAAAATGCAGCAGCTTTTGTTCCTTGATTATGGCCTTTAACTATGCTCACATTTTCTGTAGGCAGGAAATTAGAATACATGCCTAGTTGGATTGCCCTGTCTGAACTACCAGGTGATTGTTTTGTAGCATTTCCTCCTCACTGCCCTTCTTCTTATCGGCAACTGCACTTATCATGCTGGCTGGACTGCAGGACAGAAGGTGTCTTGTTGCCTTAGCACTGACCATTGGGTAAGTCTGCATCTCATAGTCATGCAGCAATGTTGTTACCCTCTGATCAGGATTCTGCATTGCCCTGGAAGGAAGCGAAAGGGACCAAATACAATTGTCCATCTATGTGCATCTGCATGGTTGTGATTAATAATCACTATTCTTTTGCTTGCAGAGAAAGGGGGGCACAGGTATACTAGTGCTGCAGGCACTTGTTGCACCAATGGGGACAATGAGCTGAGGGATGTCATGGCACCACTTCATCTCCACAAAGCTAGCCAGATGCAAAGGACAGTAGATACCATACCCTCTCTCAGAGATCTGGCTCCATCAGGCAGTGTGTTTGATTCAGGGGCTTTGCCTTAGGGGCACAATGGAACTGTGGGCAGAAAGGACAAAAAAAGTCTTCTTGAACCCAGGTTTCTAGCAGGGGATGTGGTCAGCACTGGAAGACTGTTGAAACATTTAGTAATACAAGACCTGACCAGTACGGGATGAGAGAATTTGTCAGGCCATGGGAAGTAAATATTGTCTAGCAGCATTACCGACGTTTCCATTGCTTACTGGGCTCTTAGAAGACATTTAGGCTGCATCTACGTGGCAGGTGCTATTTTGGGATATGACAGTATCCTGAAATAACTGTCCACATCAAAGAAATGCACCCATTGTCTTGAAACAGTTTTTGAGATAATGGGCACACTATTCTGGAATTTCTGTCCACCTCATTGCAGGAGGAGTACAGGGATGCCTTGAAATAGCACTTTAGCATTTAGACACCACCAAATGCTGAGAGATCTTATTTTGAACTCTGTGAAATAAGCTACACACTGTGCACTTATTTTGGCATTAGAATGTTGTGTAGACGTAGTTTTAGGGTTAAAGTACAGCTAAATAACAGCACAGGACACAGAGCCAGGACTGGTGGCTGGGAACAAACTTTACGGGACCAGAGGAATTTGACCACACCCATAAATGGTAATTCAGCTAACTACAATCATGCTAGATGGGAGAGTTCTGGATTAGAGAGGTTCAATCTGTATTGTCTGTCTTGTCCACAAAACAGAACAAATTAGGAAAAGGACTATTTCAGAAAAGAAAGCTCTTTCCTTTACTGATGAGTTGTCTCAGAAGCATTAACTGGTGAAAATAGCCACATTATTTTACTAAAACAAAGAAGCCAAACACAAGAAAAAGCAAGGAGGGGTGGAGAAAGGAGGAAATACATTGAAACTGTGGAGAGAATGAGTTAAGCCATTTTTTTCTATTTACATGGTTTATTTCACAAGTGTCTGACTCATCGGGCATAACCAGTGCAGTTAAATTACAAAATTACTGTTTGGTTCTTTTTTTATTGACTACAATTCAAGGCTGCTTCAAGACTCCCAAATTTAATCCCCCAAGCTCTTTGCCGAGAACATTACCTTTTATTTTCGGCATTAAACTATATGCGATGCCCCAAGGCTACATGTGAGCTCGCTCTCCATGATAGGAGCTAACAGAGTGTATCAATTGTTCATGATTTCCTATTCTCCTGTAAATTGGGAGAAGCAGGAGAAGCAGTGGAATGTGAATTTTGTTCTGTCAGCACTTCTTTCTCAGGCTCCATCTCGGGCTGGGCATGTTTTGGTAATTAATAATGTAATATTTTCAGCTCTTCATTCTGAGTTACCATTTAGCAATCTGTCAAATACTGAACTAATGAGCCTATCCCATTGTGTTTAGATGTGCTTATTTTGCTTTAACCATCAAGATGCTATTTTTCCCCCTTTGGGTGAAATGAAGTTAAGGAACAGATATGAGATTGTTAACACAACAGAAATTATCCTTTTTTACACATACAGGAAACTTAAGTTGCAGTTTCAATCTTTTTTTTTTCTCTAGCAAACCAATGTGGCTATAAAACCTCAAAGATTTTTTAGAAGAATTTATTTTGTAAATCTAGCTTCCCTTCCACTAGCCCTTACCCCCAAACTGTGGTTCTCCTATTATCTAATTGCTTGTAAGGTGTGAAATGATTAGCTGTGACTGTAATTGCCTCTGTCTGTGTGGTAGTGTGATTAAATTGTGGGAAACAATTAAGGTTTTCAGTTTAGGTTTAAACAAGTGAATCCTCATTAAATCCTGTTAAAGCAAAAATTGGAGGAGAGGTTTTTAATACCTTACATGTTACATTTTTTTTTAAGTGTTCAATAAGTTGTCATAAAATATTAGGGAAATACTATTCTTTTTATTTCTAAAATGAGCTAAATGCTGTATTAAAAATAAAAATCTAAAATTAAAAAAAATCCCTTTCTGCAAGCAACACTGAAAATATTCATTTACATCAGGTATTCTGATGGATAAAGTATTTTGTGCAACACTGAAAATATTCATTTGCATCAGGTATTCTGATGGATAAAGTATTCTGAATGCCTTATTATGGTGTAAATATGAAGATGAAGATATATATGCATGAATATTGTAGGCTATTTTGCATATTTGTTTTATATATATGAATCTTTAAAAATTTATACATCGTATGTATACAGTCTCTGTGTGTAGTATATATCATATACAGGGTCTATATCTATTCACAGTTTTTGGGAGCCTTAATTTACCTTTAAAAACTGACCTTCTGATTCTCTTTAAAAGTCAGTGTATCCTTTCTGTAGTTCACACTGGCACACAGACAGCAGTCAATTACACGAAGGATATTTGCAAGGCCTAGCAGGACTGCAGTCCAAGGCAGTCATTGATGTGAGTGTAGAAAGCATTACGGACATCAGACATGTAATGTCAGTGACTTGCACCATTTGTTTACATACAGGTGTTTGTATACACACATGCACATTCAGTACAATTAATCACATTTGTTCTTGCATCATGCAAGTAAAAATGGTGGAATTTTAATTGTACTTTTCTGAAGCCTTCCCATTATGTTAAAATATTGATTAGAGCACAAACAGCGCTCTGCCTTTATACATATGTAATTTTAATGACATATCTGTGTGAAGGGTTAGTGGACTCCTTTTTTCATATAGAAGAAATATATGCACTCCACCTAAGTTACGCATGATGGATTAGTCTTGTTAATGTTTCCATTCACCAACATAAAGATAGATTCAGCTTTACTGCAAATCTTATGCACTCTCCATTACGCTGTGCTTTGTAGTGTTATTGTCGATTATGGCAAAGTGCATCTTACTGTTGCTGCGTTTGTCCCCCCACCCCCACAATTTCAGCAAATTTTATGAGCTTGAAATGCAGAGGAGCTAGATACTGAACCGAATTGTGTTAAAGCTAATCTTAGTGTCCATATCCACGCAAGTATTATAAATACTCAGTGAAAAGAACTGATTATTCCAGCATACACAAGTAGTGACTTTGCTGGACATCAGCGTGTGCTGTATTTTTGGAGTGGGTGTGGGTGGTTGGCCACTTGGTGTTAGTCAGCAGTTGCCAGACATCAGGTGCACTTCCTTGGACCAGATTTAAATTGCTCTTAACAGAAATTTTTGAGAGTAACAGCCTCAGTTTTATACTGACTGCTGCTGATGTGTCTTGTTTAGGGAAAATTTGACAGCAGGAAATGGAAAAAGGGACTTAGGCCCAGGAGAGTCGCACTCTGAGGGGGAAAATAAAAGCAAAGACTTATTAGTACTTCATCATCCTCAGTTTTATTTTTCCTAGTAAAAGACATTTGAAAGTACCTATGGAGAAAGGAGTATTGGTTGGATATTAAGAATTAAAAATGTTCCCAAAGAAAAGCAAATAAATAAAAAAAATGGCAGGAATGACTAATAGATCATGAAAACAGTAATACCTTACTTAAACCATAAATAAATATTGCATTAGAAGTATAAAATATTACATTTACATGTAGGATTGGACTCTTGACTCCATTACTCTTTACTTTAACTCCTCCTCTCCCCCACCCACCCACTTCTACTGCAGAGGAAAGGTGCAGCCTATGTTTTATCAGCAGTACATCTTTCCCCTCTGTCTCCTTGGTAGACACTCTAGGTTCACTGCTTGTCTAGCTATACCGAAAGAATGACGTGAGGTATTTTATATGGGCTTAATCATTTTGCAACTTGATTATTAGATGTCTGGGACTATCTGACAGCAGGGCCATCCATAGGGCAGTGCAGAGTACAGGACAAACCCCACTCCTCCCCACACCTCTTTGTGCTCTTATTGGCTACGTCTACACGTGAAGCCTACATCGAAATAGCGTATTTCGATGTAGCGACATCGAAATAGGCTATTTCGATGAATAACGTCTACATGTCCTCCAGGGCTGGCAACATCGATGTTAAACTTCGACGTTGCGCAGCCCAACATCGAAATAGGCGCAGCGAGGGAACGTCTACACACCAAAGTAGCACACATCGAAATAGGGATGCCAGGCACAGCTGAAGACAGGGTCACAGGGCAGACTAGCGCTTCCGGGGCAACAGCTAGCCGCTCCCTTAAAGGGCCCCTCCCAGACACACTCAGCCTGCACAGCACACGGTCTGAGGAGCCATAGGCACACAGACCCCGGGCGACACAGTCATGGACCCCCAGCAGCAGCAGCAGCAGCAGCCAGAGGTCCACCCAGCCCTCCCGGCAGGAGCAGGGCTTGCCCTCCTCCATGCCATGCGGGAGGCAGCTGAGCACCTCCTTGCTACACTGGAGGAGGAGCTGCCCCCAGGGGAGCAGGGCTCAACCCCCAACCCTGCAGCACCCCGCCCCCACGGCGGTGGGTGGCGGGGCGACGGCGGACGGGACGGCGACGGGTGGAGCAGCTGGTGGTGCGGTGGGTGGAGCAGGCACGTCGGGTGCTGCGGCGGCCGGCGCGGCATGGGGGGCCAGGTAGTCCACCGGGCGGTTGAAGGTGTCCATGTAGGCCCCCCATGCCTCTTGGCGCAAGGCCAGCGCCCGCTCCTGCAGCTGCAGGTGCTGCTCTGAGACCTCCAGCTGCCGACGGTGGATGGCCAGCAGCTGGGGGTCCATCGCCATTGGCTGGTGGTGGCGTGGGGTCCGCCGTCTAGCCCGCCGTGGGGCCGGTCGGTCCTCGGCCGAGGGGCTTGCCTGGAGCGATGGCCCCGGTGGGCTCTCCGGGACCACTGATGCCTTGCCGGCGCTCTCTTCCGGTCCTTCTGATGGTGCAGGTGCGGGACACAGGAGAGGAGGGGGGTAAGAAGAATGGAGACAGGCGTTAGTGTGGGCCCCGAGCCGTGGCCTTTGTCCCCCCAGCCCTGTGCTGCAGGTTCCCCATCCCCGTCCCCAGGAGATGCTGCTGTGATGGATGGGGTTCAGGGGTCCCCCTGCACTGCACCGCGTCCCCTGGTGGGAGTGACTCTCACTTCACTCCTCAGGGTCTAACAGGAGAGGTTTCTTAGGCCACAGATGCCCAGTTTCTCCCAGGAGTGACAGGACCAGCTGTCGGAAGAGACAGTCCTTCCAACCCGTCGTGGGGAGAAGACCCCAAGGGGTGCCCCTCTGGGATGCAGCTTTCCCCCTCCTCAGGCTGTCTGCCTTCCAGCTCTCCCTTCCCCTAGCCTCTACCTGTGGCCCCCGCCCTCCCCCCCAGTTCCAAGCCAGCTCGGCTCCTCCCTCCTCTTTGTTCAGGGCAGAGGTGTCACCTGCAAGCTGTAGCCCCAGGATCCTCCTTTGTCCCTGGGAGCTATTCGGCTCTTGTTGCTCATACGTAGCCTGAGTCTCCCTTTTGCACTCCCCCCACTCCATCACATGCTGCTGCTGCTGCTGCTGTTGCTGCTGCTGCTGCGGGGTGTCCCACCCCCTCCTCCCGGGGGCCCCTCGAGGTTCCGCTCCCCCCTGCCCTGGGGATGGGGTATGGCACTGTCGTGTGGGGTCGGGGGGGGGCAGGTGCTGATGCAATGCTGTGAGGGACATGGCCCTGCTGTCCTTGGGGCCGTGGCCGTGTGAGCATGTTGGGGGCCCTGGACACATATCTATTACCCCCCGCCCCTCAAGCCCAGGGGTGTACACCAGAGGGGGGTACCTACCTGTCGGTCCAGTCCCACGGTCCGGAGATCCCTCGGGGGCGGAGGCCTGGCTGCTGCTCCGGGATGGCAGGAGGAGGATCTGCAGCCTGGATTCTGCGGAGGAGGAGCCCCCCTCCTCCTCCTCCTCCTGCCGCGATGGCCCGGGGTTGGGCTCCAGGGGGGGGCCCCCGGGTTGCGGGGCTTACCTCCGGGGCAGACTCCGGCTGCAGGGCCTGCTGGGGCTCGTCGGCCGAGGTATCAAGGGTGGCCGGAGGGGAGGAGGTGTGCCGGGGGCCCAGGATGTCCCTGAGCTCCCTGTAAAAGGGGCAAGTGACAGGGGCGGCCCCAGATCAGCTGGCCGCATCCCGGGCCCGGGAGTAACTCTGCCGCAGCTCCTTCACCTTACTCTTGACGTGATCAGGAGTGTGGGCAGGGTGACCCCGGGCAGCCATGCCGTCGGCCAGCCGAGCGAACGCATCCGCGTTCCGCCTCTTGCTCCCCATTACCTGGAGCACTTCCTCCTCGCTCCAGAGCCCCAGCAGGTCCCGCAGCTCGGCCTCCGTCCAGGAGGGGCCCCGCTGCCGCTTGCCAGACTGGCTGCCCGCCTGGCTGGGCTGGCTGCCCTGGCTCCCCTTGGGGGGGGGTCCCCTGAGGACGCTGGGGGGGCTTCCGGGCAGCCATCGCAGGTGGGGTGGCTGGTTTGGATGGCTGAGGGACGTGCAGGCTGGCCGCGTGTCTGGGCTGCCACCTGCACGTTCCCTCAGCTTCCTGCACAGGAAGGGATCCATTCTGCCCCATGACATTCTGGGAGCTGTCAGAGTGCAGTGGAGCAGGACTGGATCTGTGGCACTGCCACCAGCCCCTACATTGCCCAGGACCCATGTCTCTTGAAGTGCAAGTTCCCCCCAAAGCACAGGGCCTGAGGCTACCACATCCAAAACAACCAATAGATGGGATAAACATATAGAAGGCAGGTAACCCCATGTTTACACCATAATTACCCAGGGGGCTTTTACAGTGTGGTCTCTGGGGTGGCGCAGAACTTGGGGCAGAAGTGACAAGTAGGTAGCTTCCAGGATCGATCTGCCACTTCCAGGGCCAACCCTATTGGCATTTGGCTCCAGGAATTCCATTTTCATCTACTCCTCTCATAGGAATACGAAGTGGACTATAAAAGTTGGGGTGGGGGCTGACTCCATGCCATATCAATCATAGGAGTCCCAAACCACCTCACCTCCTTTGTGCCTTTAACAAACACATCTCTTTAAGCCCTTTTTTCAAGCTGTTTATCTGATCACTGTATGCCATTCCTGTGGAGTACCTGCACTGAACATCTGCCACAAGAGATGGCAGCCATTAACATCACTGCCCCACATCAAACCCAGTTCCCAGACAGCTCCAATTGCCTCCCTTTTATACTGGCCAAAACAAATGAGCTCCGATAAACTTGAACAATTTGTTGTCCCAGGACAGCCAAATTGCTCAGCTTTTTATGACCACAAGGGTTTGGGGCCATTCCTCTCTTAGAATTTGTTTCGCCTTGTTCAGCTACATGGCATCTGATAGCTCCTGTCCAGACGCTGTGTGAATGCATGTCTGAAAATGCAGCTCTTCATTAAGTCCTTTTATTTTTATTTTTATTTTTTAGGCAGTAACTGAACTCCTTTACACATTCCCCAAAGAGTGTTCTCTGGCATGTGCCACATCCTGAGCGGTACTGCTAAGATGTCTATTAGTATGCAGCAGTGGCACAAATTGGTCCAATAACGTGCTTCCCCTTCCACGATAATTCAGATTTGCCTTGTCACTGTATCCCAGCTGCCAACCCATAAGGTCACTAGGTAGTCTGCCTACATGCATAAGTAAAACAACCCTGTGCCCACAGCACCACACCACCACCTCCGTGGTCAGTCTGCCAACACCTGGAATGGAGTCACACATGGTGCCTAGCCACCTGAGATTGTGCACACATATTGTACGTTTCTGAATGCCAACACTAAACTGGCAGAATTGCCTGTGGATACCACTGCTGTTGTGAGCCTGGTAGCCAATGACTGAGAACCAGATTCCATGGGACAGAGCCAAGCTTGCTACTTTTCCAAAAGGTGTTAAATACTGTCAAGTCTTCCTGATCAGTTTTTGACATTGCATATTTAAGATCCTTGCTTTCCCTTCCGGTGTACATCAGACATTTCCAAACCTGCTGCTAAGAATGCTGCTCTGAGCAAGGCCAATAAGAATTCTGAGAATGTCAGCTGTGATGTGCTCACACACCTGCTGCATGGTGTCGCTGAAATGCAACTGCCCTGACAGCAGCTTTTATGTTAAGCCTTGTGGGCTGGATGTAAGTAATCATTTAGCTCACTGACAAATGTAATATCCAACACCTGATTTCAGGGTTGTTGAGGGTGTCAGCTGACAGGCTTATTGAGACCCTGTGCACCTGCTGCTCTGCCGTGGGGCATGACGTAACCAGCCTTTCTGCTCCTGTTATTGCATTAATTTGTTACAACTTGTCCCAGACCTCTGCCCACCAAAAGCAGGCAGAGGATCTCCATGGTATGTCACTAACTATCCTATCCTCAGGCTCCACATAGCTAGTAGAATTCACTCAGGTTCTTGGTTGTCTTTGGCTATGACCATGCATGCAAGTTATTCAAGATAACCACTGTTATTTTGAAATAACTTTGCTGTCATCTACACTACCCAAATGCTATTTTGAAATAAATTTGAAATCTGTAAACCTCAACCTATTTTCAAATAAATTTGAAATCTGTAAACAACTATTTCAAAATAAGTAAGTTCTGTTCTGTCTTAACAGCACCTATTTTGAAAGTTATTTTGAAACAGGTGCTATTTTGAAATAAGTGCTATGTGTGCAGACTATGTATTCTGAAATAGCTAAATGCTATTCTGAAATACATTTTTGTATGTAGCAGCATTATTTTGAAATAACTATCACATAATAGCCTTTTTTGTAACAAGGCTTTTGTGTAGATGTACTTCTTAAGCTAGCTTGTTGTTTTGAAATAGTTTTGAAAAGGAGGGGCCCTTTTGAAAGATCCTGCAGAGGACGCACACACAAAACACAATCTTTCAAAAGTACTGTTGAAAGACCATGGTGCACCTTCCAAAATCACTCTTCCATTCCCACTTCAGGAAGAGCCCCTTCTTTTGAAAACTTTTTTCAAATGAAAGCATGTGCATGAAGGCTCTGCAGGCTGCTCTATCAAAAGAGCAGTCCCCCATGGTGCCAGCCAGCTGGCATGCAGAGACGCCCCTGCGAGCACAAGTGGGGCTCTATGGTCAGCACGTCTGGCTGCGATTAAAGAGGCAGGGACCAGAAACTCTGTGGCAGGAAGGTGAGAGTGTGCTGGTTGCCCATCAGTGCCAGAGAACAGGGAGGTGCCCCACTTATGGCCCGTACGCAGGACTCCCTTGCCCGCCACTGCCCACCAGAGGGAGCCCAGGAGGCCAGGCAGGAGCCAAAGAAGAGTACCTCCTCCTGGAGCAAGAGGAGATAAAAGACCTTCTTCGACTTCGGGTGATGATGCTCCTCCACACCAGTGGCCAACACTGGAATGCTGCGGCTGTTATCTGGTTGTAGGTGGGACTCACCACCTAGGCCCCCCACACACCCACTCATGCATGGCCGACCCGGTTAGTTTGAAGGTCAAGGATCTGCAACAGGCATACACCCAGGCCCAGGATTCAGCCTACCTCTCAGGGGCAGAACCCACTGGCCACCCCCTGGTACCGCGCCCTTGATCAGCTACTGGGACTGAAGGATGCAGCCAAGGTGGAGGCTGTGTTGGACATGGTGACACCTGAGTCAGAGTTCCAGCTGCTGCCCAACAATCAGTTCGACACCACAGCCAGGATCTGGGGCCAGGAGCCAGAATGTCCTTGGACGAGGAGTGGGCTCTGGTGATCACCACACTCTATGGCCGTGTCTACACGTGCCCCAAACTTTGAAATGGCCACGCAAATGGCCATTTCGAAGTTTACTAATGAAGCGCTGAAATGCATATTCAGCGCTTCATTAGCATGCGGGCGGCAGCGGCGCTTCGAAATTGCCGCGGATTGCCGCCGCGCGTCTCGTCCAGACGGGGATCCTTTTCGAAAGGACCCCACCTACTTCGAAGTCCCCTTATTCCCATGAGCTGATGGGAATAAGGGGACTTTGAAGTAGGCGGGGTCCTTTCGAAAAGGAGCCCCGTCTGGACGAGACGCGCAGCGGCAATCCATGTCAATTTCGAAGCACCGCTGCCGCCCGCATGCTAATGAAGCGCTGAATATGCATTTCAGGGCTTCATTAGTAAACTTCAAAATGGCCATTTGCATGGCCATTTCGAAGTTTGGGGCACGTGTAGACACGGCCTATAGCTCCTCACGCCAGGCCCCCTCAATGGAGAACTCCTGCAGGGAGATGTAGGTCTCCTCCTGAATCCTTAGACCAAGCCAGTAATTCTGGAAAACCTGGGCATCATGGGCTCACACAGACATCCATGAATTGGCCCTTGACATCCATGAAGGCCTGGAGCACTATGGAGTGATACCCCTTTCTATTGACTTATCCTGCACTGTGGATTGGGGCGTGGATGGGGATATAGGTCCCATCCAGGGCCTGGAAGTCACTGGGGAAGCCTGGGCTGGCAAATCCCTTGATGGCAGCATCAAGGTACCCAACTTGGATGACTCTCCGCAGTAGAAGGATGTTGATTGCCCAGATGACCTACATGGGATGGAGGGCATGCACACTGTGAATGCATGTTGGAGTGCCCCATGACCCCCATCTCTCTTGGCCCCCTCTCCTGGCCCATCCAGGGCTCCTCTCCTGATCCCTCCTGGCCCACTTTCCTGCCCCCTTCAGGACCCTGCCCCCATATCTGATGCTCCCACCTTCCCAGGAGCCCTGTTCCTGCCGAGGAGGATGTCCCCAACAGTGGTCTTGCCCACCCTGAACTGAGTGGTGGCTGTCTGGGTGGCCAGCTTCCCTATGGCTATTACCTATGGCTATTACAACCCTTTTCTCCAAGGCAAGCATGTACCACATACACCTGTCCTGATGCTGAAGGGTGGGGGCCAGCCAGTGGCATAGCTCCAGGAATGTTTCCTTCCTTATCTGGAGGTTAAGAATATAAGAACAGCCATACTGGGTCAGACCAAAGGTCCATCTAGCCCAGTATCCTGTCTGCCAACAGCAGCCAATGCCAGGTGCCCCAGAGGAGGTGAACCGAAGACAATGATCAAGCGATTTGTCTCCTGCCATCCATCTCCTGCCTTCGACAAAAGGCTAGGCACCATACCTTACCCCTTGCTAATAGCCATCTATGGACCTAACCTCCAAATATTTATCGAGCTCTTTTTTAAACTTTGTTAGAGTCCTGGCCTTCACAGCGTCCTCTGGCAAGAAGTTCCACAGGTTGAGTGTGTGCTGTGTGAAGAAAAACATTCTTTTATTAGTTTTGAACCTGCTACCTATTAATCTCATTTGGTGTCCTCTAGTTCTTATGTTATGGGAACAAGTAAATAACTTTTCTGTATTCACTTTCTCCACACCATTCATGATTTTATATACCTCTGTCATACTGCCCCTCAGTCTCCTCTTTTCTAGACTGAAAAGTCCCAGTCTCTCTAGCCTCTCCTCATATGGGACCTGTTCCAAACCCTTAATCATTAAATGTTCTGGAGCGATCGCTCATCATCCCACACACGCATCACTAGCCAGTCCCACCACATGGCACTGGTGAGGGTAGCACCAGAAGCACCAAATGGCATGGGGAATAAGGCATGGGCAGTGCCCCATGGCAAGGGCATGCAGCACTAGGGCAGGAGGAGTTGGCAGCTGGAGGTGATAGAAGAAGACGAGGATGATCATGGCCAGCACTATGGCCTGGTCATTGGTGACATCCCTATTGGGGAGCTGAAGGGGATCCATGAGGGTCTGTGGTGCTGTCTTGCACAGCAGCCCACTATGTGTGCATAGGAGGGGTGTTTAGGAGGGGCCCACTGAAGGTGTGGCTGGCTGTGTGGCTTGGAAGGGCTTGTCCACCATGTGACCCTGTCTGTAGTATTTCCTGGCTTACTCTTTTGAAAGGGCGCCTGTTGCTGTGTGGATGCTCCCTTTCAAAAGAGCGCCTCAATCTTTCAAAAGGATAGATTGGAAGATTGATCTGCTTTTGGGTGTATGTACATTCTTTCAAAACCCAGTCTTTCAAGAGATGCCTTCTGGAAGATGGCCTTTCAAAAGAAGACACGGCCTTGGTCAGCTTCTGCAACCAGTTTTGTAAAATCAAGGCAGTATAAATCAAGGGATGATGATAAAGTAATGGAAGAATATTCTTCTCCCTATTTGAGGACCAATCCCAGAGACTGAAAACCTTCAAGTTATTGTGTGAAGGGCCCTGCTACCCTACCCTCAATTAATTCCCCTATAATCCCTTTTTTCATGTGGCTGTGAGGTACTGAAGTGTTGTGTTCCCACCTGCTTAACCCTGCTGCACATAAAAGGGAGGCCTCATGCAGAGTTGCCCCTTTTACACTTTTCATTCTTATGGGAGGAGTCAGTGACCATGCTGACCCCTATCCAGTAATTCTCTCTCTCTCTCTCACACACACACACACGTGTCCACTCTCACAATTCTTTTTTCTTTCTGCATTCCACCTAGATGTCCCCCAGAACTGATCTGCTAGTCCGTGCACTCTCCATAAGATCAACTTGTTAAGAGCTCAGATGCTTAAGAAGAGAGTCAACAAATTGCTCCCCAAGGAGTTCAGTTTCAAATTTAATTAACACGTTGTTTAATGAGCATCATCATGATGGAATGGTGGCTAAAACGTGAAACAGCCATATGAATGTTAAATGAATGTGTCTGCCGTATAAATGCCCTATGATGTCAGCTATAAAAGTACCATATGAATGCCTTGTCTCACTTTCAGGAGACATTGTAAATAAGAAACTGGCAGCTTTAGGTCACATAAATGTGAACAAATTTGTGTGTCTTAATGATTCGATGGGCAAGAAATAGGACTAACTGTACTTTTAGGCTGTAAAGTTTTACTTTGTTTTGGCTTTTTGAGTGCAATGCAATTATCTAACAAATCTGCATGTGTAAGATGCACTTTCACAGCAAAGATTGCAGTACTTGTAGGAAGTGAATTGAAAATACTATTTTTATCCTTTTGTGGTGCAAATAAAATGATGTATAAACATAATATAAAGTGGGCACCATACACTTTGCATTCTGTGCTGGAATTGAAATCAACATATATTTTAAAATTTAGAAAACAATCCAAAATATTTAATAAATTTCAGTTGTATTCAGTTCAAGTGTGTGATTGAAACAGATAAATTGTGATTAATTGTAATCAGAATTTAGAGTTAATTGCTTGAATTAAATGTGAGGAATCAAGAGGACTACTTCAAATTTCTGCCTGAATAATTGTTTGCAGGCTCAGAGATATAAATATTAATCTTATAATCAGGATAATGCCTTTTTTGTATCCTGGATTCTGAGGTAACTAGTATAATTTTGGGTATTGTGAAATAAAGATGATAATTTGGGATTTAGCTCAGGATTTTCTATCTTACAAAGAAGCATGGCCACAGTTCTTGTATCTAGGGTTCTTAGTTTATTTGCCTGTAAATTTAGAGACTCATGTTAATTAATTAAGGAACAAAGCCCTGAATGTGTTCAGAATTTGTGAATGTAGGAACAGTCCCATGTATAATTTTTCTGCTGTTTAATTTTCTTCTTCTTCTCCTAATCTCAAAATGATGATACAGAAGTATTTATTAATAGTAATACAGTAGAGATTTCTTCTATTGTATTTCTAATATCTCAGAAATGAATTGCCTGCTTTTGTCATAAAGGAAAAAAACATTGTTTTGTTTTAAAGCAATTTTATGTTCCTTTACTCTTTTAAAAGAATGTTTGGAGGAGATGGACGAACCTTTTACTTGTTTGTAAATGGTGTTTAGTGCAGATGAAATTTGCTTCTATATAAAACAAAGTAGTTGTGCATCAGTTTTCTCACTCTGACCATGCTTTCCCTAGTCAACTTACCTGGTCTCCAAAAAGCCTCATGAATCTCTTAGGCTGTGTCTAGACTAGCCCCCCACTTCAATGTGGGCACGGTAACTAGGGTGTTGGGAGATTACTAATGAAGTGCTGTGATGCATATGCAGCACTTCATTAGGCTAAATCTCCCCCACGGCAACTTGGAAGTGCTGGCTCGCGTATAGCCTCCGGTCAGCTGCGGGTACTTCGAAGTGCCGGCGCTTCCTTCAAAGTCCCTTTACTCCTTGCAACACACAAGCCAGCACTTCGAAGTTTCACACTTCAAAGTTGCCGTGGAGGAGATGTAGCCTAATGAAGTGCTGCATATGCACCGCAGTACTTCATTTGTAACCTCCCAACACCGTAGTTACCATGCCCTCTTCGAAGTAGAGGGCTAGTCTAGACACAGCCTTAGTCATCAAGATAGACAACTGTACACACCTAGCAGAGCACAGGACTTGACGCCAGCAGAAATCATTGTGTTTGTTACTGGTACTATATATGTATGTGCATCTGCACCCAGTGTTTCCAGAGAATTTTGTGAAAGAAATATGCAGAAATCTTACCTGGATAGGAAAAATAGTAACTGTAAACTAATTGCACATATTGGCTATGTCTACACTAGCACACTACGTCGAAGTAGCCTATTCGAAGTAAAAACATCGAAATAGGCTACTTCAACACACATCGTCTACACATCCTCTGGGGCTGGTGCCATCGAAGTTCAACGTTGAAGCAGCGACGGGGAACGTCGAAAGGAGCTGCCCCAGAAGGAAATGAGGAGCGTCCACACATACACACACACACACAAGCACTCTCCGTTGAAATAAGGGGCCAACAAAGCCTGCGGACAGCACCACAGGCTGGACTAGCCCTTCTGGGTCAAGAGCAAGCCGCCCCCTTAAAGGGCCCCTCCCAGACACACTCGGCCTGCACAGCACGAGGTCCACAGAGCTGACAACCGGTTGCAGACCCCGTGCACGCAGCATGGAACCGCAGCTGCAGCCGCAGGAGCATACAGAAGCCCTGGGCTAAGGGCTGCTGCATGCGGCGACCATAGAGCCCTGCAGGGGCTGGACAGAGCATCTCTCAACCCCTCAGCTGATGGCCGCCATGGAGGACCCTGCTATTTCACTGCAGCGGGACGTGGATTGTCTACACACTCCCTACTTCGACATCGAACGTCGAAGTAGGGCACTGTTCCCATCTTCGGATAGGAATAGCCATTTGACATCTTGCCACCTAACGTTTATTTCAACGTTGAAATAGTGCACAGTGTGTGTAGACACGACGTGTGCTATTTCACCACTGTGCCAGCTACTTCGAAGTGTAGTGTAGATGCACCCATTGAGTTTCAGAATAGAGGCAAACATGGGACTGCATGTGCATCATGCCAGTCAGAGCATTTCACAGAGTTGTAAGAAAGAAATGTAAATATATACGTTCCTTGAACTCAAAAACTTTAAGGGGTTTGATTCATTATCCAAATGCAAGCAGTTATTCCAGGGAAAAGTCTAATTAAATAAGGCAAGAAAGGGAAATTGAAAAGACTGGCAATATTCTTTGAGTTAAGACAGCTGAAGTAGAACTCAAGAGGGCTGAAATTAATTTCTTTTTATACAGGTTGGACCTCCCAGATCCAGCACCCTTGACACCTGAGGAATCCTGAATCAGGGATTTTGCCAGACCAGTTGAGGTCAATGTTCTCCCTCTGGCCACCAGCCCCTGCTCTCAGGCTCCCCTTCAGGCAGTTGGCCCAATCCTGACTGCCAGCCCCAGCCACTGGGCTCTGTTCCAGGTCCAGCAGGGCTCCTAGCCACTGGTTCCCCTGCTGCCAGCTTGGCTACAGATTCTCAGTCCTGGCCAGGGCTCCAGGCTTCAGCTCCCTAGCAACAGTCAGCTTACCAAACCCCACGTCCCTTCCCTACCACAGATGTTGCCAGACCAGAGACTACCAGATTTCAGAGGTTCAACCTGTAATACTGAAGTTCTGTGTGATTTGGGGCCCTTCTTTTACTCTCAGCAATGCTAGCCTCACATATCTCCAATTTGCTGTTAAATTGTGCATGATCAGCACCTCTGAGAAAACCTATGTGATTTTCTTTGCCACAGTTTTGCTCTTCTGAGGTGGGTTTAGTCAGGCTCTCCATCCTTACTGGGGCAACATTATGAGGATACATCCATTAATATGTGTGAAACACTTGGATATCAGGGTGATGGTGGGTACATAGAACACTAAGCAGGTAGTTGGAAAGGTAGAGTTGTTTTGTTTCCCTTTGGTTTGTCTGATGGCATACAAATATTCAGATACCTTTCTTCCACTTCTCTATAAAACTTTTGAAGATTCAGATCACTGTTTTGTACAGTCGTCACATGGTTTTATCACTTATCCTTGATTATTTACTTATGCCATTGCAAGTTGTGAGACTGCTGCCATTTGCTAATCAGCTATTACATCCTGTTCTTGGCTTCAGTATTATTACCCTCTGTTCTTTGTTTTCCAAGGTGTAAAATGAAGCCCTATAGAGGGTAAGAATTTTTCAATATTTATTTCTGTGAATGAGAAACACTTGGTACTTTTATATTGGATAGATATTTGCAATTGATAACAATACCAACTACAAAGAGAATAGATATTCTTGATAAACCGTTATCATGTAGGCATGTACAACTCTGTGCTTTGCTAAGTCCAACCACTGTTTTCTGCATTTAAGAAAAAATATTTATGTATTCCTTATAGAAGTATTTGCCCACTATGCTCCACTGATTTTATATTTATATATATAATATATAAAATCAGTGGAGCATAGTGGGCAAATACTTCTATAAGGAATACATAAATATTTTATATATTTGACAATATATTTTATATATAGTATATAATATTTAAAAATACTTATTCTCTCCCAATGTTTCAGAGCACACCTTAATTGCTTTATATATATATATATATATATATATATATATATATATATACACACACACACACAATCAGTGGAGCATAGTGGACAAACACTTCTATAAGGAATGCATAAATATTTTATATATTTTATATATAGTATATAATATAGTATTTAAAAATCCTAATTCTCTCCCAATGTTTCAGAGCACACCTTAATTGTTTTTTGGTCTAATATTGTTTCTTCTAATATTTTGACATAGCTGGGGGCTTTGAGTGTTCCAGTCATTTGTTGACATTATGCAACTGAATTATGCATGCTAGTAAGCTCAAGCTAAAGATGCTGAACTTCAGTATAGCACACTTGGTCCAGGCATTGCATCATGCATTGTACTTTTACAGGAGAAACGGGGCTTCTTATGTGTATAGTCTCCTTTTGTATCAATATACATACAAATAATTCAAATTAAAAATCCTTGATGCTGGGGCTTTGTGGATTAATTCATTTTGATTCTCACTGTGATGTTATGCAGCCTTTCTGGTTAATTGATGCATTGCTAAACAAAATAGAGCCAATATTTTTCCTCCACACTAGATTGCTATCAAAACCTGTGATGTAATGAGGTAGACTTCAAAACTAAATGATCAGAGTTATGCAATTTGTGTGCATTACCCTCTCCCCTACCTTTTTATTTTTGCATAATGCATCTGATTTATCAGATTAGTAGTTCATGATGATAAATTCATAACAACTGATGACAGACTTCCTGGTAAAACCTTATAAATCATAATCGATTATGTGGTGGTTTGGCACATTTTGTTATTTCCTAAAATTTTCTTGATAATTTGCCAGTGCTTGCAAGCCTGCAGATAGTGGTTTCCATTTTTTTTCTTCTCCCTGAGCAATTATCTTCCATTCCAGTGTAAGCTCAGATTCAATGAGTATAAGATAATGGATGAGAAATAGAAAGATTAATAGACTATAGATTCAGCGAGTGTTTCAGATAGTGGTAAATGTGTGATGCTGTCTGTTATCTTATTTCCACTAAAGACCACCCCAAACTTACACTTACTTGCATTTTATTAAATGCAACTGTTGGATTACAGTTAAAAAGGAGAACTGGCTTTCAAGCATGCACACCCACACACTTATGCCCTCCTGTACTCATACACACAGACAGGCAAAGTCATCCAGGTGAAGAGTTCCAGAGGACAGCAGTGGAAACCGAGGCATAGTGGATTTGGTATGTTTGCCTGCAGTCATGGATCCAGGATGGCGAGCTGATTGTATGACCCCCTTATCAATTTTCTCTCCTTTTAGCTTGAGCTCATTGGTCAGCATAGTACTCAGGAGCAGTCAGTACCACCAATCCTAGGGAAAGGAAGCCACATCCCTAGGCCGCATCCTGCCTCCCTAGCCAGCCGAGACTAACTCCTGTGGAGTGGGGATAGCAAGAAGAACCTTCCTCATAGCTTTGCACCCATCCTTTTGTGTGTTTTAAATCCATAGCTCTTGTCCTGTCATACTGCCCCAGGATACTATATGACCACAAGTCATCACAACTATCCCAGGACTCTGTAAGACCATGAGTCATCAGCTAACAGCAGATGTAACTTTGATCATCTCTTGAGAGGGCCTCTTTTTCTTGGGTGGGTTCTTTTGCTGGCTCAGCTCCTATTATTCTCTGGCCACCAAGGCACTGCTGACACCTGGCAGTCCAGACCTGCTGGCTTTGAGGACTGGTTCCATTGCACGCGCAGACATCCACATTCACACTTTTTAAATGAAATTGCAGACACAATTAACTTTCTAAAATGGTGTTTCAGTTGTAATATAATATTCTTGCAAGGTAACTCTTAATAAACTACAATCAAATCATTACATTATAAGATTAATACAAAGTTTCTATAAGCCATTATAAGACCAATACCAAAATGTCTGTACAATGGAATGTTACAAAGCTCAAAGGTGATACAGTAAACTCATATCCAGCAGCCCAGAGTTGTGAGGTTGCTGAATATTCAAATATTCTGGATAATAGAGAGGTATACCTAGCAATGCATAACACTAACCAGAAACAAGATTAGCTATTAAGAAACAAACAAAAAATGTATGCAAAGTACTTTATTTACCAACAACAGTAGTATTGTACACTGCAGACTTACACTGCATTTGCTGTATTTATTTGGATTTACTCTCACTATACTGTATTTGTGGAAACCATAACTAAAATTTACTTACGGTTAAAATGTCAGTTATTTAAGAGTTCCATGTGATAAAAAGCTGGATAAAAAAGAGTTTACTGTAAAGATAATACCTGAAATTTACAAACTTATATCCCCATTATTTTGGGTTGGGCAGAGGCGTTACATAACACTGACTACGTCTACACTGGAAGCATCTGTCGACAATAACATCCGTCAGACGAGTTGCGTTGACAGTGTGCATCTACACGCAAAAGCAGATCAACAGAGCAATCTGCTCTGTCGACAGAGAGCAGCCAGACTGCCCTGCCCTCTGGACAGAACAGCTGACTGGGAGCTCTGCAAACAGGGCTGTCCAGGGAACCAGAAGCTCTCTCTGTGGACAGTATGTCTAAACTGCACTTCTGTCAATAGAGCTTTGTCAACAGAAACGTTATTCCTCAAATTATCAAGGTATAACACTGTTGAGACAAATGCAGAGTTCTGTTGAGGCTCTGTTGACAGAACACTTTGTGTAGATGCTGCCTGAGTTATGTCAACAGATGGCCCCTTCTGTTGACAAAACTCTGGTGTAGACACAACTTGGCAGAGTAGGTGCCAAGCTCATGCCCAGGTCCTTGTCTCGACTGGATGCTGAAAAAAAAAAAGTAGATGCAGTTTGTATGGCCCACCCGCGTTAGTACAGTTAAAAAATCTATTAAAATTAAATAAAAGATTTAGATTTGCACATGCTTATAAGTTGCCACATGCATTAACCACACATCTGCATCCCATTTTGTAAGGTAATATTTGAGTATAATAAGCTTCAGTGATTGCGTATGTCATCAGATTAAAGAAAGACAATTACCCTAACAAGTAACAGCAACAAAGGGTCCTGTGGCACCTTATAGACTAACAGAAAAGTTTTGAGCATGAGCTGTCATGAGCTGGTTACCCTAACATGCTGATTTTGAGTAGAAGATGTTACAGGCTGTCCAATAGGATAGCTCTATCAAAACCTGCCAGACTGAATTAGCATGATAAGAAGAACAAAACACTTTGTTGTTCTGCTCTTCCTCTCATGCAGATGTGTCATACAGTGGATTCTTCCCATCATCTGAGTTTGCAGCTGAGAGCACAAGGCACGAAGGGACTACAAAGCTCAAAGAGAAAGAACTATTATATTTATGCTGCTTGGATGCTGGAGGACAAGTTTTACTGGTCATAAGTGAGAGACCTCACTGGTTAGCCTTAAATGTCACATAGAACTTATTTATTATAAAGGTGTCTATTACTTTTTGAAATTTAAGATTGTAACTCATTTGTATATTTATCATTCCCTGCTCTAACCTTGTGTAATGCTGCAAGACCCAGGTTGCCAGCACCAGGGGTAGAACCTGCAAGCATAGGGTCTAAAGCCCTGCACTCTACCACATGAGCTAAAGGCTAGCTGGCTCTCAACCAACACTATAGAGCAGAGACTTCACTCGCCCCAGATGAGGTCTCAGTACCTCTGGGTACTACATGCTGCCCTGGACTGAGGAAGTGCATCCTGAGCTTCTGAGACCTTCCTGCTGACAGACCTGGGTTGCTGGCACCAAGGATAGAACCTACAAGCATAGGGTCTAAAGCCCTGCAGTCTGCCATGTGAGCCAAAGGTCAGCTGGTTTTCAACCTACCCTGTAGAGCAAAGACTTCATTCACCCTAGATGAGGTCTCAGTACCTCTGGATGCTACATGTTATTACCTCCTTTATTTCCTAAGTAATGAAATCTTTATATATTTTATCACACAATTCTCTATAAGCATTGTCTTTGTTTGAGATTTTATCTGCAATTGACCTGGGGTAAGTCTTTGGGACTGAGAGTAACCTTGCTGTGATCCTTTGTGTAAGTCAAGAGATCATCTGTCACAAGGATATGTTGATCTGGGTTGCAAGAAAGATTGTAGTATCCAAGGGATAGTTTTTGATTACGTGTTTAGGTTTCTGTAGTGCCCAATGAGTTTAAACTTGAGACTTTGTTTGTGAAATCTAAATGTAGAATTCACAACCAGTTTGAACTTGTCCTGGTTCTTAGTTGTCTGGCCTTAGGTTGGTGTTCATGCTCTTGACACACTGCAGGCAGTTTTACAGTAAAAACTAAGACTATGTGTACACTAGAGGGTTTTGTAAACAAACTTGTGGAGCGTCTATCTTCCCAAGGCATTCTGTCAACAGTAAATTGGCAGAACATGGCACTTTTGTCAACAGTATTTTGCCATTCCGCTATGAGGCAGAACACCTCTGTTCACAGAAATCTGGGCATTCTGGGAGGCCTTCAGTTGTAACATAGAACTTCCAGAACACTGGGATCCCTGTCTGCTGTCCTTCTGGTTGGCCATTTCAAAAGACTGGCCTGGTGGTCCAGGCATTCTCTGTCAACACAGCAGATCGCTTTTTCAATCAGCTTTTCAGTCTGGCTGCAATCTGTCGACTGTGACTTCTGTTGACAGATTGGTGTAGTGTAGACATAACTTAAGAGGCTAGAGGTAGATTTACAGACCTTTTCCAGGATACCAGAGGTCACTTGGTAATGGTCTGCTGCATCTGGCAACATTTATGGCAAAGCAGATGCATTCTGTCACCATCCCTGTAAAAGAGAAAGAAGTGATGGCCAGACAAAGAAGGTTTTTCCAAAATTTGGCACCATATAGATGGGCCCCTCCCAACAGCAAAGCAGAACAAGATATGCAAATTGCACAGCAACATTTCTCCATAGTGTAGCGTAAGCCAGAGAGTGGCATTCAAGGAGTTAATGTATAATATGAGAACCCGAAGACTCTTTAAACACAAGCTGATCCATTTACTCCCGTCTGCGTTCTTTTGTTAGTCAGCAAGACCAAGTGGGTGAGGTAATGTGTTTTATGGGATGAACTTCTGTTGCTGAGAGGCAACTTTTGAGTCACAGACAGCTCTTCTTCACGTCTGGAAAAGATACTTGGATTGTAACAGCTTCATGTAAGGTGAAACAAATTGTCTTTCATCACCAGAGTTGGTCCAATAAAATATATTACCCAACTCACCTTTGTCTCTAACATCCTAAGACTGACATGGCTACAACTATTGCTTTTTTGTTTATATTAGTTGTAAGCAAAATTGGGAGAGCTTGTATTGATTGCTTTTATTATTGTGTGCTGATGCAGTACTTAGATTAGTTAGCTTGTAAAGCACTTGGGGCAGGGACCATCTTTTTGTTTCGTGTTAGAACAATAACCAACATCATAAGGTTTTGTTTTTTTAACAGGAGCTTGTAGGCAATATGGTAATGCAAATAAATAATAATAAGGATGGTCTTTTAATTCATATTATCCTTCCTAGTCAATCAGTATAATATCTGTAACACTTTTCATTTTCACCTTACTAAATTTTGTGGATCTTTAACATGAGGGTGAAGGACCTCTTGTTTCAGCAACCTTGTAGGAAATTCTAATTCAGCTTGATGACTCTATTGGACATTTTCATTTTTCTCCCTCTTGGGGAAGGAAGAAAGTTGGGGACTGCATCTTGAAAATGAATGCACCCCTGTTCACCTTACCTCTGATAATTGCAGATAGCTTTCCTATGCTTGTAAAATATGTAACCAGTTGCTATTAATTGTTACAATTATTCATTATTTCTTTTATTGTGCAGCTCAGATGCCCCAATCAGGATACAGTGTCATTTTGACTGCATGCCAGAGAAGCACATACAAAGACCATTATGCCTGTTCCAAAGAGTTGAATTATGTGATCATTCTATGAATTTATGTACTCTTGTTTATCATAGAGTATGCATGCCAGATATTGTTGATAAACAGCATACTACCACATATTGTAAAGCCCTAGGTTGTCTCACATTGATTTGCCCCTGATTAACCTAACTTAGTTGTACTCTAACTATTTAAAAAAGAGAGTTTGATCCGACAACTTGATTTTGTTTAGTTTTTTCTTGGTTGATGGATGTATTTGGGGAACGTATGTTCAGAATTGCATCTGCTGTTCAGTAAGAAAAAGCACTTGATGTTAGTTTCAAATAGTGTTTTAACTTTGTTAGATGGATGGAGTTATGTATCTGTGGGAGAATTAGCTGAATTTTATTCTTTGTGCAACATCAACACAATTATTTAGTATGTTCATAGGATCAAAGAGCTAAGGTTAGACCAAAGCAGTAGATCAAGTTATTTGACCCCCTGTATATCACAGGGTGTTAAGTTAAATTTTGACCAGTGACTCCTGTGCTGAGGTCTATCACTTTCTATTTGGCTAAAGCATGTTTTCTAGTTGGTATCTTGATTTGAAGATATTAAGAATCCACTGCTTTCTTTGGTAGTTTGTTGTAAGGGTTAATTACTTTCATTGCCAAAAGTTGTCATATTTCTAATTAGAATTTGGCTGGCTTCAGCTGCCAGCTATTGATTCAATGCCTGTGTGAACCCATTGAAGGAAATGACACCATATAGGTTTCACCGAGTGTAATATAGGAACTCCCATTTTTTTCTATGAGACTCCATATTAAGACATATTGTATCCTGTAATACAGACATCATCAAACAACATAATCAAGAAAGTCAAGTATTTTACATATTAAGTATGTTGTTGAATACTCCCTGAGACACATGAGCTTGCTTCTTATGACCTGGGTTCTTGAAGTGTGATTGCATGGTGGAAATTACACATGTAAGCTGTGTCTACATGTGCACGCTACTTCGAAGTAGCGGCACTAACTTCGAAATAGCGCCCGTCGCGGCTACACGCGTCGGGCGCTATTTCGAAGTTAACTTCAATGTTAGGCGGCGAGACGTCGAAGTCACTAACCTCATGAGGGGATCGGAATAGCGCCCTACTTCGACGTTCAACGTCGAAGTAGGGACCGTGTAGATGATCCGCGTCCCGCAACGTCGAAATTGCCGGGTCCTCCATGGCAGCCATCAGCTGGGGGGTTGAGAGACGCTCTCTCCAGCCCCTCACCTCACTGGTGGCCGCGTGGAGCGGCCCCTTAAAGGTCCCCTCCCCCTCCCTCCCTCTGCAGGAAGCTGAGAGAACATGCAGGCTGCAGCCTGCACACGCGGCTAGCCTGCACCACCCTCAGCGACCCAGCCAGCTGCAATGGCTGCCCGGCAGCCCCCCAAGTGCCCCCAGGGGACCCCCCCAAGGGGAGCCAGGGCAGCCAGCCCAGCCAGAGGGGCAGCCAGGCTGGCAAGCGGCAGCGGGGCCCCTCCTGGACGGAGGCCGAGCTGCGGCACCTGCTGGGGCTCTGGAGCGAGGAGGAGGTGCTCCAGGTAATGGGGAGCAAGAGGCGGAACGCGGATGCGTTCGCTCGGCTGGCCAACGGCCTGGCTGCCCGGGGTCACCCTGCCCGCACTCCTGACCACGTCAGGAGTAAGGTCAAGGAGCTGCGGCAGGGTTACTCCCGGGCCTGGGATGCGGCCAGCCGATCTGGGGCCGCCCCCGTCACTTGCCCCTTTTACAGGGAGCTCAGGGACATCCTGGGCTCCCGGCACACCTCCTCCCCTCCCGCCACCCTTGACACCTCGGCTGACGAGCCCCAGCAGGCCCTGCAGACGGAGTCCGCCCCGGAGGTAAGCCCCGCACCCCGGGGGCCCCCCCCGGAGGCCACGCCCGGGACATCGCGGCAGGAGGAGGAGGAGGAGGAGGAGGGGGGCTCCTCCTCCACAGAATCCAGCCTGCAGATCCTCCTCCTGCCATCCCGGAGCAGCAGCAGTGCCTCCGCCCCCCGGGCATCTTCGGACCGTGGGAGCGGACCGACAGGTAGGTACCCCTCTCTGGTGGACACCCCTTGGCTTGAGGGGCAGGGGTAAGAGATATGTGTCCAGGGCCCCCCACATGCTCACATGGCCATGGCCCCAAGGACACCAGGGCCATGGCCATCACAGCACTGCAGCCATCAGCCCCTGCCCCGCCCCCAAACCCGCATGACAGTGCCATGCCCCATCCCCGGGACAGGAGGGAGCGGAACCTTGAGGGGCCCCCGGGAGGAGGGGGTGGGACACCCCGCAGCAGCAGCATGTGATGGAGTGGGGGGAGTGGAAAAGGGAGACTCAGGCTACATATGAGCAACCAGAGCCGAATAGCTCCCAGGGGCAAAGGAGGATCCTGGCGCTACAGCTGGCAGGTGACACCTCTGCCCTGAGCAAACAGGAGGGAGGAGCCGAGCTGGCTTGGAATTGGGGGGCGAGGGCGGGGGCCACAGGTAGAGGCTAGGGGAAGGGAGAGCTGGAAGGCAGCCAGCCTGAGGAGGGGGAAAGCTGCATCCCAGAGGGGCCCCCCTTGGGGTCTTCTCCCCACGACGGGTTGGAAGGACTGTCTCTTCCGACAGCTGGTGCTGTCACTCCTGGCAGAAACTGGGCATCTGTGGCCTAAGAAACCTCTCCTGCTGTCAGACCCTGCGGGGTGAAGTGAGAGTCGCTCCCACCAGGGGACGGGGTGCAGGGCAGGGGGACCCCTGAACCCCATCCATCACAGCAGCATCTCCCGGGGACGGGGATGGGGAACCTGCAGCACAGGGCTGGGGGGACAAAGGCCATGGCTCGGGGCCCACACTAACGCCTGTCTCCATTCTTCTTCCCCCCCTCCTCTCCTGTGTCCTGCACCTGCACCATCAGAAGGACCGGAAGAGAGCGCCGGCGAGGCGTCAGTCGTCCCGGAGAGCCCTCCGGGACCATCGCTCCAGGGCAGCCCCTCGGCCGAGGACCGACCGGCCCCACGGCGGGCTAGACGGCGGACCCCGCACCTACAACCGCCGACGGCGACGGACCCCCAGCTGCTGGCCATCCTCAGTCAGCAGCTGGAGGTCGCGGAGCAGCACCTCCAGCTGCAGGAGCAGGCGCTGGCCTGGCGCCAGGAGGCATGGGGGGCCTACATGCAGACATTTAACCGCCTGGTGGACTACCTGGCCCCCCATGCCGCACCGACCGAGCCATCGCCCGCCCTGCCTGCTCCTGCAGCCCCACCACAAGCTGCTGCGCCCGTCGCCGGCCCGTCCGCCGTCGCCTCGCCACCCACCCACGAGGGCCGGAGCGCCGAGGGACCCCTGGAGCCACCTGACAATCGCCGGCCCCCATACCTTCCGGTCCAGCCCGCTCCCACCCAGCCACGGACCAGGCTGCGAGCGCGGCGGGGCTCCCGGCCGGCCACGCCCAGTGCCGGGCTATAGGGGCGAGGGGCCCGGGACGTGCCCCCCCCTTGTTTATAGTTGGACCCTGTTTTTTTGGTCCCCCCGTTTGCCCCGTCCCCCCCATGTAAATAGTTCTCCCGTTTATCCTCCCTGGTTTTCTTTTAATTATTTATGGTAGACAGTTGTTTCTTTGGATTGTTTTATTTTTGTACATATTGCTTTTCTTGAACGTTTGTACCTCGTTGTTTTCTGTTTGTGGTTCACATATATTTATTTACATCCAAAAAAAAAAAATTTCGGAAAGAAAAAAAAAAGTTTCGGAAAGGAAAAAAAAAATTTACGTTCAGCCACAAGTGCGTGCTGTCATTTGTCCAGGACAAGTGTGGGGGGCGGTGGAGTACTCCATGGTGTGGGCGTTGGGGCAGGAGTGTGGGGGAGAAAGGGGCGGGCAGTAGGGGGCCTGGGCAGAGTTCACCCCGCGGCCTGTTCGTCGAAGTGGGCCCGCAGGGCCTCCCGGACCCGGGTCCCCTCGGGGTCCACCTGCTGACTGGGGGCAGCAGGTGGCTGGACGTGTGCCCTGGCGGCCTCCGCAGCCCAGCCCTGGAGAAAGGTCTCCCCCTTGCTCTCGACCAAATTGTGCAGGGCGCAGCAGGCACCCACAATCTGGGGGATGTTGTTGGGGCCCGCATCCAGGCGGGTCAGGAGACATCTCCAGCATCCCTTCAGGCGGCGAAATGAGCACTCCACCACCTGGCGCGCACGGTTCAGGCGCTCGTTGAAGCGCTTCTGGCTAGCGGAGAGATGGCCTGTGTAGGGGTGCATGAGCCACGGCCGGAGGGGGTAGGCCGCATCTGCGATGATGCAGAAGGGCATGGTGGTGTCCCCCAGAGGGATCTCCCGCTGGGGGATGTAGGTCCCCACCTCCAGCCGGGGGCACAGGCCCGAGTTCCGGAAAACCCGGGCGTTGTGGGTGCTGCCAGGCCAGCCTACGTAAATGTCCTGGAAACGTCCCCGGCTGTCCACCAAGGCCTGCAGGACAACAGAATGGTAGCCCTTTCGATTGAGGTATCGTCCTCCACTGTGATGCGGGGCGCGGATGGGGATGTGAGTCCCATCCAGAGCCCCGAAGCAGTTGGGGAAGCCCAGGGTGGCAAAGGCGGCGATGGTGGCATCTGGGTCCCCCAGCCTCACGAGCCTGTGCAGGAGCATGGCGTTGATGGCACGCACAACCTGCAGAGAAAGCACATGGGACAGCACCAATGAGGGGTGAGCAGGGTGTGCATGGCCCTGCCCTGCCCTGCCCTGCTCTGGCCCCCCTGCCCTGGCCCCACTGCCCTGCCCTGCCCTGCTCTGGCCCCCCTGCCCTGGCCTCCCCCCGTGGGTTCGCTTACCTCCATGAAGACAGCCCCGACGGTGGCCTTGCCGACACCAAACTGCTGGCCTACGGATCGGTAGCTGTCCGGAGTGGCCAGCTTCCAGACAGCGATGCCGACCCGTTTCTGCACTGTGAGGGCACGCCGCATGGCAGTGTCCTGGTGCCTGAGTGCGGGGGTGAGCCACTGGCACAGCTCCAGGAATGTCTGCCGGGTCATCCTGAAGTTCCTGAGCCAGTGGTCGTCGTCCCACTCCCCAAGCACCAGCCGCTCCCACCAGTCGGTGCTGGTGGGGTAGCTCCACAGCCGCTGGCGTGTGAGACGGGGGGTGGGGCAGGGTGCTGCAGGGGTAGGGGTTGAGCCCTGCTGCCCTGGGGGCATCTCCTCCCCTGGGGCAAGGAGGTGCTCAGCTGTCTCCCACATGGCATGGGTCATGGCAAGCCCTGCTCCTACCGGGAGGGCTGGGTGGACCTCTAGCTGCTGCTGCTGCTGCTGCTGCTGCTGCTGCTGCTGCTGCTGCTGGGGGTCCATGACTGCGGCGCCCGGGGTCTGTGTGCCTATGGCTCCTCAGACCGCGTGCCGTGCAGGCTGAGTGTGTCTGGGAGGGGCCCTTTAAGGGAGCAGCTAGCTGTTGCCCCAGAAGCGCTAGTCCGCCCTGTGACCCTGTGTGCAGCTGTGCCTGGCATCCCTATTTCGATGTGTGCTACTTGGGCGTGTAGACGTTCCCTCGCTGCGCCTATTTCGATGTTGGGCTGCGCAACGTCGAAGTTGAACATCGACGTTGCTGGCCCTGGAGGACGTGTAGACGCTATTCATCGAAATAGCCTATTTCGATGTCGCCACATCGAAATAGGCTACTTCGATGTAGGCTTCACGTGTAGACGTAGACGTAGTCTCTGATATGACATAAATCATAGATTTATACTGGGACATGATAGACACAATTAAGTGCACTGAGTCCAGCTTCACACAAATATGTGCTCATGAATTGCACCATGGTTTCAAGGTGCTTGTTGAGAGTGCAGGATATTCATTCTTGACAGTGAATGAGAACTCTAGGAGAGAGAGTTGGATATATGTGCTCATAAGAATTGATCACAGGATATTTCAACAAGCTGTTCAATTTCTGCTGCTGGCAAATCCATGGCATCAGGCTTGCATTGAAAGAGGTTTCACTTCCAACCATAGTTTGTCATGTCCGAGTTGGAGAAGAAGGAAGCAAATGGTTCCACCAGTTGGCTAAGATGCTCAGCCATCACCTGTTTGTGTGGATGAATAATTTCATTGTCAGCCAGGAATTTAGAGAGCTGTGGGAATGATTCACAGATGGTCTTCAATAGATTATTCTTCCAGGAAACAATTTTCTTCATGAATCCTGTGATTTGCTTCCTGAGCTGAAGAATGAGGGTGTTGTTCCTGTGCAGAACTGTATTACATACGTTCAGTTGCCAACATCTGTTTCTGACATAAGCAAAAAGCCACATCTTTCTTTGGTCACATAAAAATAAAAAAAGTCAATGAAATCGTTGTTTTCTGCTCTCCATTTCATAGAGACTGCTTCCAGAAGTCATCCCAGTACTTTTTCACTCGGGAGCAATGAGTTTCAGGGTGGAATATCTCATTGTGATGAGATTATATTTCTTGTGACAGTTTTGCAAACAGATGCACATGAAGTGGCTGAATTCTGATGTAGTTCACAATGGAGAAAGCTTGCTCCAGAACTTCACCTAGGTAGTTGTCTGTGAATCACACAGTGCATCAATTAGACTCTGCTGGAGGAAGAAGCAGATATTTTGTGTAAAAATGAATCCATTTTGCCTCTTATCACAAATCAGAAAGACAACTTAATTATTAAGCAAATGAGATCAGGATTTAAGAAGGCCGTGTGTGATACTAGTCCAGCTCAGGTACAATTATAATGGTTCTTTATTCTTGAGTGCCAATTAGGTACTCATGGTGGCATAAAAGAATATGTAGGCCCTGCTTTAAGGAGCTTACCAATCACTGCAGATTCCTTTTGTGGAAAAGGCTAGCACAGGCTTCTGTCAGCTGTAGCAGAGAAGTTAGTCTGTTGATGAAGGTGCTCTCCTAAAATAATCTAACAAATTTGCATCCAACCCCCTGCTCGATGCTTGCACAGTAAATGCAAGTTGGTGTCTGCACAGGCAGCAAGGTGGGACCTGTTCCACAAAGGCTGCACATATACTATGACCTCACATGTCACGCTGTCAGGATGCTGCCATTTTGATCTATTACAGTCTCTGCACAACAGGCCCTTACGTGACTTGTATATGTGAGTTCAAGGCATGCCTGCCATTTTGTAGATCAGAATGTGGCCTTCTGGAGTGGCATTTGTGGAGAAGACCTTAGCTGGTGGAGATGGCCTAGCTGGTCTGGCAATTAGAAGTGATGTCTTGTGACTTGAAGACAGAACATATTTGATAAGTAAATTACGGAGGAGAAAACACAAACATGAAACCTCAAGATAGCAGGTTTACAGAGTCACTTTTTGAGTAGAGCCAATTGGTGAGGATATGTGCTAAGGAAAAGTTTGTTACCATTTTGTGGCTTTTGAATTTACATTTTGAGAAAGAATGCCTTTCACTTCAGCTCAGAATGAAATGTGTATGTATCCGAAGACCATTGGCACTGTAGCATAATATTACAATTTCAAATTAATTTGTCTGTTTCAAACACTGCAATCTCCAAGTACAGTAAATAATGTGTAGGTCAGTGGTTTAAAATATTCTCTTTACTGGAAATTGAACTAAACTTTGACTGGCCTCAGATTTGCCTTCAAGAAACTGATTGATCAAAAAAGCACTTAATGTTTTTAAATTTAAGATTAAGACTTAAGTCCTAGTGATGTTAGTAAGAGTTGAATGTGTGTTTTAAATAAGGGTTTTGCAGATGTTCTACTAAATCAAGGCTTCTGTGTCTCCAAAGTGCTCTTAAACTGCTTGATTTTTGTTAAGTGTTTGGAGTCTACCAGACTATATCTAAAGAGTGGCATGGCTAAATTATACCTGACAATTGTTCTTCGTTGTTAGAGGTCAGTTGCTTTGCTTATTGGCAAATATATGTTTTAATGTTTAGAGAAATGGAGCATCGCTAGCTTTTCATTTGTGGACCATAAAGTGTTTCAGGGTTCCTTTATGCATGAAACCAGCAGCATATGCAAATCAGTTACTCATTGTATTATTAAGAACCAAATACAAGGTCAAAGGGAGCTGTCAGAGATGTCAGATATTTAAGAAACCTGAGGAAATAAGTTCTTTAATAAATGTAATTTCACCATCTTCTTTTCAGTTGAGTTTCAGATAAGTTTACAATCAAACTGAAGGAGGATCTTCATGCAGTATAGTTCTCCATTGTAAAATTAAGTATATTTTACAGTTCAATATATAAATGCAATTGAGCATAAGATGTGTATTTTTAAATGGTATCCAGATTTGAGTTTCCCTCAATGTCCGGGCAGGTGACTTAAGATTTTTTCCCCTCAGCTCATTATAGAGAACAGGGACCATTTCTGAAGTGGATGCTGATTAAAACTCTGAAATTTAGCATTGTAAAAGACATGTTGTATCCTCAGACCTGTGTGCACATTTTCAGTGCCATACCTGTTGTCACTAAAGTATTTTGAAATCATAAGGTGATGGGTTCTGAAATTTCTTCCATGGCCCTCATAGTATCATTTTTATTGAAATTATTCACCTTCACTTGAGGACTACATACCACAAAAATTAAGTTTTTACATCTTCATGCTGGCATAAGTGAAGACCAATTCAGATAAGTTACTTTGAGTGGAGCCAACAGGCCTATGTAGAGGAGACAAGCAGACATGTATTTTCATACAAATATGTACTCGCTACATATATATCGACCTGAGTGCTTACACTATCACTTGAGTTCATTATATCCAGTGTAAACATACTGTATTCTGGATCTGCTGCTTTGTTTTGTACTCTGGTGATTTACAGTCAAAGGTGTCCAATTAGGTCAGATACCCAGTAATTTTGGTCTATATGTATGAATATAAAAGGAAACATGTAACTATTTCCTCTACCTTTATGAAAATACTTCAAAATATTATTAATAATTTATTAAGGGCAAGATCACTGTAGCATTACTCGGGACAGTGATCATTACACAAGAAAAAGGCCTTATTGAAAAATAATGCACTTGAGCAAAATTTTGCAGTAGTGAGACTTTTGATTTTTTAATCAAGAACAGTGCATTCTGGGAAGAATAGTATTACTGAAATGTTTCTAGGTTATTGGACCTATAAATCTGAATATTTCTAATGAACTCAGATTCTTCATCTTGAGGGTTTTTTTTGTAGAGTTTGGAGAGGAGACTGTTCAGGTGACTTGTGAGAGACTCCATGTAGAATGGTCTATAATGCCGAGTAACAGTTTTAGGACAAATTCTGAGGTAAATCCTTATGGCTACATTGTTTGAACATTTTTGCATGGACGTAAATTTACTGGAATGAATAGTGTTATTGACATTAAATAGGTTACTTGTGCAAAAGTGGTTGAGTGACTGTGGCCTTACCAAGCAAACTGCTGTTCATTTTAATGAGAATTTGTCTGAGGAAGGGCCACTGAATCTACCTACGTACCGATATATAAAGTGATGATTTTACAGCAAAACCATATTACAGTTTTGCTGTAAAATCATCACCATAACACTGAGATCATAAAAACCATGTATCTTCGTGAAATCATTCCTAGAAAAATGTCTTGTAATCAATGAAAAGTGTTTTGTAATATTACGTTTTTGAGCCACACTTTAACTTACTCCATTCCTTTCAAAATGGTGCAAATAACCAGTAGTAATAGCATAGAGTCACAACGTCTCTGAGGGTTCCGTGTTCAGAATCCCTCATGAAGGTTGATTTTCATGAATATGGGGGCCCTGGAGCCCTGGGGAGGCAGTGGTTGCTGGTGGTCTGGGCCTTGGAGCTCTGGAGAAGCAGCATTTGTGAATAATTGAATTTGTGAATGTTGAGACCTTACTGTATTTAGTGACAGAGAGATAGCTGTGTTAGTGTATCAAAACAAAAAAGCAGTCATGTAGCACTTTAAGACTAACAAAATAATTTATTATAGTAGTAGTAATTGTTATTTTTTCCCACTAAAACAGTCAAAATGTAACCCAGAAGGCTGCAAGCAAATACAAATAACATTCCTGTTAATTTTCATTTATGTTGCATCTATATGGCCCCTCCCTTTTGGCAGGGGCATTCAAGTGTGACCGATCAGAAATACAAATGAGGCGCAGATATACATATCTCCTTTTTTCCTGAAATAAATTAGGAAGAAGGGTACTTTCAAAGGTGGGGGGTTCCTTTCGAAGGAACCCCATCTGAGTGGCTGCATTGGCTTGTGGAAATGGCTATTCTGGAAGCCAGATGATACAGAAATATGCAAATGAGGTGCAAGATAGTTAAATCCATATCTCATTTGCATTTCCGATTGGCCATATTTGTCTGCCTTTTTCAAAAGGGAGGGGCCATGTACATACAGGTATAGAATTTGTGTTGGTTTGTACCTTAACTTCGGCTTTATCAACATGAAAACATCTATCACATCAAATCACATCATGTCCTACAAATAAATGGTAAACATTCTTCTTATTTTTCTATGACAAGAATTACCCAGAGAATTATTAAGTACTCAAAGAGGCATCTTCAAATATTTGTAAAGGAGGATCAATTTTGTTAAGGATTTCAAGAGATGAGATATTTTAAGTGGTAAGATGGTTCTTTGATGTCCTTAGCATAAACAAGTGGATTTGTGTAAAGAAAATATTTTTTCCCTTAGTTAAAATTAAATTGTTTTTACACAGTGTCTTTCAGTGCTGGCTTGTTGCTCCTTCCTGGCCTGCCCTTACTTAAAAACATAGGTATTTGATCATTTTATTTGTAAGACACTATCAGACACTGAACTTATTTATATTTTTGTACATGTTTTCTTAGATCATTTAAAGTAAGCATTGGAATGTTTATTTTACAACTCCTTTTTTGACACTTATTATTTGTAAAATCAATATCTATGTATGCCACCTTTGGATATATAATATATAAAAAACTAGTTATATGTTCCAAATAAGAAATAATATGCACTGCAGATTTTTAAAATAAACCCTTCCAATTACTTTTAGAAGTTGCATTGTTTAAGAAGAGGTTAGATAGATGGCTTTCAGGGATGGTCTAGAAAGTGCTTGGTCCTGCCATGAGGGCAGGGGGCTGGACTCGATGGCCTCTCGAGGTCCCTTCCAGTCCTACTATTCTATGATTCTATGATTGTTACATATTTTCAATATTAGTGAAAAATGTAAGCCAACAGTTTGACTGGAGAGAACAATAGTTTTGAAAATATAATCCATTAACTAAGGGACAGAAATTACACTTTCTTTGTATATGCACTAAAGAGTGGATATTGCAAACCTTTACCCACCTGATGATTCTTTGCTTACACAAGTAGACCGTTTCTATCAACAATATTACTCAAAGCTATTGCTGTAGTCATAGAGCATGGCTGCTTGGGTAGGCCATGGTGCAAGGAGTAGGGAGAGAAATGAGGAATAAAGACATGAAACAGTTAATTATCAATGAATGTTTCTAGTGAGGCAGGAGCAGTTTCAAAGGGGCCCAGAGCTCTGACTGCCACTGCTGCACCCTCGGCAGCAGCAGTGGCTGGAGCTTCAGGCCCCTTTGAGCTACTACAGCAGTGCTGCTCTGCAAGGCTGGGGACAGGGCAACGTGGTCCAGACAGCGCTAAGGGCTGACTTCCATAGGTCCTGTCCCTTCTACCCTTGCTCCCTCCCCTCTTCCTGGAGCATGGAGCCAGCTCCCTTCCCACCTTGTCCTGGGGCCAGCGGTGGCTGTTGGTGCTTGCCCTCTGGACAACAGGGCCATTTCCATCAATGCATTTCATGGGGTTGATGGCACCTGGTGGTGGTCATCATCATCATCAATAAATGTGGGCTCAGTCCCTCCCTCACTATTTCCTTCCATCTTTCCCTGTCCAGTGTGGAGTGGCTTAGTTTCTGTAGACTAGCGCCGCACCAATCTACTATATCATCTGTCCATTCTCTGTGGGGTCTGCCACCCCTATCTGAACCACCCATTATGCCGAATACCAGGGTCTTGATTTTTCGTTCATTGTTCATTCTGCAAATATGCCCAAATAGTTGTAGCTTCCATTTAATAACGTTCTGCAGCAGGTTCTCTTTTGACTGTATCTTTCTATATAATTCCCTATTGGTGACCTTCTGCATCCATCCTATTCTCAGAATCTTTCTATAACAACTCCTTTTGAATGCCAATATTCTTCTTTTTGAATCTTTCGTTATCACCCACATCTCACATCCATACAACATACTGCTGAATAAACACATTTTCAAGATGCTCAGCTTCATTCTCAAACTAATTACTTTGCTTTTCCAGATTTTATCCATCACCTTCAAACTCGTTCTTGCTTTCACTGTTCGAATCACTAGCCTTCATATAGTCTAGATCATACATTATATTGCTCCCCAGAGCTGTGTCTACACGTGCACGCTACTTCGAAGTAGCGGCACTAACTTCGAAATAGCGCCCGTCGCGGCTACACGCGTCGGGCGCTATTTCGAAGTTAACTTCGATGTTAGGCGGCGAGACGTCGAAGTCGCTAACCTCATGAGGGGATCGGCATAGCGCCCTACTTCGACGTTCAACGTTGAAGTAGGGACCGTGTAGACGATCCGCGTCCCGCAACGTCGAAATTGCCGGGTCCTCCATGGTGGCCATCAGCTGGGGGGTTGAGAGATGCTCTCTCTCCAGCCCCTGCGGGGCTCTATGGTCACCGTGGGCAGCAGCCCTTAGCCCAGGGCTTTTGGCTGCTGCTGCGGCAGCTGGGGATCCATGCTGCATGCACAGGGTCTGCAACCAGTTGTTGGCTCTGTGTATCTTGTGTTGTTTAGTGCAACTGTGTCTGGGAGGGGCCCTTTAAGGGATCGGCTTGCTGTTGAGTCTGCCCTGTGACCCTGTCTGCAGCTGTGCCTGGCACCCTTATTTCGAAGTGTGCTACTTTGGCGTGTAGACGTACCCTCGCAGCGCCTATTTCGATGTTGGCTTCACGTGTAGACGTAGCCCAGATATGTGAACATCTCTACATTTTCTAGTTCAATACCATCAACACTGACCTTCCTTCCTATTTCCTTATCTCCAAATACCATTGTTTTTGTTTTATCGATTGTTCATAATCAGTCCATACGGCTTCCCTTCTTCGTTTAACACCTGCACTGTTTTTGATAGCTTCTCCTCATCCTCAATAACTATATCATCTACGAACCTTAAGTTGTTAATTCTTTTCCCATGCACAGATACCCCTTCTACCTCTTCCTTGATCTTATCCATTGCTCTCTCCAGATGTGCGGTGAAGATACTTGGTGATTCTTTTCTGGTACCTCTACTTGTTTTAAACCAACTTCCCAACTCCCCACATGTTCTCACCGCTGTCTCCGCATTGTCATTGATATCCTTCAACAACCATATCAGTCTGCTATCCACTCCATATGACTCCAACACTGCCCAAGTCACTTTGTGATCTATACTGTCAAATGCCTTTTGAAAAATTGATGAAGCAAGTGTATACGTTCTTGTTCTTTCATTGAGCTTTTTCTGCTATCATTCTTTTTCCCAATATCTGCTGTATGGTACTTCTATCTTTTTGGAACCCTGCTTGCTCATCTGCTATTTGTTCTTCTATCTGCGAACTTAGTCTCTCAGTCAGTATCATCATCAGCACCTTGCCTAGATGACTCGTTAGGACAATCGTTCTGTAGTTATCGCACTCCAATGTAATTCCTTTCTTGGGCATTGTCACTAGCACAGATCTTGTCCATTCCTTAGGTGCCTTCCCTTCTTTCCATGCTATATTACATAGCTGGTGTATTTCCTGAGTCATGCTTTCTCCACCATATTTGATCATCTCTCCCATGATCTTATCATTTCCAGGGCTCTTGTTGTTCTTTACTTGTTTCACTGCTTTTTCTACTTCCTCCTTCAAACTGTTGGTTTCGATCTCAATGCTTGGTGGAGATATCTCTTTCAGTTCTTCAGTCAGTCTCTCTGAGACACTCAGGCGCTTTGTATAGGTTGATGCAATATCTTGTCCATCACTGCACAATCTTCTCCCTGTTCATGAGCACTTAGAATCATAGAATCATAGAAGAGTAGGACTGGAAGGGACCTCGAGAGGCCATCGAGTCCAGCCCCCTGCCCTCATGGCAGGACCAAGCACTTTCTAGACCATCCCTGAAAGCCATCTATCTAACCCCTTCTTAAATATCTCCAGTGATGGAGATTCTACCACTTCCCGTGGCAATTCATTCCAGTGTTTGATCACCCTGACAGTTAGGAACTTTTTCCTAATGTCCAACCTGAACCTCCCCTGCTGCAATTTAAGTCCATTGCCTCTTGTTCTATCCTCAGAGGCAAGGAAGAACAAGTTCCCTCCCTCTGCCTTATGACACCCTTTTAGATACCTGAAAACTGCTTTCATGTCCCCCCTCAATCTTCTCTCTTCCAAACTGAACAAGCCCAATTCTTTCAGCCTTTCTTCATAGGTCATGTTCTCTAGACCTTTGATCATTCTCGTTGCTCTCCTCTGGACCCTCTCCAATTTCTCCACATCCTTCCTGAACTGCGGTGCCCAGAACTGGACACAATACTCCAGCTGAGGCCTAACCAGTGCAGAGTAGAGCGGGAGAATGACTTCAAGTGTCTTGTTTACAACACACCTGTTAATGCATCCTAGAATCATGTTTGCTTTTTTTGCAACAGCATCACACTGTTGACTCATATTTAGCTTGTGGTCCACTATAACCCCTAGATCCCTTTCTGCTGTACTCATTTCTGGGCAGTCCTTTCCCATTCTGTATGTGTGACACTGATTGTTCCTTCCTAAGTGGAGCACTTTGCATTTGTCCCTATTAAACTTCATCCTGTTTACCTCAGCCCATTTCTCCAGTTTATCCAGATCCTTTTGAATTATGACCCTATCCTCCAAAGAAGTTGCAACCCCTCCCAGCTTGGTATCATCTGCAAACTTAATAAGTGTACTTTCTATGTCAATATCTAAATTGTTAATGAAGATATTGAACAGAACCAGTCCTAAAACAGACCCCTGCAGAACCCCACTAGTTATACTTTTCTAGCAGGATTGAAAACCATTAATAACTCCTCTCTGGGTATGGTTATCCAGCCAGTTGTTCACCCACCTTATAGTAGCCCCATCTAAGTTGTATTTGAGTAGTTTATTGTTCATTCTCATCTTTGATCTCCATCTGCTTTGGTTGCCGTTTTCTATTAATATTCCTAATTGTCTTGTACACCTCCCTGGTCTTACATTCGCTGTAATATCTCTCTATATCTTCACATTGGTCCTGTAACCATTTATCCTTATCTTTTCTGGCTGCTTTCTTTACCTTCTGTTCTGCCATCTCAGAGACATCTCGTCTGACCTTCAACGCTCTCTTCTCTTGAACCAACTTCAGTGTCTCCTGGGTAATCCACTTCTTATTTATCTTTTCTTCTGGAACAGTCTGCTTAATTGCCTCGTCAATAGAGATGGCTGTCCCTGTGACTCTTATGTAGGTCTTTCTCTGTGGCGATATTCTTAATCTTCTCTTCAAGCACTGCTCTGTTGCATTCCCTGTTTCTTCCTCACATAGCCTAAACACATCTCTTCTTTTCTTAAACTGTGTCTTACATTTTCTTCTGAGTTTTATCTTGATTTTTGCGATCACTAGACTGTGGTCTGAGTCTATATCCACTCTTTGGAAAGTTTGGCACTGCTCTACTGATATTATCCATCTTCTCATCAAAATCCTATCTGTCGTTCTTGGACTTCCTGTCATTTGATCTCCACGTCCACTTCCTACAGTCCTTTTGTTGGAATCTCGTGTTGCAGATCACCATTTCATGCTCTGTAGCAAACTCTAGTAGTTTCTCACCTTGTTCATTTCTTTCTCCATATCCAAACCTTCCCATAACTCTCCCAACCTTCGTCATCTGTTCCAACCTTCGCATTCTAATCTCCTCCAATGATCAACACACTTTTCTTTGGTATCTCCTCCACGTCTTTGTCAAGTCTTTATAGAATAGCCCAATCTCTTCCTTTGTATGGTCCAACGTGGGTGCAAACTCCTGAATGACTGAGACATGGAACAGTTTTGCTTCAAATCTCGCTACCATCATTCTTGCACTCACCGGTTTGTATCCTAATAATGTTCTTGTAGCTGTTTTGCTAAGAAGGAACCAAACCCCTGCTTCATGCTTCATTTTGTTTCCTGACCAAATGACTTCGCAACCACATCTCCTGATCTTGTCCAACACATCTCTGCCAGTCCAAATATATCACATTGGTATCTCTTCATATCCTTCCAAAGCAGCTCTAATTTTCCTGTTGCCCACAGTGTTCGGACATTCCATGTCCCAATGGGTAGCATATGTATTAGTTGTAATTTTCTTTTGGTAGCCAGCTTATTGACCTAACCCTGATCGCTTGATTGGTATCTTGGATCTTGTTTATCCGGGCAACCTCCAAGCCGGCATCTTTCATCATTTATTTGTACTGGCATCAGATTTCATTCGGATTGTTGTTTGATGGTCAATGCATCAACACTCATCTGACCAAACCTTCTCCTTCATCCAGGCTTGGGACTGGCATGGAGCTCATAGAGGCTTCATGGCGGAGTTACCCGGTGGTCCCCAGTGGCAAATCTCCTAAATAGCACTTTGACTGTGAATCTACCAGAGCCAATGGAGTCTGCAGTTACCAACCTCTGCCATATACAGGATCATAAAGTACTGTGGGGTGTTATCATTTTAAAAACTTTGATGTTGGTTATTGTTGCTAGTGAGTATCTTATTATCTCTAATATCTGGAGCTAGGGATTAACACAGAGGATAAACCCAGGGGCCAGTTTAGTCCAGTGTCCATACTCTCTTAGGCTGCATCTAGAAGGGGGATCTTCTGAAAGATCCCGCAGACCATCTACACACAAAAAACGTTCATTCGAGAGTTAATCAAAAGCATGCATCACTCCTTTGGAGAGCACTCTTCTACCCCCGTTTCAGGAAGAGCACCTTCTTTCAAAAGCTTCTTTCAAAAGAGAACATGTGTAGACACTCCACAGGCCCCTCCTCTTTTTCCCCCACTCAAAAGAGCAGTCCTCGTGGCACCTGACTTTTTGATCCCTGTCCTGTTCTTTCGAAAGAGCAGGGGCTGTGTGGATGCTCTCTTTTGAAAGAGCAGATCACTCTTTTGATCCGCTTTTGTGTGAGTGCAATCACTCTTTGGAAAGAAGTTCTTTCAGAAGAGCTCTTTTGGAAGGTCTTTTGAAAGATCTCTGTAGTGTAGACATAGCCTTACAGTGGCTAGTACCAGATGCTCCAAAAGAGGTGCAAGAAACTCCATAGTGGAAAACTGTGGAATAAGCTGTCAGTAGGAAAAATTTGGTCTTGGGCTGTAGTGTAACATATCCTATGTTGACAAAACTTATGTCACTCAGGAGTGTGACTATTCCGGCTCCCGCCACCCTTCCAAGCAGTAAACTTAACACCTACATAAATGAGAATTCCTTCTGCTGACACAGCCCATGCTACTGGTGGTAGTGGACCTTGCGACAGTGTAGGTGTATGTGTACAGCTGGCCTGCTGCACATGTTGTACATGTAGATCTGGCCTTAGTTCCTCACAACTATACCCATTGCTTAGATGTTGCTTATATATTTATAGATGATAATAAAACTATGAGTGTTCCGATTATGCATATAAGTGGCGAATGTGTCTGAATCCTGCTAAGCTGAAGGACTGAATTAGATCTTGTTAATGAATTATACAGATTAATTGTGTTGCATAAAATACATTTCCCACATTCAGTCTTAATATATTGTCTTGAAGTGTTCGTTTCTTATATTATGAGAGGGTAAACAGCAACCTCAAATGATTGCCTCAGTGTTATTTTAAATATGTCTCTTATTCTCTTCAAAGCACATCTGGATTTTCTCTCTTTTTAAATGAGTGAAATAATATTAATATTAAAGAGATCATAAGACAACTAGGGGGTTGGGGGTACAAAATATTTTTATATCAGTTTGATGAATAAGAAGTACAAAAATATGGGTGTGATATTTAGGATATTCATGTGCATGTGTCTATGTAATATGTTCTTAACTGTACAGAGCTCTTTGAAATCTATTAAGAACATAAGAATGGCCATACTGGGTCAGACCAAAGGTCCATCTAGCCCAGTATTCTGTCTGCTGACAGTAGCCAATACCAGGTACCCCAGAGGAGGCAAACCGAAGACAATGATCAAGCGATTTGTCTCCTCCCATCCATCTCCCGCCTTCGACAAAAGGCTAGGCACCATACCTTAGCCCTTGCTAATAGCCATCTATGGACCTAACCTCCAAATATTTATTGAGCTCTTTTTTTAAACTCTGTTAGAGTCCTGGCCTTCACAGCGTCCTCTGGTAAGGAGTTCCACAGGTTGACTGTGCGCTGTGTGAAGAAAAACTTTCTTTTATTAGTTTTGAACCTGCTACCCATTAATTTCATTTGGTGTCCTCTAGTTTCTTCAGAGCTGATAGTATACTACACCACAAACATTTACTGAACTTCCTCATGCTGAGAATGTAAGGGCTATTTAAACATTTTTAGTTTTCTCAGAACAGAGCAATACATTTCCAAGAAAATTAAGCTGGGCTTGATGCTGATCAGATAGGTGCTCAGCTAACAGAGATAAGTGTGTGTGGCGGGGTCTCCTGCCCCACCTTGCTCCTGAGGGCTCCTGTGATGCCCTCAGGGCTCTCCAGCCCCATCAGGCCTTAGTGTTCTGGTCCCAGTTCACAGGCTTCAGTCCAAAGCAGCCTAGTCCCAATTTGTGGGCCTCCCAGCCTAGTCAGGCTTCTGTGGCCTCGTCCTAGTTTACAGGCCTTACAGCTCAGTCAGGGCCTCTGTGGGCTAGGTCCTGCCTGCCTTAGGTTCACAGGGAGGTGGGGGTAGGGGAGCGTGGGCCCACCCGCCCCACCAAGCTCCAGCCCAGGGCCCTGTTGGTGGTGGGTGTGGGACCCCAGCCATCTCAGCAGGAATCCTGACCGCAACATGCTGAGCTCACTGGTAACCTTCCAGGTTCCCCCATCCTGGGCTACTTCCTACCCCATTCCTGGTGCAGTCCGCCATCACAGCTCTGGCAGTGCTCTCTCCCTCCACTCCTGTTGAGGACTGCTTCTGTGGCGGTGGCTACTGCCACCGCTGCTGCTGCAGTTGTTACTCCTCAGGCGGCTGTGGCTGCTGCTGGCACTTCGTCCAGCACCGCTCAGGCAGTCCCTTTGGCTGCTCCCAGGCTCCAGCAGGAGCTCCTTCCTCACTGCTGGCCAGGCCCAAATGCCAGGCTTTCCCATCCTTTATACCTGGTCTACAGCCAGAGCATGGCCAGCAGGGCCTTGGGGATGGGGCCTTTTCTATCCAATAGGCCTGACTCTCTGCCACCATTCTCAATGTGGGTTTGGTACACACCATCACAGTGTGATAAAAGAACCTAGGCAGACACCAATTTTACGGTTGATAGTATTGTTGAATTTTCAGTGGTAGTGCTCCTCATTTGCAGTTTAAAAACAGATTCAGGCCTTCTCTGTAGAAACTTAATCCATTGCATATGCTGTCGGGGGTTGGGGGAAGGATAGTCAATGTGAAGCAAATCTTTCACTCTACTCCAAATAAGTAAATAAGTCGCACAAACTGTGAGAGAATGGTATTGCTGAATCATACTTTTCCACAATAGTTGTATATTTATCACTTCCCTCTGACACCATTGAAAAAACAAACATTAGTCAGAGAATGAAGACTGGTACGGGCTGGTACAGACAATGCATCTGATATATATTTTGAATTTTGATTATTGCACCTATTCCATATACAGTTTGATACCTACACATAGATAAATTCTGTAAAGTACCTTGTATGTGCATATGTCAGTAGCTTTAAAATTCTGAAATACAGGATTTTTGGTAGATTATGTAGTACAGATAAATTGCTTGTAGGTAGGGCTCCCTGTCTGTTAAGGTGGTTGCAGAAGTCTCAGATTTTGTAGCTTTCTGCAATGCCTGTGACTTTTGTGGGTGGATGATCACAGGGTGGCCCAAACAGGTGGTTCTGGGACCATCTGCTTAAGTGGTCCTGGGGAAAGCTACACCATCTGTTTTTCTGGTAGCTCCCAGCAGCAGTCCCCAGGAGGCCAGGGGGAGTAGCCACAGTTCATGGCCCCAGGCAGTGTTTCACAGGTGACTGGCTAGAGCATCTGCAATCTGCAGTCCCCAGGAACATGGCTGGAGCAGCAGCAACAGCCCATGGCCCCCAGGAACTGGTGCTGCTGGTCCTGAGCACTGTTGGGAGTGAGCACTTCTCAAAATCCCCCCTAAAAGCTCCCCCACCAAGATTTAACAACGGGTATTTTTGGTAGAAGTCATGAATAGTTCATCGGCCTTTTTTTATTGCCCATGACTTGTGTGACTTCTACTAAAAATGCCACTGACTAAATTGTAGCCTTTCTCATAGACTTTAAGGTCAGAAGGGACCATTATGAACATCTAGTCTGACCTTCTGCATATAGAGGCCATAGAACCTCACCCAATCACTTTAATAGACTCCTAACCTCTAGCTGAGTTACCAAAATCCTCCAATACTGACTTTACAAGTTAGAAAGAATCCATCATTTATACTCGGTTGCAATTTGCAAGTGACCTACACCCTATATTGCAGAGGCTTTCTGGATCTCTGATATGGCATCATTAAACTGTGAGCATGTGAGCAAGACCTATCAGTGAAATATTTGGGAAAGAATTTTCTGTAATAAGCCAAAATTGGTGCATCATATTCTCCATATTCTACATCACTTTAAAACATTAGTTTAAGGGGGGCTGTGCCGATGTTATGTGGAGCTAAAAATATAAATAACAAACATAATTTAGATTATACAAAAGGAAGGAAACAAGTGATGTGAATATTACCATAACAGCAATTTTACAGCACAGTTTAATTATTTGGTTCAGTAATGTTCAATAATTATTTCAACATTGAAATCCTTCACAATCCAGTCCCCTCAACAAACTAAACAACTGTTTCATTACCAGTAACTAATTTACAAGGCAATTTCAAAATCTGATGACTTCTTGCCTGTCTGAGATTTACAGTCACTAAATAAAAGGCTGTGACTAGGACACATGAATTAACAGCTCATTAAAAGGAGAGCTCAGATTCAGTATTCTCATTTTCTGTTCTCTTTGTGATTGCATAACAACCCTGGTGACTCATCTGTAATTTGTGGGACCCATGTGTAAATTCAGTTTGTCAACCTCTTGACCTTCCAAAGCATACATATTTTCAGAGTACAGTGTTTAAACTTGCAGTCATTTATCCTCTCAGTCCCATTCTCAGTTGAGGGAGAAAGAGAAGAGGCTAGGTCATTTCTTATTTGACAGACTTGTGAGAACCAGGGACAAAGCTATTCCCTCCCTGCCAGCCATTTCAGTTGTTCTAATCTCTCATGCCCTTCTTCCATAAGGCCCCTAACCCCAGCTAACTCTCACATCAACATTGTAAGGACAAGAATGTGTTTGAATCCAGATTTTGGTGTAGTCACTTTGCCCTTTGCTGGAGACACCATGCCTCTGGGAGACCATGAGCATTGCTCTTTAATCTTCTGTCTTGGACTGACCCCCTTCTTAGGGCAGAAAAGTGTGGAAAGGCAGGAAAAGTGGAACGGGGGGACTAGGAGAAGAAGAGACAATTAAAAGGAGAGAAATTAAGTAATAATATTAGGGGTGGGACTCTTACCACACTCTCATCTGCTGGGTGACTGATTCCATCTAAAGAATTCTCAACCTTTTGGTCAACCAATTATGCAACGTTCATGCAGCAACTCAACAACCCCACTAGGATTTGGGTTATATAATGATTTTGGGGCCGTTTTGTGGGTTGTGACTCCAAATAAATGGTGTGTTTAGGATAGCCTCGGGGTGGATGTTAAATAAAAGGTTACTGTTGAGATATGATGAGGACAAGAATTATGAGTGCTATCTAAGAGGATGAAATCCAATATCAACATCTTTTTTCATGCCCATTGCATACATTCTGGTTGTGAAACGGGCCCTGGTTATGTTTGGAGGACTCATAGAACTGGGCAGAAGGATCATGGATCAGACAGATAATAGGCAGCTTAATTTGTATTTTTAACCAGATAGAATGATTTCACTGGATTCCCACCCACATTTGGCAGTAAAGTGGGTTTTGTAAGCTGTAGATAAGCATACAGTTTTTTAGATCCTTACCTGATCGGAAGTTTGAAACCTTTTGAGATTCATTTGTCATTAATTTTAAAACTGTTTTCTAAAGTGTAACTACCTTAGATCTTCTTTTGAAACATGAACAAAATTCAAGTTTCTGGGAATCTAGTTTTGAGAAATTAGAAGTGTAGTTCATGACTGATTGGTTTGACAGATTAATTAATTCAGGTGTATAGAACATTGACTATTTTTCCCCTTTTCTTTTCAACCTAACTATATAACAATACCTCAAAGGTAATTTACAGGATGTCGTGAGGGAATTGATTATTTGAAGAAGGAACAATTTTTTTTGAGGTTTCTAGTGCTCTTCAGAAGTTTGTATGCTTTCGTTATGTTTTCTCTACGTATAACTGAGTAAGCAAAGTGTCAGCTGCTATTTTACCTCAGTTTGTTTTAGCTGTGATTCCCCTTTGCAGTAAAAACATAATCCTAAATTCGGTACACAATGCTCTGTCATTCATTAGACATTTTCCCTTCAAAAATTCTTACACCCAAAGCAAAATTATTATTTCTTCTAAAAAAAAAAATTGCCTGCCTACAGTATAATAGCCTGAAACTAAAATGGTAGTTTCAAAAGTACAGGAGTGTGATTAATGAAACATAGGACTCACTGAACTTATCCTATGAAAGATGCTTTGTAGAGCTACATCTACACAGCAGCCCTTAGCACTTACCTATTTAGAAATACAGGCTGTGGCCACACTGGCCTCTCCTTTCGGAAGGGCTATGGTAATGTGGCTACGCTAATGAGGCGCTGCCGTGAATATGCAGCACCTTATTAGCATAATGGCGGCCACATGCTTCAAAACTGCCGGTTTTGAAATACATGCCACCCGTGTGGCCGGGGGCCTTTTGAAATGACTCCCCACCCCAATTTCAAAAGCCCCTTTTTCCCAAAACCAGATGGGAAGAAGGGGCTTTCAAAATCAAGGGGGTTGTTTCAAAGGGCTCCCGGCTACACGGGCAGTGTGTGTTTTGAAACCAGCAGTTTCGAAGCACGTGCAGCTGCCATTACATTAATGAGGTGCTGCATATTTATGGCAGAACCTCATTAGCATATTCTGAAGTGCCACATTTCCATAGTCCTTCTGAAAGGAGGCGCTAGTGTGGCCACGGCCCCATTATCTAAACACACAACACTTATTTTGAAATAGCGCCTATTTCAAAATAGTTATTTCAGAATAGGTACTGTTAAGACGGGCTATGTCTACACGAGCAAGATTTCCTTGTAAGTGTAATATCAGTCCTGGGCAAATTATCTGAAACAATAGTAAAGAATAAAATTGTTAGGCATGAAGAAGAACATAATTTGATGGGCAAATGTCAACATGGTTTCTGCAGAGGGAAATCATGTCTTACTAATCTGTTAAGTTCTTTGAAGGAATTAACAAACATGTAGACAAGGGAAATCCAGTGGATATAATATACTTAGATTTCCAGAAAGTGTTTGACAAGGTACCTCATCAAAGGTTCTTATGTAAATTAAATTGTCATGCGATCAGAGGGAAAGTCCTTTTATGGACTGAGAATTGGTTAAAAGACAGGAAACAAAGGGTAGGCATAAATAGTAAATTTTCTGAATGGAGAGGGGTAACTAGTGGTGTCCCCCAAGGGTCAGTCCTAGGACCAATCCTGTTCAATTTGTTCATAAATGATCTGGAGAAGGGGGTGAGCAGTGAGATGGCAAAATTTGCAGATGACACTAAACTGTTCAAGATAGTCAAGACAAAGGCAGACTGTGAAGAACTTCAAAAAGATCTCATCAAACTAGAAGTTATCATGGATAGTTCCTTGAAAACATCCACGCAATGTGCAGAGGCAATCAAAAAGGCAAATATGATGGTATGTATTATTAAAGAAGGGACAGAAAATAAGAAAAGGAGTAGCCTACTGCCCTTACATAAATCTATGGTATGCCCACATCTTGAATATTGTATACAGATTTGGTCTCCTCACCTAAAAAAAGATATCCTGACACTAGAAAAGGTTCAGAAAAGGGCAACTAAAATGATTAGGGGCTTGGAACAGGACCTGTATGGAGAGAGGCTAGAAAGATTGGGGCTTGTCAGTTTAGAAAAGAGGAGACTGAGGGGGGACATGATAGAGGTATATACAATTATGATAGGTGTGGAGAGGGTGAATACAGAGAAGTTATTTACTAGTGCCCATAATACATGAACTAGAGGACACCAAATGAAATTAATGGGTGGGGTTAGAAAGTTCTTCTTCACTCAGCGCATAGTTAACCTGTGGAACTCCTTGCCAGAGGAAACTGTGAAGGCTAGGACTATAACACAATTTAAGAAAGAGCTAGATAAATTCATGGAGGTTAAATCCATAAAAGGCTATTATCCAAGGGTAGGAATGGTGTCTCTGGCCTCTGATTGTCAGAGGCTGGAGATGGATGGCAGGAATCAAATCACTTGATCATTGTCTTTGGTCCACCCCCTCTGGGGCATCTGGCACTGGCTGCTGTCGGCAGACAGGCTACTGGGCTGGATGGACCTTTGGTCAGACCCACTATAGCTGTTCTTATGTTCCTGAAAAAGCCGGGGCTTTTTCAAAAAATCCCATGGAGTGTCTACACATATAACATCTTATCTCAATATTAAATTGAAATAATGTGTCACTTTTTCTGGTGGCTTTCTTCCTCTCCCGGATGAGGAAGAGCACCTTTTTCAAAAGATTCTTTCAAAAAATCATGGAATCATAGAATCCTAGGGCTGGAAGGGACTTCAGAAGGGCATCTAATCTAGCCCCCTGCCTAAAGCAGGGTCAATCCTAACTAAATCATCCCAGCAAGGACTTTGTCAAGCTGGGATTTGAAAACCTCTAGGGATGGAGATTCCACCACCTCTCTAGGTAAAACATACCAGTGCTTTACCACCCTCCTAATAAAATAGTTTTTGCTAATATCCAACCTACACCTCTCCCTCTGTAACTTCAGACCATTGCTCCTTGTTCTGCTATCTGTCACTTCTGAGAACAGCCTCTCTCCATCCTCTTTAGAGCTCCCCTTCAGGAAGTTAAAGGCTTCTATCAAATTGCCCCTCACTCTTCTCTTCTGCAAACAGAAGCCCAAATCCCTCAGTCTCTCCTCAGAGGTCACATGCTCCAGCCCCCTAATCATTTTTGTTGCCCTCCGCTGAACCCACTCCCATTCATTCACATCCTTCTGTACTGGGGAGTCTAGAATTGGTCACAATACTCCAGATGTGGCCTCACCAATGCCAAATAGAGGGGAATCATAACTTCTCTAGATCTGCTGGAAATACTTCTCTTGGGGCACCTGATATGCCCATAGCCTTTTTGGCTACAAGGGCACACTCACTCATATCCATCTTCTCATCCACTATAATCCCCAGGTCCTTTTCTTCTGCACTGCTGCTTAGCCACTTGGTCAGAGTCTGTAACCGTGCTTGGGATTCTTCTGTCCCAAATGCAAAACTCTGCACTTGTCCTTGTTGATCTTCATCAGATTTCTTTTGGCCCAATCCTCCAATTTATCTAGGTCACTCTGGACCCTTTCCCTACCCTCTCCCCATTATTTAGTGTCATCCACAAATTTGGTAAGGGTGCAATCCATCTCCTCATCCAAGTCGTTAATCAAAATGTTGAACATTACAGGCCCTAGAACCAATCCTTGGGATACCTGCACAAGAAGAGGAGCAGGTATACTCCAAAGCCAAGTAGCTGTGGCAGGGGTATGCCAAGGCCAGGGACGCAGAGAGGTTGTCAGGATCATGACCCTCCACCTGCCACTTTTACAAGGAATTGCACAGGCTCCTTTGGGGCAAGGACAGCTCCCACACCAACATCCTCCTTGACACCGCAGCAGAGGCATCTTGGTGGCACTGGAGCTGGACCCTGAGGCAGAGGAGGAAGAGCCAGGCCCATCGAGCCAGACCACACAGTCAGAGCTGGAGCCACTGTTGGACCTGGAGTCAGGTGGTGGGGACCTTATGATTGCCATGGCCTTGGCATCCTCCAGCCAGGCCACGTCAAGCAGGGCATCCCTGGACCACTTTGAGGGCCTCCCCTGGTAAGTATCTCTTGCGCTGTATGTCCCTGCCATGGCTGGAAGCAGGCCAGTGATGTGGCTACCAGCCCAAGCCCAGACCTACCCCAGAAGGGTGTGGCTCCCAGCTCACGGACATGTCTGCAGGCGACGGTCAGCACCTGCTTCTGCAGATAGTTCTGTGAGCCACACATATAGGGAGGGGGTTGTGGGGAGGCCCGGAATGTGTCCGGCATGTGCTCCACCTATGCGGGGACCCCTCAGTCCTTGGGATCCCCCAGGGCTACTGGGCCATCATACGGTGGGGTGGGGGGAGCAGCTGCCCATGTGGGTTAGCAGTCTTGCCTTCAGAGCTGTGATCTGGGGCTGACTTACCATCTCTCTCTCCTCTTTCATCCTTACAGCTTCACCCTCCAATGGCTGGGTGAGCCCCACCACAACACCAGGGCTGGCCATGCCTGTCCAGTTACTGGAGCTGGAAAGTGTGGAAACAGCAGAGGAGAGGACCAGGGCACCACTACTACCAGTGCCTGGGCGAGCCTGCACCCAAGGGGCACATTGGTATGCCCATGATGATGCCTCTGGCACCAGAACAAGGTGGCAGAGCACTGGCTGTGGGTGGAGGACGTGGACCTGGCGTGGTGGCAGAAGGCTTGGGCCGAGCTCCTGTCCCACCTTGGCACAGTCACTGGCATCCTGAGGGAGCAGCTGGCCCAGCCTTCTGTCCTTGCTTCCCTGCCCACACCGTCACGCCTACCTTCCCACTGTTCTGCTTCCTCCCACCACCGCGCACACCCTCATGCCTACCCTCCTGCTGCTCTGCTCCCATACAAACTCCTCCTGGCCTTCATAATGGGCTTTGCCCAGTGGCTGGTGGCCAAGGTAGGTACTGCCATGTATGCCTCCCAACCCCCATCCTTTCCACACCCCCAGTCCTGTCTTTCTCCCCCGATAAGCCCAAGCCCATGGCTCCCCTCCCACAGCTGTACCTCTCCATGATCCCTGCCCCATCCCAGCCCCAACAAGGACCCCATACGTGGGGTGGGAGGGGAGCTTCTGGCCACTGTGGCTTGCAGCTCCTCCTCCAAGGACTAAGGCCTCCCATCTTCTGTCCCAGGCCCCCGACTCCAAGTTCAGATGTCCCCACCCCCGTCCCTAGCCACCTGATGGATATAGTTAACCATCATTCCACACTGTAAATAGTTAGTACCACAATTTTCTCTTTGAACAAAGTTTCTATGTTATTTTTTCACCACCCATATCCCTCATTGTTGGGGGGAAGTAGTGAGGGAGCATGTTTGGGAGGGGTCATGTTGGGGGGGACAGTGAGGGGTGGATTGCTGGGAGGGTCATGGTGGTGATGGGGTGGGTCTGTGGGCTGGAGGACCATGCAGGGGGAGCCCTGAGGACAGTCACTGGGGCTAGCAAGTGAAACTCTCCTGGAGGGCCTCCCAGATCTGCATCCAATCACAGTGGGCTCAGTGGTCAGGGGCTGCACCCAACTGTTCATACCCAGGGCTGGCCTTGGCCATTCACCCTGGGAGGAAGGCCTCCTCCTTGCCCTCCACTATGTTGTGGAGGACAGAGCATGCCCTCTCAGCCTGGGGATCATGGTGCACCCCAACCTCCAGGTAGGAGGGGAGACACCTGAACTGAGCCTTCAGGTAGCTGAAGGCACACTTCACAGGGTAGTGTGCCTTGTTGAGGTGGATGGTGACCTGCCTCAGGTCTTGGTGGGCTCGGTGTGGCCTGTGTACAGCTGCATGAGCCAGGACTGCAGGGGTAGGCCCCATCCCCCATCGTGCACAATGGCATGGTGATATCTCTAACAATGAGCTCCTGGTCCCTACTCCCATCTGCCGACGGAGGCTGGAGTTATGGAAGACCTGCACATTGCGGGCCCAGCCCGATAAGCCCATGTAGATGTTCGTGAACCATCCCCTATGGCCCAACAGGGCCTGAAGTATAACTGAGTGGTAGCCTTTCCTATTAATGTCGTGGGCTGCGTTGTGGTCCAAGGCATGAATAGTGATGTGGGTGCTGATGTGGGGGAGGCTGAGGGCAGTGAATCCGGTGATGTCCGTAGCTAGGTCCCCAAAATGAACAACCTTCTGGAGCAGGATGGCATTGATTGCCCTCATGACCTGCAAGGGTGGAGAGTTGACACACTCATGAGCTCCCCTGCTTCCTTTCAGACCCCTTCTCCACCTCCCTGAGCCCTCCCGGAACACCCCCCCCATGAGACCACCGCCCTGGTGGAGGGCCTATGGGGAGGTGGCATGATCGCCTGGGGATAGGCCTCCATGCCTCCCCAGCTAGACCCCTTGAACCCCCTTTCCCAGGAGCCCCCTCCTACCTACACTTGCTAGGTCTGTGAACTCAGCATGCCTTACCTCCATGAGGACAGCCCTGATGGTCAACTTGCCCACCCCAAATTGTTGTCCCATGGAGAGGAAGCTGTCTGGGATAGTTAGCTTCCACGTTGCAGTTGCAACCTGCTCCTCAAGGGGGAGGGCGGGCCACAGGGGCGAGCCAGCTGCAGAGCTTCAGAAAGGTCGCCTTCCTCATGCAGAAATCCTGGAGCCATTGCATGTCATCCGACTTGCGCATGACCTGCTGGTCCTACCAGTCTGAACTGGCAGGGTAGCTCCAAACTCTCCTGATCACCCAGGGGGGCAGGGGCACAGCTGGGGCCTTTGGGGGTTGGGCTCTTCAGCCCCTGCAGGAGGTCTCTGTCACTGGAGGAGGTGAAAGGTGGTTGAAATCATGGTGGGCAGTAGTCCAGTCAGGGTGTGGATGTTATTCTGGCCTGGGAGCTGCTGTGGGTCCATATCTGTGAGGTATGAGCCTCTGGTCTCTGCACCAGTTCTGCTGGTCTTTGTGCAGCAAGGCAGGCCTCAGCATGTGCAGAGAGAAGGTGTTTGGGAGTGGCCTTTAAAGGGAGTGCCTATCCTGGAAGGGCTTCCAGGCCACATTATCCCATCTGTGCTGTTTCCCGGCCTGTTGTTTCTAAAGAGCAGCCGGGGCTTTGTGGCCATTCTATTGAAGGAGCGGATTGCTTTTTTGATCTGCTTATTGTGTGTGGCCACAATCTTTTGAAAGACATATTTTTGGAAGACATCTTGTGCAAGAATGTCTTTTGAAGGATCACTGTAGTGTAATCCTAGCTACAGGGAACAGCGCTTAATTCAAAATAGAAAAACAATGTGGCATTCCTTAGGAAGAAGGGTGATTTCGAAAGTGGGGCTTCCTTTCCAAGGAACACCATCTACATGACTAGTTTGCATTTTGAAAGCAGCACTTTTGACGCGGCAAGTGACAGCCATTATGTGAATGAGGCACTGAATATTCATATCAGTGCTTCATTAGCATTTTCGATTGGCTGCATTTACATGCCTCTTCCCAAAGGGAGGGGTAGTACAGACACGTCCAGCCAATGTAGATGACAGCAAAGTTATTTCAGAACTTTGCTGTGTAGCTGTAGACTAGGTTACCCAAATCTATGACATTAAATTACTCTGTTGCTGTGGTGGACACATGCATGTAATCATCTAACATGCACATGCAAATAATAATAAAACCCATCTTTATTTTCGGACTTCTGTATACTTTTTCCTCCCTTTCTGTTGGAAAAGGAAAATGGAATTTTTTCTTGCTTACCACCAAAACAAGTGTGTGTGTTTAATTGCCTAACGAGCATGCAAAAGTACTTGGAATGTTTTAAGATCTAGTTTTGCTAAAGTAACCAGATTTGGTGAGAGATTTCGAGCAATATTTATTCATTCATAGATTTGACTATTTTGCCTTCGTGAGAGCCGCAGGCTGACCATAGTCTAAGAGCATTTGCATTGTCAGATAAAGCATATTTCACATGACAATATCAGAAAAGTAGATTGGTATCTACACGTGATCATATTTGACAGCAGGTTCCCACATTGTGATTTTTATTGATTGATTGATTGTCTATTTATTTATTTTTGTGAAGGCTCAATCCTGCAAGCACGTATTGAAATACTTAATTGGATACACATAAACTAGCTTGGCAGAAGTACTTTTTCATTCTCATATAACTGTGATAGATAATATAGATATTTATTTTAAACATTATCTCAATTTTTCTTTAGATTTTCATAATTGTTCAGTGTTATGGCTTTTAAGCATTTTTTTAGTTTAATTTTTCACATTTATGGGAAACTAAGGGGGAGTCAGATTATTTAATGATAGGAGATGCGGAAATTTAGAAGGTTAAAGAACTGTTAAGTGCATATCGTCAGAGTCATGTATCAAAATATACGAAGTAAATATCCTTACATCACACTCTAAATAGTCAAACAGAATGGGAACCAGTGGATTCAGCACAGCTCGAAGTGTCTGAACTAACAAATCCTGAGGCAGTGTTCTAGCTGGAAAGTGTACATGAGATCAGAAAGCAACACTCCTCACTTCAGCAAGTAAGGATAATTCTATGGAGGACAGGCATCCGTTTCTTACCTCAGGCATAACTTATTTACATAAGTAATTGTTTCATCTTTCAGATGAGATATAAGCCCAACTTCTGACTGTGTGTGATCATTAAAGATTCTGTGGCATATTTGTGTGTGTGCATTCACATGTGTTTGTGTGTGTGTTAGAGCTAGAATGTTAATTCTATTGCCCTGGGTCAGCCAGGGGTGGGGGGCATGCCACACACACACACACACGCTCCACACAGTGAAGGTGGGGAGGTGTACCGTGCCTGCTGGCTTCTTCCCGGGGATGAGTGCGATGAGCACACCCTGCCTGCCAGCTTTACCCTGGAGATGACCTGTGGGTGGAATGGTGGGAGCAGGGGCTCACAAACCACCCTTTGGCACTTCCGGGGGTGAGGGAGCACAGGGTAAGGGGGCCTACAACAGCCATAGGCTGTCCCCTGCCAGCTACACCATCCCTGGTGCAGCCACCCCCTTTTTCATTCCATAGAATGACTGACCCCAACGACAAGATCCCGCTCTTTCCAGTTTACCGGAAATGTTCAATTTCCAGCACTTCCCATTGTCCTGGCATACCCAAACACTTATCACTTTATTGTTATAGCTGTCGGGGGCACGGGGTGGGGATGCGGTGGGGTGGTCCTGTGGACTTTGTTCAATTAGAATTATACCTCAGCTATGCATCGATGGCATTAACAAAACCCAACAAACAGTCTGGCGTATGTAGAGAGCTGCACAAATCAACCTAAGACATGCTGTGATGAAGGAATAATGAGTTTGTTTCTGAAATAACTCTACCTGATTCGGATGTTAGAGTATGTGTGGGAGAAATCAGAGTCAGTTTGCATTTCTGATCATGCTTCACAATGTGTTCCTATTACCTCTTTTAAATTGTTATATTGATACAGAGAGATACAAGTCTCTATATATACTAAAACTATACTTTTAACTTATTTGTACACCAGGGTAAAATACAGTTTTGTCTTCTCAAGCTGACAAAATAATGAATTTTTACCCCATAATGGCATTAAAATGCATCAGAAATGAAAACAATATAAGGATTCACTGGAGGACAGAATACCAAAGTGCTCTTAAACCACCAAGAGCACCGTATAATACTATTCTACTTGTTTCCCCTTTTCAGGTTTTTGAATAACAAGTATAATGCTGAATGTAGCTTTTCTATAAAAGTATAAATTGAATCCTATATTTCTGGTAATCTTCTTAAATATTTATATAGTTAAGTTTTTCTCTTCACTTTGGGACTGGCCACTTACTGCTCTTCCTCTCAGCAAATATTGATAGTCTGGTCAAGATAAAAAAACAATCTTTTAGTGATGGTAATTCTGGAAAAAAAAGTGCTTTTCCATGTTGTAAGGGTTTCAGAACATTAGCAAGTGAAATATTTGATAACATAGTTATAGTTTCTAATAATGTATATACCACGTAAATATTTCACATTACAGTGCCCAAATGAAGGATGGGGAGATGATTTGGAAAAATAAAATCTTCTAACAAAGTCATCTTGTTATTCTTTTAATCGAAAAGAAAATGTCATTCCCCCTGTGATGATGTCCACCCTGCACAAGTCCTGAAGGGGTTAAGATGGATAGGTGAAGTGAACCACTTAGACTGCTCCTGAAGGAGGAGCCAGAGAGCCAGGAGGAGTAATTAGAGATGAAACTCAGTGGGAGAGAAAGAGGAGAGTCCTGTATAAAGCCCAGTAACTGAGAGTAGAAGTAAGCTGCAGAGAGAGAATTTGAGGTCACTCTTAGGGAGGGACGTAGCTGAGGGATTCATCAATAAGGCTCAGGACCTGGCAGAACTTGGCGGTTCCCTGGGCTGGAGCCAAGCATAGAGGAAAGGTCTGGGTTCCCTACCAGCCACAGGAGAAGTGCACTGGCATGGGGACAGGAGAAAAAGACATTGCTAGGATCTATGGATTCAGAGAGACTCGGAAGAACACCGTTTCCCCAGAAGGGAAGAAAACCACAGTGACCTTGAAACCAGAGGAGAGCTTGTCAGCCTCTCTGAGCTAGTACTCACATGGCCAGAAAGAGACAGTCTAGTCATGGGTAGAACACCCTGTGACATCCACTGATAATTAAATTTATCATTGCCCAGTATTGAAAGATCTCTGTTACAGACTTTGGAGCAAGAAATTATGAAAATATCCCTTATTTATAATGCCAAGGCACAAAGTTCAACATTATTTTAGAATCCTTAGTCTGGAAGTTACCTTAGGAGTCCAGCCACCCACCTAAAGCAGGATCTACCATAACTAAATCATCCCAGCCAGGACTTTATCAAGCTGCGACTTAAAAACCTCTAGGGGAGGAGTTTCCACCACCTCTCTAGGTAAAGTATTCCAGTGCTTCACCCCCCCGCCCCAGCAAAACAGTTTTTTTTCCTAATATCCAACATACACCTCTCCCTGTGGAACTTCAGACCTTTGCTCCTTGTTCTGCCATTTGTCACTACAGAGAACAGCCTTCTCCATCCTCTTTAAAGCCCCACCACCCACTTCAGGAAGTTGAGGACTGCTATCAAATCACTGTACATTTGACTAACAAAGTTATGAAAACCTGCAGGTTGAGAAGAGGACCTTTCAGCGCCTTAGCTGTAAACACAGCTTTTCAAAATATCATTTCACAGTGGTGTAATGAAATACTTTGTTTTGTTTTTTACAGTGCTTTGTTTATTGTAAGACATTCTGGGAGCAACACTCCTTATTTGGAGAGGGAACACATGAAAGCAGGGGAGTTGGCCAACCATCTCTGTAATGCCCACAGTCTAGGTAACAAAGTAGCACATCACAATCATCCTTGGCAAAAATCTTGGTGGAGCCTGGAGAGGCTGCTGAAACTTCATGTCTCAGTGACTGAAAGAGGACAGCAAGCTGATATGCTTGACTGGGCCTAAAGTGACTTTATTACACATTCCACACAGGGAATTGCAGTAAAATCATGTCAGCAGGACAGTCTTCAACTCTCTGGGGAACCTAAAGAGACTTAAACATTTTGAGTAAGAAGAGTTAGTATAAAAAGGCTTGTAATATGTTTTTTCTTCATTTAGATGTCCAATTTTCTAATTTGTGCAAAGCACTTTTATGTTTAAACAACAGAGATTGTCTCAAACCATATACCTGGATCTGAACACTAGTGAATTTGGGAGGATTTGAAATATAACTTCATGACTAGATCCTTTTCTTTTGAGTTGGATATATGCTATTTCTCATATACTCTAGTTCTGCATTTAAGTTGAGTACAATTACTATTGTTATAAAGGTTGCAGATGGTAATGTGACTGCTTTAGATAAGGGTCATGTCTATGACATCTATTTATTGATCCACCAAAGGGTTTGGTAAAGTTGTCCATAAATTGTTATTACCATGTCTCAGTGACACAGGTTGAATGCAAAAGCCATTTGGTTGGCTTGGTAACTACCTCAAAAATGGATCTCAGCAGAATAAAGTGAAGGGTCTGTTTTCTACTATGACAACAAAAAAGGGCATGAGTTTTATAATGGCCCATTTTGAGTCAAAAAGGTGTTCATAATTTACATATTAAGAGACTAATACTATAAGCTCTGAAAAGCACTTGCATGTAAGTTGTGATCGTCTTTGTTCTGGCGGTTCCTTAATTAATAACATTCTCAGAAGACTGCTGAAATCCAATTTAAAAATTTGTATTGCTGACATGTAATCTAAAAAAGAAACTAACAACTATACTTACGATGTTCCATAGGCAGTTTTCTTATAGAATTGATGGAGGCTAATAAGTTGAAAGGCATTATGGAAGGAATTGAATAGAACTTTGCAAATCCTATTGAATTGATTTAATAATTCAGGATTAAGCATAAAGAAGTAACCATTGCTTGCCATTTTGAGAAATCAGTGGTTAAATTTTTTCCTCTGCCAGGGTATAAGCCAAGTAATCTTCCCCGTTTATTTGAAGACTTTATTCAAATCTTGAAAACCAAATGTAATGTGGAGTTTGTGCCTGAAGACCATCTACAGCTTATTGGGCTCTCAATTTAACAGAGAGCTGGATCTCAAGAGACAGTCCTTGATTAAAACATTTATGTTTGACTATAAGGCGGCTTAAAGTCGTCTTTGAAATTACATGAATCTGCATTTTCACAGACTCGTAAAGTGCACTTAGATTGAAATCACAAAACACTCTGCTGTATAATGTTCCCAAGATTATGACAGTTTGGCAAAATGTGATTCAGTTATTGGCTTCTTGAATATGGAATTTCTTACTGAAGGATTTGTAGTTAGAGAGCATATTTGGAATGAGATTTCAAGCCAGTGATGGATTATTTCATTGCTAAGGAAGCTACTTGCTGACTACAGAGCCTTTTTTAATCTTGGAAAAAGGCTTGCTTTAATTCTTGATTTTCATTACAATGTTATCACTTTGTATAGTGCAGTGGTAAGACTGTCAGGACAACATGAAACCCATAGATAACGAAGACACTCTCAGAAAGACAAATAAATGATTCTACCTAGTGCTTGTAAAAGGGACCGGCATCTGTGGAAAAACTGTCAACTTGTTTTTGTCATCTGGGCAGTAGGTCAATTATATTACTGAACTTCTTGTACCAGTCATGACCTGTTTCCAGTGCAAAGGATGCAACAGATGGAAATTGATTGAAAAGTTGTGTTGAAATATTGATGAAAAACGAATTCTCTTGTCCTATGGTTCCTTTCTGAATAGCTTGTGGCTCATGCGTTACTTTTATCCCAAGCTGCCCAGGAATGAAACTTCATGAGCAGCTTACCTGCCTTCTTTGAATAATTTAAAAATGACAGGTGATGGCATAACCATGATTAAGGAAAACTTATGAATTGTGCATGTACATGTGTACAGCATATTAACATATGCCTTGTACAAGACAAATTAAGAAATCTTCTTTTCAAGGACTTGTATTTTGGTTAAAAAAACTGCATTGTCTCAACCACAGAATATAATATGTGCAGTGCTTGGGGAATTTTATAATGGAAGAAAACCAGGAATCATATGAAGAAGCCAGTCTCTTATTTAGAATTGGAAATGGCTTTCTAAAATACTTTATTTCTGTACAGTTGTCTTCCCAAATACAGTAGTATGGGGGCATGAGGTGACAGAATTGAAGACCCCCTAGTCAAGGGAGGGGACTGGTTCTGCACTCCCAGAAGAGGTGGGGCTAGGGGCAGCCAGGTCTCAGTGCCACTCAGACTGTGTCACACCGCCAATCCACACTAGCCTTTAGTGGTGCCTGGAGTATGCTGCTCAGGCCGCTAGCAGTGATGTAAAGGGCCCAGGGTTCTGGCCACTGTCACAGTAGCGGCAAAAGCCAAGAGCCCCAGGGCCTTTTCAATTGCTGGGCCCAGAGGCACTTGCCTCTTTTCACACTCACCACCATGTCATTGGGCCCAACTGTGTATTTTATAAACTCCTTGATTGTTTTTGTTTTCTATATAGATGATATAATATGATTTTAATTTTCTGAAACATATGGTTGGGAACAGTATAGCCAAAGACAAGTGTACAGTACAATAGAAAAATGAGAGGTATAGATCCTTCTTTACTGCATGGTTTGTGTGTGTGTGGGAAGAATGAAAGAAAGAGATACCAATGTCAGTGTTCCATGTAAGCTGAGTGAATGGGCAGCCACACAGCAGAGAGATTCAGGTGCCAGCCAGCAGATAAGCAGAGTATCCATACCTCCCATAGCTGGCATCATGTTTTTTCTACTGGTGGTGCACATACCAAAATGTTCTACCCATGGATGGAAAAATATACAGGGAACCCTGACCATAGCTAAGTACTGATGAGTAAAATATATTGGGAAGTATATGATAATAGGTTTAGCTTGTTTTTAACTGAGTTTGGCTATGTTTACACTACAGTGATCCTTTGAAAGAAGTTCTTCCTGAAGAATGCCTCCAGAAAGACGTCTTGCAAGACTGCGTCCACACACAGAAAAGCAGATCGAAAAAACGCATCTGCTCTTTTAATGGAGAGTGTCCACACAGCCCCTGCTCTTTCAAAAGAAAGGTCCAGGAATCAAACAAATCCAGCACCATTAGGACAGCTTTTTTGAAAAGGGCCTCCGGGGCATCTAAACACACTTTTTTTAAATTAAGACTTTATTCAAAAGCAAGCTCTCTTCCTGATCCAGGAGCAGAAGAGGAGTTCTGGAAAAAAAAATGCTTTCTTTTGATTTGCTTGTGAAAGAACACATGTTGTGTGTTCACACTCCATGGCTACGTCTACACGTGAACGCTACATCGAAATAGGCTATTTCGATGAATAACGTCTGCACGTCCTCCAGGGCTGGCAACGTCGACGTTCAACATCGACGTTGCGCAGCACCACATCGAAATAGACGCTGTGAGGGAACGTCTACACGCCACAGTAGCACACATCGAAATAAGGGTGCCAGGCACAGCTGCAGACAGGGTCACAGGGAGGACTCAACAGCAAGCCGCTCCCTTAAAGGGCCCCTCCCAGACACAGTTGCACTAAACAACACAAGATCCACAGAGCCGACAACTGGTTGCAGACCCTGTGCCTGCAGCATGGATCCCCAGCTGCAGCAGCAGCAGCCAGAAGCCCTGGGCTAAGGGCTGCTGCAGACGGTGACCATAGAGCCCCGCAGGGGCTGGAGAGAGAGCATCTCTCAACCCCTCAGCTGATGGCCGCCATGGCGGACCCCACTATTTCGAAGTTGCGGGACGCGCAATGACTACACGTTGAATGTCGAAGTAGGGCGCTATTCCTATCCCCTCATGGGGTTAGCGGCTTCGACGTCTCGCCGCCTAACGTCGAAGTTAACTTCGAAATAGCGCCCGACACGTGTAGCCGTCACGGGCGCTATTTCGAAGTTAGTGCCGCTACTTCGAAGTAGCGTGCACGTGTAGACACGGCTCATGTGTTCTTTCAGAAAAGGGATGGATTTGCTTGCTTGTGTAGACGCAGCCTTTGAGTCCAGTCTAATGCAGTTGTCATCCACAGAATTCCAGATGGACTTGTAGTTTGCTTGCAGCCTCTATATGCCTTTATGTGTCATTTTCAACAGCATGTGACTAGCTACCTCTCCAGAGGCTATTGGGAAGTCCTTCATAAGCCACTATTTGGAAACAAGTCTGCTCTGTAATATCATTATTTCAAATTAGGCCTTGAAAAAAGTGACTGTAATTATTCTTTGTGATTTTTCAATACACAAAGATTCTAAAATATCCTTCTTTGTAATAATCGCTTCCATTTCTCTTCTCAGTTTTCCTCAGAAACATCAGTTGGGAACAATGTGGTGTAGGTGTGTGTGTGGCTGGGTGGGGGGAAGCATGTTTGAAAACTGGATGGCTTGGGAACATGGGAATGGAATCAGAAGTCTTCACTGTTGTGTGGTCTATGCCAGCCCAAATTGGTAGTCTCCAAAAGATGTTACCATCTGATAGCTATTCTACAGCAACTTTGATGTTAATTTTGTCATTTTAATATAGTTCCCCAACTGAAAAGTGTAAACAGCACAATCACTGCCACCAAATTAGATACAAATTGGTATTTTTACTCTCATGGTTGGTCGATTTGAATGGACTGTGGCTATGTGACTGTAGCCTTATGGAGGGCAAGTATATGGGCAACACCTGGGGTTAATCAACCACCTGCAACCAATTAAGGTCCATGGAACCCTTTAAAAGGCTTCTCTCAGATAAAGGGGGAGTGGGTTGGAGAGGCAAAGAAAGGGCACAGACCAGGAAGGGGAAAAGAGCTGCAGAGGAGAACCTGCAAGAGAAAAAGGCTTTGCTGGAGCAGCCAGTAGAAGGTACTGGGGAACGTGTCTGGGGAAGTGACCAAGGGAGGAAGCTGTTGCACTTTGAGCTGAGGGAGACAGCCCCTCCAGCAGCACCTACCCAGGGTCCCTGGGCCAGAACCTGGATTGAATGGGAGGGGAGTGGTTTCCCCCCCGAGACTGCCACATGCTCTCTGGGACAGCTCAGAAGGGGCAGGAGGATATCCAACATTCATGGGGGACCTCCCCCATTTATGACTGTGTCAATGGTGAGAATGGCTCAATAGGTTGTGTCCCGCCCCTGGGAAAACTGGGAGGTAGAGCAAAAGGGATGCAGCGAGCCTCTGAGGCATTTCTTTAACTGGTTCTTTAATGGTTTGCTCAGGACTTTGTTGTGCAACATAGAGACTGATGTAGTCCCTCATTCTGAGAGATAATTATCCTACTGTGCAGAAGCTAGTCTGTTGATGGCCATTTTCAACATGATATATGGATACACTAGGGGTATCGACCTGGCACTTGCCACAAGTACTAGATACACATTTTCTTTTTTTAATCTATGAAAATAAGCACGCTAAAATTACAGAATATTAGCATATCTGTTCTACCTTCTGCTTTACAGCAAACTCCTGCACAAAGTTGAGTCATGCAACAAGAAGTAAAAGGTAGATAACCACAGCTGTAATAGTTTTAGGCATCCCCTACTATGGCTATAGGAAGCCTAAATTACAGATGGGAGTCAATTTATCATTTGCCAGTGTCATTGTTGAGGAAATCAAATTCATCTTGTTACTGTTTCTACTTCATTATGTTTCCTTTTGTCTTTGAGATAATGGCTACTTTCAAATTTCACTTCTAATTGTCTTCCTTTTGAAACAGTTTTGTCACTGTACACTCTGTTTTTTTAAACATCCCTGGTGTAATGTGTAAAGCATCTCCCACCAGTTATTTTAGTTTTACAACATCTGCATCTATACTACATTCCCCTTTTGAAAGGGGAATGCAAATAAGCGAGACTGGAAATGCAAACGAGGTGTGTATTTTCATCTCAGTCCTCATCTGCATATTCTTGCATGATCTTGCTTCCAGAAGAGCCTTTCCAGAAGCCAAAAAACAGCCAGGTAGCTGGGATTCCTTTGAAAACAAATCCCATTTTCAAAAGAACCCTTCTTCTGGAAAGAGAATCAGAAGATGAGAGGGTTTTTTTTCGTTTTTTTTTTTCAAAAAGGGGTTTGTTTTTGAAGGAGCACCATCTACACGTTTGTTTTTGTTTCCTGAAAAGGATCTTCTGGAAGTGAGATTGTTTGAGAATATGCAAATGAGGCATGAGATGTGAAAATACATGCCTCATTTGCATTTCCAATCTAGCTCATTTGTATTCCCCTTTCGAAAGGGGAATGTAGTGTAAATGTAGCCAAGGAGATTTATTTCTATCAGACTATGGTTTGAGTATTTTGCATGGTCAAATTAATTCCCTTTCTTACTATGAAAGAAAATGTAGAAATATCTAATACTGCCATTTCCCACAATGCACACCTTGATTATCACAAAATGTGCATTTTAGTCCCCCACCTTCTCTTGCCATCATTTCCTTGCAAATAATGTTCTAAAGTGATTTTGATATATGAAGTAGCTGTTGGGCAAAAGAAAAGGAGCAAACTAAAGATGTTAACACAGAGTTGGAAGTATTCTTGGCTCTGAAAAGTGGAAGCTGTGTGGGAGGGGGCTCCCATAAGGACAAGCAGCTGGGACTGCAGCAGTATGAATTTTAAGCACAGATGCCTAGACAGATAAGAAATAGAATGATGTAGGTCAGGAAAATTCCCTGATATTTTTTCTTTTAAAATAACTTTCATTTGAAATAATCCAAAGGGGGAACTATTATGGAAGTTACATTAATTCAGTGCATTTGAAATGCAGTGCTTTTTGAACTGAGACATGGATAAATGGGTATGAACTCTTCGCTGATTACTTTCAGGACTCCTGCTTCAGTTTGGCATTAATGTGTTGATAATTATTTTATTTGTTTTTTTTATTAAGCCGTGCACCATAGTGTAGGTGGAGATTATAGTGCATGCTGGTGCTGACCCATCCTGCAGCAAGGAAAGCATGGTCTTCTCCAGTTTCAGTGGAAACAGTGGTATCACTTCTCTCTCAGATGAAAAATTAGATTTTTTTTTTAAAGTCTGCAAGCTGTTCACTCTTTGACAGTGTTTTACACTTCATCAGAATGCCTCAAATATCTCAGAACAAAAGGCTTAGAGGTGTACTTCCTCACCAAATATGTTAACTGATCTTTTTTCCCACCGCAGCTAAATTAGATCTCATTGAGTCTAATGCTTCATAGGGCTAGAATAATGAGTTTCCCTGTCCCACCTTGTACAACATTATACAATTAGACAATCACCTTAGGGGTTTCTTCTTTTTATTTTTCCTCTTTTTCTTTTCTTTCTGCCATCTTCTAAGTATGAGGCATTGACCACTTCTAAGGCAGGGTATCAGACGTAATATGACAGTAGTCTGAATTGACACAACACTCCTGTGGTTCTTGTTAATGTGATGCCTATCAGGCAAGATAGTTTAAGGGTTTTGAAGTGCATGTGCTTATTGGTGATTTGTCACTGCCAAAATATGTAATTGTCAAATATTATAATTTTTCCCAGCACATTTTTAAAGAAGATTATACAGACACACGTGGTTTCTTGAATTGCAAAGGGAACTCCTTTAGTATGCAAAATGTTTAGAATATAAAATATAATCTCTACTTTTATTCATCTGAATGTGAAAGGTAACATTCCATGAAAAAGCAATCTGTCTTTAATCTACAGTTTCAGCAAGTTACTGCCTCTGAAGATATATAAAGAAAAGTTGAACCAGTCTGTCTGCAGTACTGTTACTGTCCTTTCCCTGACAGCACTGCTGGAGGTACCATTAATACCCATATTACTGGCTGTGAATTTGTTCCAGCAGGCTTACTTCCTAAGGTGTATGGAACTATGGCAAACAGAGATGGTCATTTTCCTCATTTGCGTATTGATACTGCTTCCTGCTGCACCCTGGGAGCAACTTTGAGTTACTGGCAAAAGCTGAATTTAAACTTGGTTCCTGCAACACTAACCTTACTGAAATTCTGCAGTGACTGAATGCATTTCTGAGCAACTTGCCTAAAGTACAATAGGTAACAGCCTCATAGATGTGTCTGGTTAGCCAGTGCTCTTCTTACTACTTATTCTCATCTTCTTAGGTGTTGATGGAAATAATCTTTTCTTTCCTGACAGCTCTATTATCATTATTGTTACATATAGTTCCCTGGATTTATGTTATGCCGGCAACCAAGCTAAGCAGGGCATCTTGCTGACATCTAAAACATTTCAAGTGCATGCCCATTTTTTTTCAAAGTGTATGAAAAGAAAATGTGAAAGTCACCCAATGCAAGGTAGCATTAACATATATTTTAATAAACATTCCAAACGAATTACTTTCCTTCCTTTCTTATTTAAGGAGCTATGACACTCACCTAATATGTGATAAATTACTTGGATTTTAGACTTCCAGTGCCTATATTTATTTGATGTGGGGGGTTGCTTTACATTTTTTTTGTTTGGTCCCTTTGTGTTTTAAAGGTCTTATATAGTCTTTGATCAATATGTGAATAGGTGCTCCCCCCGCCCCAGTTCTAGCTGAGGATATTAGTCAGTGACAGGGACATTGATATCATGTGTGAGAGACATAAAGTAAGAGGCATGCCTTAACATTGTTAGAAAGGGGATAATTCTTATGAGGTAGAGTATTCGTGGCAACTTGAAGAAGTAGCACCATGAAATCATTCCTTAAACCTCACATGTGGCTGTACAGGCATTATTTTGCAGCCTGTGGCCTGCCACTGGTTCCGAGCGGCTTTTCCTTTTGGCTTTTAGATGAATTTTTCTAAGCGCTGAATGAGAGAATTTGCTGGACCATGGGAGGTCAGTGTTGTTTTGTAGGATTACCAACACTTCCACTGCTTACTGGGCTCTTAGAAGACATTTAGGGATAAATTATATCTAAATAACAGCACAGAACACTGAGAGCCAAGACTGGTGGGAAAGTGGACCACACCCATGATAAGTAGTCTGTCTAAAATTCTGTCAGATTATGGATGTTGCCAGACAAGAGAGTGATGGACCAGAGAGGTTCAACCTGTCTCACCCTTCATGATTGCGAAATGGTTGTAAAGCATTCTGCAAAAGAAAATTGTGAAGTATTGCTGTTTGTTAGCATGATAGGGTGTACTATGCCATTCAATATGCTGCTTTATATTCCCTTATTTGCTATTTTCCTGTTTTTAAATATTTTATCTACCATTTATAATTGAGGGCATTTGAAAGAACGCACATGAATTTACTGAGATTTTGAAAACCATTAAACTAATTAGAATACCCAGATCTGACATGAGGGAACTGGGTTTCCAAATGTTTAGGTGTGATTTTGAAAATCTCATCTTATATAACAAGTTTGTTTGTACACCATATAAGTTATTCTAAAACAACACTATGCATATTTCTAAAGTATTTTAGTGGCATAGTTCCAGGAACCAAATGTAAAGCCCCAGCAGAGATTTACTAAAGCTGTCATCCCTGCATAATATTCTGTGCCAGTCGTTACTTACACAAATTTCCATTTTAAGTTTTTTACTCTTGCCATACCCTAATTCTGAATATCCAATCTGTGATGTCTAGAAGTGATATATAATTGAGTACTTTAAGCAATTGCATATTCTGGTGGCTAAGGAAGAAAACTAGCGAAAGAAAAAAATAATTAGTTCTTGATTCTGCAATATGTAAGTTCATGTTCATGAATATTGTAGCTTCTTTCTAGTGTCAGATTCTAGCGCACAATTAAAATATAGGTATTTTCAATGAGAAAAAAAATTAGTTTGCAATACATTCACCACCACAAACTACATTTTAGTTACGCATGAAAGGAAATTCCTTGTTGTTGTTAGGCTAAATAAAATAACATTCTAATATTGCTGCAGTGTGTGATCTTTAACTATATGTTTCCCAGGAATGGTTTGGTCCCAACGACGGTTTGAAATTAATGTAAGCTGCAGGTATCTAGCACCATGTTGGTGAAAATACAAGTGAACCAAACAAGGTTTGCTTTACTTAAATGTTGTACAAGTGTCATTCCATATTTATATGCATGTGCATTGTACTTCAGAGCTTCAACTTGTGTTTAGACCCAATTCAAAGCCCACTGATATCAATAGACTGATTTTTAGTGATTTCAGTGGGCCTTGAATCAGGCCTCTTTCTGAAGCAATCATTGTGTAGGCAGAAACTCTGTGAAAATGTATGTTATATGATGTATTTAATGAAAAAAAATACACCAAAGAGTTCCTGATTACCTAAGGTACATAAGGAAGCTGACAGATGAGTCGTTCATGAAACAGGTTATGTAATATAAACTCAGGTTTAAAAAAAAGCCAAGAAATCCTGACAAATTTTAAAAAAGGATTTTTGTTGTGAAAATGTGTGGGGCTTTTGTGTTTATCTGTTTCTGCAGTAGAGAATCCAAGCACCTTCATTGATTCCCCCCACCCCCCGACCAGCAAAATGAACAAAGGTGTATATACTAAGGTGCTTTTGTTTGATTTAATTTCTCCAAAGGGTTCAGCTATTCAAACACTTACTCACATGAGTAAGTTTGTCTAGGGTTGAACTCCAGTCAGCAAATTGTGATTATTTGGCCAGTGCAAAAGGGTTTGTGGCATTGTAACCTTTGCCTTCATTCAGTCACTAATTGTTGCCTTTATAAATGCAGACGGCAAATGGAGTACATTACTTCCTTACAAAATGTAGAATTGTTATGCAGTGTAGTCTGGCTACATCCTCCATGCACTATAAAATTATTCGACCTTAGCATAAGGCAAGGCACGAAGTCTATGCGATAAGCCTCAGACTGTGTACTTCACATGTAATAAGCATTACCTCATTGTTGACAGCTTCTTGGATTCTCTACTTTTCATGGGAAAGGAGAATGACCATACAAATAATAGACACTTCACCAATTAAGCAGTTCTGATTGTGTGTGTGTGTGTGTGTGTGTGTGTGTGTGTGTGTGTGTGTGTGTGTGTGTGTGTTAAGCATATTGTTTGTCAGCACTGTCTACATGGGAGTTAGGGGGTATAACTATGTCTGTCAGGGCTGTGGATTTTGTACATTCCTGAACAACGTAGGTATTCCAACATAAGTTTGTCTGATGAAGTGGGTTTTACCCACGAAAGCTCATTAACTAATACATAAAATTGTTAGTCTTTCAGTTGCTATAGGAGTGCTTGTTATCCCAGCATAAGTTTGTCAAGTAGACCAGAGCTTATTCAGAGTATCACAACTAAATACAAGCTGGAATAGATTTTTTTTAAGCACAAGAAGTTTACACATTTCAAAAGGACCATTCAATATGAAGCGGCACCTTAATACTGCTCTAGGCACAGGAGGGAAAGAAAGCTGGAGAGAAGAGCTGATGCGGTTATTAATAGGGTTATTTTTAGATAAATCCAGTGTGTCTGTCCAGTCCATCGGTCTAGCAAAGTTATGAATTTTAGCTCCCAGGCTTGTCTTTTGAAGATGTTGCACAAATTTCCTTTGAGAGTAGGGTAACGAGAGGTCATATATAGAGTGATTTGTGGCTTAACTAGGCCACATTGCTTCAAATGGTCATGTGAAATGTGTGTTAAATATCTATGCTAAACAATCTGTTCCATCCTTTTACAATCTGTTCCTATATTTAGCTGTGATGTTCTTAAATAAGGCCGTGTCTACATGACAGAATTATGTCAACAAATGCTATAGAACCATTGCAGTTATTGAATCACTTCTGCATATGCACACTTGATTCTGTGAATTTGTAGTGCACATCCTCACTGGACATGCTTGTATTAACTGTATTGGCAGTGTGGGCCACTATGTTTCTGAAAGCCTGTAACAGTCAATGTAAACAACACAGGACCTAGAATGACACTACACAGACTGAATTGCATTGGCAGTGACTCTATCATGCTTAGGGAGATGTAAAGGTAAATCACATGCCACCAATCCAGAGAGTGGGGTAGGGGGCTGTGAGGCAATTGACTCTAGGCTACTTAGAAATGCCACAGAACACTGTACCACCACTCCATGTGTAGTTTTGAGAGGGCATTGGCCTGGAGGTAGGTCTGACTGCCCTTGGCTCTGCCCCTTCTGCAAGTGGGGAGCTGGGCTCCCCTCCCACCTTGCTCCCAGGCCTGCGGCGCTGTCAGCACTACTGGTAAATCAACATGGGGAGGCACTTTGGCAGGAAGGTGAAGTTACGTTGAAGCAAGGCAGAAGACAACAATCTAACCCTGTAGAACAGTCCAGGCCTAAGTTGCCTGGACCTGAGGAAGAGGCTCAAAAGCTTGTATCATTCTCCAGTAGAAATTGGTCCAATAAAAGACATTTCCTCACCTGTCTGTTCTAATATCCTGGGATCAATATGGGTACTATGGCATAGTGTACATGTTTGATCTATGTTGCAAAATGTATTAATGCAAGTGAAAGCTCTCAGAGATCTGAGTTAAATAAGTAGAATTAACCATAGTTTTATTGTTTCTACAATGTGGAAATTTTACATAAAATCTTTTCTGCTTAGTAGAAGTAATTACTGTTTCCTATACGGGAGTGATTAAGTTTCCTGGACTAGATTGATAGTCTGAGAAAAAGGAATGTAATACTTCACTGTTATCTTCTCTGTGTTAAGTATAAACTGGGAATTCATGAAAAATGTGAGATTGTGCAAGGTATGAATGTGAATGATGAACTGTGGTTTATTTACCATCTGGTTTTTAGGTATATTCACCTTCCCTTCATATAACAAAAACAGCACCTTCAGTTTCAGAGTATTATGAAATCTTTATCCAAAATATTTTGTCCATGTCTGCTGAGAATTTGAAACTATTTCCTTTTATGTGATATAGCTAACACAATGTAATTATTATATAATGATCTGGGAGATACAGTACCATATAAACACATAATAGATGCAGTTCCTGCAGATTAATTTAGAATTACATGGGAGTTACTAAGAAAAGAAGAAAAAATCATGCAATTTGCAAGTTTTTCATATTCCACCATGTGTAATTCTAGCAAGAGAGAGAGAATTTCAGACCGTGTTCATGGGTGATGCCAAGTGATCTTATTTCCCTGACTTCAAGAAAGAAAGGAAAGCTTATGCCAAATGGCAATCTGGTCACTTTTGTCATCTTGACGCTGTCCATGAACCCATATGGTCTGTAGCCGTGAAATAATTGTGTGGCTATTTGTGCTTGGTTAAACCAAAAGAAATGAAAATGTGTCTGTTTTATTTGTGTATTATACAGTGAATTATTGCTCAGGTAAATGCTGCACAGGCAATGTCAGGACAAGCTTCTTTCATATTGTGCTCTCTGAAAAGATCAAGCCTATACTGGCATTGGACACTCTCCCTGAAAGGTGCTTATTCAATCTCTAGGCCTATTCAATCCCTAATCTGACGCAGTCTGCTGATGACTGTCATTAACAAAGTACCAGACACACAAATGACACAGTGAACAGCAGCAGTAGTGGTGGTAATGCAACCCAGTCCAACAGGAATGGGGCTACTTTCAGATCCCATAAGCAACCAAACCATCATTTGATGGCACCAGATTTCGATCACTGTTGACCTTGGTTTGTGTGACTTTAAACTGAAGTCCCCTGAAATGTTTAGTCACCTAATCATTGCATTTATTATTCTGACAGTCTTCGACACTCCATAATTTTTATTATGAGTGATAAAGAACAAGGAAAATAAAAGACCTTTCATCACTCATTCGATTAATTACGGCACCACTGCCTTGTGAGAACTTGTGGATAACTTACTATGATATGTACCTGCAATTGTCCTCTTGTGGTCATAAAATATAGAATCTTTCTGTGTCAGATCATTTTAACAGTTGGTTTAGGTCTCACACTACATTAGATGATTTTGCTGTTGTTGGTTGGTGTGACAAGAGATGTAAAGTGCTCTGTGTGTGTGTGTGTGTACTATAAGATACTCAGAGGTATCTCATAGGTTTTCAGATTGGCAGGGCACAGAATATATTCTAGCTGTGTGTGAAAAGCCTGAGGGAAGATAAAAATGTACTGCATACATTCACCACTTGTTGACCATAGTGCGGTGGCGGATGGCTGAGTTCCCTGATCTTCAGGCAGCAACAGCAGCTGCAGAGGATTAAGGGTGGCAAAATATGGTATCTCACCCTGCCCCTCCTTACTGTTATAGTAGTAGTAGGCATCCTTCAGTCTGCATAGACTATGGATCGTGCCCTTTAAAGTTTCAATTGAGGACCTCATTTACAGCGTCTATTGTGACTATAGACCCGCACGAGAGTGACAGTCCTTGCTGCATCTCTTGCAGATGTAGTGGGTGTCTGGCAAGTCCTTATTGTGCTTTCTGTGCGCTCGCTTCTCCTCTGCTAGCTGTCTGATCTTCAACTCGCCCTTCTGAAGGCCCTTGTGTAACCCCTGCCTCCATCTGCTGCGGTCGTCTGCTAGATCTTCCCAGTTGTCCAGCTCGATGTCTACCTCTCTGAGGTCTCTCTTGCAGACATCTTTGTAACGCAACTGGGGGCATCCGGGAGGTCTTTTGCCAGAGGCTAGCTCACCATACAGGATATCTTTTGGAATCCTTCCATCGTTCATCCTGTGGACGTGGCCAAGCCAGCGGAGTCGACGCTGCCTGAGGAGGGTGTGCATGGTTGGGATTCCAGCTTGCTTGAGGACGGCAGTGTTCGTCACTCTGTCCTTCCATGATATTCCAAGGATGCGCCTGAGGCAGCGCAAGTGGAAGACGTTCAGCCTCTTTTCCTGGCGGGCATACAGGGTCCAAGTCTCGCTTCCATAAAGGAGGGTGCTGAGGATGCAGGCTCTGTAGACTTGCATTTTGGTGTGAGTGTACAGCTTGATGTTATTCCACACTCTCTTGCTGAGTCTGGACAGAGTTGTGGCCACTTTTCCGATCCTCCTATTTAGCTCAGTGTGCAACGACAGGGTGTCAGTGATGGTGGACCCGAGGTAAACGAACTCGTGGACAACCTCTAACATATAGTTGTCAATGCTGATTGATGGGGATTCAGCAACATGCTGACCGAGTACGTTCGTCTTCTTTAGGCTGATGGTAAGCCCAAAGTCCTTGCACGCTTTGGAGAACCGATCCAGCAGTTTTTGAGGCTGGTCTTCCGTGTGAGACACTACAGCAGCATCGTCTGCGAACAGCACGTCTCTGATGAGGACTTCTCACACCTTAGACTTAGCTTTCAGCCTTGCAAGGTTAAACAGTTTCCCATCAGATCTTGTGTGCAGCCAGATGCCCTCTGTTGAAAATCCAAAGGCATGCTTCAGGAGGAGTGCGAAGAAGATCCCAAACAATGTCGGAGCAAGCATGCATCCTTGTTTGATGCCGCTCCTGATTCTGAAAGCATCCGATAATGCGTCGTCATATTGGATGGTTCTCTCATGTTTTCGTGGAACGACTGGATCATCTTCAGTAACTGTGGATGGCTGAGTTCCCTGATCTTCAGGCAGCAACAGCAGCTGCAGAGGATTAAGTGTGGCAAAATATGGTATCTCACCCTGCCCCTCCTTACTGTTATACTGCTGCTGGCAATGGTGGTGCCTTCAGAATTGGGTGCCTGTCCAGCATCCACGACTCTCCATTTGCCTTCAGAGTGAGTGGCTGGAAAGTGGCAGCTGCAGGCTAGAAACTCAAGAATGGGGTGTGAGCATAAATTGCTGCAAAGAAACAGGGAGCATAATGAAATAACTTGGAAAACCTCAGTATATGGAAAGATGGATGGAACCTGAAGGGGGCGAGGTTGACAATGAGAGAGGTATTCCTTGCTTGGGTGGGATTTTCTGTTTTTGTTTTGTTTTAAAGGACTCAAATGCCACAGGGATGGACATGATGTATCTGCTGAGGTAAATAGACTTCAAAGCCAACTGACATTTCCCATTCCTGTGTCTCTAATACGGAGAAGCATCACTGTAACAGCCAATGGTTCAGGAAAACTTTTAGTGCAAATTGGCCCAAATTAGCTCCTTCCCCACTGCAGGGAGTCTTAACTAATAGCTGCATCTTACAGAAGCTTGAATGAGACCAAAGCTTAAATCAGGTGGAGATGCATTACCTTGTTTGTAGAGGAAGGACAAACATCCCCTCAAGAGGAAAAAAAGAGAGAAAATATGTAAGAAGGAATGTTGCTTCTTCAAAGCAAACTTTAGCTGTGTCTACACGTGCACGCTACTTCGAAGTAGCGGCACTAACTTTGAAATAGCGCGCGTCGCGGCTACACGCGTCGGGCGCTATTTCGAAGTTAACTTCGACGTTAGGCGGCGAGACGTCGAAGTCGCTAACCTCATGAGGGGATCGGAATAGCGCCCTACTTCGACGTTCAACGTCGAAGTAGGGACCATGTAGACGATCCGCGTCCCGCAACGTCGAAATTGCCGGGTCCTCCATGGCGGCCATCAGCTGGGGGGGTTGAGAGATGCTCTGTCTCCAGCCCCTGCGGGACTCTATGGTCACCGTGGGCAGCAGCCCTTAGCCCAGGGCTTCTGGCTGCTGCTGCGGCAGCTGGGAATCCATGCTGCAGGCACAGGGTCTGCAACCAGTTGTAGGCTCTGTGTATCTTGTGGTGTTTAGTGCAACTGTGTCTGGGAGGGGCCCTTTAAGGGAGCGGCTTGCTGTTGAGTCCGCCCTGTGACCCTGTCTGCAGCTGTGCCTGGCACCCTTATTTCGATGTGTGCTACTTTGGCGTGTAGACGTTCCCTCGCAGCGCCTATTTCGATGTGGTGCCGCGCAACGTCGAAGTTGAACATCGACATTGCCAGCCCTGGAGGACGTGTAGACGTTATTCATCGAAATAGCCTATTTCGATGTTGCTACATCAAAATAAGCTATTTCGATGTAGGCTTCACGTGTAGACGTAGCCATTGTTTGGTGAATGTTTCAGGTAAAGCTAAATGGAAGATCAAAAACTGTATAACACTTCTGTTTGTTTGGTGCTCAAATTTAGTACAGGTTGTTCCTCTCTAGTCTGGCACTCTGTGGACTGGCAACAACCATGGTCCAGCATGATTTTAGTGAGCCAGATGTCCACTTAGCATGGGTGTGGTCAAGTTTCCTGTGGCCTTATACCACTTGTTTATAGCCACCAGTCCTGGCCATTGGTGTTTTGTTTTGGTACTTAGCTTTAATTTACCCCTAAATATCTTCAAAGAGCCCAGTGAGCAGTGGAAGTGTCAGTAATGCTGCTAGACAATACTGACTCTCCCATAGTTCAGCAAATTCACTGGTTTGGCACCAGGGCGCCATACTGGAGAAGCTCAACCTGCAGGACATTAGCAAGTGTCTCACTGAGCCAGACTCCTTATTTCTTTCTGCTCATTTTTAACAGACAATAATCCAGAATGATTTTTAAATAGTTAATATTTGCAAAGATTGTGCAGCTCCAAAAGTAACAGGTGCTATGCCCATTGAAGTCCACAGGTGTCTGTCTATTGGATAGCTTTGTGGCTAGAGCATTAGCCTTGTAAACACAGGGTTCTGAGCTCAGACCTTTAGGGGGCTTTAAAGGTTCTAAAGCAGGTTAGATTAAAAAAAAATCTGTCAGAGGTGGCTATGGGTTCTGCTGAGAGTTCAGGGGACTGGACTTTGTGACCTTTAAGGTCCCTTCCAGTTCTGTAATATACATATTTATTTTTAAGTGAATGCTGGTCAGACTACGGTGACAGAACCTGAAATTTCTTGGCTCTCGGACTTCCATTCAGTCCATAAAGCACTTCTTCCCCCACATAGTTTCCGATACTTTCCTCGCTCTCATGGACCACACTTAACGTCTGCATTGTTCAATGCACTGAAACACCAGCTTCTACATATACCCCCTCAATCTCCTCAGAATATAGTCAAAAACATTGTCATTGAGCAAGAATCTCCCAATAAAATTAAGAAATGCTTTCAAACTTTATATCTAATAAAATATCTGATTAAAGTAATGTTTATCTTATTTGATTAAATGAAAATCTGGTGGAAATTGATCTTGAGAACATCAGTGAGATTGTCCAATCTTTGCCTCAGGTTTAGTGGTCAGGCAAAAATCAGATTTACATTTGAAAGATAATGACAGCCTTAATTATGGAGAGAGATTGTCTTGCTGTGTATATCTGTGAGAATAATGCAGTCTAACAGGTTTTCTTCTGTCATTTAAATCCTCTGAAGTAGGCTAAAAACTATTTAATACAGCAATACGTTAAATTTCTTTCCAAAAGAACCCATCTGAGGGTATAACAAGAAGTCCTTTGGCACCTTATAGACTAACAGATATTTTGGAGCATAAGCTTTCATGGGCAAAGATCCACTTCATCAGATGCAATGAAAGCTTATGCTCCAAAATATCTGTTAGTCTATAAGGTGCCACAGGACTTCTTGTTGTTCTTGAAGATGCATACTAACATGGCTCCCTCTCTGATACTCATCTGAGGGTATGTCTACACTATAGCTTATACCTGAGTTATTATTCCAAAATAAAGTATTCCAGTATAATGTGTCTACACTACACAGAAGCCCCAAAATAAGCAAAGCTTATTCTGGGGGATGGAATAGCTCAGTGGTAATAATATGAGCTTTGTAAACTCAGGGTTATGTGCTCAGCTCTTGAGGGGGCCTTTCAAGGGTCTTGGGCAGGTTAAATTTAGTTAGGTTAAAAAAAAATCTGTCAGGGATGGGCATAGGTCCTGCTGTAAGGGCAAGGGACTCAATGACCTCTCAAAGTCTTCTCCAGTTCAATATCATCTTCTGAATAGTGTGCTCGCACACAATACAGCCTATTTCATATTAAAGCCCCAGAAGCGTAGCCTGAAATACTGTGTCTACACATCAACTTTATTTCAAAATAAGCTAGTCCAGAATAGTTTATTTCAAGCTAGCCCCTATTCTCTGTCCACATGGCCCCTATTTTGAAATAGGCACTATTTCTCATGGAATGAGGCTTACCAATTTCCAAAGAAAGAAATTCAAAATAGCAGTTGTGTTGTGTAGGCACTCACAAAGATTTTTTTCTAAATAGCAGCCTGAGAGGTTTATATAGGAGTGTTGTAATCTTAATATGGTATGCGAGAGAAATGCAAGCTAGAATGTCACCTTTTAAATCTGATTTGTAGTGCATCTTTTTATGCAATGTGACTGTAGCTGTGGTGGATATTATAGGCAAGGGCTAAGGCTACACACTGATTATTTTTCAAAATAATTTACACAATTTGCCTTACACAAATTACCTAAATCATTTCAAAATACTTTATTCTGAACATGGTGCCATCCAAATGGCACTGAAGTTCAGAACAAGGGGCTATTTCAAACATTCCATTACACCTTGTGTGACAAGGGGTACCAGAACCAGAATAGCATACCCAAAGTAGCAGAAATAGTTCAGGCTCTGTGAAAGATGTGGCCTTGCTATTTTGGGACACTTTCGTATCTTAAAATACCACTTGCCATGTTGCCATAGCTAAAGTGGGGAAGATAATATCTTTTATCAGGTCAAATTCTGTTGGTGTAACAGACAAGCTGTTCAACTTATCAAGATCTTCTTTAGGCCTGAAGTAAGCTAAACCTCAGACTTGAAGAAGAGTTCTGTTTAAATCTGAACCACTTGTGTCTCTCAGTAAATTTTGATTCAGGAAAAAATATTCTCTCACTCACTTTGGCCTCTCCAGTCATTTGTTTTTCTTTAAACCTTTGCAGTTTTATCATTTTATGGGTATGATGGGGGTGATTTCACTGAATTTGATTAGTAGATCACAAGCCTCCCACTTTCTCTCTCTTTAATTTATCATCTTGCTATAAAGCCAAGAAGCTTCCATCACGGACAGTTACGAACATATAGGTTGAATTATAAGTCACTTGCTATAATTCCATCTTGAGTGTGAACATAAACAAATTAGTTGTTAATTCTGTGAGTAGCTTTCTTTAGATTATTCTTTCCCTCAAACTCTCATTTTCAAATTCCCTCCAGAAAACAAAACAATAATTTGCTGTATAGATAACTATGGGGACTAAATCTCTCCAGATTCTTCCATCTGGCATAGAAAGTCTGGATGATAACATAGCAAATGGCTCGTTGAATTTCCTTAGTTCATCAATAGATTTAAATTAGTACAACTTAGCAAAACTTTCTGTACTATTCAATGACTATAGGATCACAAGTATCAATAATATTAGGAATTTTATACTAACAGTGTTTGTGTAACATATTTATCACATCTAATATTATCTCTGTTAGACAAGAATAGAAAGGTGTTATCTATTCAACCACTCCCTTATATTCAGAATTGTTTTTTTTAACTTCTGTAAAGTGTCTCTCTTGCCCTTAAGCCAAAATTTGCTTTATGAAGGTGAATACTGTGAATTTTATGAAGGTGAATTTCTTACAGAAATACAAAGAATGAAAATCCCTACTGATCCTGTTTTCCACAAAAACATTTTACCAAAATGCAATTGATTTCCAAACCCTAATGGCTAACACTGCTATTTTTTTATGTCTATTTTCAATTCCCTTTATGTTCCCAAACTACGGTGAGTGTTAGGAAAAGCTTCACACATGTCTTAGGCATGAACCTGGTATCTTTGTTTGACCCATGAGATGGCATCTACCTACATGACATTTTCCCATATCATTGTTACTAACAGCTTCAGGCTACGTGGACATTCCCAAAGCTTCATAGGCCAGATTAGGTTGCTATTCATTGAAAATGAGGTCAGTTTCAACGTATTATCTCTTAAGTGGTGCAACTGTTTTATTTTACCTAGGGAATGACACTTCAAGAAAGATTAGTCTGGAAGTAGCAAGGTTAAGTTTTCAACTCTTGATTTATTTCCACTGCTTTTATATTAATTCCTCAATCTATTTCCCTGCGTGTAAGGGAAAAATATAAAGCACACTTCTAACTGCTTTATATTTGGAAGTAATCACACACTTCAAAATTAAAATGATTCACCAAGCTTTTAAGGTGAATGGTACCCTTAATGCAAATTTTGTCTCAGCATCAGGAACTTATCTGATGAGCAAAACAATAAAAATATTTATTGTCTGAAAGAATTTTCATTGTCATATGGCGCACAAAAATTAAATATTCATATCAGCTCACTAGGGTAAATAACACTGAAGTCAATTACATGACAGACACTTCCTAATGGCTACTGAAACCTTTAATAACATTGCAACTCACAAAACATCAGGTGTAAACAAACAGGAGGGAACATGATGGGAAAAGAGCCTCTGGCCTATACAAAACCTGCCTGATTAAAATAAAATAATTTGAAATAATGAGATGGAGAGTAAAGACCAGAATACCTGCAGTTATGTGAGCTGTGGAAAGTTCTGTATCAGTACTCTGTACACTTGAGTCAGAGCCAGGCTGGGGATACAGAGTGGAACATACGAATGGCCATACTAGGTCAGACCAAAGGTCCATCTAGCCCAATAGCCTGTCTTCTGACAGAGGCCAGTGTCAGATGCCTCAGAGGGAGTGATCAGAACAGTAATCATCTGGTGACCCCTCTCCTGTCATCCATTTCCAGCCTCTGACAAAGAGTCCAGGGACACCATTCCTACCCCTCCTGGCTAATAACCACTGATGGAACTAATTTATCTAGTTCTTTTTTGAACTCCATTAAAGTCCTGGTCTTCACCGCAGAAGCACCCTCTCTTCTGCAAGTCACCTTCTTTTGTGACTTTCAGGCTTCTCGTAATACTTCTCAATGTAGGGATTCCTTATAGGACTTTTTGCCACTATTTTTAGTGGGATTGGCCCTTCTCAATTTGCCAGTCCAACAGCTCCAACTTTTTAGTGGCCATTTTGCACCTTGCTGCTATTTGCTCTACTACCGTCCCTTCCAGATGGTGACAATTCTCACCTGGTGTTGCATTCTCCGCTACTACCCATTTTCTCTTGGCTATGTTCACACTACCATGTAATCTTGAAAAACAAACTTTTGGAAGGTATCTTTGGGAGGATCACCTTTTGAAAGGGCACGTCTATGCCCAAAAAGCAGATCAAGGTCTCAAACCACTCTTTCAAAAGACGACTCCACCCTTTTGAAAGAGAATATCCACTCAGCTCCAGGCAGTCTTTGAAAAATCAGTCCAAGAAACGCTGTGGACAGGTTCTCATGGCTGACAAGCCCTTCTGGGCTCCCTTCAAGAGCCCCTCCCAAGCATCCTCACCCTGAACATGCTGAGGGCTGCTTTGCCACACGCAGCACTGCAGACCCAGTGCACAGAGCGAAGCCACTGCAGACACCACTATGGCTCTCCTTGAGACTCTGGTCAGCCTGCTGGGCACGTTGCTTGTGGCCGTCCTCCAGCACCTCCAGGGGGCCAGCCACCTGTCTGCCTTCCTGCAGGCTGCCTCCATGGGGCCATGTTCACACCCCTTCCCCCAGGCCAGATGGCACTTGTGGGGCTATCCCACCAGCACTGACTGGTGGGATGGGCTCATGCTGGGGGACTGGGATGATGACTGCTGGCTTCAGAATTTCCACATGACCAAGTGGATGTTTCTGGAGCTATGTCACTGGCTCACCCCCACCCTCCAACCCAACACCCACATGCGGCCTGTGCTTCCCCTGGAGAAGAGGGTCACCACTGCAGTTTGGAATCTGGCCACCCTGGACAGCCACCAGTCAGTCAGCCAATAGTTTGGAGTTGGCAAGGTGACCACTGGGGCTGTCCTCATGGACATAATCCATGATTTGGTCCCACACCCACCATGGATGGGGGGAAGGGGTTCCCAGGCAAGGGGGATTCTTGGGGACCACGGGAAGGGGGCCATGAATGGGCTAGGGGAGGGTGTGGGCCTGGGGGGTGGGCCTAGAGCAGCCCGGCTTGCACTCACAAGCATGTTCACCCTCTGTCCCATGAATGTCATGAGGTTGATAAATGGCATCCTCCTGCACTGGGTCCTCTGCATTGGTGACCTTGATGTCACCCTCACACTGTTCTCCAAGCTGCACTTCCCCAACCGCTTTGGTGTGCTGGATGGGACCTAAGTTGCCGTCTGGGCCATGGACCACAGCATGGTTGCATTTATCAGCCACAAGGGGTATCACTCCTTAGTGCTCCAGGCCCACGTAGATGCCAAAGGGCAATTCATGGACATCTGTGTGAACTGGTCAGGCCAGGCCCATGATGCCTGTATGTTTAGGAACTCTTGGATTAGGGGTAGGATGCAGGAGGGTACCTACTTCCCCCTTGCATCTTGGGTGACACCACCAACGCACCCTGCACCTGTGGCTCATATGGCCCTATACAGGCTGCACAGACCCAAGCCAGGACCTTTTTAATGCCTGCTGGACCCAGGCCTGGAACATTGTGGACTACCTGAAGGAGCCCTTTCAGTGCTTCCTCATGTGCTGGGAAGTGCACCTCCATGAAGTGCCCACCGTGTTGGGGGTACGCTGTGCTCTCCACACTATTACGACTAAAGAGTAACAAGAGCCCTGAAAATAAGAACATGGAAGAGGTGATCAAATATGGTAGAGAAGCCTGGGTCAGGAAATAAGCTGACTATGTAATGTAGCATGGAAAGAAGGGAAGGCACTTAAGGAATGGACAAAATCTGTGCTAGTGACAATATACCAGAAAGGACATGAATTAGAGTGCAAGAACTACAGAAAAATTGCCCTAATAAGCCACATAGGCAAGATGCTGATGATGATACTGATGGAGAGACTGAGATCGCAGATGGAAGAACATCTAGTGGACAAGCAAGTGGGATTCAGGAAAGATACAAGTACCATACAGGGATATCAGCACTAAAATTGATAGTGGAGAAAGCTTGATGAAAGAATAAGAACATATAGACTTACTTTGTCAGTTTTTAGAAGGCATTTGATAGTATAGATCAGAAAACAGCTTGGGTGGTGTTGGAGTCATACAGAGTGGATAGCAGACTGATAGGTTATTGAAAGATATCAACAACAATGCAGAGGCAGCAGTGAGAATGTGTGGAGAGTTGGGAAGTTGGTTTAGGACAAGTAGCGGTACAAGGTGAGGAGATCTGATGTCACTCAGTATCTTCATCGTGCACCTAGAGAAAGTGATGAACAAGATCAAGGAAGATGTGGAAGGGATATCTTTGCATGGGATGAGAATCAATCAGTTGAGGTTCTCAAATGATATGGTTATGATTGAAGAAGATGAAGAGAAGCCGGCGAGAATGGTGCAGGTGCTAAATGAGGAAGGGAAGTGATATGAGCCAAAACAAAGGTATTTTGAGATAAAGGAAGAGGAAGGAAGATCCACGTAGGTTGGGATTGAACTAGAGAATGTAGAGAAGTTCACCTATCTGGTAAGCAACATAACATATGATCTAGACTGTTAAGAAGGAAACAGTGACTAGAATAGCAAAAGCAAGAGTGTTTGAAGACGATGGATAAGATCTGGAAAAACAAAGTGATTAGCTTGGGAATGAAGCTGAGTGTCTTGAAAGCATGTATTCAGCAGCATGTTGTATGGCTTTGAAACATGGGTGATAACACAAGATTGAAAGAGAAGGTTATTGACATTGGAGAGGACATTGGAGAGGAGTTGTTAGACATTGACATTGGAGAGAAGTTGTTAGAGGGAGATCCTGAGAACAGGATGGATACAGAAGGTCATCAATGAGGAAATATATATGAAGATACAGCCAAAAGAGAACGTACTGCATAAGGTTAGACAACGCAAATAACAGCTATTCCAGCATATCTGCAGAATTAACAATGAATGAAAAATAAAGACCCTTGTATTCGACATAATGGAAGGTTCAAGTAGGAGAGGAAGACTCCCCGCAGAGAATGGGTAGATGGTGTAGTAGATTGGTGCAGAGCTAGTCTACAGAAACTTAGCCACCCTGCACTGGATAGGGAAGGATGGAAGGAAATAGTGAGGGAGGCATCACACGCTAACAGGTGCTGAGCCGGTGGTGGTGGTGGTTGTTGATGATGATGATAAATTAAAAGAACCAGAAGTTCTTTAATGTCTGAAAGTTATGAGGAAATTTAGAGAAGAAAGATTCTTCCTTTCGGGAGATGTATTAGTTCTGTCACTCAAGAAATTAGTAACTTTCTTTATAGGGTCTAGAACTAACATTAGCAGTGGGATGAGGTAAAGCTATCAAAGACTGCTAAGCCTTTTCCTATCTTGCCATAAAATATACCTGTTCCACCTCCCAGGCTCATCTACCTCCATTACAAGTAATGTGCCCATGAGCCCAATAGGAATAAAAAATAGGAAAACTGCAATACTAGTGAAGTCTGACACTTAGCATTAAGTCCTACACTAGAGATGAGACAATTGAAGACATGTCCTCTCCAAAAATACTCTCATGTTCTGTACTTTATTGAACTAGAGGTGCAGGGAGAGCAGCTGCACCCCTGCTTGAAGTTGTTTCCATTACATACCAGGTTTAGAAGTTGTTTCAGTAGCATTCATACCTCCCAGATGTTCTAATTTTCATTCTAAAAATAAAAGTTGGTTTTCCTCTCTTGAAGCAAATGCTAAAAGCTCTTTTGCATGTTCATCTTTATTTGATGCCTATGAGAAGTTTAGAATGTGTTTGTCTCGTTTCATTTTATTTCAGTACTCAGGTACTATTGTAATTTGCATTCTAGGTGGCAAGCCTCCTAAAGGAAAGTGTTTGGGCAGCTGGTGGTTAAGTCTAGTACGGCACAACTCAGAGTCAGTGATTGAAATATGAGATTGTAGCATGCATGCAAAAATCACTAGCAATCACTGCATGTGGCATAATTGTATTTCTGTGAGGAATTCACTATGAGTGCTGTGCATTTTTAACTGCATATCTTTTGTAATGGAAACACCAAAGACCTCTTAAGGTGTGGTTTATTATATTTTTGAATAATTTACTATATGCTGACTAGCTAATGTGCTCATTTCATTTAGGGAATTTTTGCCTGAGATGACTGGAAACATGAAGCAAAAAATAGTTTTGCATCATGAACAGGAATCTGACTTTTGTAATGCTGCTGAAATGCCTAGAATTACATTTTTACACGGTGCTGTCATAGAAATAAGAATACAGTAAAGTCCTTTCAGATTTTACCCAAGGCCATGATCTTCTACTCACATTTTATTTGTATTTCTATCAAGATAATATTACAAGCAATACTTTTGTATCTTTTTTTTTTTCAAAAAAAGTATAAAGGTTGCTGCTGTTACACTGGAAGACCAAATAAGAACATAAGATATATGTTGATTCTTAGTCTACTTACTGTATGTCATTGACTGTGTGCTTTAAGAGGTGAGTATACAGATATAGATATATGTTTGGGCTGGTCAAAACATTTTTGCACACGCTTTTTGTGGAAACTTTGATTCTTACTGAGATTTCATTGAGAAGGATTGGAGGCCCAGGGTACGCTGAAAGAGAAGCAGAAAGACCCTGCATAGGCCATCAGTCATACGCAGAACAGCCACACATAACAGAGAAGACCAGGGTATAACAGAGAAGACCAGGATTAGGGCTAATGTTTATAATCTGATTTGGGGATCCTTCAGAATGAATGCTCTCCATAAATGTGAAATATTCAGATGATAACTTGAGAGTGTTTCCTATTTATGAGGTAATCATTTTCACTTCAGTTAAAGTCCCAGCCTGTGGTTTATCATCTCAAGATATCACTATCAAGCCGTGTCTACACGTGCACGCTACTTCGAAGTAGCGGCACTAACTTTGAAATAGCGCCCGTCATGGCTACATGCGTCGGGCGCTATTTCGAAGTTAACTTTGACTTTAGGCGGCGAGACGTCGAAGTCGCTAACCCCATGAGGGGATCTGAATAGCGCCCTACTTCGACGTTCAACGTCGAAGTAGGGACTGTGTAGTCGTTGCGCATCCCGCAACGTTGAAATTGCCGGGTCCTCCATGGCGGCCATCAGCTGAGGGGTTGAGAGACGCTCTCTCCAGCCCCTCAGCTCAATGGTGGCTGCATGGAGTGGCCCCTTAAAGGTCCCCTCCCCCTCCCCTCCTGTGCAGGAAGCTGAGGGAACATGCAGGCGGCAGCCCAGACACGCGGCCAGCCTGCACCACCCTCAGCCACCCACCCGCCTGCGATGGCTGCCCGGCAGCCCCCCCAATACCCCCAGGGGACCCCCCCGGGGGGAGCCAGGGCAGCCAGCCCAGCCAGAAGGGCAGCCAGGCTGGCAAGCGGCAGTGGGGCCCCTCCTGGACGGAGGCCGAGCTGCGGGACCTGCTGGGGCTCTGGAGCGAGGAGGAGGTGCTCCAGGTAATGGGGAGCAAGAGGCAGAAAGCAGATGCGTTCGCTCGGCTGGCCAATGGCCTGGCTGCCGGGGGTCACCCTGCCCGCACTCCTGATCACGTCAGGAGTAAGGTGAAGGAGCTGCGGCAGGGTTACTCCCAGGCCCAGGATGCGGCCAGCCTATCTGGGGCCGCCCCCGTCACTTGCCCCTTTTACAGGGAGCTCAGGGACATTCTGGGCCCCCGGCACACCTCCTCCCCTCCAGCCACCCTTGATACCTCGGCCGATGAGCCCCAGCAGGCCCTGCAGCCGGAGTCCGCCCCGGAGGTAAGTCCCGCACCCCGGGGGCCCCCCCTGGAGCCCACCCCCGGGACATCGCGGCGGAAGGAGAAGGAGGAGGAGGAGGAGGGGGGCTCCTCCTCTGCAGAATCCGGGCTGCAGATCCTCCTCCTGCCATCCCGGAGCAGCAGCCGGGCCTCTGCCCCCCGGGGATCTCCAGACCGTGGGAGCGGACCGACAGGTAGGTACCCCCTCTGGTGTACACCCCTGGGCTTGAGGGGCGGGGGGTAATAGATATGTGTCCAGGGCCCCCCACATGCTCACATGGCCATGGCCCCAAGGACAGCAGGGCCATGTCCCTCACAGCAGTGCATCAGCCCCTGCCCCCCCACCCCGCACGACGGTGCCATGCCCCATCCCCGGGGCAGAGGGGAGCGGAAACTCAAGGGGCCCCCGGGAGGAGGGGGTGGGACACCCCGCAGCAGCAGCAGCAACAGCAGCAGCAGCATGTGATGGAGTGGGGGGAGTGCAAAAGGGATACTCAGGCTACATATGAGCAACAAGAGCCGAATAGCTCCCAGGGGCAAAGGAGGATCCTGGGGCTACAGCTGGCAGGTGACACCTCTGCCCTGAACAAAGAGGAGGGAGGAGCCGAGCTGGCTTAGAATTGGGGGGAGGGCGGGGGCCACAGGTAGAGGCTAGGGGAAGGGAGAGCTGGAAGGCCGCCAGCCTGAGGAGGGGGAAAGCTGCATCCCAGAGGGGCCCCCCTTGGGGTCTTCTCCCCATGACAGGTTGGAAGGACTGTCTCTTCCGACAGCTGGTCCTGTCACTCCTGGGAGAAACTGGGCATCTGTGGCCTAAGAAACCTCTCTTGCTGTCAGACCCTGCGGGGTGAAGTGAGAGTTGCTCCCACCAGGGGATGGGGTGCATGGCAGGGGGACCGCTGAACCCCATCCATCACAGCAGCATCTCCCGGGGATGGGGATGGGGAACCTGCAGCACAGGGCTGGGGGGACAAAGGCCATGGCTCGGGGCCCACACTAACGCCTGTCTCCATTCTTCTTCCCCCGCTCCTCTCCTGTGTCCCACACCTGCACCATCAGAAGGACCGGAAGAGAGCGCCGGCGAGGCATCAGTGGTCCCGGAGAGCCCTCCAGGACCATCGCTCCAGGCCAGCCCCTCGGCCGAGGACCGACCGGCCCCACGGCGGGCTAGATGGCGGACCCTGCACCACCACCAGCCGACAGCGATGGACCCCCAACTGCTGGCCATCCACCAACGGCAGCTGGAGGTCGCGGAGCAGCACCTCCAGTTGCAGGAGCGGGCGCTGGCCTGGCGCCAAGAGGCATGGGGGTCTACATGGAGACTTTCAAGCGCCTGGTGGACTACCTGGCCCCCCATGCCGTGCCGGCCGCCGCAGCGCCCGCCGTGCCTGCTCCACCAGCCACACCACCAGCTGCTCCGCCCGTCGCCGTCCCGTCCGTCGCCCCGCCACCCACCGCCGAGGGCCGGAGCGCCAAGGGACCCCTGGAGCCAGCTGAGACTCGCTGGGCATATCTTCCAGTCCGGCCCGCCCCCAGCCAGCCCAGGACAGGGCTGCGACCGCGGCGGGGCTTCCAGCCGCCCATGCCCAGTGCCGGACTATAGGGGCGAGGGGCCCGGGATGTGGCCCCCCCCTTTTATATAGTTTAAACTTATTTGTTTCTGGCCCCCGTTTGCCCCGTCCCCCCATGTAAATAGTTCTCCCCTTTATCCTCCCTGGTTTTCTTTTTATTAATGACGACACTTGTTTGTGACGATTGTTTTATTTTTACATATGACTTTGTTTCCACATGTTGTATATAGTTTGTTCTTGTTTCATATATTTATAGTTAAAAAAAAAAGTTATCAAAGAAAAAGAAGTTTAAGTTCAGCCACAAGTGCGTGCTGTCATTTGTCCAGGAAAAGTGGGAGGGGCGGTTGGGTGCTCCATGGTGTGGGCGTTGGGGCAGGAGTGTGGTGGAGGAGGGGGTGGGCAGTGGGGGGGCATGGGCAGAGTTCACCCTGCGGCCTCTTCATTGAAGTGGGCCCGCAGGGCCTCCCGGACCCGGGTCCCTTCGGGGTCCACCTGCCGACTGGGGGCAGCAGGTGGCTGGACATCGGCCCTTCCGGCCTCCACAGCCCAGCCCTGGAAAAAGGTCTCCCCCTTGCTGTCCACCAAATTGTGCAGGGCGCAGCAGGCACCCACAATCTGGGGGATGTTGTTGGGGCCCGCATCCAGGCGGGTGAGGAGACATCTCCAGCGTCCCTTCAGGCGGCCAAATGAGCGCTCCACCACCTGGCGCACGTGGTTGAGGCGCTCGTTGAAGCGCTCCTGGCTAGCGGAGAGATGGCCCGTGTACGGGTGCATGAGCCACGGCCGGAGGGGGTATGCCGCATCTGCGATGACGCAGAAGGGCATGGTGGTGTCCCCCGGAGGGATCTCCCGCTGGGGGATGTAGGTCCCCGCCTCCAGCCGGCAGCACAGGCCCGAGTTCCGGAAAACCCGGGCGTCGTGGGTGCTGCCAGGCAAGCCCATATAAATGTCCTGGAAACGTCCCCGGCTGTCCACCAAGGCCTGGAGGACCACACAATGGTATCCCTTGCGATTCAGGTATCGTCCTCCACTGTGATGCGGGGCGCGGATGGGGATGTGAGTCCCATCCAGAGCCCCGAAGCAGTTGGGGAAGCCCAGGGTGGTAAAGGCTGCGATGGTGGCATCTGGGTCCCCCAGCCTCACGAGCCTGTGCAGGAGCATGGCGTTGATGGCATGCACAACCTGCAGGGAAAGCACATGGGACAGCACCAATGAGGGGTGAGCAGGGTGTGCGTGGCCCTGCCCTTCCCTGCCCTGCCCTCCTCTGCCCGGGCCCCCCTCCCCTGCCCTGCCCTCCCCCGCCCTGGCCTCCCCTCTCCTGCCCTGCCCTCCTCTGCCCGGGCCCCCCCCTGCCCTGCCCTCTCCCCGTGGGTTCTCTTACCTCCATGAGGACAGCCCCGATGGTGGCCTTGCCAACACCAAACTGCTGTCCCACGGATCGGTAGCTGTCGGGAGTGGCCAGCTTCCAGACAGCGATGCCGACCCGTTTCTGCACTGTGAGGGCACGCCGCATGGCCGTGTCCAGGTGCCTGAGTGCGGTGGTGAGCCACTGGCACAGCTCCATAAATGTCTGCCGGCTCATCCTGAAGTTCCTGAGCCAGCGGTCGTCGTCCCACTCCCCAAGCACCAGCCGCTCCCACCAGTCGGTGCTGGTGGGGTAGCTCCACAGCCACCGGCGTGTGAGGTGGGGGCAGGGACGGGGTGCTGCAGGGTTAGGGGTTGAGCCCTGCTGCCCTGGGGGCAGCTCCTCCTCCGGTGTAGCAAGGAGGTGCTCAGCTGCCTCCCGCATGGCATGGAGAAGGGCAAGCCCTGCTCCTGCCGGGAGGGCTGGGTGGACCTCTGGCTGCTGCTGCTGCTGCTGCTGCTGCTGGGGGTCCATGACTGCGGCACCCGGGGTCTGTGTGCCTATGGCTCCTCAGACCGCGTGCTGTGCAGGCTGAGTGTGTCTGGGAGGGGCCCTTTAAGGGAGCAGCTAGCTGTTGCCCCGGAAGTGCTAGTCCGCCCTGTGACCCTGTGTGCAGCTGTGCCTGGCATCCCTATTTCGATGTGTGCTACTTGGGCGTGTAGACGTTCCCTCGCTGCGCCTATTTCGATGTTGGGCTGCGCAACGTCGAAGTTGAACATCGACGTTGCCGGCCCTGGAGGACGTGTAGACATTATTCATCGAAATAGCCTATTTCGATGTAGCGTGCACGTGTAGACATAGCCTCAGTGAGTTAAGAGGCAGCAACTTCAAATTGTTGTTATAAAGAAATGTGCATCCCCTTTCTTTCCTCTAATAAAATTAATTGCCTCCCACTCTCACTAATGATTTTGATATGAATTAAAATTCTTATATTTAAATTTTTGCCTTCTCTGCTACTTTTCTTCAAAGATGGTATTTCTGTTCCAGTAATTGAAATAATCTGAAAGAGAATGAAAAATGAAAAGAAACAGTTAAGCAAATTCACCCACCTCAAGGTAAGTATTTGCATCTTGTTTATTCAGCAGCAGGATGTTCTCTCCCACTCAGGCTATGGACACTGAACAAAGTTATTCTGAGCTAACAGCCGTTATTTCGAAATAGCTTTGTGAGCATCTACACTACATGCATGCTATTTTGAAATAAATTTGAAATAACATACATGTTGTTTTGAATTTCACAAATCTCATTGTGGGAGGAATAACACCATTTTGAAATAGCTATTTCAAAATAGATGCTGTTAAGACAGGGAATAGCACTATTTTGAAAGAAGCCAAAACAGTGTCCAATTGCACTATTTCGAAAAATGCACAATATGGCTGTGGCTATACTACATTCCTCTTTTGGAGGAGGAATACAAATGAGGGAGATTAAAAATGCAAATGAAGCACTGATTTACAAATCTCACTCCTCATTTGCATAATCTTGAGCAGTCTTTTTCAGGAAGAGACTTTTTCAAAAGCAAAAACAGCAATGTAGGCGTGGTTCCTTGGGGTCGGGGGAACAATTTCAAAAGAACACTTCTTACTGAAACAAAATAGGAAAAATGGTTCTTTGGTACTCTCCCCCACTCCCCTCCCTTTCTGTTTTTGCTTTAAGAAAGTCTCTTCCTGAAACAAGATCATGCAAGATTTGTGAATCAGTGCTTCATTTGCATTTTCAGTCTCCCTCTTTTGCATTCCTCCTCCAAAAGGGGAAAGTAGTGTAGCTGCAGCCTATGAGTCCAGGCATGCTATTAAAAAATAGCTGGGTGCTATTCTGCAAGGTATTCTTATGTGTAGTTGTGTATTTCGAAATCAGCTATTTCAGAATAGCTATTCTGGATTATTTCAAAATAATGCTGCTGTGTAGATGTAGTTTGACTCCTTTATTGGCAGTCCCCTGCTTGCTAGCTCCTGCTGGTCACTTAAGCTCTGGCTTTTAAGGCCTTCATTTCCAGGTCAGCCCTGCTTAGGTAGATTGAGGTTGGTCAAAGATGATCAAGGGAATAAAGGCTCAGACTCCAGATGCACAATCTCTACTGATCTAGTAACTAAAATAACTGAAATAACTGGAAAGAAGGAGGTGGTAAAGCTGAGGAACAACCATACCCACAAGGAATTCCTTGAGTGTATTCATGTGAAGAGATCTAAGGCTCAGGAACCTATCCAGCTTCAGAGGACTTCTGTTACATCACTGTGGGAGGAGAAAAAAGCCCTGTCACAAGAAGGAGACTGACAGATGGCAGTACTCCACCTCTGCTCCTAGGCCACCCACACTGATGATGGAGAAACATTAAACTGCCCTGGCAACAAGAAATGAGAATTCACCTCTTCATCTGTAGGAGAAGCCATGTTACCCCCCAAGATTGGCAGATTTTCCTCTTGCAAGAAGAAACCTAGGTTAGTAGTGGTTAGACCCTCTCTTTTCAGGGGCACATAGACACCATCTGTCACCCTGACATGGAATCCCAAGCGGAATGCTGCTTGCCATGGACCCATATCTAAGACATTATAGGGGGATTGTCGAGGGTCATACAGTCCTCTGAGTATTATCCCATGCTATTCATCCATTTGAGTACTAGTGGTACTCCAAGCTGTAACCCTCTGCAGGTCAGAAATGACTGCAGAGTTCGGGGAATCCAGGTGAAGAAGTTTGAAGTTCATAGGGTATTGTTTCAATCCTTCTGATCAAGGGTAGGGGCTCAGGCAGAGAGAGACGCATTCTGCAGGTGAATACCTGGCTGTGAAGATGGCATCAACAAGGCTATATCTACATGGCAGGCACTATTTCTGGATATGGTGGTATCCCGAAATATCTTCCCGTGTCTAAGCAATGTGTCCATTGTCTCGAAACAGTTTTCGAGATAACAGACATACTATTTCAGCATCCCTGTATACCTCCTTTTAGGAGGGGTACAGGGATGCCTCAAAATAGCACTTGTTTCAGATGTGGCATCATTTAGACAGTGCCACATGCTGAAATGGACTATTTCAAAATCTACTTGAAATAAGCTACACAATTTGCATAGTGCAAATAGCATAGCTTATTTCAAAGTTAGAGTGCCATGTAGACATAGTCCAAAAGGGCTTTGGCTTCTTTGCCAACAGAATGGTATTCCAAGAAGAACTTCTAAGCAGAGATGGGAACTGCCTATCAAGAAAGAGGAAGAGCCTATTTTGACATAGACTAGATAAACTAGTGTGGAAGGCTTTAAACTAGGTTTGATGGGATCAGGAGATGAAAGCCCATGGGTAAGTAAAGTATAGAGACCTGGGACAAGGATCAAAAATTGGAGGGGATGGGTGTAGCACAGCCTGTAATAGATAGATAAAGAAGAGGTAAGACTGAACTGAGAGGTAAAATCAAATTATCTTAATTTTCTGAATACTAATATAAGAAATATGGGAAATAATGAGGAAGAACTCATAATCCTAGTAAAGAAACATAACTATGATATAGTTGGCACACAGACTTAGTGGGATAATAAACGTGGCTGAAGTATTGGTATAGAAAGGTACAGCTTGCTCAGGAAGGACAGGCAGGAAAAAAGGATGTGATATTCCTTGTATATTAAAATATATACACTTAGACTGAGGTTGAGATGGATATAGGATACAAACTTGTTAAGAGTTGCTGGATAAGGATAAAAGGGGTTAAAAAAAACCCAAAGGGTAATGTCATGGTAGTGGGTTTACTACAGACCACATAAACTGATGAGGCTTTTTTGAGCAACTAACAAAATTATTCAAAGCACAGGATTTTGTGGTGATGGGGAATTTCAGCTATCCAGATGCATGGTGAGCAATTAATACAGCAGAGCACAGATTTGCAAACTAGTTCTTGGAATGTATTGGAGGCAGCGTTTTGTTCTGTTTTATTAATTTCAGGATGTGGAGAAAGCTACTGGAGGGGGAGGCTGTTCTAGATTTTCTTTTAACAAATAGGGTGGAACAGGTTGAGAATTAGAAAATGGAACTCAGCTTGGGTGATTGTGATCATGAAATGAGAGTTCATGATTCTAAGGAATGATAGGAGAAAGAACAGCAAAATAAAGACAGTGGATTTCAAGAAACCAAACTTTTAACAAATTGAGAGAATTGATAGCTAAAGTTCCAAGGGAAGCAAGTCTAAGAGGAAAAATAATTGAAGACAGTTGGCAGTTTTTTTCAGAGATATTTTTAAGGGCACACAAGCAAACTATTCCACTATGTAGGAAAGATAGGTAGTATGGCAAGAGACCAACCTGGCTTAACTAGGGCATGGACATCTTGAATGGAGTCCTGCAAAAGTAGAAACTAGGTAAAATTACAATTCAATTATAATTCAAAATTATCTAAACAAACTGGAGAAATGGTCTGAGGTAAATAGGATGAAATTCAATAAGGACGAATGCAAAATATGTCCCTTAGGAAGGAAAAATGACATGCACACATAGAAAATGGCAAATGACTGTCTAGGAAGGAGTACCACAGAAAGAGATCTAGGTGTCATAATGGACCACAAGCTAAAGAAGAGTCAATGGCAGGATACTGTTGCAAAAAAAGCAAAGATCATCCTGGGATACAGTCACAGGAGCATTGTGAGACGAGAAGTAATTTTCCACTCAACCCTGTGCAGAGTAAGCATCAGTGTTTCAGGAAAAATATGGACACATTGGAGAAGGTTTAAGAGATGAGCAAAAAGGATTAAAGGTCTAGAAAACAAGTCCTATTAGGAAAGACTGAAATAATGGGGTTTGTTTAGTCTGGAAAAGAGGAGACCAAGAAGTGACTCGATAATAACTTTCAAGTATCTAAATGTTATAGTGAGAAGGAGGGAGAAAAAATATTGTCCTCAAGCTTTGACGACAGGACAAGTAGCAATGGGATTAAATTGTAAGAAGGGAAGTATAGGTTGGACATTAGGAAAAACTTCTTGTCAGTATGGTTAACTACTGGAATAAATTGCCTAGGGAGGTTGTGGAATCTCCATCATTGAAAATATTTGAGTAGGTTAGATAAAGACCTGTCGAGTATAGTATAGCTGGGACTTGGTCCTATTATAGTGCAGGGGATTGAACTTCATGACATCTTGAGGTTTCTTCCAGTCCCATGATTCCAGGCTGATGTTATATCTATCACTGGGCCATGGATCTTGAAGCAGGGACTGTTGTCTTCTATTTTCAAAGTGAAGGATGTGTTGATAATACATTCTTCAGTTCTCTGGCTTGAATTAAGCAGGAGATAAGTGATTTTTACCTTTCAGTTTAAAGCTGTCACTTCTATAACCTTAACTAATTTTGTTACCTATCACAAATTGTTTTTATATATTTCTCTTATGGTAGTGCTTAGGGGGTATAGCAAAGATCTTGGCCATTTTGGTAGGCACTGAGCATACATACAGCAAAATACACCATGGGACTAGCTTTCCTTTCTTGTTAACAATACAAAAGAGCAAGTGCAATAAATAAAATAAACTGGCTAAAATCAAATCAATGCCGAGGTCATATGCTTTTAAAGGCCTATCAAAATGATCACTTCTGAAACCTAAGATATCTAGATGATGAAGTTGCCCACCTTCCAGAACTGGTTTGAAGTATCACAGAATTAGTATCAATCTCCCAGTGACTATTGAAAGCAATCCTGAAGGTTTTAATATGATATTTTAAGAAAATGACTTTATGTCAGGTTGGGAAAAATAGATTTCCTGGAATTGCTTCAGTCAGAGTTGACAATCCCCCTAGATAAAGGTTTCCTAAATCAGAGATTTGTAGCTATGTTAACCGTACATGGTTCTGTCCTATTTCAGTGAGCGTTGTCTGTCTCTTTCCTGCCATTTCCAATGCACAATGTCCAGTCTCTGAGCAAAAAGGAGAATTCATTCTCCACAGCGGTGCCCACAGTAGGGGAAAACAGAGATTAAAACCGATGAATTTCTATGCAGAAAGTTTCAAAATCAGACCAGAAAAAACAGACCTGTCTTCCTCACAATTCTTTTTTATTTGGTTTTGTTTTTATATTTCAGGTGTTTATAAGCTCCCTGGCGTTTTCTAATCTTTGTTGCTACAGGCTGATTGGTCTTCCTGTATTGTTTCTTCCTTTTCTTAATCTTCTGCTCCGCTTTTTATACACGTGCTAATTCACTCCCCACTCTGCCAATTAACACAATTATCTGATTGCCTATCAGAAAATTCAAATCTTCCCACAGTAGAAGATTTACACTATAAATTTTAACTCTTCTCGCCAATGTCACTAATAAAATCAACTTACCAGGCTGCTACTCTGCTCACAAAACCCAAAGGATTTATATGACAGGATGTATATTTTTGTTACCTCTGAAAATAAATATGTATTTTTTCCATGAATTACAAATATTGTACCTATATTTGCAAGCTTGCAACAAAAAGTCTCATTGGAGCAAAAAATCAAGATCTCTGTGGATGATCTGCACAGGCTACAGTCTGTTGCTCCTGTCAGTGTGGAACATAATCCTGAGTGTATTTTTTGTATAGACCTAGTGCAATAAGATCTTGGGATGTGACTAAGGCTTCTAGGCATAATGATGATAAATCATCTTACCCTGATATCTGAATTTGGCCTCTAAAGAATGTAAGAATAGCCATATTGGATCAGACCAAAGGTCCAAATAGCCCAGTATCCTGTCTTCTGATAGTGGCCAATGCCAGATGTCTTAAAGGATATCTACTCCATGTCTTTGAAACATGCCCTTTATTTCAAAGTAGTTTTCAGAAATAATGGGCATGCTATTTTAGCATCTCTGTAGTCCTCATTGCAGGAGGAGTAAAGGATGCTTCTGACTAGTGTATCATTTTGAGTTTAAGCTGTTTTGTAGATGTAGCCTCAGTGTACTGATATGATCCTAATTACTGATGAATCTGAGTATCTCACAATATTTAATTTGTTTGTCCTGCCAACTCCTCTGTGAGGTAGGGCAATGCTATTGTCCTATTTCACAGAAGGGAATCTGAGGTATAGAAAAATATAGTGTTTCTCCCAACAACACAGGAAGTTTGTTGCAGAGCAGGGAGCTAGCAGCATAACAACTGGAGTAGGTTCTTGGGGAAAAAAAAAAAAAGAAAAAAAAATCCATGACATATCTGGCATTGCTGGTGGGAATAAAAGAAAATGAATAGTTTCAAAATTCCAAACCACCAAAAACATGTTTCCTTTGAAACAGTTTAAAGAATAGGTATAGATTAACTGCATCATCTTGATAGGCTGAGGTTCGGTGAAGTAACTAGATTGTTAAAAAAGAAAAAATTAGCATATTTAAAAAATAAAAAAAAGCTGAATTCCTGGGAAGAATTATGAAAGTAGTGAAGTTGTAAGGGAAAGTATGCAGTATATTGAGCATCAAATGAGGCAGAAGTTTGGAGGACCTCTTGATCTTTGGTGGTCAGAGAAGCAGGCATTGGAACTGATCATCTAGGTGTTATTTTTCTGTTTTGTTTTGTTTTGATCCAAGGGTACATCGACATGACTGTGCTAGCTTCCCAGGGTTTTATGCAACATACTTCACTTTTGACTTGCACTCACCTCAAAATTGAAGTTGTGAGTGTTCAACTCTTCATAATACCACTTCCATAATACAAATCTCAAAAGATACAGCAAATGCCTTTGCTTTATCATCATCATCATGGGCAGCTAATGCCCAGTTATACTTGTTTGAATATGCACCAATGCTTGTCTATATCCAAGGTAATAATTATTTCATTTGTTGCAAAATACATAAGTCGTGATACATTTAGCATTAGTTATTCACTGTTTTTCTGAATTGATTTGCAAATATTTCCAGGCAAGAATATGTATTTAACAGTGTCATTTTTTTCTTCTTGTTAGAAAAAGAAGGATTATTTGAGATAGCATGAGATTAATTTATATGTTTACCAACAACGTTAATGAGACTTCAGGAGGGTCATGGATGTTGTTTCATTTAGCCAGTGAATGACCATACTCAAATAATATTTTGTTTTTAGTCTATGAACATAATAGTTAAATTGAAAATATTCTGATACAATGCATTTTTGATAAATTCCCATTGAAACATAATTTCAAACTGTTTGGCAGCTTGTCAAATATGTTTTGCCTTTGTTTATGTTGTTATTGTTTTATATTGTGCACATTTTACTAGTGATCATACAAAGGACAGGTGTAATCTTTTAGTCCTGTTCTGTGCAGTTCTTGTTTACAGTCTCTTTCTGATGTCACAATACAATGAGTTATCAATTTTCAAAAGTATCAGGATTGACACTATTTAGCCTGAGGTACCTGGATAGGCTATCGACAAAGAAAGCCCAGGTGACACACATTATATTCTGTTCCTTCACAATCAATTTTGAAATGCCACAGCGTGATATTTAGGGTGGGGGCACAGTATAGTGGGTGGCCTTGTCTTTTAGACTAGAATTGACAATTAATGCTGGAGGCTTGAAGATTCCATCATGATTTTTGCAAAAGGAGCAGTCTGAATCACAGTATAGTGTCCAAATTCCATCTAAATAATTACATTCTGTCTGCCTTAAATGCTCACCAGAATTCAAATTTGTTAAAATATGTTTTTCTTTCTGTTCTGTTCTTTAGTGTTATTTTGGTGTGGTCTGTTTGAAAACTGCCATATTTCTCACATGTACTGATTATATTTCATTATTTGTGAGTGTAGTTCCTATTTTTAGATAGCAAAGGTTGAACTGCTGTAGTCTAGAACTCTTGTCTAGCAACATCCAAAATCCAACGTGATTTATTTGGCCAGATGCCCATTTATCAGAGGTGTGGCCAAGTTTCCTGTGGTCCCATAACGTTCGTCTACAGTCACCAGTCCTGGCTCTGTGTGTTGTCTGCCGTTATTTAGCTCTAATTTATTCCTCATGTCTTCTAATTGCCCAGTAAGCAGTGGAAGTGTTAGTAATGTTGCGAGACAATATTGACCTCCCAGGGTCTGGCAAATTCTCTCATTCGGTACCAGTCATGTCTCAAGGGCACTGGACTAGAGAGGTTCAACAAGTGTAAAGAAATTTCCAATCTTTCCTATGTAATTCTATTATTATCATTGAAGTATTTAGCTTATTTACTGAGTGAACATGAAGTATTGAGTAAATACACCTTATAGTTTCAAACTCATTTTCCTAATATAACCTTGTTTCCAAATGCATTTCAAATTTTCTATGAGAAATCAAGAAAGAACAATGGTTAAAGCACATTTTTTACAGGAGGGTATAAATTCTGTCTTTTGTGACTTAATACATCACATTTAATAATTTAATATGGTATTTTAAAGAATCTTGGCAGTGTGTGTGCATCCTTTGTAAGGAAAAATACATAGGTAGAAAGAAACATGGATGGTTCCTTGTGATTAGAAGTATTTTTGTAATATTAGATCAGAAGCATAACATTTTTTTGTATTCTAAGCAGTTTTAGACGCAGTGTTTCACTTTATTGCAAAACACATTGTTTCATAAAGCTTTAAAATCCAGTTATGTCTATAGCTGTGGGGGGAAAGTGACAGCATGGTGCCAAGTAAATTTAATTTTTAGCTAAAAAATATTACTAAATTCAATTTTTCTCACATTTAGAGAATCTTACAGTTTATAGCCAGCTTGCATAACTAGTGTATTAGAAAATGTGCTACTAGTGGATTTTTTTAACCATTAATTATTTATGGAATGTGGAGAAAAATAGTTAGAAATTTTTGTTTCAGGGGATTTCCTGTAGCTATTTTATTGTGTTCAAAGGATTTGCACATACTGATTTAATTCCAGCATTAAAAGTAAAATGTCTTTTTATTCTGACCCACCTTTAAATGTAAAAATGTCTTATATATAGGACATGAAATATTGGTTGAAAATATCCTCTTTTTTTAAAAAAAAAATCTTTCTCTGAGGTATAGTCCTACATCATTATCATTACTACAGCAGGTATTAATTGTGCACTTTACAGTAGCTGGAGATTTTATAAATATGCATATGGTGTAAAAACTTGATCTAGCAAACAGTTTGTACATGCATATAATAGTCTCAAACACATGAGTTTCCAATTTACTTCAAGAGGGTTGCTCCCATACAGGGATGCATGTGTGATACTGTATGGCTTCTGTGCCTGAGTGAATGTGTGTATGTGTGTCCATGTATATTTGCCAGTGGTTTCAAAATGAGATGCCTAAAAATCTACAAATAAATTTAGGAACCCAAGTAGGATGACTGATTTCCAGAGCATTGTAGGACTTTGTTGGTTTTTGGAAATGCTCAGTAATTTTGAAAATCAGGGCTATTTATATGATCTCATACAATCTATTTATATGACCAAATATGGACTGTAATGTCAATTTTGAGACTGTTGGTCACATTACATAACTATGTGCACTCTGTGTGTGTGTGTGTGTGTAATATATTACATGCAGTCACTCTGTAGAGAGCCACAACATACAGATCCCGTGTTTTTCACTGTAATTGTTTACCCAAGCAATTATGTGAACATTTGCATTAATGTGTTTTATATTAAAAAGTAGTTAGGATTATTTCTAGGGATCTCCCTTAGCAATGTTTAATTTTGTTTACAAAAATTAATGTGCTGTTTCATTTTTGTACTTTAAAATTAAACCTGTTTATTTAGAAAGTTACATTATTTAGTCCTACTGTAGCTAATATTGATTTACTTGTTCTTATCATATACAATATGTTGAAGATAATGATATAGTGTGTGGTTCATTGTGGGCCTGATCAAAGGCCATTGAAGTCTATCTACTTTGGATCAAGTGGTACATGGTATTCCAACACAAATTGTTTAAATAGAGCTAAGATTAAGATTACAGATCAGGAATTTAGGGTAAATACATTACAAGAATCTTGTGGTTCTAAAAAAATCAAAAATCTTGAATCCATAATGTAACATTGGATTGAATATTAAAAAAAAAATCCAAACATTAAGTATGGAAATTCAGTTAATATAGTGAAACAAATTAATTTAGGCCTTAACTGGAGCCTAAAGTGCTAATTTCAAGAAATATTAGTGTTTATGGATCTAAATTATGCAACATTGGCAATTCTCACAATTTTTTCACAAGCTGTATAATTTAGGCTGTGGCTGGTGCCAGTTTTATGACATGAAAAACTGTTCCTCTCTAGGAAATTTTAACTCTTTGACTCCCTACCCCATTTGTCCACTTCTTAAGGCAAAATAACCTCCCTCCCACTTCTTGTCCCCTCAGCAATCCAAGGCCGTTCTCTCAGGAGGGGACTACACTGGATCCTCCCACAAAGCATGAGACAGGATTATGGTTGGTGTGGGCTGAACTGATCACGGGGGGGACGGGGGGCAGAATGAGTGATTGATCAGGGGATGGGCAGATGTGGGGTGGAAAGTTCCTTCAGCAGGGGCCAAAATCACCTTCCTCAATAAATTTGGAAGTGTGAGCACCACTAATTCTCTCTGTCTCACACAGAATACACACACTCTCATGAGCTCATGCACACTCATGCTGTTTGTCACACCCACACAGAATTCAAAAATCAAAGAGCACGAATTAGAGCACGAATTGTTGGGCAAAAGTCAGCATGGTTTCTGCAGAGGGAAGTCGTGTCTAACTAATCTATTAGAATTCTTTGAAGGGGTTAATAAACATGCGGACAAGGGGCACCCAGTGGACATAATATACCTAGATTTCCAGAAAGTCTTTGACACGGTCCCACACCAAAGGCTTTTATGTAAATTAGGCGGTCATGGGATAGGAGGAAAGATCCTTTCATGGATCGGGAATTGGTTAAAAGACAGAAAACAAAGGGTGGGAATAAATGGTAAATTTTCACAATGGGGGGGTAACTAGTGGTGTTCCCCAGGGGTCAGTCCTGGGACCGATCCTGTTCAACTTGTTCATCAATGATCTAGAAAATGAGGTAAGCAGTGAGGTGGCAAAGTTTGCAGATGACACCAAGTTGTTCAGGACAGTCAAAACCAAAAGGGATTGTGAAGAACTACAAAAAGATCTCAGCAAACTGAGTGATTGGGCAGCAAAATGGCAAATGAAATGTAATGTGGGTAAGTGTAAGGTAATGCACATTGGAAAAAATAACCCAAATTACACGTACAACATGATGGGGTCAAATTTAGCTGCGACAGATCAGGAAAGGGATCTTGGAGTTACAGTGGATAGTTCTCTGAAGACATCCACACAGTGTGCAGCGGCAGTTAATAAAGAAAATAGGATGTTAGGAATTATTAAAAAAAGGGTAGATAATAAGGCAAAAGATATCATACTTCCCCTATATAAAACTACGGTACGCCCACATCTTGAGTACTGTGTGCAGATGCGGTCTCCTCACCTCAAAAAAGATATATTGGCATTAGAAAAGGTTCAGAAAAGGGCGACTAAGATGATTTGGGGTTTGGAACGGGTCCCATATGGGGAGAGGCTAGAGAGACTGGGACTTTTCATTCTGGAAAAGAGGCGATTGAGGGGCGATATGATAGAGGTATATAAAATCATGAATGGTGTGGAGAAAGTGAATATAGAAAAATTATTTACCTTTTCCCATAATACAAGAACTAGGGGACACCAAATGAAATTGATGGATAGTAGGTTCAAAAGTAATAAAAGGAAAATTTTCTTCACACAGCGCACAGTCAACCTGTGGAACTCCTTGCCGGAGGAGGCTGTGAAGGCCAGGACTCTATTAGGGTTTAAAAAAGAGCTTGATAAATTTTTGCAGGTTAGGTCCATAAATGGCTATTAGCCAGGGTAAAGTATGGTGCCCTAGCCTTCACTACAAGGGCAGGAGATGGATGGCAGGAGATAAATCACTTGATCATTGTCTTCTGTTCTCCTTCTCTGGGGCACCTGGCATTGGCCACTGTCGGCAGACGGGATACTTGCCTGGATGGACCTTTGGTCTGACCCAGTATGGCCGTTCTTATGTTCTTATGTTAAAGCATAGAACAACAACAACAAACCCACTAGAGTCTTTGGCCCTCAGAATCATGAGGTATTTGAACTGACTCCTGAATTTTGAGCTTCTGAGGTTGACAGAATTGATGACCTGAAACTGATTTTGAAGACATATTATTTTGAGTTCATCTCCTACACTTTCCTCAGCCAGTGTCATCTCAGATTTTGCTCACTGTGTATGTCTACACTTCAGCAGGGAGGAGGCCATGTAGGCAGATTTTCACTAACGGGGCACAAAATAGTGTGCTGAAAATAGCTCTATGGAGGTTATGGCCCCAGCTGACCTTAAGTCCATCTAACCCACCCCCCACAGCTTGAAGTCACGTAGGTAGACCAGGTCTCCAGCAGAGCTGCACTGAACAATCGCACAGCTTTTGAAAGCATTACCTCAAGCCCGGCTAGCATGAGTCTCTACCCAGGGTGGGAAACTTGCTTTCAGCTGCAGTGCAGATGTCCACAATGAGGTGTCTTCAGTTCAGCTGTACTCATAGAGGAAGGATATTTGGATATTAGGAAAAACCATTTCACTAGTGGTAAAACACTGGAATGTGTTACCTAGAGAAGTGGTATATTCTCTATCCCTAGAGGTTTTTCAGTCCCACCTTGACAAGGTTGTGGCTAGGATGATTTAAATAGGGTTGTTCCTACTTTGAGCACATGGTTGGACATGAACCTCCTGAGTCTGTAGGATTCTATATCAGAGGGGTAGCCATGTTAGTCTGTATCCGCAAAAGCAATGAGAAGTTCTGTGGAGCCTTATAGACTAATATTTTTTGGAGCATAAAATCTGGTGGGCAAAGACCCACTTCATCAGATGCATATAGGATTCTGTGAAGGGATGAGAGTGAGGTGCTTGACATGGACAGTGTGCATCTACACTAGGAACTAACTTTGATGTTAAGTTCAAAGTTAGGCACTACTTTGAAGTTGCCAACAGTGAGTCTACACACATTTTCCCTTACTTCAAACTTAACGTCAAAGTAAGGAGCCCAAGGCTGCTGCTACACTATCACTCTCCCATTGAAGGTGCCACAATAATGAGGCAATTCAAAGCAGGCTAATGAGGCGCTAACATGCATATTCAGCACCTCATTAGCATAATGACAGCCGCATGAATTTCAATGTATAGAATTCGAATTGCAGGTTGACCGTGAAGATGGAGGCAGCTTTGAAAGAAGTGCCCCCATGTGGGGAGAGGGGATTCTCCATGTTTTCATGTATGCATTGAGGAAGGAGAAATTTAGATCAAAATCAGGAAGTGCATTCTGTAGGGCCATAAAAGCATGACAAAGTTTTATTTTCTTCTTTGAGAAAACATACAAGTGCCTCTTTTAGCTGGCAACCAACAGGTATTTTCTGAGGGGTAGAAGAAACCGTATGTTTTTGGAATTGTACGACAAAAGTTCCCATCCCAGCATGCAGGTGGTTGTGGCTCACATGTGGCAGTGGATTTAGTGAAGACTGGCTCCCAACATTTTGAGGATCGTTTATTTTTTTTCATGAGATTTGGGTTGAACAGTTTTTGAGTTCTATGTAATTAAAAAGTACTGAGATTATACTATGTCTAATAAGTACTGTGGTGGCTGTGTTCATGTGTGTATTAAAAAGGAAAGAAAAGTGTTGTGGTAGTGATAGTGTTTGCAAGATTGCTTTGTTTTGTAGTGTCAGTGGAAATATTGTGCAGAAAAAGTACGAATCCGTCTTACAGTCTTTCATTCTCCTACTTTTAAATTCTAAAAAGGAAATGGGATTGCTAATACAAGCCATCTATTATGTTTCATGCAAAGCACATGCTGATATAATTGATTCCATTTAAGGATTAAGTGAATTAGTATTTGCATAGGAAAGCTTTCAGCTTTACTGAACTTCATAGACCACAAGGTGCTTTAAAACTCCATTTGAGCTGGCATGAAGGTCTAATGAATGTATGAGTTATAGGCTTTGCAGAGGAGTATCTGGTTTATTTCTTAGATCTATCCAATTATGAATCAGAAATGAAAATCCATCACCGTAGCATTTTTTATGTAATCAGATATCTGGTTAAAGGAGAATGTGAATAGACATCTTCTTTTTCTTAGTGTAGCAACTCAAAAGGATTCTTTATATAGCTATATATTTAAAACATTTAAAAACAATTTGTGTTATAGATATACCTTTAAGTATCTCCTGCAGTTTGTGAGCTTGTAAACAGGCTTCACAAGAGCAGCCAATTAAATAGCCTTTGCAAATTTACATTAAATCTCGCTAAATCTTTGTGTATGCCAATGGCTAATTCCAAGCCCTTGAGAAAAATGCTCAGACTCGTTCACATAAATAGAACAAGATGGGGAGATACTGTAAATTTGCTTTATGTAGTATAAACAAGAGATCTTTTTTCATGCACCGTGCCAAATTAGCTCAACATAATTGGTCAGCCTGTCAACAGGGTGCTTACTAATTTGAAAACTGGGGTTTACTGCTAGGTGTTTCTCTCAAACTAGTATATGAACATTTCTCCAGATTTTAGAACAAGTGTGCAGGAACTTACTCCTCTGTGTAGTTCCTGTGGCCCTAGCTTTCCATCAAGGGGTGACTGGGGTAATCCCAGTTATGAAGAAACTCCATTTCTGGTCATTGAATCAGCAACACAAAACAGACTTGTATAGTGGCTGTTGATGTGATGTAACATGGAGCTCACCCAACATAACAGAACAATTTTGTTTTATACTTACAGATATGCTTGCACATATATAGAACCAAGTACCTTTCTAGTCTGAAGTAGTAAGATGAACATTATAACTATGTAAATCAGGTACTTTTAAAAATGTGTGCTTAGTTGGCTAGGGCACATAGCTAAAACCTGGTGTATCTTCAGATACGTGTTTTGCTTTCAACTCAGGAACCGTTACCACCTCTGTACTTGATAAATGACTACATTAATTTAGGTGGGTTGCAATCGTTCTGTGTTGCGAAGGAGTATATTACCTTAAGGATATTCTGTTCTGATTTATAAATTAGAATAAATTAAGCATACTAAGCTTGAATCAGTGCAGTGCATTTTCCCCCTCTGTGTGCGTGTGTGTTTTGGAGAGGGGGTGGTTAAGCAAAGTTTGTGAGATCTGTAAGGTAGTTTAGTTTTTCAAAAGTGTATCCTGTCCAGTTAAACTGCAGGGTATACCATAAAGTTTCCTTGAAATCCCTATCACCAGACGTGCTGTGTAAATTCTTTAATTCAAGTGTTCCTGGTTGCATTTTCTTAGTTCTCATGTCATCATTTATAGCATGATGAATTGCTTGAACCTTGCCATTAATTTAGCATACATTAATAAAAAACCCACTTCTAATATCCTGTCTCTGTGCACGATCTCAGTTACCTGAATATCTATTAGATGAGGAAGCAGTCTCACAGCAGTACACATATGGTTTGATTTCCAAGGACAATCTTATAGAAAGAAGGCAATGTATCATATCATCACCCCCATTTTAATGTACTCAGTAAAGTTGGTATCACTGTTTTGAAACGGTAGTCAAAGATGCTGCCTTGTACAACTTCAGTGAAGAGTAGCAATCGTATTTTACTAGAGATGTCTGGGAAACCGACTATATTTGTTCCCAAAAAGAGTTAATATTCAAGATTGATTTTTTTTACTACTTTATTAATCCACCCCTACTACTGCAGACAAGTGTGCATTGGATTTTGCTTTTATATGTAAAACTCCTGTAACATTTCTGTGGGATGTATACAGGTTCACAAAGCATGGCAGTTCCTCAAAAGACACTGAAAGACATTGCCATTCCAGGGAATAACACAGCCCCAAATAACCCCTTAGCAACAAACACGTAGTAGACTGACACATATCCTTGTTGTCAATTTAGTTTGTTTGAGAAGTATGCCAAGGACACAAATATTATTCTGAAAAAACAAATGCATTTTGGTTGTGCAAAACAAAAAGCAGTCAAGTAGCACTTTCAAGACTAGCAAAATAGTTTATTAGGTGGGCTTTCGTGGGACAGATCCACTTCTTCAGACCATAACCAGACCAGAAGATTTCACCATTGAAAATATAAACATGGCTTTTACATTTTAAATTTCACCAACAGTACAATTGAGTCTATTCCTTTTTAATTATAGATAGGCTGTATATAAACCTTGTATGTAAAATGTTTCCACCCCTTTACGGAACAGTAGCAGATATTGTAGTTTGGGTTCCCATCTGAAAGGAAATCAGTGATTCAGGATCTGGGTATATTGTTAGTGCAGGTTGTTATCTGCATTACATATTGCAGTTGTTGAAAAGAGGTGGTCATGATCAGTACAGAGGTATTCCTTCAGGAATCCGAGCTCAAATGCCATTCCTGGTTCTTAAGGACCAACTCTTTCATAAGTATTGACAGTAGCTACATGAATTAAGGCAGGGTCCTTGCACAGCTCCCCATTCCTCAAGAAATTGCACCACAAACTAATAAAAATAAACTATTTCTTCCAAAATTGGAAATGCATCTGTACTAAAAGGAGCTGCTTTTTAACAGAAATAGATCCACCTCATAACAATATTTTAAAAATTTTACTTATGTTTTTCATTGAGAGTGAAAAATATTTATGTTTGTATTAAAAATTTATGGTGTCTTGCTAATCTTAAAAGCACACCAATCTGAGGTATAATGAGCTTAATGGGATAAGGTGTTGACGGTCTTCCAGCAAGATGAGAATATGAGGCTGTTAGCTTTTCTTGGGATTAGGACCAACAGGACACTTAAATATTTCACTCACAGTTATTGTATTGTAAAACCCTGACGTTGCAATGAACTCTCACTGAGTGAACATCTGCACCTAAATGAACCCTAATAGAGTAACTTGCAGGATCCGGGTCTATACACTGAACGGCTAAGGTGGCAAATTTAGAGAAATGTACATGTTTGGGTGCCAAGCTGTGTCTAGGCCTAGACCACTAGGCCTGTGTGTGGCCCCCTGGCAGCTGCGTCACCCCCCCAACCCCAGCAGGGGTGCGCACCCAGCCGTAGACTTGCCAGAGGGTCCCTCAATGACCTCCAGCAATGCTCGGCTCCCAGTCACCCAGCTGAAGGACTGCAAGGGGACATCAATGATGAGGTCGCCCTCCTCACTGGAACACTCTAGGGTGGTGTCTGGCCCCTGGCTTTGGCTGCCTGGTCCCAGCTCCTCCTGAGCCTCTGGCTTGGGCTGGTCTGCAGCAGTGTCCAGGACAACAGGTGGCAGGGAGCTGTCTTGGGGCCCCATGATGGAGCAGAGCACCCAGTAGTAGGGGCAGGTGGAGGGGCCTGGGCATAGCCATTCCAGAGCTCTTACCTTTGCTCTGGGCTTGGTCGAGTGAGGAGGGAGAAACAGTAACAGGGAACTTGGAAATGACAGAGATGCTTAATGACTTCTTTGTTTCGGTTTTCACTGAGAAGTCTGATGAAGGAATGTCCAATATAGTGAATGCTAGTGGGAAAGGGGTAGGGTTAGAAGTTGAAATAAAAACAAAAACAAGTAAAAATCACTTAGGAAAATTAGATGTCTGCAAGTCACCAGGGCCTGATGAAATGCATCCTAGAATACTTGAGGAGCTGACAGAGGAGGTATCTGAGCCTTTATCTATCATCTTTGGAAAATCATGGGATACAGGAGAGATTCCAGAAGACTAGAAAAGGGCAAATATAGTGCCCATCTATAAAAAGGGGAATAAGAATAACCCAGGAAACTACAGGCCAGTCAGCTTAACTTCAGTGCCAGGACAGATAATGGAGCAGGTAATTAAAGAAATCATCTGCAAGCACTTGGAAGGTGGTAATGTGATAGGGAACAGCCAGCATGGGTTTGTAAAGAACAAATCATGTCAAACTAATCTGATAGCTTTCTTTGATAGGATAAGGAGCCTTGTGGATAGGGGAGAAGCAGTAGATGTGGTTTATCTAGACTTTAGTAAAGCATTTGTTACGGTCTCTCATGATATTCTTATAAAAAACTAGGCAAATACAATTTAGGTATGGCTACTATAAGGTGGGTGCGTAACTGGCTGGATAACCATACCCAGAGAGTAGTTATTAATGGTTCTTAATCCTGCTGGAAAAGTCTAACAAGTGGGGTTCCGCAGGGGTCTGTGTTAAGACTGGTTCTGTTCAATATCTTCATCAATGATTTAGATATTGACATAGAAAGTATGCTTATTAAGTTTGCAGATGATACGAAGCTGGGAGGGGTTGCAACTGCTTTTGAGGATAGGGTCGTAATTCAAAATGATCTACATAAATTGGAGAAATGGTCTGAGGTAAACAGGATGAAGTTTAATAAGGAGAAATGCAAAGTGCTCCACTTGGGAAGGAACAATCAGTTTCACACATACAGAATGGGGAGAGACTGTCTAGGAATGACTACAGCAGAAAGGGATCTAGAGGTTATAGTGGACCACAAGTTAAATATGAGTCAACAGTGTGATGCTGTTGCAAAAAAAGCAAAGATGATTCTGGGATGCATTAACAGGTGTGTTGTGAACAAGACACGAGAAGTCATTCTTCCGCTCTACTCTGTACTGGTTAGGCCTCAGCTGTAGTATTGTGTCCAGTTCTGGGCACCACAGTTCAAGAAGGATGTGGAGAAATTAGAGAGGGTCCAGAGAAGAGCAACAAGAATGATTAAAGGGCTAGAGAATGTGACCTATGAAAAAGACTGAAAGAATAGGGCTTCTTTAGTTTGGAAAAGCGAAGATTGAGGGGAGACATGATAGTGGTTTTCAGGTATCTAAAAGGATGTCATGAGGATGAGGGAGAAAACTTGTTCTTCTTGGTCTCTGAGGATAGAACAAGAGACAATGGACTTAAACTGGAGCAAGGGAGGTTTAGGTTGGACATTAGGAAAAAGTTCCTAACTGTCAGGGTGGTCAAACAGTGGCATAAATTACCAAGGGAGGTTGTGGAATCTCCATCGCTGGAGACATTTAAGAAGAGGTTAGATAGATGTCTATCAGGTATGGTTTAGACAGTACTTGGTCCTGCCATTGGGGAAGGGGGCTGGACTCTATGGCCTCTCAAGGTCCCTTCCAGTTCTAGTGCTCTATGATTCTATGAGGGTTAGCTCTGGGTGTTCTTGGGTCATGACTCCCTGGGCCAGGCAGGTGAAGGCTGCAGTACACGGTGCTTCACCCTCCCCCTACACCTCCCAGAGGATCTCCTCTTCCTTCCGAAGTCCAAGTAGTTTTCAGAGCTCGGGCTCTGTCCAGAAGGGGGCCCTTTTTTCCTTCTTGCCTGCTGCTCCTGGGAGCCCTGTGAGGGCTCTGAGGGGGGGATTGGGCTCCTGCAGGGGGCATCTGCTGGCCACTGCTGTGCAGTGATCTTTTGGAGGTGGCTGCGAGGGTGTGCTGAGAGCAGCTCACGTTTTTGCTTCTCGCATGCTCTCAGCTTCTGGGTTTCTGGGTCTGTGCAGCTTTGAGAGCAGCCAGTTGCAGGAATCATAGAGCCTCACTGCTGCGAGCCAGGGCATCTCCGCCCTCCATCTGGCCAGCACCGTGGCTGATTCCTGGAGCATGAGTTGGGAGCCAAGCTAAGGGCAGATCTACACTACAGCAGAAAGTTGAATTACGGTGTGCAATTCCAGATACATTAATTATGTAGCTGGATTCAACATATCTTATTTTGGGTTTCAGTGCCATATCCACTATGGGATGTTGAGGGGAGCATTCATTCCCATTGATTTTCCTTACCCCTAATAAGGGGCCGGAGTACCAGCTCCGACAGCACAGTAAATTTGATTGAGCCTGTCCCTACTAGGTGCACTAAATCTAATATGGATTATGAACTGCATTAGCACCTACTTTTCTCTGAAATGAAGATGTACCCTGAGTCCAATAGGTATGCCAAGAGTGCAGACTGAGTTAGGTGTCAGGAAGCAGGCTTGGTTACCTAACCAAGAAATAAGAGTCAGGCAGTAGGAGCAGATAGAACAAGAGATTGTTGAATCATGGAAGTAAATGCGTAGTTTCACAGGTGATGTTGGAGAGAGAGATTTGGTTTATTTGACCATAGGATTCTGTTTTGAGAGCAAGGATTGTTAGGAAGTGATGGATCCACCTAACGAAGAGAGGAAAGAGCATCTTTGCAGGCAGGCTTGCAAACAAAGTGAGGAGGCCTTTAAATTAGGTTCATCGGGGACGATGACCCAAGCCCTGAGGTAAGTGGGGAAGAAAGAAGGTACAACAGAGGAGTACCACTCAAAAAGAGAAAGTAGGCCAATGGGCTTGTTACCTAAGGTGTTTGTAAATTAATGCAAGAATCCTGGGAAACAAACAGGAAGAATTAGAGGCCCTGGCACAGTCAAAGAAGTATGAGGTGATTGGAATAACAAAGACTTGGTGGGATGACTCACTTAACTGGAGCACTGTCATAGAAGGGTATATACTGTTAAGGAAGGACAGGCAGGGGCAAAAAGGGGGAGAAGTCGCAAGTTATGTGAGAGAGCAATACGACTGTATCGAGCTCCAGTTTATGGAGGGAGAAGAGACAGTTGAATGTCTTTGGGTTAAGCTTAGAAGCAGAAACAGCAGAGGTGATGTACTGTTTGTGTCTTCTATAGGCCACCAGATCAGGTAGATGAGGTAGACAAGAATTTCTTTTAGACAGCTAAGATAAACTTCCAAATCACAGGCTCTGGTTCTCATGGGAGACTTAGTCACCCGGACGTTTGTTGGGAGACCAATACAGCAGCACACAGACAATCCAGGAAGGTTTTGGAGAATGTTGGGGATAACTTCCTGATACAAGCGTTGAAGGAACTGACCAGGGGCCATGTGCAGCTTGATCTGCTGCTCACAAACAGGGAAGAAATAGTAGAAGAAATAGAAGTGGATGGCAACCTGGGCTGCGGTGATCATGAGATGGTAGGTATCAGGATTCTGATGAAAGGAAGAAAGATGAGCAGTAAAATATGGAGCCTTGATTTCGGAGGAGCAGACTTTGACTCCCTGAGAGAACTGCTAGACAGGATCCCCTATGAAGCTAATATGAAGGGGAAAGGAGGTCGGGAGAACTGGAAGTATTTTAAAGAGGCCTTATGGAAGGCACAGGAACAAACTGTGCTGATGTGCAGTAAGAAAAGCAAATATGGTAGGCAACCAGCTTGGCTTACAAGGGAAATCCTTGGCGAGCTTAAACTCAAAGAGGATTCATATAAGAAGTGGAAACTTGGACAGATGACTGAGGAGGAGTATAAATATATGGCTGGAGAATGCCAGAGGGTAATCAGGAAAGCAAAAGCACAACTGGAACTGCAGCTAGCAAGGAATGTGAAGGGCAACAAGAAGGGCTTCTACAAGTATATTCACAATAAGAGGGTTATCAAGGAAGGTGTAGGACTGTTAATGGATGAGGGAAGTAACTTGGTGACAGATGATGTGGGAAATGCTGAAGTAATCAATGCTCTTTTTTGCCTCAGTCTTCATGGAAAAGGTCAGCTCCCCGACTATGGCACTAGGCAGTGCAGTATGGGACAGAGATGTGACAGAGGACAGCCCTTGGTGGGGAAAGAACCAGTTAAGAGCTATTTAGAAAAGCTAGAGAGACACAAATCCATGGGTCCATATTTAATACAGCCAAGGGTACTGAGGGAATTGGCAGATACCATTGCACAGCCTTTGGCTGTTATCTTTGAAAAAATCATGGCAATATGGGGGGTTGGGGAGGGGTCCTGGATGATTGGAAAAAGGCAAATGTAGTGCCCATCTTGAAAAAAGGAAAGGAGGACAATCCAGGGAACTATAGATTGGTCAGCATCACTTCAATCCCCAGAAAAAGCATGGAGGGAATCCTCAAGGAATGCATGTTGGAGCACATGGAAGAGGGGAAAGTATTCAAGAGTATTCAACATGGATTCACCAAGGGCAAGTCGTGCCTGACCAATCTGATCAGCTTCTGTGATTAACTGGCTCTGTGGACATGGGGAAATCAATGGATGCGATATACCTTGACTTTAGGAAACCTTTTGATGCACTCTCCCACAATATTCTTGTCCATAAGTTAAGGAAGTATGTATTGGATACATGGTTTGTAAGATGGATAGAAAATTGGCTTGACGGACAAGCCCACCAGGTAGTGGTCAATGGCTTGGCATTTGGTTGGCGGTTTCAAATGGAGTGCCACAGGAATCAGTTCTAGGGCCAGTATGTTCAACATCTTTTTAAATGACCCAGATGAGGGGATGGATTGTACTCTCAGCAAATTTGCAGATGACAGTAAGTTAGGGGGTCGGGTACGTCCATTGAAGGGTAGGGATAGAGTCCAGAGTGATCTAGACAAATTGGAGGATTGGGCGAAAAGAAATTTTGATGAGGTTCAACAAGGACAAGTGCAGAGTCCTGCGCTTGGGATGGAAGAATCCCAAACACTGCTACAGGCTAGGGACTGACTGCCTAAGTTGCAGTGCAGCAGAAAAGGATCTGGAGATGACAGTGGTGAGAGGCTGGATATGAGTCAGTGGTGTGCCCTTGTAGACAAGAAGGCTAATGGCATATGGGGTGCAATTGGAGAAGCATTTCCAGCAGATTATAGAGAAGTTGTTATTCCTCTCTGCTCAGCTCTGGTGAGGTCTCATCTGGAGTATTGTGTCCAGTTCTGGGCCCCCGAGTATAGAAAAGATGTGAACACAATGCAGAGGGTTCAGTGGAGGGCAACGAAAATTATTAGGTGTCTGGAGCACATGACCTATGATGGAAGACTGAGATATTTGGGCTTATTTTGTTTGCAGAAGAGAAGATAGAGGGATGTTTTGATAGCAGTCTTCAACTTTCTAAAAGGGGGCTCTAAAGAGGACAGAGAGAGGCTGTTCTCAATGGTGACAGATGACAGAACAAGGAGCAATGATCTGAAGTTACAGAGGGAGAGGGGTAGGTTGCATATTAGGAAGCACTGTTTCACCAGGAGGGTGGTGAAGGACTGGAATGTGTTACCAGGAGATGTGGTCAAATCTCCATCCCTAGCGGTTTTTAAGCCCCAGCTTGACATAGTAATGGCTAGGATTATTTAGATGGAGTTGATTCTGCTTTAGGCAGGGGCCTGGTCTAGATAACCTCCTGAGGTCCCTTCCAGCCCTAGAATTCTATGGTTCTAGTCTATAAAAGAAGCAACCTTAAGCAGGAGAAACCCAGATGTATGGACAACTTACTGTTCCTGTGTTTGGATTAAGCACAAGCCAAGAATCAGCGAGAGCCGAGTCAAATGCCAGGACAGCAGCCCTCTGTCAAAGTTCATCTTCTAGTTCTGTTGATTGCTAGCAGGTCACTTGACTGCAGAATAGAATTCACTAATTTGTAAAAGACCTGGGAGTCCAAGTTCAAGTGCTGCAATCCCTGACAACACTAGCGTTTTGGGTTGTGCTATAACTTAAGCTGAATGATTGTTAGTTAAGTAGAGTTTAATAACGCAACTATAAATTTTGGTGCTGACATTCACAAACAGTCATAAGAGCTAATGTACAGACTCTCGGACACTTGCTACTGGCGGTAGTTCATGCTATGCTCTTCCAGGACTGAATAATCATCACATATCCTGGAACAGACATTTATGGAGTTCTTCACTGGAACTGCATTCTTGTTACTAAATAGCTTGGGTCTGGTACCGCTGAAAACGGTAGTGTAGACCTCTGTGGACCTTGTGCTATAGAACTTGGTTAGTATCTGAATAGATCCTGAAGCTATTCTGTTATTTTGAAGCTTGTAAAGAAAATTCAGGGGATTGTGAGTTATATCCCAAATATGCATGCGACAGTGCCAGCTTAACATTTCATGAGCACTGAGTAGAGCTGTAAGGCCTGAGCACAGTTTCCCTCTTGCTGAGTTATCCCAGTTACTGGAATCTGCTGTGGCACTAGAGCTAAAGGGAAATTGCCTCTTCTCTGTTTTGTGTTTTCATTCTATGTACTCAGGAATGCACTCCTGGGAAAAAATAGAAGGAGCATGAGAGGATTAGTAGCTCGTTATTTCAGAGCCATGCCAGCAGGGAAGCAAGAGGGCATACAAGCAGGTATACAAGAAGAGGGTTTCTTGGAGGACTTAATTTTAGTGTTCTGTTATTTCTGTAACATGTTGCATATAACTCTGATCTGTTACACACACACACAAATAGCACCTGAACTCATTTACTTTGGTAAGGGTTGGAATATGATGGCAAAGAGAATCGACTGCCTAAAGTGTGAGGCCCATAAAGTCTTCCGTGTATGAAACAGGGAGTAAAGCACTGTGATTTCTACAGGGCACTACTAACATTTTGCACACCAATTAGTTCATGTAGACCCTGCCAATGTGTTTTGAAGTAAACATGCTAGGAAACCTTTAGTGCCCATCACATAATGATTTACACAGATAAATGAATGTGCATAGTAGTAGCGCCCTTTAAAAAGGATACCAGATAGAAAAAACACCTTCCCCCCAGCTTCATAAAGTGTGGTACCTCGACAAGCCCTTCAAGTCACAGAGCTCACCTGACTACAATCTGTCGATGCCACCTATAATTTCTCAAAGAACCACATTGAAATTGCTTCTTCCAATACATATTTCCATAATCTTTATTGATCACACTGAAGAATACATTTTAAACCATTGAAAAGCTACCTGTTCTTAAAGATATGAACTGAAATATTAGTTGGTAATATACAAGCCCATAAACACTGTTTAGGTTGCAATTAAAAAGTAGAAATAGATTAATTTTGTTAAATGGTCCTGTCATAATCCTTCACCTTCAGAAAGGAAGACAAAAGCTAGATTTTTGATAGATAATAATTTGTAACAGTGTTTCTTAAACTTTTTTAGACCACAGAACCCCAAATGGTAGTATTTTTTATGCAGTATACCTTTGAAAATTTTCTTCCAAAAATGACTCAGACCCACCCCCCCAAAAAAAAAACCAAACCAAACAACAATATAAACAGCAAAAACAAAATTAGTTAGTTTGATAAGGTATCATAGCAATGAAGAAGTAACACTGTATCTGGGTTTCATAACAGAAAATGTATACCATCAGTGTATTTTTCCAAACACACGTGAGTTGTTCACGGAACACCAGTGTTCCCCAGAGCACAATTTAAGAAACATTGAAGTATAACCCTTGGAAGTATGTCAGATGGAACTCTGATCACTTTGGGCACAAGGTTGATCTGCCATTTATAGGTACTCAGTGCTTATCAGGACTGAACCATTCACATGTACGCACACTTATATAAAAGTAACATTCACAGGCAACAGAGGAACTTATTTCTAAAAATTACTTAAGCCTCGAAGCAAGGTAATGTATTTTGAGCAAATGCTCCTTGGTGATTTCAGTAGGGACTAACCTGTGCCCTTAAAGGCTCGTGCGTGGCTTCCCTTGAAATGGAAGGGGATCAGTGAACACATATGAGAGCTAAATTTGGCCGTATATTTAGCTGAAATATAACTGTTGGAAGTAAGTAAAATACTACAAAATGACTGGTTCTTATACATGCATGCACATTGAGAGAAGGTACTTAATTAGCTGATGACAGATGCCAAAAAGCAATAGTGTGTAAGCTAATGTTAAAAATCCATTGCTGTATATGAAATATTATATAAACTGTCATTAAGTCAGTAAGGCTGACGACCCTTTAGCAGCAGTAATAGGAACTCAACTTTGAGTTGTCATTGCATAGAGGGAATCTTTTACTCTGGTGCCTTGTGGCAATACTAAAAATCTAAAAGTCAAGCTTTCTGCTATGACATTTCAGCATGATTTACACAGCAGTAACTGTGACACTTTGCAATATAAGATTTTCCTTAACACTAGCAGAAGAGGAGTGAAACTTTCTTCTGTTTTACAAAAAAGATACTTGCATTTTTAATTTTTGATGGTGAATAAAATAATCAAGACGTTGGATTATATCCAGAAGGATAATATATTTTGGCCTGCATTCTTCTGAAATAATTTATTTGGCTTGCTTAACCTACATATATCTTTTTTTGTTTATTTTATATTTTAAGTTTGTCTTTTGATTTGATTTATTCACTTAAATTTCAAATGTAGTGGATATATTGAGACATAATGTACAAGTCTGATTGAAAATAATTCAGCTCACTCGCACCATAATTGATTTGTCAGTGTACTGTACATGTAAATGTGGGATCACAATAGCTAAGATCAGGACTCTTTATTTTTCTCATTATATTCTTATTCACTTTCTGGTGTTAATAATCTGGCCATAAAATTTGCCTAAGTGTAATTTTAGAATCCAAGATCTAATTACAGAAGCAGATTTTTTACACATTAAAACAATGATTTGTGGGCGTATTAACAGTGGTACAAGTTTGCTGACCTGGAGTTTGGTTGGTTGGTTTGTTTGTTTTTCCAAGGGTAAAAGTTTAAAAATGTATCAAGATAATGTTAATACAAGTGTGTGTCTCATCAGCTCAACTGCCCTCTGCTGTTTTAAGGCTAGAACCTACGTATATGGGACAGCTACTTCAGAATTTCCGTGGACTGTCAATAAGGCTTTTATCATCTGGAGGAAGCACTATAGTTCAGATAATCAAAAAGATTTAAATTTAAATATGATTCCATTCACTGAAAATGGTGTGTGTGTGTGTGTGTTACAGAGAGAGAGAGAGAGTGTAATACCGGAAGGGACTTGTATGGTGATTTAGTCTGATTTCTTCTTCTATAACCCAGTGTTTCCCACATAATCCAATGCTCTCTGTCTAAGCATATATTTTCAAAGGACAACCAGTATTGAGTTAAATACCTCAACAGATGGAGAATATGTCATGTTGTTGGTAAGTTCATCCACTGATTATGCTCAACGTTAAAAATTTGTGCCTGTTTTAGTCTGAAAATATCTAGCATCAGCTTCCGACCATGGACTCTTGTCATACCTCTTCCTGCTGAGGTAAGGAACCGTCTATCAGAAAGCTTCTTCCCATGCATTTATAATCTGTGACCAAGTCATCTCTTCACCTTCTCTTGGAGGCAAACTAAATAGTTTGTTTTCTGAAGTGTCTCAGGGCTTCTCTTCACTATTGGGGAGATCAATACTGCTGTAACACATGCACTGGTTGGCAATTTAGGCTCTGTCTACAGTAGGCAAGTAAGTCGGTTGTGGATAAGCAATTCTAGATGTGGCAATTGCATACCCAGAGTTGACAAATCTGCAATTGACTTACTTGGCCATCCTCATTGAAGACGTTCAAAAACAGTTTCTCCCATCAGCCTCCCTTACTCCTTGTGATATGTGAGAAGTACAGCGGTCAACTGCTGACCCCTGATATGTTTATTTTGCACGTCCATACCAGGCATGTGAAACTGAACCCTAGAAGATTGACCTTGATCTAGTTGATCTTCCGGGGTTATGTAGATATGGCCTTACTGTGCCAATCAAGACCTGTTCAGTCAATGGCAGAGCACTCTCCAGTTGACTTCAGTAATCTAGCTCCCTGAAAATAGTCAGAGTGCCTCCTGTCAATTCAGTACAGCAAGGACAGCAGGGTAAGTCAAGCTAAGTTATGATTCCAGTTACATTATTCACTTAGCTAGAGAAGTATAACTTGAGTTGACTTACGTGGGTAGTGAAGACAAGACCTCAGAGTAAGGAAATTTTACAGAACTCAAATCATTCTTGGCGTGTACACAAATAATTGTCTCACTAATATTATCTACAATCCCAACTTTCTACTACTTCTTGGTAGCCTCCTGCTTGTACTACCAAGGATTGCATTAACTGTCTTTGGCTATGTCTACGTTACAAGATAAATTTGAATATATTAAAATCAATTTTGTAATGCTGGGTTTTACAAATTTGAAATTGAGTATCCTGAATGCCTTACAGTTTCCCCACAAAGTCAACTTATTGCCACACTCAATCACCAACCATCAACTGTTGCACTAGTGCATAGTGGGAACCTATCCTATGGTTGCCTCAGCCCTATAGTGTTCCGAGTATTTCACTGGTGCAGTATGGGAAAAAATGCCCTGCAAGTGGTTGTGGGAATGTGACATCATCTTCCCAAATTGCATTGCCCTCATTTCCCTCCCCTGGATGGCAAATGGCTATTTTTCCAGAAGGAAAAGTAGGGAATCTCAATGTATATGTGCTCTGGGATCATCCAGATGACTATGCCATGTCAACTAGTCCCTCAGCTACTTCCACCCACTTCCTTGAAACCACAGTATGGTATGACCTGTCTTAAGGAAGCCATTTGATAAGTAATTTGCCAAAAGAAACAAAGACTGGAAAGGAAGCATCAACAAAGATCGCCAAATTAACTGAAATTTCTTGCTTTTATAACTGAATTATCAAAGATTTTACAAAAAGTGGCAGGTGTCTGTGTCTTCTCAACCAGCCCTCCAGCCACTTTTCCCTGTCTTAAAGGGGGCGCTTGATAAGGAATTTGCCAAAGTTTGAAAAAAGAGATAAAAAAGGTTAGGACAAAGATTTTTGGCTTCCCACTACAATACACGGAGAGTTGCCCAACATGGAGGGATGGGGCTCATCAAATTTAAACAAGCTGTGTTGTTCAGGTGGAGGGAGGGAGCAGCTCTGATTGTTGGGGGAGCTGGCCCCCCTCATCTAATTCAGTAGGATTTCAAGGGATCAATGGTTGAAGGGCCAGTTTAAATGGTCCCTTCAGAGTTGCTTAGGAAGGGGGCAGCCCTGATTAACAGCAAGTCCCCAAAAATTTTAGTCATGGGGGGAGACTTCCCTCTGGTGGCAGCAAACCTCCAAAAATCTTTCTCCTGGAAGCAGCAAGCCACGATCTTTGGCATGGGGATTGACTTCATACGGACATCAGCAAGTCACCAAAAATCTTTGCTGACTTTGGAGACCTCACCACACGCAAGCCAGGACATGGTGCTGCCTGGCAGCATGCTCCATGCTGAATAGCAGGCATGTCCTTTTATTGGCTCAGTGTCTAGCCACATGATGTGGTTGGGTGTAGGAAAGAGACCATCTGCATGGGACCTGTGGGTGAGTGGGAGGAACCTGTAGAAATGTAAACTGCAGAAAAGAAGTTTCTTGGCCTCTCATACAAACAAGACCCTGCCCCCCACAAGCCTAGTTACCATGTGGTGTGGTGGGACAGGGGCAGGCATCAGCACTGGAAAAAAAATGCTTAAAAAGTGCTCAGCTTACACTGGTAGAGATAGAACCATGTACTCTGTGTTGGGGCTATTTGGGTAGATGCGCTCACCGCACTGATAGCAAAGAAGGAAAGAAGTTTCTCAGCCTCTCATACAAGCACAAACCCCCAGCCTAGCCACCACAGGCTTCCTGGTCCTGAATTCAAATTTGCTTGCTTCCTGTTACCTAATTCCTGCTCACCTGGGCTACGTCTACACGTGAAGCCAACATCGAAATAGCTTATTTCGATGTAGCAACATCGAAATAGGCTATTTCGATGAATAACGTCTACACGTCCTCCAGGGCTGGCAACGTCGATGTTCAACTTCGACGTTGCGCGGCACCACATCGAAATAGGCGCTGCGAGGGTACATCTACACGCCAAAGTAGCACACATCAAAATAAGGGTGCCAGGCACAGCTGCAGACAGGGTCACAGGGCGGACTCAACAGCAAGCCGCTCCCTTAAAGCATAGATCCCCAGCTGCCGCAGAAGCAGCCAGAAGCCCTGGGCTAAGGGCTGCTGCCCACGGTGACCATAGAGCCCCGCAGGGGCTGGAGAGAGAGCATCTCTCAACCCCCCAGCTGATGGCCGCCATGGAGGACCCAGCAATTTCGACGTTGCGGGACGCGGATCGTCTACACGGTCCCTACTTCGACGTTGAACGTCGAAGTAGGGCGCTATTCCGATCCCCTCATGAGGTTAGCGACTTCGACGTCTCGCCGCCTAACGTCGAAGTTAACTTCAAAATAGCGCCCGACGCGTGTAGCCACGACGGGCGCTATTTCGAAGTTGGTGCCGCTACTTCGAAGTAGCATGCCCGTGTAGACACAGCTCTGGAGAGCAGCAGAGATGGAAGCTGCAAGACTGGACAACTGTGGGGCATTGTGGTATACATGTGGGACACTTCTGGAGGCTAGTAAAGTTTCTTAAAAGATATGGCATTTCCACACTAGCCTTAATTCGAACTTTTAAATTCGAACTTGATGCTACATTGAGTCACTTTTCACAGTGTTATAATACCAAGCTCAGCCCTGCCTAAAATTGACCTAATGTACAGTGAAGAGAGTGATGTAAAATTGAGCTAACTACCTTAAATTCAACTTCATTGCATTGTGTAGACATAGCCATCATCACTAGGCTTTTGCTGGGAGTTCATGTTAAATTGTTATCTGCCAGGATTTCTAAATCTCTTATCCTGTGTGTGTGACCTACATTCTTTGTTCCTGGATGTATGGCTTGCATTTGGCTATGCCAAAAGACATATTACTTAAATAAATCCAGTGTATCAAACGATCCATGTAACTGACTTGTCTTCATCATTACTTATCACTCACCTTCTGTTTTTGTCTTCTGTAATCTTTGCCAGCAAAGATGGTCTGTTTTCTCTAGATCGTAGACAGATAATAGAATTGATCTGGTAATTCCCCATTTACAGTTGTTTCTTGAGATCTATCTGTTAGCCAGTTTTTAATTTATTTGATATGGGCTATATCAATATACATAATATTCAAATACATAGACACACAACTACACATATTATGTTAAAAAGGGTGTAAAAAGAACATTAAATGTGTAAGTTAGGTACACCAGAATTAGCAAATACATTAATTAAGTTAGTGTGCAGTCTCAGTTCTGCCTCCTAGAGTGTATGATCATGGCTTTTTTTTTCCTCCCCCCAGAGGACTCCTGCCTAAATCAATACACAAGATAGATGATGCTTATTAATTGGAAAGCTATTCAATATGTCTCTGTTCTCATAATTCACTGTGGCCCTGGGCTTTATTTATCACCAACCTCCACAGAATACAGAATTGTCTCCTTTTTCTATGGTGCTCTTATCATCATAGTTACATAAATCAATTAATTTATTTTCACAACACAACAGTGAGGTGGCATTTCTGCACATGTGCACATGCCCTCAACCACACATGTGTATGGTACATTATTTAAAAAGCAGGCCTGTCACCTCTGCCTTCTACATACATTTGTGTGACCAACAGTCTGCATCCAAAAATAAAAGGATGGAGCTCCAGGACACGCTAATCCTGTTTCTTCAATCATCTGACAACATTTATTTGGGTCCTGCAATATTTAAATATGAGAAGAAGGGGTTTCCTGCAGGGAGCTACTAGTACAGAAAAATAAAGCATAGTAAATATAAGGTCAGAATTCCAACATGACTAGAGAGGTGCAACACTCATTTAAAGTCACATATTCAGGAAACATTAAAAATGCATTGTTTTATTTTTACAATTGGTTTTTGGGGTAGGTGGGAAGGAAAGGAAAGGAAAATTTGGGGGTATATAAACTTTAATTTCTTTTGAAACAAACACAAACATGATTTCTCATGGTACAGAAAAATATTATTTCTCTGTGCCAGTCTTAGCTTGTAAACTCCAGATAGACCATGTTATCTTCATTCAAACAGCATCAGAATCAATCAGAGCATCCGGGAAATGTGGAATGCTAACAAAAATTAAAAAAGAAAAAGCTTTAAATATCAGACACAAAAGCAAAATTGTGGTTGTGTAAGTCAATGATACACTTCTTTAGAACCCCACTCACTACGTAGACTCAGAGGTTTACTTGATTTTTGAGACCAGTGCAACCTTTAGCACTTTAAATTAAAGCTATCAGAGTATCCATAATAAATATGAGCATATGTTCTTCAGCTGGATTTTGCTTTCTGTTGAAATATGTTAAAGAATGTTCTGCACTGACTAAAGGACAGCTGCGGCCCTTCACTCTGTCATACTTCATCTGTGCTTGCACTATTCATACTTGGCTCCCTCAGAATCAATTTCACAGAATATAATGGAACTGTTAAATCTGCAACGTTGGCTCAATTTAGAGAGTACTTAGGAATACATAAACCAAAGTTTTAATGATAAAGTTCAGGTTAAGATAAGATAGTATTGAAGTGAGGGCTGCAGTGAGCAGGAGCTCAGCATTTTCCAAGATTTGACTGAGTGGGTTTTGGTTGATTAGTCTGGTTCTGTGATTTTTTCCCCCTACTTGAGCCAAGCAGCTTTTAATATTTTAATGGTCTCTTCTGCATTTCTTTTTAATTCAAGTGCAAGGTTAAGGGAATATGACTGAGAAGAGCCAAGTCAAGCAAATAGAATGTCTTTGAGTTCCAGAAATGCCTATTTTACCGAGTGTTCATTTGAAATGAAACAAAATTGAATGAATAATGAGCCAAAATGATAGCCACATTAGTGGCTTGATCCTGAAGTCATTACTAAATCAAAATACTCATTGAAGTCAAGGGCAATTTGATTCATACAACTATTTAGCATTCAATCTGTGTGGCTTTTCACTGTTACCTCCAGCTAAACAGGATAGTCTAGGTTAATAACGTTTACATGGGAGACCAGGGAAATGGTGTTGTAGGAATACAGTGTGAATGACTTTGCGTTTTTAAGGCTCATCAAAATTAAAGGAACTCCAGTATTATGGTGCCTTACTGAAAAATTCCAATTCAACGCCTTGACCTTGTAGTCATTAAATTTCCTGCCACTTGTTATACTTAGGTTTCTGAACTGCATATTTAATGACTGATTAGACTAGTGTGTTTTGCTTGTCATATTCCCTTTCACTTTCAAAAGAGTATGCTAGTCTTCACTGCTGTTCTCAACTTTTCCATAGGGTTGCTGTGCACTTCAGATTGCTTCCATGTTTCATACCAGAAGATACTGTATTTCATTGCTGGATTAAATGATCCCTATATGGAATTTGCATATCAAGTTTGTTGGGGTTTTTAAGTGAATTGTTTATCCTTCATGAAGAAAGGAGATATACAAATATTAGGTGATGTGATGGTGCTGCTGTTACTCATAATTTTTCACAGAATAAATGAAATGCAGTTAAACTAGTTTAATAATAGAATCATACAATTCTAGAATGGGTGGTAACTTCAAGAGATTATATTCAGTCTTCTGCACTCACAGCAGGAACAAGCACCTTCTAGAACATCCCTGGTCAGTGTCTGTCTAATCTGCTGTTAAACATCTCCAGTGATTAAGATCCTGCAACATCCATAGGCAATTTATTCTAGTGTCTACCCACACTGACCATTAAGAAGATTTTCCTAATATCCAACCTAAACCTCACTTGCTGCAGTTTAAGCACATTGTTTCTTGTCCTGTCCACAGAGGTAAATGAGAAGATTCGCTCCCTCCTTCTTGTAAGAACCTTTTAGGTACTTTAAAATTATTATCGTGTCCCGTCTGTCTTGTCTTTTATAGACTGAACAAACCCCATTCTTTCTGTCTTCCTTCAAAGGTCATATATTCTAGACTTTTAATTCTTTTTCTTGCTCTCTTCTGAACCTTCCTTAATTTTTCCACATCTTTCTTGAACTCAGTACTCCATTTGAGGCCCAATCAGCGAAGAGTAGAGTTGAAGAGTTAATTCTCATGTCTTGCTTATGACACTCCCATTAATCCCCCCCCCCCAGAATTATATTGTTTTTTTTTTTGCTACGGTGTCTCAGATTTAGTTTGCAGTCCGTTATGACCCCTAGATCCTCTTCTGCAGTACTCCTTCCTAGACAATCACTTCCCATTTTTTATGTAGAAAACTGAATTTCCTTCCTTAGTGGAGTCCTTTGTATTTCTCCTTATTGAATTAATGACCACCATGGGGACTCCATTATTTATTTGGCTTTCAGACAGAAATTGTTCTTCATTCAGTGCAACTCATGTACCCATAAAACAAAACAGAACAATTGTCTTGGGTTGGAAAAGTAAGATTTTAGTGAAAGTAATTCAGTGGATGCAATAGGGCATAAGACAGGCTATTAAATACTGGTTTGTCATTTGTTCCTCTGTAAGTTACATGATTCACAGGCGAAGATATTTCTGTTTGTGACGGTGCCCAAAGCAGATTTATTGGAAAAAAATTAGCAAGAGTCAAGCTAGGATTACCAACTTTCTCGGATGGTTTCTCTGACTATACCTGACCCGCTCTGTGGCAGTAGATCTGACCCGTGTCCACTATTTCTCCACACAATTTGTGCTCTCACTACGTTGAGGGAATGGCCAGAAGATGATCCCAGTGACTAGTCAGACTGTATTGTATGGTGCCCTGGCGTGCAGAGATCTTCCGCAGAGATCAGCAGCACACAGAATCTGTACCTCTCTTGTACAAAATATATTCAAAGTCTGAGATACTATTTCATGTAAGGTTGGCAGAATCTTGATCTGAAAGCTGGTGCTTTTGCATTTCTTTAAAAGTGAAAGTCATTTGAAATCTGCATATTTAGCCAAATATCACTCATCTCTTCTCCTATATTGGGAGATTGGGGTTTGAAATGTTAATGATACACATTTCATGGCTTTCACAACCACCTAAAACTTTTCTTCCTGATCAGTCTTGCTGATTCAGTTTTTTCTCTCTTTAGCTAATAACACTCCCTGGCTTTTTTCCACTGCTTGCTCAAATGACTATGTGAGTAAACAATAGCAAAACAATAGTTTCATCATTCATAGGCTAAGAAGACATCAGGTAATCTTTGTTTCCAATACATCATTACTGCTGGGGGAGGGTGGGGACTTTTATATGTGCTTTCTGATATTTTGGAGCATAACGTTGGCTTAATAGTATTGGTGCTGTGCTGTGCTGTACATCACATTTTGAATAATGTTACATGTGCTAGAAATAAAGTTGGTGTGCATGTCATGATGAAAGTAACATTCATGGACTTATTCTGGGTTATTTTCCTATAGATATTACAAGCATTTATTATTAGATAGCCAATACAATTGGTGTGTTGTCCCATGAGAAATTCTTCAGTAGATGGACAGATGTTGATAGTATCAGTGCAGACAGCAGAATATCTCATGTACTGAAGACTTAACGGAGACATTAACTTGTTTCAGGTGGATCACATTTGAAGTGGAGCGTGAATGATCAATGTTTCAACCATGTTTCCATCATTAAAGCCATTTACATCTAAGAAGTGAATCCTTCCCTCAGCTATTAAAAATTTATCACAAGAAGGCAGTATACTGGAGTATTGATTATATATCTGCTAGCTTTCCTGTGGTAATACTGCTGTGGATTTAACTTCCCATGAACTTTTCACAGGAAGTTTGACAGGTTTCCTTCTTTCTCTCAAAGCATATGAATCCTATAAAGAAAATATATTCTCCCCCTACTCTCTTGATAAACACTCTACAGTGTTGTGTAGTAGGAATAATTACTTTTACCCAGTTTGTTTCAAATGATTACTATGTACATTTTCTTTGGGATAAAATAATACTGATCAGTGTCTGACACACAGACTTACAACATAGTTGTTGAATTCTTCATAAGGAGACCTTGGGTGGGTGGTGAGATATAAATGTCATGATGCATAGTTTACTCGTTATTACTGCATTCTACTTGATAAATATATTATTTAACCCAAAATCTGTGGAAGTGAGGCAGTAAAAAGTGCATGTGTCATGTTTAAAATTTATATAATTTATGTCCTAAATCACATGGGGCTGTTGCTATTCCTTATGTACTGACTTCAGTGATTCCTATTACAATATTTTAATTATAATCTGTCTGATGCCTTTATTATTTGACATAAATAATGGAGCTCCCTAAATTTATTTAAATATTTGTTTTCATAATTGTGGGTGCAGGTAACTTCTGTTTTAATTAGTACGTGTGGACTGGTCTATTAGAATGCTTAGTCATCTGCAAGATGGGATATAAATCTCTGGTCTGGTGTGATGTGCACTCTTTATATACCCTGCTATAGCATGTAAAAAGTTCTGTAATGTTTTAATATAACCAGTTTCCATGCTGACCTCCCTTTTCTTAATTGTTCATAATGATAAGAAATTGTTTTGGGGATGCAGTTTTTGAAGTTTATTGCGCACACCAAAGGGAGCTGTTTTTTAAAGTTAAATCAGATGTGAGTTTGTGGGTGAAGGGAGAACACTTTATTCATACATTCTGATAAGAGGAGATAGTGTTGGATAAAAACACAGATGAAGCTAGAACTTCAAAATCACCTTGTATTCTAGCGGTGACTAAATATAACACAGAGTTTGAAGAGCCTTTCAGTCATCTGAGTTTTATGAATTGTAAATTAGAACATTAGGAATAGCTGAACTATTTTAGCTTTTAATGTTCTATTTGCACTGTTTGAGTTAAGGAGTTCTTGCTGATCACCTGCTAGGTAAGTAAGTCTTAAACTCCTCATAATTATATCTGAACAAAAACTAATAGGCTACGTCTACGCAACCCCTACCTTTCGGAAGGGGCATGTAAATGCAACTGATGAAGAATGCAGATTATGCACTAATTTGCATATTCAGCGTCTCATTTGCATAATGTCAGCCACTTGTCATTCCAGAAGAGCTGCTTTCAAAATGCAAAATGGCTGTGTAGATGGGGTTCCTTTGAAAGGAAGCCCCACTTCTAAAAGCGCCCTTCTTCCTGAAAAATTGGGAAGAAAGATGCTTTCAAAAATGGGGCTTCCTCTATACAGACATTTTGCATTTTGAAAGCAGCTCTTCTGGAATGAGGAGTTGCCACCATTATGAAAGGGGGTAGTGTAGATGCAGCCATAATGAAAATTATTTCAGCAAATATTACACAATATTTCTAAAAAGCTAGGGATGTCCCCAAATATATCTGATGTTTGTGCATGCTTCACAAACCTATTTTAAAATATTTTGTTCTGTGGATAATTATTCTGAGAAAGAGTAATGATATTAAACTGGTTTGTCCTGGTTATAGCACTTATTATTTGATTGGATAGACATGCAAGCAATTTTAGCGTGAATGCTGAAGTTCACTTGGATAGTCAATGTGTATGAATATTGTACGAATAAAGAGAATCACTCAAATGTTTATAAAAGTTGAACATAAAAAGGAGCATGAAGCAAGGAGGAAGTAAATTTGTTTTACCCTTTTAACAGATTAAATTATGATGAGTGAGCAAGAAAAGGGCCTTATGGATAGAATAAGGCAAATGATTCAATACATTTTGTATGACTATCAACCATCAGTTATGCTTGTGGGTGGACTTAACAAGGATTCAGTGAGGTGCTGGCACGAAGGAGCTTGCAGGTTCAGGGACTCAGTTTGTTCCTCATTTCACTCCTGTATCTTTCCATTGGTTTAGCTCTCTAGTCTATCAACTTATCCTTCATATAGCTTGATCTTAGGGGGTTAATCTGTGATTCAATCATTTCTGAACTGTCACTTTTAGTTGCATTAAAAAAACCCACAACTGTCTTTGGATTTGTACTCCCTATAGTAATCAATTTAAAATGGAAGAAAATTAAAGGCTGTTGTCATGAATGGTCCCAATTTCATTCTCTGAGGTGGATAATGAGAATAATGCTGCGTTTTTAGAAAGAGAGTAAAGCTTTTGTCATCCTGTTTTGCGATGTAGTTGCCACCATTGTGCATATTGTGTGTCTTCTCTTCTGTCAATGAGGCAACTGGTAGCCAATCTCATGCCAGAATGGTATATGTATTGTAACATCCAGAGCTAGAGAAAATATGTGATTAGTTTGCCCTATGTTTCCTAACTCGCCAGTTCGTCAGAGCCTGGTTCAATACTGTGATCATTGTGGAAAATACTAAACAGGTCAGCTAATTTTGTTTCTCCAGATCCTTGGGTCTGTGGCTCCTTCACAGATTTAGAGATTAATAGAAATGTAAGTGAAGATGGCTTATGAGGTCATTACTGCCTGCTTTCACTGTACATGGTAGACCTGTATGCCTCTGCAGAAGCCGTAAGTGGATAAAAGGTAATGGCCGTGTCTCCACTGGCACAAAATTTCAAAATGGCCAAGCAAATGGCCAAATCAGTGATTACTTATAAGATGCTGAAATGTATATTCAGTGCCTCATTAGCATGCCACTGGCTCTGGCTCTTCGAAATTGCTGCTTTTCACTCCTGTGCAGCTCGTCCAGACAGGGGTCCTTTTCAAAAGGACCCTGCCAACTTTGAAGTCCCCTTATTCCTATGAGCTGGCCATTTCAAAGTTTTGTGCCAGTGTAGACATGGCCAATATGATTTACTTTCTTGTGGGAGATTGCTCTGCCATGTCGGTTTTTTTTCTGTCATATCTCCTGAAGTAATACTAAGCTATTTGGTCTTGAATTGATGAAAGGATCCATGAAAAATGGTCAGTTACTGGTAATGGGGTAGGTATTTTAAGGCAGTCTCTGTACTGTTTCCTTCCCACTCATCTTCATATTTATTTATGTGTTTATTGTGAGTGTATGCAACTTTTTCAGAGAAAAGAGTTACTACATTAAATAAATTAATCTGCTGTGTATAGTTCCTTCCATGGTTTTGCCCTTTAAGAAGTGGGAAATGATACCCACTTCTTAAAAGAATAGCAACAGATTCCTAGAGAATGTCTCTTGGGTTTAGAAAACTGTTCCCTTCTCTGACATACATACTTCCATGTCTAATTTTATACAGTTAGTGCTACATGCTGCCTCCTTATAACATGTTCATACTCAGTGACACAAACGTAATAGTGGATGAGGAATGTTTCACACACTCTTAAATATAGCCATCTTGCTGATTTTAAGAGAATTTGTTTTCCTCATAAGTAATAATGTTATAGGCATTAGAGGAACAACAGCAGCGAAATCTTACAGGTAGAGACCCCACGTAAATTGAAAATTTGTATCTGCTGGTGCAGAAATGATCTGCAGATATCCTCACCCACATTTGGGGAAGTGGATACCCATGAATATAAAGCAGATATCCACAAACTTGCAAGGTTTTAGATTAAAAAAAAAATCTGCATAGGAATCCATGTCTACAAAAATGATCGCAAATATTCATGGATTTGCAGGGCTCTACTTACTTGTCTCTCACAATAAGTTCTTGGTGAGTGAAAAACATACAGTGAGAATAAAAATGCAGTCCAGGTCCAGTAGCACTTTAAAGATGACCAAAATAATTTATTAGGTGGTGAGCTTTCATAGGATAGACCCACTTCTTTAGACGATAGCCATACCAGAACAGACTCAATATTTAAGGCACAGAGAACCAAAAATAGTTATCAAGGTTGACAAATCAGAAAAATTGTAATCAAGGTGGGCAAATCAGAAGAGAAGAGGGGCGGTGGGAGGCGGGGGTGGGGGGAGTCAAGGTCAGATAAAACCAAGTATGTAAAAGAGTCCTTATAAAGGGCTGGGTAATTGGCGTCTCAGTTCAAACCACATGTTAATGTGTTGAATTTGATTGTGAAAGAGAGCTCAGTACTCTTGCTTTGTAGGCGATTCTTAAAGTTCCTTTTCAGTAAAACACGGACTTTCAGGTCATGAACAGAATGGCCCACTGCATTAAAGTGCTGGCTGACAGACTTGTGAGTTAAGAGCTTTTTGATGTCTGTTTTGTGTTCATTCATTCTTTGTTGAAGCATGTTTACCATTTGTCCTATATACAAAGCATGTGGGCATTGTTGGCCCACGATGGCATGTATGTTAGTAGAGGAACAAGAGAATGTGCCCATGATTCTGTGAATAACCTGGTTAGGTCCAGTAATGGTATCTTCAGAATAGATATGTGGACAAAGCTGGCAACAGGGCTTGTTGCAAGGAAAAGTGGTATCCAAGGTACCACTGACTTCCTGAGGCCATTACAAAACATCAGAAAACTTCCTGACAACACCATCCTTGCCACCATGGATCTACAGGCTCTATACACTAATATTCCACATGAAGATGAATGACAAGCGATCAGGAATATCATCCCTGATATTACCAAAGCCAGGCTGGTGGTGTCTGACCTCTGTAACTTTGTTCTCACCCACAATTATTTCCAATTTGGGGACAACTTATACGTCCAGATTAGTGGAACTGCTATGGGCACCCGCATGATCCCACAACATGCTAATATATTTATGACTGACCTAGAACAATGATTCCTCAGCTCTTGTCCCCTATTACCCCTTCTTTACTTATGATACATCAATGCCATCCTTATGATTTGGACCTGTGGTATAGAGACTCTATAGGAATTCCACAGAGACTTCAGCAATCTGCACCCCACCATCAACTTATGCCTCGACCACTCCATGTGAGAGAGACATTTAATGGACACTAAAGTACAAATCAAGGATGGCCTGATCACAACCACACTCTACCAGAAACCCACTGACCACTATACTTACCTACATGCTTCTAGCTTCCATCCTACACACGCAACAAGATCCATTGTTTACAGTCAAGCCCTTAGGTACAATCGCATTTGCTCTGATCCTACTGACAGAGGCCAAAAACTACAAGATCTTTACCCTATATTCAGAAACTTGAATTACCCACCAGGAGAAGTAAAAAAAAAAAAAAAAATTGACAGGGCCAGATAAATACCCAGAAACCAGCTACTTCAAGATAGCACCCTCCCCCCACACAAAAAAGGGTGGGGGGCAGAACACCACTGGTCATTACCTACAGCTCCAACTCAAACCACTGCAATGCATCATTAAAGACCTACAACCTATCCTGATCAGGATGCCACACTCCAGAAGGCCCTAGGTGACAGGCCTGTTCTCTCCTACAGACAATCCCTCAACCTGATGAGGATTCTGACCAGCAACCACAGGCTATACCACAATAATACCAATCCTGGAATTTTTCCTTGCAACAGGCACCGTTGCCAGCTTTGTCCACATATCTATTCTGGAGATATCATCACTTTACCTAACAAGGTTAATCACAGAATCACGGGCACTTATGCTCCTCAGCTAACATCATATATGCCATCATGGGCCAAAACTGTGCCTTAAATATTGAGTTTGTTCTGGTATGGCTATGGTCTGAATAAGTGGGTCTATCCCACGAAAGCTTACCACCTAATTAATTACTTTGTTAGTCTTTAAAGTGCTACTGGACTGCTTTTTTGTTTTGATAGAATATAAACTAACAGAGCTACCTGTCTGTTGTTATACAGTGAGAATGTTTTGTTTTCATTGTTGAAGTCCATAATAGCATTTTAACATGATATTATGATGTTGTGTATATTCTCCTGCTGATACAATGCAATAGGATTAAATCAGTATAATGCTATAAAATACAAATACATCAAGAAGCAGTTGAAATTAATAACTGTACTGAGTTCAATGGGGGAGAAAAAAAATCCCTTTCTGAAAATCAGACGGAATTGTCATGTGGACAACTGAAAATTTGTCAAAAATGTCAATTTCTTTCTATAAAGGCCACTAACTATTCTGAATTGTAAAATTAATTTTTGTCACGGACAACCAGAAAAGTACATGATTCTGAGTCTCATTAGTTGGCTACACTGTAACATGTATCCAGTGGCATAATCCTCACTTGCAGACTGAATATCCCAAGTTCTTCATCCATAGTAGGAGCAAGATTGGCATTAAGATATTTATGACTACGAGTTTTATAGTCTGAATTAAGAATTGAATGTTGAGCTTTCAACTAACAGTTGTTTAATGAACAAGAGATGTTAAACAGCAATTGTTTGTTTTTGCAAGTCAGAATATTCTCCATAAACATATCTAGTTAAATATGATTGTTGAAAAATGAACTGCCATAGCACTATGCAAGCGTAAAAAGTACATAAAACAGCAGAGCAGCTCCCAGCTGAGGATCTCGAGATATTTCTCAAATATTAATAAATAAAAATGAAAAAGTTAGATAAAGTTGAATGATAATGAAACTGAATTGTGTTCAAACAGCTCAAAAGATTTGGTGGGAGGGAGAGTAGAATATTTTTGTTTTTAATTTCTTTTTCTTTTCAGCTTCAGCAATACCAACTGTTCTAGTTTGAGAATTAACTTTATATTCAACATTTTGTCATGTACATTAGGTGTTATAATGCATGAAATGAATACATTGTCACATACCAGTAGCTGCAGTTGCAAGTGGTGATCGACAATACTGCCTCTAGCTAACTATGAAATATTTTCTGCATGACCACATCACAAGTCAGCAGACAGCAATGGAATTTACGAACTGGTTGTAGCAATCAGTAGTATCAGACTGCTGGTAGAGAAAGAAATATTGTAAACAAATTGAACTGAAAGCAAATTTGTTTTTTAAAAAAGAGAAAAAATAAACAACTTAAATATTGTCAATATCTGACGCCTTTTTTAACGTGCCACTTATTGACCAAATGTCATATGTGCTGTTTGATGTGGAATATATTTTCTAATGTCCTTTATTGCACTTATTACTAAATGTCATCTCTTCAATTCAGAGTATTTCTGCTGAAGTAAAGCAATGGAAATAATTAAATGGAATATGACACAAAATAGTTATCTGAATGTAGCAGGGCCGGCAGTCTCACTGGGCTTCTGGGAAAGGCCAGGAAGGTGGCGGGGGCCGGGGGGGGTGTTCTGTGTCCCTAGGAGAGGTGGGGCTTATGTCAGAAAGGGCTGGGCTGGAGGCAGACAGCTCTCAGCACCTCACCACTACCCCCTGGTGCTGCCCCCACAGCCTTCAGAGCTGCCTGGCACAGAATTCTGCAGTGATTTAAAGGGCCCGTGGCTCCAGCTGCTGCCATAGTAGCAGCAACAGTGGGAGCTTTGGGACATTTTATATTGCCAGGACTCAGAGCAGTTGTCCTCTTTTGCCTCTTCCCCCTCTGTCTCCTGCCTTGGTGGGCCTGTTTGAATGCTTTCATTAGTATGTTTAGATATGTCAGCTTTGCATGCATGGCTTTATGATTTGCTTATGTAATTGAAAGTTAGGGACTCCCAAGTTCTCATCCTACCTAATTCTCTGCTGGTCCAAATGAACACAGCTCCATTGAACGTTCTGGAGTTTCGCTCATTTACTCTGCAGAATTTTGCCCTTTTTCTCTGATGTTCACAGTGATTTGGCATTGGGAACGTCCTTAACTCCTCCACCTTAGTTTATCTCTGCATAAAATTATAGAATTTTAAGACGCGCCTACCCACGTGGTTATGTACTTGAACAAGAATGCCCACCTATTTAAAGTTAAAAAAAAATTGAGGCCTAATTGATTGAGGCCTAATTCACTAGTGTTTGTGAAGTGCTTTGAAGGTTAAAAGTATTACATAAGTTTTGAAACCTCTTTTTAGAAATCAAAACAAAACAGGAGTTAAGTAGCACTTTAAAGACTAACAAAATAATTTGTTAGGTGAGCTTCATGGGACAGACCCACTTCTTCAGACCCTAGCCATGCCAAAACAGACTCAATATTTAAGGCACAGAGAACCTTAAATATTTGGTTTGGTTCTCAGTGTCTTAAATATTGAGTCTGTTCTGGTCTGGCTATGGTCTGAAGAAGTGGGTCTTTCCCACAAAAGCTCACCTAATAAATTACTTTGTTAGTCTTTAAAGTGCTACTTAACTGCTTTTTTGTTTTGATAGTATATAGACTAACACAGCTTTCTCTGTGTTACTTTTTAGAAATCTATACCTGTGCTCCAGCACAAAAGTTTTAATGCCATGTTCTTCAAAGCAGGGAAATTATAAAGACCTCCTTATCTTTCATGATTCTTGTGACTTAGACCAGTGTAAATCAGTTCAGAATGTGCCCACCAGTCTCTTTTTTTTCTTAATTTTTCCATGGTCTGGCCTCAGGGCAAGGCCAGCAAGGCAGATGCCTTGAGCCCCACTCCTATAGGACTCCATGTGCCAGTTGACTTCTGCCAGCTGAGCCCTGCTGTAAGTAGGATGCCTTGGGCCCCCCAAACTCTTTGGTTGGGCCTGATCTTTCTTGTTGGTGTTTTAATTTATTTAGACCCCGATCCTGCATAACATCAAACCTTGTTGGCTTCTGTGGGACTATTTATAAGTTTAAAATTGCACATGTGGGTTGATGAATTTGGTCCTTAACATCTCTGAGTCTTAGTCAGCCTGACTGAAAATTGAGAATAACAGTACTTACATTAGGGAATTTTGATAGGATTCATTAGCTGTCTAAAAAGTGTTTGCAATATGTATATATATATAAAGCACTATATAAATGCTAACGCTAAAAAAAATGTTTTTCCTTTAAATGTCTTCACAGAATAATTCCTGTTGCTTTACATTTTGGATTTTTTTCAGGGGGCCTGTAAGTATTTGTGTTTTATTGTAGTGTAACAGTTTAATTAACGGGGAAAAACAAGTCCTATGTCACTACTGCATCATTTACAAGTTACCATTAATAATGGTAGCACATGCTGCCAAGGCTCATTTGTTGGACAGTGTGAGTATTATATCATTCTACTCTTCGTGACTATTGTAGCATGAGCACTTCTGCTATGCGCCTTATGTTTGTTGTTCTGTATTGAACACGTTATTTTAAATATGCAGTGACACTAACATATGAGTCATACAAATGTTTTTGTGGAATTAGCAGAGCAATGTGCTGTATAGTGTTAATTGATATGATAAGGCTGTGTTGATGAGAAGCCTGTCATGGTGCTTCTAATTCTTAGCGTTGATTACATTGCAGGTCAGAATTAAACATAACAGGTCTCAGCTTTATTTTCACGCAGATGCATGGTCCCTAAATCTATGTGTGAAGCTGACTGTCTGTTACCTCTGCAGCATGTTCCCAAACAACCCCATTTCGATTTTTGAAAGTTATCCCTCTGTACACCCTGAAAACTTTCACACAAAAGGTAATAGGCCTTCTCTAGTTGTAGAGAGCTCCTCCATACAGAAGAAACCTCTTCTTTACATAGGGCTTTCTGGAGACAGATGCCTGCACAGGGTTCCCTGAACAATGGCTACGTCTACACGTGCGCGCTACATTGAAATAGCTTATTTCGATGTAGCGACATCGAAATAGTCTATTTTGATGAATAACGTCTACACATCCTCCAGGGCTGGCAACGTCGATGTTCAACTTCGAAGTTGGGCAGCACCACATCGAAATAGGCACTACGAGGGAACGTCTACATGCCAGAGTAGCACACATCGAAATAAGGGTGCCAGGAACAGCCGCAGACAGGGTCACAGAGCGGACTCAACAGCAAGCCGCTCCCTTAAAGGGCCCCTCCCAGACACAGCTGCAGTATACAACACAAGATCCACAGAGCCGACAACTGGTTGCAGACCCTGTGCCTGCAGCATGGATCCCCAGCTGCCGCAGCAGCAGCCAGAAGCCCTGGGCTAAGGGCTGCTGCGCACCGTGACCATAGAGCCCCACAGGGGCTGGAGAGAGAGCGTCTCTCAACCCCTCAGCTGATGGCTGCCATTGCGGACCCCACTATTTCGATGTTGCGGGACGCGGGTCATCTACACGTGCCCTACCGCTATTCCCATCCCCTCATGGGGTTAGCGGCTTCGGCGTCTCGCCACCTAATGTCGATTTCAACTTCAAAATAGCGCTCGCCACGTGTAGCCGTGACGGGCACTATTTCAAAGTTAATGCCGCTACTTCGAAGTAGCGTGCACGTGTAGACACGGCTAATGAGTCCACTGGGCACCAGTCCATGGTACTCTGGAGTGGTATTATGGGACCATTATGAAAATGCAGGACTTCTCTCAGACAACAGCAGATTTCATGCTTTTGACAGGGAGGCTCTGTGTAGACTACGGGGAACTGCTGACAAAATTGTGTACCACAATTTGCATACCTTTTGGGTGAGCTTGTTCCAACATTTGGCCCATCCACACAGTGTCAAATGTCAGAAACAAACCTCTGTCAAGACATCCCTTCTTCCTCAGTGAACAAGGTGTACAGGGGTGTCAGTAGGACACTCCTGACCAGCGGATCTCTTCTGACAGAGCCACAGTCTGGTTGCACACTCTGTCAATAAAATTTCTGTCAACATAAGTTTTGTCAACAGAAGCCTGCAGTCTAGACATAGCCTCAGAGTTATGCTTAGAAATTAAGGGAAGAATATAGCATTTTAATAGTAATTAAACTTTAACTTATATTTTAGTAGCCTCTTGTTGTCACCTTGAGTATCAGTGACAAAATCTGCTTCCCAGTAGGTGCCCTCTTGTCCTGTCCTTTGTAGATGTTCTTTCCCCATTCTTCTGTCCCTGTTTTATGACTTCTTCCCTTTCTTTGCGAGTTTGTTGATTTTTCCAGCAGTAACTCACTTTGCTATTGCCAGAGTCAAGCATTATAAAAACAGGACTGAGGCCCCATACAAACTATAATTGGCTTTAAAAGGAGGATTTAAAAAATAATGTTAGTTTATTTTATATTGCCTTCTGGATCCTGAGCCTTTGATTGAATCTGCTTCTCATTTTCAGGCTTATCTCTGCAACCATAAAAATTAGAAACACCTAAAGTTTCTCACATAATCAGATAGTTCCTGAAACTGGGACTTCAGGAAAAATAACTCATATCAGAAGAGACTAAATAAAATCACAAGTGATGGCAACACTCTAATTCACATCCATTTTGGTTCCTCTTCTACCCCTTTTCTGGTTCCCGCTTAAATGACATTTCATTGTTCTTGTTTCTTTTTTTTTTTTGTGGGAAATAATATAAAGAGTTGTCACTTATTACTGTAGCCTATGATCAAAATCCTGTCAAAAGGCCAATTTGTTGGTTGTTTTTTTTTCTTAATAGAAATAAGACAGCATTTTATTTATAAGGCACACAGTTGCAAGTATTACAGCCACATTAAAACTGCACAAACAAAAGTCAGTTCAACTTCATCTGATTCATGAGAGTGCTGTGACCCACTTGTAGGTTTGGTTTTGGTATCCCTAGGCTGTCTGTGCTGGAGTGTTCACACACACTTGTTTCTTTGTATATTGGCCTTGTAATTTTTACCAATAATTAATGAAGATTTTTAAAAAAGTTGGTGGGTTGAGTACACTTCCGAAGCCTAGTTGGACTATTTATTTAAATCATACTTTTACTAAAATCCATGCTGCTGCTGTTATGCATAAAACACAGCTGTGTTAACTCAGATTAAAAGAGTACTGTTACAGACAGCTGCTAAGAATACAATAGTTTTCTTTTTAATTTTATTTTTGAGGGAAAACGCACTACAGTTGCATGACTAAATGTATGTGAATTAAAATATTGGTGTTCTCTTTCTTCCATTTTGTTATCTAGAATTAGGTAGGTAGGTGGTTGTTTTAACTTTCCAAGAATTCAGATTGTGACATCACTGTTACAATACATGGACTATTGAAACAAGTTTCAAAATATCAATTTGAACATGAAGAGCCAGTCAGGTAGACAGGGAGAGTGGGAAAGGAATCTTCAGCCTCAAAACATACCCCTTTGCTAGACCCAGAAAGCAGACATTGTCTTGAGCATGGGCTATGTGACCAAAATGAATGGGGTTTAGGAGATAAAGGTTTAGTATGGGATGATCACTTTACTCAATAGTTGAAACACAAGTAATCACTTGTGAGTGCTGATAAATTATTACAAAACAAACCATATTGTCTTACATTCTTTGTATGCTACATAGGTTTAAATAGGTGGATCTTTTTAATTGTTACTATTTTTATGGTTTCCCATCTGTAAGCTAAATTCTACAGCTATGGTTACACTAGCAAGTTTTGCTGTCAAAACTCTGGATTTGTTGACAAACCTTGTGGCACATGCACACCCAAAATGCATTTTGTTCACAGTATCAGGACAAAACACAGCGCTTTTGCCAGCAGCATTCTGCCTCAATGTTTTGAAGTATCATCGTTGCTGTTGACAGACTCTGTCAACAAAAAAAAGAAAAAGCAGTCAAGTAGCACTTTAAAGACTAGCAAAATAGTTTATTAGGTGAACTTTTGTGGGACAGACCCACTTCTTCAGACCATAGCCAGACCAGAACAGACTCAAGTGGGTCTGTCCCACGAAAGCTCACCTAATAAACTATTTTCCTTGTCTTTAAATTGCTACTTGACTACTTTTTGTTTTGATAGTGTATAGACTAGCACGGCTTCCTCTCTGTTACTATTCAACAAAAAAAAGTTGTTTGACCACTGTGGGATATCTTCTCTAGAGCAGACAGGGCATCCACAACAACAGGCAGCCCTTTCTGCTGTGCTTCTGGGTATCTGTTTTGTCAAGAGAGCAACCGGGCAGTCCAGCTGTTCTGTCAACAGAGCACAGCCCCCTCTTGATTGGCTTCCGTGTGTGGCCCCACTCTGTCAACAGAACTTTTATTGGGAAAACTCTGCCAACAGTGACTTATGTTGATAGAGTGCTGTAGTGTAACCATAGCCTATATGTTTGGGATAGTATTAAGCTGGTATTTTGAAAATGGGTCTCATTGTGCTAGGCACTCTGCATATTCTCACAGAAAGAGATGGTCCCTGCCGCACAGAGCTTTCAGACTGGATAGGCAAGACTGACAAATAAGAGAAGAACTATTGTTTGCAGACAGGTGTATGAGACACAGAAACATCAAGGCTGCGTCTACACGTGCACGCTACTTCGAAGTAGCGGCACTAACTTCGAAATAGCGCCCGTCACGTCTACACGTGTTGGGCGCTATTTCGAAGTTGAAATCGACGTTAGGCGGCGAGACGTCGAAGTCGCTAACCCCATGAGCGGATGGGAATAGCGCCCTACTTCGACGTTCAACATCGAAGTAGGGACGTGTAGACGATCCGCGTCCCGCAACATCGAAATAGCGGGGTCCTCCATGGCGGCCATCAGCTGGGGGGTTGAGAGATACTCTCTCTCCAGCCCTTGCGGGGCTCTGTGGTCACCGTGGGCAGCAGCCCTTAGCCCAGGGCTTCTGGCTGCTGCTGCTGCAGCTGGGGGTCCGTGCTGCATATACAGGGTCTGCAACTAGTTGTTGGCTCTGTGTATCTTGCACTGTTTAATGAAAGTGTGTCTGGGAGGGGCCCTTTAAGGGAGCGACTTGCTGTTGAGTCCGCCCCGTGACCCTGTCTGCAGCTGTGCCTGGCTCCCTTATTTCGATGTGTGCTACTTTGGCGTGTAGACGTTCCCTCGCTGTGCCTATTTCGATGTTGGGCTGAGCAACGTCGAAGTTGAACATCGACGTTGCCAGCCCTGGAGGACGTGTAGACGTTATTCATCGAAATAGCCTATTTCGATGTCGCAACATCGAAATAAGCTATTTCGAAGTTGGGTGCACGTGTAGACGTAGCCCAAGTGACTTACCCAGTGTCAGGACTGTCTTTAGAACTTTGGCTTCCCAGTGCAGCCCAAGCACTTGTACTTCCCTCCCTGCTGGGGAGCTGAGCAGCAGCTCTGCAGGCTGTGGCCAGGGTGTTAGGGTCAGGAGGCTTGTGAAGGAATGGGGTGTGGTGCAGCACATCTGTGCTGTGAGTCGGGAGGCAGAGTAGAGCTAGGGGAATAGGGCCACTGGAGCTGGGGATGTTATCAGCTTGGGGGGGTGGGGCATTAGAGGATTCAGCCACTGGTGCCAGAAGGCAGAATGCGGGACTGAGAGCCAAGTGATTGGAGCTAGGAGGCAGAGTGGGAGGGGCCAAGGGACTGCGCCACAGAGCCAGGAAGCAGAGCAGAGGTCCAGGTGCTGGGGGATTATGTGGCTACATCTGGGAGGTGGAGTGGTATCCATGGGGATTTGGGCTGCTGGGGCAGCACTGGCCTTTGCCTGTGGTGGGCATATAGAGGTTCACCATAGGACACTGGAGTACTCTATGTTAAAGTAATTATATGAGAAAATCCATGTTAGTATGTGCCAATACCTGGCTGGCATGTGCAAGGAAATGCATATTTGTTTCATGTATTTGTTTTTGTTTGTCTCTCTTGAGGAGGGATTATTTCATAATTGAATAGGGCCTCCCATTTTCAAGAAGTCGACTCTTTCGTTTTCCTTGTAAAAGTACTTTTAGAAATGTATGTAGATTAAACTTATTGATTTACGTCACACTCAAAGAGCTTTTAATATTTTGCATAAAAGATAATGTGTGGAGAAAAGGGGGCAAACTGATTACAATGCTAGCTATAAATCAAATGATCCTGGTAGTACCACACATAGTGAGAATGTGGCATGTTTAACACGACAACTGAAGATCCCAAATGTTGATTTATACTTCCAGTAACAAGTGTCCCCATCCATTAGTTTTTATAACATATAAAGGTGTGTCGCTAGTTTTTGTTAAATAATTGACTTTAAATTACACAGCTGTAGATAAAGATAAAAAAAGACTTTTTGAAATTAAATACCATGATTGTAGAACTATCATGTGTTGGAGAAGGAACACTTTATTATTCATTTATTATTTTATTATTCATTTATTTATGTATTATTTTACATCAGATCAGTAGGTAGTCTTTTGTATTTTGTTCTTTCCCTAATGTGTATTTGATTGCAACTTAATCATCGGCTTCATGTAACTTATAATACAAACAATTTTTATTTTAATCAAATTAGTGTTTGCAATCTCTATTCTTTGAGTACTCCCTAAGAATCTCTCTGTGTAAGGCCTTTTCTTCACTATGTTGACCCAAGTTACTCAACTACAGCTACATGAATAATGTCAATGAAGTTGATGTACTTAAGTCTGCTTATCACAATATCTTCACCAAGATAAGCTGACAGCTGGTGCAGTCCTGTTGACTCTGCCTACACTTCTCACTTTGGTGGAGTGCTGCAGTCATTGGAACAATACGTCAGCAGTTGATTTATTTCATCTATGCTAGATACGATAAATTAACTGCTGCTGAATCAGTTGCTTCCCATTGATTTATCCTAGAGAAGAAAGGAGTGAGGGGAGATTTGATAGCAGCCTTCAACTGCCTGCAGCCGGGGGGGATTACAACCAGGATAGAGAGATTCTGTTTTCAGTGGTGACAGATGACATAATGAGGAACAATGATCTCAAGTTGCAATGGGAAATGTTGAGGTTGGGTATTAGGAAAAAGACTATTTCATCAGGAAGGTGGTGAAGCAGTGGAATAGGTTATCTACAAGGATGGTGAAATCTCTATCCCTACAGGTTTTAAAGTTCCAACTGACAGTGCCCTGACTGGGATGATTTAGTTGGGATTCCTTCCGCTTTGAGCAGGAGGTTGGACTTGATGCCCTCCTGATGTCTCTTCCAACCCTATTATATGATTCTATGATCCAGCAAGTAAGAAAGAAATGCCACAAGTGTTTAAAGCTTAAGGGTAACTCTGACCCTGTTGACCTGAAAAATGTGCACCACAGGAGCTGAGCTCACTCCCTAGTGACACTATCAATTGAATTTTAAGTAGTGGCTACATAGTATTGAGTTTGTAGTATGATTTAAGTCCCATTAACTTCCAGCTCTCTGCTCTGAGGCACGACCAGGTATACATAGACCATCCCCGACAGGTATTTCTCCAGCTTGTTCTTAATGGCCTCCAAAGAAGCAGATTCCACAGGCTCCCTTGAAAGGCTCTTCCAGAGTTGGACTACACTTTGTAGCTAAAAGTTTTTCCTAATATCTAACTTAAATCTATATGCTGCAAATGAAGCTCATTACATCTTGCTGTGCAGTGGACTTCAGGAAAAATTGATCACAATCAACCTTATAATAGACGCAGAGAGGAAGCTGTGCTAGTCTCTGGCTATGGTCTGAAGAAGTGAGTCTGTCCCACGAAAGCTCACCTAGTAAACTATTTTGCTAGTCTTTAAAGTGCTACTTGACTGCTTTTTGTTCTTACAATAGACCTTTATGTATTTGAGGATAGTTATTGGTCCATCCTTAATCTTCTTTTCTCAAGACTAATTGTAACCCAGACACCTATGGAGTGTGGTCCATTGTCCCATGAAGTGGCATCTAGACGAAGTAGAATGAATCTCCTCCACAGCTTAGCTGAGACAGAGTGGACTTTTAGCTCAAACTGTAGAGACTCTCAGAGGTTCCAGGTTTATGCCTGCCTGTGGGCAACTACATAGACATGCCTAATTTTCCTGACCTTTCTTCTAGATTGGGTTTTCTGAACCTTCTGTTACGCTCCTCTGGACTGTCTCCAATTTCTCCTCATCTCTCCTAAAGTGCAGCACCTAGAACTGGACCCCAGAACATCATGTGGGGTGGTGTCAAAAGGCAGACTAAAATAGACACTATAGCTATGTCTGCACTAGAGTGCCCTTTTGAACGGGTGCCATTGGAAAGAGAGTAGTTGAAAGCCACCCTTTCAAAGGGGAGCATCTACACTTGGGCTGGTGCAGGTGCTGTTGATTTGTGCCATCAGAAGGGCCATCCACCCTTTTGAAAGGGGCCAGCAAGTCCTTTGAAAGAACCTTTACATGTACCCATGCCCTCTTTTGAAAGAAGGGGCCAGGGAATGCTGCAGCCAGGGTTTCATGGCAGACAAGCACTTCTGGGGTCACAGCCACCTCCCTTTAAAGGGCTCCTTGCCAGTACCCCTGCCCTGTACAACATGAGGCCTGCAGAGCTGCTACCAGCCCTGCAGATACAGTGCCTGCAGGACAGAGCATGAACCAGCAGCAGCTGTAAACCCTGCTCTCTGTTGCCAACGGAGTGGTCGCCCTGTTGGCCACAACAGTGGTGCCCCCCCCTGCAGCTCCTGCTGAGGGAGGTCCCCCAGGGGCAGCTGGGGATGCCCTGGACCCTCAGTCCCTTCGTCACCGCCCACCCCATATGCTCCACTGGGTCTTGAGCTACCCCACCAGCTAAGACTCCTAGGAGCACCTAGTCGTGGGGGAGTGGGATGATGACTGATGGCTCCAAAATTTCTGGATGCAGTGGCAGACCTTTAAGGAGCTCTGCCAGTAGCTGTTGCCTGCACTGAGACATGAGATACCCAGATGCAGCATGCCCTCCCCAGGGAGAAGAGGGTCACAATCACTGTTTAGAAGCTGGCTGCTCCAGAGAGCTACTGCTCTGGGGGACGTCCATTTGGTGTGGGCAAGGCCTTGGTTGGGGCCATTGTGATGGAGTTGAGAAGGGCCAGGCCACGCACCCACCAGGAGGCCACACGCATTACAAGGACTGCTTCCTTTCCTTTGATGCTCATAATTATCTCAGGCAGGACACTTAACATACCCTCTCCCCATCCTCCTCCTTCAGTCCTATGTACTTGACGTGTCAATTTTCATTGCAATTTTTTTCTTTGGTTTGGTCCTCTGTGCTTATAAATGTCAGTCTGTATGAGCAATGAGATTGATCTGATGAAGTGGATCTGTCCTATGAAAACTCATCATGGAATAAATCATTTTGTTAATCTTTAAATTACTACATTTCTGCTGTTTTCTCCTGAAATGTAGCAACCAAAAATGGACACACTACTTCAGCTGAGGCCTACTCTGCACAGAGAGGAAAATTATTTTTCTTGTCTCACCGCACTCCTGAGAATGTTTCAAAATGGTCTTTGCTTCTTTGAAACAGTAGCACATTGTTAAAAGTGAGGAGGGAGAAATAATATCCGAAAACTTAGAAATGTCAGAGGTACTTAATGACTTCTTTGTTTCATTCTTCAGCAAGAAGGCTGATAAAAGAACACCTAACATAGTGAATTGGGAAAATGGTAGGTTTAGTCAATAAAATAAAAAACAAGTTAAAATTACGTAGAAAAGTTAGATGTCTTGAAGTTGCCAGGGCCTGCTGAAATGCATCCTGGAATACTCAAGGAGCTGATAGAGAAGATATGTGAGCTGTTAACTATTATCTCTGAAAAGCTATGGAAGATGGGAGAGATGCCAGAAGACTGAAAAAGGGAAAATACAGTGCCCATCTATAAAAAGAGAAACAAGGACAAACCAGGAAATTACACACCAGTCAGCTTAACTTCTGTACCAGGAAAAAATAATGGAGCAAATAGTTAAGGAATCCATTTGTCAACATCTGGAAAATAATAACGTGTTAATCTGCACCCAGCATGGATTTTTAAACAACAAATTATGTCTAACCAAACAGATAGCTTTTTTGTTAAGTTAATAAGCCTTGTGGATAAAGGGTAAGCAGTAGATATGGTATACCTAGACCTTAGTAAAGGTCTGGAAACTTTATTAAAGGCTTCTTGTAGTTCCATTGGAATAAGGCTCTCTTCTGTTCCACCTGTGGCATGGGCCACATGGTGCTCATGAGTTGTAAGTTGCCCTCCACTGACCTACACTTTGCTTTGTCTTTCTCTTGCTTCTAATGTACGTCAGGGACTTCTTTTTGTGTCTCTTGCTAGGTGTAACTTATTTTGTGCCTTAACTTTTCTAACTGTTTCTACATGCTTGAGCTGTTCTTTTCTACTACTCCTGAGGGATTTTTCCACACATCCATTCTTTTGTAAAATTCCTTTTTGATTTTCAGGTCATTCAAGAGATCCTGATGGAGCGATATTGGCTTCTTATTATTCTGCCTTATTCTTATAATTATGCCTAGGAAGGTTGTGGAATCTCATTCTCTGGAGATATTTAAGAACAGGTTAGATAAATGTCTAACAGGGGTGGTCTAGACAGTACTTGGTCCTGCCATGAGGGCAGGGGGCTGGACTCAATGACCTCTCAAGGTCCCTTCCAGTCCTAGTATTCCATGATTCTATTATTCTTATTTTTATTTTCTCCAGAAACTGCTGTATTTCCAATTCATTTTTTCTTCTGTGGAACCTTACCTACCAGTTGTCTGAGTTAAGCCTGCTTTCCTTTAGCCCACTATCCTTATTACATTTGTCACTTGACTATAGACATAGGATTATAAGCTTTGCTATCTTGGGACTTACTTTTGCAGCTGGGGCATGTGAAGTTCATTCATTAACACTTAGTATGAATGTGTAGTTCTGAAATCAGAATAGTTCACATTCTGAGCAGACAAGTCTATCCACAAAAGATACACTGTCTGCTAAGAAATTGAATTGTATCTTTCTTTGGTGTAAAGAGAAATGTAAGAGAGAAAGAAAGAGAGAGAGAGAATAGACTGATGTAAAGCATATGCAGTTAGTGATAGGGGTTTTATAAATTGTGATTTTTCTTTTAATTTCGTGTTGGAAATTAACTCTGTGATCCATTAGCATTATCTGCCTAATCTGTCCAGAATTATCCACTCAGAGAGAATGATCACTTGGTTAAGGATTGGGAATGTTCTTGTGATGCTATCTTTACAGATTTTTTAAACAATGTGTGTGGGGAAAGTTAACTTCATATGGAAATCTACAAAAGTAGTGCCACAGCATTTTTTCCAGTAAGCTTGGTGCTCTTTGCTGAGTTTTGCACTATGCAGCCATTAGCAGGCTGGTCAATGCATTGCTTTATGAGGCAATTATTTCAGCACACTCCATTCAAAATACACATTAGAACTTAACCTTCTGAATCCTGAAGTAGCATTTTTATCACCCAACATTAGAAAAGAGTTGGAGTCAGCAATTTTCCTCCTCTTTTTATGATCTGGTATCATTAATAAAGCATTGTGCTGGTAGCTTCTCACAATTCTCCTGGATAATTTGTGACACAAAAGGCACTGCTGTGATACAATTGTCTATCTGTTGACTTATTCAATAGCACGGGAAACAGAGATGGTTTGGGAAAAAAAAAAAACAAGGAGAGAAATGTGGATCTGATACACAGGATGTTAGGGCTGCTGTTATTGGATATGCACAAGGAGAAATGGGAAGTTAATATGGAATTTCTAATTAGAGTCACATGCTAATGAACTCTCTCTTCATGTTAGTTTTATGCCGCTTCAGAAATTTTTTATCATATGCTTAAAAATTTATGGCCAGAAACATTAATGAAAATGAGGCGTGAATAGGAAATTGTGCTATTATGGAGATAAGTGTGGCCGTGGCTAGCCTGATTTCTAAGGAGGGATCCTTTTATTGCCTTTTTTTTGAAGGCTAAGGAGTGATATAAGTAAAATTAATGACTAGACATATTCCTTGCCCTGACATGGCCAGCATTATTATATTTAAAGTTATAAAAGTTAGAATGTAATAAAATTTTGAATTAATTATAAGGGGTTATTAATCATAATTGACACTCTTTTGGGACATAAATTCATAACACAGTAAAACTGTAAATGTAATATAGTCAAAATATATTTTAGCATACATATTTTTTGTTGATTTTGTTAGAATATTTCAAGTTGATATATGTGTAGGACTCTTCTGCTATTTAAATGTACAATTGTACTTAAATTATGTACCAGAATCTATTTAGATGTAAAACTTGGGATATTAGAGGATTTGTCTCCCTGTAAAACAAGATGTTACAAGTAATAAGGTAAACTAAGCTGTCTAGTTGAAAATAATGTTTGTCAGAGCAGGGAAGTTATACATCTAGTGTTCTGTCTTATTTTTGAACTGCCTTTTAAAATATTCTGGTAAATTTTGACAGCTTGGATTTTCAAGGGTATTTATTACCCTGCAACTTCATCATAAAAAAGCTGATGAACTGCCAAAAACTGAAAATGATATTAATCATTTTTATACTGATATGAAATATATGTAATAAAATGAAAGACATTTCTATAAAATACAAAGATGTGACATTGTAAAAACATTAGTGTTAAAGAGAGACTTACAGCATTTTTATGAATGTTGATGTGGATTTTACTGGACCAGAGCCACGCGTCATGTTTCTAGACAAAGCATAGATCTTCAAAGAAAGACTTAGCGTTAAAAATAATAGCATGTGTTGGTCTCATTTACACAGTATTGGTAAGAAGACAGGATTAGTTAGAGCTCAGCCTTATAACTAAACTTTTTACTCAGTGAAATAATCTAGTGCTGCAGGACTGAATGGGGGCATCTCTGTAACCAATGCAGAAGACAAACTAGGGGAAAAATAGACAACACAAATACAAGCTAAAGAGGCACGCAGGATGCGATGCAGGCATTGCAAATTGGATGGAGGAATATTCTTTCTGCTGAGCAACAGTAGTGAATAATAGGAAGAATCAGAGTCTATAGTGGCCCACAGTGTTCTAAGCACTGCAATAAAGAAACGTAATGGGAAAAAAAGAAATGAAATCAATTCCTTTTTGGAGAAAGTAATTATATTGATGGGAAATAAAATATAAACACAATGAGAAGGTGTTAAAGAAGGACCGCTTGCATCAGTTCTGCAAAGCTGTGTGCTTCTTCTCTTGCTATGGAAGTCCCAGAAAGGCTCATGAGGTACATATCAGTCAGGATTAGAGAGAGGCAGCATTATCAGGAAGTGGACATGTCTTGTCTTGTCTTTTTCTGCAGAATAGGGATTGTGGACGGCCTTCTCATTCTGAGAAGTGTTCTTTGAGAACTGGAGAGCTGAAGAACTGAGGAGACAAAACGAAATTGCCAGTCCCTCTTTTGAAGCCTTGGTATGTGTTGGCTAAACTCCTCCAGGACTTGGTGTAGGGCAGAACAAAAGGTCTTAGGATAACCATGGGCAACCAAAGCTAGTGAGGGGGATACATGAGTGGCCTTCCGTCATCTCAGTGGGCCAGAAGTTTGTAGTAATCAAGATGGTCTCCCATGACAGAATAGGTTTGCTAACAGTGCGTGCATACCTAGAATTTGTGCGATGAACCAGTTGAACCGTAGTAGCACTTTTATTTGGATGCCAATGGAGCATGCAGCTCTTATGCTTAATATGCTGTGCAGTCAGCAAACACCTCACTTCATGTGCCCTTCCTTTACATGCGTGTCAGTTCAGTAATCCCAGATGCGGGTGTTGGGGGGGAGCTTCATAGATCAAAACAAATGGAATCTGCTGAACAAGGGCAGTGATAAACAAAAAGCCTCGTGGACCATACATAGAGCCCTGACAGGCTGAAAGTTGCCCACCACTATTGTGGACATTGCTCAACTGAAAACTTCATTGGTTGGACACATTAAAGGGGACAGTGTCTGGGAGATGAGTGTTAAAAGGAATTTGGGATTGCAAAATCCTAAAACTCAGGCCAGTTGTCAATTTTCACTTACTAAGACTGAGCTGAATCGTATTAAGACTGAGAACAAGCTTTGGATTTTATAAGAGAAATTTTGTACAGTTCTCCACTTAGGGTCTTTAGTACTGCTTAAAAAAAAGGCAGGGGGAGATAAGGAAAGAGGCTCAGCTATAAAATAATTTGGCTAAATAAATAACTTGAAGTATTTTTCTTTGCATTTCTGTATGTATCAAATTTCACTGGCAAAACAGCAAATGAGGACACTGATTGCATTTTTTTCTTTTTTTCCATTTTTCAATTTGCATTTAGGATCATACTTCAGCATACTCTCCTTGTGTCAGGCAGAAAATATGCCATACAGTGCTTATGAGGAGAGAGACTGAATGCCACTGCAAGGTGGGGGGTGGGTCAGAGAGAAGGTAGCTCATCTAAACTTAGGCTATGTCTGTACAGCAGCATTATTTTGAAATAAGCTATTCCAGAAGAGAGATTCCAGAGTAGCTTATTTCAAAATGGCATAAGTATACACAAAATGCATTTCAAAATAGCCCTCACCTATTTCAAAGCAGAGCGCCTACACACAATAGAGCCTATTTCAAAATAGAGTCACTGGACACATTGTGGGTTATTTTGAAATAGTGCCTATTTCAAAAGAACTATTTCAAAATAGGGGGTGTGTATATAGGGAATAGAGTCTATTTCTTGTGGAATGAGGCTTCCCTATTTCAAAATTTGGAAGTAGCGGTTGTATGGGGTAGATGCTAGCAACGTTATTTCAAAATAATGGCTGTTTTCTCGAAATGATTTGCTGTGTAGACATACCCTTGTATCTCACATGTTTGAGAAGAAATGAGGGCATAAGTTTAAAAAAAGCTCACATTATCCAAGGCATTGAAGGTCTATCTGAGAAATGTTCGGACTCTGCCTGGCAACCCAGCTTTTTTTTTTTTTTAAATAATAACGAAGATCAAGTGAAGGATGTGCTGAAATGTGAGTTAAAAATGAAAAATTTCCACTCACTTCAGTGGGAGCAATGAAGCCAAAGCTGAATGCTTGTGAAAATCCCACTCAGAATATAATTAGGTCTGAATTTTTTTTATTAAAAAGTGAGACTGATTAAAAACACTACCATCAATACCCCCGCATTATAGTAGAGTCTGAGCTAATCACAATCTTCTGTGTATTCAACCTCAACACTCCTCTGTGAAGTGGGGATTTTCTATTTATCACCATTTTACAAATGAGGAGTTGAGGCATAGAGAAATTGTGACTCAAGGCCACACAGGAAATCAACGATGGGAAGTTTGATGTCCAAGAGTCCCAGACTAGCACACTGATCACAGGACCACTGTCCTGCTAAAAGCAGTGTAATAAAAGAAATAATCCATGAACAAAACACTAAAATGTTCCTGTTTTAGAGAGGAAAAGGCAACATCTCACCACATAAAAATGTAACAGCACAAACTTATATTAACTTGTTAAAGTTAGTACACAGAAGACACAGTGCAGAGAAGGTCTCAAATGAGAGGATAGCAGAATGAAGTTAATGATGCCATACATTCACCGTATACATATGTAACAGACACACTCACGGGTATGGTTCATTGTCCCATGTAGTAGTACTTAGACCACTTACACAGAGAGGCTGTTTCTACACATGCCACTTCCCTCCGAAAGTAGTATGCTAATGAAGAGCCTGAAATATGCTAATCAGGTGTTGATGCAAATTCCCAGCACCTCATTAGCATAAGGTCACGTGATTTGGAGTCCAGAAGACATTCTTCTGGACTCCAAAACACCGTGTAGAAGTGTGGCCCCTGGGGTGTCTTCCGGAAGGAAGTCCTCCTTCCGCAGGCCCCTTTTTCCCAAAAATCCAAAGAAAATGAGGGTATGTCTACACAGCAACATTTTTCTGGAAGAGCTATTGCAGAATAGCTTACTCCACAATAACTCATGCATTTTGAGATACAGTGTCTGCACACAATAGAGCCTCTTTCAAAATAGAGCCACTGGACACACTATGGCTTTTTTTTTTTAAATAGGCTCTATTCCCTGTCTAAACAACCCCTATTTCAAGAGAGCTATTTTGAAATAGGTGCTATTCTTGTGCATTGAGGTGTACCAATTTCAAAATAAGCCAACTGCTATTTCAAAATTATTTTGAAATATTGGTTGCGTCGTGTGGATTTTAAGGTAGTTATTTTGAAATAGTGGCTGTTTTTCAAGATAACTTGGCTATGTAGAAATAGCTTGCATCTCCTTTTCAACTTCAGCTGAGATCCAGCTGGCTTTTTGTTCAAACTGTAGTGGCTCCTGCACTAAACTTCAGCGATCCTAAGTCTAAGGCCACTTAGATTATGTCTACACTAGCATTCCTCCTTCAAAAGAGGCAAGAGGCATGCAAATGAAGGAAATCGAAAATGCAGATGAGGCACAGATTTATAAATCTGGCACCTCATTTGCATATTCTTCAAAAGAAGAAAAGCAGAGGAGATGCAACTCTTTTGAAAACAATACCCATCTTTGAAAGAGCTCTTCTTCCTGTTTCTATTTTTGGAAGAAGGGTTCTCTCAAAGATGGGGATTACTTTCAACAGAGCCATGTCTACACGGCTTTTCTTCTTTTGAAAGAATATGCAAATGAGGTGCCAGATATGTAAATCTGTGCCTCATTTGTATTTTTGATTTCCGTCATTTGCATGCCTCTTGAAAGAGGCATGCTTGTGTAGATGTACCCCTACAGGCAGTTACAAGTGGGGGCTCATCTGTAGTTTCAGCTGGGTCTCTGAAACTTGGAATGTGCCTTCTCAGCTAGGGAAGTATATAACCCACACACCTCCTGGGTGTGGTTCCCTGTCTCTCATAGTGGCACCTAGGCTACTTTTACAGAGAACGAATGAGGCTGTTCTACAGCCTCAAGTGCAAGTCAGCCAGCTTTTAGCTGAAAGTGCAGAGGCTTGTGTACTGAGCTCTGGGATCCCAGTTTGAGTCTCTGTGTAGGTGGTTACACACAGAAATTACTCAGATTGGATATAGCTTTATTTACACCTCAAGTGAACAAGTTGTGTGCATTAGTCTGGAATATTTTAATTTCTTAAAATGCAGATTGATGCCCTTCTAAGCTATCAGAAGTCCTTATTATAATGTTACTGAAACCCACTAATGATGCAGGTACCCCTTTTATAAGCATTTGTGTGAAATATCAAATGTTGAGCATTGTCTGTCATGTAGTACATCCCAGGCAAACTGACTTCATTAGGATTATAATTTAAAATTGTTTAGACAAACTGAAGTAAATTGGATGAAATTTGACAAAGACAAATGCAAAGTACTGAGGAAGGAAGAATCAGTTGCACACCTATAACATGGGAAATTACTGTTAGAAAGGAGTACAGCAGAAAGGGATTTGGGGATCATAGTGGACCACAAACTAAATATGAGTCAACAGTGTGATACTGTTGCAAAAAAAGCAAAGATCATTCTTGGATGCATTAAGAGTAATTCTGCCTTTCTACTCTTTGCTGATTAAACCTCAGTAGGGCTACGTCTACACTAGCCCACTATTCCTAACAGCAGATAGGAATAAGGGGATTTTGAAGTTGCCGGGCTCCTTTCGAAAAGGGGCCCTGCCTGGCTGAGCAGCACGGCGGCGAGCCACATCAATTTTGAAGTGCAGTGGCTGCCAGCATTCTAATGAGGCACTGAATATGTATTTCAGCGCTTCATTAGTAAACTTCAAAATGGCCGTTTGCATGGCAATTTTGAAGTTTTGGGCTAGTGTAGACAAGGCGTTGGAGTATTGTGTACAGTTCTGGGCCCACATTTTAGGAAAGGTAAGCAAATTGGAGAAGGTCCAGAGAAGACCTAGGAAAACAATTGAAGGTCTAGAAAGCATGACCTATGAGAGAATATTGAATAAGCTAGGTTTGTTTAGTTTCGAAAGGAGAAGAATAATAGAGGGCATAACAGCTTTCAAGTATCTAAAATGTAAGAAGGAGGGAAAAATATTTTCCTTAAGCTCTGATGGTAGGAAGGGAAGAAAAGGGAAGTATATGTTGTACACTAAGAAGAACCTTGTCAGGTGGTTAAGCAGTGGAATACTTTTGCCCAGGAATGTTGTGGAATCTCCATCATTGGAGAGTTTTTAAAAGCAGGTTGAACACACATCTGTCAGGGATGGTCCAGGTGATGCTTGCTCCTGCCATTAGTGCAGGGGACTGTACTTGATGACCTCTTGAGTTCCTTCCTGTTCTATGATTTCAAGTCCTTTGGAGGATAGCAGTACAGTTCAAAACAATCTTGACAAACTAGAGATATGATCAGAAATAATAAGATGAAATTCAATAAGGATAAATGCAAAATATTATGCTTCAAAAAATAATCATTTGTACACATACAAAAGGAGAAAAGATGTAATTGAAATTCGTAGTGCAGAAAGGGGTCTTTGGGTCATAGTGGATCAGAAGTCAGATTTCAGTCAACAAAGCCCAAAAAACACAAACATCATTCTGGGATGTATTACAAGAGAGTTGTAAACAAGACATTAGAAGTATTTTTTCCCCAATCTACTCAGCATTGCTAAGGCCTTAGTTGTAGTACTGTGAACACTTTTGAACATCAAAAATAGGGAGCAATATGGGCAAAATTGGAGAAAGCCCAAAGGAGAACACCAAGTATTATTAAAACCAGAGAGGTAGCCCGTGTTAATCTGCATCTTCGAGAACAACAAGAAGTCCTGTGGCACCTTAGAGACTAACAGAAATTTTGGAGCATAAGCTTTCGTGAGCAAAGACCTGCTTCATCTGATGCATGAGATGAATGCTTCTGACGAAGCAGGTCTTTGCCCACGAAAGCTTATGCTCCAAAATATCTGTTAGTCTGTAAGGTGCCCCAGGACTTCTTGTTGTTCTCAAGTATGATTAAGGAGTTGGGAAGCATGAGAGAGATGAGGAAAAAATGAAAAAAGTATTTTATTTTTAAGTTTTGAGAAGATAAGACTCAGGGTATGTCTACACAGCAGCGGAGGAATGCAACCACTTTTGCCCAGCTGGGTGAGGGCCTGAGTACCCAGGGTCACCCTGCCCACACTCCAGGCCAAGTGAGAAGCAAGGTCAAGGAGTTGCAGCACCTGGGCTCATGACTCAGCCAGCCAGTTGGGAGACACCCCCACTTCATGTCCATATTACTGGGAGCTCTGCACCATTTTGGGCCCCCGAGACACTTCCTCCCTGCCAGCCCTCCTCGACAGCCCTCCTCCGTTTAGGAACCCCAGCTCAGAGATGTGAAGGAGCCAGCCTCAGCCAGGGGGTGGTCCAGTGAGGAAGGGTACCTGGTCATAGACCTCCCCTCCCACACCTCAAGCTGGGCATCAACCAGTTGGACATCTCCCAGCCTCAGCTGTTGATCCTAAGGTGCAGTACCTGATAGGGAACATACCCTGGAGCATAGGGAGGGGCACCATACCTACCCAAGGGCCCCCACACCTCCAGCAGACCCCAGCCGACCATGGCCCACCCAGACCATTCCCCTCAGGATGGTGGCATGGTCACAAGTGCCCTTCAGCACCTGCTCCCACAGAGAGTGCTGCACCCAACCCCTGGAAGGTGGGATGGGGGCGCGGACTGTGCATGGGGGTTGTCGGCAGGGCCATCCCACCCTCGGATGGGGAATAGGACAATGGAGTGGTACCGTTTTCAGTTTATATATTGTCCTCTGCTCTGCTCCATGGTGCAGATAGGGTATATGGGTCCTGTTGAGGGCCCTGAAGCAATTTGGGAACCTGAGTGCAGCGAAGCTGGTGATGGATGCATGTAGGTCCCTAACTTGGACCACCCTTTTGGAGGAGCATGACAATGAGGGCACACACCACCTGCGGGTGGGGGTGGACATGCGCACCCATGAGGGTGTGCAAGGTATGCCAGGCCCTACCCTGGCCTGGGTCACCCCCCCAGTGGGTGCATGGCCTGGGCCTCCTGATCTCCATCATGACAGCCCCAACTGTAACTTTGCCAACACCAAATTGGTGTCCCATGGAGAAGAAGCTATCTGGAATGGCCATCTTCTAGACAGCTATTGTGACCTGCTTCTCCATGAGGAGGGTGTGACACATCTGGGTGTCCTGGTGTCTCAGAGTGGGAGATCGCCACTGGCAGAGCTCCAGAAAGGTCTATTGCTGCATCCAGAAATTCTGGAGCCACCAGTCTTCGCCCCACTCCCCCATGACCAGGTGCTCCCACCACTCTGAGCTGGTGGAGTAGCTCCAAAGATGGGGGGGCACTCAGGTGGAGGGTGGTGCCGGAGGACCTGAGAGTCTGGGGCATCCCCATCTGCTCCTGGTGGGCCTCTCCTGACACGAGCAGCAGGGTGGCCAGCTGCTGCTGGTCTATGTCTGTTCCTGCAGGTACTGTGTCTGCAAGGCTGGTGGCAGGTCTGTGGGCCTCGTGCTGTGCAGGCCAAGGGAGTTGGGAAGGGGCCCTTTAAAGGAGCATCCGGCTGCAGCCCCATAAGGCCTTCACTGCTTTGTGACCCTTTCTGCAGCATTTCCTGGTCTCTTCTTTTGAAAGAGGGTATGGGTGCATGTAGATGCTCTCTTACAATGGTCTGGGTGGCCCCTTTCAAAAGGGCAGGTAGCCCTTTCTATGGTGCTCATTGATGGCACCAGCCCGTGTTTAGACACTCCCCTTTGAAAGGGGGAGCCCATAAGGTGCCATAGGACTACTTGTTCTCAAAGATACAGACTAACGTGGCTACCTCTCTGATACCCTTCGAAAGGGCATCTTTCAATTCCTCTCTTTCAAAAGGCTCCCTTGCGAAGCACTCTAGTGTAGACATAGCTAGAATGAAGTTTACCTATTTCAAAATAAGTCACCCCCTATTTCAATATTATTTATAAATAGTGGCTGCATAGTGTTGACACAAAGATTATTATTTCAAAACAATGGCTGTTATTTCAAAATAACTTTGCTGTGTAGATCTACCCTGAAGGAAGGCATAAGACCTCATGTATATGAAATGTGGTTATAAAGAGTAAGGTGATAAAATGTTCTCCTTATCCAGTGAGGACAGGAGAAGTAGTAATGGGGTTAAATTACAACAAAGGCAGTTTAGATTGGACATTAGGTAAAACTTCCTAACTGTGAGGGTAGTTAAGCCCAGGAAGAATTTACCTAGAGAGGTTGTGGAATCTCCGTCATTAGCTTTTTAAAACTATGGGTTAGACAAATACATCTCAGAAACGGTCTGGATAATATGTACCCCTGCTTCAGTGCATGGGTCTGAAGTAGATCATTTTTACATTTTTTTTGATAGAGAAGGTAGAGACAGAACAGTGATTTCACTCCAGACATTGCTACATGCAACTCTTCTTGTAATTATCATTAAAGGCCACAAAACAATTAAATTTACATAGTTATAATTTAAGACAGTCAACAAAACTGAATAAATTCATTTTGACTGGAGCAGATCCAATCCTTTTGGTCTAAACAATAGGTCTGGGATAAAATCTATAATAGAGGGTAGCATGGAAATGGAGCATCCTAGCAAGAGCTGCTAGAGGCATCATACTTGAGGCAAAGTAACAATACCTCCTGAAGTACAGGGAGAGTACACATGCACCCGTAGAAGGGCTACCTTGTGCATTTCCATATTTTGGAGGCCTGGCCCACACTACTTCTGTCAGTGCTGTCTAGGTGGCTACTGTGAAGTCCTTTAGCTCCCAGAGCATGTGAACTGGAGCTGGGTGGCAGGAGGGACCCAGGAAAGAGGCAGACTTCTTGCACCTTCATCACTGCAGCTTTGCTCATAGGTAAAGGCCTTGGCTCAATTTGGGCGTTTGCATCTGATTTTCTTTTGTATGCTTTGTCACCAACATCAGAGAACACTACCTACTAATATAATGCCACTATATGCAGGTGGCAGAATAATGTTCTGATGCAGAGCATATGCTAGAAGGAATACTAATCAAAACGAAAGACCATTAAAAGGGTCTGATTTAGACGACTGATAAAGACAGAAGTGTACCATCTGCCCTGTAACTGAGTGCAGACAACTATCAACTGCTAACATGTATCAAACTCTCATGGACCAGTTGCCAGCATATATCAAAATAAGAAAGATTTCTAGGAAAGCAATTTATAACGAGACTAACAAAATTGGAATGAAATCGGTGGCTTGTATACACATGAAAAGTTTGTGATCACCCTTCTGCCAAGGGAGTTCTGTAAATTCCTGCCCGTCTTTGGCTCCAAAGAATGGGCAGGAATTTATGTTTCATACCATTGTAAAAGATGTCAACAATACCATAAAATGCATAGGTGGGTGGAATGGGATGAGATATGTGATATACTTGGAAATGATCACGTCTGGAAGAATCTGTGAAATTAAATTAGAGGTTGAAACTGAGAAGGTACCTGGGAAAGATGAGAAGCCTGTTCAATTTCTTTATTAATCATTTGTCCCTCACTTTGATTAAACAATGAAAATTTTCAAACAGCCAGAATCAAAGTAGTTGCTAATGATGCATGCCTAATATAGGCTAATGTAATATAAAGTCCTAAATAGCACATATCTGGTGGCTTAAATTAAAGCAAATGAACCCTGAAAAACCCAAATGGTGCCTCAAATGCCCTGTGAAATCTGCTCTTTACTTGCTCCTGCTAGAAAGTAAGCTTCTGTCCAAATTTTGAAGTGCAGTTGTTAACATAGTCTCTGATGTTCCACAAAAGGCTATTTAAATATTGGTGCTTGGCTTATTAAGCATTTCAGAGAAGGAGATGACAGCAGCAGGCTGTTTGAAATGGTAAGTCTGCTACTACTGGTACCTCCTCCCCATGCCACCCCCAATCCGCCCCCCCCCCAAAAAAAAAAAAGAATTTCCATAAGTGGGACAGGTAATATGATAGCAACTGGTCTCCTAGATGCAGGAAGCAAATACAATGCAGAAGCAACACATTGTATTAATGTTGATGAAGTATATGAACCAAAAGGGTCAAAGGTTTTAATGTAACTCAGTCACTGTCCAGCATGAAAGGGTTTTAAGCAAGGTTCAAGGTTTGGTTTATTTAGACACCAGGCCTCTGAGTACCATGACAAACCTCATCAAAAATCTTTTAAACCTTTCATTAAAGAAAAAGAAGGAAAACAGAATTTGATTTGTAAAATATTAAATAAGGCTTTCTAATTTAATAATATCCCTTGTTCCCTTTCCTTTTAGCTGTAAAGTCTTAGAAAAAAAATCACCCTTTTTCCAGCAGCCTTTTAGGTGGTACTGGGGAAAAGAAAAATTAGTAGACATAGGCCGGAGCTCTTCTTGTTGTTAAAGTCCAAATTGATTCCTAATAAAAGACAAAACAAGACAAGCACACGAAATGGGACAGGGAAAAGAATAGCAAAGAAAGAAAATCCAGCTTTTGGTTTTGGTGTTCTTCCTCTGGAAAACAACTGCTGGAAAAAATACAGGCACAGAGCATATTCTTATTAGCCATTCCAAGACCTGGCCAATGTGCAGCAGCATCAGTCTTCAGTTTATTGCATTTAGCTGACTCTTTGTAGTCACAGGCTTACAGCAGTGTTGTAAAAATATATAGTCATGGCTGGTTAAACCAGCCTTTTAGTAGACAGAAGGATAAAGAAGAGGTATAGGAAATAGGAAAGCTGTGGATGCCAGCGGACACCTGGGGTGGAGGGAAACAGTCTCACATCCCTGGTGTTTCTTGGGATACAACCAGGTTTGGTGGATGTGATCTTGGCTACGTCTACACGTGCAGCCAACATCGAAATAGTCTATTTCGATGAATAACGTCTACACGTCCTCCAGGGCCGGCAACGTCGATGTTCAACTTCGACGTTGCTCAGCCCAACATCGAAATAGGCGCAGCGAGGGAACGTCTACACGTCAAAGTAGCACACATCGAAATAGGGATGCCAGGCACAGCTGCAGACAGGGTCACAGGGTGGACTCAACAGCCAGCCGCTCCCTTAAAGGGCCCCTCCCAGACACAGTTGCACTAAACAACACAAGATACACAGAGCTGACAACTGGTTGCAGACCCTGTGCCTGCAGCATAGATCCCCAGCTGCTGCAGAAGCAGCCAGAAGCCCTGGGCTAAGGGCTGCTGCCCACGGTGACCATAGAGCCCCGCAGGGGCTGGAGAGAGAGCATCTCTCAACCCCCCAGCTGATGGCCGCCATGGAGGACCCAGCAATTTCGACGTTGTGGGACGCGGATCGTCTACACGGTCCCTACTTCGACGTTGAACGTCGAAGTAGGGCGCTATTCCTATCTCCTCATGAGGTTAGCGACTTCGACATCTCGCCGCCTAACGTCGAAGTTAACTTCGAAATAGCGCCCGACGCGTGTAGACGCAACGGACGCTATTTCGAAGTTGGTGCCGCTACTTCGAAGTAGCGTGCACGTGTAGACGCAGCTCTTATCACCTAAGTCCCCCTATCTTGGGCAGAGGGGAAATACAGTAAACTTTTGCATATCCACCATTCTGTCATCCAGAACTCTCAAATAACTGGCATTTTAACCATAAGTAAATTTTAGTTACGTTTTCCTTAAGTACAGCATAATGGAAGGAAATACAAATAAACACAGCAAATACAGTACAAGTTTGCAGTGTACAATTCTACTATTATTGGTAAATAAAGTACTTGGCATGCCTTTTTGTTTTTCTTAATCTTGTTATTCTTTAGTGTTATGCATTACTTGGTACACCTCTTTATTATGTAGAATATTTGAATATCCAGCAATCGTCTGGTCCTGGAGCTGCTGGATAGGAAAGTGTTTACTGTAGTTTGGTCAAGTTGTGTCTCAGGAGTAGAGCAAAGAAGGTGTGGGGTCCCAGGAGATGGTGGCAGCCATGATGGTGAAAGTAAACTTTTCTCCTCTTTCTTACGGACCACTGAAAGGGAGTAATGGGTGTGCTAACTCATCTGCTTGTTATTTTGTGACTTATTAAACAGTTTGGCTACATCTACACTACAGTGCACTTTCAAAAGGCCAGCCTATGAAAGATCACCTTTGAAAAGTGCACATCTAAACAGAAAAAGTGGATCAAAATTGTGATCCGTTTTGAAAGACCAGCCCTCTCTTTTAAAAGGGAGCATCCCCACAGCTACACGTGTCCTTCCAAAAGAATGGGCCAGGAAACACCACGGAGAGCGTTACATGGTGGGCAAGTCCTTCTGGGCCCCACAGCCATCCATTCCCTGAAGGGGCCCATCCCAAGCACCCTCGCTCTTCACATCCTGAGGCCTGCAGAGCCATCACAAGCCCCAGGGAGCCCAAAGGTGCCTGGAAGTCAGTCCCCATGGTGTCCAACAGCAGCTCCTCATCCTCGAGCTGGCCATATTCGACACTGCTCGGCCAGCTGGTCACGGTGCTCACTGCCGCCCTCCACCTCCTCCTGGGGGAGACCTCCCCCAGTTGGGCTGTGGAACACCTCAAGCTGCAATCCCAACGGTGCCTGACCAAGCACCCTGCCTATGGAGCACCCAGCAGCAAGGACTGGTGGGAGTGGCTGATGCTTGGGGACTAGGATGACACCAGGTGGGTGCAGACCTTCCACATGAGCAGGTGGACTTTCAAAGAGATCTGCCCCTGGCTTGCCCCTGCCTTGAGACACCAGGACACCCAGTGCACCCCACCTTTGCCCTCAAAAAAATGGTAGCCATCAGCGTCTGGTAGCTGGCCACCCCAGACAGTTACTGGTCAATGGGGCACCAGTTTGGGGTTCAGCAAGGCCACCATTGGAGCTGTCACCATGGAGGTAAGGGATGTTTGGGGCATTTGCACAACACATGGAGGGGGAGGGGTCCCCCAGGCAAGGGTGACCCTTGGCATCTGGGTGCTGGGAGAGGGGGCCTGTGAAGGGAGCTAGGGGGAGGGGTTCGAGGTAGGGGTCCAGGCACACCTTGTCATGTCCTCAGGAAAATGAACACCCTCACTCCCATGCAGGTCATGCATGCCATCAACACCATGCTGCTGTACAGGATGGTCTGCATGTGGGACATGGATGCAGCAGTAGTGGGATTTGCCTTGCTCAGCTTCCCGAATTGCTTTGGTGCCTTGGACAAGATGCACATCCCTATCCATGTCCCAGAACACAGTTCCGGCACCTACACAAAGCGGAAGGGCTACCACTCAGTATTGCTCCAGGTGCTGGTGGACCTGAGCAGATGCTTCTGAGACATTTATATGGGCTGGATGGGCCAGAAACATGAGGCCCAGGTGTTCCAGAAATCTGGCCACTGCCACCGAATGGTGGCCAGGACATATGTCCCATCGTGGGAGCACTAGGTCATAGACATTACCATGCCCCTGTGCATGGTGGCAGATGCCACTTACCCACTGAAGCCCTGGCCACCCTGATCCCACCCAGGAGCTGTTTAACACACATCTGAACCAGGCCTGTAATGTATTGGAGTATTAAGGGCAGATAGTGGTGGCTCCTTGCCTGGCTCAAGGTCAGCCTCCAGAACATCCTCCAGGTGGTCAGCTCCTGCTGTGTTCTCCACAACATTGTGGAAGGTAAGGGCAAGGCATTCACCCAAGGATGGTTGAACTAGTTCAACCCCGGGTTCAAACAGCCAGCATCCACCCCCAGCCTCCGCATTAGGGAGGCCCTCTGACAGGCCTTTGCACCTGAACCAAGGTGACCCCCACCCACAGCTCCTCATGCAACCCCCTATACATACACCACTCACCATCCCTCACCCCCTGCAACCACACACATCCACCCCGCAACAAGAGCAAAGGACACAGGGTGATGCAAAAATAAAACTTTAATTTTCACTATCAATTTCATTTAGTCTAACAATATCTCAATAAAACTAACTAGAGCAGGGGCAATCAAGGTACAATGAGGGGGCAGGGCAAGGGGGAGGCAACTCAGTTGGGGGGGGACCTCACCCTGGGCAGAAAGGGGGACCTCAACCTGGGGGAAAGGAGGGGTGGGGTTACACAGCCGCAAGCCCTGTCACCTCTGGGATCCCCTCCCACCCCTGATCCAGGTTCCCTAGCAGGGCTGGGAAGGGGCAGGCAGCATGGAGAGGTAGGGCCTGCCCCTGAGCATCTGGTGTATCCCTGCTGCAGCTCCTTCACCTTACTGTGTACTTGATCTAGGATGCAGACAAGGTGGCCTCGGGCAGACGGCCCTTAAGCCAGGTGTGTGAACACAGCTGTATTTCACTGCTTCACCGCCATCTCTTCAGCACCTCCTCCTCTTTCCAGAGCTGGAGCAGGGGTCTCAGTTTGTGCTCAGTTCATGAGTGCCTTTGGAGGAGGGGGGTTCCCAGGGTCCTGCGAGCCCTGTGAGGGCTCTGAGGGGAGCTCCTAGGGTGGCTGGCTGCTGCCCATGGGGCACAGCTGCTGCGCTATGTCTGCCGGGTGGGCATACCGTGGGAGATCGTGAGTTTGCTGCTCCTAGCACATTGGCTATGTCTACACGTGCATGCTACATCGAAATGTAGCGACATCGAAATAGGCTATTTCGATGAACAACGTCTACACGTCCTCCAGGGCTGGCAACGTCGACGTTCAACTTCGACGTTGGGCAGCACCACATCGAAGTAGGTGCTGCGAGGGAACATCTACATGCCAAAGTAGCACACATCGAAATAAGGGTGCCAGGAACAGCTGCAGACAGGGTCACAGGGCGGACTAGCACTTCCAGGGCAACAGCTAGCCACTCCCTTAAAGGGCCCCTCCCAGACACACGCAGCCTGCACAGCACGCAGTCTGCAGAGCTATAGGCACGCACACCTCAAGCGATGCAGGCATGGACCCCCAGCAGCAGCAGCAGCAGCAGCAGCCAGAGGTCCACCCAGCCGCCCCTGTAGGAGCAGTGCTCGCCCTGCTCCATGCCATGCAGGAGGCAGCTGAGCACATCCTTGCCACAGAGGAGGAGCTGCCCACAGGGGAGGAGGACGCAACCCTGCAGCACCCCCCGCCCTGCCTCATACGCCGCCGGCTGTGGAGCTACCCCACCAGCACCAACTGGTGGGAGCGGCTGGTGCTCGGAGAGTGGGACGACGACCGCTGGCTCCAGAACTTTCGCATGAGCTGGCAGACATTTCTGGAGCTCTGCCAGTGGCTCACCCCCACACTGAGGCACCAGGACACCGCCATGTGGCGTGCCCTCACTGTGGAGAAACGGGTCGTCATCGCTGTCTGGAAGCTGGACACTCCAGACAGCTACTGATCCGTGGGCCAGCAGTTTGGCGTCAGCAAGGCCACCATCAGGGCTGTGCTCATGGAGGTAAGAGGACCCACGGGGGGGAGGGGGAAGCAGCCCTGGCAGGGGAGGAGGGCCCTGGCAGGGGAGGGCCACACACACCCTGCACACCCCTCATTGGTGCTCTCCCATGTGTTTCCCTTGCAGGTCGTCCGCGCCATCAACGCCCTGCTCCTCCACAGGCTCGTGAGGCTTGGGGACCCGGATGCCACCATCGGGGGGTTTGCCACCCTGGGCTTCCCCAATTGCTGTGGGGCTCTGGATGGGACCCACATCCCCATCCGTGCCCCGGAGCACAGTGGAGGATGCTACTTAAACAGGAAAGGCTACCATTCTGTGGTCCTCCAGGCCTTGGTGGACAGCCAGGGCTGTTTCTTGGACATTTATGTGGGCTGGCCTGGCAGCATCCACGACACCTGGGTATTCCGGAACTCGGGCCTGTGCCGCCAGCTGGAGGCGGAGACCTACATCCCCCAGCAGGAGATCCCTGTGGGGGACACCACCATGCCCCTCTGCGTCATCGCAGATGCGGCATACCCCCTCCGGCCCTGGCTCATGCACCCTTACACGGGCCACCTGTCAGCCAGCCAGGAGCACTTCAACATGTGCCTGAACTACGCGCGCCAGGTGGTGCAGCGCACATTTGGCCGCCTCAAAGGGCACTGGAGGTGTCTCCTCACCCCCCTTGATGCGGGCCCCACCAACATCCCCCAGATTGTAGGCACGTGCAGCGCCCTCCACAACCTGGTGGAGAGCAAGGGGGAGGCCTTCTTTCAGGGCTGGGCTGTGGAGGCCGGCAGGGTCAATGTGCAGCCACCCGCTGCCCCCAGTCGCCAGGTGGACCCCGAAGGGACCCGGGTCCGGGAGGCCCTGCGGGCCCAGTTCGACGAGGCCACGGGGTGAATGCTGGCAGGCCCCCCACTGCACCCCCCCATCCTCCACAACACTCCCTGCCCTTACGCCCACACCACAGAGCACCCAAGAGCATCCGCCACCTTTATTGAAAATAAAAGCAGACATTTGTTCGTCAAATCAAATATCTGTAGAACTCTTATTATTATTATTATCAAGACTAACTATTTACAGGCAAAATCAAAATTATATATATGTATTATAAATAAGATAAGATGAAAGGGGAAGACAAGGAAGAGGAGAACTATGTACATGGGGGGGCAAGGATCAGCATAACAACAGGGGTCTAATATAAAAACTATTTACAAAAGAACATTAAACTGGGGGGAATATATACAAAGGGGGGGGCACGTCCTGGGCCCCATACCCCCTAATGTCCAGCGCTGGGGGTAGGCGGCCTCAACCCACGCCTCGGCCTCAGCCCTGGCCAGGGCTGGCTGGGGACCGGGCGGACCGGTAGATATGGCCAGTGGGTGTCAGCTGGCCCCAGGTCCCCCTCGGTGGAAGGGCCCTCGGTGGTGGGTGGCGGTGCGATGGCGGATGGCACAGTGGGTGGAGCAGCGGGTGGAGCAGGCAGGGCGGGTGCAGCGGCGGCTGGCGTGGCATGGGGGGCCAGGTAGTCAGTGATATGGTCGAATGTCCGCATAAAGGCCCCCCATATCTCCTGGCGCCAGGCCAGTGCCCGTTCCTGGAGTTGGAGGCGGCACTCCTCCACCCGCAGCCACTGCTCGGCGACCTCCAGCTGCCAACGATGGATGGCCAGCAGCTGGGGGTCTGTCGCCATCGGGTGGTGGTGCTGGGTCCGCTGTCATCCCCACTGCGGGGCTGATTGGTTCTCCGCCGAGGGGCTGGCCTGGGGTGATGGCCCCGGTGGGCTGTCCGGGACCACTGACACCTCGCCGGTGCTCTCCGGTCCTTCCGATGGTGCAGCTGCGGAACACAGGGCGGGAAGAAGAGTGGAGACAGCTGTTAGTGTGGGCCCCGAGCCGTGGCCCTTGTCCCCCCACCCCTCTGCTGCTGGTTCCCCATCCCCGTCCCCAGGAGATGCTGCTGATGATGATGATGGGTGTCCCACCCCCTCCCCCAGGGGGACCCTAGAGGTTCTGCTCCCCCCAGCCCCGGGGATGGGGCATGGCACTGTCATGCTGGGGAGCAGGGGCTGATGCACTTTTCTGAGGGACATGCCACTGCTGTCCTTGGGGCCATGGTCATCTGGGCATGTGGAGGGCCCTGGTCATATCTATTACCCCCGCCCCTCAACCCCGGGGGTGTGCACCTGGGGGGTACATACCTGATGGTCCACTCCCACGGTCGGGGGACACCCGGTGGGTGGACGCCCTACTGGAGCTCCAGGATGGGATGGCGATCCGCAGGCTGGTGTCGCTGGAGGAGGACTCCCCCTTCTCCGGTGCCCCGGGGGTGGGCTCCTGGGGGGGGCCCGGTGTGTGGGGCTTGCCTCCGGGGCGGACTCTGCCTCCAGGGACTGCTGGGGCTCGTCGGCCGAGGTATCAAGAGTGGCTGGAGGGGAGGACGTGTGCCGGGGGCCCAGGATGGCCCTGAGCTCCCTGTAAAAGGGGCAAGTGACGGGGGCAGCCCCAGATCGGCCAGCCGCATCCCGGGCCCGGGTGTAACCCTGCCGCAGCTCCTTCACTTTACTGCGTACATGATCCAGAGTGCGGGCAGGGTGACCCTGGGCGGCCAGGCCCTCGGACAGCCAAGCGAATGCATCCGCGTTCCGCCTCTTGCTCCCCATTACCTAGAGCACCTCCTCCTCACTCCAGAGCCCCAGCAGGTCCCGAAGCTCAGCCTCCGTCCAGGAGGGGCCCCTCTGCCGTTTCCCCGCCTGGCTGCTGGGCTGGGAGCCCTGGCTCCCCTTGGGGGGATCCCCTGGGGGCACTTGGGGGGCTGGGGGGCGGCCATCGCGGAGGGTGGGGGTGCATGGGCATGGAGGAGCGTGCAGGCCAGCCTCGTGGCTGTGCTGCCACCTGCACGCTCTCTCAGCTTCCTGCACAGGAAGGCAGGGGGCGGGGAGCTTTAAGGGGCCGCTGCACGCGGCGACCATCGAGCTCAGGGGCTGGAGAGAGCGTCTCTCAACGCCTCAGCTGATGGCCGCCATGGCAGACCCTGCTATTTTGATGTTGCGGGACGCGCAACGACTACACGTTCCCTACTTCGACGTTGAACGTCGAAGTAGGGCGCTATTCCCATCCCCTCATGGGGTTAGCGACTTGGACGTCTCGCTGCCTAACGTCGATATCAACTTCGAAATAGCGCCCAACATGTGTAGCCGTGACGGGTGCTATTTCGAAGTTGTGGCCGCTACTTCGAAGTAGCCGGCACGTGTAGACGCGGCCATTCTCAGCTTCCTGCCATGGGATTTCTGGCAATGTGCAGCTCTAAATATGGTCTGATGCAGCTACCATAGAGCCCTGCTGCCGCTGGCCAGAGCATCGCCTTGCACTAGCTGGCTGGCACCATGGAGGACTGCTCTTTTGAAAGAGCGGCCTGTGGAGGTTCTACACGTTTCCTTTCAAAAAGCTCTTTTGAAAGGGGGCATTTTTCCTATTATGGGATCAGAGGAGCGCTTTTGAAAACAGCACTGCATTTTTTTCTATTTCATAGTGAAAGAACACATTTTGTGTGTTAGATGCTCCATGTGCTCTTTCAAAAGAGGGCCTTTTTTTTCAAATGTCTTTGCAAGTGTAGACACAGCCTTTTCGACACACAAATTTTAGCTTAGATATTTTGGTCTTTTGTTCTTACTTACCAGGCAAGATCTTAAAACAGTCCAGTCCTTGCATGATGTCTGTAGACATTTTTGTTTGACTAGTTAGATCTCTCTCTCTCTCTCTCTCTCTCTCTCCCCCGCCACCCCCTGTGCCTTTTTCTCCACCAGTCAAGATTTGATGTTGTAGGCTATTGTGACATCTTATGAATTCGTTTTTTTGCAGTTAAACTTACATTTAGGGTAAATTTCTAAGCCTGATTATTATAACGATGTTCAACAAATGAGGGCCAAGTTTGTACAATCATGTTCAATAAATGCTCAGTGTTAGAGATTCAGGCATTCTTTTTACAGCCTATGTGATGGCAGCTATTCCTCTAAAAGGATCAGGCCTGGAGTCCTGACTGTCTCCACTAGAGGTAATGAAGCATTCTGGGGAAAAAGAGAAGGACATACTCTGTGGGGGGAAGTTGGGCTCTGGATTTTGGTTAAAACCCCCAAACTCTAGTCTATTTATTGTTACAATAAATGACATTCTGTTCTTTTTTTGGGGGCGGGGGTGGCCTTCTCCACTACCATCGTGTGTGTGTGCGTGTGTGTGTGTGTGTGTGCTTGAAGCAGGGGGCTGGACTAGATGACCTCCTGAGGTCCCTTCCAGCCCTCTGATTCTGTGTGTGTGTGTGAGAGAGAGAGAGAGTTGCATCACCAGCCTTCAAGTACCCAAAGTAATGTAATTACACAACTTACTTGGCTTAAACTCTTGTGCTCTGAATGGAATGTAGGCCATCTACAAACCTCCTCTACTTCGCTCCATCTTGGGACAAAACTTGTAGCTGACTCCTGAAGTACCTCAGGTGTTGTCCTTTACTTTCAGTGGATCTTCTCAATGTCTGAGGTCTTCCACTTTTGCATTTTCCTTGTGAGTTCCATTTGAAAGCTTGACAGACTATGCTGGATGATAGTTTTTAAAGAGTGGGGCATAACCATCCCCACTTTCTTCTCTTGATCTGACTGTCAAGTGGTTATTGTCCTGCTCTGTTCCAAAGCTCCTCATTTGTCACAAAGTCTTTTCATCTGATGTGAAGGATGTATGTCAGGCATCTGTTTATGAATATCTGTAGCTTGTGATTTAAAGAGATTTTAGTATGCCAAGTCTTGCATCCATACAAGACCACATTCTTCACATTGCACATACTATCACCAAAATCTTAAACTTCTAGTAACTGGAATCTGGTAACTTTGTGCAGCAAAATAGAAGTGAGAGGAATAAACATTGGGAAACATTTAGGTCCCATCATCCTATGAGACAAATTAATAAGATCTGTACCAGCAACCCTGACACTTAATGGCTATTACTAACTATGCTTTGGTCTGTCAGATAGTTCCTGTACAAGGACATAAGAAATTAAAGTGTTTGTTAGACATAATAAGTCAATTTATGAAAGTTATGAGCCAGTTTAGGGTTTAATTTGCATGTTTTAATTTCATTTGTAGGACTTTTTATTGCAAAGATATAAAAACTATATAGCTCTGTAACAAAACTATATTTTAAAAAGAACTTATATTGTAACTTTCTAATTTAGTCTTTAGTAAACACGCTTATCTCACTACATAACAGATGCTTCCTTAAGATATGCAGTTGGACCTCACCTATGTGTAATTTAGTTGAGCTGTAAAATTAACTGAAATGGATTTCTAAATTTGCTGGTCTATGAAGGTGGAATCAGCTTAGGATATGCTCAGTGGTGGAGTGCTCTGTGGAAATTAATATCAAATCATTGTGTGCTCTTTGATGTTGGCTTAGCATTCCTACAACTTCTGCCTGTTTTATCTGTTCCTTCTGCATGTGCAACTTGTGGTGGTGTGTAGCAGGTGGGGAGAGGTCACTACTCTTGCATCGAGATCCTGAACATGATGTGAAGACGGTCTTAATGGATCCAAAGAGCAAAGAAGAAGAGATCTTCTGAAAGTCTGACGCTTTCTTCTTCAACAGGAAGTCCTAAGAACACTTATGCAATGAGCCCACCTTTGAGTAGCAGCAAAGAGGAGGTTTAAAAACTACAGGGTGGTGGAGTGTTCTCCCTACCTTACTTAAATCCATTTGATCCCTTTTCTCCACAATGCCTGCCACCCCTATAATGGCAGTTGAAGTATTATAAAAATGTATAAGGCTGTCTCTGACCTTGAACCCTGCTCAGCTTTTCTCCAAGACTTATGGGTAAAACACCTTACAGCCCCAATAGGAATGAGTCAACACAGATATTTTATCACACTAACACAAATCTCTTAATTTAGCCACACTGGCTTGTAAAGATAGGATCTGGTATGGGTGCCCATATACTGAATCACCCATTTAACAGTCTGTCTCTACAGTTGGGTAACTGGAAGCGTATGGTTGCTAGTGCTTTGCTGTTGGTTAGCCTGGAAGTTTTTACTTTAATAAAACCTACATTTTTTAAGAGGAGGGGAAATTCTGCCCAGAAAATAAAGTAAACTAAGAATTCATGGACCATGCACTTGAAATTTGAGTACTAGGTTTGGGGGTTGTGTACAATAGAGAGAAGGGATGATGGCACATGTGCTGATGCTTTCATAAAGGGAGATCATCCCATTTAAATAACCCAGCAAAGCCCATGGTGTCCACCTTCTTACTCTTAAATTTTATTAAAGACTGGCAAGCAGCTGAGTATTAGCTCTCATGCTCCCAGATAGCCAGCAACACTGAATGCTCAAGATCTGTATGTTTATTCATTTAAACTTGTAATTTGGAAACATTCAAATACATAAGATAACAGAGCAGCTGTGGATCAGCTACAAACCCACTTTTATGGTTGTGTTCCTTCTAAGATGGCTACCTTCTATATCTAGTTTTCAAGATTAATGGTATAGGAGGACAAAGCTGCCTCTGAAATCTACTTTGAATAAGAAACCCCAACATTAACCACTACATAAAAAGTGAGACATAAGGAGTTATACTTAATGGGTGAAGGAGAAATGTGTGTGCCTATGAGGGTGTGTGAAAATATATACATTTCTTGTTTTCCAGCCACTAATCATAAGATCCTGTGATTCTGTGTTCCAACAGAAATATTTCAAGGCCCACCTCTTGTAGTTTCAAGACCCTAGTTCATCTAGCAGGAAAGGAATGGAGGATGGTCACAAGCACAGCACACCTGGTTTCCATGTGTTGAGAGTAATGTTTCCTCCAAGCAGAATACCGATGGGTTATTTCACTATGTGAGATGAAAGTACACCTCTGCCTTCTGAGCTTTGAGAGGTTTTACACCTGACTGAAAAATTTTGAAGTAGTGAATGGTGTGAGTTTAAATATTTTAAATAGAAACCATTTTCTAAACCAGGAGCAGTCATTTGATTTATTCGCTCTATTCTGCTTCACTAGCATCTGACATAGTATAATCTATAAAAAGAAGCACATAGACAAAAATATTGAAATAAAACAGCTTGTTAGTCGAGCAGCATTCTTGTATGCTTCACTGCAGCATACAAAGGGCATTTTAAGTATGTAGTGGGCTACCTTAACAGTTTTATAAAAATGCCATGCATTGTCTCTGGTTGCTTTCTGATTCAAGATCAAGGTATTGTACTGTTCCAGTGAGTTTTAGGCCAATATTAAATAATGAATTTAACAAGGGAGGCCATAAAATGAATTGGCAGATTTTGTGTGGGATTGGACTATAAATTTGAAATGAGACTCCCTTCATCACAGCATCAGTTCTTCCCACCAACTGTTCAAATGCCTCAGGTGCCAGAAAGGATTAGAAAGCCTTGTGAGCAAGGTTGGCAGTTCTGCTGATGATAGTGAAAAAGCAGCTCTGTTCTTTCTGCTTTCCAGTGAACACCGTGAGCACAGTAGGAGACTTTACATTTGACAGTCTTAGTCCAGGTCATGAGAAGATTCTATTACAATGCATCGGTTACCTTTGTGTTTATAATCAGAGCTAATGCAATAAAGTAGTATCCCGCAGGTGTCTGCCTAGGTGCCATCTGATTGGTTTTAACCCTATTTTCATTTCTTTCCTTTTGTTATACCTGGAGGTACAAAATATAACTCAGTAGTGCTCAGTGATGGTAAATATTTAAAGAGGCTTTCTAAATTGAAATAAGAGGGAAAAGGAAAATCCTTTAGCCATGTTAGCAATGAGAATGCTGGGCATAGAAAGTGAAATATATATCTTTTAAAAATTGAATTCCAGCATATATATTATGTATTTTTACACTTCACACAGCTTGAATGGTTATCTATGTACAGTAAACTCTATTTTGTGATCTTTTCTTATATTAGATCAATCCAACCCTAAATGAGGAAATTAAAACCCTTCTATTTATTGATCATAAAATCATATCTTCTACCAAAAAATTATATAAAACAGTTGTCACATCTAAATCCTGAGCCATAGGTCCTTGGGAGGGGCTCTTTAAATCATTTTTAGAGGGAAATCCTTGCCCTGCTGAAATCAAGCAGTGTGGTCAGGATTTAACCCCTAAAGTTCAAGTGTTGCATTTTATTGTCTGAAAGAACTGACATCTGGCCAGTATTTGTGCAAAAACCCAGTGCCAGCTGCAGGGAGATTTTCCCAGCATTATTGTTATATTCCCATTGACCTCAAACTAGAAATGCTTCTACTGGGGAGAGATAAGGTATCTCTCTGACAGAAACCCTGAGCAGTTTAATGCAAGCTAGAAGAAGCCACTTAACTTCTGCCGCATCTGGAGGAGAACCATGGCTTGACAGGGCCTAGTGGGAAATGAAGCCCAGCTGGAAGAGGACGTGGGATAACATTATACACCCATCAATGAGAACAGCAAGTGACTCCAGGCAGCAGTTCCTCTCTAGACAGAAAGTGAGTTGGTCAAAGACAAGGAAAAGATCTCTGGGGAGGGTAAGTACCAGTGTCCATTTCTAAACTAGGGTGCCTTAAAGGAGCTAAAGGGAAGACGTAGTTGTGTGGAGCAGAAGCAGCTCTGAGGTTAAACCCAGAGAGTGGCAAGGGGATCGACATGTTGGTGGACTAAAGGGCCCAAGGAAGAGATAACAAGGTCTCTGATTGAGCAAACCCTGGACTAGAGCACAGAGCAGAAGGAATGCGAGGGTTCCTCTACCACGCATTAGTGAAAGTGGCATAGGACTGGGAGTTAGAACAGAAGATTGCTGAGATAGCATATTGAAGGAGGCGACCTAGCTGGATGATTGAGTCATGAAGAGGAAACACCCCGTGGTGTACACAGAGAGAGAGGCCACAGTGTGAGGAGCTGATAGAAAGGGTGCCAGACAGGACAAGAGATTACTCCCAGGATCAGCCACCAGCAAGTTGACCTGTAGTGAGTAGAACATTTGTATGTGGTGATAAAGATTGTATTTTAGTCAGTATTGACCTGTTTGGCCCCAGATCATGTCTTAAAATATCATGTCATGCTGATGAACCACAGAAATGCTAGAAGGTTCTGTTTCTGTACTGAGGTTTAAAAAAAAAAATTGCCAGAGAAGACTTAGGTAATACAAAGTTAGAAGCTGGAGCAATCGTGCAGTGAGGTCCCGGTGTCATGTGCTCTGCTTCAAGTAAATTTAAACATCTTATCCTTGTCAGGTTGTGAATGAGGATTTGTTCCTGTGGGGGGAGACAGTGGAACTAATGCACTTGGTAGCTCACCTACGGGATTAAGATAAGCTAAAACTTACTATGAGTGTTATGGGCTTCTTCTAGGCCATTATTATTAGAAACCTTCTTTAAAACCAAAAACATCCAATGTACCTTTTTACTGCTCTCTTAGGCTATGCCTAGATTGCAGGGTTTTGTCAACAGAAGTTTGTGTTGGAAGATATCTTGAGACAAAACTTCTGTTGCCAGATCATGTACAGAGAGCAAGGCACATCAAAAGAACAATCCGCTCTGTCAACAGAGAGCAGCCAGGCTGCCCAGCTGCTCCATCAGCAAAACGGTTACCTGAACCGCATCAGATAGGGTTGCATATCACCAGTTCCTTCCAGGACCCCTGCCAAGATGTGCACTTAAAGCTACCCCTGCAGACACCCACTTCCTGCCTCTGTTGCAGAGATGCCTACCTCCTCGAAGGAGAGCACAGCTAGTGCAGGGCTCCATGTCTTTGTGAGCGACACAGCTGGTCCCTGGGACCTGCTGCTGGAGCTGCCCCTCGGATTCCAGTGGCCCCACACTGAGATGCTGCAGCACATGCTGAACTTTCTTACACCCGTTCTTCTCCACCTAAGTGAGTGTGAGCCCAAGACCACCTTTGGGGATGACACCCTGACATCCCATCAGTACACAGGTGGCTCTGGAGGCACTGCACCAGTTCAGATTGGTGGGACTGGCTGTTTATGGAACAGTGGAACAACCAGGGACCACCCTCGGGTCCAGGGACTCCCTCCCTTAATCTGTGGTGTATGTGTTTGGTCACATCCCTCTGCAGGTCATGATGGCCATCAACAAGATCCTGCTGCGGAGGGCCATCAAAATATGGGAGATCTTGATGAAGCCATGTCTGGATTTGCTGCCCTGGGTTCCAAAACTGCGTCGGGGACATCGATGTAACCCACATCCCCATCTGTGCCCTGCAGCATAGTGCGGCCAAGTACATTAACCACAAGGGCTACTTCTCTTCCATCTACTGCAGGCCCAGGGCAACCACTGTGGAGAGTTCATAAACATTTACATTTAGGCTTAGATGGAGTTTACCATCCACTTTGGGCTGCATTCTCAAGCAACCCAACTCCAAGAAGACCCCTGCTTCACCATCCCCAGGGCTCAGCCACGCACATACATGGCTCACAGCACTACCCGTGGAAGCGGTTGCTGCTTTTCGCTTGTGGACATGCCTGTGTGCCAGGTGCTGCATTCCTCAATGTGTCTGGGGTCAGGCCAGCACCCTTGTGGATAGCCTGCTTCCAGCCATGACAGGTGCTGGAATGCCCCTCCCCACCAGGGGCCTGACGCTTGTCCAGATTTCCATGAGCCTGGAAGCAGAATGTCACCTGGGCCCAGGGGCTGTCTGCTCGATCTGGGTGGTACACACTACTGCTGCATGTAGTTCCACATGCTGGGACCTGGCATGCGTTGCAGCTGGGATGCCGCCTCCTCCTCCTCCTGTGAGGGCTTTGAGCACCATCTGAATGCTGAGGCATGGAGGTGATGTGTCCCCCTGAGTGCTGTTCAGCTCCCTATAGTAGGGGCGTGTTGGTGCTTCTGCCCTGGAGCACTGGGCAGCATCCTGGGCCTACACGTACCCCTGGCCAAACTGTTGACTGAAGGCCCCACCCAGAACCTCTAGATCAGTCTTTTGTCGACAGCTCTCTGTTGACAGCAGTGTTCTTCCTCATGGCAAGCAGGATACGGCTGTCGACAAAAATGCTGCATTCTATTAACTTTCTGTGCTTCTCAATCTGGGTGCTCCTTGGGTTTTGTCAACAAAATGGCCGTTTTGTCGATGAAACCCTGCAATCTAGAGAGAGCCTTACTAGCTCCTGGTTCACAGCTGATATGATACAAGTAACTTTTGGAGAATCAGGCTCATAACTGGAACGTTTTTACGCATATCCTCGGTGAGTTGTAATATAAATGTTTTTTTCCTGACTGGGCTCTGTGAGGCAACTGTCCACCGTGGAAAGTCACAATGGTACAGTTTAGCCATGGCTCCTTCAATTTTGCTAATGTCTGTCTTTTAATGGTTGAATATGTTTTAATGTTTGGGTCTGTATTGGGACTGGTTCTGTTCAATATCTTCATCAATGATTTAGATATTGGCATAGACAGTACGCTTATTAGTTTGTGGATGATACCAAGCTAGGAGGGGTTGCAACTGCTTTGGAGGATAGGGTCAAAATTCAAAATGATCTGGACAAATTGGAGAAATCGTCTGAAGTAAACAGGATGAAGTTTAATGAAGACAAATGCAAAGTGCTCCATTTAGGAAGGAAAAATCAGTTTCACACATACAGGCTACGTCTACACTAGCCCCAAACTTCGAAATTGCCACGCAAATGACCATTTCGAAGTTTACTAATGAAGCGCTGAAATGCATATTCAGCACTTCATTAGCATGCGGGCGGCTGCGGCACTTCAAATAAGGAATAAGGGGACTTCGAAGTAGGCGGGGTCCTTTCAAAAAGGAGCCCCACTGGGATGCGCCGCGCAGCAGCGAGGCGCGTCAATTTCGAAGTGCCGTGGCCGCCTGCATGCTAATGAAGCACTGAATATGCATTTCAGCGCTTCATTAGTAAACTTCGAAATGGCCATTTGCGTGGCCATTTCGAAGTTTGGGGCTAGAGTAGACACGGCCACAGAATGGGAAGCGACTATCTGGGAAGGAGTATGACAGAAAGGGATCTAGGGGCTATAGTGGACCACAAGTTAAATATGAGTCAACTGTGTGATGCTTTTGCAAAAAAAGCAAACATGATTCTGGGATGCATTAAAAGGTGTGTTGTGAACAAGACACGAGAAGTCATTCTTCCGCCCTACTCTGTGCTGATTAGGCCCCAGTTGGAGTATTGTGTCCAGTTCTGGGCACCACATTTCAAGAAAGATGTGGAGAAATTGGAAAGGGTCCACAAGAAAAGCAACAAGAATGATCAAAGGTCTAGAGAACATGAGACTAGAGACTTATGAAGAAAGGCTGAAAGAATTGGGCTTGTTTAGTTTGAAAAAAAGAAGATTAAGGGGGGGACAGGGTAGCAGTTTTCAGGTATCTAAAAGGGTGTCATAAGGAGGAGGGAGAAAACTTGTTCTTCTTGGCCTCTGAGGATAGAACAAGAAGCACTGGGCTTAAACTGCAGCAAGGGACGTTTAGGTTGGACATTAGAAGAAGTTCCTAACTGTCAGTGTGGTCAAACAGTGGAATAAATTGCCTAGGGAGGTTGTGGAATCTCCATCTCTGGAGGCATTTAAGAACAGGTTAGATAAGTGTCTGTCAGGGATGGTCTAGACAGTACTTGGTCCTGCCATGAGGGCAGGGGGCTGGACACGATGACCTCTCAAGGTCCCTTTCAGTTCTAGCATTCTATGACTCTATGAATAGGTAAAACATGTTCCCTCTGTAGCAGGTGCAAACCATGGAATATAGTCATTACAGTCCACTGATGACACTTTGAAAAACCTGACAGAATCATGTTTATAGGCAACCTGTGATGGCTTTGATGGTTTATTACATGTATCTGCATGAGTGCAACAGTATTTGGTAGCTCAGGACCAGTATAATAATAAGAGCTACTTTATCTGAGTGAAATTAAGTGTCCTAAATGACTGAAACCAGGTTGTATTACATATACTGCATCCTTTGTTTTTCATATTTTATCCGTTTGTTACTTGCAACTTATAAGACAACTTGAAGTAGCAGTCGTCCTTTCAATGCTCTTACTTTTGCAGCTCCAGGAGGTGATAAGTAGGGTAAGAGCCTTAAGCTAGTGGCTGAGAGATTCCTTTTGCTGAGTTAAATATTTCATTTGATTTGTATGGCTCTCCTGCTGCATCAGCATTGGATGTAATGCACAGTGTTGACTGGGAGATATTCCACCGAGAAGGAATAAAAATAAAATAAAATAAAATGTTGGTATGTATGGAAGCATCATTGTACCATTGAGCTATTTTAAGCCTGGTCCACACAGAGTTTTTGTACTCATATGACTATTTCAGTTACGGGCATGATATTGCATCAAAATCTTATATTACTACAGCCCCTATTATGGGCAGAGTTACACAGCCTAAACCTCTCTACTCTGGCACCCTTGGAACCTGACTCATGCCGAACGAGAGAATTCGCTGACACCCCCCCGCCGCCAGGAAATCAGTATCGTCTAGCATCATTACCAACACTTCCACTGCTTACTGGGCTCTTAGAAAGCTTTTAGGGATCAATTAAAGCTAAATAATATCACAAATCACTGAGAGCCAGGACTGGTGGCTGTAAACAGACTTTATGGGACCATGGGAAATTTGGCCAGACCCATGATAAGCAGAATATCCAGCTGAATAAAATCATGCCAGACTACAGGTGTTGCCCGATGAGAGTGTTCCAGTTTAGAAAGTTTCAGATAAAGGTGCCTCACATACATCTAGCTTAGTCCCTTTCCCATAGAAGAATATGTTTTAGACCAGTATAAGCACATTCATGCTAAAGGATAATATAGCAAGTACAGTCAAGCAGTACCACTTCTAACTGTAGGCAGATCTTTTCCTTGGCATCTTAAACTTGGCAAAAACAACTAAAACACAGGTAATTGACAATATATTTGTACTGTAACAGGATTAAAGTGATTCTCTGGCTGGGTCTGTGCAGAAAGATTTATTTCTCTCTAAATGAATTTATCTAGAACTGAGTTTGAGCTATGCATTTTGGATCGAAAGATGATTTTAATCTATATTTCAAGGTGTTTGCATTTGGACCTATTGACTTTAGCCTATATCTAAATAAACCAATAAAAATAGGTGTATTCTATCTGAAGAATCTACTCCACAAGCTCCTCAAGGAGCACTACTAGAATTACAATTGTGAGGGAAAAAGCTTGTTCAGTGGAAAAATAGGAAGTGCAGGGTTTAAATGACTGGGAGTGTTTACTGGATAAATTAATAAAATATACCATAAATAAATAAAATAAAATAAAATATATGCTCTCATTGGGCAATATATGTAGTCTGGCATGATTTTATTCAGCTGGATATTCTGCTTATCATGGGTCTGGCCAAATAGGTCTGGAGTGTTGTGAGCCGATGCCCAGGTGCCAGCTAAGGGTCTGGTGGGGCAAAGGGGGTGATGCCACACCAGCAGCCACACTAAGCAGCCAGGGGAGGCTGGGTTCTTTGGATTGTGTTTAGTTCGGGTACAGCAGCAAGAGGAAAATTACACTTAGAGAGGCTTTAACAGTTACTTTTTTATTTATACAAAGCTAGAAACAATTTGACTAAAACAAATGATTAAAGTACAAGTTAGTACTCGCAGTTTTTAAAAGGGGAAACAACACAATTTAACTTAAGAAAAGTTTTAGACAAACTAGCTAGCTTAAACTAATACAATTAATGTGTACACAAGAAAGGCAAGTTGCAGGTGTGATTTTCACCCCTGCCTTTTAGACCTGGTGGAACCAGAGTCTTTCCCTCAATTCCTATAGGAAAGAAGTGTAATACAGGTGTAATTCTTACCCCTGCCTCCTAGATCCGGTGTCACCCAGAATCTTTCTCTCAGTCCCTTGGGAAGAAGTAGATATGAACCATGCGTCCCCAGTCTCGGGAGTTAATTCCAGACCTGGCCAGCAAGTGTAGGTGATTGAAAACTCAAAGTGGGGGTGGTCTGCCAAGCCCCTTTGTACTCCTTGTTGTCACGTACGCTTCTTCCTGGTCTCAAGTGGCCAATTGGGAGGAATATTTTGAACCCCAGATTTCCAAGGGAAGGTGCAAGGCTCAATTTGCACCTGTGAATTGTGGACAGTTGGGCACCTTTGGAGGTGATGGGTGGGGGTTCCCCGTTCTTCCTGGGGAAGTGATCAAGGCGTGTCAATTACTGAGATCAGCCAGAAGGGCAGCCATTAGCTAGCCCATTCACTGTCTGTTTTTTGTGTATAGTAGAGAGGCTGGGCGAGACAGCACACCTGCGTTCCCAGGACATCAAAGGCTACCTGTCTCCCCTGCTTATTTCTCTCTCTGTCTCTCCCAGTGTGGGGGAGAGGAAGAAAAGGCCAAGTGGGGGCGGTTCATGTCTGGCTACAAGTGTTTACTGGATAAATTAATAAAATATTCCATTTGGAATAAGATGCAAAATAACCTACTTTTACTTTATTCACATCTTCAGAAAATGTCTAGTTCATTGTGACAGACACTCTAAGGGGGAGAGCAAGTGATGTTCAAGGAAGGTTCATATTGCAATGGTTAACGTGTCAGATAAACTTTAAATACAAAATGTCATCATACTCAAAAGAAAACATCTATCATTTATCAAGTGCTTCAGAGTAATACTAAAAATGAAATTTGAGATTAATAGACCTTCCTGAACATTAAGTGGGGATCGTGCCTTCATTGAACTGTTTGTTTTCTTGTCATAGGTATTAGTGTGTTAGAATCTGTAGTCTGAATGAAAACTCCTAAGTTTGAAAACCAGCTTCTTGACTGGCACACATTGAGACTTTGCGGAGTAGGACCCCAGTTCTCTATTTGGCACCAGAAAAGGTGGCCAGCTAGCTGGCTTCCATAGCTCTCTGCTTTCCCACTGCAAAGCCACATTAAGGAATCTTCGTTTGAACCTGTGCTAAAATAAAATTAAGGGTGTGATGCACAGCCCATTGAAGTCTACAGACAGACTTGTACTGACTTTGGTGTTTCAATCAGGTCTCAAATCTTTAACTATTCCTTCCATTCATCAAAAAGCTTTCCTTTCATTTTGACACAACTGTATTGAATTTGCATGAGTTGTCCCTGATCGTTTTCATCTTGTGGCTTTGAATCCCAGAGCCTATGTCTCCATTTGCCCTGTACTTCGAAGGGGGCATGGTCAGCAGGCTGATGGGAGATTACTAATGAAGTGCTGTGATGAATATGCATCACTTCATTGGGCTAATTCTCCCACACGGCAACTTCGAAGCGTCAAACTTCAAAGTGCCAGCATGCCATGTAGCTGCAGCTATGCCTCAATTTTAACCTCCATAACTAACCTCAATTTTGGGGAAAAAGTGTGCGTGTATAACTGCTGCAGCTATATCCTCAGTGTGTGTGTGTGACCATTTACTAACATAGACATTTACAATGTCTGATACTTGAAAGTACAGCATAAGAGCCTGTAGAAGACAATTTAATAGGGAAGGAGAGATCTTGTTTAATTTAGTAGAAACACTAGTTTGGCAGTACCCATTTGCCTTTTGAGATTGCCTGTAAAAAGTTAATGTCCCATTAGCTTGCTACTACTGTAACGACATCTGTCCAAAACTTGTTACCCTGAATGATTTTTTTTCTTTAATGAAAATGTGTTTCATTTCCCTGCATTCATTAAAATGAGGTATATGCACTGTGTGTCAGATACTTGGGCCAAACACAACTTCAGTGCTAAAAATTGCATTTGGTTTTAGATGTTCAGGCACCTAAATAAACGGCCTGGGTTCCAGAACCACTGGCCATCAACAACTCTGACTTTAGTGCTGCACACGCACAGTTCAAGCCTATAAAACAAAGCTGGCCGGTCTTGTTACATTTGGCATGTTGACAGGATGAATTTAATCTATTTATAAGTGGGCTCATGTATAATGTACTATATGCTTCTGTTTGCTTGAGGCCTAAATGTGTAGACTTTATTCAAAATTCTATCCCCATATCTCATTTAGTCTGAAATACAGGCTATTTCACATATGTGTGCAATAAAACCTGCTGAAATGTAAATGTGTATCAGTAAAAACTGCCCATTATTTTGACCTATGAGAGATGACCTTACTCCATTTTGTGGAGACATGTTGTAACTTATGCTGTTTTTTTTCTGTTACCTTTGTGCATAACACTGATTATATTTAAAACAGCAAACAAAGTTTAAAATATATAAAGTATATGGACCGAAAGCTAAGCCAAAGTTCTTTTGAGCAAAGAAATAATGATTAAGAGCTACTTTTTTGTACCTTTCTATTGATTTGTGGGGCTTCATCTTGTGATTGATTAAAATCAATAGCTTTGAAACTGACAAAACAATACATTATGGAATGGATAAGAGTCAGCCTGGCAACAAAATGATACAAATGATCTCGGCTATAACATTTAAAGCTTTTAGAGTATAACCTTTTTCCTCATCACACGGAAAGTAGTACTGTGAGCAATTTAATCATTATCTACATTTCAACTGTGGGAGTCAAAAACAGCACAATGTAGCTGGTGTTGCTAAACTGAAACCATTTCCAGCCTCTTTGAAGCCATTATGTCATGTTAAGATTCAAAAAGAGAAGAAAAGAAAAAGAAAAATGTCATAAAACACCAGCAAATGCACTCTTTTCTGACAAGGGGAAAAAAGGCGTTTTGTTAGCCATTCCTTCAGATGAGAAACAGTCCTCATGTTTTACACTGTGACTATGTCTACACTACATCAGTCTTTGGAAAGAAGTTCTTCCAGAAGGTCTCCTCTGGAAAAAAAAACAAAAAACTTCTTTCAAAAGAGTGTATTCACACACATAAAAGTGGATCAAAAACATCAATCTGCTCTTTCGTTAGATAGCATCCACACAGCCCCCCACCCTTTCAAAAGAAGGGGCCAGGTATAGAAAAATCTGGTGCCAGGAGGACTGCTCTTTAAAAAAGGGGGCCCAGGGGGGTCTACACATGCATTTTTTGAAAGAATCTTTCAGAAAAAGGCACTTTTCCTCATTTGGGAGAGTGAAAGGACCACCAGAAAAAGTGCTTCATTCTTCTGATTTAATATCGAAAGGACTCATTTTGTGTGTAGATGCTCCATGGGATTTTTCAAAATAGCACTGGCTTTTTCGAAAAAACTTGCTCGTGTAGATGTAGCCTGGGGTATTACATGTCGAAATACACACATACATAGCAAAAAAAAAAAAAAACTCATTAAAAGGGATATTAAGGTTGCTAAGTCAATCACTCAAATGTTTGCAAATCCCAAAATCTAAATTGTCTGTGTAATGTTATTCAGATCTCTCATGCATCTATCACATCATTTTATGAAAGTCTTTAATTATATCTTGGTGGTTTTATTATATTATCACAGCACCAATGAGACTAAGTCATGGACAGAAATCAAGTGAATAAGAATGGACTAAAGACTTCAGACTTGAGAGAGATTGGGCAATAAACCGCCTGTCAAGGTTTGTCAAGGTTAGGCCCTGGTGGGTTGCTAGCACTTTACCTCTGGATCCACAGGCATAGCTTCTTGGAACTGCTATTGGCTGCAGATTGCCATTTCTGGTCAATGGAAGTTCAGGAGGTAGTCTCCCAGTCCACATCACTTCCTGCTCCTCCCATTGGCTGGGAAATGTTGAGCTGTGGCCGGTGGGAGCTGCAAGTGGCCATACATGCAGCCACACAGGTAAATAAAGGGCCACAACCCACTGGGGCTAATCCTGATTAACTGCATCCAACCAGAAGGACACTTAGGGTATGTCTACACGACTGTGTTATTTTGCAATAAGCTATTCCAGAAGATATTTTCCGAAATAGCTTGTTTTCAAATAATGATGCTCCACACAAAGTGCATTTTGAAATAGCTGAGTGCTATTTTGAAATAGTGTCTACACTCAGTAGAATTTACATTGAAATAGAGCCATTGGATGCACTATGGCTTACTTCAAAATAGGCTCTATTCCCTGTCTACACAGCCCCTATTTCAAAATAGCTATTTTGAAATCGACGCTATTCCTCATTGAAGGAGGTTTACCTATTTCAAACCAAGCCAACTGCTATTTTGAAATTATTCAGAAATACTGGTTGCATTATGTAGATGCTAGCAGGTATTTCTTTTTTTAATAATAGCTGTTATTTCAAAATAACTTTTCTGTGTAGACATACTCTTATTGGCCATCGCTGAAATAGAGAAAACAGATGGATGCAGACAGACCAAATGGGGAGTGACAATCATGATAGAGAATGTCTATCCCTATCCCATTATTGGTTGTTGTGCTATGGAACAGTCTCAGTATACTAGCTGCCTAACTGTAAAGTGTGTTTTTTTGTTTGATAAGTGGTCTGTGGAGGTTGGGACTATGGGCCAACCAGAGGCAGTTGACGACATTTAAAAGTGAATGAGATAGTGATGTTCGATTGTTAGCGGCCTTGAGAGTGAAGACAATCAGCATATGTTTCATGTGAAAGAGAAGAGGGAGCCCATGGAGAAATGAAAATAGAAGTGGGGACATGGTAAAAGCAAAGGAGTAAGAAATAATCTTTTCAGCAGCATCTAAACTGGATATGAGCGGTGCAAAGCTGCATTTATAAGCTGTGGTAAATATGAGGTCTGTGTCTACACGTGCCCCTCTCTTTCAGAAGGGGCATTTAAATGACACTGATGGGAACTGGTTAATGAGGTGCTGATATAAATATTCACTTTGGGAATAAGGTAATTTTGAAGTCTGGGGATTATTTTGAAGCGCCCGTGTCTACATAGCCAATCTGCATTTTGAAAGCAGCACTTTTGAAGTGCGACTGGCTGCCATTATGCTAATGGAGTGCTGAATATTCATATCAGTGCCTCATTTACCAGTTCTGATCCGTTTCGTTTAAATGCCCCTTCCATGTAGACATGGACAAGGAGGAGATAGGCTGTGTGGAAGGGTAGAAAAGGTCGTAACTTAAAGATGAGAAATAGAAATAACTTTGTTAAGTTTAGGCATAACCTCCAATGATAAAGAGGCTTCTGATAAAATCGTGTGTGTGTGTGCGCGCGCGCACATGTGCATGTATTAACATACACAGAGACCAATTTCAGCTAAAATATTTGAACTGGTTATATTTCTAGGAAAACAGCATTGCACTTTATTATTGTCCATCTTATATAGAATAGTTGCTTACCTGAAAAAAGAACTCTAAAGCAATTACCAAAAAATTAAGTATATTAATGAGGTTTTTTTATTCAAGAAATCACCTTCCATCTAGGCACATAATGCATATCAAAGATATGTTCACTGTATCAAATACTTGAAAGTTTATTGGCTAAAAGTGATCTTATCAAACCAATTTAACTTTGTATTGTGTATGACTCAATGAGTAACTGAATTGGGAATTTAACTCTGGAGTCTTAAGACTCAGAGTTTCCTATTATAGTCATTTATACACTCCAACTAGGAAAGATTTGTGTATTTTCTGAATTACGTTAGTTAGGAAAACAATTTCATTTGTACTCTTTGTCTCAGCTCATAGAACAGGTTAAAACAGAAGACTCTCAAATAAAAAAAATGGATAATTAATGTCTTATAAACACACTGAGTTTACAGTACACATTGCATGCACTTAATTGACATGTAACAAAGTAATTATAGCATGGTAATTATAGCTCATTATGCTGAAGACTGGATTAATTGATATTTAATAAATATATTAATTCCTATAAAACAATTAACTGACTTGCAAACTTGCTCGATTTCAATAAGTTAGTAGCAGAAATATTGCTTCCTAGTAAATAAAGAATATAAATACTAAATAATTAAACAATATTTATATAATTCGAAAATATTACAGTATTACAAATATGCAGGTGAAAACAAAGCACAATTTCCAAGAAAAGTAGTCATTGTGTTTTGAGCAAAGTCTCATAAACACATAAGCAAGAAATTTCCATAGTTTTGGCATTTTGTAAGCATCATCTTGTAATATGATTAGGTGTAAAATTGAATTAAGCCTTCCCAAAGCTAAAGTGACTGAAAGTCAGGTTGCCATCACTATAGTTGTTAGCCGGTGGCCGGGTAATATGTGGTGAGGTACTCCCCTGGGTCCTAAGCAACCCAGTTTTTTTTACTGTTAGAGCAAGCAGCTCCTAGCACTCTCACCCACGGCCAGGCTGTAGTAACCAAACGGTTAAAGTTCTTTTTGTTGTGCCGGCTGTGTTGCAGTGACAAAACGGTTAACAGCAGTCAGGCTCAGAGCTTAACTAGTTACAAGTTTATTTAAGCTACAGTTATAAGCGTGCGGTTACAAAAGGCTATTGTTTACTTCTTATATGCTAGCAAAGTACAGGTGTTAACAAGTTACGTTACAATCCAATACAAAGATATCTGTTACCATCTAACACAATGATATCTTGACACAACGACATCTAGTTACAGAGCTCTAATTCTTTAGCTGTGCACAAAAAAGTCGGAGACCTAGCATGGGTGTATCTTACCCTCTCTGCGTCTCTCAATACCAGCGTAGCCAAGCCGGATCGGTCACTCAATTCCGCGGAAAGACGAATACGAGGTTGGGCGTCCCCAGTTGTGGCCCTCGGGAGGCAATCACCTGACCCGACCAGCAGGTAGTTGTTGGAATGCACTCAAAGTTAGAGTTCTGCTGGGCCCACCTTTTATACCCCTTTTGGGTTACGTATTCTCTTTCTTATCTATGGTGCCAGATCATACTGGTCTGTCTTTGTGATGCCAGTTTGTTACAAGGGCATTTCTTACTTAATTTGCACTTGTAAGACAGGAGATAAGCAATTTGAGAGTACAGGACATTCTTTTTGTGTGGGCGGGGCACTTCCCCTTCTGGGATGGTTGTGTGGTCATCATATCCATCAATGCCAGCTGGGGTGATTTCTTGAGGGTCCCCCCCGCCCTTGTTGATAGTTTGGCCTATTAGCCTTCTATCTGTACTTTCTGCTTCTCAGGGTCACGATGAGCTAGCACATCTGGGCCTCAATGAGGGCATCAAAGACTGTGCTGTCAGCAGCCGTTTCCGTGCCCTGTGTGCTCCTCGGTGGTGGGGGCGCAGCGAGCAAGCTGGCTTGTAAGGGGGAGACTTTGTCTGGCTACAATAGTAAAGCAGTAGTTGTACTATAACTCTAAACTATGCTGTAGTTATCAAAGTGTTTAGTTTATTGTATAATTGGTTTTTTTTTCTAACATGGTAAGAAAAGGCTTCTTATCTTTTTCACAAATAATGTAAAGAAACATATATCCTGTGTTTGTAAAATAGAGAAACTATAGAGTAAAAGATTGTTAGAGGATGGAGGAAAATAATGTAATATTTCAATGTATATATACATACATGTTATGTACAGGTTGTACATATGTACTATATCTACATATAGCTATTTATAATTTTAATATTAATTATTTGGCCATCAGTGCCTTCACTTTTTTAAACTAGAAATTGACATTTATTCCCCCAGTACATTTTACGATGGTCCTTTTTTGTACAATGTTAATTATATTTTCAGATTTCCCTTCTTTTGTTTTTAATAATTAATTTAGTCTGCAGCTGTAACCGTCTATGCATCTTCTGACTTGTCCAAGCATTACAATAAACATATAATGGTATTTTTTCCATGTCCAGGAAAGATAATACTAGAAGTGAAAAAAGTAAAGTAAGAATTTAGCGTGAAATGTCACTTTTCTCAATTTTATTTTTCTCTCCAGCATTTCAGAATTAATTTTAAAGTATCTATTATGTTCAATTTGGCAGTGTTTAATCTGGTGATTTTATAGCACAGGATTTTGATAATGAAATGGTATTCCTTCTCGTTGTACTGGCGATGGTTGTTTTACACAACTCATGCCTTTTTTACAGCACAGAAAGTAGAGTGAATGAAGCAGAAGGGATTAAAAAAAAAGGGGGGGGGAAGAACATTCTCTTGGGCTTTCTCTAGACTGCCGAGAAATTGTGCAACACATTTGCAGATTTTTTGGCGTCAGTTCTGTAGGGAGAGCCTTTTCTATCCTTTGGCCCGTCCACTTGGGGCCACATGTTGGAAAAAGCCCCTCTGCTGAGACAGCCCTTCTTCCTCATGGTATGAGGTGTATAGGGATCTTGGCAGAATGCTCCTGACCAGCAGATCTCTGCACATAGATCTGCAGTCTGAACTTGCACTCTGTCGACCAAAATTTCTGTCAACAGAAGTTTTGTTGACAGAAGCCTGAAGTTTAGAAATAGTCTTGGAGTTCAGCTTTAAGAAAAGAAGTTGGAATCACACTTCCAGTGTGAAATTTAGCAAGACTTCAGTCTATTCCTCTCATAGTCCCATCTCACTGCCTTGAGTTCAGTCTTCAATCCATCCTTATCATGACTCTAATTACTTGTACCAAACGAACAATGAAGTCAGGGAGATGATGTATGCATTAGGCATAAAGCAAATGAGAATAAACAAAATCAAGTGTGATGGTGTGCCTGTCACTTCTCTGCCAGCATCCTCTTCCTACTAGCAAGCTATTTAGTGTGCAAGCATTGTGGGCTTTTTAATGTTTTTTTACATTGTAATATAGCTGCTGACAAAGGGACTTAAAACTGGGCCCTTCTGGAGCTTTGTGCATAAGCCTCTATCTCTTGAGTGAAAGACCTTCTTGCTCTGAGCTCAGGCTGTAGAGGAGATTCATTCTTTTTCTGTGTAAGTAGTCTCGGTGCCTAATACAACTTGGCTGCCCAAGAAAATTTGTCCAGATTATACGCCTTTTCCATGACAGCATGACAGGCGAAGTACTGTCTGATGGAGCCACATCAGCCCCCTTCAACATCGCCAACGGTGTGAAACAAGGATGTGTTCTCACTCCTGTCTTATTTAACCTGTTCTTTGCATGCATCCTTAACCATGAAATGAAAGATCTGGACCGAGCTATATACCTGAAATACAGGCATGATGGTTCCCTTTTTGACCTCCATCGCCTGAACGCAAAGACTAAGACAGTGCAGAAACTCCTTTCTGAGGCACTCTTTGCTGACGACTGTGCCCTTATGGCTCACACTGAAAACGATCTTCAGTACACTGTTAACAAGTTTGCTGAGGCCTCGCAACTTTTTAGACTATCTGTCAGCCTCAGAAAGACAGAAGTTCTCCATCAACCTGCAGCTGGATCAAATGCTCCTGTCCTGATTATCTCCATTGATGGCACTCAGCTTAAAGTAGTGGAGAACTTTAAACACGTGGGTAGTGTCATATCCAGTGATGGATAACTGGATAATGAGATCAACGCACTAATATCCGAAGCGAGCCAGCCACTTGGCTGTCTGTGTGTCAAAGTTCTAAACCACCATAACATCCGGATGTCAACAAAACTGCTTATGTACAGAGCTGTTGTTCTCTTATCTCTTTTGTATGGGTGCGAAACATGGACACTATATAGGCGTCACATCAAGCAGCTCAAAGCATTCCACATGCGCTGCCTCTATAACATCATGAAGATCCGCTGGCAAGACAAAGTGCCCAATCTTGAGGTCCTCGAGACAGCCCAGATGACAAGCATCAAAATGATGATTATGAAGTCACAACTACATTGGACCGGTCATGTCAGCCACATGGATGCCAACAGAATCCCTCGCAAGCTTCTATATGGTGAACTCTCCCAGGGCACCCGGCGTATAGGTCATCCACGGAAACGCTACAAGGATACCATCAAAGCCAATCTGCAGTACAGCAGTATCAAACCTAGGGACCTTGAGGACGCCGCCAGTGACAGAACACAGTGCAACAGTCAGAAATACCTGCATTGCCTTTGAGGAAGACCTCTGCCAGCATCTACAAGAAGCACGCGAATGACGTCATAGAGCATCAGCAATGCACAACGCACAGATTGCAAACTTCCCATGCACCACCTGCAGCAAAATATGCACCTCTAGAATTGGCTTATACAGTCACCAGATGGCACACCATGAGACCAATAACAGATGATCTGCACAGATTTGTCATCACTGGATTGATGGACTACCATTAAGGCTAGGTGCCAGTACATGGGGGACTGAACCAGACCCATTGGATGTGTTAATTTCAGTGCCATGCATTCAAGCAGAGCTAAAGTGTGGAGAAAACCTTTATTCAGAAGTCCCTGCAACAGATTTGGAATATTCACTCTGGTCTCCGGATCATAACTTGCCTTGGCCAAGGGTTATGGAGTTGGACCACCATCTCTCTCTATGAGACCCCGGTACCTTTGCCAGTGCAAAGATTAGGACAGGCAAGGAACTTCCAATCCAAAGGAGTCTTCTTCTGTCATGCAGCGCCTTTGAGAATCTCTGAGGCAAGGGCTGTCCCTGGAACTCAGTGTCAATATCAATTTTCTTAAACTATAGTTCTAGGAGCAGAGATTGAGATGAGCCTCTTTCTTCCGTTGTGCTAACAGGATAATTAGTGTATATATAAATGGGGGCAACAGGAGTGCTCCAGTGTTGGCAAGGTCCACTACGCTATCATTTTTGGTTTAAGGCTTGCAATATGGCTATATTATTTTACATCTGGATGGGATAGGTGTCCATTTCATGCTTGCCCTCTGAGCAGAACTCTGTGGGATGGTGCAAACTCATGTTATTCCCCTTGCTCAGTCTTCCATTAGTGCAATTATTATCATACATAAGCGTGAGCCACCAGGCTTAATTTTATAGAATTTGAGTTGGCAAATTGCCAGCTTGAGGGACTCTTCTGGGGAGTGACGTTTCAACTGACCCTAAAGCGATCCGTTGTCTGCTTGTGTCATTTGCACTGAGTCTCACTAATAAAAATCTACAGTGTGCTGGGATTGCACTTTGAAATTTTCAGCAAGGTCAGTAGATGGCCTTTGAAAGAGCAGTCTCCACCCACTGTACCCTAATATTGGTATCAAAAATGTTTTACTTATTTTTACCGTGTATACAAAGTTCTAACTCTGTGCTATAACCACTGCCTTCTTCCCTGTCACTGTAGCTGTGCCTTAGATTCTGGAGAACTTTACAAATGAAATCTTTCTCTGACCCTTTGGCTAGTCCACTTATAGTTTGTCACTTTCATGTTTGTGATTGTTCTTTAAAACAAAGGGTAGGTTGATTGCCTTTATCTTTGGCCTTTTCTTCAGAGTAGATGAAGTTGGGTAGGTCCCAAAGTAGGTTTCTCATTTTACAGAGAACAACACATATAGGCCGCTTCTACACAGTCCACTTTCTTCGAAAGAGGCATGGTAATACACGGCCCGAAATATGCTAATGAGGCATGGATGCAAATTCCCTGTGCCTCATTAACATAACGTCACATGATTTAGAGTCCGGAAGACTGTTCTTCCGGACTCCAAAATGCCATTTAGAAGCGTGGCCCCCGGGGGGTCTTCCAGAATGAAGTCATTCTTCCGGAGGCCCCTTCTTCCCAAAAATTTTTGGGAAGAAGGGGCCTCTGGAAGAAGGACTTCCTTCCAGAAGATCCCCTGGGGGCCGCGCTTCTACACGGCGTTTTGCAGTCCAGAAGAATGGTCTTCCAGACTCCAAATCATTTGACATTATGCTAATGAGGTGCAGGGAATGTGCATCTGCACCTCGTTAGCCTATTTCAGGCTTTGTATTACCATGCCTCTTTCGAAGAAAGTGGCCTGTGTAGAAACAGCCATAGTGAGCCTGGGAGTTTTGCGTGGTCAAGGCCAGTGTTCCCTGTAAGTGGAGTTCTTTGACAGTCATCTAGGAGAAATTCAGGTGCTGTCCAGCTGATTAGCAGAGCATCCACAGCCCCCCACAGTGGGCAGCATGTGTTTATATTGGTGGTGCACAGCCACACATACCTTGGTGCACATAATTTTTTTTCTGCACATATGGATTTAAAGGAAGTTGGTGGAACGTTGGTCAAGGTAGTATGGAAAAAAAACACACAAGTTTCATGTTGCTCAAAATGCTGTAGTGTTCTGAAGCTTTCAAATCCCACCCATCTTCAGTAGTTAAAGCTTTCTCCTGCACTATATATTTTCTAAATGCCATCGAGGTATATTCACCTTGAAGGAAAAACAATGTAGGTGAAGAATGTCAGCACTTCCATGGAAGACATTTGTAAGGCAGCAATGCGGAACATGGTCAGCAGCCCTCCTTTCTACATCACCCTCTGCAGATTACATCTTTGTCATGATCTGAGACATCCTTCAGAAAGATAAGTTCTGCATGCAGCTAGGCTACAGAAGAGACCTCCCTCTTGCTTATTGCTTGTGTAACTCTGTTCCCTTCCATGGCCCTTGGGGAATGGGGAGTGTGGGATGTAACAAGAAAAGGGAAAACTGTATATCAAAATGGCTGCAGGTTTGCCGTTGATGTCACATTTCACCCCTTATCTCCTGCTTTCATAATCTTCCCTGCGTGCACACAGCTAAATGGGTGAGCTCTAGAAATAATTGGGCCTGGGTGGGAAGTAATGTAAGGTTTCTTTTATGCTGGATGACTGTCTTTCCTTTCTACCATCTCATTGAAAACAGAGTCATGGCAACTAACTCTAGTGATCAGGAGAGGGGAAATGAAAGACAGGTAAACAATTTTCCTTAAACCCTAGACTTGCCTCCATGCTGCTAATTATAAAATGACTACCTGCAACAAAAATGCAGATGCAATAAAGCTCATATGCTTAAAAGTAACAACAAAAAGGCTCATTATTTTTGATCTGAAGTTATCTGGCTCAGTCATTTAGCTCACCAGCCTGCAGTAGCACACTGTATGAATCAGTACTAACCTAATTATGGTTATTAGGCAGGTGTATCCAATTTTTTGTAAATCATCACTGATTCAATAAATAAAGTAAGAAAAAGGTAGACAACAATTAGGTGCACCTAGAAAAACAGCAGAAAAGAGTAGAGTTGATATAATTATCTGTTTGCAGAACAGTCAGCAGTTTTTTGCCAACTTTTTAAATAAGATTACAGAAGATGAAACAGAAGAGCTTACTTCAGCTCTTAAGAAAGATGTAAGCAATTTTAAACTGTACTTTGTCCCCAGGGAGAGTGTGAAAATATTTCTAGTAAATTAAAGTATAATAAAAGCATTTGCTGGATGATAATTTATTTTTCATATTAATTTCTTAATTTCTGGGATGCTTAATTGTATATCTCAAGGGCATGAGGTTAAAGCAGCACATTTCACATTGAATCAGTACACAATTTGCTTTTTACCATTGCAAGTTTTTAGCTAGACAATATGGCCTCTGTCTGTCCCCTTCCTTCTAAATGCTTCAGAAAACTGGGGATTTGTTTTATTTGGACCATGACTGGATGAATTTTGTGCATGTAGTGAGCATTTATTCAAACAAGAGGTCCCAGCTTCAACGATGGTTACATAGTCTGGAAATGTAAATGAGGCCACATCTCAAAGACAAAAGTTCAGAATGGAACCAGAGAGAGCAAAAAGGGGGTTACTGAGCAAAAGATTGCCTCTCTCCTTCTCCAAACCAAATGATTGGCATAGGAAGCGGGAGTCACCTCACAGGAATCATGTTTTATATCACTAGCTATCTCCTCAATGCAGTATAGTCTGTTATCCTTCCTGGTGGGGCAGCATAAGGTCCCTATCGGAAGCATTTCCATGAGGGTGGGTGTTCACAAGCAGGAAGAATTTCCATGAGGGTGATTGCTTACAAGCGGGAAGAATCTGACCTTTTGAAGTACACCACAAAAGAGAAACAGTGCCCTACAAGCTGAATAGTCTATCCCATTAATTGAGCCAAAGGAAAAACCTTTGAGAAAATAGACACAAAGCCAATCTACCTGCTGACTGCACATGGGGTTAGGGTTAGGGTTACCCTAACCCTCAAATCGTGTAATCTAATGATGAATACTATCCAGTCACACACAGGTGCTGATAAGAAGAAGGCCTCAGTTAACGGGAATACTTACTAGTACAAATGGGAGTGGATTCAATTCACTTGTCCGATTAGGAAGATCAGGCTTCCTCCAGATTAAGCTTGTAAACTTTAAAGGGCTAGAATAATAAATGGATGGCTGTATTTCACGTCTTCTGTATCAAAGGAGAATTGTTGTTACCAATGTAACGCAAAAGGGATTTTTAGCCCAAGAAGCGTAGTGATTTTAAAGACATGCAAATCACATGTAAAATGCTGGAAGCAGTTTGATAAAGTTTACTAGCTTCCACTGCATTGCAAAGTGATGAGTTGCTGCCTATAACTTTTCTTTAGCTCTAAAGATTGCTTCCTGCCCCATGGCTGTTTTAATGATGATATGCTGGATAGTACTAGCAAACTCATTGGAACATATTAGCCAGGTCTACACTACAGAAATCTTTCAAAGAAGCTCTTCTGGAAGATCTCTTCTGAAAGATCGTGCCCACACTCAAAAAGTGGATCAAAAGAGTTATCCACTCTTTCGAAAGAGAGCAGCCACACAGTCCCCTGCTCTTTCAAAAGAACAGGCCCGGAGATCGAAAATGAAGACTGTTTTTTTGAAAGAAGGGCCCTGTGTAGCATCTACATACATTTTCCACTTTTATTTATTACACCATGCTTGACATGGTGCAAGATATACATGAAGTCATAGTGCAGGCCTCAAAAATGTATATGTCAGGTAGTCACTTAGGGGAAATTTTCTCTGCTGTCATCATCTGTCACATCAGCCCTTATGTCTTTCCTTCAGTTCCCACCTGCTGCTCATCCACTGTGCTGTCCTTTTCCCCTGTGTGTATCTTGCAAATATCCCTGTATATAGTCCGTGTCATATTAATACACACATTTTAAAAAAAAGTGTGTGTTCACTTCATGTTTGCCATTTCCTTTCAAAACATACTAGCCTTCCTGGGCTAAAATGCTAGTTTGGAAAGAGTTTCTTAGTGGATCACTCAGATGATTGAAAATGCCTAACCCCTTTTAGGTTTGTAGTGTATGTGAAAATGGTATTAATAATTAACAGCCATAACAAAGTGCAGGTGTGCAGCCTCTTTTACATAGTCTAGCAGTCTGTGTAAGCTCATATTATAAAAGAAAAGTGGAGAGACCTTCATGATTAGTCTATAGCTAAACCTGTTCTGTTGTACAATACTAGTACTCCCTCTCCATACCATAGTGGAAGTGCATTAGTATGCTTTTCCTTGTTTCATAATGCAGTTGTCACTGTAGTTTTAGTCACCAGGCCACAAGAGAGGATGACACTGGAAATAACTCCTCATTGACAAAAAATGCTGCCAAATGAGGAGCAAATCCAGTAAAAGCATAGCCCATCCTTGAAAACCATGAAAAGCGAATACATACACTGACATTCCACCCCCAGTGGCTGGATCACAGAGGAACTGAAAAGCCCCAGCAGAAAGGTTCTTGTGACTCTGGAGATAGAAAGTTGTCTTTGGTAGCCAATGGTTTAACCTGATGCTGCTTGTTTGTGGTTTAGCTGGTGACTATGTTTTTTGTTGTCAGCAACCAAAATGATTTGCTAGATCTGACAAGTATGAATAACAGAAAGAAGCATAAAGTGAAGGTAATGAAAGGGGGAATATGTGAAACGATTGAAAAAAGCACAAAGTCGGTTTGGAGCACTGTCTCCTGCTAAGTTATACTATTGATGGTTTTCACTCTCCATCTTTAAAAATACCTAGTTTTGTTTATCTATATTTTTACTGTGATTTAAAATGAACACATAGTTGCAAAATGCGTTTTGTGTGGAGCAGAGTTACTTCAAAATAAGGTATTGCAGATAGCTCATTTCAAAATAAGACTGCTGTGTAGACATACCCTTATACACTTAGTTTACTTTATACATAGTTATATGTAATTTTTCAGCCATGCCACATTGGGTAACATGGCTGAAGCAGCATGAGGCATTCCTCAATGCACTTCTAACTCACAGTGCATTTCCTTGTGCAGGCACTATGGAAGACAGACATTAGACTGTCTCTAAAGACTCATTTGCAAGACCTGTCATTCAAGGTGTGCCAGGATGAGTCCTCATCACACACTGTTGTGGAGATTCTGGGCAGTTTTGGGGCACATAAGGTCATCACAGAATGCTCCCATCATTTAGCTAGTCAATCAGGGCATCACAGGATTTGGAGGTTGCAGAGATTATTTAATGCTCTTAAAGGTGCAGCACAAAATCCAACTGGTGAGTAGTTCCAAATCAATGGGTGTGCTCCCTATTTGTGAAATTACGAGACAAAATATTTGCAGGTCTTAGACTTAAATATGCATTTTTCACAAAAGCGCTTTCTTTATCCTGATAACCTAGCTTTAGAAGATCAAAAACAGCAAGAAGTCCTGTGGCACCATATAAAATAACATATTTTGGAGCATAAGCTTTTATGGGCAAGACCCGCTTTGTCAGATGCACACAAAATACCCCCATGCATGCATTAGACAAAGCGGGTCTTTGCCCATGAAAGCTTATGTTACAAAATGTTTGTTAGTCAATAAGGTGCCCCAGGACTTCTTGTTGTTTTTGAAGATATAGACTAACTCGGCTACCCCCGATAGTTATCAGATCAAGTATAACAGTTTTCTCCTATTGCTGTTTCTACTTTGCATTCCTCTTTTGAAAGAGGCACAGAAATGAGAGCAACTTAAAATGCAAATGAGGTACAAATTTGCATATCCGGTGACTCATTTGCATATTCTTTCTAAAGGAGAAAAGCAGTGCTGATGTGGCTCTTTTGAAAGTAAACCCCATCTTTGAAAGAACCCTTCTTCCCATACATGGAAGTTCTTTTGAAGATGGGTTTACTTTCGAAAGAGACGTGTCTACACTGCTTTTCTTCTTTTCAAAAGAATATGCAAATGAGGTGCCAGATATGTAAAGCTGTGCCTCCTTTGCATGCTAGGACTACACTTGCCCCCAACTTCGAAGGGGGCATGGTAATCAAGGTGATGGGAGATTACTAATGAAGTGCTGCGGTGAATATGCAGCACTTCATTTGGCTAATTGTCCCCAGTGGCAACTTTGAAGTGTCAAACTTAAAAGTGATGGCGTGCGTAACCATGGCCACTTTAATGTGCCTGCACTACTTCAAAGTGCCTTTACTCCCCAAAATGTTGACATTTCGAAGTTGCTCTGGGGAAGAATTTCGAAGTTGGGGGCAAGTGTAGACAAGTCCTATGTGTTTAAAAAGTTCCAATATACTGTAAAAAGAATTCTTAGGATAGACAGTGGCTATATACAAAAGTGTTTCTAGACTTTTCCAACATAACTCCTGTTTAGCAGGAATTACAATGTTGTCACATTTGCATTGTTGAACTGTGATCTATAGAGAGTATTGCCTATGTTCTTTACAGGTGAAATAAAAGAGAAGGGGGAAGACATCAGCAAACAAACACACAGAGGAAAACCAGAAATAAAAGGAGTGCTACAACAGGCAGAAAAGCCTGATTTCATCATTCATACTTTTACCGGAAATCTAAATTCAAATAGATCAATACATCGTAACCTAAATAAAGGTTGAGTTAATGAGAAAATTATAAATGATTTTCATTTTAAAATGGGAGGAAAGAGTCTTTCCAATTAGTGCTCTACTTTAAAAATTAAATACATATAATTGTATCCCAGAACATTATTCTTTTTATGTGTGATAGATTTTAATATTGAAGCTGAAGCCAAATACCGAGTTAGAGTGTCGCATGGTATATTTTCCTCATTTTCCAGTTTAGTCCACCACATTAATCTTTTTTTGTGCTGTTTGAACAAATTTTTATCAGTTTTATTTCAGAGACAACACTGGCTTTAAACAATTTACTATCTGGTGTATATAACAAAAATCAGTATGCATGGGATGAGCGCCATTGATGGCTGATCAATATATAGATATTTAGAATTTTAAAAGATATTGAATAGCTTTTAAAATATATTTTGAGCCTATTATAATGAGTCCTTGTGTCTATAATGCTGATCTTTCATCAGACTTTTTTGTTAGTGCAAAAGTGGAATCTTTAAAAACAAAATGATAGGTTTACCTCATATCAGAATTATTTTTGTCCTCTCATAGTTATCAAAATAGACATCTCTACCATGCTTGGGTGTGGGGCAGGTGTGGGGGTGTCAAAACAAAAAAAAAATCTACAAAAAAGCAAACAAAAACAAACAAACCAAAAAAATCCCACAAATACTGAAAGAAAGTGGGTAGACAGGACTTTGTTTTTAAAGCACAATTATAAATTAAATTTGTCACCTAGATGTCCAGATCTGAAAATTAGAAATCTAATTAGGGGTGACGTCCAGTCTATAACTTTATTTTACAAAGGAACAAGGGGCATTTGAAAATATGGAGAGACGTGAGCTTAATTTTAAGCTTCTGCTCAACTATTCCACCTCTTCACAGTGATTTGCACTGTTTAGCATTTCTGTACCTTAGGTAGTATATTTAATGTTTCCCATTTCAATCCAATTTATGTATGTTTGGCTGCAGACCAGAGCGGTGGGTACGCAGTATGGAATTGTCATAAATCTGCCTACGCTGAATTCAAGTGCTATGTTGCTACAGTCAATAGCATGCTTGCATGAACATTTCAGAATGCTTGGGAAGCAATATTGCCTATTCCCAGCATATCTCCTAGGGACTAAATTAATGTATCTCATATTGTATTGATTGTAGCCAATAAGTGCCTAAATGATTTGATGTGAGGCAGAGGGATTATGAAAGGAAGAGGGAAGAGGCAGGTTGAAAGAAATATGCGGTTTAATTACGGGATGAATTTCGCCAATCTGCTCCCCCTAGGAATTTAACAAATAGACCTAAGTGCACTTAGCTGTTCTTGACATCTGTTGAAATGATATCTGCCCATGAGGAGGGAATCATGGGAATTGGTCTAAGGGTATTGTCAGGATCAGTGAGCCACAGGAAACTGCTTTCCTGTCTGCAAAATTAGAATAAAGAAAAGGCTCCATTAGTAGTTTTAAATTAAGCTACAATGATTAGTTTTCTGAAACAAAATTTTCTCTGATTTAACGAAACTTGCTCTCTCTTTTGTAAGAGGTAAATAACCTCCCCTCTCCCAAATGCAAATTCAGGTTTGAGTCCAAAATTGCACTCAGTGTGTTGTTGGTGAAAGCTTTATGTACGTAGTTTAAAAGAGGTATCCAAGTTTTTATCACCCATTACAAAATGTTATGAAACTTGGAATCTCTTAGGTAAACACAAGACATAATAAAAACTGGAGTGTCAACGTAAATACAATGGAAAGACCAGCATTGTGAAGACTGATGTTGCGTATTTCCTCATTTTGATCACATATATAATTCAGAAGAAAGTACAGAACACTTAATCTTACTGAATTTTATAGTATTTACCTCTACGAAAGAGAGCCTGCTTTTGAAGTTCTAAAACATATAAGCTCCTCTGTCTTGTATGAAATGTTTTGCAATGATTGGAGCATTTGTTTATTGCTTGGTGCATTACATGCCAGCCATTTTCTTTGGAGAAAGTGATAAGCATGTATTTTAGGAGGTAAAAACACAAAATGAGATTGTATATCTCATTTTCCCAAGCTGCATGGGCATTGCTGCCTTTCTGCGTGCGATTTCATAAACAAAGAATACACACTAAACTTAGGTTTTTATATTTGTTTGAAATAGCTACTATTTTTAAGCTCACATAAATGGTTCTTTTTCAATTTAATTTCTTAGAAAATTTGACAAAACCATATTTTACAGTGAAATGCAAATGAGAATGTATCATCAGTATAAAAAGCATTACAATGGAACCCATTTCCAATTGTTTATTATTTTTTCTTTTATATGTTCTGTTGTGGATAACATCAGGATGACACTTTCTGTGCTGTTTCATTGGGAATAACTAGCTTACACATCCATCAAATTTCTCAATATTTTATATTTTTTCTCAAAGTCTGCAATAGTGTTTAATGCCCAAACATTTGACTTAAGACAAAAGATTGTCTCATCAATACACAGCACTTAGGCTATATCTTTACTGCTGCAGAAGATCAACCTGCTCAGGGTCGATTTTCCAGGGTTTTCTTTCTCACATGAGCCAAATGGTGCTTTCTGGGTGTCACAGTTGACCCTGGAAGTCCTTGCGAGTGGCAAGGATTAAGGAAGCTTGATGGGAGAAACACTCCTGTCGACCTTTCTCTGTGCAGACAGCCATTGTAATCAACTGCTGATAAATTGATTTTAGCTACTCAATCGGCATAGCTAAAATTGTGTATCGGTGTTCGACCGCAATGTCTCGTATAGACATAGCCTTAGTTCATCTGTGTATTGTGCAATAGCACTTTCCAGCCACACAAACATGCAGTGTTCGTGGAGAGGATGCATACACAAAATTAACAGTTTATGAAATTAGAAGCTGGAAAGACGCCATTATTTTACGCATTTCAAATAAGCATCTGCTCTTATAGTTCTTCTGGGTTTAACCAGTACTGTGGAAAACCTAAAAGGCAGTCAAGTAGCACTTTAAAAACTAACAACATAATTTATTTGGTGAGCTTTCGTGGAACAGACCCACTTCTTCAGACCATATCCATACCAGAACAGACTACTATGGCTATTGTCTGAAGAAGTGGGTGTGTCCCACGAAAGCTCACCAAATAAATTATTTTGTTAGCCTTTAAAGCGCTACTTGACTGCCTCTTTTTTATTTTTTTTTTAGTATATAGACTAGCATGGCTTTCTCTCTGTTACTGTGGAAAACCTAGTCATTAGGGAAATATCTATTTTAAAGGGATCTCTAAAAATAAAACATATTAGCTTCATAAATCTGCCATGCTCTAATCGTGTTAATCCCAGGATATTAGAGAGAAGTGATGATTGGAGTAACCTTTCCACTGGACCAAAGTCTGTTGGTGAAAGAGACAAACTTTTGAGCTTACACAGAGCTAAGAGCATTGCAAACATACAACACTTTGCATATGCTTCCCCTTGAATTATAAAGCATAGTGAATTATCTAAGGAGAGCACAAGATTCTGTTTGGGAATGTAACTCGAACAGGGTAATCTTCATGAGGACCAGCAAAGAAAAGTGCCTAAGACATCTCATTTTGCATAGCTTTTTTCTGTCAAATAATTTACAATGAACGTGTAAAATTATAAAAACAATAGATACATGCTTGAAAATCTGAAATGTGGAAAGCATAGGCATTCCAGTGGAAGCCTTGCAGTTTGAATTGAGAATTGGTTTATAGCAGGGATATTTTACCCAGCAATAAACTTTAAGTTAATGTAAACAGTTCCATTTTCAAGCTTTTCATTGCTAAAATCGGGCTTGCTTTTCAATTCTTTGCTGAGTTTAATGTATATGCAAATTAAAGAGGAGAAATTTGAGATACAAGTTAGATTGTACTTCACAAACATGCCTCAATTATTACTTAATTTTAGGGGCCTTCCTCTTTGTTTCCCTTTGCTCAATTTTGTGAAACTAAGCAGAACACAACTTTTTCTTAATGATTATTTTAAATCTTTTGCAGTATGATTTATTTGAAATCTTTTAAGCTGCTTTTCCTTGTAGTTCCAAATACTGTAGTTTTGCTATAGCTCTTATGCGATGTAAATAAATTGGCAGTGGTTATATTTTTTTCTCTTGCATGAGTTATGTAGTGTGATCTTTCACCAGATTAGTTATCCAGATGTCTATGAAATAAAGTCCGTTAATCTAGACTAAGTTTTCAAACTTGTGTGCCTAAAGTTGGAGCTTTAAATCCTACACCTTCAGCTCCTATTAACTTCACCAGGGTAGCCTGTGCATTTAACACTTCTGAGTTTCAGGGCACTATTATTTAGGTGCTTCAATAAACATCCAGGAGACAAATTTGAGGTACCTAGATTTTCAAATGTTGACCATAGCTCCTTATTCCAAACATATTCTTCAATGAACATTATGTCTAACGTAGAAAGGCAGCTGCACAAGATAGTTTCAATTGACATTAATAGGAAAACTCATATTTACCTGGGTGCAAGATCAGGCCCCTATTGTTGTGTATCTTTCTTTACCATACAGAATATTACTATTTTACAAGTCTGGCCTTAAAACCACAAAGGATGAAGATTGTACTACATCCTTAGCAACCCATTCCAGTTGCCAACCTGGAAGTGAAGTAGTATATATTTTGGAGGTAAGATATTGCTTTCACTACTGTTAAAGTATAGGTCATTCTGCTTAGGTACCAAGTATCTGAGTTTTGAAGGCACTAGAAGTAGCATAGTGCAACATCTAACTCAGCAGAAGGAAATATGCCACAGTAAACTTTTGTTTAACTGGTATTTGAGTAACGAGCACTCTCAAATAACCAGTATAAATCCTGTGCTCTCTCCGTCTATATCCCCCTGGTGGCAGCTACAAGGTATATTGTAATAAGCTCTTAGCAATAAAAATCTCATCGGCTCTCCTAGAGGGACATTTAGATGGTAACTGACAAACCTCACATGCTGGCATCCTGTTCCCTGAAGAATTAAAAGGACATGCTTAATCTAGCTCCATTAATCATGTAGTTAGCTAACAATTTAAACAGATAACATGCACAAGAATCTCCTCTGAACCTGACACCCGCCTGCTGCTGGTGTGGGCTCTGCAGGGAGCTGCCACTCTTAAAGGGGAAAGCTGGCAGCCAAGGGTGGGGGGAACCCACTCCAGAGCTAGCTGCAGCTCACCCTGCAGTGCCACCCCCCATCCCTCTGCAGTGGGGCTCCGCTTTGGAGGGCTTTGCAGAGCCCTGGGTTGGGAGATGGCAGCTGCAAACCTGGCTCCTCTTGCCCCAGCCCATGGTCATCCTACAACAGAGCACAAAGCGGGGAAGAAAAGTACAGAGACGTGAAGCTGGGGTTTGTGTACAGTCCCACCTCTTGAGGGGCAGGGATCCCTCTCAGCACTGCCCTGCATCCCTCCATGCTGCATCCAAGTGCAGCTGGCAGGCTCCTCTGCACCCTTACCCAGCATGAGTTCTGGACTTTCTATTACCCAGAACATTTGATTATCCGGGAACCTCCCAGTCCTGTGGATGTGTAGCCAGATATCAAAGAGTTTACTGTGAATTTATTTGCCTGAGAAGACTCGCTTGCATGCATATGAAGGCACTGTTGCCAGTGGATAAATAATTGGGGTCGAAGTCATGAGATGTGGACAGATGCTGTTGCCCTGCCCTAATTTGCTACTGAACTTATGTATAGTGGCCAGCCTGAGAGTGGTGGGGGATTGGAATTCCTCCCAGCATGTGCCTAGTGTAGGAATGACATACGTGTCCCAGTGTTATGACATCTTGATGGAACACGGGAGATGTCAGTGAGGCAAGCCTGCAGTGCAAGTCACTTAACTTCTTTGTGCTTCACTTCTTGTCCATAAGCTAAAGAAAAAGCTCTAAGGGTTATGCCAGATGGCAAATGGAATATGAGCCATGCAAGACATTTGCAAAATAGGTTAATGGGGGGGGGCACAGGGAGTGTTTTATGTAAAACATGGGAGGTAATAGTCCCATCTATTCAGCACTGGTGAGGCCTCACTGGAGTTTGTCCTGTTCTTCGTATCATACCTTAGGAAACATGGCTAAACTGGAGAGGGTTTAAAGGAGAGAAGGGGGGAAAAAACAAAAAAAAACAAACAAACCCAAAAACAAAAACAAAAATGAAAGAAAGAAAGTTTAATTAAACCTGATCTAAGAGGAAAGGCTCTTTAAAAAACTGGGCATGCTTCATTTTGAAAGAAGACAACTAAAGGATGACCTGATAGCTTTCTTCAAATGCAAGGGCTATTATAAAGAGGACTGTGATCAATTGTCTTCTACATCACTGAGAGCAGTACCTGAAATAATGGGGTTAATCTGCAGCAAGGAAAGTTTAGGTTATCTATTAGGAAGAACATTCTAATTTTAAGGATAATTAAATATGGGAATAGGTATCTAAAGAAGGTTTTGGAAATCCCATCATATAAGATTTTTTTTAAAAGCACAGTTTAGACAAACACCTAACAAAGATTGTCTAGCTATACTTGGTCTTGTTTCAGTATGGGGGAATGACCTAGATCAGTCATCCTCAAGCTTTTCCATACTGTGTCCCGTTCAGACTCCTGTCTTGCATATCCCCAAATTTCACATCACTTAACTACTTGCTTACAAAATCAGACATAAAACCATGGAAGTGTCACAGCATGCTATTACTAAACAATTGCTTTCTTTCTCATTGTACCATATAATTCTAAAATAAATCAATTGGAATATAAATATTATACTTGCATTTCAGTGTATAGTTCAGGGGTGGGCAAAATATGGCCTGTGGGCCATGTCCAGCCCATCAGACCTTTTATTTTGGCCTCCTGCTGAGGAGTAGGGCTGGTGTTTGTCCTGTTCTGCCCTGTTCTACGGAGCTCCCAGAAGCAGCAGCATATCCATGCTCAGGCTCCTATATGTATGTTGCCCAGGTTTAAATGACAGCTCTACAGCTCCCATTGACTTGGAACAGTGGCCAATGGGAGCTGCGGGGACAGTTCCTGCAGACAGGCTAGCACAAACGCTGCACTTCTGTGTAGCTGCTGCAGTGGGAATATGCTGATGTTTTCAGGAGCTGAAGCCAGACCCAGAACTTGGGATCCTGAGCCACCTCCATGCTCCCAAACCCTTGCCGCCACCCGAATCGCCTTTCTTCTCTTTGAACCCCTTTGTCTTAGCCTGGAGCACCCTCCTGCACTCTTCGTCGCTGGCTCTATCCCAGATCTCACACCCCCGCCAGAGTCCTCACCCTCCCAGCACCCCAACGTCCAATTTCATGAGCATTCATGGTCATTACATTTCCATATCCAAATGTGGCCCTCAGGGCAAAATGTCTGTATGAACATGAACGTTTAGTTTGTACTGACTTAGCAAGTGCTGTTTATGTAGCCTGTTGTAAAATTAGGCAAGTATCTGTTTGAGTTAGTGCACCCCCTCAAAGAACTCTGTGTACCATTAGGGGTATATGTAGCCCTGATCGAGAGTCACTGAACTAGATGACACCTTTAGGTCTCTTATGCAATGTTAGATGACATCCTAACCATGAAATAAGCTATAAAATTTGCACTATGCAAATTACATAGCTTATTTCATGTAGATTATGAAATGGGCTAACAAACTCGTGGACAACCTCTAAAGTATAGTTGTCAATACTGATTGATGGGTATTCAGCAACATCCTGACCGAGTACGTTCGTCTTCTTTAGGCTGATGGTAAGCCCAAAGTCCTTGCACGCTTTGGAGAACTGATCCAGCAGTTTTTGAAGCTGGTCTTCTGTGTGAGACACTACAGCAGCATCGTCTGCGAACAGCATGTCTCTGATGAGGACTTCTCGCACCTTAGACTTAGCTTTCAGCCTTGCAAGGTTAAACAGATTCCCATCGGATCTTGTGTGCAGCAAGATGCCCTCTGTTGAAGAACCAAAGGCATGCTTCAGGAGGAGTGCGAAGAAGATCCCGAACAATGTCGGAGCAAGCACGCATCCTTGTTTGACGCCGCTCCTGATTCTGAAAGCATCCGATAATGCGCCGTCATATTGGATGGTTCCTCTCATGTTTTCGTGGAATGACTGGATCATTTTCAGTAACCGTGGAGGACAGCCTATCTTGTGGAGCAGTTTGAACAGACCATCCCTGCTGACCAAGTCAAAAGCCTTGGTCAAGTCGATGAAGTCTATGTAGAGTGGCTTTCTCTGCTCCCTGCACTTCTCCTGCAGCTGCCTTAGAGAGAAGACCATGTCAACGGTAGACATCTCTGCGCGGAATCTGCACTGCGATTCGGGGTACACCCTCTCAGCAATCTTCTGGAGTCTGCCAAGGATGACGCGAGCGAACAGTTTACCAGTGACGCTTAGGAGGGAGATTCCACGGTAGTTGTTGCAGTCGCTTCTGTCTGCTTTGTTCTTATACAACGTTACAATGTTAGCATCATGCATATCCTGTGGAACCTCACCCTCTTTCCAGCACAGGCACAGTAGCTCATGCAGGGGTTCCAGGAGTGTGTCCACAGCACATTTGATTACCTCTGGTGGTATACCATCCTGACCAGGGGCCTTTCCAGCTGCAATGCTGTCGATGGCTGTCTTCAGTTCATCCACAGTCGGCTCTTGGTCCAGTTCGTCCATTACTGGTAGGAGCTCGATGGCATCGAGGGCTGCATCAACCACAACATTCTCGCGTGAGTACAGCTCAGAGTAGTGCTCAACCCAGCGCTCCATCCGTTTGGCTTTGTCAGCGATGACTTCACCAGATTTGGATTTCAGAGGTGCCATCTTGTTCTGGGTGGGTCCTAATACCTTCTTCATACCCTTGTACATTCCTCTGAGATTACCAAAGTCGGCACAGATCTGAATGCTGCTGCATAGCTGGAGTTCACCATCACTGACACCCTGTCATTGGACACTGAGCTAAATAGGAGGATCGGAATAGCGGCCACAACTCTGTCCAGACTCAGCAAGAGAGCGTGGAATAACAACAAGCTGTACACTCACACCAAAATGCAAGTCTACAGAGCCTGCATCCTCAGCACCTTCCTTTATGGCAGCGAGACTTGGACCCTGTATGCCCGCAGGAAAAGAGGCTGAACATCTTCCACTTGCGCTGCCTCAGGCGCATCCTTGGAATATCATGGAAGGACAGAGTGACCAACACTGCCGTCCTCGAGCAAGCTGGAATCCCAACCGTGCACACCCTCAACAGGCAGCGTCGACTCCACTGGCTTGGCCACGTCCACAGGATGAATGATGGAAGGATTCCAAAAGACATCCTGTATGGTGAGCTAGCCTCTGGCAAAAGACCTCCCGGACGCCCCCAGTTGCGTTACAAAGATGTCTGCAAGAGAGACCTCAGAGAGGTAGACATCGAGCTGGACAACTGGGAAGATCTAGCAGACAACTGCAGCAGATGGAGGCAGGGGTTACACAAGGGCCTTCAGAAGGGCGAATTGAAGATCAGACAGCTAGCAGAGGAGAAGCGAGCGCACAGAAAGCACAATAAGGACTTGCCAGACACCCACTACATCTGCAAGAGATGCAGCAAGGACTGTCACTCTCGTGTGGGTCTTTATAGTCACAACAGATGCTGTAAATGAAGTCCTCAATTGAAACTTTAAAGGGCGCGATCCATAGTCTATGCAGACTGAAGGATGCCTACTATGAAATGGGCTATTCTGACATGTGGCACTGTCTTAATGGCACTACATGCCAAAATAAAGCCCTATTTTGAGGTATCCCTGTACTCCTCATGTAATGAGGTTTACAGGGATGCCAGAACAGCACACCCATAATCTCAGAAACTGTTTCCAGACAACAGGTACATTATATAGACATGGGCAGCTATTTTGGGCTACAAAATAGACATATAGACATAGCCTTACAGCCCTGTATTTCTATGTCATGCTGTTAGAGCTGAGTCTGTAGAACTTGTAAGCCAATATCAGTTGTTTTTCACTTACTTGCATTTCATCCAAATTTCAGCTGGTAATGATTTGAGCTTTTAGAATCATCTTCTTTTGATAATTGTGTCCTTGATAATGTGTGGCATGTTGGAGTAAAAATTAATGAATTTGGAACTGTATTGCTGTACTAACACTAACCTCACCCCTTCCTCCCAGAAATAATTTTACAACAGCCGACATCAAAGACGGTTTGGATGATGCCAGAATAGTGAGCCTTCCTAGAATAGAGTGCTTTCAAATGTAATTTGGCACTTCCTGCGGCAAAGAGAGGAAAGCCGTCCTTTATAATTCTGGTCAACAGATGACTCTGTCTTGTCAAAGAGCAGCTCACTTGCTGGAATTCCTGTTTATGGATTATGACACATAGTTTAATGGAAGGAATGAAATCAAATAAGTACCAGTTTCACCCGAGAATGAACCATTTGAAAACATAAATGGCATATGCTTCTGGAAAGGGGCAACGGGAAAGCAGTTGTGCAATAATTAAATAAATAAATAAATATTTTTCATTATTTTTCCCAAACTGTGTTACAGCATTTCATTCTGTGCTAGTTTTAAGAGTCCTCATCTATTACTAATGAGAAGAAAGGTTTATTATCCATCAGCTCCTGTCATGTTTAGGACAAAGAGCAACTTGTCAACAGTTGTATGAATTAGCAGTTTAAACTGCAAACGTCTGCAGTCATAACCCAAACCTCTGCACGTGCTCAGTTCCTTGGCAATACATTGTTCTGTATGGCTATGGTTACAATACAGTGCTCTGTCAACAGAAGTCACTGTCAGGAGAGTTTTCCCGACAATGTTTCTGTTGACAGTGCAGCCGCACACAAAGGCCAATCGGAAGAGTGCATAGCTCTGCCGACAGAGCAGCTGGACTGCCTGAATACTCTCTTGACAAAAGAGGCACCCAGAAGCACAGCAGATAGGGCTGTCCATTGTTCTGGATGGCCTATTTGCTGAGAGAAGCTCCCCACCCAGAGCATCCGCACAGCTTTTTTGTTGACAGAAAGGCTGTGTCTACACTTGCATTCGTCTTTTGAAAGAGGCATGCAAATGAGGTGCAGATTTACATATCTGGTGTCTCATTTGCATATTCATTCAGAAGATGCGGCTCTTTTGAAAGTAAACCCCATCTTTGAAAGAACACCTCTTCCCATAATTATTTTCCCTTTTTTTATGGGAAGAAGGGTTCTTTTCAAGATGGGGCTTACTTTCAAAAGAGCTGCATCTACACTGCTTTTCTTCTTTAGAAAGAAGCTCTTTTGAACGAATATGCAAATGAAGCATCAGATATGTAAATCTGCACCTCGTTTGCATTTTTGATTCCCCTCTTTTGCATCCCTCTTTAGAAAGAGGAGCTCAAGTGTAGATACAGCCGATCTGTTGTCAGAAGCATTATGCCTCATGGCTTTGAGGAGAACGCTGCAAGTATTTTGTCCAGATGCTGTCAACAAAATGCATTTTGGGTGTGCATGCTTCATGAGTTTTGTTGACAAAACCAGGGTTTTGCTTGCAGAACTTGCTAGTGTAAACATAGTCTGTATGTATTGATAACCAGCAGCTAATGAAAGCACTTAGATTCCCTCATTCCCATCCTCCAAATCTGGAAGATCAAAAGTATGCACCTATATTCATACTAAGCATCCTAAATAGGAGGTTCCAAATTAAAAGATGCCTCTTGACGGTAGGTATTCAGAATATGTGTCAAATAGGCCTTTATATGGGTTTAGGCAATTTGACTAAGTCACCTATCCTTGAAAATGTTGGCCAAAGTGCATTTGTGTAAGATTGTGTGTCTTTCTCAAAGTGAATTTAGTGCCATAAAATATATTACCTCACCCACCTTGTCTTTCTAATATCTTGAGACCATCATAGCTACTTCACCACTGCATATTCCAAAATTCTTTAAATATCTCACTCAAATTTGTGTCCTGTTGTTCCAGAAGAAAAAAGTTGTAGTCAACCACTGGGCCATTATTCTTCTTACATTAGGCAGTAGGTCTCATTAGGTTTTTGTTGTTGTTTAAGTTGTAAAAATACAGTGCTCTTTTAATGATCTTGTCTTGTTTCAGTTCTCAAAGAGGGGCTCTGTATGAATGTGTAGCTTTGGAATATAACATTCAGTTAGGAGAATAATAATTAGGGAGATGATCAACTGAGTGATTTGCAAACATTTCTTTCTTATTCTATTTTTATTGTTACTTTTGTAATTCATAAGCATGGAACGATTAAGTGGCTAGCAAAGAGCAGTAGTATCTAAAACTGAAACTGTAGCCAGAATGACAAATCCATAGGCACAGCTATAAAACATACAGATCAGTAACACACAGCCATAAGAATATATTGACTGTGGCCGAAACTCATCAGAAGATTGATCAATCCAGCTGACTTGCATTAATTGTGAAATAGAAAGAACGATGCGATCAATGATAGGCATGAAAGTGCAGCGGTAATGATGCCACATCTAGCTAATCCAATAATGGGGAACCTGATGTATAGCATATTGGAATTCCACTGTTCAGGCCCTGTCACAATAAAGTATATCCTGCAATTATGGGAAAAAATTGAGCAGACAGCAGTTGAGCCAGCCTAATCAGCCAATGCCACAGTAGTTCTACTGATTAAACACTAAATTAAGTAGCACTCCAGCTCTGCACCTTGTCTAAATTGGAAAAAGAAAAAAAAAGGAAGCTTGAATTAATGCGAAAAGTTTGTATTTTAATCAAAGTAAACTCTGAATATTAAAATTTGCATGAGTTCATCTTGTTAACTCTGAACATTTTAAACAATGTATAAATTGATCTCCTGCTGTTAGCTACAAAGAAAAAGGACCAAATGTTGAACTGAGAGGCATGAGTATCCCATACCTTAAAAAAAAAATCAATTCACTTGATACAAACTCAAAGAGCTGTTTGGAGAAAAGAAATACATTCGCCAGGCCCCCAAAGAATTCAGATTTGGTTTATTTCTTAACTGTTTGCTTGAAGCTACTGATTTTAGCTTATGCTGAAATTCACAAGTTGATTGGAGGAAGAGGAGTTGATTCGGCAATGGATGCAACAGTGGACTACAACCAGAGGTACACTGTTCAAAATAGTGACCAGCTCACACCTCCAAAACCACTACAGGGCTGTTTTATCACCGTGTTAAGAATGAGAAAATTAAACACATCAATGTGGCACATCACAATTTATAATGATCTTCTTCTATTGTGACTTTAATGTAGTTACCTGAGCTCTGGCTTTGCCACTTTGACACAGTGGGCGAGAGAGTGCTTGGGAGTTAAGCCAGCTTTGACTGGAAGACACTGCCCTAGAAGGATGAATTATCTCTTTGGTCTACTAGGATGGGAAAGCGTGTTGAAGTGGTGAGCCTTACTGCTTAGGCAGGTGCCAGAGGGGTGAGGGAGCCATGATTTTGCTTCCTCCTTAGCCTTCTTCACTCCCTTTTTTGCTGAGGGAAGACGAGCAAGTAATCTCTGAGCTCCACAGTTTTCAGAAAGCACAGGGACTATGTTACACATTGTGCAGCTGCTGATTGTCCTGCCCTCCCCAGCACAGACTTTCATGAGCTCTGGTTCTGTTCAATGTAGATAATTGCACTTAGCCTTCCAGATTTTAACTCTGTAATTTCAGTGTCGGAGCCGCTAACCAAAGTAAAAAGCCAGTTTCTGATAGCTGACCTTTCAGTCTCAGGCATGAGCGCACGCAGACTCTTCTCTAGGACACTGGAATCAAATCATTGACTTCAAAGAGGTGATTGATAAATAAAACAAAAAAGGTGTACAGTCATACCCTGATATACACCCTTTCAGGTTATGAGAATTCAAGTTTATGAGGAGTTTGATTTAAAACCCCTACCTTGTCTTATGAGGCATTTCCTGGAATTTACAAGGATCGATTTCAATTTTGTGCACCTCAGCGGGATGTGGACACCTTGCAGTAGGATAGAGGCTGCAGCTCCAGGCAACAGCTGCATCCCGCCCAGCACATCTCTCTGCAGCGCCCGGCGGCAGTTTCCTGGAGCCCCCCGACCCAGCCTTTACCTGTGGCTAGTCTGAGTCTCCACCTCAGCTCTGCAGCAACAGCTCAGCCAGTGGCCGCAGGCTCCTGCGAGACATGCGGCTGGGCGCACAACCCATCCCAGCCCCACCCCTGCTGCTCGCTCCCCGGGTGGCTAGGGGGCCACCGCTGCCCGCCCTGCGCAGCTGTGCCTCGGGCGCCTCTTGCCGCCTGTGGCGTTCCTTTGCATTTAGTGCCTCGGCTGCTGTTGGCAGGGCCTCTCCACCGTGCAGCCCCACACAAGCGAGGCATTGACCCTCACCAAGTGGGGGCCTCCTGTGCCTGCCTAGCTCCCCGCGCAGCCAGCCCCTGACAGCACCCCCTCCCCACTTAACCTAAGCTGCGTTCAGGCCAGGCTGCCTCCCCGTGCCCTGCTCTGCTCTGCCCTGCCCACCCCCTTGCACTGGCCCCACTTCTGCAGCTGTGTGCAGCTACCCGGCCTTGCGCCCCCCTCCCAAGCGCTCTTTGATTTCTGTTCCCGTCTCTGTAGGTAAACAGACATATTGTAGAGTAATTAATGAAGGGAAAATACCTTGTTAGATTGTGTTATGATAACTGTTAGCTATTGAAGTAACTGTGTTCATTTCAATGGGATTTGGTGTGTTTTAGTGTAAATGGGTGTAAATTTTGGGGCTCAGGAATGCATACAATTTTTTCCCATTGAAATTAATGGTAATTACAGTTTCGACTAACAAGAATTTGCCCTAGGAGGAATTTTTCAGGAACGAATTACTCTGTAAGTCATTTCTGAAAAAGCATGATAAAGCATACTTGGTTATGTTGTGTTAGAGAGCAACTAAAGGAAAAGGTAGATTAAAGCACAGAGGATTAATCACCTGGGTTTCAGCTTAGAAGTTACAGTGCACAAGGGCATACATCAGCCAAACTGAAAAGTTCTTCACCAAACCCAAAATAAAAAGTAAGCTGGTAACACCTGACTAAACATTTCTTTACTACTTACATATCTGTATTTCCAGATTTCTTTTGTGGCGTTGATATTTACTAAAATCGTCCAAGCCTGCTTCAGACTTAAACTATTCTAGGTCTCTCTCCTCTGGCCACACAAAAGACTTCCCCAGCAGAGAATGACTTCAATTCAAACCACCCCATCTCTCTTTCCATTGGTTCACCTGACAGCTGGCCTACACAGAACCTACTATCTCTTGAGTTTAACCCTTTACAAGCATTCATTCATGACAGATGCAAACACTCAATGGCCATTTCTACACTTCCTTTGGAAGTGGCATGCTAATACAGGGAGTGAAATATGCAAATTCCCTTCACCTCATTAGTATAATGTCATGTGATTTGGAGTCCAGAAGACCGTTCTTCCGGACTCCAAAATGCCATGTAGAAGAGTGGCCCCAGGGCTGGGGGGAGTGCTTCCAGAAGGAAGTCCTCCTTCTGGAGACCCCTTCTTCCCAAAAATGTTCGGGAAGAAGGGGCCTCTGGAAGAAGGAGTTCCTTGCAGAAGCCTCCCCCCCACCCCGGCGGCCATTCTTCTACATGGCATTTTGGAGTCCGGAAGAACGGTCTTCCACACTCCAAATCATGTGACATTATGCAAATAAGGCAAGGGGAATTTGCATCCATGCCTCATTAGCATTTTTCGCTCCCTGTATTAGCATGCCACTTCCGAAGGAAGTGGCCTGTGTAGAAACGGCCAATATGACTTTGTACCCTAGAGCTGTGGCTACACTTGCATTCCTCTTTCGAAAGAGCCTTGCAAATGAAGGAAATTGAAAATGCAAATGAGGTGCTGATTTATATATGACACCTCATTTGCATATTCTTTAAAAAGAGCTTTCAAAAGCAAAAAAAGCAGTGTAGACAGGTCTCTTTCAAAAGTAAACACCATCTTCAGAAAAACCCTTCTTCCTATTTTCTTTCATACTTATTCTTGCATAGTTAGGGGAACTCCAAACAGGGTGTCTGAGCTGGTTCACTTATAAAAAAAATCACTTTATAAACTGAAAATAGGCTTTAGTTTGGAAACCTTAGTTACACCATTGTGAACCCAATGAAACTAACTCTGCAAACAATTTTAAATAGTCACTTAAATGAGATCTATATGAAGCCCAGAATATTAATTTACATATTGATTTGTGATTATATTAAGTGTTAAAACTTAACTGTATCTCTCTCTCATAAAGGAAAAAATAATTCAAAGTATACAGTGTTAAATAATTGTTGTGGAACAAACCCTCCCCTTCCTTTCTTTCATCTCCTGGGAACTCTATTAAGTTGAATACAATTTTCATGAATTATGTTCTAGCAGGAAATAAGACCTAGTGGATTTTTGTTCTTTCTGGGACAATTAATTTCAAGCCAATCTGTATAAATGAATGCACAGAGTAGTGGTTTTTTTTTTAATTGCTGGAAAGCTGTGTACCCAGTATTAGAATAGATATATTGGGTTTCCTTTTAAGCTGTATCTAATCCCAGTAGGCCAACAAGCTGCTATGAATAATTCTGTGAACTTTTAGTGAAAGAGTTCAGATCTTTTTTTTTTTCTGTAATAGATCACAATATTTACTGGAGGCATAAAGTCAAAACACCTCAACATTAAGGCATATGTTCTTGAAATGCAGGCATTTCCTGTCAAGATGCTGAAGTCGTAACAAACAACCTAAAGACGTCAACAGAAAGCAATGAGCTGAGTATGATAAATGTTTTTTGTGCATTTTCTTTCCAGACCAAGCTGTTAGATACCTCCCCTCATGTGTAAAGTTAACAATCCAATAACCACATGCTGCAAAAAATTTAGGTGCATGCTTAGCTTTACACAGTAGTCACTGAATAAAACTTAGCACGTATGCAATTCTTTGCAGTATCATAGCCTGTGATTGCCCTCATTTGTTGTGCCATTCTTCAAGTAGCTCAGAAATTTGTTGTGTGTTGCATGTTGTTTTTTGATCTACTTGCTGGAAATCTAATCCCAATATTTCTTGAAAGTTTTTTTTTTCCTGAATGTATTTAAATAAAATAAATAAATATTTTTATGCATAGCTAAAACGTAATGGCCATGTTTGCATAGCACTTCCCTTCCAGAACTGGCAAGCTAATGAGCAAGAGTGAAAAAGAGTCAAACAGGGTGCACATGTACATATCTCACACCTTATTTGCATACTCTCGAGTGATCTCTTTTCCAGAGGAGCCGTTTCCAGAAGCAAAACCAGCTGTGTAGATGGGTTTCTCTCATTTGGGGGAGGGGAACTCCTCTGGAAGAACCTTTATTCCTCAAATGTTTGTAGCTGTGGCCAATATGAAGAAGAATGGGACTTCATAGATTTTTAATACTAGGCTTGTGGGTCTTTGCTGATGAAAGCTTATGCTCCCACACATCTGTTAGTTTGTAAGGTGCCACATGACTTCTCATTGTTTTCACAGATACACCACTAACACAGCTACCCCTCTGATACTTAATATTAGGATCAGTATCTGGTTCTCATGACATTGCCATTGTAAGCAGCTAACATTAATACGACAGGTGGAAGAATATGTGCCGTAACTATCTATACTCAGTACCTGTGTGTTAGGAAGCCTTGACTTTTAAAATAAAGGGTGAGGCAATGTAAAAATGTATTACTTACCTTGAGTGAAGTGTATAGGACATCAAATACTTGAACGTTACATGTTAACATTTTCCTCTTGGGAAAAGAAGAGTCTCTGTCTCATGCCATGAAATATTGTAAACTAGTGGCTCTCAATCAGAGTGCACACAGATCTTACAGGGGATACAACAATTGATACAGATATTTGCCTACTTTTACAACAGGATATATAAAAAACACTAGCAAAGTCACTATAGAATAAAAGTTCATCGGGGTGATACCTTTTTGTATATTGGTCAACATACTATACACTGAAAAGTAATTACAATAACTAAAGTCCAGCTGATTTATTTTATAATGCTATGGTAAACCTGAGAAAGTAAGCAATTGTTCTGTAAGTGTGGTCACCCTTCTGTATTTTATGTCTGATTTTTTAAGAAAATAGTTTTTAAATGAGGTGAAACTTGGGAGTAAGCAAAACAAATCAAGGGATAAAGTAGTCTGTAAGGCTGAGTCTACACAGTGGCCTACACTTGAAATAAGTTAGGCAATTTGTGCCATGCAAATTGTGTAACTTTCTTTGAGTCAGTTTTGAAATAAATTATTTTTGCATGTGGCACTGTCTAAATGGCGCCACATGCCCAAACTCAGGTGCTATTTCGAGGCATCCCTGTACTACTCCTGCAAGGATACTGCCCTATCCTGAAATAGAACCCCTCCTGTAGACATAGACTAAGCGTGCGTCTACACTTGCATTCCTCTTTTGAAAGAGGTATGCAAATGAGGTATAAATTTTCATATTTGACACCTCATTTGCATATTCTAATTTCGAAAGAGCTTCTTTCAAAAGAAGAAAGACAGTGTAGATGCTGCTCTTTCGAAAGTAAACCCATCTTCGAAAGAATTCTTCTTCCCTTTATGGGAAATTAGAATATGCAAATGATCTGATCTGACTTGTTTTTTCCTCTTTTGATACGTATGAGTTATAGTAGGCCATTTCCACCTTGCTGAATAGACCTTTTCAGCTCTGGCCCTCCCTTTTACTGGGACCCCACTCTTTAAATACCACTATGGACCCCCCGCCCAATCATGCATCTGATGAAGCAGGTCTTTGCCCATAAAAGCTTATGCTCCAAAATATCTGTTAGTCAATATGGTGTCACAGGACTTCTTGTTGTTTTCAGTGTAAATGTTTATCCTGCACATCTTAATGAGAGTAGACTACTTGTTAACATATACGATGCTAACCAAACATGATAATGGAGGTCTCATTTTGATGATACTAAAGTTCAGTAAATGACATACTTAGGAAATGTTGTGCAATAGGTTTACAAACCCATAGGCTGGGTCTACACTAGAGAGTTTTGTCAACAGAAGAGGCCTTCTGTCGACATAACTCAGGGAGCGTGCACACACTTAAAGCAGTCTGTCAACAGAGTCTCGACAGAACTCCTCATTTTTCTCTACAGTATTATCCCCCTCAAAATCTGAAGCATTCAAAAAAAAAAATCTCTGGACAGAGTACTGTTGACAGAAATGCATTGTAGACACGACAGAGAGGGATTCCAGTTGCCCAGCAGCCCTCTTTGCAGAGCTGCCGTTCCACTTTCTGGCACCAGAGGGCACTGCAGCCTGGCAGTTCTTGGTCAACAGAGCAAGTTGTCTGTAGATACCTCACCAAAAACAACTGAGAAGTGTAAAAGCCTTTTGGGGCTCAAGGCATCCTTTCAGGGTTAATAATTCATACCACTTTGTTTATCAAGATCACTCTAATTCTTGTAAATTGGGGTCAGACTTTATAGAGCAGACTAAGAAAGCTAGTTGCCATACCCAGGCATATTAGACAAATATAAGTATCATGATGATAACATAGTTACGCAAGAAGGGAGTTTGTCTTTTCCTCCTTGCCTTGCTTTAGGGAAGGAACCTGAGGTTCATTGGTAAGGAAAACAGGCTACATTATTTTACTGTCTTATTTTAAAAGTTTAGTGAGGGTCTCATGGCCTCCAGCTTTGCTACTACAAGTCTGTCTAAAATAAATAACACACCTAAAATGGACAGTGGCTAAAGGAGAGTGTTTGGTTTCTGTGAGAAGAAAGATATGGGAGACAGAGGGAGCTGCTTGGACAGGTTCATGTTGCAGAGAAACCAGACCATGTGTTGATTTTAGCCATTGTTATAGGGAACTTGGCGGAATGGAAAGTGGCCGGTGTTTTTGCACTGTGGTGCTTTCATTTGGAGATGATAATTCTGAATCTTAGGGGCACTCCATTTAGTCTAGTTAAGTACAATTGCTATTCCTTGTTATGTTGGCCAGAGGCCTTCTGCATTGCTAGAATGGGATAATTTATATCTGTTATATGAAAATATTAAATAGTCAAGAATTTTGTTTATTTAATAATCAGTTATCTTTTCTATCCACCATTTCTGTTAAGAAAAAGTAGTAATTTCAGACAATGCTCTTTGAAGAAAAAACAGAGACTGTGCATATGCTCTTTATATCATTGATTCAGAACTATTTCCAGAAAAGTGACTATGAACTTCCCTCCCTGGTGAAAGCTTATATTTGTCTTGCTTATTTGTCACAGATGGCTATTTCAACAGTGATAGCAAAACAATTTTAAATGGTTAAGGTTTCACTCCTAATTTTATTTTCTGTTCAAGATGACCATGTTTTCATTCCAAAACTGTTTTTTCTACTTCAGTTCTTTCTCTTTTTAACTTGTTTGCACAAGACTAATTTTTTTTGTCTCTAAAAACAGATGGTGGTAACACTATTCTCTCTAAATAAATAAATAAAAAGAACCCCAGCTGTTTAGGTGCAAGCAAAAACCATACCAGCAGTGTATGCCTGACTCCAATGGTCCAAAGCCTCCCTTGGATTTTTGGAAGGGTAGGCATCTCAACTAAACACAGAGGGTCTTGTTACAAAAAGCAACAGTAAAAAAAAAAATCCAAAAGCTTTGTATAGTGAAGTTTTGGCACCTTTCCATTTTGCCATATTTAAATCCAAAGCTAAATTAACTGAAATGTACTGCAGTCTAATAACCGTAAAATATCATGACAGAATAAAATAAATCTTGCAATGCAAAACACATATACACAGAAACTATAAAATATTGTGGAATACTGCTTACTCAGTATTCTCAGTTCTAGGAAGTGTGTGTGTGTGAGAGAGAGAGAGAGAGAGACTAAATATGGTTGTTTTCATGAAACATAGGCCCACATATGTACTTGTTTCAAGTTCAAAAGAGTGTGATGCTGTGGCACCTTTGATGGACAAATGTGATTTGTATTGTGTTTTCCCCTTCAAATGCTTTTAGGTCCTTTTCCTAACTAGTCTTCTGGTAACATATGCAATACTAAATGCACATTATGATATACAATGCTTAAATGTCTTAAAAAAGCTTTAAAAGGGGGCTGTCTGGGAATGATCTTGACCCTGTTTTTGTTTAGTAATGAATATCATTCATTCATTTTAATAAATGAAAGCACTTCCGTAGAATATACAACGTATAATAAACAAAAAAGAGAGAATACCAAAAATGTATCAGGCAACCTCTTTTAATTCTGCATTGTCATAAATTTGGACTCCAGAAGAAAGTTTATTTCCATTTTTAGAAGAGAAATGACTGCAGATGAGTTTGTTCTCATGGGCCACATCTACATGAGAAGTCTCTGTCAATAGAAGTTACTGTCAGAAGAGATTTCCCGGCAAAAATTCTGTCGGTGGATTGCATCTACACATAAAAGCATATTGAAAGAAGAATCCTCTTTGTTGACAGAGAGCAGCCAGACTGCACTGCCCTCTCTCAACAGAAAGCTGACTAAGAGCTCTGCAAACAGGTCTGCCTGGTGAACCAGAAGCCCTGTCTTTCAACAAAAGGGCCCTGGAGCGTCAACATGGCTGTTTTGTCAACAGAATATTGTTGAGAGAGGCGTGGTGTAACATTTCTGGTGGATGTGCCAGATTGTCAACAAAGCACATTTGCCGTCTAGACATGCCACAGATTTTTCCATCAAAAGCGCAATTTTGCCAGGAAAAGCTGCTAATGTAGATATGGCCATGATGACTGAGGGGCTAGGGAAAGACAATTTCTTTTTGAGGAGGGATTTGATGCTATAACATTTATTTTTGTTTTGATTCATAACAAAACTCAAAACCTTGTCACAGACCTTCAAATCCAGAGGTCCCAGAGTCCAGAGCTTGGAGGCAGTCCAATGAGCAGATGGGAATAAGGGGACTTTGAAGTAGGTGGGGTCCTTTCAAAAAGGAGCCCCCGTCGGGACGAGCCACGCAGCGGCAAGGTGCGTCAATTTTGAAGTCCCGTGGCCGCCCGCATGCTAATGAAGCTCTGAATATGCATTTCAGCGCTTCATTAGTAAACTTCGAAATGGCCATTTGCATGGCCATTTCGAAGTTTGGGGCCAGTGTAGACGTAGCCTAAAAATGGTGACAGATAGCTGTGTTAGTCTGTATTCTATCAAAACAAAAAAAGCAGTCATGTAGCACTTTAAAGAACAACAAAATGTGTAGTAGGTGATGAGCTTTTGTGGGACAGACATGCTTTGTCAGGTCATAGGCTTACCAGAACAGACACTCAATATATAAAGCACAGAGGTCCAAAAATTGTTATCAAGGTTGACAAATCAGAAAAAAAATTATCAAGGCTGGCAAATCAGAAGAGCAGAGGGACTGAGGGTGGAGGGTGTGGGGTGGGTAAGTTAAGAGTTAGATAAACCTTCAATGTAGAAAAAGAGTCCTTACAGTGGGTCAGGTAAATGCTGTCCCTGTTCAAACCACATGTTGATGTGTAGAATTTGAATATGAATGTTAGTTCTGAGCATTTCCTCTGTAGATGGTAGTTAAAGTAACTTTTCAGTAGAACACAAACTCTGAAGTCTTTAACAGAATGGCTCACTCCATTAAAGTGCTGACTCACAGGTTTGTGCATTGGGAGATTTTTGATGTCTGTTCTATGTGCATTCATTCTGCCAACAGAACTCTGTAATGTAGACACAGCTACAGTGTCTGACAGTCAAATCAAGCAGTTTATACAAATTTTGGGGAAAAGAGCACCTATTATCCATCTTTGAATGAATGGACATAGAACAGACATCAAAGATCTCCAAATACACAAATCTGTCAGCCAGCACTTTAATGGAGTGGGCCATTCTGTTAAAGACCTGAGAGTTTGTGTTCTACTGAAAAGGGACATTAACATACATCTTCAGAGGGAATGCTCCAAAACAACATTCATATTCAAATTCAACACATTAACTTGTGGTTCAAACAGGGACAGCAATTACCAGACCATTTATAAGGACTCTTACATACTTTGATGTTTTACCTAACTCTTAACTTTGCTACCCCACACAACCCAAACCGCGTCCCTCTGCTCTTCTGATTTGCCAACCATGATAACAATTTTTGGATCTCTGTGCTTTATATATTGAGTCTGTTCTGGTAAGGCTGTGATCTGAAGAAGTCCCATGAACGCTCATCACCTAATAAATTATTTTGTTAGTCTTTAAAGTGCTACATGACTGCTTTTTTGTTTTGACTGAAAGAATCCGTTTCCTCCACAGCCTTTGCTGAGAGTCATCCGGGGTTGTGTAAAGGTGCCTCCACCAAGCCCCAGAAGTCCCAGGTTGAAGTCTCCCTGTGGGCAGTTACATGTGCATTTGTGTGTAATAGCTACTGTTTCCAAAGGACGATAGCCCCAGCTGTCATCAACCCATGGTCAGATATGTGCTTGAAGACCACATGCTGCACTTGCGTCTCCCACTTACTTTGTGGACAAGATGATCAGCAGCAGCTTCTTTAGCATTAACCCCCTTTTTCTATGTACACCAGAGAGGCTGCTTCTCTATTTCACTGAGCAGTAGTGGGAGAGGAAGTAGGCACACTGTGGGAAAAGACATTGTCCCTTTGTTCAGCTCATTGGAAATTTCCTGGAAAATGTAATACAGCCTGGGTTGTATTATCCATTGTGTGAGCCACACTCTGGCCAGCCATAACCAAGAGGAGCTACTGACAATATGAGTCAAATGCAGTAGCATTACAAAGGTGTGTGGGGAATTGCACTGGGAGCTGGAGATAATGCAAAAGCACAGAAGCTCAGTTCAATTACTCTTGGTCTCCACTGATCCACAGGTTTCACTAAATTTGGATGTCAATATCAATACCTGCGAAGGCAAATCCCAGCAGAACTCAGATCTCATTGCGGAACATTTTCAGTCTGTGGGGCCTCTTCTCATGTGTTTTACTAAGGCAAGAGCTGATCAAGGCCCAGGGGATTATATTGCTCTACAAAGATACCAACTGTCATAGACAACTTAAATTGTGCATTTCCTATAGGTTGCTTAGACCAAAAACTTTATTACTTAATTGTGTTTGCTAGGTTACATCTTTTGCCCATGCATGTCTGAGCCTTTATTTGAAGGTTATTTTTCAATATCAAAAAAAAGCCCCAAACCTGGAACTAATGTTATGAGCAATCCATCTTCTTTTGCAAAGCAACCCAATGGCCTAGAAAATGCCTTGTTGTCCATCTCCATGAAGCAGTTATTCAGGTATGGCATATTTTCATTGGTTTTAACCCCTTTTTAGATTGATTTTTCTCTCACGCATGCACACAGCAATGTATATCAGCTTTTTTGCCACAAGAAAAGAAGGGTGGAAGACCAAAGTCCATAAGAAACTGTTTTTAGATGGCTGCCTGTCTAAAAATAATTATTCCAAACAGTCCCCAAACATTAAGGCTTCATTCTGTTTTACAGTAACTAGAATAGAACCTCCACTAAGTAACCAAATTTTATACCCTTTGGCTAGTCACTTAAGGCACATTTCACTGTACTTCATAAGTATTTGCTACTGATTTACACATCAGTTAATTTGGATGATAGGTGGTCTTTTCCCCAAAATGTGTATAAACTGGTTGATTTGACTGTCAGACGCTGTAACTGTGTCTGCATTACAAAGTTCTGTTGACAGAAGTCACTGTCAATATTTCTTGACAGAACCTCTAACTACAGAACACGTCTACACCCAATACAGGCTTCCCGTCAATGCCCTCTGTCAGCAGAGATTGGCCAGACTGCCCAGCCCTCTGTCAACAGAACAGCCAACTGGAAGCTCTGCAAACGGGGCTGCCCAGTGAACTGGAAGCCCTCTTTGTTGACAGAGGGCCCCTTGGAGGGTCTTCACTATTTTTTGTCGACAAAATCTGTCAACCGAGGTGCTGTGCCTTGTATGGTCAAAACAGAACTCTGCTGGGAAAATGGTTGCCTTCTGTTGATAGATTCTTGACAGAATGCATTTGTAGTTTCCTTGGCAGAAAGCCTCTTCTGTTGACAGAACTCCTTAGTGTAGACTCAGCTTGTGTTTATACACAGATACATATGGTCAGTACATAATGGGTAATTACATTATACACCCTCGTTTCCCCATTTTTCTGCATTTTCTTCCTGTTCCTTGATGCCTCTAATTTGTGCTAAAGATACAAAATACTCTCTGAAACCTACGTGTACTTTGACATAGTCTACTAACTAGTGTGACAAAGTAAGGCTGGGAGGGGGTAAGAACAAGAGAGAAATGCAAGGCAGGCAAACAAGCAGAGTGTGAGCAGCTGGGGAGGAAGCCACGCTGGGCCAATAGGGGCCAGCTGATCCTACTTAAACCTGGTTTTAAAAGAACCCTTGCCCATTAGGCAGGGGAGAAGAAAGCTTGAGGAAAGGAGAAGAGCAAAGCAAAGCAAAGCAAAACAAGACAAAACAAAATAAAACAAAATGAGTTTTCTAGAGGCACCAAGAGGAGGAGAGGAGTGCTCAGCCACAACGGGCTAAAGCCCCTGCCCAGGAGGCCTGAGATTGGTGTAGGGCCAAGTAGGCTGAACACACAAAAGGAGCCAAACCAGGAGGGGGAACAGTGCTGCTACTGCCACTGCTATTGCCACTACCATTACCTGGAGGAGGTAAAGGGGGCAGGAATTGTCTGGGGAAGTGGCCCAGGAAAGAGCTGTTGTGCTCATAATGAGGGGACCTTTCCCCTACCACCAGCAGCCATACAGGATCCCTGGTCAAGAACCCAGAATGAGTGGGTGGGGCCTGGGTTCCCCCCAGACCACCATCTCCCTCCCTTCCCCCATCTCAAGTAGGGCAATGGTGTCATGGCTGTGGGAGAGTGGACTAAACAGAAGCCTGGAGCTCAGGAGCCAGGCCAGCCCTGCCACACTAAACATACTGCATAGATGTTATCTTTTAGTGCTGTAGATTAATAAAATATTACTTTCTATTTCTGTATTACATTTGCTACATTCCTCTCTCTAATCTACCAAAGTTTTCATACAACACCTATCGCAGTGGCAGCTTATTTATGAAAAGTGAGTACAGTTAGTACGTCAATACTAAAAACTGTACAAGTAACACCATGCAGCAAAACAGAAAGTATAGGAACTCTTGAAGTGCTTCTTATCCTATCTCAGTAAATGAGAGAGAGATTTTTTTACGTTAAAATATAAAAATTGATCCAAGTGTTTTAGGCAGTTAGATTAAAAGATATAATTGCTTTCACATCATATAACGTTAAAATTGTTAAATATTTTCACTTAATCAACTAACATGGCACTTGAACATTTGCTAACTTTGAAAAGAAGATCGTTTAATTCTAGTATTTGCATAACTTTGGTTTGACTAGCTTTTAGGGAGCCATGCTGGACAGTAGGAGGAGTAAAATTTCACAAACACATACCTCCACATACACCCTGAGTACATATCGTACGATTAATAGTGCCACAACTAATTGGGCTGATTTGTATTCTTTGTATAGTTTAAACTTGTGGAGTTTGCTCAGTCCAGCACACGCATGAGTCAGGAGTGTTCATGTGGCCTGGTAACCACAATGCGACATGAAGTTTATTGTGCAGTATCAAATAACTAGTGTGCGTGAAGCTGGAGACACTGAAATTGCAAGCCAAAATATCAGCAAAGGGGATAAAGGAGCTAAGAACAAGCATGGAAAAGATTAAAGATGCCAGCACAATTGTTGTGATTACCTGTGGTTGCATGTCTTCACTGCAGTTACCTTGCGGTCTTCCTTATAAAGCGTGGTGACTACCACGCTTATAATAATTTAGCCTTTGTTGGCCTGTCTGTTTATAGGGGAAAATATTGCAAAAGAGGGATAGTTCTTTAACTCAGCTGGAAAGAGCTCTCCTTAATGGATTGGATACTGTAATAATGTCTGATGTTGTGAGCTTCTGGAGGCTTATACTGTTTCCGGTTCGGATAAAATGTGGTAGGTGACCAGCTTGGCTTAACAATGAAATCTTTGGTGAACTTAAACCCAAAAAGGAAGCTCACAAGAAGTGGAACCTTGTACAGAGGACTAGGGAAGAGTATAAATTTATTGTTTGAGCATGTAGGAGTGCAATCAGGAAGGCCAAAGCAAAATTAGAATTGCAGGTGTCAAGGGAAGTGCAAGGTAACAAGACAGTTTTCTACAGGAATGCAGGAGGCACTGTACTGACAGATGATTTGGAAAAAAAACTGAGGTACTTTTTCTGAAGTACTCAATGCTTTTTTTTTTTTGCCTCTGTTTTCATAGGGAAGGTCACTTCCCAGACTGCTGCTCTGGGCAGCAAAGTAGGGGGGAGGAGGTGGGCAGCCCTCATGGGAGAAAGAAAAGGCTAAAAATTATTTAGAAAAGCTGGATACACGCTAATCCATGGGGCTGGATTTAATCCATCCCAGGGTGCTGAGAGAGTTGGCCATTATCTTGGAAAAGTCATGGTAATCAGGAGATATTCCAGATGATTTCCAGATGATACATTTGCCTTTTTCTAAACTTGATATGATGTTTTTAAGGAGCAGTACATTTAATACTGTAGAAGGGTTTTTGATTGACAGCCCCAGAAATGGTAGATTGCTGTTTAGCCATTGAAAAAGCCCATTTAAAAAACAGGTAATGAACCTGAACTCTGACCTGATGGGATTAACTTTAAGAGTGTGAATCAGTTTGACAGTCAAGTGTACTTGCTCTAAGTAATGAATTAATTAAACCTATCCAACAAAAATGTGGTGTGAATGAATAAATCAGAGCATTCTGTACAAAGCTGCAGAAAATTCAAACGGAGACATAAACATCTAAATACAGGGTAGGGTACAAATTCTGTAATGTGTATTATAATACTCTTCACTTATAAATTATATGGACAATCAAATGAGAAATTTCTTGATGGTTGGATTGCCAATTAAAGGACAAGCAAACGTTGCAATCTAAGAGTTGGGAAAGAGGAACTAGATTTCTGGTTCCAGAAGCTAGTGAGAGAACACATGCAGCACTTCTTCCTTGTTCAAAAAGAAAACCTAATAATGATATTGTGACTAGATGTCCTTTCTTCAGATGTAGGATCTTAAACTTCAACAATCTGGATGCTCAATCCTCTTACTTGGTCTAGAGAGTGAAGTTAAAACACAGACGCACAGAATGATATATTCTAATGCTATGAGGATTGTATTCATGATCAGATGAGAGAATTGTGTCTGCTCGCTGGTCATGGTCTGAGGATATCTGTGATGTGTTTTGGGGATTTGGATGACTCTTCCCTAATGCAAGCAACAAAGAGGTATCTCGATGCTAAGGGACTAAGTAGGAAATCATAAATAAAGCCAAAGGTCCTGGAAGAGCATTGGGACTGTCTTCTGTTCTGTGACTTGTACAGTATCTCCCTGAATGGGGCTCCCATCCTGAGTTTAACACAAATTATGGTGTATGCTGGAGGGTGTGTGAAACCTCACTGAATCTGGTGATGTAAAATTAATATAAAGTTTTCTTTCACTTTTCTGTTTTTAAGTAAGAAACATGAAGGTTCTGGTGGTATTCCCCATTAAAAGGGTAAGAGAAAATATTGAACTCTCAGATGCTCCTGTTGTTATTGAGAAGTGTTCACCTTCCCAGGAAAAACCTACAACTTTGTGGCATTGGAAAAAATAATCCTAAAATGCCTTAGTATATGACAGTGTTTAAAGTTATTTTATGCAACAAGGTTTCTTCCAGAATCTTTAGGAATATCTGGGAAATATCAACTAATTAAGGCACACTTTCACAGCCATTAAGAATGCTTTGCTAATTTTACTTCAACATTCTTCAGAATACACTTTAAAGCATGTATAGGCAGGGCTTCTTTTTTTCTTTCTCTTTCTTGTTGTTTTTTTTTTTTTTAAGCTGCAGATTGTCTTTGCCCTCCTTGATTTAGCAAGTGAGTAAGGCAGATGATTATGGCACTACCCCAGTCTGTTGCTTGGTCTACTCAGCCATTGGATACTGCTCTGGTACAAAGCAAAGGACCTTGTTCTTTGAGTGTTTGCTGTGATGTGGAGTGAGAGGAGCCTATACTCTTTCAATGACGATAGAAATTTATTTTCTTTTGGCATAAGAGAAGAGCAGCAAAGAAATTTTGGCTGTCCACATAATCTTTCTTTCCCAGGGATGCTTGTTGAACACAACAATTATCCTTTGCTTAGGGCCAGGTTCATTCTAATCCTAGTGGAAAGGTATCTATTGTACCTTTATAGGGCTTTAATATCCACCATATTCTGTTCATACAACTGGATACATTGAACCAAATGTAGTTGTGGTATACCTTCATTGTCATAAATGGAGTTACCCTAGGGTTAAGTTTATCCAATATTCATTAAGATATGCTGCCATTCCCAACTATGCTCCATTGACATAATGCCATTTCAGAATGTGGCATGCCATTGCCATTAATCTTCATTCACAAATAAATTGACCACTTATCTTTTTCCAGTTTGAGAGAATTTAAAGATTATTATTTTTCTTGAATTCACAATTCATAGCTCCTCTTTTTGGTGATGCAGAAAGTAATTAGGTAGTTGACTAAAATCTCCCATAAATGTATTACACACGTTTTTCCGCTACAGGGAATAAACTTTCTTGAAAACCTGGTGCTAATTGCTGCTATGTCTTGATCTTAAAGTGGGACCAGAAGAAGGCTCACACTATCACCCCACCCCCACCATATCTTTGAGACAGCACATAGAACCAAAAGTCTAAATACAAAAGCATCAGCCTCCTTTGAGCAAGTTGACCAAATAATGCCTGTATTATACTGTGTGCCTCAGTGTAAAGTTGACTCTGTTGATTTCAACAATGACAACAACAAAGGCAGCAGAAATAGAGCACTTTAAAGATTAACAAAATGATTTATTTGGTGATGAGATTTCGTGGGACAGACCCACTTCTTCAGACCATAGCCATACCAAAACAGACTCAATATTTAAGGCATAGAGAACCAAAAATAGTAATCAAGATTTACAAATCAGAAAAAAAATCATCGAGGTGAGCAAATCAGAGAGTAGAGGGGCTGGGGGTGGGGTGGGAGGCAGGCAGGACTCAAGAATTAGATTAGGCCAAGTAGGCAAAAGAGCCCCTATAATGGCCCAGAAAATTCACATCCTGGTTCAAACCACGTGTTAATGTGTTAAATTTGAATATAAAAGAGAGTTCAGCAGCTTCTCTTTCCAAAGTAGTATGAAAATTCCTTTTCAGTAAGACACAAACTCTTAAATCATTAACAGAATGGCCCACTCCATTAAAATGTTGGCTGACTGGTTTGTGGATAAGGAGTGTCTTTATGTCTGTTTTGTACCATTAACTCTTTGTCTAAGGGAGTTTGAAGTCTGTCCAATATACAAAGCATCTGGTCATTGTTGGCACATGATGGCATATATGATGTTAGTTGAGGAACAAGAGAATGTGCCTGTGATTCTGTGATTAACCTTGTTAGGTCCAGTGATGGTATCTCTAGAATAGATATGTGGATGAAGCTGGCAGCGGGCTTTGTTGCAAGGAAAAGTCCCAGGACTGGTGTTCCTGCGGTATAGACTGTGGCTGTTGGTGAAAATCCTCATAAGGTTGGGAGGTTGTCTGTAGGCAAGAACAGGCCTGTCACCTAGGGTCTTCTGGAGTGTGGCATCCTGATTAAGGATAGGTTGTAGGTCTTTAATAATGCATTGCAGTGGTTTGAGTTGGGGCTATAGGTAATGACCGGTGGTGTTCTGTTATTGGCGTTTTTGGGCCTATCTTGGAGTAGCTAGTCTCTGGGTATTCATCTGGCCCTGTTGATTTGTTTTTTTATTTCTCCGAGTGGGAAATTCAGGTTTATGAATGTTTGGTAAAGATGTTGTAGTTTTCAGTCTCTGTCAGTAGGATCAGAGTAAATGTGATTGTACCTAAGGGCTTGACTGTAAACAATGGATCTAGTTATTTGTGCAGCATGGAAGCTGGAAGCATGTAGGTAAGTATAGCGATCAGTGGGTTTCCGGTAGCGTGTGGTACCGATCAGGCCATCCTTGATTTGTACAGTAGTGTCCAGGAAATGCATCTCTCTTGTGGAGTAATTGAGGCATAAATTGATGGTGGGGTGCAGATTGTTAAAGTTTCTGTGGAATTCTTCTAGAGTTTCTATGCCAGGGGGTCCAAATCATAAAGATGTCATCAATGTATCTTAAGTAGAGGAGGGGCAATAGGAGACAAGAGCTGAGGAATCGTTGTTCCAGGTCAGCCATAAATATATTAGCATATTGTGGGGCCATGCAGGTGCCCATAGCAGCTCCACTAATCTGGAGGTATAAATTGTCCCCAGATCGGAAATAATTTTGGGTGAGAACAAAGTTACAGAGGTCAGACCCCCAGATTGGGTGTGGTGATGTCAGGGACGGTATTCCTGATCGCTTGTAATCCATCTTTGTGTGGAATATTAGCGTACAGAGCCTCTACATCCATTGTGGCAAGGATGGTGTTGTCAGGACCTTTTCTGATGTTTTGTAATTTCCTCAGGAAGTCAGTGGTATCTTGGAGATAGTTGGGAGTGTTGGTGGCATAGGGTTTGAGGAGAGAGTCCACATAACTGGATCGTCCGGTGGTAAGGGTGCCAATACCCGAAGTGATAGGTCATCCAGAGTTCCCAGGTTTGTGGATTTTGGGAAGTAATAGAATAATCCAGGATGGGGCTCAGATGGTGTGTCTGAGTGAATAAGGTCCTGAGTAGCAGCAGGGAGTTCCTTAAGTAGTTGTTGTAATTTCTTTTGGAATTCCAAAGTGGGATTAGAGGGAAGAGGTCTGTAAAACATGTTGTTGGAGTTGTCTGGCTGCCTCCTGTTCATAGTCTGACTTATTCTTCAGATCAATTTCATTTCCAATACAGACTGACATTTATAAGTACAGAGGAACAAAAAGAAAAAAAAAACAGCAATAAAACTGACAAATCAAATAGGATAGAAGGAAGGTGGTGAGAGCTGGGGGGATGTTAACTGTCCTGTTTGAGATAATTATGAGCATCAAAGAAAGGGAAGCAGTCCTTGTAATGTGTGAGGTGGTTGATGTCTCTATTCATTTCAACAGAGTTGCTCCAGAATTTCAATTGTTTAATTCAGGGCAGAATTTTGCCCTCTGTATGTAAGATGTACAATATAAAGCAGAAGCCAAAATGAGCCTTGTATCCACTGCATCAGTATCAGCTGTGGGAGATAATCATTCTTGGATTTAAAAGCCAAGTATTCAGGTTGGTTGAACAATCCATGGTTTTGCTGAATAACATTATCTGGGTTCAAATCAATTTGGCTATGTCTACACAACAGCCTAAACACAAAATAAGCTACATAATTATAAGCTATGTAAATTGCCTAGCTTCTTTCAAGTGTATTTCAAAATAGGCTATTTTAGCATTTTGCTGTCTAAACAGCGCCAAATGTTGAAATAATGCGTTATTTCAAAATATCCCTTAATCCTCCAGCAATGATAACTACAAGGAAGCCAAAATAGAGCACCCATTATTTTGGAAAAAAATATCCCGCAATAGCTCTGCCATGTAGACATAGCCTTTTTGGTTTATCTCAAGACACTTTTGGTACTGCAGCTCATTAAAATCCACTCACAATTTCTTCTGTCTCAGGCTCCTTGTGCTTACATAAATGATCATATAATTAGCATAAAAGTGATATGATGTGAATCCTAATACAGAACATATATCAGTCAGATCCCATGAAAACAGAGAAAGCCCTAGAAATAGACCCTATAGCATTTTCTCTCTCTGGGACTGATTGTTTTTTTTAAACCTTATATTTATACTCTCTTATACATAATGAATTTTCCTACACTTCACCCCTAATAAGAGAGAATGTTCTGCTTCTACAGTTTAACTCTTCCTTTCCCTCATGTGATTAAGAGTAATTCTGGAAGCAGAAAAATAAGTTTCCAAGAAAAGTTTGGCAGAAATAATTTACTAACTCTAGTAATATATAAACTTTCTTTTTCTTTTGAGATTTTGAAAATAATTTGTGCTTGTTTTCACCTAAGATAATTATAGTAATTTTTGTTAACAAGCTAAAATTCCTTACATTTACATAAGAAGACAATTGTGGGTTTGAGTGCACGTCTTCCTCCCATAGCAGTTATTGACCCATGGGAAATCTCTGAGTGCCAGTAGCTTTCTGTCCAAACAGTAACATCTCATCCTCAAAACTGGCCTCTTCAGCGACTGAAGTGGTTCTGCCACCCAGAGCCTGAATTTTGTTGTTCCTGATGTTCTTTATTGTTAGTGACCGAGTGAAATTATGTTACTGCAGTTAATCTGTGAGCACTATCTGTAGTGTTTTTGATATCTTCAAGGAACATATTGCCAGCACCGTGCTTGATTTTGTTTAGATGTCTTTTCTTTCTGTTGTACAACTGATCTTTCACAGGCAGCTAAAATGTAAGATCTTAGTGTGGCTGATACTTTCTGTGGAGTTAACTGTTTGACACACTATGAATCTCTGGACTCTAGCTGGGTTAGTAGTTTTATAGGTGTTCATGTTTGGCACGTCATAGGGAGTTGTGATGTTGTCAGGTAGGTCTTGTCAAGCTTGTACTATTATACTGAAAAGCACAATTTCAAAGAAGAAAAACTAAATTGTGGAATGTTACCTTCTTTTAAACTCATCTGGAATCCCATAGTAAGCAAACAATGATTTATAATGTATTGTTGCCTTGTTACTCAATGAGGTTTGGGGGAAAGACCCTCAGGATTAGGTTATAAAGCTGGTGGGTGTACCTGATATCCATGAATAATTATTGGGTTAATCTTTAAATTCACATGAGGAATCAACAGCGTAGAAGTTTTAGGTAAGGAAACTTATCTTGTCCTCTAAAGCTTTCCTTCTGCAATATGTAATGCATGCATGCAGTAAGCTAGTCAGCTTCTGATAATGTTTGAATAAGTAAGTTAAAACTTAGTTGAGTTCTTTTCCCGCTATTGCCTTTATATCACAGCATTTCATTGTGTCATCTGTAGGGTCTATTTATTCTTGTTAGTATGGTGACTTTACTGTTTGATTATTCCTTATGATACTGTATTATATAAGCAAATTAAATAAAATGTGATATCGTTATTGTTATATGCAGGAAAAGAGTATTTATTTGAATATTAAGTAGAGATAAGGTTTCTCTGGGGATTGTTCCACAGCACATTTGCAGAATTTAATTTCAAGATTTTACTATACAAGTTCTTCTAGAATATTACTTGTAATATTTTTCTTTGCAAAATAAACTTGGAAAAGGACCTCTAGGTTTGTGGCAAAGAATTTTTCTTTTTGTGTTTTCAATCTTAAAGCACCATACATTTAAAAACCTCATTGAAATATATATACACATGGGTAACCCAGGTTTCTCCTATCCATAATACCTTAAATGTATGTAAATCTAATTCTGTTGAAGCTATTTGAATGAACTTCTAAAGTTGCAAGAAGAAAACCAGAGAAGATTGTACCTCAGATGAACCAGAATGGAGCAAAATTAAAAGTACTCAAGTTGCAGGAACCAATGAATTTGGCATTTAATTACCCAAATAAAGATCACAGCTTTAGTAGATTGTGACTTGTGCAATTTCAGTACATTACTTTTACATTTACCATTGTAAGGCCTGATAAGATTCTCCTGTAAGGGACCTGTGTGCTATTTTGTGGTATTCTGCTAAGTACCCTAAAATGATTGCATAGCTGGCAGGCAGAGATGTGTTGTAAATCTGTAGATTAGCTCTTCCTGGAGAAGAGAGGATTTGCCATGTACATTTACAATATTACAAGGAGGTCTGTAGCACTCAGGATATGCTTGGTCTAAGTTTTGTTTTATTTTTTATTATGTGAAGTATTCATTTCCTCCCATAGAAACAGGTATACCAGTGAGACAATATTAGTATTTTAAAATCTATGTATGGCAATGTATGGAACTTGAACCATTTTGCCCAAAACATATTCACAAAAAAGTGCATCTGCAAGTATAAAATATTGAGGCAAAATTACAGCTCTATAGCAGAAGGAGGATTGTGTAAATTAAGGAGGTCCTGGCCTGTACATATTGTCATAATACAAAACAATGAGAAGCCCTGTGGCACCTTATAGATATCTGTTAGTCTATAAGGTGCCACAGGACTTCTTGTTGTTTTTGAAGATACAGACTAACATGGCGACCTCTCTGATACTTAATAGTCATTGTAAAACTCCATTTATCAAGTTGAAAAACAGTTTCCTTATATGGGCTAACCTAGGCAACATAATCATAGAGTTTTACCTGCTTCAGGCAGACATCTACCCTGAAATGGATGGGAGTGTGCACATGTGTACGCTCCTTCCCATTGGAGGTTTGGCAGGCATGGTCCATAGGTTCTTGGCACCAAATTATCACATTAGGCTCTCTTCAGATAAGACCTGTATGGAGTTTCTGTAATTTCATCATGGGGCAAAACCTTACTGCTATATTCAGATGAAAGTAAAGCCATGGAGGGGAGTCCAGATTTCCACATGGGAAGGGAGTTTTCTTGGTATAATGTGTAATTGAGTATACTGCCATACTCCTCGCTTATCAGTGCATCAGAAAATCCTGAAACCTGTGTTTTACTATAAAAAGAATTGCTGGGTAAGATAGTTAATTTGTCCATTGATTATACTCCTGTTCTCATAAACTTGCAGTTTCCTGCCATGTTCAAAATACAAGTGCTATATTTATTTTTATTAACTGAGGTGTCAGTGAGCACACACTGTGTAACATGATGTGTTTAAAGCCAGGTTCCATTTATGGTGAATGTTTGTAAATATCCACTTGTAAATATCCACTTACAAATATCCACCTTGAATAGTAACAGAGAGGAAGCCGTGCTAGTCTATACACTATCAAAACAAAAAGCAGTCAAGTAGCACTTTAAAGACTAGCAAAATACCACAAAAGCTCACCTAATAAAGTATTTTGCTAGTCTTTAAAGTGCTACTTGACTTTTTGTTTAACTTTCCACCTTCTTTATGTCATTCTTTCATTTTCAAACTGAAAATATTCCAGTTAATGAATTGTATTTTCCCCATAGGAAAAGGCTCCTATATCCCTACCTATTTTGGGAGATATTCCTTTTGAAGTGTATTTGCCTTTATAGCATTCCTTATATTTTAATGCCTCATTTGCTGTTGCATTGAACTTGGATTAGTCTTTGAGCTCTTGGGACAGGCATTGTTTTTTTTTTTTTTGCAAGACATTGGTCATTTTAATGACTACACACAGGTGTTTGCTACACATTGCTATGCTTTTTGATAGGTTTTTTGCAGCGGCTAATAAGTATCTGGTGGAGAAATTCTTTGTAAGACACTAAACAGATATTTTGGACCTAATTCTGATTTTGCTTAAACTGCACATTGTAAGTTAATAGAGTTAGACCAGTGTACAGCTGTTCTAATTATGATCAGAATCATGTCTAAATCACATAATCAGTAGACTACAAAAAGCAATGTAACCTTTCTCCTCTAAGAAAAGATTTGTCAGTGATACACAATTTCCCTTCCTTTATCCACGTTCTGAAAAAAAAAATTGAATGAGAGGTTTTCTGAGATTATCAGATTGTACACATCTTAAAACAAGCAATTACACAGAGCCTAACCCTGGAAACTCTTGTTAGAGTAGCCTTCATACTGCACAGTATATTCTGCATTGGGTGGGGCCAGAAGGCCTGAGAGCAGCCCCCAGCCCTTATCATCCACCTCTCCCCAAGGCTCCAGGGTCCAGGTCTCTTCATGGTAGACTGGGCTCCCAGGCTGCTCTTACTAATATCTGAGTGCCTGGCCAGGGATAGGGCTTTGAGGGGCTAGGAACATGGGGTGTGATCTTGTGGCAAGGGGGTATAAAGCCCATCTGCACTCCCACCCCTGTTGGGAAGAAGCTGATGCTTACCTGAGCTTTGGGCAGCACTGTAGAGAATATAGGACAAATATTGTTCCAAAGTCATTCAGACTGGGACCAGAATGCACACCCAGTTCAGGGTGAGGTTGCGCCTAGCTATGCCCCATACTGAGGGGAAATGTGGGAAGTAGGCCATGGCAGTGGATTGGGATTGGCTGCAGGAAGGACCCTATCAGTGTAGCTTCCTGCAGCTACTGTGATTGGATCTGACAAAAAGGGAAGGCTCAAGCCCCACTAACTGACTTCCTTAAACAGCATAGGCTCAGATGTGGTAGGACAGCAGAAAACTCATCAGGCAGAGCCATCCATAGGGTATGGCAAATTGGGATGGTTGTGCTGGGCCCCACACTTTGGGGACCCTGCAGACTGACCTGATTGTCCTCTGTGATGGTCCTGGAAGTGGTCAGTTCATCACTTTCACCCATGGTCTGCAGTCTCCCTATGGACATGCTTGAGATCAGGTACTGCTGGGTCCTTCCTGCTCTGAGTCCAAATCTGCTATCCTGGGCTACTTCCTAGTTGTATGTCTCTTCAGTTTGGAGTGTGACCCCCATAGTGCAAACAGTCACTAATAGGCATGACAAGGGGCTGGAAGTTCAGTGTAGGCCTTCCAAGCACCCTGCCAAAGAACCTATATGGGTCCCAAGCATGGATTCTACACTTGCAAATCCTTCAGGAGGATGGCTGCCTAAACAAATATATAATAGCTCAACTCCACCATGTTCTGTAGTTTATTATTAAAAACATAGACCAAATCCCAATATCATCCCATATCTCATTTGCATGCCCTGATTACAAGTTTACCCCCAGAAGGTTACATTCAGTTTGTAATTGGCATTTATTGAATAAGCAGTGCATAGCAGGTGAGGCACAAGAAAAGCAATCCATTTCAAGTTGTTCAAAACTTCTGCTGGAAAATTAACTTTTGATGTCACTTTTAAATAATGAAAAGTACTTTTTTGTCCCTAATATGAGAAATACAGAAACAAGTATTTTCTGTATGCCAAGAGGAAACAATGTGTAGAAGGGAAGCAAAATAAATAAATAGATTTCACAGTATTGGTTCAATCCAGAGACATGCCACAACAAAGTCCATAGAGGGTTAAGAAGCTACATATATCAAAACTGGAGGATATGCTCAAAGTTTTCTTGTAAAGTCTCTTGGTCATAAATTAAATATGTTATGGTTGTCAGTCCCACTGGTCTATCTGTGCAGGTTTACATACTACGAGTGCATTATTTATATTTTTTTCCACTAAGTGCTTAGGGTTGCCAATGTCTTTCTCGTAAGCTAGCACTTTTAGCAAATGAGACAAAAATGAAAGACAGCAGATTTAGAACTAGTTAGGTGAACAGAAACAGCCATTAGTATTTTTGCGTTCCAAGGAGATACAAATTTTCAGAGCTTATCCCTTTAATATAATTTCGTAACTTAGTTATTAAAAATACTGCAAAAAGATTTTTTACATCAAGAGAAGTTTTTTTGGTTTGTTTCTTTTACTATGTCATCTTAAATCTTTCCTATTAATGCATCATTGCTCTACATTTTGTCCAGGAAAGCTTGGCACATAAAGGAACACTCCATCAACATATTTACTTCCGGCACCGCCTGCTGGCTGCTACCTCTGCCATACGTGGAGAGTTCAGGGGTATGGCGGAGGTGCGCAGGACAAAACAATGTGCTACTCTACCCAATCCACAATTTGCAGACGGTCCCTGCTGACCTATATAACATACCACATGTATGTAGGTTGGAATTGTGTACCCGTTAAGGGTGGGGGTGGGCGCTGTTCGAAAGGGGTCTGAAGGAGTTTTGCTCATTCCCGCAGCTTCCTATTAGCTTTCACCCACAAGCTGGGTAAAGTTTTTCTACTCTCCAATGGGAAATAGGCCTTGTTTCTAGTCCTAGAAACCCTCCAAGATGCTAAGGATTTGATGGCTCCCGCTGTTGTAACTGGACTTGCAATAGTTGAAGAATCTGGCTTTACAAATGGAGTGAACCAAAACTTAGCTCCCTGATATTTTTACATAACATCTAACAATTTTTCTAAAACCATTTTTTTCTGTAATACATGTGCCATATACAGAGTACCTACTGTTTTGATATGGTATCAGTTGGCACTAATTTGGTATCGCCTCAGTAGCACACTCAGTGCTTCACCAGTACTGAAAATGAAGACATCCGAGTGCATGACAGGGCAGCCTTACACCAAGTTATATCTGCTAGTCATTCTTGCCCTGTGTATAGACACGTAAGTCAGAAATTTCAACCTTCCTATGGCTATGGTGATTTCTGACCAAGCTCTCCTGAGGGTGACATTGTAAGGGAAGGTAGAAAAGGGAGAAGCACATTCAGGAAAAGATTGTGAGTAAAGCAGGAAGACTTTTAACAATGTTTCCCACCTGTGACACATGCTGGGGGTTCTTAAGGCTGTAAGGCACCTCTCTGCCACCTGTTCTTAGCCTGAGGAAGCCATGTCTGCATCGGCCATGGGTCTCATCCTTGAGTTCACTGTCGAAACCAGCACTCCCCTCAGCTCACTTAGGATCTGCTGTTACCTCTGCAGGTAAGTCACTCTTCAGGCCTTCTGATTGTCTTCAGCTCCTGTTCTATTGGACCCTCTTTGTATTCACAGAATCCCTGCTCCTGACATACCCCATCTTACCAAATAAACCTCAATCACCAGTCCACTTAAAACAGAGCACTTCAAATACATTTGTAGCAGAAATAAGTAAATACATTTAGCAAAGGTAGTGATTCAAGGGATGGCAAGCTGAAATATGGGAAACAAACAAATATAAATTAAAATTACATGCGTTTTGGAGCCTGGAGTTACTGAACTAATTACTGGCATGTTTTACAGGGCAAAGTTCACCCCAGATCCCTCCAGCGTATTACATCCAGCCTTGTCTGTTAACTTATGGGCATGAGATATGCCACATTGTGAACTTGAATCCTGAGCAGAAAAGATTGACGTTGCTCCTTGCATCCCCAGTTAGCCCCTCCCAACCACTCTCTTTACTTTCAAACAGGATGCCACTGGCTGCTTGTATTCTCCTGTGTGACTTTTCCTGTCGATTGCACCATCTCCTCATCAGCATTTGGCTAAGTTTGTAGTTAGGCCTCAACTGTGACCAGTGTTCCCTCTAACTTCTCCAACCATGGGCAGAATAACTTTTGTTATGCCCACCAAGGCATATGCAGATGTGCACCACCAATGAAAACATATGCAGCCCACTGTGGGTGTCTGAAGGTGATCTGCTGATCAGCTAGGAAGCACCTGAATCTCTCCTGGGCAGCTACCGAAAGTACTTAGCTTACAGGAAACACTGACTGTGATACAGATGATAAACAAATGATCAGCCTGAGAGAGAAACATCTCTTTACATATGCCTGACAGTAGCAAATTGTTCACCTATTGGTGGCCTGCCTCAACTCACATATCTTACCTTAATCATTTTCTGTACCTATATTTCCCAGTGATAGATGATCTGGGATGTTGGTAGAGACCACACATGGCACCTATTGGTAAATTCAATAGCATCTGATCCAGAGGATAACTGTGCGCATCTGTATTCTTTGCCACTTGACATGAAGAGTTTTCAGGGTTACACAGGTAAACTTCCTTGTGCTTTGCTTTCTGTTTATTTTGCAGGTCACTTGGGTTCTGGCAGTTATAAATAAAAACTGGTAAACCATAATCAACCTCTCCTTACGTTCTCCTGTGAACCTGTGCATTTTTGATATTTCAGACTTCTTTAGAACCTTCAGTTTTCTCCTCCAGTGCACCTAAAAGCTTCATTTCGTAACTACATGCTTCACTCCAGTCCTGGTGTCTACCATTGTTGATGATTTTCACTGAGATCCCCACATTCAAACTGTCACTACGTGATGGCCCTCTAAAGCCGCGTCTACACGTGCTGGCTACTTCGAAGTAGCCGCACCAACTTCGAAATAGCGCCCGCCACATCTACACATGGCGGGCACTATTTTGAAGTTGACGTCGACGTAAGGCAGCGAGACGTCGAAGTCGCTATCCTCATGAGGGGATGGGAATAGCGCCCTACTTCGATGTTCAACGTTGAAGTAGGGCACGTGTAGCCGATGCGCATCCTGCAACATCGAAATAGCGGGGTCCGCTATGGCAGCCATCAGCTGAGGGGTTGAGAGACACTCTCTCCAACCCCTGAGCTCAATGGTCGCCACGTGCAGCGGCCCCTTAAAGGTCCCCGACCCTGCCTTCCTGTGCAGGAAGCTGAGAGAGCGTGCAGGCAGCAGCACAGCCATGTGGCCAGCCTGCACGTCTCACAGCAGCCGCAGTCCACACCCCCCACAGCAATGGCAGCCAGCCAGCCCCCCAGGTGCCCCCAGGGCACTCCCCAAGGGGAGCCAGGGCTCCCAGGCTGGCAGCCAGCTGGGGAAGAGGCAGCGGGACCCCTCCTGGACGGAGGCCGAGCTCCGGGACCTGCTGGGGCTCTGGAGCGAGGAGGAGGTGCTCCAGGTAATGGGGAGCAAGAGGCAGAACGCAGATGCATTCGCTCAGCTGGCCGAGGGCCTGGCCACCCGGGATCACCCTGCCCGCACTCCTGACCACGTCAGGAGTAAGATTAAGGAGCTGCGGTAGGGTTACGCCCGGGCCCGGGATGCGGCCAGCCGATCTGGGGCCACCCCCGTCACTTGCCCCTTTTACAGGGAGCTCAGGGACATCCTGGGCCCCCGGCACACCTCCTCCCCTCTGGCCACTCTTGACACCTCGGCCGACGAGCCCCAGCAGGCCCCGGAAGCGGAGTCCACCCCGGAGGCAAGTTCCGAACCCAGGGGCCCCCCCAGAAGCTCACCCTGGGACACCGGAGGAGGAGGAGGAGGAGGGGGGATCCTCCTCCAGCGATGGGGGTCTCCAGATCGCCATCCCGTCCCAGAGCTCCAGCAGGGCATCCGCCCACCGGGTGTCCCCTGACCGTGGGAGCGGACTGTCAGGTATGTACCCCCCCGGTGCACACCCCCGGGGTTGAGGGGTGGGGGCAACAGACATGACCAGGGCCCTCCACATGCCCAGACGACCATGGCCCCAAGGACAGCAGTGGCATGTCCCTCAGAAGAGTGCATCAGCCCCTGCCCCCCCAGCACGACAGTGCCGTTCCCCATCCCTGGGGATGGGGGGAGTGGAACCTAAGGTCCCCCGGGGGTAGGGGGTGGGACACCCATCAGCAGCATCTCCTGGGGATGGGGTTGGGGAACCAGCAGCAGAGGGGTGGGGGGACAAGGGCCATGGCTCGGGGCCCATACTAATGGCTGTCTCTATTCTTCTTCCCCCCCGTGTTCCACAGCTGCACCATTGGAGGGACCGGAGAGTGCCGGCGAGGTGTCAGTGGTCCCGGACAGCCCACCGGGCCCATCACTCCAGGCCAGCCCCTCTGCAGACCACCGACCAGCCCCAGGGCGGGGACGACGGTGGACCCAGCACCATCTGAGGACGGCGACGGACCCACAGCTGCTGGCGATCCTCCGGCGGCAGCCGGAGGTCTCAGAGCAGCGCCTGAGGGTGGAGGAGCGGCGGCTCCATTTGCAGGAGCGGGCACTGGCCTTGTGCCAGGAGGCATGGGGGGCCTTTATGCGCACATTTGAGTGCATCGCGGACTACCTGGCCCCCCATGCCACGCCGGCCACCGCTCTGCTCGCCCTGCCTGCTCCACCCACTGCTCCACCCGCTGCTCCACCCACCGTCGCACCGCCATCTGCCACCGAGGGGCCATCCACTGAGTGGGAGCTGGGGCCTGCTGACACCCGCCGGCCATATCTGCCGGTCCGCCCGGCCCCCAGCCAGCCCCGGCCAGGGCTGAGGCTGAGGCTGAGGCTGAGGCGTGGGTCGCGGCCGCTCACCCCCAGCGCTGGACATTTGGGGGTGCGGGGCCCAGGACGTGCCCCCCCCTTTGTACATATCCCCTTTTACTTGTGTTTTATATATAGTTTGTATTAGACCCCTGTTATGTTATGATACCTGCCCCCTCATGTAAATAGTTCTCCCCTTCCTTGTCTTCCCCTTTTTTTGCTTATCATCATTATAATATATATAATATTTATGTTTGTTGTAAATAATATAATAATAATAATAATTCAACGTTTGGTGGTTTCACGAACAACAGGTCTATTTTTATTTGCAAGAAAAGGGGGGGTGCTCTTGGGTGTTCTGTGGTGTGGGCGTAGGGGCAGGGAGTGTTGTGGAGGATGGGGGGGTGCACTGGGGGGCCTGCCAGCGTTCACTCCACGGCCTCATCGAAATGGGCCCGTAGGGCGTCCCGGACCTGGATCCCCTCGGGGTCCACCTGGCAACTGGGGGCAGCGGGTGGCTGCACGTCGGCCCTGCCAGCCTCCATAGCCCAGCCCTGAAAGAATGCCTCCCCCTTGCTCTCCACCAGGTTGTGGAGGGCGCTGCACGCGACCACAATCTGGGGGATGTTGGTGGGGCCCGCATCAAGGCGGATGAGGAGACACCTCCAGCGCCCTTTGAGGCGGCCAAATGTGCACTCAACCACGTGGCGCGCGTGGTTCAGGTGCATGTTGAAGCGTTCCTGGCTGGCTGACAGATAGCCCGTGTAAGGGTTCATGAGCCAGGGCCAGAGGGTGTACGCTGCGTCTGCGACGACGCAGAGGGGCATCGTGGTGTCCCCCACAGGGGTCTCCTGCTGGGAGATGTAGGTCCCCGCCTCCAGCCAGCGGCACAGGCCCGAATTCCGGAATACCCGGGCGTCGTGGGTGCTGCCAGGCCAGCCAACATATATGTCCAGGAAGCGGCCCCGGCTGTCCACCAAGGCCTGGAGGACCACTGAATGGTAGCCCTTCCTGTTCAAGAAGCGTCCTCCACTGTGCTCTGGGGCATGGATGGGGATATGGGTCCCATCCAGAGCCCCGAAGCAATTTGGGAACCCCAGGGTGGCAAACCCCATGATGGTGGCATCCGGGTCCCCAAGCCGCACGAGCCTGTGGAGCAGCAGGGCGTTGATGGCGCGGATGACCTGAAGGGGAAGGACATGGGAGAGCACCAATGAGGAGGGGTGTGCAGGCTGTGTCTGGCTCTCCCCTGCCAGGGCTCCCCTCCCCACCCCTACCCAGGGCTCCCCTCCACCCCCAGGACTGCCTCCCCCTCCCCGTGGGTCCTCTTACCTCCATGAGGACAGCCCCGATGGTGGCCTTGCTGATGGCAAACTGCTGGCCCACAGATCAGTAGCTGTCTGGAGTGGCGAGCTTCCAGACAGCGATGCTGACCTGTTTCTCCACGCTGAGGGCATGCCACATGGCGATGTCCTGGTGCCTCAGTGTGGGGGTGAGCCACTGGCAGAGCTCCAGAAATGTCTGCTGGCTCATACGAAAGTTCTGGAGCCAGCGGTCATCGTCCCACTCGCCAAGCACCAGCCGCTCCCACCAATCAGTGCTCGTGGGGTAGCTCCACAGCCAGCGGCGCGTGCGGCGGGGGGGTCGGGGGCTGCAGGGTCTGGGGTTGCTTCCTCCTCCCCTGGGGGCAGCTCCTCTTCTGTGGCTAGAATGTGATCAGCTGCCTCCTGCATGGCATTGAGCGGGGCGAGCACTGCTCCTGCAGGGGTGGCTGGGTGGACCTCTGGCTGTTGCTGCTGCTGCTGCTGCTGCTGGGGGTCCATAACTGTGTCGCTGAGGTGTGCGTGCCTATGGCTCTGCAAACCGCATGCTGTGCAGGTTGAGTGTGTCTGGGAGGGGCCCTTTAAGGGAGCGGCTAGCTGTTGCCCTGGAAGCGCTAGTCCGCCCTGTGACCCTGCCTGCAGCTGTTCCTGGCACCCTTATTTCGATGTGTGCTACTTTGGTGTGTAGACTCTCCCCTGCAGCGACGTTGAATGTTGACGGCACCAGCCCTGGAGGACATGTAGACGTTATTCATTGAAATAGCTTATTTTGATGTAGCATACACGTGTAGACATAGCCTAAATGTCTGTGATCTAATTAAAACATGGAGAGTTAATAGTGTCTATTTAACCACGTCATTATTTTCTTTTTTTTCTCAGACTTTTACAAACAAGTTTGAGGGGTGGATTTTGTCTGTTTTCACTCCCAAATGATCTTCCCACAGCTTCAGACGTCTGGGCCAGGGACAACACCCTGTTCTTATTGATGACATTACACCCCTACTTGTTTCATTTACCTTTCCTATCTGACCCAGAGAGGGGAATAAAGATGAATTGTGTTTTCTTCTCTTGACTACCTTTGATAAGATTTCAAATGAGCAAGATAGAACAGTCGATACCTATTTAAAATTTTAGTTATGTCTATATTTTAGCTTAATGTTGGAAAATCATTCATCACACCAACCTTGTGAACTGTTGAAATGAGAGGAGATTATAAAGGCCTAATAGATGTACTTTTCATCAGAGACCCATGCTGAGATGAAGAATATGTGGGCAGGGAAGAGATGTAGGGCAGGTGGAAGCAACAGTTTGCAAACAGGAAGCAAAGATTATCTAACTCCGCATCTATCCTACCCTATCAAGTAAAGAGCAAGTTATTTTAATTGTGTTAACTAACATCAGTTCTAAATCCTTTATGTAAAATGAGTTTCTCAGATGATGCGCTGATTATATGATATTGTGACTTTTTTTTCTTATTATTAGCACTAGTAGTTTTAAATACTAACAGTATAAAAAACTCATCAGAAATCTAAGTCCACTCTATTCTATAAATTCCGGCTTCACATAGTCCTGGCTGGGATGATTTAGTTATGGTTGATCTTGCTTTAGGTAGGGGGCTCTAGGATTCTATGATTTAAATTACTAATGGTTGGATAAAGAGAGGTGACCAGAAAAATGTTGGAGAGGTGGTATTAGTGTAAATGTTGTAGACTTTTTATGCCTCTAGGTAATCAAATTTCCTGAAGGAAGACACTGTAGTAAAGTGGACAGAGCACTGCTTCTGACCTCAGGAAATCTTAGTTCTGCTACTGGCCTGCTGAGTGACTTTGACCAAACCACTTATCTTCCCTGCACCTCAGTTTCTTCATATATAAAAAAAGTTATAATGATACTTTCTTTAGGAAGTGCACTACATAGCACTATATAAGGACGAGGAGTTGTTATGATGGGTAATCATTATGACTTAGATCTGGGAAATGCTTACATGTGGGAATACATTTTGTATGTCTATATTTCTAGATCAACTCAATGACACTGTACGCATGGGTAAAGTTAACCACTTGTAACAGCGAGGTAGCAGTGTTAGTCTGCACTCTAACAAAACAAAACAGCAGAAACGTAGCACTTTAACAAAAAGTGGGTCTATCCCATGAAAGCTCATCACTGAATTAATTATTTTGTAAGTCTTTAAAGTGCTACTTTTCTGCTGTTTTTTTAAAACCAACTTGTGTTTATGTTGATAGGAACATTGACTAAAATCATGAGTATTCAGCCTTTCACCTGGTATCAGTTAAGTGAAAATATGTAAAAAAAGAATGTAAAACCCACAAGAAAAGATTCAAGTCCCCAGATTCATTCCAGACTTTTTCAGAAATGTAGGTACATTTTATGAACAACAGTAATAGATAGGCCCAGCATGGGTTCATACCTAAAATGAACTCTCGGGATTTACAACAGGTATATTTGCAATTTAGTCTAATATAATTTTAATGAAATGTATAATAGTTATGGAAAGCACCACGTCTCAAAAATGGAATAGTTACTCTTAAGACATAGCCACTTTAGCTGTATTTAATTTTATTCTTTGGGGGGAAGATTTGTAGATAGGTATTTATCATAGATCTTTCTCCTCAACATGTGCCATATTAGAAAAACTATAAATATGTGCAAAGATATTTCTTGTGCTGTGTAATTTTCTTTTTGGCATAGGCGATTTAATGTTTTACCTTCCATATAAATAAGGAACATTAGGCTTTTTTATTTTATTTTTTGCTATGTGAGACAAAGATTTTAAAATTTCATAAATACTGTTGCTTTTGTTTGTAAGAAGATTGTGCATGTTGGTTAGTAGCAGACAGAAATAAAATATCTTTTGTATTGATGTGTATTGTTTCAGGCTTTAACCTGTCATAACTGCCTGATAAACATAATGGTACCCAAATGTACTCTGAACCTCAGAATATGGCTTAAAGAAGTGTCTCTTAACATTTCTTTATTTAGCGTCTTGTGAATTATATTTGTCATGTAAATTGTTATGGAAAAAGAAAACTACAATGATTATTCTAACAAAAATAATCCTACTCAGTAATATATATAATTACAGGGGTTTTGAATTATTTCTTCACTAATCTTTACAAGAATTCAGCAGGTTGTTCAGCCAACCCTCCTCAGCCGTTTTTCCCCTCAGTTTAGCTTCCCATGAGACCTTACCTACCAGCTGCCTGAGTTTACCAGAATCTGCCTTCCTGAAATCCATTATCTCTATTGTACTGTTTTCCCTTCTACCCTTCCTTAGAATTGTGAACTCTATGATTTCATGATCACTTTCACCCAAGCAACCTTCCACTTTCAAATACTCAATAATTTCCTCCCTATTTGTTAAAATTAAATCTAGAACAGCTTCCCCCGGTAGCTTTTTCAACCTTTTGGAATAAAAAGTTGTCTGCAATGCAATCCAAGAATTTATTGGACAATCTGTCCCCTGCTGTATTAGTTTCCCAACATACACCTGGATAGTTGAAGTCCCCCATCACCACCAAATTCTGGGCCCTGGATGATTTTGTTAGCTCTTTAAAGAAAGCCTCATCCACCTCTTCCACCTGGCTAGGGGGCCTGTAGTAGACTCCTAGTAGGACCTCATCCTTGTTTTTTACTCCTCTGAGTCTAACCCAGAGACTTTCAACCCGTCCATCTCCTACGTCCATCTCCACCTCTGTCCAAGTATGTACATTTTTAACATACAAGTCAACACCTCCTCCCTTCTTTCCCTGTCTGTCCTTCCTAAGCAGGCTGTACCCTTCAATACCAACATTCCAATCACGAGTATTATCCCACCAAGTTTCTGTGATGCCAACGATATCATAGTTGTATTCATTTATTAGTACTTCCAATTCTTCTTGTTTATTTCCCATACTTCTTGCATTTGTATATAGGCATCTCAGACATTGATTTGGTCGTGCCTCCCAGTTTTGCCCTGGCCCTCTTTTTACTCTTGCAGTGTAGTCCATACTCCCTCCCATGTCAAGTTCATCTCCCAGGTATCCATGTTCTCCACTTACCTGCAGGCTTTGCTCCCCTGCCCCCGTTGAACCTAGTTTAAAGCTTCACTGAACTCAACTGACCATTTTTGAAAAAGGTTTAAATATATTTTAGTTGGTTTAAATTTAAAGGGAATTTTTTCAAAATGTTTTTATACGTCATAGATTGACTGAAGAAAATGGTAAATTATCCTGAAAGGAAGGCTGCTCTGGTGGTTGACTTGATTCAAAAAGGGAAGTACAGGAGCTTTTTAAAATAGTTTGGTCATGTGAAACATCCTTCTGAATGTTATATATAGAAGAGTTTTGAATAGGTCTGATACCCTTCAGAGAATCTTCTGAAGTTCAGATGATTGCCTAAACTGGAGCTTCATTCCACTCCCTTTGGTGTTCACTCAGTTGCTAGTTGTGACTGTGCTATACCATTAAGGTGGGAAAGCTGTGGACATGGAGAAGTCAATGAATATGATATACCTTGACTTTAGCAAAGCTTTTGATACAGTCTTCCTCAACATTCTCTTAGAGAAGTATGGATTGGATATATGGACTGTAAGATGGATAGAAATCTAGCTAGATGGTAGGGACCGACAGGTAGTGATCAATGGCTCAATGTCTGGTTGGTGGTCAGTTTCAAGTGGGGTACCCCCAGGACCGGTTCTAGGGCCAGTATTGTTTAACGTCTTTATTAATGACCTGTATGAGGTGATGGATTGCACCCTCAGCAAATTTGAGGATGACACTAAGCTAGTGAGACAGGTAGATGTGTGAGATGGTAGGGAGAGGGTCTAGAGTGACCTAGGTAATTTGGAGTTTTGGGCCAAAAGAAATCTAATGCGGTTAAGTAAGGAGAAGTTCAGACTCTTCACTTGGGATGGAAGAATCCCAAGCATTGTTACAGGCTGCGGACTGACAGGCTAAGTAGCCATGCAGCGGAAAATGACCTGGGGATTACAGTAGATGAGAGGCTGGTTATGAGTCTACAGTGTGCCCTTTTAGCCAAGAAGGCTAATGGAATATTGGGGTGCATTAGGAGAAGCATTTCTAGCAGCTCTAGAGAAGTTATTATTCCCCTCTTTTAGGCACTGATGAGGCCTCATCTGTAGTATTGCATCCAGTTCTGGGCCCCCCAGTATAGAAACAATGTGGATGCATCTTGGAGTGGATCCAGTGGAGGGCAATGGAAATTATTAGAGGGCTGGAGCATGTGACCTATGAGGAGAGGCTGAGGAATCTGGGCTTATTTAGTTTGCAGAACAGAAGAGTGAGCGATCAGCATCCTCTACCTGGAAGATTTCACCATGACTAAGGGCCACATAGAGCCTCTTTCAGCTTTGTTCCTGTGCCCCACCTTGCTCACACTGAACTGGGAATGGGAAGCCAACCTGGCAGATGCTGCAGGTTACACATTTGTTAGGGGGTCAAGTAGGAAGTTTTTTGTTTGTTTGTCTGTCTGTTTTTTCTTGTTTTTCCCCCTTCCTCATAGCCCCTTGAAGCCATAGTAAGTTAAGTAGAAATGTATTTAGTACCTAAATGAGGTACAGCCAGATTTCAGTGCAGTTAAAATGTGAAAGTGAATGAATTCCAGAGTAAAACACTTGGAATTTTGCTGATTGGGCTTGGATTTATAGAATAGGGGAAGTGTGCTAGAACTCAGAGAGATCTGGGACATGGGGGCTAGGCTGAAGAGCGCATACCTCAATCAATATGGGTTATATGGTAGGAGACTTATAAACTCCATCCTGGAATATCTTAAATGCCTGGTGTAGAAGAATATGAGAGATGGACAGGTAGCACCTCATCCATATGTTTGCTTTCAATACAAGTTGCACCCTGTCATTTAAAATTAATCCATGTTTCTGTCCTCATTCTGCTATTGTGTCTTGATAAATAAATTAATGAATTATTGTTTACACCCAGTAAAATTGTGGTGGTGGTTTGTGGTAGCTGTGTACTTTGCCTTATGTAACAAAAAAAAAAGGACATGAGAAAATGGATGTTCTTCTTCACACAGATATATCCCCCAAATTCACAGTGTAATAAAATGGCCTTATAAATTTTAACTTATTATTTTCCTAACCACGGGCCAGGTGGTGCATGCCGAGGGTGAGAGAGGTTGAAGTAAGGTGTGATGTTTTTAACTGCTAATACAAAAGGACTGGATATAGTTTATCTGAAATATTTCCAAAATTCTCAAGACTGAATTTATTATTTTTCTTTAATGTTTGTAGACCTACCTGTGCTTTACCTTTCAAAAGACCAAGAATTTATTTCAGGATGTATATTTTTCTCATTATAGATTTCAAGTCAACAGATGAGTTGTGAAAGAGAACAACTAAGGGTGAGTGCAACAATATGCAAAATGTAATTCCTCAAGTAGACAGACCCTTTCTCCCATCACTACATACGGAATTTTTGAAAGATGGACAGCAGCTTTTGAGTTCAACAGAGGAACATATTAATCTCAGCTAATTACTATTGATTGTGTTACTTAATATTGTATATCTTATTATGAAGTACCATTACAGTATGTATGGATTTTTCTCCTATAATTTATTTAGATTTGGCAATGAATACTTTTTGGGGGAATTTATCTGACACCCAAGTACTTTGTTATAAAGGTCAAATGTCTCACAAACATTTCCCATTTCCAGGTTGTTTGAGATGCTGAGTTAGTATTTTTTTCATTGTCTATGCTACACTTGTTTTCAGATAAAAATTAATGTCAAGATCAAGAGCAAATTTCAGAAGAGTTCAAGTATTGTAGAATATGTATTTGTTGTGGTTTTTCTGGCATGCATTCTCTACACACACATCTTTTTTTTTCTTTAATGGATATACCAGATTTTCTTAACTACTCAGTCTGTGCTGCATTTGAACTTTACCCGTGAAAATGCATCTGCAGATTCTTTCCAGAAGCAATATGTCTATGAAAAATTGATAGGTTCTGATACTTGAGCAACCTGGTGTTAAAATGTATATACCTACAAGTATTTTTGAGAGTATGGACAAACAGTCAGAAAGCTAGCTTTGTCTTCTCCTATTCAGGGTTGTTTCCTGGCTAAACCTATATGTATTATGGGTCAAGAGGCAACTTTGTAGGAGAGGTTATCAAACAAGATTTATATTTCTTTTCTTTTCCTTGATTTTTTTGCTTTGTTTTTAATTTTTGGAAGTAGAAAATACTCCATCTTGTGTTTCTGTGGTCATAAAACAGGTACCTAGCAGAAGCAGTTCTGACATGGCTTACAGAGCATAAGGTATAAATATAATAGCTGTTATTCTTATTTTTAATGGACAAAATACTTCTTTCTTGGTATTTGTCTTGCTGGTGTAAGAAGACTGCACTAGTGTTAATATGGAGATTAAGGAGGTGTGAAAGTGTTCTGTTCTGTCATTAGGGTTGAAATGTCTCAATGGAGCCCTTTGTCAAAGCTGAGAGATTGCTTTGAGTTGTGTGCATATCACTGGAGGGCAGTCTTCTTGGAATCAAGTAGTGCCATGGGAATAGGAAAAGTTTTTTGTTCCGTTTTATTAATTTGGCTTCTCTGAATTGAGGAAAGATAGCAGAGAACTCTCAAGGTCCACAAATACTATGAAAGTATGTGTGACTTTGTCCGAATGCTGAGTAAAATGGTCTCCTCCAGCTTATTTTAAAGCAATACTTAGTCTTTCATGTGTGATTATTTTTGGATTATTTTATTATTAAATCTTAATTTTGGAACCACTAGACTCCATTTTTCTATCCACTCAATGTAAATACGTAGTAATCACTCTTTTCCTCACGTTTTCAAAAGCCTGAGAACTATGTTGATTCTGCTTCTCCCCATATGGGCTGGATGTGACACCCCTCCCCTTTGAGGTCACAATAGGTCATCCTTGAACATGGTAGCTAGCGCAGTGTAAGCCATTGTTTCATAATACAAATAAATAAAATCAAACAAGACTTCAAATTGTTACCTCGATAACGTATTCATATGATGTGTCCTTTTCACACCCTTTTTTCTGTTTTGATTACTTTTAGATTCTAAACACAGTGCAGGAGGTTTCTGAGCTGAGCTGCTAGTACAATATCTAAAATAATGAAACATTTGACCTGTTGGCTTCAGGGTTTCCTCAAAAACACAGTTGACATTGAAAAGGTGAAATTCCTGCCCCCACCTGCAATTGAATAGAGAAGTAGCATACTAATTACCCAAAGTACAGTGCTATCCCTTGGATGAATGGTGCAGTAGAGGAAACCAAACCCCTCTTCTTCTTACTGGGGTGCAGTGACCAGAATATCTGCCAACACTCAAAGCTGTTGGCTGAAATATAGCAAAAGGAGGTATGTTGTAAGAGACAACAATGGAGAGGACTGTCAGCACCAAGCACACACATGCAAACCAGAGCATGAGTCCCTCGTCCTCCCCTTTCCGTCTTCATCTTCCTCAATGCAAGATAGACTTATCTTATCAAAACACTTCCATTTCTTGGTCTGAGGGGACAGTCTGCCCCATTCAGTCTTTGTGCCTGTCTCCCCTAGCTTCAGGGTCTGACTATACCAGGTTCTTTCAGCTGTCCCTCTAAACCTGGTCAAACAATTTTATGCACCCCACCACGGAGGGTGGGACATAGATCTCACCGCAGTTTTTCCTGCATTGTATTTCAATGTTGGCAAATAACAGGTTGGGTTGGGGTTGCTGTCAGAAGTGTTTGCCTTCCAGGGTATGTTCCTTCTCACTTAAGTACCAGTCAGTTCCTGCCTGAATTTAACCCTTTGTAGTGATATACCCACCAGTGCAATAATAAATAAGTGGGTGAAAGTTAACATATACATAAACTATTAGAGCTACCTGATGTCAAAACATTATCATTATAGATTTGTGCAAAGTACTCTGAAGAATGTTGTACAGGTTGAACATCTCTAATCCAGCATCCTCTGGTCTAGCAAAATCCATGATCCATCATGATTTTAGTTAGCTGGATGAACACTTATCATGAGTGTGGCTAAGTCTCCCATGGTCCCATAAAATTTGGTTGCAGACACGGCTAAATATTTGCCAAAAGCCCAGTAAGCAGTGTAAGTGCTAGTCATGCTGCTAGACAATATTGACCTCCCATGATGCAACAAAGTGCCAGACTAGAGAGGTTCAACCTGTATTGCCATTGTTAGATCAGGACATAATTGAATGTTAAAAATATCATAAAAGAAGCCGACAACAAAAGGAAAGTTGTTACTTTTCCAACCTGTGTGCTGAAAATTGGTTCACAGTCAGTTGGGGTTAGTTTTTGTAATCTGACTGAGTTTTACCATAAACTCTAAGTGAAACTCATTAATTAAAAGAAGTTGTGAAAGTCATCACTTGGAAGATAGAAATTCTCCATGTTGGACTAACGTTATTTTTTAAAAAAACATTGTCTAAAGTAGCAACATAAAACAAACTGAATGAATGATTACACTGAATGATGGAATAAATGTGGGTGGAGTTAATAAAAATGGGGTTGAAACCATTATACCTTTATGGTCAGAAATGACAGTGTCTTACTAATCAGATCAGATTTCTGAAATTTTCTGAGTCCTATTTTCTTACAGGTTTTTATGACAGTTAATGGTGAAGGATCATTATGGCTGGAAAGGAAAGTGGTGAATTCCATTGTCATTCATATAACAAAGTAAATGATCGGTGAAATTAAAATAGCAAACCTTCACTACTGGACATGATATAGAAAAAGTAAGAGAGACCAGTTTAACTTCTGGTGCCAGGCTGAGACTGCAGGGAAGACAGTTTTGACATGGATGTCATGGAGTGAATTTCAACATGCAACTCTTCAATGTCATTGTGTCAAAGCCACTTTTCTGATATAATTGCATTTCAATTAAAATTACAATATATAGAGGCATGCTATGTCACTGGAGCTGGAAAACAGTTAGAAATTCTAGCCTATGAAAGCCATATAGCAGCAGCAAATATCTAGAAAGATTCCACTAACTCTAGCAAAAGCACAAAACCCCAATTAAATATTCTTCCTATGCAACAAATAAGCTAGACTGGTTGTGACACTGTCCATCAGTGGATGTGATTTGAGAACATCTGTGCAACATTCCCACTCAGAACATAGTGTCCATTTAAAGAATGCATGGCAGCTCTCCAATCCAGCACTTGTACCGTGAGCCTCGCTCATTCCTCTTAACTCCAGTAAGCCCTTTCTATCAAACTGCCAATGTCCTGGATCCTGGTCTATGATGGGCAGTCTGCAAGCCAAGAATACTCCACGAACAGATAGAGCAGCTATGTTCTTAGGTTTATTGGGCAGTTGTATGAAATGGTGCTCCTCTCAAACCTTGCTGATCAATCCAGGTGGGGGATAGTAAATTTGGAGATTTGGGGCCATATCTGAACTAGGAACGATAGGTCATCCTTGAACATGGTAGCTAAAGCATTGTAAGCCATTGTTTCATAATATAAACAAATAAAATCAAACAAGACTTCAAATTGTTACCTTGATAACTTATTCATATGATGTGTCCTTTTCACACCCTTTTTTCCTATTTTGATTCTTTTAGATTCTAAACACAGTGCAGGGGGTTTCTGAGCTGAGCTGCAAGTACAATATCTAAAATAATGAAACTGCTGCTGATCAGGCCTGTGGGTACTCACTGTATAAATGATAAATAATTGTAATCTCTAAGTAGGGTTGTGTGTCTGATCCATTCTGCACTAAAGCGCTGAATAACTCATTCGCCACTAGTTGATGACTTAAACAATTATCTCTTTAACCTATTATCCAGGTCCTCTTGTGTCATGATCTGTATGCTGATTGGAAATTCACATTTACAGTGTCTAAATTATTTAACTGTGATCTCATAGAATCATAGAACAATAGAGATGGAAGAGACCTAAAAAAGCCATCAAGTCCAGCCCCCTGCCCTAGCAGGACCAAACCCATCAGATCAGCCCAGCCAGGGCTTTGTGATCTCTTCAAATCATCATCTGTATATAACTGGCCGCAGTGGAAAGTAAAGTATTTTAGCTTTAGCTTGCAGTGAGTGAATTTCTCCATTGATTATATTACATATCAGTCAGACTTCTCAGAGGTTTTCCTGGGTGGCCAGTTTAAGCTGAAGTTTGCAAAGCTCTTACACCTTTCTTTCAATGGTCTGTATTAGCACTGATCTTGTATGCCTATATACCATCTTGAATAATCATGACTTCATAATACTATAATTTCTTATGTTGCTCAAATATTGTGCTGCATGGCCTTCCTTAGGGCAAAGTTCTATTAAAAGTTTAAAAATGTTCAAAAGTAATTAACAAAAAAAAAAAATCTCATTTTCTCCAAGGCTACATCTACAGTACAGCTTTCCAGAAGATTTTTTCTGAAAACACTTCTTTTGAAAAAGTGCATCCACACACAAAAAAGTAGACTGAAAAAATCGATACACTCTTTCTATAGACAGCATCCAGGCAGCCCGTGCTCTTTTGAAACAATAGGCTAGGGGTCAAAAAATCCAGCACCAGGAGGACTGCTTGTTCAAAAAAAGGACCCCTGGGGTGTGTACACATGTATTTATTCAGAAAGACTCCTTCTGGAAAAAGGCTCTCTTCCTCAGTTGGGAGAGGAAGAGGGCCACTGGAAAAAGTGCTGTGTTCCTCCAATTTAATATAGAAAGAATGCATTTTGTGTGTAGATGCTCCATAGGATTTTTCTAAAGAGCCCCAGCTTTTTTGAAAAAACTCGCTGATGTAGACACAGCCTGAGGATTATTCTCCATCTACACGCTGCTGTATTTTCAGTATATTGTCTTATAAAAACAATGTCACCCAGTCCCTCCCTCCCTGTTCTAATTTATATTTCCCAATCTTGATATTTAAACACGTGATCAGTGGTAGACTCCCTCTCCTTTTCTCTTAGTACTGCAGCCCACTACATCCATTCTTGGTTGTTTTATGGCTTTATGGATGATCTTGTGGAGCTGAATTTAATTCTGATACCTTAAAAATGTCAGTAAAAACACAAAGCTCACAGCTTGCTTCAAATCATTTAAAAATCTATTTCTTCTCAGATTCATGCCTGAAAAAATCAGATTTTGAAACATGAATCATACAGCTTATTTCAGGCCATGAGGAAGTTTAGGACTGCAGCCTTAGGTAGAAATCCGCTGTAATTCATAAACCTATTAAAAAGCACATAGACTGCCTCAGAAGTCTGTCTGCTGCTTTTAGTGAATCTTCCTCACTGCTGCATCTTTAACCTGAGGTTATGATTTTTATCATAGCCTAATGACCTTGTTTAAACTAAAATCCTGATCTAAATGTTACAGGGTTTCCCCCAGCCTTCCCTTCCACTAAGAGGTAATCATTTTCTATGATAAATTGTACATATTTTTAAGTTTATACCATTGTGTGCATGAATTTGGATGTGTAAACTAGTGCATTTGATCCTTGTACAGTAATACTTTATGAGCTCTGTAAAATGGGCATGGAACGGTTTTAAACCCTCATGTAGGAGGGTTTATTAGTGTGTTTTTCCTCTGAATACCAATGAAGTCTAATGGTGAACGGTATGCTTAAGTCTTTTGATCTTAAATCTTGGGTGACCTAATTGTGACTCCACTTACCAACTTTCTTTGAATGCATTCATTAGTGGGAAGCATTATATACAATCAGCAGTTCCTTCTGAGATCTGGCAGATCTAGGAAGCTCAGTACCACCACACTCTTGAAGAGAGAAAAGCAACAGATGATTTGGACTTTGAAAGGTCATGTAATATTTTCCCTAACTTTTAAAGGGTAATTATATCAAAATGTACACAAAGATATAAAGATCTTTACACTTGAAATGCATGCAGGGGGAAGAAATTCAGAGGTATGTCTTATTCACATTAAAATGTGCACAACAAGAACAGGATGTGGCTCTCATTTCTGCATAGCGTGCCACACGGTGCTCATTCACTGCATCAGCATACCCTACAACTGAGAGGGGAATGCTCAGCTCTGAGTGACAATTTTTCATTATTGTGCTAACTCTTTAATATCATTTTAATATTTAATTTGTTGTGTGCTCTCCTATATGAACCTGGTGTTAGGTCCTTAAAACTGTGGACTACAAATATGAACTGCAGCATTCAAGAGCAACGGGGGGGTATTCCATGGTATTCTAACATTGAAATTACTGATGGGAAATGATGGCCATGATTTCAAAAGTTAAATGCTCTCAATTATGCATGTTCACTTGAGTTCACCATAGGCGAGCAGCTATCTAGCATGCCTATGTGAATTGGGTGTCAAGCAGGCCTCTTAGTTGTCTGCATGTACTCTCACAAGGTGTTCAATGTCTTTATCTTTCTGGCTTTTTGGTTGTGGTAGTTTTCCCTTAAATAAATGAGGTCAGCCCCTATCTAAAGGTCCCTCTCTCACCAGTAGAGCTAATTGGATGGGCCATTGGCATGCACACACACAGCCCCAAAACTTATCCATGGCTGGATCCAACTGTAGGACCAAAGCCTAACTGGATTTTCATTTATGTCATATATGACAGGTACTCATGACGAATAGAACAGCAGAGGTGAAATCCTAGGTTCATGGGAATTTTGCTACTGATTCAGAAGGCCATAATTTTGCCTCCAGATTTTTGAGCACCAACACAGGTTTATTTTGAGGCTCTGATTATCTTTCCAGTAATGCAGCAGCACCACAGACTTAGTAGCTATGGTGTCTCTTGATGTTTCTAGGCGTTGCAGAGAGGCCTTTGTAGTTCAATGTCCAGCAAGGATCGTTTGTGACAATCTTCACTTTTACCTTGGCATTTTGTTTCCAGGGTGGCATGTTGCCTGGAGTGGCTAAAGGGGGTTGGGGGGATCATCACTTGACAGTGGAAATTTCATCTGTAGCACCCTCTCTCTGAATTACCTGCTGTCAGAATGTCAGGGTCAATTGTTTTGTGTAAATGCTTTTCACATGTTTATGTTGTATTTGTAAAATAACATAGAGCCCTGGCTGTGCCTGAAAGTTAGTCTCACCTGCTCAACCAGTCTTCATTTCCAATGCTGTTCACACCCCTCATTGCCATAGACAGGTTCCTACATTTAGGCCCTCGTCTCCTCCAAGTGGCTCTTGCCAGGAGGAGGCTTTAAAAAAAAACAATCCCACATTGGTTTGCACAAGGCCATTTTCAGAACCAGTGTTTGACTGACTGGTTTGGGACAACAGAAGCAATGATATTCTGAATCTTATATTTGCTCTTGCCTCAGGATCTCATCAATCTAGGCAAGAATTAGATGACTTTCAAATAGTTATGCTTGGCTGGATAATTAACTTCTGCACAGACTTCGGGATAACTCTCTTGTCTGTGTAGACCACAACCAAAGTGTATAACCAGTCACCTGGCATCTCCTAATACCCTTCTGAATTTAACCAAACAAAGTGAAGTAGAGAAGCTTTTCTCTGTAGATGCCCACACAGTTTTCTGCTCTTGAAGTAATCCCAACCTACTGGTAGATGTAAAGCTATGAAGATACCATCTAGTTAGACATTATTTTTATTTACAAGGAAAATTGTCAAGTTGTTATATTTTGAAACAACATTTCTCCGATAATGAAGTTATTTTCTTTAGTTTCTTTTCCAGAGAAAATAATGTTGGGACAGTGGTGATGGCCTGTCCATGGCCTGTTCAACATCTTTATTATTGACGTGGATGAGGGACTGAACTGCACCCTCAGCAAGTTTGCAGATGACACCAAGCTAGGGGGAGAGGTAGATACATTGGAGTGTAGAAATGGGATCTAGAGTGGCCTGGATAAATTGGAGGATCGGGCCAAAAGAAATCTGATCCAGTTCAACAAAGAGAAGTGTAAAGTCCTGCCCCTGGGATGGAAGAATTCCAAGCATTGTTATAGGCTGGGGACGAACTGGCTAAGCAGCAGTATGACAGAAAGGGACCTAGGGATTATAGTTGATGAAAGGCTGGATATGAGTAAACTGTTTGCCCTTGTAGCCAAGAAGGCCAATGGCATATTGGGCTGCATTAGGAGGATCATCTCGAGCAGATCTAGAGAAGTTGTTTTTTTCCCTCCATTTGGCACTGGTCAGGCCACATCTGGAGTATTGTGTCCAGTTTTGGGTTCCCCCAGTATAGAAAGGATGTGGATGTGCTGGAGCAGGTTCAGCGGAGGGCAACAAAAATGATTAAGGGGCTGGAGCACATGACCTATGAGGAGAAGCTGAGGGATTTGGGCTTATTTAGTTTGCAGAAGAGAAGACTGAGGGGTGACTTAATAGCAGCCTTCAACTTCCAGAAGGGGTGCTCTAAAGGGGATGCACAGAAACTCTTCTCATTGGTGACAGACAGCAGAACAAAGGGTAATGGTCTGAAGTTACAGAAGGAGACAAGTAGGTTGGATATTAGGAAAAAGAACTTCATCAGGAGGGTGATGAAGCACTGGAATGTATTACCTAGTTCGGGTTGATCCTGCTTGGGGCAGGGGCTGGACTTGATGACCTCTTGAGATCCCTTCTAGCTCTATGATTCTATGATTACCATCCTTATTTTATTACCATTTGAATTGATGATATTCACTTGTTAGTGTCATACTTCTCTATGAATCACAGAATCCTAGAGCTGGAAGAGACCTCAAGAGGTTATCGAGTCCAGCTCCTTGCCCAAAGCAGGATCAACCCTGATTAAATCATCCCAGCCAAGGCTTTGTCAAACTGGGACGTAAAACCCCTAGGCACAGAGATTCTACCACCTCCTTAGGTAACCTGTTCCAGTATTTCACCACCCTCCTACTGAAATAGTTTTTGTTAATATCCTTGACCTCCCCCTTTGTAACTTGAGACCATCACTCCTTGTTCTGCCATCTGTCACTACTGAGAATAACCTCTCTCTATCCTTTTTAGAGCCCGCCCCTTCAGGAATTTGAAGGCTGCTATCAAATCCCCCCTCACTCTTCTATTCTGCAAACGAAATAAGCCCAAATCCCTCAGCCTCTCCTCATGGGTCATATGCTCCAGCCTCCTAATAATTTTGGTTGCCCTCTGCTGGACCCTCTTCAGTGCATCCACATCCTTTCTGTACTATCCTTTCTGAAATGCTTCTCCCTTGAGGATAACCCTTTATAGTGGTATATAGTTTTTTCCTGGCTATCAGGAAAAAAAAATCAGGCAGAAAGTAGTATACTCGGTCTACTTTCTTTTATCTTTATCATTCCATTATAAGTACCTACTGGAATGTTATAAGACCTGAAGAAAGAGTGTGAGCTTTTCAAAGACTTTCTTTCCTTCTCCCTGCAGCTTCAGATACTGACTCTTTCTGGTAAATAATGTATCAGACCTTCATGTTTCCATTCTTAACAGCAGAGTAGGACACAAAAAGTGGGTCAAAGCTAGAGTGAATTACTCCCCACCCATTTTAATTTGCCAGACACACTGAACACAGCCTCAGTTTACTTAGTCAGAAGTAAACATGAATATTTTTATACAAATTACCACTTTAATCTTATATTGAAAGACCCTTGCTCTGTATTTAAGTTACTAATGCACAGGACTGATCTATGAAAAAGGTAGAGAAGAAATAGGTTGCAAAAGAGATTGTTTTAATGAAAAATAATGTTAACAAATCAGTGGCATGAAATGTATACTTAGGATATAATATTTGTATGGCAATAAGTTTTTTATTCTTATTATTAAAAAAGTTGCATACAATTTCCTGACAGATTTTTAAGATGCGTTTCAAATACAGCAAGCAAAATATATTCTGTAAGCCACTTGGCAGGATGACTGAAGCACAAAGGTGGTGTAATTTAACACTGCATGGTTAGCAATTTTTCTTATTCTTATGGCAATAAGAGATTAGAATGAATAATTATACATAAACATTTATATGTTACACACACAAAACTATGTTAAAAGAACATTATTAAAGTTGCACAGACAAGCACTCAAAATTTAAGAAATGCCGCAAATTAAGGTTGCCTTGTGTGTTTTCATTTATATACCATCTTGAATGACATGATCACATACTCTTCTTATTCCTGGTACAGAAAGTGCTTTCAAAGTCAAAAAGTCAGCCTGAGGTAGACATTCAACATGGAAAAATTCAATCCAAATGATTTCAGTTTGGCAAAGTTATAAGCAACAAACACAAGGTTTGAAACAGGAAGTGCTGGGCAACAATTTTCTGAGCTACCATTTTATGAAACATATACGAACAACTACATCTAATATACTATAATCTCAGAGAGGTAGCCATGTTAGTCTCTAGCTGCTCAATTTAAACCCATTAAAAATCTATGGTGTCTTTTCAAGGGGCTTGACTTCAAAGCCATTAGGAAATTTTGATTCAAGCAATGTAGTATTTCAGTTTTTGGGTTGGCAGGAATGAACATGGCATAGTGTAAAATGATACCCTAGTCTACTTTATGCACAAAGTGAATATACCCTAAGCAATGTAAAGTTGAACAGAGCTAGATACTTTCCTTCTTCTACACAAAGCCTTGCAGCAAATCTTTATTTGTTCAGAAGGTTTTGTCTTAGTCAACACCGTTCCACTTCTCTGTATTCCAACAAACTGGTTTATTGCACAACAGTAGCACATAGGTTGAGAAGGCAGATGAGCAAAACTCACATTCTCCTACTTGAATCAATTCATCACCCCTCTATTATGTCTTAAGGCAAAGTTGGGAAGCACCAAAATTTATCTGAAAATTTCCGGTTTATACGTTAAACCCTTTGTTGTATCTTTGATCTCTTCCACTGAGGTAAATGGGCAGAAAACATTCTGAGAACAAAGGAGTTAGTGGTTCAGATACCAGTCTATATCTGTCTAATTGCAACCTTAAGAAATCTTCACATCTGTGAAAAAGTCAAACCAATAAAGGTCAAATTCTGCCACTGTTTTCCACCTTCAGTGCCACCCCATGCAACAGCCTGATGCTTAAAATGGGACTAAAACAGAGATGCAACAAAATAAAGGAGAATCAGAGGAGAACTATCATTAAAATACTAATTTTTATGACCCTCAGACCTACAGCTCCAGATTGTAAAAGTCTATTTTCAAAGGCAAGGTAAATAATAACACAGAAATATGCACTGTAAATGTTATGAATGTGTGAACAGAAAAAAAAAATGCTTTGCTTTGAAACCTTGATATCTTCCCTTAAAATCTGTTTCCTACCCTTTGTGGTTTGATATTTCAGAATGTATTACCAGATATAATGAGATTTTCATATCAAATTACTCTGCTGATGCATCTTCAGAACTACACATGACAGCTGCTTCACAAAGCGTGGGCTGGGAGGAGGTGAACCCATTGAAACAAAAGGTGTGGATATAACAACCCAAAGGAGTTGGTGAAGAAATCCCTCTGAATCCACATGTATCATTACAGTAACTCTGAGCTTCTATCAGACGGTTATGAGAGCTCCCTTGGCATACTCAATTGGTTGAAACAGTGCGTGAGAGACAGCTCATGTTTAGATGCCAGGGATTCCCAAAGGAAAAAGGGGAGGAAAAAGACCAAAATACTTGTTAGGTCAAAAATATGAAAAAGCCAAGAAGAATTCTGCCTAAATAAGTTAATGTAAGCACTAAAGTAAATGAGCTAATGATGTCCTACTGCAAAACATCTACAGAATGTTCTTGCTGAGGACATAATGGAAGGAATGGGATCCCAATGCAGACTGATTTTTGCTTGACTTTCATGACACATTTTCTGAGCATAATTGATATTTCTGTATTTTTCTGTGATTTCATGTCAGTGAAAAGCATAATGAGTCTGCATGTATGAGTCACTGAAGTTTTCTCTGAAAGTTTGCAAATCAGTAAGTCATGTTTTATTTTGAATTTATTCCCTTTCCCATTCAAAGCAAAACCAAACACCCTCCTTCTCCAAATTGTAGTAGTATACTGCAGTGGTTCAAAATACCTGTGTATAAAGCAGTACAAGCATTTGGTGTGATTACTGTAGATAACTGTCATTTTTATTTGGTTATGTTTTGGTTTTGTTTACATAAATGCTGTGTATTTAATAACTGATTACTACCCCAAATTCAAGATACCTGTCACAAATCATATCAAATGATAACAAAGGCACAAAAATAAAAGAATTTTGGAAAAAAAGTAAGTTTACCCAAATACCGTTGGTATGCCACATCTCATCACATACTTTGTTACAGGTACAAAATCTTGTAAACATCCTTAGAGCTTTACTGATCATTGTGCTATAGCCAGACAACTGAAAACAGAACTGTGCTGTATACTATTATATGTCTATCTTTGTCTCTACACCATCATAGTAGATATTGAGGTTTATATGCTGAAATCTTCATTATGCTCATCTCTCAGTTTTAATTGTGCATTGCTCCATCAGTATTACAACCTTAATTTTTAGCAGTGCATCTGAAGAATTGGTTAGTAAACTGAGTGGATAAAGGTGGTGTGAAATTCTTGTCACATTTGAAAATAAAAATGAAAATATGCCACTTGAAAAGAAACAGTGCAATTAGGATTAGAGTAGGTGGACTTATTGACTGGCTTTTTGCAGCTTGCGGTTGTGAAAATTGAAGCCTCTAGGGCAGCTGCTAAGAAATCTCTATAAGTTTTAGGCAGTGTCCATTGCTTAAGACAAATATGGAATCAGTGCAAAAGAAGGTGCCTTATGTGAGCAGAGACCAAAATGAAAACACAGAAGGCCAGATACTTGACACCAGTACAGCATTTTTCCCCTCAAAATTCAAAGCTAAAGTAAAGATTGGTTTCTCTGGTTCTAGAAGCTGTTTGGTGCCTTTTTGTGTGCTAGGCAATTGATATTCTGGACAAAATGTCAGGTGCCCCTGTGGGCTGATGCATCAATATGACAGTGTCCACTCTGGTCAGGAAGAGCACTGCACCAGAGTCCACTCATTGTTGTGGGGTGGTCAGTCAGTTTCTCTTTCCTGAATCCACTGGGATGTGTGTTTTCTCCTTATTCCTAGGGGAGTCACTGGGTCCTGGTGCCCCAGATGTCTGGAAGCCACCTCAGATCTTAAGTCTCTCAATGATTAGTAGAAGAAACCAGGCTGGCCTCCTCCACTGGGCTCCAGTGCCCTTAACTAGACAGGCAGAATTGGACCTCCAAGACTTCCCGTGGTGCCCTAATTTCTTCTTAGCTCCCCTGGTTTCTGTGGGCTTTTCAGCCTATTCATCCAGTTGACCCTTCCCAGGGCACCATCTCTGAGCATTTTCTCAGCAACTTGCTGGCAGGAGTTCTTGGCCTGCTTGGTCCTCTGGCAGCTGCTGCACACTTCTGCTTTCCAGCTCTTGTATTCTCCTAGGTGCTGAGAGACTGCCAATGATCTCTGTCTGGCAGTCCCTGCATTAACCTTATGGCATGTCCTTCTGACCTCCCCCTGCCACACCCTCTTTAAGGAATTCAGCTTTCACCTTGCAGTGAAAATAGGCTCTGCAGTAAATTTCTCCTTTGTTTTCTTTTGTGCTCCTTTATCTTAAATACAGGGGTTGGTAGTAATAGAGAAATAGCCATTTTAGTCTGTATTCATTCAAAACAAAAAAGTAGTCATGTAGCAATTTAAAGACTGACAAAATAATTTATTAGGTAATGAACTTTCGTGGGACACACCCACTTCTTCAGATCACAGCCTTACCACAACAGACTCAATATATAAAGCACAGAGGTCCAAAAGTTGTTACCAAGGTTGATAAATCAGAAAAATTGTTATCAAGGTTGGCAAATCAGATAGCAGAGCAGAGAGAAGAGGGTGTGGGGTGGGGAATGTTAGGTAAAACATCAAAGTATGTGAAAGGGCCCTTATAATGGGTGAAGTTAGTAATTTATTGAAGACTGTGTGTAACCTACACACCCACTGGGTGTGGCTCACTGTCCCATGCAGTGGCACCTAGACCACTTCCAAAAAAAGAAACAATGAGTCTTCTCTACAGCCTTAGCTGAATTGGCAGCTATCCTTTAGCTCAAGCAGACAGACTTCCTCCACATGGAGTGTGTGGATGGCTCCCTGTCTTGCTGTCTTCCTCTTCTGGGTTCCCTGCCCTGTTGGCTTACACCCTGCCACAGCTGACTGCTCAGTGGCTCTGGAGGCTGTCTCTGCTTAAAAAAAAAATCTAAATTCCATTTTAACTGCAGGAATTGTTTAAGTGGTGGCAGCCTCCAGAGCCACAAGTGGAGTCAACAGTGGCATTGCTCAGAGCTGCAAGGTGATATGAATGAGGGGTATTCCTTTCACAAGCGGCAGAAGCTATGCATTTTGGCTCTGTCTACACTAGAAACATCCCTCTACAGAAATTACCGTCAGAAGTGATGTTCTGACAAAACTTCTGTCAACAGATTGCATCTACACATAAAAGTGGATCAATCTTTTGATCTGCTCTGGCAACAAATTTGGCCCCTGATCGTCTACACAGCTTATTTGTCAACAATTTCTGTCAACAAAATACATTTTTGTGTGATGATGCTCCACAAGTTTCATTGCCCAAGCCCCAGTTTTGTCTGCAAAACTCCCTAGTGTAGACATAACTTTTCTGTTTTGGCTTCTAACAGTGCTGTCATTAAAAATTGCTAAAATTCCCTTCACAACTCTAACAGAAGTAACAGAAAATGTTTGCTATTCATGCCATTTCTCCTTGCTTTTGACCACCATTGTAGAGGGTATGGAAAAATGCATCCTCTCATATTAATTATTTCCGCTCCATGACTTTCCTCTTTTAGTTAGTTTCTTTCTCCTGTCCTCTGACTTCATTTCTGCTTTTGTAATTTTTTCTTCCACTCCATCATCTATTATTTCATTTGCTTTCCCACTGTTAAAAATCGTTTAATAAGCACCATAAATTACAGGTGTTTTACAAACAGAATAAGATACTTTTTCTGCCTTCTAATATTTTACAGTATGGATATGTCATAAATTACAGTCTTGCCTTTTCATGTTATGTATGTGCCTGAATTTTCAAGTGAGATCAAATTTATTTCCCATTTTACTCGCATAGTTTCTGATATACAAATAATTGTGTTTGTAACTGTTCACTTTTACTGTGTGGAATAGTTATCTAACTATTTGTTTGCCACTGCATATTAAGTAGTTAGATAGTTAATACCATCAGATTTGTAAAATTATGTTTACAACTTTGTTCACCTACAAGTTGCGAAAAAAAAAAGGTCAATATTTAAAAATCTGTTGATGTCTTTCAAGTTGACTCTAAAGCATAGCTTTTAAAACTGTTAACCAAACTAATAGAATTATTGGGCCTGGATGCCAAGGTGCCTCAGCAAAATATGTAGAGAATTTCATACCAACCAATGATTCTTTCTAAAATTGGTATCAGATTGTATGAAAATTTGCTCCATTTACTACAAGTCCAAATAAAGACCTCTTTTAAAACACAATTATTTTGCAGATTTTAAAGCACATCTAAATATCCTTCAGAGCTCTATTTATGCTGCTCCCAATTATTTTTATTTTCCATTGAGTGTCAAATCTGACAGTTCCCACATGAGAAAAAAACAGATCAAAACTTTGCCTTTAACAGTCTGGGAAGTAAGGATCCAAAGCACATTGAAGTCTAGTGCTTAATGCCTTTAAGTGATTCTTTCTGTCATCATATTACAATTGCAAAATTTTGCAGACTCAGAAAGTCTGTTTGCTAATGCATTGAATGCTTCTGCAAGTTCAAATTTTTGGTTACGTCATGTGGTCAGATTGCCTGTTACTAAGAGCTGCACACATGGAACAGCTAGAAAGTGGTGGTGACTGCAAGGCAATGCATTCAAGTTTCTGTTTGTTTGTTTTTTAAATTTTTCTCTTTTTTTTCGTAATGATGATTTGTGCAGCACCTCATTGCCATTCACTGCTTGGGCTTATTCACATGCCCCCTTTGAAGGAGGGCGCTAGTGTAGAAAAGCCCAAAGATAAATTTAACCGTTTGAGATATTACAACTTGAAGCACTGAATCATCTCCTTACCCAGATCCATATTCAAATTCAGCAGAATCAAGTGTGCTCCTTTGGCTTAAGTGTAAAAACATGGTGTCCATAATCATTCACTGAGTAATCTCCAAGAGACAGGAGAGCTGCTCAGGATCACCTCTTCCAGGAAAACTGTTTTTCACCAATGTCTGTTGAGTAGAATAAAAATTTACAGAATGTGCTAAGAGTAGCGTTCTGAGTCTATGATTCTTTGACTTCTTTCAGCCTTGTCTTTTCCAAACTAAACAACTCAACTCTTTTAATCTTCTCTCATAGGTCATATTTTCCAGACCATTTAATCACCTTTCCTAAAATGTGGTGCCCAGAAGTGGACACTACTCCAAGTGAGGCCTAATCAGTACAGAGTAGAGTGGAAAAATTACTTCTTTGCAAATTCCCCTCCGCAGTAACTTTGAAGTTTTAAACTTCGAAGTATCAGCTCGTGTCTAGGTGCGACTCACCCTCCGGTATTTTGAAGTGCTGGGGGTACTTCAAAGTCCCTTTACTCCTCAAAATTTTGCAACTCCTCAAAGTTGCCCCAGGCTCTTCAAAATACTAGCGGGTGAGCCGTGGGGGTGGAATTTGCTTAATGAAGTGCTGCATATGCAGCGCAGCACTTCATTAATAAACTCCCAACACCCTACTTACCATCCTCCCTTCAAAGGATGTTGGTAGTGTAGACAAGGCCCTTGTATCTTGCTCACGAGACTTAAGTTAATACATCCCAGAATCATGTTTGTTTATTTGTGCAACAGTGTCACACTGTTGACTCATACTAAGCTTGTGGTCCACTATGAACCCTGGATTCCTTTCTGCAGTACTCCATCCCAGGGAGTCACTTCCCATTGTATGTGTGAAACTGATCATTCCTTCCTAAGCACAGTACTTTGCATTTGTCCTTGTCGAACTTCACCTTATTTTCCTCAGACCATTTCCTCCAGTTTGTCCACATCATTTTGAATTCTGATGCTATTCTCCAAAGCACTTACAACCCCTCTCAGTTTGGTATCATCTGTAGGCTTGATAAGCGCACTTTCTTTGCCATCATCTGATGAAGTGGGTCTTTGCCCATAAGAGCGTATGCTCCAAATAATCTGTTAGCCTGTAAGGTGTCCCAGAACTTCTCATTGTTTTTGCAGATACAGACTAACACGGTTACCTCTTTGACACTCTGCCATTATTGATAACGATCTTCCTGAATTTGCTGAAGTCTGCCTTCTTGAAATCCATGGTCTTTATTTTCCTCCTCTCCTTCCTACAATAATTCTACCATTTCATGGTCACTTTCACCAAAGCTGTCTTGCACTTGCAAAATAGCAACCAGTTCCTTCCTCTTAGTAGCTTTCTCCGCCTTCTGAAACAAAAACAAACAAACAAAAAATATGGTTCCGATACATTTCAGGAACTTGTAGGATGATCTGTGCCCTGGTTTGTTATTTTCCCTGCAGATGTATGGCTAGTTAAAGGCCCCCCATCTAAACCAAAACATGTAATTTGGATGTTTTTTGAGGAGCAAAAGGTAGAAGAGAAGTAGATAGATGAGACTTTCCAGGAAACAGTAGAATAGTGCCACCTTCCTGTGCCCTGGTCAGACAGCCTCTATTCTGTTGAGGAGTGTGAAAAAGCTCAGGTGCAGAGAACATCCAACTGGAACAGAGGGCTATGATCCCATATTTGGGATCATCCTTCCAGATGATGTTGTGGCATCCTCTCACACTGAGGATTCCTGTCCTGGGGGAGGAAACACCAGTTATTAGGAAAAGGCAGGTGTTAGTCATGAGGGATTTAATCATTAAAACCATGGATAGATGGGTTTGTGATGACCGGGAGAACCATATGGTGACTTTCCTGCCTGGTGCGAAGGTTGTGGATCTCCCGAGACATCTAGATAGATTTACGTGTAATGCTGGGGAACAGCAGATTGTTGTGGTACATGTAGGTACTAACAATGTAGGGAAGGATAGGAAAGGGGTCCTGGAGGTGAAATATAGGCTGCTAGGAAAGAATTTTGAAATTCAGGAATGCAGTGGGAGTGTTCTCTATTATGCTTCCAGTTTTATGCAGGTAGACAGGCAGACCTGCAAAGTCTCAATGTATGTGTAGTACCCAGAGACACTGAGACCTCATCTGGGATGAGTGAAGTCTCTGCTCTACAGTCTCAGCTGACAGCCAGCTGGCCTTTAGCTCATGTAACAGAGTGCAGCGCTTTAGACCCTATGCTTGCAGATTCTATCCCTGAGGCCAGCAAACCCAGGTCTGTTGGCATTATATATGTATAAGAAAATGAGAGGTTTAGATTTATTAGGAACAGTGGAAACTTTCGGAAAAGGGGAGGAAGGATTTGATGCACCTGAACCAGATTTCTGGAACTTAAAATTAAATAGGTTGGAGAGCAATTTTTAAACTAAGAGCTGAGAGAAGGCTGATGGGTGTGGAGAAACACGCGGATTGGACAGAGACATCCCTTGTAGGAGGGTCTATTAACAGAAATTCTCTTATCTGCTAGCAAAGTGGAGAGGAAGGAGGATGATAAGAAATGCAAAAGATCAGATGAGAAACAGTCAAATGAAAAAGATCTCCATTCAATTACCTCAAGTAATGACAGACAGCTAAATAGTGACAAGTCTTTGAAGTGCTTACATACAAGCACTAGAAGTCTACATAATAAGACAGGTGAGCTAGAATGCTTTGTATTGAATGAGGCTGTAGATATAATAAGCATCAGTGAAACTTGGTGGAATGAGGATAACATATGGGACACAGTTATACCAGAGTATGAAATATATCGGAAGGATAAAACACATAGTGCTGATGGGGGAATGGCAAGATATGTGAAAGAAAAAAGAGAATCAAAGTAAAAATCTTTAATTAATTAAACTGTTCCATAGAATCTTTATGGATAGTAATTGCATGCTCTAATAATGAGAATATAGCACCAGGGATATGTAGCTGACCACATGATCAGGGTAGTGCTAGGATGGTGAAATGCTAAGGGAGAATAGAGAGGCTATACAATTTAAAAACTCAGTAGTAATGGAGGATTTCAACTAGCCATCTATCCATATATTGATTGGGAACACTTCACCTCAGGATGGGATGCAGAGGTAAAATTTGACACGTTAAATGACTGCTCCTTGGAGCAGCTGATTCTGTAACACACAAGAGGAGAGGCAATTCTTGATTCAGTCCTGAGTGGAGCACAGGATCTTATTCAAGGTGTAACTGAAGCTGCTTAGAGATAGTGACCAAAATATAATTAAATTTAACATCCCTGTGGTGGGAAGAACACCACAGCAGCTTAATGGCTTTCAGAAAAGAGAATTATAGAAGAAAGAGGAAGACAGTTAAACAGAAATTTTAAAAGTACAGTATCAAAAGTAAAATGCTTGCACGTTGAGTGGAAACTTCTCAAGGACACCATAATAAAGGCTTGACTTAAATGTACGTCTCAAGTTAAAAAACACAGTAAGGGCTTGTCTATGCTACCTCCCTACTTCAAAGGGAGGATGGTAAGTAGGTATTGGGAGATTATTAATGAAGTGCTGTGCTGCATGTGCAGCACTTCATTAAGCTAATTCTCCCCCATGGCAACTCCAAAGCTTTAAACTTCAAATTTGCCGCGGGGGAGAATTAGCCTAATGAAGTGCTGCATATGCAGCACAGCACTTCATTAATAATCTCCCGACACCCTGCTTACCATCCTCCCTCTGAAGTAGGGAGAGAGTGTAGACACAGCCTAAGAGAACCAAAAAAGTGCCCCTATGGCTTAAAAACTAAGTAAAAGAAGCAGTGAGAGATAAAAAGGCATCATTTAAGAAGTGGGAGTTAAAGCCTAGTAAGGGAAATAAAAAGGGGCATAAACTGTGTCAGATGAAATGAAAAATATATAATTAGGAAGGCCAAAAAGGTATATGAAGAACAGCTAGCCAACACTTCAAAAAGTAATAGTAAGATGTTTAACTTTATCAGAAGCTGGAAGACTGCTAAACAACCACTGGGGCTACTGGAATAAGGAGGTGCTAAAGGAGCACTCAAAGGCAGCGAGGTCATTGCAGAGAAGTGAAATGAATTCTTTGCATCTGTCTTCATGCCTGAAGATATTAGGGAGATTCTCCAACCTGAGCCGTTCGTTTTAGATGATTGAGCTGAGGAACTGTCCCAAGTTGAGGTCATTAAAGGTGGTCATGGAACATGGGACAGACCCACTTCTTGAGATCACTAGTACCAAATGTTATTCACCCAAGAGCTCTGAAAGAAGTCAATTGTGAAATCACTGATCTGCTAACTGAGGTTTGTTAGCTATCCTTTGCATCATCTTCTGCACCAAATGACAGGAAGATAGGTAATGTGAAGCCAGTTTTTAAAAAGAGCTCTAGAAGTAATCCTGGCAATTACAGACTGATAAGTCTAACACAGTACCAGGCAAATTAGTTGAAACTATAGTAAACAACAGGATTGTCAGATATGCAGATGACCATACTTTGTTGGAGAAAAGTCAACATGGTTTCTGTAAAGGGAAATTACGTCTCACTAATCTACTGGAATTCTTGAAGGGAGTCAACAGGCATGTGGACAAGGGAGATCCAGTGGCTATAGTATACTTAGATTTCCAGAAAGTCTTTGACAAGGTCCCTCACCAAAGGCTCTTAAGCAAACTAAGCTGTCAAGGGAGAAGAGGGAAGGTCCTCTCATGGCCAAATAACTGATTAAAAGATAGGGAGAAAAGGTAGAAATAAATGGTCGATTTTCAGAATGGAGAGCAGTAAATACCAATGTCCCACAGGGATGTGTACTGGGACCAATCCTAATCAACATATTTATAAGTGATCTGGAGAATGGGGTGTACCATGAGGTGGCAAAATTTGCAGATCAGACTAAACTGCTTAAGATAGCTACATTCAAAGCAGACTGAGAAGAGTGTCAAAGGATCTGTCAAAACTAGGTGACTGGTCAGCAAAATGGCAGGTGAATTTTAATGTTGATAAAATCAGAGTAAAATGATGGGGACTAAATTATCTATTGACACTTGAGAGAAGTCTTAGAGTCATTGTGATTAGTTCTCTAAAAATATCCACTCAATGTGCAGCAGCAGTCAAAAGGGAAAGAGAATGTTAGGAATTAAAAAGGGATAGAGAATAAGACAGAGAATATCTTATTGCCTCTGTACAAATCCGCAGAACACTCACATCCTGAATACTGTGTACAGATGTGGTCTCCTCATCTCAAAAGGGTATCTTGGCACTGGAATAAGTTCAGAAAAGAGCAACAACGATTAGGAGTTTGGAAAGGCTGCCGTATTAGGTGAGGTTTAAAAGACTGATTCTTCAGTAATAGAGAGATAGCTGTGTTAGTCTGTATTCTAACAAAACAAACAAGCCGTCATGTAGCACCTTAAAGACTAGCAACATAATTTCTCAGGTGATGAGCTTTTGTGGGGCAGACCCAATTCTTCAGCTCTGGAGATATGTAGTACAGCACTGAAGCTATGTCTACACTAGCACCCTCCTTTCGAAAGGGGGATGCTAATGAGACATTTTGGGATATGCTAATGAGACACTGGAATAAATATGCAGCACCTTATTAGCACAATGGCAGCCGTGGCACTTCAAGAGTGCCATTTTCAATCACATGCAGCTCGTCTTCACAAGGTTCATTTTCGAAAGGACCCTGCACATTTCGAAATCCCCTTATTCCTATAACCAAATCCCAAAATGTCTCAATAGCATCCCCCTTTCAAGAGGGGGGGTGCTAGTGTAGACATAGCCTAAGTGCTGTACTACATATCTCCAGACCTGAAGAACTGGGTCTGCCCCACTAAAGTTCATCACCAGAGAAATAACCAAATAACCAAACAGGAATAAGGGGATTTTGAAATGTGCAGGGTCCTTTCAAAAAGGACCCCGTGTAGACAAGCTGCGTGCGATCATAAGTGGCACTTTCAAAGTGCCATGGCTGCCATTATACAAATGAGGCACTGCATATTCATTAGCATAAGCCGGAGTGTCTCATAAGCATCCCCCTTTCGAAAAGCAGGTGCTAGTGTAGACACAGTCTGACTGTTTTATAACACGGAGATCAAAAAAAAAATTTGAAATAAAAACTGACAAATCAGATACATGGGGACTGAAAGAGGAGGAGTGAAGGGTGAGGGGAGGAGGGGAATGACATACTAATTGTCCTGCCTGTGATCCCTATGCATATCAAAGAGTGGGAAACTGTCTTTGTAAGGCTACGTCTACACGTGAAGCCAACATCGAAATAGCTTATTCCGATGTAGCGACATCGAAATAGGCTATTTCGATGAGTAACGTCTACACGTCCTCCAGGGCTGGCAATGCCGATGTTCAACTTCGACGTTGCGTGGCACCACATCGAAATAGGCGCTGTGAGGGAACGTCTACACGCCAAAGTAGCACACATCGAAATAAGGGTGCCAGGCACAGCTGCAGACAGGGTCACAGGGTGGACTCAACAGCAAGCCGCTCCCTTAAAGGGCCCCTCCCAGACACAGTTGCACTAAACAACACAAGATACACAGAGCCGACAACTGGTTGCAGACCCTGTGCCTGCAGCATGGATCCCCAGCTGCCGCAGCAGCAGCCAGAAGCCCTGGGCTAAGGGCTGCTGCCCACGGTGACCATAGAGCCCCACAGGGGCTGGGGAGAGAGCATCTCTCAACCCCTCCGCTGATGGCCGCCATGGCGGACCCCACTATTTCGAAGTTGCGGGACGCACAACGACTACACGGTCCCTAATTCGACGTTGAACGTCGAAGTAGGGCGCTATTCCTATCCCCTCATGGGGTTAACGAGTTCGATGTCTCGCCGCCTAACATCGAAGTTAACTTCGAAATAGCGCCCGGCGCGTGTAGCCGTGACGGGTGCTATTTCGAAGTTAGTGCCGCTACTTCGAAGTAGCATGCATGTGTAGACACTGCTTAATTGTGTGAGTTAATTTTTCAGATTAGAAAAGAGAAAACTAACAAGGGATATCATAGAGATCTATAAAATTGTGACTGGTTTTGAGAAAGCAAATAAGGAAAAGTTGTTAACTTGTTCCTCTAACACAAAAACTAGGGGCCACCAAATGAAGCTAATAGGAAGCAGATTTAACAAAAGGAAGTATTTCTTCATACAATGCACAGGCAACCTCTCAAGCTCCTTGTCAGAAGCCATTGTGAAGACCAGGACTCTAACATGGTTGAAAAAAGAACTAGATTAATATATGGAGGATGGGTCCATCAATTGCTGTTGGCCAAAGTAAGTAGGAATGAGGTACCTAACCTAAAGGTCAGAAACTGGGAATGGGCAACAGGGGATGGTCACTTGGTGGTTACCTGTTCTGTTCTTTCTTTCTGGGGCACCTGTCATTGGCCACTGTCAGAAGACAGGGTACAGGGCTGGATGAACCTTTGGTCTGACCCAGTATGGTTATTCTTATATTATGTTCTTCTATTAAAAAAAGAGTCCTCTGTCTTTTTTCATGGTTAGGTTGTCAGTATTAGACCCACTAACATCACATCGCCCTTGCTTTTACCCCTGTTAGTCTTACCCAGAGTCTCTCAACAAATGTGTGCCCTATTCCACACATCTCAACTTTAGTCCAAGTGTGTTCATTTTTAATATATAAGGCAACACCTCCTCCCTTTTTCCCCGTCTTTCCTTCCTGAGCAAGCTGTACCCTTCTATACCAGTATTCCAGTGATGTATTATCTCACCAAATCTCAATGATGCCATCTTTGTCATATTTGCCTTTATTTACTGGCTTATCGAGTCCTTCCTGTTTATTCACCATACTCTTGCATTAGTATACAATTAAGACACTGATTTGACTTTTTTCTCCCTAGTTCTATCCTGTCTCTGCTTTACCTCTGCTGTTACAACACATGCTCCTCTTATTTTTGACCTTTCTCCTAAGTGTCTATGTCTTTAACTTAAATGTGGGCTTTGATCAACTGCCCTGTGAAACCGAGTTTTAAACCCTCCTCCCTAAGTTAGCTAGTATGTATCCAAATACTATCTTCCCCTTTCTTGATAGGTGGACTCCATCTCTGCTTAGCAGTCCTTCCTGGAATAGCATCCCAAGTCAAGGAAGCCAAAGCCCCCCTAGTGACACCATCTTCCCAGCCAGGCATTTGTTTCCAGGATGCATGTGATTCTGCCTGGGCCTCTACCTTTGACCCCACCTTTGCGCCAAACTCCTTCACCTGTACTCCCTGTAATCACTTTTGATCTGCTCAGGATAATACCTCACAGTATCATTAATGTCCACATGGATGGATAGCTTCAAGTAGTACATGTCAGCCTTGGACATCTTCATATGAATATTTTCAAGGAATTCCTCATGGGCATGGGTGCACCCCTAGCTACCATCTCCTGTAGCTCTCTCACCGAATTCCTGGGAGATTCCATCAGCAGGCACCTTTTACACTGGATGGTTCCCCACAGCCTGGATTTCTGTAAGTGGGAAACACAGGCCACAATCACTGCAAACGCATGCCAGGAACTGGGTAGAGGCATCCATGGCCAGGTGGTCTCTGAGCTACAGGCACAGGTGTAGGAGACAGCAGCACTGTTGGCTTCCTAACTGTACTGATTATGTTAGCACTCCATTATTCAAATTCTCTCTCGAACTCCTGTCTTTGCAGTCCCCTGGTTGCTTAGCCTCTGGCTTTTAAGGCCTTCTCTCCTAGGTCAGCCCTACCTCCACAACAGAGAAGGATGATCACAAGGCTGACTGAAGCTGATCAAGAGAGCAATGGTTCAAACGGTGCCCAGACACACCACCCCAAATGACACAGCAACTAAAATAATCAGAAAGAGGAGAAAAACACAAAACAGGCAAGCAAACTCACTCACCCCAGTACTCTTACCTTGTTAGTTCAGCACACTGATCTATATGTCAGCTAGTCAAATATATTTTCTGAAGCTTGAAAATTGTTTGCATTCAGTACTTTGCAAAGGATCTTTCAAACATTGCTGTAGTTTAGTAAGTTTCCGCTGTTTAGTTATCATAGTCTCGATTGTATTTAAGGCCCAATCCTGCAAGTTATTGCATATGGGTAGAACTGCAGTGAAGTTCATGTAGCTGCAGAGAGCTGCTTGCACACTTGTGGCCAGAATGGGCGTATATTACCCCAGTCAATGCATATTATATAATGTGTATTCCTTCCTTTGGAGAATTCAGCAACAGATGGTGCTCTGCTCATCTAGGGTGTTGATTTTCTGTTTTACTTATAATGCAAATTGTCTACGTCTGGTCTTAGTGGAGAAGGAGAGTTGTGAGGTTGTCCCAAACTGTACTAAGATATCACAAGCTTCTTTGCTGCTCAGGAACAAATATGACAGCTGATATGAAAAAGACAGTAATTTATAGCTTCTTAGAGGGGACAGGATCCCTATGATTCATAAAATAGCTACAAATACTTCCTTCCTATCCTTTTAAAAAGAAAAGAAGGTTATATTTTCTTATGCATAAAACTATTTCAATAAAAGGGGAATAAAATTTATATGGGTTTTAAAATGGGGAAAATTCTCGAGAAATATAATCCTGGCAAAAGAATATAATATTGCTATTTCGAAAATGAGCATTACCTGGTGGAAGTGGTACTGCTTGCCCATTGCTGTAGTGGAGTGTCACTGAACTCAGATGCAAAACAGCCACAGAAACTCTTAGGCTACATCTACACTATGAGATAAATTCGAATTTATTAAAATTGATTTTATAATGCCGGTTCTTCTAAATTTAATTTTGAGTATCCTCGCTTCCCACAGGCTCCCAACAAATTCGACACATTGCTTCCACACTGAAATCACCAAACATCGATCTTTGCAGCAGTGCATTGTGGGAACCTATCACGCAGTTCCCTTAGCCCCGCATTCTGAGTCAGGAGCAGCAGGGCTGTCAGTTTCCCAGGTCCGGCAGCTTGGGGGACCTGGGAGACTGTTAGCCGGTGGCCAGGTAATGTGTGGTGAGGTACTCCCCTGGGTCCTAAGCAACCCAGTTTTTTACTGTTAGAGCAGGCAGCTCCTAGCAGTCTCACCCACGGCCAGGCTGTAGTAACCAAACGGTTAAAGTTCTTTTTGTTGTGCCGGCTATGTTGCAGTGACAAAAGGGTTAACAGGGTCAGGCTCAGAGCTTAACTAGTTACAAGTTTATTTAAGCTACAGTTATAAGCGTGCAGTTACAAAAGGCTATTGTTTACTTCTTATATGCTAGCAAAGTACGGCTACGTCTACACGTGCAGCCAACATCGAAATAGCTTATTTCGATGTTGCGACATCGAAATAGGCTATTTCGATGAATAACGTCTACACGTCCTCCAGGGCTGGCAACGTCGATGTTCAACTTCGACGTTGCTCAGCCCAACATCGAAATAGGAGCAGCGAGGGAACGTCTACACGTCAAAGTAGCACACATCGAAATAGGGATGCCAGGCACAGCTGCAGACAGGGTCACGGGGCGGACTCAACAGCAAGTCGCTCCCTTAAAGGGCCCCTCCCAGACACACTTTCATTAAACAGTGCAAGATACACAGAGCCAACAACTAGTTGCAGACCCTGTATATGCAGCACGGACCCCCAGCTGCAGCAGCAGCAGCCAGAAGCCCTGGGCTAAGAGCTGCTGCCCACGGTGACCACAGAGCCCCGCAAGGGCTGGAGAGAGAGTATCTCTCAACCCCCCAGCTGATGGCCACCATGGAGGACCCCGCTATTTCGATGTTGCGGGACGCGGATCGTCTACACGTCCCTACTTCGATGTTGAACGTCGAAGTAGGGCGCTATTCCCATCCCCTCATGGGGTTAGCGACTTTGACGTCTCGCCGCCTAACGTCGATTTCAACTTCGAAATAGCGCCCAACACGTGTAGACGTGACGGGCGCTATTTCGAAGTTACTGCCGCTACTTCGAAGTAGCGTGCACGTGTAGACGCAGCCTACAGGTGTTAACAAGTTACGTTACAATCCAATACAAAGATATCTGTTACCATCTAACACAATGATATCTTGACACAATGACATCTAGTTACAGAGCTCTAATTCTTTAGCTGTGCACAAAAAAGTTGGAGACCTAGCATGGGTGTATCTTACCCTCTCTGCATCTCTCGATACCAGCGTAGCCAAGCTGGATCGGTCACTCATTTCCGCGGAAAGACGAATACGAGGTTGGGCGTCCCCAGTTGTGGCCCTCGGGAGGCAATCACCTGACCCGACCAGCAGGTAGTTGGTGGAATGCACACAAAGTTAGAGTTCTGCTGGACCCACCTTTTATACCCCTTTGGGTTACGTATTTTCTTTCTTATCTATGGTGCCAGATCATACTGGTCTGTCTTTGTGATGCCAGTTTGTTACAAGGGCATTTCTTACTTAATTTGCACTTGTAAGACAGAAGATAAGCAATTTGAGAGTACAGGACATTCTTTTGTGCGGGCGGGGCACGTCCCCTTCTGGGATGGTTGTGTGTGTGTGTGCATCATATCAATCAATGCCAGCTGGGGTGATTTCTTGAGGGCCCCTCCCCCTCGTGTTGACAGTCTGGCCTGTTAGCCTTCCATCTGTACTTTCTGCTTTTCAGGGTCACGATAAGCTAGCATATCTGGGCCTCAATGAGGGCATCAAAGACTGTGCTGTCAGCAGCCGTTTCCGTGCCCTGTGTGCTCCTCGGTGGTGGGGGGGGGCAGCGAGCAAGCTGGCTTGTAAGGGGGAGACTTTTTCTGGCTACAGAGACTGAGAGTTCAGCAGCCCTGGTCCATTTCCCAGCTCCTGCTAGTACAGTAAACCCTCCATTTAATGGAATAATAAGGCTTTCAGTTCTTCCCCATAGTCTGGTTAAATGTGAGGGTTTACTCCCCCTCCCCACAGGCTCCCCCAGTCCCGGTCCCACACCAACTTTCCCCCACAAATAAAACCTGCCAAAAACAATCCACCCAAACACTCCCCGCACCCCAAAAAAACTATCTCCCCACAAAAAAATAAAAAAACAGAAAAAAAACCCCAACAATCCTCTGCACTCAGCAACTCCAGTGGAAGAGCTGCTGGAGCCTGCTGTCTGGGGGTGCCTGGTCACAGGTGGCCACGGGTACGTGCATAGTGGGTGCCTGCTCATGGGTGTCTGGCCCTGAGCTACAGGAGCCCCCTAGGTGCAGGGTGCCTGACCCCATGTTGCTCGAGCCACCCAGCCATGGTGTGACTGGCCCCGTGTGCAGCTCAAGAAGCTCGGCATCAGGGTGCCCAGCCCCATGCGTGGCTGGAACCGCCTAGCTGCAGGGTGTCTGCCCACACCACAGGAGTGCAGCAGCCTGGTCAGTTTCCCAGCTCCTGCTAGTAGTGGGGAGCTGGGAGCCAGGTGCATCATATAGCTTTGTGGGATAGGTAGGGGACACCTCTGGAGGCTAATAAGTTTGATTTTAAGACGTCGTGCTTCTACACTGGCCTTTAATAGAACTTCTGAATTTGAGCTTAATGCTCTAAATGTCAGGTAACTGCGATATTGTAATCTCGACATTAGTGCACCCTAAATCAAGCTAATGGTATGTTCAGTGAAGACAGTCACCTGGTAATATCGAGCTAACTGCCTTAAATTCGAATTTCTCTCTTAGTGTTGATGGAGCCTGAGACCCTGAATTCATTCTTTCAGTGAGACCTGGACCATTTTGATAATGGAGAGAGGCTGAGGTAAGCCTGACGCCTCTGATGAATAGTAAATGAAAAACTTAGAACATGAGAACAGTGGACATCAAGTGTGAAGAGATGATTGCGGAGAGAACTTGTGTTTTGAAGTTTCCAGCAAAAACAGAGAATGGTGTTACAGACCAAATGTTGTGCCCAAATAAGGACATTGGGAGAAGGAACGGAACATTGTTATTTTGCATATGCTTTCCTGAAAGAGTTGGAAGGATTGGATTTGAGTAAGCTTCCTGCATGCAGGGTTAAGACTGTGTGGTGTGTCATCCACGCACTGTTTGGATGGGTCTGGGGACTGATGGGCTGTGTAACGTCTGATATACAAAATATTATATTTTAAATTCTGTGTTATTCTCTGGCCTTTTGTGACAAGCTGTTTTTTCCCCCCTGAAACTCCTGAGGAAATGACAATAAAAGATTTCTTTGGTTAAGTGCTTTTTATCATGTTTTTTACTGAGCAGCTGGAAAGAGTATTGAGGGCACTACCCGACAGCCACTTGGGAACTCAGAGACACAAGGCAGAAGTCTATTATCTCAAAGTGTTCACCAGAGCATTGCTGCACACATTTACCTGCATATGGATTTACAGCTACAGCAGTGTCCTTTACTACAGCAAATAAGACTACTTTTTTTACAGCATTTGAGCTTACGGTTTCTTAGAAACTGTTGCCCCTCGTAAACCATTCTCTTTGGTTAAAAAAAATTGTGGGACAAAAGGGTTGTGGGGCTGGGATTCTTATATTTCTATCTGCTTGTACCTAGGGTAATGATTTCAATGATGTGTTTGCCAGAGTAACACCAAAGACAATTGACTCCTGTGTCTGGTGGTGACACTAGTTCAGGTAGTCCATGCATAAACTAGCATAAATGAACACTGACGTTAGATTTTAAGTATAAAGGCCAAAATAAGAACATAAGAACATAAGAATGGCCATACTGGGTCAGACCAAAGGTCCATCAAGCCCAGCATCCCATCTGCCGACGGTGGCCAATGCCAGGTGCCCCAGAGAAGGAGAACAGAAGACAAGTGATTTATCTCCTGCCATCCATCTCCTGCCCTTGTTATGAAGGCTAGGGCACCATACTTTATCCCTGGCTAATAGCCATTTATGGACCTGACCTGCAAAAATTTATCAAGCTCTTTTTTAAACCCTAATAGAGTCCTGGCCTTCACAGCCTCCTCGGGCAAGGAGTTCCACAGGTTGACTGTGCGCTGTGTGAAGAAAAATTTCCTTTTATTAGTTTTGAACCTACTACCCATCAATTTCATTTGGTGTCCCCTAGTTCTTGTATTATGGGAAAAGGTAAATAATTTTTCTATATTCACTTTCTCCACACCATTCATGATTTTATATACCTCTATCATATCGCCCCTCAATCGCCTTTTTTCCAAACTGAAAAGTCCCAGTCTCTCTAGCCTCTCCCCATATGGGACCCTTTCCAAGCCCCTAATCATCTTAGTCGCCCTTTTCTGAACCTTTTCTAATGCCAATATATCTTTTTTGAGGTGAGGAGACCACATCTGCACGCAGTACTCGAGATGTGGGCGTACCATAGTTTTATATAGGGGAAGTATGATATCTTTTGTCTTATTATCGATCCCTTTTTTAATAATTCCTAACATCCTATTTGCCTTACTAACTGCCGCTGCACACTGCGTGGATGTCTTCAGAGAACTATCCACTATGGCTACGTCTACACGTGCACCCAACTTCGAAATAGCTTATTTCGATGTTGCGACATCGAAATAGGCTATTTCGATGAATAACGTCTACACGTCCTCCAGGGCTGGCAACGTCGATGTTCAACTTCGACGTTGCTCAGCCCAACATCGAAATAGGCACAGCGAGGGAACGTCTACACGCCAAAGTAGCACACATCGAAATAAGGGAGCCAGGCACAGCTGCAGACAGGGTCACGGGGCGGACTCAACAGCAAGTCGCTCCCTTAAAGGGCCCCTCCCAGACACACTTTCATTAAACAGTGCAAGATACACAGAGCCAACAACTAGTTGCAGACCCTGTATATGCAGCACGGACCCCCAGCTGCAGCAGCAGCAGCCAGAAGCCCTGGGCTAAGGGCTGCTGCCCACGGTGACCACAGAGCCCCGCAAGGGCTGGAGAGAGAGTATCTCTCAACCCCCCAGCTGATGGCCGCCATGGAGGACCCCGCTCTTTCGATGTTGCGGGACGCGGATCGTCTACACGTCCCTACTTCGATGTTGAACGTCGAAGTAGGGCGCTATTCCCATCCGCTCATGGGGTTAGCGACTTCGACGTCTCGCCGCCTAACGTCGATGTCAACTTCGAAATAGCGCCCAACACGTGTAGACGTGACGGGCGCTATTTCGAAGTTACTGCCGCTACTTCGAAGTAGCGTGCACGTGTAGACGCAGCCTATAACTCCAAGATCCCTTTCCTGATCTGTCGTAGCTAAATTTGACCCCATCATGTAGTACGTGTAATTTGGGTTATTTTTTCCAACATGCATTACCTTACACTTACCCACATTAAATTTCATTTGCCATTTTGCTGCCCAATCACTCAGTTTGCTGAGATCTTTTTGTAGTTCTTCACAATCCCTTTTGGTTTTGACTGTCCTGAACAACTTGGTGTCATCTGCAAACTTGGCCACCTCACTGCTTACCTCATTTTCTAGATCATTGATGAACAAGTTGAACAGGATCGGTCCCAGGACTGAGCCCTGGGGAACACCACTAGTTACCCCCCTCCATTGTGAAAATTTACCATTTATTCCAACCCTTTGTTTTCTGTCTTTTAACCAATTCCCGATCCATGAAAGGACCTTTCCTCCTATCCCATGACCACCTAATTTACATAAAAGCCTTTGGTGTGGGACCGTGTCAAAGGCTTTCTGGAAATCTAGGTATATTATGTCCACTGGGTGCCCCTTGTCCGCATGTTTATTAACCCCTTCAAAGAATTCTAATAGATTAGACAGACACGACTTCCCTCTGCAGAAACCATGCTGACTTTTGCCCAACAATTCGTGCTCTTCTATGTGCCTTGCAATTTTACTCTTTACTAGTGTTTCTACTAATTTACCTGGTACTGATGTTAAACTTATCGGTGTATAATTGCCAGGATCTCCTCTAGAGCCTTTTTTAAATATTGGTGTTATATTGGCCGTCTTCCAGTCATTTGGTACCAAAGTGGATTTAAAGGATAGGTTACAAACCACTGTTAATAACTCCGCAATTTCACATTTGAGTTTTTTCAGAACCCTTGGGTGAATGCCATCTGGTCCTGGAGACTTGTTACTATTCAGTTTATCAATTAATTCCAAAACCTCCTCTAATGTCACTTCAATCTGAGTGAGTTCCTCAGATTTGTTGCCTAAAAAGGCTGGCTCAGATTTAGGAACCTCTGTAACATCTTCAGCCGTGAAGACTGAAGCAAAGAAATCATTTAATCGCTCCGCAATGGCACTGTCTTCCTTGATCGCTCCTTTTATATCTTTATCATCCAAGGGCCCCACTGCTTTTTTAGCAGGCTTCCTGCTTCTAATGTATTTAAAAAACATTTTACTATTGTTTTTTGAATTTTTGGCTAGCTGTTCCTCAAACTCTTTTTTGGCTTTTCTTACTACATTATGACAGTTAATTTGGGAGTGTTTATGTTCCTTTCTATTTTCCTCACTAGGATTTGACTTCCACTTTTTAAAAGCTGCCCTTTTCTCTCTCACTGCCTTTTTAACATGGCTGTTTAGCCATGGTGGTTCTTTGTTAGGTCTCTTGCTGTGTTTTTTTATTTGGGGTATACATTTAAGTTGGGCCTCTAGTATGGTGTCTTTAAACAGTTTCCATGCAGCTTCCAGGGATTTTAGTTTAATTACTCTACCTTTTAGTTTCTGTTTAACTAGCTTTCTCATTTTAGTGTAATTCCCCTTTTTGAAATTAAATGCCAGAGTGTTTGACCGCTGCGGTGTTCTTCCCAACACAGGAATATTAAAAGTTATTATATTGTGGTCACTATTTCCAAGCGGTCCAGTAACAGTTACCTCTTGGACCAGATCCTGCGTTCCAGTCAAGACTAGATCGAGAATCGACTCTCCCCTTGTGGGTTCCTGTACTAGCTGCTCCAAGAAGCAGTCATTTAAGGCATCAAGAAATTTAATCTCTGAATCCCGTCCTGAGGTGACATGCACCCAATCAATATGGGGATAATTGAAATCTCCTATTATTACTGTGTTTTTTATTTTGATAGCCTCTCTAATCTCCCTCATCATTTCAGCATCACTATCACTGTCCTGGTTAGGTGGTCGGTAATATATTCCTAATGCCATATTCATATTAGAGGAATGAATTGTTATCCATAATGAGTCTATGGAACATTTTGATTCCTTTAGGATTTTTACTTCATTTGATTCTATATTATCCTTCACATATAGTACCACTCCGCCACCCGCACGACCTGTTCTGTCTTTCCGATATAATTTATATCCCGGTATGATAGTGTCCCACTGATTTTAAGTATAAAGGCCAAAATTTTCATAAGTTACTTAAGAGCCTAACTCCCCAATGAAAGTTGGTGAGAAATAGTCTCCTAAGTAACTTTTGAAAATGTAATTTAGGCTCCTAAATCATTGTGATACAAGTGTATTTAATGGGCACTGTTCAAAAAAATAGGCACAATCTGTTTTCCATTCTCCTTCGAAAATTGCTTGCAGTCTATATCATATACTCATAGTAGTGTTGCTTTAAAGCCCCAAAATCAGGATTAGGATTCAGTTTTGCTGGTTTCTGTGTATAGGGTAGACACCATCTCTTTTGATGTAGGCAAAAAGTATAACCCAGTTTTTTTTTCTCCTTTCTTTCTCCCCAAATCTATTATATACTATATTGTTTTGTGCATGAAGTTTTCTTACTGAAAACCCCAAAACCATTTGCAAAGGAGTGTTAATAATTATACCTTGACACTTTCTGAATCTAGAAATCCAATGCCTATACATCCTGAACCAAACTGTTGTAAATGGATGGTCCCAAAACTAGAGCTCCTTACAACACCCTCAAAATCATAAGCCACTTCAGCTTTGGATGCATCCCCCAGCAATGAATTCTGTTGTGTTTCTTCAATACATTTCAAGGTCCAATAAATGTATACTATTGCACAGCCTTTGTTCAGGGGGCTGATAGAATTGCTGGGCCCCTGGGTAATATGAGGGGCTGGCTGTGTGCTCCCAAAAGGGCAGGTGCTCAGATGGAAGGGGAAGGGGTGAGGCAGCCAGCCCTCAGCACTGCCTGGACTATACTGCTCTGTGCTCCAAAGGTGATTGAAAAGATCTGGGTCTCCAGCCATCACCGTTGCTATGGCTCAGGCCCTTTTGAATCAGTGGGCTCTGGGGCAGTTGCCCCATTCCTCCCTCCCACACACACACATTTATTGGTGGACCTGTCTTCGTTCTGTAGATACTGATATTTTCAAAGCAAGCTAAGTTTGAATAAAATGGTATAGGCCCAGATTTTCAAGAATGATTAATGATTTGGGGTGTCTCAATTTTTGGGTGGCCAACTTGAGATGCTTTATAAAGGACTGACTTTGTAAAACCTCACTGTTCTTTTCTTCTCTTTATTTTCTTATTCTCTGTCCTTCTCTTTTGTTACTCAGCAGGCAGCATTAAAAGTTTGCCTTTAACACACTCTAATGTCAGATATTATAGTTTCTTGTTCAGAGTGAAACATCTCCAGTACCATTTGTAATGGGGTCAGCTGCTGTAGTTGTTCAGATAGCACCAGTGTCAATCATCTTTTGAACAATTATAGCTACCTTCCATGCACCTTTTCACGACCGGGGCAATGCTGCAGTCCCCTGCTAACAATTCAAAGTGCTTCTTAAACAACTAAAGGCTTTTCTTGGCCACTCAACACTCCGTCTTGGGGATTCAAGTTTATTCACATAAATAAAGCTCCAAAATCCCCAATTCTCCCTAGTCCCAGGTCTTCCTGCCTACCGCCTGTCCCAGGTCCTATAAGTCTGGTGCCTTAATTTTCTGTTTCTGGCTGCTAAACCACTTGGTATCAGGGTCCTCACTGCAGAACTATTTCTTAGGTCCTGCAGTTTCCTGAGATTCTTCCTTCAAGTGCATCTGCCTGCAACTCTTTATAGGTAATTAACTGATCCATACTGTGGCAGGGATGGGACAGTTTGTAAGCAATCTGTGCGCACAGGTCATAAGCTAAATAGTGCAGTTAGGCTCAAACTGGGTCAGGATACAAGGAAGTCAGGGTTAGGCCCTGAACTGCGAACAGGGGGCAAGTAATGGAGTCAGGATCAAGCCAACGTTGGGAGTTGGAGTCTGTGATTCACAGTAAGGCAAATTTGGGAGTGCAAGCAAGCAGATGGTTTTCCCTGTTGTTGTAACAGCAATTTCATGGGCAGTGGGGAAGCTGCCATTCAAGCCCTGTGGGAGGGTGCTTTCTGCAATGTCTAGCTTCTCAGGAGTCTCTGACATAAACCGGGTCTGAGTTTCCAGGTGCAATGTGGAAGTGCACCCTGCTTCATCCCAGGCTGTGGTTCCAGCGGGTCTCACAGAGCCTCTTCACTAATCAGGGTGAGTTAACATCAGCCCCTCCTACAGCTTTTGTTAACTTCTGACTGATCACTTTATGTAGATAAATATTTTCCCTGTCTGTTTTAGCATCTGACTTCCCCGGTTGGGCATGTGTTCCAGCAGCACAGCTAATGTTTCAGCTGTGCTGCTGTAGCACCATAGTGTGACACTTCTCATGGCAGTTGAACAGTTTTTCCTGTTGATACCGTTAATGCACATCTCTGAGAGGCAGGAGTTAGGTCAACAAAAGAAGTCGTACATCAACCTCTCTGTAGCTACAGGTGAGGATAGGGAAGAGGTTAGGTCTTTCTCTCAGTCTGTGTCCTCATGTCCTGCTTCTTGTGCAGACGTATGCCCTGCGGGGATCCTCCAGAAGGAAACTGTCCTTCCGGCAGCACCTTCTTCCTCAAAATCTCCTGGACTCTGAATCACGTGCCCATGTGCTAATGAGGCATGGGAAATTTACATCCAAGCCTCATTAGCATTTTCCAGACAGCTCATTACCATGCCACTTCTGGAAGAACAGGCACGTAAAGACACAGCCTCAGAGTTTCTGCCTACTCCAAGATACAGCAGTACCCCAGGGCTCCCTCCCTGGAGACAATGTCCTCACCCTTTTGGGGCTTCTTTGCTACATCTCCCCAGCTGGGCCATTGTGCTGCAGTTCCCCTTCTGGGGTGCCTCAGTGTCCAGACCACTTCCCCTCAGTGCCTAATGGGGCGTTGCATGGCACACAGGCTTCCCACTAGTGGACTCCTGTAGCTAGTAGCTAGCTATTATGTCTCTTTATGGAAGTCTCACGGCTGTTCTAATTCCATGGGCCACAGCCTTGTGCTGTCTTCATCCTCACCTCAGGGCTTTGTCGAAATAGAGTCCTAGCAATCAGCTCAAGGCTTTTTCTCACAGTCTCCAGCTTCTGGTAGTATCTTGTCTGGGGTTCTGCAGCTATGGCAGCCAGCCACACCATTCATGGTCCTACAGCTCCAGCTGCCCTTGCTTTGGCCCAGTAGCTCTCTTTAAACTAGCTTGCTGTGCCCTAACTGGATGTGTCTCACACAGCTATTCCAGGGCGCTTGTAGAACTTCTCTACTGCCTTGGCCTTTTTTGGGGCTGGAGTGTGGTAGAGTCACCAACCCTCCAGCAGGGGGCCTCAGGGTTAGACCACTCCATCACATGGTCTTTGCACAGTATCTCCTGAGTAGTGGTGTCTAGATTGATCGTGTGTGTGGTGTTACTGTCTAATTTTCGAGCAAGAACAATGGTAAACAATAGGAAAGTTTGGTTTTCACTGGGGTCATCCCATCTTTTGGGGAAAGGGGAATTTTTCACAAAGGAAAATTAACCAACAAAGAATTCTGAGAACAAAATCAGAAATTTACAAATGAGTGTAAATTTACAAGCAAGTGTAAATTATTGCTCTGCTTCTTCAGCTATTCTTCACACTGCTTTTCCTATTCTTTGTGCTATACACAGTTTTATAGATTTGATTTATTTCATATCTCCAAACTAGGAACCTCCCCAATGTCTTGAGGTTTATTCAGAATGACTGTTGCTTACACTGCTGCCTGTTTTCACTCAGAACCCGCTGTGGCCACACCTAATACTACCTCTCTTGTGCAACAGTATCCCTGCTGATGCCACAGCTCACCTAGTGGCTGACGTATGTGACTTTGTACTCACCCACAACCATTTCCACTATGGAGAAAATCTATACCTTCAAGCCAGTGGTATTGCTATGGGTACTGTGACACGTTCCCTGTCAGCCCCCTAGGGATTCCTGTACTTGCTGGCAGTTTTCTTGTGTGCCTCAGAGATTCACACTGGCCCCTTTGCTGCCTGGGTCTTCCCAAAGGCAAGGGTCTCTCCTTACCAAGCCATTCTCATCATGGGCAAGTTCTGAGTGGGGGTAAGGTGGACCCCCCTTTACAGATTCCTGGCTGTTCCTGCTGGCCCAATAAGTCGGCCTTCCAAGGGCAGGGTGGGGGAGTCCAGTCCCACCCATTACCCTGGACTCCAGACCAGGGTTCCCAGGAGAGGGAGACAGTTACTGGGGCTCTCGCCCCTGCTCTACCGTGGCGTCCTCTCCCTGGGCCACTTCATCCACCACTTCCCTCTGGTGCCTTATTGTGCTGCGCTTTTCTGTTCTGCTTTGGTGTGTTCTGAATCCTCCAGCCTTCTTCTCCCTGTGCACCTCCCAGCTCTCTTCCCCTGCTGCCTAGGGGGGTAGAGTGGTTGGGTGGGGAGCCCTTCATAGGAAGTCCAGACGCTTTAACTGGCCACAGGTGCTTCATTAGCCCCTGTTGCAGGCTAGCTCCTAATGAGGCCACAGATGCCTGCCCTGATTGAACTTAGTTAGGGGACAGGAAAACATTAACCCAACTCCCAATATATCTGCCTTCTATCTGGTCTGCCACGGTACCCACATGGCCCCACAGTATGCCAACATTTTCATGGCTGACCTAGACCCACATTTTCTCGGCCCTTGTCCCGCAGTATCCCCTCCTCAACTTGCACTGCACTGATGACATCTTCATCATATGAATCCATAGGAAGGGGACCCTTGAAGAATTCCACCAGAATGTCAACAGTATCCACCCCACTATCCACCTCAGCCTGGACCAGTTCACACAAGAGATTCATAAATCAACTAAAATCATGCAAATAAATGATGGTCACATAAACACCATCCTATACTGGATATCTACTGACCGTTAGTTTTACTTACAGGCTTCTCGCCTCTAGCTTCCACCCAGGATACATTGCACAATCTATTGTCTACAGCCAAGGGCTAAGACACAACTGGATCCACTCACATTCCACTGACAGAGACAAAAACATGTTGCAAATAATTGTATTCAAAGAAAATTTGAACAGATTCTTGGGAGCAGATGACTTCCTTTTTCAAGCATTCTTAAAACTTAAATATACATGTGGTAAAGGGAAGAAGCAGATTGATGGAGCCAGATGAGTACCCAGAAGTCACTTACTTCGTGAGAAGCCCAACAAAGAAAATACCAGAACAGCACCACCACCCAGCTGAATCTGCACCAGCACATCATTGGCAATCTGCAGCCTAATCTAGAGAATGCTCCTGCACTCCCCCAGACTTTGGGAAACAGATTAGTCCTTGCCGACAGAAAGCACTCCAACATGAAGCAAATGCTCACCTCACCACACAACACAGAATAGAAACACTTACCTAGGAACATACCCATGAAGAATGAAAAAAAAAAAAAAGAAAAAAAAGACATTGCCAGCGACACCATCACAGGACCTAACCATTTTAAGCGCACCATCAGGGACACATACACCATGATATATGCCTTCACGTACCAGCAATACTGCTCTCAACACCAAAGAATAAATGGGTACAAATCAGACGTCAAGAAAAGGAATGTATGAGAGCCTGTGGGGGCACAGGCTAATCTGCCTGGACATTCAATACAGGATTTTAAAGTAGGAAAAAAAAATTTTTCAAAACTTGATTACAAAGGAAAGCAGCTGAAATTGAGCTTATTTGCAAATTCAAAACTGTGCAATTAGGCCTCAATAAGAATCTAAATTGCCTGACACTCTGCAGAGGCAACTTTCCCTCAGTGGATATTCACTTGTCCCCATCAGCTACATTGAATGGTGGCAATCACCCTGACTGATCACCCTAATTTACAATGGACAGTAGCATCTTTCTTTTGCAGTAATTTTCTTACATATATACTGCCCTTGTACTTTCACTCCAGTTCATCTGGTGAAGTGGGTTTTACCCACAAAAGCGCAAGTCCTAATAAATGTGTTAGCTTCTGAGGTGCCCCAGGACTCCTCATTTTTTTAATTAAATTGGAGGAATATAACCAAATTTGTGGGCTGTTTTTAGAGGTTATTTAGTGTCCAGTAGTTGTTCAAAATCAGATCCTAGATATTCAGATTATAAGGGGGGTTTCTTAATCAATTGTGCTGGAGAACAGAAATCAGGGACCCACTTTTCTGCCTGTGTAAATGGGCAAAATCCCGTTGAAATGAATAGAGCTGCCCCTTAGCAGAGAACTTGGCCATGTACCAGTATAATGGGTCAGCTGACTAAACTTTGAGTAGTGCATAACTAATTTCACTTACACGCAAAAATAAATGTCAAACATGATTATGTTTTTTCAGCGGATGACAAAACAGGTGCATGTCAATGCATGGAAGGAAGACAGAGTAGTCTTGAACTAGAACATGGAAAATTTGGTGTCTCTGATGCAGAGTTAAGAACTCTTGTGCCCTGAACCTTTGCCAGCAATTTTAAAGGGGGCTGGAAACAATGAAATTATGCAAGATCAGGGTGGTTTTATTGATTGTTTGTTTCAATTTTCTTCCATGTCTGTTTTACCATCGCTACTAATCAACCTTATTTTATCAGGTCACTGAGTTAAAAACTGTTTTAAAATATTCAGCTAGATTCTCAGCTCATGTAGTTGAGGTCAAGGCAGATATGAAGATGTGTGCCCCCTGAGCAATGGGCCTATTGGTTCCACAACTTAACAAAGAATTGGCTCCAAAGCAAATGTGAACCTTAGGAGCGGATGATTTAGATCCTTAGGAGCAGATGACTTCCTGCATTAGGTGACACATCTCACTGGAAGCAATAATTTGTTTTAGTCCTGTTGGGGTGTGATAATGTGTTCTCCTATGAAGATGGGAAAACTCATCCTGGACTTTTGGGAGTATTGGCGATAAAAGCTGAAGTCTCATATGGAATTGACCAATGGAGAACTGTACAATTTCTTGCATGATTTGAGTTATTTTTGTCAGAAAAAGGATAGTGAAATTCATTCATTCATTCATTCATTGAATTTTACTGAACAAGAGTGTTGGTGAGTTTTGTTTTTTACTTGTCACATTGATTTAGATCCAGTTGCTGCAGATATCCGGTGCTCATTATCCAGGCTGCATTGCTTATTTGTGGCTGCCTATAAAAAAATGGCATTGTTTCTGTTTGCTGCCTGTGTGAATATAACTCCTGAAGTCAGGAGGAAGATTTGAAGAAGGCACCTGGAACTTTGACTGCCCCAGAGGGAAACAGAAGAACAGAATTAGGGAATTCCTGAAATTTGTAGACATTTTAGTTTTTGGTTGTGATATGTATTCAGTACCTTGACTGGCTCAATTGCACCTAGCAACTGAGAGCCCTGTGCTCCTGCTGTGGAACATATTCTATATAAAAATCAACACTCACACATCGACAAAGATGGAGGAGGACCCATTTTTTACAGCTCTGGGATCACAGACTGCTAACCCCTAGACTCTTACTTATGTGGCTCTTGTGTTAGTTTGCTAACTTGTGGTTAGATAGTACAGAAGCTATCAAGGAGGCATGCTGGTTCATTTTGTTCCTGATGAAGTAAGAGTCAACAGTAGCATGTAATTGGACTGATGGGGAAAAGAATTGGCCCCCGATCCATGCACAAAAGTAATCATGAATAATTTAGCTCAATAAAATCCCTCCCTCCACCCCCTGTAAACCCTCCCCCACCCCAATATACCTGGGACATGAATCTTCAATGAGATTTGTATCTGGAAATGTTTGAATGATTGAAGAGAGAAGGGAGACTGAAAAAGTGACACAAAAGCCCCGAACACCAGATCCCTCACATTTGTTGCATACTCTTTATAATGGTCCCATGCTTACATAATGGAAAGCTGACTCACTGGGTATTCTGTTGATGGAGGGAAAAGCTCTCTCCACATTCCATTTTTGGGTTCTTTGCTGATTACAGCTCATCTGGAATCAAAGATTCTTTCCCATTGTTTAAAATAAAGTAACATTTAATTTGACAGGATTCACAAATATTCTGAGTTTTCATAAAGCCACCAAATTTCCAGTGAAACCAATTTTTCAGGGGAAAAAAGTAAAATGCTAATACAAGATTATTACAATGGAAGCTGCTTGCAACCGGGAAAGCGGACAGACTATGTGCAGGAAAGGCAACAGACACAGCCCCTTATGTTATTTCCAAACACATCTGTGAATGGTGAATCTTCAAACCATTGTATATGAAAGTGAGATTTGATAAATGTCACCGTAACCGAGTTTAAATCAAAAACATTGTTTGAGTCTGATGTGAGTTAAACAAGGGATTTAGGATTTATGCTATATTCCTGTCTTTCCCTATGGAGCTTATGAATTTGGGTTATTCATATGTTAATCTTAAAGCATAGAGCAGTTCAGATAAACAGCTGAACATCAATGTAATTTTCTGAATTTATCCAGATAGTTTGCTCTGGAAAGCTGGCAATTCCTTTCAATATTTAGTGCTTTCTGATTTTCATCTGGATATAGAACACAGTAGCAGCCTTTCCACAATAGTTCTTTCTTTAATTATCTGTGTTGGATGAAACTAGGAAGTTTGAAGGCATGTGGTAATGAAACTGGCATGAGAACATTTCTAATTCCTCAAAGGGGCTAGGGTAGATTCAATTTGTGGGTGAAAGTCCCATATGTTTTTGGTATCAAATCTGGATTACCGCCTCTAACTGCAGTTTACTCAAACCACATGGCAGATGCAATTTTCATTGTAAGGAGAGCCCTTTGGCAGCCACCCAGGAAGGATTCAGATGCTACCCAGCTGATTAGCAGAGTGTTCACAGCCACCCCCGGCTGGCAGCAGGTATTTCTACTGGTGGTGCATGTCCACACATGCATTGGTGCACATAACAAAATCTATTCTACACATGGATTGGAAAAAATTAGAGGGAACAGTGGCCAGATGTAATGCAACTTGTAGCTAAGCACTGTAGGAACATCCCAGTGTAAAGGTTTTTGTTTTATATGTGCAACTTTATCTACCTGCATACTTGCTATCTATCAGGGTGGAACTCAGGGTATCAGGGTAGATCTCAACAACCATGCAAACGCATGGCCAAGATAAAGGTTATTTTATTAGAGCTGGCAGGAAAAAGAACGGCTGCATGTACTCTAGGTACCAAGGTGTAAGCAGTTAAAATTCAGACTGGATGATAGCGGTTCTTGAGCAGTCCAGTTGAGAATCAGGGCTTTTCATGCCTGCTGCCTGGCATACCCTCTCCAGTGCAGTTCCAGGCAAATAGATGCTTCCAAGTCTTCGGGCTGGACTCGGCTAATGTGCCTCTTTACAGAACATCTGCCCTGTCTCCCTGCCCAGCTACAGTTGCTGTCCCAGGAGTTCCACAGAGGCCTGCAGCTAGGTGTACTGTCGAGTTCTCACAGCCTATTCCACTTGTGACTCTGCATATAGTTCCGGGGGATTTTTCTCTTACTCCTGCTTTTGCCGCTCCGGGCTAGTCACTGGCCTTCTGAATCCAGCACCCCCACAGCTACTGGCTTGCTACTCATTTTCCAAACAGAACCTTTGTGGCCCATTTTCTGCCCCCCTCCTATTTTTTGTTCAATCTATTTGTAGTACCATGTTTCAAAATTATATTGTAATTGTATTTTTTTGGGGGTAGAGACCTTGGCTGAAAACCTGTCCTTGCTCAGATACAGAGGAAGTTTTCTACTGACTTTAATGGGATGAAGATTTCTCCCCATGTCTTGCCATTTGTTTGTACAGTACGTGGCACAATCGAGTTTCAGTCCTGACAGTAGTGTCTAGGTATTGCTGTAATACAGGGCCTGGCCATATGTAACATTGTGGGATTATCTTTAAAAGTCTCTTGCAGTCCCTAAAAAACCACCGTCTACAATAGCCTATCCGCATTTTCTTGTTTGCAATGTTGTAATTTGCAGCATCAATATTATTTTAGGTTTTTGGTTGTTAATGAATATGTCAAGATATGGAAATGAATTATGTCCTTTTAATAATGTAATGGAGCTCTAACTTGTAGATCCGCATTTTCTTTTTTAGCCTGCATCATTTAACTCCCAGTAAGAATATGCTGATCGGAGATAAGTAATTTTGATTAATGAATATTTTAAAAATAGCTGTGTTCTGTAATTTCCACTACAGCCCTTATATTCACACTAGTATCAACAATACAGTAGCCCATTTTAATTCCCCAGTGGAAATATTTTCTATAGCAGTTGTTAACAAGGATGAAATTGTTACAAACAGCCTGCAGTAGGGACTGGAAGAGAGATGCCACCATCCCAGCAGGTGGTCCTGAGGATAATGTGCCTAAATTAGTATCAGAGATAAATGTCCTTAAAGTGAACGCCTTTTGTAGTGCTGGAGAAAGTAAGCAAGCATGGCTAAGCCCTTTTAAAAGCTTTTTCTATGCACCCATCCTCCCAACATCCTGCACTACCCTACCGTGGTCTCTGGGAAGGCTGTTCCTTGTGACCACTTCTCTTTGGAATGGGGTTCTGCAATCTACCACCCTGCCCCCCCGCCCCCTGCAACTAGGTTTCATCCCCTTGGTTGACAGCTATGGTGCTTACCAAGCCCAGTGGATATAGCAACTGCAAGAGCTCTCCTTTAGAAGCCTGTGAGCAGTAATAGCGTGAAGTAAACAAGCCTTTCCGAAACCAGAGAATGATTTATTTTGCCAAAAAAGGAGCAAAGAAAGAAGCTGAAGTGATATCTTTTATCAGACCAACTTCTCTGAGACACACACAACTTCTTCAGGTCTGGGAAAGGTACTTGGAGTGTCACAAAGTGGAACAGATTGTTTAGCATAAGTGGTTAGCTCAGATTCTAAGGCACCATTCAAGGTGATGACTCCGCAGGAGCCCTGGCTATATCCCAAGCCCAGAAATACACAGCAACGAAGGAGCCCCACAGCCCAAACCCTGGCACAGACCAGCCACAGGTTTTTCTTTGTTGTGTGACACCCTTTCTCAACAGCAGAATTTGGTTCAATAAAATACATTACCTCAAAGCCTTGTATGTGGAATATCCCAGGATGGACACAGCTACATTGGGTAAACAGGATTCAGTCTCAGTGCCTGTCACTTTCTTAGAGGTCAAGTTGTAGCCTGCTGCTGCAGACCCTGTATTTCAATTTCTGGGTCACCCTGCAGCATGTGCTATGTCTCTCTCTCTGTCTTTCTCTCTCTCTCTGTACATCTGCACTGTATGCGTAGGCATAACCAAGCTGGCTTGATTAAGCCAACTTGTTAAATACAGCTGGGTAGTTGCAGTGTAGAGTTGCCAACTTTCTAATAGCACAAAACCAAACACCCTAGTCCTCCCCTTCCCCAAAGTCCCATGCTCTGTTCACCACACTCCCCCTCTCTTGGTGGCTTGCTTTCCCCAATCCTCATGCACTTTCAGTGGGCTGGTACAGGAGTTTTGGGGTATGAGAGGAGGTGAAGGCTCTGGCTGGCAGTGCAAGCTCTTGGCTGGGGCTGGAGATGAGGCACTTGGATTGCAGGAGGGGGCTGGAAGCTAGGTGGGGTGAAGCCAAGGGATTCTGAGTGCAGGAAAGGGCTGTGGGTTGAGGCAGAGGACCAGGGTGCAGGAGGGGGTGACGATTCTGTGGCAGTGTTCCCTGTAAGCTATGTCCTTGTGAAGCTCCTCAAGAGAGATTCAAATGCTGCCCAGCCGATCAGCAGCTAGGTTTTGTTTCTACTGAAGATGCACATTCAAACATACCTCGGTGCACACAAAAATTTATTCTGCACATGGAAGGAAAAGATTAGTGGGAGCCTAGTTCTGTGCTGGATTTTAGTATTTTCAGGCTGCAGGAGCAGGATTGGGACAAGGGCAGGTTCCTAGGGTGCAGGAGGTCCTAGGGACTTTGGCCCAGGGGCTCTGGCATGGGATTGGAGAATGAGTTTGGGGTACAGGGAGGGTTTCAGGTTTGAGGAGGTTGGGCCTCATGGTTGAGGTGTGGGCTTACCTTGGGTGGCTCCCAGTCAGCAATGCAGTGAGGTTAAGGCAGGCTCCCTGCATGCCTTGGGTCTGTGCTATGCCCCAGAAGTAGCCAGGAGGTCCAGCACCTACAGCAGGTGGGAGGTGGTTAGAAGGCTCCACGTACTGTTGGTACCTACAGGCACATCCCCCCCAGCTCCCATTGCCCATGGTTACTGGCCAATGGAAGCACAGAGCCAGTACTCTAAGTAGGGACAGCACATGGAGCATTGTAGCCACACTGCCTAGAAGCCAGGCATACTGTCTGCTTCCCAGGTGCAGTGCAGTGCCAAAACCGGTGGGGACTAGTCTGCCTTGGTCATGGACACACTGCCAGCCAGATTTCTAGTGGCCCTGTTGGTGGTGCTGACCAGACCCTCCAGTGTTCTTTTTCAACTGCCCATTCTGGTCAAAAACTGGACACATGGCCACCCAATTGCTGCGGCATTGGGTAGCCAAAAAAATACCTAGGCCATCAGGCAAGATGGCAGTGAAGTGGCTAGCCTGTAGTGCCATGGTTCTCTTGCTATTTTTAACAAACAAGCTGGTGAAGTGGCTACTCTTCCTCTCCTGCTTTCTCAGGGGACCTCTTAATAGATCAGTGTCTTTTGAGCTCTCTTCTGAGCCTGGGCTAGGCTGAGACTGAGGACTCTTGTCTTCCCAGTTACAAACCTAGCTGTTGTGCTGGGAAAGATCCTTATCTAGAGTATTATTTAACTTTTCCTGCCAGTTTCTATCAATAGCTTCTTTTGATCTATTTCTGTGCATTCAGGAACCCACCCTGATACGAAAAGGCCTTATTATATTTGTTAAAATAATACAAATGTTTCTCAGTTCTTCACCCTCCATTGAAAAAACTGAGAAGAGTTATGACAACTTGAATGAGCTTTGGACTGGCCTCCAGTCAGTTCTGTTGTGCAGTGCAACAGAAGCTGGATTGTGACCTTCACCTTCCTGCTCTTTTTCTAGAACTGGCAGTAAGAGAGACTGCGGATATTGTGTTTAGAGATTGGGATTTTGCCTAATCCATGCACATAGGCACAAGACCTCAAGGAAGCATGCCTTTGTCCTCTTCCCACTTACACCCATTTCTTCCCTACCCAACAAAAGCTAGGCACAATTCAGCCAATCATGTACTTAAGAAGAAAAAGAATAAGAAAATATTCCAAATGGGTGGCTATGGGTAGCAGCAGTAGAAAATGTCATTTGACTTGTTTCGGGGAATAAGATGTGGAGAATTGATTGAGTAATCAATTTAATAATGAACAGAATTTCAAATACAGAAATAATTAGTTGACACAGCCTTGGGGCCCAGTTCACTACACTTTTATATGCTGTCTATGTAGCCTCTCGCCTCAAAAACAGGGAAATTTTGTTGTAAAATGATTCATAGGCAATATCTGTGCACACATTTCTCACACTAATAATATCTTTAACCACACTTTCAGACTTCTGAAACCTTATATGCACTCTCAAGGTAAATAGATCAGAAAAGTGGTAGCTGCACAAATAGATTATCAGAAAATGTATTTTCAGCTTAACCAATTTTATATTGTTCATACTAATGTAAATTAATACAAAATGTCAATCGGTATGTGGCAGAAAAATGAGGAGATAAATAAGACGTAACCATGAACAAATTTGGTCTGTTGTGTTGTTGAAGGTTGTCAGTTGGATCAGCTGGTGATTTTGATTTTTTTTTCTTTCTCAAAAATGGACTCAATTCTATTCCACTGCAGAGGAATCTATTTGAGTGTTTTTGCTGACTTGAATGGCAGCAGCATCATACCCTTTGGAATGAAGTTTCCTTCCCCTATCTGCATCTCATTCTAAATAGCTTGATTTGGTGTACATACGGAAGGATTTTTAATTAGACAGTCGCTGCTCTCATTCGCTCAAAACATAGTGAGGGAGAATCTAAAAATCAAACGTTTGTGCTTTACACAATGCTTTTCTGTTATGCATGGAAGACCACATTTGTGTGTAAGTCATGATTGATTCTTCTGTTCCTGTTAGAATCAATTTTGTCAGACTTACGATTTTGAAAATCACACTTCAAAAATCTTCAAAAATAGTCTGTCATTTCCATAACGGCAGGGCAGCTGAAATTTACCTCCAAAGATTTAGATCAAAGGAAGAGAGGCAACATGATGTAAATAAAACAATGTTGGCACATTGGGGTGAACGTTAACGTTCAGGAGGGGTTACTTTGGTTGCAAAGCCCTTTCTGAGCTGCTCTTAGCTAAAATTAGACCAAAGTTATTTGAGAGTACACCACAACTTTCCTGACACTTTGCAGTAAAACTGGCCATTTTACTAATAAATGCTTATATACTTTTATTTTGTTCTAAGTAAAAATAATAAAAGCCTTCTTCCCTTGCATAATTTGTGGCAAAACAGCCTTTTGTGTGTGCACCTATGTTTGTGGACACACACACAAATTAAACAAATCAATTTGCAAATAAGTTACTTTATATTTTCTAAAATGAAGTGAAGTTTTATGTGCTAAGGGTAACAGCAAGTATTTTTAAAACTACTGCTAGATAGAGGCTTTTAAGACTCTCCTGATTACTGTTTGTTTAACAGTATGGATTTTAGTTTGCTCTCCCACTCCTGCTTTGCTATTATGTCTTCTGACAAGCCTTGTTATAGACTGTTTCAGCAGGTGCTTATCCATTTGCCACCTGCCCTGGTGCAGTGAATGATTCTGCAATTTAGCTAATGCGTTTTAATTATTTAGGTGACATTTTCCCTTGTATGGTTAGGCAGAGTTTGTAAATTGCCTTGGGACAGCAAAAAAAAAAAAAAAAAAAAGGGAAAGTTCTGTTTGTTCTCATGTTCACACTTTTACTTGCCTTCCCCTCTCCTCTCATTTATTCATTGATATATAGCCAGTCAGGGTAAATCATATCTGTTGATGTACTCCATGGGGAAGTGCATTTATGTCTTTTGTATATCTACATTCATATGCAAAACATAGTATAGTAAGTAAAAGAGCGTGTAGTGGTGCCAGTTCACAAGATCAGGGATGATTTTCAAGATAAACAATACACAGTCTAGAAAGTCACCAAGGGTTGTCTCTTTTACAGTAGAAAATTACCTTCCAGACAACAGTTATGTTGCTTGATTCAGTAGATGAACTGTGCATTAGATGTAACCAAGCAAGATGAATTAAAAATATTCACTTCATGAAATTATAAAAGTCTAAGCCACAGAATCCCTCTCAGAACCATTCATTTTACATAGGATCTATAAACATTTTAAAAATAAGAAAAGCAACAAATCTGGTATAACAATTTGTGACCTAATTTGGTGTTTTAAATATATGTGATTTTACTACAAAACAAAGAAAACAAAACCAAAAATTGACTAAATTAGCACAAACATGGTAACTCTTCTGGTTTACTTGTTGTATTTGCCTGTATTGGCAGTTACCTCCCAATAGAACCAACAGCAGCAGCAATAACACTATGAAGTCAGTAGATGGCTGTAGAAAAGTATGTTGAACACTCTTGTGTTAGAGTAATAAGATTGGGGAAGGCCTTGACCTGACTGGATGCTGCTTTTATCTGAAGTACATTTAAAGAGATAAAGGGGAAGCAGGGTGCAGCACATGCTCCTTTCTTTACCATAGGAGCTCGGCTTTGAGTTAAAAAAATCTCAAGTGCAGGATTTGTGAACTGGGTCCTTTAGCAAGGAAATGTAATGGCTTAAGTGCCACTGGAGTCACCTGCTTTACACTGATGATTTTTTTTTCCATCAAGACGTCTTAGAAACCTTCCTATAAATTCCTATTGAGGGGGCTTCTGTAAATCCCGTAACAGCTACCGGGAAGTGGTGTATCCCCATTTCTTTCCTTCTTTCTTTTTCCGCTTTTACCACTGTGGGTGGCTGCCTTTAGTGCACGGACCTGCTCATTAAACAGACACACCAAGAACTGTTACCTAAGCAAGCCTGACAGTAAAGAAAGGACAGGCAGAGTTAGGGAGAAAAAGGGAAGAAAAAAAGACAGCCTGAAGCAAGTCACTTCACACGCAGAAAGAGCCAGTGAACGAATGCTATTCTCATAAACAAACAAAAAATACCTTGTTTAAGAAAAGAAGAGAACTGTGAGGACTTGACAGAAAAAGGCAAGATTTTTACCCACTGGTTTCAGTTTTCATTCCAGACATACTTGGTGAAGTAAGGAGACTTCTCTTTGCTGACAGAGCCCTTGATTTCTCTTTCAAGATGATGATGTATTTGTGGGTAGGTAGTGTCTCTCTCCATGTCAATCTTTTATTAATAAATCGACTTTGGGATGATAGATTTTAGCCTACAGTGATAGTATATTTTGTAATAATATGTAAAGGTGCCTATATTGTAAGCCTAGCACAGCTAGTGTAACGTTACATGTGGTTGCATTACCAATGGGAGTTTAAACAATCTGGTTCATTAACGTTAAGCTGAAATTTTATTTTTCAGGGGTTTTTTGGGAGGTGGGGGGGCAAAGGAGGGTGTTGTGGTAGTGCACTGCTTTCCTTTCCTTGCCTTAAGAAAATGTTACAGTTGTATCTCTGTGATTCGGTGTGTGGCTCAGTCATAAAATGAATGCTGCATCATTTGCTTGCTTGCTTTATCAAGAATGAACTAATTTTTAAGTGTGATTTAAAACTTCCAAATTTTGTTCCTTGACCTGTGTGTGTGTGTACACTAGTTATACAGTATTTCATAGCCTTTGAAGTATGTTATGATTGACAGGTATACATGCAGAAATATCTTAATATGCACTTATTTTAGTCCTTTTACATTCAGCATTGTTCTGATTTTTTGCAGCCGAATCTGTTCATCTAAGGAACCAAAATAGGGAACTTCTGTGACACATTCATTGCCAATTAATGAATGTTTTAACCTTTTAATTCATCTAGCTATAAAGGCAAACACATTTTTATTTTCTTTTTTCAAAAAGAAATCAGTGAACGAGTATGCATAATTTAAAAGCATTTCTCATTTCTTTTTCAAAAAGTGTACATCTTCTAGAGAAATATTTTAATCCCATTTGACAATCAATTTCTGTTTTAAATGTGTTTTCTGCTAAACATAAAATATAAATAGACATGGGCTTGTTACTAATCTGGGCCACCCGTTTGAAATGGGCTGCACGCAGCCTATACTGTACTGCTTAGAAATATTATCAGTAAATCACTACCTTTCTCTTAAACTGCTTGCCAGGTCATGCTGTAAATTCCTTTTCACAATTTGGTCTAATTTCTGTCTACCCTGTAATATATTGTAATAACTTCTGTTAGCTGGACAAAAGGTATCATAAGCAGACTTGCACGCTACTTATTTCAGTTCTTTGACCTGTGTTATCATTTCCACAGCTTCTCCAATCAGTGAGCCTTATGATTTTGGCTGTCACTTTTTTACAGCATACAGTATGTCAATTTAGTTTTCAAAAGCAATATCAATTCATGTACTTCAACAGCAAGAGACATCACAGATTACTGCCTGTTTATTCTTTAACCCTTTATCATGATTCTTTGTTTAATTATATATACTATATTACCAGTAACCCATGTATTTTATAATATGGTAAAAGCAAATATCCTGGTTCTCCTCTGTTTTATCCTATGCAATTTTACACTTTTGCATTTGTATTTAACATCATCATACACAAAGGGATTCTGAAAGAAAGTAAATATTTGAGGATGATGGATGCTTTTTTGTGGGAACAGAAATAAAAGTGATAGCACTTATGCTGTTTTATATTTTTGTTACATTTATTAAAATCGTTTAATAGGAAACAGTATAAATTTAGTTAAGGCCTGAGTTTTTTTAATTGCATGAACCCTTGTTAATTAGAATACTCATTTCCTTAATTTCAATTAAAGGTAGTTATGCTGTCTTTCATTATGGTATAATTTATGAACTTCTGTAGCTTTGCCTGTTACTCATGTGTGTTCTATCCCAAAGCACAAGAGTAAGCCATGTCATTTGGTACACCCTCTTGGGTTCCTTAAGCTTACTGACCTGTTTCTTAGTAATTAATCTTTGACCTTTAAAAACCTAGTTCTTCGATGCCTGTTTTCTGTTTTTTATACATATTTTATGATACTTTGTGATTTTATTAGCAGTGTTCAGGTCATCAAAGCATGTATAATAGATATAAATTACTACTATACCTGGGTGTTAGGCACAATTCCCATTTTAAATTTGCTTTTGCAGGTATAAAAATGCTTTAAACCAAACTCCCAAATCAGGTTAGTTTGATAGGTGCTGATAATTAAGGGATTTTTGGATAGTTGGATGGTTCCTTATTTTCTGAAAATAAGGAAAGGATTAATTCATCAAAAATCTATATACATTTTAGTTTTTTCTGTTGTCCTGAGAATTGTGTACATAAATATATATTGGTATTTCAAAGGTGTGTGGGTGTTATGCTATTAGTAAACAATGAGCTTTTGTCACAATGTATAGACTTTCATATAGCACCATACGAAAGGCTCTTTCTAGGCCCTACTTCAGCTTTTAATGTCATTAAGTAAAAGCTAGTCAATAATATTGGTATAATTTCGAATAGCCATTTAATGAAAAAAGTTCATCTTTTTTAAAGAGGGATGTGGTACATTTATTCTTTCTCTGGTCAGTGTAGGTCTATTTGGTCCATATTATCCACCACTTTATTGAGCAATGTTACTAAGTAGTTTCAATCGTGCAGGGATTAGAAATGAAAAATGCAATTCCAGCTGTTTTGTATTCTATATTGGTTTACTAATTGGTACCCTGGAAACATTATTTTCAGTTGTAATGTTGACAATTTGCAGGTTACTTTATGGTGAGCAAACTGTGAATGTATTCAGCTAATGAAATCAAACAATATCTTGGTAATGCAGTGAACAGCTAGGATAATTGAGAGTCTTGAGTACAAACTGTATATTAAAAGACTTCTAAAAGTGAAGTTGGTGCCTACAGCCTACAAGAAGTTCAGCCCTGCAGGATGAAATTCAGGATACAGTGGTGAAAGGTGTAGGCTGAATATTAGGAAAAAACAGCACTCTTTTTTTGTTTAAGAAAAGAGGAGCCAGTACTCAGCCAAATCCTTGTCCCCGACCCCCAGCCAATCCTGCTGCTGGGGCTGCCGAGGTGCTAGTACTCAGTATGAACAAGTACTAGCCCAAAAAAAGAACCGGGAAAAACTATTTCATTGGGAGGCTGGTGAAGCACTGGAATGCGTCACCTAGAGTGGTGGCAGAATCTCCATCCCTGGAGATTTTTAAGTCCCAGCTTGACAAAGTCCTGTCTGGGATGATTTAATTAGGGTTGGTCTTGCTTTGGGTGGGGGCTGGACTGAATGACCTCCTGAGATTCCCCTTGGGAGTCTATGAATCTATGAAATGCTCTATTTCCCCAAGGCACGAGCACTCCAAAAAGCCTTGCACACCCATATGAAGGTCCCATCCAAGGGAGCACTTCAGCTGAAGGGAATGAAATTCAGTTGCGATGCCCATTAAACTCTGCTGAGACATCTTTTGTTCCGGTGACCAGATGTCCTGTTTTTAAAGGGTCAGTCCCATTTTAAAGCCCCCCCTGCCAGTGTCCTGATACTTTCTTAAACACAAGCAAATTTTCCCATATTTTCTGCTTCCTTTCCTCCCCTTCCCCATCAGTACTGGTAGGTCCTGCTGTAGCCAGATCCCTACTCACCAGCCACCTGACCAGCAGCACTGAGTGGGAGGGTCCACTTCTCCTCTATATCCCCTCCAGTGGAACATGTCCCACTCCCAGCACCATGCTGAGAACGAGCCCTGGGTTGGTGCACTCAGATCACTAATAACGTGGCCAGCAGGTTCCTTCCTTTCCCCATTGGTTTTGACTGGGCCATTGCCCTGGGAAGGGCCAAGACTCTCCATCAAGGTCACTGGCCAGGAGAAGCTGGGCCCTACATTGCCAAAGCCTTGCACAGCACATAGGCAGGGGGAAGCCCCTCAGCTAAGCTCTAGCATAATGAGGGGTTTCCAGCCTGATCGTACTCCAGTCCTGCAGGCTCCACAGCAGCAGCTCAGCTGCTTTTTTCATCTCCTCCTGCATCCTGAACACTGGCCCCAAGGAGCATGGGGGGGTGCTCTGTTCTTGTGCGCCCTATCATATTGTCCCTGTTTGCTAATGTCCGTGGTTCTTGGTCCCTACACTCAGGTTCCCTGGTCTCTGGTGCACATTCTGGTGTGAATCATGGCAGAAATTGGGAGTGTGGAGCCTCCCCCCAACCCCATGCTTCCTCAGGAAGAAGCAGCATCAGGCACAAGAAGAGGCAGGTCCATCCTGGGGTCAGCCAGCTATGGAGGACAGCAGAGAGTACAAGGCAGTGTGTGTTCAGTCATCAGGTCAAGCCCCTGTGTGTGAGGGATGTGTGTGTTACCCTTCCCAGTGTAAACCCTAAAGCCTTAAACCTGAAGAGGTCAGTAAAAATAATCCAACTATATAGTATTTTTTTGAAGTAGGGACGCAGCCAACTTGATGGTAATTTGAATGTGTGTACTTCTGTAGACTAGAAATAATTTAAGGCTATCACAAAAAAAGAGGACACCCCAGACAGGGAGTGTATTTGCATCAGTATCTACCAACACATGTTGTATTAATGGGTTATAGTATCTATAGTCCATTAAACTGAAAGTGTACAAGGCTGTAGTCCTGACCAGTCTCCTGTATGGCTTTGAAACCTGGACGTTGTACAGAAAACATATAAAACTGCTGGAGCGCTTCCACACATGCAGCCTGAGGTCAATACTGCACATTCGATGACAAGACAGGGTTACGAACCTGGAAGTCCTGGACAGAGCAGGAACCATGAGCATCGAAGCCATGATTCTGAAAGCCCAGCTTTGCTGGACAGGGCATATCATATGAATGGAGGAGTCAAGAATCCCGAAGCAATTCCTCCAGAGTGAACTCTCTCAGGACAAAAGGAATCAAGGTAGGCCTCATAAGAGATATAAAGACTGCATGAAGGCCAGTATCGCTCATGCTGATTTAACACCAGATCAGCTAGAGCAGCATGCAAAAGACCGAACAGGCAGGCGAGCTCTCGTACGACAGGCGTATGACAACTTTGAAGAGCAGTGATGCGTAGGCCTCATTGATGCTCCTGAGAGGAAGAAAGCAACAGAGCCAGCACAATTCCCTTGCCCGTGCTGTGAACGCCCATGCTGTTCAAAGCTTGGTCTCCTTGGCCACATGAGAGTCTACAACCAATGAGCCTGTGCAAGCTCAAGATGGCATTGCTGGACACAACAGACTACCTAGTTCTAGATATGAGTTCGTAGATACTGATACAGATACACTCCATCTCAGGGGTATCCTCTTTTTTTGAAAGGTCAAATATGGTAACGCTAGAGTAATTTTACTAGGTGTCCCATAGTTAGCATAGGGAAATATGGTCACCCTAGCTTTTGCAAGTGTAGCATTGTACAACTGGACTGTAGGAACTTGACTGCATCTACCAACCAATTTCATCTAAATCATCAGACTTTAAGGACTTCAGTAACTACTCACCTATTAGCGTACACACAGCACCTAAAATTGGAAGGGTTTGCATGCTTTTGGCTTGAATCCTGAGCCCCACCCCACTGTGATACATGTTTGTATGTAGCGGAAAGATTGCTTGCCCTGGTGGTTGCAAGTTTTCCTGACAGGCCATGATATAAGCATCACAGTCCTGTATGACTAAAGCTCGATTGTTATAGAACTTGCGATTTTTTTCCTCATTTCCCCAAAATATAATTGATTAATGTAAAGGGCTTTTACCTAGAAAGCAGTGAGGAAGTTTTTTCATAGAAACATCATATACCTTTGGCTGATTGATTGGAGGTTGAAACATCTGTAGGTATGTCTGTTCTGTCATTGGCAGTATAATTTCCAGCTTGGGTAGACATATCTCTGATAGCCTTAATTGAGTTAAATCTTAAAATTTTAGTTCTGCCTCTTCAGGTACAGCCTCACCTGAAACCCTATGTGCACAGTAGAAGCTTGATTATCCAGCATCCCTGGGCAACAGGCTTTATGGGATAATCAAATTTTCCAGCTCACCCTGGCGGGAGGCAGCTGGCCCCAACTGGCATACTGGCTCCATGGCATCTGGCTCCATGGCAGCCAGACTCAGCTGGGAAGCTGGCCCTGCAGCAGCTGACACCCTCCAGGAAGCTGCTCCCGCTCTACTGGCAAGGCAGCCAGCTCCAGAGCAGCTGCCCCATGTGCCAGATGGTGGAATATGCCAGTTATCCGAGTGCTGGCTAACACATACCATACCTATTCAGGGAGGCCAGCCAGTGCTATAATACATTTTTTAGTATGCAAGCTTGGTCAGGGCTAGCAGGAATATGTCTACCCAAGATGAAAAGTACACCAGGGTAGACATCCCCTTCATGTCAGTGAGTTTGATGCATTTTTTGCCTGATCATTGGGAATGAAAGCACTCAGCACTTTGCAAAAGATAATTACCCCTTAGAGGAGCTGATACTTTTTATATTCTGTTTCCCATGCCCATTCTGCCTTTCATATTTCATAGTTAAGCATAGTTTGTGATCTTCTCAGCATATTCATAAGATGCCTCAGGTGCCAGGATTTATTACCAAATTTGGTCCACTGACTGGATCATTAGCTTCTCCTATCTTGGGTAACTTGAACACTAATGTAGTTTGTGATGCTGGAAAGAAATGCAATATTTTTCCCCCTGCCCCCAAAATGCCCTGACATAATGTGATTGTTTTTCTTTCCATAATTTGAACATTATTTCCTCTTAGATAACACACTAATGGTCAACTCCTACACTTGGAACCAGAAGATTAGAGCTGGAGCCAAAGTATCCAATTAAATGTAAATTCGTATGATATTAAATATCATAAGAAATTGGAGGGCATTTGAAAATGGCTTTTTAGAGATGTCAGTGCCCAACATTTACTGATTTTTAACTTTTTTGCTTTTGTTTTTTGTTTTTTGTTTTTTTAAGGAATACACTGTGTTCATGTTTCATAAAATATCGGTGACTATTCAAAAAACCCTTGGTCACTACTCTCTTTTCTCAGATACAACCCAGTCCATTGCTCCCTTGTATAATACCACTATACGGATTGGCTTTTTAAGCAGTCTTTTATACAAATATATTGTATGCATTTAAAGGAGATGTTCACTTGAAGCTGTGGAGAAATACTTGATCAAATAAGGCAGATTTGAAAGCATGGCAGCAAATTAAATTTGTGTTTGCCCAAACCTGGAGTCCACAGATGCAGAGGAACAAATTGGAAAATGTATATGCACTAGCAACAAGATAATTTCTTGTAGCAATAGCACATTGTTTTGACAACTCTGAAACATAAAGTTTTCAGGTCAAGTAGAGAGAATTGTGTGTGGTGCTTCAGTTTATTAGCAGAACATAGCTCAGGTGAACAATCAGGGGAAATATCGAAGCAGTGAGGATCCATAGTAGGAGGGTATTTCAGAAATTTCATTTTAGTCATTTAAAACTAGTTGGCAGCATTGTCCATGTTTTCAGCAGGGGAGATTGCATAGAATTGGTTAATGTTGTGAGAATTTTCTTACTGAGGGATATCTTATTAAGTTGCTCTGCAGGACTTTGTGAGTTTATCATATTCAAATGCTGACTATGCTATTTCATTCAATTTTAACAGTAGTCTTACTGGCTCATATGTACTCATATATGTTCAGGGATAAAGTATGCATTTTCATATGAATTAGGATAGTACTGAATTTAAACTATAGCATGTGTTTCTTCTACAGTAGATAAGTGTCATAATACAAAATTTTAAGAGAATCATTTCAAGATTGCTTTTCATATGAAAAGAACAAAACACTAAGCTTATATGAATACTATTAAAAAAATCTGGAAACCTTAAAACTGCAGTGAACAGGGAAAAGTTCAAATATCTTATGGTAAGAAAACATACATGGCTTTGAGATATATTTTTCCATATTTTATAAAAACTTGTTTGAATAAAGCTTCCAGTGTATATGCAATGTAGGAACTGAAAGAGGCATTTAACACTCAACCTACCTATAAGAATCTTCACAAGAATAGACAAAACCTATTCTTGTTGTATTTAAAGAGTTATGGATAGGTAAGTGATAATATAAACTATATATGTAGCTTGGCTTGGGAGAGGTGCACTTAAGTACAGATTCAGTTACATAAATATTTTGATTACTCAATAATGTTAAATATTTTCAGTTAGGAGAAATCAAACAAATTTTCTAAAAACCTATAGGCACCTTCCAAGCACAAATGATTCTCTCGCTGCAAGTTTGAATAGTAGCTTCATATTCTGTGGCTGATTGTATGACCACTGATGTTGAATCAATATGTACCTTTTATTATTAACACAGAAAAATACGCATGAAATAAATAAATGGAGAACACCGTTTTCAGTCACCAGCATCTTAAAGGGCATTTCATTCAATAAAAATAAAGCATTATACTTTATAAAACAGAAACTTTTATTCCTGAAATGCAAGGGCCAATTGGAGAGACTATTGGAATGAAAGATGGTTAACAATCAGTTAATCCAGGAAAATAGGGTTCTACAGCTAAATCTGTTTTAAAGTTGTTTTAGTAAAACAAAACTGTTTCCTCCTCCTCCTTCTTCTTCTTCTTCCTCTCTCTCTCTATTTTCTCCCTACCCCCAAGACAATAACCTAAGCTTCCTTAAATAGCAGAGTTTTGCCAGAGTTTTGCTCTTCAGAGTTAGTTTCAGGAAGTATTTCAGTCATCTGAACTTCTGTCGTGCTTTTGAATATTTGAGCTCAAACCTTTAACGACAATACACGTCACTTTTAAATACCCACCTCCCCATATTATAAGGTTTTCTGAAACATTTGGGTAATGTGTGCAACAGAAAATTCATCTGTTTCTGCATAGAACAATATAACAAATTTTCTTTTGATTTAGACTTCTTTAAATTGCTAAAGCTTTGGATTGTTTTTTGACAGAGGGAGAACATGCCGGATTGTGCTAGACCTAAGAAGTCCCCCTTCATGTATTGCTTTGCTTTGTTATCTGAAGGGCATTGTTTTCACTTTTACATTGGGAGAGCCATTGGAAGCCTATCAGTTTGAGGATGCTCATTGGAGGTATATTTTTGGTTTGGTTTTGAGGAGCTGAGAAGGATTGGGAAGAATAATAGTTGCCCATTGTCCTCTGCTCCTCAGCGATTACAAAGTCCTTGGGAGATATTTGGTGCCAGAGGATTTGTAGGAGAAGGAAGGCAATTACTCTTTAAAAGGGCCCTCTTCAAGTTTGACTTGTTTTCCTGTGACAAGGCACAAACCTGATAGGGTCACAGCACAAGACATGCATAAGATTTTCTTGAGTGTCCACTGATCTTACAGGATCTGTGGAGCTTGAAAAGAGGGTCTTGGAGTTATTGTGATGTTTAGCTGGGAGTGGGTCCTGTGACAGCGATTTGTGTTGAATTCCTTGAGGTAAAGTAGGCAGGACTTGTTTCTTTCAGTGTGACTAAACTGGGTGCAAAATAGAGATTCCTTTTTAGGTTTCTCTACCAGTCACAGAGCTTCCAACAGGTATGATTTCTCTTAAATATCTTTGGGATTTGAGATAGAATGGTGTTTTCTAATTTTATTTGGCCACAGAACTCTTTTAAACTCAAAAGAATTTTCTAGAATCCCATTCACAAGATCTACTCCCTTTAGCCCCTAAACTCTCCCCGCATCTCCAGGCTTTACCCACCTAAGCCCTCAGTCCCCAAATCCACCCTCCATCCCCAGGTTTTACCCCCTATCCTGCAAACTCAATACCCCACCCCAGGCTTAACCCTTCTCAGCCCCAAACCTGCCCCCCCATCCCCAGGCATAACCCCTCTCACCCTCAACTCCCCCACCCCTGCCATCTCTACGATTAACCCACCTCAGCCCCAACCTGGCCCCCTGGACTAAACCCATCTGTGGTGCCGGCTGGGGAGCCTATGCTAGATGGCTATGTTTCCCCAGAGGAAGAAAGGCTAGCGTGGAAGTATTCCACTTGTGTGTGTAGGGGAGTAAGCCAAGCCACTCCCACCAGAGGGTTGTGGCCGCTGGGGTAGCAGGGCAAATGAGGGGCTCTCTGGAGCTCCCTGCCTGGCTGCCACTGAAATAATGAAACTAAATTCAGTTGGCTTAATGGCTGGATCTCTCACACTGCCCTGCTGGCTATTAAACCAATTAAAATTAGTTCTACTGTTCAGGGAGCCGCAGAGGAATTTTCTTGTGGAACCCTTATGTTTTTACTTCGCAGGACCCCAAGCTTCCATGGAACACCACTTGGGAAACACTGTACTAGAATGTAAGAGTATCCCACCCCTAGAGCACTCTGGAATCAGCTCATGCATGCCAAAGTTTCTGTATTCTCTCTTCCCCCACATCACTTCCCAGAGTAATGCTGCTTGTCAGACAATAAGAGCCACAGTGACCAGCTCATACATCCCATTTAATTTCTAACAAAATTCTTAATATAACATCATGAGTCTAAAATATGAATATCACTTCATTCTACATACTTACGCAATCTTGAAAATATATTCATTCTTCTACAGCACTCCAGTAGTAGATTAGCCACATAAATTCATTTTGGCCTGGAACTTGGTATAAAGAGGTCTCATTCAGAGGTTGATTTCTGTCTATGCTGTTGCCTGTTTTGGATTTCTATATGCTAAGCAGTGTTTCCTGACTAGTTTTTTTGTAATGTTTCTTTAATATAGTGAACTAGTCTTGAAATACATTGTTTTTACTTTGAACATCGGTATTTCTCAAATATCATTACAGTATTTCAAGGAAGAATAAAATATGCCAACATATTTATGAATCATGAGATTTAACATAGACCAAAGTAGATCTTATTATTGATGTGCTTACTGCTTCATTAAATTCCCCTTAAGGTTTGCAGCATGGATATGGATCATTTGCAATAATAATTATGCAGTGATCGATTGATTGTGTCTGACATTGTACTTGTCACCTTGAAACGCAAAATCCATTCATTTACAACATCATGAACATTTTTCTCTAATCTTATACACCAGCATGCAATAGTTTATTTTATGGAGAGAGTCTAATTCATAAAGTTTGAAGACTCAACATTAACCTTTTGCTAAAAATGAAGTATCACTTGCCATTTTACAAAAATGAAAATCATCCAACCAGCATTTTTGAGATTACAAAACAGTCTAATTTCAAAGGGATTTTTCAGACAAAAATGCCTATACTTCAGGTGAATGTTAGATGTATATTGCAAATGTTAGTTTCGGACACCTCTCCTTTTGAGAGAGGGCATGAGGATCACAGCTGATGAAATTTCAAGCTTGAAATCCTCTCTGTTTTTAAGACTAGCTTTTCTTTTTCAAGAGGTCTATATATAATTTTTTTTTCTTTTTCCCCTCTCTGCCCCTGCCAAAAATGTATTTCTTGAAATGGCTAGCAGTAATATTTCAATTGAAAAATCAGCACGCAGTGTTTTAGCTGTAATGATTTTCTGCGTTACATACTGTATACTTAATGTTCTGAATGGTGTAATTCATTCATGCTTATCCAATCGTATCTCTTATTTGAGTCCATACAGTGATATGCTGAGAAATTATCCTGCTGGGTCTGTTCGCTTTTGACTTTGAGAACTTTGGAAGAGACGCTTCTGACTCTTGGCTTCCTATACTAGGGAACTGGCTTGTTACTGGGTCTAAGAAAATAAAAAATAAAAAAATTCTACGCTAGCTACTTTAGCAGGAAAAACATCCCTTGACATTTCACTGTGGACCACACATAGCACTTGGCCTCTGTGCATGATACAGGAGACGTTAATAGGAGCAGATACGAGCAGTTAGGGCAAATATGTTCCTATTACTAGTGACATCTGTTTTTTGGTCCAGGCCATCTTATCAAAACTTAAAAAAACAATTTTTAGCTGAATGTTTGGGCTTGAGACGCTCTGCCAGCCTTCATTCAGGATACAATTATACATTTCAGCTGGGATGTGTAATTCACAGGGCACAGAGATACCTGCACTAGGCACTATTCAATTTAGTGCCTCAGCAGTGTATCCAGGTCTGCCTGGACTACACACCCTGCATACAATTCTGCCCAGCCCCTCTGGCTACATTTTCAGGCGCCTAGCCTGAGGAGCCATCAATGTTGCTTTTCGTGTACTGCTCTCTGTAGACATTAGCTAGAATAAAACTAATGTTGGTACATCTGTGTGAGGCAGATATCACGCTATCCGTTTCACATGTGCACATGTACTGTGAGCTGCAAAAGGAATTTGATGACTTCTAGTTGTTTGAAAGACTCAAAACATCCCTTTACTCAAATAGAACATTTTTGTTATATCTTATAACTGTGTGTATCTTGCAGAGGAAATTATGTTGGACATATATGTGACAAAGTAAATAACATGAAAATTGTGAGGCTTGGGTACTAATACAACCTTTTGAAGAGAAACCGTACACCAGTGACACCTTCTAGTACTGGTGTGGTAAAATATTTGCCCAGTAACTTGCAAAAATAAAAATTTACAGAGTTTATAAATCAGGCATTCTCATTAGCTCAGGCCTATGATGATCATTTGAAAAAAATTGTGCCATATGGCATTGTTATAAAATTTGTACAAGCAGCAGAGATTTTCAACTGAGAGGTAGGTACAGCAGGGGGCCTTTCTCGTTCATTTTGTTCTGTCAATGTAGTCAGTCTCTTCTGGACTGAAAATTGTCAGAAATTGTTCCAGTGACAGTGATTTTCAAGAATGGGAGCAATTCTAGCTACAGGTTGAACTTCTCTAATCTGGAACTTTCTCATCCAACAATATCCGTTATCTGACAGGATTTTAGTTAGCTGGACAACCACTTGACATGGGTGTGGCCAAGTTTCCTGTGGTCACATGAAGTTTGTTTATCAGTCCTGGAGCTCAGTGTTCTGTGCTCTTATTTAGCTGTAATTTACCCCTAAATGTCTTCTAAGAGCCCAGCTATCAGTGGAAGTGTTGGTAATGTACGAGACAATATTGACCATCTGTGATCCAGCAAATTCTCTTGTTTGGTACCGGTGAGGTCCCCAGGGTGCATGATGAGAGAGATTCAACTTGTAGATTGTATTGTATTGTATGTAGATAAATGAAATAATTCTTTTATTGAGTTAACTGTGAGTTGTTGTGTTTGTACAGTTCCTCATATAATGGGATCCTGGTCAATTAGTAGGGCTTCTAGGTGCAATAGAGATTGTTGCCATCATTATCCACAGGAAAGTAAAATGTCTCTCTTCTTTTAGGATTTTGATCTTCTAATCAATCTTACATAGTAATGACAATCTCCTACACCTTCGTGTATATGAACAGCACATCAAACTGTGCTTGGGTGCTGTGGTCTTTCTCAAATGAAAACACCCAGCGACTTGTGCAGAGCCTCCTTTTACATCATTAAGGTCATTATTATTGTGCCTGTAGCACCTACATTTCCTAATCCTGGTTTGAGCCCCTAGATGCTACTGTAATACAAATAATAAATAATGGGCTCAGTAGATCAGGGAAAAGACAAAATAAGCAGAAAAGTGGCATTTAAGGGGAAAGAAAAGGAAGAATGAGAGCTGTGTGGGGTCTTAGTGAAGTCTGTGAAGGGGAAGGCATGATCATGACATTGGTGGGGTGCTGGAACAATTTTTATAGGGAGGTGCTGATAATAGATAATGAAATGGGTAATGGAGATGGTGTCTATTATTCCTGCTTCAAGCCAGGGAATATGACAGTACCACTGGACGTTAGTGTCTCCAACTATTCAAACCACATGATATTCCTTCTTGGAGAGCTTCACTGGGAGCTGCTGTTTTTACCTTGCCTGAGCCCTCCTAGATTGTAATTCTGAATAGCCGCGTCTACACGAACCGGCTACTTCGAAGTAGCCGTGCCAACTTCGACGTAAGGCGGCAAGACGTCGAAGTCGCTATCCCCAACAGGAGATGGGAATAGCACCCTACTTCGATGTTGAACGTCGAAGTAGGGCACATGTAGACGATCCGCGTCCCGCAACATCGAAATAGTGGGGTCCGCCATGGCGGCCATCAGCTGAGGGGTTGAGAGATGCTCTCTCCAGCCCCTGCAGGGCTCTGTGGTCACCGTGTGCAGCAGCCCTTAGCCCAGGGCTTCTGGCTGCTGCTGCTGCAGCTGGGGATCCATGCTGCAGGCACAGGGTCTGCAACCAGTTGTCGGCTCTGTGGATCTTGTGCTGTTTAGTGCAAGTGTGTCTGGGAGGGGCCCTTTAAGGGAGTGGCTTGCTGTTGCCCCAGAAGTGCTAGTTCGCCCTGTGACCCTGTCTGCAGCTGTTCCTGGCACCCTTATTTCGATGTGGGCCGCTTTGGTGTGTAGACGCTCCCCTGCAGCGCCTACTTCAATGCAGTGCTGCCCTGCCCTGGAGGACGTGTAGGCGCTATTCATCGAAATAGCTTATTTCGATTTCACTACATTGAAATAAGCTATTTCGATGTAGCATACCCATGTAGACACAGCTAAAGTGTGTTTTTGTCCCAGTATGAAAATGGGTCTATGACCCCCCCCACACACACACTTGGAACCTATCTTTAGTCACAGAATGAAAAAGGGAGGTTTTAGTGATGCAAACTCTTTTGATATTACCATTTGTCCCCATAAATTTGGAGTTTCTTTTTATTCCCCACATCCTTAAATCAGATGATTATGTGATAATCTCCACTTTTAGGTTTTGTTTTGTTTTTGTTTTTTAATGTACGTTTCCAGCATCAGGATTATGGAGGAAAGCCTTGAAAGAGAGGACACAAATTAAGACACAAATACCAGAAGGTAAGGAAGAAGCAAACTCACAAAGTTTTGGTGCCTAACATGACTTTTGAATGCTTGTGTTTGGCAGTGCTGCAGTTTTTGTTGGAGTCCTTCACTTAGGCGCAGATCACTGAGCTGCAGCATTGGCTATGGACTAGGCTGGGGAGGAGGATTCTTTCCTCCTTTGCTCCTATGGAACACCCCAGACCACAGCTCAAGTGATCAGACTGTGGGCTTCTCTATACTATGTGGAAGATCATACTGGTGAGGATCAATCTTCTGGAGTTTGATTTCTCACATCTGATAGAGATGCATGAAATTGAACTGTTTGGGGTTGGCAGTCGATCCCCATACACCTTGCTATTGCGAGGAGTAAGGGAGGTAAATGGGAGAAACAGTCCTGTCGACCTTCCTTAATGAAGACAGACAGTTAAGTTGATTTCAGATACGTTGATTCCAGCTGCACAAATGCCATTGGTAGAATTGCGTATCTGAAATCAGCTTATGCTCCTAGTGTAGACGTGGTCTGTGTGCTGATTTTCATTCCATTTGCACTAAAAATGTGTATGTGTGGCATGCTCTGCTGTTTTTTTAAATTAAAATAAGAAGTCTATAAGATTGTTTAGTTATGTTCTTGGTACTGAGTATAGGATCCCCTTTATTTTCTGCCTGAAGTATCTATTACCATGGTGTCTGATGCTGCAGGTGCAATGGTGAAAAGACGTACTTATATAAAAATTTCAAAACAAAAAAGCAGTCCACTAGCACTTTAAAGACTAACAACATAATTTATTAGGTGATGAGTTTTCGTGGGACAGACCCACTTCTACAGATCATAGCCATGCAAGAACAGATTCAGTATTTAAGGCACAGAGAACCAATAATAGTAATCAAGGTTGACAAATCAGAAAATTATCATCAAGGTGAGCAATTCAGAGAGCAGAGGGGCAGAAGGGAGGCGGGCGGGTTAGTCAAGAATTAGACAAAGCAAAGTATGTAAAAGAGCCCCTGTAATGAGCTAGAAAATTGCCAACCTGGTTCAAACCACGCGTTAATATGTCGATTTTGAATATAAAAGAGAGCTCAGCAGCCTCTCTTTCCAAACTGCTGTGCAAAATTCCTCTTCAGGAAAACACAGATTTTCAGGTCATTAACAGAATGGCCCATGCCATTAAAGTGCAGGAATCAGGAGTGTTTTTAAGTCTGTTTTATGCCCATTAATTCTTTGTCTAAGAGAGTTTGAAGTCTGTCCAAAATACAAAGCATGTGGGCATTGTTGGCACATGATGGCATATATGATGTTAGCTGAGGAACACGAGAATGTGCCCATGATTCTGTGAATAACTTGCTTAGGTCCAGTGATGGTATCTCCAGATTAGATATGTGGACAAAGTTGGCAATGGCCCTTGTTGCAAGGAAAAGTTCCAAGGTGGGTGTTCCTGCAGTGTAGACTGTGGTTGTTGGTGAGAATCCTCGTAAGGTTGGGAGGTTGTCTGTAGGAAAGAACAGGCCTGTCACCTAGGGCCTTCTGGAGTGTGGCATCCTGATTAAGGATAGGTTGTAGGTCTTTAATAATACATTGCAGTGCTTTGAGTTGGGAGCTGTAGGTAATGACCGGTGGTGTTCTGTTACTGGCTTTTTTGGGCCTATCTTGGAGTATCTGGTCTCTGGGTATTCATCTGGCTCTGTTGATTTGTTTTTTTATTTCTCCTGGTGGGTAATTCAGGTTTATGAATATTTGGTGGAGATCTTGTAGTTTTCGGTCTCTGTCAGTAGGATCAGAGCAAATGTGATTGTATCTAAGGGCTTAACTGCGAACAGTGGATCTAGTTGTGTGTGCAGATGCTCATAGCAGTTCCATGAATCTGGAGGTGTAAATTGTCTCCAAATTGGAAATAATTGTGGGTGAGAACAAAATTACAGAGGTCAGACAACAGATTCATTGTGGTGACATCAGGGATGGTATTCCTGATCACTTGTAATCCATTTTTGTGTGGAATATTAGTGTACAGAGCCTCTACATCCATAGTGGCAAGGATGTTGTTGTCAGGAACTTTTCCGATGTTTTGTAGTTTCCTCAGGAAGTCAGTGGTATCTCGGAGATAGGTGGGAGTGTTGGTGGCATAGGGTTTGAGGAGGGAGTCCACATAATTGGATAGTGTGGTGGCAAGGGTTCCAATACCTGAAATGGTAGGGCATCCAGAGTTTCCAGGTTTGTGGATTTTGAGAAGTAAATAGAATAATCCAGGATGGGACTCAGATGGTGTGTCTGAGTGAATAAGGTCCCGAGTAGCAGAGGGAGTTCCTTAAGTAGTTGTTGTAATTTCTTTTGGAATTCCAAAGTGGGTTCAGAGGACAGAGGTCTCTTAAATTTGGTTTTGGAGAGTTTTTTTAGGGATGGATAAGAGTGAGAATGTTTTGTTGCATTTATTTTCCTTTTGCTGATTTGTACTTGCTTATGCTACTTGGATATATAAAAAGTATATTCTTCATTAATCCACAAATATGCTGATCAGTAGTAGCTCATCATTAGGTATTGAGCTTCTCACCCTGTTTCTACACTATGAGATAAAATCAAATATATTAATATCAATTTTGTAACTCTGGAATTTATTAATTCGATTTTCATTATCCTCCTCATGCTCCTCACAAAGTCGACTTATTGCTGCCACACTCAATTGGCAAACATCAACTGTTGCAGTAGTGCGTTGTGGGAACCTATCCCATAGTTCACTTCTCCCCATAGCATTCTGGATATGTTCACTGGACTTTGACATCACCTTCCCACATTGCATTGTCCTTGTTGCCCTCCTGTGTTAAGCAAATGTTGATTTTTCCAGTCAAAAGGAAGGATGGCAAAGTTAACAGAAATCTTTCTTCTGTAACTGAATTATCAATGATTTTATAAAAATCAGCAGGTGTGTGTCTTCTCAACTGTCCATCTGCTGATTGTTCCCCTGTTATGATTGCATCCAATTCTGGAAAATAACACAGGGACAATGAAATGTTTGAAGAAAGAGTTGATGGTAAAGTTTTTGAAAAAAGAGAGTTGCTGAGAGAGGAGGGTATTTGGCTTTCCTGTTCATTATACAGCTTCTGTGCACAGTTGGTGTTCTCAGCTGGCCATCTACTGACTGTTCCCCCTCCCTTGATTGCATCTGATCCCTGAAAATAACACAAGGAATCTGTATTCTCAGCTGGCCCTCCACTCACTCTTCCCTGCATGAAGGGGTGCAAAATTAGAAGAAAGAGGAAAGAAAAGGCTAGGGAAAAAGATTTTTATCTTCCCTCTTCACTACATAGACTGCTAACACAGCGGATGGCAGTGAAATCTCATACACTGAACTTTTACTGGAAACAGGAATCTCAAGTGGCCCTCCACCAGCTGTTCCCTGTGTTTTTGAGAGGTCAAAGCATGAGAATAGGAAGGGTAGGAAAAAGATTTTATAACTGAAATATCAAAGATTTTGCAAAAAGCAGCAGGTGTCTGCAATGGATAGCAAGCTCCTGAAAATATTTTTTAGGTGGTGGGGGTTGGGCTGTGGTCTTTGGCTGCATAGCTGGTTGAAATGTTCTACCACCCCTGAAAATCTTAGCGCCAGGGAGATTTCCCCCTCAGGCAGCAGCAAACCCCCAAATATCTTAGTCACTGGGTGAGACTTCCGCCTGGTGGCAGCAAGTCCCCCAGGTCCTTGCTTGGGTGTGGGAGGGTTTTAGTGGGGGGTCAGTTGAAGTAGTCCCCCTGAATATCTTAGCTGCCAGGGGAGACTTCCCTCCAATGGCAGCAAGCCCCCTGGGTTCTCATTGGGGCATGGAGTATGTGGCAGGTTAAATGGGAGGACAGTTGATATAGCCCCTGCTCCCCCAGATATGTTAGCCACTGAGGGAGAAATCTCCCCAGCAGCATCAAGCCCAGGATTTAATTTGCAGAAGAGAAGACTGGCGGGGGGCGTGATTTGATGTCAGCATTCAACTCCCTGAAGGGGAGACCTAAAGAGGATGGAAAGAAACTGTTCTCAGTGGTGTCAGATGGCAGAACAAGAAGCAATAGTCTGAAGTTACAGAAGGAGAGGAGTACGTTGGATATTAGGAAAAGCTACTTCACCAGGAGCATGGTGTAGCACTGGAATGTGTTGCCTAGAGAGGTGGTGGAATCTCCATTCCTAGAGGTTTTTAAATCCCATCTTGACATAGTTGTGGCTGGGATGACTTTGTTGGTGTTTATCCTACTTGAACAGGGGGCTGGACTTGATGACCTCTAGAGGTCCCTTCCAGATCTATGATTCTGTGAAAGAAAGATGTTTCTCAGCCTCTCATACAAACATGACCCCACAGCCACAGGCTTCCTGCTCCCAATTTGAAATTCATGGTCTTCCTCTTACCTGATTCCTATACACCTGGAGAGCAGCGGCCAGAGCGAAGCGCTGTGGGACATTGTGGTTGCATACGGGACACCTCTGGAGGCCAATAAATTCAGTTTTAAGATGTGGAACTTCCACAGAGGCCTTTAATAGAACTTTTGAATTCAAGCTTGATGCTATACCCAGCAGGTACCGATGATATTATGATATCAATATTAGTACTCCCTAAATCAAGTGAATGGTATTTACAGTGAAGACAGTCATGTGCTAATGTCCAACTAACTGCCTTAAATTAAAACTTATTTCATAGTGGAGATGAAGCCTTAGTTTGCTTTACTAACATCTGTCCACTACTAGCTGGAATCCACTACTTTCAATTTACAGTATATAAACTAATCTGTGATTGAGCTTGGACTACTCTATGCCTCATTCTTGTGAACTCTAGCTATATAATTGCTAGACTGGTTTGAAGCAGTCCAAACTTTATTGCAATGTGAAGCAAACAAATAAATGGAGGAGAAGTTGTGAAGGCCACATCAACCTCTGGAATGTCAATAAATAAGGGAAGAGAAATCTATATCATTTCCCCAAAAAACACAAAACACACATGCACGCATGCCGTAATACCTATCATAATATTACAGCTACAGTTTTTGGCCCCTTCTCTTACACAATTAGTTTGAGATTTGTATCCAAAATTCGTCTATATAAATAGTAACAGAGAGGTAATCTTTTTACAAAACAAAAAAGCAGTCATGCAGCACTTCTGAAGAAGTGGGTCTGTCCCCCAAAAGCTCATCACATAATAAATTATTTTGTTAGTCCTTAAAGTGCTACATGACTGCTGTTTGTTCTGTCTGTATGAGGGAGAATACAGTGACATTGGTTTTTATGATGTGCCATTGAAATATCTTGCGGTATGCAAAAATAGGAATAGCAGTATTGCCATATAGTAAGGAAAGGTGAGAGTGCAAGATTGTAGGTAAGGAGAGGTGTAAGATTTGACTTTGGGAAACTGGTTGATCTCTCAGTGGGAGGGCTTAGTTAGGAGGACTGGATGTCTGGTCCTCATAGCCATTGAAGCAGGAGGAAAGGGTAACTTTCTAGCAAGAGAGAAGAAAGAGTCCAAAGTCTGATGGAAATCTAAAATGACCCAAGATATTTGGTCAAGTTAATTGAGTAAGTAACATGTGGGGAGAAATGAGATCATGAAGCTAGATGTGGGCAATGGCCATTATGGCCTTTCAAGACAAGAAGAACAATTTAATAGTACACCTGGGAAGAAATATCACTTTGATTGTCTATGGTAGCGTCTCTGGTTGGAGTCATTATGTTGGAATGGTCACATGAAAAATCAACCCTAAATGTTTGTCAAAATTGAGGCATAAAATAACCAAATAACGTTTTTCAGGGCTGTCACCCTATGCATGCCTTTTGTACATAGTACGCATTGTAGTTTATATCTTCCAAACAAAAGAGAAATCACAGTGAACCTTCCTTGTAAATCTGAAAATGTTATAATCTTAAATCTGAAAATCTTAAAATATGTTTCCTGAGCATTTTTTAGATTTAGGGGTACATCACTGGTTATTGCATTTTGGAAGAAATATTTGACTTCAGCCTTGTTACATCATGGTATTACATGTGATATTTAAATGGGGTTCAGAGCATATATGTTAGGGATTTGTACTGTAACTAAATCAATTTAAATCTGTTTCGTTATACAGGTACAACTTTTCTACTACATTGCAGTCCTGACAAAGGCAATGAGTAGGCTGTGTCTTAATGGGGGGAATAGTGCATTTTTCAGTTGTTTGCTCAATTGAATAAATGTAATGTAATTGATTGAAAAGCTTTGCTAAGACACAGAGTAATGCATAAAGTGGTATTTCTGTCTTTGTTTTAGCCTAAGTTCTGCCCTGAACTAAAATACCTGTTAGTGAACACGGCTTCGCTCATGCTAGCCTGCACATTAACACTCTTTCAATCACATTAAATTGATGGTTTAGCTAGCAATTGAAAAAACACCCTTTTGTCCACCAAGACAAGGCCACAGAGTGATTATGTAGCACCCTATTTACTCTGTTGGATATTGCTATTTATTGAGTTCCTTAAGTGGTATTGAAAGGTTCGTTAAAAGTAGTAGTAAGACAAAGGGGAGAAGAAAGGGAGGGAGACAGAAAGATAAAGGGTGGAAAAGAGGAAAATGAATAAACAAAGTGATGTAGAGAGGTAATGTATTTATCTAGGCTGATATTTGCAGTCTGGTGTATCTCTTAGAACAGTTGTTTTCAACTTCTTTTCATTTGCAGACCCATGTGCATTTTAATTGGAGGTGTACCTTCCTGCCCCCCTTGGAAATCTTAGCATAGTGGGGCGTGTAAACCACAGATGGAAAACCTCTGTCCTATGGTAATGACAACCTTCGGCAGACTGTTTATCCATAATCTATGAATCACAAGGAATCTACAGACCACAGGTTGAAAACTATTCTCGTGGACTATGTCTATGCTACAGCGATCTGTTGACAGACGTTACTGTCGGAAGATATCTTCCAGCAAAACTTCTGTTGATGGATCACGTCTACACATAAAAACGGACTGAAAGAGTGATCCACTCTGTCAACAGAGAGTGGCTAGACTACCCAGCTCCTCTCTCAACAGAACAGCCAAGTGGAAGCTTTGCCCGGTGCACCGGAAGCCCTGTCTGTTGATAGATCTCCTTCCCCCCGACAGCACCCAAAGTGTCCACATGGCTTTTTTGTTAACAGAAACTGTCGACAAAGACATTGTTCCTCATCACAAAGAGGAAGACCACTGTCAGTGGAAGTGCTGAGTTTTGTTGACTGTCAACAAAACGCATTTTGTGTGTAGGCGATGGACAAAACACATTTTGTGTGTAGACACTCCACAGGTTTTTTCAACAAAACCCCAGTTTTGTTGACAAAAACTCTCTAGAGTTCCACTCTAGATTTGTGTATGCCTCCATGCATTTGATTGGCGATTTCTCATGGTAGTGGCCATTTGACCCGCATGTGTGCTAGTAAGCCCCATACTGCTGTTGCATAACACTGTGTAGGCGAAACACCCTTGGTTCTTTAACTGCCTCACTCTCAGATGGAGCTCTGGAAGCTTTCCCCTTTGAGATTACCCCTCCTGTGTCCCAGTATTTGTTCTAGTAGTTAGTTTACAGTCATTCTGAGGGTATGCTCTCCCTATGCAGAAGATTGACTTGGTCAGGGTCGATCTTTCAGGGTTCAGTTTTGCACACATAGTAGGGATGAATGAAATCAAACTATTTGAGGTCATCAGTTGATCCTTGTACTCCTCAATATTGCCAGGAGTAAGGGACGTCGATGGGAGAGATTCTTCCATTGACCTCTCTCTGTGAGTATGGCCAGGTAAATTGATTATAGATATGTTAATTCTGATTATGCAGTTGTCATAACTAGAACTGGGTATCTCCAATTGACTTTCGTGTCTACTCTAGGCCTGGCGTTAGTATTAGTGTAGTAGTAGATGTAATTTTTTAGTTTAAAAAACTTGAAAAATGATTTTAAAAAATCCATACATATTTATCTTAGTAGATAAGATAGTTCTTGTTCACTGGGAGGTTATGATCAGTTCTCCCAATTTAAACTAATGTCTGTCATGCAAGGAGGTAATGCCTGTAAGTGATGGAAACTTCCAGTGCATCCATTGACTCAGCCATTACCCAGAAAGAATTGCTGTTTGGTGTTGATATCTAGAGACAGAAAAAACAGGGAGACCAATTGTTTTTTCCTCATGATGGAGAGGTCACTATACCTAGATTCTGACCCTGACCAAGTCTCTGTACGTGGTCTCTGAACACATCCGCTCGCTCTATTGTCTATGAGGCATCTCATAGGAAGATGCAAGACTCCTTTCATGAGTCTTCCAAAGACTGCCCCAAGTCCTCTAGGTAAAGATTCTACTTCAAAAGAGCCAAAGTCATCAGTGTCTTCAGGTACTTCATCACCATCTGCTGTCCAGTCTAGTGTTCATGAGATTGCTAGTTCCTTACCTTCCAGGGATGCTACTAGGTCAGAAGACAGCTAAGTCTCTGACCCAGAGAGATCTTTGGTATCATTCATGCACAGAGGTGAAAATAACAACTCTTTCTCTGCTTCCTTGGTACCAAATGAGCCTGCTCAAGCTCTGATCACAAGTCCCTCTGAGTGACTGAGGATCTCAGTGCTATCAGTTCCCATGGCTGCTTTTACTTGATTCATGCCATGGACTCAATACAAGCAGTATATGTGATATTGCAAAAAATGCATTTTCCCTGAGACCTGATTCGATCTGAGGCACCTGATTCTCTGCTGCTATGTATTGATGATGACATATAATCATTGTAAGTTATACCAAACTGAACTCTTTTTGATGACCACCTACTGTTCAAGCTTAGAGAATAATTCCAGACAATTATTACAGAAGACCAGCTGTTTATCAGAACATCACTACAAGCCTGCCTCAACACTGCTGATAATGCTGCCTCTGTAGTCACTACAATGTTCGTTATGAGAAGAGATTCCTGGTTGCCACTCTCCATATTTCCAGAAGAGGTCCAGCATACAGTGGAATACCTCTATCTTGATGGACAGAATAGGTTAATCTCTTCAAACCTTAAAGGATGCCAGTGCTCTGAGAGCTATACATCTGCCTACAAGAAAAGATTTATGAATCAAACATCAGAAGAGACAGATATTCCAGAGAAGGAAAGCATCCATCTCTCAGCCTTCCAGCTCCAAGCACTGATTTTCATAGGTTTTATTGAGTCTCTGATTTACCATCCTCATCTCTACCAGTTACCTCAATTTACCTGCCTTGCTCCCTTTAGGAACCCTCTTTACCACTTCAAACAAGATTGGGAGTTAGTCAGTATAGACAAGTGGGTTTTGGAGATCATCTCCAAATGGTATACCATCCATATCACTATGTTTTCACCTTTCCCATCCCTCTTTGGGGACTCCTCTTATAAGAGCTTGTTTTCTGAAGAAATAGACATTCTCCTATGATTGGGTACTATCAATCCAGTTCCCATGCAGAATGGAGAGAAGAGGTTTTATTCCAGGTAGTTCCTGGTACCAAAAAAAGAGCAGTGGCTGGCAACTCCCATCCTAGATTTGAGGCTATTTTTTATGTGAAGGCACAAACACTCAAAACTGTGACACTGGCAATGTTCATTCAGCCACTAAATCCATGGGATCAGTTTCCAGCCTTCAACCTGTGTATGGTACATATTTTCAGATTGTGATTTGCCCATGTCATGAATGATTGCTATGTTTTACCATCTGCCAGACCAGGTTCAAGGAGAGGCAGTGTCTTAGACCAGTGATTCTCTCCCAGTTTGTGTAAGTCTCGGAGTATGCAGAGCTATTCCAGGGTGTATCCCTGTATGTAAATCAGTGTTTCTCAACCTGAGGCTTGTAGGAATCTCAGGTCAAGGGACAAATTTAAGAGGAAGTCAAGTGCATTATTGGCAGCAAGCAAAGCAATTGCCCTGGACTCCCCAACACTGGGGCGGGGGTGGAGGGGAGTCTATGACATTGTTACATGCTTCAGCCCCACTGTCTGGGGCCTGGGCTTCAGACAAGGCTCACAATTCAAAAACAAGCTAAAGTATCACACCACAATGTAAGTACAATATTTACATTCCAATTGATTTATTTCATAATGCTATGTTAAAAATGAGAAGATAAGCAATTTTTCAGTAATAGTGTGTTGTGACACTTTTTGTCATTATGTCTGATTTGGTAAGCATGTAGTTTTAAGTGCAGTGAAGCCTGGGGAATGGAAGATGAATCTTACTCTTCAAAGGAGCAGAGTAATTTGGAAAGATTGAGAGCCACTGTCTTAGACCTATCAGTCTCTAAGAGCCTTTGAGGAAGCTTATCAGAGGTGTGGCTGAATTCTGTCTCAGCTCTGCCCCAAATAATTTTCAAATAACTATGAAAAATATTTTAAAATGTAAATCCCCAGCCATAATGTAATTTCACTAACGGTATTTATTTGGAAAGTCTTCACTCTTCAAAACTGAACAAAGAGCACATCCTGAGATTTTTAAAAGTTTGAACCTGAGTTTCAGTTTAATTAGACCATTACTGATTGAAAATGACCCCTTTGGAAAAGACACTGAACTGAAACCACGTGCTGTAGGCACTGAAAAATGTGATGTATGCTTTTTGGATATATGCCAGGATACTCGCAATTAAATGATTCATTAAGCATCCCTTCACAGCTAAATTTTAAGGTGGATTAAGGAGGCAGACATTAAAGATATCTAACTAAGGATCATTAAAACAAAGAATTCCTGGATATGAACTGTGCTCTTTATCGGCATCCTGGCTGGCATCATGTATGCTCTGCACTTTTCCCCTTCCTGTTACTGCTTTCTAGCGGAGTATTTTGCACACAGGCTGCTATGTTAGCCTAACCCGGAAAACAATTCACATTCTGAATGTGTTTTGTTTTAGGTCTGTAGGGAAAAAATCGACATTCCTGTGAAATGCTTGCATCAATTTTTGGGAAATGTATCTTTGTGTACATGGTGGATTATGTTGGACTACAATGAAAATGAATAGGGCAAAATTATATGATTACCTGAGATCTCACACAGGAAAAAAGCAGAGTTGGTTTCTTTCTCAGATTGAAGTGAACAACTTAATACATATGTATAGAGGAAACTGCTCCTTGAAGCTCTGATTCAACAAAGCATTTAAGCTCATGTTTAGTTTTAAGCAGAAGCTTAAGACCATTGAAGTCAAAGCTAGATATATGCTTATGCACTTCTGCTCAATAGGAATGAATTTATACATGCGGGGCCTGTAAAATCTTCAGTTTGGACATTTCCACCTTTGTCTAGCTATATTTCACTGTTTTATAGTGAGATGATGAAGTTGAACCTCCTGAAGCTAAAGAAAATAACAGTACTGCTCATCCAGACACTTTGGATAATAGGGTACCACTTTGCTCATTGCTTCTTTGACATTGAGCTAGCGGGATACCATGTTTAGAGGCTTGCAGATCTGCAGCTATCTGCTTTACATCTGCAGGTATGAGCATACATGGATGTGGTTATCTGTGGATCACCATCAGTGGGGTCAACAACCACCATGGGCCTTAGGGTAAGGTGAGAGGGGGGCCAGCTCGGTGCCCCAGATGGGGTGGTGCCAATGGCAGAAGAGGCAGTGCCAAGGGCAGTCAGCCCTTAGCGCTGCCACAACCATGGCTCTGCCCTGCCCCTCCCACATCATGCACAGCTGGAATACCACTGCTGTGGCATTTCAAAGGGGCTTTGAGGAACTTTGAGCTCTGGTGGTGTCCAGAGCTCCGTGCCCCTTTGAAATGCCAGGTGTCAGGGCAATTGCCCCCTTATCCCTCCAACATCAGCAGGCCTTATCACCATACCATAACTTAAGATGGGAGATTATTTGTCAGACTGGCCAGAAGAAGAGAGCAGTTCTTGATGGCTTGAGGGGAAAAGGGGAAGATGTGAAACTTCTGGAGAAGGGGCCGGCATAGTGGCTGACTGATTGCCCAGAAATAGTTGTTTAAATGCTAATTAAAATTTAAAGAGCTGGGTAGATTATTCAGATGGTGTGTGTGGTGGAGGAAGATTTGAATTTAGTTTCTGGATAATTTTCTCTTATCACATTTTAGGCTGATGTATCTTCATGAGCATTCCTAGCACTCATGTTTTCAGCATTCTTTTCGACATAGAAGTCTGTCTGATTGTTGTTATTATTTTATTGGTGCAGCTGTCTTCCAGAGAGCTCACAATATCATTAAGTGTACAAATACGTACTTTTACCTCTTCAGGTACAGAAGGTGTCCTCTGTCCTTATCCAGTGTGTGAATATGAACTTCTGTTGAGGTGAGAGAGAAAGTAAGATTACACAGTTTATGAGCACAGATAAATACTTCAGCAAAAAAGTATGCATGTTTTAAGTACAGTCTGACTCTTGAATTTAGTTCATGCACCACAAATAGTCATATTTATAAAATAGCTAAAGGTGGGGACATCAGTGACAAAATTAAAAAAAAACCTATCCAAAGCTTATTAAATGGCATGGATGATTTTTATTTGCTTAATCAATCAATCAATCAATCTAAATGTTATTCAGAATACCTCTTGCAGTCTCCGGTCTTGCTCAGGTTTTTTGTAATGTTTGGATGGTCTATTATGAACCCAATTGTGATGCATAACAATAATAAGTGCAAGTAGGGAAAGCTTTGTATTCTTATACAGAAGTTTAGAGCTCACTCTTTTGTCTTTTATGTTTCCATACAAATTTTAATATGGGCAAAAAAATCTTATCATGTTTTTAACATAGTGCTGGAGATACCAACAGGGATGCACTGAAATAAAAATAATAACTTTGGGAGGGCATTCATCTTTACTGAAACTTCTCTACCTAGTCAAGAAATTTTATATTTGTTTCATTCCTCTGAGTCTATTATTATTTTATTGCACATTGGAGAGTAATGTTTATATCCTCCTCAATATTTTCCTAAACATTTTAAAAATTCCTTTACTTATTTAAATGTCTCTGGTTGACAACACATGGCAGTTAAGATCCATCATATTTTTGTTACTAAAAGAAAGTGCTCTGTTGAAGGGGTTGCTGGGATAGGGGAACTTGGAAGTCCATGTTGTGCCTGCATCCAGGAGTTAGTTTATGGAAGAAATTATTAAACAGATTCATCATAGGCCAAACGGCTGGCTTCCTAGAGATCCTCCCTGACCTGATTGCTGGTTAAACCTCTCTAATCTGTAACTCTTTCATCTGGCAACATCTGTAATCTGCATGATTTTAGTTAGCCGGATGAATGCTTATCATGGGTGTGACCAAGTTTCCTGTGGTCCCATAAAGTTAGTTTTCAGACATCAGTCCTGGCTCTCAATGTTCTGTGTTCTTATTTAGCTCTAATTTATCCCTAACTGTCTTCTAAGAGCCCAATAAGCAGTGAAAGTGTTGGTAATGCTGCTAGACAATATAGACCTTCCATGGTCTGCAAATTCTCTCTTCTGGCACCAGACAGGTCCCAGCAATACTGGATTTGAGAGGTTCAGCCTATACTTTGTGCTCCAGTAAAGGTTTTACAATTTAAACAGAATAACAAATTGATATTGTTGGTGTTGTTTGTATTGTGCATTGTTGGAAGAAGTTGACTCTTCCTTGTATGGAATTGTACTATAATCCATCAGAATTGTACTTACAACAGAAAGCTTACTCTCCATGAATATGTGTAAGAAACACTTCAAAAAGAGGATAAGTATTTAGAACTTTGGTTTCCCTTTAGCTTACTCACAAGAGTCAGGAAGCCAGAATCTTTAACTATTTTCTATGACTACCTCCCTGATCCTCAGTAAGTAATATATGATATAATATGGTAACATTTAGTCACAACTTTGTCTTGATAAAGAGTTTCATTTTTAAAACAAGTTTGAACAGATGAAAGGGTCAATCCAGATAAGCCTAAGTGTCTCATCGCCATTGACATAAAAGGTTTCTTCTCCAATAAAATTGACGTGGAGAACATAGCTTCTTAGTCAGTAGACCAGCAACCATGTGGCCACTTTATATGATGGCCTAGTTTTCTCTGGCCCCCTTTTCCCTATTCTATAGCTGCTCTGGCAGCTCTTCAGTTTTTTCAGTACAGGGTAGGGTGATGGTGGTGGTAGTGGTGCCGTAGCTGCTGTTCAGTGACCCTTACAATGTTCATATTCAGTTCTTTTGTTTGTTTGCTGAAACTGACCCAAGAGACTCAAGCCACAGAAGGAAAAAAGGTGTTACCTGACTGTTTATATCTGCTCGCCCCACCAAACGTACATGGAAATCCACGGGCCAAGCAAAAGATACATCTTTTACTCAAGTGCTTTCTCCCTGCAAAATTTCAAAGAACCACTGAAAATGACAGAGGTGATAGATGGTCTACAAATGGTCTCAAATATCTTGTATAATGAAAATTCTTAAGCAGCCTAAATAGCAGCCTAAATTCTTAAGCAGCCTAAATAGAGTTATATAGAGTCTGCCCTTGATTTTGCTTATACAGTTAGCTGCAGTTAAGAATACTGTTTGGATATTTAATAATTGTTAACAGTGTTATTTCTAAATTCACTGTTGAAATTTATAAGCTACAAAACTCCACTGCATGACAACAAATACTTCATTGGCAAGTGACAGATTTATGAGCTAATTAAGACTCAGCAATGATAGAAGTGGCACCATTAGCTCTAGTTAGGGAACTGTGAAGTGTGCTGTTTCTCATTGACTTGTGTGAAGTTTGTATAATGGAAGTGAGGAGGTTTGCCTATAAGCAACAAAATGTTGGTTTTAGATGAGAGAAGATCAGTTTCTGCTGAAATAGCAGAAGACAAAGGAAAGCCATTTAGGTTCTGTGTGGTTCCAATTGTGTGGCAGGTGCTGGGGAGTCTGCATACCAAGATTTTTTGCCAGTGTATGCTCTGTTCCCAGGGAAGCGGAGAAATGCTGGCTGTATGCAAATTGTGAACACCTCAGATTGCTTTAAACAGTTTATCTTTCAAGGAAAAGGATCGCAAAAAATCTGGATTAGGTGCCAGTCGTTCAATTTTGCACACACACACAAAAAAAAACTACACCACTTTATTGTTTTCAGATATGAATAATTGTCATCTTTCCTTCCATTTGCTATATCTTTTGATTGCAAACAGCTATTACTGCAGCCCTAGGTCAGTAAGATTGGGAAGGAAAGTTTTCAGTAATGAAGGACAGCAAATCCAATGCCTGCATTGGCTATGTTTGGAGAGATGGGCAGAGGTGATACTAGCCTACTGTGGATACATAATATTTACCCCTTCCCACATTATAAAAAAGTGAATAGAGGGGGCCCTGGAGCTGCTATTTTCACCCTTCCTGTTCTTGAATGCAATGGTCTGGATTATGAATAGGACAGCAGATCAACAAGGAATTCAGGGGACACTTTTCAAACAGGTAGAGGACATTGCTTTTGCTGACGGTGTCTCCCTCCATTCACTCCAACATGACAGCATGGAAGAAAAGGTTACAATGCTAGACAAAAGTGCCTTAGTGACTGGACTAAGCATTAACAAGGGAAAGACCAAGACCATGAGGATCAACCAGTCCAACAACAATACCATCACACTGGGATTGGATGACCTGGAAGATGTGGTGTAGTTCACCTGCTTGAGGAGTAGTATGGGCAAAGATGGGGGAACAGGATCAGGAAAGCAATATCCACATTCAAGATTCTCTATCCCATATGGAGTTCACAAATAATATCTGGGAAGACAAAACGTATCTTCAACACAAATGTGAAGAGTTTGCTCTTGTATGGATGCGAGACCTGGCATACTAAAAAGTCTTCAAACCACAAGCTACAGACATTCATAAACAGATGCCTGAGGTACATCCTTTGCATCAAATGGCAAGACTTTGCCACAAATGAGGAGCTTTGGAACAGAATAGGACAAGAACCACTTCAGTGGTTCAAATCAGGAGAAGAAAGCGGGGATGGCTAAGCCACAATCTCGGAAAACCATCATCCAGCATAGTCTGTCAAGCTCTCCCATGGAACCAACAAGGAAAACACAAAAGAGGAAGACCTCGTCAAATGTGGAGAAGATCTACTTAGACTTAAGGACAATAACTGGGATACTCCTGAAGTCAGCTACAAGTTTCGTCCCAAGACAGAGTGAAGTGGAGGAGACTTATAGATGACCTATGCTCCACTCAAAGCAGAAGGGTTTAAGTAAGTAGTGGAGCTGCTTTGGGTCCTAAAGTTTTCTTATTCCTAGTGTTGGCACAAAAGTTGGACTTTCCACCAGAATGTCACCTCTTCCAACTCAGGAGTAGGGTCCAAGGGAGCTATATTTCGAAGTTGCTGTTTCCTGTATGAAAGGAAGGCATGCTGTATTCCTATACTAGGCATTTAACTAAATGTATTTAATAATTGAACTGCTAATATTTAAGGTATTTCCCTGGGTCCAAGCATTACAGTGTCTACCCAGGGCTGTCAGGATGAAATATGCATGTAGCAAAGGAGATACCGTAAAAGACAAGAGTGGAGACCCCCAGAGCAGTTGTCCAGAGATGTGAAGATTGCCGTGCACTTTCATAGAATCATAGAATCCTAGGGCTGGAAGGGACCTCAAAAGGTCATCTAGTCCAGCCCCCTGCCAAAAGTAGGATCAACCCCAACTAAGTTATCCCAGTCATGTGTATATCAAACCAGGACTTAAAAACCTATAGGGATGGAGATTCCACCACCTATCTTGGTATTGCATTCCAGTCCTTTGTCACCCTCCAGGTAAAATAGTTTTTCCTAATATCCAACCTACACCTCTCCCTCTGTAACTTCAGACTATTGCTCCTTGTTCTGCAATCTGGCACCATTGAGAACAGTCTCTCTCCTTCCCCCTTAGAGCTCCCTTTCAGAAAGTTGAAGACTGCTATTAAATCACCCCTCAGTCTTCTCTTCTGCAAACTAAATAAGCCCAAATCTCTCAGCCTCTCCTCATAGGTCATGTACTCCAGCCCCCTAATCATTTTCATTGCTCTCCATTTTCATTGAATCCTCTCCTATGCGTCCACCTCCTTTCTATACTGGGGAGGCCAGAACAAGACATAGTACTCCAGATGTGGCCTCAATAGTGCCAAACAGAGAGGAATAATTACTTCTCTAGATTGGCTGGAAATACTTTTCCTAATCCACCTCAATATCCTGTTACCATTCTTGGCTACAAGGGTGCACTGTTGACTCATATCCAGCCTCTCATCCACTATAACCCCCAGATCCTTTTTTGCTGTGCTGCTACTTAGCCAGTCAGTCCCCAGCCTGTAACAGTGCTTGGGATTCTTCCATCCCAAGTGCAGGACTCTGCACTTGTCCTTGTTGAACCTCATCAGATTTCTTTTGGCTCAATCCTCCAATTTGTCTGGGTGACTCTGGACCTATCTCTACCCTCCCTATCTGACCCCTACCTTAGTGTCTTCTGCAAATTTGATGAGGGTGCAATCCATCCCCTCATCCAGGTAATTAATAAAGATGCTGAACATTACTGGCCCTAGAACCAGTCCTTGAGGTACTCCACTTGAAACTGACTGCCAACCAGACAATGAGCCATTGATCACTCCCCGTTGGACCTTGCATACATTTCTAAGCTATTGCTATCATTGTTTCTTAGAAGGAGAAATTCAAATAATGCCTCCAATCATGCCCTCTTGATTTGTTCATTGAATTTTAGCTTAGCTATATGAGTGGCATTGTGACTCCTTTTTCCATAGCAGGGGGGTCCACGCCATGTGCAGCAGTCAGAGAACGTGCTTGGAGGACATGAAGTAACTGTTCTTCCTCTGACTCTTGTGGGAGTTAGGCCTAAGGTTGCTTATCTTTTCTGGATAGTCTTTCTGACGTCTGTACAGCCTCCACGTGCAAGGGTGGCAAGCAGGTGGGGAGCTCAGGTCCTCAGCATATATCCTCGGGGAGCCATGCAGTTCAGCGACTGGCTCTGTAGACCACTTCCTGGGGTGGGGGGCTTCTGCACCCTAGCATAGTAATGTGGATATTATTTCCATGAGGCTAAACACACAATAATGCTTCACCACCACTGGGACCCCCCTTCAGGTTTTATGAGGACGACATGAACTGGGAAAACAGGCTGCTTAAATATGGCTTAAAGGAAATACCTAATCTGAATTCATTATAGGATTATTTGTTTTTGTTTTATTAAAGCAACATTTTTTGGCAAGCATTTGTATTTGTAGCTGCATATTTACCTGACCCTAGATATTTTGTTTTGGTGTTTTTTCAAGTGATCACACTGTAGTGGTACAGACAGGCACATGTAGGCTATGTCTACACGTGCACGCTACATCAAAATAGCTTATTTCGATGTAGCAACATTGAAATAAGCTATTTCGATGAATAGCGTCTACATGTCCTCCAGGGCTGGCAACGTCGACGTTGAACATCGACGTTGGGCAGCACCACATCGAAATAGGCGCTGCGAGGGAACGTCTACATGCCAAAGTAGCACACATTGAAATAAGGGTGCCAGGAACAGCTGCAGACAGGGTCACAGGGTGGACTCAACAGCAAGCCGCTCCCTTAAAGGGCCCCTCCCAGACACAGTTGCACTAAACAGCACAAGATACACAGAGCCGACAACTAGTTGCAGACCCTGTGCATGCAGCATGGATCCCCAGCTGCAGCAGCAGCAGCCAGAAGCCCTGGGCTAAGGGCTGCTGCACACGGTGACCATAGAGCCCCACAGGGGCTGGAGAGAGAGCGTCTCTCAACCCCTCAGCTGATGGCCGCCATGGAGGACCCCGCTATTTCGATGTTGCGGGACGCGGATCGTCTACACGTTCCCTACTTCGATGTTGAACATCGAAGTAGGGCGCTATTCCCACCCCCTCATGGGGTTAGCGACTTCAACGTCTCGCCGCCTAACATCGAAGTTAACTTCAAAATAGCGCCCAACACGTGTAGCCATGACAGGCGCTATTTTAAAGTTGGCGCCGCTACTTCGAAGTAGCGTGCACATGTAGACGCGGCTCTAAAGTGTAGCTATATTTAAAATCAAATGTACAGATTTGTAAATATATTGATTGGGGGATTTTAAACTCAGATAGAGTTTTCATATATCATTCTGTAGTTTAAAGCCCAAAAGAATAATTGGAAGTGAATTCTGTTTTTAAAAATACAAACAAACATTTTATTAACAGCTAAGCATGGATAAATCTGAGGCTTTTATAACTGATAAAATCTAAAATATCAATTTAAATGTTTCTGGAATTAATCTGTTATGTGCAATGTAACTTAATTTTCATTTCATTTATATATGATAACAGAATATTCAGGAATGATTCTGTGATCTACAGTGTATAATAAAATACTAAAATAGATACCCTGGAGTACTTGTGGACTTCACAGTAATAGTCACATTTTGAAATATTGTGGCTAATCTAAAAATATCAAGCTGAACAGAAAAACAAAACAGTTCCAAATATGAATAAATGATCTGCTACTTAATATGTCAGTGTATTTGTCAAGTTCATAACATTAGCCTCAGCTGCATTCAATTCTAAACCTTAGAATATTTGAAGTTTGATATTGTGCTTCACTAAATTTAATACATGGACCTCAGTAATAGAGGAAATCACTTTAGTGCTTGACAGTTTGTTATGCTGTATAAAATTGAGTGCCCTGCAAGTACAATAGCTATAATAAAAATTGTGGTCAGTTGGGGGGGGGCATTAATGCATTTTGTAGCTTCAGCAGAGGTCCAGATGAAATTTATTGAGATTTTGCCATTTGGGTGAAGATCAATAGAGCTTAGTTAATAATTTGTTGTGAGGGCACCCTCCAGGGATATGACATTTTACTTTGAAACATTGGTAATTTTGAAAGCAGACCGAGTGAGGACAATGTCAGGTCCTAATGTTTCACAAAAGTAGATTTTTGCATTCAACCTATGAGAGTGTTTATTTTGACAGTGATTACTGTTGTAATCATTCAATGCATGATGTAGTCAATTACTGATAACAAGTTTCCCTGCATTTTGTAACACAATCCACTCTTTTCTTTTTTGATAATTTGAAGTGGTATTATAGCTCCTGAAAGAAATTAACCCAAGCAGACTTCCAGTTCTGCTTGCTTTGCCAGTCATATGGGTTCTATTTAAATGTCAGTTAATATGTCTGTCCACTGGAGTCCTTTGTAAATGATCACTTTTTCCCCCACAAAGAGAGAGAAATACATGGTGATTTCCAAATTTTGACACAAATGTATTATGATTTTTTTTTGTTTGATTGTTTGTTTTTGTGTTTGGTCTTGGTTTGTTTTGTTTTTTTGTTTGTTTTTTTTCAGGCAGAAAGCTATTTTGACACAATCTTATTTATGTGCATGAAAAATTAATAGGCTTCATAGGAGAAACATCTTCTAATGGTCACATATTTTTATACAGCTCATGATAGCAAACACAAGTGTGTGATGTGTGCGTGTGATAAAATTAACTTCACTTTTCTTTACTAGAAAAAAAGACACCCCCCCAGATTTGATGGACATTACTGATTGTTTGTAGGGAAATAGAAATTTGTCAGCACTTTGCAGTATGAACACTGGGACTAGGTACAGCAGAACAATTTATTTTCAATGAGCATGCACAAAGTAAGATTTATGACTTTTGCGGCTAAGATGACATTTCTTACATAGTTGCCGAGCTACAGCAAATTAAAGGGATCCATGAATAGTAAGGGTGTGTTTTTGTAATGAGGGAGAAGAGACAGAAGCAATAAGAAGATAATTAAGGTAACAACTTGTGAAAAATTAAAGTGTTTCTGTCTTTCATTTTTGAATCTCTGAGCATAAACTTTGTAGTTGTTAATTTAATTGCTGATGTTCTCTGTATCCCTGAAGAATATTAAGGATTAATCATCTGGTTCATTCCAACAAGAGATAAGGCCTAAGTGAATTGAAATTTTACCAATTTAACCCTGTCTTCCTCCTAATATGACATGATTAACATTTTTCAATTAACAGTACGTAATTATTCTGAAGGCCTCGTTGCACTTATTCCATCTTTTATCTTGTAGCCTGTATTTTCAGGTATTTTAAAACTGAAATAATTAAAAGAAATAAAAAGCCATGGTTGTTCTCTTTCCTGCCAGACACACATGTTCATCTGTATTGAGGAAAGTTAGAAATACATTGTGGACGTAATCACTTAATATATTGTTCTTTGTTCATATAGAAATGTTAATAAAGATGTTTCTAGGCAGATTAAACCAGGTGAAAGTATTTTTTATCTTCTTCTTCTTCTTTAAAAAATGGAGACGTTTTAGTTATCTTTTTTAAAATATATTGTGCCAGTTCTAGAAAACGTTTACTATTTTAGCATTTATGGATGATTACTGATTTACAGAATTAACTGTTGCTTTCAGCCTCACAATGTCTATCACTGCATCTCAATATTAATGCATAATGCATTTGTTTCATTTATAAATGACAAGCTCTTAATTGTTTTTTATAGTTGGAGTCTGTGAGTGTTTACTTTCATACACAAAAAAAATGTATCGCTTCTGGATTCTTCTTTAGTTTTCCTGCTCTTTACCTAAATGACTTCCCAGTGATACAAGTGATACAATGATTGGACAGCCACTGTTGCTTATTAGTGTGTAATCCAATAGCTGATAACCGGAAATAATCATTAACAGGCAAGATGGTAATGGAAAAGAAAACAAAGACACATCCCCCTACTCCTCTGCTTTCTTGGTTTGCTTAATGTACAGGAGATATCTGTAATTTACAACTTGGCAGCAGTAAACAGAGTTCACTGTCATTTCAGTTGAATTCAATTCTCTATCCTATTCTAAAAACTCCATCCCTTTTATCCTCATCATCACCTTGTTTTTGATCAACTTGTGTTTCTGTTGTACACCTCCTGTGTTTTAATAATATTTTCTATTATAAGCTTATTATGGTGGTTGTGTGAATGAAGTACATGTCTCAGAATCAGGATATGTGGCATCTGTCGCACGCTTTGCAGAACGAAAACTTTGTTGTTTTCATAGGCCATGTAGCCTATACTATAACTCAGTTTTCAAAATTACAGCATCGGAATAGATAATGCCACCTCACAGAGGTGTTTCAGAATTATTTTATTAATGATCATAGTAAATTTTGAGAACTCTTGAATTTACAGTTCTGTAGGCATGTGGAGCATTGTTAATAAATAGCTGGCTGGTGGCACACCTGTGCAGGTTGAAACCACTCCTACTTGTCACTCTTAAAAGTTACAGCCTGGTGTTTCTCTTGCTAGTGTTAAACACAGCCACACCCCATGACTCTGTACTATGGTGTATCTTTAACCGTGATTACAGCATATGCACCTTTCTTTCTATACCAGCTTCAATGAAGAATAGAAAGATAACTTCATTGATAATTACCTCTTATTTAAGTCTTCATACTAGTCTGAGTGTTGTAAGCATAAAGAAATACTCAATGAATTATTCTAGGCTTTTTGAGAAATAGCTAATGAGTTTCAGTATTTCTGGCAATTGGTAAAACAGATAATGCCAGCTGAGTGAAGATATTTTTACAGCTGGGTTGGTTTTTAAAAACATAGACTTTCTTTTTAGGAAACAGAAATATATATTCTTGGCTGGTACAAATAACTGTATTGATTTCAAGTTATTGATATTGTTATGATCAGTGCCTTTCTTGTAAAAATAAAATAAATAAATAAATAAATAAATAAGGAGCCAGTACTCTGCCAGATCCCTGTCCCTTCCCTCCAACTCCCAGCCAATGGGCTGCCTAGGTTGCTCAGCTGGCTCCCAGTCCCATGGCTGGGGTTGGTGAGGTGCTGGTATTCAGTACCAGCAAGTACTGGCACAAAAAGAGCATTGATTATGATCATGGTAATTAGAAATAATAATAAAAAAAAACCCTGTAAGATTATACAGGGGTAGGATACTGTCCCTCAGTTTAAGATGTTTCTCACAAACATACAGGCTACGTCTACACTAGCACACTACGTCAAAGTAGCCTATTTCGAAGTAAGAACATCGAAATAGGCTACTTTGACGCGTATCATCTACACATCCTCCGGGGCTGCTGCCATCGATATTCAACGTCGAAGTAGTGACGGGGAACGTCAAAAGGAGTTGCCCCAGAAGGAAATGTGGAGCGTCCACACACACAAGTGCTCCCCGTCGAAATAAGGGGCCAGCAAAGCCTGCGGATGGGGTCACAGGCTGAACTAGCCCTTCGGGGGCAACAGCAAGCCACTCCCTTAAAGGGCCCCTCCCTGACTCACTTGGCCTGCACAGCACGAGGTCTGCAGAGCCGACAACCAGTTGCAGACCCCATGCACACAGCATGGACTCCCAGCTGCAGCAGCAGCAGCAGCCAGAACCCTTGGGCTAAGAGTTGCTGCACACGGTGACCACAGAGCCACGCAGCGTCTCTCAACCCCTCAGCTGACGGCTGCCATGGAGGACCCCGCTGTTTTGATGTAGCAGGACACAGATCGTCTACACATGTCCTACTTCGACGTTGAACATCAAAGTAGGGCACTATTCCCATCTTCGGACAGGAATACCAATTTTGATGTCTCACCACCTAATGTCGATTTCAACATTGAAATAGCGCATAGCATGTGTAGACGCAATGCGTGCTATTTCGCCATTATGTCAGCTACTTCGAAGTAGCTGGCTAGTGTAGATGCTCCCACACTGCATTTATTGTATAGATTTTGCTTGTTCCTTAGCTGCCTTAAATACAGAGGAGCAGAAAATGCTCTGTATTATTAGGGTAACAAAGGCTACGTCTACACGTGAAGCCTACATCGAAGTAGCCTATTTCGATGTGGCGACATCGAAATAGGCTATTTCGATGAATAGCATCAACACGTCCTCCAGGACCAGCAACGTCGATGTTCAACTTCGACGTTGCGCAGCCCAACATTGAAATAGGCGCAGCGAGGGAACGTCTACACGCCCAAGTAGCACACATCGAAATAGGGATGCCAGGCACAGCTGCAGACAGGGTCACCGGGCGGACTAGTGCTTCTGGGGCAACAGCTAGCCGCTCCCTTAAAGGGCCCCTCCCAGACACACTCAGCCTGCACAGCACGCGGTCTGAGGAGCCATAGGCACACAGACCCCGGGCGCCGCAGTCATGGACCCCCAGCAGCAGCAGCAGCAGCAGCAGCAGCAGCTAGAGGTCCACCTAGCCCTCCCGGCAGGAGCAGGGCTTGCCCTGCTCCGTGCTATGCAGGAGGCAGCTGAGCACCTCCTTGCCCTAGAGGAGGAGATGCCCCCAGGGCAGCAGGGCTCAACCCCTACCCCTGCAGCACCCCGCCCCCCCCCCGCCTCACACGCCGGTGGCTGTGGAGCTACCCCACCAGCACCGAGTGGTGGGAGCGGCTGGTGCTTGGGGAGTGGGACCACGACCGCTAGCTCAGGAACTTCAGGATGAGCCGACAGACATTTCTGGAGCTGTGCCAGTGGCTCACCCCCGCACTCAAGCACCAGGACACTGCCATGCGGCGTGCCCTCACAGTGCAGAAACGGGTCGGCATTGCTGTCTGGAAGCTGGCCACTCCAGACAGCTACCGATCCGTGGGGCAGCAGTTTGGTGTCGGCAAGGCCACCGTCGGGGCTGTCTTCATGGAGGTAAGCGAACCCACGTGGGGTGGGCAGGGCAGGGCAGGGCAGGGCAGCCAGGGCAGGGGGGCCAGAGCAGGGCAGGGCAGGGCCACGCACACCCTGCTCACCCCTCATTGGTGCTGTCCCATGTGCTTTCTCTGCAGGTTGTGAGTGCCATCAACGCCATGCTCCTGCACAGGCTCATGAGGCTGGGGGACCCAGATGCCACCATCGCTGCCTTTGCCACCCTGGGCTTCCCCAACTGCTTCAGGGCTCTGGATGGGACTCACATCCCCATCCGCGCCCCGCATCACAGTGGAGGACGATACCTGAATCGAAAGGGCTACCATTCTGTCGTCCTCCAGGCCTTGGTGGACAGCCGGGGACGTTTCCAGGACATTTATGTGGTCTGGCCTGGCAGCACCCACGACACCTAGGTTTTCCGGAACTCGGGCCTGTGCCACCGGCTGCAGGCGGGGACCTACATCCCCCAGCAGGAGATCCCTCTGGGGGACACCACCATGCCCTTCTGCGTCATCGCAGATGCGGCATACCCCCTCCGGCCATGGCTCATGCACCCCTACACGGGCCATCTCTCCGCTAGCCAGGAGCGCTTCAACGAGCGCCTGAACCGTGCGCGCCAGGTGGTGGAGCGCTCATTTGGCCGCCTGAAAGGACGCTGGAGATGTCTCCTGACCCGCCTGGATGCAGGCCCCAACAACATCCCCCAGATTGTGGGTGCCTGCTGTGCCCCGCACAATTTGGTGGAGAGCAAGGGAGACCTTTTTCCAGGGCTGGGCTGCGGAGGCCGGCAGGGCACACGTCCAGCCACCTGCTGCCCCCAGTCGGCAGGTGGACCCCGAGGGAACCCGGGTCTGGGAGGCCCTGCGGGCCCACTTTGATGAACAGGCTGCGGGGTGAACTCTGCCCAGGCCCCCTACTGCCCGCCCCTTCCTCCCCCACACTCCTGCCCCAACGCCTACACCATGGAGCACCCCACCGCACCCCCTTCCCACTTGTCCTGGACAAATGACAGCACGCACTTGTGGCTGAACGTAAACTTTTTTTTTTCTTTCTGAACCTTTTTTTTTAACTGTAAATAAATATTTGAACCACAAACCAAAAACTATGTACAAACGTTGAACAAAAGCAATATGTACAAAAATAAAACAATACAAAGAAACAACTGTCCGCAATAATAAAAAGAAAACCAGGGAGGATAAAGGGGAGAACTATTTACATGGGGGGGATGGGGCAAACTGGGGGCCGAAAACAACAGGGTCCAACTATATACAAGGGGTGGGGCCACGTCCCGGGCCCCTCGCCCCTATAGCCCAGCACCGGGCTTTGGCGGCCGGGAGCCCCGCCGCGGTCGCAGCCTGGTCCGTGGCTGGGTGGGAGCGGGCTGGACTGGAAGGTACGGTGGCCGGCAAGTGTCAGGTGGCTCCAGGGGTCCCTCGGCACTCCGGCCCTCACCGGTGGGTGGCGGGGCGACGGCGGACGGGATGGCGACGGGTGGAGCAGCTGGTGGTGGGGCTGCAGGAGCAGGCAGGGTGGGCGATGTTGTGGCCGGCGCGGCATGGGGGGCCAGGTAGTCCAGCAAGCGGTTAAATGTCTCCATGTAGGCCCCCCATGCCTCCTGGCGCCAGGCCAGCGCCCGCTCCTGCAGCTGGAGGTGCTGCTCTGCGACCTCCAGCTGCCGACGGTGGATGGCCAGCAGCTGGGGGTCCGTCGCCGGCGGCGGCTGGTGGCGCGGGGTCCGCCGTCTAGCCTGCCGTGGGGCCGGTCGGTCCTCGGCTGAGGGGCTGCCCTGGAGCGATGGTCCCAGAGGGCTCTCCGGGACGACTGACGCCTCGCCGGCGCTCTCTTCCGGTCCTTCTGATGGTGCAGGTGCAGGACACAGGAGAGGAGGCGGGGAAGAAGAATGGAGACAGGCGTTAGTGTGGGCCCCGAGCCGTGGCCTTTGTCCCCCCAGCCCTGTGCTGCAGGTTCCCCATCCCCGTCCCTGGGAGATGCTGCTGTGATGGATGGGGTTCAGGGGTCCCCCTGCCCTGCACCCCGTCCCCTGGCGGGAGCGACTCTCACTTCACCCCGCAGGGTCTGAGGGCAGCAGAGGTTTCTTAGGCCACAGATGCCCAGTTTCTCCCAGGAGTGACCCCCTGGGATGCAGCTTTCCCCCTCCTCAGGCTGGCTGCCTTCCAGCTCTTCCTTCCCCTATCCTCTACCTGTGTCCCCCGCCCTCGCCCCCCAATTCCAAGCCAGCTCGGCTCCTCCCTCCTGTTTGTTCAGGGCAGAGGTGTCACCTGCCAGCTGTAGCCCCAGGATCCTCCTTTGCCCCTGGGAGCTATTCCGCTCTTGTTGCTCATATGTAGCCTGAGTCTCCCTTTGGCACCCCCCCCACTCCATCACATGCTGCTGCTGCGGGGTGTCCCACCCCCTCCTCCCGGGGGCCCCTCGAGGTTCCGCTCCCTCCTGGCCCGGGGATGGGGCATGGCACTGTCATGCGGGGTCGGGGGGGCAGGGGCTGATGGATGCAGTGCTGTGAGGGCCATGGCCCTGGTGTCCTTGGGGCCATGGCCATGTGAGCATGTGGGGGGCCCTGGGCACATATCTCTTACCCCCGCCCCTCAAGCCCAGGGGTGTCCACCAGAGCGGGGTACCTACCTGTGGGTCCGCTCCCATGGTCCGGAGATCCCCGGGGGGCGGAGGCCCTGCTGCTGCTCCGGGATGGCAGGAGGAGGATCTGCAGCCCGGATTCTGCGGAGGAGGAGCCCCCCTCCTCCTCCTCCTCCCGCGATGTCCCGGGGATGGCCTCCGGGGGGGGCCCCCGGGGTGCAGGGCTTGCCTCCGGGGCGGACTCCATCTGCCGGGCCTGCTGGGGCTCGTCGGCCGAGGTGTCAAGGGTGGCCGGAGGGGAGGAGGTGTGCCGGGAGCCCAGGATGTCCCTGAGCTCCCTGTAAAAGGGGCAAGTGACGGGGGTGGCCCCAGATCGGCTGGCCGCATCCCGGGCCCGGGAGTAACCCTGCCGCAGCTCCTTGACCTTACTCCTGACGTGGTCAGGAGTGCAGGCAGGGTGACCCCGGGCAGCCAGGCCGTCGGCCAGCTGAGCGAACGCATCCGCGTTCCGCCTCTTGCTCCCCATTACCTGGAGCACCTCCTCCTCGCTCCAGAGTCCCAGCAGGTCCCGCAGCTCGGCCTCCGTCCAGGAGGGGCCCCGCTGCCGCTTGCCAGCCTGGCTGCCCTGGCTCCCCTTGCGGGGGGTCCCCTGGGGGCGCTGGGGGGGCTGCCGGCCAGCCATCGCAGCTGTGTGGGGCTGAGGGTGGTGCAGGCTGGCCGCGTGTGCAGGCTGCAGCCTGCACGTTCCCTCAGCTTCCTGCAGAGGAAGGGAGTGGGAGGGGACCTTTAAGGGGCCGCTCCACGCGGCCACCAGTGAGCTGAGGGGCTGGAGAGAGCGTCTCTCAACCCCCCAGCTGATGGCCGCCATGGAGGACCCGGCAATTTCGACGTTGCGGGACGCGGATCGTCTACACGGTCCCTACTTTGACGTTGAACATCAAAGTAGGGCGGTATTCCGATCCCCTCATGAGGTTTGCGACTTCGATGTCTCGCCGCCTAATGTCGAAGTTAAGTTCAAAATAGCGCCCGACGCGTGTATCCGCAACGGGCACTATTTCGAAGTTAGTGCTGCTACTTTGAAGTAGCGTGCATGTGTAGACACAGCTAAAATGGCTTAATGAAGCTATTTCCATTTGGGGTTATTTTTTCTGGAGTATTTTAATAGCAATCCCTGAATCCATATGGTGGCTATGGTCCATATCATATAAGGAGCTACATTGTTCAGGAGCCTCACTGAGATCTAATTTCTAATTTTTGAGGAGTTTAGTAGCAGGGTTTTTTTGTTTGTTTGTGTGTTTTTTAAATTTTCCTATGAAACATCTGGTATTGGTTGGTGTAGAAACAAGACACTGAACTGCATTGGCAGTGAATGAAGCTGCCACCTGAGGAGATAAACTTCCCAGCTTGTGTGTCCCACCCAAACTCCACCCTAGATTCAGCCTCCATTCTGCTCAGGCCCTGCCCCCTCCTCACATCTCCCTCTTCTCTTCCTACTCCATCCCTGAATACTCCCTTCCAGCCAATTTCCATTAAAAAAAAAAAAACTCTTCTACAAATAAAATGGAGTATGTTATGCCAAATGGAGCATGCCAAATTTTGAAGTCTGAATATGCAGAAAGTCCCTAATTAAAAGCACTACATTTGGTAATTAAAAAAGTCAGTCACAGGTTTTTTGATATACCCTAAAATTTGTCAGAGATTTATTTCCAAAGTGTTTATAGTAAAGGCAAATCAGCTCTCCGGCAGAGTACATTAACTATCGTGTAATACCTAATGCTTGTCTTCTCTGGTTTACATTTTGTTAATCAGTGGCCGTGTCTACACGTGCCCCAAACTTCGAAATGGCCATGCAAATGGCCATTTCGAAGTTTACTAATGAAGCGCTGAAATGCATATTCAGTGCTTCATTAGCATGCGGGCTGCCGCGGTGCTTCAAAATTGATGCGCCTTGCCGCTGCGCGGCGCGTCCAGATGGGGCTTCTTTTCAAAAGGACGCTGCCTACTTCGAAGTCCCCTTATTCCTATCAGCTCATGGGAATAAGGGGACTTCAAAGTAGGCGGGGTCGTTTCAAAAAGGAGCCCCATCTGGACGCGCCGCGCGGCAGCAAGGCGCATCAATTTCGAAGTGCCGCAGCAGCCCGCATGCTAATGAAGCACTTAATATGCATTTCAGCGCTTCATTAGTAAACTTCGAAATGGCCATTTGCATGGCCATTTCGAAGTTTGGGGCACGTGTAGACGTAGCCAGTGTTTCTAAGCTGGTTTTACATTTAAATGTACTCTTTAGCTTTCAAAAAGTAATAATTCCAGATTAGTACAAGTTATTACTATTAGTTATTAGTATTTAACACACTGAAACAAAACATGTTTTTAAATTATTCATTTGGAATGACTTAGAGTGTTCGTAACAAAGTGGATTGCTTTTAGAAAACAAGGCCACATTTACTTTGTTGTGATCTCCATCATAATAAGCATGTTTATAACATTTTACCATTTTTAAGTTAAAATGTGTTTCCAAATATTTTTGGCATAACAAAGGATTTTATATCTTAGTACTACAACTGATTTTAGTGGAGGGTTTTCTTAAAATGAGTTTGTCAAATAGTCACAAGTAGAAAAAAAGAAAAACTCATTTGTCCAGCTATCTGGAAGAAAATGATTGCTGTCTCTTAATGGTTCTCTTAAGCAAGGGGCTGAGTAAGGTTTGTCTTTTGAACAAATTATTTTAAAAAGCTACGTCTGAAGAGCCAAGCATTTAAAGTTAAAGATGAATACTCAGATTGTGCACCTAAAAATCTATGTGAGGATTTTTTAAAACTATGAGTTTATAATATTTTGCAAGAAGCAAACGAAGTATTTAAAGCAAATGTTAAAATAAGGTCCTATACACTAAGATGTTCTGAGTACGTTTTATAGTAATGCATAACTGTTTTTGTCAGCAAATACAGAAGCAGACAACACATTCTTCTCTTTGTGCACATATCTATTAAATGGCTTCATTACTTCTTCATGGCTCTTTCATGGTTTCAATGTTATGGTAATAGGTCTGACAGTTTGGAGGGCTTTTCACTTTTAAGTTACTAGATCCACTCCAGAGGTAAAGTCACCAGGCAGCCATAGCCTGCTGTGGGAGCCTACAAGAACTGTCTGAATAAGGATAGGAAGAGGCAAGAGATTGCATGCTGAGACCTGCCACCCATGCTGAACTAGATTGACTACAGTTCTGGTACAGTATTCCAGTTTCTTTGTAACTAAAAAGAAAAGGGTGAGGGAAAATATGGACTAGAAACTTTCAGTGCTCAGGACCTTTGAAAATCTGGCCGTTAGATTCTCATTCGAAAGGACTGAAGAGGAGGAGAGAATAATTTGAGTCATTAGAGTCTAGAGCTCTTTTTGCCATACTTGAGTTTGGGCCTTTTAGGGTTAAAGCCTTTTAAAACAGAGAGAGAGAGAGAGAGAGAGAGAGAGAGAGAAGGTAAGGCTATTCCAGAGACTGCTTAGAAAATAATCCTGGACCAAATTCAGGCTTTACATGAACTGTGAGAGCTCCGTTCCACTCAGTGTACTGTGTTTATGATGAGTCTGAATCTAACAACCAGTGTGCCATGAGAACTGTCCAAGTGTGCCTTCAAATTTCATCAGTTTCTTCTTGCTGCAGGTCTTTGCAGTGCCATTATAGGATGGGGAAAGAACTGATAACTCTGCATCAACACGGAGATAAATGCTTACACCAAAGGAGTCCATTCAAGTCAGGAGGCAGATGAAATGCTGCTTCCAGACCCAACGGGCTGGTGGAGAGCCTGCCTCTCTCTCTGCTCTGGCAAGATGGGAAGGAGGTAGGGTGGGAGTCTGTTGGAGCTGAGATGCAGTTTATGTGCAGCATCCCAGCTCCAAAGGACTGGTTGGGAGGGGAAGCCTGTTCTCAGGAGCCACCTCCTCACCTTACCCCCACCAAAACCCATGTGTAATCATTAAAGTGTGCCATGTTGCTAAAAAGGTCAGGAACCACTGGTCTAACAAGTACCTTTACTTGAGGCTGGTCTGACTCTCTACAGAAGCCCACCCAGCTGAACTCAAAAGTAGTTAAAATATACTTTCTCAAAACTTTTTTTCGTGCGTTTTGGTTTATTTTTGCCATGATCAATATATTGTTAGATGTCTAAATGAAAAATCAGTTCCCCTGCTGTCAATAGGTCAGTGAGTATCAACCTTAAGTGACACCTCTTCCTACTACTTGTCAAACAAAATTAAATTAGGGAACATATGAATGTATCAAGGTCTCTTTCATGAAATGAAGTTACAAGACTTAATTTAAAGCCACTTAAAGTAACTATGATATGAGAGGCTGCAGGAAGGTGTGAGTGCCTGCTAGGAAATACGATTAATTATGATTCTGTTGTATAAGTGGTTGCCTTTCAGAAACAAAGAAAATAATCCCAACCCTCAAATCTTGACAAAATGGAGACTTAAATCAATAGAAAATAAAGTTCTGGGATCTGGTTGTGGCTCAGAAAATTGATTCCTTTAAAAATAAGGTAAACCTGCTGACTCTCTTTCTTTCTTTCAGAAATGCTCTTTTAGATGGTCACGATAGTGTGGCTACCAGAAGGGAGCCTCTAGATAGCAATTGTTCTCTCAAGTAAAAACTAGTAAGTTAAATTCATGTAGCCCTACATACTCATCTCTTGTGTGTTTCCATCCCTGGGCCCAGACTGCCAGCAGCCAAGCAACAGCTTCCATTGTTTTAATATTCAGAGACTTGACTGTGCCTCACACACCCTCTTTTATGTACCTAGAATTCCTGCTCTGCATTGCACGTTCAGTTGCGTGTCATTACAGATGGCTGAGGAGCTGTTTAGGCACTATTAGGCATTTTAGAGAACTATCCCAGGTCACAGTGACAGTGAAAAGCTGTGCACCAGGGGAGTGCCATGACAATATTTCAATCAAAATTGGATTTTTTCCCCTAACAATAGGAATTACATTGGGGAAATCCTATGGCACATTTTATCACTGAAGGCCTGACTAGATGACAGCAATGGTTCCTTCTGGCCTTAGAGTCTATAAATCTGTAAGTATATTAGTCCTCCCATTCTTTCCTTCAATCTCCCCATAAACAAGTTTTCCTTAATAAAGTAGAAAACCAAAATATCTGCTGTGTTGGTCTTTGGCCCACTGATTCTGCTTTGTCATATGCCATTTGCATTTGCAGGGCTTTCTGGAGATTCATCCCCTTCACGGCTTCACTGCCACACCTGACTACTAATTCCCTTCCTCCCCACTGGAGATTTCCAACTGAGATTTATCCAGGAGGTCAGAATGCCTGTTGCAGGTTATTAACTTTCTATCTTTGCAACAGCTGAAATGTTCTACAGTAGAATCCATCTACTGTGAGGGCTTTGTGTTCCTCTTCACAGCTCATTTCTCCTTTCACTAACAAACCCATCTTAATTTGCTTCTCGGCAGGACAGTAAGATTATGTCTACAGTATAGGGTTTTGTTGGCCAAAGGGCCATTTTATCAACAAAACCCACAGAGCGTCCAGATTCTCCAGTGTTCTGTCAACAGTAAGTTGACAGAATGCAGCACATAGGGGGAGGGCCTGAGAGAGGCCAGCAGGCTTAAAAGCCAGAGGCAGGAGCGACCAGGGGAGCGAAGCGGACAGGGAGCTGCAGACAGGGGATTTTAAGAGGGAGGAGAGCAAGTGAGCCCGCCGCTGAAGAAGTGACCAGGTGAGAGTGCTGATCTCTGGGTGAGTGAGCGTGTGCTCTAACTGTTGGCATTTGAACTGCCATTTTGATTCCAGGTGGTGGGAGTTTCAGTTTCAGTGGCAGCTGGGACTGCCTGCCTGACCTTTTGCTGCCTTGATCAGCCTTCCCTGTGTGACTCATAGGGGGAGGGCCTGAGAGAGGCCAGCAGGCTTAAAAGCCAGAGGGAGGAGCGACCAGGGGAACAAAGCAGACAGGGAGCTGCAGACAGGGGAATTTAAGAGGGAGTTTGGGAGGGAGTGTGACAGAGAGGACTACAATGGTTGGGAAGACCCGCAACACCTGTGCCAGCACTACTGCTGTCTCCTCCACTTGTGCCTGTAGCCAGACAGACTGCCTGACCATGGATGTTTCTACCCAGATCCTGGTGTGGTTCTGCAAGGACTGTGGCTTGCCGTTCCCACTTACTGATACCCAGCCTGAGGGGAATATTCAGTGTGAAAGGTGCCTGCTGGTAGAATCTCTCAGGCGGCAGGTGGGGGAGCTACAGGAGGAGGTGGCCAGGTTGAGGAGTATCCGAGTCCATGAGCAGTTCCTGGATAGTATTCAGGTAGAGACTACGGAGGTAACTGTCCCAGTGCACAGGACGGCTGATAAACCACTGGAGGAGGTGGACCAGGGTAGACGCTGGCAGCTGGTTACTTCTCGCAGCAGGCAGTGTCCCACCCCTGCTCAGAACCCTCCCACCGTGGTACTGGAAAACCGTTATGCTGTATTCGATACAGGAGACCAAGAATTACCCTATACAGAAGAGGAGAAGCCTCGTACCCCCAAGGCTGGGAAGTCTACTGCCACCCCTGCAAGAAGGAAACGTAGAGTAGTGGTGGTTGGAGACTCTTTTCGGAGAGGGGCAGAGGCGCCCATCTGTCGCCCTGACATTTCATCTCAGGAGGTGTGCTGCCTGCCGGGGCCCTGTATCCGAGACGTTACGCAGGCATTGTCGAGGATTATCCGGCCCTCTGACTGCTATCCCATGCTTCTCATCCATGTGGGCACTAATGATACTGTGAGGTGTGACGCTGAGCAGGTCAAGAGTGACTTCAGGGCTCTAGGGGCACGGGTCAGGCAGTTTGGGGCGCAGGTGGTATTCTCTTCAATCCTGCCTGTCAGAGGTAGGGGCCCAGGCAGAGACAGGTGTATCCTAGAGGTGAATGCTTGGTTGCGTAGATGGTGTCGCCAGGAAGGCTTTGGTTTCTTTGACCATGGGATCCTGTTCCAGGAAGGACTGCTAGGCAGAGATGGCGTTCACCTTTTGAGGAGGGGGAAGACCATATTCGGACACAGGCTGGCTAACCTAGTGAGGAGGGCTTTAAACTTGGTTCGACAGGGGCAGAGGAGCAAAGTCTGCAAGTAAGTGGAGAGCATGGATACCTGGGAGATGAACTTGAAATGGGAGGGAGTATGGGCTACACTGGGAGAGTAAAAAGAGGGCCAGGGCGAAACTGGGAGGCAAGACCAAATCAATGTCTGAGATGCCTATATACAAATGCAAGAAGTATGGGAAATAAGAAGAATTGGAAGTACTAATAAATGAATACAACTATGATATCGTTGGCATCACAGAAACTTGGTGGGATAATACTCATGATTGGAATGTTGGTATTGAAGGGTACAGCCTGCTTAGGAAGGACAGACAGGGAAAGAAGGGAGGAGGTGTTGACTTGTATATTAAAAATGTACACACTTGGACAGAGGTGGAGATGGACGTAGGAGATGGACGGGTTGAAAGTCTCTGGGTTACACTCAGAGGAGTAAAAAACAAGGATGAGGTTCTACTAGGAGTCTTCTACAGTCCCCCTAGCCAGGTGGAAGAGGTGGATGAGGCTTTCTTTAAAGAGCTAACAAAATCATCCAGGGCCCAGAATTTGCTGGTGATGGGGGACTTCAACTATCCAGGTGTATGTTGGGAAACTAATACAGCAGGGGACAGACTGTCCAATAAATTATTGGATTGCATTGCAGACAACTTTTTATTCCAAAAGGTTGAAAAAGCTACCGGGGGGAAGCTGTTCTAGATTTAATTTTAACAAATGGGGAGGAAATTATTGAGAATTTGAAAGTGGAAGGTTGCTTGGGTGAAAGTGATCATGAAATCATAGAGTTCACAATTCTAAGGAAGGGTAGAAGGGAAAACAGTACAATAGAGATAATGGATTTCAGGAAGGCAGATTCTGGTAAACTCAGGCAGCTGGTAGGTAAGGTCCCATGGGAAGCTAAACTGAGGGGAAAAACAGCTGAGGAGAGTTGGCAGTTTTTCAAAGGGACATTATTAAGGGCCCAAAAGCAAGCTATCTTGCTGCGTAGGAAAGATAGAAAACATGGCAAAAGACTGCCTTGGCTTAACAAGGTGGTCTTGCATGATCTCAAAGTAAAAAAGGAAACTAGGACAAATTACAAAGGACGAATATAGGCAAACAACACGAGCATGCAGGAGCAAGATTAGAAAGGCTAAGGCACAGAATGAACTCAAACTAGCTACAAGCATAAAGGGAAACAAGAAGGCTTTTTACATATACCTTGGTAACAAGAGGAAGACCAAGGAGAGGGTAGGGCCATTGGTCAGTGAGGAGGGAGAAACAGTAACAGGGAATTTGGAAATGGCAGAGATGTTTAATGATTTCTTTGTTTCGGTCTTCACTGAGAAATCTGAAGGAATGTCTGACATAGAGAATGCTAGTGAAAAAGGGGTAGGTTTAGAAGTTGAAATAAGAAAAGAACAAATTAAAATGTACTTAGAAAAATTAGATGTCTGCAAATCACCAGGGCCTGAGGAAATGCATCCTAGAATCCTCAAGGAGCTGATAGAAGAGGTATCTGAGCCTTTAGCAATCATTTTTGGAAAATCGTGGGAGACGGGAGAGATTCCAGAAGACTGGAAAAGGGCAAATATACTACCCATTTATAAAAAGGGGAACAAGAATAACCCGGGAAACTACAGGCCAGTCAGCTTAACTTCTGTGCCAGGAAAGATAATGGAGCAGGTAAGTAAAGAAATCATCTGCAAGCATTTGGAAGGTGGTAAGGTGATAAGGAGCAGCCAGCATGGTTTTGTTAAAAACAGATCATGTCAAACCAATCTAATAGCTTTCTTTGATAGAATAACAAGCCTTGTGGATAAGGGAGAAGCGGTGGATGTGGTATACCTAGACTTCAGTAAAGCATTTGACACAGTCTCACATAATATAATATAATATACATATCAATAAACTACGCAAATACAACTTAGATGGGGCTACTATTAGGTGGGTGAACAACTGGCTGGATAACCGTACCCAGAGAGTAGTTATTAATGGTTTTCAATCCTGCTGGAAAAGTATAACTAGTGGGGTTCCGTAGGGGTCTGTTTTAGGACCGGTTCTGTTCGATATCTTCATTAACAATTTAGTATTGACATAGAAAGTACACTTATTAAGTTTGCAGATGATACCAAGCTGGGAGGGGTTGCAGCTTCTTTGGAGGATAGGGTCATAATTCACAAGGACCTGGATAAACTGGAGAGATGGGCTGAGGTAAACAGGATGAAGTTTAATAAGGACAAATGCAAAGTGCTCCACTTAGGAAGGAACAATCAGTGTCACACATACAGAATGGGAAAGGACTGCCTAGGAATGAGTACAGCAGAAAGGGATCTCAGGGTTATAGTGGACCACAAGCTAAATATGAGTCAACAGTGTGATGCTGTTGCAAAAAAAGCAAACGTGATTCTAGGATGCATTAACAGGTGTGTTGTGATCAAGACATGAGAAGTCATTCTCCCACTCTACTCTGTGCTGGTTAGGCCTCAGCTGGAGTGTTGTGTCCAGTTCTGGGCACCGCAGTTCAGGAAGGATGTGGAGAAATTGGAGAGGGTCCAGAGGAGAGCAACGAGAATGATCAAAGGTCTAGAGAACATGACCTATGAAGAAAGGCTGAAAGAATTGGCCTTGTTTAGTTTGGAAAAGAGAAGATCGAGGGGAGACATGATAGCAGTTTTCAGGTATCTAAAAGGGTGTCATAAGGCAGAGGGAGGGAACTTGTTCTTCCTTGCCTTTGAGGATAGAACAAGAGGCAATGGACTTAAATTGCAGCAGGGGAGGTTCAGGTTGGACATTAGGAAAAAGTTCCTAACTGTCAGGGTGATCAAACACTGGAACGAATTGCCAAGGGAGGTGGTAGAATCTCCATCACTGGATATATTTAGGAAGAGGTTAGATAGATGGCTTTCAGGGATGGTCTAGAAAGTGCTTGGTCCTGCCATGAGGGCAGGGGGCTGGACTCGATGGCCTCTCGAGGTCCCTTCCAGTCCTACTCTTCTATGATTCTATGATTCTATTATTGACAGGTGTGCCCTCATTGCCATGAGAACTAATACCTCTGTCAACATATATGTGTAGACAGAAAGCTGGTGTGGACTTTCCAGGGGCCCTTCTGTCAACAAAATGGGGTACCAGGACACTGGGCAACCCAGTCTGCTGTGCTTCTGGTTGGCCATTTTGACAATAGAGAGGTTGGGTAGTCTAGCTGTTCTCTGTGGAGAAAGCGGGTTGCTCTTTTGATCCATATTGGTGGTCTGGCTGCAATCTGTTGACAGAAGAGTTGTTGGAAGATATCTTCCGACAAAAACTTCCGCTGACAAACCACTCTAATCTAGACATAGCCTGAGTGAACAGCTTCTTCTGAATGTATAGGCAGAATAATGGTATGTGAAGCCAACCAAGGCCAGAGAGGTTTAACTAATGTTTTCACTAATTACCAGGACTTCAGAAGGATCCAGCCATAATTAGGTGATGTTAAAGCAGCAGTTCCCAAACTTTTCAAGACAGTGACCTAAGGCAATTAAACATTTGGGCTACGTCTACACGTGCACCCAACTTCGAAATAGCTTATTTCAATGTTGCGACATCGAAATAGGCTATTTCGATGAATAACGTCTACACGTCCTCCAGGGCTGGCAACGTCGATGTTCAACTTCGACGTTGCTCAGCCCAACATCGAAATAGGCACAGCGAGGGAACGTCTACACGCCAAAGTAGCACACATCGAAATAAGGGAGCCAGGCACAGCTGCAGACAGGGTCACGGGGCGGACTCAACAGCAAGTCGCTCCCTTAAAGGGCCCCTCCCAGACACACTTTCATTAAACAGTGCAAGATACACAGAGCCAACAACTAGTTGCAGACCCTGTATATTCAGCACGGACCCCCAGCTGCAGCAGCAGCAGCCAGAAGCCCTGGGCTAAGGGCTGCTGCCCACGGTGACCACAGAGCCCCGCAAGGGCTGGAGAGAGAGTATCTCTCAACCCCCCAGCTGATGGCCGCCATGGAGGACCCCGCTATTTCGATGTTGCGGGACACGGATCGTCTACACGTCCCTACTTCGATGTTGAACGTCGAAGTAGGGCGCTATTCCCATCCCCTCATGGGGTTAGCGACTTCGACGTCTCGCCGCCTAACGTCGATTTCAACTTTGAAATAGCGCCCGACACGTGTAGACGTGACGGGCGCTATTTCGAAGTTACTGCCACTACTTCGAAGTAGCGTGCTCGTGTAGACGCAGCTTTGGTGGGGAAGCTTCTCTATGGGAAAAAAAAATATGATTCACACTCCCCCCTGCCTCCAGGCTTAAACCCCTTGCAGCCCCAAAGTACCCCACCACCTGTCTCACACAAGCACCACTGCTGCCCCTTTCTGCTCCTTCCTTCAGGCTGCCACCACTTCCTACACATTGCTTCCCCCAGCTCTCCTATTTCCTTTCCCTACCTGCAGCGCAGGCAGTTCCCTGCCTACCATGCTGAAATGGGACTTAATTTAATTGGTTTTACAGCCAGATCCCTCCTTCCAGCTGTTAAGCTAATGAAATTGAGTTCCATTTCAGTACAGCAGGGCAGAGACTGGAAGCTGGAGGAGTAAGTGGTGGCAGCGGTGGGAGCTGCAAATGGCTCTTATCCGGCGACCCTTAGAAAATCTAATGGCAGCCAATATTTGGGTCCCGACCCATAGGTTAGGAATACCTTTGTTGAAGTCAATTATTTCTCAAGATGAAGGCTACTGCAGGCTACTGGAAGGTAAAGGGTACAGGAGAATCCCCTCTCATTTCCCTGCAACAGAAGGCCTGAGCCTTGATGACATTTGTGGTTGTGGAGAAATTAGTTTTGAACCTCGGAAGCAAGTATGTTATATGTCATCTTTTGTTTGTTCATTATAAAGTGCCTTTGGTTTCAGGTCTGTCAATGAAAAGCAAAGGAGACGTTTAAATCATAGACTTAAGTGCAGTGTATTCCTGTGTCAGCTATTGGGGAGCCAGCCAGTCTGTGGCATGACTAATGCTTTAATTTGCTCATCAGCAATTCAGTTGAGGGAGAGCATCATAGAGAGATGCTATTAGCACCAAGTTGTCTCTAAAGATTGGTAGCATCAGCTTCATAGCATACATTGAAGTAAACACTTTGGTTGTGGTCATCACTAATGCTTGCATTGTCAGAACCACTCGTGGTGCTGGAATGGTTTAGAACTATTTTGGGAGGATTACATAGGTAGTTTTTGAGTGTTTGGTTTTATTTAGTCCCTGAAGCTCATAGGAAAAACTCAGCATGTGTATGGGGAGGCATCAGGGGACGGGAATAATTTATTGACTCCAGGGCATGATTTTGTAAGTCAGTTTTGCAACGGTGCTGAGGGATGCGAGAAGCACATAAAAGAAAAGCACGAACTCTCTTAGGACATATCTTCAATGTATAATTTGAGTGTAGCCCTGAAATCTGAATCTGGTATACACACACACAGACATACATGGCTTGAGTCAAACTCAAAGAAGGCCTATGAGGCATTGAAGTTGAATTGAAGGTTGAGTGCTGCTCACATTCTGAGCTCCTATTGCAAGGAAGACACAGCAATTCAAGTTCCAACAACTCACCAAGTACTAATCCAATCATCCCAAGGATGCCCAGTGTTTTTCTGCAGTGTGGTCCTTTTCACTTGAGTTAGGCTGGCTGAAATGGAGTAATCTGTTAAGGAAGGCAAACCTATAATCTCCAGCCAGATTTTAAAAAAAATGGAAATTTCATGGTGTTTGTTTTAACTGCAGAAAATAAAAGTTGTATTTGATTTGTACCTGAGCATTATTAATACAGATGAGCCATTGTTAGTTCAATACCACAGTGAAAAACTGAGAAATAAGTTTTATCGTGAGGTGCGCACATTGAGATAAACAGTTGGGCTATGGTTACACTGCAGCACTCTGTCAACAGAAGCCCCTGTTGGAAGAGATTTCCTGACAAAACTTTTGTTGACAGAGTGCAGCCACACACAAATGGAAACTGGGAGAGAACTCTGCTCTCTTGACAGACCAGCCACACAGCCCAGCTGCTCTCTTGACAAAACAGGCACCCAGAAGCACCGCAGACAGAGCTTCCTATTGTTGTAGATGTCCTTTCTGTTGAGAGAGGCCCTCTGCCATCCCTGCCCTCCCCCCAGCTCTTCTCCTTGCCAGAGTGTCCACAAGCTTTTTTGTCAACAGCAGCGCTGTGCCTCATGGGTTTGAGGCAGAACGCTGCCAGCATAAGTACTGAGTTTTGTCCACAAACTGTCAACATAATGCATTTTGTGTGTGGTCATTCAGCCAGTTTTGTCAACAAAACTGAGGTTTTGTCAGCAAAACTTGGTAGTTTAACCATAGCCTTGGATGGGCAGAAGGAACTGTATACCTTGTTGCTCACCTTTCAGTGCCTAGTTCACTAAATGTTACCCTGAGGTAAACAATGCATCTTCTCCTCCAGTGAAAACAAACCCATTGATTTTTAGCAAGTTTTGATTTCAAATTCCCTGACACTCTTGCTCTCTTTGACCTATGTTTCTCCCTCTTCCCCTGGACGTTTCACTACTGTTTGTCACATATTTTTGCCAAGACTGAGTTTCTTCAGCACTGAAAATTATATACCACGCTTGCTTGTACTCTGTCTAGGTTTTGTAAATTTGCTTATGGAATCACACATCTAGGAGAGTGAAAATAGGTGTACTGTTATATTCAGTTGAATTCCAAGCTGTCACACCTTTATAAGTCAAGCGCCTTTTTTTCCCCCTGCCAGTGCCTACTAAAAAGATGTACTATGTACAAAATGTCCACATGTGACCATATAATAGGATGTACTGTGAAGAGTATATCCTTCAACAATGAAAGCCTTCAGGTGTAAATCTTTCACAATTCATTGCCTCTAGAGCTATTTATAGTGGAAGCCTAGGATGAATGCATGGTAGTTCTGTGATAAGTTTTGTTACTAGTGCTGAATATTTCAAGTTTGACAAATAGAGAGGACATGAAAAGAGGGTCGTGCGGAAGGGAGGTTGTTTGAACACTTGGCTCAAAATGGTATTTAATTGCCAGTGTTGTCTGAACAACAAAGGAAGTCTCCCGTCTCTTTTCTTATATATTTAGAAATCAGTATTGTTTCACTGACTGTGGCCCTAATTGAGTGAGCAGCCCTGTTCAGCAAGTACTTAAGCCCATATTTAATTCTAAGCACATGACATTGAAATCAATGGGAATTAAGCACATGCATAAAGTTAAGTAGGTAATTAAGTTGCTGAATAGTGATAGGCTTAACTAGGTATGTAAGTACTTTTCTAGGTCAGGGTCTTATAAGTCACAAAATTTAATTAAATATTGGGTGGGGCCGACAATACCAGAAGTGTGTTGTCTTTAGACTGGCACATCATTATTATCAAAACCAGTACGTAAGCAATAGCCTTTGTAGTCGGACTATGTTGGAGATGAGATGAATTTGTCAGCTGTTGTCTCTATATGGATGACATGCAATGTGATCTCAAATACAAATATTCCATTTTATATTCAATACAATTAAGAATATTTTAATTTATTGCCAATTGATTATTTTACAATGTTCCCATTTCACATAAAAAACTAAATGTGTGTCAGTGACAGGGTTTTGTGTGTGTGTTTTTACACTTACATAGTCTTGTTATTTTTGTTTTTAAATTTCTCTCCCTTATTTGCTGTGTGAGTCTCCCACACAAACAATAATGGAAGTTGATTGATTGACTGTAGGAGAAACAGTAAAACTGACTATACACAAAGTCTCATCAAAGGTACAAAGTGTGGAGTGGGAGGGTAAAGAGGAATAAAAATAAAACATATTTCTAATCTCAGCTGAAGTGATACACATCTGATATTTAAAACAATAGCAAATGATAAAGCAAATCATTGTCATTTAACATGTGCCTTTCTTTAAATATCAGTAAGGGCTTAGTTCCACTTTGTTATACCTAGATATTAATCACTTTAATTTATAAAATTAGCTGTCATGCATCCACCAGTAAGAATATTAGATTACTTTTAATGTTTGCTTTTGGAGGTTAAGCTGTTTAAGAAACTTTGTCTATAAGGGCTTTATCATATTCATAATGCTCTCACTCAAGTTAATGGCAAAGATTCCAATGAGTTCAAAGGGTACTTGAGATAGCTCTATTTATTTGGTTTTCACTGCATTCAAAGTATGTATGTCTGTATGCATATGTACGCACTATATTAATTTTATAGGGATATGTATAATTTTAAACCTGACAGATAGTTAATACATCAGAATTTGGCTGAGGTCACAAATGACATGTAGATCTCAGTGTACTGCAGTTTTACTCCCAAATGTATAATACTGTGACATTTTGTCTGCATGAAACAATGCTTAATAAGGAGACAGCTGTACTCTGTACTAGGTTAAGTTTCTGAATGCTCTCCAAGTATAATGTATTGCAGTAACCCAACCTTGAGGTGACAAAAGCCTGCTTAACTGAAGCATTTATTTCTATTTATGTATTTATATTTTCCCCAAGCTAATGAAGGATACTCTCAAAATACTGTACCTTTTTAATATTGCTAAATATCTCACCAGTAAAGCCACTTTAAATTGTTAACCCTTGTCATGCAGCTTGTTTTTTTTTTAAACTTTCAAAACGATTGTTAAATGCTAGCTGTGATCAAAGTCAACGTATAGGCTGCAGCTACTCTACATTCCCCTTCTGGAATGGGAATGCAGATGCAGCCATTTGGAAATGCAAATGAAGTGCAGATTTACAAATCTCGTGCTTCGTTTTCATAATTGCATGGAATCTTGCTTCTGGAAGAGCTGATTTTGAAATCCAAAACAGCCATATAGACAGGGTTCATTCTAAAGGAAACCCACTTTCAAAAGAACCCATTTTCCAAAGTCTTTCAGGAAGAAGGGTGCTTTTGAAAGTGAGGTTTCCTTTTCAATGAATCCTGTCTACATGGCTGTTTTGGCTTTTGTAAACAGCTCTTCTAGATGAGAGATCCCATGCAATTATGCAAAGAAGCACGAGATTTCTAAATCTGTGCTTCATTTTCATTTCTAATCTGCCAGATTTGCATTCCCCTTCCGAAAGGGGAATGTAGTATCCATACTGTATATGCCATGGTGAATTTTTCACCTTTACTTTTCTTTTTCTTTTTTTTTTAAGTAAAGATTGTTTTTTTTTTCCTCCTAAAACATATGCTCTTGGAATTATATTGGGGAAATTCTATGATCTGTGTTATACTGGTGATCAGACTAGATAATCACAGTGGTCTCCTTTGGCCTTGCATTCTATGAATCTAGTTGGTTAAAACCATAAGATTACAGATGTATCATTGGTGACCCAAAATGTCACCTGTAACAAAAAAAAAAAAGAAAGAAAGAAAGAAAACATATTTAGGCAAGATTGATGCATATAGGCAGGGGAAAAGGCTCTACAGTGGTTTATTCATTTACATAATTTAAGAAAAAACTTAAGTCTTTTAAATATATATAGATATGTTGAATATTATGGTATGGTAAGTTTAACTGTGTTCCCATATATCTTATAAACCCTGTTTTTGTGTAGAAGGGTTCTCTCTCAGCTTTTTGAAGCATATTGGGCAATACTTAGTATTTGCTTCCTGGATGCTGTTGCATTTCTTTTGAAAAACGTTTTTATGAGATAAAACTTAGTGGTATAAGTTGTAAATTGGCCCCCATGTCATATATATTTTACCATCCTGCAGACAAAAAGTCTTTTTGTGGTATATAATATGCAAGGTTACTAATCTCAGTGCTCAGATTTCTAAAGTTACTAATCTCAGTGCTTAGGTTTCTTCATTTAGTCACACAGCTGTTAGAGGTGAGCATAATTTGCTTCTTATACACATTTTAGCTGAATTTGATTGTGTTTGATAAAAATATAAGTTCAATAATGTAAGTTAACTTTATTGTTAATAATAGCTGACATACATAGCACTGACAAAATAGCACAAAAGTCAAGATCTTTTCCACATTGACTGAGTGCTTATGTCTTCAACAATGTCTCTTACTAATATTAAATGTTTCTGAAGTTTTGGCCTTGCTTGCCAGTCCTCAGAGAGTTGATCTTCAAAAGCCTAGTAATTATACTTGTGTGCTATAAGTCAGGATTCCTGCAATCTCTTCCCGTCATTGTCATTGTATTTTGTGTACTGTAGTTTTCCTGCTGCTGTTGGGTTGTCCAGATAGCTGCTTTCCTGGCAGCGGGTAAAAGGAGACAAAACTATCTAAAGTTATTTGTTCTTTTATTGTCAGTGGATCCATACATTTTTGACATCAAGATTTTTATAAGCATATATTAGCGGAGTTAATTTGCACTAATGACCTGCTCTTTCAATCAAATCTCTTTTGTTATATGCAGATCATTGCTTAATGGCTTGGTAATATTGATGGTGGAATAGAATTTGCACTGCTTATATTCTTTGCTGTCTGTATCTGAAGGGCAAAGTGATGGAAAGTGTAAGAGATGCTTCCTGAGTTGAAAAAGAAGTTGGACCAGGGAGTCATTACATTTAACATGGAAAATGGCTATATCATAACTTAAAACCATCCATGGTGCTATTAGATATGGTAGGAGTAGGTGTCTGTTAATTCCAGTTGGGAGCGAACTGCCCAAATCTTTTTTTTTCCGAAGAAGGCAGTTCAGGACACTCAGAATGTTTCTCAGAAAATACAGCAAATTGTAAGAAGATAGATTAACAGGCTCGAATTCAGGGGGTTGGTTCTCCCAGAGTGTACACTATAATGACATATTGTGTATTTATTAGCATTTTGTCAATATTATCCTTCAAGGTCAAAGCATCTTGACATCAGCTGAAAAACTGCAGGGAGATCAGTTGGGTTTTTTTCATTAATTCAGAGTTCAGATATACAAAGCTATATAAATGTGGTGCACAGCTTAGTGTATTATTATGTATGCATTAAATTACATAGTGAAACAGTTTACTTATGTCTGCCTGTAAGATTGTATGGAGTAGAGAGAAATTCATGGTGAGCACTTGCATTTAGTTCTATTACATTTGATTACACCACTAAATATTCAGAGGCTTCAGTGTCATTAAACATGTGTAAGTGAAATTACATGGGCAGTAGTGTTCTCATCATTGTAGGTTAATGGAAGGAAACTCATCCAATCATCTTTTCTGCAGTATTCTTATATGTTGAAAAGCTTTTCCTCATGCATATGCACTACGTGACAGTCTGCTATGAAGTACACTGGGCTTTGGAAATGGGAAGCTGGACCATATGCTTAGTTATTAAATGAATTCATAGGACAAATTCTATCACTGAAAACATGTGTAGTACAAGATACTATTTCAATTTGAAAATGAATTTAGGGTAAATAGAAGATTGTAGCCCATGCACAATGTAGTTAGAATATTGTGTTGCTATGGAATCAGAAGAAATTTTATGCAAACTGCTGGCTGCTGTTCTGTTTTAGAATATTTGTACATTGCATTTTTTTTAAGGGTTGGAAGAACTGTTCTGAATCTGAATGAATTCAGATGCAGGGTTTCAGAGCTCTTATTCCAAACTCAAATCACAAGAAAATTTATAGAAATTGCATCAGAAAATGCAGTGTCTTGTAATAAATGTTATGTACTTAATGGTGTAGGTAGATGTTCAGTTGAGTAAGTCAATGTGCATTAAGTGGAACAAGTTGGAAAGCAAAGGCTGCCAAAAAATTAAAGAGAATTTGGGTTCATATAAAGGTTTGTTTGCTCAGTGGACTTAACAACTGGGAAGATTAAGGAAAATGTAAAATCCTATGTCCCAGTTTTATTATTGTATCCAGTGCATTTTTTTTGGGGGGGAAAGAGAGAGAGAGAAAGAAAGGGGCAGGGGGGAGCCAGTATTCAGCCATTTCCCTTCTCTCCCACTCCCAGCTAATCCCCCCGAGCTGGGAGTATCAGTACTGACAAGTACTGGCCCAAAAATAACACTGATATTATCTGCAGTAAGTGGATATGAAGTGCCATCTATTGTAAATTATCAGTTGGATAAGAGATGCTCTCACAGCAAATAAATACATGTGATTGCATACCATTTTTTTTAGTCTCAATCAAATAATTTGTCAAAATTAGTATCAGTATTTTATTATGATATGCAGTTTTTGAAATATTATGGCATTGTATTACCTGTCTTGGCTTAAACCCTAGTACTCTGAGGGGAGCACAGGCCATCTACAAGTCCCCTCCACTTAATTCTGTTTTAGGACAAAACTTCTAGCTGACTGCAGGAGTACCCCAGTTGCTGTCCTTCAGTCTCAGTAGATCTTCATCCCGTTGTCCGAGGTCTTCCTCTTTTGCATTTTCCGTGCGGGTTCCATTTGAGAGCTTGACGGACTATGCTGGATTATGGTTTTCTGGGAGAGTGGCCTAGCCATCTCCACTTTCTTCTCTGTATTACCTGAACACATGGAAACTTCAGTATTTTGATGTGCTGTTTTTTAGAAGAGGGGTGATGCAGGGGAGAAGTAGCGGACGCTCCCTTTTTGTATCTTAACAGGACCACGGTAGCATAGTTTCATATTTTCTTTGAGAATACTTACGATGACTTTGGTACTATAGTCTAATGATGAAAATTGTTGCAGGGAAAAGATAGTCTATCATGAATTTATTCATTTCACAATAACTGCAGATTAAAAGAAGATTGTACCATTCCTTATTTTCACCTCATTCTAATATTAAAAATACAAAATTGGTCACCGTAAGCAGTGGAACCGGTCAAATGCTATCAAAGTTGCTTTCTGTTTTTTCTGTCAGTAACAACTCTCTGATGTCATAAAGAAAGCCTTGTTCTGAGCATAGGTAAAATGTTGCGTCTCAGATATCACTTACATGATAATCATTAGCAAATGCTGTGGTTTTGCTGGTGATCTGTGTGTTGACAAGTAATGGAATAAGAATTTACCAACTCTACACAAAAATGTCACCCTTTCATTCTGAAGTTTATTTTTACACAATAAAAAAACAGGTTTTTTTGTTCTGGTGAAAGAACTTAAATTTCCCAGACTCTTGGATTGTGTGACTATGTACCTGCACACACAAGCACAGAATTCATCCTGTGAATACTTTGGAATGTACAGAAGACTATAATTTTTCATGAGTGTTCCTGAAATTGATTTTAGTTTTGTGAGCTCTGGGTCATTTTTATTTTTTAAACACACTTGGCTCTATTTGTGTTCAGTGCAAGGGATAATATTTTTAAACCATTCCTCTTTTTGCTTTGTTTTCTCACTGCTTTATGACAAACTCAGCTACAATTAAAGGAGTGCCCTTTGATTTTTCCTGTTAATAACTACCATTGAGTTAATTTTTCCCTTCTCCCCCTCCCAGGACATATTATATTATAGCTTTATTTCTCTCATTTAAAATTACTATAATAAAAATAATTGAGTCCCAGATATGACATAAGTGTAGTCAACCTACTTTCCCAGATGTAAGTTAGAGGAAACTAGCAGAGCGTTCATGCTATGTACTGGTACTCTGTGATCACAGAATACTTTAACAGTCTTCTGTATCATATTCCTGTAAAGGTAAATATAACAGGTGTGAATGTTGTACATTCAGTTCTGACTGTAATTTAATCAATAATGTTAAAATAGTCATAATACATGTTCATAAAAGTGTTGGTGGTTTTGTAATAAGTTGGAGGTTTTGTAATAAATGTTCTAAAATTCAGAAACCAGATTGATTCAAATATATTTATATTTTGTGTTACAAATTGTTCTTTTTTTCTTCAGTCACCTGGAATTTCTTTTAAGAACCAGTTACTATTCAAAATATAAAGGTGTAGAGAGTTACACAAAGACAGCTCTGTTTGCCAGTAGTGAAATAATAATTGCTCATCATTCTCACCAGAAGCATGACAAATTTTAAAATAAATGTATGTATGTTGCATATCTTATTTGTGAGCATGTCTGCAGAATGTTATTTCACTAACTATGCTGGGCTTTCTGTGTAGTTGGTTGATTCATAGGGATGTTAAAGAGTGAGTACTCTGGTAACCAAGTAACAGCCCAAATTTCTTTAGGATACTCAGTTAACCACCCCACCCCATCGCACTACACACATCCCCACACACTGCTGCTCTGCTTTTAAAAGGCTGAATGCCTGATCTTGGTTCATGCAGGGATAGCGGCTGAGCCAGTCACCCCTATTTACTTGGGTGGGGGGGACTGAGAGTGATCAGTAGCACTAACTGATAAGTAGATGCTTGTTGGTTAGTTGTGTAGCTGGACACTCTCTTGTATCCCTGTTGATTGGTTTCCTTAAAAAAATGCCATAAATGGGTTTTTATCTGCAGTGAATCTTGCACTTCAAGGTACAACATGCCTTAAATGAAGTGTGCTAATTTCAAACTCTAGATATTAGTTTTCTTTTGGAATTCTGAATCTTTTCTTCAGCTTTGTGAATGTCAAGTAGTTCAATGCCCCTTCCTCCAGTAAATCAGAGTAGTTGACTTGCATGTATGTGTAACTGAAATGGTTTGGTTTGCTATTTCATGAAAGACTCTAGAGGGTTGTTATCTGTAGACTGTGTTTTCAGTGGATGGCAGAGTTATCTGGAATTCTGAGTAATTGTATTGGAGAAATAACAGCTTGTGAGCATGTCAGCCTGTTTTAGGGCATTTAGTCCAGTCGTGATATGTTATAAGTTTTAGCATACTTTTTTTCATACTGTGGATATCTCATTTTTTGGCTTTTTCATTAACCATAAAGTAGATCTTTTCTGTGCTGTTGGAACTCATTTTAAAACGTGTTTCATTTCAATGCAAATATATTTACCCTTTTTAAGCCTGCATATCTGCTTTCTAATTGAGGATACTGAACAGTGTAAATAATAAATATTAAAATAATCAACGTTCAACTGCAGGTGTCCATTTCCAGACCCAGCAGAAAAAATAGCCTGACTGGCATTAGCCCTTTGAATTGGTTGCAAAGAAGCAGTGGCACACCGAGGCTATGCCTACACTAGAGAGTGTTGTCAACAAAACTTGCATTTTGCTGCCATAACCCGTGGAGTGTCGACCTTCCCAAGGCATTCTGTTGATGGTAAATTGACAGAATGCAGCACTTTTGTTGACAGCATTCGGCTGCTCCCCCATGAGGCAGAACGCCTCTGTTGACAGAGATCTGTGACAAAAAACCAGTCTGGACATTCCGGGGTGCCATCTGTCGATAGACTGGGCTTCCGGAACAACCGGCAACCCCATCTGCTGTGCTTCTGGTTGGCCATTTTGTCAAGAGAGCAGCTGGGCAGTCCAGCCATGCTCTGTCAACAGAGCAGATTGCTCTTTTGTTCTGCTTTGTAATCTGGCCACAATCTGTCAACAGAAGTTTTACTGGACATCAGTTGAGAGATCACTCTAGTGTAGACATACCCTGTGGAATGCTTTGGAGGGAGAGACATGTTTCTGCTTCCAAAGGAAATCATAGGAGGAAAATCAATTAATGTAATATTTTCAATTGCATCCAGTCCTTCATCATTTCATATCCGACTCTCCTTCTAATTTCCTTATTGGTCTTTGAATCATCTATACCCGTCATCATTTGAAGAAGTCTCATCTCTACTGCCTCTAGCCTTATGATGTCTGTTTCATGTAAAGCAGCTGCTTCCAGACCATAGAAATAGTACACTGGTTTTGATACATTTTAATTGGTACCAACCATAGAGTGATTATCAGTTCATACTTCCCTGAGCAGCTGCATATCACAGTTAGCTAAAGCAAATCTTTTAACCAGATCTTTGGTCAAACTTCTTTGGTACTCACTGGTATTTCCCCACTGCCACCTTGAGATCAATGTAAGCAAATTACTCCAGACTTTTTGGAATCAGAAAAGCCACCTTTTGGGTGATGCAGACTCTGACAGCATATCTTCCTAAACAAGTTTAAAATTAAAGATATTTGAAGAATAAACCATGTTGAAATTCTATCACTGTTAATGTGAGTGGATGGATCATTTTCCTGGTTTTCTGATATGAAAGTTATGTTGCTGTTCTATGACATATTTATAGCCTTGGAAAAAAAGAGATGACTTTCTCTTTAAGTGGGTTAATAGGTCCCAGGGCTTCCAAAGCTGAATTTCTTTGTTTTTGGGGGGTAAACTTGTAAAGGCTTACTTGTTTCAACAACATACCATGCTAGACAGGTTTTCCCAATGGCCCTGACATTTACTATAACTTGCATGTGTGTATCTATCTTACAACTTTGGCAAGCTGTTCACCAGAGAGTTGAACTCTTGCAAATAAGACCCCCCGGCTCAACTGGAAAGCTTGGGTTCTTGTGGATGTGCATTTGTTAGGCTAAAAGCAAGCCTGAAAGCTGACAATAGCTGTACATTTACAATTGAAGAAGCATTTGTTTTATCTGGAAGGAGACACTTTTGTTGTAAGACTGCCTTAAAAATAACACTTTCCATGGGAACTGTATTTTAAATATGATCTTGTTCTCTCATACAGAATTAGATGCTTATCAAATAGGGGCTTTTTTATAGAGATTTACTAAACCACACAAAAACTGACTTTCACAGTCATGCACACACAGCCTGCCTCTCTCTCTCACATGCACACAAAGTTTTACTTACATTAGGGATGGCTATACAAACTGAGAAATATTGAATTTAGCCTGAAACATGATCAATAACTTCTTCTGTAAAGTGGTATATATGATAGCTTTCTGGATATATACAAGTATGCAGCATGAATGATAAAGTATACGGTATTGAGATTCAGACAATGGTTTTTATGATGTACGCAAAAGTTTTGTATTATTCATCATACCTTTTATTACTTATACAGATCTGTATTTAACTGAAGTGAGTATTCTGATGATAATGAAAGAAAATTTTTTTGTGTTTACACTTGCATAAGGAGGCCAGTGGAGTATACACATCTCCAAGGCTACGTCTACATGTGCACGCTACATCAAAATAGCTTATTTCGATGTAGCGACAGAATAACATCTACACGTCCTCCAGGGCTGGCAACGTCAACGTTCAACTTCGACGTTGGGCAGCACCACATCGAAATAGGCGCAGCAAGGGAATGTCTACACGCCAAAGTAGCACACATCGAAATAAGGGTGCCAGGAACAGCTGCAGACAGGGTCACAGGGCGGACTCAACAGCAAGCCGCTCCCTTAAAGGGCCCCTCCCAGACACAGTTGCACTAAACAACACAAGATCCACAGAGCCAACAACTGGTTGCAGACCCTGTGCGTGCAGCATGGATCCCCAGCTGCGGCAGCATCAGCCAGAAGCCCTGGGCTAAGGGCTGCTGCACACGGTGACCGTAGAGCCCCTCAGGGGCTGGAGAGAGAGTGTCTCTCAGCCCCTCAGCTGATGGCCACCATGGCGGACCTCGCTATTTCGATGTTGCGGGATGCGGATCGTCTACATGTGCCCTACTTTGACGTTCAACTTCGAAGTAGGGCGCTATTCCGATCCCCTCATGAGGTTAGCGACTTCAACGTCTCACCGCCTAACGTCGATTTCAACTTCAAAATAGCGCCCAACATGTGTAGCCGTGACGGGCGCTATTTTAAAGTTGGCGCCGCTACTTCGAAGTAGCGTGCACGTGTAGACGCGGCCCAAGTGTGATGATAATCTGGCCCACTATATAGGCTATGTCTATACTAGCAATTTCTTTTGGAAAGTCAGGCATCCACGCACAAAAGTGTGTGTAGATGCTCTGCAGGCTCTTTTTTCAAACAACCAGTCCTCATGGCGCTGGATTTTTCGATCCTTGGCCTGTTCTTTTGAAAGAGCAGGGACTGCGTGCATGCTCTTTAACGAAAGAGCCGATCAATATTTTGATGTGCTGTTCTGTGTATGGAAGTGCTCTTTCAAAAGAAGATCTTCTGGAAGATCTCTTGCAGAAGACCATCTTTTGAAGATTGCTGTAGGGTAGTCACGGCCTATATGTATTGTCAGATGGTTTGGAAGCTGAAGGGAATAGCCAGGGAGTAGGGACTGGGAGAATAGCGGAGTGGTAAGTATGCCATTTGGTTTTAGGAAGAAGGGGCTTTTGAAGTCTGGGGAGGTCCTTTCGAAAGGCCCCTGTCTACACAAGCAGCCTGCATTTCGAAAGCGGCACTTTGGAAACACGCACAACTGCCATTATGCTAATGAGGTGCTGCATATTCATGGCAGCGCCTCATTAGCATCTGCCAGAGTGGCTCATTAGAATCCCCCTTTCAAAAGGCAGGGGCTAGTGTAGCCATGGCCTGTGTGTATGATGTGGAAAGATTACCCAGAGATACATGATACTGAGCCGCATGCACCACATGAAAAGTGGGCTTTCTCGCTAAACTTTGAGCCTACTTATTTCTGTAGTTTACATTTTCATTTTGTGCCCCACCCCCATCTTCTAGAATCTCTTTTTTTTTTCTGACTAAATTGCTTTGGAGTAACAAGGACCCTTCCTTTGTTCATTTGTCTCTTATTTTGAAGAGTTGGGGGGAGCAAGTTTCTTGAAAGATTATAAGAGATGACACAATGGACCAAAAATGACTGCTACGTTATGGATTAAGTACCTGCCAAATTATCCAACCCAACCCAACCCCCCACCACCCACACACAAACATTATTGATGCTGATGGATATCAGCATCATCAGCATTTGCAGTTTTTCCCTAATAGAAAAACAAGATGTATCTGCTGAAGAACTTGCTTTGTCTGCTTATAAAACGAACAAAGGGGGAAGAGTCCTTTGTTTTTAAGGTAACCATTGTTTTGATAAGCTTCAGTCCTCATAAAAATTTTCTCTTATGAAACAAAGCAAAAATTTTAGTCTACAGGGTTCTTGATAACTGGTATTATGTCTCTTTTGGGAGCCTCCATTGAATTTGCAATAACACATGGTCACATCTCCAGCTGTTGTAAACCTCTAGAGTTCCCCAGAAATCAAATTTACTATCCTGGCCCTGCTGGGCTTTGGCACCAAAGATTCTTTGGTTTGGTCATGGTTGACAGTTCATTTGTTTTACAAACCCTGCAAACTGGATACGTGAGAGAACTGGATCCTGGCATGATGAACTGGTCAACTGACAGGAAGCTGTTTGGGTACATATATGTTAAGGATTACTCCCGCTAAACCTGTCCCATGTGGCCAGCTCTCAGCCTCCAAAGAGGACTTCCAGTAGTCCCTTTTCTCTGCATAAGCCAGCCTTCCCCCAAACATGGTCAGATTGTCTTATAGGCAGTAAATTATTGTGACTTGAGGCATATTTTGAGTGTGTTTCCTCTCACCATTATCCTATTACACAGGTATGGTCTCAAATTAGTTGGCTTTAACTACATTGGTTGGGGTGCAAAACAGCCACACCATGAACATCATTTGTAAGCCAACTGAAGTCACCAAGTACATAGTACTAGGTCAGTGGGAGAATTCCTCCAACAACTTATCTACCTCTTCTTTTAGAGGCAGATAACCTATGCGAACAGGAAGCTGGAAGTGTCTACACGGGAGTTATGCAATGGAGCCTCTGTGCTACTATAGCATTTTAGTAAAGATAAACTTGCAGATACACTGCAAGCAAGGGACTATGTCTCTGCATTGTTTGCTATCCCAGATGAAAGGTCATAACTAATCAGTGTCAGGGACTGAGACAACGAAAGGTAACCTGTGTTTGGGTGGCCTGCAGAGCAGAGGATGGTGAGAGTCAATAAATGAGAGAAGCAGCAGACAGTGAAGGAGAGCACCTAAAATCAGGAGCCAAGTTTCCCGTGAATTTTAATTCCATAAGATTTGCAAAGTGCTTTGAGGTCTTCAAATAGAGGGCCCTATTAACAGGCAAAATACTATTGTTTTAAATTAAGTAACAGGACATGATTGGGGCCCTACAATCGAGAACCTAATGTGTAAACCAACCTCTAACCTAGAGCAGAATGAATACTGTCCAGCAAATTATTTATTGCTAACTGGAAGCTGGGGCTCTTATGTGCTAGCCAATCTGCAAAAAAGTGTACCAGCCTGGTTAGCTGTGACAGGAATATAATACTTTGTGACCTAAGCACGTGTCATGTAGTTGGAGTCAGGTAACAAAAATGTCTTTTAGCAGCAGTCTTGTGTATCATACACTCTTTTTCTCTGCAAACAAGCGTCACCAACACCACCATTAAAGACAGGCCTGCTGATGAGGGGTGGGCACAGGGGGCAATTGCTGGAGTACCTGGCATTTCAAAGGGGCCCAGAGTTCTGGCTGCCACTGCTGTTACTTTGGAAGCAGTGGTTGCTGATGCTCCAGGCCTCAATGAAATGCTGTGGGAGTGCTGCTCTGTGTGCATGCAGCTGCGAGGGAGTGAGGAGAAGCCCGTGCTGTGGTTTAGGCAGCACTGAGAGCTGACTGCTCTTGGTCCTGCCTCTTTCTGGGTGTGGAGACAGGTCCCCCTCCCACCTTGTTCCAGGGCCCGTGGTGGCTGTTGGTGCTGCTGACTTAAAGACACCGCCAATACCATACAATTTATGTTAAGTATTGTAAGATCTTATCACAACTTCCCTAAGCATCACTGGAAGTATAATATGGCTCCTGTTCCTCCAGTAAATACATTGCCAGGACCTTACCATATCAAGGGTAAGGGGCTTCCAACCTCTGCCTGTCTTTTTCTGTCCCAGGTCCTCCAGTAAATCTATGGCCAGGAAATTCCCATCCACCCCTGCTTCATAAGAGGGGTTAAAGATAAGACTGGAGTGGGGAAGGAGTCCCTGCCATACCAGTCATAGGAGTCCAACCATCCCCCTTATGTTCCTTTCCCAAGCCTTTTGTCTGGTAACTGTATACCTCTGCTATACAGTACCTACACTGGATGTGTGTACTACATTTAAATAATGACTTGTGACTTATGGCCTACCATACATCATGCAAGGCCTGAACAGAGCCTTCATGAACCCGCTGTGGGGCAGGTTGGCGGGGGGAGACAAAAATAAACTTCACCCAACTAACATGGCGGTAAGGAAAAAAATCCTTCCCAATGCCCCAGAAAAGGGACAGCTAGTGTAACAGTCATAGCAGGTGCTGAGCAAACCTCGTATTTTGCCGCTTAAAAGGGTTGGGTGAGGGGAGAGGGAGTTTGTGTAAAATGGAGGCTCCCCACCCTGAGTCATGCCCTTTTCAAACCTTGCATTCTCAGGTGAGGAGTCAGTGACCACCCACTTTTACAGCAGTTTTCATCTTTTCCCCCTAACCCCCGCAACTGTAAAGCCCTCTGATCTTCATTCAGCCAGGCCAGCCAACCCCCACCGCCACCACTTAAAGGTGCAGGATGGTCATTATCTTAGGTTTAGATTTGGTCAGTTATTTTGTCTTCCTACATGGAAAATTAAAATCCCTTGGAATATTTTAAAACATTAACTATGGTTAAGGAATTAAATGAAGCAAAATGATTTACTGTGTGTTGAATCAATCAGAATTAAAATCCATTTTTAAGTGGCAGGTTTTTCTATGCATAGCAATTTTGTTTTAATGCCTGTGATGTGGATGCATTTTCTTTCTTAATATATTGTGTTACCTGCATGTAATCAAGTGGTTGAGGTAGTCTGGGTGGGTTATTTGTGAATCTGAACCCTAAATTAGGTAAAACCAGCATTTCTGGAATTCTGTGCAGCAGGACTAGCTTTTCCAATATGAGCTAGGTGGCAGAATTGACTAAGAAAGTGGTGCTTAGCAATTCCATAAACTCTGTATGCTAGCTTGTTCAGTGAATCATGTAAAGTGTAGTATGCTGTAACTCGGTCCTTTGGAAAAAAAAAAAGAATTGTTTGATTATAACAACTATATTTTGAAATGTTTTATGTACAATATCTTTGAGCTGCTGTGTGTTAATTTGCAAAGAGCTATGAGCTCTTGATGGCTTGGTAAAAGGAACCTTGTTTGGCTTATTTCACAGTTCTAGTTTCACAATTTTTTATACATTACACATTATAAGGTTTACAGAAGGATTCTGCTGATAGTGTGTTTCCGTAAGATTTCTCTGTGCTGCTTTCTCAACTTTGCCTAAATTCTAGTCTCAATTTGTACAAAAGATGAACAAGGGATGAGAGAATAAACATTTTGCTTAATGTACTACTACACAATGCTCAGACAATAGAGTGTTAAGTATGCTGTAAGAATGTGTGGACAATAGAACAGAAAAGCATTACTTAGTTACTGTATTTACAAATATTCAACCATATAAGGTCCTAGACATCAGCACGCTCACACAGAATTCTTCCCAGGAAGCAGTCCCTTGTTGATCAGTGTTATCTTTTAATCTCTGCAAAATGCCATGACAGTATTTCCCACCTACACTATCTGTTCCAAGCAGATTAAGAGTGTAAGAGCTTCAATTTTAGTATCCCAGCAGCAGACCAGATAAAGAAAATGTCCTGTTCATTTCTCTTTTGTCTTGCTTATGTGTAATAATGTAGCCTTGAAGTTACAGACCTCGGGTCCACCATCACTGACACCCTGTCATTGGACACTGAGCTAAATAGGAGGATCGGAAAAGCGGCCACAACTCTGTCCAGACTCAGCAAGAGAGTGTGGAATAACAACAAGCTGTACACTCACACCAAAATGCAAGTCTACAGAGCCTGCATCCTCAGCACCCTCCTTTATGGCAGCAAGACTTGGACCCTGTATGCCCACCAGGAAAAGAGGCTGAACGTCTTCCACTTGCGCTGCCTCAGGCGCATCCTTGGAATATCATGGAAGGACAGAGTTACCAACACCACCGTCCTCGAGCAAGCTAGAATCCCAACCATGCACACCCTCCTCAGGGAGCATCGACTCCGCTGGCTTGGCCACATCCACAGGATGAACGATGGAAGGATTCCAAAAGACATCCTGTATGGTGAGCTAGCCTCTGGCAAAAGACCTCCTGGACGCCCCCAGTTGCATTACAAAGATGTCTGCAAGACAGACCTCAGAGAGGTAGACATCAAGCTGGACAACTGGGAAGAACTAGCAGATGACCGCAGCAGATGGAGGCAGGGGTTACACAAGGGCCTTCAGAAGGGCGAGTTGAAGATCAGACAGCTAGAAGAGGAAAAGCGAGCACACGGAAAGCACAATAAGGACTTGCCAGACACCCACTACATCTGCAAGAGATGCAGCAAGGACTGTCACTCTCATGTGGGTCTTTATAGTCACAATAGATGCTGTAAATGAAGTCCTCAATTGAAACTTTAAAGGGCACGATCCATAGTCTATGCAGACTGAAGGATGCCTACTGAAGTTACAGAGAGTTTACATAGTTTTAAAGGCTGGAATCAGGAACTCACTGAGTTCTGTCTTAAGTTCTGCCACTGTGACAATGTGTGGCCTTGGGGAAGTCATTTAACTTGCATGTCTGATTCCCACATCCCCACATCTAAAATGGAGATGCCATTTATTCCATCCTGTTGTGGATACTGCACTTAGACACCCAAGGAGTGGATCAGCACTCCATTTTGATCAGGGCTGTACAAACACAGAACAAAAAAAGAGAATCTCTTCCCACCACCAAAGAGCTTTTAGCTGAAGTACGTTTTATTAGGGTATGTTTAATAAAATATTTAAACTTCTTCAAATATTTTAAGTGTTATGTACTTCTAATTGTTATTTTTTATGATAGCTTTGTCCAGTTTTGGTTTGACATTTTGAGTTTCGTGTGTATGTGGTTTATTTAACTGAAGACAAGACTTGGAAGGTAAAATTGTCCGGTGATATTTTGTGCTTGGTAAGGATTGTAAGATGAGGGACACAGTAGAAAATTTCTGCATAAGAAAGAGCTAGAAGCAAATACTAGACAGGAAGTGGCACATGAGGCTCACTGAACTGTTACAATGCAAGCTGATAAAGCAAAGTAGCCAACCTCTTCTCTCGGAAGACCATCATAATGTGACCCCAAGTATATCAGCTTAGTACTTTATTAGAAAACCAACTCCATTAAGCAATTGACTTTTATCAGTCTTGAGACTTTCATCATGTGAGGCAGATTTCATTGTGAAGTCAAACATTTAAGGAGACTATTTTCAAGAAGAATCTTTGAATATGCATGACAGCTGGTTTTGAGCACCTAAAAGAGTGTGACAAGGAGGAGGGAGAAAAATTGTTCTCCTTGACCACTGAAGATAGGACAAGAAGAAATGAGTTTAAACTACAGCAAGAGAGTTTTAGGTTGGACATTGGAAAAAAAACTCCTAACTTTCAGGATGGTTAAACATTGGACTAAATTGCCTAGGGAGGCTGTGGAATCTCCATTACTGGAGATATTTAAGAACAAGTTAAACAGACATCTATCAGAGATGATCTAGAAACTCTGGATGGTGCTTGGTCCTGCTGTGAGGGCAGGGGAGTGGACTTGATGACCTCTTGAGGTCCCTTCCAGTTCTAGTGTTGTATGACTGTATAATCGTTCAGATGCAAAAATCCCATGGCTGCTGAATGGAGTTGGTTTTCTAATAAAGGTGAAGGAGTATGCAACTTAACGTGTTTTGAGGTATTTCAAGTGGACTTTTTGCCTAACAGGAATGGCCTTCTAGGTGACTTTTTTTTTTAGATGCACATCAGTCCTAGTAGCACCACCTTAATGAATAAACACTTCTAGAATGCAGCTTGCATGGCTGGTTCTAGGTGTTGGTTCTAGCCTAGAGGTTCAATCTCTCAAATCTGGAACTCTTTTGTTTGGCAACATCCCTAAACTGGCATGCTTTTAGTTAGCATGGGTGTGGCCAAATTTTGTGTGGTCCCATAAAGTTTGTTTACAGTCACCAGTCCTGGCTCTCACTGTTCTGTACTATGATTTAGCCATAATTTATCCCTACATGTCTTCTAAGAGCCCAGTAAGCAGGGGAGGTGTTGGTAATGTGCTAGACAATATTGACCTCCCATGTTCCTGCAAATTCTTTTGGCTGGCACTGCTCAGGTCCCAAGGGTGCCAGATTAGAGGTTCGACCTGTGCTCCTATTTTGTTAAAGATGTTTATTAAAATCTCAGCCTCATTTTCTACAATCATGACCCAGTGGTGCTGAGTTTACTAATTTGGTTAAAAAGACCATACATGGTAATTCATAACATTATTTTATAGTGAGCAGTGGTAGCCTATTATCATTTTCTTTGGCAGCACATATGGTGAGTGATAAACTAACTAATAAAACCGCCACATGGAGCACAGGTCTGCTTTTATTTTTTATGGCTTTTTCTTTCATTTGATACATAATTAATGAATAAGGATTGATTTTTTTCTTTTTTTCTTTTTTTCTTTTTCTTTTTCCCCCTGTATGTGTGTCTGGTGTTTTCAGTTTTGGGAGCCATAAATGTTGTGTAACTGCGATGGTGTCCTGATAAATCAACCTCATTGAAAAGTTGCCGAATATCACTATATCTTCTTTTCAGTTTCTTGTTTGTTTGTTTTTTAATTTTTTGTCCTATCACCACATGCTTCAACTGCACTTAAAATATCTCCATACTACTTGTGCGACTTGTGGGGTTGTATTCGCCTCATTCTCATCTGACATTCAAGCATGCGGGAGACAATATGGATGCAGAATTTTTGCATCCCCTTGTTCCTTTTTTTCAGTTGTAGACAGGTGATTTGAAATTGTTTTTCCTGCTTCTCTGGAAGCAGCTACAGCTGTTACATCTCAGATGAGACTGACTGTGCTTGCTGCTCTCTGTGGAGTTGCTGAATAACATGGAACAGAGACATTGAACAAAGAAGGAAGGCATGACCTCCCACATAAGGCTGTGGTGATGATGGGCTGTAAATAGCTCTCTTCTACATCACAGGTCTGTTTTTCCCATATTGCCTTCCTCTGAATGGCCATATGGAGAACAGGCAGAGGCCTTTCATTAGACTTCCGTTGTCATTTCAGGAGCTGATCCTGTGACCCTTCAAAGCCAAATTTTGGTCAGGTCAGAAAATATGGCCACCGCAGTCCTCTTCTCAGGACACTGAATAGCCTCTTCTTTTGGGCAGATTAAAACCTAGGATCACTGAAGGCCTTATGTGTGCCTGGCTGACTGAGTGTCCAAGTGGACTGATTGACCTAAAAAGCATCTCTTCCCCATGCAATGGTTCCTCCCTCTTGAGATCATCAACTAATCAGTCCTAGCTTTCTTTGGCCTGACTTGCAATTCCCAACCACCAGTCTCTGCTCTTGCCCAATCCACCTCCAACTAAGGGTCTGGCTCTAGACAGTTCTCCTCAAAAAGCTAAGGACCCCACAGGTGGTCCTCCTTACCATTCTCTCTTCTTAAAGGAAGGATACTTCTACTGCTTATATTAGATTGCAGCCAATCTTTTTTCTCTTGGTGTAGATCTCACAATAAATTGAGTGAGACACAAACCATATTATGGAGTTCTTGTAGGAGAGGTCTTTTAAAAAGTCTGCTAACTTGATTAGGGTTCAGGTTTCTTAAAATAATCCTGTGTTTACAAGCTTATAATTTCTTTACTTCTTCTTTCTAGTACATTTAGTTCTGAAAGTCCTGTTGGAGATCTGTTTGAACTCAACAGTATATTTTCTCGTGTCGTGGGAAGTGTTTTTTACCATAGTAATTTTCTCACCACAAAGTGTGGGAGAAAGGGTAATTTTCAGTTCTGGTTTGTGAACTCCTGTACCTCACATTTCTCAAAGACAGTTTAGTTCTCTGAATGTGCCCTGAATTTCTGCCAAAGGTGGCTTCTACCTTCAACTTCTGTAGCAAGCCTAATCCCTAAATTCTCTAAGTCTGGTGGTCATTACTTGGATGCTCAAGTACTTGAGGTTTCACTTTCTTCATCCAAACCTGTCCGCATGTCCATGTCCCTGTTTATGCCCTTTGAAGGAGTTGGCAATGGGGATGAGGCATGGTGTTCTTTCCCACAAGATCAAAGGAAAAAATTAAAGTTCACTCTCTGTGAGTATTCTGGTGTATGGAGATGCCTGGATGGAGCTCTGTTGAGTGATCATCAGGTGCTGCTTCTGCTTCTTCTCAAGACCATTTGGCAATACATACGTGTAGCATCTGATGTGGCTTTTCAGAAGTTTTTTCCACTGGAATGTTGCTTTACCACTTGTCCTATTTCATCACTTCCTCTGTTGCTTCATCATCTCTCAGAGAGGCTCCTTCCACTGGCCTCCATCATTTGTCCTATTTTGTGCTTCTCTCCCATCACATCAGCCTTCTCCAACAGAGCTTCACTCTCTGGATATTAACACATTCATATTTGTAGAAGCCAAAACCCAGAAAAGCATACTTCATTTACTTCCCTAGTCGTTTATGCATCGGTAGGGATATCCAGACAAGAAGCCCTGATGGGTGGTTGTGATCAGGCAAAAAGTTTAGATGATCAGCATTCTACAACCAAATCTTTTTTTTTCATTAGCTCTGATAATTTCCTGCTCAAGAGGTTGTGCCTGACAAGTGGGGCAGTGGACAGGGCATGATGGTCTTGCATGAGAATTGGCTGTTACCTGTTTGATTGACAGATTGGAAGCCAACACTCATTTATATGCATTATGGGTAGAGATGGAGGAACAGACAAGGATATCAGTGTCAGGACAGGGAAAGCAATAGCTGCATTCAAGATTTTTCATCCCATATGGAGATCACAGATAATGTCTGTGAAGACAAAACTGTGGATCTTCAACACGAATGTGAAGAGTGTGCTCTTGTATGGATGTGAGACCTGGTGTACTAAAAAGTTCTCAAATCACAAGCTACAGGCATTCATGAACAGATGCCTCAGGTACATCCTTCACATCAAATGGCAAGACTTGTCACAATTGAGGAGCTTTGGAACAGAACAGGACAAGAACCACCTGACATTCAAGTCAAGAAAAGAAGGTGGGTATGGCTAGGCCACACTCGCAGAAAACCATCACCCATCATAGTCTGTCAATCTCTCAAATGGAACCCACAAAGAAAATGCAAAAGAGGAAGACCTTGGACAAAGTGGAGAAGATCTACTGAGACTGAAGGATACCAACTGGGATACTCCTGGGGTTGGTCAGAAGTTTTTTCCCGAGACATGTGAAATGGAAAAGACTTACAGGCTGCGTCTACATGAGCAACTTCTGTCGACAAAACCTGGGCTTTTGTTAACAAAACCCACAGAGTGTCTATATAGCTAAAGTGCACTGTTGAGAGTTTGTGGAGAAAACTCAGCTATTCAGATGGCAGCATTCTCCCTGTTACTGATCAGGTGTAATGCTTGTTAACAGTGTTTTGTCGACAGAGTGCCTGTGTAGATAATTCTGTTGACAGAGAGTTCTTCTGGTTCCCTGAGCAGCCCTGTTTGCAGCGCTTCTCGTCATCCATTCTGTGAAGAGTGGGCAGAGCACTCTTGCTGATCTCTATTGACAGAGCAGCTTGCTTTTTCAATCTGCTATTGCATGTAGATGCTATCTGTCAACAGAGCTACTGCTGAGGTTCCTCTATCAGCTGTGAAGTCTGTCAACAGAGGCTACCCATGTAGACATGGCCATAGATGGCCTATGCTTCACCTGGAGTACAAGTGTTTAAGTCAAGTAATTCAAGATATTGCCATATCAAGGAAATATTTCACATTTAGAAACTTTTTTTTTCTGTGAACTCCCTTGCTTGTTTCAAAGTGTAAATTAGTCCCTTGTGTATTTGTGCTTTTTATTCTAACTGACAAAATTGTATAAAGTAGTTTATTGTATGTACCATTTCAGAACAGCATTTCCCAGGTCTTCCCTCAGAAAACTAATCAACCTGTATTATGTATCGCTCTCCAAAACATATTTGTCACCAAAATTTCCCTCTTGAATTCATTTACACTGTCACTAAATTCATGTAGGAATCTGCCAGTCTTTAAACCAGTTAATTATTTTAACTGTTGAATTCATCAAAAAACATAATAGCTCTAGTTTAATCAGGATTTTTATTTGTTTTGTTTATTTAAGGAATACAACTCTCTTGGTTCCATTTTTAAATATTGAACTAGTAGGCCATCTGTAAAGTGTAAAATTGAATGTTTCAGTGCTTTGCACCATAATACATGATATTGTAGAAGTGTTTTCAGGAAATCTCTAGACCTGCAGCTATACGAGTAGGAGAGACTCAATCATAGAGTGTTAGGCTGTGTCTATGAGATAAATTCGAATTTAAGACAGTTAGCTCAATACTACCACGTAACTGTCTTCGCTGTAAATAATATTAACTCGATTTAGGGAACACTAATATCAAGATTACAATATTGCAGTTAGCTGACGGGTATAGCATCAAGCTCAAATTTAGAAGTTGGGTTAAAAGCCAATGTGGAAGCACCATGTCTTACAATCGAATTTATTAGCCTCCAGATGTGTCCCGTATGTAACCCACAATATCCCTCACTGCTCCTCTCTGGCTACTGTTCTCCGCTAATTAGGTAACAGGAAGACCATGAATTTCAAAGCAGGAGCAGCAAACCTTTGGCTGTGGGCTCATGTTTGCATGAGAGCCTGAGAAATGTCTTTCTTTCTTTGCTATTAGTGCTGTGAGCTCATCTACCTATTACAAATAGCCCCTGCAAGGAGTTCGTGGTTCTGTCTCTACAGTTGTTATTTTTTTAATGAGCTGCCTGGTGCCAGCCGCTGCCCCGCTGCACCACATGGCAACAAAGCTGTTGTGGAGGTTGTGTTTGCATAAGATACAGAGAAACTTCTTCTCAGCAGCTTATGTTTGTGTGCAAACCCTTTCCCTCCTGCACAGGCACTATGCAGTCTGGGTCTTTCCTGCACTCTGCCACACCTTACAGGTAGCCCCCAACCCAATAAAAAGATGTGCCTGACATTCAGGGCTGACCATGCTGCCAGGCAGCATCATGTCATAGATTGCATGTGTTTAGGGCTCCAACGGTGGGAAAGATATTCCGGGGCTTGCTGCTGCCATGGGGAAGTCTCCCCCGGCAGCGAAAATACACGGGGAGAACCACCACACTGAACACCCCCACACCAATAGCATTGGACCACTGGAGCTTGCTGCCCCCGGGGGTGGGGGGAGTGGAGTCTCCCCCAGAAGCAAAGATACTGGGGACGGGTTTGCTGCTGCTGGGGGGAAGTCTCCTCCCAGCAGCTAAAATACTTGGGGAAGACCGTCTCAACTGGCTCCCCACTGAACAGTCCCTTGCCCATAGCATTGGACCACTGGGGCTTGCTGACACCAGGTGAAAGTCACTCCTGTTGGCTAAGATATTCATGGTGGACCACTTCAACTGGCCCTCCACTAAACACCCCCCATGCCCATAGCGTGGGACCACTGGGACTTGCTGCTACTGGGGGAAGTCTCCTCCTGGTGGCTAAAGTAGTTGGTGTGGGGACTACTTCAGCAGTCGCAGACCACAGCATCCTGCCAAAAATAGTTTTGGGAGCTTGTTGACCATTGGAGACACTTTCTGGTTTTATATTTCAGTCATAAAATCTTTTTTGCTAATATCTGCTAGCTGTCTTCATACTTTTACCCCCTCAGAAACATATAGGAGGGGAAGGGGGATTAGTTAAGATTCCTGTTCGTGTTATAAGTTCAGTGAATGATATTTCACTGCAATCACCTATGTTGACAATATCTATGTAGTGAAGTGGAAAGACAAAAATTCTTTTTTCCTAGACTTTTCTATCCTCTTTCTTCTAGCTTTAGAATACAGTCTGGTTCCCTATACTATTTCCAGGGATCACATGCAATGATGGGAGGTGGGACACTCAGTGGATGGCCAATCATTACACATGTGTTGGCAAGATCTGTATAATGGGAGGGAAAGCCAAAAATTCTGTTTTCCTAGACTTTTCTTTCTTCTAACTGAGAATACAATCTGGGCCCCTGTATTATTTTCAGGGATCACGTGCAATGATGCGTGGTGGGACACTCAGTGGATGGCAAGTTGAGGAAACAGTTGTTGCACAGAAGCCTTATCGCAGGCCAGAAAGCCAAAGACTCTCCCTATGAGCAACTCTTTTTTCTGAAAAACTTTCATATCTTCTCTTTCTTCATGCTTTTCAGGGTCCCTTTATTATTTTTAATAAAGTCCAAAATCTGTTTTCCTAGACTTCACTAGCCTCTTTGTTCTAACTCTGAGAATACAGTCAGGGTCCCCGTATTATTATCAGGGATCAGCATATTTTCAGGGATGGGATGCACTCATGGGAGTGGGGACACTCAGTGGATGACCAGTTGAGAATTCAGCTATAGAAGAAAGACATTTCTGTGAACTTTTTTGCCTTCTGTGTGACTGCCCTACTTTTTCTTCTTTTCAACGGGAAAAATGGACATTTGCTTAGTGCAGGAGGGGAATGAGGAAAATGCAATATGGGAAGATGATGTCAAAGACCAGTGAGCATACTGAGAATGCTACGGGGGTGAGGGAACTGTGGGATAGGTTTCCACAATGCACTATTCAACAGTCGATGTTTAGCAATTTGAGTGTGGCAGCAATAAGTCAACTTTGTGAGGAGCACGTGGGAGGTGAGGATGCTCAAATACAAACCTGTAAGATCCAGAATTACAAAATCAATATTAGTAAATTCAAATTTATCTTGTAGTATAGATGTAGCCTTAGCTGATGTGGGTTTTCTCCTGTCCTACTGCCCATTTGCAGAAATGTTATGTTTTCTGTAACAGAAGCCTACTGAAATGTGTCTCTCTCCAGTTGGAGACCCATTTCACTAGTGACATGATGAAGTATAGTGGCAGTATGTTGAAGGCTTTCTTGTCAGAAGTCTAAACCATGTTTCTGCATTTGTATTGATACATCTGGTGGATTCCTCAGTTAATTTTATTGAGCGGTTCTTTATAGACTGATAGACAAATTACTGAAACTGCTATGTGAGATTAGTGAAAGATTACCCAGTACTAGAATGACTTAGGATAAACACACGCTCCACCTCTCTCTCTCTCTCAATATACTTCTTCAGTGATTATCCATAGTAACTCTCCAAGGATTATATTTATATTGTAAATGTAAAATTTATCTTATAATAGTTTCTAGTTGTATATGGGTAGACCGCTAAGAGGTATAAGTAGAATATTTTAGCAGATATTACAGGTACCATAACAGATTTTTAAATTTAGAATGAGCAATTAAATGCCTAAGTCTCAGTGGTCCAACTCCAGACCTGTTTATGAAGTCCGTAGAGAATGCCTTTGAAATGAATGTCCCTTTAATCAGATAGTCTAAGTGCATTAACATGATACCAAACCCTGAGATTGGTGTCAAATGTGGGCAATGGTGTCAAAACTAACTACAAGGCTTTTTTTGGAGGACAGGGAGAGGTTGGTCATGAATTCTGCTGAAATCAACCATAATTTCAGCAGAATTCTACTGGCACCATGAAACTCTCTTTTCCTTGTTCCCGTGTTGATGACATGGAAAGGAAAGTTCCTTCCTATTTTATTCAGCTTTTATTTGCAATCTCTGCTGAAATTGAGAACCACCTGTGTGAGTATGATTTTTCAGCATCAGTAACTTAATAGCAGAGTGCATTGAAAGGAGAATTTCAGAGATCAACAATTTTAGGCAATGTGTGCCACCCAATAAAATAGGAGCCTGGTGTTTCAGTGCATTGGAAAGTACTGAGAACTTTCAGCTCTCATTAATGGGTGTTCAAGGTGCAAAATCCTCTGCTGTTTCAAAAACTGAGATCTTTAAGTTATGATTAAAGATCATACAACACAAGACAAACGTTGATCAATTCTTTTTTTCTGTAACTTGTTTTGTTATAAGTTTTTAACATGTACATATATTTATAAAGACTTTCTTAAAAGCTATTAGGAAATTTATAATTATTTCCATAGCATTTGTTTGTTCTTTAATTATCAAGGGCCCTTTGATATTGATTTGAAACTTTTGTAGAATACATAGCCTATCATGGACTAGATGACCTCCTGAGGTCCCTTCCCGCCCTATGATTCTATGGTTCTGTGATGATATGGTTTCTCTTTGGCCCCTTCCAGCTTCTCTGTCAGCAGGTTCCCCCTATTTATCATTGAACTGCATGCTAGAGAGGAATGTTTCTTTCTCAGTCTCAGAGAGTTGGTATTGGAAAATTTCTTTTTTATTGATTCTTTCTTTTTCTCTTGGCAGTCACTCAATAATGAGTAGGATGTCTCCAGGTCACCCTCTGTGTATGAGTCCATTGACGGCTAACCAGCCTGATTCTGGAGCCACAGGTTTTACACAGAAGGAGCAGGTGTTGGTAGCTGTTGGAGGGGAGTGGGGCAATTTTTCCTACTTTTTTCTCCTTTTCCACTTCTCCTTATCTACACAGCAGCAGAATGTGTCAAATTGCATCACCCATTCACAGATTACCAGTCTCCACTGGGGACAGTTCTGGACAAGGTTCTCCCAAGTTTCGACACCGATGCTGCACTTTTTCATGTGTACCTTCAGCACATCCTTATATCACTTCCTCTGGCCCCCAGCCCTCCTCTGTCCTTCCATCAACTCAGAGAACAGAACCCTATACATGACTCCCATTGTCTTAGTACCTGCATGCATTCATTATTTTATTTATTTATTTATTTGTTTGTTTATGTAATGATTCTCAGAACACCCCATTTGAGTTAGGAAAGTGTTATAATTCCCGTTTACAGATGTCAAAAAGACTAAGTGGTTTGCCCCAAGACACACAAGCGTCTTCATTGAAGTAAGGAATTGAATCTGTCTTCTAAGGCTCATGTTCTGATCTAAGTACTAGACATTTGCACATACACAATTAGTGTTTGTAAGCATAAGTCTTTGTGTACACAGGTATGAAGTTCAGTAAGAGAGAGATTCTGATTTTAATTTTACAATGACAAAATATGAATTTTAAAGAGAGAGGTGGTTCTGTATCATTTTAAAGACTAACTAAACAATTTATTAGGTGATTGTTTCCAAATCTGAAGAAGTGGGTCTGTCCCATGAAAGCTGATCACCTAATAAATTATTTTGTTAGTCTCTGAAGTGCTACAGGACTGCTTGTTTGTTTTATGAAGTTTAAAGACTTTTTATACATTTACACTTTTAGAACTTTCTTCTTCCTGAGAGGGGAAAAAGCTAACTCCATTTAATATCATCAGTTTCTCAGATATCTTTTGTAAGATTTTTAATGTTAATTTCATAATAACAAAGGACAATTTAATACAATTATGACAAATTTTGGATTCATTTTGTTTCCTTTGGCTACTGAGTACTTGGTTGATAAATTATGTTATTCTTTTTGTTTTTCAAATGCTTATGGCCACAAAATTAATATAAAGAAAACTGAATTGAAAGCTGTTTTTGTGACATTTTTACTATACCCTTGAGCATTTTTTCTAAGTTTGTGTTTAATCACAGAATCTTGGCCATGATACTTCTGACAGGTAATTTCCTTAATGTGGTTGACAGAGATGGATTACAAGGGAGTCTATTGGATCCTGTGCTTTTGTCTGCAAGTGATAAGACTAGGGTTATCTAGCTCTGAGTGCCTGGAATGATACAGCTTCCTAATAATTCCCTTGGTAATATGGATAGTCTTTGTGGAAGCAGAAATTCATAGCCTGCAAAAATGCTTCCACTTTTTTACTGCATCTTGAGAACATGTGGGCACGTGTGTGTGTTTGTGAATTGCATGGTGTCAAAACTGTAAGTCATTATGGGGTCAGTATACAGACTTAAAATGTTCAGTCTTAAAATATTGGTCTGATAGTGGTACATCAGATGAGCAAACCTCTTAGTAGTCATTAGTCAGATTTTAAATCAACTTATTTGTCTGTGTAATCATGGATATTGTTTTTGTTTCATCACTCTATTTGACAAAGGTTTAATGAGAAAGATAACTATTAATTCCCTTTTTGCTTCTGTGAGAATGTTCACTAAGGAGATTTGATGTTGAGTGTTTTCATTAAAGGCTCCTGAGCCTTAATATTCACTTTGCAGACAGTTTTAAAGAACTATTAGAACCTGGATTTTTTAACTGTAAATTGCAAAGGCGATTGATGGTGATATTTCAAAGTTGGGACTTATTTAGAAAGCATAATATTGATGCAATAGAGCTACAGTGCTTTCTTTAATTTATCTGCTAGTTGCAGTTCATTCAGAAATCAAACTGAGGAGGGATAAAGAGATGCAAGACAGAGAATAGACTTCCACACATTTCCAGTAAGAACAATTTTATTGTCTGTCTGTGCCAGAGGCACTGGATGTTGTTTAATTAGGCAGCAACTCATTATTAAGTGCCTGAAACTATTGCACAGTAGGTGTTAAGGTGGGGTATAAAGGGAGCGGACTGACTCCTTGCTGTGTCAGGCGTAGGAACCCTGATTCCTTTAACAAAGTGTTGCTTTAAATCTTTTACCTATCCATTTATCTGATCACTGTAAACCTTCCCTACGGAGTACATGCAGTGGGCATCTGCACCACATCAACATAATGAGTTGCAGTGTTACAGGCTAACTCTTGTTTTGTGTTTGCCCTCGGCTAAGTCCCCTCCCCCATCAAATCGGGTATGTAGAAGACACTACCACAGAGAAAGGAGTGATTAATGTACATCTCACTGAGGATCCTGACCAAATCCAGTACTTCAGCACTCCTGTGGGTGGGAGAGTGGCTGCTGCTCCCTTTGGTCCAAGTAAAAGTGTGTGTCTCTTACTCAACATGTATACTCCCCCCATTTTGGTCACTTGGGGTATGTTTAACACCAGCCTTACTTCAAAGTAAGCTATTCTGGAAGAGCTATTCCAGAATAGTGTATTTCGAAATAAGGCTGCTACACAGATGCCTTTGAAATAGAGCTCAGCTATTTCGAAATAGAGTGTCTACACATAATAGAGTCTATTTCGAAACAGAACCATTGGACATACTGGCTACATCTACACTAGCACCAAACTTCGAAATGGCCACACAAATGGCCATTTCGAAGTTTACTAATGAAGCGCTGAAATGCATATTCAGCACTTCATTAGCATGCGGGCAGCCGTGGCACTTCAAAATTGATGCGCCTTGCCGCCGCGCGGCTCGTCCCGACAAGGCTCCTTTTCGAAAGGACCCCGCCTACTTCGAAGTCCCCTTATTCCCATCAGCTCATGGGAATAAGGGGACTTCAAAGTAGGCGGGGTCCTTTTGAAAAGGAACCCCGTTGGGACGAGCCGCGCGGCAGCAAGGCGCGTCCATTTCAAAGTGCTGCAGCTGCCCGCATGCTAATGAAACGCTGAATATGCATTTCAGCGCTTCATTAGTAAACTTCAAAATGGCCATTTGTGTGGCCATTTCAAAATTTGGGGCTAGTGTAGACACGGCCACTATGGCTTATTTCAAAATAGGCTCTGTTCCCTGTCTGAACTGCCCCTATTTTGAAATATGCTCTATTCCTTGTGCAGTGAGGTTTATCTATTTCAAAATAAGCCAGCCACTACTTCTAAATTATTTTGAAATAGTGGTTGTGTTGTGTAGACACGAGGATAGTTATTTCAAAATAACTTTGCTGTGTAGACATACCCTTGGGGGAAACGTCTCTGTAGCTGGTGTAAAATCCTTCTGTCTCTGTCTACCCCTTCAAGGAGGCACACACCTTTTCCAGCAAGCTAAACAGCACCCCGACACCCTCTTAATGTGCATTGCAGTTATTTTGCCACTGAAATGACTTTTTCAATTTATCCTGGGTTGCAACACCTTGCATGCTGCATCTCCAGTCAGATGGCAAAAGCAAATGTTGATCTCATCTGCTTCGTCACCAATGGTGTAATAGCTATCAGGGCAAGTTTTGTACTAATAAAATGAGACTGTGAAGGGAAGGGTGAACAACTTCATGGAGAGTGTCCAGATAAAAGGAGACATTTGAGTACTGTAAGATATGTGCATTTCTGTTGGTTCTATGTAGGAAATGTTATTTTCTATCTTCTGAGTTCATTTTCACTCTACCAAATGGCATATATGTACATTATGTTCTTTCTCTTTCGATTTCTGAAGGAAAAAAATTATATGGAAACCATGTCAAAAAAGATCACCTAAGTTATTAATACCATGATGTGATAAGTAATTCTGGTCACTGTACATCAGAGAGCTACTCACTCCTACCCACCCACCCCTGTCATCCTCTTACTAATAAGAATTTTCATCCATTGATGACAAAACCTCTGAAGTATTTCCATGGTGCTTTATAATACAGTGTGACGAATTATGTCTCAGGAGTTGTAAAATGTTCTCATAGCTTGTAATACCTCATTTAATGAATTGATCACACTGAGATGTAAAGATGAAGCAGCATTTATTTTGTATATTGTATTGCATATAATTTTTAGACTTGACATTTATAACCATGGAAACTGTTATTTTACATATCATTTTCAAACCATATCAGCCTTAAACACATTTAAATTTAATAAGCAAGTAGATTAGATTTGCTTTTAAGCCAGGCATATCATTACAGTTTGTATTTCTGTCAGTAAAGCACACACTTACTATTAAATGTGTGCTTAGTTGTTTTACAAAAGCTAAAAATCATAAAGGTGGTGTATTAACAAAATAATTGAATATAGAGGTGCTTTGGGGGCAGCTTGAATTAGTAATACTCAAGGCATGTTTTTGTGGTCTGGAGACATGAAAGTAACTTTTTCTTTTGATTAAAAATTGTCCTGTTTTGGAAAATATTAGTATAGAACCTATATAGGTTTCAGTTATGAAATACCAAATCTGTCATTGTAACATATGGCCCTATCATCTCCTCCTGCAGAAAAATCCATGGGAGGGGAAAACTTATTTGGAAAATGCTGCATGGTTCACCAGACAGAATTTCTAACACCTCTGCTGCAGAAGGAAAGATTTGCAACTTCACATGGGCAGGGTGTAGAGTCTTTTTACCATTTCTACGCCTCAGCCTCCACAAGGAAATCCAGGCATATTAGATTACTGGTGCAGAGAACCCTCTCTACTGTTTTTAGGGTCATTTCTCCACCAAAGAGCCCTTTACAGAATGGCTCACTCAGGTGCTGTGCTGCCGCTGGTGGCCTCTCTTTGACTGTATTCTCCTCCCTCACCCTCTGATTCCTTCCCTTATGGGAGAGAGGAAAGTAACATGGAATCAAGCAATATAAAATCCAAGAGGATTTTTCACTAGAAAATTGACTGGCTTGCTAGATAACAATGCCTTTTAGAATTGTTGCTGTGCACACCCATCTCTTCTCTCCTTGTTTCTACCCTCAAGCTGAGCCCCTGGCCATTGAGGCCCAGCTGGGTGGCATTCACATGGACGGTCTTCCACTGTCAAAATTGTGGGAGGTGGAGTGATGAATAAATGCACTTGAACTCTGGTAATCATGGAAAGAAGAAGAGCAATCACATTTGAATGGCAGCTTCATCATTCCCCAGCATTTTTGATTGCCTATTTAACGTTTATTAATCTCAGGTCATTGCCTCTTTTTAGAATCTTTTCTCTTCTCTAGTATAAGCAGATTCTAGGCATTATATTTCATATGGAATATTTGACAATTGTGTGGCTGTTTCTTGGGGGGTGGATAGTGTTGTTTTTTTAAAAAAAACATGCTTCTTCAAGAGATTTTGACTTTTAAAAACGGGACATTTCTGAGGTCTCCTCATGTCGCATTGGATTTCCTTCTATCTCAGCTGCTGGGCTTTCCCAGGCACTTGCTATGGGATGGCCTCTGGCCACAAATCCTCCTTTTTTTCTTGAGCAAGTGGCAATTTTTTCCAGTGTAATTGGCTAGTGGGGACAGAAAAAAAGTGGATGCCACCTTGCATAATAAGGTTCTGAAGCAGTGTAGGACAGTGTGACGGGTATTGCAATCTTGTTAAATTGCAATATGGTTAAAACTGTATTGAGTTTATGCATCTCTGTGGGCTGGGGTTTATTTACAGTTCCAGGGGAAAGGATTATCTGAGGTTCCTCAGGAACCTGACACAGAAAAAAAGATTGATTTATTTAGACATAAATACCTCCAGAAAGTTACCATCCCTTAGGGAATCTTCCATATACTGGTCCAAATGGGGTTTTCCAGACACCAAAGGTAGTTCTAACCTAGCTTCGGCATGGTCGTGGCCACACAACAGCCCAATATCAAAATGCAAACTTTCAAAAAGTACAAATCGATAGTTTGCATTTCAAAATAGAGAGGTTACATGCAAAAAAGTGGATTGAGCCATGAATCCACTCTTTCAAAAGACTCCTCCAGCCTCTCAAAAGAGACTGACTATGCAGCCCTGGGCTCTCTTTCAAAAGAACGGTGAAGGAAATGGCATGGATGGAGTCGCATGGCTGACAAGCTCCTCTGGGACCTGTGCCCAGCCACTCCCTTAAAGGGACCCTCCCAAACACCCTCCCTGTGCACATGCTGAGGGCTGCCAGGCTGTCTGCAGCATATGCACAGAGCAGAGTGGAGCACAGCTCAGCCAACACCCAAACACCCACCATGGATCACCAGCAGCTCCCCACTGGGAACTGCTCTGGGCTGTGACCAGCCTGTTGGCTGTTCTCATTGGCCACGGCGGGGTGTGCAGGTGACAGGGGGGACACAGGGGCTGGTGCAGTGGTGGCTGTGCTGGCAATCAGCCACTGCCCTAGCTCCATCTGGGAGACTAGGGAGAGGTCCGCTGGGAGCAAGGCAGAAAGGGTGGGAGCACCAGTGAGGGCTGTAGGCAGAACTGCAGGGAGGATGTGGGGGTCCAGGCGGGTGGTGGTGGCCTGAGTGAGGGCGTTGAACATCTCTGGAATGTGCTCCCAGGACGCCGCCTCCATGGCTATCCAGCGCTGCAGGAGGTGGTTCTGCTCCTGCCATGCTGCTGCCTGTGTGGTGGGACCCTCCTCCTCCCAGGGTCGGTGGCATGCCTTCTGGGTTTGGCCCACAGGCCTTGGTGCCAGTGCCATGTCCCCCTGTATGGCTGCTGTGGGGATCCCTGGAATGTTGATGGGGCTGGCCTGGCCCTTGGGCACAGGAGCTGCGGTAACCAGAAGGGCAGAGAGAGCTGATGAGTCCTGCTATCTGGCGGCACATGGACATGCCCCCCATACCCGGTGCCCAGCCACCCACACCCTCCATCCGGTGACCCGGTGACCCCATCTCCTCCAAGCCCCTGTACCCTCTGTGGCTCTCCATGGGGACAGGTACTTGTGAGCGTGCACAAGCCTGGCCTAGGAACAGTGTATGCAGCCAAGCCTCATGCATCTGGCTTAGGGCCAAGGTCTGTGTGAGTGGCCTGCAGCCAGCTGTGGGTGATGCTGTGTCCTCCCGCCCTGCGAGCATTGTCTTCCCACCCATCCCAGGATGTCCGGAATGCCCAGGTACTACCTGAGGGTCCGTCATCAAGGAGGCGTGGCTGGAGGTTGCCTGGCTTGAGAACCGGGACAGGATGCTGATGACCAATATGCCATCAGTGGAGCCCTCCACATGGTTATCTCTCTCAGGATGTTGTCCCTGCTTGGTGCTGGGGGCGGGGGGAGGAGGGGCAATCTCCATGGAGGGTCCCAGCTCATTGTCCCATGCATCCTCCTCAGGGACCTCCTCCAGCTTGGCTGCGTCGACCACCTCACCTGGGGCAGGCTCCTTCACCCCAAGAATCTGGTCTAGGTCTTCATAATAGGGCAACTCGCGGGTGCTGTCCCCAACTGGCATGCGGCATCCCGGGCCTTACAATACCCCTGCTGCGTTTTTTCTAGTTTTGAGCAGACTTGGTCCGCAGTCCGGTGGGGGTGGCCTCATGTGACCAGACCTGCTGACAGCCACGAGAAGGCTTCAGTGTTCCGCTGCTGTCTCATCTGCAGCAGGACCTCCTCATCTGCCCACAGGGCAAGGAGGTCCCTGAGCTCTGGCTCAGGCCAGGAAGGGTCCTGTTTTTTGGCCCCCTACCTGGCATCCTGGGAGCCCTTTCCTGGTCTGCCAGGGAGTCCTTGGGGAGTTCTGGGCTCCTTGATGCTGGCCGTGTCACTTTTGGAGACACTTGGCAGCATCATAGGGGGTATGGAGGGCAGGGCTGCAGGCACATGTGCCTGTGGCTGCCTGCATGCTCTCCACTTCCTGCACGGGGTTTCTGTGTCTGTGTGGCTTTAAAACCAGCCAGAGCCAGAGACCATAGGGCCCTGCTAGGGCTGCCTGGAGTGTCTCCATGCTCCAGTGGGCTGGCACCATGGCAGACCAACTCTTTCAAAATAGGGATCTGTGGCGCAGCTACACGCGTTTTCTTTTGAAGTTAACTTCGAAAAAGGGCACTCTTTCCAACATGGGAGTGGCACAGTGATTTCAAAATGTGGGCCGTATTCCTTCAATTTGAATTTTGAAATAGCACTCTTTGGGTGTAGTCTTTCCTGGGTGCATTTTAAAAGAGCTGCACATTTTGAAAGTATTTTCGAAGAGAACAGCTAGTGTGGCCACGGTCCATGACACAACTGTTATTTCAAAATTAATTCAAAATAGGGGTGTCCTATTTCAAAACAGGTGAACCTCATTTCACAAGGAATAGAGTTTATTTTGAAGTAGCTATTGGGAAACAGGTCCTATTTTGAAATAAGCCATACTGCGTCCAATGGTTTAATTTTGAAATAGGGTCTATGGCTGTTTCTTCACATGCCCCCTCCTTTTGTGCCTATTTGCTTGAAGAAGAAGGGGCTTTTGAAGTCAAGGGGTCCTTTCGAAAAGCCCCTATCTACACAGGTGGCGGCATGCCGAAAGCAGCACTTTTGAATCATGTGTGGCTGCCATTATGCTAATGAGGTGCTGCATATTCATGTCAGTGCCTCATTAGCATCTTCCGAACTCCCTCATTAACATTTCCCCTCCAAAGAGAGGGGGTATACATAGACACAGCCCATATGTTTAGACAATGTATTTTGAAATCACTAAGTGCGATTTCAAAATGCACTTTTATGTGTAGCAGCATTAATTCGAAATAAGCTCTTTCAGATTAGCTATTTTGTAATAGCTTATTTTGGAGTGAGGCTAATGTGTAGACATACCACAAGAAGCTAAGAAAGGGCCTTTGATATAAAGAGAGGGGATTTGAGCTGACACAGCATCTGCTTAAGATGGGGCAATCAGAACTACTCACAGAGTTCAAGATATGGGCAGACATGAGTTTATAGAGTGGCATGAATGAAATTTTCTGTCTGATGAGCTTTACCTTCCCTGATGATTCCTAATCCCAGTTAGCTTTTTTGACTGCAGATGAACATTGAATAGATATTTTCAGAGAGTTCTTTGCATAGTAATACTAACATAGACACACATAGACCCCAACAGTTTCTATGAGTGGCTGTGATAATGTTTCCCAATGTGAATTACTTCGCATTTAACTACATTGAATTTCATTTGCCATTTTGTCAACCAGTTTAGTGAGATCCCTTTGAAATTCTTCAGAGTCAGCTTTGGACCTAATTTACGAGAATAATTTTACACAGTCTGCAAATTTTGTCTCCTCACTTTCTATCCCTTCTTCTGGAAAATTTCAGAATATGTAGAACACCACGGCTACTTCTACACTAGCCCCAAACTTTGAAATGGCCACGCAAATGGCCATTTCGAAGTTTACTAATGAAGCGCTGAAATGCATGTTCAGCGCTTCATTAGCATGCGGGTGGCCGCGGCACTTCGAAATTGAATCAATTTCGAAGTGCCGCGGCCTCCCGCTTGCTAATGAAGCACTGAAGATGCATTTCAGTGCTTCATTAGTAAACTTCGAAATGGCCATTTGCGTGGCCATTTTGAAGTTTGGGGCTAGTGTAGACACGGCCCACAGGTCCCAGTACAGATCTTGGTACACTCTACCATTTGTCTTTTTCCATTATGAAAACTGACTACTTATCCCTACCCTAACCTTTCTTTCAAATTTTTTTAAACCAATTATTGATCCAAGAGATGACTTTCCCTCTTATCCTGGTACTGTTTATATTTATTAACAGCCTTTGGTGAAGCACTTTATCAAAGGTTTTCTGAAAGTCCACACAGTATATTGACTGGATCAGCTCTGTCCACGTGCTTTCTGAGTCACTCAAGAATTTTCAGTACATATGTGAGGCATGATTTCCCTTTACAAAAGCTATGTTGTTTCTTCTTCAACATGACCTGTTCATATATGGTTCTGATCATTTTTGTTCTTTACTGTAGTTTCAGATAATTGGCCTGGTATTGAATGGCATTAGATTCATTGGCATGTAATTATCAAGATTGCCTCCGGACTTTGTATATCTGAATTCCATTAGCTACCTGCCAGTCATCTAGTATGGTTGTTTTTTAAGAAAGAGGCTATATACCACAGTTAGTCATTTTGCAATATCATCTTTGAATCCCTTCAGAACTCTTATCATAGAATCATAGCATCATAGCATTCTAGAGCTGGAAGGGACCTCAGGAAGTCATTTAGTCCAACCTCCCGCCTAAAGCAGGATCAACCCCAACTAAATCGTCCCAGCCATGACTATGTCAAGCCAAGACTTAATAACCTCTAGGGATGGAGAGTCCACCACCTCTCTTGATGCATTTTAGTCCTTCGTCACACTCCTGGTGAAATAGTTTTTCCTAATATCCAACCTATACCTCTCTCTCCATAACTTCAGATGATTGCTCCTTGTTCTATGATCTGTCACCACTGAGAACAGTCTCTCTCCATCCTCTTTAGAGACCCCTTTCAAAAAGTTGAAGACTGCTGTCAAATCGCCCCTCAGTCTTCTCTTCTGCAAATTATATAAGCCCAAATCTCTCAGCCTCTCCTTATAAGTCATATGCCATAGTCCCCTAATAATTTTTGTTGCCCTCTGCTGAACCCTCTCCAATGCATCCACATCCTTTCTATACTGGGGGGCCCAGAACTGGATGCAGTACTGCAGCTATGGCCTCACCAGAGCCAAGTAGAGAGGAATAATAACTACTCTAGATCTTCTGGAAATCCTTCTCCTAATGCACCCCAATATGCCATTAGCCTTCTTGGCTACAAGGGCACGCTGTTGACTCATATCCAGCCTCTCCTCCAGGGTAATCCCCAGGTCCTTTTCCACTGCACTGCTACTTAGCCAGTTGGTCTCCAGCCTGTAACAGTGCATCCAAAGTGCAGTACTCGGCACTTCTCCGTGTTGAACCTTGTAAGATTTCTTTTGGCCCAGTCCTCCAATTTGTGTAGGTCACTCTGGACCCTGTCCCTACCCTCCAATGTATGTATCTGACCCCTATCATAGTGGTATCTGTAATTTTGCTGAGGGTGCAATCCATCCCCTCCACAAGGTCATTAATAGCAATGTTGATCAGTACTGGGCCTAGAACCAATCCTTTGGCCATTCCACTTGAAACTGACCTCCTACCAGATACTGAGCCATTGACCACTAGCCATTGGGCCCGTCCATCAAGCCAGTTTTCTATCCATCTTACAGTCCATGGATCCAATCCATACTTCCTTAACTTTTGGGGAAGAATGATGTGGGATACTGTGTCAAAAGCTTTCCTAGAGTTAAGGTATATCACACCCATCGACTTCCCCATGTCCACAGAGCCAGGTCATCATAGAAGCTAATCAGATTAGTGAGGCACAACTTGCCCTTGATGAATCCATGTTGACTGTTCTTGATCACTTTCCCCTCTTCCATGTGGTCCAAAATAGATTCCTTGAAGATTTCCTCCTTGATTTTTCCAAGGACTGAGGTGAAGCTGACCAGTCTATAATTCCATGGAATGTCCTTTCATTTTTTTAAAGATGGGCACTACATTTGCTTTTTTCTAGTCATCTGGGACCTCTCCCGATCTCCACACGTTTTTAAAGATAATAGCCAAAGGCTCTGCAATGACATCTGCCAATTCCCTCAGTACCCTTGGGTGCATTAAATCCAGACTCATGGATCTGTATGCATCTATCTTTTCTAAGTAGCTCTTAACTTGTTCTTACCCCCTGAGGGCTGTCCACCTGCTTCCCATACTGCATTGCCTAGTGCCATAGTTAGGGAGCTGATATTGTCCATGAAGACTGAGGTAAAAAAAACATTGAATACTTCAGCCTTTCCCACTTCATCTGTCACCAGGTTACCTCCCTCATCCAATAATGGCCCCACACCCTCCCTGATAAGCCTCTTATTGTTAACACACCTGTAGAAGCCCTTCTTGTTGCCTTTCACATCCCTTGCTATCTGCAGTTCCAGCTGTGCTTTCACTTTCCTGATTACCCCCCGGCATTCTCCAGCCATATATTTATACTCCTCCATATTCATCTGTCAAAGTTTCCGCTTCTTGTATGCATCCTTTTTGAGTTTAAGATCACCAAGGATTTCTCTTGTAAGCCAAGCTGGTTGCCTACCATACTTGCTTTTCTTACTGCACATCAGCAAAGTTTGTTCCTGTGCATTCCATAAGACCTCTTTAAAACACTTCCAGTTCTCCTGAACTCCTTTCCCCTTCATATTATCTTCATAGGGAACCCTGCCCCTCAGTTCTCTCAGGGAGTCGAAGTCTGCTCTTCTGAAATCAAGAGTGTATATTTTACTGCTCTCCTTTCTTCCTTTTGTCGAATCCCAAAATCTACCATCTCATGATCACTGCAGCCCAGGATGCCATCCGGTTCTATTTCCCCTACTATTTCTTCCCTGTTTGTGAGCAATTGGTCAAGCTGTGCATGGACCCTGGCCAGTTCCTTCAGCACTTGTACCAGGAAGTTATCTCCAACATTCTCCAAAAACTTCCTGGATTGTCTGTGTGTTGCTGTATTGGTCTCCCAACAAATGTCTGGGTGATTAAAGTCTCCCATGAGAACCAGCACCTGTGATTTGGAAGCTTCTCTTAGTTGTCTGAAGAAATCCTCATCTACCTGAACTACCTGATCTAGTGGCCTATAGCAGACCCCAAACACAGCATCCTCTGTTGCTTCCATCTCTAAGCTTAACACAAAGACACTCACCTCTCTCTTTTCCCTCCATATAATGGAGCTCTGAGCAGTCATATTGCTCTTTCACATAAATCACAACTCCTCCTTTTCTCCCCTTCCTGTCCTTCCTGAAGAGTTTATACCCTTCCATGACAATGCTCCAGTTATGTGAGTCATCCCATCAAATATCCATTATTCCAATCACCTCATACTTCTTTGACTGTGCCAGGGCCTCTAATTCCTCCTGCTTTTCCCCAAGCTTCCTGCATTCATGTACAAACACCTTCGATAATAAGGTGATTGGCCTACTTTGTCCATTCAAACAAGTTGTCCTCCTTTGTTGTACTTTCTTCCTTCCCCACTTATCTCATGGCTTGTGTCGCCATCCCCCAACAAACCTAGTTTAAAGCCCTCCTCACTAGGTTTGCAAGCCTGTCCACAAAGATGCTTTTTCCTCTCTTTGTCAGGTGGATCCCATCACTTCCTAACAATCCTTACTCTCGAAACAAGATACCATGGTTGAAGAAACCAAATCTCTCTCTCTGACACCACCTGCAGAACCACACATTTTCTTCCATGATTCAACAATCTCTACCTGGACCCCTTCCTTCAACAGGGAGGATGGATGAGAACACCCCTTGCACTACATATTCCTTGATCTTCTTTCCCAGAGTTACATAATCTGCAGTGATCCTCTCAAGTTCATTCTTTGCTGTGTCTTTGGTTCCCACATGGAGAAGAAGGAAGGGGTAATAATCCACAGTTTTGAGTTATTGCTATCTCATCTTGGTGACTTTTTTTTCTTTTTTTTTAGTTTGTTCCAGAACCTTCCTTCTTGAAACCTCCATCTGGGACATTTTCTCACATTTGTCACATAAAAAGACTGACTCAGGTGTGGCTAGCTCTTCCATATCCTATCCATTGCAACCCAAGAATTCATTTAGCTTCTCTTCGATGGCCTTGTCTTCCTAGAGTGCTTCTTTAGTGCCTTCATTGTCTCAGGGCCCCACTGTCTGTTTGGTGGGCTACCTGCATCTGATGTACTCAGACATTTTTATTGTTATTTTTTGGGTTCTTAGCTAGTTGCTCTTCAAATTCTCTCTTGGTCTGCCATATTATACTTTTGCATGTGACTTTCTGGAGTTTATGCTTCTGTCTATTTCCCACACTAGGATTGGATTTCTAGTTTTTAAAACAAGCCACTTTGCCTCTAACTGCCTCACTATGCTGTTTAACCACTCTGGCATTTTTTGTTATTGCTCTTTTCCATTTGTTTTTTAATTTGGGCTATACATTTAATTTACACTTCTGTTAATTTTCATTTTACTAGCTTCCTCATTTTTGTGTCACTCCTGTTTTCCTGCTGTTTGAAGTGGCTTATGACCATAAGTCCCTGCCTCAGGGCCGACAGTAAGAAATAGGGCAGACACCCCAAACTGGTGGTATGTCTGTAATTAGATTTCTCCAGACTGGTAACAAATGTGAACTTCTGGAACTATATGCCAATCTTACCATGGAGTCACACACAGTCCCTTCTGACTCTCCAGTCTTTCTTACCTCCCAGACAAACTGGACTTTGTAGTCAATGGTCACTTACACCAAAGACCACATCGCATTTTGGCTGCTTCCAGGTGCCAAGATATAGATGCTTACCCCAGTAGTTACACTAGATCTTACACCAAAGACAACAGTGGCATCCAATTCTATGGTAAACTAACAAAAGGCATATTTGCTAAGAAAAGGAAAGTAGACTTATTAAGTGATTAAAGCAGGTACAGGCAAGTCACAGTCTATGATTCAGAATGGTAGCAGAGATGTAATAATCTGCCAGTTTCCCAAAAGTCTCCAGAACTACCCAGATTAACTCATTCAGTTACCCTCTCCTCTTAGAATTCAAACAGTACAGAGATTCAGGATCTTTCCCTGAATTGGCACTAATACTTTCTTGTCACAGCAGACAAGCTGACAGGGTATCCACATGGACTTTTCATCTGAAGACAGAGAGTGAGCAATGCATTTTTGAGTCTTCGACTACCAAGCATCACATACTTCCTTTAAAATTAGAAATTTTCTGTTAAAGTTCTTCCTTTGTATTTCACTTCTGTCTTTTCTGATAGTTACAGGGATATTCATGATATAGGTGTTTTCTATTACATGAAAACAGGGTACAGATAAGAGGAAACAATGCGTATAACACATATAACATCCCATTACTTTTCATGAAGTTTAAATACCAGGTACACTCTTATGCATTTAACAATCGCTTTGATCTACAGAAACATATAGCAGTGAATTGACCTGGGGCTTTGGCATGAGCTGGTACCTAGTTTGCCCATATCATACTCAGAGCTTCACTTTGCGCGTCTTTTGCTTCACTTTTTTGAAGGGTGGGGGGAAGTAATATGCTTGTTAATTTATTTGTACATTTTTCCATACAATAATGCTACAATCCCCTCGTGAGACATCACAAGTAGGTTTGAATCTTGAGCTTTCAACACTGAAGTACGAATTTCTGTCATTTGAGTACAGGTCCCAACTACACTAGCTTGTCTTGTCTTCATCCTGTTACAGCTGGTCTGTGAATTAGGGCTGATGTAAAAGGAAAAAAAAAGTTTGATTTTTTTTTGTTCATAGAATTTTGAAATGTTTTCAAGAGGGTTTACTATTCAGAAAATGTGTTATTGACAATACAGAAGAGAGTGGTCCTTCATACACCCACCAAAGAGGTATATATCAAACCATAATAATGCAATTTGTCTGATTCTGCTGCCCCACAAATGTGCTTCCGCCCTGACCTTTAGAAGGTCTTTGTTAGTGGGAAGAGGATAGTTCTTTTTCCATATCTATTGCATTCCTCACTCTTCTGCTGAGATTGCCAAACAGGGGGTCTAATACACTATTGGAGTTTTTATGAGGTAGAATAGTAGATTAAATCATAACACAGACTTATTTCATTTAGACCACTAAAAATCAGTCTTAAAGAAACTATTTTTGTTGATTTATTTTATATTTTATTGACCTGGGATAGATTTTCATCAGTAATTGAGGCAAAAGACTCTGAGGAATAAAATTTTCAAAAGCATCTAATTCTGTTCGGAGCCTGAGTTCTGGTTTTATAAGTGATGTAGGTACTTACGAGTCTAATATTCATTTACGTAAAAAAAAAAACTAAGGGTATATCTACACTACAAAAAGTGTGTTCTTCTGGCTAGCTAAGTTGAGTTCAAATACTAATGAAAAACACCGTCTCTAACTAGTGTTAGCAGCTCCAGTTCAGACCTTCTAGGACAGTCTTGGGTTACAGGCATGTGACTAATCCAAGTTGAAAATCAAGTTGCTGTGTCTTCATTCCTATTTTATTTCCCAATGCCAATTACACACTTTGGCTACATCGACACTACAGCAATCCTCTGGAAGAACATCTTCCAGAAGATTGCGTTTACACCTAAAATGCATCTCAAAAAAGCTACCTGACCCTTCGAAAGAGCACGTCCATACAGGCGTTGGCCCTGTTTCAAAAGAACCTGCCAGAAAATGGCCTGGATGGGTCACATGGCTGGTAAGCACTTTCAGGAGCACCAACCATGCAAGGTCTTAAAGGGCCCTGCCCAAACACCCCCACCTTGCACATGCTGCTGAAGCTTGCCAAGCTGTTTACAATGCAGCTGAGCCTGTGCACCATTCTGACCCTCATGTGCAAGAGACATGGACCTGCAGCAACTGTGGACCCCCAGGAAAGCCCAGCTACACCTGCTGGCTAACATCCTGGTAGTCCTCTTCCACAGCCGGAGAACCTCCCCCTTTGGCCCCAGCCTACCACTTCTCCACCGAGGCCTCCCAGCCCTATCTGGCAGGTCTGGACCCACCCTCTCTTTCAACGTCCTGGATGGCCCTTTTCAACATGGTGCATGGCCCTTTCAACAGCACTCATCGACAGCCCCAGCCCCAGCCCCAGCCCCAGCCCCAGCATGTGCATAGATACTCCCCTTTGAATGGGCGTCTTTTGACCACTCTCTTTCAAAAGGAGCCCTTTCAAAAGAGCACTCTAGTGTAGATGTAGATTACAAGAAACAGCACCTATTTTGAAATAGCTATTTAGAAATAGGTGCTGTTAAGACAGGGAATAGAGACTATTTGGAAATAAGCCATAGTCCATCCTATGGCCCTATTTCAAAATAAGCTCTATTGCATGTAGATGCCCTGTTTCAAGATAGCAAAGTGCAATCTGACATTAATTTTTGTGTGTAGCAGCATTATTTTGGAATACACTGTTACGGAATAGCTCTTCTGCAATAGCTTATTTCTAAATAAGGCTGCTGTGTAGACATACCTTAAGATGCCTTTCAAAATTTTACTGATATCTCACTTCCACTCTCCTAAACATACTTGTTCAGTATTAAAAGTCTCCTGACATCATTATTAACCTGATACCCCTGGGGGGATGACAAAGCCCTATAAAAATTAATTTTGTCAAAATAGGTTAAACACCCTCTGCACCCACCAAAAAGGAAAGAAAGGGTGAGGACATCTGGAGTCAGGAGACCTGGTCAGTCCTGTGTGCCAGTCCAATGTGGTTGCTTGAAATTAAACTTTCAATAGCTGTTGCAAATTTAGAAAGAGTGGAAACAAAGAACAGAGGGAAAAGAACATAGACTGGGATGCTTGTTAGGAACTGGCTTCCTTACCCAGAGGATAGTATAATAAAGGAGTAACAATTTGTCCCTTCTTTTGCTCAGAGAAAAATCCTCTGTTATGAAGTGATAGCTAGTCACATCAGAATCAAAGCAGTAGAAAGCTGAAGTCCTGTCTGGACATTTATACAATGTATCTTTACTTCACTGTGGAGGAGGCTGTTTTAAAAGATAATAGCATAATCCAGAAATCTATGATGATGATTTCCTTCAATATGATAATAAATAAACAAAAGTACCCTTTTATCTTTAATAATTCAGGATTCACTAGATGTTAGAAACTTTTCCTATTCTATCATTTAACGAATCTGATGGTAATTTTTTAAAAATAATGGACGAGACATCTTAACAACAGACAAAAAAATTTGCACTATAAAGGACTCTTTAAAAATGGAGGGCAGTGTGCTGTACAGCAGTTACATAAAGAACCTTCAGATTTGCACATGTGAATCATTGGCAGCTGTAAATGAATGGGTGAATGTGGAACCTACATAATGACATCCAGTGAAACAAAAGCTATGTTGATATCTGTGGAAAAGGTGGACAGAACTGAGACATTGTTGGCAGCAGCTGATTCCAAAATATGTTCAACATGCAGTTAATTAGCCAAATACATTTTTAAAAATGCAGGTAAAAATAAAATGTCAACACAAGATACTAGCAGTTGTATCATCACAGATAAAATAATGTGGTATGTGTGAATTATTTCATGGGTTAAGATATGTAGACTTTGTTTGCAATGGAATATTCAGTATTATGGGGCACCTTTTTAGAACTAAGATGAAACTAGTGATGTGCAATAGGAAGGATGCTAAAACTCTAATGTATCAACCCAAAGAAAATATTAATAAAAAAAAAGAAAAGAAGAAGAAAGAAGAGGAGGAACAGGAAAAACAGCAGCAGAAGAGGTAGAGAGTATTCAGACACATTTCTGGAAATCTGTATGATCTTGGTTCTGTTTAGTTTTCTAAAATGATGAATATATGGGGCAAATATATGGGGCAAAGTCTTCCCCCACCTTACGAGGGTAATTCACTCCTGAAAAACTCCTCTTACGGTGAATTCTTGTAAGTCGAAAATGTAATTACCATTAATTTCAATGGGAACAAATTTTATGCGTTCATGAGCCCCAAAACTGAAACCCATTTACGCTAGAACACCACCAAATCCCATTAAAATGAACTCAATTACTTCAGTAGTTAACATTAGTTATCATAACACAACCTAACAAGGCATTTTCCCTTCATTTATTACTCTGCAATATGTCTGTTTACCTGCAGAGACAGGGGAATGAAAATCGAAGAGCACCTGGGAGGAGGGCACAAAGCCACATAGCTGCCCGTGGCTACAGAAGCAGGGCCAGTGCTAGGGGGCAGGCAGGGCAGGGCAGGGCATGGGGAGGCAGCCCGGCCTGAGTGCAGCTTAGGTTAAGCGGGGAGGGGGTGGTGTCAGGGGCTGGCCGCGCGGGGAGCTAGGCAGGCACAGGAGGCCCCCTGTTGGCAAGGGGCGATGCCTCGCTCGTGCAGGGCTGCATGGCAGAGAGGCCCCACCAGCAGCGGCCAAGGTGCTAAATGCAAAGGAACGCCACAGGCGGCAAGGGGCACCCGAGGCACAGCTGCACAGGGCAGGCAGTGGCGGCCACCTAGCCACCTGGGGAGCGAGTGGCAGGGGCAGGGTCGGGATGGGCTGCGCACCCAGCAGCCACGTCTCGCAGGACCACCTGGGAGCCCGTGGCCACTGGCTGGGCCGGGGTGCGCCACTGCTGCAGATCCGAGGCAGAGACCCAGACCAGCCACAGGTAAAGGCTGGGCTGGGGTCTCTGGGAAACAGCCGCCGGGCACTGTGGAGAGACATGCCAGACAGGGTACAGCTGCAGGCAGCCGTTGCCTGGAGCCGCAGCCTTTCTCCTGCTGCAAGGCATCCACGTCCTGCTAAGGCGCACAAAATTGAAAATTCCTCATAAATTTGAGGAAATGTCTTGTAAGAAGAGGTAGGGGTTTTAAATCAAATTCCTCGTAAACCTGAATTCTCGTAACCTGAATGGGTGTATCTCAGGGTGTGACTGTAAATCTTTTATACTGCAATAAAAGCTTCTCAAAGTAATATGTATGTTGCTGTGTGTTTTAGCAGAATTAGTTAAAGTATTTGGCCATCTTATTAATCTGGCAAAGGCTTTTTTAAGATATGTCTTTTACGCTCATAGTATTCTGTGAACTGAGGTAAAAACTTGTGGTATCAATTAGATATGCTTTTTGAAAGTCTCCTGCTTGTCATAAGTCACATACAATGCAATGTATGTAGCATGACAAACTATGTCATATCAAAATCTGTAAACTTGCACAGCAAAAGGCCTCTACATTCCATAAGATCAGATAGACAAACTAGAAATGTAAATTTTCTGCCAACTCTGCCCCTACACATTTCAGTTCAAATTTCCATTTTTCTTTCATCTTTTCTATCTCCCCATACTTTTGTATTTCTATATCCCAGTTTTGCAGCCAAAAGCTACTGAAATACAGTGATACAAGCTGTTTTTATGAGATTTTCAGACAATTTTTGTTCATTCCAGATGTTAGGATAATTTGAAGAGAATTTTTAAATATGCATGCACACTGACTTCCAACTCAGTTTTGACATTTTTCAATCATGAAGATGCATACACTGATGAATAATATCTATTTGACAATCCTTCAAAATCCCCTTAAATATTTAGTTAGAAAAGTCTACTAAAAAGCACTTGGTACTAAAGCATTGCATGAACAAAAACTGCATTACTATGATTTACAAAAAAAAAAAAATCCTCAGCTGATATTTATAGCTTGCACCAGTAAAACTTTCAAAGGTGCTATAAATTAGTGCATTTTGGAATGTTCTCAAAAAAAGCAGTGATTGCAATCTATAGATAGCCATTTAATGATATTTCTTCTCTCTCTATCCATAACAGGAACATTTTATTACCCCCTCCAAAAATCACCACTCTGTGTGGGATGCATTTATATTTTATTTTTGTTAATTAAAAACAAACAACAACAACAACGAAAACTTGTGCCTGACTCAGCTCCAACTTATAACCATACCAGTAATAGTTAGGAGTAAAAGACTTGTATAGGGGTAAAATCAGTATTAGTGAGAGAAGAACCAGGACTCTTGTTTTTGTTTGATAGCAAAATTAGGTCCTGTGTTTTATGGAAAGATTAAACTAAAATGATATTCAAGCAATAATCATATACACATCTCATAGAACTGGAAGGGACTTTGAGAGGTCATTGAGTCCAGTCCTCTTCACTCACAGCAGGACCTATTGCTATCCCTTTTTTTTTTTTTTTTGGTTGGTTGGTTTTTTTTGTAAATGTATCCTACCCCACACCCTGGGAAGGCCTCCCTCAAAGACTGAGCTCACAACCCTGGGTTTACAAGGCCAATGATCATCGTCTACAACTACCTAATAGTAACAGAGAGTAAGCCGTGCTAGTCTATACACTATCAAAACAAAAAGCAGTCAAGTAGCACTTTAAAGACTAGCAAAATAGTTTATTAGGTGAGCTTTCGTGGGACAAACCCACTTCTTCAGACCATAGCCAGACTACCTAATAATGTGACGGCTAGTTCTGGGCTTAACTGAAACCCTCAAAAAAAACAACAACATGTAAATGGACAGTGTGCTTTCTCTAAGCACACTAAGAAATACAAGTCCAAATTCTGTCAGATGTGGTATGTACCTGCAAACCGCATCAAAAACAGTGGGGGTAGCAGGTAGGTGCACAGCATATATCAGGATTTGCCTCTTAGTCGTTAGTGTCAGTTCAAGATGCTGTGTTTAGAAATATTGTCAGACACTTAGGGTTTCTCTTCATGTAAAGTAATTTTTGAAAAGGCTATGTACTGGATGTGAACTATGGGTTGCACTTTTCTGTGTTGCCACATGTTGCCATGGTAACATTTTAACATGGTGGGTACTCTGCCTTGACATCAGAACATTTTCTGTCTAAGTGAAGCTTTTCCAAGATCATAATGGAATGTTTTAACTGAGTGCACTTTTTGTACTCAATAAAATATTTATTGGATTGTAGTAAATATTCATTTGTCCTCCCTCCACTTTTTGTATTAACAATCCTGTGCTGTTGGTGTGGATTTTTTGGAAGAGAATTTCTCCCATTATCTAGTGAAAGTTGCTCATTAGAAGAGATTTGGCAATCACGAATGACCAGCAATATTGCTAACCTGTGAACACTTAATTGCTGAAATTGTTTGACTTTGCAATTTAAAAAGAACACATGGCAGATATATGTTCGTTTTACATTGTTCATGTAGAAAGTTGAAATAGTAATTTCACCATTCATTCATATTTAAAATGAAACTTAGCCATCTTTATTCTGTCACTACTTGAATGTTCATGAGCTGAAAAAAATATGTATATAGGAGCTCATATTTTATTTAAAAAAGTAAAAATGACAACTGGAAAGCTGGGAATGAAACATCTCTGCCAGTCATGTGTTAACATACTTTGTTACTCACCATATTGTGTTTGAGTTGAAGCACTGTGAATGCTGTTTTATCCCTCTTTTAGATAAGCTTTAAAAGGTGATCTCCGAATCATGTCAGCCATGGAACAGGGATTTGCCAAGAGTGACAAACACATGCCCACTACATTTCCTGCAAGCTTTTCAATAACTGAATTTCAGGCTTCTGACAGAGAGGAGATATGCCTTAGAAAACTCTCAATAGTATACTTCGGTCCAATAGAATGCATTAGGTGAAAAGCTGAAATGTTTTCTGCGAGTCAGCATTTATAAACTTAATGAAATAATGCACTTATCGGGAAGAAACAGAAATTCAGTCGACAGTGTTCAGAAAAATCGCCTTGAGTAGCCTTACTAGTTCATTTCTTTTTTCTGTTTTGCTGGTTTGTTGACAGTTCACATGGTTTGATGGCCTTTCTGAGCCAATTTAGCCCTTTGCAGCTCATCATAATCTCATCCTTCATCCCTGTGATTTCAGAGGCTTTATGGAAATACCATGCAGATGTGTATATGCTTTAGCATAGCTGATAGCAGAATCTCAAATAAGCCCATCAATCTTAATGACATTTTCTACCTGATCAGCAAGAGGTTTACAATTTATTTTGTTTTATAGCTCCTTCATTACTTTTTTTCTCTTACATATCTGTCCATTTACATGTATATTGCATCGTCAAACAATGCTTTATTATAGTCACTCCAGCCAGCCTAAGATCACTCATCCGCATATCCACAGCTTGAAGAAGCATGTGATTTTGATCATATCTAATGTTTGTCCTTCATTAGTTCTGATTTTTTCCAAGTCTTTCTTTTTTTTTTTTTGTTTATTACTGTGCTTGGTGTCTCCCCAAGATGGGTCCTAAAAGTTGTGATAAGGTACTAGGAAACATAGGTTAAAACACAGATTACAACATCACCTTTGCTTGAGTTAGTGGGAAAAGGACACTTGAGAATAGAAAATGAGATTTGCGTAGCCAACAGTACATTTAAAATGTCTGGGGGAAACACGGTTTTCTTATTAGACTGTGGTTATTGTATGTTGGCTAGTGAATGGAATCTTCTTTTCATGCTGGATGATGAGTTTGTAATACTAGAACAAAGACTGACTTTCTTAGTGAACATGGGCAAACATATGTGCTTTTCCCCTCACTTTGTAGTATCCTTAGAATGCAGGACACATCCTGTAGGTCCCTACTTCCTGTGGCTCCTACATCCACGGCCAAGGGGAGGTCTGAGCGGGCCTACCTGTGGATGCGCAGTTAAATAAAGCATCTGGCAACCTGCCAGAGTCTAACCATGGTGAACTGTGTCCAGCCCGTGAGCTGCTTTTTGCCCACTCCTAATCTGAGCACAATTAGAAGTCTGAGTTCAGTGTCTTTTGGTAGGATGCTGTAATATATTCGCACACAGTATCTCCTCAGTTCTTTCAAAATTTCTGAAGAACATAGAGGCCACCACACTTGATCAGACCCATGGCCCATCTAGTCCCATACTGCATTTCTGAGATGGGCCAGTACCAGATGCTTCAATGGAAGATCCAAGAATATCCACAGTACACAGATATGTGAAACGACACATCCCTTAATGGAAATTTCTTCCTAACCCCTCCTCATTTAACTAATAGGTTAAACTATGAAGCATGAGGTGTTATATCCTCTCTATTTTCATTTGATCTTGTGTTTACTAATTTAACTGTGGATGTTTGTTATCCATATATAAATATCCAGCTTCTCTTTCTTTGAATCTTCCTAAGTTCTGAGCTTCAATGACCTTTTGTGGCAATGATTACAGTTTTACAGCAAACTCTTTCGTATCTGGCAACCCCAGGACTGGGAGGTTACCGGAGAGGCAAATATTCTGGTTAATTGAGCGTAGCTGGAGGGAGGCACAGGCAAGGGTCCATCCACCACATTAGAAAGTTTAGCTCCCACTGTACTCCAGTGCTGCCTCCTCCCAACTGCTGCTCCATTTACCTTTTGGCGGTGACAGCTGGAGCAGATGGCAGGGTTCGTGCCTGGCTGCACGATGTGGGGAGCCACTAGCTGCCACCCTGCAGCCAACACTGTAAGTGGATACCAGAAACCAGTGAGAACCCTGTCTGGTACCAGGAGCAGCAGCCATGGTGCAGCGGGATGAGCCTGGCAACTCCAAGAGGTGAGCTACTAATAAACCTGGTCATGGCTTGCTGGCATTATGCTGGTTATCTGAGAGTTCCAGATGATCAAATACCAGATGAACAAGAATAGTAAGAGAGAGATAGCCATGCTAGTCTATATACTATCAAGACAGAAAAGTAGTCCAGTAGCACTTTAAAGACTAACAAAATAATTTATTAGGTGATGAGCTTTCGTGGGACAGACTCACTTTTTCAGATCCCAGCCATACCAGAATAGACTCAATATTTAAGGTGCTTTAAATATTGAATCTGTTCTGGTATGGCTATGATCTGAAGAAGTGGGTCTGTCCCATGAAAGCTCATCACCTAATAAATAATTTTGTTAGTCTTTAAAGTGCTACTGGACTGCTTTTTTGTTCAGATGAACAAGAGTTGAGCATTTGTGGAAACCATATTTTGATCACTTTTGCGTGTGTTGTCCTTAGTTTCATTGAATATCCTCCTATTTTTGTGTTTTGAAATAGCTTGAGAGTTTCTGTTCTCATTTTACCTAGATTATGTTGTATAATTTCATCTTGGCTCCTTCATAACATAAACAAGCCAAGTCTTTTCAACCTTTCTTCAAGTTAGTTTTTCCAGTCCCTTAATCAATCTTTGTGCTTGTCTCTAGGCTCCATCAAAGAATCATAAGGCTAAAAGGGACCACAAGGGTCATCTAGTCTAAACTCCTGCCAACACACGATTTGTTATGTCTAAAGCATCCAAGACAGATGACTATCCATAACAGCCTCCTTGCAAAAACCTCTAGTGATTGAACCTTCCACAGCCTCCTGAGGCAGTGTGTTCAATTGTCCTATTATTCTTACAGTTAGGAATTTTTTCATGAGATTTAGTCTAAATCTGTTAAGCTGTAGTTTGAACCAATTGCCTCTTGTCCTGCTCTTGTGGCAAAAGACAAGATATTTTCTCCATCTCTTTTATGAGAGACTTTTAAGCATCTGAAGAACACTATCATATCACCCCTTAATGGCCTTCTTTCCAGGTTAAACATACTCAGTTAATCATAGAATCATAGAACCTTAGAACTAGAAGGGACCTAAAGAGGTTCAAGCACCATCTAGACCATCCCCGATAGATATCTCACTTGGGCCATGTCTACACTAGCCCCAAACTTCGAAATGGCCACTCAAATGGCCATTTCGAAGTTTACTAATGAAGTGCTGAAATGCATATTCAGCGCTTCGTTAGCATGTGGGCAGCCACGGCACTTCCAAATTGACGCGCCTCGCCACTGTGCGTCTCGTCCCGACGGGGCTCCTTTTTGAAAGGACCCCGCCTACTTCGAAGTCCCCTTATTCCCATCAGCTGTAAGCTGCGAGCCACTCCCAGGGTGGTTAAACACTGGAATAATTGCTTAGGGAAGTTGTGGAATCTCCCCCCACTGGAGACATTTAAGAGCAAGGCTACGTCTACACTAGCCCCAAACTTTGAAATGGCCATGCAAATGGCCATTTCGAAGTTTACTAATGAAGAGCTGAAATGCATATTCAGCACTTCATTAGCACGCGGGCGGACGCAGCACTTCAAAATTGACGTGCCTCGCCGCCACGCGGCTCATCCTGACAGGGCTCCTTTTTGAAAGGACCCCGCCTACTTCGAAGTCCCCTTATTCCCATCAGCTGATGGGAATAGCAGTAGGCGGGGTTCTAGTTCTAGGGTTCTATGATTCTATGATTAACCGCCCGCATGCTAATGAAGCGCTGAATATGCATATCAGCGCTTCATTAGTAAACTTCAAAATGGCCATTTTTGTGGCCATTTCGAAGTTTGGGGCTAGTGTAGACATAGCCTTGCTCTTAAATGTCTCCAGTGGGGGGAGATTCCACAACTTCCCTAAGCAATTTATTCCAGTGTTTAACCACCCTGGGAGAGGCTTGCAGCTTACAAAGGCAGCTTCTCTACCCTGAGTGTTAAGATCTCCCCACTAGACTCTGACAATGGCTCATATCCCTCTTTCTGATCTGACTTGTTTTTTCCTCTTTTGATACCTACTATTGATAATGGGCCATTTCCACCTTGCTGAATAGACCTTGCCAGCTCTGGCCCTCCCTTTTTCTGGGACCCCATTTTTAAATACCCCTCTGAAACCACACACCCCCCACTCATGCATCTGATGATGCGGGTCTTTGCCCACGAAAGCTTATGCTCCAAAATATCTGTTAGTCTATAAGTTGCCACAAGACTTCTGGTTGTTCTCGAAACTACGGTCTAACACGGCTACCTCTCTGATACCTGACAGTTAGGGAGTTTTTCCTAATGTCCAACCTAAACCTCCCTTGCTGCAGTTTAAGCCCATTGCTCCTTGTCCTATCCTCAGAGACCAAGGAGTACAATTATTCTCCTTCCTTCTTGTAACCCTCTTTTAGGTACTTGAAAACTGCTATCATATTCTCTGTAAGTCTTCTCTTTTCTAAACTAAACAAGACCAGTTCTTTCAGTCTTCCCTCATAGCTTATGTTCTCTAGGCCTTTAATCAGTCTCGTTCCTCTTCTCTGTACCTTCTTCAGTTTCTCCACATCTTTCTTGAAATGTGGTGCCCAGAACTGGACACAATACTCCAACTGAGGCCTAATAAGCGCTGACTAGAGAAGAAGAATGACTTCCTGTTTCTTGCTCTCAACACTTCTGTTAATGCATCCCAAAATCATGTTTCCTTTTTTGCGACAGCATCCAACTTTTGACTCATACTTAGCTTGTGGTCCACTATGACCCCTAAATCCCTTTCTGCAGTACTCCTTCCTAGATAGTCACTTCCCATTCTGTGTGTATGAAGCTGATTGTTCCTTCCTAAGTGGCATAACTTTGCACTTGTCCTTATTAAACTTCATCCTGTTTACCTCAGACCATTTCTCCAATTTGTTCAGATCATCTTGAATTCTGACCCTATCCTCCAAAGCAGTTGAAACCCCTCCCAGATTGGTATCATCTGACAATTTAATAAGCATACACTCTATCTCAATATCTAAATTATTGATGAAGATATTGAATAGAAGCGGTCCCAAAACAGACCCCTGAGAAACCCCACTTTTTTTGCCCTTCCAGCATGACTGCAAACTATTAATAACTACTCTCTGAGAATGATTATTTAGCCAGTTTGGTACCCACCTTATCGTAGCCCCATCTAAATTGTATTTGACCAATTTATTGATAAGAAGATCATGTGAGACCAAACCAAATACCTTACTGAAGTTTAGGTATACCACATCCACCACTTCTCCTTTATCCACAAGACTTGTTATCTTGTCAAAGAAAGCTATCAGATTGGTCTGGCATGATTTGTTCTTTCCAAATCCATGTCAGCTGTTACCTGTCAAATTATTTTCTTCCACATGTTTGCAGATGAATTTCTTCATTACTTGCTCTATTATCTTTCCCAGCACAGAAGTTATACTTATTGGTCTGTCATTTCCTGGGTTGTTCTCTTCTTCCCTTTTTATAGATGGGTATTATGCTTGCCCTTTTCCAGTCTTCTGGAATCTCTCCCAACTTCCAGGATTTTCCAGTTCCTTCAAACTTTGCTCATGTGGCTTGCATTCCATCTCTTTGATAATCTTTGTCATTCATCTCCAGGAGATCCAGTGGACTTCAGCAGACCTGAAGCAGAGCCTGGGGCAGAAGGGGAGGGCCTAGGGGCTAGCCTACCACAGCCAGTCCTTCAGCACTGCCTGAGACTCTGGCACCAGTTTAAAGGGGCTGTGGTGTAGTGTCAGCAATGACAGGGAGCCCTAGGCCCTGGTAAATCACTGAGCCCCAGGACAGATATGCATTTTTTCCCTCCACACATCTGCAGACCTGCTCCCCTCTGGATCCTTTCCAGTTTCTTTACTGCCTCTTTTTACATTACTGACCAAAATTGGACACACTACCCCAAGCTGAGGTCTAACCAGTGCTGGGTAGAACAGTAATATTGCCTCCCAAGACTTGCAAGCAACATCTCCATTAATGCTTTTTTTGCAACAGCACTGTATTGGTGATTCACGTTGAGACTGTGATCCACCAGAACTCACAGCTCCTTCTCAGTAATGCTGCTGCCAAGCCAGTTTCCCTTCATTCTGTATTTCTTTTTTTACCCCTTACCTAACTGTAGCCTTTATTGAATTTTGTTGTCTAAAACCCAGTTCTCTGATTTATCAAAATTCCTCTGAAATTTAGTTTCATATTAGCATTCTCTCCCCTTGTCCAGATTTGTGTCATCTGCAAATTTAATCAATATGCTGTCTATACATACACTGAAGTCATTAGTATAGATGTAAAACAGCACTTCACCCAGAACAGGTCCATATTGAAACCCCACTTGACACCTTCCTCCAATCTGACATCATTCTATTAATAGTTACTCTTTGTGTTTGTTTAGCCCGTTGTGGATACATGTGATGGTAGTTGTTTTTCAGCCTGCATTTCTCCAGCTCACTCATCAGAATGTCATATGAGGCTGTGTCAAAAGCCTTGCTGAAGTCCAGATATATTAAGTCAACTGTGTTCCCTCTATCCATGCAATAGTTAAGTTGTCAAAGAAGGAAGTCAAGCTGCTTTGATATAATTTGTTCTTGGTACAACCATTCTGGCTGCTAGTGAACACCCCTTCATCTTTCTGGTATTTGCAAAATGGCTCTCTTGTATACATTGCTTCCCAGGTATCCAAGTCAGGCTGACTGGTCTGTAGTTCCCCAGCTTATTCTGTAATATCCCTTTGGAAATTGGGAAGGCAAGTTCTTCACACAGTACATTTCTTGAGCTGATATTGTTAATGTAGAGATTCAGTTACTAATAGGCCATGTCTACACAGGCCACTTCCTTCGAAAGTGGCATGCTAATACACAGTGCAAAAGATGCTAATGAGGCACAGATGCAAATTCCCTGTGCCTTGTTAGCATGACATCACGTGATTTGGAGTCTGGAAAACCGTTCTTCCAGACTCCAAAACACCGTGTAGAAGCGCTGCCCCAGGGGGGCTTCCAGAAGGAAGTCCTTCTTCCGGAGGCCCCTTCTTCCTGAAAATTTTTGGGAAGAAGGTGCCTCCAGAAGGAGGACTTCCTTCCAGAAGCCCCCCTGGGGCCACGATTTTACACGGTGTTTTGGAGTCCGGAAGAACGGTCTTCCGGGCTCCAAATCATGTGATGTTATGCTAATGAGGTGCAGGGAATTTGCATCCACGCCTCATTAGCCTCTTTCGCTCTGTGTATTAGCATGCCACTTCTGAAAGAAGTGGCCTGTGTAGAAATGGCCATAGTGGATGTCATCTGTGATTGTATCAAAACAAAAAAGCAGTTCAGTAGCACTTTAAAGACTAACAAAATAATTTATTAGGAGATGAGCTTTCGTGGGACAGACCCACATCTTCAGATCATAGCCATGAAGAGGTAGATCAGTTTCACAAATGCTCATCACCTAATAAATTGTTATGTTAGTCTTCAAAGTGCTACTGTACTGCTTTTTTGTTTTGATAGTATACATACTAGCATGGCTATCTCTCTGTTACTATTCATCTGTGATTGTGTTGTGTGTTCACTTGGCTTGGTCCGTCAGAAGTTTCTCATGGTTTATTATTCATATTCTGGGATCACTTACTCAAGGATGCATCTAAGTCAGTCCTCCAAGCACATGACTCCTGAATTCTCATTTCAGATGTGACAGTTTTTCAGGCCAGAGTCTGTCTGACCTTGGAAATTCATTAAACTGTTTCTCCCTCTGCAAAATGGGGTTAATTTTCGTATTACCTCTGATTAACATTGAGGTCATTAATGATTTTAAAGTGTTTTGGAGGTGAAAGGCATTGTTAGTCTGCTTTTCTGCCTGCCTAATACCACAGATAGTGTATTGGAGGCATCAGAAATCATGTGGTACAACCTCTTCACATTCCTTTTCAAACACTGCAGTAATTATAGAGTTTATTGCATCTGAATCTTGGGTTTTAAAAGGTATACTCAAAGAGTCTTTCTAGTTAAACTAATTATATTGGTATAGCCATTGTTGACTGTGGAAGCCAGTGATATATGAGTTCTTGGAATCAGGCTCAAAATCCAAAGCTGGAAGCACTGTCGGCATCATAGGCATAAGCTATTTGGTCTGTGGGGAATAGACATGGACTCTTATTAGTTCAGCACTTTCTGCTGGCTCTTCCCCAGGATCCAGAGGATTTATTCACTTTTCCTTGCTGATGAAAATAAAGGCTTGCAACAATAGCTGATGAGGGGAGATGGTATATGCAAGCAGACCACGTCACAATGTATGCATCTGCCCAGACACTGGCTCTTGCTGCAGGCACAGAGACCTGGGGCTTAGCAGACCAGTACCAGGTGTGTGTCAGATATGTGCTGGCAAACACCTCATTTGGAAGGAAAGAAAGAGTAGATGTGAGGAAAGAGAGACAGTCTGTCCAAGTTATAGTACTGATGTACAGATAGAACTTTTTTTACATATATTCTTATGTTCAACAGAATATGTATCACACTTTAAACCCAGCTAAACAATTCTTTTTCATATTTCATCAGCAGAGAGAATTGCTTAAGCATGTTTTGCATGGGTGACATTGTTCTGCATGACTGAATGAGTAAGTGCGGCTGTGACTCCTTCAACCTCCATTTCATTGCTGGGTATGAAGCTACAGACTCACTCTGTCTCCAGTCCAGTGCTTTGTGACGCTGCATGGGGGCACTAACTCTGATTTCAGTCAAAATCACTGTGCACTCACTATGGCTTCAGTCAGGCTTTATGTAAGAGGACATTAACACTGATTCCAGTTTTTAAAATCCTTTCAGCTCATAAAACAAACACTGTAAGAATGTTTTCATTAAGAAATATTTATAATATGCAAAAAACAAAACAGATTCTTCAACCCTTACACAGGTTGAGTAGCGCTTATTCATACAAATTTTCCCACTGAAGCTGAGGAGACAAATTGTTGCAGTACTTGGCTATTCAACATGAATAAGGTTAGCAGAATCATGCCCTAAAACAATGAAAGACTTTTTTGGCTGTCTAACTTAATAGCAAATACAGGGAGATGACAGCATTTCTGAAATGAAAATCTTACTTCAAGTAATACTAGTTGCTGTGAAATGTAATCCATTTAATTTAAAAATTTAAATTTTATTAGTCTCTTGTGTTATATGAAAATGCACAGTGACACTACATTTTTTTATTGTTATTATGCAGTATGGAGACTATCATTGCAGTTGTGCCAATTTCTTTTTATCAAAATTGTTTTAGCTACAAAATCATTGTCTACCCTTGATTTACTGAAAACCTTTCTAAAGCCTGGGAACCATTCAAGTGAACCTGTGTTAACTCTTTTCAGTACAATTATACTTGAATTCATCTATGTGCAAGATGCAGCTCATCCGTTTCTAGTGAGTTTCAGATGTTTAGCTTCTTTCAAGTCCAGAATGCTTTGTGCACTTCAGCTTTTGGCATGTACAGTAAGAACTGAAAGCAGTCAGTTCTAGATTACTTCTAACATTATCCCTTGCAAAGAATGAAAGAAACTTTGTGGTCTAGAGTGTGCTGGACTGTGTCTGAGTGCACAGGGATGTGGGAGACATGCACATAGATCCTCCCTCACCTCATCCCCCCACCCTATGTGCCAGTATTTAAGGACAAAATCCAATCATCATCCTGGCACTATGGGGGCACTAATCATTGGGGCATTCAATTGGGACTAGTTGAGGTGTAGCCCTCTCACTTTCTCACAGTTCCGCAGAAAATACTGTACCATGTAAAAAACTGCATAGCAATACTTTCCTTGTGGTCCTGTAGAGCCCTGAACAGATCCCTTAGAGGCAGCAATCCTCTGCACCTGCTTCAGCCAGTGGCCCAAGACTTTAGCCCAAAATTTCAGGCTCAGCTGCGTTTTTACAGCAGAAAAGCATATGATTGTATTTATTAACATACTGGGCAAGGCCGATGGGATCAATGACCTTCTAGTGTAGTGTATTGAAAACTGTGTAAAAATTACCAGTTTTGAGGCGTATGGGTTTCCTGCTCCTTACAGGCTATGGGGCGCTATAGTGAAATGTACATTCAGAGTCAGTTGGCAAAAAGCCAATCTAGAGTAATGTGGGGCTGAGCACACTCTGTTTTATGGAGCAGCCTGCTTTGTCTCTGTTTTGAGGTTCTTCTATGTTGTCTTTCTGATTTCTAAGTGGCAAAGTAATATTGTGTTGCTACCATCCAGCAATAGTATTGTTTTTGTCTAACTTCTCTCTGGGTATGTCATAAACATAATAGTTCACCCAGAAAAAAATGTCTTCTGGACACCACTCATTGTTGGCCAATGCTATGGTACCAATGAAGGAAGCATCATTTTAGAGACCAGTATTGGTTATAATGGTAATCTTTGTAAAGGTGGATGCCACATATCTGTAAGGCAATCAGACAGTCAGTATGATTAAGATAATTTGTACCTGTACACACCCTTTTGTTTGATGTGAGATTTCATCGTTTTCTTCATCCAATTACTACTTTTCATGTGCCAGTTGCATAGTATCCTAATACAGAAGAGGAAGCACCATAATTATTAGCCACAATGAAACATCTCCCACCTGCAAGTACACTGATTTACTCTTTTCTGAAATAGCCCATCTCCCTGTCCTGAGCTGGTATTTCCTGCAGTGGTACAAAGTTCCTGAGAAGATGGCTAAGTGCAGAATGTGCTGATAACATAATGTGGATCATGGTTTATATTAAAGAAAGGAGAAGGAGACAACATGCACAAAGCTGCATAATATCGGATAATTAGTGATAGGATGTTGACAGAAAATTGTGTTGGATTACCAACATAATTGTAGTATTTTCTAATGGTGTTGTGAAACAAAAAAGCAGTCCAGTAGCACTTCAAAGACTAACTACACTATACCTGCCTCAAACCCACAAAAGCAAAGCAGCAAAAAGTTGTCACTTGACATCGTGTTAGCCGGTGGCCGGGTAATGTGCGGTGAGGTACCAACTATGCCCTTGTTATCATCCAAGTTTAAAACTACAAGAGCAGAGAGCTTGTCGCTGCAAGCAGCCAAGACAGGCTGACGGATTCCCCTGGGTCCTAAGCAACCCAGTTTTTTACTGTTAGAGCAGGCAGCTCCTAGCACACTCACCTACGGCCAGGCTGTTGTAACCAAATGGTTAAAGTTCTTTTGTTGTGCTGGCTGTGTTGCAGTGACAAAAGGGTTAACAAAATAGTTACGCTTGGATCTTAACTAGTTACAAGTTTATTAAGCTACAGTTATAAGCGTATGGTTACAAAGGCTATTGTTTACTTCTTATATGCTAGCAAAGTACAGGTGTTAACAAGTTATGTTACAATCCAATACAAAGATATCTGTTACCATCTAACACAATGATATCTTGATACTAGTTACAGAGCTCTAATTCGTTAGCTGTGCACAAAAAAAAAGTCAGAGACCTAGCATGGGTGTATCTTACCCTCTCTGCATCTCTCGATACCAGCGTAGCCAAGCCGGATCGGTCACTCAATTCCGCAGAAAGACGAATACGAGGTTGGGCGTCCCCAGCTGCGGACCTCGGGAGGCAATCACCTGACCCGACCAGCAGGTAGTTGGTGGAGATGCACTCAAAGTTAGAGTTCTGCTGGACCCATCTTTTATACCCCTTTTGGGTTATGTATTCTCTTTCTTATCTATGGTGCCAGATCATACTGGTCTGTCTTTGTGACTCCAGTTTGTTACAACGGCATTTCTACTTAGTTTGCACTTGTAAGACAAGAGATAAGCAATTTAGGAGTGCAGGACATTCTTTTGTGCGGGCGGGGCACGTCCCCTTCTGGGTGATTGTGTGTGTGCATCATATCCATCAATGCCAGCTGGGGTGATTTCTGAGGGTCCCCCCCCGCTCTCATGTTGACAGTCTGGCCTGTTAGCCTTCTAGCTGTACTTTCTGCTTCTCAGGGTCACGATAAGCTAGCATATCTGGGCCTCAATGAGGGCATCAAAGACTGTGCTGTCAGCAGCCGTTTCCGTGCCCTGTGTGCTCCTCAGTGGGGGGGGCAACGAGCAAGCTGGCTTGTAAGGGGGAGACTTTGTCTGGCTACATGTCGCGTACACTCTTCTTCAGCTGCAGGCATATATTTAGCATTCCCTCAAGTATAATCACCCATGAACCACAACTTTGACTTTGACATGCCAGTGTACATATGAGTTCCCAGCACTGACAGTTCACAGTGGATCAGTGTTCAAGTGCACAGGATGGGTTACTAGTTAGTATTTGCTATTGACCATCAATGCTCTTTTGAGAAGAGGATGACTGTAATACAATGGCTGCTACATGAATGCCCATTCATGACCAGGGGTGTCTTGCTTAGCAGTGCCTTGTCCCTGTTTTCCCATTTTTGAGGGTGTCTTAAACAAAACTCCACCAAGTCTTGGTCATCCACCTATAACCCTTCCTGGGTCCAGTTCCTTTGTTAACACAAAGTTCCAACTAGAAAAACATTATCCACTGACCCATAAGCTGTTCTCAGCTCCTATTCTCTACAGTACTGTCCCCTTCTGCTATCTGAGTCTCTGGAGAAGAATCACAGCCTGATCTGCCACCTTTGTTTTCTCTCGAAAACAAAACATTCAGCTGGACGATCTGATCAAGTCCCTTCTTCAGTGACCACTGCAGGAGTCTTTAGTCTGCAGTTCCCCTCTCATTCTTTCCTCACTGAACTTTCTCTGACACTTCATGCCGTAGGTGCAACACCACCCTTTTGTTGGCTCATCTGGAAGCACCTGCTTTGGCAAAGTGGAGCTGGACCTAATTCAGTCATGGAAGGTGAGCCACCTTGTGACATAGGCCAATTCCTTAAGCGTGGGTTTTTACTTTGTAGGAAAAAGAGCTGTGTTATTATGGGAGACTTCATTCATGCTTGAGATCTTGGGTTACCAGTCCATCCTTGAATTTCTAAAAGAATTCTAAAAAAATATTCTTAAAAAATATCTAAAAATCCTAGATCATAATTTATTAACTCAAATAAATGTTGCCCCCAACATGGGGCAATTTTGTATTAGACTTCATCTTGAAGGACAAAAGGGAATTGATCATAGACTCAAAAATTAGTAGTAGCTGGTGTATAACTGATTGAGACTTGATTACATTTGTTTGTGGGAAAAAAAATAAAGTCCAAGCCAGTAGTATCTACATCAGGGGTCAGAACGTTTCCACGGTGGAGTCCTGAAATTTGTCCTTTTGACCTCTACATGTGGTCCAAGTGCTGGTGACACTTTTGAAAGTCACCAATAATCCTACTTACAACAGCTTCATTAATAAATTAATTAAGATGTAGAGCTTTACTACTGAGGTGGTAGTTGGTGGCATTAACTGGTCTATTTTGAATGCGCAGGTGCCATTGCTTTGAGTAAGCTCACAGCTTCATGGGGGAGGAACAGGGAGGCTGAGCGCTTGCCTTGTGTGCTGATGAACATCAGCTCATGTGCCACTCTTGGCATCTGCGCTGGTGGGTTGCTGACCCCGATCTACATATTTAGTGCTTATAAATGGCTAAATTCACAGAATTGAAAACAATTATGAGCCAAGTCAGTTGGGAGAAAGGGTTTAAAAGGAAAAATGTGAATGATAACTGGAAACTTTTTACTATTTTACTATTTTACTAGATGCCTCAAAAGCCACAATTCATAGGAAGGCCATACCACTTAAAACAACTGACTTGGCTCAGAGGGGAAGTTAAAACAAATGGAAAAAGGGGAAGTTTATAATAAGAAATGTAAGTCAAGGGAACCATTTCAGGATGGTGGGATGGGGTGTGGTGCTGCTGCCTTGTGTATTGGGATGCTGCCTGCTCTTTTTCTTGTTCCCCTGGCTATCAGGGAAGGAAGGAAAAGTACACAGCTTGCATGAATTCCTCCCATTCCTGGCTGGTTAGGGGAGGAAGCAGAGGAGTAATTCATAATAGCTGGCCACTTCCCCCTTGCTCCCTGATAGTCAGGTGTAAGGGGATGGGAGGAAGAGCAAGCAACATCACAGTATGTGCAGATGCAGCTCCACCCCCATGCTACCCTCCTAAAATGGCATCTGTTAAGGCTGTTCCCACCGCTGGCACTCTGAGTGCAGAAAGTCAGGGCCTGCAAAAGACTTTAAAGTGCATTCTGACTGAAGGCTTGTGTTTAAAAACTGCCCAAGTCACAGATTCCCTGAATTTGGATTCATATTACTGACACCACCCAAATGCAATAACCCCTTTGTTAACCCAAAACCATACATTTGGGGATTTCTTCCTGTGGCGTACCCTCAAGGTCTTGAACCCTTCCTGTTGAGAAATATGAAAACCTATAATTTCTCCTGGTAGCATGTTTTGCAGTCCACTCACTACAGTGCAGTACTTTTTATAATGCAAACTCAGCTCTGGGCTACAAAGTCATTTCTGGGGGGGCCAGGTTGGGTGGGTGCAAAACTTTGAAGTCCCAGTACTGTTTATACCACTCACATCAGCAAAGAGCCTTGGTTATAGAGTCTTGGTTACAGAAGGGCAGAGAAGCTCAATAATCTCTTGTAAGCAGGCGATACATTTCCTTGGTTTTCTGTTTTGTAAAAATGTAAGTATTGGTGATAAGAGTATTTTTATCAAAATCTATATGTAGTTGAGGGGTAATAAGCATCACAGTGCCAGCTCTGTGACTTGGATTTTGGTATTTATAGCAGAAATTGCAGCTGACAAATTATTCTAGTCTAGAATTTCAAATAAATGCCAGTCGGGTTGTGATGGGAAATTTTTGTTTGTTTGTGCAAATGTTTTAAAAAGTAGCAAAATTGTATGTGGCATTTCAGAATTTCCTGGAGGAATATCCTCAGATCCCCTACAGTTTGAGGCTTTTTTTTTTTAATTGTCACCTTTTCACTCTACTCTAATTATAGTCCTGCATGTTGTGTCTGAATTCAGTGCCCACACTTGAACAAACAATAGACAGATTTTCTAAGGGACATGCTGACCCCATTGGAAGAATACTGTTCTGTACATGCTGTGTCTGTGAATTCATATGCATGACATAAGGAAGCAAGGAGGCTTATGTTTAGATTTTAATGCTATTTGTGAAGTGGTTTCATTTAGTGTATGGAAAATAAGTTTGCCGTAAATCTGCTATATGTTATTTTTCACTTGTGAACTCAGCTGTTTTCTGATTCCAGAAGTGAAATTTACAAAAATTTCTTCATCTCAAAATGTCATCAAGGTCTTTGTAAATATTTCTTATATCTTCTTTAGTCGTGTGTAAGGAATGTGGCACCAGGAGCTCAATCCCTCTGAAGGAATTTGAGAAATATATTCTTTAGAAATCATTCAAGTGGAAATGTGAAGGGTTGGAGGGTGTGTGTACAACATAAAGTTTTTGTTTTGCAAGAGCTGCTGGGTAGCAGGCAAAGCAGTGATGCTTTGCCTATTGCAAATAAATTGTAGTTGTAAAGTCACAAATTAAGTTATCACCCAGTGTAAGAATTGTGGCATATCACCAATACTGGAAATTATTGTTGGGGTATAGGGAGGTCATCATCTCTGTGTAAGATGTGGATCTCACAGGGCTTCCCTTAGCAGAGCACTGAGCAATATAGGGGTGGTCGTGGTGCAGAAATTGGAATACTGATTGAACCAGCAAGTGAGGCTTTGGGCCCTGAAGCTCTAAGCATGTTTGGATTAGTCCTTTTCCTCACTGTTTGAAGGTGTAATTAAAGCCCAGGTGAATACTGGGACCTGTAGTTGTTTTGTGAGTATCTACCCTAGTAGCTAATGAGATTTTTGTGGTTAGACCCAGAGCCATGGAGAGCTGAAATCACAGGGTTTTACCTAGAACCAAACCCCCAACTTAGCAAGCAAGTGAAAGCATCCAGTAGTGCAGCCAGCAGGAGCAGCAAGATGCCAGCAGGTGATCCTGCCCTGGTGAGAAAAGTCTCCAGGCTTATGTACCTGTGAACTCTGGGTAGGTATGGACCAGGCTGTACTGTGAGTGGAGAGCTGAGGTGGAGGTACATTCTGTAAGTGAGAGAGTGTAGATAAAGACATGGCTTAGCAGACTCTAAGAACAATGCCTTGCTTAATGGGAGTTTACCTCTTGTTTGTTTAGGCGTACTTCATTTGCCATTGTGTAAATTTATGTTAGGCTACTGTTATTAAACAAGCTGTTCCTATCTCAGACTCTGTGCTTGTGAGAGGGGAAGAACGATCTTTACAGGCACCCAACAGGTGGGATGAGACTGTCCCAGGTTACTGGGTGGGGACTTAAGCCAAATGATTGCATTATTGCGGAAACCTCTAGGAACCAAACCTGGCCCTTCTGGTGATCACCTGCCATTAATAGAAGCATTACACGTGGTATGTACTGTTCCTTATCTGCGTGTGGAGGACTTGCATATCTGCATACCCTGAATACATCATTCTGAGTCTTTGAAAGATGTGAAATGCTTAGAAGTGTGCATAGTTTGAAAAAGTGTCCAATGTTCATAATTCAAAATGAAGAAAAGCTTCGCAATTTTACTTTACACTTTGCTTTGACTTTATGCAGTGCTACATTAAACTTGTTGTCAGTTGCTATTTATGCAAGAGTAAAGGAAAAAAGCTAGGTGTCACTCTTCTACCAACCTTTATAATTAGTAAACAGAGAAGAAGTAGGCCAGAGATTTTCCAGAATAATTTCAGGTAGGGAGATTATTAGAATGATTATTACTGTGGTGGTGGTTTTGGCAGGGTAGTTTTGGCCACTGTAGTTGAAGAAAAAAAAATTATAAAATGAGCTATCAGCAGTGAGAACAACAAGAAGTCAGGTGGCACCTTATAGACTAACATATTTTGGAGCATAAGCTCTCATGGGCAAGGACCCGCTTCATCAGAGGCATGAGTGTGTGTGTGGGGGTGTTAGCTAACACCCCTCCCCCCACACACACTCATGCCTCTGATGAAGCCTGTCTTTGCCCATGAAAGCTTATGCTCCAAAATATCTGTGAGTCTTCAAGGTGCCACCCGACTTCTTGTCATTCTCAAAGATACAGACTAACACGGCTACCTCTCTGATACTTATCAGCAGTGAGTGATTTCTTTACATTTGTGGTGATGACCTCCGTATATTGTGTGAAAATGGTCTGAGGTGCAGCTCCATTTCAGCTGGACCAGAAGTCCTTCGTTTGTCCTATGAAGTTATAATATTTCCAGACCCATTATCTGTGTATTATATGAGGATTTATTTTCAACAGCATAGCTGATCTTGTTTACTTCAGAAAATGCTTGCTTAAAAATGGATGGGAGGGAGAGAAAAGGAGAAGGCCAGGCTTTGAAATAAACACTGTGTTCTGACCACTGGTACCCTTCATTATCCACTTCTTATAAACAGTAGCGTGCTGGCTTTTTGTCAGCCTCATTCTGAAGCTTTGTTAATTCACCACCATGAAAATGGAAGTTTCATACACATTGACATAATTAATGAAGAGGCAGGCAGCATGCTCTACCAATTAACACCACAGGGAAAAGTAAAATTGGCTTCCTTTTTGCATGTGGTGCCAAAGTTAAGGACTGTAACACACAGCAAATAAATAGAGATGCTTTTAATGAGCAGCAAGATCGAGCTGAATAACTCAGAAAAGATGTTGGTTAAACATTGCCAACTATTTAGACTGTTGAGAGTAATTGATGAGCTTAGTTAAAAGTTTGGTGGTGGGGGGAAGGACCAAATTGAAGAGCTGAATACTACTCATTCATAAATATATTTTCCTTTCTAAGTAGCTGTGAGGTATGTTAAAATATAACATTCAATTCAAAATAAATGTGATAGACATTTCCTGCAAAGAAGAAATGGGTTTACTGGTAGCTGCTTCACAAAGAATACTCCAGTGGATTTTTCATAGTTGACAGGTTTGCTTGTGTCAAACTTCGGCTTTTCAGCAAAATATTCCTGTTTTTGATGTTCACACATAATGGATACTTGTTTGAGGATAAAAAAGGGCAAGTTTACAGCCCAGTTTACTGATGTCACAGAAGTAAAGGCAGAGTTTGTGCATGTGGTGCCTAAGTATTTAAAATTACACTGAAGAAATCCAGTGAATCAAATTGTGTTTTTTGTTTTCATGAAATTTCTCTGCTTGTCCTCAGATACATAGTGTGTATAATCTATCAATTAATTTTAAATATATATTTTCTTTAAAAAGCACCAACTTTAAAAGTCAGTTTGATAAAAATTGACTCTCTTAAGGAGTTGTTATATAAAAAAATAGTATATTGTGTCTTGGAAGACCAAGCTTTAATTCAGCATTGAAACACATAATGCAGAAACCAAAGCCCCATGAGAATCAATGGGATGGGTTTCCATGAGCTTTGGATCAGGCTGGTAAATGTAGTAAAAGAACCACATGTCTGCATGTTCACAGGGACCAAATAACTTAAATTTTAAAGCAAACAAACCCTGTCTGACTTTGTTTGATTTTAACCCTCAGCAATTCCACTGATTTTACATTTGAGGTAATATTAACGTAGCTCACGATAGAGTGTATCACATAACAAAAAATCCAAGTTCAGCAAAATCCTGTGCCAAACTACATGCTTGGCTTTGATCATATTCTTCAGTTCATCCTTATCTTGATAAGCACTAAAAGGTGCAGAAAGACAAAATTAAGTACTCAGAGAAGTTAACTAGGGACCACAAAGATATAAAACTGAAAAAACCCTGTATAAAAGATCATTTATGCTCACTATCACACAAAACTCCCTAACTAGTATATTCTGTTGGAGAGTATTCTATAACCTAAATGTTGCATGTCCATCATCGGCGATGTTAAAAATGGCAATGGGCGAAACCCTTATATATATATATATATATATATATATATATATATATATATATATATACACACACACACACACACACACACACACAATAGAGAATCAACTGACATTCTCCAGTGGAAAAGGAGCATAAAGGGGAGCCAGACGACTCAGAAGCACAGGAAGACAAGTAAAGGAAGAGAAACCTATATCAGGAGTGCCCGAATAAGGGTGCAGCAGAAGGCGTGGCTGTAGGAAAAGTTCTATTAGCATCAGCTACCTCAGAACCAAGTAAAGGTTGAGCTGTTCCCTCAGGCTGGGAACCATAAGCTCTGCTTCTGGAGGAACATAGATGAAGCCCTTAGCCACACACTGGACCAGGGAAGCAAGTGCCAAGAAGAGAGACAGTGAGGCAGAACCCAAGGACACTGAGATGTTTGCTATCACTATGTCATTCAGAGCCCCTTGTCACAGTCTGGGGAAGAGGGAGGGCCCTGGGGTTACCCCCGCAAACTACCTCTTTTCGTGGATGGGTCATAAACCCTTGACACCCTCGTGCTTTGAAGAGAAGAACAGGATGAAAATGTAAGCCTTGAGTCAAAGGCATAGTGGTCCAGATGTAGACTAAGGACACTTGGTCTTGTGGGGATATTGGACTAATATATAGAGATAGTATGTATGTATGTAAAATTGTTGGCATGTGTTGCCCCGGACAGGGTGAACTCAATTGGTTGCTACTTAGGGAGGTCCACCTTTTCATTACATTCGAGCAATTGCTGTCTAGGGGGCACAGGACAAATCTTGTACCAGGTGACTTAACCACTAGATGAGCCAAGCCCCTCTCAGAGAAGCACTTTTCTGCTGCTTCAGGGTGGGCAAGCACAGCTGTAGAACTGAGAGTAGAGAGAACGAGTAAGGAGAGAAGGAGTAAAGAGAGGTAGGAAGAATGTTTTGGTGTCACACTGGTTCAAATTAATCATGATCCTGTATCTGACTACCACTGTCCTGTGGTGTGACCTTAGACACATGTGGCCTTTTCATGTTTCACTTTCCACGTCTTTAAAATGGAGAGACGAATACTAAATTCACAGGAGTATTGTGAGGCTTAATTCATTGACGTGTATAAATCATTTGAAGATCCTCTAATGGAAGGTGCAAAGTTCTAAGTAATACTGATACCCAACAGTTCTGTAATTTAGTCCTAGAATGAGGCCATACGTCCTAGCTTCCTGGAAACAGGAGATCCTTCTTTACAAAATAACATTATGAAAGATAGAGTACTGGAAAAATAAGTGCACATGCATTTCTTCATTACAAAATCTCTCTAGTTGTTGAAGGATGAACATGGGCAAAGTTCAAAAATAAAATTTCTATTTTTACTGTTTTTTTGTGTGCCATAAAAATGAAGCTTCTGCAATTCACATAAATACCCTGTAATTAATAGTAATTAATAAGGTCTAACCTGTTCACCCAAACTTTGGATGTGTAGGTAGTATATGTGCCAGCTCCAGTCACTGATAAATCCATCAGCTTTGAGGGTTTGCCTGTTCATTTCTACTGAACTGTGAGTGTATGTGACAGCCCATGGTTCTGTCAGAACGAATTGTCCCCCTTGAAAAGTTGGCAGCACAGGGAAGTGACAACTTAATGGAAGCTAAAGCAATCTAATGGTAGTGCTTGGGAAAGCAAGGGAACGGCATCCATAGCATTTGTCCCGATTTTGAAAATGTCTCTTTGTATTGCTCGTGCTATGCAGGAAATTGCAGCTTTCCTAGAGTCATGTTTACAGGTGGTATTAAGTGAAATGTGATTCACTAAACTATTTGCTTATGGACGGACATTTGTTAAATAAAATTATCCTGAATAAGTTTCTGATCCTACTGTGATAGAGTATTATTTATCACTGTAAAAACCTTTATTTTACAAGTCAAGTGAACAAACCCAAACTTTAAAAATGAATGGAAATGTAAAGTTGATTTTCATCCATTTTATCTATGTGCATGAAGGCATTTATTTAAACATGAGTGAAATATCTAATTAATGAATGTCTGCAAATATAATATTCATGTAATATGTATGCATTTCTTATGATACGTTGGTTATTTTAGGCGATGCTTATCAGTACTAAAATTATAAAATTAAGTAAATTACAGTCAATGGGAAATTATAGCATCTTCAGAATATCTCACTGTGTGATTTTTGAAACTGGCTATTGTCAATGTCTTTGTTTATTTATATTATTTGTGGGTTAGCATTTATATTTATTTATTTATGTGTGGTTTAGCATTCCTTTGTAAATTAAATGCGCAATTACAGAAAGTGTAAAAAGGTCAGGTAAGAAAAAATATTTGAGATTTGTATTATTTTTCATCTTTGGCCAATGAAATGAATTACTGAAAATATTGTACAGATCACTGAAATTATTGCTCACTTTTTAGGACAAAGTAGCAATAAGTGCTTTCTTTGATGTCATTGCAGTCATCGTCCTGAAAAAATCAAATTATAGTAGCTATAAAGGTCACTTTTAATAATATGACATGGAAGGTTTTTTGATAATCTTTTAGTGGTTAATGAATATTGAATTTTATCACACAAAAAGTTATATTAATTTATTAATAAGAATTAAGTGTCAATAAAATCTGTGTAATTATGTTAATCAAATTAAAATTAATACAAAACCAAAGGGAAAAAGCAGCAAAGTGCTGGCTGTAACATTATGGAAAGTTATAGCTTAGCCAACAGTTTCAGTTGAAGAATTATTCTTCCCTTTATGAATGTTTGTGTTAAAAACTTTTGCCATTGTTAATATATACCATTTATTCCAACAAATAAAACAGTGTTCCCATCTAGATTTGCAGTAAAATTTAATATTGTCTGCACTGTGGTCTCTGTCAGAAGCTATATTGCCACTAACATCAGGGGAAGATGGGGAAGTGGGAAACTTGACAAATCACCCTCATATTAAATTTAATACACCCGTAATATTGAACTCATGAATACTACAGCAAATGAGAATCTAGTCTTATGCAAAATCAGAATTAACTTCAGTGAAATCACTGAAAGTAAAATCAGTGTAAGCAAGAGCAAAAGAATGCCCCTATTTTTAATTATGACCCCTTTATTCTGTGAAAGAAAAAGGACCTGAGAACTCCCTAATTGCTCTAACATGTCATGTATCAGAGAGGTAGCAATGTTAGGCTGTACCTTCAAAAACAACAAGAAGTTCTGTGGCACCTTATAGACTAAAAAATATTTCCTGTCATGCAGAACTCTGAAAACGTCATAATATCACTCAGTCTGATTGAACTTCATAATATCACTCAGCCTGATTTGCTTTAGAGCTGAGATTTTTCATATTCTTTAGCATGTTGTTTAATTATTTTCTCAGGGTAATGTAAATTATGTTAACAGGCATCTTTGTCATTAACATTGCTTCTCTGGCCAGTCTGCTGCTTTCCCTTTTTGATCTCCTTTACATCCCCTTCCTGTAGCATTCAAATTGGACTTTGTATGACTCTACGTTCAATGGGAGCTGATAAGGAGTATTTACTCCTGCATATTGTTGAGACTAATATTAATGCATTTAAAAGAGTTACTAATGTTTTGGGTTTTTTTTTAATTAAAAATTACTTATCGCCACGTGAAGTGTGACTGCAGCAGTTGTGCAAGCACATGGGTTAGCCAGATCATCAATCTTCAGTCTGAAAGCACTAGAATGTCAAGGTAAAGATGCAGATTGAGATCTCTCCTACAAGTGTTTTAATTTTAACGTCTCCAATATTTTTCTTGAGTTTTTTTCCAGTAAAATTATTGGTTTAATATCTTTGACTACATGTGCTGAAGGATGTAATCTTGGTTTAATTATTAACTTCCCAGTGCCCTTCTGAAAAGTGGGTATAAAAGCACTTATGTAATATTTTCAAGCATCATTCTGCGGAGCGCCTGTATTATTTTTTTATTTGCAAGAGAAATTTGAGACCCCAGTACATCATTTGCTGGGGTGCCCTGACCTCTGGGCCCTACAACAATTCCCTTCCTCACTTCTCTGACTGGGAGCAGCTTTGGCTCCATACTCTGCCAGCCCCCAACACACTTGTCACTCCAGCTGGTCTGCACATCAAGGAAGCAATGTAGTGCATACAGTCAGATTCTAGTTTCATTTGCAGAAGTGTAAAGCAGGATTAACTCCAGTAAAATCACTGAAAATCAGTATAAGTGAAAACATAGTTTTGCCCTATTTTTGGTGTACACAAACAGCTGGAAAACAAGGTGGGAGACGTTGACTTGGGAGCAGCTCAACAGTGTACAACACCTTACTTAATGCTTGAGTGTTTCTATGGAATGTGTGATTTATTCTCATCTATCTATCTATATGTAGAGGGAAAGTGGATATGTCCCCATGACCACTAAGGAAAGGACTTGTACCTCTTGTTTAATGTAAGAAGAGGTTGCATTTATTTGTGGAGTTATGTAATGCAATACTTGTCTATTCCTTAACAGAAGTTAGAAACTGTTCCCGTAAGAGACAGAATCAATAAAAACTCACACAAGCTTTGCTCCACTTAAATTGGTAATTACAAGCCTGTTGTACTTTTGTAGAGCAGGTATCTGTCACCAGCTCATGCATATTTAATCTTTTGTGGTGCACGATGCAGGCAATTACTGCTGAGGTGCTTATTATTTTTGTTATTAAGGGGCATTTTCATGGTTGGTGGACCCAAAGATAAATCACTCTTTCAGAAAAGTATATTCTCTTTTTTAAAAGTTCCTCAAGTTACTAAATAAATAAAACTGCAGCTATGGAGCAAGCCCAACCAGCAGTGTTGAATTCCCAGGCCTTTGCTATGTCACCACATGTCCGCAATAAAAGAAAGCAACTGGACTTGTTACTTTGTGTGTCAGCTATGAGAGTGCAAGTATGAACATTATGCTGTCTTGGCATATCTTCCCTGGCTTGTTCCATTCCGGTGTGAAGGCAAAGAATACTGTAACTGGCAGATAACCTATTTCCCTGAGGCTAGGAGGTTCAGGTTTCTTGCTAATTTCAGAATATCACCTGACAAAATGCCTGATCCTCAAGGTGATAAGTTCTCTCCACTTTCTTTGAATTTAGTATGAGTTGACGATGTTAAGCTGCTGAAGGATCATGCCAAAAAATAGAGCAGGTAGGAAGAGCTGAAGAGACAGCAAAATGAGCTCTTCTATCTGCAGTTCTGACAAGTTCACTTTAGTGGGTCACTCTGCTAGAGAGCTGGGGCATTAGAAAAATTCCATTCTGGCTTTAGAAGTGCTACCTTTTCAGCAGGTGTTGCAAAGCCATATATATAGAGAGAAGAATGAAAGTTTTGACAATGCTCTCTTATGTTTCCATGCATAAAAATCTTCTATTGGCATCAAAACAAACACAAATGTTCTAAGTGATTTGTCTGATTATATGTTTATTGATTATTTTCTGAGCACCAATCCAGGATTATTTCCATTTAGTGAGGCTGTTTACTAAGACTCCGATCCTGCAGAATGCTGAACATTGCCATAGGGTGCTGCACATTTTCTTTTCCCAGCACTTAGGGTTTTTTGCCTTTGGCTTTGCAGCTTGCCAGACTATTCATGTCCCTGCACTTCTTTTCTGTACTTTCTTTTGAGTGAAGTGATACTGTTAAAGAAAGGTGATTATCTATAAACTTCCTTTTTGTTGAACTTAACCAGGAAGTCAATCATGGCTCTAAAGGTAATTTTTATACTGATTAAGCAAGCCATGGGACAGTTCACTGTATTGCTCAGAGTTGTCTTGGCAAGCTAGCGCAAACAATGGTATCGCTAATGATTCCTTTCCTAATTGTTCAACTTAAAAAGCAAAACCAACCTTCCCAACCATGCAGACATTGATTGCTGCTAGGATGCTCTATATTTGACTTAAAATTTAGTCATTTCCACATTTTATTACTTTTTTATATAGCTGGAACTTTACTTTGAAACATATAATTTATAGCACTGCTGAATCTCTCATCAGCTAAATTTTTGTCAAAATGGAAAAAAAAGCAAGCTCAGAAACAAATAGAAAATTGTCTTACGTGTTGTTCTGTAACAGTACTGAGGGAAGGATTTTACCATCCAAACTTTTCTCTTCCCATATATTTCTTATTTTTTTAAATGTCTTACCCTTCAGAATGATCTTATAATTAATAGAGTCATACTGTCTGCAACCTGAGTGGGGAGTATAGATCATCACATATTGAAAAGACGTTGCATCGACTTTAGGATTAATGTCTCAGGATTTAATGCAACCTATTCATTCATTAAGGCATTAGGAATTTGACTGTGCTACAGTACCATTATACAGTCTATAAAGAGTAGAGTTGCCAGGTGTCAGGTTTTTGACCAGCACAACTGTCTAAAAAGGACTCTGGCGGCTCCAGTGATCCCGGCTGATCAGGCTCAAAAGTCTAGCTGGCAGGGCTGGTGAGCTACCTGTGGCTCACAGAAGCGGTGATATCTTCTCTGGTGGAGGGCAGCCAGGAGGCCTCCATGTGCTGCCCTTGCTGCGGGTGCTGGCTCAACAGCTACAAATAGCCAGGAAGCTGTGGGCAGAGAAAGTGAGCACCAAGTACAGACAGCCAGGCATGTCTCCACCTAGGAGCCCAGCAACGTGTCAGCACCTCCAGGAAGGCACCGCACTTAGGTAAGCACCACCTGGATCCCACTCCGTACACCTTCTGCAGCATCCAAAACTCTGCCCCAGATGGGACCCCTCTCCTACACCCAAACTCCCTTGTAGAGCTTGCTCACTTCCTCATCCCAAACCTCTGCCCCAGCCCTGAGTCTCTCACAAATGCTAACTCTCTGCAGAGCCTGCACCTCCTTATGCACCCTAACCCCCTGCCCGGAGCTCCCTTGTGTACCCTGAACTCCTCTTTTCTAGCCCAACCCCAAAGCAACACCTCCAGCCCAGAGCCCATACCATCTCTCACAACCTATCCTCCAGACTCAGCCTAGAGCCTTTTCCCACATCCAAACTTCAGCCCAAGCCCTCTCTTGCCTCCTAAATCCCTCATCCCTGGCCCTACACCACAGTCCATACCACAGTCCCTTGTCCCAACCCAGAGTCTGCTCCTGCACCCTGATCCCCTCATTTCTGACCCTACACTGGAGCCTGCACCCCCAGACAAAACCCTCAGCTCCTGCTGCACCTTAGCCACCTGTCCCAGTCTAGTGAAAATGAGCAAGTGAGTGGGAGTGAGGGGAGGAGTGAGTGGGGGCAGGGCTTCAGGAAAGGTGGAGCAGAGGCGTGGCAAGGGTTTTAGGTTTTGTGTGATTAAAAAGTCGGCAACCCTAGTTGAAATACTGATTAATAAAATGCAACTTTTTTTTTTAAAAAAAGCACCAACAGGCCACTTTTTTTTTAAATTGGAGATGCACCTCTCCTAGAACTGGAAAGGACCTTGGGAGTTGACATAGTCTAGTCCCATGTCTTCTTGGCAGGACCAAGCACCATTCCTGACATATATTCAACCCAATCCCCAAATGGCCTCCTCAAGAACTGAGCTCACAACCCTGGGTTTAGCAGGCTAATGCTCAAACCACTGAGCTATCCCTCATACATATTTTGAATATATAAACAGATGGAATAAATTAATCAAAATTCTAATATTGAAGGAAAATGTTCAGATAATTTCCCATGATTACCTTCATCCTCGTCAACATTATTCCAGAACTTGCATGTGTGTCTTTTCCTGCCCTCTTTTTGTTTTTATTTTTTTGGGGGGGAAACTGCGGTGAGGTCTGCTTCTATATTTTAGAGAGCCTTATGGGTGAGTTCTGTTCATTTTCCCCTTCTATCTTTGTTCCAACAATTAACCTTTTAGACTCAGATTTTTTTTTAAATTACTTTGTATCTGGAAAAGACTGGATATAGCTCTGTGAGATAAAACCTTATGTTGGGAGTTTGCAGTGTTATTTAGCTTTTTCTTGCCCTCAGGAGGCTATAAAGTCTTGCAAGACAGAAGCTAAAATATCTGAGATCCCTTGAAAGACATGTAGGATCGGTTAAGAATTATTGTAGCTAAAGTGAAGGTGACAGATGACATCAAGCCAGCTTGCAAACATGGAGGGAAACTGTTTGGATAGGAACTTGCCAGTGTCAATAAGGTGCTTCATTTTGTTTACATGAAACAAATTTGGAATTTACAGGGGAAACTAATGAAGCCTCTGGTGTCTCGCAGACTTCCTTGGCTTTATCTCGTATGTATAATTAATGTAAGCAAGTGAGTGAGTGAGCACTTTTCTGCAGGAGTCAATAGGCAACCATGTTTTGAAAATGACTGAACCTTCTAAGATTAATTGCAAGGCTGCCCTCCCGTATGGTATTACGAGTATCCTGTTGAGGGACACAGAAGGAAATGCCATCCCTTTTACTTCAAAAGGATTTATTTATTAAGACTTGTTCATAATTAAAAGTTCGTATCTGCATAACGTTATATATCAGCTTGGACTAAAAATAATGCTTTATTATCACTGTACTAGTTTAAACAATTGAAGGCTATTAATCACAGTAGCAGCATGATTCATATGATCTTAATCTACTCAGCCATGCTGTTAGCATTCTGCTTAATGATGACCAATTTCAATATTAATTAGAAAAATGCATTTGTTAACATCTACCATTGTTGATTAGTGAGTGGAACAGTTATGATGTAAGTTTTATGTTTGAACTACTTTGTGTAACAGAGTTTGTAATGTGTGGAGGGGAGGGGAATTAAGCTAAAAGAATGTTGGTTCTCTTTTGTTAGTTTTCATCATTTTTGAAATTGGAACTGATGTTATCCAGTCTAGATTTGTTTGTGTCAATAAACTGTCACTTGTCTACAGTATTGTCACATTTTAAAATCTGTGGAAAAGGAAGAAATAAGACGTTCAGATATGCTGTTTGTTGTTATCTGTGTAAATTTTAAGAATCACTTGAATATGTTATATAATACTGCCTGCAGTATTTGTTTGGGTCTTTTGTTAGCACTTTTTGACCAATAGTGGAATAACATCTGACAGTATTGATCCAAAATGTGAAACAACTCTTCATGAATGGTTGAAAAGGAAAAGGAAGACATGTTAAAGAAAATCCTGAGTACTAGAAAGAACAAATAAAACACTTGTCAGTATATTATATGTTCAAGTTCAGACAGAGGCTAACAGTTTTTCCTTTACCATTTTAGCATGAAGTCAGTGGGGAATGCATAATTTTTAGATGTTTCTGAGACTGCACAGCAAATGGTCGCCAATAGGATTCTCAGCTGCCACACAATCTGGCGTAGTTCCTTTCTGCTCCATAGCTCCCAGATGCATTCAACCCATTGTCTGTGTGATGCCACTTTTTGGCTCTTTGCCCATCTGTTTTCATAATTACTGTCATGTAAACTGATTTTTAAGACTGGAAACCACATTCTTGTGAGATAGCCAGTTGGAGTTCTATTTTGTGATGTTTTTAAAAAATCTTTTAGTTGAGTGGATACTGGTATGAAAGTATTGAATGGGCATTTTATAGAACACCCATAGTTGGTATAATTTTGAGTACTCCATGAATAATTGTAAACAGTAAAATAGTGAAACTCCTGGCCATCACTGTCAGGCTTATTCAAATGTATTCATTCTAAATGCACTTTACAACTACAAAAGCTGTCAGGGAGAGCGGAAAGGGGATATGATCCCTGAACAAATCATTTTCATTAGGATTGTGGTGATTACCTCCTTAAGTGGAATATACACAAAGAAATGCCCTGGTCCACCTAGAATGTATATTGTTGTGAGAATTCTACACTAAATTATTGAATTAGTTCTGTCAGATGCAGTACAAAGATTCCTTGAAAGAATGGGAAAGGATTTCCTTCTAAGAGAAATTAAGCACAATCACAGGTGAGTTGAAAGCGATGTGGCATCCAGAAGTGGACAGGATCCTACCAGCACCCTAACCCATTGACAAACCCAGAGGCAGCTGCAAATATCAGTGGAGTGTGCCAAAGAGACAGATGCCATCACTGGAAAATAATATTCACAGTTTGGCATCTGGGTCCTGCGCTTACCATCCAAAAAGTGGGAATCCAGAAATGGTGGTTGCATTTTGGGGAGTACTCAAAACACTGCCTTCTTTTTTTCCCAGATCTCTCCTTTTCATGCCAGTTGATTTGGGACTAGTTGTACTCCAGAGTGAATGTGTTTATAACAAGGTTGGAAAGGGCCCAAGCATTTTCATGTGTGTATATGAAAAATGGTTTGGGAATATGTCTGTACAATTCATGAATTCTGTGTGATTATGAATCCTGTGTCAGGTTGCAAATTATTTGGAATATAAAGCTTTGTGCTGTTTTCAGTTTACCTTCATGTTTGGTTGAGATCCCAAAGGCTGTTGGCAAAAGAATGGCAATATAGACTGTAAGTCTGCAATTGTTGTAAATCTAGTCTCTTAGAAGGACTGGGGTAGCTGGGGGAAGTCGTATTGGCAATAAAGTCAGCTGGCCAGCGATCGTGCTCATGTTGGGAAGCTGGCAAGGGGTGCCAGCTGACACAGGACTGGAAGTTTTAAATGGGAAAACTGTTCTGCTTGTGCAGCTGTTTCTCCAGACTGTGAAAGGAGAGAGAGCACTCATCATGTGACTGGCTATGTGATGCTTACCTACCTTTCTGGACTATAATACAGTGGTTCCCAACCTAGTGTCTGTGGACCCCAGGAGTCCATGTGAGTATTGCAGGGGGTCCATGAAAAGGAAAAGATAAATAAAAATGATCATGGAAAATAAGCTTTAAATGCAAAGTTACAACCAACTAATCAATCAATTATAATTTTAAAATTAAAAATCTTCCAATAATGCTATTAATTGCAGTCCAAAAAGCTATGTTGTGGTTTTCTTTTTCATTTAATGAAATGTACATAACACCTAGAGATGCCTTTGATATGGGGGTCCATGAATGGTTTGGAGGGGTGATTGGTGGTCTCTGAATGTTTTGGGGGACAACTGGAGGGTCTTTACTAGTGAAAAGGTTGGGAACCACTGCTCTAATGGTTCTTTAGGACTTTCAAGGACAGTGTGAGACAGAAATGACGTGTTGCTCTTCTTGTTCTGAATGACCTGTATTCTATGGTTCTTTTCATGATTAAGTGTAAGATAGTATGTTAGTTTGTGCACAGTATGTGAATTTCCTGTATGCTTTACAACCACAACGTGTCCTGGAGAGCATTAAACTGTAGTCAGTGGCTAAGCACGTTTGGGGTGGAGTTTTGGACACGGTGTGGTGTTAAGTAACTTAGCTAACCTGGGGTCAGTGCTGGTTCTGGGTGTGTCGAACAGGTGGGGTGAGGTGCTTTGTTTCTAGGAAGGGCAGTAGACTGAAAGCCCATTCCTATGAAATGTAGCAGAGAGGGCAAGGGAAGAAAGGGTGCTGCAGCCTGCTGAGACTTAGGGAAGCTTGAAAACACCCAGGAATCTGGAGCAGAAGAGACTTGGAAAGATTCCCTTTAGAGCAGCCTAGTGGGAGGCTGGCAGAGTGTGCTTGCTAAGATCTGTGTATGTGTATATTATCAAGAGCAGGGAGAAGGAATATAAAGTCAAGTAAAACCAGGAGGCCATCTGCTGAAGGGATCTTTTTAATTACCTTCTTATATTTAGCTCTTAGCCACATATAAACTATTAACAGGACTTTTAGTGAAGATAAAATCATATATTTATAAGTAATTTTCTTTACCTCTGTTGTTAATAATGTCTTTAATAATTAAATGGAAAGAATGATCAAAACTTAATTTACTTTTCATCTCTTAGGGTGTTCTTTTATTTTTTCTATATTCTATTCTGCTTTGTTAATGAAACTAGAAATGGTCTATTTTCACTGACTGGTTTCTTCTGTGTAAGATCTCAAACACACATGCACATTTTCAATCATACTCTTGCAGCTTGCACTGGGATTCTTCATACCAGGGGAGGAAAAAGGAGAACTTGTCACACTTAATGTTGTAAAGTTGAAACTAATTTTCTCACTGTGATCAGTCAGTCAGGGGTGGTGTGTGTGGGTGTCTGTTATGGTATAGTTACATGTGCACACATACTTGTCACCAGTTTTTTAATCATAAAAATCATTTCTAGCGATTTTTGTATTAGTCAGGTTTTCCCTACTATAGTTCTGCCTAAACTAATAGCAAATGTGTTTGTAAGTAAATAGATGACAGCATTATACCATTATTGCTCCAATTTCAATTAAGACATTGTGTTTAATTACAAACATCTCCTAATATTTTCCATAATCCTTTTACCTGCAAAAAGTATAAACTACCAGACATAGTGGTAGTAAATATGGACAAAATGTGTCAATTAATCTAAGAAAACCTAATAAAAGATCTATTGATCAAAAAGGAGAGAGAGGGAGGGGATAAAGAATTAAACTATTAATTTCTAGAGATTAAAAACTATCAGAAAAGATTTCTCATGATTCTGGTGTCAGACATGGTTGCATGTGGTCTGTTTAAAGCAGGCAGTAAACTTTTTTGATGAAGACTAGGCCAAGATGGTGCCACACTGACAGAGCAAATAGTCTTTTTGTGTATGAAAATACTGGGTTGCAAAGGAAGCACAGTAGGTAGGAGATCTTGAATAAACTTCAAAAGCTGTTGCCCAACTGGGACCTGAAATATTTTTTTTGCTCTTTCAGTTATGGTGCCATAGATCTTTCTTGCATTCAGTACAAAATTAAGACAGTAAAAAGGTACCAGTATTATAGCATGGAGAATTGCTGGAGAGAACAAAGTGGAGGTGGACGTTGTGAGGTTACTCCTTTTGTCAAGTGCTATTTAAAGGCTTGATATTTTCAGGTTCAGTCATTTTTACTGAAAACAGGAAAAAAAGATTTAATAATCCTTATTTTTCACAGTTGTTGGTCATCTACAGGTTTAAGTTTTTAGTAAATTAAGGATCAGTGAAATGGATCATAGCAGTATTGAGTGGAGAGATTGGAGCAGTTAATGGTTCCATTCCTACTGTGTGTGGTCTGCATGGTCTTTCAGGGTCATGGTTGAATTGCCTGAACCTGGAAATTTCTTGACATTTGGAATTTGAAACCGTAAGAGTGTTCACATTGAAAAATTTGAGATTGATGTTATAATAAATATTCCATTAAAATTTATCTTTTGTTTGTTCCTCATTCCTATTCTTATTACAGCTCATCTAATTACTTCTCACTTGATCTCTCTACTGCTGAATGCTTAAGAGGTTTCACAACGATTAAAAACATAGAATTTGCTAGAAATTCTCATATTCTCAGCAGTGTTGGTCTGTACTGTCCCTAGTAGACATTGTTTGCATTATACAACAACTACACATTTTGATGTAATTCTTCACAACTTGTAGTCTTTTCCCAGGAGAGGTTCAGAAGTAGAATTTCAGGGAATCGAAGGTCACAACTGAAAGTGTGTTGGCAGAGCTGTGTGAGGAATGTTGCACAGTTATGTTTATATTTTGTGCAGGATTAGCTACTGCTATCAGCTGCTTACTCTCAAGATTATACTTTAAATAGACATATGCTGAAATATCAATAATAGGAATTTTGACACTTTAGAAGTCAATTGTTTCTTCTGTGACCTCAGAATCCTAGATCAGACTTTTATGCATACAGAAAAACCTTCAGGAATAATAGGGACCTAAAACCTTGATTTTCAGTAGGTCAGCATATTTCACAAATAAATTGTCAAAGGATAGACCAGCCATGCTTTCCTACATTGCAGAAAACCTGAAGAAGGCAGATTTCCATTAAGATGAACTATTGGCATGAAAACGTGTACTGTTGAGCAGCAGAAGAAACCCATTTATTGAAACCCATTTACCTATATTTTTTTCAAGACGTGAACTGGTTCATTGATTGAATACACATACAATTCATTCGTACAGAAAGAAGTCTGGCACTTTTCATATGATTTTCCTGTGATTTGTTGCTTTCAGATAGAACCACTCGAAATATTGAATCTTCTCCTACACAGTGCTTAAAACCATTTTACCAGCCCTATCTCTGGGGCATTCCCTTCACCATGCCTTTTTGTTAACTATTTAATAGACAGGTGGCTTGTGTAGAACACAGGTTTCACATATCTAGCATTGTTTTGGATTGAGCATGGAGACAGCTTTTCTTTCACCTTTCAATGAAGCCCCTAGTCCCGTATTAAAACAAAAAAGCAGTCAACTAGCACTTTAAAGGCTAACAAAATAATTTATTAGGTGATGAGCTTTTGAGGGACACAGCTATGATCTGGAGAAGTGGGTCTGTCCCACGAAATCTCATCACCCAATAAATTATTTTGTTAGTCTTTAAAGTGCTACTTGACTGCTTTTTTGTTTTGATAGAATACAGACTAACATGGCTACCTCTGTGTCACCAGTCCCATACTGCTATTCTCATGTTTGTGTGCAGGAAAACACTGAATCTTGGCTCATTGGCTCCTTTCCTTCTTTTGTTTTTTTTTTTTTTTTTGTTAATAATACTTTTCTGAGCAAGGTTTTTATGAAGGTTTTTGTTTTGTTTTTCATTGATTCCAAATCAAATAAACATGCATTAATGAGGGGAGTCCAGTTTTAGGGAAGGTTAAATGGAAGCTAGTTCACGTTACCTAATGGAAGTATTGCTATCTGAATTTATAGTGATTAAGTAGCAAATACAAGGAGTTTTAATTATCCTCCATGTTTTGGAAACTGAGAAAAACACTACTTGGCTGATTATTCAAAACACTTAGAAATAGATTCACACTTCTAATATAAGTTGTAATACTGTTTTCATCACATTCATTAGCAGAAACCTGGCACCTTTGTAGTAGTATATGTGGTGGTACTTAGTTTGAATAAAGGACTGGGCCTGATTTAGAGGTTTTCATCTTTCAGCCTCTTGAACTGTGCATTGAGCATGAGAATTCTTCTTAGTATTTTGGTATTTGCACTTCATTAAGCAAATTATGTATTCAAACATCTAATTACAGATGTTTAATTAAAACATTTACTTCATACCAGCTCACTAAAATGTTTCCATATCAGATATTTTTCCAAAATGATTCAACTTTTCTTTAAAACTAGGTAATACATTTTCAGCTTTTGTTTTTTGGGGCTAAGATATTCCAAGTTAATTTGGAAACCCTGATTTAGCATTCTGTTTATGAATTCCCTGTTCAGTATATTGCCTATCATTCTTGTGAGGGTTTGAAAAAGGCATTAGGGATATATTCCTAGTCTTCTACCTGTCAGGAGCTCAGCTAATGCCAGATGTAGTGACTGAGCAACCCAAGGAGATTGCCTGGGCTCAGTAAAACCTCACTAAATGACTGTGCTCCTTGATAAAATAGAACGACTAACTACTTGCCACTCAAGCCTTCTAGCAACGGCAGCATAACAGGTACTCCATGTGTGGTGGTCCTGCATGGAATCTTGCTCCAGTTCCTCTCCAGCCATAGTTTATGCCTCCTCTGAGCTCCTGAACATTGAATTGCCTCCTGACCTTTCCTCTGGGCCAGTCCTCTTATTCTGGTCCAATCACTGCTGTTCCGATCAGTAGCTTGCATTGTTTACACCCTGATGTGTGACTCCTGAAGCATGTTTTAATTGTACTTTTGTCCTCTGTACGTTACAAGTTTTCATATACTGCATTTTCAAAAGGCTAATAATGTATCCATACGTCTTTGGAGTCAGTTTAATAAAATAGGACTCTTACAAATGTGGGACTGCATTTATTCACACTTTGGAGGGTTGGGAACAGAGCTTGCATACAGTGGTTTGCGCTCCTGAAGCAAGAAACTGGAAATCATATCACATTTCCCCACTAAGAAATATCTACAGGACAAGAGTATTTTCTGAAAGGTTGAGGTCAGAAGATGAACGTTACACCGTCTCCCATTTTTAGAGCATTGGGCATGGAGTGCATGCCTGGAGGACAGATAGTATTGGCTAAATGTGACCAGCATTACTAAGCGCTATATTCTGGGCTGTCAGACATTACTGTGGGGACTGTTGCTGTCATGTGTAAAGTAAAAGCATCCCCTGAAGCTGCACTAACTTATGATGGAGACTGAAGTGGATTCCAGCAGCCATAGAATCTGAAATGTATAAACATGGCAGGAATCATACATCTGATCTCTTATTCCCTCTCCCACCTTGCTCCCCTATCCTACTTGGGGAGAATCAAGTGCAGCTTGTCCAATGCCTGAAATCAGATCATTTTTAAAGATAAGTTGCTTAAAGTAAGGTAGGGTACTATTTCATATAATGTGATAAATCTTGTGAACCATTATTATACATTGATTGTTTCAGCCCTTTACATCATGTCTAAACTCTGCCATACTGACTACATTGTTTCTAATGTAGTTACATGAGAAAAATAGACCATGAAAAAGATGAGAATAAAGTGTCTGTGCCATACAGTTTTTAATTGATGGCCTGCCTTCTTTGCTTTTAGTTCCACCACGTGTGGAAAAAGTGGTCTCCCTAAACTTGAGCAAGAGTGGGATTTTCAGAAATGCCTAACAAGTTAGGTACCTTGACTTTTAATGGGAGCTGAGCACCCCATTGTCATATGTACATTTCAAAGTCCCAGTTTAATACTTCTCAGCATCCCACGCCATTAAGTTTTAATTATACTTGTTCATGCATTAAGGTATGGCTCAGCAGAAGCAAAACTTTTGCATAGTTAAACAGTTAAAGAATTTGAAAATGAGAGAATGTTGCAGGTTCCTTTTTTTGGAATCAAGTGTGCAGCACTCTATTTCTGTGGCTGTAGGTTGGAAACAGATTGAATGTCAGACTGATTGTCAGTGTGTATGTAGGTGGTGTTTCAAGTAGAGGCTGTGGGCATTTTATTTTAAAAGGTAGTACAGTAAGTGCAAGTTATACTTGTTATAGCTTGCCAGGAATTAAATTATGTACTAGAGAGTTAAATTTGTCCTAACGAGAATTTGAAAATCCTTCTTATTGCTGTGAAGCAGGCCTTACTAAAACATGGTTCTCTGGGAGAATGTTGGTAGAATTTAAACCAGCACTGCTGAAGATAATATTTATAATTCGTGCTGAAGCTATTCTGTGTAACAAAGATTTCAGTAGCAGGGACCATCTCTTCAATTTTCTCTGGTGAATCTGACACAAAAATAACACAATTTTGACTGTTTGTGTATGTATCTATGCTATTAATGTTCATATGTCATTGTAAGTACACATTGACACATATGGACCAGTGGTATAGTTTTAACAGTGTATTTTATTTTATTTTGACCCATCCTATTAGGAAATTTTGGAATTTTATTGGAAGATGCTAATAGAGCCCTGCTGGCTTATTGTTGCACATACAGTTCATTAAATAATATTGGAGCAAAAGTCATATTGAAGGGACCTCTCAGATTGGAGTAAACTGAGGCTTGGTATAAACAATCCTATAAGAATCCTAGGAATGACGAGTGGTGTCTCTATAAAACTATTTGTGTACATAACTAATTTTGCTCGTTTAACCAAAGCTGAGTTTTTTAAATCAGTGGAGAGAAACCAGTGAAAGTGCATGTTGTACTCAATTCAATTTGAATGTTTTATTTTGATTTAGCTTACTCTAGTAAAAGTACAGAATAATCTAAACCAAAATAAGAGTGTCTATACAAATGTGTTAGTTTAACTAAATATAATGGTGCAAATTTTGAGTGGACCAAACTCAAATGTAGAGTGGGGTGAGCCTTGAGCTGAAGTGTATTTTTTCTTGAGGCTGATTATCCCATGGTGATAGGCTTCCTTATGGTATTTTTGCATCTGGTGGAGACCACAGTGTTCATTCTTATTGTCACTTAACTAACATTATACACAGTATATTGCTAGAATGACAAAAACATTAAAATTAAGAGAAATGCGCAGAAAGCATACATAAACTAATAAGTACTCCACAAAAGCATGTTACAGTAAACACTCAAAAAGCCCGATTTCGATTTGCACTTAACTTGCATTAACACAACATGCATTCTTTTGATCTGATATTGAAAGAATGCAGCTCTTTTTCAGGAAGCCCGCTTCTGCTCCGGGGTCAAAAGGGCACCTCCTTTCCAAAGCTTCTTTCCAAAAAAAAAAAAATTGTAGATGTTCCACTGCCATTTTTTTTCGAAAGAGCGGTCCTCATGGTGCCATTTTTTTGATCCCTAGCCTGTTCTTTTGAGAGAGAGAGGACTGTGTGGATGCTTTCTATCAAAAGAGCAAATTGGTCTTTCAGTCTGCTTTTTTGTGTGTGGACGTGCTCTTTTGAAAGATCTCCTGGAAGATCATCTGTTAAAAGATCGCTGTCGTGTAGACATGGCCCTCTTAGTCCGTGAGTCTTTAATTAGAGCTGGATCTAAGATCAGTTTAGCTTTGAAAATATATGTATAGCAGACAAAGTAGAGCAGAACACAAATGCCTCCCAGCAACTGGAAAGCCTCTGTCAATGACAGTATGGTTACTAACCAGATTCATCTCTGGGTATTTGAGTCAATTGAACATGTTTGTTGAAAAACTGATTTCAAGTTAAGGAGCTTGCCATAATGTCAAGGGAGTCAACAGAATTATTGGGCACCTAGGCAAAGTGGGGGTGGGGCCTGGGTCCATGCTCCCAGAAAGGGTGGAGCCTCATTGGGGGCGGTGGGGCTTGGGCAGCCAGCTCTCATAGGTTCCCAGAACATGCTGTGCAGCACTCCAGGGGTGATTTAAAGGACCCAGGAATCCAGCTGCCATATCTGCTGCTGCCTTAGCAGCAGTTGGAAGCCCTTGGTCCCTTTGAATTGCCAGGCCCTGGGGCAATTGCCCTCTTTGCCATGCCTCCCCTTCCACCCCTCCCCATGAGTGGGCCTGCTTAATGTAAAAGTGCATGTTATTTATATGGACTTTTGCAAGTTGATCAGTCACTTTTCCCAATTATCCAATTGTTTTCCTTGAACACTCTGGCCATTCATATACAGGCCACTTTCTTTGAAAGTGGCATGCTAATAAATGGCCCGAAATATGATAATGAGGAGTGGATGCAAATTCCCCATGCCTCAGTAGCATACGGTCACATGATTTGGAGTCCAGAAGACATTCTTCCGGACTCCAAAATGCCATTTAGAAGCGTGGCCCCCGGGTGGGGTCTTCCGGAAGGAAGTCCTTCTTCCGGAGGCCCCATCTTCCTGAAAATTTTTGGGAAGAAGGGGTCTCCAGAAGAAGGACTTCCTTCCAGAAGACCCCACAAGGGCTGCAGTTCTAAACAGCATTTTGGAGTCCGGACGACTGTCTTCTGGACTCCAGATAATGTGACCTTATGCTAATGAGGCATGGGGAATTTGCATCCACGCCATATTAGCATATTTCGGGCCATTTATTAGCATGCCACTTTCAAAGAAAGTGGCCTGTGTAGAACTGGCCTCTGAAAATAGAATTAAATAAGTGAAAGCAAATTTTTATTTTACAGAAATTATTTACCTTTAAAATTTCTGTAATAAATGTAGATGATCTTGGTGGTTTGGTTGCTGCCAGTTGTGCATCCGATTTAGTATCAAATAGATTAAGTTTTCTTCTGGAGGCCGCTTCTTCCCAAAAATTTTCAGGAAGAAGGGGCCTCCGGAAGAAGGACTTCCTTCCAGAAAACCCCCTGGGGGCCATGCTTCTAAATGGCATTTTGGAATCCGGAAGAACGTCTTCCGGACTCCAAATCATGTGACCTTATGCTACTGAAGCATGGGGAATTTGCATCCGCTGCTCATTATCATTTAGGTTAGTATCAAGTAGTTTTCTACTTTTTTAAGTAGTCAGATAGGTTTTTTTTATTATTTATGTAGCTACAGATTTACAATAGAATTGGGTGTTTATAAGGGTATTCATGTAAAGCTATGTATTTCCTATTCTAGGGTTTTTTTAATGTTGATAGCAAGTAGTATCACATTGCTAATTCCTTGATATTATGCTTCAATTTTAAAAAAGTAAGTAGAGATTTAAAAATCAATAATCGCACTGCTATGGCACAATGTGTATGACCCATGCATATTAGAATAATCCTGCAAACCGGCTCTTCTATTGTTTAATTGCATATTGTTTCATATGCTAGTATTTTAATACTATAGTACCACCATCAAAGTATGAAAAAATATTAATGACAGATGACCATTCAAAATTAATGGGCAAATAATGTTCAGGTAATAGTAAGCCCAATCATTGCTGTTGCTGGGTTTTTTTTTCCCCTCTCCCTTCATCCTTTTCTCTCTCTGTACAGGGGAAGTGGGGGAGAGGGAAATGCTAAAATCACATTATGAAATATTGTACTACATGCACATAAAATATAATGGTTGCCACATTTGTATTAGTTGTAAGTATGAGGTTCCTGTAAGGAATTTATATATTATATTAACAAAATAGTATGCATTCTCTACTGTATGATTTTGTTAAGAGGATGGCTAGATTTCAAATGAAATGCAAAGGTCAGAGTTGCTATCATATTGAGGATTGTTTAATCACATTTGCCTGTCTATTACTGACCTCATCTCTCTTTAGTCCCAACAGCTACTCTCTACATTGCAGCATGAGAAACAAAACTCAAACAAATGTTTGCCGTTTCATTGTTTAAAGCCACTGTGGAGAGTGTTTTTCTTTTATATTGCATACGGTACTATATAATCATAGTAGACGGTACTAAAATAATCTGAGTCGATTATTTGAGTGCAGTAAATTTAATATACTGAATGTCTTTGTCATTGTTTGTTCTGTATCATGTATCTTGCTATACTGGGAATTGAAGAGAGAATATTATGTTTACACAGTGGTAACAGATATATTGGAGGCAGATGTAGCCAGCCTCCTTCACCCATCAGAATAACATTGATTATCTTCAGTATTTCACTTCCACGCTACCAGTATGTAAGAAAATACCGTGAAGCTCTTTTTAGTGTTGAGTAAGCATGGCAACTGTGCTTTGTCCTGTTCTATATAATAATTATAGAATAGAAAATTATCATAAGTATGATGAAGAACTGCTGGGTAGTTGAATCATTCTGTGCCTAAGAAGGGTAGACACTCATCTAACATTTAAAATGAATTACTTCTTATTTTCTATGGATTAAGTTAGAAGTCCATAGTGGAGCAGAAGTTTAAATTATATCTGAGTGCAATTCAAATGTGTGGGCTAGTTCTAAGATGGCTTGTTACTCAAAGAAATTAACCCCTTATGAAAATGAATACCACACAAAACACCCAAATTGCTTAATGAGAATATGTTTTGTTTTTTATACTCTCTGGCGCTATGTCTGCATGGTCAAAATATCTTGAAATAACAACAGTTATATTGAAATAGCTTTGACAGCATCTAAATGATGCACACATTTTTTCAAAATGAATTCAAAATAATGGGTGCATTATTTCAATTACAGTGAACCTCATTCCCTGAGGAATAACATCTGTTTTGAAATAGGCCATAATGAGCTCCAATGGCACTATTTCGAAATAACAGAAAGGACCAGAAATGCTATTTTAAAATAGCTGGTTGCTATTTTGAAGCACATTTTGTGTCTGGTTGTGTTATTTTAAAATGTCTATTTCAAAATATTTTATTTCAAAATAGGGGTGTTGTATAGACGTAGCCTGGGTGTTCCAATGCGAGCTTTTTGAAAAGTGAATGGGGTAGTTGGTTGGATGCTTGATATATAGAACAATGCATAGAAGAAACTGTGTGAGGATGGACATTATCCCTGTTCACAGAGACCACTTCAATATTCAAAAATAAATAGACTTTGTACTGGCTCTTGGCAAAATGGTGAATTTCACGCTGAACAAGTAAGTGATGAGCGTGAGATAAAGGATATTTACTAATCTTTTGGGGAAGTGACATGCAACTTTTCATTTTTCCCCAGACCTGTGAGTCAAGATGACAGAATCACCATTAAGATTTTTATCAAAACTCGAATTTTGTCTCCTTCAGTTAATAACATAATAGTGTTGATCTGGTCAAAACAATTTCAGACTACACTGGAACTCTGAGGGAAAATATTAATAGCTCATGCATATTTCATGAAAGTGCCTTAGTCAAATACTCTGTAGCTAAAACATCGTTGTGTTCACGTTTAGTGTGTAGGGCATTTACTCCTAAAATATTTTTTCCTAACAGAATAGTTTAAAAGATTATTTTATTTCTGCAAAAGGAAAACTTCAGTAGGAATCCACTGGACCAGTAAAGTGTGTGTCTTTAATATCAGAGAGTAATTGGAGTGTTGTTTTTAAATGTACAGTTCTATTGAGAGAAAAGACAGCTTGCTTGATTGTAAACTCAACAAAAATAACATGATAAATTATCTTCAAGCACACGCAGTCTAAGAATATAGACTGCAGCCTCCTTGTTATATAATGTATTTCAATGTATGCCTGAAAATTCATCATATATTTGAAATGTGATTTTTCCAAATATTCTTATAGCACTTTGATCTAAGAATATTATATTTTTAAATCCAATTCCTAGATCTTCAACAGTTTTAACCCTAATAGTTATAATTATGAGAGGATATATTCTAATATCAGATAAGTGATTAATGAAGTAAAATTAGATAAACATTTGTATTTACTTATTTCCAAAATGGACAATACATTGGCTGGGATCAGACTGTGAGTATCTTCTCCTTGGCAGATTGTATGAGCCTTATGTAGCACTCTCATTAGTTTTTCCAGACTGTAAATCTTTCGTTTTAGTTTGGAAAAAAATCCAGTTTTTATAGCTGTGAAGATACCCTTCCAAACATGGATTTGTTCAATTCTAATAAAATATTTAAAAGAGTTAAGTCAAGGAAAGGTGCTAATATATTAAATTTATTTTGGGTATTTTCTCATGAAATTTAAAAATCATTCTGAAATTTCAAATACACACGAACTTACAACAGAGAAGTGCTACTTCAGAGGGCTGTATATAAATATGGTATTTAAATATGCAAAATTGATGGGAAAACCCTGCTTCCTTAGACATTTCTTCTTGCTCTTTCTCTTCTCCCCATTTTATTCTAAATATGTAATGATACTGGCTGCTTATAACTGCCCTACAAGAACTTAAGCCTTTATTCTTTTGAGATGTAAGGATCATGAACTGCATGCTCCCTTTCCTTCTCCGTTGGGATTCTAAGGGTGTGTCTACACACCAGCCCTATTTCAAAGTAAGCTATTCTGGAAGAGCTATTCTGGAATAGCTATTTCAAAGTAATACCACTGCACACAAAAATGCATTTTGAAATAACATTTAGCTATTTTGAAATACGTCTACAAACAGAGAGCCTATTTCAAACTAAAGCCATTGGGTGGACTATGGCTTATTTTGATATAGTATCAGACAGATATCTGTGTTTGTCTGTATGTGCAAAAACAACAAGAAGTCCTGTGGCACCTTGTAGACTAACAGATATTTTGGAGCAGAAGTGTTTGCAAGCAAGGACCCACTTCATCAGATGCAATGTAGTGGAGATTCCAGAGGTCTAATTACACAGGCTCATGGAAAGGAGGGAGTCCAGAGTTGACAAGGTCAATTTAGTCAGGGAGGGAATAGCCCACTTCCAGCTCCCTGTTTTTGGAAAAAAGAAAAAAAAACCTTTCTTTCTGATACAAAATAGGAAGAAAGGTTCTTTTGAAAACAGGTTTGTTCTTATTTTTTCCCCTCCCCCAAAGGAACCCCATTTACATGGCTGTTTTTGCTTTTGGAAGACTCTCTTACAGAAACATAATGGTGTGCAATTATGCAAATGAAGCACAGGATTTGTAAATCAGCACTTCATTTGCATTTTCTATCTCCCTCATTCTCATTCCTCCTCTGAAAAGGGAATGTAGTGTAGTGTAGATGCAGCCCCTGTCTTAAAGCAGCTGTTTTGAAATAGCTATTTTGGAATAGACACTACTCCTTGAAGAATGAAGTTTAACTGTTTTAAAATAAGCCAACCACTATTTTGAAATTATTTTGAAATAGCAGTTGCATTGTGTAGATTCTAGGATGGTTATTTCAAAATACTGGCTAGTCTAACTTTCCGAAGCTTCTATTCCAGAGCTGTCCCTCATGTCCAATGAATACACCATCATGTCTTTCTCTTTAGATAAGCAGTTGCACAGCAATCTACACATAAGAGCTTAGATGGTGCCATTGGCAATTCAGTGTTGGTAGCTAGGTTACCTTCATACATTTAAAAAGTCCTATGGTGGGCTTCAGAAATGTTTAAAATTAAATTATTCACCTGTTATTTAACCATTTTAAAAGTAAATGGCTCTGAATGGAGCCCTGTTTGGAAAGGATAAAATTCAGTCCCATACAGAGTGTCAGCCAATGGCCATGTAAATCCTATTGAAGCCGTGGTGGAGCTGGCCCTTTGCACAAGAAAGAACTTTGCTTATAAAGAGAAGAAGGTGATGCATATGTTACTCTTCTGTCACAAAAGGCACTGGAAGTGCAAGTGGTCAGTTGGTGGTCTTAAACAAAGGCCCCAAATGAAGATTTTTTTCAAGTGTTGTTTGTATTACGTTAGTGTGAGTGAAACTAAGGAAAGCTATTGTCTTTATGCATGTCTAGTTTGATCAAGAGTGCTGCAAACTCTCATCATGCAGCTGTGAAAAGCTGTTTATGAAGCCAGGTTTTACCTTTGATCTAAGATACACTGTAAACTAGTGTCTGCCATTTGCTAGTATGATATTGTCACTCCACCTCCTTTGAGGAATAATTTAACTACATGCAATATTATAAAATATACTGCATGTGTTCTTAGGAGGACAGCATATGGAGCTCCAGTCTAAATGATACAGTAGCAGGGTTGCCAAATCTTTTGGTATTTTTGTCAGTCACACTGTTTCTTGGCATTAACAGTGGCCTCGTTAGGAGTTCCAGACAGTGACGGGTTTCTGTGTGAGCTGTAATGCTGATACTACCATTCTGACTGAAGTCAGGGGGAACTGACTTTTGGGGATTGAGGCATAGGATTGCAATCCCAGCTGCCAGCAGCAGAGGCAGCTGTTCCATAGGGTGCGACCTACCCCTTTTTCCCTGCTTGTGCAGCCTGTGAATAGCATAGGAACAGTAGGCCATGGGCAAGCAGTAGAGGCAGCTCCTACCCATCATCAACAAGATTACCTTGGAGAATACGGGAATTAAAGATCAGTATTCAATGTAATTAGTGTTTCATCTGTACGATTAATTCTCTAGAAATGCATCCAACCTAACTTGGTAACCGTAATCTTCTCCCACTATCCAGGACTGACTAGGGTTCAGAAGTGATGAAAAGAGCAGTAATGAGGAATCCAACGCTGTCATCCACTCACTTCCTAGCAGTCTGTGCCCGACTGACTCCACTCTCACTCAGCTGGGCCAGCGCAGTGTTCTTGGAGTCAGTGGGGAAAGGGCACTGGTTCAGGAGAGGAGGGCAGTGGAACTGTAGTTGGGTAAGTAAGTGGAAGTTAGGGTTGGGGAGGACCCAAGGGATAGTGTCCTGTGCGCGAAAGAACTAGGTAAGAGGTAAAGGGGGAATTGAACTACGTAGCAAGTCTGTTGATAGTGTCAGTAAAGAAGCCCAGTCTAAATGGACCACTTCAAGCTATTTTCAACCCTGGTATCCCCAAGACTTGGATGACACACATGGTAGAGAGCAGAAGCTTGCAGTGCCTCTATCCTTACATGCAGAAAGCATAGAGCTTTTTCATTGCCCTATATTTAATTGCTTTGTTTGATTAGTTATTTAATTAAGTTTCATTATGTTAAATTCTATTGAATAATTTTTAAAAGTCTTGAAGTGTGCAATTTGCTAGTAATATACACAGGTTTGAATAGACTATTCAAGGACATACACTGTTAGTTTTACCAAATGAATACATGATACAGTGTGGTGTATTTTAGTATGTTAGATTATGCACTAAGATCAACAAATGTTTAATCTAAATCATTATGTGAATGGAAGATTTACAAGTGTGACCTAGAGCAATAACAAAACTTTTGCTCTGGTTGGGTTCCATTAATCTAGTAATTATGACCTCTTTATTACCATCCTTCTTAGTTGAAATCTAATACGGTATATTTTATTGAGAAACCAGTGCGTGTAAAGCATGCCCCTGCATTCTTATGAGATCATGGCTACGTCTACACGTGAAGCCAACATCAAAATAGCTTATTTCGATGTAGCAACATCGAAATAGGCTATTTCGATGAATAACGTCTACACGTCCTCCAGGGCTGGCAACGTCGATGTTCAACTTCGACGTTGCGTGGCACCACATCGAAATAGGCGCTGCGAGGGTACGTCTACATGCCAAAGTAGCACACATCGAAATAAGGGTGCCAGGCACAGCTGCAGACAGGGTCACAGGGCGGACTCAACAGCAAGCCGCTCCCTTAAAGGGCCCCTCCCAGACACACTTGCACTAAACAACACAAGATACACAGAGCCGACAACTGGTTGCAGACCCTGTGCCTGCAGCATGGATCCCCAGCTGCCGCAGCAGCAGCCAGAAGCCCGGGGCGAAGGGCTGCTGCCCACGGTGACCATAGAGCCCCGCAGGGGCTGGAGAGAGAGCATCTCTCAACCCCCCAGCTGATGGCCACCATGGAGGACCCGGCAATTTCGACGTTGCAGGACGCGGATCGTCTACACGGTCCCTACTTCGACGTTGAACGTCGAAGTAGGGCGCTATTCCGATCCCCTCATGAGGTTAGCGACTTCGACGTCTCGCCGCCTAACGTCGAAGTTAACTTCGAAATAGCGCCCGACGCGTGTAGCCGCGACGGGCGCTATTTCGAAGTTAGTGCCGCTACTTCGAAGTAGCGTGCACGTGTAGACACAGCTCATGTTACTTAAATTACATGCTGAAGGTAGGTCTTTAAATATGTGCCCTATATTGTTTTATTTTATAAATACAAATATGTAGAAATCTGTAACCAGAGTGGAATGGATTTTTAATAAGCAATTTGAAAATTAAGAAATACAATTCCTTTAGTTTTAGGACTAGACATGGGTGAAACCAGCAGCCCTTCAAAGTGTCGCTAATGCTGGATTCACTTCAAGGCAGTTTTAAAGTATTTTTACTATTATGATGAATGAGTTTGCAGTCTGCTTCTCAATATTACTCATCATTTCTTGGCAATCACTATTCTGTTGAAACTCACTCTTTACAATCCTTGTGGCAGAGCTGAGGAAATTTGGATTACTGGTCCAAAAGGACCCTGAAAGTCTTTCACAGGTGAAACACTTTTGGTGGGTTTCAGGGGAGCTGCACTACCAAAGTGCAATTCCCATATGTGCATGAAGTAGAGGTGCAGGGGGTGCTGCAGCACCACCAGGTTTGCACCGGCTTCCATGCGTTCAGGGACCATTTCCACTGCCAATGCACTGATGACTCTACCAGCCCTAAAGGGGCATGGGGCTTGGGGCAACCCCTCCAGTAGTCCAGGTGTGGCATCTAGGGCAACCACCCTACTTCAGGACAAGGCCTTCACTCCAGCCCTTCCTTAAGACCTGCCCCTGCTTGATCCCATCCCCACCCCTTCATGAAGACCCTCCCCTGACACACATGAGCAGAGGAATTATGTGGGGCCTGTCGTGGGGCTGCAGCAGAGGTTCTCACACACACATGCACACCATGGCATTGGTAGCAAGAGTGACCCAGCAACCTGTTATTCTCTGCCACCCTTTCCTAGCCCACTGTGTCCTGCTTCTTTGCAGTGATGGGAAGTGGAGCACCATGGGGCCAGGATGCTCTGGTTACGACCTGCCGCAGTGAAGCTGAGCACAGCAGGAAAGGGCAGGGTGGGGTGGAGCAGGTTTCTGGGCTGTTGGAGATCCCACTGTCATGGTAAGTGTGGAGGTGGACCAAACCCCCTGCTGCCCCACACAAAGTCCCTCCCCTTAGCTAATCCCCTGGGCTATGCTAGAATCTCAACCAGAGGATGGTTGAGAAGGCTGGCTTAGGGACCACCCCAGATCACGGCTTCTGTTCTTACCAGCTTTGCCAACTTGGGAGTCCCACCGTCTGCTGTCTCTGCAGTCTCTGCAGCTTGCTGGAGTCTAGGCCACCAGCCCTGGAGGCTCCACTGCCACTCAGGGTCCCTTCACCTGCCAGAAGCTCTGCAGCCACCTCCAACGGTGGCTAGGTTGCCAACTCTCCCCGACTGGATGTACTGGATGCCACTTACAGCAACGGCATTCAGTCCCGGAGATTTATCATCCCTATGTGTCACCTCAACATGGGGTGGTGAGGGGAGTGAACAGGTGGTGTTTACAGCTCAGCCTTCCCACCCCAGAATAGTTCCAGAGCCCCTGATGATTTCCGCATACTCTTGGGCTGCAGCAATCATTGTAAAATATCCCAGAGAATGATTCCTTGCTTCCTTCAAATGGATATGGAGTGTATTGACAGCATAGTATGAGTAATTTGAAATGGCAGGGAAAGGAGATTTTTCCCCAGAATATTTTTTAATAGCTGACCATTGGGGTACACTGGCTTTTGAAGTACTTTTAAGAACCCCAGGAATAAGTCATTTCTGGCAGTAATAATCTAGCAATATCCAGAGCAGGAGAAATCTGTCAGTGACAGGAAAATCACCTAAACCTTCCTCAAGTTTGGTGCTGTAATTTTATTTAGAGGTCACCAAGAGCCTTTTTTATTGCCTTGTAGTCAAGGATTCCTAAAAGCCTCCCTCAATCTGTATGCCTTTGCACCGAATGAGTTCCCATTACTGCTGCAGCAGCACTTCTATAATCATGGATGATGGGTGCGCAAGGTTTGGGAGGGTGAAAACCAAAAGAGAAAATATGCTATAAAAGGAATGAAAGAAAAAAAATAATAATAGAACCAGGGTCCTGTCTTCTTTTTGCTTCAATTAAATCCTCAATCAGAAGTGAGAGGGAAACAAATCTCTTCAGTTTAAAAACAGAAATGCTAGACGCGTCCCCTCCCTCTGGGTCTCCTACATCAAGTTTTGACAAATACACTCACAACCTTTCATCCTATCTGAGGTGTAGAGTACAGAGCATCAAGTATCAACAATGATTGGACTATATAGTGGACTGATGCAACAATGTACAGTGCTCTGATACCATGGTGATGAACATGGTATATAGTGACAGGCATGAACATTTCCAGCATGTGCACTTAGCTTGTTTGTTTGCCAGGTGATGTAGCTTCTCTTCTTTGTTATGGTAAAGAGAGACTATTTATTTAAATTAGAAAATACATGCATTTCCCAATGCTAGATTTATCTAGTCACGAACACCAACTCCTCAGTAAATGGGTTTATCGTATGGAAAGGGAGAAACTGTAGCTGGGAGTTCCTTTTTAAAATGTTGGTAGCACTTCACTGGTGTTTTCTTAATAAAATCATTGGTTACTGAAGTGTCATCTTTGTTGTTAGAGACAGTTAGATTGAGGAGCAATTCACAAGCACCTAGGCAGAATAGCTACTTCAATCCTGGCTCACTGAATATTTAGGTATACATTTCTTTGACGCTTTTCAAGAGCACTTCACCTTTGTTCCCTGTTACAATAAGACTGATTACACTTCCCATAAAATATACTTGACTGTAATAGTTTTTTAAGGTTCTGTAGGAAGCTTCTTTAACATATGAGCTTCTGTCTAATTATGCTTAAATTATCTAAATAAGCATTTCAAATATTTAGTGATAAACACGTTTATGCTTCCCTGCAAAGCAGCTAGTTTGTGAGGCAATATAATCAAAAGCAGCTTGTGCAATGTGCCTTGCAGATTGCATAGCATACTTTTCAAATCATTCCTACTGAAATAAATAGAAATGTCTCCAGTCCTGCAAAGAAATAAGTGCTGCATTGTGCAAATTTAAGAAAAGATAATTGATACTTATAAAGTGCTAGTACTGTTTAATCTGCAGGAACATAAAATATAATAGAATTGCTTGGGAGACAATTAACCAACCAGTGTTTAATGACTGGTTTGTTTGGGGTTTTGGGGAAGTAACCATTCTGAAGCAAAAGCAAAGTGTTCGATCAAAATGATCAACAAGGAAAACGACTAACCTGTTAAAATGCCCTTTTTTAAAAAAAAAAAAAAAAAAAGGAGCATTAGAATCCATCTAAAGCTGCTATAGGAAACTGGAAACAGGATCCTGCAAGAATGCCCTCAGCTCTTCTGCTTATAGATGCTCAGTCCATGTTGGATCAAGTCAATGGGTGAAATTCACTCATGTAGAAGGCCAGCATGAGATCTATGCACCAAAGAAAGCATTTTGCAGACTTACTGGTTAGGACTGGTGTGATGGAGTGGGACGAGTGCATGTGTGAGTCAGGCTGGATGTCTGAGGCAAGCAGCAGCTCCCAGTGGCTAAGGATGACCCTGGGGCTACAAGTGGCAGGTAACACCTCTGCCCTGAACAAAGAGGAGGGAGGAGCTGAGCTGGTTTTTGAATCGGGGGCAGCAGTTAGAGGCTAGGGGAAGAGAGAGCTGGGAGGCAGCCAGCCGGAGGAGGGGGAAAGCTACATCCCAGAGGGGCACCCCTCGGGGTCTTCTCCCCAGGACGGGTTGGAAGGACTGTCTCTGGCTGCTGTACTGTCGCTTCTGTGAGAAACTGGGCATCTGTTGCCTAATAAACCTCCTGTTGTACCTGCTGAGTGAGAGTCACTCCTGCCAGCGGACGGGGTGCAGTGCAGGGGGACCCCGAACCCCATCACAACTGGATTTATGTCACACTATATTGAATAGTTTTTTTTTTTAACGACATATATTTGGGAGGCAATAACAATAGAAAGTGTGCGTGTGTGTGTAAGTATTTGCACAGAGAGTGGGCACAGGAGAGAGAAAATATACAATAAAGAAATACATATGTCTAGCACAGGGCCCAGACTCTGGCTCTGTGGCTCCCATTGTTAAGGAAATGGGGCTAATGAGAGCTGCAGGATAAATGCTGCACATAGAGCAGAGCATTCAGGGCCTCCATGCAATTTCTATCTTAAGATGCAGTCCTCAGGCCAAAATGCCTGTTCCTGGTCTAGCAACATTGTCAATTAATGTTGTCTGATCCTTCCCGTTATAAGATCCGGTATTCAGTTACTTATAATTTTGCTAAACGGTAACTATGCGAGCTGAAATTTTACATGTCTGGTACTCCTAATACGGACAGACTTCCTATGTGAAATTCCTACAGAGACCCTGAGCATTGTCCTTTCTCCTCACAACTCATATGTCCGCTAGAACTGTGCATGTGCTTATCTGACCTCCCAGCTCAGGCCTACAGGAGTGAAACCAGACTTTGCTTGCAGTGACTGCACCCTGATCTTGTGACAGGGCCAGACAGTGGGCCAGAGAGCAGGGACCCTGTCTCTTCCGTAGTCTGATTCTCTTCCCCCATGACTGATGCTGGAGAGAAGTGGGAGAGAAAGTGTGAATAGGTCTAGCTGGTGAAGGAGACTGCGACTGAGGATGGGAAGAGAGTGGGAGATGGGGAGGAAATTGGGACTCTCCCAGCAAAGAGCCTGCAAGGGGAAAATTGGAATAGTCTGGCCAAGGAGACTAGGATTTGAAGCCTGAATGGAGACAGGGACTAGGTCAGGAGAATGTAATGGAACAGTTAGAAGAAGGCAGTGGTAAGGAAAAGATAGACGTGGGAGAAGGGTGAGTTGGATGTGGTGAGGCAGGTCTCATGGTTGGCAGGGCTGGATTAACATTTTGTGGGCCTAGTGCCAAAGATATTTGTTCTAGCCCTCACCCCATGTAGTCATTATTGGCCCCTTCTGGGTGTGGGCCTGATGTGGCAATGCTATCATGTACTGGATACTGATTTTCAGAGGCATTTTTCATTTTGCTCACGCACATCTGCATGGCTGCATGTAATGCCATGCACATCTTCCTCAGCCCCCAGTTTAGTTTTGTTTCTTTTTTTCATTTAGCTGTACACCTAGGTGAGTTTACCAATGTCCACAGTGAGCAGAAATGTCATAGTGAGCAGAGGAAACTCCCCATAGATATAACTCCTCATTCAGATATTCTGTAGCCCTGTCTAAGTGCCACCCTGTTTCACCAGTATGTGGCCCCAGTCTCAACCCAGTGAAGTTCCAGAGCCGGCAAATACCTAATCACTTCTGACAAATTTTCCCCCAGCACTCATCTCCTGCCATCTGAGCAAACCACTTCCAAACGCTTTCAGGTCACCACCTCTCCCAATGCTTGTTTCCTTTCTACCTTGGATGTGCTCCCCAGCCAGGTGGGGCTGTTCCGGAAGCCTGACTTGCTTCCTCTTTCCCTGCTCTCTTTGATATTCCTTTCCTTCTGGTGACCACTGTTACTTGAAGGCAACCCTTGTTTCTTCATCTTCTCCTAGCTTAATTCACAGAGCCACCTTTTCCTCCATGCAGCCAGGAGCTTGCTCAAAGCTATGCCATCTGTGGGTTAACAAAAGACCAGCTACCCACTACCTAAACAGTAAAGTTCTGCATTGTAATTTGTTTATTAATGAAGCAATTGTAAGTAGGGCTATTAGTGACTTTAAAAATTATCACCAGCACTTGGACTGCACACTGAGGTCAAAATTCAGCACTCCTCTTTGGGAAGGTTGATGACCCTTGGTTTTGACCTTAGTGTGGTAGTGTCTGTTCAAAGATCCTGTAAATTGGAGCAATCATCCCCTCAATGTAGCTCTATGATAAAGACAGAGTATTGTATGCAGAGTATGCCAATATAATGGGATGAGCAGTATAGAAAAGCTCGTGAGGAAATTAATGATTTTGTCAACAGAGCAGAATTGAAATATTCCACAGTAAGTTTAGTGTGCAGTCATTAGGGCATGGAGCCACACACTGAACAATGAGGAGAAACCAAAATATTAACTAGTGGCTTACAATGAAAGACTGCATCAAAATTGCTATGCACAAGATGACTGATTTAGTGTCATGTAAGAGCTTAAATTTGCATTTTCTAATATTGAGTCCTTAGCTTTGCAGTTTCAGTAATTGTAATATAGTTTTGTGAATACTCATAAACAAAAGTACAGTTTTAAATCTAGGGTAAAATCCTATTCCACTGAAATCAGTGGCTATGGCTACACTAGCGAGTTTTCTTTTTTTAACAAAACCAGAGTTTTGTCTACAAAACTCTCTGCATGTCCATACACAAAATTTATTTTGTCGATAGTCTGTCAACAAAACTCTGCAATTCCACCAACAACCTTCTGCCCCTCCCAGATGAGGAAGAGCACCTTGGTTGACAGCTTCTGTTGACAAAAAAGCTGTGTGGATGCTCTGAACACCTTTTGTTGACAGCCAGGTCTTCCAGGACACTAGGCAGGATTGTCTGCTGGGCTTCTGGGTGGCTGTTATGTCAAGAGAGTGGCTGGGTAGTCTGGCAACTCTGTCGGCAGAGCAGATCGCTCTTTCAATCCACTTTAGTGTATGGCCCCACACTGTCAACAGATGCTTTGTTGGAAAATATTTTCTGACAGAAACGTCTGTTGACAGATGCTTCTAGTGTAGCTGTAGCCAATGGGAGTTTTGCTATAGACTTCAATAAGGGCTGGAATTCTGTCAGTATCACTTAAGTCTCCAGCTACTGGCAGTAAATCATTCTCCAGGAATAACCTTTCTGTACTGATATCACTGGTCTAGGTGGCACCTATTACTGTTACATATGTTTTTTAAAATCTTGCTAGTGCTTACAGTCATAAGTTTTTTTGTTTACTTTAATAGTACATCAATTACATCAGACATTGGCTGGATTTTGGTTTATTTTGTTATAGTTAATCCCTAGTTTGCCATGAATTTTCTTAAAAGTTCTATTAGTGTAAAGAATCTAATGTTCATGTGCAGGATTAAAATGGTTTATAAATTATGTAGAAAGTCTGTCTTGTTCTTTCACTAAATTTATCTCACAGCAATTGAATTATTCTGGCAAGATTTTGGTAATGAAGACAGTTAAAGCTTGATTTTTCAACTGTGTTTTTGTCTCTTAATTCAGCCTTGAAAAAAATTGTTGGCTCTTTAACTGTAACATATTAAATATTTAAGTAGGAGTGTTAAGTAAATTGAAAAAGAATGAAAAAAAAAAAGAAAAAGAAACATCCCCTGACTTTGTTAAGAGCAATGACAAAAAATTCTGAGAACTCTTTGTGAGGAGTAGGTGTGAATAATTACAAGGTGCTGGTGTTGCCCCATATTTCAGTAGCTTTTTTGCTAAAAAGACTGATAAAATTAGACTTGTTTTCATTTAAACACTACATTGGTTGGGTGTGTTAACTTGGAAATGATTTCAAAAGATTGGCAAAAAATATAGCTGCTAACTTTCAACACAAATGCCCCTGGAAAACTGCATATGAAGGGCTCAGTGCTGCATGAATGTAGTGCTGAAAACATGTATTAATTTTGATTGTAAATTTTTGGGGGTCTGTAAACTTAGGAAGGGCCCTAGAATGTTATTAATACATGTATTGCTATTTTAACATAGACGTTAGTTTCAGTTAACCTTGTCTTTTTCCACCACTTTTGTTTTATCTGTGATGTGTTGATGCTGATGCTTATTGGTAAGAGACAATCTTTAATGCCCTGACAGCACCAGAAGGTCTTTTCATCTAAGACTGAGTTTAGCTATGCAGGCACAGTTGTAGTTAAAATGTTGCATTTGAACTTTTTACTTGTATTTAAGCTATTAGTGCTAAGTATTCCTTATTATTTTAAATAAGCAATGTATCAGTCAAACCAGTAATATCTTATCTGTTGAGTAAAAATGTAGACTCAAATATTGAAACTGCACCCCCTCTACATGTGACGAAGATTGGGATTGTTGCAGGACAAAAAGGCTATTGGATATGTGGCATAGTCTGTCTCTTAAGCAAAAGTAAATGTGTGGCAGTGAAAATGTAAATCAGATGTGGAACCTTTCATGTCAAGGTCACTGGTTTACATCTGGCTCATGTTGATTGTAATCTGCAGTTATCACCTGGTGACTGTTAAGTGAACAATGTAGAATAAGTAAGTGGTCTCAGTTCATTTCATGCTGCAGAGTTCTCTCCATCACAAATGTGACACCCGGATGGCGGGTTCAGCAGCAAGGCTGTGGCTTTGAGTAGGCAGAGAGAATGAGCTACCCTATCACCCTGATAGTCCCCAAACGTCTGGGATGATGAAAATAGGTGGAGTAACATAAGGGAGTCTGAATTGCTGCTGTGTGTATATCATCTAGTTTGTGGATAAACAGTTTGATACCTTGTGCTGATAGTTTGGCAACTTTAACATTCTTTTGTAAGATATGAAGCAGCCCTTACACTGGACTAGATACCCATACTAATAGTGTAGATTACCAGCAATACCTTTCATGAAAGTAATTCTGTGACCATATGTATGTCTGAAAGCAGGGATGTGCAAAGTGGGGGGCCGGCTTCCTTAGGGGCATGTGACATTTGGTAAAGGGGGCTCAGCATGATTGGCTACTGGGTCTCAGGCTCATCCATCTCATTAAAACGTTGAAATATGTTACTGTTTTTTATGAATGTGTATTCATATTTAGATACCAATTAATAAAATTTTACATTCTAAATGCTTATTTTCTTACACATGCCAAAAGGGGTTTTTTTTCATATGAATATGAAGAATATTTCCATCATTTTGGGTACATTACACAGGTTTGTGGGCCCTGCTGATTGAAGGGACAAAAAGAGGAGGCCGACTTAAAAAGTGTGCTTATCCCTGCCACATAGTATATGAGACATTTGATTGTTATGGAAGATTATTAACAAAGAAATTTTATTGGTGAATTGTTCCATGCATCATACCCAGGTTGATGACTATAATGACAGACATACAAAATTCAAAGTGCCACAGGCAGGAAAACTTTCATTTAACTTATTTAGTTAAAAGTAACTGTTCACACACAGTACTTCGGATGATACGTGATTCTGACCCCTGTGATTTGCATGCATAATTCACATGAATTAAAGATAAAAAGAAAGCTGTTATTTCTAACAAAGTTGTTTTTCTTACTTTTCACCTCCTCCTTAAAAATTATGTCACTGTGTATTTTGTCAAAACTAATCATTAGTTTAAATACCGAATACATAAATGTTTGATTTGTATATGCTCTGCATGGCTTCTATGCATTTGGGTTTCACTTTATGCTTGGATAAAATTTATATATGGTTGTGTCAATGGGGTACATCAAGTAGAATTTCAGAGTTATGGATGCTTCAGGAATGGAGGTGGTCTGTAACTTGGAAATGTTCATAACTCTGAACAAAATGTAGCTATGGTATGGTATGGTAACAGCAGTTCACATTCAAGGCCAGGTTCCAGAGACAGCTAGGCAGTTCTTTGCAGGCATCTTCTTTCCTGGGCAAGCTAGTCATGCTTCAGCCAGAGTGAATGCGGTGAAAACAATGTATTCCCCTTCTTATGTGCAACCCCTCCTGGCCAGGGTACGAGGGGGAAACACATCATCCACAGTTTACAGGAAACAGTGCATACCCAATTGCTCTTCAGGCAGCTTTGGGCTGATAGTGGGGTCTCAGATCTCTGCCTGAAATATTTAATACCCTAGCTTCCTAGCTGTAGGTTAGTGCCCTGCATGTGGTGGTGGGTGTAAAGGTGCAGGGACAAACACTAAGGATGTGTCTACCTAAGATGTAATATAGGCACAATACTATATTTGTGTGTGTGTGTGTGTGTGTGTGTGTGTGTGTGTGTGTTGATGCCTGACCAGTTTTTTCGAGTTTCACAGCGTGTGTAGGTAATTGGTCAGTCCATAACTCTGATGGCTATCTTTGAAGTTCTACTGTACTTTCTCTGAAGATATACCTAGAACATTGCAAATCTGAGGATACACACTTTATATCCATGTGGATGTGGATATCCATGGTAATTTTTGCAAAATGGGTACAAATTTTGTACCTATAACCATGCAAATTTGTGGCTATCTGTTTTATATTCATGAGTAGCCACATCCAGGTGTGTCAATACAGATATCCATGGCCCATTTTTGTGGCTACAGTTGTAGATGCAGATATACCAATTTTGTGTCTGAACAGGGCTTTAGATGTACCACATAAATGAGCATGAGTCATTACAATGGTTTAGTTAGATGTGAATGATTTAATTATAACAATTAAATTGTTAGAATGGGTGTTTAAGTGTTAGGCAATTGTGTCCAGATAAAATAAGGTGTTGCAAAACCTTTGTACAAAGTGAACCATTGTAGAACGTCTTGTCTGCTGTGTTTTCTGGAAGATATTTGATGCTAAGATGTTTAAGCATTACTTTTTTATTATTTTTTTAATAGCATGTGATTTACTGAAGGTAAAACAGAAACTTGGCAGCAGAAACTGCCAGTCCTCAACTTTTTCTTTGGGCTCATGCTGCCTCCAATTTCAGTTTAATCATAAGCAACATGTACTAGAACCTTTGAGATAACGATTTCTTACTGGAGCCCCTTAACTTTGCAAATGCAACATGTTTGACTAATTTTTGAACCCTCATATCTTATGTCAAAAGTATTATGTACCACTGCTGTTGATCTGTGGCCAACAGCTCTGCCAGATTTCCCTCCTGCTAGATTCCTGGGCTCTTCCCTCAACCCCTGGTGATCGGCCACATTAGTCTCATGGCAACACAATGGCTGTTTCTACACTAGAAGCATCTGTTGACAGACTTTACTGTAGACAGAGACATCTCAACAGAACCTCTGTCAATAGTGTGCTACAACACACAACTTGTTCTGTTGACAGAGAACTGCCATTGGAGCCTTCTCTGTCGACAGAAGTGCCTACACTGCACTTCTGTTGACAGTACTATGTCGACTCTGTAGAGACTCTGTCGATAGAAGGCTATATGAGTGAACTCTCCAGTGCAGACACAGCCAACGAGAAGTCCATGGCCCCTCCAGAATCTCTTCACACTTCTGCATTTCTATTCATATGTTAGGTAACTCTCTTCTTTTTTGTGGATATTAGAAGGAAATTGGCCACATTATTTTTTTAATGTTTAACAAAAACAAGATTTGTGAAGTGCAAATATAAAGTGGAATTTAAATAAAATAAATGGTTTGCTCAATTTATCAGTGTTGGAAAATACAAAGTGACACACTTTGGAAAAAATAATACCAACTATTGATGTGGTCTAAATTAGCTGTTACCACTCAAGAAAGAGATCTTGGAGTCATCGCGGATAGTTTTTGGAAAATATTGATTCACTGTGTAGTGGCAGTGGAAAAAGCAAACACAATGTTGGAAATCATTAAGAACGGAAGAGATAATTAGACAGAAAAATATCATATTATGTCTGTATAAACCGGTGGTGTGTCCATATCTGGAATACTCTGTGCATTACTGTTTTCTCCTAATTACCTCTGGAAGTTTCCCTTCCAACATCATGTATCCAGTACTGGCATGTCAAAATCCCTAGGGATTTCCTCTACTGTAGATTAGATTAAGTACAGTGATCAACTTTTTATCTCTGCTACTGTCACTTTCATTTGTAGCTATCCTCTGCTCTCCTGCTGCACTCATCTAATCTGTGGACTTGTCTTCACAAACAACATTATAGCAACATTAGTAAGGATTGTACTGTGCTACCAGACTGATAGTAAGCTACGTCCATCATCATAGTTAATCCACCTCCTCTAGAAGTGTTTAGGTGATATAATGGGAGGCAAGGTTAAGTAGGTAAAACTACTATTTTGTTAATCTTTAAAGTGCTACATAACTGCTGGTTTGTTTTCTTAGAATACAGACTAACACGGCTACCTTTCTGTTATCATAAAAAGATAAGTTAATGATAAACCTGAGATGTTTTGTCACAGTGCATATTTCTCCTCCTTCCCCATTTGTGGGTATTATTTTTAGTGCTCTTTATTTATTTTATTGGTCCGAAGTAGTAGTAGTAGTAGTAATAATAATAATAACTAAGAAAATGAAAAGCTATTTACAAGGTTAGAGCAGGTGAACATACATGTGCCAATGAATTAGTCTTAGGTTCCAGAAAATAACAGAGATGGCTGTAATGGGTAAGCACTGTATGTTCTGTAGGACTAATCCATCTGGGGATCTCTTGTTTATACTTAGAAATTTTGCCCTCCCAAGGTCCAAACAGCATGGATGCAGTTTCTTCCTGTAGAGGATTTTTATTTCATTCCTCCAGAGTTCAAGCTGAAGAAACAAGTCCCCAGGCACACCACGTCCTCAAGGCTGTGGGGCGAGCAATCAACAAAGTTGTTTTTTCTGTACTCCAATGATTAGTCTGGAGTCTAAGGGCCTTATTTTGATGGGCAAGAAAAAGCATCATCTGTAATAAAGTACACTTGGCAATACTTCTCTCCTGACTGTTGGTGAGTTGCACATCTGTGGAGGTTTACCGTGGAGACATTAATCTTTTAACATGGAGTGCAGACAATAATAAGTGAGATTACTACATGCAGCATCTTACAAGTGTATCATAAAGTCTAAATACTAAATACACTCTTGTTAATTTAAAATCTGTTTTAACATGAAAACATACAGTGGAGCAAGACTGATTTCCACCTATGGGTTGGTCAGTATACAGCAGAGGCCTAGAGGCACTGATATGAGCTGTCACCTTGTTTTCCAGTGTAATTAAAGACATAAAAAGTGCCTGGTGCACACACCATATAACATAATGTCCCAGTTTTGTAATGAACACAATATGGGTGAAGAATTCTGCCCACATGGAACCCTGGCAGAATCTTGGACTAAGAGACAAAAGGTAGATCTATATGACTACAATAAGCTGATCTGAGGCATACAACTCCAGCTGTGTACCTTAGATCAAATTACTGCAGTGTCTACACCATGCAAGGTCAATGGGAGGCACTCTCCTATCAACTTGCCTTATTCTTTTCAAAGGGGATAGAGTACAGAGGTCAACTGGAGAGCGATTTGTGGTCGATTTGGCAGGTCTTCACTATACCCACTATGTTGACCTCTGTTGCATTGATTTCAGAGGTTGATCTCAGCTGAAGTGCAGATGTAGCCTAACACAGAAATACCAAGACGGATGGTGATAAATTAATTATTTTCAATCTTATTTTAGTTCCATCTCCTCGTTCCTTCTTTTTATAAAATATTGTGATAGTGTAGGTGCTAGATTGACATGGGCTAGAATTAGTTATTCTTTAGGAGGGAGTTGAGTAAAAAGCACTGAGAAGAAGTCATTTATGCAAGATGAGTTTGTTTATGGATGATGGGATACTGAGAGGAGGATGAGAACTGGCATAGGACACCGAGTTCTAGGGCAGGCACAGTTTTTAATTGCCTGTAGTATGTCAGCAATCAGATACTATGCTGTTAGGTGCTTCGTAAACCCCTAAAATAAGTAAGTATTGTGTATTCATCATATTATTTATCTGAGTGTCATAAACTCTTTTTTTTGGGGGGAGACTTTATAAAGTAATGTATTCTCTGAACCCATCCATATCACCCTCTCATCTGGTCCTAGTACAGCTTTGACTCTTTTACCCAGGGTTGTCTGTCTGTCTGTCTCTCTCTCTCTCTCACACACACACACATTCTTATGCACTGGATTATGCATTTTAAAAGTGCTTGACCTAAATGACAATTGGTGTGTATAAGCAGCAGTCACCTTCTAAATGTAAACATTTAAAAGGCTTTTTAGTTAATATGTGTACATTTTTTTTTCAAATAAAAGAAATCTGCATGAGGCATACAGTATGTGCCACTGAACAGAGATTATCAATGCAACATTATATTAAGCTTATGTGATATACAAAGTATTCATACAACTTCATATATGATAGAACCAAGGCTGAAAAATATGTGTGCCTATTTATAATGTGGAAAGGAGGTGGGACTTGACTTATTCAGACCTGACAAGTCCACATTTTGATATAAGAGCTGCCTGATGCTTAAGAGCAAGCACACATACTAAAAGGTATTTTAAAATTATGTGAAATGAGAAAGCTCTTCTTTTCTTTTCTTTTCTTTTCTTTTCTTTTCTTTTCTTTAAGCAGCCTACCTTCATCAATTTTCTTTTTTGGGATACATTTTTCACTCTCATGTTGAGGAACTCTGGGTTGGAAAGCATTGGCCTGTAGCAATTCTGTTTTTATAGCCCAATACAAAATCCCTTTAAGTACAGTAGGGTCTCAACAACCGCAAGCCTTACGTACGCGAATTCAAGTATTTGTGAGCAGTGCTCTGGCGCATGGAGCACCAGCAGCGTGGCTTTCCAGTGCTCTGGGGTGGAGAGCGCTGACAGCTGCCACTTCCCAGGACTCCAGGCATGGAGTATCAGCAGCCATGGCTTCTGCAGGGCAGAGTGCAAGCAGCCCTGCTTCTTCTGGGGTTCCAGGCAGGGAGTGCCGGCAGCTGCCACTTCCCCCAGGGCTTTGGGCAGGGAGCACCAGCAGCCATGGCTTCCTCAGGGCTCCGAGCCCCCGTATTTGCAAAATCTAACCTTCACAAGGGTTCTCAACATGGAACCCTCACGAATGTGGAGACCCTACAGTATTTGGCTACATTTTAATTTTTTTAAGTGTAGCAATTCAGACAGGTCCACTTTAATTCAAGAAAACATAATTTCCCCCAAATAGTTAGAAAACATTGTTTATTCATATGCAGATAAATGTTTCATAGAACCTTTCAGCAACAATGTTCTTATCATACTTGTCTGGAAATGAACTAAGGTCTATTAATGTGGTTAATGTCCAACTTCTTAGGCTCATTTGAGAATGTAGCCTAAATGGGTTCATCTTCCTTTAGGAGCTTTTGTTGCTCATAACTTGTAACAGATATCTTATCTTTTTTATCGTATGTGTGTAAAAAAAATCTGATGTTCGTAAAATCTTAAACCATAGTAGTTAAACTGAACCAATCTGCATTGATTTGTTTTCTCAGGTATATACCCTGCCTGAAATTATAAAAGGAACAGTTTTCTTAATAATAACACTTTAGAAATATACTGAATTATACCTTTCTAATGAATATAATATCCTGTATATTGCACACTGGGAGAACTTAAAAATATCATTTATGTTTACTGTTTCTAGTATGTATTTCTCTGAATCTGGATATTGAAATATATATTTTACTTATGTAGTCAGCTTCTAGTCAGTTTTTCTTTCTGGCATTTATGCAGTGGTACAAAATTGTTTCCATTCCTTTGTTTTGAAAAATAAAAACATGGCTAATAATTTCTGTAGTCCCTAGTTTTTTAAAGCTTATTTTACTTATGGTAAATTTTTAAGAACTTGAAGTTCTCCCTTGAATACCACATCTGACCTCTCAGCCCTCCTCCTCAAAGAAAACCTGCACTGTGCCTTCAAAAGATGTGCCTGGAACTTAAATTCGTAACTCTGCCAAAAATCATGGATTTAATAAAGAAACTGGGTTTATGGCTCATTTCAAGAGTCTGTAATACACTAACTCTCCCTTGTCCTACACAGAGGTGTTAATTACCCTTTTCACCTTCAATGGTCTCTTCCTACATGTGTTGACTCCTTGGGTATGTCTATTCTACCAAGGTCTATCACAATAAACTGCCTTTTGGTGACAAAACAGTGAGAGTGTTCACATTTCAATTATCAGAGAGGTAGCCATGTTAGTCTGTAGCTTTGAGAACAACAAGAAGTCCTGTGGGACCTTATAGACTAACAGATATTTTGGAGCGTAAGCTTTTGTGGGCAAAGACCCGCTTCATCAGCTGCAAATTTCAATGTGATTTTTGTTGGGAAAAACATCCAGTTTTGGTGACAAAAATTTTCCACGCTTAAGAAGAGCATTTTTCTTTTCCCATCTCTTTATTGTGGACAAAGAGCTAGTGTAGACATTGCTTTTTGTGCACAAAACTGGCCTCCGCCATTATCCCACAATGCCTGTCCTGCTGGCTCCTCTCAGTGTTTTGATCTCTGCTGCCCTGCAGGCATGTGCCCCTACCCTTTTAAAGTTCTGGGAAGTATGTGACAGCTGAGTGAGCAGCTCCATTTGGGGACCAGCGAACAAATCATTGGAATGCTTCTCAGCCCAGGCGGACTGCTGCTGCAGGGGGAGGGGCACAGATTGCTTTGCCCCTTTGACATACCTCAGCTCAGAGAGCTCACAGAGCTACTCGTGATGCCCCTTCCAGCACCTGAGAATGCTTTGGAAAACATGGGGGGAATCCCAAGACATGCAGGGATCTGCACTGTCTTCCCACAGCACTGCATGTGGGCTATAAACCCAAACTGCATCGTTCACACTATCCTTACAGATGTGACCTATCAATAGAGGGAGCTAGTGTGAACACCCTCGGGGTTTTTTTCTTTTGTCAACTCCTGGGTGGCAACATAAGTTTTATCAACAAAACTTGGTAGTGAAAACACCCTGTATTTGATTCTCTGTACATAGTTGTGATACTCTGGCTACGTCTACACGTGCACCCAACTTCGAAATAGCTTATTTCGATGTAGCAACATCGAAATAGACTATTTCGACGAATAACGTCTACACGTCCTCCAGGGCTGGCAACGTCGATGTTCAACTTCGACGTTGCGCAGCCCAACATCGAAATAGGCGCAGCGAGGGAACGTCTACACGCCAAAGTACCAAACATCGAAATAGGGATGCCAGGCACAGCTGCACACAGGGTCACAGGGCAGGCTAGCGCTTCCGGGGCAACAGCTAGCCGCTCCCTTAAAGGGCCCCTCCCACATACACTCAGCCTGCACAGCACGCGGTCTGACGAGCCAGATAGGCACACAGACCCCGAGCGCCGCAGTTATGGACCCCCAGCAGCAGCAGCCGCAGCAGCAGCCGCAGCAGCAGCAGCTTGAGGTCCAGCCAGCCCTCCTGGCAGGAGCAGGGCTTGCCCTGGCTCTTGCCATATTGGGGGCAGCTGAGCACCTTCCTGCCCCAGGGGAGGAGATGCCCCCGGGGCAGCAGGGCTCAGCCCCTCCCCCTGCAGCACCCCGCTCCACCCCCCGCCTCACACGCCGGCGGCTGTGGAGCCACCCCACCAGCACCGACTGGTGGGAGCGCCTGGTGCTTGGGGAGTGGGACGACGAGCACTGGGTCCGCAACTTCAGGATGAGCCGACAGACATTCCTGGAGCTGTGCCAGTGGCTCAGCCCCGCACTCCGGCACCGGGACACTGCCATGCGGCATGCCCTCAGCTTGGAGAAACGGGTCGGCATCGCTGTCTGGAAGCTGGCCACTCCGGACAGCTACCAATCCGTGGGGCAGCAGTTTGGCGTCGGAAAGGCCACCGTCGGGGCTGTGTTCATGGAGGTAAGAGAACCCACAGGGGGAGGCCAGGCCAGGGGGGCCAGGGCAGAGCAGGGCAGGCCAGGGGGGCCGGGGGGGCCAGGGGGGCCAGGGCAGAGCAGGGCAGGCCAGGGGGGCCAGGGCACAGCAGGGGGGCCAGGGCAGGGCAGGGCAGGGCCATGCACACCCTGCTCACCCCTCATTGAGGCTGTCCCATGTGCTTTCCCTGCAGGTCGTGCGTGCCATCAACTCCATGCTCCTGCACAGACTCGTGAGGCTGGGGGACCCAGATGCCACCATTGCCGCCTTTGCCACCCTGGGCTTCCCCAACTGCTTCGGGGCTCTGGATGGGACCCACATCCCCATCCGCGCCCCGGACCACAGCGGAGGCCGATACGTGAACCGCAAGGGCTACCATTCAGTCGTCCTGCAGGCCTTGGTGGACAGCCGGGGACGGTTCCAGGACATTTACGTGGGCTGGCCTGGCAGCACCCACGACGCCCGGGTTTTCCGCAACTCGGGCCTGTGCCGCCGGCTGGAGGCGGGGACCTACATCCCCCAGCGGGAGATCCCTCTGGGGGACACCACCATGCCCTTCTGCATGATTGCGGATGCGGCCTACCCCCTCCGGCCGTGGCTTATGCGCCCCTACACGGGCCACCTCTCCGCCAGCCAGGAGCGCTTCAATGAGCGCCTGAACCGTGCGCGCCAGGTGGTGGAGCGCTCCTTCGGCCGCCTCAAGGGACGATGGAGATGTCTCCTGACCTGCCTGGATGCCAGCCCCAACAACATCCCCCAGATTGTGGGTGCCTGCTGCGCCCTGCACAACCTTGTTGAGAGCAAGGGGGAGACCTTCCTTCAGGGCTGGGCCGCCGAAGCCAGCAGGGCCCACGTCCAGCCACCTGCTGCCCCCAGTCGGCAGGTGGACCCAGAGGGGACCCGGGTCCGGGAGGCCCTGCAGGCCCACTTCGACAACCAGGCCGCGGGGTGAACTCTGGCCAGGCCCCCGACTGCCTGCCCCTTCCTCCCCCACACTCCTGCCTCAACGCCCACACCACCATGGAGCACCCCACCGCCCCCCCCCTTGTCCAGGAGAAATGACAGCACGAACTTGTGGGTGAACGTTAATGTTTTTTTTGTTGTCTTCACGAATTTTTTTTTTTTTAAATAAAAAAATATATGTATGTGAAACAGAAACCCAAAAGGAGGAACAAACATCCAACAAAACCAAGATGGGCAGAAATAAAACTATATACAACAATCAAAAAATGAAAGCTCTGTGCGCCATCCAAAGAAAAACAAAAAGCAGGGAGGAGAACGGGGAGAACTATGTACAGGGGGGACGGGGCAAACAGGGGAAACACCCACACCCCCCACCCAGTCCCCAAAGTCAGTCCAAGAAGGGGGGGGCCACGTCCCGGGCCCCTCGCCCCTAGAGCCCAGCGGTGCGCGTGCCCGGCCGGGAGCTGTGGCGGGCCTGCAGTCTGGTGCGTGGCTGGGTGGGAGCGGGCTCCACCAGAAGGTATCGGCGCCGGCAAGTCTCGGGTGGCTCCAGGGGTCCCTCGGCGCGGTGGCCCTCGCGGGGAGGTGGTGGGGCGACGGCGGACGGGGCGGCGGCGACTGCAGCAGCTGGTGGTGGGGCTGCAGGAGCGGCCATGGCGGGCGGTGGCGCGGCCGGCGCGGCATGGGGGGCCAGGAAATCAACCAGACGGTTGACAGTGTCCACCAGGGCCCCCCATGACTCGCGGCGCCAGGCCAGCGCCTGCTCCTGCAGCCGGATGTACTGCCGGGACACCTCCAGCTGCTGCTCCGACACCTCCAGCTGCCGGCGATGGATGGTCAGCAGCTGGGGGTCTGTGGCCACCGCCGGCAGTAGGCGCGGGGTCCGCCGTCTTGCCCTCCGCGGGGCCGGTGGTTCCTCGGCCGAGGGGCTTCCCTGAAGCGAGGGTCCCGGAGGACTCTCCGGGACGACCGACGCCTCACCGGCGCTCTCTTCCGGTCCTTCGGATGGTGCCGGTGCAGGTGCAGGACACAGGAGAGGAGGGGGGAAAGAAGAATGGAGACAGGCGTTAGTGTGGTCCCCAAGCCGTGGCCTTTGTCCCCCCCGCCCTGTGCTGCAGGTTCCCCATCCCCGTCCCCAGGAGATGCTGCTGTGATGGATGGGGTTCAGGGGTCCCCCTGCCCTGCAGCCCGTCCCCTGGTGGGAGCGACTCTCACTTCAGCCCGCAGGGTCTGAGAGCAGGAGAGGTTTCTTAGGCCACAGCTGGCCAGTTTCTGGCAGGAGTGACAGCACCAGCTGTCGGAAGAGACAGTCCTTCCAACTCGTCGTGGGGAGAAGACCCCAAGGGGGGGCCCCTCTGCGATGCAGCTTTCCCTCTCCTCTGGCTGGCTGCCTATCAGCTCTCCCTTCCCCTAGCCTCTACCTGTGGCCCCCGCTCTCGCCCCCCAATTCCAAGCCAGCTCGGCTCCTCCCTCCTGTTTGTTCAGGGCAGAGGTGTCACCTGCCAGCTGTAGCGCCAGGCTCCTCCTTTGGCCCTGGGAGCTCCTCGGCTCGGGTGGCTCATCTGTAGCCTGGGTCTCCCTTTTGCACTCCCCCCACTCCATCGCCTGCTGGTGCTGCGGGGCGTCCCACCCCCTCCGCCCGGGGGCCCCTCGAGGTTCCGCTCCCCCCTGGCCTGGGGATGGGGCATGGCACTGTCATGCAGGGTGGCGGGGGGCAGGGGCTGCTGGCTGCAGTGCTGTGAGGGCCCTGTCCCTGGTGTCCTTGGGGCCATGGCCATGTGAGCGTGTGGGGGGCCCTGGACACATCTCTGTTCCCCCCGCCCCTCCAGCCCCGGGGTATCCACCAGAGAGGGGTACCTACCTGTGGGTCCGCTCCCACGGTCCGGAGATCCCCGGGGGTCGGAGGCCCTGCTGCTGCTCCGGGATGGCAGGAGGAGGATCTGCAGGCTGGAATCGGTGGAGCAGGAGCCCCCCTCCTCCTCCTCCTCCTCCCCCTGCCGTGATGTCCCGGGGATGGCCTCCGGGGGGGACCCCCGGGGTGCGGGGCTAACCTCCGGGGCGGAGCCCGGCTGCAGGGCCTGCTGGGGCTCGTCAGCCGAAGTGTCAAGGGTGGCCAGAGGGGGGGAGGTGTGCCGGGAGCCCAGGATGTCCCTGAGCTCCCTGTAAAAGGGGCAAGTGACTTGGGCGGCCCCAGATCGGCTGGCCGCATCCCGGGCCCGGGAGTAACCCTGCCGCAGCTCCTTCACCTTGCTGCGCACATGGTCAGGAGTGCGGGCAGGGTGACCCCGGGCAGCCAGGCCGTCGGCCAGCCGAGCGAACGCATCCGCGTTCCGCCTCTTGCTCCCCATTACCTGGAGCACCTCCTCCTTGCTCCAGAGCCCCAGCAGGTCCCGCATCTCGGCCTCCGTCCAAGAGGGGCCCCGCTGCCGCTTCCCAGACTGCGTGGCCCTCTGGCTGGGCTGGCTGCCCTGGCTGCCCTTGGGGGGGGTCCCCTGGGGGCGCTGGGGGGGCTGCTGGGCAGCCATGGCTGCAGAAGGGGCTGAGGGCTGGGCAGGCTCTCCACCGCGTGTGCAGGCAGGAGCCTGCACGTTGCCTCAGCCTCCTGCAGTCAGGGCGGGGGAGGGGCCCTTTAAGGGGCCGCTCCACGCGGCCACCAGTGAGCTGCGGGGCTGGAGAGAGCGTCTCTCAACCCCCCAGCTGATGGGCGCCATGGAGGACCCGTCAATTTCGACGTTGCGGGACGCGGATCGTCTACACTGTCCCTACTTCGACGTTGAACGTCGAAGTAGGGCGCTATTCCCATCCGCTCATGGGGTTAGCGACTTCGACGTCTCGCCGCCTAACGTCGATTTCAACTTCGAAATAGCGCCCAACACGTGTAGACGTGACGGGCGCTATTTCAAAGTTACTGCTGCTACTTCGAAGTAGCGTGCACGTGTAGACGCAGCTTCTGTTTCCTAGACCTGAAGAAGAGCTCTGCACATACAAAAGATTGTTTCTTTTACCAATGAAGCTGGTCCAATAAAAGATATTATTACATCCACCATCTGTGTCTCAAAGCCTGCAGCCAACAAAGCTATAGTAACACCGCAGATAATATAATTGGTGAGAAACAAGGCACTTATTGACTTTATATTGAGGTTTAGCAATATGGTAGATGCATACTCAATTCTTTTGTCTTTTTGTACAAGAAACACATGGGCTAGCCTCTAAAATGGATAACTAGTTATACAAATCACTGCTGTTGTCACAAATCCGCAGCCAAGTAGGACTCTGCATTTATGACTGAGAATTCAGCATTCAGGATAGAAAGGAAAGAATTCAAAGCCGTTTCCTTCAAAATCAAAGGCTGCTACTAGAGGTGTTCAAGGCGAATCTGTTTTATCTAATTATTTCCACTAGGGGTACTGTGACTCAAACACACTAATTTATTACTGTGCAGTAGTTGACAATGTAATTATGATATATAATATTGAACACATATATGTTTGCTATGGTGCTGGAGTATTTGAGAAGACAGAATTGTACACAAAGTTCTATGATGCAACAAGTGTCTGAAGTATATTGAGTAGATACTTAGCAGAGGGTTAGAAAACAAGAGGATTAGCAAGAAATTAAGACATAAACATAATTGAGAGCAGATTTTTGTTGAAGGTGAAAATTAAAAAATTAGACTTGGTCCAGAAGGCACAGGAATGGAGGGAAGGCCAATGGCTTACTTGTCAGAAAATGGGAAAAGTGAACAATTTTAAGAGTATCAGTTTATCTGGAGAACTTTTGTGAGTAAAGTGACCCTGAGACAATGGGATTTCAATAGCTGTTGTGTGAAATGATCAATGTATGGACAAGGGCTACAGTAGCATTGATGAAAGGATTTAAAAAAAAAAACTTATACAGGATATTGTAAAAGATCTACAGGATCTACTGACAGCCTGAATATGAGGGGAGAAGGTGACAGGTGTAGAACATATAATCTAAATATAAAGACTGAACAGAGAGAAGTAAAAAATATAAAATATATAATGAAAGGAGGATTGAATTGTTGATAGAGGAGATCAATGATCCAGGAGATAGTGCAGGAGCCACTGGAGAAATAGTGTATAACAGGAGAACACAGAATCTCAGAAGACCCATTGGCCATATCTACACTAGCAAGTTCTTTCAGATCTGTCCCTTTTTCAAAAGAACAAAAGGAGCATCCACACACAAAATGCACTCCTTTGATCTGAAATCAAAAGAATGCGGCTCTTCTTCTGAAAGCCCTCTTCCACTCCTGAATCTGGAAGAGTGCCTCCTTTTGAAAGCTTCTTTTGGGAAAAAGAGTGTGTAGATGCTTTCTTAACACTTTTTTTTTGAAAAGGGAGTCCTCCTGGCACCAGATTTTTCAATCCCCAGCCCGTTCTTTTGAAAGAGCAGTGGCTGTGTGGACGCTTTCTATCAAAAAAAGCGAATCAACCTTTTGTTCCACTTTTTTGTGTGTGGCCATGCTCTTTTGAAAAAAGGTCTTCCAGAAGAGATCTCCCAGAATATCATATTTCAAAAGATTGCTGCAGTATAGATGTGGCCATTGAGAAGAGAGCCAAATAGGAGCGGATCAATGAATGTATCAAAACTGGCCAATAGTATAGTAACAGAGAGATAGCGGTGCTAGTCTATACACTATCAAAACAAAAAAACAATATTATGTGTTGGGAAACAACAAGGATAGAGACAACATTCTAAATTCACATGCAGAGTTGTATTTGTCTATGCTAATGGATAGTTGACCTGTTCACACATCAGGGCCCAATTTTCAAGCCCATTAAGGACATTTCACATCTGTCTCACTTGCAAAACTGTACTAGAATGGACAGATCTAATCCTAGAATGGGGATCCTTAAGTGATGTAGAGTCACAGATGTGGCTTCTGTGTGACTCCGACTTCTGGCACAGAAGTGGTTTTGGAGAAGGTATTTGGCCAGTGAATACTTATGTCCTGGCAATGCCCAGCTGCCAGAATAGCGCTATCCTGGGCTGATTTAATGTTCACTGTAGATTGGATGAGCTCAAAGTGTGCCTTCTCAGTTACATGAGCACCATTGGAGGTGATAGTTCTGTCCCAGGTCTGAATTTGCCAGAAGGCTTTTAAATTATTAGTTAATTGCAGTAAAATGAGGCATGGAGGTTTAGATGAAATGGAAGTAAGAGTGCAAGTTCACAAGAGATAATCGGAACAGAATGGGTGGATTCCAAGGAGACTGTAAGACTTACTTAAAGCTAGTTCATTCAGACAGGATTGTCAAATGAAAGGGAAATCCCAAGATGGTGTAGAATCTACATACGTACATAGCTGGCTTTATATCATCTGCTCTTAGTAACTGGCAAGAAGACATGGCCAGGCCTGAAGCATGACCTGAATCTCGTGTTAATTGTTGTAGAGGTTGACCTGGGTGATTGGGATCTAAAAGGGTCATAGATTGCCACAGAGGACTGACACCAGAAGGGATGTAACCAAAGAAGAGTAGAAAAATGGAGAAATAATTGGAGAACAAATTTGTGCGAAGGTGAGGGTTTGCTTGTTTGGTTAGGCAGTAGTAGAGCATGTTTGTTGATGGAAGGGATTAAGCCAGGCGAGTGAGTGAGATGGTAAGAAGAATAAAACAGGTTGTCGTTTGGGGCAAGATATATTTTTACTGTCAGACACCAATCATGATGTGCTGATGTGTTTTGAATAAACTAAAGACTGGATGGGTGCATGTTGGGAGACCACACAGAGAGAGTAAGCTGTAGTCAAGAAAAGAATGTTGTCGTACCACTGTATTAAGTAATGTACTGTTCTCCAGTTGGTTTCAATATCATACAGAAAAGTCACAGGCTTTGCCATACAGTATAAATAAGAAAACCTTAATTCTTCATCTGAAATTCATCATGTATTTGCAGTTTGTCAATACCGCCATGAAAAAATTGTGAAACATTTGACTAACACAATTCCATTGGCTTACTATGTACTGTATAGTTAATATTTGTTTCCTTCTTGTTTTATTACTAGTGACCTGAAAACAATCTTTTAGTTCCTAAGTTCATGTGCTCCTGCTGCTTGAAGTCGTAATATTTTTGTGACATCATAGATCTTCCAGGGCAAACGATGTGGTGTTCCAAACAGAATCGTAAGTGGGGGATGAGAAGCAGAAACATAAACCATTTTCAACCATCAGAGAACTCGCATTCAAATGAACAACTTTATATATATATATAATATAAAATGCCTGTGTAATAGAATAGACTTTCAGTACAGGTTGAACCTCTCTAGTCCGGCAGCCTCAGGACCTGAGTAGTGCTGAACAAGAGAATTTGCTGGGCCATGGGAGGTTAGTATTGTATAGCAGAATTACCAACACTTCCTCTGCTTACTGGGGTCACAGAAGAAATTTGGGGTAAATTATAGTTAAATAACAGCAGAGAGCACTGAGAGACAGGTCTAGTAAACAAACTTTATGAGACCACAGGAAATTTGGTCACACCCATGAATTTGGTCATCTGGCTAACTAAAATCATGCTGGTTTACATATGTTGCCAGACAAGAGAGTGATGGACTACAGAGGTTCAACCTGTAGACTATTGTTGCTGTGTCACTGAAGAGCATTTCTAAGTTCATTTGTAAACAGCAAAGTGGCTATCAGTAAATGTAAACAAAATGCAACCACAGATTTTCAAAGGCAAGGGGGATTTGGCTGGATTGGCAAGCGGGGGCAGTGCAGTGTGGCTTTTTGAAGGGCTGCACTCCCTCCGGGGCCTGGAGAAGGAGCTGGCTGGAAGGAGGAAGACATCACCTAAAGGGCATCACCCTGCCCTTCTAGCCTGAGTCTTCTTTTACTCCTACATTAACAAGACTGGTTGTTTGGCCTCCGGGGGGCGGGGGGCGTGGGGCACTGTATTAGTGGCATTTGTTGGGATTGGAAAGAACCTACTCTCTTACCACCAAACTGGCTGAGGCAAGGGAATTTTTTTTTCATCTCTGTCACTGCAGCTCAGGGGCTTGGCAGGATAGGTCGGAAGATAAGGTTCAAAGTATCATAATTAGCAAGCTGTTGGCAGGTGTACAGAGCAGTTCCTTGTTAAATAGGAATATCTGGTTCCTTGAGAAACCAGTTTGGGAAGTGATTTAGAAGAAGACTTCCTCTAACGGTGCTAGGGAACAGAGTTGGGGTTCCTAATGTCTCAAACAGTGAAGAGATAACTGATTTCTCCTGCCCCTTAATCCTGTTACATAGGGAAGCTGATGAGGTCCCAGCAAGGTGTAGGGGACCAGCTGTGAAAGCAAGAGGTCAGAGCAGCCTGCCACCCAGTGGAGACAATGAGAGAGTCATGACCTGTAAATTATAGGTTCTTGGTGCGTAATTCCCAAATGACCAATGGCCTATTTGAATTTCATCCCTTGCATCTTGTCCTCCTTTCCAAATGTCTGGGACAATATTCTACATCCTACTCAAACTTTCTCCTTTCTGAAACAAAAGTTGTTAGATAACTGAGATTTAAAAATGCAGGAAATGTCAGCCAGCTTTCCCAAGTTCAGTAGGCACAGCTGAGTGAAAGTCATTTGAGTTAAAGCCACTTAAACCTTCTATGTCCTGCTGAGCTGCTCAGCTGCCTGAAGGCAGAGGATATCCATAGGCTTGTATCAGTGTTGGATTACTCAATAATCCACACAAGGGCTTAGATCTACTAAGATTAATATCGGCTAATTATTCCTGCTGTGTCCTGCTTAATCTTTTGGCTTTGGGGAAGTTGAGTGACTGTATATACTTGCAGGTATTAGTTCTGCAGAGCAGTGTGACCCAGAGTAGACATCAGTCTTTAGAGTTTGTAGATCCAATTATACAAAGACTTTGTACATCCCTTAGAAACTTCAAACAATGATGGGCCATACTGCATCCTTTCATGATTTATTTTTTTTCTGGAACATTGGCAAAAGAGTCATTTGAATACACCATGTATATAACTTATAGTGCATCTTGTCTAAAACCCTCAAATAGGAGAGTGATATAACTGGAATATGTGTCCATCAATGATATATAATTATATATCATATATTATATATATAAATTATATAACTGGAATATGTGTCCGTCAATGAGGTACCCTTGTATCAAACGTACTTATACCACCGACACGGCATTCATAGATGGGCAAGTAGGGAAAGAGTGTGCTTTAAATGATGTGTATCTCAGAATGATGGTGGGATCTTTTGTTATTTTATTTAGTACTGTGATAATAGCGTAGATGGGTGTGACCCAAATCCCTCAGGCTTTCAGAAATTTAACATCCAACCGTGCAATTGGACCATATCTCTAAACACATTAAAGCAAAATAACAGATCCATATTAAGTATTTGGGGCCAATTATATCAAGACTTTGTACATCCCCTAGAAACTTCAAACAATGATGGGCCATTCTGCATCCTTTCATGATTAATTTTTTTTTCTGGAACATTGGCAAAAGAGTCATTTAAATACACCATGTATATAACTTATAGTGCATCTTGTCTAAAACCCTCAAATAGGGGAGTGATATAACTGGAATATGTGTCCATCAATGAGGTACCCTTGTATCAAATGTACTTATACCACCAACATGGCATTCACAGATGGGGCAAGTAGGGAAAGAGTGTGCTTAAAATGATGTGTATCTCAGAATGATGGTGGAATCGTTTGTTATTTTATTTATTGTTATTTACTTTTGTTCACATATTTACATATTCAGTATTTTGGGCCAATTCTAGTAAATATCTAAATTGTGTTGCTAATGTTTCAAGATGTCACAGTTGTTTAGGCAGAAAACCCGGGCGCTGCATTTGGAATGCTTAAAAACGAGTGTTTACCATCAGGGAAATGTATAACATAGAGACCCACTTTTACGCAGGAGCTTCTGAACACATTGTCCTGCATTTAGCTTCTCAGTTTTGCTCATGAATGTATTAGTCTGATGATCAGTGTGCCCAGTGCTGGGTGGGATGTCTCCTATTGTTAAGGTTTCCAGGGTGGAATCTTGGGGAAAATTAGTTTTCAAGGGTAGTGAAAAAGCTTACTGTGAGTATCAAAACACAAACTAGCAGAGAGGAAAACAATGTAACTTTGCTTGCCATGGTATAAATCAGTAGTAACTTCACTCACTTCCACAAAGTAACACTAACATAAATCCTGTGTAAAATTATATCTATCATCTACTCCCACACTCCCCTGAACTTAGAGAGCTTTCAGGCCAGGAGAACATGGCTATGTCTACACAGCAGGCACTGTTTTAGGATATGGCGGCATCCCAAGACAGCTGCCCACATCTAAGCAATGTGCCCATTGTCTTGAAAGAGTTTTAGAGATAATAGGCATGTTACTCCGGTATCCCTGTACAGCTCATCACAGGCGGAGTACAGGGGTGCATCAAAATAGGGCTTTATTTTGGCATGTTGTACCATTTTGACAGAACAAGAAACCAAAATAGCCTATTTTGAAATCTACTCAAAATAAGCTGCACAGTTTGCATAGCTGATTTCAAGGTTAGGGCACTGTGTGGACGTAGCCCAAGGGGCCATTCTTGATTGGAGTTATGAACATCTGTTTGGCAATGTGTGTTAATCCTTTAAGACATAGCCATTATAAGTAAACCCTTGATTTAATGGACTACTAGGGCAGAAGGGGTGTTCATTAATGCTGAAAGTCCATTAAATCCAAATCTGGAGGACTGGAGGCACCTTGCAAGACTCCTCCAGCCTTGGCATTCCCAACCTCTGCAGTGGCCCCGGTGGTTCCTCCGACACCGGCAGCCCCAGCTGTGGTGGCAGCTCCTCCAGCCTGGGTGGCTCCAGGGGCAGCAGCTCTGGAAAGTTGCTGGGATTTATTTGGGGAACAGGGGGTGGACAGCATCTGTTATTTCTGAAGTCCATTAAATTGGGGTCCATTAAATCAAGGGCTTACTGTACATTTCCCTCTGTGCATTTAATTATGGGCTAGTACAGGGACATTTCTGATTTTTACCAAGGTGGAAAACCTGTGTAATTGATGCTGAATGCTTCTGAAATTTGTAGTTAAGTAGTACTGAAAAGGTTAACCTGGGAATTGAGTCCCTGTAGACTTTAGATATGAAATATTGTAGAAGTCAGTGGAAGTAACACAGTATTTAATAGAAAGAGAAAATTAGTAATTCTTATTTGCCTGAGGTAGGTGCAGGCCTCTGTAATGTCTTGATCTTTATGTAGAGAGCTAGTAAAGAAAAGCAGTCTTCATAAAAACCTTAAAATAGAAACAGGGATTTTCATGACAAGAAAATACCCCTGGAATGATGTGCTGTCACTCAGGAACTGGAAAGAAAAGAAAAGAATCTTTTGTATTTTTAATGTCTTTTTAATAAAGTATAGTTGCTCTAAAAAGACCAGTGGTATTCACCTGTTCATAAAAATCATCATAAAGATAATAATTAAAGAAATGGGATATTGGTGGAGTGGACAGAGGGGAAATAAGAGCTCATTAATTTCTAATAATTTACCAAAGATTACAGTTAAATATTTCACTTGGGACTGCAAGACAGATTTCCCACCCTGACACCCTGAGATCGAGTGATGTATTTCCTTATGGAGGAAATTACAGAGAAGTGCATTGTCAAATGGTTGGGGCAGAGAACTGGGAATAAAGACTCTGCAGGTCTCTTCCTTGCTTCTGCTCCAAATGAGATGGATGTGGCACAAACTAAGTTATCTGTATGCTTCATTTTAATAAAGGTAAGGTCAGACAGCATTATGATTTGTTAAAGAACATTGGTTTCCTGGTATCAAATGTATTATAACTGCCCCTTTTGAATGGCAGTTATAAGGGCTAGACTGAAAAGTAATTCTTTTCTAGGTGGTCACTAGAGCCGCTTCTACACTCTGCCCCCCACCCACCTGCTTCCAGAAGGGGAATGGTCGTGAGATGCTAATGAGGTGCGGATTAAAATATCTCATGCCTTATTAGCATATCCCTGTGAGATCTTTGCTTCCCCTTGCAGAAGCAAAGATGCTGTGTAGATGGGGTTCCTTCAGAAGGACACGGATCCTTCTGAAGGAAAACTCCTTTCTGGAAGACCCTTCTTCTGCAAAGCTTTTCTTCCAGAAAGGGATCTTCCGGAAGCAAGATCTCTCGGGGATATGCTAATGAGGCATGAGATATTTTAATCCACACCTCATTAGCAACTTCCGAGCCACTCATTACCATGCCCTTTCTGGAAGAGGGGGGGCAAGTGTAGACACAGCCTAAGAGTATGTCTACATAGCATAGTTATTTTGTAATAATGGCTTTTATTTTGAAATAACTTTGTAAATGTCTACACAAGCAAATGCTATTTCAAAGTAATTTCAAAATAGTGGGCATCTTATTTTGAAATTGGAAGCCTGAGGCTGTGTCCACACTTGCATTCCTATTTTGAAAGAGGCATGTAAATGAGCTAAATCATAAATGCAAATGATGTACAAATTTGCATGCATGACACCTCATTTGCATATTCTTATTCTGAAATAGCTTCTTTTGAAAGAAGAAAACCGGTGTAGACGCTGCTCTTTGGAAAGTGAACCCCATCTTTGAAAGAATCATTCTTCCCATAAAAAAAAGGGAAGAAGGATTTTTTAGAAGCTGGGGTTTACTTTTAAAAGAGCAGTATCTACACTGGGGCTGGGTCTACACGTGACCCTTCTTTTCGAAAGGGGAATGTTAATGAGCAGGTTTGAAAGATGCTAATGAGGCACTGCAATGAATATGCAGTGCCTCATTAGAATAATGGCGGCCACAGCGATTCGAAACTGCAGCTTTTCGAATCGCGCGCTGCCCATGGAGATGGGAACTTCTGAAAGGACACCCCCCCAAGTTTTTGAAAGCCCCTATCAGAAGAAGGGGCTTTCAAAAACTGGGGGGGTCCTTTCGGAAGGTCCCGTCTCCATGGGTAGCACACGATTCGAAAAGCCGCACTTTTGAACAGCCGTGACCGCCATTATGCTAATGAGGTGCCGCATATTCATTGCAGCGCCTCATTAGCATCTTTCAAAACCCACTCATTAACATGCCCCTTTCGAAAGGAAGGGGCACGTGTAGACCCAGCCTGGTTTTCTTCTTTCAAAAGAAACTATTTTGAAATAAGAACATGCAAATGAGATGTTGTGAATGCAAATTTGTACATCATTTGCATTTTTGATTTACCTCATTTGCATACCTCTTTCAAAAGAGTAATACAAGTGAAGACACAGCCTTACTCTACAAGGAAAAAGGTCTATTTCAAAATAGGTATTCTGAAATAGGGCCTAAGTAGATGGGGAAAGAACCTATTTTGAAATAAGCCATAGTGTATCCAATGGCTCTATCTGGCTTTTTCTACACAGGCCACTTCCTTTGGAAGTGGCATGCTTATACACGTACTGAAATATGCTAATGAGGCGTGGATGCAAATTCCCTGTGCCTCATTAGCATAATGCAATGTGATTTGGAGTCCAGAAGACTATTCTTCCAGACTCCAAAACTCTGTGTAGAAGCGCGGCCCTGGGGGGACTTCTGGAAGGAAGTCCTCCTTCCGGAGGCCCTTTCTTCCCAAAAATTTTTGCTGCTGTGTAGACATAATCTAACTTGCAAGTCTATAACAATGAGGGAAAATTTTATTCTGCGTTTAGGTGAAGGTGTATCAGTGGAGGCAGAAGGCTAGCTAAACTCTTAAGTTCTGAAACACTGAAGATGACAAGTACGGTAAACAAATGACACATTTCTTCCACTCTTGCCTAGCTCTTCAAAGACTTATTTCATGACTTATTTTATTAATGAAACACTCAGAAAGCATCCCAGAGGCAAAGAGGAGGGTCAAGTAACTTCATTAGGAAGGGAAACAAGGAAAATTGCTGGGCAAGTGAGCAGAGTGACTCTCTTGGGAAGCAGAAAGCTTTGATGCTCTCCAAGGCGAAGTGGCTTTTGTCTTCAAAGTGTCCACTTGCCACTGAATTTTTTAGAAGGTGTGACTGGTGGTGAGTGAGGAAGAAAAGGCTGACTAAGGATTGCACCCGCAGCAAATTTGCAGATGACACTAAGGTAGGAGTCAGGTAGATACATTGGAGGGAAGGGATAGGGTCCAGAGAGACCTAAACAAATAGGAGGATTGGGCCAAAAGAAATCTGACAAGGTTCAACAAGGAGAAGTGCAGGATTCTGCACTAGGAATGAGAGAATCCCAAGCATTGTTACCGGCTGGGGACCGACTGGCTAAGTAGCAGTGCAGCAGAAAAGGACCTGGGGATTATAGTGAGTGAGAGGCTGGATATCAGTCAACAATATGCCCTTGTAGTCAAGAAGGCTAACAGCGTAATGGGGTGCCTTAGGAGAAGCACTTCTAGCAGATCTAGAGAAGTTATTATCCCCTCTACTCAGTACTGGTGAGGCCACATCTGGAGTACTGTGTCCAGTTCTGGGCCCCCCAGTATAGACAGGATGTGGACGCATTACAGCAGGTTCAGTGGAGGGCAACAAAAATTTTTAGAGGACTGGAGCACATGACATATGAGAAGAGGGTGAGAGATTTGAGCTTACTTAGTTTGGAGACGAGAAGACTGAGGGGCCATTTGATAGCCTTCAGCTTCCTGAAGGAGGTCTCTACAGAGGATGGAGACAGACTGTTCTCAGTAGTGAGAGATGGCAGAACAAGGAGCAATGGTCTGAAGTTACAGAGAGTTGGATATTAGGAAAAACTATTTAACGAGGGGAGTGGTGATGCACTGGAATGGATTACCAAGAGAGGTGGTAGAATCTCCATCCCTAGAGGTTTTTATGTCCTGGCTTGACATAGTCCTGGCTAGGATGATTCAGTTGGGTCTGATCATACTTTAGGCAAGGGGCTGGACTAGATGACCTCCTCAGGTCCCTACCAGCCATAGAATTCTATGATTCTATTACTGCTGCAGAAGTTGGAAGTAATACATCAGATTTTCACAGCAGAGACAGCTTCATTCTCACCTACAGGAGGATAGCAACACTTGGTGGGAAATCTTTAATTTAGAGAGGGTAATTAGAATTTAACTCTGAATTAATTTCTTAATAGAAAACTCTCTAGGGACTATAAAAACAACAAGAGTCCTGGGGTACCTTATAGACTAACAGATATTTTGGAGCATAAGCTTTCGTGGCCAAAGACCCACTTCATCAGATGCATCTTTACCCACGAAAGCTTAGGCTCCAAAATACCTCTTAATCTCTCAGGTGCCATAGGTCCTTGTTGTTTATTGAAGATACAGACTCTTGGATACCCCTCTAGGGACATCAGGTACTTTCTGAAAGATTAATGTAAATATTTGGTAGGGCACAACAGACCACACACAGCTATTACTGGTGACAGAAGTGTGAAGCTTTATGGTGCTTTGTAGCCTCAGTAGAATGTTATTTTTAACTTGATGGTGAATGTTTGGCCCCCTTGTCAGCATGCTGTGAAATATGTCAAATACACTGATTAAAACTATTAAATGTTGTTTGTGAAATCATCTGTCTACCAAATTCCTGTCAAAGTATTAACAGAATGAATTAGATCGGGGTGCACAATATGTGGAGTGGGCCTCCTCAGGGAGGGAGTGAAATTTCATATGGGGCTGGGGGGAGAGGCACAGCATGATCAGTTGCTGGGTCTCTGGCTCACCCATTTCATTACAAATGTTGAAATCTGTTACTGTTTTAAGTCTGTGTATTCACATTTATGTACTGATTAATAAAGATTTTACATTCTACATACTTACTTTCTTTCATATGCCAAAAGTCTTTTTTTCCCCTCATGTGAACTGAACCAAAATTTCTATCAGTTTGGATTACATTAGACAGGATGGGATGGGGACGGACTGCTAATTGCAGGGATGCAAAGTGGGGCCCAATGTAAAAAAATTGCTCACCCCTGAGGTAGATGAAAAACCAAACCTAATCATACATCAAAGGCTAAAAATGGTTTTGCAGCTGTGGATAGATTTTGCAAGAAATGTGTTTTTTGCCTTTGTTTCAGGCAGATTTTATTATTCTTGGCTGGACTTCCAAAATTACATGAAAAGGTTTCTATATTTTTATTTTATTTTTAGAGAAGCTGGTCCAAGAATACCATTGCCTTCAGGTCAATCCATTTATTTGGATTTCTAAGACAGTTCATGTGAAGGGAAACATTTTGTTACATAGATAGGAAGACTCTATAATTCATAAAGCTTCCTTCATCTGCCTTTTGCCTTGTCGTGTGTTATATGTAACATAAATTGGTGGTCTAAGTCCTGTTCCTAACAAAAACAAAAAAACCCACCACCACTCATCAGTCATGGATCAAATTCAGTTCAGAGACTGAATCCAGTTAATGTTCACCAGAACAGGTTGATTCGTATGAATGGTGCTGGTGTGGCGTATGGAAATCAGCCGTTGCAGTCGCACACATTCTCCGTATTAAATCAAGAGTTAACAAAGAATATAAATTTAGATACGTAGGTGGGATGCTGATGAGAACTAAGTCCTTGTGTGATGTAACAATCAGTGTTAGGATTCAGACCAAATAAAATGTTTTATGGGATATCAATGTGAGAGGACACTTGAGTACAAACACACTCTGGTCTTAAAATATGATCTTGCCTTGCTAGGAGCTTCAGAAATACTGAAGAATCTTTGGTATGCCCTTGATTCAGAGGGATGAATGGGTGAGAAAGGGTTCAAGGAGAAACACATTTCTTTGGCCCTTATGGAGAGTACTTTGACTGTGTGCAGCGGAATTTGGAGTGTGCTTAGGCTTTTGGGCTGAGGTGAACATCAAATGACTTTAAAGTGGTGACAATGATTTCCTCTTTTGAAAGTAGGCATATTCGTTAATTTGTAATGAGAGGTTACCCCTAGAGGGGGTCGGTCTGTGTGAGAACTTCCTTAGTTCCTCAGTCACTTGGAGCAGAGTATTATTTCAAAGCAGATAATTCTGTTCCTTGTTAAAGTTTACTGCTAGATGCATGTTTTGAGTGAGTTGTGTGATTACTTGTAACGTTCATGATTATTTTTGCTGATATTATTGTGTTATGTAAAAGTGAGAACTTATCTAATTGCTATGAGGGTGCTGAAAGGGTGGAAGCAGGCAAAACAAAATGGAGCGATGGTAGATGCACTTTCTGAAATGAGTGATAAGAGTATGTAAGACCCTCTTCATTAAATAGTCTTGAAATGATTGGTCATAGATTGTTTTAAAGGATTTGGCTTTTATTCTTTTCTTTTAAATAAGTATTCTTAACTATAAAACCTGTGATAGACAGAGGGAATTTTACTCGACAATTGTCGTGTTCCAGAACTTCACTTTCAAAAATTGGATAGCTGTGTATAATTCCAAGCTCTTTGGCCTAGAAGCATTATGCCTTTGATTTTGACATTATGTCGAACGAATGGTTTATTGGCCCCTTACATAACATATTTGTTTTTAATTAAAGATTCTGATAAGGTCTTATTAAAGTACCATGTATTATTTATCATGTTTCATGTGAAAATGAGATGAAGGGAAAATTCTATCAGCTTAGGGCATTTACAGAATAACATGCTTAATGTGCTGGGGAAAAAAAGAAGAAAAGCACGATATACTCTTGTCAGAACAGGAGACTGCTTAAGGCAAAGAGAAAGAATGAAAAAAGGAGAAGGGGCATAAACAGAGTTCATTTGACGTTCTTTCTTTTCTTTCCTTTTTTTTTTTCTTTAGCATGCTAAAGTAATTTGTGCTATTCAATAGCAGTGCTGTTTTAGTAGTTCAAACAATGAGGTACACTGCTAAAAGCATGGATTTTTCCTTAGCCAAAACGAAATCCCTGTATTGTAAGTTTATATATTTATTGTTTTTGTGTTAATTTATGTGAGATTTTGGACAGAAAATGTATGTAATAATTGGTGCTTTTGGAAGGAAAGCTTTGTACTGTTGTTTCAGAAGATGATTTTGCTTTATATTTACACTTGTGTGTATGTGTATGTGTGTGTGTTAGAGGGAGAAAGAGCGAGAGAGTGTAAAAAATGTAAAATAATTTCTCTTTAACTCCAAAACCTAAGTTTCAGTAATGGGCTTTGTGGAACTGTCTGTTCTCAGTTCATGTCGCAGCTTTTTTTTTTTTTAAATGTGATTTCAAATTAATGACACCAGTGATGAGAAAGACCTCGCACATTTGTGCATTAATTATTTATTTCTTGCTCTTAATGGTAATCAGTTAATATGAGCTCTATCTCCATTAAAGTTGGATTTCTTGCAAAACTAGGTCATTTATTAATCTTCAATGAGATACAAAACAAAAAAGTAAAGTTGTGCTTTGAGATCTGACCTTTTTGCCAAAGAATTAACAGTTCACTCAGTTTGTCAAAAATTATTTAAAAACATTAGATTGTTTTTTCTTTTTTTTTTTGGTCATGACAGTTGTTCTGGGGGAGGTGGTGGCGGGGGGGCTAATTTTAATAATGGACCAAAATAACAAGTTAGAGTATAAATTAATTGAGTTGCAAATCATATCCTGTTTTTTTTCATAAAGGGTAGCTATATCTAGTAATGAATAATAAGTACTCCATAAAATCAAGAAGAAAAAGTCTTGAGCAATGAGGTGTCACTCTCAAAGTAAATTTCCAAAACTGGCAAATGTAATTTGTCCGTATGACTAGGCAGTCTAAGCCCTTATAATATACTTACCATCCCTCAGATATGTTTGTATTTTTAGAGATGCATTTCAGAGCAAGTCTTAAGCTATTTCCCTCACTTAAAGAACCAAAAAAAAGAAACAAACTGTGCCACAACATTACTTTTATTGCCATTGTTTCTACTGCAGCAGTTACACTTATATCACAGTATTTTTTAATGATTTTACAGGCTTTTTTTTAGGAGTGATAGAGTAGACATTAAACTAGGGTACTTTGTAGAATGAGCTCCCGCAGAGTTAAGATTTTATGCTATATTTTCTTTCTCAGTTGTGCTGCATACGTGTGTTCCTTAGAAGGCGAAAGCCCTTTTTATTTGTCAGGTGGTCCACAAAAAGTGGAGGTGAGGGGGAGGCAGAGGGGAGAAGGGTTGAATCATAACAGACATTCAGTCCCAGCTGGGCTATGACATTAATTGCCCAAATCTCATGGCCGTCTGTGATGCAGCGTGCCCCCTCTCCTTCCCACACCACCCTAGAGATTTTAAAAATGCAGTATTTGAATTTTGGTGAGTGGTAAAGACCCTGCCCTAGGACCCATTTGACAAATGAGAAGCCGTGCAGCATCAGCACCAGCCGACTGAGCCTCAGTGAGTCAATCTCTCTCTACTAGTCAGCAGCTACTGTTGTGAGACGAGCCTCAGCTCTCACTGTCATTGAGGAAGTTCCATTTGCTCATCAATAGGCTGCAGGCTGTATCTTCTGTTTTTTCCCCCTCTCTGTTAAAAATTTGTAGTTTATGTCTACCAAGTGGCCTTAGCTGACAAATGAATGTAGGGATCTAGCACTGCAAAGCAGAAAAGAAAACAAGACAGTGAAAGACACTGTTACTTAAATAATCAGGAGAAAAAAATCACCCTGTAGTTGCAAGGCAGGACAAACGTGCTTGCATGCAAGCCCCCTCTCTTGTTCTACGTAGACTTCAGAGCAACACCATGCAGCATCCCCTTACGGGTGCAACCTGTGTGGCATTGCCGAATGTGGGTATGTGTCCCCAGCTCTCCTGTGCCTTGACTTTTATGTACTTACAGCAGGTAAGTTTGTTTAACTTTTTTCTACCCCTCTATGACTGCATTGTCAGCATCATTTATGGGATTCGTATTCTTAAAGATGTCCTTTGTGTGAATAGCATGTGTAAATGTCTTGTACTGTGTGGGATGAATCTCGCCCCTGTATTTAGAAATGATAAGCATAGTTAGATGAGTTAATTGAATGCAGGATCAAGCATTTTAGGGCTTTAAAAACCTTTCTGTTCATCAAAACCTTTAGTAATGCTGTTCGTACATATGCTTAATACAGTACTTTGATTGCTTTACCCATGGATACTGTATGTGAATTTCAGCCATGAAAAGATTGCTTTTACCTCTTTATGCAGTTGCAGGCATAAATTTTGCTTCTCATGTAAATGTGCCCAATGACAATTTTGTTGTAGCTTTCTTTGAAGCCAGGAATTTTAAGTCCTTGTTAAAACACGCTGCTGATTAAAATTGAAATCTAACTGATTTTAATCAGAAAAGAAAATCATTTATTTTTAAACCTATATCCATGAAGATTTGAATATTTGAGTCACAGAAGTAAATTTGCATTGCCTTGAAAAACTGACTTAGAAATCAAGAAACTAATAACTTATTTCAGTTAATTTTAAAGTCTTTTCATTTATGAGCATCATGTTTGCTGCTGCTTTTTACTTAGTATGCCAACAAAGGGAGTTTCCAGTTTATAACCTTTGTCCATTTTAGTGTATAGCATAACATATTAGGCAGCACAAGATATCTAGAGTTGCTTGTATTTGGAATCATTATTTTGTGGTACTTACTGTATATTTTTTGATCTGAACGAGCCCACTGCTATAGAGGGTTGTACAGTTGTCATGTACAGCCAAGATTAAAACACAGTGTCATGCAAATGTGATTAGTTCAATTTATTCTGGCCCTTTTATTCAGGGGTTAGATGTATGTGTGTGTGTGTGTGTACTGTAACTCTGCTGAGGGTTTACATATAGATGCATTTGTCTGTAACTCTTAAACTTCAACTACAGTAGTTTAGATGCATATGGACTTCCCCAATACAATTTCTATCTTTACTGCTTAATTTTAAGAAATCTCCCATTTAAAAATTCTTTTTGTTATGTAATTTTAATAGTATATTTTCTTGTTCAAAATTAATTAGAGGTTTCAATTTTAGGCTCATGTATTTCATATTTTTGTTACTAACAAAAAGTAAATCCTAATAGTTTAAGCTTCTAAACATTCATGTTGTTTATTTTCCTAATAGTATAATGTAAACCATTCTTAAAATTCATCATGGAATACATAATAAAATATATTCAATTATGCATGCATGTGAGGGGTCTTCATGTGTTCACAATTAAAATTTACATTATGTTTATCTAATGGATATGTTGTTTAAATGTTTTGCATAGAAAATTTAAATTTATGTTCTTAATAGTTTTTCATTGTGGATATCTGTTTACTATTCCATTTAGGAATCAGCTTTAAAGACTCCTGTCTAACTTGTGAAGTTACTTGATATGTACAAAATATACTCATATGTTTTGCTGTGCTTGATCCTCTGAGTTTTTCAAACAACAATTTGAGCATTAAGGAAGGAACTTTTGAAAGGTAAAATGTGACTTCAGATGAGAGGTCAACATGGCCACACAAGAAGCTGATAAAAGATTACATAAAGATTAGGTTGGGGGTTGTAATAATGTTCCTTCATGATCTGTTGAAATAGCCTTATGCAAACTCATCTACCATATAGCACAATTGCATTCAATCCATTTGGGAAGATGAGAAGTGATTACCAATGCACTTTGCAAAGTGTTATGTCCTCAAGTTATTTTTTTTAAACTCGTTAAGTGGATTAACTGGTGCTCTGGCTGTTTAGAGGGTATTGCTAAACTGCTGGGTTTTTAGTCTCCCTGTTTTCTGGCTAATTATATTCTCCGATCATTACACTTTTACCTTCCTTAATCAGAGTATAACTGCTAAGGCATCAGCATTTTGAAGGAGAATCATGAGAATGGTGGCTTTAACTATTTATTTGCTATTGTGTAGATTTTGTAAATTTAAAAAAAAAAGATGAGATGTAATCTACTCCATGGAATATGTTAGAAACACATTTGATTTTTTTAGTTTTTCTCATCCCATAACATAATATGTAGTAAGCACGCGACTCTAACTAGATGGTGCCAATTACCATACATTACCAATCATATTTTTCATCTCTCTAAGTTGTCCATTTACCTCAATACTTGTGATTTGAATGATTTAACAAGTTAATAACCATAATGTCTCTTCTTCAGTCTTCATCTCCACCAGTATTTACACATAATGTGAATCAATATAGACATTTTTTTCCTAATTTACACCTTTGATTCTTACTATTTTGTTTTGTATCTCATTGAAAATACCTATTATTTCTTCAGCATGGTCTTTTCTTTCCTCCACCTGTGTGATGTTCTATTGTAAGTTACTAAAAAGAACAATATTTTATCCCATTTAAATCAAGCAATTGGGACAAATAAACTCTTTGCTGAAAGGTTAGGAAAAAAAAACATTGTTTTTCACTTATGATGGGCGCTGCTCTTTCTCTCAAGTAAATACATATGTACTCATGAGGCTGAAAAGTTTCTTGGGAGATACTCTGGACACTCTGGAAAATCTGTGTTCTGAAAGTTCTTTAAAATTGCAGTTGTTGACTTGATAAACAGACACTGCCCTATCTGTTGGCTAGATATTCATCAGCTTTTTTTTCAAAAGTATATAACCATAAGTACCACCAAAGTCTTAAAATGCTAGTGACTATGTATTTGCTATTCTATTAGTCTGAATTATGAGTATACAATTTCTATAGCTAAGTGTATAAGTAAAATATTATTTAAAATAATGTTTCTGTCCTAACACCCCACAGCTCATTTAGAAACATCATTAATTTTGTGATTGAAATATTAACATTACAATGTTTAACCATGAGCAAAATGGTTATTAGAAAGCAAACAAAAAGTGCACATTTTTGTTAAATTAACAAAGCTATGTGAAAGCCACCAAAACTTTTACGTGGAATTCTACAAAATACAGTAGTCCAGAATTCCAGATCCAGTTCTAGACTCTGCAAAAAAAGCAATATGGGTGTGGGGCAGGTGCTAAAAGGATTAGATCCGGAGCTTTCAGATTGGGCTATTTTTAAGATAGTGTTTAGCAAAATGGGAGATAAATGTTAGGATTTCACACAATGTTAGTGTTTGTGGGTATAAGCACTGCATGTTTTGGTTTGGGCACATCTCCCCACAATTGTGAAGTGTTAGATACAACTTTGTTTTATAGCATGGAGGAGGAAGGTGGAAAGGACGTTGGGTGGAAGCAAGGTAAGAAACCATACTTGGCTGCAACTTCATGTGCCAGATGTTAGCGCAAAGCAGTTTTTTTACAGATGACTTTACCCCTCTGTAAATTAGGATTTATATTGTATTAACAGAGATTTAACTATGTTAGATCAACTCTAACAGTATATTGTTTAATATATTAGAGGGTGTGGTGGTATTTAGTTGATATTTTACAGAACGAAGTAATAAAGCCAACCATTAAAATGCTCTAAAATTCCATTTCATAGTGTGCCATGCTGTTGTCAATATTTTAAGATGGGTAAATTTTTCCACTTAATGGTGATATATGTGGTTTGTTTTAAATAGTGAAGTGGTTTGTACAAAGGGTAATTCCTCTTAAATGGAGCCATTGCTCATAGTGGACATCCACAGATCGAAAGCAATTGAACTGAAACTTCAATATCAACCTTCTCTATCTTTAACTAGAAAAGTAGTTCATGGCATAGATAGTGGACAGTGAGACCAGATTTCATACCAATGATTTAAAAATAAAAATAAAAAAATCACATCATGCATAGTGCTGTAGTTGTACATTTTGTGTAATGTTATTTAGGTTTTAACCTTTGCAACTAAGAAGAGTTGAATTCCCCATACAATTTATCTAATTCACGCTTCTGGATCTGAAGATTTATAGGAGTCTGAAGGATTTTTTTTTCACATTCTTTTTTCATGACTTAATTCAATGTTGATTTATTAGGTGGTACTTTCGATTGATGCAGTCAATAATGAAGAAAGGGATTAAAAAAGATTATCACCACATATAAATAATATAAAGAATTAAAATAGGATGGATACATGTTCTCTGGATGCAGTTATCTTTTTGATACGTAACCAGTACACAAATTGTTGAATAACACAGGAGCATTTTAGTTACTGTTCAAAGACCCTGGGTTGTGTACCTTTACATTTTGTAATTTAGTGAGCTCTGACAGATCAAATATTTGAGTTGATGGTAATAGGCGAATGTTTCATGACATAACTTCTTAAACTAAAAACATTTAGTGTACTGAATATATTTGATTCACTGAGTCTGTTGTAAAATTATTTAATCTTATGTTACCTCATGAAAATTGTAAGCATCTGTTAGCTTTCAGATCTGAGCTTTTGCACAATTTTATTCCTCAGTCTGCTATTTCAAGGCAATTTTCATATGGGAACATACAACCTCTGTTTATGACTGCATGAGTGAAAAAACTTCCACGTTACTAACACTCACTCACCATCTATTTTTCTTACAGCTGGGCCTTGAATAATTGTCCAGTAGCTGATGGACTAAGGGTAGGCAATATTTTTAGGGTTTTCTGATTCATTTAAGCAGATTCACTACCCCAAGAGAAATAAAATGCTAGTTTATTCATTTTGGTATGGTAAAAACACTGTATTTTGACAGGCAAATTATAGTATTCGGCTAGAAAAAATTGCCATGTTGCAAACAGTATCAAGTTGATGCATTTGTACCTCAGGAGGCAGTGTGGCTCTCTGAGGAAATTTGATCATATAAATGAAATAGAACTCATAAGGTGTGGGTGTAATTGTTGCATCTGGAGATATATTTAATGCTGAAGTAGTGAGTGATATCCTAGTGTTCTGTTTGTTTTAATTAAGGAAAATAAGGTCATTCAATGATCATCAATAAACTTCCAAGTTTACATATGAAACTCCACCTGTTGTTTAAAGTGAAATTTAAATGATTATATTGCTTTCTCACATGAGCCATTTAATTGTTTTCCAGAGATTAATATGAAGTATCTTAGAGACCAAGTGCTGTATTTTCATTCTGAAAAAAAGAAAATCAAAAACAAACAAAAACCTGCTAGTTTGGGCATTTGACTACTGCTGTTTTGCAGAAGTTCACTTTTCAGCCACAATGGCAAAGAGGAGGTACTTTAGTGAATTGCTCCCCTCATCCTCTTTAACTACATAAGGCCAAAACAAAACATAACCACCCACCAAAGAGTTAACTTTGGTTACTGACTGCTTTGGAAAAGAAGAACAAGAAGAGTCCAGTAGGAACTTGCCTTAGATTTCCCATGGCAGTGACAGGTAGAGTACTCCTATCCTGGAATAATTCCTTTCATATCATGCTATTGAATATTAAAAAGACACATTTGGGGGAGAGGGGTGAAAATGTGATGGCTAGATTTTCTGATGTCAGTTCATTGTAAGTCGTCACTCTTCATTGGTATATATTGAATATTTATGTTGACAGTTATGTTTAATACGTGCTGTGGCATTTTGTGCCAAAGGAAGTATGCATCAGTGGTCAGTTAAGATGGGAATGTTTTGGAGTAAAGAGGGAGCATTTCCTTGTAGCTTTTTTCTTAATAATAATGCTAGAAAGTGTTGGAATGTAGGGGTGGGGGAATATATTTGTTTGGGTATTTTTGAAATAGTAACTAAAATTTAGCTGCTGTTTCAAAAATACAGAAATATCAAAACCGCCATCTGACATTTTTCACTGCTAACTAAATTATGCCATACTAAAAGAGCTCCAATTTGAACAGTGTGCTTAGTTTTTAACTGGTAACAGAGGTGAGAGAAAGTGACAAAAGCTGTTGACATAAGAGTTTATCACCTTGCATTATAAAACTATAATGACATTAGTGGAAACTAGAAGCCAACACTTGCCATATGAATAATCCCTCAAGGTCTGTAACCTCTTTAAGGTGTTCATGTGATTGATTTATCAGTTTTAAATTGAAGTGTGTAATACTCAGGCTCTCCTGAGGAACTCTTGTCATTTCTTTGCTAGCATCGCTCATTTACCTCTGAGTAGCTTAGTGCGGAGCCATTGACTTCTTTTACATTTTGCTTCCCCTCCTCCTCTGTCAGTGCAGCAGCCCAGTGAATTTAATTAGGGAAAATAGCATATTTAATGTCTATAGTATGCTGAGTAGGTATAGTCAGGCCTTTGGTCTTTTGCACCACAGCAGGCTCCAGCTGTGGAGAGCTCTCAGTCTGTTTGGATCCTACTCATTTTTGTTGTTGATGTTGTATTAAACACATGGAGAATCAAAATTAGGAAGGACAGTAAGAACCAAAGCACACAGAGGATTATTTTGTGCTCATAGCGAGGCAATGATTTTTTTTTTTTTGCAGATGTGGATGTGTTTTAGATTTTAAACTCTAAACACCACAGACGTTCAACAGAACACACATGGTTTAATCCTAATAAGATCTTTTTATGTTTGACTTTTGACTAATTTCCATCAAAATCAACCAAAAATTCTTTCTGCCTTCCTAACCGTAACCCTGTGAGTATACCTAGCTTTTTATTTATGCATGTATTTGGTGTCGTGTGTGCTGTTCTGTTAGTACCCCTTTATTAGCGTCTTTCTTGTGCTTTGCTTCTCCTGTCTGTTTCTGCTTGCTGTTTTGCTTTATTTTATATTATGGGTAGTTCAAATGTCATTAAATACATGACTATATTAAATTGATCATGTATAAGTTTTGTCCTTCACTCTAAAACACATAATGATAAACATAATTTGTAAAATTTAAAATTGTAGTTCCTTAATATAATTAAAAAATGCAGCAACTGTGAATGTTCAAAAGACTTTTTGGAAGCATGTTCAGCAGGAGTTGTAGAGATGTCTTGTTGAACAGGTCTCCAGGAGCAATATAAGTTGTCAGGGGGAGATACTTGGAAAACGCTGGGATGGAAGGAAGCCTGTGGATTGTATGTCTGTCCTCTCCCTCCTTGGGCTTTCCCTCCCTGTCATGTGTTCATCCTGTCTCAGGGAAGTAACATAGTTGCATACCTCAATTAATGTTCTAAGGCAGGGTGAGGAAAAACATTCTCTTTCACTTGTCAACAGCAAAGTTATTTACTTTCAAAAGCTGACAGAATGGCACTGCAGGGTCTTCATGTTTTTCAGTTTAGAATGTCATTACTGTGTAATGCAGAGGGATTTTTATATGCTTGGTAGCCTTATTCTTGTGTTTATTCGGTTGGATGGCTGCATTAGTGCAAACTGGCACACTTTAAATATTATGACTTTGTTTGTGCACTTTTGAAAAGTCACATTCAAAGACCATTTAAAGGTTTACAATTTAGCAGACTAAGAATGCATATGTTTAGCATTGGCACTGAATATACATACAACCAAGTATTTGGGCCTACTTGAAATACAAGAGTGATTGCATTCTCCGTTGCCTTGATCATACAGTACGTCTTTTTTTCTCCTAATGTCAGGCTTTGAGGTGGGACTCAATATACACTCAATATAAAAGATACAAACACTCTGGGTAAGTGTAAGGTAATGCATGTTGGAAAAAATAACCCAAATTACACGTACTACATGATGGGGTCAAATTTAGCTACGACAGATCAGGAAAGGGATCTTGGAGTTATAGTGGATAGTTCTCTGAAGACATCCACGCAGTGTGCAGCGGCAGTTAGTAAGGCAAATAGGATGTTAGGAATTATTAAAAAAGGGATCGATAACAAGACAAAAGATATCATACTTCCCCTATATAAAACTATGGTACGCCCACATCTCGAGTACTGCGTGCAGATGTGGTCTCCTCACCTCAAAAAAGATATATTGGCATTAGAAAAGGTTCAGAAAAGGGCGACTAAGATGATTAGGGGCTTGGAAAGGGTCCCATATGGGGAGAGGCTAGAGAGACTGGGACTTTTCAGTTTGGAAAAGAGGCGATTGAGGGGCGATATGATAGAGGTATATAAAATCATGAATGGTGTGGAGAAAGTGAATATAGAAAAATTATTTACCTTTTCCCATAATACAAGAACTAGGGGACACCAAATGAAATTGATGGGTAGTAGGTTCAAAACTAATAAAAGGAAATTTTTCTTCACACAGCGCACAGTCAACCTGTGGAACTCCTTGCCCGAGGAGGCTGTGAAGGCCAGGACTCTATTAGGGTTTAAAAAAGAGCTTGATAAATTTTTGCAGGTCAGGTCCATAAATGGCTATTAGCCAGGGATAAAGTATGGTGCCCTAGCCTTCATAACAAGGGCAGGAGATGGATGGCAGGAGATAAATCACTTGTCTTCTGTTCTCCTTCTCTGGGGCACCTGGCATTGGCCACCGTCGGCAGATGGGATGCTGGGCTTGATGGACCTTTGGTCTGACCCAGTATGGCCGTTCTTATGTTCTTATGTTCTTATGTCCAGTGATATTCATGAAATAAAAGCCCAGGAAGTCAATTACAGTACTTTAATTCCTGATCAGTCCTTTATAGCTCATTACCCAGTTACATTTAAAATTGAATGCGGCTTATCTGAGTTTTATGAGGTTCCTATCCTCTCTCTAGAAAGGGTCTTGGGAAACCCAGCATTACAAGACAGTACGGATAACTTCTGTGCACACAGGTTATTTTTTCCATCTACTTAAAAAACAAATTGTTCCCATGAGATGTAAAAGTTTCCATCATGCAAGAAGGAGCTCCTTTTTCAGTGACATGGTTTTAAGAAAAAAGAGCAGCCAGACATTCAGTAGCATAATAAGTTAAGCTTTGGCTTTGGTTTAAAGTGTAAAGTTAGGCAGACCTTTAAAAAAACCAAAAATTCTTAATTTACAGCAGATTTTTTTAAATCAAACCCTTAAGTCTTCTAATACAGGGAATGAGTTCTGTTTGTAAATGAACTTTTTCTTTCTTTACAGACTTCAAAACCATTACATTTATAATACAGTAGCTGATCTTAGGAGAAAAAAGGAAAGGAAAAGTACAAAGCTATTGGGAAGCGTCAAACACAGAGGATGATGGAGTACATTTCAGAACAGCCAATTCCAACCCCAAAATCCCTGTTGTGCAGGAAGGCTTTTCAGCTAGCACAGGAAATTCAGCCATTGCACAGCATAGAATTAATGATTTATACACACCACACCACTGCTTTTGTTCACTAGCTGAGCCTGGTTGTGTTAATAAAGGAATTTCAGGGAAAAAGGGTCCTGGCATGCTGAGATGTTTTGCTCTATGCGGTGGAAGCTGCCTTCATAAATCAAAAGAATTTAGTGCTTTACAACCTTTCAGAGCAGCTGAGGTGGTTTGTTTTTTTTTTTCAATCTGATCCACCTAGGAATATTTTCATTGTTTTTTTATAAAGAATGAATGAACTACTGGATGAGATCTATCTCAGCTGTTTTAGGGTTGATTGGTTTGCTTCAGAGTGGCATTAAGCTTCCTTTTTTTTTTTCCATTTGCTATTTATGCTTTATATGGTTTTCTATGGAAATAGGGTAGCACGGTTTTATTAGCATAAAGAGATGCAGATCACATTAGATTCTTCCTTCTTTCTTACACATTACCCAGTAAAATGTACAGAGGAAATGTGTGTTTGAAGTAAACAAAGTAAATGTGTGGCTTTTATCTAAAATAAAAATGTAATAACACTCTTGGGAGCACTTCTTTTAGCTTAATATACATATTAAAATTAGAATCATGTCTCAATTTTGTTTTAGTAACAAACACAGGTATTAATTTTTCTGAATCAAAGTTGTTCTTACACCTTAGAAACTCTCCTTTTTTTCTAAGAGCAAGTAGGCAAACAGAGGATTTAATAAGATTTTTTTTTCTTTCATGAATTGAAGTCTACTTTAAGAATATTGGGTCAATTTTGCCATAACAGAAGAAAACACATCTACATTTAATTATTTTAATGAAAATAGACAACATATAGTCAACATTTTTATACATTACTTTTATTCTCTGATGTTGAATAGAAAATTAAATGGGGCACTGAGAACCAGAAAATAAATATGGAGTGGGATGTCTGATACAATCTCCTCTGTGTTTCCCATTTATTCTTCTACTGAGAAGTGTGTACAAATGTGATTTTTATTTTGAGGAATTTATCTTGAAGTTAAGGAGAAATACTACTTCATCTAGCAAGGAACTCATATAATATTTTCAGGCAGAGTAGTTGCAGTGTTTTTGGTCTATTTGGACCATATTCAACTTCATTGATTTATGTAAGCTTTGCTTACAGAAAATGTGATTGCATTGTCAGGATTTTGCTGCATTACAAAAATATGGTTGCCTAGTAGCTCTGTGTAACTATCCAATGCGGTTGTTAGCTATAGTAAAATTAAAGTTAATTTTGTGAAGAAATTTTTGTTGTTGCCTGATGAGGGCTGAAATAATTAGAAAATAATTTATTTTATTCTGTTTTCATCACATGATAAATGTTGCAAACACTGTGAATTAATACAAGGCAGGTGTCCAGTAAATGAGGTTTATGTTTAAATTGTATGACTTTTTTGTTTGTTTGTCCTCTGTTATTTGGGTGCATGAGTGTCTCGTTGTGTTTAATTATGTCTATGAGGCACAAGACAGCAGTCAACATCTGTTCTATTGTTTCCTTGGTTTACATATAGCTTTGATGGGTTATTAAACAATCTTTTTTTTCAAACAGAAAACAAAGGAACAAGCTAAACCCGCATTACATTATTTTGTAAAGGTACATTATAGAATTAATACTCTAGGATTTGTACATATTTGTTGTTTTGGCTAAACAAATGCCTTGCTATTCTAAAAATTGTTTGAGATACAAAACACTCTGTGATCTCTAACACATTTAAATGAACAGTAAATATCCAAGTTATTATGATGAAAATGCTTTAAGATAAACATTCATTTATTATATATTTAAATTATGTTAAATTGTAAAATACTGAGACATAAAACAAAAATGTACAAAATCATAGAATGGAATTGATTCTCATTATGTTGTGTCACAAGAAGCACCTTTCTACAGAAACTTTGTTTTTAAATACAATACAGTTTCACTTCTATTTGTTATGCAATGATTGAATTTGGTGAAGTTCTAAATTGTATTTTAAACATTATTTTGGGATAGACAGTCCTTAGATTGATTCCAATGCTCTAGCCCTTACGTAGGGGAAAATTAACAAGTCCTGTTGAATTCAGAGGAAGTTTTTCTGGGTTAATACTGATAGAAAACTGCAGGATTCTATTCTTCTGTATATTGGCATTCTGAGAAACGGTTTCTCGTGTCAATATAGCCTATGTTTTTAGACCTTATCATGGGTTATGTTTGTGTAATGCAGCTCTCATCCTGACCCTGTTAAGCAGACTGATTTTGAGATAATTGTTTTAAAAAATCCTAACACACCAGTACAGGTTTTTTGTCTAAAGAAACAAATCTCAGAAGCAGATATTCCACTCATGTGGTCTGATAGTTGCAGGATTTGAATTTGTACATTCACTGCTATTTATAGTTCATGCACTTTTTCCAAAGAGAGTGTAGTAGATGAATATTTCTTCTGAATCTGGATAATATTTATAGCAAAGATCATTATAGATATTATAACTTGAGTGATGAATACAGCAGCAGATGATAAAGTAGCTCTAACTTATTTTGTATCCCATTGGGAGTAACACCATATCTGGAGATAAACTAGCCTAATGTTTTGAATGTTTTAAGCTTTTAAAGAAAAAAGTTCCTCAGATTCCATGTAGACTCTTAAATGGCTATTCAGATATAATCAGCTGGTTTTCAGAGGTGTCGAGAACTTGAAACTTTCATTGACAGCCAGTGGAGCTGCAGGTCCTCTGGCCTCCTGAAAATAGACCTTTCATTGCTTTAGTTATAAAAGGAAACCATTTATCTCACAACAGAATAAAAGAGTGTTTTAATAGCTCCACAGAATGAGATTCATGTGTGTGATTCCAAATTGAAGCCTTGTAAATATTTGTAATGGAGCTGCTATGTCAACGGAACCCAAACGGTTCAATTTCAGGACTGTAAGCTATTTTGACATATATAAAGGTCCATATTTAAAGACACATATTTTGGAGTTATGTTTAATTTATAGGTAGAAAGTACAAATAATTAACTTATTTGGGCCAGAAGTTCTTAAGTATTCTAATTAAGTTTGAATACCACTTCTATTATTCAGTGTTTGGCATAGAACAAACTTAGTTCACTTTGTGTGCATGGCTAATTAGGAATACTTGCTAACTTCCCACTCTGCTATCCTTGTAAATCAATCACAGGAGGTTTGCATATGATGGAGAATTCAAAATATGTCTCATTAAGTGTCAGCATAAGCTCCTTGGGAGACTTGAAGCATTACATACTAGTTTTGCTGCTTGCATATTCCTTGTGCTTGTGACAAGTGTAAGTTTTAAATGAGAAAATTCTTGACATAGTTCAGCGATGAAAAAGGATAATGTTAGAAGAAGCTATGATAAATAGTTAATATTTTGACTTTATATAATCAGACACGTAGGATCCAGTCCTTAGCTGGTGAAAAACCATTTAGTGCTTTGAATTCAGTAACCACCACATGATAGATTTTACTAAGTGATTAATCAGGGCCTTGCATTTATACATCCCTACATGTACCAGTGCCTTTTTTATTAAAAAAAAGAAAGAGAGCGAGAGAGAGAGAGGCCAATACTCATCAATACTCATCGGCTCCCTGCCTCTTCCCTACCCCCAGTCCAATCCTATGGTTGGGGCTGTTGAGGTGCTGGTACTCAGTACCAGCAAGTACCAGCACAAAAAAAGCACTGCATATATGTATACATGTGCAGTCAAGCAGACCACACAATGGTCTTTTAACAGCATGCACAGAATCAGAATGCTCGTATGCCTTTTTCAGATGAATACGGGTGCATGTGTATAATTTTTTTAAAGTGCACATGTCAAGAAAGAATATGATTTCATTGTAAGATGCCCAGGAACAGTTCTTTAGCTGGTGTACATTGACACAGTCTGTTCTATGTCAGGTTGGGTCTGACCCAGACATCTTGTTCTGAAATGGAATTCTGTAGTGCAATGTACACTATAAAAGAGGTAGGAAAGTCTTAATAGCATAATGTTCTTATAAAATGTAGAGTAGTTCATGTGCATGCCTGTGTATTTGAAAAAGAATTTGGTTGCTTGTGTATGTCCATTTGTGTGTGAATCATGTCACCTTCCATTAGGACAATCTACTTTTGTAATTCTCTTAGATAAATGTCAAGAACCATCGATAGATAATTATTTTCCACAGATTGGTGAAGAGGCAGAAAGAAGCCAAATTCTAACATGTATTTTATTGTGGCCTGTTGTGTTTCTGATGTGTAATGCTGCCCTTAATTGCATTTACTTTAATAAATCCATCGGTGTTGAACGAGAGAGGATGAGAGTTAGCTGCAGTTTATCCAGCTTTTCCATTAGTTTCATAAATAGCCAGATACATTTTTTGGAAAACTGAGATGTTCCCTTTCTTAGCTCATGTTGTCATTAGGTAAAAGATGTAGGGAAACAGGTAATAAAGGACCATCATCTTTGAGTAAAAATTTCAGGAAATTGTAGGTCTTTGAAAATAGTTTCTATAAAGTTTTGCTAGTCCCACTTGGCTCATTAATTATCCTGAAAGTGACAGTTCTATAGAAATAGCTATGCAGCACTTTTCTTTCATTTCAATACTAGGGGGATGTTCCAAAAATATCAGTTGTAATCATGATGTGAGCATGTTATGTCTGTGAAAACAACACAACAGGAACTATTTGTGCAATCAGTGACCCCGTTGGATAATCATGTAAAGGAACAATAAGCAAAGGGGTGCACATGGGGGTGAGTTCTACAAGTGGATCATTACATTTCTTTCATTTTAACACCAATTAATGTTGAATAAAGAGCAACAGCTCTGTTCATTCTCTGTTCATTTCTCAGTAAATCCATGAATCCCAGTTGATCACATTCCTGTTCATATTGTGCCTTCCTCTAACACGAATCTTTAGCTTTGGAATACCTTGGGGGAAATCGCACTAGCAAGCAGTTTAGAAAGGTCACAACCCTAGAGAGAGTTTAATTTTCTGATGGCTACACATGCTTTGATGCAATGGAGTAGGTTTGGGACTGTTATACATTCTCACATCTGAGGTGCGTGTGTCAGGGGTGAGTTTTTCACCCTTTGCCCTCTACCCTGAAGCTACAAAATCTCTCTCATTTCCAATTAATATCCCTTGTATCCAACTGACATACTCATGTCAGTCCAAATAAATATAATCTCCTTTAGTTATTCTTCCCCACTGTACAATCTTACCAGGATATTCAAAGGACAGATACCAATGAAGCATGAGGAATGCCAAAATTTAAAAAGTGGCTGGAAAGGTGTGATTTTATTTCCTTAGAGAGAAAGAAACAATCTAGAACTCAACTGAAAGGCAAGAAGTATTTTCAGCTGATGAATGACAAAGAAGGAGATAGAGATAAAGTGAGTGAGGTACTATCATTTGTTGCACGAACTGCTGTTGGTGAGAGAGACAAGCTCTCGAGCCACACAGCTGAAGGAGAACTCTGTGTGGCTCAAAACCCTGTCTCTCTCACCAGTAGAAATGGTCCGAAAAATATTACCTCACCCCCGGCTTTGTCTCTCCGCTATAGGCCGCACCTGCAACACATACAAGGGAAGAGATGATTGCTTTTTTTGCTATCACTGATCTACTGTTACTGTTTGACACTGATCTGACAGTCAGGATTGTGGTTTAGCCTTCCGGTAATCTTGGAGTCAAATAGCTAGTCTGTTCTGGTACTCTGGTATCCCAGCAAAAGCTAAGCTGTAGTAAAGCTGGTTTGTCCCAAGGTCTAAATAAGCCTGCAGGACTAGAGTAGAAGATAACATCAGAGATATGATATTCCTATGGAACCAGATCCAGGCCTCTTGCATTCTGTGTTGATGCTGACTCTCTACGGAAAAGTGCTCATCTTTGCAGAAGAGTGCATATTTCCTGTTTCTCAGCTACAGCTTTTTTACTAGCCATTAGGATGCTTCTGATATCTGCTGTCAGTATTGCCTGCCTTTGACAATTGAGGCTACCTGGCTTTCCTCACTTCATAGATCATAGCCAAGTCTCAGTCTCAAGAATGCCCTTTTTTTTTAAATGTCATTGTCAGAGAAGTGCATATCCTGGGTGTGAAATAGGCTGGTACAATTGTACTTATCCTTATGGTTCCTAGATGTCCTCTCTCAAAGGGAATAACAAGATCCTCAGTTGTAAATTGAAATTCCTTCTGACCAGTCTACCACACAGTTTTTGTTAGCTGCTGTCCAAGTTTTGTCTCGTTGAGAATTTGGAATGTAATTACTTGGTAGCTTTGAATGATCTACTTGTCGGGGAAATCCAGTTACTGTTCACTTAGAATATCCATTCTATGCTGATGTCTTTAATGAGACTGATGCCCCTGAGGTGAATGATGATCACCCTATGTTCACATGGCTGTAGTGGTAGTCCAAGTGAGATGAACTTTCCTCAGAGACAAGCTAAGCTAGGAGCCTGGGTCCTTGTGAGCAGATCACTTGTGTATTAAAATAGAATGCTGTGTTGAAAAAGCTGTACACTGAGCAGTAGCTTGATGTTTCACCATTCCAGGTGAAACAGAGGAATAATATCTCTAGTGAAATAATGGAAATGTTAGAAGTCTGTGCATTTGTGCGGGACACTTCCTTGGGTCTCCTGTAATGATGAAAAATGGTGGGTCTACCAATAACTTGAGTCTTGGGCTCTGGTCATTAGCATGTTTAAAATGTCATTATTGTTCTATTATCCTGTCTAACAAATGTTGGTGTCTACCAGAAGACAGAGGAAAAGACATTCTTTTAAGCACGTGTTGTTGCAACCCACATCCCTACTGGCTGTGTTCACTGCCCCATGTAGTGGCCCCTAGACCATTAAAGAGAGAGAGAATGAGAGTGCTCTACAGTGTTAGGTAAGGATCTTTTAGCTTAAGATGAAGAGGCTTATGGACTAAGCTCCAGTGGTTCCAGGTTTGAGTCTGCCTGTTGGCAGTTACATTGTATCATCATGCAATAATGAATGTTCAGTGTGTGAGAGAGACAATTCTGTATACCCTAGCAAACCCAAGTATGCCGGTTTATTACACACTTTGGGCTTGTCTACTCTAGCTCCCTACTTCGAAGGGAGCATGGTAACTAGAGTGTTGGGCATTTATTAATGAAGTGCTGCGGTGCATATACAGCACTTCATTAAGCAAATTTCCCTCCCCACGGCAACTCAGAAGTGTTAAACTTTGCAGTGCCAGCTCACGTCTAGCCGCGGCCGATCTGCTGGTATTTCAAAGTGCCAGGGGTACTTCGAAGTACCGGTAGGTGAGCCGTGGCTAGACGTGAACTGGCACTTTGAAGTGTAACACTTTGAAGTTGCCGTAGTGGGGGGGGGATTGCTTAATGAAGTGCTGCATATGCATGGCAGCACGTCATTAATAAACTCCCAGCACCCTACTTAGCATGCTCCCTTCGAAGCAGGGAGCTAGTGTAGACAAGCCCTTAATGTTAGGAGAATAATGACTCAATACCTAGCCCTGCTCTTTATTTGAGAGGAAAACCACTAAGGCTATGTCTACACTTCAGTGATCTGTCGACAGAAGATATCTTCCATCAAAACTCCTGTCAACAGAGTGCGTCCACACACAAAAGTGTATCAAAAAATCAGTCTGCTTTGTTGACAGAGAGTGGCTAGACTGCCCGGCTCTCTCTTGACAGGACAGCTGACTGGAAGCACAGGAGACAGGGCTGCACAGTGACCTGGCAGCCCTGTCTGTCAACTGAGGGCCCCCCAGAGCATTGACATAGCTTATTTGTTGACAGATTCTGTCGAAAATACATTCTACCTTGTGGGGGAGAGGCTGTCAACAAAAGTGCTGAGTTCCATCAACAGTATGTCAACAGAATACATTTTTAGTGCCTATTTTGTCGAAAAAAACTTCTGATGTAGTTGTAGCCTAACCATTCTTGCAGATACTCCTTTGCCAAGTAGTGCATTGTAGTGAATAAAGTGTGTTTTGGCCCCTTAGTAGAAGTTTCATTCTCTCCAAAGTGTAAATGCAGTAGATTGGTGAATCTGGTATTTTGATACATTTGTTGTATTTGGAAAAAATAATAAAAAATGATAAATAAAATAAAAACAGAGCATGTGGAAGAAAGGACTTTAGAAGCTGTGAAAGCCTGGGAAAACCTACATTTTCCCTTACAATTTGAGCTAATTGACTGTTTGATAAAGTATTTAAAATCACCATGATTTTTCTTGTTTTCATTGTTATGGAAACAAAAGTAACTGCAGGTGGTCAAGTTTACAGGGTGCTGGCTATTGAATGTCGTGTATTACAATGAGGAAATCTCAGAATGTTTGTGAAGCGTAACTTCTGTGACAGAACATTTTGGGAAGTTTCCTATTTCTTTCACAAATTTGAGGTAGAGTTTTCAAAACTGCTCAGCCCTCTTCTTCTCCCCTCATAATCTATCTAGTGCTAATGCTGAGTACTTTTGAAAATTGCGCACATGGGGTTTAGTGGTTTGAGGGTATATGTAAGCCGCTCAGATCTGTTTTGGAGAAAACAGTTAAAGGTCAAAAGTTTTAGGTCACAGACACAGGTCTCCATGGTGTAAGATGTCTGTGTGTGCAAGACATGGGACCTGGATTGTCTCCACCAGAGTAGTATGGAAGGCAGCTTCAAAGAGAAGATTCGATATACTTTGGGCAGCAGATTACAGAGATATATAGTTTTGGTCATGCAGCCCTTGTTCTTCACAAAAAAGTAGGAAGCAAAGGTGGTGTTGCCCTCTGGCAAGTGCAAGTGATGTAGCTCATTCTTTCAGGGTACGTGGGCATGGCAGAATTTTTATTTTGATGTTTTAGTCAAATATTATGGCTACGTCTACACTAGCCCCTTCTTTTCAAAAAGGGCATGGTAATGAGCAAGGTTGCAAGATTTTAATGATGCACTGCCATGAATATCCAGTGCCTCATTAGCATAATGGCAGCCACAGTAATTCGAAAGTGCTGCTTTCGAATCGCATGCCACCTGTGTAGGTGGGGTCCTTTTGAAAGGACCCCCCAATCTTCAAAAGCCACTTATTCCTAATACCAAATAGATATAATGGGCTTTTGAAATCCAGGGGGTCCTTTTGAAAGGACCCCATCTACATGGGTGGCACGCAATTCAAAAGTGGCACTTTTAAATTACAGCAGCTGCCATTATGCTAATGAGGCTCTGCATATTCATGGAAGCACCTCATTAACATCTTCCAACCTCACTCATTGCCATGCCCCTTTCATAAAGAAGGGGTTAGTGTAGACGTAGCCTATGTGTATTTATTTCTGAGCATTTTAATGTTATCAATTTAAGCATTCAAAATGGCAGGACTGTATTGGAGGGAGAGGAAACAGGGTACTCCAGATGATTATTTAATGACAGTAGATTTAAAAATTGTAAAGCTTTATAACTCTTCCAATGCACATAGTCAAAAGATACAAAATGAGCATAATTCCAGCTTGGGAATTTGGGGGTAAGAGCTGCTCCAAGGACTGGCTATATAGAAGACACGTAGATCTATCATTACTGCTTTTGGTGCAAATGTTTTCTTAGGGACAGTGCTCACATGTAGAACCCTGAGATAAGGCAGGGAAAATAGAAGACAGTAGTTGGTAATGCAATCACCCATAAGCACTTGTTGGAATATTATTCTAACAACATTAGAACATTATCCCAAAAGAACTAACCTGCCCTGAATGTGAATGTTAGGATCTTTTCTGTGGTTTCTTAAAATCACTAGGAAAGCCTTCCCAAACCTATTTCCTGGCATTTTGCTGAGGATAATCTTCCACTAACACCCATAAAAACATTAAACCAACTGGAGTAGAGTCACTTAGCTTTAAAATCGCCAGATTTGTCATCTTCTAAAATAAATTGAGCAACATTTTCCTCTCTAGCAGAAACGTTTTCTCCCTTCCAGCATGTGCACTGCATTGGTACATACCTGATTCAGCCACGGAGATGAGAGACCACTGGCCATATGCTGAAAGGAACTAGCTCACATTAATTATGAGCCTAAGGTGTCTCGCAGCACATACTTGATCAGACGTCATTTGCAAAGGGAAATGCTTTTTTAAGCACAAATACAAGGTGCTACCAAATACACTGTACTCTGCACATGCTCCATTGTCCATGGAGTTCTATGAGACAAATGCAAAATTCCTGTCCTACACACTGGACATTGCAAGAGTTCTAAACCAACTGCTAAACAATGTCAGGGAAAAAGTAGGCTGAATATTGGGGGTGGGAGGGCAGGACTTCAGTATCGAATTAGGTTGAGTGCAGGTATGGTGTTTTAGGGAATGAGTTTGAAAAGATTTCTTTAGGGACATTTGAAACTAAGTAGGATGAGGAGCTAGGAAACTAGTTAACTAGGAAATCAGCTTGTGAGGAGCAGTCCTGCTTGGCAGGAGGGATGGACTGGATAGATCTTTGCCATCTGTATCTTCTGAATCTGTGCGAAGCGTGTGTACCGTTGGTTGGGTGAGGACTCCATTGCAGGAATCTTCCTTGAATGCCTTTGGCTTAGTGGTTCGGGGCATAATCTTCAAGCCTTTTTATCTTAAACTATAATAAAAATAGGTTTCTGCTTTTGTCTAATCTTCTCCCCTCCCCAACAATCCTTATTTAGCGTTTCACTTAGGGAACAACTGATATGAGATCAATACCCTGGCCCTATCCTCAACCTCTTTAATTTTCATGATCTATAACAATATGTTGCCCTATTCACAGACCTCTTCTGTAGTACATTTCTCTTACGCTGCATCTACACTGTACTGCCCTTCTGAAGGGGCAAGCTAATGAACGAAGGGAATATTCAAATGAGGCATGGACTTAAATGTCTAGCACCTCATTTGCATATTCCCATGAGATCTCGCTTCCGGAAGAACCTTTTCCAGAAGCAAAAGCAGCCATGTAGATGGGGTTCTTTCGGAAGGAAACTCCCCCTTACAGAAGACCCCTTATTCTTCAAATGTTTGAGGAATAAGGCTTTTTTCTGGAAGAGGGGTTCCCTTCTGGTGGCACCCCATCTACATGGCTGTTTTTGCTTCTGGAAAAGGCTCTTCCAGAAGTGAGATCTCATGGGAATATGCAAATGAGGCATGAGATATTTAAGCTCAGATAATAAATTATTTTGTTAGTCTTTAAAGTGCTACTTGACTGCTTTTTTGTTTAGAACACTTTATGTCTGTAGTAGCAGAGTCTTTGCTGAACACAGCCGTAGGAGGCAAAGAGGCAAGCCTGTTTGTTGTCTGGTTGCTTTGCCAGTTTTTGGAAGTATGATTGATTGCTCAATTCATCTGTACTGTGGATATTTTGAATCCCCTACATGAATTAACTCAAATTATGTGTTGTTTACTTGATAGGAAAAGCCATGAGCATTTGTTTAACAATGAGCTCAAAGAAGGTGTGCATTTCAGAGTATCTGGGCTGTGGTTCAGGTGAGGTCACCAAGGAATAGCTAGCCTAGTACAGATGAATGCTTAAATGGTAGTGCCCATTTTTTAAAAATTAAACCAAATACACCAAAGCATTTATACTTTTTTAAAAAAAATATTTTATTGGTAGCTGTGAAAAATAGCTCCTGGTAAAAGAAGAAGGAAAGTATTTCGTTAAATTTATTTTCATTTCTGTTTTTTTTCTTTTGTTTTTAATGAGAGGAGTCTTTCCTCAGTTTCCTGAATGTCACTGAGAATTCTTAATGAAAACTTCTAAGAGTTTGCCCAAAAACTAGGCAGTTTGGGGTTTGAAACGGGTAACTGAAACGAGCCATCCCTTAAGTTAGCATATTGAAGGTGACTATTTTTGTTTTGTTGTGTTGTGTTGTCTTTTTATCATCATCTTTGTAATATTTTTCCAAAACACATTAACACTCATCGACTCATAGAACTTGAAGGAACTTCAAGAGGCCATGAAGTCCAATTCACTGTACTCATGGCAGGACAAGGCACCATCTAGACCATCTCCGACAGGTGTCTGTCTAACTTGCTCTTAGAAATCTCCAATAATAGAGATTCCTGTACCCACCTAAGCTGAGCATTTTGGTCCCAATCCAGCCAAAGCATTGACTTTGCATATTCATAATTTTAAGTGTGAGAAGAGACATTTGAAGTAAATGGGACAATTAACCTACTTAAGTATTCTTCGTGATTTGGGCCAGGCACCTTACAGGATCAAGACCTACGTTATCAGGATAGTCTTCCAAAGTGGGAATGAAAAAGAAGACTAAAAGTGGTCTGAAAAACATGTTAAAAATCAAAGCTTTCTGCAGCTATATTCTGAGATCAGTTATGTTGGTATAAACTATTGAAGCCTGTGAAGTTGCATCATAAGTTTAGAATCTGGAACAGGAACAGGATACTTGTACGGCTGTGTATATTTCTATGCTGTTAATTCACGGAGGTTTGTGTGAACTGGGAGCTAGCCGGTGCACACATGGGATAGTCCCAAGGAGCACAACCAAACAGACAGAACTTGGATTTAGATTCAAAGGGCTAGCCACGTTAGTCTGTATCTGCAAAAAAAAAACATGGAATCATGTGTCACCTTAATGTTAAGTCTATACAGCATAGTTATTTCGAAATAACTAACCTAGCGTCTACATAATAGTGGACAACTTATTTTGAAATTGGTACACCTCATTTAATGAGGAATAGTCTTTCTTCCAAAACAGATATATTTTGGAATAGAGCCTGTGTAGACAGAGAACAGGGGCTATTTCTAAATAAGCCAGAGTCAGTCCAATGGCTTTATTTTGAAACAGGCTGTATGGCTATGTCTACGCTACAGCTATCTGTAGGCAGAAGATACTGCTGGAAGACATCCTCTGGCAAAACTCCTGTTGACAGAACATGTCCACACACAAAATATGATTGAAAGAAGTCTGCTCTGTTGACAGACAGCGGTCAGACTGCCTGGCTGCTCTCTCAACAGAAGCGCCAACTGGATGCTCAACAAACTGGGCTGTCTGGTGAAACAGAATTCCTGTCTGTTGAAAGACAGTGCCCTACCCCCACCTGCCGTAGTGTCTACATGGCATTTTTATTAACAGAAATTGTCAACAAATGCGTTATTCCTCCTTGTGGAGAGGCAGAACACTGTCAGCGGAAGTGCCAAGTTTTGTCAACAGACAGTTGACAAAACGCATTTTGTGTGTAGGCACTCTGCAAGTTTTGTTGACAAAACCCCAGCTTTGTTGACAAAACTCTCTAGTGTGGATGTAGCCTATGTGTTTAGATGATGTATTTTGAAATAGCTGTGTGCTATTTCAAAATGCATTTTTGTGTGTAGCACTGTTATTTCAAAACAAGCTGTTCCGGAATAGATTATTTTTTAATGGGAAGACGGATTCTTTCGAAGATGGGGTTTACTTTCGAAAGAGTCGGATCTACACTGCTTTTCTTCTTTCAACAGAAGCTCTTTTGAAAGAAGATTATGCAAATGAGGTGCCAGATACGTAATTCTGCACCTCATTTGCATTGTTGATTTCCCTCCTTTGCATACCTCTTTCAAAAGAGGAATGTAAGTGTACACGCAGCCAGAGGGAATAGAGTCTATTTTGATATAAACCATAGTGAGTCCAATTTTTCTATTTCAAAATAGGCTCTGTTGTGTGTAGACAATGTATTTCAAAACACCTAAGTGCTATTTTGAAATGCATTTTTGTGTAGCAGCCTTATTTTGAAATAATCTCTTCCGAAATAACTCATTTTGAAATAATGCTGCCGTGTAGACATACCATTAACTGTGGTTCTACACTTGACAAGTACTTCTTTTGTTGTTTTCCTATATATCCCTGTCTCTGAAATTTCCATTCCATCTCATCTGATAAAATGGGTTTTACCCACAAAAGCTTATGCCTTTTAAATTTGTGAGTCTCTAAGGTGCCACATGACTCCTTATTATTTTTGGATTTAGATTTCCATACTACCCGGCATTTAGAGGCGTGTTGCTATAATTTGGTAAGTGAAACTTCTTATTATTAAATCAGTTAAATACCATTTAGTTTCACAGTCCTTTGTATATCTTCCAGAATTGCAAATCACTGAATGGAAAAGGCTTTTAATACACCTGTGACACTTTACTATTTCCATCATTCTTAAATCTCCATATTGCTTACATGCTCAAACAAAAATGACTGAGCGTTAGGGTAGAATCCACAAAGCTTCTTACTCCACTGTGATCCACAGAAAACTCACACTGAACCCTGTAGGTGCCTTATCTTGCTTGGTACTTAAACTTTTCAATGTAGACATTTCCTAGGTGCTTATGTTTCTTCTGGGCAGGCACAATTTTACTCACACAAGGCATTTGGATACCTGTCTCCCACCTATGCTCCAGAGCAATTCATAATCTTTAAGTAGGGGACAATAGGTGTTGAATCACTTAACTTGCCCAAGGGGCCTGATCTGGCACCCTTTAAAAAAGTGCTGTGGTAGTACATTCATTATAACTTTTAGCCCAGTACTTGAGAACTCACTTGAGATGTGGAAGATCCTGTTTCAATTCTCTCATCCCTGCAGAGAGAGAGTTTTGGAACAGGGCTCTCTAACTTCTTATAGTTTCTAACCACTGAGCTATCAGGTTTTCGGGTTTCGGGCTCCTTCAGTCTCTACTGTGAAAGCTCTTCCATCGTGGAAAAATAAAAGAAGAGTGGTTGGAGCAGGGAGTCTTGACTCTGTGTGTCATGTTCTCCAGGTGGGTGATCTGGTCATTGAACTACAGAGTCATGTTCTCTCTCTTCTCCCTTTCCCAATGGGTGTTGAAGTATTTTTCCACAGTGAAGTACATTTAGCAGGAGAGACTGGAGGAGCCCCTTGCCAGATCCATTGTATCGTTTCCTTTTCTCAGTACATGTATGCTTATCTTTACAGTGTTAAGATCAAACAAATGTAAATCAAGCCAAAACATAGTCTATTATAAATTCAATAATTTTAAAGTCGTTTAGCATCAGTGCATATTCTGCTATTTGGCCTTTGTTTAAGTATTCCTGTGTTAAGGTTAACAAGTGGTTTTGTTAACAGTCGAAAAATTTTAAGCAATAAACCCTATGTGTCAGCCTGATGTACACCTGATAATTAAATTGTAAAGAGTTCTGTAACTTATTAATATGGAGAAGAACATGGGATATGATTAATAACCTAGAGTATTCAGATAACTAACGTAAACATTATTATCCCCAGTTGAAAAGTGGAGCTCTCTGTGAGCAGAAGACAGAGGTGAGTAAACACTACTCTAGCAAGTGATGATTGCTGTGTCCTCAGTGGCAGTATCTCAGAAAAAGCAACATCAAAGGTTACAATTCAGTATCTAAAGTTAAAAATGATATAAGGCTATTAATAATGGGTGAACATGCAGCTGCTATGGGGAGATTTCTAAATCATGTAACATGGCTGCTTTGATACATGAGAGTCAACTACGGAAAGCCTTTCAATATGGCTAAAATGTGGCATTAAGTAATTGAATATCACATCAAATCTTGTCTGCAGTTAGTTATCTAGAAAAGTAATTATGCAGCAAAATCAAGTAACTGGAATCAGTGGTGTGAAGCATCCTGGCTATTCCTTCAGGGACTGGAAGAAATGATATTTTTAACTTGTAAGAGAGAGTTTTAAGCACCCGAGTAATTCTGTAGTGAAGAAAAAAGCCTATTTTTTATTCCATATCATTAATAATATTTGCAACTGGAGGCCCATTATAGGCTGTATATTTGAACATATATCGTAATGACTACATACATTTTGCAAAAGTGTTTCTTTCACGTTTGTTTCATCTAAAATGAAACTGCTCAGATTGAAATATAGAGTACATTAAATAAAAACGGCTTTTTGGGTTAAGGCAGGATGGACTGTGTATCTCTTTTATAGGGCACACGTAAGTTTAATAGGAGAATGAATACAACATTTTGTGAAATTGTAGCCAGCTCACTTTTAAAAGAGTGTATGATAAATGCTACAAAACAGTATATCATCAAGAGTTGTCAAAGAATATACTAAAACATTGAACAAAGTAGAGCAGAGGCAATATTTGCATTAACACAAATCTTTAACTGCTGAGAAATACTCAAAATAGCCAAAAAGCAGTTAAGCAAAATAAAGACTGTGCAAACAGCATAGCCATGGCTACACTAGCCCCCCGCCTTTTGAAAGGGGGAGGCTAATGAGCCACTTCAGCAGATTCTAATGAGGTGCTGCCATGAATATGTAGCACCTCATTAGCATAATGGCGGCCGTGTATGTTTGGAAAGTGCTGCTTTCAAAATGCACACTGTTCATGTAGATTGGTCTTTCCAAAGGATGCCCTGGATTTTGAAAGCCCCTTCTTCCCAAAACCAAATGGGAAGAAAGGGCTTCTGAAGTCCAGGGGTCCTTTCAAAACTCCCCATATCTACATGAGCATTGTACATTTCGAAAGTGACACTTTCAAAATAACGTGAGGCCATAATAATGCTAAGGAGGCACTGCATATTCATGGCAGCACCTCATTAGCATCTGCTGAAGTGTCTCATTAGCATGCCCCTTTCGAAAGGCAGGGGCTAGTATAGCTGCGGCCCATAAGATTAAAGTTTCAATTCTTATTCATATGTCGCTATTTTAAAATTATATATATAATTTACACAGTCATGGGAAAGCGGATTCTGATTTCTAAAATACTAGCTTCTATTATAGTCCTCATTGCTATATATTCCACCTTATTGTAACCAAAATGAATCTTGTATTCTTTCGTCTGCCGAGAGTAACTTGGAGAAGCCTGATATTGACATGTAAAAAAATCTGAATTAATGAAGGGTAATGGGTTAGTCATGTTATTTAAGCTGTACTCAAAATAGCACCTTCCCTGTCAGCAGACTCAGCTTTGCAGCTGTTTTTGCTATCTGTTGTCTCTGAAGAAAATTTTAACATTGAGTTGCTGACACCCGTTTATTTTATTGTATATATTTTTACAGCTGATGTCGGCTTTGGCCCTGAGGGAAGTTATTTTGTTCTAGCTCTGAGTTTGGAAGAAGTTGGGATATAGATTTTTCCCTAACTTTCAATTGATGTGTTTAGCATTAGTGGGAGTAATAACAATCACTTAAACCATGTTGTCATCTCAAGGAGTTTTGCTACATCCATACAGAGGACCCATGATTCTGCCAGCAGCCTCATACTTCGCTGGACTTGTTCAGGTAATGCTAGGCCGCTTCCAACAAGCAACTTAACTCTAGTGCACTTAGAGTAATAATTGGAATTTTTATGGTTGAGAAAGCAAACACTTTTAATACAGGCAAAAGCCTTCATGTAGTCAGTGAGAAGACAGTAGGAAATCAAAAAGATGGATCACCCTAATCTGTGTATTGACATCTCTCATGGCTGAATAAATGGTGTAGTTGAGCTATATTTGCTTGTATTGATCTGACTGCTGTTTAACATTCATGCCTTTTCGTCATGAGGCTGACCACAGGGCAGAGGATTTGCTATCCATTCTAGCTTTGTGAGGAACTCAGCATTCCCACGACAGATCATGAGACAAAGTAACTTATCATGATGTGGTTCAGTTAAGTGCTTTAGCACAGCAAATATGACAAGCATTAAATATGCATTAATTCATATATTATGCTTCACATTAATGTCTGTGTTTTAATAAGAGAGTTTTTGATGTGAAAAATATTATCTTTATAGTTAAAATGAGCCTTTTTGAAGTTGAAATATGGTAAGAATCGGATTCAGTAGGAAAGTTCTGTATTTTAGGAGTTGACTGGGTATTGAAGTTTTGGCTGTTCTGTTTTGGTTTTAGGGGAGGAGGAACTGTTTCTTTGTTGTTTACTTCTAAAGCACATAAGTTTTCTACTGCTAGATAAATTTAGGAATTTGTGAAGGTTATTTTGAAATAACTTTGCTGTGTAGACCTACCGTTATGTGTTAAAAAATTAGGAATCTTTACAAGATTTAAAATAGCATGGCCAAAATAATAAAATGTGCACAAGTCTTGTGCACCCCATATAAGGCAATAATTAGGTTGTTATGCATTAATGCAGCATTTCCCAAAATGTGGTCTGCGGCCCAGTTCTGGTCCTTGGGAAAAAATACCGGTCCTTGGAAAACATACAGATTATCACTGAGTACTATTATTATTGTGAACAAATAATAAACAGTGAACATATATTCAATTTTCATTTTTTATATGCATTTATATTTTTGGAACACAAAAAAAGGTACTGAAAAAAACTATATAAAGTTTGGGAAACCCTGCATTAACGTGAACAAGAAATGGAGCTAAAGGAAGTGTGCTGTTGTATATTACAGCATGGCTGCATCTACACTGGCTCCTCCCTTTCGAAAGGGGCATGTTAATGAGGGAGTGCAGAAGATGCTAATGAGGTGCTGACATAAATATGCAATGCCTCATTAGCATAATGGCTGCCACACATGCTTCGAAACTGCCACTTTCGGAATGCATGCTGCCAGTGTAGACAGAGGCCTTTTGAAAGGACCCCCTGACTTTGAAAGTCCCTTCTTCCTAAAACCAAACAGGAAGAAGGGGCTTTCAAAATTGTTTGTCCTTTCGAAAGGCCTCAGTCTACACGGGCGGCATGCATTCCGAAAGTGGCCCTTTTGAATCGCGCATGGCCACCATTATACTAATGAGGCACTTCATATTCATGTTATTGTCTCTTTACCATCTTCTGAACTCTCTCATTAACATGCCCCTTTCAAAAGGGAGGGGTCAGTGTAGATGCAACCCTTCAGTGTAATGAGCCATAGAAGAAAAAGTTGATGAGACAAACCTGTTTTCAACTTTGATTGTGTCCCTTGTTTGTTGTAATAGGAGAAAAGAGAAGGGGATGAGAAGAGAGAGATAGCAACACAACACCAGGTTATTCCAAATGGAATGACCATTCTCTAATCCAGGGTTGATAGTGGTTTCCTTCACTAAAGACTTCACACATATATGAAGCAGAAATGCATTGATCCAATCAAGACTGACCATTATCAATATTGAAACTATGTATGCTTTCTGGCACATGGAAGCTGAACATGATTTTTTATGCAGTGAGACACAGTAACAGCATTGGAAGTATCAATCAGGCCTTCATATCCATTAGAATTTTGGGGTGAAGGTCGGATGCCAGAGTTCAGTCAGACCTTCTGCTATCCTGTCCAATAAATAATTACAAGCAAATTGTGCCTTTCACTATGTTGTGATTGATGCTGAAATTGCTTTTGAAAGTTCTCATAAGTTCCTGTTATAGATTAAGTGGCGGAGTAGGAAAAATAACTGCACCCAACTGAAATGGGTGAATGTAATCAGGTTTAATGGACTCGAGAGCTTGTTGGGAATTAAATAACTATTGATTTGTTGGAAAGTTGCTGTCATTACAAAATGCCACTCTGGGCGCATTATCTAAGCAGATACATTAGAAGAAAGGGTCCTTTGAATATTTGGGATGCTTTCTTTTAGACTCTTCTTTTTTTAAAGAGTGTCTTTCAGGGCTGCTGTTGGTACCCAATGAGCACCTTTCGGATAGTTGTAAAACCTGATAAATTATTCTAGGAAGCAGGAGTTAATTATGTTACAGATACAGCAGATATGTCCATTATGGACCCTTCTCATCCATCTCCTTCCTCCAGAATCTCATACCTAATAGCTATAATTATTAAAAGTAATCTATTTACTAAGCAATTCACAAACATAGTGGGTGAAAAGCTGGCCCCAACTATCCTAAAAGCTTGTGGGGGAGAAAGATATTAGTTGAACTTCAGTTATACTGAACCAATGTATGATATTAAAATGTTTACATCTGAGAGCACGGCAATGGAGAATGACACAAGTATTACTTGAGAAAAAATATTTTGATTGGTGATTTCTGTTTTTTCTTTCTTTCTGAAAGTAAGACCACTATGAAATAACTGTAACCTAAAAACTTGAAAATCAAATTTGACATACTACTTTCTTCCTATCAAGAAAATGGTGATTACATGATATTCAAAACATGCAAGGAAGCAAACTTATTTTTCAAATTACAACACCTTTATTTCTTTGAATTAGTCAAGGAAAAGCAAGTAGGTTAATCTAAGATTATAGAGGCATCCAGGGACTTCTGCAGCTAAGAATATGTTAGATTTTAACTAAAGCAGCATTTAAATGCCCTGATTAGACCCTGATTCTGAAGCTGGATTCATATGGGAGGAGCCTCTGCAGGACTGGGGCCTTTAATAGGAAGAATTCTTAAATGTTGACTATTACAAAAGGATCTAGTTTAGTTTCCGTGTTAATTTTTACACGTCTTGTTTGCAGAATACAAAAATGTATTAAATCATTCCTTTGTAACCCTAACACATGGTGGAGGGTAGATTCCCAGGAACATGCATCTCAACAATTAAAACTTAAGATATTACAGAGATCTGCTACCTATGGAAGTACCAGACATATGGTCACATGGGCCAAAAAGAGATAAATGGTTATTTTCGGTTGTTCATCAGAGGAGTTTTACTTCACATCATGTGGCAGGCAGAGCACAAGCCTTCGCAAACATCTTCCATTCTTTGGTACTCCAATGATTTGCTCCCTAGCCATCATCTCTCCCTAATATTCTCCATAAAATCCTTTTGAATGTTCCGCCGTGATATGCCTTGTCAGTTGGAAATGTCACGTCCACAACAGAGCAGCAACCTTTCCTGACAAACAATTTGATCAGGATCATGCAAGTAAATGATTGGCACACATGTGGGATGGATTTTAAGTGACAAGCTGCAATTTTATTGATATGCTTAAGACTGTCCCCACCCCCTCTCAAATATCCTTCGTTAACTGGTTTCAGCATGATGTTCAAGTCTCCTACCACTCAGTCAGTACCTTAGGGCCCAACCCCAGGATTCAGCTCACATATGAATCTTCTCTATCCATCTCCCATCCACAACATAGTGGGGAGTAGAGGCTACCCAGGGAGAGCCTCAGTCCACAAAGGCTTTTGCTACGGCTACACTAGAAATGTTTCTCAACAGATGTTTCAGTCAAAAGAGGTTTTCCGACAAAACATCTATCGACAGAGTGCAGCCATGCACTAAAGTGGATCAAAAGACACAAAACCGCCAACAGGAAGCACAACACACAGGACTGCCCAGTGTCTTGGAAGCCCTGTGTGTCAACAAAACTCACTAGTGTATTTGTAATCTTTAGGTCTCCCTTTTGTTTCCTGTAGGGCAATAAGTCTTTTGAACAGCCTGTGGAATTTTAGAGATGAACCGCAAGATATGACTGGGCAGCTTATTCCCTTATTCTGAGCTTATGAAAAGGCAGTGGACCCCAGGGGGAACCATGGCCCACCATGCCTGATTCTTTCTTGCTCAACTGCAGGCGAGGGACATGTCTTCAAATATCACCTCCCCCTTTGTTTCATGCATGTTCTCATTAAGTCCTGAAACATGGTCATAGGAAACAATGGATGAAGCAATGGGGATGAAAAATACCACCTTATATAACATTTTACTGTGCATACGTGTGAATAATTTATCTTCATTTTACTGTGCTTAGAACTGAGATTGTTCATTTGAGTGAGATTTTGATGGATGGATTATATTTTGGGTGGTCATATGTTGGAAGTATCATCATTTGAGGATGATAATTTTGTTGCTGCATTTGAGTTAGTAGTAAAATATGTGATTTGAAGTTGAAGACATTAATCGTTGCCTTATCTAGTGATTACTTGGATTATTTGTAATTATTGCATCACAGGAAATTCACATAAGCTACCTTCAATGTTGGGTGACAAAATATTTTTTGTAAGGGACTATTGCGTAGCAAATGAAATTTACGAATCAAAAGTATTTTGGTTATATTTGTTAATAGTAAGCAAAGTGATACTTGGACACAGACTATTTTTTTCAAAGATTGACTAGGCCCATGTTATAGTGTGTTAACCATCATAAAAAATGGTAGTGGGCTGAATGCCAGGGTAAGGAATTTTGCCATCTGTGAAGGAGGAACACTTGGTTTCTCTTACCTCCTGCTTCTCCTTTTTTCATTCTTTTTTGTTTGTTTGTGTGTTTGTTTGTTTGTTTGTTTGTGTCTGTCAAGTTGTTGAGAAGTCCCTGAAGACTTTGATACTCTGTGGGTGATATAATATTGAATCTGATATTTGCAAAGTCATGCCTAATGTTCAATTACATGTTTCGAAATATCTTCTAGTTATCTGAAAAGTTCCATAACAATTCTGAAAACAAGTGAGTTTAATTTTTCATTATAAAAACTGTGGGGGAAAGGGTTGCATGAGAATTACCTATGGAGATGGTGGATTCTCCATCCTTAAAGGTTTTTAAGTCCCTACTTGACAAAGTCCTCTCTGGGATGATTCAGCTGGGATTGGTCCTGCTTTTACCTGGAGGTTGGACTCAATGACTCCCTGATTCATATTATTCTATGATTCTAACATACAAATATGCGTAAATTGCATTGTGCATGATATGGGAGGAGAAATGTTTTTCCTGACTTGGCACTCAAGAAACACTGTAAGTGTTGCATTGCTAACACAATAAGGCTACCGCTACATAGAAAAGGGGCACCACAGCCCAGCAATTACCTATGCTATGTGAAGTAAGTTCTTGTTCACAAGAGCAGTCACATTATTTCTGACGCATGAGGCAAAAAGTGTCATGTAGTATGTGGTGCTAGTCCAGTGGGAGACATCTTGCCCTGCACTGAGTTGCCATACCAGTCCTATAATTGCATCCAGATGGGGAAACCTTTACATCCATACAGAATTCTGCTGACTTCCATGGCACTTGTTATGGGTGCAAAGGTCTGGCCTTTGTGGATCCAGTGCTAAGATCTTGCCTGTTCATGTACTGACTTAACCCTGGGTATGTACCACTACATAACCTCAGGCTACAACTACTCTACCAAATAAAGTTGAATTTATTAAAGTCGACTTTTTTACCACTAGATTTTATTAAGTCAAAGTTGAGTGTCCATACCTACTCACAAAGTCAACTTAGTGTGTCCCCACTAAATAACCTAAGTTTGACTGTTGCAGCAGTGCATTGTGGGCACCTGTCCCACAGTTCCTTCAGTCCTGCTGCATTTTCAGGTTTTTTGCCTGTGGGGAAAAATATAACCCGCAAATGGTTGTGAGTGTGTGATATCATCTTCTCAGAGTGCACTGCCCTCATTTTCCCTGCCATTAAAAACAAACAGCCATTTTTCAGAAGTGTCCTCCTCTGATGAGAAAAATTTTTGAGTCATCTGCATTGTGGAAAGAGACAGCTCTTTCAAAAGAGTTCTCACAAAACACTTTAAATTGACATTAAATGCAAGTGAAGAAAGAGAGAGAGAGGCTGAAGGAGGCAGGTTTGAATTAGCGAGAGAAAGAGAGAAATTTGTGAGCAGTCACCAAAGAGAAGTGGTGAATGGCCATTTTCCCAAAGGCTACATCTACACGTGAACGCTACATCGAAATAGCTTATTTCGATGTAGCAACATCGAAATAGGCTATTTCGATGAGTAACGTCTACATGTCCTCCAGGGCTGGCAACGTTGATGTTCAACTTCGACGTTGCGCAGCACCACATCGAAATAGGCGCTGCGAGGGAACGTCTACACGCCACAGTAGCACACATCGAAATAAGGGTGCCAGGCACAGCTGCAGACAGGGTCACAGGGCGGACTCAACAGCAAGCCGCTCCCTTAAAGGGCCCCTCCCAGACACAGTTGCACTAAACAACACAAGATACACAGAGCCGACAACTGGTTGCAGACTCTGTGCCTGCAGCATGGATCCCCAGCTGCCGCAGCAGCAGCCAGAAGCCCTGGGCTAAGGGCTGCTGCCCACAGTGACCATAGAGCCCCGCAGGGGCTGGAGAGAGAGCGTCTCTCAACCCCTCAGCTGATGGCCGCCATGGCGGACCCCGCTATTTCGAAGTTGCGGGACGCGCAATGACTACACGGTCCCTACTTCGACGTTGAACGTCGAAGTAGGGCGCTATTCCTATCCCCTCATGGGGTTAGCGACTTCGACGTCTCGCCGCCTAACATCGAAGTTAACTTTGAAATAGCGCCCGATGCGTGTAGCCGTGATGGGCACTATTTCGAAGTTAGTGCCACTACTTCGAAGTAGCGTGCACGTGTAGACACGGCTAAAGTCTCCTCCCTCAGTGAAAATACATCAAACAGGTTTGGTTCAGTAGCTGAAACTCATGATGTCCAAGCAGAGCAAAGAAATCTTCACCTCGTGCAAGGCAGGACATGTTGTTGTGTGGAAGCATGGTCCACATGGAGGGAAGGGGACTAGCCCACCAGCCGCATGGTGCTTTGGGGGCGGGGTTGGCTCCGTAAAAATATGAAGTGCAGAAAACACATTGAAAAACCTGTTGAAATGGCTCATTCAGCTCCCAGAACTGCCCAAAGGAAGTGAAATACATTTGGTAACAAGGTTATTTTTAAAAGTCACTGTTTTCTTTAAAAAGGGACCAAATGAAGCACAGTTGACAAATGTAAAATGTAACCACCCCATGGTGCCTTGTGGGGGTGGGCAGCCCTGTAAAATGTAAAGTTTCTTGGCCTCTCCTGCTCAAATCCTGTGCAGGGAAGAAACCCTCTCAAGCACTGAAACCCCACGCAGGACAGGGTATGCCATTGTCTGCCAGCATGGTCCACACAGCCCGGCAGCCATGCAGTATGTGTAGGAGCTTGATTTTCACCTGGCACTGGTGAGTGAGTGTTCCTGATGTTTATTCAGCACAGATTCATCCACCCACACAAAAATGAGATCCTGGATCTCCTGATGGCTCCATGCTGGGGCTCTTTTGCAACCCTGAAATCTCGGCTGGATGTGATTGCTCCTGAGGTTTGCTAGCCTCACTGTCCAGAAAAAAAAATGAATTCAAATTGCCAGGCTTCCTGTTACCTACTTCCTGCACAGAGATGGAGTGGAGATGAAAGCACCCATGAAGGACACATTGTGGGATAACTCTGGAGGCCAATAAAACTGATTATAAATAATGCTGTTTCCACACTAGCATTAATTTGACCATTTAAATTTGAAGTTGGCGTGACACCACCTGGGAAGGGCAGGGCGAGAAAGCCAACCCCTTAAAATTGACCTAATGGTATTTTCAGTGAAGACAGTCACATTGTAAAAGCAAGCTAAGTGCCTTAAAATTAGCTTTATGCTCTAGTGGAGACAAAGCCTGAGTAGCACAGGTTATATGAATTAGTCTTGAACAGCATCATTGTGGCCATCTCCGATATTATAAACTACAAAATGTAAAACATGGGAATTTAAAAAGTGAATAGCAGTGTATAAAATATGTGTTTGGGAGGTGCAAAGGTGAAGACAAATGCTAGTTATGCATCTAAGAAAACATTTTGTAGGACATCTGGGAAAAAGTAAATGGTCTCTCTGTTTTATTATTTTAAGTACTATAAATGTGTTCAGTCACTTTAGAATCTTATATGTCAGGATTATTATTAATTATTTTGAAAATGTAAACTTAAAACCTGACACTATAATGCTGAGTGTTTTATTATTTATTGTCCAGCTTGGCTGGAATGGTTTACTACCATATTCACAGAGCATCATAAATTGATTTCTTCACTTATATGTAGACAAAAAGTTACCATTGAAATTTTTTGGACTTTTTAATGAACAAGTACTTGAAAATGCTATACAGAAAAAATCTTCTCTTTTATATGAAAAGTAATTTTTTAATTAAAAGATTAAAGAGACACTGTCAGTCTTTTCTGATTAAGATCAGTACCCCAAAAAGAATTTGTTTCTGCAGCAGCCATCTGTAATTTTGATCACTTGGGACACAATATATTAGCAACAATTTTAATAAATTGGCACGGGGCAAGGAGAGGCTAGTTTTGTGAGTTTCAAGCTGAAGTTTATTACCGTAGTTCTCAGTAGTCCAAAATATAAATGAGAATCTTGGCTCCTTTTCACTATTTTACAGGGTTTTGTTTGTTTTTCAGATGTTCTAGGAGCAGTTCTGCCATCATGCATATGGTGATGTATTAGGCAGCTATCTTTATCTATTGATGTTGTTAATATAAATTTGTAGATGTACTAATACCATAAAGTATGGGCAATGAAATATTTGTGTCCAAAGTGCACACAACAGTTAAACGTCTGCCTTTATATATCATCATCTAGGGTATGTCTACACTGTAAAGTTATTCCGGAATAGCTTATTCCAGAGTTATTCCAAAATTAGCTATTCTGAAATAACATGCCCATACTACAGGGAAGCCCACAAATAGTCAAAACTTATTCGGAAATCATGTAATCACACACCAATAGAGTGTATTGCAGATTAGAGTCCTTGGAAACATTCTACTGCTATATCTACAAAGAAGCATTATTTTGGAATAAGGTACACCAGAATAGCTTATTTCAAAATAGCTCCTGTTCCCTGTCTATGCAGCCCCTGTTGGGAAATATGTATATTAGAATAGGCATCGTTCTTCACTGAATGAGGTTTACAAAACATTGCATTAGCCGGCCAGTATTACGAAATCATTTTGAAATGCTGGTTTTGCTATATAAGCTATGTCTACACGTGAAGCCTACATCGAAGTAGCTTATTTCGATGTAGCAACATCGAAATACGCTATTTCGATGAATAACATCTACATGTCCTCCAGGGCTGGCAACGTCGACGTTCAACATCGACGTTGCGCAGCACCACATCGAAATAGGAGCTGCGAGGGGATATCTACACGCCAAAGTAGCACACATCGAAATAAGGGTGCCAGGCACAGCTGCAGACAGGGTCACAGGGCGGACTCAACAGCAAGCCTCTCCCTTAAAGGGCCCCTCCCAGGCACAGTTGCACTAAACAACACAAGATCCACAGAGCTGACAACTGGTTGCAGACCCTGTGCATGCAGCATGGATCCCCAGCTGCAGCAGCAGCAGCCAGAAGCCCTGGGCCAAGGGCTGCTGCCCACGGTGACCATAGAGCCCCGCAGGGGCTGGAGAGAGCGCGTCTCTCAACCCCTCAGCTGATGACCACCATGGCGGACCCCACTATTTCGATGTTGCGGGACGCAGATCGTCTACACGTGCCCTACTTCGACGTTCAACTTCGAAGTAGGGCGCTATTCCCATCCCCTCATGGGGTTAGCGGCTTCGACGTCTTGCCGCCTAACGTTGATTTTAACATCAAAATAGCACCCAACACGTATAGCCGTGACGGGTGCTATTTTGAAGTTAGTGCCGCTACTTCGAAGTAGCGTGCACGTGTAGACACGGCTATAGATGCTCACAAAGCTGTTTTGGAACAGCACCTGTTATTCTGAAATAATTTGTTATATAGACAAACCTTAATTGACCCAGCTGAGCTTCAAAAAAAAATGTAGAACTTCTGTGATTGTGCCTTACATTAGTAACTGACAGTTGGAAAGGAGATAATGTGAAGCCATATCTATTTTATTTTTGTTTTCCATTGAGTTTCATCATTTCTTCATGGTAAGTTTGAGATTACTTTGCAGAGTCAGGAATAATATGATGAGTTGTTGTTCAAACTTCTTCATAACCTATCTTCATAACAATCTGCAAAGTACGTATCACCATCTTGGTGTTCCCCGCCTAAATAGTAGCAGTGATATCACTCTCAAAAGAATTTCACATCAGTGTGGTACCACTAGCATCAACACATTGGAATTATCTCTGATGCAAGTGGTCTGTATTTCAGATATTTGCTTTAGCCTACCTCAGTGTACTGTAAGTTGAAAAAGATTCATTTATTGTGAAAACTTTATATGATGCATGTTCCCGTAGTGCTGAACATTGCCAGTGTAGTCTTGGAGTCTTTCCCCCATTGGTTAAGTTGCCACCTGCAGTTTTATATATTTGTTTTGATACTTGTAAACTACTGTCTACTTAGGTTCAGATGAGTACATTTTATTTGAACTGGCTGTATCAGGCTTTGTAAAGTCCAACAAAATAAAGGGTTTTCCTTAGATTCAGATTATTTCTGGCTTGATGGTGTTATACGTTTGCAGCTGACAGGATTCATGTATTATCCATACTTTATATTCCATTGGTCCTGAGAGTGGAGGACTAACGTGTTTTACTGCTGCTGTCTCTTTTGATCTGGCTTTTTCCTCGCTATCTATTTTCCAGCGGTTATGTTTATATTTTGTTCAGTTGCTCAGGATGAGTGTCAAAAGGTTCCTTTCCCTTGTGTAATGTGTGTTGTTGTAGAGGAAACAAAAGAGGAAGAGAAGGGTGATGATGATGGTGCTGCTGGTGGTGACAGGGATCATATGACTTTCTTTACAATAACTTATTTTCAATTATCAATGTCTAAACCTTCTGTTAGGTTTGTTTGCTTTTTCCTTTAAAACATGGATCAAGCAGTGTAACCAACACACATTCTCATCATACCTATCTGTTACTCAAAAGGCTATAGACAGTTTGAAATATATGTGTTGTGTAGAAATGGGGATTTTTCCCCAAGTTGCCTTTGTATTTTCTCCTACAAGAGTTAGAAATAGTAAAATACTTGATCAGTGTGAATTTTGACATAAATTTGAGCTTGGCGCTGATCAAGTGACGTTCTTGTTCAGACAAGAATGATAACCAGTCTAGGGATACCATTCCAATGAGGGAAAAGGTGGCTTATATCTCCTGCAAATCTTTCTCTAGATATCCTCTGCTTTGGAAATAGTTTGAGTGATAGTGAGTCAGGAGGTCCTACTTTATTTGATATTTTTTCAAGTTTTTTTCTCTGTGATATCTCAACCAGAAGGCCTTTTATAGCTTGACGAAGTGGCAGGAAATTGGTGTGCCACCTAACAGATTTGGTATTATTTTCTATTCCTGATATCTTGTAGGATGTCGGAAACAGGAAGTTTTGAACATCATGATATATAAGTAGAGTCGCCAGCTTATGTGTCAGATACCATATGTCAACACAGCGCTTTGATATGACAAGAGCCAAGTAAGTCTAGGACCTTCCAACTGCATCTCCTATAGTATTTTTGTTTTGTTTTGTGTTTCATTGAGTGAAGGAAGAGATCTAAACCTCCATGAACAGAATCTGGTTTATGTTTATTTATACCAAAGCAAATTTCAATTTTTAAGGTTTAGATTACTGGAAGTTTCACATGGAAACATAACCAGGGTTAAATTTTTGAAGAATTTCTATTTTCTGCCATGCTATTTACCCAGCCCTATATATTTTTAAAAACCCATAATACATTCTTTTATTATGAAAAGTAAGTACAAATTGCCTTGTTGGTTGCCACATATATTGTCTGTGAATTATTTGTTTGGTTAATATGCAAAGCTAGTCTTATGATTTTTTGTTTTTTGTGTTAAACTAAATGCTAGTCAGGCAATTGGAGCTGGATTATGAATATCGAGATGTGTGCATTCTGTCTCATGCTTCATCATCAATTAATAAAGATTCTGAGTCAGATTATGCCAGGAGTTGCAACTATGGAAATCCACTGCTTTCAGTAAGACTGCACATATGTAGTTGACATCAGAATTTGTTTGTGCAATTGAAACATAGTTCACAACTGTGTTGATAAGTATGCTGGTATAGAATCCAGTTCCTTCTCCTACAACTTGACTATCTCTGCAAGACTTAAAGGAATCATAAGTATAATAAAATGTACTTTTGTCACTAAATAAGCAGACACAGTGGTGTCAAATCTGCTGTGCCGGATGCATCCATTATTACACACATTTCAGAGTATAACCCCAATTCAATACATAGTATAGTTTGTCAATAATTTAGAAATGTTTCATATTTATTTCTAAAATTTCTTACGTTACTGCTATTTTTAGTTTAGTATCAAGTGGTTCTGTCATGAAAATGGCTAGTCAGAGATGTGTCAAGGCGAATAGAATAGGTCTGACTTCCCCCTGCGGTTACGCTGAAAAAAATTTTAGAACAATATCATGATCACATTCTAAACAAAAGGAATAAGGCAGATAACCCAAGCAAGGATTATAAAGGGCTGGATTCAAAGAGAGGTTTAAACAGGTTTGGATTATGATTTCAGTGTGCCACATTGCAACCCCCTTATTCATTTTAAAATTAATTGAGTAATACTTTAAATCTTAAGTAGTTCCACTAACATCAGCTTGGCTACGTCTGTAGTAAGATATTGCTCAGTATCAGTAATGGAATCACAATTTCTCCAAATTTTGCAAAGCTGTTATTAAGCTTACAACTGATTCAGCAGGAAGCATATGAACATGAGAGAAGTTAACAGTATATTTGTCAGGTCTCAATAATTTCAGTGGCAAATCACAAGCTTCATTAATAAACTCTTCTTGATAGAGGCCCAGCTCCACACCCACAGGGGTGGGGCCACAAGCAGAAGGGGAGTGGCCAAGCACAGACAGCTCTCAGCACTGTCCAGACTACAGTGTGCCTCCCCACCATTCGCTCACAGCCACACAGCTGGAGCAACACTGCTGTGGTACTTTGAAGGGTCTTGGAGCTCCAGCCACTACCACAGTCACACTAGCCTGGGGCAACTGCCCCTTTTGCCCCGCCCCATCGGTGGGTCTGCTTCTCGACAAAGGTAAATTTTTAAAAGCTAGATAGATGTATTTAAAGCCAATGTGGATTATGTACTTGGGAAGTGCCTTGTGGTAGATGATACCTTGTCAAGGAGCTCCCTGATACTGCAGCTTCTCCAAGATACTGGTATAATTTAGAAGTTGTGAGGAACACTTATACTTCTTTAATTCTGGTTTGTTGACTAACACGTGTCTTTAAGCTCTTATTTGCCCTTTGTTTAAGTGCCAAGGTACCAAAATTAAAGTGAAATTCCATGGTCTAGAGGTAGGAGGAAATCATCCTAATGATCACAATCCTGTATTTGTTCAGTGGACCTTTGTAAAGACTTGCACATGTTTTACAGGATGCTGCAGCCTTTGATGGCAGTGCACCAATTTGTGTAGTTTCTTTTCTCTTTTTTTGGAGTGCATTGTTTATAAGGAAGTTATAATAGAGATTCTTGTCTTCTCCTTCAGTGATGGCAAATGATTTATGCACATTTTCAATCTCATCCCCACTGAATAAATTAATGAGCTGACCTGTACTTCACCACTCCATGTGAAATTTTATTGTGGTTCAGAATCTGATTATATTCTCCTTTGACGAATGCTCTTTGGTGGCTTTCTCATACTGGCAGGCTAAACACTCACATTTTTTTTCATGTTATATGACACTTGTAGGAAATATAGCACATTGAAAAAGGGACTTTACAAGAATTAGGAAAACTAGTTCTTCTCTGTGTCTCTGTCTCTGTCTCTGTCTTGCTCCAGGGCTTTTGTCCTAGTGCAGGTGCTGGCAACAAAATAGCAAGAACCCTTTTTTTTTTCTCTCATTCTGTGAAAAAATTCAGTAATTCAAGGACCACAATGCATGTGGATATGAGATGGTCCTCAATAAAGTCAAAATATACCTTTTGTAACCCCTATTTTAAGAATAGCACACACACAATGATTTGTAATGCAATCCATGTTTACTGCAGGATGTGCAAAAAATTTACATATTCTATTTCCTCACACTTTATGTGTGTGTTTGTACCACTGTCTTCCTGACTTTCACTCCTGAACCTGTTTTAATTATGCCAATTGTACTTCATGTTTAATTTCAGTTTTCTTTCTTAAAATGTATGTTGCCCATCACAGCAGGAGTGTCGCAAGCTTCCTTTTCCTTTTCAAAGTCATGACTTTCTTATCAACCATCAAAACACAAAAACAATATCATATCCACAGTGCACTGCACATATTAAAAAGGGAGTTATCCAACATTTTGAGATTACATATCATTTGCTATTTAGATATGAGTTGTTCATTATTGGGCTTTTAGATGTTCACTTTTTTTTTTTTAACTTTGCAATTACATCATTGGGAGTTACAAAGACATTCTTGAATCGCTGCATGCGGCTCCATAACTGCATGTTGCAGACCCCTAACCTAGTACCTTCTTGAGCAACACTTCTGCCTCCTTTTTTTTTTTTTCACAGATACCATTCTTGTTTGTTTTTATAATATACAGCCTGTTAAAATTTGGAATAGTCTGCATGGAGAATAGCATATGACAGGGATATTGGAGTTTGTTTAAATCGTCCCTTTTACAAAACTAACTCAGAACTTGGTATATATAACAAAATGACAAATAAAATATGAGTTATGTCTGCTTGATTTTCTTGAAGGTTTAGGAAGTCTCTTTTAATTTGCTGATTTAATAAGGAAAATATGAACCTCAGTGTATACAGGCATTGAACAGTGGCATTGGTGAGGTCTTATGCAAGAGTAGCAGTGCAGTGCTGAAATATAGGCCCTTTACTTTCTCATTTGCAAAGTGTTTCATTATTATTACTGCTATTAATATCATAATTATTTGGGACCAAGAAGTATTGGAAATATTCTGATGAATGGAAACTAAAGTTATGTAAAAAATAATTTAATGATGGCGATTATACCCCGTAAATATTCTTCTGTCCTGTCTCTGATCTGTGCTCTTGAGGTATTTTAAGGCCGTGTCTACACGTGCACGCTACTTCGAAGTAGCGGCGCCAACTTCGAAATAGCTCCCGTCATGGCTACACGTGTTGGGCGCTATTTTGAAGTTGAAATCGACGTTAGGTGGCGAGACGTCGAAGTCGCTAACCCCATGAGGGGATGGGAATAGCGCCCTACTTCGAAGTTGAACGTCGAAGTAGGGCACGTGTAGACGATCTGCGTCCTGCACCATCGAAATAGCGGGGTCCGCCATGGTGGCCATCAGCTGAGGGGTTGAGAGGCGCTCTCTCCAGCCCCTGCGGGGCTCTGTGGTCATCGTGTGCAGCAGCCCTTAGCCCAGGGCTTCTGGCTGCTGCTGCTGCAGCTGGGGATCCATGCTGCATGCACAGGGTCTGCAACCAGTTGTCAGCTCTGTGGATCTTGTGTTGTTTAGTGCAACTGTGTCTGGGAGGGGCCCTTTAAGGGAGCGGCTTGCTGTTGAGTCTGCCCTGTGACCCTGTCTGCAGCTGTTCCTGGCACCCTTATTTCGATGTTTGCTACTTTGGCGTGTAGACGTTCCCTCGCAGCGCCTATTTCGATGTGGTGCTGCCCAACGTCAAAGTTGAACGTCGACGTTGCCAGCCCTGGAGGACGTGTAGACATTATTCATCGAAATAGACTATTTCGATGTCGCGTAGCATGCACGTGTAGACGTAGCCTAAGAGTTAAAGTGGATGACGGATGATATTGTTGGTTAACTTGAAAATGTAACAAAGTTTGTATTCAACCCATCAGCCAGTTTAGTTAGTGCAGTAAAATACCTGGAACTACCCTTATTGACATTTGCACTTACAATTAACTACGTTCCTGGAGTAGGGACGCCTGGAGTAGAGAGGTTCAAGTCTATTGTTCCATCTGAGTGCATCTTTTGCTCAAGAGTTGCCCAATTCAACTTGAAGAATTCAGCTTCTGAACATATTAATTCTTCTGTGTTGTGTGTCCTAAAGGTTGATTGTACATTTGTAATTGTGTGGGGTCTTATCTTATGGTGCTTTATAGTCTTTTTAAGCATGCGCTAGCTGAAAAAGCTTATGGACAAAAGTCAACTGTTCAAGTAGAAGCCACAGTATTGTTGTCTATTACTTAATCTCCATTCCACTGGGCAATATTTTCCATTTTCTCTACCTTGTTCAGAGGTATATTGGTGTGGAGAATGAAGACGCTGGCATGTTGTATTGTGACACCATCCTTATTACTCCACAAGAGGCCTCTATTGGTTCCATCTTGAAGCAGAGCAGGGCATTAAGACCTAAACAAATATTTCTGTTTCCTCCGTGAAGTATCTTAAACATAAATAGCTATGACCCCATAGTGGAACACTGAATCTAGCCATCTCTTTCAAGTAAGGCTGAGTCTATACTAAGGAAATAAGTCAATTTCAGATACCCAATTCATACGACATTTGCTTAGCTAGAATTGACATATCAGAATCAACTTATTTTCCTTATTTCTCGTGAGTTGACCTCCTTTACTCCATGTGATCGTGTGGCGTACAGGGGTTAACTGCTGACACCAGATAGATCGATTTTGCTGCATCATCAGGTGTGCAAAATCAAACTCTGAAAGATCGACCCTGGCCAGGTTGATCTTCTGTTTAGTATAGACAAACCTTAAAATAAAGAAAAATTGAATTAAACCAAATGATTACTTATATGTTCATTGGCTTGTGTCTGTTTAGATTTTATTTGTTTGTTTGTTTCTTTGTTATATGAGGTCTCTACAGAAAAATTGCACATCGAAAAAACAAAAGGAATTTTTAGAATGTGCACCTGTGTTCTCCAGTTCTTTCTCCACATTGGTCTTACTGCAATAACCAGTCAAAAACTGAATCCAAAGAGACTGGAATTGTGGACAGGTGCAGATTCAGATCTATGACCTTGAATGCATGCCCCTGAGTGCAACCAGCTTTACTCTTGAGCTCACTTTTTGTTTCCATGTGTCTTAGTGGTTTGAAACAGTTTTTCATTGTTAGTGAGATGGTGCTTCTTGTGTCAAAGTAAAGAATGCTGACCTGATTCCATCAGAGCACACAGCTTCTCTTTCTCCTATGTTTCTCGTGCACTTTGTAACTGAACAACCCTTAACTGCATTTGCTAATGTACCATTTGCAGAAGTGTTCTCAAAATTAAAACTTCCCTTTTTTTAAAAAAAATTTGCTTCAAAATTTTGAAATTATATTTAAAGAAATGATTCTGAATAAGGCAGCTCTGAGCATTTGGGAACAGTTTCTTACTTAATAGGTTCCTAAAGTGGTGTGTGAATCAGTAAATTTTCAGTAAGTGCTATGTGAAAATTATAGATGGCTCGATAGCATCATATCATTGTTTAGTGTCTACAGGTAACTATCTTCTTCCTTTATTCACCGGTGATCTTGTACATACTTAGAAGTTGTTAAAATGGATGCAGCTGGGATACAAAAGCATTTTCCATTGAGAAATCCCCAGTGAAGGAATTATTTTTTAACTGACATGCTTTGCTGGACTGACTAAAGCAAACAGACTTTCTTTCAACTATATACAATAAGCTGGGGTGGGGGGAGCTGTGGTGGGACACAGGAGTTCTCCTCCCCCAGCACCATGTGTGTGGACCAGGTCAGTTCCCGACCACCGCTGCCTGCAATGGCACTGAGCAGCAGCCATGTTGTCAGAGGCTGCTGCCTGCTGGCGGGCTAGGGGCAGTCATTCTTTACTTTCACATGGGCGGCTCAGAGCCAGGGGCTGGAGGAGCCACAGCCCCGAGGGCTTCAGGAAGTGGAAGCCAGTATTCAGCTCCTTTCCTAGTAATTGGGAGAGGGAGATGGAGGTGTAAGGGGAAGAATGGGGGGAAAGGAAGGAGGTGGCAGAGGACAGGAATGAGTGAGAGGCTAGGAAGGTCCATGCATCATCATACAGAATAACCATCATCATACAGAATAACCATAATGGACTTTTGGCATTAACAGACATCCCTTCCCCCTATTAGTCCATTAAATTGAGGGTTTACTGTAAATGGGAGCTTTGATTTCCCTGCCTTCCTCTATGTAAGAACAAACAGACAAATTCAGGCACTGCGGGGAGCAGCAGAAGTTCACATGAATTCCCATTTGGAAGTGTCTTCTGTAGGCTGAGACTGTTGTCAGGCACAGTTAAACCCAGTACATATATCCTGTACCATCAGCCAACTCTGATGAATTTGCACCCAAAAGAGAAGTTCAGGTTGGATCTCCCTGGCCCATCACCCTTGGGACATTACTGGTCCTGAAGGAGGGAGTTTGCCAGACTGACCCCTTTGCCGCCAGCCTACAGGCACTGCCAGAGGGGCCATCAACTTCCTGGGTACCAGGCTCTCCACCCAGTTGCTCCACTGTCCCCAACACTGACTATACTACTAGCCCTGCCACTGGTCCCAGCTGTGCTCCTGGATCCTGGCACCAGCTGCCTGGCCCTGGCTGCTCTTGTGGCTGTGCCATCTGCCCAGACCATGCTCCAGAAGCCAGCCCCACTCCCTGCTCCCTGGCCCCAAGTGTGCTCCTGGCCGGCTGCTCTCTCACCCGTGCTGCTGGCCCCACATCCCCACCAAGCTCCCAGCTGTGCCACCAGCCCCAGCAACACTCAAGTGTGCTCCTGGCCCTTGCTGCTTGCTCCCCACACTGCTAGACTCACAGCTGGCCTGCTCCCAATTACTGGGGCTCTCTGATCTGGCAACATCCATGGGCCTGTTAGACCACATATGTTGGTAGACCAGAGAGTTTCAACCTGCTCTGCCTTTGGAGGTATGACTGTTTCTCCAAATTTTCATCTGCAGTTTTTTGGTTTTTGGTTTTTTTTTTAAAGAGTCACTATGTGAAAGACATAGAGTTCTGATGGCAGCTCTGAAGTCTGTGGTCCAGTGCACTGTGCTATACATTGTTTCTTTAAAAGGAACTTTGAGAGTAAGAGACAATTTTTCTTTTGTTTCAGGTACGCTTATGCTTAAAATCTGTTATATGGGTGGTGTTTAGTATTATGGTGTCAAGAGCATTAAAAGGCTTCTCATATTATGCTTTGTAGTAATGTTCCACGTTCAGTGCTCTCATCTCCATAATATGCTTTGTGATAGCAACTCCCTCTTGATGGCCATGGGGATGTTTTTACTTTTCTTGCACGTTATCCCTGAAATAGTGAATGAAGTCTTTGTTTTCAAACATACTCGGTGATGACAAACATGAAAATAAACCTATAGATTTTTTTAATTCATGTATGGTACTCAAAAGAATTGTATCAATTGATACAATGTAGTGTTTGCCATTTCTGAAGGTGTAACTGTAAATTTCTCTATGTTTGGCATTGTACTTCAACACCAGTCTTAGGTTATGGAATATGTGGCCACATCTGGCATAATGCCAGCAAGTGCCTTTTCCTGAGGTAAGTCATAGGATTATATGTCTGCAGCCACGTAAGAATTTCTCTCTCAGAACATCTTGCAGTGGACCTAAAAATGCCAGTGGCTTTTCACAATAGTTAGCCTGCCACTTTATTTGAAAAGAGACACACTGCGTATGTAAATAAATCATCCCTATTCTATTGTGAAATTACTGTCTCTTGATATGATAAGTCCACAGCCAGTTCCTTAGAAAGATCCATAAGTGCCTTTTCAGCCTATAAGTAGAGTATGATAAATCCTAGGCGTCAGTCTCTTAGCTAAAATATATATACAGCATCTTTATTTTCGTCACTAACCCAATCATGTTCTTCCATGACAAGACAAGAAAACTGTGTACATTTTGATGTTTTTCCAACCTTACTACTCCCCCTCACCCCTCTGTCTGATTCCTCTGCAGTAACTGAGGAAGTTTGCAGTTCAAGTGTTTTGAAAACTGTGTTCCCTATAGAAACCCACACACTCAAATTTCCAGAAGTTAACTTCAAGTTTAACTGCATACACTTTGAGATTCATTTAATTGTTTGTTTTTTGTTCTTGGTCTTGATGATTCCTCTTTCAGTGGACTGACAGACAACTTACACCCACATCATGCCTCGTCCCAAGAGAGCCACTATCGTATTGTCTCTTTTTAATCCAGTCTGACTGACTTTTGCATTTCTTTTTACCACCCTGATTTCTCTCATCCCTTCTCATCATCTTTTTGTTTTAAATCTTGTTTTTGGTTTTTTCTCTGAAATTTTTTTTCTCCATCTAATTTTAAAATGATATAAAACAACGTCTCTATTTTAGTAAAAGAAACAGAAAAATATTGCCTATTTTATTATATCTCATAGTCCCAACTGCCTCCCAATCTACTCTTTGTGTTTATAAATAAACTCATTTCCTGGTGTTTTGCATTTGATATTTTTTTCATCTAATCACAAGTGGCTGATGGACTATGGAACCAGCTACTGTGCTGAATAAACCCTAGACATATTTTTAGGGGACACTGAACACTAGCAAGCTGTGAAAGTTTTTGCTGAATTTCCTCAAAAGTACCATGCTTGTTAGATGCTGAGTCGTCCAATTATACTGTTTCAAATGTCATTCATTATACCACTTATCACTTTAATTTAAACCCCATGTATACCTCTTGAACATAACATTTTACATTTCCTCATTAACATTTCCTGCTTTAAAGACTTTATGTCAGTATATAGTCATGACTCCCACTGAACGTTACATCCTCTTGGAAGAAGGGGCAAGGCCATGGACAGAAGGGGCTGCCGTGCTGTCAGGGCTGCAAGAAGCATGCTGCTGGGGGACTGATTTAAAGGACCCATTGCTCCAACTGCTGCTTTCAGAACACCAGGTTCTGGGGCAGCTGACCCCTTTCCCTCTTTTGCCCTCTACCCTATTGGCAGCCCTTAGTCTACATGACTCATAAACGTTTGGATTTTTAAAACAATATTTGGTATCTCTGTTTCCAGTATAGCACTGAAAGATACAGCAGTCATGCTGGCCACATTATACGATGAATGACATCTGTGGTGTAATTGGTTTAGATAATCATCTCTTGAGTGTTCTGTCTGCAAGTTATTTCTGCTTGTTTTTTGAGATAGGGAGGAGCAGGGGAGTGGGTATCTGGATTCCTGTGATATATCTCAAGTGGAATGTGGGCTTAATATTGGCAGCTGAGAATACTCAACATGTGGCAGGGTCAGATAATTCAGTCCATCCATGCCTTATTTCCCCACTTTTATGGGCCTCTATAAGTCCACGGAATAGGAGTGTTTTTTTCTGTTTCTGAATTTTTTGAGGTTGAAATTGTCCAACAAAAGCTTTAGGAGACTCATCAAGAAGATTCATTCTCATGTGTGCAGTACGTAAGTGATGACGGGAATGCATCTCAAAATCAAAATATGTATGGCAGTGTATGGAAAACATTACATTTCTGTGCGAACGTGAGATAGTGATCCTTGTCTCATTTCTGGTCCACATCAACAGAATCACTGTCTTGACTGATGCCATTATGGGCAGCTCAGCAAAAGGGCCAAGAACTGAACCAACATAAAAAATTAAGTATCTTCGCATCTGTAGAGACAGAACATTAAAGTTGCAATCTAGGCACATAGGTATGGATTGCTAATATCACACGTTACCTTCTAAAAGTTGTAACAAACTAGCAAATGGGCAGCAAGCAGATACTTCCAAAACCTGCTGGCCTTACTGTCTGTAACCATGTATGTTTATTTTGAGGAATGCATTTTTCTTTTTTTAATTTGAAAAAAGTAAGGTAAAAATGATATGCGGAAGTAGATACATAAAAATTGAAGAGCTTTTGAAACAAACCGTAGTTGTGTTTTCAAGTGGCACAATTTGCAGTTAATCTTTTTTTTTTATTTTTTTATCTCACATGTTGCAGTTCAGGAAAACACTTTGGCATGTGCTTTAATTTAAGTCCCTTCCTGAACACGGACAAGCTAAAGTGCTTTTTCTGTACTGGGGCTATAGTAAGGTCATATTACAGGAAGAACAGCAGAAATCCTCATCTTCCCATTGTTGCTACTGTTAAATTATTTATTAGTGCTTAGAAAATGGACTAGGACCTTGTTTTGCTAGGCATTGTACAAAAACACATAACAAAAAGCCTGTCCCTGCCTTGGAAGCTTACATTCTAATTAATAACATCAGAGACAACAGGTGGGTATGGACAGATGAGGAAGCATAAGGAAAGAAATATGCCAAATAAAATAAATAGGTAATAAATGGGTTTATTTTAGTTTGTATAATTTTTATATTTAAAATATGTTTATGAATATGGTTATGTTTCTTCAAGGGCAGCAGCAATACACATGCTTTTTTCCCGTTGTCTGTTAATCTGCCTTCTGCCTCAACTCAGCTAAGGCCTATTAGTATCTGTTGTGTATATATATTGACAAAACTAGGCTCTGGCTATGTAACTTAGGGAAAGGAAGTACATAAACAGCCTTTCTGCCTGCCATGACCAATCACAAGTCCTGTCCTGGCAGAACCTAGTATCTGGGACTGTGTTACCAATCTTAAGCTGCGTCTACACGTGCACGCTACTTCGAAGTAGCGGCACCAACTTCGACGTTAGGCGGCGAGACGTCGAAGTCGCTAACCTCATGAGGAGATAGGAATAGCGCCCTACTTCGACGTTCAACGTCGAAGTAGGGACCATGTAGACGATCCGCGTCCCGCAACGTCGAAATTGCTGGGTCCTCCATGGCGGCCATCAGCTGGGGGGTTGAGAGATGCTCTCTCTCCAGCCCCTGCGGGGCTCTATGGTCACCGTGGGCAGCAGCCCTTAGCCCAGGGCTTCTGGCTGCTTCTGCGGCAGCTGGGGATCTATGCTGCAGGCACAGGGTCTGCAACCAGTTGTCAGCTCTGTGTATCTTGTGTTGTTTAGTGCAACTGTGTCTGGGAGGGGCCCTTTAAGGGAGCGGCTGGCTGTTGAGTCCGCCCTGTGACCCTGTCTGCAGCTGTGCCTGGCATCCCTATTTCGATGTGTGCTACTTTGACGTGTAGACGTTCCCTCGCTGCGCCTATTTCGATGTTGGGCTGAGCAACGTCGAAGTTGAACATCGACGTTGCCGGCCCTAGAGGACGTGTAGACGTTATTCATCGAAATAGACTATTTCGATGTTGGCTGCACGTGTAGACGTAGCCTTAAAGGAATAAGGCCAGGGTCATGGCCTGCCACTCCTTCACCTGTGAGCAATGCAAGATCATTACCACATGGCAAGGATATAAATAGGGAACTGAAGGCTGCTGCTCTGTATGGCTCTCCTAACACCTCCAAAGGCAAAGTACCTGCCTCGTATAGACAACATATAGAGCAACTGCCTCAGGTCAGGTCTACACTAGATCTTAAAGTTGACTATATAAAGGGAATTCAGCTACAGCAACTGCATAGCTGGAATCTGCTTATCTACAATTGACATACCTAACCCTCCCTCACTGAGGGAGGTCGATGGGAGAAACTCTCCCATCAACCTTCCTTAATCCTCATGAGACTGAGGCATACAGGGTCGATTGTCAAGGCCTGGTAGTTTGATTTTGCACATCCCCACTAGACGCATGAACTCAAACCCCAGAAGATCAACCCTGACTGGGTCGATATTTCAGGTGGTGAAGACATATCCTTAGAAACAATTTTCCATATAAGCTGTAGCCTATATTCTCTGAGATGGGCGAAGAGGGAGAAAAGAAGGGGAAGTTTGTTTTTTTTTAAAAGAATAGCTGTATCAAGTAGGTGTAGTAGTGCAATTAGGATGATACATACTTTTTTGTTGTTTAAGTACTGTAGTTTAAATGAGATTGTAAATTCCTATATAATTACCCTTTGGTTTGCTTAAGCTAAAGCTTTCATATAGCTTCCCTCTATTTTGTTTTTGTTTACATTTAATTTACATTGATATAATGAACCTTCTTCTATATCCTCCTTTATGGTTTGTGCACCTTTTGACTCAAAATGTGACCACTTTAATGCTGACAAAAACAGAGTGTAATGAATGGCATTGACTGGTGATCGGCTTTCTGTTGTGTTCTGAATTTTGTTAAAAAAATTGCAAATACCTATGCATGTATGTATATGTGGCTCTCTCTGGGTAGTGTTCAGAGGAAAGGTCTGTTTCTCAGGTAGCCTGACATGGATCGTGTATTTTCTCTAGAAGGGACTTGTCACAGATGATTTGAGGCACACTGAACAGATTTTAGTCAAGGGTATACATTGTAGATTTGAAAATCCCCAACAAATATATTATTGGAAAAAATGTAGAAAGGAACATGCATAGTTATTTATTTATTAAATGCTGTAGTTTGCAGCAGCATGATGGACTATTTTTAAAGTTTTGAAGCTAGCTCATGAGTTATTTTGAATTTCTTTGCAACCGTAAACATCTTTGTGAGATATAAATGTCATCAGAAACCAGAGGAACAAATGAAACACTCCAAAGGATAATAAATACTTGAAGGGCTATGCCACAGATTTCTCTGTGAGGCAGAGTTTAAATGCTTTTTATGTTAATACAGATTTTGTATGTGCTTAAAATCACCAATCTTCTCTATTTCACTAGCATGGAGGTACTGTGCTATTTTCCCTGCTTGCTATGTTTATTATCACCAGGATGTGCTTAAATCATGCTCTTTACTCAGTGAAGCTTTGCTGAAGAATGTCACTCAGCAGTTGCAAAGCTGTCAAGCATTTTTCCCTAAGCTAAATTTACACAGGCACCTCAAGAATAAATTAATGAAGTCTTGTTTCACTGCACATGTGCAACCATTTTTAATAAAGCCATTAGTGACCTAAAGCACCCTTTGTACAATTTATACCTTTTCCTTTGCAGACTGAGAGTCATTTAAGTTCATATTTTATGGAAAATATTCACTTTTGTTTGTGATAAATTTATTTGAGTTTACTTACTTATCATACTGCTGTAGATTATTCTCACTTCTGCTCCAATTTGACAAGATTGCACAGTGCTAAACCCTGTTAAAATGGTGCAAAGACCCAATTATAGAAACTACAAAGACATGCAAGAGTAAGCAAAGAAAAACACATATAAAAGGATTAAAGATCAAAATAGAATGATTCCACATGAAGCTACATTAGGAGACATCAGGCAGGAAGACATGAAAGAATTAGAGTATAAAGAAAAAATCTTTATAAAGCTTTTGGAAACTAAACTCCTTCTGTTAACTTTTCATTTGAATGAAAATATGTTATTCAGTTTTTCACAGATAAATGCATATTTTAAATGGATGTAGTAAAATAAATAATTGAATTGTGATCCTTGTACATGTTCTTTATGTGCTTTGGACTTGGTGTGCAGAGTAATGGCGTAAGCTGCCTTTAACAAAGGGTTTAGAAAATGGATTGTATGTTTAATTTTAAATTAACCACTATCTAAGATTTATGAGGACATGAAGGCAGGATTTAATCAAAGGCAGTCTTACATGAGCAATGCAAACTACTCTTTTTACTATTTCTGGAGCCGTACCACATAGCGAGCATCTTCAACTTATACAGCACATGTACAATTTCACTGAATCCAGAACAGGAACAAAATTGTGGCATGGAAAGCAATGGACATGTCACATTCTAAAAATCCCCTGAACTAGTCCTTTCTTTCCTTCACATGAAGAAGAATTTTATAATATACATCTTATGGGTACAAGCACAGAGAGAGAGAATTAGTAACAGAGAGAAAGCTGTGCTAGACTCAACACTGAGTCTGTTCTGGTATGGCTGTGGTCTGAAGAAGTGGGTGTGTCCCATGGAAGCTCACCTAATAAATTATTTTGTTAGTCTTTAAAGTGCTACTTTGCTGCTTTTTGTTTTGCGAGAGACAGGGAAGGATGAGGTTAATGAAAAATATTGCCCTGTAAATGAGGCTTAATGTGTAAAGATCTCCTTTAAAAGCAAACCCATGTTCCTTTTAAGCACTAGGCAAAGTATATTGTTGAGTGAGCTTACGACTGCTGTGGGACTATATTTCTCATAGCACAGTATTTTAGTGGTCCTACTTGTGAGATGGGTGTGAGCCAGTTTCATTTGTTTGTTTAGGTATTTCCAAGGCCCCCCTCAGCATAGATTGAATGCCTTTTCTTAGCATTTGTGTACTCCACACAGTTTTGTCAACAAAAAATAAAACTGACCATCAAAAACCAAACCATCAAATTAAAATCAAAATCAAATAATAATTATATACAGGACTTTTTTTGGTTAAAAAAAAAAACAGTGTTCCCACCTCCCAGCCAATCCTGTGGCTGGGGCTGCTAAGGTTCCAGTCCAAAAAAACCATTAATTACATTGCTTGTGCATGTCCATACAATTCTCTGTCTTTTGGTACGGAACATCCACACTTTGTGCCCCAACATCGACAGAACAATACACTTCGGGTTGCTATCCCATTGTGTTACTTGCCACCTTCTGCAACTAGGAAATCTGTGATGTTGGAATGGATCTCTGTGCATCACGAATGTGGGCTCGATGTCCGATGATATAGTTTTTCCTGTGCCATCATTTCATGGGCTTTGGATTGTGTTTGCAAGCATTTTCCAATGGTATGTGCCCACCATCTCTGAAAGGATGGATTCTAAGAATGAAAAAGGTGTTCCTCACAGTGGCCAAAACAATGGGAAGCTCTTTGAATCAGGTAGCCAATGAGCATAAATAATGTGTCTTTTTATGCAGAAATCTGCCATGCTTTGTGAAGTTGCATGAAAATTGTGGTGATTCTTAATCAGGATTTGTAGTGAACAAATGATCAAATTGCAGCTATGTGTTAGTACCAGCAGCAACCACCCAGTGTAAGAGACAAATAAAGATTTGTTATTTTTCATTGTGTTTGCTCTTTTGAAATAACAATTAACAACACACAGAAAAGATGTTGTAGGATGGGAGATAGCTGTGTTGGATAATATAGGCTGTCATAGATATGTGCAAGTCTGGCTATTGTTTTGGAGGCTCTCCAAAGGTGTGGTATGAAGAAAGTGCCAACAAATTCCAGGTTGTTGCAAGGAATATGAAGGAGGAATGTGGGGAGAGCATGGGAAGGAGTTTCATATTGGCTGAGGTGGAGCGGGAATGCACATGTTCTGCCTGGAGTGTGATTAGGGACTTTGTAATCTGTTTCCTCCTCCATAACTTTTACCCTCTGCTCGTGTAATCTACAATGGACTCTTCACGCTCCTTTTGGGCCAGGCTACTCATGTAATTTTTTCTTTTTAAAGTTTTTCTCCACTCCCTGTGAGTTGTTTGTTTGTTTGTCTGGGCATCTGTGGATTGCAGCATCTCTCAGAGTATGTTCTCCTTGTGGTGCTCTGATCGCTTTCTTATTCTGGCACAGGCAGTCTGCCAGTGTATAGGGGGCTTCCCTGAAGTCCACATCTGTAGAAGCACACATGCACAAACAAAAAAAAAAAACCCACTGCCCATGATAGGTAGTTCACACACAGCATTAATCAGTGTAATAAAGTGCACACCTTTTTATATCTTGGCAAATACACAAAAGATGGCGAGTTAGCCCAAGGGGTGGGGGCCAGCCACTCCATATAGGGCAAAGGGTCTAGGTGATTTTTCAGGTGCTCACTGGAGGTGACTAGGGACAGTGCTGGAAATATTGCCATCATTTTCTAGAAACTGAGATCATTGAAGCTGATATCTCACTCCTCAGATTTAGTAAGGATGCAAGGGTGCCCCTCCTGTATACATACCATCTCTAGATCTCGTCCTGATGTTGCTCACCTATGTGCTGCGTGATCCCTGCACAAGTGACTAATGAGTAGTGTGGGAAAGTTTCCTACAACAAGGGAAGGAACAAAATAGCTCTGCCACTGAACCTTCAATACCTCCAAGAGATTTTCCTGGAGATCTTGCTGGAGGACGCCTATGAAATCTTGTTGTGCATTAACTTACGGTTTGACTTGACTGCTTAGCTGCACTGGGGAATATGGAGCACACAAAAATACAGCAAGTTTGGAAAATTCTATCTCTTCATCCACTTCTAGAATGTACATGTCAAAGGACAGGTCTCCCTCACATAACTGAACAGCATGGACTCATAACAATCATTTATCATGGCAATCCTCTCATACATCATGTGTGCCAGAGATGGACAACTAGACCTCTCTGGAATGAAAAAGAGGTTGTTGCTATCCTTGCAACCAGATGACCCTGCTATGTGTTCCACATTGTCCTCCAGCTTTTCTTCCTCATCCATGAATTTGTGCTTCGGGTTGAGCTCACAGTTGGTCTTGTCCATCCCAGCAAGAGTATCCAGGGGTTCTTGGTGGTGGATGGTGGATTCTCTGCTGAGGAAAGTTTGCAGGTCTTCAGTGCAGCACGAGGGTGTTGGTTTGTCCCCCTTGTCTTATGGTATGAATGCTTCATCTTCTGTGTGCCTCGTTCATAGCCTTTCTCCAACATGCCACAAGATATCTGACCATAGGTATCCAAGTTACTATGGCTGGAGTGGAGCTGGGACTACACAGCAGTTCCAACAACTTAAGTGTGCTCCAGGCACAAGAGGGTTTGCCATGTGGAGCTGCCATGGCTATCAGGGAACATGAGAGATTTCCACACCAAGCAAAAGCGAAGTAAAATTTCTGAAATTTCCAGGAGAAAGGATATATGCCTGTGTATCTTAGTGCAAGACAGCTGAGTTGGAACTGCTGTCCAAATCAGTCAGGATAGTTATTTCTGGGACACGCCCTGGAGGCCATTTACAGCAACATAACCATGCATGGAGTCTACTCTAAAACTTAGTTGCAAAAAGCTCTGCATCTTTCACAGAGGTGGTTTTATTTTGTTGGCAAAGTGGGATAGTTTTGTCAGAAGGAACATTGCCATGTGTACACCATCATTATTTTGTCATTGAAATCTGGCCTTTACTGTCAAAACTACTGTATAGTTTTGCTAAAATGCTGACTTTTGCTGTATAATATAGTCAGGGCCTTACCTTTCGTGTTCACCGTATTTACCTATGGTTTTGCAAATGGACGGCGCGTATGTTACAATTTAATAAAGGTGACAATACTTTAAACAAGATCCTTAAAAATGTTTCTCAATCTCTTTGTAAAAAAGAAATGTTTTTGGGATCAAGGTGGAGCTGTAGCTCTGCCATAAACCAAAACAACATTTTAATACTGCATCAGTGTTGTCTTACCCTCTTTTGTACCATCGCACCGTTTTCCATTATGGAAAGAACTAAAGGCTCACTAGGGAGAAAATCCAGCATTAGTGAGCATGCTATTAATACAAAGAGGTTTCCGGATATTCAGATATTCAGGATAACAGAGAGTGATGCCTAGCAATGCATTACATTAAAGAAAAATAAGATTAGATATTAAGAAACAAACAAAAATGTATTCAGAGTACTTTATTTGCCAAAATCAGTAGTATTGTACACTGTAAACTTGTACTGCATTTGGTGTATTTATTTGTATTTACTTTCACTGTATTGTACTTATGGAAAATATAACTAAATTTTACTTCTGGTTAAAATGTTGGTTATTTGAGAGTTCTGCATAATAGAATACCAGATATGAAAGAGGTCACTGTATCTGGACATACAGTTTGAACATCAAGATCATATATATTTGTATTTCACAGTTAACATAGTTTTCTCAGCAAAGTCTTATACTAACCAATATACATTAAAAAAAAAAAGTCTAGTCAGTTGGGTCTTTGTTCCCTTCCTAGAAAGCAGTCTACATGAAAAAAATGAACCTTTACACACTGGAGAAATCAAATTATGGTCTCTTTCTGGCCATAACATCTGTGGTATCTGTGGTGATTCCAAAATGGAGTTTTAGTTGTGATGTTTGTATCACCTTTAAAAGAAAATTAATAACCTGGCAAAATTAGAATTGAAGTTTTGAAACTAGTCAATATAGTTACATCTATAATTCAGTCAATAAAGCATAATATGCTACACATACAATTTATTTTTTTAAGGACAACATCAAACACCTGCTTAAGTTTTGTTGCGTTTATGTTTTTTGTTTTTGTTTCCTGACAAGCACTGATCACAGGTCATGGTGCTGTATAGACAGTCATTGTCCCTGCTCTGGGGTTTTTCTTTGTGTAGCCGTTGCAGTATATGGGAGACCTTAGAGGGATACAGAGCAAGACAGATGGTTTCCCACAGACTTCCCCTCCAGCTCTTTCATCTTTCATCTAACTATTAATTCATCTGTTTGGATGGATACATTCACGCATGGAACCAAGATGAATAATAATGAGATTTTTAATAACTCCCCACATTTGCATTCCTAGTAACTCTTTACATGGTTCTAGCTGATTAGCATGAATCATTTACATAATTAACATATGGTTATAGTGTTGGCTTTAATATGCTGATTATCTCAATACTTTTGTCTAGAGTCAATTGGATTCAAACTGTAACAATTGTTTGAAGTGAGAATAGTTTATTCCTGTGAGAGTTGGTGAATATTTGCCATGGGGCCTGATTAGAAATAGCACAACTGTCCAAGAAGTTCTTTCAGTGTTGTGCACAAAACAAACAAACAAACAAAAAATAAAAAGAAGAGCAAGAACAAGAAGAAGATGTATTTGCTGTATTGTCAGTTCTCTTTATGGTAAGCTTTACAACTAGCTTTGTATGGTTAAGGAGGCCTTTCAGGTATGTTAGCTATATCCAATATGCAACAAAAATGTTTCTCATTTCACTGTGCTTCACTATTTCACTTCTTTCATTAGGATTAGCTGCGAAAGTTTCCTATTTAATATGATGCTTTGGGATAGCCTTTTAAGAAAAACTAGATTGCTTTTATTGCACCAGGGTAACTTTTAAAAGAAATCACTATATTGACTTCTCTATTTTTATTGGTTTTTTTTCTTTGTAGCATCCATATTTTTCTATTACTAATGGAACAGTGAAATGATATAAATGAGCGGAATATACGTTTTATACATCCACCATGATGTGCTTAGGAGGGAATAGAATGACCATTTTTCACATTTAGGTAACTAAGATTTGTGAATATGAATGCTTTTTGAACACTCATGAATATTTTAAGCAAGTTTGCGTTAATTTGCACTACTGTTGTCCACAGTTAGTCCATGGTAGACATGATTAATTGCAAAGAGCCCTGACATTTATGCACAAAAGGCTTGAGGTCAAACAGACAAGGAGAAAAATTGTTGCTACAGGATTGGAGGATGGAATACTAATGCATTTTGACCCAAAATGAGAATAATGATTTTTTTCTGTAACAAGAACAAATAATTATTTTAGGATTACAGATTAGTGATCCTCTTCATTATTTCCTCTCTGCCCTCCACTGCCCCCAAATAGCACACGCATTAGTTATTTTAAAGGCTGCTCTTAATACAGTTTTGATATTTTTGAAAAATATGCTTTATTTGAAATAAATACCAAACTGTCTGTTGGGAACACACACTCTTCCATCAGGAGTAAACAGAAAAGGTTATATTGATTAGCTTTACTGTAGAAAAAGTAAAATGTAAAAATGTCCAGGTGATGAGGCAGGCATTTTGAGGAAGTTCTGGAGGGTCTCTTATACTATCTTGAATATAATGCCCAGTGATAAGTAGAAATCATTCTGTTTGGGGCCATTATGCTAGCTACAGTTATGCTGAAAAATATACCAAGGAAGCCAGTAGATTGAAATTGCACTGTCTTAAAATATTGAGAAAATTCATTCACAACCATATGTTATTGCCTACTTGTGAAGAACGATAATCCATAAGAACCACTCCAATTCCTCACAACTAACACATATATCAAATGGCATGTAACACTAAAAAGGGTGTACAGTGGCGCTTATCTTTTCTTGACCAATAAGGCTGCATTGGTAGCTGACCTGAGCCAAGAAGTCTTTAGAAGTGAGATGCCTGATGAAACTTCCTTGTTTCATTCTACGGTTGGCAGGATCTAGCTGGCAGTGTGGTAGCACAGTGAGAAGGCCACCAGATTAAAGCTAAGGCTGGCCGCATGTATGGTTGGTTGTACTGGAAACAGGAGTGTAGCTAGTCATAGCTAGAGAAGAGGTATGGTTTTCTCAACTCTTTCAATATTTTGGAGATACAGGACATTTTTTCTTTCACTTGACTAGGCTTTGGGGCAGGATAGCTCAGTGGCTTGAGCATGAGCCTGCTAAACCCAGGGTTATGAGCTCAATCCTCCAGGAGGCCATTTAGGGATTGGGGCAAATAGATGTCAGGGATGGTGCTTGGTCCTGCCAAGAGAGCAGGGGACTGGACTAGATGATCTCCCAAGGTCCCTTCCAGTTACAGGACATGTATCTCCAACTATATATTAAAGCAGACATCTGTCTCTTGGGTGGATGATGCTGGGAGTCACACAGACTGTTCCAGTTCTCCAAGCAAAACTAAATTCTCACTGGAGCTAGTAGATAGTCTTAGAGATTGGGTTAGGCCTTGTGTGAAAATAGCTTTTAGTGTACATATTGACCAGGCAGATTTCCTGTAAAAAATATCAGCACAAGTAAAGGGAGAGGATGGGTCTGAACAAGTAGAATCCTTTGCTCGTAAAAGAAGTCTGGATTTCTAGATATCCAGTCTTAATGAGTTTATAGTGGTTGCTGTTAGTCCCTGATCCAAACACCACAAAGCCTGTTGCAGTCCTTCTATTAATCTCTTTGGGATTTGGATTATGTCCTTAAGAAGTTTCTACTGTGAATCCCCATTTTAAGTTTGCAAATTGTTCTCAAACTGGTAAAAATATTTCAAGAGCAGCTACTGCTTGTGAAGTTGGGCTTTTCAACAGTAAGGAGCAAAGAAAGTTATAATTCCCCTCAATTCCTCGGCATGAGCCTATGCTGACATTCAAGCACTTTCTCATCAGTAAGATAAAGAGAAAAATGTGTTTGGATAGTCTTTGGAAATGAAAAATGATGCTCAAAGGAAGTAATATTTTCATGATCCTGTTTCAAGGTAATCCATTAATATATACAGAATTATTTATTCTACAGCAAATATAAATATTTGTTTTCAATTTCTGTTTTTTCCGCATGGGTTGTCTGTTGAATTTTGCCATACTGTACTTTGTGTGGGCTAGTAGAGAAAGCAGAAAACCTTGATGCTTGCACATGGCATGTTGTTATCTTGTGTGTTTATTTCTGATCACAAAAATGTTTTTATTAACAAACCAAAATTTGAATTATTTAATTAATAATAAAGGCATCTGTTTAAAAATGTACTCCTTCTTACATTTAAAAACCTGTTGGAGTAAATTTAAAAGTAAACAGAGGGAGACAGTCATCTGGGAAGACAAAGTATCAAGTGAAATAATATATGTTCTTACAGTGAATACTTTCTGAATTGTACTGCACTATTTGGTTATGTGGACTCACTGATGTAGCATTCTCTCAAAGCAGAATAGATGGTGTTAATCTTTTCTTCTCTAGTAATAAATGCTGGGTTATATACAGGAGATGGTCAAAAGAGAGTGCCTGGGCAAACCTTAATCTTTAATAAGGTGCAGTGCTAGTCTATAACTGTCAAGGAATGACAGAAGAGCAATGCTTTGTGCTTTCCTGCTCAGAATAGGAAATGGGGTACTTCAGCAGGCAAGAAAGGCTACTTTCCTCTTTATTGGTTTGGGGGACTATTACTGCTCCTATATCATTTACTTATTTGACATTTGCGACTTGTCATGGCAAAAGGAAGCACAGTTATTAAAATTAATTTCAAATTGTATTCTCAAATTGATGTTGATTCTGTATTGGAATCAGTGTGCTTTGCTGAACACAAAAAAATTGTTACACTTTGAAGCAATTTCATGCTTGAAGCTAAGCAGATGAGAATTATTAACACTTGATATTTTAATTGTATAAAGAAAATTTGACATTAAAAGAGGAAAATATAAAAGATGAATCATTGATGAATATAAAGAGAACAACAGGTTGGTGGGTATTAGATCTACTCTGGCTATCCCGATAAGCTATATACTAACACAGTACAGGCTGAACTTCTCTAATACAGCACCCTTGGGACCTGACTGGTGCAGGACGAGAGAAATTTGCTGGATGCCAGGAGGTCAGTATTGTCTAGCAGCATTACCATCACTTCCACTGCTTACTGGGCTCTTAGGCTGCTTCTGCACTCTCATTCTCCCATCAGAGCTGGCATTGTAATGAGGCAATTCAAAGCAGGCTAATGAGGTGCTAACATGCATGTTCAGTACCTCATTAGCATAATAGCAGCCACTTGATCAGCGTAAGGGAATGTCAAAGTGGGGCACTTATTTTGAAGCTGCCCACATCTACACTGTCAATCTGCAATTCGAAGTCTTCACTTCCAAATTCGTGTGGCTGCCATTTTGCTAATGAGTCATTGAATATGCACGTTGATGCCTCATTAGCCTGCTTCGAGTTGCCTCATTACAATGCCACCTCCAAAGGGAGAATAGGAGTATAGAAGCAGCCTCAGAAGACATTTAGGGGTAAATTACAGCTAAGCAACAGCACAGAACACTGACATCCTGGAGTGGTGGCTGCAATCCAACTTTATGAGACCACTGGAAACCTGGCCATACCCATGATAAGTGGTCAGACAGCTAACTAAAATCATGCTAGATAAGGGATTTGCCAGATGAGAGGTGTTCTGGATTAAAGAGGTTCAACATGTATTAGATGTTCCAGTCTTGTGTTCTCATTTTTAATTCCCTGGATGGGTACTTTGTTTTTAGAATTCCTGCTTGTTATTTTTCTACATGGTCTGAAGCAACTGCTCTCAACTTTCCATATTATTTTTTTCTGGGGGTCTGATTTTTCTTGCATACTCCAAGTTTCACCTCACTAAAAAAAAAAAAGTCCTACTTGCTTACAAAATCAGACATAAAAATGCAAGTGTCACAGCACGCTGTCACTGAAAAATTGCTCGGTTTCTCATTTTTACCATATAATAAAATAGATCAATCGGAATATAAATGTTGTACTTACATTTCGATGTATAGTACACAGAAATGTATAAACAAGTCATTGTCTGTATGAAGTTTTAGTTTGTGCTGACTTTGCTCACATTTTTGTTTATGTATCTTGTAAAATTAGGCAAATATCTACATGAGTTGATGTTCTCCCTGGAAGATGTCTACATACACCCAGGGAATTTATGCCCAAGTTTGAGAAACACTGCCCTAGAGGACTTGCCCCAGTTCTCAGTGAAATGGCACATTTCAGAAGCCCTACAGAAAGTAGTAGCTGCATGTCATCAGTGATATACCTTGGAAAATATAAGTTAACATCATTCCCCTGAAGAACTATTTCATCACACTTGTGACAAATTCAAACTCTTTGGGCCCATCTACATGGAGCTGTACTCCTGGCAGCTCCATGCTAATGAGCAGTCCTTCTTCCTTATCCTTGAGTTCAGGGACTGTTGATGGGTGGGGGCCAGTTAGATGGCAGAGGCACATCTGCACAGCTTGTTTAATGCAGGGCTATGCTAATTAGCTGTGCAATTATGCTAATGAGCAGCCATTTGCCACTGTGGGACTGCTCATTAACATGGAGCTGTTGGGAGTACAGTTCCATGTAGACATGTCCTCCTAGTTCAAATCTGAGTTCCCAAAGCAGTACACTGTTCCTATCCCATGCTAACAGTTTCCCCAGCTTTTTAATAAAACATTTAGAACTTACAGAACCATTCTATTTCTTGGTAGGAAATTCTCTTTCTCTGTTTCCTTCTCCTCTCCCTATACACACTAATTCTATCTCAAATAAAATCCAGAATACAATATATATAGGATGCTTTTGTACTTTATTGGAGATTAAAATAATACAATTTGGAGCGCTCTAGAACTTTTAAAAAATCTGCAGAAAGTTGGTGTTGTAAAGATATTTTGAACTTGAGTATTAATAAAGCTAGGCAAAAAGCAAGAATATTTGGTGAGAAAAACAGTGCCTATATGCAGTGCTATCATTGTAAAATAAAGAAGAGCCAGTACTCAACCGACTCACTGCCCTTCTCTACCAGCCAGCCAATTCCATCTCTGGGTCTGACAAGGTGCCAGTACTCAGTCGGTACTCACTGGCACTGCTTATGTGAGAAAAATTGTTAGTTTTGGTATAAACTGAAATAAGTAAAATGATACCTCGTATCTATCTATCTATCTATCTGTCTATCATCAAAGAAATTAAGGCAAAAATCCCAAATTGTTGTAGCAGTTAATAATTTGTTAATTTTAAAACTTTATCTTATGTAAGCAAAAAAAGGTTGGTTTATAAAAAACATAATGGCCGTGTCTACACTACAAAAATAACTTCAAAGTTGCTTACTGCAAAGTAACAGATTTTGAAGTTGAGCATCTACAAACACCCTACTTTGAAGTTAAACTTTGAAGCAGGGCTCTACTCCATTCCCGGGAATGGAGTAAGGACTTTGAAGTTGGGCTACCTTACTTCGAAGTTAACTTCGAAGTAATTGAAAACATGGGTAGACTCTGCAGGCTACTTCAAAGTAGTGCCTAACTTCCAAGTTAACATCAAAGTTAGTTCCAGGTGTAGACGCACACAATGAATGGTGGATGAAGACCATAAAACAGATATCCACCTCTCATTAAAACCATTGGTTTCTCAGTAAACAGGTGCTGTAACTTTTCAGTTTTTGTTCCTCTGTGTGTGTGTTTTTGGTAATTGTGGGGTGGCAGGGAGGAAATTAGCTGACAGTTACACCACATACTTTAAAGTTTGGACAAACTCCTGAAACCCAACCAAATCTCAGCTGGAGCTGTAGAGTTCATCTTAGTGTGTGGTTAAAACTTCACAAAAGTACTGATTATTTCAAATATCAGTTCAAAAGCTTAACTTTGGCTAAGATTCTTCAACCTAGAGAGACAGCTAAAAATTTACACAGAAACTTGATGGAATGAGGATCATCAATGGGACACAATAAGGCCAGGTTACAAAATATATTGGAAGGACAGAGGAGGCCATGCTGGTGGGGAAGTGGCACTATATGTGAATGAAAGTGTAAAATCCAATGAAGTAATAATCATAAATGAACCAAACTATACCATTGAATCTCTATGGATTGTAATTTCATGCTCTGATAATAAGAATATAGTAGCAGTGATATATTACAGACCACCTGACCAGGCTGGAGATATTTATTGTGAAATGCTCAGGGAGAGCTGAAAGACTGTGGCCACACTAGCCTCTCCTTTCAAAGGGGCTATGGTAATGTGGCACTTTGGGATATGCTAATGAGGTGCTGTCACGAATATGCAGCACCTCATTAGCATAATGGCAGCCACACACACTTCGAAACTGCCGGTTTTGAAATGCAGCTGCCCATGTAGCTGGAAGGGGGGCTTTTGAAACAACCCCCTGATTTTGAAAGCCCCTAATTCCCATCTGGTTTTGGAAATGAGGGGGCTTTCAAAATCAGGGGTCCATTTTGAAAGCACACCCCCCCGACTACATGGGTGGCTGCCATTATGCTAATGAGGTGCTGCATATTCATGGAAGTGTCTCATTAGCATATCCCAAAGTGCCGCATTACTATAGCCCCTCCAAAAGGAGGGGCTAATGTGGCCACAGCCAAAGGCCATTAACATTTTTAAAAACTCCAGTAAGAATGGAGGATTTCGATTATCCCCATATTAACTAGGTACCTGTCATCTCAAGATGAGATGCAGAGATAACAGTCTCTTGGCACCTTCTTGGAGCAGCTAGTCTTAAAAACCACAAGAACAGGGGCAATTTGTGATTTAGTCCTAAGTGGAGCACAGGATCTGGTCCAATAAGTGAATATAGCTGGACCATTTTTAAAAGAGACCATAATAGGTTTTTCATACCTCTGGTGGGGAAAACACTACAACAGCCCAACACTGCATCATTGTTTGAAGAGGTCAACAAACATGCGGACAAAGGGGATACAGGAGATAAAATGTACTTAGATTTCCAGAAAGCCTTTGACAAGGTTCCTCACCAAAGGCTCTAAAGTCAAGTAAGTTGTAATGGGATAAGAGGGTCCACTCATGGGTTGGTAACTAGTTAAACAATAGGAAACAAAAAGTAGGAATGTATAGTAAATATTCAGACTGGAGAGAGGTAACTGGGTCTGTACTGGGACCAATTCTACTCATATTCACAAATAATCCATAGAAAGGGGTACAATGAGGTGGGAAAATTTGCTCAAGGATAACAAGGAAAGTCCTCAGCAGAGTGTGAAAAACTTGAAAATGATCTCACAAAACTGGGTGACTGGGCAGCAAACTGGCAGATGAAATTCAGTGTTGATAAATGCAAAGTAATTGCATAATAGAAAACATAATCCTAGCTGTATGTATTGAAAGATGGGGTCTAAATTAGCTGTTACCACTCCAGAGAGAGATCTTGGTGTCATTGCAAGTATTTCTCTGAAAATATCCACTCAATGTGCAGCAGCAATCAAAAAAGCAAATAAAATGTTGGGAATAATTAAAAAAGAGATAGATAACAATAAATCTATGGTATGCCTTCATCTTGAATACTGTATGCAGATGTTGTCATCTCATCTCAGAAAAGATATACTAGAATTGGAAAAGGTTCAGAAGAGGGCACAAAAATGATTAGGGGTACAGAACAACTCCCATTTGAGTGATTAATAAGACTGGGACTTTTCAGCCTGGAAAATAAATGAATAAGAGATGATATGCACAGAGGTCTATAAAATCATGTCTGGTGTGCAGAAGTAAATAAGGAAAAGTTATCTACTCTTTTCCATAACACAAGAATGAGGGGTCACCAAGTGAAATTAAAGTGCAATAAGTTTAAACAAACAATAAGAAGTAATTCTTCACCCAGTAGTAGTAGTAGTAGGCATCGTTCAGTCTGCATAGACTATGGATCGAGCCCTTTATAGTTTCAATTGAGGACTTCATTTACAGCGTCTACTGTGACTATGAAGGCCCACACGAGAGTGACAGTCCTTGCTGCATCTCTTGCAGATGTGGTGGGCGTCTGGCAAGTGCTTAGTGTGCTTTCTGTGTGCTCGCTTCTCCTCTGCTAGCTGTCTGATCTTCATCTTGCCCTTCTGAAGGCCCTTGTGTAACCCCTGCCTCCATCTGCTGCGGTCGTCTGCTAGTTCTTCCCACTTGTCCAGCTCGATGTCTACCTCTCTGAGGTCTCTCTTGCTGACATCTTTGTAGCGCAATTGGAGGCGTCTGGGAGGTCTTTTGTCAGAGGCTAGCTCACCATACAGGATGTCTTTTGGAATCCTTCCATCATTCATCCTGTGGACGTGGCCAAGCCAGCGGAGCCGACGCTGCCTGAGGAGGGTGTGCATGGTTGGGATTCCAGCTTGCTTGAGGACAGCGGTGTTGGTCACTCTGTCCTTCCATGATATTCCAAGGATGCACCTGAGGCAGCGCAAGTGGAAGACGTTCAGCCTCTTTTCCTGGTGGGCATACAGTGTCCAAGTCTCGCTGCCATAAAGGAGGGTGCTGAGGATGCAGGCTCTGTAGACTTGCATTTTGGTGTGAGTGTACAGCTTGTTGTTATTTCACACTCTTTTGCTGAGTCTGGACAGAGTTGTGGCCACTTTTCTGATCCTCCTATTTAGTTCAGTGTCCAACGACAGGGTGTCAGTGATGGTGGACCCGAGGCAAACGAACTCGTGGACGACCTCTAACATATAGTTGTCAATGCTGATTGATGGGGATTCAGCAACATCCTGACCGAGTACGTTTGTCTTATTTAGGCTGATGGTAAGCCCAAAGTCCTTGCACGCTTTGGAGAACTGATCCAGTAGTTTTTGAAGCTGGTCTTCTGTGTGAGACACTACAGCAGCATCGTCTGTGAACAGCATGTCTCTGATGAGGACTTCCCGCACCTTAGACTTAGCTTTCAGCCTTGCAAGGTTAAACTGTTTCCCATCAGATCTTGCGTGCAGCAAGATGCCCTCTGTTGAAGATCCAAAGGCATGCTTCAGGAGGAGTGCGAAGAAGATCCCGAACAATGTCAGAGCAAGCACGCATCCTTGTTTGACGCTACTCCTGATTCTGAAAGCATCCGATAATGCGCCGTCATATTGGATGGCCCCTCTCATGTCTTCGTGGAATGACTGGGTCATCTTGAGTAACCGTGGAGGACAGCCTATCTTGTGGAGCAGTTTGAACAGTCCATCCCTGCTGACCAAGTCAAAGGCCATGGTCAGGTCGATGAAGGCTATGTAGAGTGGCTTCCTCTGCTCCCTGCACTTCTCCTGCAGCTGCCTTAGAGAGAAGACCATGTCAACGGTAGACCTGTCTGCATGGAATCCGCACTGCGATTCGGGGTACACCCTCTCAGCAATCTTCTGGAGTCTGCTAAGGATGACGTGAGCGAACAGTTTACCAGTGACGCTTAGGAGGGAGATTCCACGGTAGTTGTTGCATTCACTTCTGTCTCCTTTGTTCTTAAATTCTTCACCCAATGCACAGTCATCATGGGGAACTCTTTGCTGAATGATGTTGTGGAGGCCAAGAATTTAACAAGGTTCAGAAAAGAACTAGATAAATTCTTGGAAGATAGGTCCATCAATGGCTAGTAGCTAGTTTCTGCAGGGATGATATCTCAATCCTCTGTTTATCAGACCCAGGAATAGGTGATGCAGAATGAATCACCTGATGATTACCTGTTCTGTTTGTTCCCTCTGGGGCATCTGGCACTAGCCATTGTTGTAAGACATGATAGTGGGCTAGATGGATCTTTCATCTGAACCATTATGGCTGTTCTTATGTTCTTTCTGGCAGAAGCTGGACTACCTTGTATATTTGGTAAGAAAAGTTCACCAGAGCTTTTGTGACCTGCCATTTCTCTGTCAAAAATATTAATGTAATATTGGCATCTCATTGGTTGTATGTCAGAAGCTCTGGCATTATGCTGCCGTCTGAATTTTAGCATGATAAATGTTGTTACATATGATGAAGAAATGCGGACAAGATTATTACTGTTTTGAGGCCCTACTGCTTTTAGCTGTATTTGTGAGTTTTGATGGGTAAAGATGATTCTATATGTGTGCAAACCTCATAAAAATTTATGTATAAAACGTTAACCCTTTGGGAGGATGAGACTTTTGTCCTGGCTTTTCCTTTATTATTTATAGTCAAACACTGCTGCTGAAATACCTGAGAAGCCAAAACCAATAAGCCTCTCTTGCATCTTCAATGCTGTACAAACCAAAACTAATCTTTGTTTTAGTGACTCTTATCCCAGCTACTAGGATATTTTACGTTATTTTCCATGAGATGTCACTGTATTCTAAAACTTTGGTATTTTAATGCCTAAGCCCTTGATAGATTGTCATTACATTTTATTTTCACTGCTTTTTTTCCCCTATATACTGATGATAAAAAACAAAAGTGGTTTAGGGATTATCCTAATTTAAAGTTTCTGTACACATCATTAATTTAATGTTGATACTAAAGCTTCTGTCACTATATTATTATTTTGTAAGATCTCTTCTGCCTATTGTGACACACTGGCTGTGATGGAATAGTCATTGTCTCCCTAATTGTGTTATCATGACATTGGGAGTTATCACAAGCTTTGGTTGCCTTTGTTCCTTGATCATACACTACTGAATGCACTGATGCACTGTGCATTTTTTTTTTATTCATTTCAGTTACATGGATTCCACTCTGGTTTGTTTGGACTCTGGTGGTATTTTGTTCCCTGGGGTTGCAGGCCTGAGCTTAGGGCAAGGTGAGCAAGGTGCTTGCCTTGGGCCCTGTGCTCCAATTGACTATTGCATCCACCGCCTGCTTTCCGGGCCACTTTGGGCCCCGCCCACCAGCTGGGCCCTGCTGGGCCAGGTCTTTGGGTTTGTCAGCCCTCAGGCAGACTTAGGTAGCATTGTCTTGCTTATTTGTATATACATCTTTCGACCCAGAGGTATTTTTTCCTTACTTCACTCATGTAAACCCAGGCACAATAATCATAAACATACTTAACTTGAATAAGCTATTTACCAAGACCAAATAAAAATGGCTCACCCAAAACATCAGTACTCTTTCATTCCACAAAGTATCTAAAGCTTTGATCTATGCCTTGAAGCTCAGCTAATGGTAATTTTGTAAACCTGACAGAGGAAGCAGTTTCCAAACTAAGGTCACTTAACTGATAATGTGTACCTCAGTTTTCCTCCTACTCAAATCTGTCAACAAAACCTTTCAAGATAGAGAGAAGGCCAGCATCTTAGAAATTACCAGATCTGGGTAAATCAAGGTCACAATATTGAATATTTCACCTACAAGCACATCAGAAGCTAATGTACTATAAAGGGAACAACTACAATAATCTTCATGTGTTTTAGTACCGTTAAACAAATGTGAAGCTGTATTCTACAATGGTGGCCTTCAAGGATAGCCTCAGAAAAGCAGTTTGTGGCAATCCTGTTAAAAGTCTGTCTCAGAGACATGACTAATGGTTAAGAGGAAAGGTTTGAGTGTCCGAGCCAAACACAAATGCTAAAAGGCACCCTGCATTACTTACAACTATAGTGGCATGTCTAGAACTGTGGTCTTTCTTCACAGTGTTTGAATTAATAGAAAGACAGCAGATTTTTTTTTCTCTTCCCATGTCTTCACTAAGCCAAACTTCAGTTGATTTGCTGTCCTCTGTGGCACAGTGCTGTACAGTCAGGAGGATGAGAGACTGTGAATTTTGCAGGCACCCATTCTACTTTTTAGATGACAGTCAGATGTTCCTAACAACTATTTTTCTTAATTCTCTGTTATCTGGGTGGAGGGAGAGGGGGGTTTGAGGGAGGGTTCTGCCATATAATGATAAAAAGGTGTAATGGCCCATGGGAGGCATTAGTGTACCTGTATGTCATCGTTGTTATGCATGGAATGACGTTAAGCCCATAGAACTCACTTGTTATTTTCTGCAGATTTCTCACAGAAACCTATCAAAGATACTGTTCGCCCAGGGTTGCACCAATTTGAGAAAGAGCATCATGCCATCACAAATAGATTGGCATATGTGCAGGCAGCCAAGAGCAGATATTATGGACACTAGTCCCAGCTGGGATTATGGAAAGGCTTGTCTGATATGTTTGCACACCTGTAGTTAAGGGGTTAGTTCACATCTCCACCCCAATTCTTGCCTGTTTCCATAACTTCATAGAGTTAATACTTTAACATGGGAGATTCTCAGGTACCTTGAGGAGCACATGGGAAAATACATTATAATGAAGATCACAAGCTTGGGCTTTTCTTGAGAAACTACTCTAGCCTAAGTTTAGAAGTGATGGGCCCAAATAAACTCTGATGTAACACCATAGAGGTTTGTGAAATTACATAGAAGATTACATTGGCCCAGTAAATCAGTCTGAATGATGAAAACTAAGATCCTGCACATAGCCTCAGTAAAATGTAATTTGCCTAATATGCTATATAGTGGCTGTTCATATTAGGTTGACTATATTATATTGGAGAATATTTTATATGGAAATGATATTAATATTTCTTATTCATTATTTATTTCTTGGCATGGTAATTATCAAGAGAACTGGAATTCGGTACAGGGAGCACTGTACCTTTGTCATAATTTAGACATTAGCATTTGCTAATCCAACCTAAATTAAAGTTTCTTTGCTTTACTCTTGTTTCATGATTATAGCAAATTGCTTCAAGGAAAGCATTTTAATACAGAATCACATGAAATAATTTAATACCATGTTGGAGATGTGTATTTGTGGTCTGAACAAATTACTAGACAACTAAGTCTGTAGTTAGGCAGCCAGGCGTGGTTTGCATTCTTAATAAGTCACTGTTAGTCACAGACATGAAAAGTATCGTAACAACCATTTTACTCATTTAGTCATTTTGAAGATTATTGCTTTATTTGCAAATCAATCATTTTGTATTAAGTAGCAGTTTTAACTAGAAACAATTTAAAATAACAGCTGAAGGTGGGGCAAGAAATAGTATATCAATGCCATTTGCCCAACTGTACTGTAACTAAAATTGTGCAAACCTGTTGATTACAAATTTCTGTTTTTAGAGGTATATAAACTGGCCATAAAATTGTGTTCAGGGATAAAAATTGGAATGTAGGTAGGAGGAAAAAAAGCAGTGAAAAGAAAAATGGCTTGAACCTATTTCTAGTACAAATGTTTTGCACATTCTTGGTGGTGCTGAGGGCTCTCTGTTCCCATCCTCAAGCCCTCCACCCCAGGCTGTGCCTCTGCTGGGAGCACAAAGCCAGCCTCCACCCCTCCACACACCTTGCCCAGGGGCCTGGTAAGACTGTCAACCCGCCTAGCTATGGCACATTTTACAATGAACTGCATTTCATCATGTCATTCGATGCATGAAAAATGGGATTCTTTAGTCCGTGCTGTTTTAAAGAATTAAAGTCATATAATTAATTGAGGCTATGGGTACACTACAGTGCTCTGTCAACAGAAGTTGCTAGCAGGAGAGACTGCCTGACAAAACTTCTGTTGACAGAGTGCAGCCTCAAACAAAAGTCAACCGGGTGTTAGCCAGTGGCCGGGTAATGTGCAGTGAGGTATTCCCCTGGGTCCTAAACAACCCAGTTTTTTACTGTTAGAGCAGGGAGCTGCTAGCACTCTCACCCACGGCCAGGCTGTGGTAACCAAACGGTTAAAGTTCTTTTGTTGTGCCGGCTGTGTTGTAGTGACAAAACAATAACAGGGTCAGGCTTAGATCTTAACTGGTTACAAGTTTATTAAGCTACAGTTACAAGCGTGTGGTTACAAAAGGCTATTGTCTACTTCTTATATGCTAGCAAAGTACAGGTGTTAACAAGTTACATTACAATCCAATACAAAGATATCTGTTACCATTTAACACAATGATATCTTGATACAACGACGTCTAGTTACAGAGCTCCAATTCTTTAGCTGTGCACAAAAAAGTCGGAGACCTAGCATGGGTGTATCTTACCCTCTCTGCGTCTCTCAATACCAGCGTAGCCAAGCCGGATCGGTCACTCAATTCCGCGGAAAGACGAATACGAGGTTGGGCGCCCCCAGTTGTGGACCTCGGGAGGCAATCACCTGACCCAACCAGCAGGTAGTTGGTGGAATGCACTCAAAGTTAGAGTTCTGCTGGACCCATCTTTTATACCCCTTTTTGGGTTACGTATTCTCTTTCTTATCTATGGTGCCAGATCGTACTGGTCTGTCTTTTGTGACGCCAGTTTGTTACAAGGGCATTTCTTACTTAATTTGCATTTGTAAGACAGGAGATAAGCAATTTAGGAGTACAGGACATTCTTTTTGTGTGGGCGGGGACTTCCTCTTCTGGGATGGTATGTGTGTGTGCATCAAATTCATCAATGCCAGCTGGGGTGATTTCTGAGGGTCCCCCCTGCCCTTGTTGACAGTTTGGCCTGTTAGCCTTTTATCTGTACTTTCTGCGCCTCAGGGTCACGATAAGCTAGCACATCTGGGCCTCAATGAGGGCATCAAAGACTGTGCTGTCAGCAGCCGTTTCCGTGCCCTGTGTGCTCCTCAGTTGGGGGTGGGGGGCAGCGAGCAAGCTGGCTTGTAAGGGGGAGACTTTGTCTGGCTACACCGGGAGAATGCTCAGCTGTGCCGACAAAGCAGCCAGACTGCCCAGCTGCTCTCTTGACAAAACAGGCACCCAGAAGCCCAGCAGACAGGGCTGCCCGTTGTTGTGGATGCCTTGTCTGTCAAGAGAAGCCCCACCCCCACCTCCCTCCACACCAGAGCATCCACACAGCTTTTTTGTTGAAAGAATCTATCAATAGCAATGTTATGCCTCAGGGCTTTGAGGCAGAATGCTGCCGGCAAAGTGCTGTGTTTTGTCTAGATGCTGTTGACAAAATGCATTTTGTGTGTGCACGCTCTGTGAGTTTTATAGACAAAACCAGGGGTTTGATGGCAATACTTGCTAATGTAACTGTAGCCTGAGTTATGGACCAGAATCGTCCTTGTATCTCCTAGTGGTCTACTCTGATGTTGAGTGTCTGAGTTAGATGGAGGAAATGTGGGCTTGTACCAAGGTGCACAGCCTCCTATTGACAAAATATGTGAGGAAGCTAATGTCTGTAATTTATACATATATTATTATGCAAACTATGTTATTCTCATGAGAAGTATGATTCACTTGTTTTCCAACAGGAGTATGCAAATAACTGGAGTGTAGATTGAGCTAACTGAATTAATCATATCAAACAATTTCTCCAGTGAATGAAACTTTTTTCCTCATACAAAAATGATTTGTGGAGCCTGTTCTTTGAGATATATATTTCACCTGAGAATTGTATATATAGGTGAATATGTTGCCCAGTTGTAGTTCAGCCTTTGTATTGTTTGTAAAGTTTGCTTCCACTATATGATGTGTGATTGATCAGGTGGTAATTTTTCTGCTATCTGGTTGGACAACAATTAGGGCCAGTTATCTCCAGGGTGACTAGTGGTATTTTGATCACAAGTAAATACAGTTATTTGTGCTGAGGACAGTCAATCCCTTACATTAATTTAAACAAAAAACATGTTCGTTTAAATGTTAGCAGGACTAGAGACATGGCAAATTACATAGTTATTCAGAGCTTGTTAAAAATGTTTATAAATAACTTTTTCCACAGTTCTCCTAGTTGTGGACTAACTTCAGCCTTTGCCCTTCCTTCACATATCAGATCAGGTTGCTGAAGCAAAGCTCTATCGGCCGTGTATATATTTTATATGGTGCTTGACATATTTTCTTGACATATCTGTCGGATGATCTCTCCTGAAGACCTTAAAGAAAGACAAAAATTTTGTTCCTTCCCTGGTGGAGGTATCTTGAGAGGGACGTGTGAGGCAGTGTTGGCAACATGTCTAAAACAGAACAGTGTATATCTGTGATCTAGTCTGCAGCCGCTGCTAGCTGGGGTTCTCACATTGCTTCTTCACTCCGAAGCAAAGTGAACAGGAATGCCACTTCCTTTGGTCACTTTGAGTCGTCAGACTCTGAATACACTGGTCCACTAGCACCTAGTCTCTGTTCAGCACCGTCACAGAAAGGAAGGAGTTTTCACTCTCTTGCTGGTATCAAGCAGTACCTTGTCTTGGTCGTACTCATAGGGGTACCTGGGGATCAGTTTCAGAGAGGTAGCTGTGTTAGTCTGTAGCTTCGAAAACAACAAGAAGTTTTGTGGCACCTTATGGACTAACAGATATTTTGGAGCATAAGTTTTCGTGGGCAAAGACCTGCTTCATCAGACGCATCAGTGTTGTCTCTGTAATTGTAATATAAGGCCCAGAGCCTGTCACTGCCTCTCCACATAAGTTAGTGAACTTGGGGTTACCTGAGTTGTCAGTAGGAGGATGTATACACAGGATCAAAATCCCTATTTCATCCTGCAGTTTCACACACACTGTATGTGTCTCCTGTCTGTGGAGATGGCTCAACAGTTAATTGTAGTGCTTAGAGATAAGGCACATCTGTGATTGTTTTTCTCCTAACTTCCTGTACTTGTCCAAGAACTTCGTAATGTCACTGCCATATATTACCGGTCCTCAGAATTACTCTACCTGCCATGTTAATATATTTGACCAAATGACCTAATGTGCCAACTTCATGCATTATTTATATATTGGTCCCTTGGTTCTATTAAAATCATCTCTAATTTGTCTATATTAATAATGTCTTCATTGTACTTCCATTTTATTTTAAAAAATATCTCATAAACTTTGAATCTGAACCTTTTTATTACAATTGTACAGATTTACCAATATATCCTAATAAGATGCTGGAATATGAAAAAGTAATATACTACTTTTTAGAATTCCATACATATTTAGAATTAAATCTTTTAATTTCTAGTCACTGGAACATTGGAAGACTAATGCACTCCCTCCAGCCTCCAATGATTGCACCCAATATTAGCTGTTCTGGAAGGGGAAAAAAAAAAAAAAAGCTTATGGCAGACCTACTATTAGCAGCAACTACTATAGCACGAGTTATTTTGTTTCAATTTATTCCTAGCTCTTCTGATACACAATGAAGGTTTTCGAAGATGCTTAACAATAAGTCACAACTCTGCCTGTTTTCTCAGTATGCGTGTGACAACTCACTTTACATTGTAATAATACCATGAACTTAATAATGCTGGAGCATTATGGCATTGTTGCCTTTCTGAAGCAACTAAATGTCTACTTGAATACAGTTTTTCAATGTCAATAAAACCATTTTTTGAGGAGGGGGATATTCTGCAATTTCTGAGCTTTGTTTAGGAAATAAGTAGATAGATGATGGAATATTTTCATAATTTTTAAGTCTACTGCATATTTCAGAGCACAAATCTCTACATCCTTGAGCCTAAGACCCATCTTGGAATAAGATAAAAAAGTCTTTCCCAGTGGCCAAGGAACAGAAAGTGTAATTTTAGGCTCAACATAAGATGAGGACTTCTGACATTAACAGAAGTGAGGTTTTGGAACAGTCTTCGAAGGAGAGGAGTGGGACAAAATACTTAAATGGTTTCAGCAGTGAGCTTGATAAGCATAAGGAAGGGGTGGTTGATAAAACTGCCTACAATGGATGGCATATGGTGCATGGATGACTGTTAGCAGCACATATGATGGGACATTAGATGCAGAGGGCTCTGAGTTACTACAGCAACATTTTTGCTAGATGTCTGGCTGGTGGATCTTGCCACATGCTCAGTTTGGGGATTGGGAAAGAACTTTCCCTCTGGTCAGTCTCAGGTTTTTTCACCTTCCTCTGTATCATAGGGTACAGGTCACTTACAGGTTTAAATTGGTTGAAATGAGAGAGTCTCTGTGACTTGAAATCTTTAAATCATGACTGAAGCCTTTCAGTAACTCCACCAGAGGTTATGGGTTGTCACAGGAGTGGGTGGGTGAGGGTTGTAGTCCCTTCTGACCATGAGTCTAAGTCTGTGACAAACATGGTATTTAAACTTCCATAGATGGGATAGAAGGTACAAACTCTGATCTCTTTAGTCCAGGTGAAAGACTGTATTAGGTATGGACATAAATTGCCTCCCAGCTGCTGCCTCTCTCTCTCTCCCTCTCTCTCTCTCTATGCTGGTCATCTTGTGGGGGATGGTTCAGCAAACCACCACTGACCTCGTCTGAAGCTACCACAAAGAAGTCACTCTGTGGCTCTTTGGGCAGTAATATTCTATCTTATTAGCAGGAAGGCCATATAAACTAAGCACAACTTGGGGATGATCAAAAGATTCTGCATATTTTAATATGATCTAAAGTCACCTATAATGGTTTACATTTAAAGTTCAGCTTGTTGCATATGTATTTCAATAAGTTGTTTCTATTTACCACATTGCTTCAGTGGTTCTCAAAATTCATTGCACTATCTGACAATAAATATTACTATGCAATCTCAGGAGAAGGGAAGGAAGTCTGACCCTGCCTGAGCCCCACTATCCTGGGTGAGAGAAGGAAGCTAAATGCCTGGCAGCAGGACCAATGCCAAAGTCCATGGGTTTCATTTCCAAGTAGGTGACAGGTATCCTGAGCTGAGGTATCCTCAGGGCTGAAACTTTCAGGCTTTGGCTTCAGCTCTCAGCCTCAATAAGTCTAAGCCAGCCTTGGTGACCCCATTCAAATAGGGTTGTGACCCACTTTAGGATCCTAACCCAGAGTTTGAGAACCCCTGGTCTAGGTACTAACTAAAATTATGTAAATGTGACAAAATGCTGCCGAGTTGACCATTAATGTATAATATGGAAGCAGGCCTCATGAAATGCTTTGGTGAGGCAAGTTTGGCCAGCAGCCCATAGGTTGGGCACCCCGATCTTAGTCAGATAACAGCCTACACGATTTGCTGTGTCGTGAGGTCATTTTTCCTCACACTCCTTGTGGCTTTGTATAAAGCACAATTTGGCTTACAGTGAGTCTATTGTTATTGGGAGGAGGCCAGGGTTGTATTGTTTTTTTACTGTTTCATTGTTTGGTTAGGATTCCTTCTCATTCATCCCTACTTTGTCCCACCACTATTCATTTTCTTTGTTTATTTAAGGATACCTTTCAATGATAGGATAACGAGCCTTGTGGGTAAGGGAGAAGTGGTGGATGTGGTATACCTAGACTTTAGAAAGACATTTGATAAGAGTCTTGCATGATATTCTTATCAATAAACTAGGCAAATACAACTTAGATGGGGCTACTATAAGGTGGGTGCAAAACTGACTGGATAATTGTATTCAAACAGTAGTTATTAATGGGTCTCAATCCTGCTGGAAAGGTATAACAAGTGGCATTCCACAGGGGTCTGTTTTGGGACTGGTTATGTTCAGTATCTTCATCAAAGATTTAGATATTGGCATAGAAAGTACGCAAGTTTGCAGATGATACCCAGCTAGGAGGGGTTGCAGCTGCTTTGGAGGATAGGGTCAAAATTCAAAATGATCTGGACAAATTGGAGAAATGGTTTGAGGTAAACAGGATGAAGTTTAATAAAGACAAATGCAAAGTGCTCCAGTTAGGAAGCATCACTTTCACACATATAGAATGGGAAGCGGCTGTCTAGGAAGGAGTATGGCAGAGAGGGATCTAGGGGTTATAATGGACCTCAAGCTAAATATAATTCAACAGTGTGATGCTGTTGCAAAAAAAGCAAACAGGATTCTGGAATGCATTAACAGGTGTGTTGTGAACAAGACACAAGAAGTCATTCTTCTGCTCTACTCTGCACTGGTTAGGCCTCAGTTGGAGTATTGTGTCCAGTTCTGGGCACCGCATTTCAAGAAGGATGTGGAGAAGGGTCCAGAAAAGAACAACAAGAATGATCAAAGGTCTAGAGAACATGACCTATGAAGAAAGTATGAAAGCATTGGGCTTGCTTAGTTTGGAAAAAAGAAGATTGAGAGTGGACATGGTAGCAGTTTTCAGATATCTAAAAGGGTGTCATAAGGAGGAGAAGGAACACTTATTCTTTTTGGCCTCTGAGGATAGAACAAGAAGCAATGGGCTTAAACAGCAGGAAGGGATGTTTAGGTTGGACATTAGGAAAAAGTTCCTAACAGGGTGGTCAAACACTGGAATAAATTGCCTAGGGAGCTTGTGGAATCTCCATCTCAGGAGATATTTAAGAACAGGTTAGATAGATGTCTATGAGGGATGGTGTAGACAGTACTTGGTCCTGCCATGAGGGCACGGGGCTGGACTGGATGACTTCTTAAGGTCCCTTCCAATCCTAGTATTCTATGATTCTATAACTTTATTATAGAGGGTGTGGCAGGGTCAGGATGAAGGAAGCCTAAAGAAGCAGAAGAGCTTGCAAGGCAACCAGAGGCAGCTCGGTGGGAGATGGCTCATCCTAATTAAAGCCGCTGGCCCCAATGAAAGGTCTTTAAAACCCTCCACAGTGGGAAGGGCAGGAGGAGAGAGAGAGAGGAGAGCAGAGAGACACAAGGAGAGGAGCAAAGAGAACAACAGGAACACCAGAGATCAGAGAGAGAGAGAGCGGGAGCTTCTACAAGATCAAGGGTGAAGGCCCGTGACTGCTATGGCCTGGAGAAGGTACCAGGGGGAATCAGCTGGGAAAGTGGCCCAGGTAGGAGAGTTGCCATGCTAAGGACCAAGGGAGTCAGCTCCTCCCGCCGGCAGCTGCACAGGGTCCCTGGGCTGGAACCCGGCATGAGTGGGTGGGGGCTTGGGTTCCCCCAGACCACCCCTTGCCCCAGCAAGGGCAACAGGGCCCTGAAGGGGTCCTAATGGACTGACCAGAGGACAGAGGCCCAGGAATTGGACTGACTTTGTCACAAGGGGAACACCTCTAACCACAGAATCTGTAAATGCTAGTAGAGTAAAATTCCTTTAATCTGGCACAGCTGGACCAGACAGGTGCCAGATTACCAAATTTTCTGGATGATGGGCCATCACCACCCATGCGCTCCTCCCACTTCATAGGTTGACCGACGGTCCTGTATTTAGGATACCAAGAAGGTGTCCCTACTTATTTTTGAAAAGGGATGAATTGTCTCTTCTTTAGGCCCTCCAGGTGCTGCTGCTGCCACTTCCCTGGGGCTCTGGGGCCAGGATCTCCCCCTGCTGCTGCTTCCCTGGGGTTCGGGGCCAGGAGTGCCCATGGTTGCCGCTTGCCTGGGAGTCTGAGCCAGGGAGTGCTCGCGTCTGCCACTTCCTTGGGGCTTCAGGGTTGGGAGCACCCACAGCTGCTGCTTTCCTGGGGCTTTGGGGCTGGAAGTGCCCATTGCCGCCACTTCCCTGGGGCTCCAGGTGGAGAGTGCCCATGGTTGCTGCTTCCTTGGGGCCTCGAGTGCATGTGGTTGCCACTTCCCTGGGGCTCAGGGCCCAGAGCTCCCATGGCTGCTGCTTCTCCAGGGCTCAAGACCCAAAGCACCCATGGCTGCCGCTTCCCTGGGGCTCAGGGCCAGGAGGGCTCACATCTGCCACTTCCCTGGGGCTCGGGGATGGCATGCCCGCTGCCACAACCTCCCAGCCCCCCTGCAGACCTAACCCACCCCAGGCTTCATGCCCTGTGCTCCTCCCATGGCTCCAACCCCTCCACCCAGGACCCCAATTTATGCGCATTTTGAGGCACACGTATCTGGGTGGGACTTCTGTATGCCAGACAATCAAATTTTACCAGATTATCTATTTAAATGGGACTATTTTTGCAAGATGCTGGACCATCTGGATTTCCAGACCATCAGAGGCTAGATTAAGGGAATTTTACTGTAGTTTAAACTCATTCCTACTGTCTGGTATAAATGCTATGACCTTCTTCAACATGAAATTCTGTATACATACAGCTCAGAGGACATGTGCTTGAAACAGGTGATTAGGATTCTTTTGTTGCACAGCGTTCTCAGATATGGTCCCTCATGCTAAGTGCTGTTGAAAATATTTACTTCCTGTTAAGCAGTTTTCTGATGTAAAATGGCATTTATTCCATGCAAGTCATATTTAGGTATTATTGCTCGTTACTGGGGAAATTATATTAGGCCTTGATCCTACCATGAATTATTCACATGCTTTACAATAACCCCATAGATATCAGAGAAGCTGCTCACCTGCTTAAAGTTACTAACACAAGTAACTGTTTCTGGAGTCTCAGCTTTAGTGTAATGATCTCCTAAGACTTTCTGTTTAATTAAATATTTGTTAAATAAACTGGCAAAACTGGGATGTAAGCTTAAAATTAGAATGCAGTGGGTGTGATTCACCATAATGCTTCCACAGTCTTCACTTACTATAAATCCATTGAAATCAGCCAAGTTGCAGTGGACTAAACTGCACAAACTTACTAACAAATCAGCCTCAATAATTTGATTTAATTTTGTAATGTTAAGATTCTTCTGGTTTCCTGTTAATTAGGATAGACATAATGTTTGGTAACAAGGATGAGCTTTCTCCTTCATGTATTAGTTTGTATCAATGGAAAGGGTTACTACAGTAATTCACTAAAAAAATACAATTCTCTTTCTTCAAAGAAAACAATATGTTTCAATAGGGACTAATTACCTTTTTTTTATTCCAAGTAACAAAAGCCAATATATCACATTTAGCCACAATGAGAACTCCATTTCAGTAAACTAATTAAACTAATCCTATCTCCACTCATTATTCTCAGTTCTATTAAATATTTTAACAGAGTAGATGTATTTCATTACATAAATTATATCATACTTAAAGAAAACACTTTGCCTACTGTAGAACTTAGATTCCCAAGAGTTTATTCTAGAATTTTGAAATCAGACTTCTAGTTTCAGTTGAGATAATTTTATTTGCCTTATCTGGGCTGGTAATTCATCTTAATTATTACTAGTTATTTAGAATGATATATGGCTTTAATTAAGTAGAATGCTTGGCTTTCTTGTTAACACACATTAAACACTGACAATCTTACTGCACAGAAATAATAAAGTACTACATAGAAAATGGTGATGTGTTTCACTGTCTAATATCTGTGTTCTGCAAAAAGCAACAGAAAAACCTCCACTCCACAGGTTCATTTACATGCCATTTAAGGAAAAACAAATTGTTTTCAGTGATTAATAATTATAAAAATAAAAGGTTGTATATTTACTGGACATGACAAATAGATTTCAACTACATAATCAAAACATGAAGTTGTGTATATCTCTTTGTATTTAAGTAGCAAATCCAGAATCCATTAGATGGTAAGATTTTAATAGAAGTGCTGTGAGATGCTAAAAAAGGAATAATACAAAAGTACCACTTCAGACTAAATTGCTCCCTACTTATAGACATGTAATGCAATTAAATCAAGAAGCTGTAAGCCTCCTAAATCTGGTAAATTCAGTTTAGGTATTTGTACTTAAGGTATCTGCTGCAGAGCTTTCCCTGGTGATAAAACAAAGGAAATGCAGTAATAAATTATTCATTGGAAAGACTTTACTGTATGTGATTCATGTAAACTGTAAAGCGAATTCATAATTGTATTGATTTTGATAAACCATTCATTGCTTAGAAATAATGGTGTTCTAATTTTAATGTCACTTTCCATATGATTATCTGGAATTTATTTAATGTCTGTCACTGCTGCTGGCATATTAGGGTGCTGAGGTTGGCAAATCAAGGTGTTTTTTCAGGAAATTCACATACAAAGGAATTAATTGTTTTCAATTGATGGATTCAGAGTCCTTTCAAAATGAAAGAAGAGAGAGAAAAACTAGAAGACAACTGACAGGAGAGTTGTTAAGTTGTTTAATCCTAAATGCTCTGGGTCAGAGTCCCTTAACATTGACTAATCTTCAGAGTTATCTGAATATTATGCTTGCCAAGTCCAATCCGCCAACCTGAATTAATAGGGCTGTAATTCATCTTCTGGGCATCCAGTGAACATCAATAAATACTTTTCACTGATACTTTACCCTTGTTTCAAAATTAGTTACTTCTTGTATACGGTAGTCAGAAGTATTTTTGTATTAAAAATACCAATAAGAATTTCACACTTTTTTTTCATTTTTATAGCCTCTATTTAGTCAATTTTGCAAGAACTTGCCTCCAAAAGGAGTTCGAAAATGTTTAGTCTTTTCTTGATTAATTTTCATGAATATCAAACTAAGAAGTCTGGTTTTGCAATTGTTTTAAAATTTTGTTTTCTTTGCCCAGGCACAAACTTGAAACAAAATATTACCTAAATAACATAGTTACATGGGAGCATGATTGCATTGGAGTTTGCATCTACACTTAACTTATGGTTAAAAATTGCATATTATGACTATAGTTTTAAAAAGACTTCAGGGCAGGGTAGGATTGAATGTATGCTATGGTTTCTTTCTGTGCTTCTGTAGCACTAACCCTTCTAATCACATATTTGTCAAGCAGAAAACAGGACCATCAACCATGTTTGATCACTTTTCTCTACATCTTGGCTCAAAACATAGTTAAACCTTCTACGTAAAATAAACATTCAAGATTCTCTCCTCCCCCATGCCGCAAGAACATACTGAGATTTTTTTTTTGTTTTTTTTTTCCCCCTTACCTGTAAGCGAGTGTTTCACAACCATTTTGGGCTCAAGGCCCATTTGTAAATGTTTATGGCCTGCCACAACCTATTAAAATGTTTGGAGGTGAAAGCCGTTTGGTGATTTCAGTCAGATTTTACCCTCCAGGCGTGGAGTTGGGGGAAATTGGGTCAGGTCCTGTCCAGTACTCACACTTTTGTGATGGTTTCTGTGCTGTGTGGCTGGCTCGGCATGACAGGTTCAGGCTGTGCAAGCTCTAGGGGTTCAGCATGATTTGTGGACCAAGTTTGTGGGGCTGGAGTTGTGACCTAGTTCAGGGGTGGCAGTGCCCCTCACTCATACTTAGAATCATAGAATCATAGGGCTGGAAGGTACCTCAGGAGGTTATCAAGTCCAGCTCCCTGCTTCAAGCAGGATTAACCCCAACTAAGTCATCCCAGCCAGGAATCTGTCAAGCTGGGACTTAAGAACCTACCCAGATTCCTGGGCAAAACCAGAGTGATTCTGGCATGCCAGAGGTTGCAGTGCTGAGAGCAGGGAGGTGAGCCCATCAGCCCGATAGGACAGGAGAAGTGTTCCCAGTAAGCTGAGTGCTTGAACAGCCACCAGGGTGAGATTCAGGTGCCGCTCAGCTGATTAGCAGAGCATCCAGAGCTGCCCACCTCCAGCAGCATGTGTTTCTATTGGTGATGCATATGAGCATAACACTGGACAGGAGCTGCCATTTGACCCTTTGAAACATTCCAGGGACCTCATGTTGGGCCCAACGCAAAGTTTGAAAAAGATCTCTTCCGACAGCAACATCTGTCAACAGATCACTCTAATTAAGACATAGCCGTAATGATTGCCTCAGCAGAGGGACAGCGTTGAAAGGATACAGAAACTGAAGTAAACTGTCACCATCAGTCCATCGTGAACAATGTTGAGGCAGATTGGTAGACAATAAAGAATACAGCTTCCCAGAACACTTCTCCAGCCCTGAATACATGCATGGAATTCAGGGTGCACTGCTTGTATTTCGAGTTCAGCCTACAAGATGCTGAGTGCTGCTGACAAGTATTGGGCATCTTCTACTTTTCTTGAAGTCAGGGGCGTGAAGATACTCGGGTATGATCAACTCTGTGTGAGCTCAAACCCATAAGATATGGCATGCAGGAATATGCTGCCCCAGTAGAAGTGCCTGTAATGGATTCAGGGATGTTTTGGGGAATGCAGTTTTTGGTAAAAGTGTGGTCCTTCTTCACTGATGGCTGGTGTTGAATGGGGAGACAGCCATGGCAGGTCCATTTCCTTCACAGGAGCTACTGCCTGCACTACCATCATTTGTGGAATAGCCATTGTTTGTTCTCACTTCTACTTTTGCTACAGAACCCAGCCTTGGCACAGAGTTGACCATGGTCAGGGAAGGTTTTATCCATTCCCTATCTCCTTGCTCCTGCTTCTGTAACCGCCCACAGGAAGCCTTGAACCTTTGACCTCAGTGAAAGAGCCTCTTCAGTTTGAGCTAAAAGCTAGCTGCTTTTCAGCTAAGCTATAGAGTAAACTCAGTTTTTCTCTGTGGAAGTGGCCTATGTGCTAGTACATGGGACAGTGAACGACACACAAGTGGGTTACACTTGTATATAGGAGCCATGCACAAAGTTGCCCACAACATATATTTAGGCCCAGTTCACATACTGTGAGGAAACATAAAGGTAAAAGGTTGTGGTTTGTTAAAATGACCTTGCAGGTATGATAGAAAAGTTTCTTGATATTATATGAAGTATGTTATTGAGATGGACAGGTATAAAGACTATAACTGATTTTAGAAATATCAGAAGAAAGTAGAGTGTCCTTCGTAACATATTTACTATTTGTGTCTTGATTAAGTTTGTACATGGGTTCAGTTATGGTTTTGTTTTGGTTTTTTTGCACATTTTCACATCAAAGAGAGCATCTTGCAAGGCAATGTTAGCTGTAGTAGCTAACATTTTCGGATTCAAGAGTTCTCTCAGGGGAAAACTGGTAGTGTCAGATCCCAATCAATGATACTTTTCAAAATATGGCCTGTCTATGTAATGTATGAACTGTGTGTATAATCCTGATACTACTGCTGTCTAGCTGTATGACTTTGGACAGTCAATTAACTTGTGCCCCAGTTTACCCATCTGGAAATTGGTTATTACAGATATGTTTCTCACTGGCTGTGAAGTCTTTAATAAATCATTTTTAAATTGATTCACTGCACTTAAATGGAAAGGAGCACAAGTGTTTTTCTGATGACATAATCTTTCATCTCTAGGTTGCCAGTTCAAATTACACTGCATTTTGAAATGCTTGTGTAGCATCGCATGTGTGTGTGTGTGTGTGTATGTGTGTGCATGTGCAAAAAAGGCATTGTTTAGCCTTCAGCTTTATTAGGCTTGGGACATGTTATTCATTTGGTTTCTATATATGTTAATTACAGAGCATCATGCTTATTATACAAAAAAATCCCTTTGGATAGTATTTTTTGTTAATGGTTAGCTCTCTTTTAGGGGACTGGACCTCACTCATATATATTTGTCTTTTAGGTTGCATATAAGGTGTGTAGTAATCACACTTTTGGAGCGTTCCTTTATCTCATGTTACAGTAACTTTGAATTACTCTTTCATTAGTAGGTAAAGGCCTCATGTTATGCAAACACAAGTGTATTTCTTTTTAAATTATGAATAGTGCTGTAAATGAAACATGCTTACAATATCATGTTTGTATGCCAAGTATGGCGATGCAGTCATGATGCATATATCTGAACGTTAGTCAGGGTTTTAGACTGATGTCAAGCACCCCACAGAGTCAAAAGATTGTTGGTGCTGTCTACATTTAATAAAACATAAATTGATAACATAATACATTAAATTGATCATGGTTACAGTGTAGAAAATGTTTTGCAATTTGCAGAAGGGTTTGGTAGCCATGAAGAACACAAACTCTCACTTGATACTCTATCCCTGTAACAGTGAGCTTTGGCAAAAAAGCTAAAATTTATATAATCCCAGGCCTGATTCTCAATATGTATAAACCATTTTGCCTCAGTTGAAACCAACAGAACTATGACATTTTACATCATCTGAAGTCCCAAGTGTTTAATATACTCTTTTAGTACCTTATTAAAGGAAAAGGTCGTTGTGCAAATAAGAATTTGCCTGAGTAGCCAGAACGGAGGAATTTGACAGCATATTCACATTAAACTCTGTCCATGGTGAGTACTTGTTCACCTATCACTCCTGCTGGGGTTGAAGGCTCTGGGATGAAGGAGTTTGAGCTGCAGTCTAGACTGGGACTGAGGGCTTCACAGGGCTAGGGCAGGAGATTGGAGCACAGGGAGGCTGGGAGGGCTCCAGTTGCAGGCTCTGGGATGAGGGTGGAGATGAGGGATTTGAGGTGCTGGGGGGTGCTCCAGCTGGGACTGATGAATTTGAAGTGGGGGAGGGGTATCAGGGCTGGGACAGTAGGTTGGGGCATTGGGAAAGTGAGGCTCTGGCTGGAGGGGATGGTGCTGGGGTGGGGCTGGGGAGGAGGAGTTTGGAATGCAGGATGGTGCTCAGGGCTGGGATTGAGGGTTTATGAGGAATCAGGGCTATGGTGGAGGATTGGGGGGTAGGAGAGAAGAGGGAGGGGTGGAGGCTCTGTGTGCTGCTTACCTCACGCAGTTCTCCAAAGCAGTGGCATGGCTCTGGCTCCTATGCATGGCAGTGGTCAGGTAGTTCCGTGCTGTACACTGCCCCATCTGCAACTCCCACTGGCTACAGCTCCCAGTCAATGGGAGCTGCAGCACTAGCATTTGGGATGGTTGCCCCAAAGCAAAGGGGCTGGAGGCAGGACATGCTGCTGCATCCGGGAGCCACCATGAGCCATGGCAGGTAAAGAGAGTGTCTTAGCTCTCCTGCACCTCTGAGCCCAATTTGTTATGTTCATGTACAGAATGACTTCCGTTTGTGTACGAATATGGAGGCGATATATCACGTAGCAAAAATCATGAGTGTGGCGGAGTAGGCCCAAAAGGTTTGGGGTTCAGGAGCAGAGAGTTGGGGTGCAGACTCTGAGGTGAGTTTAGGGGTGCAGGATGCCCCAGGCATTGAGGACTAACCTGAGGCCTCTCTCAGTGCAGTAGCTGGGGCCCAGGAGAAAGGCACCTATCCATGGCTGGTGCAGCTCCAGTGGGCACAGCTGAGGGAGGTATGCCTGCCCCTCAGCTGGGGAAGGCCCAGTCGAGGCTGGCTGGAGTAGCAGTAGCTCTGGGTCAGCTCTGGTTTGCCATGGCCATGAAAAAGGTATCCCTCCTCTGGCCCCAGCGTAGAGCAGCCGTGGCTGAGGGGGGCTGGTCGGGGGGGCGTACTCTCCTCCAGCCCCAGTAGGGAGCCTCCATAGATAGCTGAACATGGAGGCACCCTTCCCCCAGCCCCACCACAGAGTTGCAGTAGCTGGGGGGCAAGGGAAGATACCTCTCAATGGCACTCCATGTGGCTGCCCTGAGCCCCCATGTGGGGCTTGTTAGGTAGCCCCCCAGCCGTGCAGCTTAGAGGAAATACGGCTGGTCGCAGGTGCTGATTGGAGCTACCAGAGTCCCTTTTTGACCAAGCATTGCAGTTGATAATCAGACACCTGGCAGCTATAGGCTCAAGAGCAAATTTCAAGAGGTCCACTAAGCAGGGCTGGCATTAGACTTACTGGGACCCAGGACAGAAAACTGAAGCCCTGCTACCCCAAACTTTATCACGCAGAGCTGACGCTGAGGCTGTAGCTACTTAGCTTTGTGGGCACCCCTGGGGCCAAGCATGGCTGCCCTGTTTCTTACCCCCTAATGTGACCCTGGCTGTTATATGCAGAAAAAAATGTTGGTGTGGCACTGCTGGGCTTTGCAGGGGGCCTAAGAAAGAAAAAAGGTTGCAAATCTCTTGTATGGAGAATGCTTATTATGGGAAGAATATTCTAGCAATAATAGCATTAATATTATCGATTGCTCTAAAATGATAACTGTTTCCATTTTTGATGACTGTTCTATGAAGATGTGTTATAGGTTTGTTAGTTTTTGCTTCTGAACAAACATTAAATCAAGAAAGTAGTTGCAAAGCTGGTAAACAAAAAGTAGGTGACCAAGAATGTAACATTTATTCTGTTTTCATAACAAATCATGCTTGGCAGAATTAATAACAGTTTTTCTACCTAAAATATGTTTGTTTTAAGGGCAAAATATCAGATGAAAAGAATTGCAGATTTGAAGCTGCTTTTGTGGTGATGGTTATTCAGAAGAGAGTGGCTGATTATATAATTGATTCAGCAGCTTTGCACGGATAAGTCAATGGGGCGAACAAATCCAAACAACAACAAAACAAACAAATCTAAAACAAAAGCTTGTATATTTCTTTTTCATACTAGGCTCATGCCACCAAGTTTTAATGTCAGTTTTGATTCCAAAGGACACAACACAAAACACTGCAAGCTCATGAAGTTTAACCAGATCTTGATGACTTGGTTTGAATATTATTTTTATGATCAGGGGAATATAGACAATTTCTGTATTATTTTTGGGTGCTACTGTGAACATTTTACATAGTAGTTTTAGTTGATTTGTAATTCTATATCTACTCTTCAAAGGTACTTTAGGGAAAATTGGTACCTCGTTCATATGACCTAATTCCATCAGTAGTGTCTCTATGTATAAACCTTCATAATGGCATGAGAGCCATAAGAGTGTGATGTAGCAGTATGAATTTCTTCTCAACACATTTTGAACATTGGGTTTATTTGTTTATTCTTTAACATCAGAAAATATATTTGGTTATGTACTGGCATGATAGTTAAAACAATAGCATGATAATATATGTGATTCTTTTCATTACTGTTATTTTCAGTGAGGGATGGAACCATAAAATAACAGTAGTGATAGCTTGAGGGAAAATGTGTATTCAGGACAGGAGGGAAATTTTATGAAACTCTTTGCTGGTTAGAGAGATAAGATTCATCTGTGAAGAAGAATATTTTGACCACTCTCTGATTGTTCTTTACTCCTAAAGTAGAACTTGAACATAGAGCCTTCTGTGCTTTGATGCTTAAGTATTATGGTTTATGAGACAGTGGCTACGTCTACACGTGAAGCCTACATCGAAATAGGCTATTTCGATGAATAGTGTCTACACGTCCTCCAAGGCTGGCAACGTCGATGTTCAACTTCGACGTTGCTCAGCCCAATGTCGAAATAGGCGCAGCGAGGGAACGTCTACACGTCAAAGTAGCACATATCGAAATAGGGATGCCAGGCACAGCTGCAGACAGGGTCAACGGGCGGACTAGCGCTTCCGGGGCAACAGCTAGCCGCTCCCTTAAAGGGCCCCTTCCACATACACTCAGCCTGCACAGCACGCGGTCTGAGGAGCCATAGGCACACAGACCCCGGGCGCCGCAGTCATGGACCCCCAGCAACAGCAGCAGCAGCAGCAGCAGCAGCAGCAGCAGCAGCAGCAACAGCTAGAGGTCCACCCCGCCCTCCCGGCAGGAGCAGGGCTTGCCCTGGCCCATGCCATGTGGGAGGCAGCTGAGTACCTCCTTGCCCCAGGGGAGGAGATGCCCCCAGGGCAGCAGGGCTCAACCCCTACCCCTGCAGCACCCCACTCCACCCCCCCGCCTCACACGCCGGCGGCTGTGGAGCTACCCCACCAGCACCGACTGGTGGGAGCGGCTGGTGCTTGGGGAGTGGGACGACGACTGCTGGCTCAGGAACTTCAGGATGACCCGGCAGACATTCCTGGAGCTGTGCCAGTGGCTCACCCCCGCACTCAGGCACCGGGACACCGCCATGCAGCGTGCCCTCCCTGTGGAGAAACGGGTCGGCATCGCTGTCTGGAAGCTGGCCACTCCGGACAGCTACCGATCCGTGGGCCAGCAGTTTGGTGTCGGAAAGGCCACCGTCGGGGCTGTCTTCATGGAGGTAAGAGAACCCACAGGGGGAGGCCAGGGCAGGGCAGTGGGGCCAGGGCAGGGCAGTGGGGCCAGAGCAAGGCAGGGGGGCCAGGGCAGAGCAGGGGGGCCAGGGCAGGGCAGGGCAGGCCAGGGCAGTGCAGGCCAGGGCAGGGCAGGCCAGGGCAGGGGGGCCAGGCAGGGCAGGGCCACGCACACCCTGCTCACCCCTCATTGGGGCTGTCCCATGTGCTTTCTCTGCAGGTCGTGCGTGCCATCAACGCCATGCTCCTGCACAGGTTCGTGAGGCTGGGGGACCCACATGCCACTGTCACCGCCTTTGCCACCCTGGGCTTCCCCAACTGCTTCGGGGCTCTGGATGGGACTCACATCCCCATCCGCACCCCGCAGCACAGTGGAGGACGATACCTCAATCGGAAGGGCTACCATTCTGTCGTCCTGCAGGCCTTGGTGGACAGCCGGGGACGTTTCCAGGACATTTACGGGGGCTGGCCTGGCAGCACCCACGACGCCCAGGTTTTTCGGAACTCGGGCCTGTGCCGTCGGCTGGAGGCAGGGACCTACATCCCCCAGCGGGAGATCCCTCCGGGGGACACCACCATGCCCTTCTGCGTCATCGCAGATGCGGCCTACCCCCTCCGGCCGTGGCTCATGCACCCCTACACGGGCCATCTCTCCGCTAGCCAGGAGCGCTTCAACGAGCGCCTGAACCGTGCGCGCCAGGTGGTGGAGCACTCATTTGGCCGCCTCAAGGGACGCTGGAGATGTCTCCTGACCCGCCTGGATGCGGGCCCCAACAACATCCCCCAGATTGTGGGTGCCTGCTGCGCCCTGCACAACCTTGTGGAGAGCAAGGGGGAGACCTTTCTGCAGGGCTGGGCCGCGGAGGCCGGCAGGGCACACGTGCAGCCACCTGCTGCCCCCAGTCGGCAGGTGGACCCCGAGGGGACCCGGGTCTGGGAGGCCCTGCAGGCCCACTTCGACCAACAGGCCGCAGGGTGAACTCTGCCCAGGCCCCCTACTGCCCGCCCCTTCCTCCCCCACACTCCTGCCCCAATGCCCACACCATGGAGCACCCTACCGCCCCTGCCCCACTTGTCCTGGACAAATGACAGCACGAACTTGTGGCTGAACGTAAACTTATTTTTTGTCTTTCAGAAACTTTTTTTTTTTTGGTCAATAAATATATGTTAAACACAAACCAAAAAGTAGGGACAAACGTTCCACAAAAGCAATATGTGCACAAATAAAACAATACAACAAAGCAAACAACTGTGCGCCATCAAAAAAGAAAACCAGGGAGGAGAACGGGGAGAACTATGTACATGGGGGGGACGGGGCAAACGGGGGCACCAAAACAAAAGAGTCCAACTATATACAACAAGGGGGGGGCCACGTCCCGGGCCCCTCACCCCTATAGCCCAGCACTGGGCGTGCCCGGCCGTGCCCCTGCCGTGCCTGCAGTCTGGTCCGCGGCTGGGTGGGAGCGGGCTGGACCGGAAGGTATCGGTGCCGGCGAGTCTCAGGTGGCTCCAGGGGTCCCTCGGTGCTCTGGCCCTCGCAGGTGGGTGGTGGGGCGACGGCGGATGGCCCGGCGACGGCCGGAGCAGCTGGTGGTGGGGCTGCAGGAGCGGGCAGGGCGGGCGATGGGTTGGCCGGCGCGGCATTGGGGGCCAGGTAGTCGACAAGCCGGTTAAATGTCTGCATATAGGCCTCCCATGCCTCCTGGTGCCAGGCCAGCGCCCGTTCCTGCAGCTGGAGGTGCTGCTCTGAGACCTCCAGCTGCCGGCGGAGGATGGCCAGCAGCTGGGGGTCCGTCGCCGTCGGCAGTAGTAGGCGCGGGGTCCGCCGTCTAGCCCTCCGCGGGGCCGGTCGTTCCTCGGCCGAGGGGCTGCCCTGGAGCGATGGTCCCGGAGGGCTCTCCGGGACAACTGAGGCCTCGCCGGCGCTCTCTTCCGGTCCTTCGGATGGTGCAGGTGCAGGTGCAGGACACAGGAGAGGAGGGGGGAAAGAAGAATGGAGACAGGCGTTAGTGTGGGCCCCGAGCCGTGGCCTCTGTCCCCCCCGCCCTGTGCTGCAGGTTCCCCATCCCCGTCCCCGGGAGATGCTGCTGTGATGGATGGGGTTCAGGGGTCCCCCTGCCCTGCACCCTGTCCCCTGGTGGGAGCGACTCTCACTTCACCCCGCAGGGTCTGAGAGCAGGAGAGCTTTCTTAGGCCACAGATGGCCAGTTTCTGGCAGGAGTGACAGCACCAGCTGTCGGAAGAGACAGTCCTTCCAACCCGTCGTGGGGAGAAGACCCCAAGGGGGGCCCCTCTGGGATGCAGCTTTCCCCCTCCTCTGGCTGGCTGCCTACCAGCTGTCCCTTCCCCTAGCCTCTACCTGTGGCCCCCGCCCTCGCCCCCCAATTCCAAGCCAGCTCGGCTCCTCCCTCCTGTTTGTTCAGGGCACAGGTGTCACCTGCCAGCTGTAGCGCCAGGATCCTCCTTTGGCCCTGGGAGCTCTTCGGCTCTTGTGGCTCATATGTAGCCTGAGTCTCCCTTTGGCACTCCCCCCACTCCATCACATGCTGCTGCTGCTGCGGGGTGTCCCACCCCCTCCGCCCGGGGGCCCCTCGAGGTTCCGCTCCCCCCTGGCCCGGGGATGGGACATGGCACTGTCATGCAGGGCGGGGGGGTGGGCAGGGGCTGATGGCTGCAGTGCTGTGAGGGCCATGGCCCTGGTGTCCTTGGGGCCATGGCCATGTGAGCGTGTGGGGGGCCCTGGACACATCTCTGTTACCCCCGCCCCTCAAGCCCAGGGGTGTCCACCAGAGAGGGGTACCTACCTGTGGGTCCGCTCCCACGGTCTGGAGATCCCCGGGGGTCGGAGGCCCTGCTGCTGCTCCGGGATGGCAGGAGGAGGATCTGCAGGCTGGATTCTGCGGAGGAGCAGCCCCCCTCCTCCTCCTCCTCCTCCTCCTCCTCCTGCCGCGATGTCCCGAGGATGGCCTCCGGGGGGGGCCCCCGGGGTGCAGGGCTTGCCTCCGGGGCGGACTCCGGCTGCAGGGCCTGCTGGGCCTCGTCAGCCGAGGTGTCAAGGGTGGCCGGAGGGGAGGAGGTGTGCCGGGAGCCCAGGATGTCCCTGAGCTCCCTGTAAAAGGGGCAAGTGACGGGGGCGGCCCCAGATCGGCTGGCCGCATCCCGGGCCCGGGCATAACCCTGCCGCAGCTCCTTCACCTTACTCCTCACATGATCCGGAGTGCGGGCAGGGTGACCCCGGGCAGCCAGGCCATCAGCCAGCCGAGCGAACGCATCCGCGTTCCGCCTCTTGCTCCCCATTACCTGGAGCACCTCCTCCTCGCTCCAGAGCCCCAGCAGGTCCCGCAGCTCGGCCTCCGTCCAGGAGGGGCCCCGCTGCCGCTTCCCAGACTGGCTGGCCCTCTGGCTGGGCTGGCTGCCCTGGCTCCCCTTGGGGGGGTCCCCTGGGGGCGCTGGGGGGGCTGCTGATTCGCCATCACCGCTGGCTGGGTGGCTGATGGCTGTGCAGGCTCGCCGCATGTGCAGGCTGCAGCCTGCACGTTGCCTCAGCTTCCTGCAGAGTCAGGGAGGGGGAGGGGACCTTTAAGGGGCCGCTCCACGCAGCCACCAGTGAGCTGAGGGGCTGGAGAGAGCGTCTCTCAACCCCCCAGCTGATGGCCGCCATGGAGGACCCGGCAATTTCGATGTTGCGGGACGCGGATCGTCTACACTGTCCCTAGTTCGACGTTGAACGTCGAAGTAGGGCGCTATTCCTATCTCCTCATGGGGTTAGCGACTTCGACGTCTCGCCGCGTAACGTCGAAGTTAACTTCGAAATAGCGCCCAAAGCTTGTAGCCGCGACGGGTGCTATTTCGAAGTTCGTGCCGCTACTTCGAAGTAGCGTGCACGTGTAGACACAGCTAGTGAGAGAAAAATCAACACTACCCTGCTCTCACCTATCTAAGTGACAACTCTCTTGATTACGAGGCTCTAATCTTCTTGCAGTCCTAAAATGTCTCCTAGTTTCATGAAGTCTCAGCCGATTTCATAGTCTTTTCTCAGTCAAACCCTTATTTTTTTATCTCAAGTCTGGTGGCTATTTGAGGGTAAGTTTAAAATTATTTTAGTCTGGGTTTAATTATCTTTGAGACAGTCTGCGAATTGGAGATGTTTCATGGGACAGCTGTGTCAGCCTATAGTTTCACAAGTAATAAGCAGTCCTGTGGCACCTTCAGGACTAACAAATTTATTAGGCTTTTATGGGTAAAACCCACTTTGTGAGACAAGGATTACCCTCTAAGGTGCCTCACTGAAAACTCTGAGTTAATTTGCTCTTTAGTGTTTTCTCTGTGTAACCTGCAGTTATTCAAAGGAAGAAGTGGACATTTATAGTGCGGGTTAGGTGTTAAGATGATTTGAGTATTTTGTTTCTCTAAAAAGGCAAAAATTTAATATGTGCATATTTTAATAATGTTATGTGGCACAGTTTTTTTTTCATTACCCATTGTATGATCTAACTTTTAGCTTGGAATGCATAATTTACATCATGATCACTTTTCTGTGGTTATGTATTCTGACTAGCATGTAAATCACACTGCTACGGGGTAGATTCTGTGCATTAGTTTTTTCACTGTGGAGATGTGAGTGCAGATCCGTATGGCTTATGATGCAAGTAAATCTGGGGCAGAACCACAGCTGATTCAAATTTTCTTAGCTCTGTCAATATCTCCCCTTTCCCTTGCCTCAATTCCATGTGTCCCGCCTTTCTTTCTAATGAACCAAAAGTTTGACAACAACAGTATTGAAGTTTGGGTAAATTTGCATCTGGATTGGAACTTTGTAGTGCAGGACTATCTCTAATTGACACAATGAAAAAAAATCAAAATCCATCACTGCAAGGGGATTCAGGTGACAGATGGGGGAGCACAGGGCATCACGTGCACCCCTGCTCCTGCACTCACCATGATGCTTCCACAGGAAGAGGTGGGTGGTGGCAGAGGAGGGGCATGGAGAGGGCAGGGTATGACTGGAGTGGAGCAAAGGGTGGGAGAAGCAGAGGAACTTGGCATGTGCCCCCCTGGAATCCTCATATCAGTCACTCTGATGATAATTTAAAACTGTCTGTAATATAAATCTAAAGAAAATGAGCTGATTCCAAACAAGTGGATCTTAGCCAGTTAACATTTTAGTGCCCCATTTTTGTACATCACAGAATCACTGCGTGCTTAGGCTCATGTGGCAGTCTGCTCAGGGAGAGTTCGGGAGGAGAAGGAAAGGCCAGTGTTGGTTGAGGTGTTTTGTCACAGTGGTTGGGCAAAATTTACAACATTCTTAGGTATTCTATCACAATTCAAGCAAGGTATTAGTTTCTAACTCTCATGACTAAACTCACTTTAATGTACATCATGGAAATGTAGGTCATGGCATCCAGGCACTTTTTTGTGCCTTTGAAAAAAGGCTTTTTATTGAACCAACTAATTACAGTAATCAGTAAGCATCACGTTTCTCTTCCCCCTTTTTAGATCTGTATCTTTGTCTGGAGCTATAGATTTTAATCTGGGTTTGTTTACCTCACAATAATGCGAAGCAGATGTGGGGAGTCTAGAATTCATTTTAGACATTCAGTAAGGGATATTGTTTTTATCCCCCCCATGGCTACGTCTACACTAGCACACTATGTCAAAGTAGCCTGTTTCGAAGTAAGGACATCAAAATAGGCTACTTAGACGCATGTCATCTACATGTCCTCCAGGGCCGGTGCCATCAACATTCAACATTGAAGTAGTGACGGGGAACATCAAAAGGAGCCTCACTGGAAGGAAATGTGGAGCGTCCACACACACAAGTGCTCCCCATCGAAATAAGGGGCCAGCAAAGCCCCAAGCCGCTCCCTTAAAGGGCCCCTCCCGGGCACACTTGCCCTGCACAGCACAAGATCCACAGAGCCGACAACTGGTTGCAGACCCTGTGCACGCAGTGTGGAACCCCAGCTGCAGCAGCAGCAGCAGCCAGAAGCCCTGGGCTCAAGGCTGCTGCACGTGGCAACCATAGAGCCCCGCAGGGGCTGGAGAGAGCGTCTCTCAACCCCTCAGCTGATGGCCACCATGGAGGACCCCGCTAGTTCGGTGCAGCAGGATGCGAGTTGTCTACACACGCCCTACTTTGACGTCTTCAGATAGGACTAGCGATTTCGACATCTTGCCGCCTAACGTCCATTTCAACATCGAAATAGCTCATGGCACGTGTAGACGCGAAGCGTACTATTTCGACGTTGTGCCAGTTACTTCAAAGTAGCTGGCTAGAGTAGACACACCCCATGTGAGCAGTATATCATCAGCAAATGATTGACAAAAGTGATCAAAGGTCGGGCTAATTCTAATTTAAAACCAAAAACCAAATCAGCAATACATTATTTTTACGCTGTCAATTCCAGTGGAATATTAAGGAATTTAACTTCACAGTATTCCTAAGATAAATAGTTATTATTATCCCCATTATACTGACACAAAGGCTTGTGGCTACACTACCCTTTCTTTTCCGAAGGGGTATGTAAATTATGGCAGTTCAAAATGCAACTGAGGTGGTATATGAATATTCTGTGCCTCATTTGCATAATGGCAGACACCCAACCCATTGATAGTGCTGATTTGAAACTAAAAATAGCTGTGTAGCCAGAGTATCTCTGAAAGGGTCCCAATTTCAAAAGCACCCTTCTTCCCAAATCAGGGCACCCTTTCAAAGGGACCTCAGCTAAACAACTATTTTTAGTTTGAAATCAGCACTTTCAATGGGCCGGGTGGCTACCATTATGCAAACGAGGTACTGAATATTCTTATCAGTGCCTAATTTGCATTTTCAAATGGCTGTATTCACATGCCCCTTCCAAAAGGAAGGGGTAGTGTATCCCCAGCTAAAGGGTACGTCTACACAGCAAAGTTTTTTCAAAACAACCACTATGAATTTTGAAATAACTTTCCTAGTGTCTACACAATGCAACCATTATTTTAGAATGATTTCATTCTGTGAGGAATAACACTTATTTCAGAATAGGCACTGTTTAGACAGGGATTAGAGCTTGTGTGTCCAATGGCTCTATTTCAAAATAGGCTCCATTGTATATGGACACTGTATTTTAAAAAAGCTAAGTGTTATTTTGAAATGCATTTTGTGTGTAGCAGCATTATCTTGAAGTCAGTTATTCCAGAATAACTGTTGTAGAATAGCTTATTTCAGAACAATGCTACTCTATAGAACTGCTGAAAGGCTACAACTACAATAGCAAATTTTTCCAACAAAACTGGAATTTTATTGGCACACTCGTCATACATCCACACACAAAATGCATTTGCTTGACAGTCTGTCAACAAAACTCAACATTTCTGCCTCTCCCAGATAAATGAGAGCACCTTTGTTGACTAATTCTGTCGACAAAAGAAGTGTATGGACGCTCTAGGGGGCCTTCTGTTGATAGACAAGTCTTCCAGGACACGGGGAAGCCCTGTCTGCTGTGCTTCCAGTTGACTGTTTTGTCGGAAGAGCATCTGGGCAATCCACTTGAGTGTGGCCACACTCTGTCAACAGATGTTTTGTTGGAAAATCTCTTCTGACAGAAATATCTGTCAACAGATGCTTCTAGTGTAGCCATAGCCAAATAGATTAAGTGAGTTGCCTATGTCTCTCAGTAGGTCAATGGCAGAACATTGTTTTCTGATTACCTTGTTTCCTCAGTAACATAAAACATGGATTTTCTACAGTTTCCAAAAGTGGGAAAAATTAGTCACATAATTAGTTAATTTTGGGAAAAGTCACTTAGACGTTGCTAGATTTCTGATTATTAGGTAACAGTTTTATGTGGCAACTATAGTTATTTAACTTACTCCATTGTAATTGATCAAATACGTGACAGTGAAATGTATCTTGGAATTCAGTTACATACTTTGGCTGTGTTATCCACATTGAGATATCTAGCATTTCAGCACCCCACTTGCAAAAAAGTGGTGTTTACAATATACTGTCCCAACCCCCAATAAAATAGTTATTTAAGAATGTCAGTGCAGAAAAAAAGCATATTTAGATGCTGCCAGGGCCCTTTGATTGAAAGAGCAATCCTCATGGTGCCAGATTTTTCGATCCCTGGCCTGTTCTTTCGAAGAATGGGGGTTGTGTGGATGCTCTCTTTCAAAAGAGCAGATTGCTCTTTTGATCCTCTTTCGTGTCTGTGGATGTGCTCTTTCAAAAGACGATCTTCTGGAACATATCTTCCAGAAGATCAGATTTTGAAAGATCACTGTAGTGTAGATGCAGGTTTTCAGCACGACTTGTAGATTCATTAGTAAAACTCATTCTGCTTTATTGAAAGTACTTTAAAATAACAAATATATAGTTGGGTAATGAATCTCACATTATTGCACTGTACATAATTCTTGTGCTCCATTCTGAGACTGTGTAGAGATTATCTCAGGTGCTTGAATGTTAATGGTCTGCTTATTAAGCATGTTGAGACTCAACAAACAGTTTTAATTGAAGTGGTCCTTGACTGTGGAATAGGCTTCTCATTTTGTTGGGTTGGTTTTAAAGTTTTCAGCCCTCAGATCTGGCTGCAAGACCCATTCTCCGGCACTGCACCTATTAATTTTGCCTGGTCAGAGAGGTCAATAGATGAGCAACAGAATGTGTATGTTAAAGATATTGGTAGACTTGAAGAGGGCTTAGTTTGTTAGCCATCTTTTGTAAACTAGCAGATTTACCTGGCCTTGCTCACATCCTTAGCTCAATTGTTAAGTCGTGGGTTTTTTTTTTTTGTGTGGGGGGGTAAGAGGGGGGATAATAGGGCAATGCATTTGCTTTATATAAATGCATATATTTTTTCAAAAACACAGTGTTATATTTATGAAGCTAATTTTATTTCAGATTTCTTTTTAAAGGGGATTGTTAAAATTTGTCTGTTTAATTTTTTAGCATTTGTTTTAAAGTAGGAATTCCACCAAGGCTATATCTACACTTTCAAAAGAGGGGATGCTAATGAGACACTTTGGCAGATACTAATGAGGTGCTGCCATGAATATGCATTGTCTCATTAACATAATGCCAGCTGCAGCAATTTGAAAGCGCCACTTTCGAATTGTGCACTGCCCGTGTAGGCGGGAGCCTTTCAAAAAAAAAACCCCAGTCTTTGAAAGCCCCTTATTCCTATTTTGAAGTCTGGGGGGGTCCTTTCAGTACCCAAATATATATTTATTATTTTAAAGTACTTTGAATAAAACGGAATGAGTTTTACTAGTGAATCTACAAGTCATGCGCTGAAAACCCGCATCTATGCAACAGGGATCTTTGACACTTAGCATCTGCCAAAGTGTCTCAATAGCATTCCCCTTTCAGAAGGCGGGGGCTAGTGTAGACATAGCCAAAGTTTATTTTTTTTCATCCATGTAAGCTCTTATCATTTGCTATGTTTTAACCAAAAAAAAAGGGAGGGGGGCTATAATCGATTTGATTTCCAATAACATTTTCTTGTAGCTTTCAAACATTAAGCACTGATTCAGCTGTGCTAAAAAAGAGCATTATTCCAAATGTCTCTGTTTTTACCTCTTCTGTGAGAAGCAATCCTATTCCAGGCTCACCCTATTTGTCTGGCTCATCTTGGTTCGGTCTCGTTCAACATTTGCTCAGTTGTGTCAATTTTGAGGACTGCAGTTGATCTAGTGATTCTGTCTCTTTTCTGTTTGGTTTTATGAGCAGCACAATCTCATCCCAGGCACACTCCATTTTCTTGGCACAACCAAGCCCTTACATTGCTTTACGTTATAAGAGGAAGTTGCATACTGTATTTGGTGGTCCTAGCTCTTATCACTTAGGAGTTCTAAGTCAAGCAGGCAGGCAAACACTCTAATATATATAGCGGATAGTTATTCTTTTTTTTTTTACAATCTGAGTAGATGCAGGGGAGCAATGGATGAGTACCTGTTTAATCATTTTAATGAACAAAATACTTTACTACCATAATTTTATAGAAGCTGATAAGATAAGTTTGATAATTTTGTCATGGAAATTTATTAACATGACTTCTCTTACTTCAATATCAGATTATTAAGTAACAGTTGTTTGGTTTCTTTATTGGTGCAATAATGATTGACTAGGAACTACAGGCAAAGGTGAAACTGAGGGCACTTCTTGTCATCGCTAGTTCTGCTAAATAAGGCAGATCATAACACTGGCAGGCTGCCACATAAAACACTGCAGAGCATAATGTGGAAGAAAAAGCCTAAGCTTTATTTTACAACACAATGAATTCATCTACTGTATTTGCATATACTGTAATAACTGCAGCATGCCCGAACAACCATATAATTGAACTGAATATTGCTAAATCTCTTTGTCAGACCTGGTTTGAGCTGGTAAAACACCATGTAAGCTCACACTGCACCCCTCTGTTGCTATTCATGTCTCTTCAGAAGAAAGCAACTTTGGCTCCCTTTATGCCAGCCTTTTACAACATACCTTCCAATTATAAAAGTAAGCTAGGGTAACCAATAAACACAATATTTTATGAGACTTCCTCACCTCCCAACTTTTAGTTAAACCTTCAGCTTACTAAGAACATTTTAAAATAAGGGATATGCTCTTTTTCAGCCTGGAGTAAAATTTGTAAGCATTCACAGTGGTAGTGTCTTACTCTGGCAACAGCTACCATGTAGTCATGTGATTGAAGAACTTAAAAACGCAGATCATATAGTCAGGTATTAGTTTATATCTTAATGATATAACAATGAACATAATATCCCTCTCCAGCTTCTTTTCCTGTGGCCTGATGGCATGAGAACCTACCCTGTGGGAATAAGTGTACACAGAATTTAAATGACTAGTTAATGACTGTATCTATGTCAACTTTCCCATTAATTAGATTTTATTACCTGTACTTAGAACCTCTAGACACTTTATGCCATCCCCTGAGAAGTATGATTCCATGTTTACTTTTCTAATGTGAAAGGGGATGAAAGGATGAATTCAGAAAAGTGCTTAGCCAAACAAATGCTCTAATGATTCCTGGCCATATTTTGGGAACAATTAAATAAAATAATCATAATAGTAATCCCCCTATACACCACACCCAAACTCCAACAACATAATCAGTTTCCTCAAGAGTCAGAGGAAGAGTACTCTGTAACCACTCTAACTCCAAAAGAAAAGAGAGATGATCTGATATTGCCAAGCTACTAAAATCTCCTCAGTTCATGTGATGTGCCACCTTTTTGTTCTTTTGAAAATAATAGAAGGTATCTCTTCGTGTCACCACATGCTGCATCTCAAACTTCCCAGTTGCAATTTTTGGTGATAATTCTGGTGTTGAATGTTGCCCATTATTTCTGTAATTTCTGCTGTCTTTTTCATGAATATTAGAATGCTTGGGCAGATCAGTACACCCACACGGAGCCCCACTGATTTTGGTATTGTCCCGTGTAGGCACAGCCATCTGTCCTCATGTTTTCAGAGGGGTAGCCATGTTAGCCTGTGGCTTCACAAATAACAAGCAAGTCATGTAGCACCTGAGAGACTAACACATGTATTAGGTCATGAGCTTTCATGAGTCGGACGTTCTTCTTCAGGTGATTGGAGTAGACAAAACTAGAGTCTAGGATTTGTATAGCAGGGAGGGAAGGGAGAAAAGGGGTTGACCAGTTTTCACATCTTTCAGGAAAGTTTCCACATCACTTTCCACATCTTTCACCAAATCTGCCTTTTTTAAAAAAAGAAATGATATCTATTGAGAGGAAAGAAAACATAGTATACACGTGTGTACCAAGTTTAATAATAAACCATTTTTGAAGATTGGGTTATAAAAAGTAAAAAATCACCTTGTGAAATTTTCCCTAAAATTTTATTTTTTTGTTCACTTTGTTAAACAAATTGCACATTTTTAATATAAGTTTCCTGTGTTCCAGGAACATCATACTGTACTGTTGATTTCAGTGGATGATGGAATCATTGAAAACCTAAAAAGTTACCTGATAGGGCTGTGGTTACCACTACTGTTGGTCAACTGCTTAATCACACCTGCCACAATTTATTAGTATAATAGGAGAAATAAAATTACACCAACTTCCAGCAGCAGAGATATATGTTGATGGTTTAGACAATTTGAGGAGTGCCAGATTCCTGGACTCAAGGTATACCTATACAGCAAAGTTATTTCACAATACCAGCCATTATTTTGATCTAGTGTCTACACAATGCAATCACTATCTCAAAATATTCAAAATAGCAGTTGCTTTTTTCAAAATATGTAAACCTCATTGCACAAGGAATAGCATCTATTTCAAAATACCTATTTTGAAATAGGGGCTCTGTACACAGGGGATAAAGCCTATTTTGAAATAAGCCATAGTGTGACCAATGGCTCTATTTCAAAATAGGCTCTAATGTGGGTAGACTATTTTGAAATGCATTTTGGCTACATCTACAGTACAGAGATCTTTTGAAAGAAGCTCTTCCAGAAGAACTTCCAGAAGAACTTCTTTCGAAAGAGAGTGTCCAAACACAAAAAAGTGGATCAAAAGCATGATCTGTTCTTTCAAAAAAGAGCATTCACACAGCCCCGTTCTTTGAAAAGAATGGGCCAGAGATTGAAAAATCAGGTCCCTGAGGACTGCTCTTTCGAAAAAAGGGCCCTGAGGAGTGTCTGCACATGTTTTCTTTTGAAAGAAGCTTTCAAAAGAAGGTGCTTTTCCTGAAACGGGAGTGGAAGAGGGCTTTCGAAAGGAGTGCCACATTCTTTTGATTTACTTTCAAAAGAATGATTTTTGTGTATAGACACTCCATGGAAGCTTCCAAAAGAGACCCCTTCTTTCAGAAAATCTTTCGAAAGAACTTGCTAGTGTAGACGCCGCCTTTGGCTGTGGCTACATTACCGCTCCCTTTTGGAAGGGGCATGTAAATGACAGGAAGATGAATCGGGAATAAGGGAGTTTTGAAGTCTGGGGTTTATTTCGAACACCCACATCTACACAGCCAATCTGTGTTTCAAAAGCAGTACTTTCGAAGCTCAACTGGCCACCATCGTGCTCATGAGGTGTTGAATATTTATATCAACACCTCATTAAACAGTTCCAATCCAAAAGGGAGGGGTAGTGTAGCCATGGCCTTTGTGTGTAGCAGTGTTATTTTTTAATAAACTCTTCCAGAATAGCTTGTTTCAGAATAACACTGCTGTGTAGACCTACCCCCATAGCGGAGTACAAGGCAGAAGAAAAAATAAAGTCTATCAACTCATTTAAAATGAACCTGAGGAAAACCACAGTTATTTAAAACTACAGTCAATGAAATATTCCAGAGAATCAGATGGAAAAGATTATCTTCCATCACGTGGCATATGGGCTTGAGTTTGCTGTCATACAACAGATGCTCTATTGGAATAAGGGTTGATAATATAGTGTGCAACTACAGATTTGGTCTATTAAAGAAATCCTTACACGTATGGTTTAATGTATGATTTCAAATGTGTTTAAAAACCAAAAATGGGAAATAAGGAATGGCAAAAGACTGTTTTAAGAAAAAGATTATATACAGTGGAAACCATTTATATTGATCTCAGATGTAGTAAAACCCCATTTATAGTGGAATAGAATGAAAATTCTGAATGAAGCTTTATTTAATAGGTGGGTAAAGTAACTGTCTTCATGTTTTCTGAACTTGTTAATTTCACATCTGTCTATATGTGAAAGTATATAAAATGAATGTGTATGTTCTAAGCATTAAATGTCAATCAATTTGTAAAATTCCCATTTTCTATTATTTAGCGCTTTTTTTTTTTTTCATTTCAATTGAAACAAGCCAGAAGGTCCAGATGGGACTCACTGCAGTCAAAAGTCCTATCTGGGCTTAATTTCTGGGCAGCTTTTCCTTCAAAATTCCTTCAGTGTTATCCTGCTCTTTTGAAATTATCCAGGTAACCTGTTAGCCGGTGGCCGGGTAATGTGCGGTGAGGTACTCCCCTGGGTCCTAAACAACCCAGTTTTTTACTGTTAGAGCGGGCAGCTCCTAGCACTCTCACCCACGGCCAGGCTGTAGTAACCAAACGGTTAAAGTTCTTTTTGTTGTGCCGGCTGTGTTGCAGTGACAAAAGGATAACAGGGTCAGGCTCAGAACTTAACTAGTTACAAGTTTATTAAGCTACAGTTACAAGCGTGCGGTTACAAAAGGCTATTGTCTACTTCTTATATGCTAGCAAAGTACAGGTGTTAACAAGTTACGTTACAATCCAATACAAAGATATCTGTTACCATCTAACACAATGATATCTTGACACAACGACGTCTAGTAACAGAGCTCTAATTCTTTAGCTGTGCACAAAAAAGTCGGAGACCTAGCATGGGTGTATCTTACCCTCTCTGCGTCTCTCAATACCAGCGTAGCCAAGCCGGATCGGTCACTCAATTCCGCGGAAAGACGAATACGAGGTTGGGCGTCCCCAGTTGTGGACCTCGGGAGGCAATCACCTGACCCGACCAGCAGGTAGTTGTTGGAATGCACTCAAAGTTAGAGTTCTGCTGGGCCCACCTTTTATACCCCTTTTGGGTTACATATTCTCTTTCTTATCTATGGTGCCAGATCGTACTGGTCTGTCTTTGTGACGCCAGTTTGTTACAAGGGCATTTTTTACTTAATTTGCACTTGTAAGACAGGAGATAAGCAATTTGAGAGTACAGGACATTCTTTTTGCGTGGGCAGGGCACTTCCCCTTCTGGGATGGTTGTGTGGTCATCATATCCATCAATGCCAGCTGGGGTGATTTCTTGAGGGTCCCCCCTCCTCCTCTTGTTGACAGTTTGGCCTGTTAGCCCTGTATCTGTACTTTCTGCGCCTCAGGGTCACAATAAGCTAGCACATCTGGGCCTCAATGAGGGCATCAAAGACTGTACTGTCAGCAGCCGTTTCTGTGCCCTGTGTGCTTCTCAGTGGGGGCGGGGGCAGCGAGCAAGCTGGCTTGTAAGGGGTAGACTTTGTCTGGCTACATAACCTTTGCATAAGATGAGGATTTTCTTATTCAATTTGTGGGTTAATTTTAGGGTTCAGGAAGTCATGACCACAAGCTTCTGCTGGGCGTATGTTTGTTTGCTGTCATGTTAGTGAACACCATCACCATATTATCCTTAAATCATCCAGTATTTTTTGCCACACAGTATTAGTGCTATGGAAGATCATAAATGTAATATCTCAGAGCTGCAAGATGAGTGAAGTGAACAGTATGCAGTGCTTATCATACAGCGTGTATGTGTGGGATGGACAGATAGATAATTTGGCAATCTGAAGAGAATAGTGGGGTAGGATTAGGATTCGCAATCAGGCAATAAAAAACCTCTAACCATGAGGTCATTGGATTAAGTTGTGATTCTGTTGCTAATGATCAAATATCCATATGGTCTGATGGCTTTAGTGGACTGTGTGAAATGTGTTTGATTGTACTCCATTTCCTGGAACAAAGGCACATATATCACAGAACCCACCATCAGTTTTCTACTGATGGGCACCCTTGCAGGAAGTCTTTGCCAAAAGACTCAAGATTTTAGGGATTTTAGGGGTGAATGAATAAATGTCTTACCCCAAATGTCGTGTGGTTCATATTATGGCAAAGAAACAGAGGTAGTGTTGAGTGGAAACTTCAGTAAGTGCTATCTATGTCATGTTTTTCCTGTAGATGATGAACTTAGTAGCCCATTGATATCAACCTTTCATAAGCACTAAATTCACTTTATGTGGATTTAATATTGGAGTTACTATTACTTAAACATAGAAACAGTTAATGTCATTCTTGAGTTCCTGAATCTTTGCTCATTTTAAATTATACTTGCAATGCTATAATAATACAGAAACTTATAGACTCAAAGGGGTAGATGGGAGGAAGTGGGTCTTACCTATGAAAGCTCATTACCTAATAAATAAATCTGTTAGGTGCTACCGGACTGCTTCATATGATAGATGTTTAATATATCCTTAATTTCAATACAGTAATCCTTAAAGGTACGTGAGGGTTGCATTCCACACAATGCTTATGTACCTTGAATTTCACATAAGTCGAGGAGGGCTTGGAGGGATAGGTTGGGGCCCTGGGAGGGGGCAGGGGGGTTAAGCCTGGGGTGTGTTAGGGCTGTGTGGGGGGGAGGGTACAGCTGAAACAGAGCATGCAGGGGGTTGGACCTGGGCAGCAGGGGGGGTTGGGCGGGGGTTGAGCCTGGCCAGAGGGTTGGAGCCAGGGCTGTGGGGGTGGTGGGTAGGGGGGTTGGAGCTGCAGCCCCGCATGTGCACGCGCTGGGGGTTGGGAGCCCCAGGCACAGGTTGAAACTGGAGCCCCACATGCCGGTGGGGTGTGAGCTGGGGCCACAGGAGATTGCGGGGTGTTGAACGGGGTGAACTGGGGTGGGTAGAGCCTCATGCACTTGCAGTGGCTGACAGCTGGAGCCCCACACATGTTGGCAGCTGATAGCCCAGTGAACACAGGGGCTGGGAACCCAGTGCATGCCGGGGGGTGAGCTGGAGACAGGGGGGCTAAGCCAGGCAGAGGGGGGATTGAACAGGGGTGAAATGGGGTAGGAGTGGATTTAGCTGGCAGGGGGGTTAGAGCCCCTGCGCATGCTGGTGGCAGCTGACAGCTGGAGACCCACATATGGGGGTGGGGGAGTTGAGCTGGGCGGGGGGTTGAACTGGGGGTGCACCGGGGCAGGGTGGTTGAGTCAGGGGAGGCGGTTGAAGCCCCACCCAGTGCACTGGGGGCTACATGCTCCCTGCCTGCGTGTTGGGGGTTGAGAGCCAGAATCCTGCGCGTAGGTTGAAGCTGGAGCTGGCACATGGTGGGGGTGAGCTGGGGAGGGGTTCGACAGGGGTGCACCGGGGCTGGGTGCTGGAGTGGGGGGTTGGAGCCCCACATGTACTGAGCCAACTGCACGGGAGGCTGAGCTGAAGCCATACGGGGGTTAGGGCCAGGTGGTGGGGGTTGAGGCCCAGGCATGTGGAGGGGGTTTTGGGGCATGGGGGTTGGAGCCAGGTCCTCAAATGTTGGAGGTGAGTCCCCAGCATGTGTCTGGAGTCTCCGGCATGTGGCTGGAGTCCGCGGCTGGCGGAGGTGAGCTGAGGTGCGTGGAGGGGTAAACTGGAGTGGGGGAGTGAGGGGGAGGGTTAAGCCAGCAGGTGTTTAATGCGGGCAAACCATCTTGGTGTCACTCTGGGAAGCAGGGGAAAGAGGGTTTTAGCCTGCCTGGCTGCCAGCAGATACAGGAAGCTAGGCAGGCTGAAAGCCCAGCAGCTTCGCGTTGTGTGAAACTTGTATGAAACTTGCTTTAACACAAATGTGAAGGCATGTAAAGTGAACATTTACTGTATGAATCAGGGGTCAGCCGTGTAAAAGCTGGGTTGCATACTCTGTATTCACGTACTCTGAGACCTTACCTTATTGGTTTTCTTAGAAATCCCTCTCAAAGGCTGTGGTTTTCAGAGGCTACTGCACGTTTCTATGTAAATATTCCACAATATAGTCTATACTTTAAGAGGAAGGTGACGTGTTTGATATCAGATAGCTTTTATTTCTTTGAAATGCAAATAATCAGATCACTATATAGGAAACAATAAACAAAACCATTTCTGGCAGTGTTGACATACTGTTTAATTACACTATAAGACTACAAGTATCAGAGGGGTAGATGTGTTAGTCTGTATCTGCAAAAACAACAAGAAGTCTTGTATATTTAGACACTCCTCTGGAATCCCCACTCATGCATCTGACACTTATGCTTTGAAATATTTGTTAGTCTCTAAGGTACCACAGGACTTCTTGTTGTTTTTATAAGGCTAGAGTTATGTCGACAGAGATCACTGTTGGCAGAGATTTCCCCACAAAACTTCTGTGTACAGAGTGCAGCCACACACAAAAGATAATCAAAATCAAGAAAGTGCTCTGCTCTGTCGACAGAGTGGATGGACTGCCCGGCTGTTCTGTCAACAAAACAGGCACCCAGAGGCACAGCAGACAGGGCTGTCCATTGTTGTAGATGCTCTGTCTGTTGAGAAAAGGCCTCCCAGAGCATCCATGCAGGATTTTTGTCGACAGAATCTGTCGAAATCAACATTATGCCTCATGGCTGAAAGGCAGAAAGTTACCATTGAAAATGGCAAACTTGACAAACTGTTGACAAAACGCATTTTGTGTGTGGACATTCCACCAGTTCTATTGACAAAACCAGGATTTTGTCAGCACAACTTGCTCACGTAACCATAGCCTAAGCTTGTCAACAAGCAGTTCTTTGTGTGTGGGGAGGGGGGCTGCAGCCATAAAAATAGTCATTTATTGATTAGAACTGATTTTTCCCCTTAAGTCAGTGTCTGCCCTGTAAAGAAGAAATGCTGACTGCAGCACACTGCTGATTGCAGATTTTTTGACAGCAAAAAGCTAACTCTTCCCTGATCCTTGTAGCTGCATTATATGAATTACAAAGCATATGTGACAGACCTGTTCTGTATTCCAAGAACTGCAACATACCTGTCATCAGATAGAAGCAAGAATGCACAAGTCATCATTTCACTTTGGAAGCGGAACAGATGATTGAAATTATTTCTTACTACTAATTCTCCTTTTAGTACAGATAAGCTGCTTTGTTCAGCTGTAAATGAAACATTAGGGTATTAGCTGTCAAGCCAGAAGTATTGGGAAAGCTAAGATTTTATCAGCAGTAGTAACATTTTGGGCAATAAATTGTTTTGTTGGACAGAATACTAATCTCCAGGGGTACAAAGAAGCAAAGCTCATTAAGGTAAATGCTTAAAGCAGACAAAAAAAGCCAAGACAAAGGCTTATTACCTTTGTTGTGGGGATAGATGTAGCACCGAAGAATTATGTGGTGCAATTATTAAGTAGATGTGTCTATAGACTTGCAGACATTTTCTGAATATATCCAAGGGACAAATACATTTCAGAAATTTCAACAGAGATTTGCAAGAAGTGATAAGGGGATTTGTTTCCCAATAGGGAGCACATGATGTCTGTACTGTGTATGTATTGTCTGTTCATCAGATTAATTGGCTAAAATTATTAAATAAGTATTTGTAATGGAGCAGAATAAAAACCTATATTATCCAAAAAATTCACGAAAATAAATACCAAAATTAAAATTACAAGGGGTGTCTGACAAAGATCAAAAGATTATCAAGGAGAGTAATTGTATTGCAGTTAGGGAATGGAGAGGAGAAATCGCAGCTGTGATGAGATGTGAAAATTACAGCTCGATGTGTCTAGAACAGAGGTGAATTCGTTTGTCAGAAACTGTGAAAAAAGAGTAGGTAAAAAACAAAAGAGAAGGACTCTCTTTTTCTGCACTAGAAAGCAAGATCACCATTCATTAGTATGGCAGTGCCAGGCTTTATTGCAGATAAACATATATTGGTATGATTATCCATGGTTACTTATTTTAAGTAGCACTATTGGAAATCAAACAAAATAGAAGGAACTTGAAGTGTTCAATAAAGGCAAGAAAAGTATACAGAGAAAAAAATAGCATTTTAAATTAGGTCTTCAACTATAAAATTTGAGCCTTTTTTAATGGCAAGAACAAAGTATCGTGTTTCCTTTTACAGCTGAGAAACTCAATAGGCAGACCATGGGCCAAATCCAGCCACCAGACACTTCTGAACAGAGATGAAATATTTTAATTTAATTATAATTATTGTTGATATTCCTGTCTTATTTTCACTGGTTCCTGGACCTTTCCTGGACCAAGAAACCTTGTCAAAAGTAATTGATTCCCTTGCTCTACAATCTTTACAGAGATTATGAAACAGCTCAAGTTATGCAAATCTGGTATAATTTATCCCACATATTACAAAAAAGAGCCATCAGTTCTGGAACAAGGTGCTTTAGACTGTCGTACTTCTATAGAGACCTCCACCAATATAGGATTTATTCAGCAGAGCTGAAGATTATTTACCATAATATATAGGATCTTGGAAAGGTTGGCTATGTTAGAACAAATGATATCTTATTTCTCTAAACTCCTCTTTCAGAAGGGAGCATCAATAGCCAAAAAAAAAAACCCCTGAAAACTGAAATATACAAATATTGTTATCTATTTCAAAGCTGTTTAAACAGGGATCTAAGTTACTGCTTACTACATGATTTTGGGGAAATCACTTAAAATCTCTGTGCCAATGATTCTTCATTTGTAAAATGGGAATTGTAAAGCTGTAGAATGTTTTGAGCTTTTGATACAAAAATGATAATAGAACATCTAAAAAACGTTTATTAGCTACCATATGTAACGAGGTTGTATATTCTCAATTTGAAGTAATTGTACTAATTTCAAGCAGGAGATTTAATTTCCAGGCCTGGATTTTATTTTGCTAGCTCAAGACTTTGTTGTTGGCTTTAAAAGAAAGTTACCATTTTCCATCATGGCTTTATATGTGTTAAAGCATTTTAAGTGTGTAAACGTTAATTTTAGTTTTGATGAGTAGGGGTATTCAATATCAGGTGAGTTTATGTAGATCTTTATTATAGAGTTATTATAGGAAGGGGCTAATTATAGACAGATTTGGTTTAGGTAGGCATTTTCCAGTTTCCAGCAAGAATTTATTGTCCAGTGGAACTTTTATTCTAATCTTGCTCCCGTTCTTGAACATAGTCCAATGCATTTTTTAAATAGTACAATGTTTTTGGTCTTGTGTTGAGAAATATTCAAAAAAAGATTAGAATGAGAGCAGTCAACAGCAGTGCATTTAAACTCGTTCTAGCATAGGACTAGTGCAGTGACCCATCACAGCAGGAGCACTGGAGGTATAATTTTATGCCAAATGCTGCATGGCATCAAATCCAGAGTGGCTCTGATTTGGCACTAAGTATAAAATTAGGTTCTAATCTCAAAGTAGTGACTGTGATACAGGCAGACCAGGTGTCATCTTAAGCCAAAGTTCCCATGCCTGGTTTAAATACTGACAAATGCATAGCTGAAATCAGGCTGGCTCACCTGTGTGCTAGTATTGTTAAATGAGATATTAGACTTATTAGAATGTGTTGAATGTTTAGACTTCATTGAATACGTATTAGTTCCTGCCTGCATTAATTTCATTTACAATATCTGTATTCCATAGTGTTATGTAATATTTGAGCATTTGCACTGTAAACTTCTGTAAGTGTAAATCACCATACAGGAGAGAGACATTAACTCATGTGAAATGCTTCTGTCTAACAGAAAATGTTATGTCCTGCCTGACAAGAAAGCCCCAGCAACATGAGAGGGACTAGAGGGCAACATTAAAGAGGACAAAAGACCTTGCAATTTACTGTCTTCCCTTCCCCAAATGAAGATGAGTCTTGCAAGAGAATTCCTCCCTTACACTTGGATTTGTTCAAAGTAGAAGGGGAAACGGTGTCTGTTTTCTGCTTGGAATTTGAGGGGCCAAGGATTACAAAGATTTTATTTAAATGAATGTTTCTGAGATTGTTATACAAGGTGCAAATTAAAAACAAAGACATTGTGAATCCAGGATCAGGTGTGGGATGTGGGTTAGGTAACACAGTTAATGAGATAAATAACAAACACAACCCACATTGTCCCAGATTGAGGTAGGTGGGTTTTTTAAGTCAGTGGATAAGTCTCCTGGGACACCACCCATAAAGACTATAAAGTCACAGTCTGTGGCAGTGTTCCAAGTAGGCACGAGTCTAGTGTGTCTGTAGGCAGAGTGTATCTTTTGGTGGATCCTCCTAAGCAAAATATCCCCAGTACCTAACCTGAGAGCCCTACAGGAAATAAAGAGCTTGCCTATTGTGGAAGCTTCTATTACTTTTGAAATTCAAGACTGGAACTTATTTGCATGCATATGTAGTACCCAGAGGCACTGAGACCGCATCTGGGGTGAGTGAAGTCTCTGCTCTGCAGCCTTGGCTGAGAGCCAGCTGACCTTTAGCTCATGTGGTAGAGTACAGGGCTTTAAACCCTCTGCTTGCAGGTTCCATCCCTGGGGCTGGTAACCTGGGCCTGTCAGCATTGCAACTGGTGCATTGGCCAGAAAGAACTGCTGCAAGGTCTCAGAAGCTCAGGATGTGCTTCCTCAGCCCAGGGAAGCATGTTGTACCCAAAGGCACTGAGACCTCATCTGGGGTGAGTGCAGTCTCTGCTCTACAGCCTTGGCTCAGAGGCAGCTGGCCTTTAGCTCATGTGGTAGAATGCAGGGCTTTAGACTGTATGCTCGGTGCTCACAGGTTCTATCCCTGGGGCCAGCAACCTGCATCTGTTGGCGTTACACATAGATACAGACTTCCCCTCTACCCAGGGGGCACTTGACCCAAACCCCTGACTGCAGACCCTGCCCTCCTCTTACCTGCCTCTTTCCACCACCAGCTGAGTGCTCCTTGTCCATTCTTCTCCCCCTCCCTCTCAGGGCATCCAGTATGTAGTAAAATAGCTGTTTGTTGTGTGCAGAGAAGTTGTGAGGTGGGTGGGGGAGGTGATCAGCACAGCCACAGGCAGGCAAGATGGAGTGAGGGAGGAAAAGAGAAAAGGGTCAGCTTGGTGTTGGTGGTGCTGAGTAATTGCTAATTTCTCTTCAGGGATACTCAAGCCCTGGAGTGCCCACAGAGTCAGTGACTATGTATGTTTACCTCTTTAAACCTTATAAATAACTCTGCCTCTATAATAAATCTAAAGATAGTTTATTATGGGATTGTCTACAAGCATTGTCTTTGGTGTGAGCTCCCCAAAGTGCAGCTGACCTGAGCTAAGAAACTGGTCCTTTGGGACAGGCAGAATCTGCATGTTGCTGAGGTCCCTGGTGTAAGGGGCCATGTATCATGAGAATAGGCTTACCTGAGAGGTCAGAAAGACTGAGCACCCCAGGGGAATATCTGTGACTCTGTTTAAACTGTGATAGTGCTTGAAAAGTTTATACTTAGTAATTGGTGAAACCTAAGTGTAGAACTCACATGCAATTTTAAGTTTATGCCTTGGTTCTCAGCAGCCACTTCTGAGATCAGTACTCCCACGTGTGTAAGCCACTGCAAGAGAGTTTGAGATGGCAAAGTCAGAGACCTTGTAAAATTGTTCAGGTTGACTTATGACATGATGAAGCTGCATGGTCAAGAGTAAGGAACACAGGTTTGGCAAACTGAGAGAATTCTGGGTTCTGTTTCTGGCTGTATCACAATTGTCTCATAGCTTTCCACTTACACTTAAATTTTCAGGAAAGACCTGAAATTCTGTGTTCCTCACTTCTTGGGTGCCTGGTTTTAGATGCCAAAAACCTTGTTCTTCAGAGGTGTTGAGAATATCTGTAATTCAGGCCCTAGTCATGGGCAGAGCTCCCTTTCAGGAAGGTTAGCCACAGCTCTACCCCTTCTGTGTCTGCACTCCTTCCCCCTCACCACTACCACAGGGCAAGAGCCCTGAGACCCCTTGATGAACCAAGGAAGCTGAGTAGTAGCACTGCTTCTTCAATTTTCCCACAACCTGCATGGGACATAATAGAGCAAACCTTCTCACCACCAAACCCTGCAGCTGGGGTTTCAGCAGCAGCAACGGCAGCACCAGCACCCATAACCCTAGGTATCTAAGGCTCAGCATCCAAAATCGAAGCCCAGGATTGAAAGTACCCTTATGTCTCTGTGCTGCTGTTTTGTCATTAGTTGTATAGTGTAAAGAGATCTACTTCTTTTGTTAAGAACTAATATGTCAAATGCATTATATAAGAGTAAGGCATTATAGTTGTTTTCACTAAAACAAGCATGTGAGATTAGAATCTGATCTGTCAAAATTTACACTGCCATAACTCCATTCGGTGGGGTTACACTTAGAAAGGATTTTTGGAAATAAGTAATTCAGAACTGAAGGAATAATTACAACAAACAAAAAACAAGAGCTCTCAAGAATCTTTCAAGCTGGACCTTAGGTGATAGATACTAGCTTTCTTGATAAAACAAGATTTTGAACTCACCAGTTGAAAGCAGAAAGCATCTCTTGTCAAAGAGTTAATGGAACAATGATTGCAGAATGTGTTTGAGGACTGGTTGCAGGTCAGCTTGCAAGCAGAAGTTGAGCTGGAAGAAAGTACACATCCAAAGCATATGGGCTGATCCCCCATGCTGGCTGGGGAGGGTCTGGGGCTAGAGCTGGCACAGTGCAGGGGGAGGGCATGCTCTGCCAGAGGGCTGGACTGTGACCTGCACTGGCTAGGGGAGGGGCTGGAGCTGGCACAGTGTGTGTGGGTGACTCTGTCGGGGGCTGGGACGGACCCAATGCTGGCCAGGAGAGGGGCCATGGCTGGCATGGTGCAGGAGAGGGGTCGGTTGGGGGGGCTGGCCGTGGCCCCATGCTGGCTGAGGGGAGTGACGGGCACAATGGGGAGGGCGCTCCATTAGATGCATGAAATCGAACCCTGGAAGATCAACCCTGAGTGGGTCAGTCTTCCAGGTAATGTAGACGTGGCCTTATTTTCTGTAACTGCAAAGTGGGGATGAGGAGTTTCTGTGCAATCCCTAAGATCAAGCACTCACAACTCCTTCTTCAACTACCTGCTATAAAAGGCTCACAAAGTTGTAGGTTTTGGTTTCAGTTTTGGTAAGTGATTTAAAAGACACAATTACAGTAAATTCTCCAAATTCTGACTTAGTCCAGGCTCACATTAGCCTGTAATCCATCATTTCCAGGGAGATTAAACCATGGATATCATTATTCAAGTGTACCCGGCAAAGGATAGTAACAAGAAACTGAACTGAAAATGTGCTTTAATAGCATGTGAAGTAACAAACATATATTTTAAATAGTACAGCAGTTCAGATTCTTATTTTTGATGTCACTGAGGTTTTGCCATTGAATAATTAGTGTTGTAAGGAAATCATAATCAAAACCATTGTCGTATTTGGAAATCCACACTCTGTTTCAATACATATTTAGTTTGAAATATTTGTCTCAGCTAGTGAAGCAACAAAGTTCAGAGTACAGGGTGACTTCAGATCTGAATTTTGTATGCTTAAAAGAAACTTAGCTAACGATAATTATAGGCCAGCAATGTTTTAGTTATCCTAAGCATAAAGTCAATATAGATTAAAAGTGAAAAGATAACTGCTGAAAAATTAGGATGTTTCTGCTTCCTTTTCATTATAACAGGTTTTATAACAATAAAGCCTTACCAAAAAGAAAGACCATCTGCAAGTAAAGTTTTCAATCATTTGTAACAGTGGGGAGAGGTATTGCTGAAGTGAGTTCCACAATCTAGGCAGTATAACAGAAGCTCAACCAGCTGCTAGCTCACGATGCAGTCAAAGAACCTATAACAGACTGGTGATGTCGGAACACAGATACCTACCTGGAAGAGAGAGATCTGGCCATGGTACTGAGTGGGGATAGGCAGTGACAGGAACTGATTTTAAGTGGCTGACCACAACTTTATTAAATTTAACTCAGGGGAAGGACTCTACCTGCCCTGTAAGCCATCCTCTTATATATCTTGCCTGGGTGGCCAACCACTTAGAGATAAAGAGCCACAGATAGAGTGCAAAGAGCCATGTGGCTAGAGTTCAAAGAGCCACATATTATATATTTATTTTTAGCTAGCTAGCTAGATAATACGAGGTTCAATGCCCTCCTCCTCCTCCCCTAGATCCAAGCACCTCCAGCTTCTGCCAATCCCTCCCCCCTCCCCCAGAGGAAAGCACCCCCAGCCCACTACTCTAACTCAGCGTCCTACCCCTCCCCCGGGGCCCCCTTCCCCCTGCTCTAACTCAATGCCAGTGACTCATCAGAGCCACCGCTGCCATCACGTGGTTCTCCCACCACGCATTGGGGTTCCTGCACAGAGCGGCAGACAGCACTCCAGGTGCACAACTCTGAGAAGGAGCTGCATTTATCGGCCCAAAGAGCTGCACGCTGCTCTGGAGCCATGGGTTGGCCAGCTCCATACTAGGCATTTTAAGCTCTTCTGGTTCCAGGGCTCCTACCATGTAACCCATAATTTGGGATAGGTATTCCACAGGCTAGCTAGGACTCAGTTCAGCTTTCTGATTCTTACCCTCCTCACCTCTCTCTCCCCCTGCCTGCCCAAACTCCCTGTCCTTGAGGGAGAATATTCAAATTGGAGATTTTGATCCATGAGGGCCACAAGGTCTCCCCATCCCATGATCAGGAGAACCATAAAAATTGTCAGAGCTTACTTCCAGGTGTGCAGAGGGGGTTGGGGAGGGTAAAGGGAACAGCTGCCCTCAGGCCCAGTGTTTCCAAGGGACCCAGAGCTCCAGCCACCACCACTGCCAAAGTAGCTCTGGGCCCTTTGGAACGGCCGTTGCAGCACTGCTCTGGCTGTGAATGGCTGTGAGGAAGTGTGTGTGGGGGAAGTGACAGCTGTTGGCCCTGCCCCTTCTGCTGTTGGCCCCGCCTCTTCTTGGGCAGAGAGCTGGCCCCACTTCCAGTTTGCCCCAGGACCTGCAGCAGTTGTCAGCAGCACTGCTTACGTCTAGGAACTGTTTCTTTTCGCCTTTTAACTTGACTGGAATCCAGCTGCAAGTTGCAATGAGCTAACATCCCTGACAAATAACACCTTTACTTACTAAATTCTAGTCTTAATTTATCTAACTGTGCCTCCGAGGTGCAGCAAAGAAGGTGAAAACAAGGCCACCAGGTCCCAATGGGCAGAAAAACACTCCTTCTTGATCCTTAACCAGCGATTAGTCAAACCCACAAGCAACATCAGACACAGATCTGCAGCTCCGGTTACAAAGAGGAGGGTGAGGGTGTGGAAACAAATGAAAAGAAAGAAGCCACATGGCCCAGGTAGAAAGCAATAGTGTGGGAACATTACAGTCCCTTTCTCCCCTGCTGGGCCAATAAAAGTGTAGAACTTTTGGAGGGGAGAGGCTACACTTGTGCTACCCTACTTCTACTGGGCCTGCCCCAGTCACCTCTGGCCCCATCCAGTTTTCTACCAGTTATAGTGGCATTCATGGAGGACATCATAAAGCCAGTTCCCTACTTATTAAGTCCGTGATTCAGCAGTCCTGCCCTGTTGGGTAAAGCAATGAACCACATGTTTGAAGTTAAAGTCAACTTAAGTACTTTACTGAACTGGGTCTTCAAAGCTTTAACTACAGCACAGCACCTTAAAAATCAGTCTGCTTTTGTGAGTGAATCCACAAGAAAAGGAGACAGTACCTTAAATTAGTGACTGCTCATCTTCCCTGCTTTCCCAAAAGACTGATTTTTTTCACTGCTGGAACTAAAATAAATCCTGTAAAAAAGTAGGTTCTGACATACTGTAGAACTTCAGATTCTTATCAGACAGAGTTCTCTGTAAAAAGGCACATTTAAATGCAATTGCTTTGCATGTTAGCAATAAGAACTGGAGGGATAAAAATAAATGAAATTAAACACCCAATAGCCATGTCTACACGTGCACGCTACTTCGAAGTAAAGGCACTAACTTCGAAATTGCGCCCGTCATGGCTACACGTGTTGGGCGCTATTTCGATGTTAACATCGACGTTAGGCGGCGAGACGTCGAAGCTGCTAACCCCATGAGGGGATGGGAATAGCGCCCTACTTCGAAGTTGAACGTCGAAGTAGGGACCGTGTAGTCGTTGCACGTCCCGCAACATTGAAATAGCGGGGTCTGCCATGGTGGCCATCAGCTGAGGGGTTGAGGGACGCTCTCTCTCCAGCCCCTGCGGGGCTCTATGGTCACCGTGGGCAGCAGCCCTTAGCCCAGGGCTTCTGGCTGCTGCTGCTGCAGCTGGGGATCCATGCTGCATGCACAGGGTCTGCAACCAGTTGTCGGCTCTGTGGATCTTGTGTTGTTTAGTGCAACTGTGTCTGGGAGGGACCCTTTAAGGGAGCGGCTTGCTGTTGAGTCCGCCCTGTGACCCTGTCTGCAGCTGTGCCTGGCACCCTTATTTCGATGTGTGCTACTTTGGCGTGTAGACGTTCCCTCGCAGCGCCTATTTCGATGTGGTGCTGCACAACGTCGATGTTGAACATCGACGTTGCCAGCCCTGGAGGACGTGTAGACGTTATTCATCGAAATAGCCTATTTCGATATTGCCACATCGAAATAGGCTACTTCGATGTAGGCTTCACGTGTAGACGTAGCCAATGTGTCAGAAAATTCTTTGAGGTGATTGAAACTTATCTTGAGTTTATATGAGAAATGTGATTAACAACTTAAATTGTGGTTCATTACATTGTTTAATGCATTATTTACTGATCAAGTGTCAGGATATGTTTGACACCCACCATCACTGTTTTCTTCATTTCTATAATGCTGCTGTTTAATCTCTGCGTTTGGATTGATTGCTTGAATTTGTATCTCCGTGCAACATTGGTTGCAGAACATGATACTAATATCCAATTGAGAAACCCTGCTGTGACAGCTCTCAGGGTCAAATCCCAGTTTGCCATTGCATTTTGCATGCTTAAGCATGTAGTGGTAGAAAGTACAATCCACTGTGATATGGTTCTTCTCACTGCAGAACCTTCCAAAGAAACATTCCCTTTCTGATACAGATCTGCATGCTCCTCAGTGATTTGCATCTTGACCTAACTTGTTTTAATCACAGCACTAATAGCATTCCCATGACAGTGTAACTTCCTAATTAGCACCATTTTTCACAGCCGTCTGATAAAATATTGGCAGGGGTGGGGAAGAGAAACTGTAACAATTTCCTGGTCCTCTGGTTTCTGAATAAACCCTTGTGCTATTGTAGTCAAGAATTTTGAAGTTTTGCACGCCTGTATGACAGGAAAACAAGGAAAATCCATCAGTACTGCACACCGGATAAGCTGCATTCCTCAAATAATCCAGTCAATTAAAAATTGATTTTTGTTCTAGGCATCCTGGTGGTAATGTAGTGGGAAGTCAGTGTATGCATTACCAACAGAGCTCACATCAGTTAAGTGATATTTAGGTGATCTTCTGTCATGGGAGAAAGCAGTGCAGTTGATGATCTTTGCTGCTGAAGAAGCTAAATTGAAGTGTCAGATACCAGGATTGCATTTTATTTCTAATATGTTGGCCTGCCAGCTTGGGAGAAGCTGTGTGAAGTCTGTGAATACAAAGGGGCAAAAGTGCTAAATCTAGCAGAAACCAGCTGGTTTTGGGAAGATAAAACACAGCTTTTAGGACTCTCAAGTAAATGCATTTAAATAAATTGGATTTTGAAGCCCAATCACTGGACTCTCCCCTCATTCTCTCTCTCTCTCTCTCTCTGTCTGTCTGACTTTAGCAAATTAACACACTTCTGTGTCCTAAATTGTGCCAGAAGTTTGGGTTTTGTTAAGTTAGTTTTGTTGCGCGATATCACTGTAAATGTCAACAGTATCTTTTTTAAAGCAAGCCAGTCAAAGACAGAAAAAGATTGATTATTCATTTAAACATTCATATAAAAATAATTCATTGAACTAATAAGTCTGTCGTTTAATAGTATAATTGACAAAATGTGAAGAACAAGCTTTCAATTATATTCTCTGAACTAGGGCCATGAAGTTACATGAAATGTTTTTACATGCAACCAGTTGTGGTCTTTTGTAAAATTTGCGAGTTTAAAGATACAGTTACATATGTTAGAAGACACGTAGATTACATAGTAATACAAGAACATGTATCTGAAATTAGCCTAGATTTCTAATTTTGATATTAGAATATCTAATAACAGCTTTGCACATTAAACCGTCCTACTGAATACAAGATCATAAAGCAGAAAAAAGGGATACATTCATGTTTTTTTTTTTTAATTCTGTGAGGATGTTTAGGTCAGAGAATTTCAGAGAATTTATTGTAAGAATACAAACCAAGCAGTTCTGTATCATCTTAAAGACTAAAAATATTATTTAGTAGGTAATGAGCTTTCCTGGGAAGGACATACTACTTCAGATTCTTTTTATGCAGACATTATGGTTGAGTTCCATCCACATTTTCAGCTGGCTACAATAATCCTTCACTTCCTGTCAGAAACTGTTATTTCAGGTCCTTGTGCACTATTACACAGTTCTGTGTTCCATTCCAAAGGTGGCTGATTATAAGTAGCCAGTGAAGTGATACGTATAGCCTCTTACCAACCTCTCAGGGGTATTGAGAGGCTTAATTAGCTTAATGTCTGTAAAGTGCTTTGTGGTGCTCAGACAAAAGCTACTATAGAAGAGTAAGGTATTACTGTTATTTAAGGTCTAGAGTATAATTTAAATGGGTGGCTGTTTAGAAAACTCTGCCAGTGAACATCGCAGTAGATTTCTTTTTATGCAAAGAAACAGATTAGAGATTAGAATCTGGTATGTAGTGTTAATTGATTATAAAAAAAAACTTACAATAAACTCTTTTTTAGCCAGTATTTGTTCAACCAGAACTATAAAATAACCAGCATGAACATGCTGCCTCTGCTCAGCACTCACCCTGCCTTCGTGCAAGCCGCTGGAGGAGTTCCCAGCCCAGGGCTACTGGGGTTCCCTGGCCCCAGGCTGGAGTTGCCAATGGGTCACCACCCTCTGCTGGATCCTGCCCTGGGGTTCTACTGGCTCGGGGCTGCCAGAAAACCCAGCCCTGCCCAGGTCCTTTGGACTGGAGCTGCCAGTAGAGCTCTGGATCCTACTGACTCCCAGCCTGGGGCTCCTGCGGTTCTCCTGGGCCCTCCGCATCCCAGGGCTGGAGCTGCCAGGGGGCACCACCTCCTGCTGGCTCCTGGCCATGGGGTTTTCTCAGCCCTGGGACTACCAGGGGTCCACCCGGCCTCGGCCGAGTCCCCAGGGCTGGATCTGCCTGAGTTCCCCAACCAGCTCTCAGCAGCAGAGCTCCATGTCTGCTGGAGTTCCTCTGGCCCCAGCTGTGTCAGAGTTCCCCAAGCCCCAGCCGGTCACTGGGCGTTGGAGCTGCCAGACTTCCCTGGCCCTGGCTGGCTCCCTAGGGCTGGAGCTGCTGCTGGGGCTCTGCACCCCAGCCAGTGCCCAGCTGAGGGGTGGCAGGGTCCCCCCACACTTGGCAGTGGTTCTACTATCTGGGGCTGTTGGTGGGGCTGCGCACCCCAGCCTGCTCCCAAGCCACAGGGCTGTCAGGGCTGTCAGGGCTGCCTCCCCAGCAGGGATCCCACAGGTGCTTTCTATCTACCAGAATATTTTAACATCTGCCATCTTCCCTGTCCCTAGGTTGCCAGATATGAAAGAGTTTACTGCAGCAAAGAGTAACTGAGATGCTAAACAATGGGCTGCTTAGTAATTCAGAATTCAGGAGATGCAGGGGAGCTGACAGAATTTCTGGGCCCCCAGGCAATGTAGTGGGAACGGTGCTTCCATGCCCCAGGAGGGGGCAGATCCTAGAGTGGAAGGATGGGGATGGAGCCCTTTAAAATTGCTGGGTCCAGGGGCAGTTGCCTCCTTTGCCTTTCTCCCATCCCCCATTGATGGACTTGTGGAGGAATGGTAATAGAGAGGTCACTGTGTCAGTCTGTACTCCAACAAAACAAAGCGGCAGAAATGTAGCACTTTAAAGACTAACAAAATGCTTTATTCAGTGATGAGCTTTTGTGGGACAGACAGGATCTGAAGAAGTGGGTCTGTCCCACAAAAGCTCATCACTGAATAAATAATTTTTAGTCTTTAAGGAGCTGCATTTCTGCTGCTTTGTTTTTTTGAGGAGGAATGGACAGTTTTTGACAAACATGGTTTACTTCCTTCAGAATTAGATTTTGAGTGTCATATTTTAGAAACAATCTAACAATTGGCATAAGACAAAGATTTTCAGCTGTCTAAATTACTTATATTTACAGAGAAAATACGGCCTTGAGTGTTAATCTTCCTACTTAAGGGTGTGACGCCTGATCACATGTTCAAAAATTTCCTAATACAGTGCTTTGTTTTAACATAAATTGAAAAGTAATACAAAATTCAAAGTTCTCAAATTAAAATATAATTAACCTCACCTGTGTGAATAGTATTACTTCATTAATTTATTCCCAACCACCAAAGAGAAAAGAGAATACATTGAATCTCAAATGCTTATTAAAGGTTATTGTTAGTGGTAAAATGCTGCTGGCGTTAGTGCTTTGGAAGTAAGAAAATAATGTTTTTTGGCTTCAAAACTGTTCAGCCCTATTTGAATACAAGTGGCTTACTGTGATATGTGTGTTAGACTCCCTTCTGTTAATTACAGTATTTCAAATGAGACTAATTTGACAGCCACTGGCATATAATATGCTAAATACTTCCTATAGTATTCCTTTGTGCAGAAGAGTTCCCCACCCCCATGTGAATACCTTCTGAAAGGGCATTATAATTTAGAACGTCTGCACCAAAAGCAGATAATATCTAGTTACGGTACCTAGTGGTCCGTTGTTCACTCTGCTTACGACAGAGGCTATATCTACATGAGAGGCTTTTCCTGGCAAGACCAGGCTTTTGTCGGGAAATAGGCAGAATATCTCCGCACAAAATGTGTTTTGTCAAGAGCTTGTCGACAAAACCTGGCACATCTGCCAGCAGCATTATATCTCACCCCGTTCAGGTATAACGTCTCTCTTGACAGTGTTCTCTTGACAAAACAGCCATGTAAACACTCCAGGGCCCTTTTGTCGACAGACAGGGCTTCTGTTTCACCTGGCAGTACTGTTTGTAGAACTTCTGGTCAGCCATTCTGTTGAGAGAGGGCTTGGCAGTCTCACTGCGCTCTGTTGATCTGCTTTTATGTGTAGACAAATCCGCCGACAGAAGTTTTGCCCGGAAATCCCTTCTGATAGTGACTTCTGTCAACAGAGGCTTCTCGTGTAAACTTATTTTGAATAGAAATGGTTCTCCTGGTGACTGACAGAGGAGCAAGCACTCAATGTAGACACACTTGCTTTCTTCAAAGGTTCTTTTGTAATGCATCTTAGTAGTCATTGGTTTTTATAGCAAAATAAAACAGCAGTCATGTAGCACTTTTAAGACTAACAAAATGATTTATTAGGTGATGAGATTTCATGGGACAGATCCACTTCTTCAGATCAATAGCATTTCCCGTACAGACTGATGTCCATCTAAGCAAGACACTTGACCTCCCCCCGCCGCCTCACCCACCTCCTTCAGTCCTATGTACTTGATTTGTCAGTTTTTATTGCAATTTTTAGGACCGCTGTACTATATAAATGTCAGTCTATACTGGAAATGCTATTGATCTGAAGAAGTGGGTCTGTCCCACGAAAGCTCATCACCTAATAAATCATTTTGTTAGTCTTTAAAGTGCTACATGACTGCTGTTCTGTATTGTTAGAATACAGACTAGCTCGGCTGCCTCTCTGTTACTGTTTTTTGGAGACAAATGTAATCTTGCCTGAGCCATTGCTGAGTGGAATATTCTACTAATAAATAGGGTGGGTTTTGGTTGCTGCACTACTATGTGAATATGATGGGACGTATTATGAGATGGATCACACATAAATTTAGTCACTGTTTGAGAGATTCATCACTAGTGTAGAGTAGTGAAAAAACAGCTAATTTAGATTCAGAAACTGTGGTTAGGTACAGCATTGATCTTAGAATGATGGCATTTGTCTGTGCAAAAATACTGATTGTTTTGTAAAGTACAAGGGAATTAATAAACTGTATTCATGTTAATTAGAAAGGAAAATTATGTGGCTTAGCAAGAAAAAAGGTCTTCAGAATTCAGGCTTGCACAACATTACTATATTTATTGGAACTTTTCTTAAAGTAGTAGTGTAATTTTATCCAAATTCCACCAGGTGCTGCCATAGAACATTCAGCCAAAGCATAGTTTACAGCTATTGTGGAAGTTATTGTGTAACGTACATATGCTAACAGTAGTGCTTCCAAACAATCTGTACCACAAGACATTTCATAGCGTACCTTTCTTTCTACAATGTTATGCCATTGGGAACCAGCAAGAAACTAATTGCTTTGATCCAGCAAAGAATTTAATCCTTCAATGGATATCATGTTTTTAAAAATCCACATTTCCCTGTGACACAAACACACTTGTTATCATAGCATACATGAGCACTATGCATTGGTTTTCTCAGGTATTGGTAAGCTTTTTTGGTGATATGCACAGTATTTAAGCTTTCTATTCCATTCTTTAAAAAAAAAACAAATCTCTTCATAATATGTCCCCGTCATCTCAGTTCTTCTTCATTCTCTGATTTTTTCAGTACCAAAAATTGAAATGGCTGTTGACATTTTACTATTACATCCTTCAGTGATTCCCCCTCCCCCTGCAGTGCTGACTGAGAGACTTTGTGCACTAGGCTGAGTCTACACCAGCAAGTTCTTTTGAAAGATTTTTCAAAAGAAGGGGGCTCTTTTGAAGGATCCTGTGGTGCATCTACACACAAAAAGTGGTCTCTCAAAAGTAAATTAAAAGAATGCAGCACTCCTTTCGAATGCACTCGTCCACTCCTGTTTCAGGAAGAACGCCTTCTTTTGAAAGCTGCTTTTGAATGAAAATGTGTGTAGATGCTCCTCGGAGCCCTTCTTTCAAAAGAGCAGTCCTCATGGCCCCTGAGTTTTTGATCCCTCTCTCGTTCTTTCAAAAGAGCAGGGACTGTGTGGATGCTTTCTTTCGAAAGAGCAGTTCACTCTTTTGAGTAGATTGCAGGTTTTTTTGTGTGTGGACGCTCTCTTTTGAAAGAAGCTCTTTCAGAAGATATCTTCCAGAAGGGCTTCTTTCGAAATATCTCTGTAGCGTAGACATAGCCTTAAGGTTTTAGTCTAAATTTTCCTTCATGGTGGGAGAAAGTGGTGCTTCATAATGCCAAATTTTGCTTGAAGTAACAGCCTCAAACTTGTAAAAGATCACCAAAAAGTGAAGACAAACATTACTACTAGCAACAGGAATCAATTCAGAGACTAGAAGCAGAGCACCTTGTACCCTGTGCCCCTGTTCTCCCTTTGAGTTTGGCCATTGTGCTCATGACATGGAAAGCAATGTGCATTTTAATTGAGACACCTATATGTGAACTGTTGATCAAGGATTTAACAAATCACGTTATTTGGTCACAGGAGACCAAATCATGAACATGCAAAATTGATTGGCCATGAAGAATCCAGAGAAGATTTAATTAATCTCTGTTGATGGTAGGGGTGCGAAAATAATGACTACTGTATTAGGCCAGCAGATTAGAAATTCTGTGAAAATTAACATCAGAATCACTGGTTTAGATTTTCAGAAACTCTTTGTTTCCTGTTGAATTTTATATAAAATCAAAGTCTTATATTGATTGCAACACCCAAATGGTTTTTTTTCAATCATGTATGAAACCAAAATTTAAATTAAAATTTTCTTCTTAGGCAGTAGCTTGGAGTTGTCAAGAAGTGCTTCGAAGAAAAATCTGACAGAAGCTTACTTTTTAAAAAAAATGAAAACCTTCTTAAAATATGTGTTAATTTAAGCACAAAACAGCATTAAAAAAAAAAAAGTAGCTGCAGCTAAACTACTACAGACAAAGTCCTCACGTCTAATAAATTTGTGATTGATTGCCCACTTCAGTTATAATGATTGAATTGATTATCTACTGGGTACATTACTGGCTGATGTAAGCAGTCTTTCAATAAAAAGGACAATCAATTATTTGGATTGTTATAATTTGCTGGCGATGACAGCTGTTGCCTGGATGGTCGTGGAATTAGTCCTCAAAAACTAGATACTAGCTTTTTACTTGTTTGGTATTCTTGGGCCCATTTTACTACTGTCCTATTTACTGTTGTGGGGAATCCTAGTTAAATTATCCTGCCAATGTGAGATTAGATCACAGTTCAAGCTACATAAGCATAACAGAGATGCTGTGATCAGGTGCTCAGAGCCAAAGTACCACACTTGCATTGTGCTATTCTAATCAAAGGTACTATAAATTGAGCAGTTCTCTGATGTGGTTTTATCAGTCTGAGTTGGGTATAAAGCCTGTCACAGCAGCTTTGCCTGCTCTGCCTGTAGCTTTGTTCTGAACCTTTCAGTAACAGTTCGCTGAAGCAGAAAGAACCCTGTGAATTGATATTATAAACCCCGCATGCTTGTTTTATTCATTGGTGAGGCAACAGAATATAAGAGAAGTATTTCTTTGTAGTGGATTGAGGATAGGTGTTTTTTTCAGAATCAAGGGGTTGGGGGTTGTTATGTGTGCAAAAGAGGAAAGCTAATGCCCTAATCATCTGATAGCTATTCTGAGCACAGTCCCATTGAAAAGTAAAAAGGAAAATGCTATATGTTTAATTTATTTCACACATTTGTGGAGATAGTTTAGATCCAAAAGTGCTGCTGTTTGAAACTGATCTAAGAAAAATATCATATGAGATTATTACTCTCAGGAAATATTAATCATGCGAAATACAAATCAGCCATAATGCTTTTGGTCTTCCCATGCTCTATTTTTCCCCTTATCACCTATCTTCCTTCCCTGGGACTTGGAATAAGCTTGAGAAATTTGTAAGATTATGCTGTGTTCAGTTTCTTGCTGGTGGGCATTCCTCACTCAAGTTCAAGAGCATGAAATTTCCCTTTAGTCCCACTGCTTTGATATGGTACTTGCCTAGCAATCAAGAAAATTAGAAGTGTGGAAAAAATGGATAAAACTGCAGTGTCTTAAAATTAAGGAGCTGAAACATAAAATTGAGTTTATGATAATAGTGTTGTGGAGCCATATTGACCCATATTCTTCATAAGTTTGCTTATACATCATTTACTGAAATTGTGTGTCAGACTTCAGAAACATAATAGCTGTAATATGGGTCAGAGATGTTTAAATAACTTTAAAACTGTGAGTATCTTAACCTGAAGATTCCCACTTAAATCAGGTTCAAGGTGTGAGGGTCCTTTGCAGAGATGTAAGTAGAATTTGGGAATTTTACAGAAACTGAAGAAGAGCTGTATTCATGAGTATTCGTGCATCTTTTGCACACGCAACATCTCAGACATACTCTTTTCTCAGTGACGGGAACGTGCAATTTCCGTTCCAAAGTAACAGAGAGATAGTCTATATCCTATCAAAACGAAAAAGTGGTCCAGCAGCACTTTAAAGACTAACAAAATAATGTATTAGGTGATGAGCTTTAATGGGACAGACCCCTTCTTCAAGTTATAATCGTACCAGAACAGACTCAATATTTCTCTGTGGTTCCCTGTGTCTTAAATAAAGATTCTGTTCTGGTATGGCTATGATCTGAAGAAGTGGGTCTGTCCCGTGAAAGCTCATCACCTAATTATGTATTAGTCTTTAAAGTGCTACTGGACTGCTTTTTTGTTTTCATTCCAAAGTAGTGTTACAAATAGCAATCTCGTCTAATGCTCTAATGCTGTGTGTGTGTGTCTTTGCTGCTCTACCCTCAAAAGACAGCAGTTGCACTTCCTTGGTCCAGCTTCTGCCCCAGGAGGACCTAGCCTCCCACTGTCCTGGGACATTGGTCCCAGCCAGGCTCTCTGGTCTGTCACAGGGCTATAGCCCTATGCTCCCGGGGTTGTCATGGGGCTCTGGCATGCTGGGTCTCAGGCCTGCACTCTGGTGGAGTAATCAGGGGGTCTGGCAGGAGCTCTGGGTCCCAGCCCCATGCTGCCACAGGAGAGGCAGTGGCTCTGGCTCTGACTCTGGCCCCAGCCCTGGGACTCTCTGATCCTGCAAAACCTGTGGTCCATTGCTGGACAAGAGAGTACTGGATTTAAGAGTTTCCATCTGTAGTGTATTTGATTCTGCTTTAGAATCATAATGAAATTGAGAATGATTATCAGATTTTTCTATAAAACATGGTTTTGATATGGCTGAGTAAGGGAAGAAGTTAAATGATAAACTCATTTCCAGTGATGGAAAAACAACTTAAACATGAAACTGCTTTCTAAAAAATACGTATGAGTGAAAAGTACTCATTATTTTTTTAGGGTTGAAATGATATAATAAAAAAACAGTAACAGAGAGGAAGCCATAAAAACAAAATAATTCAGTGTCAGTTCATTTCATGTCACAGTAAAAATCCCACTTTTTACAGTAAACTCTTTGATAATCAGATATTCTGGATAAGTGAGAGTACTCACGCTGGGTGAGAAAGCAGAGGATCCTGCCAGCTGCACTCAGATGCAGCATGGAGAGATGCAGGGCAGCACTGAGAGGGCGTTCCCCACCAGGGGGAAGGGCATTGCTCTCCCTCTCTGTGCACAAACCCCAGCCCTGACGCCACTTCTCCATGCTCCTGCCCCAAGTCTGCTGACCAGATCTACCCAGCTGTGAGTCCTGCCGATTATCCAACTGTGACAGTTAATCAGATAAGTGGTTAAAAAAAAGTTTACTCTATGTTCTTTTTTGTCTTGGGGTCATGAGCAGCCAAGGATGAATGTCATGTACCTTCATAACAAAAAGATGGTCTTTTGCAGTCCAATTCTGCAGTCAGCTCCTTGTGGACAAGGTTTATCATCTATTTGGAGCACTACTAACTATCAATTGCAGGATTAAAGTCTTTTGCACCTATTGGCAGGCTGACAACCTTTTTCGATATGCTAAACCTTTAGAAGAAAAGCTCTGTCTTGCCCAAAAACTGTATCTCTTCCACAAATAGAAGTTAGTCTAATAATATTATTACCTTATCCACTTTGTCTTTCTAAACTGCTTTATGCTATTTTTATGATATTTCTGGTTGTTAATTTAATTGGTCAATTTCCTAGATAAATTTTTTCAAAAATTCTTCCGTCAACTCCAGACCCCAATACAAATATTTAAAAACCAAAAACTAAAAAATCCAGCATTGGGTCACTTGTTTTCATAGAGATCTTCACCACCTAAACTAATAGGATCATGTATTTAGTAACTCAGGTTGTTACTTGTGTTTATAATGCAAATTCTTAGGTAATGGATAAAAATTGAAACTACAAAAATCATGGAGGACACATATCTGAGGATTCACATAACAATAGCATTATAGAGCCATTCTTGTGCATGAACATAAAATGTAGGAATGAATACAAAATATAAGATTGGAAATTTCTCTATTCCATGATCCTCATCTGCAACAGATCTCCATGGCATGGAGGGGAGTAGGGCAATGGTCTAAAGTTGCTTTACCCTGCTTCCTGGTGCAGCAAAGGGTGGGTCTGGCTAGCAACATAAGACCACTCTAACTGGTTATAACATCCAGCAGTGGCCTACAAAAGGCTGCTGTGAAAGCTAGGAGGTGTTCCAGCTGGAGTAATTATTACACTGTAGTGTGCTCTGGCCACATCCCCAGCCTGCCTGGGGCTGAGATGGGGTGTGGTAGAGAAATGACTGCCTGATTTTTCACCCTCAGAGATTCTCTTAAGACAGCTTTAAGTCTGTATTGTGCTTTCAGAGGGACTGAAGCAGCTTCACTGGGGCTGAAATGCTGACCCACGACTTTTATTGAAGTATAAAAATCTCGAACCCAAACCATATATCACAGATAACAAAAGTTGGAGATACTACAAATATATTGACTCTATACGCTAGCAGACTGTATTTCTCCATATTATTTTTTTCTTGTGCAGTTTTATGTATTGAATGGCAGGAGATCCAGACAGGTACTCCAATGAGTTTCAGAAGTCTCAGTTCATCTCATCAAGGAAGTAGCTCTTAATGCCCTGACTTGATATACTGGCATGAAACAGACCGCATTGTATTTCATCTGTAAAATCTTCATGCTATTAGTTGTAACAGGAATCTCTCTGATTATCCTTCTAGACACATTTCAATACATTAAAAGACATAAATAAATATCCACCTATTGACCCATATGCAAAACTCCCATGAAGTTTGAGTTGCCCATGGTAATCATCACTATTATGTGACATAGTACTATATGTTGTGTAGCAGTTAAAATGAAAGCTTGGTTTAAGAAATTCAGAAATGATTTCAACTTGCATTTAACTATAAACCAGATTACTCTGTATTATGGAAATCTAACAACATGTCAAGTAAAATAAAGCAACTACATTTACTAAAAGAAGAGGGATCTTATTTATTTATTTATTTAGAATGGTACCGCACACTAAATCTGTCATTGAAAAATAATACAATCATTTGTATTATGGAAACACCATTTAAAATAGAAGTGGGCTAACATAATACTGCCCAGGATCTGTGCATGTAGTTCCCACTGTTATCAAGGGAACATCAAAGATTCCTGTCGTTTGTTTTCAGGGACACAAGATTTGTTGTCTTGTGGTGTTTGTGTGTTGGTGTGGGTTTTTGTTTTTGTTTGTTTGTGTATTTGTTTTTTGGGTTTTTTTTGTCAAATAAGACTTAAAGTTTACTTAGAAGACAAGTGAAAGTGAGAGATATAGAGTCTGTCTTCACTAAATTCATACTTCAGCAAACTGAACCTGTGTATACTAAAGCATGATGAATTTTAAAGCTCTATTTTCTATCTTATTAAACTTCAGCTCTGAAACAGTTTCTCCTATTTGGTATTCCGTGGAGCTATAATATTTGTCCAGCAATGAGCTCCATTCAGCAGTTTGTTAACCAAAATTGGAAGTGACAGACTCACTAAAAGAAAATCTTTGTGCCAAAGAAACAGATATTGCTTCTTTCTCGCAGATTACTATATGCCTGGACACTGAAGACTGTGTGCCTGCAGACACACCAAAGTTTATATTGATCCATGTCAGACTAATGTGATCAGCACAGAGACTTTTGTATGATGTTATTCCACTCTTGTATTTAATAGAGGTGGATGAGAACCCAGAACATTTTTTTGGGGGGAGATTGAAAGAGGAAGTCATTAAAATGAATTGAGTAGTATAGATTGGTTTGATTTCATGCTGGTGCTCTGTTCATGTCAACATTTATATGTGAGAGAGATGTCTGAATAGTATCACCAAAACATCCCAGTCACATCTCTTTCCCCCCTCCCCCATGACTTTTACTCTTCTTTTTATACTACATGTAGTTTCAGAACAGCGTAACCATGGAGGTTAGCATGTGATCATTACTAAGTATACTTTTAAAAACTGTGAATATGTATGGCAAACAGATTAAAAAAACATTTTTAACCTAACAGTAAAAATGAGAGGCAGAACTGTGTGATTAAAACCACAGAGAACAGTAGACAATACAAACCCCGGCATAAGAAGTGTAAATTTGTATATCCATCCTGCAGTGGCCTATGCGCAGAAGTGGGCACTCAACCCAACACAGTTACTACTATCTGGCATGCCCAAAAGGAATTGCATAAATTTGGAAATGACATGTGTAAGAACCTTACAACAGAGGTTCTTAAGAGAATTCATTGACTCAGTACATCTCTTGGCTGTGCTGCCATCTGTGATCAGCTCCATGCAGTTATTTTACTACCCTGTTGCCCTACCAACCCGTAGTGGAGGAAGGTTTATGCAAGCAAGAAGCTTAAACATCAGACATTTACTTTCACTTCACAATTTCACTGGTAGCCTCAGCTCCTGAGGCCTCCATTACTGTCTTTGGCCGGTGAAGTTGGTGCAACTCTTGGACATGAAAGCTAATGCAGAGGCTTTCAACCTGTGGGTTGGGACTATAATTCCATTTTAATGGGGTTGCTAGGGCAGAGTTTGGACTTTTCAGGCCCTGGAGTTGAAGCAAAAATCCAAGCTTCGCCTCCCAGGGTTGAAGCAAAAGCAAGTTGGCTTCAGTCCTGGGTGGCAAGCTCAGGTTACAGGACTCCCACCAGAGCTCCCAGTTTGTCTCCCTTCCATGACAATGGGGCTTAGGTTTCAGTCCCCTCTGTTGGGGCTGGATAGTAATTTTCATCATCAGAAGGAAGTGATGGTGCAATAATGTTTCAAAGCCACAACCTAATGCCTTAATTCAGCCCAAAGCAGCAGCAGCTGGGTTTTGGCCACTGGTCTTGTGTTCAGTGCTTTACAGAATGTAGCATAGGAAAAATCCGCACCCTTAATGCAGTGCAATCTTAGAACTGTGCCCTCCCAGTTCATTTAGAAATGCATCTATAGACAGGCACATTTTAATGTGAGTAAGTCTGTCAGAGCCAATCACATAATGGGGGGAAATCAACAACAACAAGCTTAGTAAATAACCATGTTGCACAAAAAGTTCCAAATACAAGAGAAGAGTGTCTTGATCTGTAGCTGCTCTGCTGTAAACAAGTCCTAATGGAAGCACGCACAAAGAGTACCCAGATGTATGTGATTTGTGAAATAAATGTAAAGCAAGCAATGTTTTTTCACATACATATAGAGAAGAAATAATGGTGAAATTCTTGTTTATTAAAGTTGTTTTATTACATATTTAAATGAGATTTTTTCTCATATTTTGTAAAATAGGCTAAACTGAGAGTAATATTCAGCCATGTTAGTAGTTCATATACAATTCCTTGTTACAGAATATAAGCACTTCAGATATAAAGTAAGACCTGCAAGTTGGAATAGCACAGGTAACTTCACCCATCATTTACATGGAATATTCGGGCCATTGGATCACAGAAATGAAGATCCTCTAATTTTGTCTTTTTCCAGCCTCCCATCCAAGGTTCTGATCAGAGTTGGTGCACAGTCATTCCTGTCTTTTGCCTGCCTTTGTGTGGGTTTTCTCTAATGTTGAGAGGCCTTTGAACAATGGATGAATTTTATCCTAGTCTACGGTTACACTAACAAGTTTTGTTGGAAAAACCCCAGTTTTGTCAGCAAAACCCCAGTTTTGTCAACAAAAGTCGTGGAGCGTGTGCACACAAAATGCATTTTGTTGACAGTTTCTGGACAAAACTCAGCACTTTTGCTGGTAACATTCTGCCTCAAAGCTTTAAAGCATAACATTGCTGCTGGCAGATTCTGTCGACAAAAAAGCTGCATGGACACTCTAGGGTCCCCTTCTCTCAACAGACAGGGCATCTGCAACAATTGGCAGACTTGTCTGCTGTGCTTCCAGGTGTCTGTTTTGTCAAGACAGCAGCCAGGCAGTCCAGCCATTTTGCCAACAGAGAGGAGAACTCTCCTGCATGGCTTTTGTGTGTGGCCACACTCTGTCAACAGAAATTTTGTTGGGAAAACTCTCCCGACAGTGACTTCTGTTGACAGAGCGCTGTAGGGTAATCATAGCCCTAATGTTTTAACTCAGTGTTAAATCCTTGAAATGAAGATGCTGTAGAATTACAAAGTTTTGTTGAAAGTATTGTAAAGAGAAATATTACAGGGGAGATTTTCAGTATTACAACTAAGAGCTGGGTACCCAACTCCTATGGAAAGCCAAGCAGTTGTTCTCTTGACTGTCATTTGATGCTTTTGAAACTCTCTCCCTAGTTTTCTTTTTCTAAGAACTTAACTGTTGGTCTTTTTAGTACAGTTATGATATGTTGTTATTGGGGAATAACTGTTTACACACACTTGTACAATGCAACATCCTTTGTATATTATTACTTCCATAGTTATTTCAATAGTAATTGTAGCCTCTTGTTTTTTGGGTGGTCCATGGCACAGAATTAAGACTAGAATAAGATATTATTGCTGTTGGCACATCAGTGTTTTTGAATTTCCCGTTTTATTTATTAAAGTGAAAGAGAAGTAGCTGTGTTAGTCTATATTCTAACAAAATAAACAAACAGTCATGTAGCACCGTAAAGAGTACCAAAATAATTTATTAGGTGATGAGGTCTGCCCCACGAAAGCTCATCACTTAATGGGCTTGTCTACACTAGTCTGCATGGTAATCATCCTGAGTGGAGAATAGCAATGAGCTGCTGCAATGCATATGCTGCACCTCATTAGGCTAATTCTCGCTGCAGCAACTTTTAAGTTAGCAACATCGAAGCACCAACAAGCCATGTAGCCGTGGGCACTTCCAAAATTTTTTGGCAGTAAGGGCACTTCGAAGTTGCGCTCGTACTTGGAAGTGCCCGCGGCTACATGGCATACCAGCGCTTCCAAGTTGCTAACTTCGAAGTTCCCGTGGCAAGAATTTGTCTAATGAGGTTCTGTATATGCATTGCAGCACCTCATTGCTATTTCCCACTTGGGCTGATTACCATGCCCCCTTCAAAGAAGGGGGCTAGTGTAGACACAGCCAATTAATTATTTTGCTAGTCATTAAGGTATTATATGACTGCTTGTTTGTTTTATTAAAGCAAAGTGGAGTTGCCTTGTGTAATAACTTTATATCAGCATTACCTGTTTATGTCTGTTAGTAATCCAGCATTACATAGGAACCTAACCAAAGCCTGTGGCCACAATGTGCTAGATCAGTTTCATTTGAGCCACAAAATGGAAAATTCTGAGTAATACATCTTAGATCTGACAACATAATTGATTTTTTAATGATGCACTCCCTGGCTGATGTTATCCCAATTGTGTTAGTGAAGTTAATGTTAGTTATAGTTTGTATGTATTCCATAAAAATAAGACTAAATGCATCCATTCTCTCTCTCTCTCTGTAGCTACCTTTATAAATTGAAGAAAATACTGTCAGTGTTATGAATTGGTATAAACACATAAGGTCTGAATGGCCACTTATCACAGTGTCATCACATCATTTGGAAGATCTTAGTTTTGTATTTTGTTTGCAGTTATAGACCAACACAAGAAAAAGGTTAAATGTTGCATTTGTTGGGGTTTTTTTAATTGTTTTAAGTACACCTCCAAATGGCGTGGTTGTCTAGAGTGCATTTATTCGTCTGACTTGTATTTACATTAAAAACATAACAGGATTCTACTGCATCATGAATTGTCTTTTATTACTCTCATCTTTTCCTGCAGAGGTCATCACCTTGCATGTGAAGTGAATCTGGAGCAGCCAGGCGGTGCTTCTGGAGCAAAATTTTGTTCTGAATTAAGAGACAGCCCTATTTGTAAATGTGAATAGAGCATATTCCTGAGCTCTTTTTTCACTCCTATGTGAAGTTAATTCAGCACCTTTGTGTGCACAGATTGTATTCTGCCTTGTTGGAGTTGCTGTTGCTTTTGTTTTGTCTCACATTTGAATAATACATTTGATTACCATGGCAAATGTTGCAGTGTATGCATGCCTGACTGTAGTGCCTAATTAACTGATGATAACAAGGCAGGGTTGCCCTCTTCCTTTTCACAAGCAATCATATACATGACAGTTCTTTTATCTTTCTTCAAAATTGACTTGCTCTCCTGACCCTTAAGCAGCTCCTGTTTTGTGTGTTTACCTCTGATGTCTTTGCAAGACTGTTAATTTTCTGTGGCATATCCTATCTGGTTGTAATTAACACATCGAACAGTGAAGAAATAGTTCTGCTTGCAGATGCCTAATGGAGGAATGCTTTCTTCCAGTAATTATACAGCTTCATTTTAGTGATTTGCATTGACCTACAAGGATTTCGTTCCCCAGAATATCTACACTGTTACAGCACCCATGGGTTAGAGTAAACCAAATTAATAATTGGGTACATATTGGTATAATTTACCAATATCCATAAAGAAATGTTTGAAACAATGAATGGTAAATATGGTAAAGTAGATATTTAGCCAAGTTAGGTTAGGTTAGGTAAATGTGTTTGTCTTTATCTGCATATATTTAATCCTGAAGTTGAATGTCCATTCTAATTCACAAGAAGCAACCCGTTTCAAGAGTGTATAGAAATCACATATATATATATGAATATATATAAGTAAATATTCTTTCTGCTTTATATTTTAAGAATACTGAACCTACCTCTCATGAAAATGAGATGAGAATTTCTATTTATCATTTTATACATAGGTTTAAGATTTAAGCCATAAAAACTGCCACTTCAAAGGGAAGAAGGTGTAAGGGGAAGGTTGGTAGTTACAGCAATAAAAACAGGGGCAAAAAGAACAGCTTTTATGAAGGACTCAGGCTGGAATAATAATGATAGAATTGTCTAAATCTATATATCTCTTGTCAGCATCACGTCTGATGTTTGAATCAGTCAGGCCTTTTCTGCAAGAGCTTTCCTCAGGAATATTGAATTATTTATTATTTGTATCTTTTTATTCTCTTTCTGATGATTTTTTTCTGACTTAGTAAAATTTGTTTTTATGCTGCCGGATTCCATGTTGTCTGCTCTTTGATAAATAGCAGTAATTGGGTGTATAGCAGAAGTCGTGTAAAAATGTATGACTTCAATTACATTTAGAACAATATTTTTATATTGATCTTTTTTTTTTTTTGTTTCTGTGTAAGAGCTGCTCTTCGTAGCCTGCAGTGCTGAGTTTTTAAAGAATTATTCTATGTCCATATGTTGGCATGCACTTTTGAACCAAGGCATCTTTTTTTTTTTTAATGGGATACTGCCTTGAATCAGTTCTGCGTCAACAGTGAGTGAAAAATTAGAGTAATTCAGATAGTGAAATATTGTATTTTAGTTTATGAAGGGTTGACTTTAAAACTGAAATGGCTCCTTTCTATCCCTGTTTCTCTTGTGTGAAATGTTGAAATAAGGGTACTGGCCAATTAGAGGAATTGAGTTTCATTAACAACTTTTATTCAGACTAGATTACAATATGTTCTGAGAATCACATATATAAAGTTTAAATTGTGTATCATATTCATATCTGTGAATTACATGAAATCTGCTGAAAGAAATCTCTTTTGATATTGCTCTCTTTTGTATTTTACATCAAAACCATAAATTGATTTTTTTTGTCAGTGTTACTGTTACTCTTTGGTCTGCTGGAGTAGACAAAGCAATGTGATCTTATTTCTAAAATATATGATCCGAAAGTGAGAAATTGATTTGTGGTTGAATCCTGGGAGCCATTGTAAACTGTAAAGTGGCTTTCTGGTTCAGGATTGGGGATGGACCCTAACTGCACATCACCCAGCCGGTGGCTGGGTAATGTGCGGTGAGGTATTCCCCTGGGTCCTGAGCAACCCAGTTTTTTACTGTTAGAGCAGGGAGCTGCTAGCACTCTCACCTACGGCCAGGCTGTAGTAACCAAACGGTTAAAGTTCTTTTTGTTGTGCCAGCTGCGTTGTAGTGACAAAAGGATAACAGGGTCAGGCTTGGATCTTGACTGGTTACAAGTTTATTTAAGCTACAGTTATAAGCATGCGGTTACAAAAGGCTATTGTCTACTTCTTATATGCTAGCAAAATACAGGTGTTAACAAGTTACATTACAATCCAATACAAAGATATCTGTTACCATCTAATACAACGATATCTTGATACAACGACGTCTAGTTACAGAGCTCTAATTCTTTAGCTGTGCACAAAAAAAAACGGAGACCTAGCATGGGTATATCTTACCCACTCTGCGTCTCTCGATACCAGCGTAGCCAAGCCGGATCGGTCACTCATTTCCGCGGAAAGACGAATATGAGGTTGGGCGTCCCCAGTTGTGGACCTCGGGAGGCAATCACCTGACCCGACCAGCAGGTAGTTGTTGGAATGCACTCAAAGTTAGAGTTCTGCTGGACCCATCTTTTATACCCCTTTTTGGGTTACATATTCTCTTTCTTATCTATGGTGCCAGATTGTACTGGTCTGTCTTTTGTGACGCCAGTTTGTTACAAGGGCATTTCTTACTTAATTTGCATTTGTAAGACAGGAGATAAGCAATTTAGGAGTACAGGACATTCTTTTTGTGTGGGCGGGGACTTCCCCTTCTGGGATGGTTGTGTGGTCATCAAATTCATCAATGCCAGCTGGGGTGATTTCCTGAGGATCCCCCCCGCCCCCCCTCATGTTGACAGTTTGGCCTGTTAGCCCTCTATCTGTACTTTCTGTTCCTCAGGGTCACGTTAAGCTAGCACATCTGGGCCTCAATGAAGGCATCAAAGACTGTGCTGTCAGCAACTGTTTCTGTGCCCTGTGTGCTCCTCAGTTGGGGGTGGGGGGCAGCGAGCAAGCTGGCTTGTAAGGGGGAGACTTTGTCTGGCTACAACATCTTGTATGCACAATCAGAATTCTGGGACATTTATAATCAAGCTGTTGATTTGCCCTGTTATACTAGCTGAAAGCTAAACTCTGACTTCAAACTTTCTCAGCACTCCAGAATTTTCACCACTTGGGTTTTGCACCGGGTCCTCCTCCTGTCAGAACTTTTGTGCTTCAGTTTTGAGTATAACATTTGTAAAGGGAAGTTTAATGCTTTGTGACTTAAATATCATTTTACATATTTTATTCCAGAGATCTTTCTTTTATTTTCTATTTTGTATAAGGTCATGTGGTGTTTCAAGTTATGGTAGTGAGTTTCAAAGTAACATTTTATAAACTGACCAGCAAAGTTGACTCCACCCTGTAAATTAATCAAGGCAAATATTTTTAGCAAATCTACCTCTCTGATACTTAGCAAATCTATGTCATCTCAAAATATGATTTAATCGTGATTAGGGTCTCTGCTTTTTACAGGTCTGTGCTGTTTCTTTAAAATATAATATAACTATGCTGGAGGCTTTTGGCAGACCAGAGCAAGTAATAGACTCACTACAACCTAAATGCTGCAGTTCTTAATCAGAGAGAGATCTCATACACACATCCAAGGGAGTTTTGCCTTAGTAAAAACTGCCTGATTTGATCCTATATATTTAACTGAATTGGTAGTGACTCTTCTACTTCTATTGGAATGGGCTGTCATGATGATTTTCAAGTGGTTAATATGCATATCTTGTAGCCTCTTTAGATAAATAATAATATTCACTCATATTTTTGAGGAAGTGTTTCCTTTTAAGAGACTGTAACTTAAAAAAAATCGCTGGAAACATCTGTGTGATATGACAGAATTCCTTTTAGGATTGTCATTAAATGGTTGAGTTATACTGGAGGTGATGAAGCTGGAGCTTAAATAGACAAAGAGAAGTTGGTAGTGTTTTTGCACAAACTCTAATGTAAGCATCACTAGTCCTCTGCTTTTTCTTGTAGCAGTTTGACAAAATTGCCTTTCCTACCAGCAGCCTGTTAGGTGCCATGCACAGAAACAAAACCCTATTGTTTTAGATTTTCTTTCATATCATGTAGGTGTCTGTGCCATGCCACCCACACAGTAAAGCAAGTGAGCTGTGAAATATATTCATTGTTAGAGTATGGGGGAAATGGAGGCAAGCAATCGGCAGTAATAATGTACGACAGCAAGGGGAGGCTGCCAACATTACCTGCATTATTTCGGTTGCCTTTTTCATTATAGGTTCGGGAAATAGGCAGCAATTCGATTATGGCATGATTTGGGGTGGAATTGCTTGCCGTTCACTGACCCTGTCACAGGGGGATCAAATGAGAAGTCAGCTCAAATAAAGTTTATAGTGCATTAACTGGACCAAGCACTGCCTAGCCTGGGAGCATGATTTTTCATCTTCCAGGTTTTTGTAACTGCTGCTCAGATATATTTGTACCTTACGGCAAAAAAAAAAAAAAAAGGATTGGCTGAGATGTATAGGAATGAGTCTAGTCGGCCAATAGTGTACATCCCCCTCCCCTCCCATGTGCAAATCTGAGCTCTTTTCTGGCTTGTGAGAAGCAGCATGATTAATAACACTGAGGAAACCTTCCTGCTGGATTATTAATTTCCCATCCCTTTTTCCTTTTCTTGCTCATACCCCTGATGCTTTGCCTTTTTTAAAAGCCTATTTTTTTTCCTTCCTTTTCTTTTATTACATGGAGCTAACCACTAGCCACTAACATTCTCGTGGCTATCCAACCTTGCAAAGGCTTACTTCACAGTGGGGTGAGTTTGTATATTAAAATAAGAGATTTTGCAAGGAAGCAGCAATATAAAATAAATACAAATTTTTAAAAAGGGAAGAAGATCCCTGTGATGCTTGTTCAGAGCTGCTTTTAACTATAACTGATGAAACTACAGTTAAGGATGACCTACAAAGCAAGAAATGTGTTGCAGTGTCAGCCTGTTACTGAGAGAAAATACTGTACTGCATGTGCAGATAAACATTGTTTCTCTTATTAAAGCTAATTAAAATTGGCCCTTTAGAAACCTTGATTGCATAGAGAGGGTACAAATTGATAGAAAATGGGAGTTAATGATAGGTAATTGCACAAGCTGTGGTGGTTTTTTCCCCCCTTCCTTCCTTTTTTGAAAGCTAAAAACTGATTATAACTGCAAATAGTTTTTGCATTGGAATCTCAATTATGTCATTGTTATAGCTGTGATTTTCATAGACTAAAATCATGTAAAATATTATTAACAGCTCTGTACAATTTGACGTAGGGGAATTCTAATGCCAAAGTGGTGCATTTTTGCATAAATATATTACCTTGGGCAGTGATACTGCTTATGCTCTGCATGTGATTTCTTTTGGTTCTCTCTCTTGATTCGCTGACCAGGTCATGTGTCCAGTTTGTATAAAGGAAGTATGTGTAGCTGGAACTTCATTTGAATTTCAGAATTCAAAATTTAAGATTAGTTTTATTAAGTAATGTTATTAATATTCTACTAAGTGTTGTGTTACTAAAATTAAAATAATTTACAAAGTGTGCAGTTATGAATATGATGAACATCGTAGTGTGTAGAGGAAAATCCTATAACTGTTTTAATTGCTTAGAAGCATGTACATGCTGTTACATTTAATCTAAACAACAGCATGATGTGTTTAACACATAAATAGGGGGAAAATGAGTAAATAAATCAAATAAGCAGTGTTTAACTCTTTTTAAAAGAACATAGCAAGAATGTTCCTGTTTTTTTGTGTCTTTGGTGGGATAATTATTTAATAGGAAAACATGGGGGCTCAGTGCGGATGTTCTGGTTTTATGTAATGGATATCCTGAGAAAAGTCTGTACGTTTTCTTTCAAAGATTGTGTGTATCAATTATGCAATTAAAAACAAGTTTTCTTTCAGTCATGGAATTGGAAAGACAAAAGAGCTTTTTGAACCTAATGGTTGTATATATGTACATGATGTACACACAAGAGCACCCAACACAGTAAATCTGTCTTCCAGCATATACCTGGGAGGAAATAGTCTATAGTAAATTTAGAAGCTAGTTTTCACTTGATACACTTTAAAATATATATATAGATACAGATATATATATATATATATGTATAAAACAAGCTGCTAAAATTTAGGGTCAGTGTTTGACATATCTTTCTGTCATGACAGCAATTTTTCATATAATAAGGTCTTTGTAGTGTCAGGCAGGTTGTCAACCTTAATTTACAATTAATCTTTATCAGAAACTCTTGCCTGACTATGAAAAGAACCTCTCTAGTTCCAGGAAAGTAATTTGTAATGTCATTATTGATACTGTTTCCAGTTAAAGTTTAAAAATACATTTTTTTTAAAAGAGTGCATGTGAGATTATGAGTACATTAGTAGAAATAACTGTCATTGATTGATTGCTGAATCCCAACTGATTTTTTCCGTGCCTTTTTTTCCCCAGTGTGAATGTTAGCGATGTGAAGTTTTGATATGCGTGAATCCTGCCCAATGCACTGCAGTAATAGTAATAATAAAAAAAGGACAGCCATAGTACTATATTTATTCCAAAGACATGATTTGCCTTCTGCGTTCATGGTATAATTGCTCCCACATAATGACAAAACATATTTAAACATGAGAGTAAGAAAATGCTTTTATGAGTCCAGTTTAATTTTTACATTTGCATATGCTGTATGTTATCATCTTATCTGTTATCACTAAGCAGCCTGTTGTGTGTGTATCAAATGCTGCCTTATTATGACAATTTGCAACTGTAAATGGTAGCTTTGGAAAATAACATGCCAAATTGTCACGTTAGAGAAATACTCATTAATATAATTTTGTTCTTTTTAAATTAATTAGGTCATGTAAAACTTTGGGAAAAATCTAATTTTTTTCTTGCACTATAATTAACAGTCTTACAGCTCTAAAATTACAAAGAAAAAATAGAAGTTTGTGGTCTCTAAAACCTGATTTCCTGCTTTTTGATTTTTTCCACGCAATTTCATGTTTCTTGGATGGTCTGAAGTTAATCCCTGTATTCGGTGGTAAAACTTAAAATCTAATACAGTAACATGGCTTGATTTAAAACAAAAAATAAAAGACAGGTTAATTTGTCAATGAAGTCATTAGTTCCAACTGAAACAGAAGTGAGGAGTCTCTTAATTTTTCATCATTTGTTTGCTCATGTGTTTTGTGCTGTTTGTTTATTTCAATGTTTATTTCTTAAATAACAAAATTATTATATAAAATATTTTTCAATCTATTCTCAAATTTTATTTTGTGCTTTAAATTTTTTTAAGAAAAAACACTGTGAGAAAGCTCTTAAGGGTAATAGAATAGAAAATAATGTAATAGAGGTAAATATAGTTCTGTTTATAGATAAATATTTGAAAATAAATGGGAAATAGCAGACTATTTTCTACTGTGCCTGTGTGAAATGTAGGTTTCCTTCCTATCTACAGTAAGGGAATTTCATGTGTAAAACATCTAAGTTTTAACTCATTCCCATTTTGATCCATAGTATGCAATGATGCCATACAATTGTTTTTCCTGTAAGGCATGTATCTGAATTTCATTCCATATTCTTGATAATGTACAAAATGTATGTACTTTAATAATATATTGTAGAAACATTTCTTTGTAAGAGTTGTTCATGTGCTATTTATTGTATGCAATTAGATATGGTGATGCATACAGCATTTAGCAATATATATTTTGCTAAAGAAATCTTCCTTCTTTCTGTTATTCTGTTACCTATGTTGTGTCCACACTTCCAAAGACTTCTGTTGACAGTTCCTAAAGCTCTTAAGGAAGTGATTACAGACTCATGATTGCTCACAAATTGAGTCTTTTTTTCTTCTTGACACTGATCCTGTGATAGTCTCCCCACTTAATCCTCACTAGCAATTTGCCTATAGTTGCAGCTAACAGGAGGTGATTAGAGGGGTGTTGCCCATCGCCTTTTTACTTCTGTTGTAGTGGCATGTTAGACAGAGGCTAGTGAATCAAAGCTGTTTTCCTATTAACTCAACACCTCCTAATGCATTAGACCCACTTATATCTAATAATAGTGTTCAGCTTTTAACACTCTTTTAATGTTATCTGGTATTACTTTTAAAATGCTACAGTGAGCATTTTTAAAATTAGAGAACAAAAGTCAGTGTTTTTAAAGCAACTTAATAACACTTAAAGCGTCTCTTCTGCCATCAATGCATGCACATAATTCCCATTAATGCTGCTGAGAGTTTTCTTCATGCATTGATGCAAGACTAGACCCTATATTCTGTAAACATTAATTACTTTAATTACAAGGTTTGTGACAGGTAACTGATGTAATAGGTTTAAAGTGATACAATATATTTGCAAGTCAAAAAAGCACCACTAAGGAAGGAGGGAAAAAATATCAAGAGTTAATTGCTCCAGTCATGAGCTATGAGGAAACGTAGCACCAAGGGCCAGAATTCAAACAAAAAGCAGCAAGTGAGAGGAACGTTTAGAAAGCATTTCATCCTTATTTTGTCCCATACAACAAAGCTATTAAGGGGTTAAAACTTGTTAGTGCCTGTATAAATGAGGGTCTGAACAAGACTTTGTGCCTCAAAGCTGAATGCCACCCGTTTGTGCATTCAGACTGTGCACATTACAGTTTTGGGGGCTGAATATCTTTATTTTATTTTAAAAGTAAATGTTGTCAGGCAACATTGTTAATGGATGTTGAAAACTACCTAGCAATATACTTGCTCTGAAGTATTCAATAGTAATGTGCCTTGGCTATCTCCCTGTTACTATTCAATGTGTCTTGGGTGTGACTGCTGAGTCCAGTGAGTAAATGTGAAGATTGAAATACACAACATGGATCAAAGAGAATAAATATATGCTTAGGTTATTTGAAATGGATCAAATACTATATTGACACGCTGTAGTCTCAGTGAATGCAGTATGGTTAAATCGGGAGTAAAGTGCTACACAGTTGGCATCTGGGAATGTAACAAGGCCTACAAAACAACCATCATTGATCATTATTACTTCCTGGTTGTCCACCTTCACGCTGTTTTCCTAGACTAGGATGAAAGAAGTAATTTAAAATGTGTTGTGTAATGTTTTAACTAATAAATTTTAAGATGGTTTAATAAACAAGGGCAAATCATATTTTAACGTTAGCAAGATAAAAGCAAAGACTTTATGTGCTTGTGTGTATGTGTGTATATATATATAGACCTGTCCACAGTGGCTTGACCTATGCCTGCTCATGCTGTTCAGCCAAAGCCCTCAAGAAATCGTTTTCTAAACAAATAAATCTTTACTTTAGAAGGGAACTTTGGGATAGGTGCTGCTTTTTCTCAACTTTCCATTCTCATCTCTCACTACAGTGACCTGATGTCCTGATTTTATTGGAGCAGTCCCAATATATGGGCGTTTTGTTTTGTTTTGTTTTTTACAGAGTCACCTATTACCCACTATTACTCCTGATTTTTCACACTTTCTGCCTGGTCACACAATCTCCCACACTTAGGTAGACAAAACTACCTATCCTAGGCTGCATCTACACATGCATGCTACTTCGAAGTAGCGGCGCCAACTTCGAAATAGCGCCTGTCACGGCTACCCGTGTTGGGCGCTATTTCGAAGTTGAAATCAATGTTAGGCGGCGAGACGTCGAAGTCACTAACCCCATGAGGGGATGGGAATAGCGCCCTACTTTGAAGCTGAACGTCGAAGTAGGGCACGTGTAGCCAATCTGCGTCCCGCAACATCGAAATAGCGGGGTCCGCCATGGCGGCCATCAGCTGAGGGGTTGAGAGACGCTCTCTCTCCAGCCCCTGTGGGGCTCTATGGTCACCGTGTGCAGCAGCCCTTAGCCCAGGGTTTCTGGCTGCTGCTGCGGCAGCTGGGGAATCCATGCTGCATGCACAGGGTCTGCAACCAGTTGTCGGCTCTGTGGATTTTGTGTTGTTTAGTGCAAGTGTGTCTGGGAGGGGCCCTTTAAGGGAGCGGCTTGCTGTTGAGTCCGCCCTGTGACCCTGTCTGCAGCTGTTCCTGGCACCCTTATTTCTATGTGTGCTACTTTGGCATGTAGACGTTCCCTCGCAGTGCCTATTTCGATGTGGTGCTGCGCAACATCGAAGTTGAACGTTGACGTTGCCAGCCCTGGAGGACGTGTAGACGTTATTCATCGAAATAAGCTATTTTGATGTAGCGTGCACATGTAGACGTAGCCCTAGTGTCCTTTAGGAGTAGCAGCAAGTATGCAGAAGATGTGTCGCACCTTCTGAATTTGTCAGGATATCAGCACGTATTTGTAAAATGCATCTTCAAGAAAAAGTCAATTTATGCAGTGGTAACAAAGTAGAGACAATTTGCATTGTGCTGTTTGACAGAGGGCTATTTTCAAGACTGGGCTTTTATATTTCAAAAAAAAAACAAATTACAGAAAAGCATCTTAACGTGAGCTCTTACTGCTCTGCCTCATTTAATTGTCAAAGTCTATGACAGCATCCACCACTGGATCGCTCAGAGATACTCTCTTCATTAGAGTTACTAATATTTTCCTCTCGAGTAAACTGGAGCTCAGAATCTTCAATGCTTCAACACCTCCATTCCAGGGTGTGTAAACGAGGAAATCCTCATTTTTTTTTTTTTTTTTTAGGAAATCTCTGGTGTAACAGACTCATCTATTCTGGATTCTATTTTGTACCTACATTTTCGTTATCAGGAACTGTATTATCTCTTAGTATATTGGTTTTTTCATTTTGAGTACACACACACACACACCCATATTTCAGCAACTTATATTGTGACTGTAGTATTCACCCTGCACATTTTGTAGCCTGTAATGGCTAATAAGTCTGTGTTGACTCAAAATGAAGCCAGCTGAAACCTGTCAGTTTACTTATGTTATATTATATTAGGCGTTCCAGACAGATGAATAAAATAGTTTCTTTCATCTGTTAATTACCCATCATATTTTATTTTTACCTGGCAAATCTTAATCAAACATTAAAAATGAAAAGACTGTTATAACCATGCAAAGTGTAATGAAGTGATGATAAAATGCATCATGGCAGTAAACTATTGACTGTGCACTGTACAACTTATTCGAAACATCTTTTCAAAATTATTTGTAAAGTGTTTTTGGTATTCTAAAAGATTAGAGAATCCAAAAAAGCAAAGCCATGTATTCCACATTCAGTGTAGCCTAGAGCAGTAGTACTGTAACCTGCTATACTGAAATGCTACATAAACGTAAACACAATCTCTTGTGGGCCAAATAGGTTCTACACATTTAAATATGATTTAAAATCTCTTGTATAGTTATATATTTTAAATTCTGTTTGGTTTGTATGTATTTCAATTGGTTCTTTCTATGTACAGTAAGGACGGGTAATAAGTAACCCACAGACCTAACACAGTTCACCAAGGTTAGCCCTTGATGGGCCACCAGACACACTATTTACTTGCGCGCTCAGGTACAGCTGTTAGCAGCTGCTATTGCTTGTGGTTCCCCATTCCTGGCCACTGGGAGCTGCTTGAAGCAGCACAAGCTGGGCTACTACTTCCTGCATCTCCCACAGACCAGGAATACTGAACTACACATGATGGGAACTACAAGTACCTGTGTCTGCACAAGTAAATAAAGCATCTAGCTAACTATGGAGAACTATGTCTGGCTCATGAACTGCTTCTTGCCCACCCCAATGTTCAGATTTGCCTATTTATACAAATGTGTAAACTAAAATGATGGAGATGTGGTGACATATCACTAATGAATCTGGTATTAGTATATTGTGTTGAAGCAAGCCAGGAGCCTCAGGACATGCTCTTGTGGGCTGTACATTGGGCACCCATGGCCTAGAAAAATATCTTTTAGTGTGTTGGGGTAGATCAGTTTCCATGTCTGTTCAGTCTTTGGCCTTTTAGATAAGACTATTAATAAGTTTGAGTGATTATTTTCTGTAATGAGGACACCTGTCCATTAAGAATAAGACTAACACCTTCCAATTTATCTCTAAAGGGCATTGAACAACAGTTTTCAATAGCCACTGACCTGTGCTACTCATCTATGAACCATATCACATGGAAATGAAAACACTTTGAATCGTCTGAGATGTAGATGAATAGTACCTGCTTTTCTTCTCAAATCTAAAAGTATAGTTTTTTTAAGTTCAAAAATGGAGTTGACTCATTGGAGCCATCAACTGTCACAGGACAAAACGCAGATTTGGGATGGTTTTAACTGAGAAAGTGTTTCCGAAAATGTATAAAAAGCAGTTTTCTGCACCAGAATGACAAAGTTGTGTCTCAGTGTCATTTTCCTTTTCTTTCTTTCTCACTGGCTGCATCTACAATACAGCAATCTTTCACAAGAAGGTCTTCTGGAAGAGATCTTCAGAAAAACTTCTTTCAAAAGAGTGCGTCCACACACAAAAAAGCTGATCAAAACATTGATCCTTTATTTCAATGGAAAGCATCCACACAGCCCCTGCTCTTTTGAAAAAACAGGCCAGGGATCAAACTATCCGACACCATAAGGACCTTTCTTTTGGAAAAAAGGCCTGCAGAATGTCAACACATGCTTTTTTTTGTTTGTTTGTTTTGTTTTGTTTTGTTTTGTTTTTTTCAAAAGAAGGTGCTCATCCTGATCCAGGAGTAGAAGAGGGCTTCCAGAAGAATAGCCATGTTCTTTCGATATTGGATCAAAAGAGCATATTTGGTGTGCAGTTGCGCCGAATGTTCTTTCAAAAAAAAGGGACAGATTTTCCAGAAGAACTTGATAGTGCAGAGAGCTGGTGTCTCTATCTCTTTTTTCTCCTTGCCCTTGAAGACCTGAAATGTTAAGGGAACTATGCATAATCCTTAACTGATGATTGACAATGTAAGATATGTGTGTCAGTTGTGACATGGTGCAACAGAAATCAGCCACAACAGATAGCAGGAGGCTCAGATTCAGGATACACAGCTATTTTAGGGGTGATAAAACTACAAGGAACCTTCTTACTTCATTGCAAAAACATTAATGTCTCAGGGCTGGAGAGGAATTTTTTATCCAATGGGCAAGCTTCAGCATTGAAGAAAAAAACATGGATACATATCTCATAGAGCTGGAAGGGACCTTGAGACGTCATCAAGTCCAGTCCCCTACACTCATAGCAGGACCTGTTGCCAACCCCAACAGATTTTTTATTTTTTTGGATCTAACCTGCCCCAGGCCCTTGAAAGGCCCCCTCAAGGACTGAACTCAAAATCCTGGGTTTATAAGTCCAATGCTCGACCCACTGAACTGTACCCTGATCCACCCTCCCATTGTTGCCCATAACAGGATTTTTTTCACCTTTCTCTGAAGCATGTTGAAGTTTAATGAGGACAAACGCAAAGTGCTCCACTTGGGATGGAACAATCAGTTTCGCACATACCAAATGGGGAGAGACTGTCTAGGAATGAGTACAGCAGAAAGGGATCTAGGGATTATAGTGGACCACAAGCTAAATATGAGTCAACAGTGTGATGCTGTTGGAAAAAAAATCAAACATGATTCTGGGATGCATTAACAGGTGTGTTGTGAACAAGACATGAGAAATCATTCTTCTGCTCTACTCTGTGCTGGTTAGGCCTCAGCTGGAGTATTGTGTCCAGTTCTGGGCACCGCAGTTCAAAAAAGATGTGGAGAAACTAGAGAGGGTCCAGAAAAGAGCGACAAGAATGATTAAAGGGCAAGAGAATGTGACCTATGAAAAAAGGTTGAAAGAATTGGGCTTGTTTAGTCTGAAAAGAGAAGATTGAGGGGAGACATGATAGCAGTTTTCAGGTATCTAAAAGGGAGTCATAAGGAGGAAGGAGAGAACTTGCTCTTCTTGGCCTCTGAGGATAGAACAAGAGGCAACGGGCTTAAACTGGCGCAAGGGAGGCTTAGGTTGGACATTAGGAAAAAGTTCCTAACTGTCAGGGCGGTCAAACAGTTGGAATACATTGCCAAGGGAGGTTGTGGAATCTCCATTGCTGGAGATATTTAAGAACAGGTTAGATAGCTGTCTATCAGGGATGGTTTAGATAGTACTTGGTCCTGCCATTGGGGCAGGGGGCTGGACTCGATGGCCTCTCGAGGTCCTTTCCAGTCCTAGTGTTCTATGATTCTATGATTCTATGTGCTACTGGACAGTTATCTGACATGGTACAGCAATTCTTATACTCCTGTAAAGTAGTGTGTTGCCACAGGGTACCATAAGTGAGAGACACGCACAGTTTGAGTAAAGATTTATCAGCACTTACAATTGTGCATGGGGTACTGCACGTCTAATTGGCATGTGGATAAATATCTGTATAGAGCATAGCAATCAAGGGTTGGAACGGACTCAGGATTTCATCGAATACAGCCCTCTGCCTAAAGCAGGATCAGCCCTAACTAAATCATCCCAGCCAGGACTTTGTCAGTGGGACTTAAAACTTCCTGGAGAAGGTGAGACATGGCTTAGGTGAGTAGAAAACTGTTCCCTACATGCAGTTCTGTGGGGTCTCTGTGTGCCCATGCAGTGTCTTTCATGTCTGTACCCCTGCTTTTGGCAATGTTGTGGCCTTACCTCTTGCAAAGCCTTTCCCTGCTGTCTTTCCCCACGAGAGCCTTTTACTGCTGCACGTCAGTGTTAATTATGGAAACTGCCGACATTTTACACAAATGCTAGGAGTCTGTCTAACTGGAGTTGACATAATAGGCATCACAGAAACATGGTGGAATGAGGAATGAGGACAATCAGTGGGACACTATCATACCAGGATATAAATTATATCGGAAAGACAGAACAGGTCGTGCGGGTGGCGGAGTGGTACTATATGTGAAGGATAATATAGAATCAAATGAAACAAAAATCCTAAAGGAATCAAAATGTTCCATAGAATCTTTATGGATAACAATTCATTCCTCTAATATGAATATGGCATTAGGAATATATTACCGACCACCTAACCAGGACAGTGATAGTGATGCTGAAATGTTAAGGGAGATTAAAGAGGCTATCACAATAAAAAACACAGTAATAATAGGAGATTTCAATTATCCCCATATTGATTGGGTGCATGGCACCTCAGGACGGGATTCAGAGATTAAATTTCTTGATGCCTTAAACGACTGCTTCTTGGAGCAGCTAGTACAGGAACCCGCAAGGGGAGAGTCAATTCTCGATCTAGTCCTGACTGGAACGCAGGATCTGGTCCAAGAGGTAACTGTTACTGGACCGCTTGGAAATAGTGACCACAATATAATAACTTTTAATATTCCTGTGTTGGGAAGAACACCGCAGCGGTCAAACGCTTTGGCATTTAATTTCAAAAAGAGGAATTACACTAAAATGAGGAAGCTAGTTAAACAGAAACTAAAAGGTAGAGTAACTAAACTAAAATCCCTGGAAGCTGCATGGAAACTGTTTAAAGACACCATACTAGAGGCCCAACTTAAATGTATACCCCAAATAAAAAAACACAGTAAGAGACCTAACAAAGAACCACCATGGCTTAACAGCCATGTTAAAAAGGCAGTGAGAGAGAAAAGGGCAGCTTTTAAAAAGTGGAAGTCAAATCCTAGTGAGGAAAATAGAAAGGAGCATAAACACTCCCAAATTAAGTGTCATAATGTAGTAAGAAAAGCCAAAAAAGATTTTGAGGAACAGCTAGCCAAAAATTCAAAAAATGATACTAAAATGTTTTTTAAATACATTAGAAGCAGGAAGCCCGCTAAAAAAGCAGTGGGGCCCTTGGACGATAAAGATATAAAAGGAGCGATCAAGGAAGACAGTGCCATTGCGGAGCGATTAAATGAGTTCTTTGCTTCAGTCTTCACGGCTGAGGATGTTACAGAGGTTCCTAAATCTGAGCCAGCCTTTTTAGGTGACAAATCTGAGGAACTCTCCCAGATTGAAGTGACATTAGAGGAGGTTTTGGAGTTAATTGATAAGCTGAATAGTAACAAGTCTCCAGGACCAGACGGTATTCACCCAAGGGTTCTGAAAGAACTCAAATGTGAAATTGTGGAGTTATTAACAGTGGTTTGTAACCTATCCTTTAAATCTGCTTTGGTACCCAATGACTGGAAGATGGCCAATATAACGCCAATATTTAAAAAAGGCTCCAGAGGAGACCCTGACAATTATAGACCGATAAGTCTAACATCAGTACCAGGCAAATTAGTAGAAACAATAGTAAAGAATAAAATTGCAAGGCACGTAGAAGAGCACGAATTGTTGGGCAAAAGTCAGCATGGTTTCTGCAGAGGGAAGTCGTGTCTAACTAATCTATTAGAATTCTTTGAAGGGGTTAATAAACATGCGGACAAGGGGCACCCAGTGGACATAATATACCTACATTTCCAGAAAGCCTTTGACACAGTCCCACACCAAAGGCTTTTATGTAAATTAGGCGGTCATGGGATAGGAGGAAAGATCCTTTCATGGATCGGGAATTGGTTAAAAGACAGAAAACAAAGGGTTGGAATAAATGGTAAATTTTCACAATGGAGGGGGGTAACTAGTGGGTCAGTCCTGGGACCGATCCTGTTCAACTTGTTCATCAATGATCTAGAAAATGAGGTAAGCAGTGAGGTGGCAAAGTTTGCAGATGACACCAAGTTGTTCAGGACAGTCAAAACCAAAAGGGATTGTGAAGAACTACAAAAAGATCTCAGCAAACTGAGTGATTGGGCAGCAAAATGGCAAATGAAATTTAATGTGGGTAAATGTAAGGTAATGCACATTGGAAAAAATAACCCAAATTACACGTACAACACGATGGGGTCAAATTTAGCTACGACAGATCAGGAAAGGGATCTTGGAGTTATAGTGGATAGTTCTCTGAAGACATCCACGCAGTGTGCAGCGGCAGTTAGTAAAGCAAATAGGATGTTAGGAATTATTAAAAAAGGGATAGATAATAAGACAAAAGATATCATACTTCTCCTATATAAAACTATGGTACGCCCACATCTTGAGTACTGTGTGCAGATGTGGTCTCCTCACCTCAAAAAAGATATATTGGCATTAGAAAAGGTTCAGAAAAGGGCGACTAAGATGATTAGGGGTTTGGAATGGGTCCCATATGGGGAGAGGCTAGAGAGACTGGGACTTTTCGGTCTGGAAAAGAGGCGAATGAGGGGCGATATGATAGAGGTATATAAAATCATGAATGATGTGGAGAAAGTGAACATAGAAAAATTATTTACCTTTTCCCATAATACAAGAACTAGGGGACACCAAATGAAATTGATGGGTAGTAGGTTCAAAACTAATAAAAGGAAATATTTCTTCACACAGTGCACAGTCAACCTGTGGAACTCCTTGCTGGAGGAGGCTGTGAAAGCCAGGACTCTATTAGGGTTTAAAAAAGAGCTTGATAAATTTTTGCAGGTTAGGTCCATAAATGGCTATTAGCCAGGGGTAAAGTATGGTACCCCTAGCCTTCAGTACAAGGGCAGGAGATGGATGGCAGGAGATAAATCACTTGATCATTGTCTTCTGTTCTCCTTCTCTGGGGCACTTGGCATTGGCCACTGTCGGCAGACGGGATACTGGGCTGGATGGACCTTTGGTCTGACCCAGTATGGCCATTCTTATGTTCTTATGTTCTTATTTCACTGTAGGATGTGGCTAAACCTGTATCACCTGTACATAAGCCTAGCCATAACTTCAGTGGTGTATCATCCCATGTTTCTTCAGAACAAGTTGTGTCCAAAGCCATGCAGTGTCTCCACATGCAGTGAAATATACAGTGTTTTGTGGGCCAGGAGGTAAAAGCTAGGAGAGTAGCACTTAATGCACATGCTTATTTATCTTTGTGAAGCACGGTCAGGACTGTGGGTGAAAGATGCAAGTGAAAAGTGTTATTCCTGAACATCTCGCTTTCCCTTCTGTGGATCAGGGACTGAAACACTTGCTAGCACAAGGTGGTCCCCGTGCATGATTATGGCTAGATGCTAGAACACAAATGGCAATAAAAGGAAGCAAAGACGTTACTCTAATTCCTTTCCACTCCTTTTTCCTATTGTATCCATCAAGCCTGGAGACCTCGTCTGCTTGGGGAGGCTGTGGATGAATGCTGGAAGCTCCCCAGAAGTGTTGGTGTGGGCACCAGGGCTGGGATGGTGGCCTCACTTATCAGAAAGACTCTACTCCTGCTTCGCCTTTTCCACCAAGGCCTCACCCCCACTCCATCTCTTCCTGGCCTCATTTTCTTCAAACTGCCCCCTGCCCCCCAGTCCTCTATGCCCCCTCCCTAATGCTTGCTTCTCTCTGCTCCCTTCCCTGAGACTCTCCTGCTTCTGAGACCGCCACACTAAAGCCGTGTCTACATGTGCACGCTACTTCAAAGTAGTGGCACTAACTTCGAAATAGCGCCCGTCACGGCTACACGTGTTGGGCGCTATTTTGATGTTCACGTCGACGTTAGGCGGCGAGACGTCGAAGTTGCTAACCCCATGAGGGGATGGGAATAGCGCCCTACTTCGACGTTCAACGTCGAAGTAGGGAACGTATAGTCGTTGCACGTCCAGCAACATCGAAATTGCGGGGTCCTCCATGGCGGCCATCAGCTGAGGGGTTGAGAGACACTCTCTCTCCAGCCTCTGCGGGGCTCTATGGTCACCGTGTGCAGCAGCCCTTAGCCCAGGGCTTCTGGCTGCTGCTGCTGCAGCTGGGGGTCCATGCTGTATGCACAGGGTCTGCAACCAGTTGTCGGCTCTGTGGATCTTGTGCTGTTTAGTGCAAGTGTGTCTGGGAGGGGCCCTTTAAGGGAGCGGCTTGCTGTTGAGTCCACCCTGTGACCCTGTCTGCAGCTGTGCCTGGCACCCTTATTTCGATGTGTGCTACTTTGGCGTGTAGACGTTCCCTCGCAGTGCCTATTTCGATGTGGTGCTGTGCAACGTCGATGTTGAACATCGACGTTGCCAGCCGTGGAGGACGTGTAGACGTTATTCATCAAAATAGCCTATTTCGATGTCTCCACATCGAAATAGGCTACTTCGATGTAGGCTTCATGTGTAGACGTAGCTTAAGTGTTCCTGGAACAATGTGTATAGTGAGGGAAGCTGAGACCCACTGAGACAAACTGTAAACCTGGTATAGGACAAGTCTCAGAGGTGTAGATGTGTTAGTCTCTATCAGCAAAAAGAAAGAGTTCTGTGGCACCTTAAAGACCAACAGATTTATTTGGGCTTAAGTTTTCTGGGGAAAAAACACTTTCTCAGATGCGTTATTTCAGCTGGATAGCATTATTTCCCTCTGTCATCTGCAAATGTGGGCAAAACAACTCTGGCTCTTCCTGAACCTTCTCTGTGGTGGTCCTTGGTTTCACTTGCATGGGTGAGGGATTGCTGCAGCTGCAGATTTTATTTCTTTCTGAGGATAATTCCCTCTTTTCTTCCCACTGAGTCATGGCTGGGGTCCCACCTAGTGATTACTTCTGTGCCTGTGGAGCCTCATGCTTCAGCCTCCTTTTCCCACTTACTTTTCTGTTGTCAGCTGTGGGAACCTTTAATTTGCTTGTAGCTGCGACCAGGCTTTGCTGCAGCCCCTCCCTATGGGCCTGGCTTATCAAGTTCATCCTCTGCCTGTATCAGTGCAAAAAGCAGGAAAGCTTCCCGGCTGTGGTGTCTCTGTCCTCTAGACATCCTATCAAGAGACACTTTATCTAGTTTTAACAGGGTTTCACGCCTCCTCTTTCTTTACAGTGCAGTATGAATCACGATTATGTGAATAGCATTGCAAGGGTCCCATACTTCTTATAGCCAACTGATTTCAGCATCAAACGTTTGGTTTTCTAGCATTCAGACTTGCAAGCTCAGCCTAAGCTCTCAGAATATAAGTTATTTCCCTATCTAGCATCACCACTAATAAAAAGTTTGAAAACCAAATAACGAACCCTAGATACACCTGTGCAGTTCCCCAACCTTGAGTATGCTGGCCCATGTGTAGCTGTTGAGTAGTAACATGCCATTCTTACAGTCATCCCTTTGTGGACTAGGACAACACTTTAAGGCCCATCCGAAGAACCGAATGCTTCAGTACACTACTAGTCTATCTACTAGTCTATTCTGAAGTCTAAACAGCCCTACTGAAGGCCAGCTGGTTGTGCCTCCCTCTAAGAGCCAATCGTCCCACAGAATACACTCTCTTCCAAGGAGGTAAATGGCCAATACACCATCGTAGAAATTCAGCAAAGAAAGGGTTGGAAGAAGGGTATGAGATATTTTTTTCCTGGGTCTGAGACAAATGATCTTTCAGCTCTGTGATCTGGCTTCATAGCTCCAAAGGTAGAAAGAGTTTTATCAGATGTATGATCTGCTAGAGAGACCCAGCAAAAAGTTTCCCTGGTCAGAACAGAACTTGCAGACTGACAAAAAGTCAGAAAGCCTCTAACAGGCTTTGACTCTTTTTTGCAGGGTCAGCTTCTCCTTCAGGCTGTCTTTTTCTTTCAGACTCTCCACAGCTCATGTGCTCTGGCTTCACACACCTTTATCCCCCATACATAAAACAATACACAGTCAAAGCTCTCAGGCAGGTTCACGTGCTCATTTTGTCTTAGGCGGGGCTTATGGTTACAGTCCGACGTGCTGGAAATTTTTTTTGTCTATTGTGGATGCTAAAAGACATCAAACAAAACTGTAAACCCTGAGTAGGATGGAAACCATTTCAACCAGTTGGTGGGGCTGCACCCCCCAGTACTACTACTTCCAGAACATATTCTGTGGAGTTCCTCCTCACTCCAGATGCTTCTAGATCTACTTTAACAAAGAATCAAGGAAATGGGAGAAACATCATCCTGGGTCACACCCCAGATTCTTCTAATCAAGCATTCCGTCTGTGACAGTTGCCAGCATGAAACGCTTCAGGGGTGGGTGAAAGAATCCCACAGTAGGCTCTTAGGGTAACAAGTCTCTCACGTTGGCTTTATCTTAATCCTTAATGGTCAGAGAAGCCGTGTCTACATGTGCACGCTACTTCGAAGTAGCGGCACTAACTTCGAAATAGCGCCCGTCACGGCTACACGGGCCGGGCGCTATTTCAAAGTTAACTTCGACGTTAGGCGGCGAGACGTCGAAGTCGTTAACCCCATGAGGGGATAGGAATAGCGCCCTACTTCGACGTTCAACGTCGAAGTAGGGACCGTGTAGTCGTTGCGCGTCCCGCAACTTCGAAATAGCAGGGTCCGCCATGGCAACCATCAGCTGAGGGGTTGAGAGACGCTCTCTCTCCAGCCCCTGCAGGGCTCTATGGTCACCGTGGGCAGCAGCCCTTAGCCCAGGGCTTCTGGCTGCTGCTGCTGCAGCTGGGGATCCATGCTGCATGCACAGGGTCTGCAACCAGTTGTCGGCTCTGTGTATCTTGTGTTGTTTAGTGCAACTGTGTCTGGGAGGGGCCCTTTAAGGGAGCGGCTTGCTGTTGAGTCCGCCCTGTGACCCTGTCTGCAGCTGTGCCTGGCACCCTTATTTCGATGTGTGCTACTTTGGCATGTAGACGTTCCCTCGCAGCGCCTATTTCGATGTGGTGCCGCGCAACGTCGAAGTTGAACATCGACGTTGCCAGCCCTGAAGGACGTGTAGACGTTATTCATCGAAATAGCCTATTTTGATGTCGCTACATCGAAATAAGCTACTTCGATGTAGGCTTCACGTGTAGACGTAGCCAGAGTGACTTAACCCCTGAAACATTACATTTTTATCTTTTAGAGGATTTTTTAAAAATTTAAAATTTTAGATGTTTTTGTTACCTATGCAAATGTCCAGACTCTCTTTGCATCTGAGTAGGGTCTTGGACTCAGTGACTTCCTGTGGTAATGAATTCTACAGTGTGATTATATTTTGAATGACAATGTATTTCCTTTTATCAGGTTTGAGTTTGCTGCTTATCATTTTCATTGTCCACACCCTTGTTCTTGAGCTTCAAGGCAGGGAGAATAGAAGCTTCCTGTTGATCTCTAGATAGTTTTGAGTTCTACAGTAAACCCTTTCATTTCCAGCAGCCCTGGGACCAGGAGGTTGCCAATTATTCAAATATTCTGCACAATAATAGAGAGGTATACCTAGCAATTCATAACACTAAAGAAAAACAAGATTAACAAACAGAAATGTATGCAGAGTACTTTATTTACCAATAGCAGTTGTATTATACACCCTAAACTTATATTATATTTGCTGTATTTATTTGTAATTACTTTCACTATACTGTACTTATGGAAAACGTAACTCAAATTTACTTATGGTTAAAATGCCAGTTATTTGAGAGTTCTGAATGGTGGACTGCCAGATATGAAAGAGTTTGCTGTATTCACTTATATATGAGATAGCAGGTTGTAACTGCACGCATAATAACAAAGCATTCAACTGGAGGTCCCTCAATTTCTTAAGCAGAGGGAACTGGGGGATAGTTGGACCCGAATCTTTCTAAAGCTGATGCCTGCTCAGTACAGCTCATGTTTATGTCACTGAAAATCAGATATATCTTCAGGGGGAAAAGGGACAACAGACAACAACTTCTGATAATTCCTCTTTCTATATTCGCTATAGCTACAGTCAGATGCATTTTAGGTTTGGGGAAGGGAGATAGTCAAGGCAGAAACTACTAGAACAACATCCTCATCCCAGTCTCTACCTCATATTGTTAAGATTTATTATTGTTGTGGTTAATTCCTTAAACGGACAGGAAGGGCATTGTATATTGTTTGGTCCTGTATTTACCTTTCTGACTGCATTCTTTTTATCTTCTTACCACTTGGCAGGTGTCGTAACATTATATGTAGCCTCTGATGCGTGGTAGGATAAGAGAAGTAACTATGACAATGACAACTACTACAAGTATTTTTTCTTTATGACTTATGCCAGCAGAAATGACTGACATTCAAACAGACAAACATTCCACATGTTAATGCTGGTCCAAGCTTCATCCACTTGGGAGCTGCTAGTCTGTGTTTAGGACAAGGGTGCCTGCATGGTACCATGGTTATGCCAGTATTTCTTGTAAAGATGCAGAGAAAGAGATTCCCATGAAAAATGGGACTTCTCCATCTGTCAGCATTGTGCTGCAGAACATTAGACTGGGCATATAGAAGTGTTCAGTACCTGAGATTACTGCCGCCTTTTGTTGTCCTGTTCAGTCCAGCTGCTTGCAATATACTAGTTAAAGAGGGCATGATGCTGTTAAGTTTTTCCACTGTCAGCAAGGTCTTGGATGGCTCTCATCCTCTTCTGTGCTTCTTTGCATGGTGGGGTGCAATAAGCTTATTATCATTAGCACAGCTGAGCATGTTTGCTTATTATTTCCATTTAGCACCAGTGTTATTGCATACATCAAACTTACACATGGATTCCCCAGACGCCTTTATATTTAGAATTTAGGTTTTTCTTTAGTGTTATGCATTGCTAGGTATACCTCTCTATTATCCAGAATATTGGCAGTTATGAAAATGTGAAAGTTATACTTTTGCAAAATTCTCCTCTCCCTACTGTGAGGGCTAATTCACAGTGAGCTACAGCTTCATGGATGAGGGAATAGATTGTGCCCTCAGCATATTTGAGGATGACACTAAGGTAAGTGAGAGAGGTAGGTATGTTGGAGGGTAGAGATAGGGGGTCCAAGGTAACCTAGATAATTTGGAGGATTGGGCCAAAAGAAATCTGATGAGGTTCAACAAGGAGAAGTGCTGAGTCCTGCACTTGGGATGGAAGAATTCCAAGCATTGTTAAAGGCTGGTGTCCAACAGGCTAGGTGGCAGTGCAGCAGAAGGACCTGGGGATTGCAGTGGATGAGAGGCTGGATATGAGTCAAAAGTGTGCCCTTGTAGCTAAGAAGACTAACGGCATATTGGGCTGCATTAGGAGAAGCCGTTCCAGCATATCTAGAGAAATTATTTTTCCCCACTATTCAGCACTGGTGAGGCTTCATCTGGAGTCTTGCATCCAATTGTGGCCTCCTCGAGTATAGAAAGGATGTTAACGCATTGGAGCAGGTCCAGCGGAGGGCAACAGAATGATTACAGGGCTGGAGCACATGATCTACGAGGAGAAGCTAAGGGATTTGTGTTTATTTAGTTTGCAGAAGAGAAGAATGTGCAGTGATTTGATAGCAGACTTCAACTTCCTTAAGAGGGGCTCTAAAGAGGATGAAGAGAAGCTGTTCTCAGTAGGGACAAATGGCAGAGCTGGGAGCGAGAAGCAATGGTCTGAAGTTACAGAGGGAGTGGTGTAGGTTGGAAGTTAGGGAAAATTATTTCACCAGGAAGGTGGTGAAGCACTGGAACACTTTACCTAGGGAGGTGGTGGAATCTCTACCCCTTGAAGTTTTTAAGTCACAGCTTGACAAAGTCCTGGCTGGGGTGATTTAGGTAGGGTTGATCCTGCTTTAGGCAGGGGCCTGGACTAGCTCACTTCCGGAGGTCACTTCCAGCCCTAGGATTCTATGATTCTAAGTGGGCAGCTGCATACTCAAGTTGTGGCTTCTGACTGTTTTTCACACTAGACCCATATGGAGCACACTGGTGGTCCAAAAGTAATGACCAAGCACAATTCTGAGAGAAATAGTTGCAATTTCTAGTGCAGCTGAGTGAAGTGTCTTTTTATCACCAGTGCTAACCTAGGAGCAATCAGGGGATGAAAAACTCCCTTAAATTATAAACGTTTTAACCAAAGTGGTGGTGACCCTTTAGTGACTATGTCTACACTAAGAGCTAGAGGTGTGATTTCCCTGTTCATGTATACACAATCCCACTAGGTCACCTCAAGTTACTGAGTATAAATAGCCATGTAGTCTAAGTAGCATGGGAAAAAAGAAGCAGAGGCATGACTTGGCTATTCTGAGTAGTATCCACTGGTTTCAGGAAAATTTACATATGCCACACCTAAGCTTATGCCATTGAATGCATACACAAGCAGGGAAGTCACATGCCTTTCCTCTAGTTTAGATGTAGCTGGTACTGGGGTATACAACATCCTTGTTACCAATTCTGGTTGATTCCTGCTATCCTTTCAGCATTTTTTCTCATCCAAATGTTTATTCCAAACCACAAATCAACTGTGTGTATGTTTGAGCACATGTTTGTGTGTAAATACAAATTACTTCCCACTACTCAGCAAAATGGTAAAGGAGAAGTATCTTTTTGATGTTACAATTTCACTATCCCATGAGTACTAGAGCACAGAGAAACCAGTATCTTTGCATAGTGTTCCAATACCTTCACTGAGGGCTTTTTAGTTAATGGATTTAATTAAAGCCACTGTGGAATAACTTTGTCATCAGGGATTATTATTCTCAAAGTACTGTCATGTGTAAGTCGTAAAATGTTCTATTTCCATTGCATAGAAAGAAGCCAAGTGAGGTGAATATGATGCAATTGAACAGAACAGATGTTTTCCAAAAATGTGTAAAGTACATAGGGAAAAATAATGCTTATCCCTGGGTGTATATGGAGTGGAGAAGAGTGCACAAGGAACTTCTTCTTCCTCTCTTGTATTCCTGGGCCAGGCTGGCTGTTCTCGGGCCTTTCATTTGCAGTCACCCTAGGCATTGTTGTCCCATGGTCTCTTTATGCCAGCTACAATGGCACAAGACAGCCCTGGGGCAGGCATAAGCTGTAAGGAAAAAATCCCTCACATAGGGGCCCCTGTGCCTGGAACAGAGCCACCTCCACCTCTTCCATTGGAAACACAGTGACGGGGAGTTTCAGGGTGGGCCATGGGCTGAAGTGGGGTATGGGCAGACAGCGTGAGAAGGGAGGCATGGCCATTGCTGTTTTACACCTTGGCTCTTCAGTAAGTGACATTTCAGCTAGAGCACACATTAAATCAGGTGGAAGGTGTCTCTGCTGTCTCTGTGCTACCAAGGATTATCGTGTGTCAGTGATTCTAGCCTTTTCACTGTGTGAATTGGAGCAAAGTACAGTGCAGGCCTCTGACCTTGCCCCATTCCTCCTCTCAAGCTCCCAGAATCTGGTCTCATGAAAAAGCAACTGCATGCTCATCCCTTTAAGAAGATATATTCCACTCAGTCACTCCTCTGTTTGCTGGATCTCCTAGAGGGCCATGCTGCTGTCCCAGTGGCTCCAGGGGCCGTGCTGAATGGCGTATCTCCTCCTTCACCAGTGTTTGCAGTATCCCCATAGTGTGCTAGCAGATATACCGTCTGTCTATTCAATGGCTAATGCTGTGCGATAATATAATTGAGAACACAAAAAAGAGTTTTAGCACCCATTTCCACCTTCTACCATACAAGTTCTGGGATGAGTCCAGCATATTCTCTTCTGCTTCTAAAAAGTTTACCACTTCATTAATACTGAAACACTTTTTACCTGTATTGACTATGTCTCCTCAGCCTGGATTCTACTTTCTGTCAGGCTATGTCTACACTAGGTTAAGAGAGTTGACCACAGACATGCAGTTTTGGCTATAGCAATTGCATAACAAAAATCGATATATCTGTACTCTGTCTGTGTGGGGTAAGGTCAAGGGGAGAGTTTCTCCCATCAACCTCTCTTACTCCTCATGGATCGACTGTGACCCCTGAGAGGTTGATTTCATGTATCTCTACTAGATGTGCAAAACTGAATCCCAGAAGATTGGCCCAGAGCAGGTTAATGTAGACCTGCCCTAAGAAAAGTAATGAGCAGTGTTATTTTGCAGATGTGCAGCATAGTTCCATGGGACAAACATTATTGCATTCAGTTTCACCATATATAAAATACTGTTTTCTATTGAACTGAAGCAATTACATGTATTACTTATCTAACTGTTCTTTGAAATTGGAGTGTAACTCCTCATCTTCCATCTCGACTGTCCACAGTGTTTGGATAAAATGTTTTGACTTCCATTACACAACATAAAAATCTACACATCAATGCAAAGTAAAATTGTGTGATCTAGATCTTCTGTTCATTATAGAAAATGGTAGTATAAGTTATCACTAAAGGAAGCAAATAGCAGGTCCACCTGATCAACGCAGGATATTTTTAATCTGTTTTGTGATATGAGGTTTCGCATTTTCCAAGTTCATGAGCATGAAATGCACCTTGTCATAAACAATCCTAGAGTTTAATTATCTTATTCTGTTTGATTAAATTACAAATGTTCTTCAAAGATGTTTTAATAAGTGTAATATACAAAAAATGTCAAAATTGTTCCATATGTGACGATACTTAAATGAGAAGTGGTGGCTTTGTGGTGTCACATTTTGAGAAATTATTTAAAGACACACAAAAGGACACTGTTACTATGTTATTAATGTTAAAAATTGTTGATGCTCTGTGCAGTGTGTTTTTCTAATTAGAGGAAAGTGAGAGAGTGCTATTTCCATAATCGACATGGGAACAGAAACTCAGCAAATTTCATGTATTTGCAATGAAACTGCTCCTTGGCAACATAAAAATGGCTTTTATAACATAAAGGCTGTAATTAGAATAAGTCAAATCAGTTGGAAACGATTAAAGCCCGAGCAGGCTAAGCTGCCTTCTAAATATTTGTCTGGAGATTAGTTCTACTCTTACAGCCCCTGAGAAGCATCTTTGATTTACTTATAATGCTTGACGTAGCAAAGATAATCCTGCAGTAGGCAAATGAACACAAATTTAGATGTGCTGTTAGGCTCTTTTTGTTGATTTGACAGGAGGCAGCACATTGGAAGTGATGTTGGAAAAATGAGTATAGGGTCACATTAGACAAATTGCTTAAAAAAAACCATGATCATTAATTTAAATTCTTTTAAAAATGTACCCATTCTTTGAAGCTTTTAGGATGCACTTTAGAAGTCCACGTGGAATAATTTTCAGCATGTCAATGCGACAGTTGATGTGAGCCTCATTGTATTTAAAATTATAGTCCTGAGATGGGACTTTCTGCATGTTGCACGTCTGACATCAGCTATTAAAATACAAGTAAATCTTGGCAGGTATAAATTTAAAGAAGAAAAGAGATTATGTAAGAAAATCAGAATTCTTAATAAGTAATCAGCCAGCTATGAAATAGTGGCTATCTGCTCTCCAAAGCAGTTCTGATAAAACACAGGTCTTATACAGCCAATTTATTCCCCAGTTCCCACCACCTCACTCCTCTTCAGGCAAGGGGAGGAGATATGAATACCATGCAATTGATTTACTGGAAACATTGATTGGCCATTTCATTCACTTGTATATTTAAATGCATTGGTACAAAGTAACTGACATGATAAGCAGTCTGAGCTTTAGCACCTCTAGTGCCTACATCAGTGTTAAAACCCTGAATGCATATGATGTCACAGGAGTTGTGAAAAATTATCTGCTGTGTAAAACTGGAAGATTTTGAGAATGGTTTGAGACATTAGTCAGCTTTGAAGCAGTTAGATCAAATTCTCACCCACACAGATTTCCTCTCATTTACAATCTCCGTAGAATCCCAAACTTTTTGTGTGTCTGTGTTTAGCAATTGAAAATGTAATCAGTCTAATGTATTCTCTTACTGAATTTTAAACCAGCCCATTAAAACCCCTTTAACGTGCTAACGTAAGCTTCAGAGAGGGTTTCCATTTCATCTTTATTGAACTGAGGCTATAGCACTCTTTCCCTTTGCACCACAGTGTGAGTCTGTCAATAATTCAATAGCCATGGCCTTGATGGGCCAAGGCCTAACTTAGACTTTAAACAGAGCCAAGCAGCTTGTCAAAGTGTGACGTGCTGTCAATGCCTGACTGATCTATACTGCATGAATTTGCCTTGAGCTCGTGATGGATCCCTGGGAATAAAAAAAAAGCAATTTTAGAAGTAGGCCCAGTGTGAAGCACCTGTTTGTTTGAGGAATTTTTAATAAGATAAGGCTGTGTCAGTAATGAAGTCATTGCAGTTTGGTTTACAGGGGCAACATTATTCTCAGTGAATCTCATTGATACATTTACCAGGCCTTAGGGGGAAAAATGCACGATATTCATATGTATGTTGGTACACTGAGGGAAGTTCACAGAATTGATATAAATTCCTAAGAGCTAGGTAGCTGGCACTGGTTTAGTTGTATCAATATTATATTTCTTAAAGAGCTGAGATGACAGACAGGCAAGTGATCTTGCATGTTTGGGTAATGAGGCCACCAGTCACTAATTTTATTTTGTTTTGTTTTGTTTTGTTTTCTCACAGTTACTGAGATTTATAATGCATTAGTAGCTTTTCTGAATCAAATGTGTTTATATTTTATAATTGCTTTGGAAAGTACAAGACTAAATTACTTTTCTTACTTTAAGAAAGAAACCTAGAAAAGTTAAACTGATGTGGTGGTTAGTTGTATTGTAATTTTCTTAGCCTTCACACTGTATGTAAGTGTAGGAGCTGAATTCTATCTCCCATGCCTTTGAAAGGGTTTAGAGAAAGGCTTAAAGATGGCTTTCAAATGTCTGCATAAAAGTAAAAACTGTCATCATTAAAAGTGTACATATCTGTGTTTTAATTTTTAAAGAATTTCAGTTTCAGTCGTTTTGTTGTTAAGCTTCTCTTACGATAAGATTTAATTGGATTTAAGAAAAAAACAATTTTAACATTGTTATTCCGAGAATTAATATTTATGTTGTGTCTTTTTTTTTTTTAACAAATCCCAGTTTTCTGAAGTTTCATCTTTGCAAAAAAATTCACTGGGCACATAGCTTCTTAGTCTTGTAGTCCTTTCTTTTGATGGTAGAAGTTGAACCTCTCTAATTCAGAACTCTCTCATCTGGCCATATCCAGGATTTTAGATAGCTGTCTGACCACTTATTATGGCTGTGGCCAAGTTTCCCATGGTCACATAAAGTTTGTTTCCAGATACCAGTCCTGGCTCTTGGTGTTCTGTGCTGTTATTTAGCTCTAATTTACCCCTAAATGTCTTCTAAGCAGTGGAAGTGTTGATAATGCTGCTCTACAATATTGACCTCCAGTGTTCTGGCAAATTCTCTCGTCCTGCTCCACTCCTGTCCCAAGGGTGCCAGAGTAACCTGTATAAGAGAAATTGATAGATAAGCAGATGTGCTTATTTGTATGTTTTAGAAATGGAAAATCATTATTTAGTGGATACACTTCTTGGTGTTTCAAATTTTTGTTTTAAGCATTTTTTATTAATCTGAAACAGTTTTATCCTTCGCTTTTTGTTATCATTCGGATTTCTCAGAATTCAAATCTTTGGTTTACAGTGCAACGTACTTTAGACTTCAGCTATCCTATGAAGGTTCAGATGGAATTAAATACTTTAATTAGGAAATGGTTTGTATATGGTAACGTATTTTTCAATCTAGTACCCCAAAATAATTTTGTTTTGGTGACATTAGAGCTCAATTCCTCAACACCTAAACTGGACCAATTCCTTTGGAGTACCATTGAACAAGAGTTTTCTTTGTGATGACTATTGATCTCACCTAGATTTTGTATTGGCATCTGTTTCAGAGGTATTATCAGCCCCATAGTGGACAATAATCTGTGTTCTGTGTATGAAGAAAGGCTAATATCCTTGATTTCCTCTAATGGTTGATGTGTGTCATGCTTGATGAGATAAACTATGTGGCACCACTGGTGCTGATGGAAACTATGTATCATATTTCAGCACAATGATCTGTGTAAAAGATTAGATGATTTACATCACAGTCCTCATAGTTTTTGCTGATATAGTTAGCTGAGTAAATTCCATCTATTTAACAACTAACTCCCAACTATTTAATTTTTAGGATAATTAAATATGTTTTAAAAAGTCCCCGAGAGACATGTATGTAGACAATGAGTATGAAAGGATTCAAAATATCCATTACTGTCTAGGGTTACCATATTTTCATTTAAAAAAAGAGGGCACCCAGAGAGGGAGTGTTATCAGTAACAGAATCTACTAACTCACATTGTCTTAATGTACTACACATACTATAACACATTAATACAATATGTTGAATAGTGACAGAGAGATAGACGTGTTTGTGTGTATTCTATCAAAACAAAAAAGGAGTCATCTAGCACTTTAAAGACTAACAAAATAATTTATTAGGTGATGAGCTTTCGTGGGACAGACCCACTTCTTCAGATCAATAGCCATACCAGAACAAACTCAATATATGAAGCACAGAGATCCAAACATTTTTATCAAAGTTGTCAAATCAGAAGAGCAGAGGGACAGCAGCGGGAGGGGGAGCTGTGGGGTGGGGAAGTTGAAGGTGTGTCTACACTAGCTCCCTACTTCGAAGGGAGCATGATAAGTAGGGTGTCGGGAGATTATTAATGAAGTGCTGCGGAGTGTATGCAGCACTTAATTAAGCTAATTCTCCCCCGCAGCAACTTTGAAGCATTAAACTTTTTGAGGAGTAAAGGGACTTCAAAGTTGCCCAGGCACTTCCAAGTACCAGCGGGTTAGCTGCAGCTACACACGAGCTAGCAATTCGAAATTTAACGCTTGGAAGTTGCTGTGGGTGAGAAAAGAGTCGTTATAATGGGTCAGATAATTGCTGTCCGTGTTCAAACCACATGTTAATGTGTTGAATTTCAATATGTACGTTAGTTCTGAGCATTCCCTCTGTAGACGGTTGTTGACACTATATGACAATCTCTCTGTAGCTTCCTCTGTAACAGAGAGGAAGCTGTGCTAGTCTACATACTATCAAAACAAAAAAGCAGTCAAGTAGCACTTTAAAGACTAACAAAATAATTTATTAGGTGATGAGCTTTCATGGGACAGACCCACTTCTTCAGACCATAGCCATACCAGAACAGACTCAATATCTCACAGAGAACCAAAAATAGTAATCAAGGTTGACAAATCAGAAAAAAAATTATCAAGGTGAGCAAATCAGAGAGTAGAGGGGCAGAAGCGGTGGGCGGAGTCAATAATTAGATTAAGCCAAGTATGCAAAAGAACCCCTATAATGACCCAGAAAATTCACATCCCAGTTCAAACCATTTGTTAATATGTCAAATTTGAATATAAAAGAGAGTTCAGCAGCCTCTCTTTCAAGACTGTTGTGAAAATTCCTCTTCAGTAAGACGCAAACTTTTAAGTCATTAACAAAATGGCCCACTCCATTAAAATGCTGGCCAACAGGTTTGTGGATCTGGAGTGTTTTTATGTCTGTTTCATGCCCATTAACTCTTTGTCTAAGAGAGTTTGAAATCTGTCCAATATAGAAAGCATCTGGGCATTGTTGGCACATGATGGCATATATGATGTTAGTTGAGGAACATGAGAATGTGCCCGTGATTCTTTGAATAATTTTCTGGGTTATTATAGAGGCTCTTTTGCATACTTGGCTTAATCTAATTCTTGACTCCTGCTCCCTCTACTCTCTGATTTGCTCACCTTGATAATTTTTTTCTGATTTGTCAACCTTGATTACTATTTTTGGTTCTCTGTGCCTTATATATTGAGTCTGTTCTGGTATGGCTATGGTCTGAAGAAGGGGTCTGTCCCACGAAAGCTCACCTAATAAATTATTTTGTTGGTCTTTAAAGTGCTACTTGACTGCTTTCTCTGTAGCTTAGTTTGACTTTGCATGTTTTGCACAAATTATGAAAGGAGGATTAGATTTCTATGCGCTTCCTGTCCAGATCATTACTTATTACCTTCAACTGTACACTCCCGCTGAGGGCTGTCCTCTTTTTTTATACGGTAACCCTATTACTGTCTTTTGGGTTTTGAAAAGTACCCTAGAGCTTAATCCCAGAATTCTTTGCATAGTATACATGTAGGTATACAAAGGTGTTATGCTCCAGTGTAAATCTGAGCAGTGACTGAGTTGGGCGCAAATGACTCTGGACTCTAGGTGGATTGCTGTACTTCGAATAGAAGCAAGTAATAGATGTGCTTCTTTACTCTTATGACCCAGGATAAAATACAAGAAGCATGTTGTGGGGAAGAATTGTTCATTATGCAACTTGGATTTAAATAGGATTGTCGGGATGCAAATTAGGTGCTTAGCTAATCAGTCCCCTCTTTGACCTTACTACTGCTTCACGACCACATATTATGAAAGGAGAATTAGATTTCCATGCACATCCTGTCCAGATCATTACTTATAACCTTCAGTTTATTGTACACAGGGTAGTCTACAGCTAGGTTAGACAAGAAAGAGCCCTTAATATATTGTTGCATACTATATGTGAAAGTGAAGGCGACAAGTTCACCTAATTCCAGGACAAAGCATGAATAGCTTTGTGCATGGGCTTTGTGTATGGATCTCCTTGAGGGTTGAGTGGTGGAATTAACCATACCCAGTCTACAGGCAAACCCAAACAATGGGACTATATGACAATCTCTCTGTAGCTTACTTTGATTTTGAATGTTTTATGAGCCACTAGGTCCATGTAATCATAGACTTGTGGTAAATACCTTTTGCCTTATTTTATAGGCTGACCTTTTCAGGCTCAGCACTAAGCTCTCCTGTGTTAGTGTGGAAGGGCTGAGAAATCCCTACAGTTCACTCTGCCAGCACCTCCGTAGGCACAGCGACTTCACAGAAAGTTATTCATACTCCTAAAGTTCAGTACTTCCAGTGAATTTCACTCTGATTTTCATATGTAAGTGCATAAGGTTAGCACCAAAATAAAAGAGGCCTCAATTTCAGAGGTGCTGAACACCTATCATTCCCCTGTAGGTCAAAGTTGGAAGAAGCTGTAGGGACACCCAACTTCTGAAAAACAGGTTACTTATTTGTGTGCTTACTCTTAGGCACCAAGTTAGAAATTGTTTCTTTGATAGATTTGAATAGCACACAGGGCAGAGAGAATATGGTACTTTTAAATACTACTATGGCATCAAAGAAAAACAGCACATCAAAACTATACCTATGTTTCAGCATCTAGTGGGGAGTAACACATAAGAAGCAAGGAACTCTTTATTTCATTTTCTTGTGCTCAGTTATGGAAGGGTTCTCAAATCAATGCTGGAAATCAAATGCCATTCATGCACCAGCACTTGAGGTCCCAGGTTCAAACATCTGAATATAAGCTTGAATTCTGAACATATATACTTCTCATTGGGTTGTGTCATAGCTTTGATATCCACGATGCATAAATTCTATTTGGTTAATAAAATAAAAAAGAATAGAATCCAGTAAGGAACCTAATACCCTATAAAAAGTATCACAAGCCTTACAAACTAACAAAACTATATTAGCTTTGGCAGATGTAAGAAGCTGTATTTGTAGGACCTTGGGTCTATCGTAAGTTTGAAAACAGCCTTGCTTATTGTACAAAATTATTAGAAGCTCTGCATCTGGGAAACACAAGAAACTCGAATGGCTAGGTGAAAGTGAATAAAAATGAGGAGACTCGCAAACTGCTTTTGCTCCAGGGCTGGTTTTAATGAGCTTGTCCCTAATGAGTTGTCCCTGCAACTAGCTTCAGGCCTAAACAGATGAGGCAGGGGTTCTGCTAAATTTTTGATGGGATTTGCACTGGTTTTATGAGAAAGCAAGCAGTAGAGAGTGCAAAGTTGTGTCATGAATCTTTTACGAGACTGGATCGTTGTCCGTCTTCTCAATAGGGATTGTAAGACCTGATTGCTAATAGAGGGATATGGCACATTCACGTTATACTGACAAACTTGAATAAATAAGGTAGCATATACCTCAAGGAAGCATTTGGTTTGTCAGGAACAGGGAGAGTGTAGCACAATATATCATGATTTTTTTAAATATAAAACATTATCAAATTGGTTAATAGATGTTACCGTTACTGTAATGTGGTATGGCCCTTTGCAGATATAGGCCAGATTCAGACCAGTCTGCAGAATTTAATGTGGATCATTTTGATTACAGTATACCTTTTGATTAAAGCAGCCACATAGCATTCAATGCTCTTATGATGTTGTGAATATTTCTATTGCGACGTTTATTTTTTAATTTTTAATTACATGAATTTGTATGTGTGTTTTTAGTAACTTTTGATCTACAAACATGTGATACAATTCTATTTTTTAACATGCAGCAGGAGAGATTCTTTATGCAATTTCCTCTATCTATCTTTTTTAATGTCAAAAGCTGTCAACAAAAATAATTCTGAGGTTAACTCACCCACCAGGATACCATTTATTTTGGTGGCTTAGAAGGTTACAGAAAATGCATGTTCAGCAACCTTTATTGCATGCAGCAAAGTGCTCTCCCCTCTCCCACACATACAGAAAAACACACTCACATTAATCAGGTAGCACATTTAATCAGCCTTGGCTAAGTGACCAGCTTCTATAGGATTTCGTATCAGCCCTTGAAAGTCAGACCGTCAGGCTACAGCCTGAATTTTTGGCTTAGAACTGAGAGACTGAAATCCATCAACTTTCAGCCACCTCTCTGTTACTGTTGTTTCCAGTGTCATGGATGTTGGTATAAAAAACCAGACACATAATTAATTTTCTTGCACAAGTAAATAGTACCATTAGACCAATGAACTTCTTAATTGTTATTTTTAGCGGGTCACTGAAGTTCAGTTTGAATCCTTATCTCAAGCTATTTCCAGGCCTGCTGACAGGAATTCTGGGCCCCAGGGCAGCAAAATCAATGGGGCACCTGTCCCTTTTCCTCTGACACAGGCACAATCTCCCATCCCAGGGAAACCCTGAGCACTAGCCCCCAATCAGAGGACCCCCTGGTCAGTTGCAACTGCATTTCACACCTGTCTGGAGGTGCCTCTCCTGCCCTCAAATCTGTACAGCTCTGCTCCCCAGAAATCCTGTGCCCAGCTCAGCTCCTTCCTCTTCTGCTCCTTTCCGGCACCTCTGCCCCCCATCTCCTCTGTGTTCAGCTCTGCCCCTTCCCTGCTATCCCCATCTGAGCCCAGCTCTGCCCCTTCCCTCTCTGTCCCCACCACACCCCTACATAGCCCAGCCCTCCCATGTTCCTGTGCCCAGTTTGGCTCCTTCCCCTCCCTGCCCCCATCCCACTTTTGTCCCCCTAGTGGGTCCTGCATCCCCTCGCTTGGCTCCTTTCTCACAGCCCACACCTGCCTACCTTTGCCCCCACCACTCAGCTCTTTCCCCTTCCCAGCCTGGTTTCTCAGCCTCCTTCAACCTTTGCACCCTGCAGTGTCATGCCTGGCTCTGACCCAGAGCTTGGCTCCCTCCTTCTCTGGGTCCCGTTAAATGCACTGGTCCACGATGAAATTGCCCCCTTTCCCACCTCTGTTGGTGGACCTGTCTAATCACTGGCGAGTCAAAATCATTAAATAAAAGTCCATCACAAAAAATATACATACACACATATGTAAGTGCTAGATATTGTAAAGCTACAAATCGGAATAATTAGCCACAGAATTATCCCCAAAAGTTTAACATTAACTAACATTCCAATTGACTATGTAGTCTAGGGTACGTTGATGTTATCTACAATAGCCTCTCAATTTAGAGTGGCAAATAAGTGTTATATATAACACAAACACCTTTGTCAACTGGCGACACAAATGAATACAAGCCAGAATCAGATTATGCATAGAACTGAACAATACATGTGCAAATTTCGTGGGATGAGCAATGAAGGGCCTATAGTGTCCCCCACCAGCCCTAGTTTAGCTGAACTTCAGTACAGTCCCAGTTTGAATCCTCTTTAGTCAATTACAGTTTTGACAATTGACTTTAGTGGGAGCAAGATTGTTTTTATATGACACCTCCCACTACCCTATTCTTTCAACTAATCTTTTGGTGTTTTTAAATTTAACATTTTACTGTTAGTTTTATAATATATCAATCTTTAAAAACAATTTGTGGAGGGCAAATTCTACTCTGTTACATGCATGTAAATCCGAGTGACTGCTTTGAAGCCAATGAATGCACTCAAGATTTCAGTAATGGTATCAGAGAAGAGAATTTAGCCCTATGTGTCTCTGTTCTGTCTGATCTTTCTTTTATTTTCCCTATTCCTAAAATTTGATATTTTGGTGTCTCATTTCTTGCAGTTCCTTCTTCCTTTCCCTCAAAAAAGGTTGATTGTATGGCTCATCATAGGTGGTCGGGGGCAGGGTGTGTGTGTTTATACATATCCAAAGATGTAGACAGTAGTTTTGTATGTATTTGTATAGCTCTAACACTTGAGTCTGATGTTCTAAAACGTAATCTTGAACTAGAGGAAATGGAAACATGAATATTAATATTTGCAAAGTCTCTGCATAATTAGGATGTGGTTTAGATCGATGAAGAGGCTAACAAAACTTCTTAGAAGACATTTTATATGGTATCAGAATTAGTGTCAGGTTCATAAATCAAGCAGAATGATGAATATTTGATTCAGAATTTTAAACTATCACTTCCGGACACTCTCAAAGCAGTGTTATGTCATTGCAGAATTCCAAAGAATCCCATTAACAATACTTACAGAATTCCACAGAGAGGTAGCTGGGTTAGTCTGCACCATCACAAAACAAAACAAGCAGTCCAGTAGCACTTTAAAGACAAACAAAATAATTTATTAGGTGATGAGCTTTTGTGGGAAAGACCTACTTCTTCAGATCTGGAAAATTCCCAGTGAGCAGTGGATCATAAAATGATTGCAGAATAGTAGTGTTTCATTTTTGGTGTCATACCTAATTTTTAATTAATGGGCTATATCTTTTCCTAACAATACCATCGTGTATGGTCATGTGATGGGTTTAATGAAAGTGTATTTCCTTATATTATATTGTCACATTGAACACTTCACATTGGATTTTCTCCCACAATTCATTGGGTCATTCTGAATGCTATGTTATTTTAACATATTGTTACCCTCTTCCCCACTGCATCTTCTGTATTTGTTTTTCTTTGAGCTAAATATTACATCAAGCAATTTCCTGTGAATTTCTCTATTTCTATCACACACACACAAGCTGTGTCTACACGTGCACGCTACTTCGAAGTAGCGGCACTAACTTCGAAATAGCGCCCGTCGAGGCTACACACGTCGGGCGCTATTTCGAAGTTAACTTTGACGTTAGGCGGCAAGACGTCGAAGTCGCTAACCTCATGAGGGGATCGGAATAGCGCCCTACTTCGACGTTCAACGTCGAAGTAGGGACCGTGTAGACGATCCACGTCCCGCAACTTCGAAATTGTGGGGTCCTCCATGGCAGCCATCAGCTGGGGGGTTGAGAGACACTGTCTCTCCAGCCCGTGCGGGGCTCTATGGTCACCGTGTGCAGCAGCCCTTAGCCCAGGGCTTCTGGCTGCTGCTGCTGCAGTGGGGGATTCATGCTGCATGCACAGGGTCTGCAACTCGTCAGCTCTGTGGATCTTGTGGTGTTTAGTGCAAGTGTGTCTGGGAGGGGCCCTTTAAGGGAGCGGCTGGCTGTTGAGTCCGCCCTGTGACCCTGTCTGCAGCTGTGCCTGGCACCCTTATTTCGATGTGTGCTACTGTGGCGTGTAGACGTTCCCTCGCTGCGCCTATTTCGATGTGGTGCTGCGCAACGTCGATTTTGAACATCGACGTTGCCAGCCCTGGAGGACGTGTAGACGTTATTCATCGAAATAGCCTATTTCGATGTCGCCACATCGAAATAGGCTACTTCGATGTAGGCTTCACGTGTAGACGTAGCCACACACACACACACACGAAACTTTACACAGGAATAAACTGAGGAGGCACAGGAGGGGCATTGCTCCTTTTGCTCCTCTCTAATATAAATTACTTGGGCTGAGAATGAAGGGAAAGGAAGTATTCCTGCATCACAAGCTTTTAATATGAGACCTGTCCACAAATCTGTGTTTGAGGAGCTTTGAAGGGAGGTCTGTTTCATGTTCTGCACACCAAAAGCAAACCTTGGAAATAGCCCACATAAGTTCACTTTGAGATGTTTCTCACTGGTATGGTACGGTCATTCAGAAAACAAACTATGCGGATAAAGCATTAGCTCCTTGTCTTCATGGTTGAATGGTTTCTGATGCAGACTAGCGTTAAGGGTATGTCTACGTAACAAATGATGTGCATGGACTTGCCTACCTCAACAAGGTCAGATCTAGCTAATTCAGGTAATGGTAGTGAAGATGACGTGGTGCAGGCTTCAGAGAGGGCTACTGAGCCAAATATGTAACCCATTTCTGGGCTGGGTTGATACTACTACACTTCACTGTGTTGATTGCTGTTGCTCATTTGCTAGCTGGATTCAAGCTAGCTTGGGAAGACCCTAAGCACAGTTCTTATTTGGTCTCCTCTGCTCAAATTTCAGTTATTACCTGAATTCCCTAAGGTGGTGGGGGGAGTCTCAGGCTTCAGCTTGTGACCTGGATACATGTCCTCTCTGGCTGATGAGGCCAGCAGAAAAGGCCTGTCATCAGCAAGGCTCATTGGTGTGCCACAGTGCCTGCTGCCCAGATGTTGTTTGTTAGTAGGCTAGCTTCAGAAAAATCCCTTATTTCAGATCTCTTTTCAGGCAGTAATTCTGGATGTGAATGTGACAAGGAAACCCTGGCAATATCTGCAGTATAGCTGAATAGGTGAGAAATTCAGATCAGTTTTGGTTTTGATTCCATTAGACTTTGCACCTGTTTTTGACACTGATGGCTTCAGTGACAAAGTTATGGGCCTTTCCTCCTCCAATGGCTCCATTCCCTTTCTTCCTGTGAGATCCCAGAAGCTAGACTTAGGCAATTACTTATTTGCAACTGTAGCTATCTGCCACAGAGGTCCACCTTTCCATGCCCTCTCAATGTGGAGAGAGGACACCTGTTGTAGTGTTAGTGAGCAAATTTGAGATATGTTGTCCTCAGTATGTGAAAAAATGCCCAGGTCTGTCTCTCAACTTCTTTGACTTGGCTACAATAGGGGAATCACTTACTTGGGGTTAGATTTAGGTACCAGAATAAATGGCCAAATGTTCAAAAGACCCCAATACATTTGGTGCTGAACATATTTGAAAATAATGGCCATTTATTTTGGTGCCTTAAATAGGAACTGAAATGTTTTAGAAATCTGGCCCTTGTTGTCTAATGGAGGGCAGATCTTGGAGGAGAGCTAGCTTGCTTATTTGCAGCTCAGATAAAATTGAGTTTTACAATCCAGATATCAGGTTACATTCTCTTGTCAGCTGAGGAGATAGTTTGGTGTTTTGCTCTCCCACTGCAGGGTGTGGTTCTAACTCCCATGATTGATGAGACCAGACTAGTGCAGGGCCCTTTATAGGACATGGAACTGCAGTTTGAGAGCGTTCCAAAATATACATTAGTGTTGAATGATGCATCCTTTTTATTAAATGGAATTTCATGCTGGGCTCATTAGTCTTCTAGTTAGTTGACGGTGGAATTTTAGAAATTTATCTTGACCTGAAAAGCCATAAATAGATTTGATCTTGGATTTGTAATAAGCCACCTCTTTTTTGCTGAAGCAGAGGTAGACAGTTGGCTCTGAAAATATTGCTCGTTCCAATGAGATCTGGTGAATTAACATTTCTGGACACACAAAAGGGCTTCATCTTTTTTCCAATATGGAGTTGGTTAAGTTTGAGGTAGAGAAGACAATGGTGAAGTTGAACATATAGAGTAGGTGACATAATTATTACTGTAGATGAATTAATCTTTCTATTATGGATTTTGATCCTTAACTTTGTATATTTGTATATTTACTTTAAAAGTGCTGATTGCCTGATTAGGTGGTTATAAATAACTGCGAGTGAATAACTTGTAAAATGAATTTTCTTTTCACTTATATTGACTTTACACTAGTGTAACTGTGTTGATTTAGTGGAAACACACCTAGGCTACGTCTACACATGCACGCTACATCGAAATAGTCTATTTCAATGAATAACGTCTACACGTCCTCCAGGGCTGGCAACGTCGATGTTCAACTTTGACGTTGGGCAGCACCACATCGAAATAGGCGCTGTGAGGGAACGTCTATACGCCAAAGTAGCACACATCGAAATGAGGGTGCCAGGAACAGTTGCAGACAGGGTCACAGGGCGGACTCAACAGCAAGCTGCTCCCTTAAAGGCCCCCTCCCAGACACACTTGCACTAAACAACACAAGATCCACAGAGCTGACAACTGGTTGCAGACCCTGTGCATGCAGCATGGATCCCCAGCTGCCGCAGCAGAGCCAGAAGCCCTGGGCTAAGGGCTGCTGCACACGATGACCGTAGATCCCCGCAGGGGCTGGATAGAGAGCGTCTCTCAACCCCTCAGCTGATGGCCGCCATGACGGACCCCACTATTTCGATGTTGCAGGACGCAGATCATCTACACGTGCCCTACTTCGACATTCAACTTTGAAGTAGGGCGCTATTCCCATCCCCTCATGGGGTTAGTGACTTCGACGTCTCACCACCTAACGTCGATTTCAACTTCGAAATAGCACCCAACACGTGTAGCCATGACGGGCGCTATTTCGAAGTTGACGCCACTACTTCAAAGTAGCGTGCACGTGTAGATGCAGCCCTAATGTTCTCTGATGTAAGTGCAAGGAAAGTCAAGCCCAGAGTATTCAGCATGTGCTAATTTCTGACACAATTTTAAAATAGCTTGTGACAGGGTGTTAGACTGACAACACTAAAGAGTCGTTCATTAGTGAATATTTTTGGCAACCACAGAAGCATCTCTCCATCTCATTCTGTTCTCAAGGAACCACCTTTAGGTAATTCATTCTCATCATATTCAGTTATTGGCCTTTCTGCTCCAAAGAGTGCTAATTGAAATTTGGTTTTCATGGTGCTGACACTGTCCATTAGGGACTGAACAGAGGCCACCAATCTCATTCACACTGGACAGAGGCCATCAAAGAGTTATTGGTCGAATGTAATGTTTGTGTGGAAACAAAAACATGGGGAAACCTTGAATATTTGATTTGAATTGGCCAACAATGAAATCATTTCCCCTACAAATGGTTCAGTTTCTAATATTGTTCTTTGGAACTTGGGATATTTTGGAATATATTATTTCAAACACTAACCTATATATATTAAAACATTTAATGTAAAAGCTGGTGTGGATAAAATTCTTCAGACTGTTGTGATTACAATTGTGAAATTAGTTTTATTAGCATCACTGGTTTGTGTTCTTTCCTACTTCCTCATTTGTAGAAACTGGCTCACTGAACAGACTTCTAGAAATGCTCTGCATTGTATCACAGAAATTGACAGGCAGTACCAAATACTTATCTGCTTCAGCTGAGACCACTGGCCAAACCTCCTGCTCACCTCCCAATTCCCTAATCTAATCTAACTCTGTGGGGTTTATGGGGGTTCATTTAAGCAGCAGAAGCTGTGCTATAATTGTTACATGTGCCAGCAGCGATTTGTACCATCTGGGTATGAAAAAAAGAAGCTTGTTCTACCACGGAGAAAGATCTTTATTCTATTACCAAGGCAATATAATTCAAGAGCGGCTGCATAGCAATTGGAAACTGAGAAATGGCCAGCTATGTAGTTATAGTGAAATGTCAAAGTATAATGAAACAGGGGAACTGTACTGCTTTATGGTATGAGCCAAGTTACAAGCAGGTGGCTGCCGTAAATATGTATATAAATAACAATATGGATGAAATGTCAGGATTTCCAGCTGGCTTTGTAAAGGCATTTTAATAATATACTTAGGGTAACAATGTAACTTTGCAATTTAATATAGATGTATATGAATTTCAAATGAACATTAAGATTTAGGTGTTTTCTGATTTTACCATGATAAGAAAGTCTTGTTTCAAATATTACATTTTATTTACTTAAATTGGTGTAATAGTTTGAAAAAACCCTCAATTTGTCTTATAATCTATTGTCAGTTTGCCTCATTGGAGCCATTTTTTAATTCACTAGCTTAAAAAATTGTCAACCAATGATGGTTAGAAAGGGAAAATAGACAAAGTAATTTAAGCATAGGATTATGTGCTGTAGCTTTGGCAGCCACCATTCATGAGAGGTTTCTGAGCTCAAGCATGATGTAAAAGTGGAGTCAGGGATTTTGTTGGCTATGACAGTTGATAATTAAAGGACCTATCTTGCAAGGTGAACAGTGGCCAACATCCTACAGTGAGCATTTAGAACTTTGCAAATTTAACCTGTACATTGTTCCTCTCACTGGCTGGTTTGTTGTGTTCCATTGGCTTCAGACTGCCCTTGGGACTTTGACAATGAAGGCCAATATGGAGTTCAGCAGAGGTAAAACACTAGGGCTACATCTACACTTGCCCCCCTTCTTCAAAGGAGGCATGATAATCAGGGTGATGGGAGATTATTAATGAAGTGCTGCAATGCATATGCAGCACTTCATTAGGCAAATTCTCTCCCTTGGCAACTTCAAAGCATCAAACTTCGAAGTGCCAACATGCCAGATTAAAGGCACTTTGAATAGCATGGGCACTTTGAAGTGCCCACAGCTACATGGCATGCTGGAACTTTGAAGTTTCACACTTTGAAGTTGCCTTGGAGGAGAATTTGCCTAATGAAGTGCTGCATATGCATGACTGCACTTCATTAGTAATTTCCCATCACCATGATTACCATGCCTGCTTCGAAGAGGAGAGCAAGTGTAGACATAGCCAAACAGAAGCACAGTTTAAAAACGATACTCCTGATATTGAATGTGTAGCTAATGATAGCAACTCCCCTGAAACAGCCTTAATTGGAGTAGATGTTGGAGCAGAGAGGACCTGGACTTGTGTCTCAGAAAGTCACTTTAGCCAGTCTGAAACAAAATCCAAACAGTCAAAATTCATAACCTGTCAAAACCAAGAAGTTGCAAATTCAGTAGAGAAGATATGTAAATAACAGTGGACATGGCTTAGATGCAGAATGACTAGGAGATTTAAATCTTTTAATGCTTTAAAGATGGTTTGCAAAGGTGAGGAATCTTTGTATGGCCCAGTGCACCATCATTCAGTGGAGAGCCCTACACTCTACAGTGGAACTTGGTCTATTTTCCAAAGTCCGCTCTTTTAATCATTAGAACCACACAAGTTGTGTTGTTTTAAACATAGAGTTGAATAGGTGGCAGCAGATATATGGACAAATCTTGTTCAAATAAATGGTTAGAAATGTGCCAAGAGTTTGGAAAATATTGTCATAAGCTAATAATTATCAGTGTAGGTTTTTAAAAGTAATGATAGTTGTATTATAAACATCTTGAAATTAGGTGCTAACAACTCTTTGACAGTAATTGTGTAATTTGTGATGACGTGCTACATATTGTGAAAAAGATCAAAATCAACTTGAGTGGTTACTAAGTTTTCATGCTTTTAATAGTCACTCAAGTACATCTGTTTTATTGATGTATTCCTAGTTTTATGTGCCTGGATTAATTCCAGAGTAAACACTGAGCACTCTGCTGAAAAGCTGCAGACATAGACACAAGTCATTCATCTAGAAATCCCCAACCATAATCTGCTAAAGGGCTAAGTATCTCAAATACTTATCTTATTTTATGTAGCAAGATGCTAACCTTCTCGATGCAATTTTAAGATTAACTTTCAAATGTAAGGAGAGATTTTAAATATGTGACTCTTTACCTGATTTCTGATTGCTTTAATGTTTTCCACATCTTCTCCCAGTATCATAGTACTCTTGTTTTTAAACTTTTGCCTGTAAATTTTGAAAATTCTCTGCGGGCAATTAGTTATGTGACTCCTATTTACATTATCAACTAAATCCACTACTTTCAAAATGGAGAGGTTATACTTCAGCCCTCAGATGCACAGCACTATAGAACAACAAGAAGTCTTGTGGCACCTTAGAGACTAACAGATATTTTGGAGCATAAGCTTTTGTGAGCAAAGACCCTCTTCATTAGACGCATGAGTGGGAGGGGGAGTGGTTTCAGAGGGGTAGGTAAAGAGTGGGGTCCCAGTAAGAGGGAGGGCCAGAGCTGACAAGGTCTATTCAGCAAGGTGGAAATGGCCCAGTATCTTATTTTTAACTCTTTTGATAAGTACTATTGATACTGGGCCATTTTCACCTTGCTGAATAGACCTTGTCAGCTCTGGCCCTCCCTCTTACTGGGACCCCACTCTTTACCTACCCCTATGAAACCACGCCCCCACTCATGCATCTGATGAAGCAGATCTTTGCCCACGAAAGCTTATGATCTTGTTGTTCTCGAAGCTACAGACTAATACGGCTACCTCTCTGATACTTGTTACCACTATAGAGTTTGTAACATTAACTCCTACACAAAGTTACAAAATCTGTGTTGATTTGTTTCCGTGCATCAGACAGTGGCAATCATGGGATCAAAGTCAAAATCTATTTATCTTTGTTTTATTCCTTTTAAGGAAAGTATCTTCATTCCTAGAGATTTACATCAGACGGTATAATTATAGTAATATTTACCACTTACATAGCACTTTAAACCACTTTCAAAATGTTAACTAATTTATTTAAGGTACACCATTCAATGCTGCAGTCAGCTCCTTTTCAGAAAGGATCTAGGAGCTGAATTATTCGCATATAATCCAGTCACTTGGTGTTCCTCTGTTGAGGTCTGCAGGAATGGCTACTCTCCATTTGTGTACAACATTAGGACGTAGCTATTCTCCTCTAATTACCTTGTTGATTACCTAACTGTGTATGCTAGACTGTGTGAAAAGGGTATCTGAACTAGAATAAACCCAAGAATCTTGGGAGAAGAGTATTTATTGTGCATTTTGGGAAATGTTAGCATGTTGCTCAATAGAAGAAGCAACCACAGTTCATGAAACATGGAAATTTTAATTCCTCTCTATCTTTTAATTTGGATAATTGTCAAAAGAATTGTACATTCATTTTACCTCTGCAGTCTATAAAGGATGTGAACTAGAATGCAGAATTGACAGATTCAGTTATTATACATTCTTCTTAGAATACCGTATATATTTGATCACTGGCCCATTCATTTATAAGCTGAAAACCCTCCCCAAACTTAATAGTCAAAAATAGAAAACTGTTCGGGCTCTTTCATAAGATGACTCTATATTTCAGGGTTTGGCAAACTTCAGTTTCCCATGTGGGTAAGCCGCTGGCATGGTGGGATATTTTGTGTATCTGAATCATCAGCAGCCATAAAGCCCTGCAGCTCCCAGTTTCAGCAAATCACCATTCCTGGCCAACTGGTGGTGCTGTCTCCCTCAGTCCTCCCTTATGAACAAACTTGTTCATAACCCGACCTCGCTCTTTGATTCCCTTTTTTTATTTACTAAAAGAATTAGGCTTATGAATGATTATATACAGTGTCTTTGTATACCTGTGAGAAGATTTTTCTAGACATCTTACAAATCTCAGAGTAATGTTCTTTGGAGTCAGTTCAGCTTTTGCCATTTGAAATTTCCATTTTCATTGACTATCCCGGTTTTTTGGTTTTTTTTTACTTTTTGTCCATTATCCCATGGTTGCCTTTTCTTACTCGCTTTCCGACTTGGACATCAGACAACTCCACAATTGTTAGCTTCTCAGCCTAGTCCTTTCAGCTTCTCTGGCTGCAGAATAGTTTGTAGTAGAATAAATATCTGGTCAGACATTCACAATGTTCAACCAATTAAAAGTTCAAAATGAATTTTCAGTTGGTTTGCATATATTTTGCATTTTTTCATTTATGCTCTGAAGGCCAGGAGGTCTTACGATTGGGACACTCACACACTTTAGGCCCTTATTCACACACATTTGACTTGTGAGATCTTTTGCTGCCTTCCATGAGCTACTAGGTACTATTCTGACAATTTATGAATTGCCAGTAGGCCTAAAACTTAAAATGATGAATAGAAACAAATATTTTCTAACAAGTGCTTTTCTGCCACCAAGTGCCATGGCTATGCTATAGAAACCATATGGGGAGTGAAGTCCCTCACTCCAAAACAGACAGGTTGTCGTCAAGATTCTAGTGCCTGGTAAGTGAGAAATGGGAAAACTCACATCCTCTGTTTCCTTCTCTTAAAAATAGATGGTAAATGGTAAGTATACCATTAACAATTTAACAAATCAAGTTTGTGTAGTAAAGGATAGAGCTGAGACCACAAAACGTTTCCAGATGATTGGAAAAAGGCAGATATAGTACCTATCTTTAAAAAAAAAAAAGACTGGGAACTGTAGATTGGTCAGCCTTGCCTCAGTCCCTGGAAAAATCATGGAGGGGATCTTCAAGGAATCCATTTTGAAGCACTTGGAAGAGAGGAAAGTGATCAAGAATAGTCAGCATGGATTCACCAAGGACAAGTCATGCCTGACCAATCTGATTAGCTTTGATGATGAGATAACTGGCTCTGTGGACATGGGGAAGTCAGTGGACGTGATATGCCTTGACTTTAGCAAAGCTTTTGATACAGTCTCTCACAATATGATTGCCCATAAGTCAAGGAAGTATGGATTGGATAAATGGACTGTAAGGTGAATAGAAAGTTGGCTGGATGAGCAGGCCCAATGGGTAGCGATTAAGGGCTTCATATCTGGTTGGTGGTCAGTTTCAAGTGGAGTGTCCTAGGGATCAGTTCTAGGGCTGGTATTGTTCAACATCTTCCATGATCTGGGTGAGGGAATGGATTGCACCTCCACAAATGTGCAGATGACACTAAGATAGGGGAATAGGTAGTTATGTTGAAGGTTAGTTCAGAGTGGCCTAGATAAATGGGAAGATTGGGCCAAAAGAAATCTCATGAGGTTCAACAAGGACATCCTGCACTTGGGAAAGAAGAATCCCAAGCATTATTACAGGATGGAGACCGACTGGCTAAGTAGCAGTGCAGCAGAAAGGGACCTGGGGATTACAGTGAGTGAGAGGCTGGGTTGAGTTAACAGTGTGATCTTGTAGCCAAGAAGGCTAATGGCCTATTGGGGTGCACTGGGAGGAGCATTTCCAGCATATTTAGAGAAGTTAAGGCTAATGGCCTATTGGGGTGCACTGGGAGGAGCATTTCCAGCATATTTAGAGAAGTTATTATTCCCCTGAATTTGTGACTGGTGAGGCCTCATCTGGAGTGTTCTGTCCAGTTGTGAGAACCTCAGTATAAAAAGGATGTGCATGCATTGGACAGGGTCCAGAGGAGAGTGACAAAAATGACTTAGGAGGCTGAAGCACATGACCTGTGATGACAGGCTGAGGGAATTGGGCTCGTTTAGTTTGCAGAAGACAAGTGTGAGGGGTGATTTAATAGCAGCCTTCAATTTCCTGAAAGAGTAGGGGGGGCTCTCAAGAGGATGGCAAGAAGCTGTTCTCAGTAGTGATGGATGGCAGAACAAAGAGCAGTGGTCTAAAGTTACAGAGGGGGAGGTGTAGGTTGGATATTAGGAAAATCTCTTTCATCAGGAGGGTGGTGGAACACTATAATGCTTTACCTAGAGACATGGTGGAATCTCCATCCCTAGAGGTTTTTAAGTCCTGGCTTGACAAAGTTCTGGCTCGGATGATTATTCAGGGTTGACCCTGCCTTGGGCAGGGGACTGGACTCAATGACCTCCTGAGGTCCCTTCCAGATCTGGGATTCTATGATTCTGAGTGTAGGCATATGGGTAACAGTTTATTGTACAAGAGTGAGGAACCTTTTCTATATCAGAGGGCACTGACCCTCAGAAATCAGGGGCTTCACACAAGCAGGAGACCTCATTCAACTCATCTCTAGTCTGGGCCAGGTAACTCTTCTAGGGGCTGGGGCTATTACATTTTGAGGGGTCTCCTAGCATCTGGGTGGGCCAAAACAAGGAATTCAGTGTGTGGAAGGGGGTTGCAGATTGAGGCAGGAAAGTGTGGGATGCTGGGGAAGGCGCAGGTTTGGGGCAGAGGTTTGGGGAGTAAGATCTGGGATGGAGTTAGGGGAAAATTCCTTGGAGCCTGGGACAAGAGGCTGGGGTTCAGGGCAATTACCTGGCTCCCCTACAACCTTTATGGTGGGGTAGTAGGTGTCTCAGCATGAGCTGAACTGTCCTCCGTTCACCTGCAGGCACTTTGTCCACTGCCCTGCAGCTCCCATTGGCTGGGATTCCCCCTCTCCCCCACAGTCCGCCAGCCTGGGCTGGATAAAGTGCAGCAGTTTTAGTGGCTGCAGGCCAGGGCCCTGGATTAAGGGGACCTAGGTAAAAGAGCTGGATTTTTGGCAGTTTGGAGATCTTTTAGCAGGGCTTCTTTTAGTCCAAGGCCCTGGCCTGCAGCCCCTGAAACAATTTGCTTAATCCAGCCCTGCCTGTAATGGTAATGGGTTCAGGGCAGCTAGCACTCCAGCCCTCTGCCAGTTTGGGACTTCCATCCTATGGATACTTGCTGGACCTGGATTAAATTAAGCAGGGGTGGGGGAGCAGGTCTGGATGGGAGGTTGGAGCTTCCTCAGGTCTGGTCTAATAGTACACGGTAGCATAAAATATTGTATAATAGTAAATCCATATGCAAAAAGGTCTTGCTTGCTATGGAGATGTTAGAAAGTCAGATGCAGGAAGTTAAGACTACAGGGAATCCCTGCTGGGAGCAAAGAGGCAGATCTGAATGAATACATAGAGAAATTGATTCCAGAAGAGTTGAATGTAAATTTATAGGGTGTTCTTTTATCTGTTGAAAAATGTTACTGTCTCCCCATATAAGGAGTCATGGAGACAAAGTGAAAAAAAACAATTATTGTCACCTGTTCAGATGCCCCCTGAGGACATATCTTGGGAGCAACATGGGAAAATATGCAAAACAATCTACAGGAATTCTAAATGTCTTTTATTTCCAAATGGCAGCCCTCACACACAGGGGAGGGGGGTGAATAGAGGGAGTGAGGGAGGGAGGGAGGATCAGCGTATCACAAGGGAAGCAGCAGTACTCACTTGGGATAAACACAGGCTAGGAATTGTAACATGCCTAATACCAACAGGAATTGCTGCTAATTTGGGTGAATGAGGAATAAGAGAGTAAGTTTTTGACAGTACCACCTTATAATTAGTCCTTAACAAAATACTTGGGGAGGCCCAGAGAACTCCAGATGAAACTACCCTGCTTACTTAACTTTGACGGAATTCATGTCTAGATCTAAACACTGTGAGCTGGTGCCATTTCTAACAAGGATAAGAACACAATGGTTTTTACTGAGACTATTTTGCTTTCTTTAAGCTAGACGTAGACTCAGATAAAAATTCTATTTCGCCAAAAGCCAAACATTTAGAAAAAAATTTACACACGGATTTACCATCCCTTTCACTCTATAATAGGCAAAATCAAACCCCAAATCTAAGCACTCCTGTGGTTTAAGACATGGATTCATTTCTAAATATTGCAGGTAAATCCAGTATCTAAAATAATCTGAAGTCTTTCAAGCATTACATTAATTGTCACTTACAGGTTAGAATACAAAACTATGCGCATCTACAAAGGGCAAAAATAGAACATGATCGTTCTATGACATTTCATATTCATTTATAAGAGCTATGTAATTACTGTTGGTTAAGAGTAGATGCAGTTGATATTATTGAACACTATTTTTGTTTTCATTTGCTCCAAACCTTGTTTAAAGTTTTATCTGATTCTTTTAGGTATACTGTGTACAGGAAGATATACAATAACTTTGACTGAATTTGTCCCAGATCCATAAAGACGCAAAGTTGTTACTATCCAGGTAGGAATTCACTATGAGACATATGTTCGTAGCTGGTCATTTTTTAGTCTCAACAGAGAAGCCAATGTCTGAGAATATTTATAGTCTGAAGGCCCCCTCCACATATAGCCTCTCCAGGCCATGAGCATACTGTTAGGGAAATAATGGGAAGCTTTTGATTGCTACTACCTGGACTATCCCTTTTCAGCAGATGGAGGAATTCTGTCTCCAGTGTTCTCAGTTTAGAAGTCAGATAGCTTAAAAATAATATAAAGGCTATGTTTATTTGGGACATCCTGTGACTGAGAAATGTTTGTAGTTGTCTAAAAAGAAGAATTTAAGAGATCTTCACACAAATTAAGAAGTTCTGAACAATATCTTTCTATTTAAAAAAGGCTCCAGAGGAGACCCTGGCAATTATAGACCGATAAGTCTAACATCAGTACCAGGCAAATTAGTAGAAACAATAGTAAAGAATAAAATTGCAAGGCACGTAGAAGAGCACGAATTGTTGGCCAAAAGTCAGCATGGTTTCTGCAGAGGGAAGTCGTGTCTAACTAATCTATTAGAATTCTTTGAAGGGGTTAATAAACATGCGGACAAGGGGCACCCAGTGGACATAATATACCTAGATTTCCAGAAAGCCTTTGACACAGTCCCACACCAAAGGCTTTTATGTAAATTAGGCGGTCATGGGATAGGAGGAAAGATTCTTTCATGGATCGGGAATTGGTTAAAAGACAGAAAACAAAGGGTTGAAATAAATGGTAAATTTTCACAATGGAGGGGGGTAACTAGTGGTGTTCCCCAGGGGTCAGTCCTGGGACCGATCCTGTTCAACTTGTTCATCAATGATCTAGAAAATGAGGTAAGCAGTGAGGTGGCAAAGTTTGCAGATGACACCAAGTTGTTCAGGACAGTCAAAACCAAAAGGGATTGTGAAGAACTACAAAAAGATCTCAGCAAACTGAGTGATTGGGCAGCAAAATGGCAAATGAAATTTAATGTGGGTAAGTGTAAGGTAATGCACATTGGAAAAAATAACCCAAATTACACGTACAACATGATGGGGTCAAATTTAGCTACGACAGATCAGGAAAGGGATCTTGGAGTTATAGTGGATAGTTCTCTGAAGACATCCACGCAGTGTGCAGCAGCAGTTAGTAAAGCAAATAGGATGTTAGGAATTATTAAAAAAGGGATAGATAATAAGACAAAAGATATCATACCTCCCCTATATAAAACTATGGTACGCCCACATCTTGAGTACTGTGTGCAGATGTGGTCTCCTCACCTCAAAAAAGATATATTGGCATTAGAAAAGGTTCAGAAAAGGGCGACTAAGATGATTAGGGGTTTAGAATGGGTCCCATAGGGGGAGAGGCTAGAGAGACTGGGACTTTTCGGTCTGGAAAAGAGGCGATTGAGGGGCGATATGATAGAGGTATATAAAATCATGAATGGTGTGGAGAAAGTGAACATAGAAAAATTATTTACCTTTTCCCATAATACAAGAACTAGGGGACACCAAATGAAATTGATGGGTAGTAGGTTCAAAACTAATAAAAGGAAATATTTCTTCACACAGTGCACAGTCAACCTGTGGAACTCCTTGCCGGAGGAGGCTGTGAAGGCCAGGACTCTATTAGGGTTTAAAAAAGAGCTCGATAAATTTTTGCAGGTCAGGTCCATAAATGGCTATTAGCCAGGGGTAAAGTATGGTGCCCTAGCCTTCAGTACAAGGGCAGGAGATGGATGGCAGGAGATAAATCACTTGATCATTGTCTTCTGTTCTCCTTCTCTGGGGCACTTGGCATTGGCCACTGTCGGCAGACGGGATACTGGGCTGGATGGACCTTTGGTCTGACCCAGTATGGCCATTCTTATGTTCTATGTTCTTATGGCAATTGTAATTCGCACTCATCTCAACCTAATGATAGAAGTAAATGTCTGCATACAAAAATTGGTTGTCTTTCCATTACCTTCAATGGGATGGGTGGTGGCCTTTTTACAACGATCTCATGAGGCCAACAAATGATCATAAGCTTCTCCTGATTACCTTAGTAGAAAGATATGATATCAGAAGAGGCTCTCTTCATGTTTAACTTTTCCCAGGCCCCACACAGGTGTAGCCTTTTGAGCTCCTATAAGTGCAAGTTCAACAGTGACACTAGCTTGGAACAGAGTAAGCCTTCCTTAAGAGAAAGAAGAAGAGAGTATACGCTACACCCTGCGATAGCTCTTTCACACCCTGTGCTGCAAAAGTCAGTGTGTCAGCCTAAGGTGCAATGCCTGAGCAGTTCTTGCTAGGGCTTTACACTCCTGTCCCGTGTCCCCCTTCAGGCCATGACATAAAGCTACAGTTCGGCCCATAGTATTTTTAGCCTTTCAAAAGTGCGTATAGAATACACCATGACTATAGCTAAAATAACACCTACCTCTAACATAGAACACTATGTAACAGTGCAAAGTTCACAGTACAATGGAATCTTAAAATCACAAAATCCTATGGCTGGTAGGGATCTCAGAAGGTCATTGAGTCCAGTCCCCTCCCCAAGCAGAATCAGCCCTAACTAAATCATCTCATCAAGGACTTTGTCAAGCCAGGACATAAAAACCTCTAGAGATGGAGGTTCTACCACCTCTCTGGGTAACATGTTCCAGTGCTTCACCACTCTCCTGGTGAATTAGTTTTTCCTAATATCCAACATACACCTCTCCTTCTGTAACTTTAGAACACTGCTCCTTGTTCTGCCATCTTCCACTAGTGAGAACAGCCTATCTCCATATTCTTTAGAGCCTCACCTTCAGGAAGTTGAAGGCTCCTTCTTCTGCCCCTGGCTGGGGGAGGCAGTCTGCCCCTTCTTCTTCTCTTCTGCAAACTAAATAAGCCAGGATCCCTCAGCCTCTTCTCATAGGGTCCTCTTCTAATATGCTCCAGTCCCCTAATAATTTTTATTGACCTCCTCTGGACCTGCTCCAGTTCATCCACATCCTTTCTGTACTGGGGGGTCCAGAACTGGATGCAGTTCTCCAGATGTGGCCTCACCAGTGTTGAATAGAGGGGAATATAACTCCTCTAGATCTGCTGGCAGTGCTCCTCCTAATGTACCCAGTATTCCATTAGCCTTCTTTGCTACAAGGGTACACTTTTGCCTCATATCTAGACTCTCAACCACTGTAACCCCAGGTCCTTTTCTCATGCAGTGCTACTTAAATAGGCTTGGGATTCTTCTGTCCCAATTGCAGGGACAGAAGACTCTGCACTTGTCCCTGTTGAACCTCATGAAATTTCTTTTGGCCCAATCTTCCCATTTATCTAGGTCACTGTGGACCATATGCCTATCCTCCAACACATCTATCTGTCCTCCTATTTTAGAGTTATCTGCAAATTTGCTGAGGGTGGAATCCATTCCCCCACCCAGGTCATTAATAAAGATGTCAGACAATACCAGCCACAGAACTGATCGCTGGGGCACTCCACTTGAAAATGACCGACTACCAGACATTGAGCCATTGATCATTACCCATTGAGCCCGATCATCTAGCCAGCTTTCTATCCACCTTACAGTCCATTTATCCAATCCATACTTCCTTAACTTATGGGCAAGAATATTGTGGGAAAATGTACTGAAAGCTTGGTAAAGTCAAGGTATATCACATTCATTGCTTCTGTGTGTCCACAGAGCTAGTTACCTCATCATAGAAACTAATCAGATTGGTTAGGCATGACTTGCCATTGGTGAATCCATGCTGACTACTCTTGATGACTTTCCCCACTTTCAAGTGCTTCAAAAAGGATTCCTTGAGGACCCTCTCCGTTATTTTTCTGGGGACTGAGGTAAGGCTGACTGGTCTATAGTTCCCTGAATTGTCTTTCGTTCCTTTTTTAAAGATGGGCATTATATATTTGCCTTTTTCCAGTCATCCAGGACCTCTCTCAATCTCCACGAATTTTGAAAGATAATGCCCAAAGGCTCTGCAATGACATTGGCCAATTCCCTCAGTACCTATGGATGCAATAAATCCAAACCCATGGATTTGTGTATGTCACACTCTTTTAAATAGCTCTTAACCTGTTCTTTCCCCATAAAGGGCTGCCCAGCTCCTTCCCATACTGTATTGCTTAATGCAGGAGCTGACCTTGTCTGTGAAGGCAGAGGCAAAAAAAAGCATTGATTACTTCAGCTTTTCCCCATCATCTGTCACCAGGTTACCTCCCTCATCCAGTAATGGCCCCACACCTTCCTTGATCATCCTCTTGTTATTAACATGTCTGTAAAAACCCTTCTTGTTACCATTCACATCCCTTGCTAACTACAGTTCCAGTTGTTCTTTCACCTTCCTGATTACTCCCCTGCATTCTCCAACAGTATATTTATACTCCTCCTTAGTCATCTGTCCAACTTTCCACTTCTAATATGCATCCTTTTTGAGTTTAAGGTCACCAAGGATTTCCCTGGTAAACCAAGCTGGTTACCTACCATACATACTTGCTTTTCTTACTGTGCATCAGGATGATTTGTTCCTGTGCCTTCAATAAGGGTTCTTTAAAATACTGCCTGTTCTCCTGAACTCCTTTTTCCCTTCATATCAGCTTCCCAGGGGACCTGCCCATCAGTTCTCTCAGGCAGTCAAAGTCTGTTTCTCTGAAACAAAGGGTCTGTATTTTACTGTTCACCTTTGTTTCTTTTGTCAGGATCTTGAAATCCACCATTTGACAATCACTGCAGCCCAGGTTGCCACCCACTTCTATTTCTCCCTGTATTTCTTCCCTGTTTGTGAGCAGCAGGTCACTTCCTTCAGCACTTGTGCCAAGAATGTATCCCCAACATTCTCCAAAAAGCTCCTGAATTGTCTGTGTGCTGCTGTGTTAGTTTTTAAATAAATGTCAACAACCACTGAAAAACTTATTTTACAGTCACAACATTAGTATAACTGTCAGTATAAAGCTTGTAACATTTTGGGAGTGTCACTAATTTGACCTACTGGCACAACATTCTTTAACTACATATTAAATAAAACAGAGCGACACCAAAAGGCTCAGTTTAAATAAGTACAATAGTAGATCAAAGGCATTAATGATCTCTTTATAGGACAGGTCATAGCTTTTTTCCGAGAAAATGATCAAAGCTTATTTAATTGAAAAACACTGCTGCAGCACGCTGGTGTTCAGACTGCTGTTCTTATCCCTGTCAGTTTGCTTTATCCCCTGCAAGGAGGTTGAATGGACTGTTGAAAGACCTAAAAAAAAGGGCATGGGTGGGCAAATTACCCAAGCAGAGTCTATGCTGTTTTGCTTAAAACTTTTCATATACATCCGATGTCTCTTTCTGTTTTCTGCCTTTTGTACGTGGAGGCCTATGTAATGTTGTTGGATTTATTTGTATTTGTAGTGTTCACAGCAAAGCATGTCTTTTATGAAAGAAGGTAAAAGGGGACATATGACACAGAGGCTGTGTGTACACTACATTCCCCTTTCAAAAGGGGAATGCAAATGAAGTGCAGATTTACACGTCTCACGCATCATTTGCATATTCTTGCATGATCTCGCTTCCGAAAGAGCCTGCTTTCAAAACAAAAATAGCTATGTAGATGGGGTTCCTTTGAAAACAGACTCTGTTTTTGAAAGAACCCTTCTTCCTATTTTGTTTGGATTCTCAGCACAAAATCACAACAAAACTGGACACAGTAAGAGTCTCAAGACCACATTTAGAGGGGAGATGAATTTCAGGGTAATTTGTATGGAAATGCTTTTCATGCATCTTCCTGCACTGTGTTAACTATAGCTGCATCCTTCGCAGTTGGCCATGTGTCAGTTAAATAAAAGATTTAACAAAAGCCCTACTAAAAGTGACTCCTCTGCAGGAGCTATAGGCTGTATCTACACTAAAAAGTTCTTTCAAAAGATTTTTTGAAAGAAGGGGGCTCTTTCAAAAGATCCCATGGATCGTCTACACAAAGAGTGTTCGTTTGATAGTAAATCAATGAATGTGGTTCTCCTTTTGAAGTCGCTCTTCCTTTCCCATTTCAGGAAGAGCGCCCCCTTTTGAAAGCTTCTTTCAAAAGAAAACATACGTAGACGCTCTGCAGGACATTTTTTTTTTTCGAAAGAGCAGTCCTCATGGGTCTGATTGTTTGCCCACTGGTTCGTTCTTTCAAAAGAGTGAGGGCTGCGTGGGCAATCTTGTTCAAAAGAGCAAGGGAGAAGAGCTGGAGAGAAGTTACGCTGCAGCAGTTGTCTGTCCACTGGGCTCCCCCAGGGAGCCAAGCGGGCAGATAGCTGCAGTATTGCAACTTCTCCCCAGCTTCCCCCAGCTCAGGGAGCTGGGAAGAGGTCACATCTGCCTCCTGCAATCCCAGAGGTTGCAGGAGTCAGGCTGCTGCCTGGTTCCCAGCTCCCCAACTCTGACTTATGTAAAATTCAAGTTAAGTGAGCGTGCGCAAGAATGCAACCCTTGCATAACTCAGGGGACTATTATACAGGAAAGATAGAAAGTATGGCAAAAGACTTCCTTGGCTTAACCAGGAGGTCTTGCCTGATCCCAAAAACAAAAAGGAGTCATATAAAAAGTAGAAAATAGGACAAATTACAAAGGATGAATATAAGCAAACCATACAGATATGCAGGGCCAAGGTTAGAAAGACAAAGGCACAAAACAAGCTCAAAATAGCTGGAGACATATAAAGGGTAACAAGAAGACATTCTATAAATATATTAGAAGCAGGAGGAGGACCAAGGACCAAAGACTTGCACTGTTCAGTTAGGAGGGAAAAACAATATCAGAAAACTTGGAAATGGCAGATGTGCTTAATGACGACTTTGTTTTGGTCTTTACTAAGAAGTCTGATGCAGAACTGCTTAACAAGGTGAATGCTAGTGGAAAGGGGATGTGTTTAAAAGATAAAATAAAAAAAGGACAAGTTAAAAATTACTTAGAAAAGTTAAATGTCTGTAAGTCATTAGGGCCTGATTAAATGGATCCTAGAACACTCAAGGAGCTGATAGAAGGCTGAGGAAATTCCAGAAGACTGGAAAAGGGCAAATCTAGTGTCCAACTATAAAAAGGGAAATAAGGGCAACCCAGAGAATTACCTACCAGTCAGTTTAACTTCTGTGCCAGGAAAGATAATAGAGCAAGTAATTAAGGAATTCATCTGCAAACATCTGGAAGAAAGTAAGATGATAGGTGATAGCCAGCATGAATTTGTAAAGAAAAAATCATGCCAAACCAATCTGATAGCTTTCTTTCATATGATAAGTATTGTGGATAAGGGAGTAGCAGTGGCTGTGATATACCTCGACTTTAGTAAGGCATTTGTTATGGTCTCGCATGATCTTATCAATAAACTTGGCAAACACAACTTAGTTAGGGTCACTATAAGGTGGGTGAGTAACTGGCTCAGAAGGTAGTTATTAATGGTTCACAACCATGCTGGACAGGTATAACAGGTGGGTTTCCACAGGGGTCTCTTTTGGGACCGGTTCTGTTCAATAACTTCATCAATGATTTAGATATTGGCATACACTTGGTAAATTTTCAGGGTACCAAGCTGGGAGTGGTTGAAACTGCTTTGCAGGGTGGGGTCATAATTCAAAATAATCTGGACAAACTGGAGAAAGGGTCTGGTGTAAATGGGATGAAGTTTAATAAGGACAAATGCAAAGTACTTCACTTAGGAAGGCGTAATCACTTTCAAACATACAGAATGGGAAGTGACTCACTAGCAAAGAGTACTCAGAAGGGGATCTAGGGATTAGAGTGGACCACAAGCTACATAGGAATCAATGGTGTCGTGCTGCTGCAATGGTGTCATGCTGCTACATGCTGCAAAAATAGCAAAAAAAAATCTGGAATGCATTAACAGAAGTGTTGTGAGAAAGACATGAGAACTGTATCTACACATGCCTCCTCCTTTCAAAGGGGGCATGTTAATGAGGTAGTTTGGAATATGCTGATTAGGCACTGACATGAATATGCAACACCTCATTAGCATAATAGCGGCTGTGCATGATCCAGAAGTGCCACTTTTGGAATGCACACCACCCATTGATGGGGTCTTTAGAAAGGAACCCCTGACTTGAAAAGCCCCTTCTTCCTATTTGGTTTTAGGAAGAAGGGGCTTTCGAGGTCAGCGGGTCCTTTTGAAAGGCCCCCATCTACCACGCGGCATGCGTTCCAAAAGCGGCACTTTCAAATCACACGTGGCTCTATTATGCTCATGAGGCACTGCATATTCATGTTGGCACCTCATTAGCATCTTCTGAGCTGCCTAATTAACATGCCCCCTCCATTTGGAGGGGGCATGTGTGGGCCCAGATGAGAAGTTATTCTTCAACTCTATTCAGCATCTGTTAGGCCTCAATTAGAGTATTGTGTCCAGTTTTGGGCACCACATTTCAAGAGGTATGTGGAGGAATTGGAGAAGGCCAAGAGAATAAGAATGAGAATGATTAAAGATCTAGAGAACGTGAGCTGTGAGAGCAGACTGAAATATTTGGTCTTGTTTAGTTCAGAAATGAGAAGACTGAGAGGGGACATGATAGTGGTTTACAAGTACCTAAAAGAGTGTTACAAGGAGGAGGAGAAAAATTGTTCTTCTTAGCCTCTGAGGATAGGAGAAGGAACAATGGGCTTAAAAATGCAGCAAGGGAGGTTTAGGCTGGATATTAGGAAAAATTACCTACCTGACAGAGTGGTTAAACATTGGAATAAATTGCCTAGGGAGGTTGTGGAATCTCCATCACTGAAGATATTTAAGAGCAAGTTAGATAGACATCTATCAGGAATGATCTAGCTGGTACTTGGTCCTGCCGAGAAGGCAGAAGGCTGGACTCGATGACCGCTCAGGGTCCCTTCCAGTTCTAGTGTTCTATGATTCTATGATTTTATGAGTGCAAGTCCGGACCCACCTAGTTTCAACTGCTTTGTCTGCCTATTTATTGCCTTGTGAATTTAGTGAAATTGTGAAATCTCTGTATGCTTCAGATTACACTTCTGTATAAGAGATTATACAGCCTACCACTAGACCCTCCTAAGAGATCTGAGTGATGGGTTGGATCACAGAGACTGTCACCTTGAGACTGTCACCTGATGTACTGATCATACCATTGAGCCTGCCTACCTGCCCCCGGGGGCATTCCATAACCCTGTCCTGCTTGGTCAGAAGCTCTGGTCTCCCACAGCAAAGACACACAGGTGGTGTAACAGCCCCTGAGCAGAATAACATGGTCACTGATAACGGTGCAGCTCTGGGATGGGTCAGGTACTGGCACTTCATGGCACCTCCAGGAGCCTAGGCCCCAAAGGGACCCAAACCCAAAATAAATCTTGCTCTTTATAAAAGTTTTACACAGAAACAAGCTCATAAACTTCACTGTTTGTTTCAGTGAAAGAGAGATGTGCAGAACTTTTGTTCCCCCTTCCCAGGTAACAACTGTTTACAGTGGGTTTGATTGAAAAAAACCAAGAGTGACTGGACTTCCTGGCCACTCCCTTGATGAAAAGTCCAACCAGAAGTTCAGCAAACAGGGCTGCCTGGTGTCCTGGAAGCCTTCCTGTTGACAGAAGGCCCCCAGAGCATCCACACATTTTCTATTGACAGAATCTGTTGACCAAAGGCATTCTGCCTCATGCGGGGGAGGCAGAAATCTGTTGACTAAAGTGCCATGTTCTGTCCATTTACTGTTGACAGAACGCATTTTTAGTGTGGACGCTCCAAGTGTTGTCGACAAAACCCTATAGTATTGACATAGCTGAAGAGTACAACATTCAAGATGGATTCCAGCACCAGGTGGCATGGTCACCTGGCTTTGTAAGATGAAGCACAATCGAGGCTTATGGGAAAAATAAGACTATTCACAGCTCATTTTTCATTCAGATGGGTTATTTGGAAAGTCCGAAAATGAAAGAACAAAATATTGTTCAACTAATAGAGATTTTTTTCCCTAATTTTGCAATAGATACATGCCACTCCTTAATTTTTTTGCAAGATTTTGTTTTAAAGTAAAGGTGTTTATGCTTGCATGAGAAGTTTGGTCAGCTCAGTGTGTCATCCACATTTGTGTTGAGTATTTGAAACCAAATACATTTTACTTGATTTTACGTTGCACTGTGAAAGTTCTAGTCTTAATTTCTGAAAGTAACAGCATCAGAAATTCATGGTATGTTTCCACGGGAAATCTTTACAATAATACCCAGTAAAATGTCTTCCTTTAATATTAAATCAATTTAAATGACTCAAAAGGTCTCAGACTAAATAAGTGTATTAAGAATGTTTTAGAGTAAATATCAGCAACCAAATTGGATCCCCAATTGGGACTCCCCCCACCCCAGTTATTTCTAATAGCATTTAACCATCTAGCTTTTAAATAATTTCTTTGTCATTCATTTTGAATGTGACACATAATGAAACTTTCACCTAGGGACCATTCAGCAAAAGAAACTACATATCTGTGAAGATTATCATTAAGAAGTTTAGCTGATAAAGATAAATACATTAGCTGATTTTGAAGGAAGTAGAATACAGACTCCTCTCAGCACACAGACATGTAAATGTCGAGGGGGAAGAAAAGAGTATAATGGTCCTTGAAGAGGTTTTTCTTCCTTCTACATTGCACTGTTACTATAAATGATCAGAACTACCCGATGGATGTACAGCATCCAATTAAAGCAGGAAAAAAACATGTAAAACAGAAAACTACAAAGTGGAAATCTGAAATAGAAATGCTGTATTTGAATTCTTCCTATAAATGAACTCTTCCAGTAGGCTTTTTGCAGAAAATTGTAGTGGCAAAAAGAATACCTTTATACTCTATATTATATTATACTACTAAATCCAGCTGGAAGCAGCTTCAAACAGACAGACAATTATTGCAATAAAATAGTAAAGAAATGCTACAACAATGTTCTTTTTAAAATATATAACTTATTATGTCATTGAGGGCAGGTATATGCATTAGTCTTTCACTGAGAATATGAAAAACTGTTTGACTGGGTTGGGGTGTTCAATTCATTGAAAACTTGGTTTCACTCTTCATTGTTGGTTTTTTGAAAAAATAAAATGTAAAGCCTGTGCCTGGGTCTACTCTTACCTTGAATATTGATGGCTGCTGTGCAGTGTTAGGTACACCAATTGCATACCAATAATCAATTTTGCAGTCATCAATATTCGTCCCTGTCTTTACTGTAGAATGCCAACAGGAGTGCTCCTCGCATCGGCATTCCTTAATCCTTGTGGTTTGCAAGGAGTTCCGGGTGGACATTGACCTGATAATTCGATCTTCTGCAGCCAATGTAGACCCACCCAGAGAAAGGGAATGAGGTAGAGTACAGTACATCAGATTTGCATGGCCCCTGAGTTAAAAAAATGAAACTGAGTTAAAAATAATAATGTTTTTTAAATCTGAAGTTTTCAGAATGTGTCCATTTTTTAGTCAGATCTTTGTGGGAACTATTTGTGTGTGCACTTCTCTGAGGAGGAAAATTCAGCTTGAAACAGATTGCACACAGGAAAATAAAATGATTCTCCACTTTTTCAGGACATGAACTCATGCTTTAGTTGTCACCCTGACAAAAACATGGTAGTGATACTCTTCTAGATTCCACCCTCAAACCAAATGTTTCCCATATTAGATGCTCACACAAGACTCCAATGACACTAGATTTTCCTGTCCATGACTTCAAGGTTCCTTACACACAGGCTTAAAGTTCAGTGTCTGCTTCCGTGATGCCCTGAATTGGGGCCCAAATGTAAACGTGTAATTCACACCTCACTATCCATTTAGGCTGTCAGTAGATTCAGGCAGGTATCCTCACACCTTGTCATTTGCAGCTTTAGATTGGGTGGGTAAGAGCCAGAAACTTCAGGTTTTTGTTTGTTTGTTTGTTTGTTTATTTATTTTGGGGGTTTTAGTGTTGTTTTGAAACAAAAACTTACATGTTGGAACACATGATACTGTTACAAACTTGTTCAATTTGCCTCCCTTTCCCACTGTCTTCCCCTGCAATTCATAGATCCTCTTCCTCATGGTTTCTAAAATTTCCCATCTCTTGCTACTTTTCCCCATGGTTTATTGTGTCTCCAAAACACTGCTGCTTTATCTACCAGCTGGGTGAAGGCATAACTAGGGAAGGCAAATCCAGTCCAACCCCTTCCTCCCTGAGGCCCACTCCCTTCTGCCCTGAAGGCCCCATCTCTTCTACAACCTTTTCTTCTCCTCGCAAGTGGAGCCAAGACATGCCTGACCTCAGCCCTCCCTGGCGGCTGGGGATCCAGGCTCCCATGCCACAGCCACAGCCTTTCCCTTGCCTATATTACCTGCTGCCCATATATAAGTTTCTATGTCAATTCATTTCCTATCCTCTCTCCTCACACTGGCAACAAGAGCTCTAACTGTGATGTTTGTGATACAAAAAATTACCTGTCCTTTGCACAGAACTTGACTCAGAGCATCAAAAAATTTTGCAAAGGTCATGACCGGGTAGCATCAGTTCCAGACACTGCTAACCTAGGCTTCATTTGATCTAGAAGCTGTAGTGGGGAAATGGTCTGTATTTCACTTCCATTTCCCTGCGCCTACACCTCCTTCAGTGTGAAATGGTTTACCATTAGTAAAATACTCGGTTTTAGTTCTAGGTCAAGTGTACAGGAATGTTACTCATTCATCACAATCGATTGTATCTGAAAGGACAACTTTTTGTGCGAAACTTCCTATCATATTGTGTGTAATTCTTTTATTTAGACCCAACGGGTTATTACAAAAGTGTAAATCTGTGAACTGGCTCAATAAAAATTCAGTCTAAGTGAGAAAAACATCATTTTAGCTTGTTAGCTTTTTAGCTTCTTCAGGAAGACTCAGTTCATCTCAACCTTACAAATAGAATACATCACAAAACTGTGTTGAACTGGCAAGAAGGTAACAAGCTGTATCTGAAAGCCCTAGGATTAAGCATATGCAGCAGCAATGTTTGACAGATCTCATCAAAGATGCTGCTATGGGAGCAGGAGAATAAAATTTTTCCGTCTTCTGTATCCTGACTTTTACCACTATGAATACACTACAGAAAATACATTCTAGAACTTATCAAAAGGATGAAGTCTTACATGACAATATAATTAAAACTGAAACGTACTTGGAAACATACTATGATTAAACTCCAGTTGTTTGCAGGAGTCATTAAAATAACTCTCACTGCTCATAATTTTTCAGTTGGTTTATAGATATTTTTAATGTCAAATTATGAATTTGTTTTATATCAGTTTATTAGCATGATTATAGCATCTGTCAGTTGGTTTTACCTTTTATTTCCTACAGTAGTTCAGAAACGAATATCAACATTATTTTATAAATATTACATTGAGATATATAATACACTCACTTCTAATAAGTATATAATATGGCTGCTTTTATAAAAACACATTTGAAGATGGAGCACCATACCACAGTGATTTACTTGCAATGTTTCTACCCTAGAATGGGAAGGTGACAAGTCAGTTAGCAGTCTGTGGGCCAATCCTTTCCCATTCCCACTCAGTATGTTAGGCCATGTCTACACTACCTGGAAGACTGCTCTGCTCCGAGTCCATCTTCCAAGGTTCGATTTCATGCATCTGGTAGGGATGCTCAAAATCAACCTATCAGGCTTTGGCAGTTGACTCCTGTACTCCTCACTATCGTGAGGAGTAAGGAAGGTTGATGGAAGAGTTTCGCCAGTCGACCTTCCTCACTGAGGATGAATAGGTAGGTCAACTTCAGCTAAGTTGATTCATGCAATTGCCATAGCTAGAATTGCATAACTGAAAATAACATATTGTCCTAGCGTAGACCTGGCCTTAGCTTGGTATAAAGAGAATCCTGAGAACTAGGAAAGTTATCTTTCCTAATTTAGCTAAGGAACAAAGTCTGTAGCACTCTGAGGCATTAATGTAACCCCAGTAGCTACTGACCCCTTATTTTGTTTTGGCCAATGCATGGCCAATGAATCCAGTTAGCAGTAGACCATCCTCCCTTTGCCACCCACACTGTAAGGTCACTGATGCTTGCAGAGCTCCTTGCAGAGCTGGTGCATGTGGGGCTTTTGGATCAGTTAAAATTCTGCTCTCTCCCTCCTCAGGACAGTGTCTTTGTATCTCAGACCCTTTTTGGACAAGAAGAACTTTGCTCTCTTATACTAGGAAACCTCTGTCCCATATTTGGCATAAGAGCCCAATTACAATACTGATCTTTGCACATGGTGATATGTTCCTATGTAGCCTGTCTTGGTTATTCACACCTTCTCCCTGATGCTGGCAGCAGAGCTCATATTTCTGTTATTATTTATATAGCGCCCTAAGAATGCCCTAGCGTCTCACAGAATAAATAAAGCAAATTCTTTGCTCAGAAGAGCTTATGCTCTGACGCCCTAAATGAGTAATGAATTATGCACATGCTTAACTTCATTAATGTAAAAGAATAAGGGACCAAGTTATAACTAAACAATAGGAGGAGGTAATACAAAGGAATGGGTTAAAGAATGATAAAATCCGCACAGTCTCCTTAGACAATACAGCATATATCTTGTGGGGTATTTTTTATTTCACAAAAACAGTTTCGATTTAATAACAGTCATTGGTTACAAGGCCAATCAGTCAACTTAGATCCCTCCAACTTGTATCTATTTCAGGCCAATGATTAAGCTACAGTAAATCAGCAGATTTCAGTGACCTCATAGAACCCTTACCCTTTCATATGATCTCACATGTGAACAAACTGAGGTTACTTTCTGGAATTACCAATCAGATGTTCAGTACTAACTTAAAATATTCATAGAAAAAGCTCAGAGTCCAACTGGATGTCTTAGCCTATCACATACAATGCATGACTGTTGCAATCAGCCTCTGATTTTAGAAGGGTTTGTTAGCAAACTACTGTTGTCTTTTTCACTGGTATATGAATCTGAAAGCTATTCACATATTTTAGCTAAACTTAACATTAATCCTTTAATAGTACCTAATATCAATGATAAAGGTGAGGTAGATTGAGGTGAACAGTGATATACACACAGAGTTCCAATTCCAATCCCTTTTTTATCCATTAGGCAACACTCTTGTTTGTATGAAATAATGAACAGTGTCATCAAAGCCATACTATCTGATTAGTACTAAAGGAGGTGGCAATTTATGAACAGTGACTGTCCATACTGCCAGGCACTACCAGCCCACTTCAACAAGTTGAACATCAAATATGTCTCAGAATCATTGAACGAACAGCTGGGTACACCTCTGTGTTTGGTCCTTGATAGATTATGCATGGCACATCTGCAGCAAAATTGTTCTGCTCACTACATACCCATCTTGATACTACTTTAATCATTATGCCTGGTCACAGTTTGCAGACACACACTTCATAACACTTGTCATGACATAATCACTAGAGACTCTGAAGCATCTGTTTATGAGTTCCTTCTCCCCCTTTCTCTACATGCAGGACAAACAGCATAACTCTTGGATCATTTTTTTATTGTTGTACCTTTTTATTTATTGAAGTTAGGATAAAATATTGCTAGTGGTCCTGGAAGATTCTGCAAGTTTTTTATGGTGTTATTGCCAAAGACGTAAGAGAGATCAACCTTTCTTTTTCAAAACATTATCCTTTAATATGTTGCTGTTAACAGTTTTTAAATCATTATTTTCAGTGAATATCAATTTCCTAATTATAATAGTGGAATATTTTTATTTTAAGGGAAATGAATTTATTTTTTTTTAACCAATGTAGGTTAAAATCCCCAAATTCTTTACAAATATTTCTGAATTGTTTCCATGGTTGAGGAAAGCAAACCTCGCAGATTACTGATGGTAAAATATACATGCTGTTATCAGCAGTGTCATCATCCAAAAAGTGGAAGGTTTTAGAATTAAAGATTTGTTTTTGTTTTGAGTAGTATTAAAGGTATATGTTTTTAAAGGTATCAATTAGGAAATACATGATTTGGCATGACAGAGCATCACGTCCATTATGCTGGTTTCAACAACATATAGCACAGGATATTTCTGAGAGAAAAAAGGCAAAATAAAAGCTAAGCAACTCCAATAATTAGATATTATATTGTTTTATTTTTAGATTATTGGCATAGTCCATAAGAATTAATTTACAAAAATGCATGTGGCATACATTCATATGTAACTTGTGGTGCTTTTGCTTTTATTGCAGAAGTGAGTTGTTTGAGTACCCCAAAAGAAGGACAGGAGACACTTGATAAGGGTCTTAATTAGGCCACCGCTTCATTATACAGATGTCTGGGACCACCCAGCAGATAACGTTTACAGGTTTATCCATGTTACTTTAAATAACTACACAGGGCTCCACCTGTACAACCCTTGATTTCTATCCAGGTCCCCCAGCCAAGACAAGGCTTGGACCTTCCCATCTACCAGCCTTGTAGGGGGTTAAAATACACTGTAAAAAGAGGGAATGTGGCATTTGGCTCCCTTCTGTACCAATCAGAGGAATCCCAACCCTACCCGAGCATTCTGTTCCTTTATCTAATATCTCCTTTTAAGTACTTTATCAGGCTATTTATTGGGTCTCTGGAATGCCTTCCCAATAGAGTACCTCCATTGGACATCTGCCCAATATTATGAAACAAGTTGCAAGATATGGTCTGCCTCCTTTTCTTCTCATTCAAAAAAGGCTCTCCTTGACCCTGGCTGTGAGGCAGTAGAAAGAAACCTCACTTCACCAAAGTCAACTTGGTGGTGCAGGTAAAAGGAGTGACAAGCATGGTTCCCAAAGCAGGTCCTACCCCAACCCAATTCTCACCTCCACTAGGGAAGGGAGGGTTGGTGCTGGCTTTGCTTTCTTCCTGTACCAAAGAGGCTTCCTCCACCCAGTGTTTTTACCTTTATATCTTTCAGACCTCTCATTCCTGAGGGGGTAAGTCAGTGCTGAAAGAATTTGCCTTCCATCCACTTCTTTGCAGTTGTATCTGACCTCCATTCCTCTCCCTCTGGCCATAAAGCAAAGCCACCCTTTTCCAGTAAGCCCGGACAGCCCATCAACTCTTGTGTAGTCATTGTCATAAAGCTCTAGCAATAAATACCAAATTCTGTGACTAATATGGTAAGCATTACAAATGGCTAAATGTCGTGCCTTGCATGTTGAATAGTGACAGAGACGGCTTCCTCTCTGTTACTATTCAACATGGTAAGCATTAGCTGATCTAGACTAAGTACATAGACTTTACTGGCTGAGGGGTACAGTAAGTCTATCAGGGAGAGGTTTCTTCAGTGAAGAATAGTTAAGAGGGTTTTGTCGTGGCTATTGTCACACCCCTCCCCCAAGCTTTATGAAAATTGGCTCATGAATATGCATAACTCAAAGACATGTTAGGCAAATGCATTTCTGTGCACGTATCATTCTTGCATGTGAAGTTAAAAATATGAAGTGTGAATCGCTTCATAAATGTAGATGTGCTATCGAAGGCCATTAATGATACTATGGAAACATAATGGCTTGGTACTCAAACCAGTGACCTCTGCACAACTGTTTTTCCTGTAGGCTTGGATTGTGGTTGGCCCTCCTAGGATATGTGGCCAGCCACCTGATGCTGTAACCCATTTTGAATCTTGTTCTTCTCCACTCAAGGTGAAACAAGTTTGAACTGAACACAATGAATTCCCACTTTGGGCAAAGGGGATATGTAGGTGGGAAATGAAACAATTGAAGCATTTGCCATGAGATCCCTGCTTATCACTCGAAATGCTAGTTGGAAACATCTAAGACAGAACAAGGAGAAGAATTAGGCCGAAGCTTGGAGGCTACCTAGCTTGTGGGGAAAAAAAAGATTAAGACTATTGTTAGGGTATGAATTTGCATGTAACAAGCTTCTTAGTGCATTAGGCATAGTGGTGTGCTTAGTAACTTTGATATCACTTGCAGTCTCTTAAATCTTATTTTTATATTTAATAATAGCACTTTTATTCATTATCAAGCCCAGTGTAAATAATTGTTACCTATAGAGGGTGGGGGAGCCACAGCTGTGCATATCTGTCTTTCATTGATAAAGAGAGTGAACTTAAAAGTGTTCTCTCTGTAAAACTTTTATACATTGTAGGACAGCTTTATTTGCGATTTTAGTCCCTTTTGAGGGTTGTGTTCCTGAGAGCCATCATGTTCCATGAACCCTCTCAGAGCTGAGCTGTTTCCATATCTGTGTTACTCTGCTGTGGGGTGAGGGGGCTGTTACCCCAGCTATGTGCCTTGTGGGAGATCAGAGCTTCTGGCCAAGTGGAATTGGATGTGTGTGTGCAGGGGATGAGACTCTGCGGTATGAGCCATCACATCGGAGAAGATTCAGGAGTAATCTGTAGTAAATACAAAAATGATTATTTGTTACTTGCGGGATACAGATAAAGCCTATGGTTTTCTCTGTTGCTAGTTCACAGGTTGGCTAAACACACACATACAGGATATTCTTAAATCTCATCTTGGGTTGATGACAGCCAGAAGCAATCAGCAAAGCCCAAAAAAGGGAACTTGTAAAGGTGGGAGCAGTGTAGCTAAGGCACGTGTTGATTCAGGAACTGGTTTGTGCAAAATCACAGTGGAGCACAGGTGACACATTACCTTTACTTGCAAACTACTCCCCTCCCCCCTGGTGAAATATGTGTGGGAAGTAGGAGCGTGTAAATTATACTTGCTATACCGTTTTGATTGAACTTGCCTCATGACGCATGTTATTTATGGTTTGTGTGAGCAAGTGTTCATCAGTGTTTTCCTATGACCTTGTAATCACTATAGTTGTTAGCGTAAATAATTTTGGTTCTTGAATCTTTCCGCCATTACAGGCCTTTGATGTGGAGTTAAAGTACCTGAGACTCTTGCAAACTGTATTATAATGCATGACAGTTCACTGACCAGGACATGCTAAATTGAAGGTTGCAGGAAACAAAATAGTGTGAAAATGTTTCTGAATATATCTTTTACATTTTGAGTTTCCTGACCAGCTCTACAATAAGAAATTAAACATGAATTCTTCTTAAATTTAGCAAGAATGTTACTTTTTGCCCTAGCATGAGGCAAATTTGGGTTGATCTCCCCTGGGAGGCTTCCACTAATTAGACTGGACCCACAGCACTTGTCCACATGTTGAAGATGGCCTTAAAGGCCATTAGGGAAAAATCTTCATGGTTTATCTCACATCTCAGAATGCACTATGACTAGCTGACTTGTATCTCGACATCCTCATCTTCATTCATCAGTAGGCTGAGGTTTTGGGGGGAGAGTTTCTAGTAGTACAGGTTGAAACTTTGTAATGCAGAACACTCTTGTCTGGCAACCTCCATAATCTGGCATGATTTTAGTTAAGTGGACAACAGTTTATCATGGGTGTGGCAAAGTTTCCTGTGGCCCCATAGCATTTGTTTACAGCCATCTTTCTTTGCTCTCAGTGTTCTGTGCTGTTATTTAGCTGTAACTCACCCCTACATGCCTTCTAAGAGCCCAGTAAGCAGTGGAAGTGTTGGTGATGCTACTAGGCAATATTGACCTCCCCTGCTCCAGCACATTCTCTTATTTGGCACTGGTCAGGCCCCAAGGGTCCTCAACTAGAGAGGCTCAACCTGTATTTATTATCCAATGTGTTCACAAGAGCAGCCAGAAGTTCCTAGAGAAAACGAGCAGGCTTATTAATGAGTAGTGACATACTGTAGCAAGACTGTGCAACATAGATACCATTATTTATGTCAAGATTTTAGGGAATTAAAAAAAAAACTGTAAAGTGAGATGAAACTGAGCTTCATTGTTTAGAAATGTGTTCTTGCTAAAGGTCCACTGCCCCTCACCCCCAGTTTAAAACACAAAACAATCCTTATATATTTTATATCATATAGGAATTCTTAAACACCTTTTCATAACACACAATTTAATAATTTCAGTTTAGTAGGTTGTGGACGTGTCTCCATTGAGCATGGCATAGTCCACTTCTCTCATTTATGCGTCTGACAAATGAGGTCTTTGCCCCTGAAAGTTTATGCTCCAAAAATTCTGTGCCAAAGGACTTCTAATTCTCTCACTTAGCGTTATGTGGCAAATACCGTAGCTGTTGATACAGAAAAATAACATGAGAAAAGTCCCTTCTGGGGGATTTGTTTTGTTTTCACACACTCTTTTTGATTTACAAGCTAGAAAAAGAAGAGCTGGCATCGTGTGGCCAGCCAGCTGTTTGTGGCCCAGAATCAGCAAGTGTTCCACAGTTGACCACAGATCACTGTCAGTGAAATGCTAATGTAATGAATAAGGAATATGAGGCTTTTAAAAACTACTATTCATTTATTGTCCTGCTTTCCAGAAATGAGTTGATAGAACTGGTTTTGGTTCAAACCAACTAACAAAAAGGTTTGTGTTATTTTTATGCTGAATATCAGTAAACGCATGTGCAGAAGATTTACATTTAAGATTCTGGTTCTTACCCGAAGCACAACAAAGACTACCTTATCCTCATCCATCAATATGGAATTTGATAGGTTTGGAGGCCCAGATTTCTGCCTCCTATCAGAGCATGAAGAAGCTTTGACTTGCATGTAAATCATGTGAACATGAATTTACCACTATCACCATCCTATGCTGCTCCCTCAGTGACAAAAATGTATAATGATGTATGCTCAGTAAATTAATATTCCAAAAAAGTGGTCTGGTGGCCAAATATTGATTATGGATTTATAAAACCACATTTTATGTTAAAGGAAGAAGGAAGGTAAGAATCAGATCTGGCTTTTCCTCAAACCCAGAGAGATCATAGAGATTTCCAGAGCCAAAAGAAGAATTCAGATATAGCTGTTCTTATGCCCACCCAGCTCTAATTATTGCTAATTTTTCTAGTCAAGCACATGTTTATTTAAAACTGATTTTTTTGGTTCAGTAGTCCAGCCTGTACCAGCATTAGCCTCCAGATCTCAACAGCATTCTGTTTATTCCAGTCTAGCTTGCCTGACTGACTCTCCAAAGATAAAATTTGCTAAGTGAACTTGACAGATTCCAGGCTGTCTCCATATGGCGGTGACTGGGCTGCAGCTTCTGAATCTGCCTGGGACTCAAAAGCTGCTCTCATCTTATTAAGACAGCAGCAGTTACATGCAAGTCAAGTTCACCCAGAGCTTGTTTTAATTCTTTTGCCTGAGACTAGTCCTCAGCATTATTTTATTATTGTTTTTTTATTTAGACACAGGGTAACTGAAAATATGACCTGTCTTCTCCATACATGACCTAGACGTGTAAGAGACTGCGACTGACAATACATCTAGATAAATTTATTAACTTTTAAAACTGAGGGAAGTGAACACAGTTTGGGCTTAACTATAAACAAGCAAAATATTAAAAGGATCCTTTGAAAAAAGGGAGAGGGAAATAAGCAATCTGAACATACTTTTTGCCATGTCTGTGTCTTCCCCTTGACCATTTTGTATTAATTGTAGAGCTTACCCTTTGTTTGTTGCTCAGCTATTAACAAATGATAATTGCTAATTTCTCAGTATTAAAAATGTCAAAGCTATACCCCCACCAACTTCTGAACACTGGACTTTCCAAACTGAACTCTAAGAGAAAATCCTCTAATGCTGGCATTGTGACACTTTACATCAGCTGAGAATCTGCCTCTTTATGTTTGTCTACAAGGCACATTGCCAAAATCAATCATAAAAAGGGCCTCTTTTTAAAGTGTTCAACAGCCTCAGATGTCATTGGAAAAAACAGAGTCAATCTGATTAAAATAAGCTATATTAATATCTTTCATCCTGGGCAACTTTATGTAAAAGTGTATATTGATAGGATTAAAAAAATAAATTAAAAAAATAAATGCATTAAACAAACAAACAAACAAACAAACAATACTTAGCTGTTTTTTCTATCCAGTCTGTAGGCTGGATGTTTGCAGTGGCTTCACAGGATTAAGATCACTTTCCCTGCTAGGTTAAAATCACATCATCCTGTAACTGTAATAAATGCTGTCCCAAGCAGATATTTTTAAAGAAGGAAAACAAAATATCCCAAAGGGTTTGTACTATTCATGCATATTTCTAGATTCCCATTTTTGAAAACTACATAATTAAAAACAATAACAAAGCCCCCTTTTGTAAAACAGAGATTGTTCTCCATGTTCCAGAATCAATCTTAATAATTATTTACATTTCCCCTGCTTCAACGCGCTGGAAAATAATTTAATGTGTTTTGGCATTCTTAAGATCCAAACGGTAGAATTCTTATGTTAGGACTGCAGCATTTCAAAATCCAAATTAATCTCTCTGTTTAAAAAAGACAAAATACTTTTCCAGATTAACAAAAGCCTGTCTTTAACTGTTAAATTGCCCAGTACTTAACATACAATTTTAACAGCAAATGAAAACATGAAATAGAAAGACAACTTTTTTGAACTTCCATAGCAGTTGTAGATACAAAGCAGCATCTCTGGTACTCATCCTGCTGCATACTGAACTATGGACTCACATTACTAACTCTGAAGTTTGAATATATTGGCCTAGCTATTCAAAAGCATATCCGTATGCCATATGACATTGCATTCAGTATTCCACATGGCAACCTCTGATGCTAAACATTTCTTGATCAAATTACTGCCCTGTACCTTGAGCAGGGGTTAGGGCAGGGGTCAGCAACCATAATAGCAAGTAGATCCATTTTTTTTCCAATTTGGTAAATAATTCAGGAGCCACAGTGCATGTGAATACGCAATGGTCCTTAATAAATAACGTCAAACCATATTTTTTGTAACCCTTATTTTAAGAACAGTGCTTGCACAATGATTTGTAATGTGATACATGTTTACTGCAGGATGTTCACAAACTTTTGAAGTATTCTGTTTGTACCACTGTCTTCCTGACTTTTACTCCGGAATCTTCTCTCTCTCTGGAGCACCCTAGGGGGGATTTATCCAATATTTGGAGATGACATATTGTTTGCTATTTAGATATGAGTTGTTCATTTTTGGGCTTTTAGATGTTCACCATTTATGGAAAATAATCAGGAGGGTGGCTTCTTTTATTTTTAGTTTGCAATTATAGCATCGGGAGCCACAAATAAGTCCTTAAAGAGCCACATGCAGCTCTGAAGTGACAGGTTGCAGACTCTTGGGTTAGTGGGTATTTGGCTGGCTGCCTTGTAGAACAATGCTTTCTGGCTTGGGGGAGTAAGGGAGAAGGAGATGTATAACAGCTGCAAAAATGGTCATCATGGCTGCTGACTCATCACCCAGGAATGAGGGGTTTAAAAGGGTCAGCCCTGAGCCTTGAACCTCCCCTTTGAGAGCAAGCTAGGCAGCACTCAGCCTGCTGCCACATTGGGTTAAATATACCAGGTTTTTGGCTATACCTGCTGCGGACATTACACTAGCCACCCCTTTGAGAGGAGGTGGGAAGTAGGTTTTTTTCTTTCCACCAGATTGGAAACCAGTTAGGTTTTTTCTTCTTTCTCACAGCTGATTTAGGTGGACTCAGATCATGATGGGTGGTAGGCCATATGTCACAACTCATTATTAACTGTAGAGTGGATGTTCTGGCAGATACTCCATTAAAGAAGGTACACAGTAATGGATACATTTCTGGGGAAAAGATCTGAGAAGAAAAAAGGAGAGGTAAATGAATGAGCTGGGGGCAGTTGGCAATGCTTAGTATTGGTATGGCAGGGAGCCAACCCTCATTATTATAGCCCACCTTAACCCTCCTTCTTAGGTTGTCAGATCTGACTGAAGCTATTCCAATGGACTGTTTCTCCTAGTGTAAGCTAATATCTTCTTAAAATCTCCAGGATTGCTTTCAGTAGTCATCAGGAGATTGATGGTGATTCAAAGAGACTCCAGATCAGTCCTGGAGAGTTGACAACCCCTACCTCCTATGAAGGAGGTGGTTGGTAAGGCCCTAGCTATGGATTTGCTGGAGAGACTGGATGGAAACACAGGGAGTTGGTGGAAGCCACCTGGAGGTTATAAGATCTTTGCAGTGAGGAGTAAAGGGACTGGGAAGTAGCATGCCAGCACTTTGAAGTTTGAAGCTTCGAAGTTGCCACAGGGCAGAATTAGCCTAATGAAGTGCTGCATATTCACTGCAGCACTTCATTAGTAATCTCCCGTTGCCCTGATTAACATGCCCCCTTCAAAGTTGGGGGCAAGTGTAGACCCAGCCCTGGAGGGACATGGATGGAAGTGGCGAGGGGCAGGAGATGATAAAAGCATCCATACCACTTAATTATGGGGAAAAAATAGGGGCGCATGGTTACCTGCACTGTATGCTTTATCAGCCAGGTACTCCCAGGCGCCTGACAATAAACCAGCAGCCTGATTAAACCAATATCACATTTCTCCCGTCTTCCTTTCAGCACAAACACTGTTGATTTTCAAATCTGTAGTGATGAAAAGTGAGGAAAAACTTGAATTTGTGATAGCAACGAAGGGTCCTGTGGCACCTTATAGACTAAAAGAAAAGTTTTGAGCATGAGCTTTTGTGAGCACAGACTCACTTCATCAGATGCTGGTCTTGGAAATCTGCAGGGCCAGGTATAAATAAGCCAGAGCAATGGTGGGGATAGCAAGGTTAGCTCAGTCAGCAAGGGTGAGGCTTACTACCAGCAGTTGATCTAGAGGTGTGAACACCAAGGGAGGGGAAGCTGCTTCTGTATTTAGCCAGCCATTCGCCGCCTGGGACAGTCCACACAGGAGATCCACTTCCTGGACACCACGATGCTAAGACACGATGGCCACATCAATACCACCCTGTACTGTAAACCTACTGACCGCTACGCCTACCTTCATGCCTCCAGCTTCCATCCCAGACACACCACAAGATCCATTGTCTACAGCCAAGCACTAAGATATAACCGCATTTGCTCCAACCCCTCCGACAGAGACAAACACCTACAGGATCTCTACCAAGCATTCTTGAAACTGCAATACCCACCTGAGGAAGTGAAAAAACAGATCAACAGAGCCAGATGTGTGCCACGAAGCCTCTTACTACAGGACAAGCCCAAGAGAGAAACCAACAGAACACCACTAGCCATCACCTACAGTCCTCAGCTAAAACCTCTACAGCGCATCATCAGGGACTTACAACCCATCCTGGACAATGATCCCCCACTTTCACAGGCCTTGGGGGGCAGACCAGTCCTTGCCCACAGACAGCCTGCCAACCTGAAGAAAATCCAAACCAGCAACTATACACCACACCACAGTCACTCTAACTCAGGGACACATCCATGCAACAAACCTCATTGCCAGCTCTGCCAACATATCTACACCAGCAGCACCATTACAGGACCTAAGCAGATCAGCTGCACATCTACCAATATAATTTATGCCATCAAGTGCCAGCAATACCCCTCTGCTATATACATCAGACAAACTGGACAGTCTCTACGTAGAAGAATAAACGCACACAAATCAGATATTAGAAATGGCCATATACAAAAAGCTGTAGGAGAGCACTTCAACCTCCCAGGCCACACAGTAGCAGACTTAAAAGTAGCTATCCTACAGCAAAGAAATTTCAGGACCAGACTCCAAAGAGAAATTTCTGAGCTACAATTCATCTGCAAATTCAACGCCCTCAGCTCAGGCTTAAACAAAGCCTGCGAATGGCTGGCTAAATACAGAAGCAGCTTCCCCTCCCTTGGTGTTCACACCTCCAGATCAACTGCTGGTAGTAAGCCTCACCCTTGCTGACTGAGCTAACCTTGTTATCCCCACCCTTGCTCTGGCTTATTTATACCTGGCCCTGCAGATTTCCAAGACCAGCATCTGATGAAGTGAGTGTGCTTATGAAAGCTCATGCTCAAAACTTTTCTGTTAGTCTATAAGGTGTCACAGGACCCTTCATCGCTGTTACAGATCCAGACTAACACGGCTACCCCTCCGATAAATTTGTGATAGACTTTTTTCATATTATTATGATCCAACATACCTGAAGTGATCTTAAGAGAAATGTCTCAGTGCTATGCTTTTGTTACCCAACTTGCTGCTTTGGGTGCAAGATAGGGTTCTGCTACTACATCATATTGACAATAAACATGCCTTCTGACCTGATCCGTGTAAGTCAGAGTGAAAAAGAGACTGAGTCTTCTGTCACTTCAACCCTCCTAATTTGAGTCCGTAAACCAAATTGCAGAAGACAATAATCTAGCACAACATTCTGAAAACACAAAATGTCAAGTTTGAAACAGATTTTGAAAACTGAATTTGGGACATTATTATTTTCCACGAACAGAGTAATTTGAAGGCTCTGCATCTGGTCGAAGTGAGTGACTGAAAAAACTTGGTGCGTTGCTTTTGCCCCACTTGCTATATATAGTATCGGAGGGGTAGCAGCGTAAGTCTGGATCTGTAACAGCAGCGAAGGGTCCTGTGGCACCTTATAGACTAACAGAAAAGGTTTGAGCATGAGCTTTCCTGAGCACAGACTCACTTCATCAGATGCATCTGATGAAGTGAGTCTGTGCTCACAAAAGCTCATGCTCAAAACTTTTCTGTTAGTCTATAAGGTGCCACAGGACCCTTCGCTGCTGTTGCTATATATCGTAATTTTTGCACAGTGTGAAACTAATGTGCAAATAGGATGTTTGGGATGGAATTTTCTGCCCGAGTACCATGGCAGGAATTGTATTTTTTTAAATGTTATCCTCCCCCCTCTTGCCCCCTGGAATAGAAATTAAGGATCTTCTGTTAGGATGTGGTGGGCAATAAGTTACAGTTGCTCGCAGATCCCATTGGCTGTGGTTCAGAGTTCCCATCCAGCTCATGGGCTGCATATTGGCCACCCCTGTATTCAGACAATGTGGGCATTTCCCATGATTTTAGGTTCCTGGGACTGCCCAAGGTAGCTGTTGAGGAAGCTCAGTCCTACCTCTTGTCATTTGCTGAGTTAACAGGTTTCTCAGAGCACTTTGAGGAAGGGTGGGGATTTGCCTTTGGTTATATCACGTTTAGCTGCTGGAGCACCCTGTCTGTTTCCCTGCGTTATGCTTGCATTATCTCACCTTTCAATGAATTAATTTGCTTTTAGTGACATGTTTGTAAATGCAAAGCTATCTGCTGGAAGTATTTATGGCCAGTGTCAAGAATTTGAGATTTTCCTATTGGCTTTCAGTGAAAGACTTCTACTTTCCACAGACGTTCACAGTGTGAGGCTTTGAGACAAAAATTGCAATGAAGCCAAAACTCAGTAATGCTTTATATTGACAGCATGAGGACTAATTTAGAAGGCTCCTGCATGCTGCACAATCTGTGCATTGGTGTTGGAATCATACCGATTAGTAGAGTGGTCACACAGAGGGTACTTATGACAGGATTCAGTTTTTTACTCTAGTTTCTCTTTCTCTCGGCGGTCAGTCGATAACGAGTAGGATGTCTTCATGTCACCCTCCTATTCGTGAGCCCGCTGCCATTTTGATTCCAGGTGGGGGAAGTTTCAGTTTCAGTTTCAGTGGCAGTTGGGACTGCCTGTCTGACCTTTTGCTTCCTTGATCAGCCTTCCCCTGTGTGACTCATAGGGGGAGGGCCTGAGAGAGGCCAGCAGGCTTAAAAGCCAGAGGCAGGAGCAACCAGGGGAGCGAAGCAGACAGGGAGCTGCAGACAGGGGAGTTTAAGAGGGAGTTTGGGAGGGAGTGTGACAGAGAGGACTATAATGGTTAGGAAGACCCACAACACCTGTGCCAGCACTACTGCTGTCTCCTCCACTTGTGCCTGTAGCCAGACAGACTGCCTTACCATGGATGTTTCTACCCAGATCCTGGTGTGGTTCTGCAAGGACTGTGGCTTGCCATTCCCACTTACTGATACCCAGGCTGAGGGGAATATTCAGTGTGAAAGGTGCCTGCTGGTGGAATCTCTCAGGCGGCAGGTGGGGGAGCTACAGGAGGAGGTGGCCAGGTTGAGGAGTATCTGAGTCCATGAGCAGTTCCTGGATAGTATTCAGGTAGAGACTACGGAGGTAACTGTCCCAGTGCACAGGACGGCTGATAAACCACTGGAGGAGGTGGACCAGGGTAGACACTGGCAGCTGGTTACTTCTCGTAGCAGACAGTGTCCCACCCCTGCTCAGAACCCTCCCACCGTGGTACTGGAAAACCGTTATGCTGTACTTGATACAGGAGACCAAGAATTACCCCATACAGAAGAGGAGAAACCTCGTACCCCCAAGGCTGGGAAGTCTACTGCCACCCCTGAAAGAAGGAAACATAGAGTAGTGGTGGTTGAAGACTCTCTTCTGAGGGGGACGGAGGCGCCCATCTGTTGCTCTGACATTTCATCTCAGGAGGTGTGCTGCCTGCCGGGGGCCCGTATCCAAGACGTTACGCAGGCATTGTCGAGGATTATCCGGCCCTCTGACTACTATCCCATGCTTCTCATCCATGTGGGCACTAATGATACTGTGAGGTGTGACGCTGAGCAGGTCAAGAGTGACTTCAGGGCTCTGGGGGCACGGGTCAGGGAGTTTGGGGCGCAGGTGGTATTCTCTTCAATCCTGCCTGTCAGAGATAGGAGCCCAGGCAGAGACAGGTGTATCCTAGAGGTGAATGCTTGGTTGCGTAGATGGTGTCACCAGGAAGGCTTTGGTTTCTTTGACCACGGGATCCTTTTCCGGGAAGGACTGCTAGGCAGAGATGGCGTTCACCTTTCGAGGAAGGGGAAGACCATATTTGGACACAGGCTGGCTAACCTAGTGAGGAGGGCTTTAAACTAGGTTTGACGGGAGCAGGGGAGCAAAGCCTGCAGGTCAGTGGAGAGCATGGATACCTGGAAGATGAACTTGAAATGGGAGGGAGTATGGACTACACTGGGACAGTAAAAAGAGGGCCAGGGCAAAACTGGGAGGCAAGACCAAATCAATGTCTGAGATGCCTATACACAAATGCAAGAAGTATGGGGAATAAACAAGAAGAACTGGAAGTACTAATAAATGAATACAACTATGATATCGTTGGCATCACAGAAACTTGGTGGGATAATATTCATGATTGGAATGTTGTATTGAAGGGTACAGCCTGCTTAGGAAGGACAGACACGGAAAGAAGGGAGGAGCTGTTGCCTTGTATATTAAAAATGTACACACTTGGACAGAGGTGGAGATGGACATAGGAGATGGACGGGTTGAAAGTCTCTGGGTTAGACTCAGAGGAGTAAAAAACAAGGATGAGGTCCTACTAGGAGTCTACTACAGGCCCCCTAGCCAGGTGGAAGAGGTGGATGAGGCTTTCTTTAAACAGCTAACGAAATCATCCAGGGCCCAGAATTTGGTGGCGATGGGGGACTTCAACTATCCAGGTATATGTTGGGAAACTAATACAGCAGGGGACAGACTGTCCAATAAATTCTTGGATTGCATTGCAGACAACTTTTTATTCCAAAAGGTTGAAAAAGCTACCGGGGGGAAGCTGTTCTAGATTTAATTTTAACAAATAGGGAGGAAATTATTGAGAATTTGAAAGTGGAAGGTTGCTTGGGTGAAAGTGATCATGAAATCATAGAGTTCACAATTCTAAGGAAGGGTAGAAGAGAAAACAGTACAATAGAGACAATGGATTTCAGGAAGGCAGATTTTGGTAAACTCAGACAGCTGGTAGGTAAGGTCCCATGGGAAGCTAAACTGAGGGGAAAAACGGCTGAGGAGAATTGGCAGTTTTTCAAAGGGACATTATTAAGGGCCCAAAAGCAAGCTATCCCGCTGCGTAGGAAAGATAGAAAACATGGCAAAAGACTGTCTTGGCTTAACCAGGAGATCTTGCATGATCTCAAAATAAAAAAGGAATAGTATAAGAAATGGAAACTAGGACAAATTACAAAGGACAAATATTGGCAAACATCACAAGCAAGATTAGAAAGGCTAAGGCAGAAAATGAGCTCAAACTAGCTACAAGAATAATGGGAAACAAGAAGGCTTTTTACAAATACATTGGTAACAAGAGGAAGACCAAGGAGAGGGTAGGGTTCTTGGTCAGTGAGGAGGGAGAAACAGTAACAGGGAATTTGGAAATGGCAGAGATGTTTAATGATTTCTTTGTTTTGGTCTTCACTGAGAAATCTGAAGGAATGCCTGACATAGAGAATGCTGGTGAAAAAGGGGTAGGTTTAGAAGTTGAAATAAGAACAAATTAAAATTTACTTAGAAAAATTAGATGTCTGCAAATCACCAGGGCCTGATGAAATGCATCCTAGAATCCTCAAGGAGCTGATAGAAGAGGTATCTGAGCCTTTAGCAATCATTTTTGGAAAATCGTGGGAGACGGGAGAGATTCCAGAAGACTGGAAAAGGGCAAATATAGTACCCATTTATAAAAAGGGGAAAAAGAATAACCCAGGAAACTACAGGCCAGTCAGCTTAACTTCTGTGCCAGGAAAGATAATGGAGCAGGTTATTAAAGAAATCACCTGCAAGCATTTGGAAGGTGGTGAGGTGATAAGGAACAGCCAGCATGGTTTTATTAAAAACAGATCATGTCAAACCAATCTAATATCTTTCTTTGATAGAATAATAACCCTTGTGGATAAGGGAGAAGCGGTGGATGTGGTATATCTAGACTTCAGTAAAGCATTTTACACGGTCTCACATAATATACTTATCAATAAACTACGCAAATACAACTTAGATGGGGCTACTATAAGGTGGGTGAACAACTGGCTGGATAACTGTACCCAGCGAGTAGTTGTTCATGGTTTTCAATCCTGCTGGAAAAGTATAACTGGTGGGGTTCCGCAGGGGTCTGTTTTAGGACCAGTTCTGTTCAATATCATTAACGATTTAGTATTGACATAGAAAGTACACTTATTAAGTTTGCAGATGATACCAAGCTGGGAGGGGTTGCAACTTCTTTGGAGGATAGGGTCATAATTCAAAAGGATCTGGATAAACTGGAGAAATGGGCTGAGGTAAACAGGATGAAGTTTAATAAGGACAAATGCAAAGTGCTCCACTTACGAAGGAACAATCAGTGTCACACATACAGAATGGGAAAGGACTTCCTAGGAATGAGTACAGCAGAAGGGGATCTCGGGGTTATAGTGGACCGCAAGCTAAATATGAGTCAACAGTGTGATGCTGTTGCAAAAAAAGCAAACGTGATTCTAGGATGCATTAACAGGTGTGTTGTGAACAAGACACGAGAAGTCATTCTCCCGCTCTACTGTGTGCTGGTTAGGCCTCAGGTGGAGTATTGTGTCCAGTTCTGGGCACCGCAGTTCAGGAAGGATGTGGAGAAATTGGAGAGGGTCCAGAGGAGAGCAAAGAGAATGATCAAAAGTCTAGAGAACATGACCTATGAAGAAAGGCTGAAAGAATTGGGCTTATTTAGTTTGGAAAATAGAAGATTGAGGGGGGACATGATAGCAGTTTTCAGGTATCTAAAAGGGTGTCATAAGGCAGAGGGAGGGAACTTGTTCTTCCTTGCCTCTGAGGATAGAACAAGAGGCAATGGACTGAAATTGCAGCAGGGGAGGTTCAGGTTGGACATTAGGAAAAAGTTCCTAACTGTCAGGGTGATCAAACACTGGAACGAATTGCCAAGGGAGATGGTAGAATCTCCATCACTGGAGATATTTAAGAAGAGGTTAGATAGATGGCTTTCAGGGATGGTCTAGAAAGTGCTTGGTCCTGCCATGAAGGCAGGGGGCTGGACTCGATGGCCTCTCGAGGTCCCTTCCAGTCATACTCTTCTATGATTCTATGATTCTATGATGGCTGAGCAGCCCAGTTCTGGAGCTGCAAATCTTATCACAGAAGCGGCAGGTGTTAGGAGCTGTTGGAGGAGTGCAGGGCAATTTTTGATACTCTTTTTTTCTTCTGCACCACTTCTTGTCTCCTTTTGTGGCCAATAGTTTAAAGGCAGAACCTTAATACACTGAGTAAAAAGAAACAAAAGTCTTTCTGAACACTTTATAATATGCTAATACTACAAACTTTGTTTCAGAGCCATTAGCGGTAAGGAATTCTCCTTTGTAACGTAATTTTCTCCTCTTATGCAATGAGGTAGGGTAGTTTTGCAATCTGTCTGATATGCCAAGCCTTGAGTACGCTAGCATGCAAGGAACAGAAACTTTAATATTGTATTTGTATAATAAGGCAACTAGGCTCAATTTAGCTGATACATTGCAGTCAAGTTGTTAATTCTGTTACAGAAATCACAGATGTCTGATGTTTTACAAGAAAGTGCAGCAGACAAATACAGTGCCTTTTATAGACTCGCCTTTTATTTTATGTGCTGCTGCTATAGATTTAAGGCCAAACAGCCAGCATTTTTTGTGTGGTTGGTTTTTCGTCTGGTGCTTAGGTTTTATTTCATATTTATTTTGGTTTATTGTTTTTGTAATTGGTATTAAATCAATTTTCAAATAGATCATGATGTGCTCCCCTCTCCCACATGTGCTTTCCACTGTTTTGAATTGGACACCCCTTTTAAGTCACTGTAGGCCACGTCTACACTTAGTAAAAACTTCAAAATGGCAATGCTAATGGCCAAATCGAAGAATACTAATGAGGCGCTGAAATGCATATTCAGCGTCTCATTAGCATGCCAGCAGCCACAACACTTCGAAATTGCCGTGGTGTGCTCCCGTGCGGCTCGTCTACACTGGGATCCTTTTCAAAAGGACCCCCCAAACATCGAAACCCACTTATTCCTATTCATAAGTGCCACGACTGCCGGCACGCTAATGAGACGCTGAATATGCATTTCAGCCCCTCATTAGGATTCTTTGATTTGGCCATTAGCAAGGGCATTTCAAAGTTTTTACCAAGTGTAGACGTAGCCATAGTGTTTCAGAGGACTTGACAACACCAGGGTCTTGATAAGGGAGATTAAATGCACTGTATGGTTTTGGATAAATTGGTCCTTCCTGCAGACACAAATGTTGTCTGCAATGTGAAATGTACTAATTCATTTGCAAGAGTCAAAATTAATGATCTCTGTGAGCGGTTCACACCTGGGCCTGGGTGGCCTCGTGGCTAGGTCCCCTGGCCAGGGCCTGTTAGGTGGGTCCGCAGCCCCCACCCAAGTGTCTATGGGTTGAGTTTGGGGTGTGGCCCTGAGAATCTAGTTACCCCTTTTGGCAGGAGAGAGTTTCCCTGGGGAGGGTCTCCCCGCTCCCCTCAGTACCTGGGGGAGGGTCCTGGGCTGTGCCGTCTGGTGGCTAACCATGTGGCAGCTCTGTCCTGGGGCTTCCTGCCTCAGAGCCAGCTCCTGCCTCTTTGCTGGTCAGCCTCAAACTGAGCTGGCTTCCCTCCCTTTATACCCCTCCAGGCCTGACACTTGTTTAACCCCTGCCTTGCCTGGCCTCCCTCTCACCCTCCTACAATCTCATTATCCTTTAATTTTAGTTGGTATAGAGCAACAGTTAGGGCTCTTCTATACTTAAAATACTATAGCAGTGCACCTGTGTTGCTGTCTCTTGGCAGTCACATGATAATGATTAGGATGTCTTCATGTCACCCTTCTTTGTATGAATCCATTGATGGCTGATCAGCCCAATTCTGGAGCCGCAGGTCTTATCAAAGAAGGGGCAGGATCTGGTAGCTCTTGGAAGGGCATGAGGCAGTTTTTGTAGCTCTTTTCTTCTTCTTCGCTTTGTCTTGTCTGTACTGTGGTGGAACATCTCGAACTGTGCCAGTCCTCACTGATTACCACTCTCCACTAGGGACAGTCCTGGGCAAGCTTCTCCCAAGTGTTGACACCAATGCTGCACTCTTCATGTGTGCCTTCAGCATGTCCTTATATCACTTCTTCTGGTCCCCAACACTCCTCTGTCCTTCCTTCAACTCAGAAAGCAGAATCTATTTTGGGAGGTGCTGATCAGACATCCAAACCATGTGACCAGTCCAACAAAGTTGTTAGTGAATGATAATGGCTTCAGTACTGGTTGTGTTTGACTCTTCCAGGATACTCATGTTCATGCACCTATCCTCTCCAGAGATATTTAAGATTCTTTTAAGGCAGTGTTGATGATATTGTTCAAGTGCCTTCAAATGATGCTTGTATGTTGTCCAGACAAAAAGCAGTCAAGTAGCACTTAGTATGTTGTCCAGGTTTCACATTCATACAGTAGCATTGGAATAACCACAGCGCCGTATACACAGAACTTGGTCTTGGTAGTTTTTGAGGACCCTTCGTCGTAGGTGGGCAAAAGCAGAACTTGCACAGCTCAGATGATGCTGGATTTCTGCATCAATGTTGACTTCAGCAGAAAGTTGATTCCAAGGTATGGGAAATGCTTCACATTTTCCAGCCATTCTCCATTGACTTCAATAGAAGGTACATATGAGTGTCCAGTCAGTGAGGGTTGGTGGAGATCCTTGGTCTTTTTGACGTTCAGTGTGAGTCCGAGATTCTGATATGCTTTAGTGAAGGTGCTTAAGATGGTCTAAAGGTCTGTGGAAGAAAGAGCAGCAACCATGTTTTCATCTGTGTATGATCAAGGTCATGGAGGCCTTGCTCTTAGCCTTCAGTCTCCTGAAATTGAAAAGCTTCCCATTCACTCTATAGACAATTTTCACACCATCTTGAACTTGCCATCAATTAGGTGAAGGGCCATGGTGAAGAATATGCACAACAGTGACTGGGAAATGACACAGCCTTGTTTGACTCCTGTTTTGACCTCAAAGGGTCACTTTGGGATCCATTGTTGCTCAATACGGTGGCAGTCATGTTTCTGTAGCACTTCAGTGTAGATACTAACTATGACAATAGGAAGGGTTCTCCCAACAACGTATGTAATCCACCTCCCTGTAAGTGGGCAGCTGGATTGATAGAAGAGTTCTTCTACTTACTAAGTACTGTCCAGTCAAGGAATTAGGTCAGTTTTACTGTATGACTTGGCTGATTGATGTTAACGTGACTTAATTTTCTAGTGTTCCTCAGGCCTTACCAATGCTTATAATAGCCTTAAAAATGGCCCACATCCTCAGCAGTATCTAAACTCCTAACTTCTGTTAATTTCAGTAGAACCTAGGATCCTAAATATTTTTTGAGGTTCTGGACCAATGTCAACACCCACTCTCTTATCCTTCTTGGTCTTTCAGCATCTTCCTTTGTGTTTGTCCACCACAGCCTGAGGGAAACACAACTCATTGGGCTAGAATACCTTTGTCCATGCAATTGACTGCCCACATCTCTCCTTGGATTTAAAGGAGTTTTCTTTTTGATGTGAAATTAGCCATGCCAGAAGAATCTGAATAAAAAAACAAGATATATTAAAACTATTGAGAAAATAAATTAATAAACACTGTTTGACTAGCATATCTAGATTTACTTTCCTTGTCAGCTAAAGTAGTATTTTCAGCTGAGTCTGTTGAAACAACAGAAATGGGTATCTTACATCTCCTGAAAGCAGTCCTCTCTCTCTTTCTGACCACTGGGAGCATTCTCCTGTTAGTATTGCTTGCTGTCCAGACATCAGTCCCGGGCTGTTTCCAGATACCTTCTTATATCAAAATTTGCCTGCCACTTATTTTACCTATCCAGACATGTCTCACTAGTTTTAGAGCAGCCTGACCCAATTTTCTAGATCAGGTTTGTCTGCATGCAGTTGAGGTTAAAAAGAACTTCCTGAATTCTGTAAGGTGTGGGTCCACATTGCTGCTGGGCCAATGTAACTCCACTGGCATGGAGTTACAATGCTGCAGAATGTGAATAACTATACTAAATAATGGATGTTTTAGTGGAAGGCAGACATGGATCTGGACACATCATGCCTCTATTGGAAAAAAGATGGAATTATTGTGTAATCCAGCCCTAAGTGATGGGCCATTGAACATACAATGACCTTTTAACGATGATTAAAAGGCTTAATAGCCTTTCAAAGACTTAACAAACTAACTCAAGCAAGGTCCTTCAGAGATCACGTTCATTGGTTGTATCTGAGCTACACAGGGCAGTTATAGTGCTTCCTCTCCGCTGGTGGACACTCTTAGTCTGGAATAAGAGCGTCCACTGGGGGGGGGGGGTTAACCTGTATAAATTATATTGCTTTAATTAAACCAGTATAATTGTACTCATATAAATTGTAACATTTTCCTGTGTGGCTGAGCCTTAATTTTGATCAGAGCTCTTGTTAATCTTTTCTAAGCAATATTTGTTGTTGTTGGTGTTTTCATTAACTATGTATAATAGACACAGGTCCAGACACTTTGTCACTCTAAACTGCAGTAATTATTCCTTTGTTCTGATTATTATATAAGCGAACATTAACAGCAATGAGTGCACTTCAATATATAATAATGGTAATCAGTGAAACCTTGAGCTATATCTAGGAAGACAGTACTAATAACAGGTTTCCAAAAATACATGCTACCATTAATGTCATTTATCAGACCCTCTTGGTAGGTGAAAAATGTCATTATTGGTGGGGTGTCATATCTGAAAAATGTGAGGGAGGGGGATAAAATTGTGTCAGCATATAGAACATAATGTGTGATTATTTCATATCCTGGGGGGAGGGAGCATAGAAGACCTAATGAAGCATATAGACCTATGAAAAACTGAGGGTGGGGAGGAGGAGTGGGTGACTGCCTCTGGCCTTCCCCATAGCAGATGATGTGCCTGCTTATTACATAAAAAAGAAAAAAAATCATAATAATTTCAATTTTATCTTTGAGAAGTGCGGCCCAAGCGGCATGTTTCTTACAGCCCCTACTGTTGGCAGCAAGAGATGGGAGTGAAATGAGATATGTCAGATATGATGGGATTTAGAATGAATTTTGTGGGAAACAAATGGTCACATCTGAATTGTACATTGCTCTAGTGTAATTCTATCATCTTTCTTGCTGCGGTTCATGGGAGATGCGGACATGGCAGAAGTGCTGAAACTAAACAGAACAATTTCTAGAAAAGGGGCTCGAGCACTCACTCTTCTGCTCTCCTGTTATTCGCTTATTACTTTCTAAGGAGTGTGAGGCAGACTAGAAAGAAGTCACTAAAAGAAACAAAACAAATATTAGAGCCTATTTAGAGCAGGGATACACAAACGACAGCCAAAGTAGCAACTCGCCAGATACTTAGCTGCAACGGTGACTGCCTTGGACAATGTGAACAACACAGAGGATTTGCAAGTTGGCTGGTGATACAATCTGGGTTCTCAACCCAATTTGCTTTCAATTCATGCATTTCTCATCCAGCAAGTGAGGCAGCCCCTATCAGAGGATACATGTACAATGCAAGACAACTGTTTTAACTTGGGTAAGCTAATGATTTGAAGGTAGCAGAATGAAAACCTATGTCATGTCATACCTTAGAAATTGTCTCAGGTAGTCTCATTTCCCATCTTGGCTTCAGTTTTCTATTCTTTAGAAGTGTTAGCAAAACAAGTTGCTACGTTTGGAGCACTAATGACAGTCAAATCACATCAAAAGATGGAGCTGCTATTAAACTGACAGTACTTTGGTGACTGAGATTAGGTATACCTTGTTTTTCACGTCAGTAGATGGGAAAAAATCACATGCAAACTCTCAACATTGATCAATATTCCAGTGCTTATTGATTTTGCTGTGCCAGACATTGGCAGGAATAACAAATTAGATTATTCTGAGTCCACACTGCTACCCCATAGAAATGAAAGTGCTCAAAGCCTTTTTACTTCATGAATAAAATCCAGAATTTGGTGCACAAATTGCCACATTAAAATGGGTACCTGACTTAATGAAACTTTGGCACAGAACTTTTTGGAGCAATAAGAGATTTTCTGTATCTTTGGTTTTGATTGTCATGTACTTCAATATGCTTGTCCAAATCCTACCCACATGCCGCTATGCAAATAAGGCACTCCCACATACAGTGAATATTCTGCACAGAAAGCATGAAGTGACTATCTAAGAAGCTTATTTTTTCTTTCAACAAATGGAGCCCTAGAAATTATTCTGTAGAAAGAAACATCCTGCCCACCAACTGTGGATAATGCAGGGGTATTTTAAAAATGCATTTGTATTGTATAAGCTCAGAGGGAAAAAAAAGAGAAAATTAAGTATAAAATGGAAAACTTTTACCACGGTAATGAAAGTTACAGGGCATATGAGACTTTCAACTAATTGCAAACTCTTATTAAAGTCAATGACAAACTAACATCGACCCGAATTGTGAAGGATTGGTACAGAAACTATACAGTTCCTCTCTAAAAAAAGAGTCTTCAGTCTTACTGGAAAAATACAAAAGTAGAACTCAATCACGTATGTAAGTATACAATATGGCTGTTTCTACACAGGATAAAATTTCGGGGAAGAAGGGGCCTCCGGAAGAAGCCCCCACTTCTACTCGGCATTTTGGAGTCTGGAAGAATGGTCTTCCGGACTCCAAATCATGTGACGTTATCCTAATGAGGCATGGGGAATTTGCATCCGTGCCTCATTAGCATCTTTCACTCCGCGTATTAGCATGCCACTTCTAAAGGAAGTGGCCTGTGTAGGAACAACCACTAATATTAATGGAACAGTTATATGGCTCATATTCAATGGGATACTTCCATAGGATATGTCCACAGCAGCCTTATTTCCAAGTAAACTATTCCAGAATAGATTATTTTGAAATAATGCTCCTACGCACAAAAATTTTGAAATAGCATTTAGCTATTTTGAAATACATCGTCTATACATATAGCACCTATTTCAAAATAGAATCATTGGAAAAGCCATGGCTTATTTCAACATAGACTCTTTTTCCTGTGGCTACGTCTACACTACAGAGATCTTTCAAAAGAAGCCCTTCTGGAAGATCTCTTTGGAAAGAATTTGTTTCAAAAGATGGTGGCAACACACAAAAAAGCAGATTAAAAGCATGATCTGCTTTTTCAAAAGAGAGCATCCACACAGCCCCCACTCTTTTGAAAGAACAGGCCAAGGATCAAAAATCAGATTCCATGACAACTGATTTTTCGAAAGAAGGGCCCTACAGGGTGTCTACACACATTTTCTTTTGAAAGAAGTCGTTCTTGAAATGGGAGTGAAAGAGTGCTTTTGAAAGGAGTTCTGCATTCTTTTGATTTACTTTTGAAAGAACACTTTTTGTGTGTAGACACTGTGGAATCTTTTGAAATAACTTGCTAGTGTAGATGCAGCTTGTCTTAACAGCACCTATTTTGAAATAGATGCTATTCCTTGTAAAATGAGGTTCGCCAATTTCAAAATTAGCCAACCACTATTTAGAAATTATTCCTAAACAGCAATCGCATTGTGTAGATGCTAGGATAGTTATTTTGAAATAACTTTCCTGTGTAGACCTACCCATACATAACTTCAGGAATGAGTAGTCCCACTGACTTCAGTAGAATTCAAAGGCTGAAGTACTTTCCTGGAATCAGGCTATGTTGGATTTCATTCATGCACACAAATTTGTTCAACACTGCGAGAAGTCTTCTCATTTACATTTGGGGGGCGAGTTGTCTTTCATTACATTGATGAGCATCCCTTTAACTGGACTGGCTATTTTAATTTTGGATGAATATTTATATTTTTGTGTGGAATATAGATTATATATTCAAATATTTCCAAGGTTTATATAGATATGATTTGTTAAAATACAACATATGCATTACAGATTGGAATTCCAAAGGGAGAAGCTGATCGATGAGTGCTCTCACTTAATATGCATTCAGTGTAATAGAGTGTGGTTGAGTTTGTTACACAGAGGTAATAGAAAGGGGGAGGAGAAGCCCTGATGCACATAATGAAATGCACTTATACTTGGCACACGTCTCAAACGCACAGCATGATGTATGTATGCAGCAGCTGCCCCACCAGAGGCTGTGGTCTCAGCAGATTTTACAAGCTACGCAATGACAGGTGGCGTTGTACTGGAATGGGTCATCACCCCTGGATTGCCACCCAGAGGAAAACCTGGTGTACAGTAGATTAAGATAGTGGTGATTTAAGGCCCAGTCTCAGAAACATATATACACATAACTTTACTCATATTTGCAGGATCAGGCCCTTAGTAATTAGGAATCTCCTCCCTAAATCTCTGCTAAAAGAATGCCCTGGCACAGTGTTATGACTGGGGAATGAGACTGTTACCAGAGGTGTTGATTTGTAGCACATTCAAATGTGAGCAATTACATTCTTTCCTACCTGAATTCTTAATGCAGTATCAGGTGGATGTAGTGGTATTGCCTACAAACCTCGAATGAATTCTTGTTCAGTCTTACTAGTGTTACTGTGTCCTGTTACATGTTTGCTGTGTTCCATCCTAAGACCTGAGGCAGTGCATATATGCATCTGCATGATCTTAGATGTATTTTGTAGTATCAAGCTAACATTTTTTTTGGTGTTTATTTTAAAAGCATGCCTTTAAATAGCCTTGCAAAAAACACTGCATAGCAAAGTGACCTGCTTTTGTGTTCACCTGTGGAAATATGAAGACAAGCATTACATATGTTCACTTTAAGAACCAAAACCGAGTGTAATATTTGAAGGAAGGGGAAAGGTTTTGTTAAACACCCTTTGGTTTGCTATCTTTGAGATCCAAACAATGGTTTGGAAGCCTTCTTATAAAAATGTATGCTCACTTAAGAAAAAACAAAAAAGAAATGCCCATGGTTTAGTGGAAAAGGCTGGAGCTTAATAAAGGCTATTTAACATGTTGTTCTAAATCCACAGAAAGGCAAATCTTTATTCCAGAGGTATAATTGCTTCTGTGAGGGGAGTCCCAACAATTTTAATGCACATTTTTCTCTTACTCCTTTCTAATTATCTTCAGCACTTAGCTTGCAGAAAGCTAGCCTTCAACACTGAGCTTTTCAGTGGTAATAAAGCACTTGAGGTGGTGTTTAATTAAAGAAGAGTGGTGATAGGAAAGAGACCTGAGCAGGACTGAAGTGCTAATCCTTTTGCCTTGCTCAGTGTCCCTCTGTGATTGTGATTGATGAGCTGATTCCTCTTTACATCTTCATTTGCATCATGTGTTAATACCCACAGGCAGAGGTGCTATGTATTACCAGATGAGAGCTCACTGTTAATACAGGCTAATGTGGTAATGGGATGGAAGCAGGGTGAAGAACTTTCTTTGCTATTAAGCGGAAACGGCCTATTAAGTATCAAGTGTGTAATGGGTGGTTTGGCTCTGCTCCTTTCCTGAAAGTTAGTGATGCAAATACCTTTGCCTACTTTGATGTTGAAGTTGTGCTTTTCTGCCACCTCTCTCCTTGCTGTGCCTCCTTTTATAGTCCTCGCATAGTTATTTTTTTTAGAATGTCTATGCCATGTATAGGCTTCCTATAATGGAAAGCTGTAGAGCATTTTCTGATTCCCGGAGACAAAATAAATTGGTAGGAACTTTCAGACTGGCTTCCCCTCCTCCTTAAAGAGAGATGTTTTCCTCATTACCAAGAAGAATGACACACTTTCTAGCTGTGATATGTAATTTCTGTAATCATACAACAGTTTCTGATTTTGATTTGTAGTCGGGCTATGTAACCTTCTGAAGCTGTCGTGCAGTAGCACATTGGTATATGGAACCATTATACTCATCTAGGTTCCCGCTGCAATTTTCAGGATAGATCTAGTAACAGAAGTGAATCTAGGTTACTGTATAAAAAGAGTAGGCCCCAAATCACTTCTATCCAAACCAGCATCTTTTTGCTACCTCCATCCTTCCTGTAGAAAGCTGCACAGTTTTGCTGGCTGTTCATAATGGTGAGCAAAATCAAGCTGGTAAGAAGTCCCTTTTCCCCCCATTGCCACGCAGGTTTTATGACTTCTGTTTTGGAATAAAGATTAACTTTCTTCCTTAAAAAATAAGGTGTCTTTTGTGGTCTCCCATGTGGTCTGTCTTCAGGTATCTGGCTTTGTGCCTTTTCCTCTCCTGGGGGAGAAATACATGGTTCTGCCCCCATTACACCAGACCCTGAAGTAAAGCAGCCCGTGTATTGGCTGTATTTATACAGCCCTGAGTTCAGATCTTGTTATTCTTGCCTTTGGGAGAATTTAACCAGTGGCTAGGCAGACTTCTTAAATCAAATTAATCTTAACAATGAAAACAAAGGATAACATCAGAGCAAATTATTTTCAAACAATATTCTGCATGCACACCTATCTTACCAGCCATTCCTTGTAAGAGAGCCTACCTAGGCCTCCCTTTGTTATTCACGACAATTCTCTGGCACAGATTGTTTCCCTTAACTGTAACTCACCCTGCTTTCTCAAGTGCTTGAAAACTTGAATACCTCTCTGCCCTTGAAAAACAAGTCTCATGAACTTTTCTGGGGATTGGAGGTAGACCAGGGAAGCAAATGGCTCTGTCGTTGCTTTTAAGTGTTGACAGGTTGGTAGCCCTCTCAAGACAGTGTTCCACTTGCTGCCTTTTTCCCTCAACAGACAAGAATTAAATTAAATCAGCATATTCATACAGTAAACATGGCAAAATCTAACCCAACATATTAATGTAGTAAACGCTCCAGTAACCAGCTGAACATATTCAGAAACTGATACAGAGCAATCCTGCTTCCACCACAATGCTAACCTGCTTTGTCCAATGAATTAGAGATTAGACACATGAAACAATAAGGTGTAATCCATTAAGACACATATCTCCATAGTATAGTAATTACCCCCTAAAGAATTAAATGCAGCCCTTAATGAATCCAGCCAAACCACCACTTTTATCTGAAATTCTTTCAGGTGTGTTAGCCTTCGGAAGTGAGCTACACGTGGTAGAACATCTTGAACCTCTGAATATAGTGAAGCTAGTCTGTGGATAAAACAGTACAGTTCTAAATGTGAGATTCTCTGGTTCTATTAGGCTCCCAGATATGAGCTTCACCCCTGCCTTGAAAAAATTGCCATTAGTCCTGTGCTTCCATGCTCATGGAGGATTTTTTCAAGTTACGAAGCATAGCAGTCCTCCATGTCAGAGAAGAACTCTCTGAATTTAATTCACTGAGAAATAATGAGGTCTTTTTTCTTATGCAGAAGAAAAAGAGATTAGTCCAAGATAATTATTTATGTACTTTAATATATCTTTTGCTCCTGATGAGCAGGAATGCATTTTAATGAGCCTTACCCACGTAAACCATCTGCACATCAATTGGAGAATAGACCAAGGAATGTGCATGATATAATGCAAACTCAGCCTGCCCAAAACATATGCTAGGCATGTTTACATAACCATAAATATTCTCCCACTGTTACAAATATTTGCATATTTATGGAAGCAAATCTTCATATAGCTGCCAGCCTATGTAAAATCTAGTTTCTATGTGAATTTCTTATTTTCAGCTAGGAATTGGTATGTAACTGCATAGTTGGTGACACATTTTAGACTAATATAGCTGGAAATGAGTTGGTTAACAGTTGTATTCATCATGTATTTTCTAGTTATTAAATTTCTAAAGTTATTCAAGACACCTTATGCTACAAATTTGGGTATCTGTAGTGGACTGTAAAATTGACCATTAACCCCCAATTATGATCTAAATGTTTATGGACCACATATTGCTAATTAATCTGCCTTGCTGTATAACTAGATATTTATATAAAAAGTGTAACATTTGAAGTCTAGTATATATGAGACAGCTTATTCAGGCAGAAAGCAAGTACATTCTTATATGGAATGATAACATGGATTATTTACACACACGCACATGCCTCTGTAGAACTGGAAGGGACTTTGAGAGTCCCCTGCACTCACAGCATGACTTACTGTCATTCCTGAGAGATATATTTATTTTATTCTATAAATCTAATATGCCCCAGACCCTTGGAAGGCCCCCTTACGGCTTGGACTCACAATCCTGAGTTTACAAGGCCAATGCTGTAACCACTGAGCTATCCTGTCATGAGAAAGCATGGTTTTAGATTAGAGAAATAAAAAATGTTATAAAATGATAGCCTGTGCTTGGGCTTGTCTACAAGAGAAAGTTGTACTGGTATAATGTAAAATAAATAAAAGCATGGAGATATGCATCTCATAGACCTGGAAGGTCACTGAGTCCAGGCCCCTGTCCTTTTGGCAGGACTAAGCACTATCACTTTTTTTGATCTGTTTGGTCCAGGTCTCTAAATGGCCTCCTGTGAGGACTGAGCTCACAACCCTGAGTTTAGCAGGCCCATGCTCAAACCACTGAGCTATCCATACCCCCCTGAAGTTGATTGAAGGTTCTTTGGATGCTCATTTCATTCTAAACAACACACATCCCAATCACACCTGGAAGGTGGGTATCAAGCCAGTTACAGACGTGGGAACTTTGAGCTGAGAGACTTATTTGGTTGTCCCAAAACACAGAGGCAGTTTCAGAAGATAATTTTAAATTCAGGAACTCCTAACTTTCATTCTTGAGCATAGAGCTGCATGTATTAATAATATTGTATATACTTCGTTTGACACTCTATAGCTGCGTCTACACGTGCACGCTACTTCGAAGTAGCGGCACCAACTTCGAAATAGCGCCCGTCGTGTCTACACGCGTCGGGCACTATTTTGAAGTTAACTTCGACGTTAGGCGGCGAGACTTCGAAGTCGCTAACCTCATGAGGAGATAGGAATAGCGCCCTACTTCGACGTTCAACGTCGAAGTAGGGACCGTGTAGACGATCCGCGTCCCGCAACGTCGAAATTGCTGGGTCCTCCATGGCGGCCATCAGCTGGGGGGTTGAGAGATGCTCTCTCTCCAGCCCCTGCGGGGCTCTATGGTCACCGTGGGCAGCAGCCCTTAGCCCAGGGCTTCTGGCTGCTTCTGCGGCAGCTGGGGATCTATGCTGCAGGCACAGGGTCTGCAACCAGTTCTCAGCTCTGTGGATCTTGTGTTGTTTAGTGCAACTGTGTCTGGGAGGGGCCCTTTAAGGGAGCGGCTTGCTGTTGAGTCCGCCCTGTGACCCTGTCTGCAGCTGTGCCTGGCATCCCTATTTCGATGTGTGCTACTTTGACGTGTAGACGTTCCCTCGCTGAGCCTATTTCGATGTTGGGCTGAGCAACGTCGAAGTTGAACATCGACGTTGCCGGCCCTGGAGGACGTGTAGACGTTATTCATCGAAATAGACTATTTCGATGTTGGCTGCACGTGTAGACGTAGCCTATATTGATTAAGTATTCTTTGTCGTATTCATGATTTAAATGTATTTGCTTCCAAAGAGTGAGAGAGAGCCTCTGAATCTGCTCACTCACCTGGGTTTTCAATCTGTGTGACCAAAATGAAGTTAAGATATTACCTCGACTATTTCAAATTGTAATTTGTTCATTAGAAGATGATAAATTTAAACCAAATTGTCTTGGCTAGCTTTGGAAGATGTACCTGAATTTTCTTCTTAATAAGATATAAAAGAATTGCACATATTACCCCACAAACCTGGTACAGCATATCTGTAGTTACTGTTAATTAGGGAGCACTAATCATTGCTGACTTTTATTCAAGGACCCCAGATAACCTTTTCAGATTCCCTTCATACACAACTTTTTTCCCCTTTTGTTTTATTTATAAGTATTGCATTCCAAAATTGTAGGCAGGAGACAAATACTAGTTCAGTAGCAGCATTGAAAAAATGACACTCACCTATACTGCTAAATCACAGGAAATTAAAGCAAACTGTCGGAGGGGCCTGTTTCCTCAGCTGTGCCAACGTCTGTTTCCTGTTCTCTAACCTTGGGCCAGCTAGGGACTAAAATGGCCCACAGCATAATTGCTGTTCTCAATTAAACTGTTTGTAGCAACCCAAGGTCCCTGCCCAAAATAATTTACAATTTAAACTCATTGACACGGTGATGATCTTCTTCCGTGTTTGTACTGGGCCTACTCCAGTGGAATACATGTTCATGAGTAGGACTCTTAGGCAATGTGGTAAAGCAAATTAAATAAATTGATTAATTAATTACAAAAGACATAGAACCACCAGTCATGAATGGATTAACACAGAAAAGCTTCTCAAAAGGCACAGGCCACCTTGTCTCAAATGCAGCCATAACAATTTGTATCAGCAAGTAGCTTGGCTTTAAGCATTAAGGTGACATTTTCAAGAGGGAAAGAAGACAAAGGTCCTGGTTCTCTATTACCGTGTACCTTATGCAGTCATTTATGCCCGTTCACAGTGGGTGCAAAATGCCACCATTCCAATTTGTTAGCATTCCACATCCACTTTGCACTCACTTGACACAGGTATAAATGACTATACAATGTATTAAGCTGTGGCAAATTAGGCCTGTGATGTTGAGTGTAGGAGGAGGAGACAAAGAGAATGATTAGGAGGGAGGATAATATGGAAGAGTGCCTGGAGAGAGAAATGGAGATAGGATGAAATGAGAGGCGAGATGAAGGCAGGCAATGGAGTGGGAGGCTAAGGAACCAATGACGGGTCTGCATAATTATAAGATTGAGCTGGAGCAATAACTGCAGATAAGCACAAGATTTGTCTAGTTAAACTTCACCCTTTTATACTTAGGCTATATCCAGGACACTGTCTTCCAGGGCTCTTCAGTCCACCCAGCATTTACATGCATTTAAGACAAAATGATTGCTAAGTAGGTTAGAAATCCTTTAAAGTGGACATGTAATGGACATGGTACTACCATGGCACTACCCCAGGGGTTGTGAGTTGAGGGGTGATTTCTGTAAAGGCTGTGAAAACAGAAATTTTTGGGATTGAAGTTAAGGGATTCCCTTTCTGAAGTTGGTGGCTATGTACAACGAGCATGACAGGCATCTTTTCCTTTGGAATCCTACAAGGAGGGTGTGAGGAGTCCATAGAATTCTCCAGAAATCTCCATTGCAGCTGCAGGACCTGGAAGCATTTTTATCTCTCTCCACAGAACATACCTTTGACTCATTTGCTGTAAATCGTAGGAGAAGATTTAATATGAGTGTTTATTGCTCTGCCCAAGCCCTCTTCTCATGTGCAGAAAGAAGTGAGTTTAGTACCATTGCACATACTGACTTCTGTATCACAGTTCTCAAATCTCTTGTCTGTTCCAGTAAATAACATACAATGACTCCTCTTCACGCACTTAAATCCATGACTACACTACAAAATGATGTCGACCTAACTTATGTTGGTGTACAGCCACCACAGGTATTACATTGCTTTCGCATGCACACTTTGATCCCTGCAGAGCCAGCCGCAGTAGGTCCAATGCTTTGGGGCGGGGGCAGGCAGGGCAGCCTGGGGAGTATTACTTGGGGATGGGGGGAGCTGGTGGTGGCAGCAGATGTCGTGCCTGCTCCCACACTCACCAGCTGTATCAGGAGACACAGGAAGCAGAGTGTCTTGGCCCTAGTCTTCTCCATTCCCCAGAGTGATGTGGCTGGGAGCTGAGCTTGAGGGAGGCCAGCAAGTAGGGACCAGGTAGCTCTGCAGCTGCACCGAGTGTGTGTGTGTGTGAGGGTGACCCTGTTGCCAGCACCAGGCATCCCAGGTAACTCCCTGGGTCCCGTCACTTGGGCAAAGAGGTGGAGTGGGTGCAGTAGGGGAGGGTTTGGGGCAGTGGAGGATTGAGACTGGGGTGGGGCAGAGCAGAGGTGGGAAGAGGCTGGGGCAGAGTGGGAGTGAGACTTGGGGGAAACGGTGAAGTGGTGGCAGGACCTGGAGTCGAGAGGGGGTTGTCCCACCCACCACATTTCACAAGGGAGGGCTCTGGCTCCTTGCTTCTGTGGTGCACACCCTCACAAGGAGAGCTGTCGATTGTGTTGTCGGTGCAGGGGCATTCTGGGATGGTTCTTGAAATCCAGTAACAGTCAATGTAAGCAGCACCGTGTCTACCTAATTACATCCACCATGACTCTATACCGCTTGTGGAGCTCGTGTTCCTAAATTAGTATAGAGAGGTACTTACATCAGCAAGAACCAAATTTGAGTGAAGACACCACCACAGTTAGATCGACACAGGGCAACTTACATCTGCCAAAATCATTATACTGTATATCAGGCCTAAGCCTTTCAAGGCAAACTGAGAATCTGGGTATTAGCAAGCGTAAAGTATTTCTATTTTTGTAAACGGTAAACCAAGGGTAAGGGGCTAACTTTGTTTTCTTTCAAGCAAATTATCAGTACCTCGATTTGGCCTATTTTCTACTTCAGTGGAGTGACCTTCACTGCTCCTTACTGGAGCAATCTTTAGAATAACAGAAATAATTGACAGTGTTCTGTGAGGTCAGTTATGCCAAGCCCACATTAAAAAAGAGAATGCAATAGATTAGTTACAGGCTATATTGTACATCAGAATTGTTCCATACAGACCTCAGAATATTAACTACAAGGGAAAAGCTGCATAATGTCCTGTGTAGTCCCTTCTGGCATGGGGATATGAACAGGTATTCAGGATTTTTCTTTAGGTATGCCAATATGATTAAATTTAACTTGACACGAGTGATGTACCATAACATGTGATTGCAATATTTAAAAGAATCACTTCTTTCTGATTGCTGGTAGGTATGCAATCAATTTTATATAGCTGTAGCTAATATGAATTTCTTTTGCAACTAGAAGTTGCCTGCATACTAAAGCAATTGAAATGTTCTCTGTCTGACTAGCTGCATGCTTAGCGAATACTGAGCTACTGAAAATTATTTTCAGGTAGTTTATTTAATTTGAACTGTAAATGTTCCAGTATAAATATTAGAAATGTTAGATTGCACAAGTTTTAAAAAAAGTTTTTTAAAAACTATTACTCACCCTTCCTAAAATAAGTGAATGCAGACTAGGTCAGCAGCCCACCCAGCGTGGGTGCCAAAATTGGCACGTGGGCAGATTTTCGCCAGTGCAAGAGATGGGAGCTCGGCCCCGCCTCTCTTTCCCCAAGCATCCAGGAGCTTGCTCAAAGCCACGCTATGGATTAACAAAAGAACAGCTACCCACCCCCACTTAAACAATGAAACTCTGCATCTTAAAGCCTTTATTAATGAAGTTTTGTAAGTTGGACTATTGATGACGTGAAAAACTATTACTGGCACTTGGACCATGCATAGAGGTTAAAAGGTCAAATTTCGGCACTCTGCTTCAGAAAGGTTTATCTACACTTAAAAACTAGGGTTTGCATTTTGGTGATAAGAATGTTTAGTTTTAAGAAACAGTATGTGTTGTTAGTGTGGTCTCCGAAGCCATTGGTGTTGGGCCCTGACAGATATCTTGCTTTATCCAGTGATGGTACCCATTCAGATGTACTGGCTTTGTGCAGCTAGCCCATACAGGTGACTCTGAGGGATTACCCCAAAGACCAAAAAATCAGTTAAGGTGCAAAGGCACCTGTCCAGGTTCACTATAAACAAAGCCCAGTAAAAGCACCTGGTACTCTCTACAAGGACACTAACAATGTATGACTCATGTATGGATGGATGGACTCAGCTCAGTTATGCCATGTCTAGAGGGCAGAGCTATTTTGGGAAATCTTGATATCCTGAAATAGCTATTCCGCATCTTTGAAATGCACCTGTTATTTCAAAATGCGCCTTGTTGCAGGAGGAGTCAAGGATGCTTTGAAATAGCTCATTATTTCAACATTTGGCACTGTTTAGACAATGCCAAAATGATAAAATAGCCCATTTCAAATAAACTTGAAACAAGATATACAATTGCATAGCACAAACTGCGTATCATTTCAAGTTTAGGGTGCCGTGTATACGTCGCCTTAGGGACAGAGATTCATCACTGTACCCTCTGCTGGACTAAGACTTAAATCAAGTAATCACAACATTTACAGACCTAGACAATCTGTGACACCCACCTCAGGCACCTTATGCATTTCATTACATGTTTGTTATTTCCCCTTGTACTTTCCTCATGGTATTTCAGGCAATGTCTTCCTATTTACCACCTGTTATTGTGCTTTCACTCCCAGTATTTCAGATACATATCATTATTCATCACTTCTGTCACTCTGTTTTATCATGTGCTAAGTTTGGGTGTCCTTGTGCTGTCCGGGTGGAATGTATTTACATGTTCCATGTGTATCACTAGTTCTAGCGGTACAAGTGCCAAGTTTATGCCTCAGACACTGACTTGCAGGCAAACATCTGCTTTTAACAACCCCTGCCTGATACTGATAGTAAAACTCTTGTTCACTTTGCTTCAGGCCTTAGGCCTGAAACCAGGACTGTGTTTTAGGCTCTTTTTCCTACAGTTGGATTTTTTTTTTCCACATTGCTCTCTTGCTTTGGAGACAAAAAATAATGTGGACATGAGGAAGAAAAATAAGTACAGTATTCAAGGCTAAGTGAATACAATTGGAAAATATCAAAACAAAAAGCAGTCAAGTAGCACTTCAAAGACTAGCAAAATAGTTTATTAGGTGAGATTTTGTGGGACAGACCCACTTCTTCAGACCATAGCCAGGCCAGAACAGACTCAATATTTAAGGCACAGAGAACCAAAAACAGTAAGCAAGGAGGACAAATAAGAAAAAGATAATCAAGGTGAGCAAATCAGAGAGTGGAGGGGTGGGGGGGGGAGGTCAAGAATTAGATTGAGCCAAGTATGCAGACGAGCCCCTATAGTGACTCAGAAAGTTCCCATCATGATTTAAACCATGTGTTAATGTGCTGAATTGAGTATTGAGTCTGTTCTGGTCTGGCTATGGTCTGAAGAAGTGGGTCTGTCCCACGAAAACTCACCTAACAAACTATTTTGCTAGTCTTTAAAGTGCAACTTGACTGCTTTTTGTTTTGATAGTGTATAGACTAGCAAGGCTTCCTCTCTGTTACTATTCAATTGGAAAATAGTGGCAGTGTTTATTACAGAGTGGTAAATGCAAAGCAATATTCTAAATATACTTTCATCCAAGTAAAATCTTCCTCTGTGATTGGTATTAAATGCCACAGGAAATGGGCTTGAGCCGTCGTCTTTACAGATGCATTTTAAGAATATGAGGGTTAAAAATAAGATGGGTGCAATTTTTTGTGCATAGTCCTCTGACTCATTCTAAGACACATTTTACAAAGCAGCAGCTTGTATGTCACCTGTGTCAACCATCTTAACCATGTGAGTACCTCCAGTTTGCTATTGCTATATTGTTTTGTGAGTTTCTGACTTCATGTAAGTCCTAAAGCAGTATCTCTGGAGACGTGTCAGAAGAAATAAGTCCCTTGACTGCAGCTCTTTACACTTTTCAATTTTTAAAAAGAACAGCATGTGTATCATTATCACTATTTTATGGATGAGGAAACTAAGGCTACGTCTACACGTGAAGCCTACATCGAAGTAGCTTATTTCGATGTAGCGACATCGAAATAGGCTATTTCGATGAATAACGTCTACATGTCCTCCAGGGCTGGCAACGTCAACGTTCAACATCGACATTGCACACACCACATCGAAATAGGCGCTGCGAGGGAATGTCTACATGCCAAAGTAGCACACATCGAAATGAGGGTGCCAGGCACAGCTGCAGACAGGGTCACAGGGCGGACTCAACAGCAAGCCGCTCCCTTAAAGGGCCCCTCCCAGACACAGTTGCACTAAACAACACAAGATCCACAGAGCCAACAACTGGTTGGAGACCCTGTGCATGCAGCATGGATCCCCAGCTGCAGCAGCAGCAGCCAGAAGCCCTGGGCTAAGGGCTGCTGCCCACGGTGACCATACAGCCCCCGCAGGGGCTGGAGAGAGAGCGTCTCTCAACCCCTCAGCTGATGGCCGCCATGGCGGACCCCGGTATTTCGATGTTGCGGGACGCGGATCGGCTACACGTGCCCTACTTCGACGTTCAACTTCGAAGTAGGGCGCTATTCCCATCACCTCATGGGGTTAGCGGCTTCGACGTCTCACCGCCTAACGTCGATGTTAACATCGAAATAGCGCCCAACACGTGTAGCCGTGACGGGCGCTATTTCGAAGTTAGTGCCGCTACTTCGAAGTAGCGTGCACGTGTAGACACGGCTTAAGTCAGAGCGTAAAATGGCATGCCAAAGGCCATGAAAGCACAACTCTGGCAAAGGTGAAAAAAGGACCCAGATCCCCTGACTCCCATGAATATGCCCAATCTCAAGAGTAAGCAAACTTTTTACGTCACACCCCACAACCCCCTCCCTCCCAACCTGTCTAATGTAATCCAAACTGATGGAAATTTTGGTTATGTCCATATATTTAAAAAACCCTTTTGGCATGTGTAAGAAAATAAGTCTATAGAATGTAAGAACTTTAATAATCAGAATATAAATGTGAATACTCATACATAAAAACAGTAACAGATTTCAACATTTTTAATGAGGTTAATGAGGCTGAGATCTAGCAGCCAGTTGTGCTGCGCCCCCCTTACAAAATTTCATGCCCTCTACAAAGGGGCCCACCCATGCCCTATCCACCACACTGTGTTTCTATGTGTAATCATAGCAGTGTATGTAATGGATAAGAACAATGGAACTCACAAAGGCAGTGTCCACACTAAGAGATAAAATTGAATGTATTAATATCAATATTTTAACTATGGAATTTATAAATTTGATTTTGACTATCCTCACCTCCCCACATGCTCCTCACGAAATCAACTTATTGCTGCCACGCTCATTGGCAAACATCAACTGTTGCAGTAGTGTATTGTGGGAATCTGTTCCACAGTTCCCTCATCCCCATAGCATTGTGGGTATGCGCGCTGATCTTTGACGTCATCTTCCCACATTGCACTGTCCTTATTTCCCCCCTGTGTTAAGCAAATGTCGATTTTTCTAGTCAAAAGGAAGGAAAAGTAGGGCACCAACAAAGATGGCAAAGTTGACAGAAATCTGTAACTGAATTATATCTGATCCCTGAAAATAACACAGGGACAATGAAGAGCTTGAAGAAAGAGTTGATGGTAAAGTTGCTGGAAGAAGAGTTGCTGAGGGGAAGGTATTTGGCTTCACAGTCCAGCATATAGCTTCTGTGCACAGTCTGTTCTCAACTGGCCATCCACTGACTGTCCCCCCTCCCTTGATTATGCCTGATCCCTGAAAATAACACAGGGACAGTCTGTATTCTCAGTTGGCCCTCTACCCTCTCTTTCCTGCACAAAGAGGTGCAAAGTTAGAAGAAAGAGGATAGAAAAAGCTAGGAAAAAAGATTTGTGTTTTGCCTCTTCACTACACAGACATTGCCAGCATGGGGGATGGCAGTGAAATCTCATACACTGAACTTATAACAGAAACAGGGATCTCAGCGGGCCCTCCACCCACTGTTCCCTGTGTTCTGGGGGGTCAGAGCATGAAGAAAGAGGATAGGAAAGGTTAGGAAAAAGATTTTATAAATAAAATATCAAAGATTTTGCAAAACGCAGCTGGTAACTGCAATGGGCAGCAAGTCTCTGAAAATATTTTCAATGGTGGGGAGGGGTTGTAGTCTGCAGCTGCAGAGCCAGATGAAATGTTCCACTGCCCCTGAAAATCTTAGCTGTGGGGGGGGGGACTTCCCCCCACCCCCAGCGGCAGCAAGGCCCTGAATAGCTTAGCCACCAGGGGACATAACCCCAGGGGCAGTAAGCCCTCTGGGTCCTTGTTGGGGGTTGGGGGGGTTTCAGTGTGTGCCAGTTGAAGTAGACCCCCAAATATGTTGGCCAACAGGGGAGACTTCTGCAGGCAGCAGCAAGCACCCAAATATCTTAGCCACCGGGGAAGACTTCCCTCTGGTGGCAACAAGCCCTCTGATTCCTTGCTGGGGCATGGGGTGTGAGAGGTTTCAGTGTGGGACCAGCTGAATTAGTCCCCCATGAAGCAGAAAGGCCCAAAATGTATATTTAAGGCAGGGGGCCAGTTGAAGTAGTCCCCCTGAATATCAGCCTCTGGGGTGGGGGGCAGACTTCCTCCCCGGCAGTAGAAAGGACCTGAAAATATTTTTGTTGGGGGGCAGTTGAAGTAGTCCCACCCAGGCAGCAGCAAGCCACTGAAAATCTTAGCCACTAGGGGAGACTTCCCACCAATGACTGCAAGCCCACAAAATTCTTTTCTGCCCTTGGAGTCCTAACCACACGCAAGCCAGGACATGGTGCTACCTGGCAGCATGGTCAGGACCAAAAGGCAGGCACATCCTTTTATTGGGTTGGGGGCTACCCACGTGATGTGGCTGAGCATGGGAAAGACCCCAACTGAGTGGCACCTCTGTGGGAGGGGGTTTGCATACAAATATAAACCACTGAGAAGAAGTTTCTCTGCCTCTTATGTAAGCACGAACCCCACATCAGACTTGCTGCCATGTGGTGCGATGGGGCAGTGACTGGCACCAGGCAGTGCAGAAGAAAATCAGTTGTACAGACAGAACCATAAACTCCATGCTGGGACTATGTGTAATGGGTAGATGTACTCCTAGTGCTAATAGCAAAGAAGGAAAAACATTTCTTAGGCTCTGATACAAACAGGACCCCTCAGCCACAGGCTTGCTGGTCCTGACTTGAAATTCACGAACTTCCTGCTGCCTAATTCCTGAGCATCTGGAAAGAAGCAGCCAGAGCGGAGCACTGAAGGGCATTGTGGGTTACATATGAGACACCTCTGGAGGCTAATAAGTTCAATTTTAAGACATGGCACTTCCACACTGGCCTTTAATTGAACTTTTGAATTTGAACTTGACACTATAGCTGTCAGGTAATGAAGATATTATGATATCCATATTAGTGCTCCCTAAATCAAGCTAATGGTATTTACAGTCAGGTGGTAATATCAAGCTAATTGCCTTAAATTAAAATGTATCTTCTAGTGTAGACGGAGACCAAACCACCTAAAAGAGCTGAAGTCTTCTTCACTTACACTGAGGCAATTTGAGTTTCTTTACACTTCCTTACAACAAAAGAGGCACTCTTTATATTGATTTCTCTATTTGCAGACCATCATGATGTTTTGAAAGTATTTGCAAACCCTGTATTTAAAGCACTATTGGTTTGAGGGTCTGTTTTCTAAGTAAAAACAGTGAGCAAAGCTGTCTATCAGTTTGATATTGTGGCTTGTTTGGCTAACAGCAAACATTGTTGAAACAAATAGGTATTCATAAATGCTATAAAATCAGCTTAACATAGACATTGACTGAAGTACACAGTCACAGTGGTGAACAAGTGTAACAAAGTGTAGATGAGGCAAGAAGCCAATGATATTTTGATAGTTATTTTAATATTGGAAAGTAAATAGTATCAAACATCATGTTGCACAAGTTCAGAACAATGCCAGAAATGAAAGCTGCCTTGCCAGTACAAACAGGAAAGCAGTTTTGTGCTACTTGGACATCTCAAATCAGGTCATCTACACTCAATCATAGGCAACAAAAGTATTGGAAAATTAAAATTAATTACATAAAAAGAGAGAGAGTCATTGAATAGTACAAAAGTAAAGCCAGGCTAGCCCATTACAGGATTCACTATCTCTAGTTTTTCAGGGTAATTTCAGCAGGGAAAAAAGTTAGAATAATTCATTTATTGATGTTACAAAATCCCATTGGCTTCTGTGGGCATAACTGTAGATTAGTTGTAATCAAAACTCTTATAAGTCAAATCTATGACTCTTTGTGTCTTGCAATCAATAGGTAATGCTGCTGTGGTTAAGCCTTGAATTCACAAGGGCACCAATATGCTTGGTCAACATGTAGAGATTATATTTAAAAAAGTTTCTTCCATTTTGAAAGATTATTAAATTGAGGGTTGTTCCATGTACTGAAAATGGGTAATACCAGTGGAACCAGCAATATTATACAAATCAGTAAGAGCTTTTTAACTACGACTGCTGTTCAAAAAGTTGGGCTGTAGCTATTTTGAGGTATGAAAATGAAGAAGTTTATGTAGGTGCCTGTGAAATCTAAATCAGTAATAATTTGAACATCCTTGGACGGAAGAAGTTTACTAGAAATAATCACTTTTTAAAAGGTTTTCTCCCTTATATTTATTAGATCAGATTTTTATCTGCATGTAATTCCACAACTAAGATTTAATTGTTTAGGTAAGGTGTTAATTACAAGCTCTTCTCTATCGCAACAAAGTATACAACCAGTTCACTGAGGAAATAATGTATCCTTGACAATAAGCGTGATGTGTGCAATCCTCTCCACAAGCAATATCATAGCAGTAGATGTCTATGGAGGTTACCAGCCTCACTGAATTAAATTTGAATTATATATGGTTAAAAAAAATGGTAAGTTTGTAACTTGCAACCTAAAGAATTGACAGTCTCTGAATAGCATTCTCAGAGAGATTGGCATGTCTTCATTTTATACCCGACTATATTCATGTTCATTAAGAATGAAGGGGACCCAACAAAGTGTGTTGCAGTGAAAAAATCACACAGCAGAGTTTGTTCATTCATCTTATTAGTGTCTATAGTGCTGTATGCCAGATTTTATTTCAGAACTGATGGGATTACATGTAGAGCTATCTCACTGGCCCCATTTAAACCTGAACCTTTCTCACCTACATCATGAGTGAACTATGAGGGTTTTTTTGTTTTATTTTGTTTGCCATTATAATCTCAAATTATTCTTAAATGGAATATCCTGAGATGATTGCCTTGAAATCTGGTTTTGTGTTGTAGCCATGATGATCCTGGGTTAGCAAAGAGCTAAGGCGGGTCTGGTAATATCTTTTATTGAACTAACTTCTGTTGTTGAAAAACAAGTTTTTCAAGTGATACAGACACCTCCTTTGGGGAGAAGAGCTTTTATGTTGCTCACAAATTTGTTTCTTTCACCAATTGAAGTTAGTCCAATTAAAGATATTACTTACCTCATCTTTCTAGTGTCTGTTAGGCAGGTAGGTATATCTCCTGGCCTTATTTTCATTTGTATCCAAAATAATGGTTTGGAATCAGGTTCTCTGAGCTGAAATTTGTGCACCATGGACAGCTGCTTTTAGCTAAATTCTGATAGGTTTTTTAAATGTAAATTTTTCTTAGTTTACCATGGAACAAAGTTACAACACTGTTTTCTATACAAATTACATTTCAAAGTCTTGTATTAATTGCTATAGTAATATCAAAACTAGCATGACTGACGTGGTTTATAAAACCCTGATACTGGTCAAGAGAATATATGACTGTAAACTACAGCAGGACCCATTCTGGCACCATGCCCCACATGCTGCAGTCCATAAATAGCCCTGTCTTGTTCCTAAGTGTAAATATGTAAGCATTCTTACTAAATTCAGTTAAGTTTAATGGGGAAACTCATGCTCAGAGTTATGCTCCTGCAAGAACTGGGCCATTGAGAGAGAGAGAGTTTTCTGATATTAAATTCAGGTTTCCATTTCTTTTTTATACTGTGGCTGCTACAAGATTTTTTTCTCCCTTTATTTTTTTCTTTAAATATTTATTAAAACAGAAATTGCTGAAGAGCTATTTGGGATTATTAATTCATCACATATGAAGCCATATATCCATTAGCTAAACCAATCCCTACTAAGAACTGTCAACAAAAAGGCACTAAGGGCCAGATTTTAAGTGCTTGCTCCCAGAAGCAGCCTAGCTGCTTTTGAAAATCCCATTAAATGCCTATCTTTGACTTCTTTAGGCACCTAAATAACTTTCAAAATCTTGACTTTAGGCCTTGCATCCATGGGCAGAGCACAGCCTAAACACCTTTGCAAATCTGGCCAGAGAACTCTCTGTTTATGATTTGTTTTTTAAAACATGCTGTATTATTTCAGACAAAGGCTTTTTGTTTGTTTGTTTTTTACTTAGGATATATCTATACTTATGGGGAGGGCAGGGGGAGGAAAGGGTCAACATACCACAATCGATTTCCCAGGGATTGATTTTGCCGCATGTGTGAAGAGGCAGTAAAATTGATCTCTCTATTGCGTGGAGTAAGGGACGTCAGAAAGACCCCATGAGAGCCCTGATCTACTGCAGGGGAAGAAAGTCAATCCTGATACGTTGATTCTAGCTACACTAATGACGTAGCTAGAATTACGTATCTGGGATCAACTTTGTTACCTGGCATAGACCAGGCCTTAGATGGCTAAGAATAACAGGTCACAAACTGACTTGGGACACAAAGGCCAAGGCCCCATGTACATGGTTTGCACATAGTCGTTCTATCTGCACCTGCCTGCAGGTCCTCCCAGAGTGTCATGAAATGCCCCACCTTTGCTCTGGCTTATTTATACCTGGCCCTGCAGATTTCCAAGACCAGCATCTGAAGAAGTGAGTCTGTGCTCACGAAAGCTCATGCTCAAAACTTTTCTAGTAGTCTATAAGGTGCCACAGGACCCTTTGTTGCTGTTACAGATCCAGACTAACACGGCTACCCCTCCGATACGTGAACTGCAGTATTCTTTCTGTGACTCAGAGCACTCAACTACTCAATCTCTTGAGACTGCCTGGAATTTTCTTCTGCTCCTTGTCAGCCACTGCCCTGTCTGTGGTGCTTGTTTTTTTCAGCCTGGTAGGGACACAGTCCTCACTCTTTGAGCTCTCGGTAGCAACTGCTCATGGCTCTGCCCTACAGCTCCTTTTATATGAGCTTGCTGGACCCCAGTTGACTGCTTCCTTGCAGCTTCTTTCCTACACCTCACACCAAGCCACTTGGGGCCACACAAAGGACTTATCTCTACTGCTCCAGGCTGAAGTTAACTCTTTCTAGTCCCATGTGGGGCAAAACTCAGACTACAAAATGATTCGATCATGCCCTCCTTCTTTGTGTCTGTAGCAGTTTATGTACCCTGCATTTCTCTGCACCCAGCCAGCAGCTAGTACTCTCTAACTACCCAGCTCTGAATAGCTGTGTCTACACGTGCACGCTACTTCGAAGTAGCGGCACTAACTTTGAAATAGCGCCCGTCGAGGCTACACGCGTCGGGCGCTATTTCGAAGTTAACTTCGACATTAGGCGGCGAGACGTCGAAGTCGCTAACCTCATGAGGGGATCGGAATAGCGCCCTACTTCGACGTTCAACGTCGAAGTAGGGACCGTGTAGACGATCCGTGTCCCGCAACTTCGAAATTGTGGGGTCCTCCATGGCAGCCATCAGCTGGGGGGTTGAGAGACACTGTCTCTCCAGCCCGTGCGGGGCTCTATGGTCACCGTGTGCAGCAGCCCTTAGCCCAGGGCTTCTGGCTGCTGCTGCTGCAGCGGGGGATTCATGCTGCATGCACAGGGTCTGCAACTCGTTGTCGGCTCTGTGGATCTTGTGCTGTTTAGTGCAAGTGTGTCTGGGAGGGGCCCTTTAAGGGAGCGGCTGGCTGTTGAGTCCGCCCTGTGACCCTGTCTGCAGCTGTGCCTGGCACCCTTATTTCCATGTGTGCTACTGTGGCGTGTAGATGTTCCCTTGCTACGCCTATTTCGATGTGGTGCTGCGCAACGTCGATGTTGAACATCGACGTTGCCAGCCCTGGAGGATGTGTAGACATTATTCATCGAAATAGCCTATTTCGATGTCGCCACATCGAAATAGGCTACTTCGATGTAGGCTTCACGTGTAGACGTAGCCAATGTGTGCAGTAATTTTTTAATCTGCTAAAGCTTCTCATGCTCCACAAAATACATTCCACACACACAACCCTCACCCCTGTTTGAGTACTTCTGGTCCATATAGCAGATTTAGCCCAAAACCTGTGAACCTGTGCATGCCGTAACTTGAAAGTGGTTAATTCTGTAATCCTAACGTAGGTTTCTATCATTTATTCTTTTTGCTACAAATGCAGATGTTGAAATAATCCAGTCAAATGTATAATCTTTTTAAAAGAGAGCTTGCTAATCTCTTGGCCTGAATGCCATCTTGTGTCCGGGAATTTTACAGGTTCATTACGCATTGTATGAAGCAGTATTTCCTTCTATCATTTTAAAATTCAGGCAAATGCCTCCATCCTTTGGTATTATGAGACATCTTAAATAGCAGTGCCCAATATCCTTTCTGTTAATAGATCTATTTCTCTCCATCATATGGTGCTGTATTCACTTTGTCTCTAATTTAAGCAGATGCAGTCTTTTCACGGTCTTCTCATACAGAAGTCTTATCATGCTTCTAATAATTTTTGTTGTGTCAGTCTGCGAAACTGGCAACATCCATAGTCTCTGGGTATTTTTAACTAACAGAATTTTGTGGAAAAGTAACAGATTGGCAATGTTTTAAAATGCTGATTCGATAGAACAAGTACAGCGTGAGTAAACTAAACTCAAAAGAATCTATGTTCATTCATTCATTGGCCTCTGTGTTGATCCTGCTAACAAAATTTCCCATTTTGGTGGTGTGTTTTGGCAGGACCAAGCACCATCCCTGGCAGGTGTTTACCTAACCTGCTTTTAAAAATCTCCAATGATAGCAATAATAAAACATCTCCTAGCATTTATTTTAGTGCAGCCTATGCGCCAAGATGTAGGAGTGGAAGAGGGTTACCAAACTGCCCTGACAGGAAGTTTCTCCTAATGTCCAACCTAAACCTTCCTTGCTGCAATTTAAACCCATTGTCTACAGAATCCTCTAAGCCATCCAGTAAGTTGATTTTAGGGCAAATTGTAACTGAGATGCTAGGGCATGCCTGAAACAGAATTTAAAATGTGTTATTTTGAATATATTCCAAGTAGTTGTTAGAGAATGACTTCGTGGCATGTTTGTCGAAATTGGATAAACATGCGTATAACTAGATTTAATTTGTCTTTACCCAATTAGTCTCTGCCCTGCACTTTTGTAATTATTGCACATTTGTCTTTGAACAGTAAGGGGAATGAGTTAGACATTCCATCCCAGAGACACAGGCCATAGTCCTACAAAGACCCATCCGCATGCTTCACCTTGAGTAGTCCTGTTGGACTTCATTGAGACTACTCCCATTGTGTAAAGCACATATGTAAGTATTTCTAGAACTGGGATCTCAGACCTCATGTGGAGGAATAAAATGAACAAAAGTGTATTAGATCAGCTGTGATTCAACTCTAAGATGTGTGTATCATTTTCAGTATAGCAGAGTATTGAAGGAGTACAACTTCAGTATGCTCCAGGAACTACAAAGTTTTCATGCATTTGAATAGTGTTCACTGTTAGCTTACAGATGTGATGGAAATTAGAAGAGAATTGAGATTAAAAATCATAGTTCTTTATGTGGGAAAAGCATGGTCAATGAATTGTCCTTTCTACACCTATAGAAATTTAGTGACTAAATGTGTCAGATGATTGAGTTAGACATGTCATTGTTCACATTGCAGCACTTAGTATATAGAATAGCTACAGTCTCTCATCCCAGGTAGAGGATGCCAGATTCTTGCCTCTGTGATTGTAGATTAAAGCAAAAAAGCAATTGCTATTTCGTATGTTAAAGTACCCTTCCAGATCCATCTCATATAATTGGGAGCAGTTCTTTCAGGGCAGCAAGTGGGCTTCATACATAGAGTAGCTAGTCCCTTTCCTTGCCTTTCAGATCCTGCTGGGCAAATAACTGTACATGGAATGAAAAGTAATGTGAACTTTGAAAGTAGGTGGGAAACTGTGAGTTAACTCTGAAGATACTCTGGCAATTACTGTAGCTATGGAAATGAGTTATCCAGATGACCATTTTCATATTTGATTACCTGATTTCCAGGCTCTGCTCTTGAACACCACTTGTCCTTTGACTTAAGTGGGAATTCTTCCCATCACAAAAACAAGCACAGAGGGGTGAAAGAAAATAGTGAAATAACTTACATGATATAAAGGTTACCAAAATTGTTTACATTGAAGATTCCAGAGTAGTTCTCTGACTATGCAGTAAAAATAGTTCCGATCTTGAAAACTCCTCTCGCACATGTAAAACCATTGGACAATCTTGCACATTTTAACACGCCCATTAGACTGGAGCAGGGGTGAGCAAACTTCTTATGTTGGGTCCTGCTTTTTGTCCCTGCAGTTAGCAGCCCCACCCCCTCAACCTATTACATATAATCCAAACCAATGGAAATTTTATGTCCATACCAAAAAAAAAACCTTTTGGCATGTGTAAGAAAATAACTGTGTAGAATGTAAAAATGTGATTAATCAGTATATAAATGTGAATATGTATACATAAAAACAGTAACATATTTCAACATTTTTAATGAGATGGATGAGACGGATACCCAGCAGCAGATCATGTTGTGCCTCCCTCACAAAATTTCACTCTTCCCCCAAGGAAGCCCGGCCCTCACTTTGTGACCCCCTGGATTAGAGTGCTATCAGTTTTACAAATTGGGAAAGAAGGGCATTGACAAATCTTTTCAAGGCAGTATTACACAGCAGTTGGATCAAACCATTGGCCCTTCACCACTGTCAATATTTTTCTTGAGAAAAAGAAGGTAAATTCTTCCCACTGTGGTTTTGTTTCACAGATAGATAGTGGTTGCTTTCAGTCTGTGATGTTAATGACTGGTAGACATTTGGTCTGGATACTGCTTTGTCCCTGTGCAGTGCGCTTTAGCATGTCTGTGAGGGGAGGCTGCATGCAGCTGTGGACAGCATCACATGTAGCTTTCCCCACAAATGCCCTTACTTCTGTGCTGCTGCCTTCGGTGCTGGGCAGCTGGAGAGCGGTGGCTGCTGGTTAGGGCACTGTCATTCTTCTGTGCTGCAGCTAGCACATGACTGGAGCATGGCAGCTGCTGGTCAGGGCATTCGTATTGCTTGCAGTGCAAAAGGGCTGTTTTTAATTCTACTCCTGACAGGGCTGTGCCGAGGGGGACGTGGGCCTGGTGCAATCTCTCCACCTCAGGCCCTGCACCTGCTCTGCCTTCTTCCTGCTCCATTGCACCTTTTCCTCAGAGCCCCCTTCCCCAAGCTATGCGACCTTGGGGATTACCTGAGGCCTGATAGGGGACAGGGTGGAAGCAGGGGTTGAGCCACCGTGTTCACTGCAGTGGCAAGAGTCGTAGGAGACAGAGCAACCCAGCAGCCTGCACCACTCCACTATCACCTCCCAGCTAGCTTGCTACCAGCCAACTCTAGCTCCTAGCCCACCCTTGAATACCTACTCCCATGCCCATCAACTCCTGCACTGGTAGCTGAATGTTTACCCTGCTTTCTCTGTAATGGCTGCTGGATCCCAGTCTGGCTGTAGTGTATAGGTCTTGCAAAAATCAAATTACAAGTCATGGGTGTTGAGGAAGGCAAGTGCAAAACTGGAAAAGTTTAAGTGCCATTGCCTTACCCTACATGACAGCTGTAGACATGGCAGGAAACTGTGAATTTGCAACTCTTTCCCCCTTTCTAAACCTCAACAGAATGGGGCAATTAAAATAATGCTGGAAAGAGTGCCATCTGTCCAATCAAAATGCTGTGTATTCCCAAACAAACACAAGGCTGGGAGTTCTGAATTCCTGCTGCTGAATTTCTGTGAGGCCCTTGTCAAGTCACTTCTTTCTGTGCAGCCTTTTCCCCAACTGCCAAATATTATTAATAATACTTACCCGCCTATTCGGGGGATGTTGTAATGATTAATTAGCTGATGTCTGCATGATGCACTGAACAAACATTAAGTGTTATTATTATTCATACCATGCTCATCATTGCATTTTCTGAGCATTTCTCTCCCAGGGAAGGTTGTGTCTTTATTTCCTTTCTTTTTTTCTTTATATATTTTAATTGCCTCCTGCAAATTTGGTGCTAGCAAGTTCAGAAGAGAATTTTTGATTAACATCAGTAAAGCTTCCCTTCTTTTATTTCTGGATTGGCATGAGCTAATCTGAAGTTTGCTTCAAAGCTAAAACGTGGGAACTGGGTAAAGTGTTTTTTCTAATATCTGGTTTATTTTATATTCAGACTGTTCTATATAATAAACTTATATTTGGTAAGCCTGTACATTTCCTATAGTTACATTGACTTCACCTCAGTACAGATCTGATTTTTACATGATAGGCTCTGCTTTCTGCTGTGCAAAAAAACCCCTTTATTCCTCTTCTCAAACTAATAATTGCCACCATGCCTGTTTATCACACACCAAAATATAACAGAAAGATGGGTTTTTGATAGTCTGTCTGATGATATGGAACACCATGATAATGATTAGGTGGAAATGTAGATTTGTGCATAGGTCAACCAACCAACCAACCATCCATTCAGCTAACCAACTAATCAATTTATGACTGAGGGTCTAGAGATTTGGATTATCATCCTAGCTGTGAGATTGTCTGTACTGCATGGGTCTTTTGTGATGTTTTACAGTTTGTAATCTTTGAGATCTTTTGGCTGGAAAGCTATAGAGGCTGATTTGGTTCCCAGCACAAGTCTAGGAGAGGCAGTTGACTGCCCCAAAGGCTGTTAGGCTATCTGGGAATCATCAGAGCACAACACTGTGTGGATAGCGCCCCTCCCATCCCACATCAAGGGACTCCTGGGGCTTCTTATGCAAAGCAAATTCACAGCCACTTTTTACCCTTGAAGCAATGCAGGATCTGGCTCCATATGTTTGAACTTATTGCTGGGTTACTAAAATACTTGAAAAGAGAATTCACCTGGTATTCTTTACTGGCGTTATATCCATGGGCTGATGGTCGCTTAACACGACAAAAAAAAAAAAAAAGAGAGCTCTGAAGAGGTACCATCATCATGGTGGGTGTGTGAAAATATTTGTTCAGAGATTACATGATGCTTCAGATTTCTATTCCACTCTGATTTCCAAAGCACTCTTAAAAATGAGGTGGATCATGGAGTTTAATACAGCCAAAGTGGAAAGAATTACTTACCATGTGTTTTAGCAGTTGAAAACCATATCTAAAAGAAAAAAAAATCTCTCAATAACATAAAGGTTCCACTCAAGGGAGAGAAATATTGAATCTATGATACTGAGTCCTGGAAAAATAATCACCCTTTGCTGTTGACAGCCATTTGTCATATGGCCATACTCAATATATAAGGTCTGTGTATTAATAAACCAGTACTGGGCAATGGCACTGAACAGACATTTCATCTCCTACTTTGTCACATCCTGGTACCTGGCATTAAGGCTTTTTTCTGGGTGCAATATGGAGCATATGAAGAAGACACTGGGAACATATTTGTCTCTCGCACATGAAGTTGTTTGATGGAGTAAAAAGATCCTATTGTCACTTAAGGAAGTCATACAAATCCCTGAGCTAACCACTATTCTTTTCCCACTATTCTTCTCTCTCTCTCTCTGATTCTGACCAAGAAAAAACTGTTCTTTTCCCCCTTTCATACTTTCCTTTTGGAAACACCCTTGCTTGGGGAAGAGTTTGTTTTTACGTGAAATACGAGGCAGAACTGGCTTTGCAGTTACCTTTCCAGGAACGGGAGGAAGTTAGACAATTTTCAGTGTCTGAAATTGGTCAGATGGTCCAAGTCAAGTGGCCCAGTCAGATGATTAAACAGCAAGAGAGAGAGCTTGCAGAGTTAGACACTTGTGATTTTTGGTGCAGTGTGGCTGGATTTCTGGTTTCCTGTGAAAAACCTGAAGCAGCTGTTTTTATTATCCTTAACCAGGAAGTTCTAGAAGCAAATTTTTACGAATTATACTGCATTGTTAAAGAAACCCAGTGTGTTTGAGCTGGAATGTAAGTTTGATGATACAGTTTATACTGTTTACCCAGATTTTTTTTTTCCTGGGGATTTGGAACATTTGTAAATAAAAACTCACCTGGTGCATTTCAGTCCTGATTCTAACTTGTTGTATGTGCTGACAGCCCATGGCTACGTCTACACGTGAAGCCTACATCAAAGTAGCCTATTTCGATGTGGCGACATCGAAATAGCCTATTTCGATGAATAACGTCTACATGTCCTCCCGGGCTGGCAACGTCGATGTTCAACATCGACGTTGCGCAGCACCACATCGAAATAGGCGCTGCGAGGGAACGTCTACACGCCACAGTAGCACACATCGAAATAAGGGTGCCAGGCACAGCTGCAGACAGGGTCACAGGGCGGACTCAACAGCAAGCCGCTCCCTTAAAGGGCCCCTCCCAGACACACTTGCACTAAACAACACAAGATCTACAGAGCTGACAACTGGTTGCAGACCCTGTGCATGCAGCATGGATCCCCAGCTGCAGCAGCAGCAGCCAGAAGCCCTGGGCTAAGGGCTGCTGCATGCAGTGACCATAGATCCCCGCCGGGGCTGGAGAGAGAGCGTCTCTCAACCCCTCAGCTGATGGCCGCCATGGCGGACCCCGCAATTTCGAAGTTGCAGGATGCGCAACGACTACACGGTCCCTACTTCGACGTTGAACATCGAAGTAGGGCGCTATTCCCATCCCCTCATGGGGTTAGCGGCTTCGACGTCTCGCCACCTAACGTCGATGTTAACATCGAAATAGCGCCCAACACGTGTAGCCGTGACGGGCGCTATTTCGAAGTTAGTGACGCTACTTCAAAGTAGCGTGCACGTGTAGACATGGCTCATGACAGATAGGCAGTAAGGTTTAATTCTTTGGGGCTCTTTGTGCTGTCTTAGGCTTCTTCTCTGTTATGTGATTTTAATTAGAAATTTTTAATCATTTCTGAGACTACCTCTAGAGTATCTACACAAGTTCCTTTAATAGTCAAGTATTAGCTTGCTTAAGCTGCTGCAAATAGTAAAGCTTGGAAACATTTCCGAAATATTTCCCTTGCTGGGCATGACGGATATCATAAAATAAAGATAGCAAAACATATTCAATTATAAAGAAAGGTTAAAGTAAATATAATGTAAAATAGACTATGTTTTATATTTACCTAAGTTTGCTGTTTGCATTAAGCAACCTTAAAACTTAAGCTTTATTGCAGTTAACTTTTTAAATTGCAAGAAAGATTAAACTCTGTCTCTCTCTCGTAAAAATTTCAATTGTCAAAAAATCAAAGCACTGAAGGTTTAGGGATTTCCATAATGTAGAATACAATCATTTTCTTTTAAAATGAAAATATTCAGCTTGTGGCAACATACATAGAAGCATTTCTAATGTTTTTTAAACAGCTATTAATGTAGTCAAGCTGTGTTTTTTCTTCTTCTCTGTGTAATGATCTGCTCAGTGGTGCACTCTATAACTAGTAGCAGGAGACAGAGGAGTGGCCTGCTGTGATTGATGGGGCGAGGCCTAGCAAACTGAAAGAGTCCCATCTGGATTAGGTTTTGGGAGCAGTCAGATGTTGAGTGGGAGGTCAGTAAGGCTGCATTAGCTCCCCCTCCTTCAACACCCCTATCATCCACACTCATACACACATTACATAGCTCACACACCCTCATCCATAATTGATGCTTGCTTTGGGCAGATGCTGCATGGCCTGGGACTAGAGCAGCTGCTAAGTTTATGGAGGATAAAGGGAGCAGAATGGTACAGCAGGTATTTTCACTTTATTTTCACTTGAAACTCTGATTTTGTCAAGCAAGAGCATTTATTTTATGCAGCTGTACCACTGCATGCAAGCCTTTTCTAATACATATTTTGTTGCTTAAGTCATTCTGCAAGGCGAGCTACAGCAGTGATTCTGTGTGTCTGCTGTGCTTGATATGTCTAACTGAACCGTTCTTATAACCAGCAGGTTTACTGAGTAATTTTGCATTTTTCTTCTTTGTTTCCATGCCCTGAGGATACGATGCAGTTTGGCTCATTTAACTACAGTATGAGAGGCTTTCTCTAATGTGAAATATCTCTTGCCAAAGAAACAGAACACAATAAAACTAAAATGGAATAAAACAAACAATAAACTGTTAGTTAGACTTTAAAATGTGGGCAAGCTTAAAGGTTTTTGGTAAATAAATACAGTTTTATGTTGTGAACGTGTGTTTGAAAAGGAAGACTGCATAAGTAGTATTTTCTTTGCTCTGTCTTTTGTGTACAAACATAACAAGCTTGCTTTATTTTGTTTTGACACTTCCCATGCAATTTTTTAATTATAAAAAGCCTTTCAGAACAGAAGGAGATGGTGGTGAACAAGAATGTGGAGATATGAGATACTCAGTAGAAAAGCTTTAAAATTCTGACCTTTTCTTTTTCAAATGCAATATTCTATAGGATTTCAGAAAGCCTTCACTTGCCTATATGATACTAAGGCGCTTTTTTTGTTCTGGTAGAGTTCAGCATTTTAAGCAGAAAGCAATAAACTGGATTTTATACACTGCCACGTAAAGCATATTTTGGAGTTGAAATGTGGTTTTCATTACATTTCAGGCCAAAACATTTAGCACAGCCTGACTGTCTGCCTTCCTTTGTTCTTCTTTCAGCTGCCAGCTACTACTTTTATTAAATCACATACAGAAACGAGCATTAGGGGTCATTTAAACTTACATAAAAGTAAAGAGATTCAGAGTGAAGTCTGAAACTAGAACTACTGTCTACCTTTTTGTGCCTAGATGGAGTTCCTCGTTGCTTGTGTACTGTCACCCACTGTTTTGAGGTTGCTATAATGTCTAAACTGATAGTCTAAATCAAGAATGGAATTTCCTGTCACTTTAAGGAATATTCCCCACCTTTTACAATAACTTATTAGATTTCCTTTTTCAGTTGCAGTCATTTTGTTTTCAACAATCACTAAAATGTCATTTTAAAATTCCCTGTTAATATGCTGTGGGGCTAGTGGATGACTTAAGATGCACTAAGACCTTTTTAAATTTAGATCAGATTTGTGTAGTCCAGATTTGGCATCACAACAGCATACAAAGATCTGTTAGTTTCCACTGTGTTACCCTTAATATGAAATCATGTCCTCAACTATAACCAATTTGTGTGTTACGTATCTTAGCGTTGCAGAATGTGTGTAATCGTGTGGGGTATGCTAATATGCATGATGGTAATGTTATATGCTTTGAATATGCATGTGCTCGTTATGGATCCAAATGAAGGGGTTATTCGGATTCAATTTTAAAACTATAAACCTTCAGTTGAAATGGCATGTAAAGTAGCTGCTTTTAAAATCAGAACACCTCATTATTATTATTATTATTATTATTATTATTATTATATTTCAGACCTACAACAGCATGTGTGTGTATTTCCACACATATAATTTCCTTATCTTAGAGTGAACAACTTTTTTTTTTTTAATTAACGTGCAGATAAGTTAAAGGAAAGAGTAACACACCTGGACTAATACCTGCATGCCAAGTTTCCACTTCTCCCAATATACAGGAGTTATTTATGTGCTGACCCTTTACTATTTCCTTACTGTCAGCTGGTGCCATTGTAATAAGGGAATCAAAACCTCAGTTTAACTACTCTAATGACTGAGGTAGAAGACACTATAGTGTTAAGGTGCCAGAATTTTCATTGTATGTATGCCATTTTATGGCAGTTCTGAAGTGAAGTATTTGAAGTTGCTGGTAAGAAATAATATAAAAGCTCAGTGCTCTTAATTAAATATTAGCTGTAATTAGCACAAAGTGTGAATGGTACAGATATTAATTAGGGTCTCACGGAACTGCTGTCAGTGTTAATGAGAAACAGTGGGGGTCTCAGCAACATCTGTTTTAGAACTCAAGGTAGTATGAAAACCGTTAGATCAAATGCACCTGGACATTAGCTGTTGGTCCCTTTGTTGCCATTTTTTGTTCTTTTTTAAACATCTGGTGACTGTAATGCCATGTCTAAAAACTGACATGAAGGAATAACTTATGCGCCAGTCATAAGCAGCTACCGTGCTTCACAGCAACACAGTCAAAGTAATTTAGTAGGTAGAAGATTTTTTGTATGGTTTTGCTGCTGCTTCCATGTTCCTTGGCTTCCATTACTAAAGTTGGCCCTAAAGTATTTGATGTTTTTTTATTTAAACATAAACTTTGCAGTGAATTAAAAATTTCACAGTATTTGCAATTACCTGTGAAGATACATTGAAGGAGCCTCATGTTTCCTCAATTTTTGTGTATGCCATCTTTAGTGTGTATTTTGTCTATGTAAAATTAATATTTTTCATAAATGAGGAGTAAAAAGTAAAGAAAAATGGAATTTCCAAGATATATAAAGAAAACAAGAAGGAGTAGCTGTATTTCTCTACCAGATCGCATGTACAAGAATATTTTTCCTGTTTTTTAAACTGAAGCTGTTACAAGTTTTAGACTAAAAATGCTTTTCCTCTTGGCTTCTGCTAGTAATACTAATAATACTATTTTACACTTTCAAAGCACTGTATAATCATAGAGAAATCTCACAACTCAGTGCAGTGTAGAATATAAACGTCGTTTTTGTTTTAAAGATAATAAAATGAGGCACACCATGTAAAAGACTTGCCCAAGTACACACACAAAATTAGAGGCAGAGATGGAACTTACATTCAGAAGTTTAATTCCTAGCCTCATGCTTTTAATTCACCCGAACATATTGTCGTGTATTGAGGAAAAATACATTTTTATCCTAATCAAGAGCTGTTGTGATATATTGGTTAGCGAATCCAGAAAGGTTCTGAATTCAGGTTCTGTTCAAACAGTCTCTCACATGTTTAGATACTCATTTAAATTAGCTGAAATTGGTTGGTTGAAGGTGTGAATTCTGCAGTGTTACCTCACCATGTCAGTATTACCATTGCCTTAGCTGAAGCTAGCTAGTGCAAGGATTAATGAAAGCCAAATAAAAATGTGTGTGCATGTGCATTTGCAGGGAGAATGTCTGAATAGTTTGTAATATTCTCTCCCTTTCTTACCTCTGCCCATTCAGTGAGAGTAAAGATGATCTTGATGAGACAGCAGAGTATGTGACACAGGCTGCATCTACACTGCAACAATCTTTCAAAAGAAGTTCTTCTGGAAGAGATCTTCAGAAAAAACTTATTTTGAAAGACCGCATCCAAACAAAAAAAGCAGATCAAAAGACCAATCCGCTCTTTCAACAGAGAGCGTCCACGCAGCCTCCCCGCTCTTTTGAAAGAACAGGCCAGGGATGCAAAAATCTGGCACCATGAGGACTTCTCTTTTGAAAAAAGGGCCCACACCTGTGTTGTTTTTTTTTTTTAAGATAAAAAGCTCTCAAAAGGAGGTGCTCTTCCTGATCAGGGAGTGGAAGAGGGCTTCCGGGGAAAAAAAGCTGCATTTTTTCAATTTTGGATTGAAAGACCACATTTTGGATGTGGTTGCTCTGCATGTTCATTCGAAAATAGTCTCGATTTTCTGAAAGGACTTGCTAATGTAGACGCAGCTACGGTGTCTGGTGGGGCAGAGCTCATGATGGATCAGTCAGGCTGCTCACTGCCTTCCTCAGGTCCCTTTGTCATCTCTTTGGCTGAGCCTGGGGAATGGGGATAATCAGTTGGCTCACCCAGTTTACACTCTCCAGCGGTTTTCAGATGCCTCTTGTATCTCTCCGCTTACCTCTCAATTGTAGTATAGGGGCTGTGTTTGTTAGGATGCTTTGGACCAATCATTTTATTTTGCATCAGCAAGTAGTTTTGGGCCTCATTGGTGAAGTTTTGGTCCTCACTGATGAAGTTTTCTAGAGCTGGATGAAGTATTTTTGATGAATAGTAAATTAGCCAGAAAATTCATTTTTCAGGCATCGAAACTGTCACAAATTCAATTAATAGATTTGCTGACGAAAAAAGAAAAAAAAGGGGGCGGGGGCAGGGAGAAGTTTTAAAAACTAGTTGAAACAATTCATTTCAACCATTTTGAAATACATCATTTCAACTATTTGTTTTGAAATTATGTTTAGAAATTGAGCTAACTTAACGCACAAAAATAAAAGAATAAAAACCCATCCTGAGATCTTCTTTGTTTGGGGGTTAAACAAAACATTTAGTTGGACCCAAAACAACTCTTTGATTTTCAGGCAGGTTTCAGTTTGGCCTGTGATATTGAGCTGAGGATTTGGAATACGTATAGACATTCCTGATTCCTTTCTGGGGTGATGCTGTAGCTGTACTGATATCCCCTGGCACGGCTGTCTGTAGCATCATGATTTAGGCATCTCTTAAATAAATTCACAAACGTGTTTTCCTATTATGTTTTTTTTTCCCAATGTCATCATGTATTCATTTTGGTCAGCCATGTAGCTTGAGACTGTAGAGGACATTTACATCAAGTACCTGTGATAATGTTACCATTTTTTATATTTGCTTGCTACAGAATAATTACTCAAAAGCTAAAGCTAGAACTAATTTTCTACACAAGATATAGATGCTGCCATTGGTCTTTTAATTTTAAAATTTTATTTTTGATATGTAAATGCATTTTAAGCCCTTGCATCTAATTTTTCTGACACATTACGGTGTCAAGATTTTTTAATGTTTTTGTCAAATTGATTTTAAACTGATGCATTGCTAGTCTCATTTTTTATCTATTTTGATGTTTTAAACTTGAATCAAATCTTCACATTGCATTTGTGCTCTGCAGCTGAAAGGATGAACTTTTGCTTACTAGATTACATATTCAAAGAATGAGGAATATCTTGAGAGAGCAGCAAATATTTAAAATGGTGAAGACAGTGGATCATCTAGTTTCAAACTCTGATTTGGATTGTAGGTTGGGTGAATCTTTTCAGAAAACTAGAAAAGCTAGGCCATTTCATTGGCATCAGTGTTTTGTAACTTTCGGACTAAGTGGAACTACTTGCAGTAACTTTTCTTGCATGTCTATGTTGGTTTTGGTAAAACATATTGGCTACATTTAATGATTTAGCTAACATATCTATTTCTTTGATTGTACTTAAATCATGGTTTCAGTTCATGTAGTTTTACCTGGTGTTAACAGTCAAATAAAGGAAAAGCCCACGCAGAAAACCACACTTGGCTTCTCTAAAGTCAGGGTTGCAATAGGCAATGGCAGAGGAGGGAATTAAATCAGAAGGGGTATACTTTCCAGGGGAAAGAAATGCCCATTTAGAAATCTTGGAGAATATCCTTTTTGTTTTCTACATTATTTTCTCTGACTCTACCCTCTTTTCCACTTTTACAGGGTAATCAGGAAGCTACAGCACCTCCTGACACAATGGCGCAGCCTTATGCCTCAGCCCAGTTCGCTCCACCTCAGAATGGGATCCCGGCAGAATACACAGCCCCACATCCCCATCCAGCTCCAGACTACACAGGCCAGACCACAGTTCCAGAGCACACGTTAAACATGTACCCTCCTGCTCAGACACACACCGAACAGAGTGCAGCTGACACAAATGCACAAACTGTCTCCGGCACAGCCACAGTAAGTTCAGGTTTCATGTATTTTTAAAGGTGAATAGTTCACGATACAAAAATGTGCATTGACAAAGCTCTTTTATTATGTTGCAGCTAATGGTTTTAAACTTGAATTATAGTTATGGTGATTCTGCAATATAATGTCCAAAATAGGTTCCGTCTTCTTTCTTTCAACTTTGAGGATGTTATTCTTCTGCATGTGGGGCCTCTTATCAAGCCTCTGGAATTGAGTATATCTGGTGGCACTTGTTCAAAGTTCTTTTTCTTTATGAATATGAAAAATTGTGTATAAAGAACAAAAATGCAAATGGCTTCATAAGGGTTAGCCTATTGAGAGCTGAGGAAAACGTATTAGGAAACATTCACTTGAAAGAAAACATGGTTTCACTGGTATTTACCATTATCCCTTTGTCTTCATTTTTCATAAATATTTTAGTGAAATAATCTCAACAATGTTCAGGGTAGGGAAAGTGTTGCAAATACTTGTGCAAACACAGTCAACTCTTTCAGATCTGGTAGCCCCAGGACCAAGAGGTTGTGAGATATTCAAATATTCTGGGTAATAGAGAGGTATACCTAGCAATGCATGATATTAAAGTAAAACAAGATTAGATATTAAGAAACAAACACAAATGTATGCAGAGTACTTTATTTACCAACACTGTATACTGTAAACTTACAGGCTATGTCTACACATGTCCTTCCCTTTTGGAGGGGGCATATAAATGAAGCAGGGTGCTAGGGAGGTGCTGATAGGAATATTCAGTGCCTCATTTGCATAATGACAGTTGCTTAGAACATCGAAAGTGCTGCTTTTGAATTGCAAACTAGCCATGTAGATGGGGTTCCTTTGAAAGGAAGTCTCGATTTCAAAAGCACCCTTATTCCCAATTTTGTTTTAGTTATGGTTAAAATGCTGGTTGAGAGTTCCAGGTACTAGAATGCTGGATATGAAGGAGTTTACTGTATGTATTTTTCATGAAAATAATAATGAGTATTTTCAACATCTTGAGTACCTGCAAAAGAAGTATTTATGCAGCTATCTTGAAATATCTCTGTGGATTTGGAAATCATCCAAAAATGGAACGGAAGCAACACCATGTGAATTAGCCTCCCAATGAATACAAACAACATATTACAACTTCAAATAATACTTTGTAAATAAATGAAGTGCTTAGATGCTAACATAAAACATTCATAAAACAAATTGAAATTGTGAATAGTTTCATAAAAATTGGTGTCTATGTATGGAAATATAGATTAATGAAAATTTCTGCCTTCCTCGACGGTTTCTTTGAACTCATGTGTAAATGTATAACAGATCTAGATATAAGAGTGACCAGTATCTGATGCTGGGCTCCCACTGTCCAGAAATCAGGCATTTTAAAGGTGAGTTTCACACTGAATAACCAAAAATTGAAGCTCTCAAAATCACAATTCATTTTTGAAAATATTGGTGGAAATCTCAATATTATAGCGGGGTGGGCAACCTGCGGCCCATGGGCAGCATGCAGCCCTCTCGGGTTCCACCGAAGGCCCATTGACCCCTTGTCTGCCCTCCACCCCCATGCTTCTCTTATAGACTGGGGCACTGGAACCCTGCAATTTCTACTCCTCTGCCTCCCTCACAGTACTGCCAGAGAACCACGAATCCACTGATTTGCACTCTGTCCCCACTCCTCTCCCTCCCTCCCATAGCTGGAATGCTGTGAATCAGCTGTTCGCAGATGTTCACACGCTCTGAGGGAGGGGTAGAAGCAGGAACAGAATGTGAATCATATGGCCACAGATGGAATCCTAGTGGCCCATGGGCTTCTGGGGCCCACTAAGATGAAGGAGGGCCGTTCATGCAGCCCACCCACTCATTATAGCATTTGGCTGTTAAGGGCCTGGTTTGAGGGATCTCCCTGGCATCTGAGATGGAAAGCTTGGATTTCTCTTATCTTTTTGTTTTTGTTTATTTGTTTGTTTGTGAAAGGTACAGTTCCTTTAATTATTTCTCCCTCACAACATTTTATTTTTCCATAATAGTTGAAGCTGTTATACTTCCTTGGTCGTAGAAGATGCCTTACAGAGCAATTGAAACAAATGCTTCTCTGTACATCATCGAACACAGATTCTGTAAATGTGTGCCACCAATACCCCTCCCATATGCCTTGAGATGTTAGACAGTGACCAGTCAGTGGGTTGTTTGGAGGTTATTTAAGCATTGTGCAACATTACTTCTGTCATCACATAAATAGAAATGAGAATGAAAAATAACACAATTTAGAATGAGAATGCAGAGTGTGTAATACACTCTGTAAACTGCATACAGGACAAGAGAGCTTTCCCATAACACAGCAGACCAGTGGTCTATTTAGTTCACTCTTGTGTTCTTTCCAACATTCAGCAATGTCAGATGTGTCTCAGAAATATAAGAGAAACACTGTCACTGACAACTGTCAAAACCTACTGCTGTCAGAACTTTTTTCTCAAACATTCTCAATAAGCGGCCCCTTTGTGGCCCAAAGTATTAGGAGCTGTATCTTTTCCAAACAAAAACTTTGTCCTCTTTATTATAACTGCGGGTGTTTTAATTAATGTTTGCTTCTTTTAGGAATCATATTAAACCACTGGACTCAAAAGTATTGTGACACTTATTCCAGTTTTAGGGTTTGTATAATTCTTCTAGTTCTATTTTCAAATTGGGTAGTTTTCAATTTCATTAAATGCTTTGTTGTCCGTACATTAGGGCAAACTTAACTAAGAGCATCTTGTTTACTCCCTCTATTCCTTTCTTTAATTTATATTCCTCTGCAGTAGGACCTTTTATTCACTTCTTCACTAAGTTGTTCTCATAATAATATAATATCTTCTGTTATTTCGATCCCATTCATTAAATATCATACCATTTTGTTTTCAGTTTTGAGCAGCGCTACGTGTTGGGCTGATAACAGTGACACCCAGCTCAGTCCCTTCATGTTTGTTTCCTTTGAACTCCTGGATTCATACCATTCAATCTCTGACAAAACACCTATGCTATGCCTAGAGGGTTTTTTTTTTTTTTTGACAAAACATGTGTTTCGTTGACAAAACCTGCTGAGCGTTGACAATAAACATGCATTCTGTCGACGTAGTATCGACAGAACTCCGCTCTTTTGTCAAGAGCCTTCTGACTCTCCCTCACAAGCCAGAACACCTGTCTTTGACAGAATCTGTCAATGAAAAGGCCATGTGGATGCTCCATGGGGCCCTCTGTTGACAGACAGGGCTTCCAGGTCCCTGGGCAGCCCTGTCTGCTGTGCTTTCGATCTGCCATTCTGTCAAGAGTGACCAGGCAGTTTGGCTGCTCTCTGTTGACAGAGCAGATAGCTCTTTTGATCTACTTTTGTGTGTGGACGTGGTCTGTGGAGGGAGGTTTTGTCGGAAGATCTCTTCCAACGGTAACTTCTGTCAACAGATCACTGCAGTATGGATGTAGTCCTGTTGATTTCACCCCTGGAGAACTATTGATTTTTAAGTGGTTTTGCCTCATTTATTGTCATCTCAGTCTGAAAATCTCATTTTTTTAGTAGGAAAAAGTGCAAAACTGGAATTGGTAGTTCTTCAGCATCCTCTGTGGTAAAGAGTGATGAAAAGAAAGCATTTAGTTGGACTCCAATGGTTTTATCTTCCTCAAGTACTCCCTTGAATTTTTGGTGCTCCGGCAGCTGCAGTTATTCCTTTGCAAGTTTTTTTTCTTCTAATTCAAAAGCTTTTTGTTTTTGTTTTTATTTTGTATGTCTTTGCCTATCCATTTTTCTGTTCTTTTTAATCCTCCAGAATCCTTGCTTCCTCTTTGAATGTAAATGTTTTAACTTCCTTACTTTTGACTTAGTCTTTTTGAAGAGCTACCTATTTTTTTTCCTGAAATATTTGTCCAAAAGGTAAAGTCACAGTGAAAGTTGTTGACACAATACCTCCCTGGAGAGAGGTGAACTTAATTATATTATTGTCACTATTACTTTTTAAGGATGGCAAATTTGGCTCTATTTAATACTTAACTCGTGATATTTAGTGTGAAATTTTATTGCACTTACATACGATCTTAGAAAATACAGATGGAAAAGATGTATTTGAAAATCTAGACGATTCCATATCCAGTCTGGTTTGTTGCCTACAATATTTGTTTGAGTTTCATTCAGATTTAATTTAGAAACCTAGAAGAGCAATAACATTCAGTAGTTTTCAGTCAAAACTGTAATCTGTTGGCAACATAATGGCATTTTGTACTTGATGTATCACAAATAGGCCGTGTTTACACTTACCAAAAACTTTGAAATGGCCATGCTAATGGCCAGATTAAAGAATACTAATGAGGCGCTGAAATGCATATTCAGTGCCTCATTATCATGCCGCTGGCTGTGACACTTAGAAATTGATGTGTTTCACTCCCGCGCAGCTCGGCTACATTGGGGGTCCTTTTTGAAAGGACCCCACCAACATTGAAAGCCCCTTATTCCTATGAGCTCAAAGGAATAAGGGGCTTTCAGTGCTGGTGGGGTCCTTTCGACAAGGAACCCCCGTGTAGCCGAGCCGTGTGGGAGTGAAACGTGGCAATTTCCAAGTGCTGCGGCCGGCAGCATGCCTATGCATTTCAGCGCCTCATTAGTATTCTTCAATCTGGCCATTAGCATGGCCATTTTGAAGTTTTTGATAAGTGTAGATGTAGCTATAGAGACTTACAAGAAGTGAATTTTCTAAGGTTCTCCACTACCCAAGGTAGCCTCACTCTGAATGTATTTAACTGCTAAAAATCTCACGCACGTTTTCAATCACATCTTTTGTTCACATTCATTATTGGGTATCAACCACTAAAAACTGTTATGATTTAACTTATAAATTGTTAGCAGACATTAAACCTCATGGAAAAGACACATGCAGGTGGAATTTTGTACTCAGACAGAGCCCTTGTGATTTCAGTGGGGTTTCTGAGTTCTTTAGGAGACATATGTATGCAGCACTTTGAGGATTGGTGTCTCATAAATCATGTGTTTTTATCAGAAAATGTGACATTACAAATTATGACAACTCTGCCAGCATTGTAACTGAAATTGAGTGTCACATGTGCAGGAAATGATGCCTTGGGTGGTATCAAAATTTTGGAGTAGTGAATTTCTGGACTTTCTAACTTTCAGAAGTGACCTGGGAGTCCCCTGGAGCTTTTGTTTGATAGGTTTCAGATATTTTTAGGTAGCTCACAGATGTTCAGCTGTGTAATGTGCAATGTGACATGAGACATTTTCAAAAAATTGACTTGACTGGCCAGTCAAAAAGAAATTCTCCTTGGATTAAAATAGGTTTAGTAAAACAACTATCAGACGCTATGTCTGCATCACAGAGGTATGTCAAGATAATAGCCGTTATTTTTAAATAACTTTGCTAGTGTCTTCTGGAATGGGGAGTGGCTGGTATTACACAAATAAGGTGCAGAATATGGAAATCAATGCCTCATTTGCGTTTTTGAGCAGCCATTTTTGCATGTGCCTTGCAAAAAGGAGGGCCAGTATAGACATAGCCTTTGTGTGTAGCTGTGTTATTTTGAAATAAGATATTTAGAAACAGCTGTTCTCTCCTATAGACAACCTCCCAACCTTGTGAGGATTCTAACCAATTGCCACAGTCTATATCGCAGGAATACCAGTCCTGGGACTTTTCTTTGCAACGCAGCCCGCTGCCAGCTTTGTCCACACATCTATTCTGGTGATACCATCACTGGACCTAATCAGGTTACTCACAAAATCAAGGGCACATTCTCATGCTCCTCAACTAACATCATATATACCATCATGTGCCAACAATGCCCAGATGCTTTGTATATTTGACAGACTTCAAACTCTCTCAGACAAAGAGTTAATGGGTACAAAACAGACATCAAAACATTCCTGATCTACAAACCAGTTAGCCTACATTTTAAGGGAGTGGGCCATTCCGTTAATGACTTAAAAGTCTGTGTTTCATTGAAGAATTTCCAGTCTGCTTTATAAAGAGAAGCTGCTGAACTCTCTTTCATATTCAAATTCGACACATTAACATGTGGTTTCAACCGGGTTGCAAACTTCCTGGGACATTATAGGGGCTCTTTTGCATACTTGGCTTAATCTAATTATTGACTTGTCCCCACTGCCCCTCTGCTCTCTGATTTGCTCACCTTGATCCTTATTTTCTGATTTGTCAACTTTGATTACTGTTTTGGTTCGCTGTGCCTTAAATATTGAGTCTGTTCTGATATGGCTATGAGCTGAAGAAGTGGGTCTCTCCCATGAAAGCTCACCTAATAAATTATTGTGTTAGTCTTTAAAGTGCTACTTGGCTGGGTTTTTTTGTTTTGATACTATATGGACTAACACAGCTCCTTCTCTGTTGTTATTTCACAATAACTCTGTAGTGTAGACGTAGCCAGAGAGAAGCATGTATTTGGACTGTTTGTAATAATTCTAATCCACATGCACACTTGTGTGTATTTAAGGCTGTAGACATAAATATAAAAGAATTATGGTTAGCGTAATGAAAAAAATGACTATGACAACTGAAAATGTTCATATAATATCAGAAAGGTTATGTGGTGATTTTTGAAAATGTTGAAAAAAATTCCTTCTGTTACCCCCAGAAGAAGTGATCCATACCGAACATAAGAGGTTGCTGTCTAAATTAGTCATTTCTGTGGCTTTCTTAGTATATCCCAGCTTCTATGTTTTGGCCCATCAGAGTCTCAGCCATGGTGTTCAGGGCTCCAGCTGGCTTCACTTTGTGTCTTGCACAGCACTAAGAATAATAATGTTTATACTCTTAGTCTTTGATGCAAGACAGTGTAATTTCTTTTCAATCATTTTATCAGAAAATTGGGTGACATCCTGGGCCCAGTGAAGTCAGCGGCAACATTTAGATTCAGGCAAATATGACACTCAGAGCATAAATGTGTTTTTCTTGATTTTATAAAAAAGACAGTCAGTGGCATCATTCCCACTGACTTAAATGGGACAGGATTTCACCCATTAATTGTACTCTAGGTTTGAAATGTTCATATACGTGTTTCTAAGCACTAGTATAGCATTAAATATAAATATATATAATATATATATTATATAAATTGCTATCAAGCCAGAATGGTAGTGGTTTAAATTTGCTTCAAATTGGTGTAACTACATCAGTGGATCCTGCCTTAGGAAACATGTAACATTTCTTGTTTCATTTAGATTCAGACAAATGCAACACTCAGAGCATAAATGTGGTTTTTATTTTATTTTGTAAAAATACAGTTTTCTTTTGCTGTGAGTTTTTCATTGGTGGATCCTTTCCTCCTCAGCTCCTGCTCTTGATTATATAATACTTAAATATTTTGCCCCACCTTCTTATGCTTGTGACTTCTTGGATTTTTATTCCCAGAATCCAGATGGCAATACACTTGTGATTTCCTTCACTGGTTACTCTTGACTTTTTAGAAGATTCCTAAACTAGTTTTGGCAGCTTGTCTCTGTTGCTGAATTGTTCAGAACTGCCTTGTCAGACAGGGACAAGGTTTAATATAGGGGAAATCCTTCTTGGGTTCTCATCTCAGATTCACTGTTAGCAAAGATATAATAATCTCCTGGGCAAGAGAAAATTAGCAAATTTTGCAGAGACGCATTAGTAAGCAGGGGCCAGTCAGGTCTCCACAAGCTTCTTGTTAGAATTTCCACTTTGTAGTTCTGAAGTTCAACTCATTTCAGGGACCTTATTCTTGCAGTGATCACTCGTGCAAATGGTCCTTACATACTGAACATTGTCCCATTGGTTTCTGACTACTTATCAGAATAAGGATCATAGGATTGGGTCAAAAAGTATATTTCCTCCTATGGTTGGGTATATAGATCTCATGCTATGACACCCCAGAAGGGGTTAATAGGTGGATCATTTACCTGGCTGGCTGGGACCATCTGGCTAATTAACCACTGCTAGGATAAAAGGCTGCAGTTTACGCAGAGGAATTCAGCTATCAGAGTGCATATTTACACTTCAGCTTGGAGCAAGTCCACTAGTCCAGATCAATTAGGGTTTATGTAACCATGATAGAAAGGGTTGACCAGACGTTGGGATGGTGGAGGAGGCTTGGATTAGCCACCCATCTAATTTTTTTGTTTTGTTTGTATGGGAAAATCTTTTTATTCTTGGAGAGACATATCACAATCTGTGAGTCATATTTGTTGGGCTGAACTATGCTCTTGGGACCGTTTGCGTGGCTTGGATTGACTTCAGTGGAAATTGTGCTCACGTATCTAAGGGCATAATCTGGATTGAATTGTGCATATGTCATGTATGCGCAGACAGCAGTAAAAGCATTTGCTTCTGAAATTTGTTATGCTTATTGGAGTTCTGCAGCATTTCCCATCCCAAATACACAGAATGCCCCTATAGAAATATATACCATCATGATGTAAATGTGAAGATTTTTTTTATATTGTGTGTGAGTGAGAGAGAAAGAGAGAGAGAGGTGATTATTTTAAAATTAATTTGATTCTGCATTAGTGAAACCAAGATATCATTCTACAACCATTTTGCCTTAGCTGTGATCTCATCAGATTTCACAAGCTAAGCAGCTTTTGATCAGAACTGTAGCTGGATAGGAGACCTCTAGGGAAAATGCAGCTACTTTAGGAAGCAGTGTTGGTGATTTAATGCATGGCACTCTGCCATCTGCATCAGATCAGAATCAATACTTTGTGTGGCATTAGGGGATACTATGCTGTTGGAGTTTTCACATCAGATGTAATGCAGAGATCCAGCCCCACCTGTAAATATTTTATATTATGTGGCAGTTTTCACAAGAGACTATTAACCCCAGTCCAGTGGCCAGATTTCAATGTAGGTAATTGCATTTTGGCTCCCTAAATTCCTACTCTTTCAGTTGGATATAGTATTTTCCACTTCTGACCTAAACTGATGTGTCGTGTAGTATTGTTTGCTATTACACTTATCCTGGTTCACCCCAGAGGTAACTGTATTTTGTTAGTAGCTGAAGCGATCATGTAGTCTGTGCCTGCAGTTAGTAATGTTTGTACTATGCTTTGAGATCTCTATGGATCAGTTGTTTCCAAACTTCAGACATTTCATTTCCCCCAACCTCCTATTTGTTTTAAATCGTCTGGACTGGTTGATCTACCAGGTCCATTTCAAAGCTTATTTGCTTGAGCAGAAATTTGGGAAAGCTAATTATTTTTGGGTGAATGGGAGAGGTGGAGAGAGATTGATTTAATTCAAAGTACATTGTGCTAATTTCTGGCAGCCGAAAAGTCAGGGATCTGTGGTGTGTTGGTTTAATAGTGTGTTTCATATTGTGTTCTTAAAATTGTAGGTATACAAATAAATCTTCTGTGGTATTGTTTTACCTAAATACAGATAAACGAATTAATTAAGTGGGTACATTGGTACCATCAGTCTCTCTGTTTTCTGTGAGGTGACGGTTTTATTTTTTTGGTGGGATCTGGAAGGATGGTTGTTTCTTTTTTGTCTGTTCATCTCCTGAGAGCATCCATCCCATCCCCCTTTCTGGGAGACTCCATTACCTATTCACCAGAAAGTAATCTGCTGCTCAAGATGGGGTGATCATTGCTACCTCGGCAGGAGACAAATGGTTTATGTTCTTCAAGTGGACCAGAATGTCATGGAAGCAGACACACTAAGGGCCTGCAATCTATTTCTTCAGCCTGCAGCTTTGCCTGTTCATGGGACTGATGGCATGAAAAAGGCCACCTGAAGAAGGAAGGGATAGGTGGCTTTTTAGAAGTCTTCCAGTGCTTCCCTCTGAGCTTCAGCAGTATATTTGTGGTTGAGGTTGGATCAATGTTTCACTGGATGGACATATCTTTGTTCTACTTCTGATACTAGCCCACTATCTCAGTGGCAATGTTACTGTTCATGCCCAGACTTGCATCTGGAAGCTCTGGAGTTTAGAGTCGGAGCCCCTACAGTTTGAGCTAAAAGCCAGCTGGCTCTCAGCTAAGGCTGGAGAGGAGACTCATTCTTTCTCTCTTTAAATGATCTAGCTGCCACTACATGGGACAGTCAACCACAGCCAGTAGGTGTGTGGGCTATATCAGCACATCTTAAACATAGCTTCTAAGTTCATACCTCTTCCTGTGGTTTACAAATGGGCAGAATCAAAAGTAAGGCAATAATGGACCACATTTGCATTCTCATAGCTCTATTTGGATGACACATGGATCATAATTAGAGCAGAACCTAACTGTGTCTGTTGTTTCTCCAAAAGGGACTATTTAGAGGATTGGGCTCCCCTCCCTACTCTTGCGAAAATAGTTCTCCAAGATATGGGAGCTCTTGGGTGTCTAGAATGAACCTGAATCTTATAGATTTGATTTCTGAGTGATGAAAAATATATTGTATTACTTCATATTTATTATCTATGTTTTCTAAGTTTAGGCAAAATATCATTTTTGACATTCCTAACTTAGTTCCAGTTTTTGTTGTGCATATCCATACATCTTAGCTACCGGCATGTTGGGTAGATAATATTGCTTTGAGAGCTGTTACATCAATGTTTATTTTATCTGCATCATATCCTATTGACACCGGCTGATATACCAGTAGGGTGGGCAGGTTGTATTCTATCCAGTCCCAACTGCAACTTAGACAAGTATGCCAGTTTCAACTTTTCAAGCATTCTTCAACCAAAAAACCCCGCAAACTAGTTAAAAACAATAACAAAAAGACCAAAATTACATCTCAAATGAATAGCATTAAATCACGCTAGTTTCGGAAACCAATGTGACAGCTTGGGCTCCTACTATTTATTACTTCTGATGGCCTCCTTGCTGAGACCCTGTATGTAAACTTTGTAACTAAGCTGTCATGTATATTTCCTTGCTTATGCTAAAGTATAACAGTAAAATCTCACTCGAAGTAGGACTGGATGTGTCAGCCACAAGTTGTACAATTGCATCCTCACAAGTTTGACAACAGCTGACTTTTAGGAAAAAAATGTGTTACTATCTGGCCTGTCCATCTGAGACTCAGTCTAAAGTTTATATGAAGTTAGAATTCTTAGTGTTGTCTCTGAAGATTTTACCTGGGTTAGGAAATCAGGATCAGGCTTTTAGTTAATCAAAATAGGTAACACTTTTAAAAGCTCACTGGTAATTATAAAGCCCTACACAAAGAATTAAAATGACTGTGCCTTCCACAACACCACACAGCCTTTAACCATTTTGTATATTCCCGAGTCAGAGGATCCCACTGCAACTGATATGATATTTGCAGTTAAGGAACCTTAATGAATTAAGTTAAAACGTCAAATTAAGGCTCAATAGCACAGGAGTTTATTATACTAAGTATGCTAATATTTGTGTATTGTTGTGAGATTGTTCCTTATGGGGTGTGAGAACTAATGTCAATCCTGTGATGTGTCATGAATTTCAGAGATCTCTCAAAACAATGGGCTAAAAAGATGGAAATTTTAGTTAAGTGGGTTTCCTAGGAATACCTTGGAGGAGGACAGTGCAAAATACCCACCTCCAGAGCTACCCTTTTGAAACTGCACCCCCAGGAGAAACCCACTGGCCATTGCTACACATGCCACTTTTTCTGAAAGTGGCATGCTAACAAACGGCCCGAAAAATGCTAATGAGGCCTGGATGTAAATTTCTGATACCTCATTAGCATACGGTCACATGATTTGGAGTCTCCAAATCATGTGACTGGATGCGAATGAGGTGCTGGGAATTTACATCCGTTCCTCACTAGCATTTTTCAGGCCATTTATTAGCATGTCACTTTCGGAAGAAGTGGCAAGTGTACAAATGGCCATTGTGTCTGATCACCTGTTCCACAAGTACAGGATCAGACTCCCAAACTTGTGTAGGAGAGTGACTCTTAAGTTCATGGATGAGAATGGTCTGAGTTAACAGCTGTTATGAAGTTGTGACCACAGAAAATCTCTTTGGGTTTCCAGAGCTATTACTGGAAACCGGGTGACATCTGATAAGAAAATTAGTATGCATGTAGGTATTTATATTATGTTAATACGTTTTCACTGTGCTGCACTCCTCTCAAGAATCAATGGACTGTGTGGTGCCTCCACTATGGCAATTATACTGTTTATAGTCTCTGAGGAGGCCCACAGAAGTGCAATATAAGTGCAGTTGCCCTGAATTACAATACCTGTTCTTTGGTGGGCTGGCTGAAATAGCGATTGGGTTTTGCATCTGTACAGCACTCTGAATTGTCATTGGTCAGTGGATTTTTGAGGACTGGCAAGTGGCTATATAGCAGCACTGTCACCATCTTTGGGGATATTGTCTCATCATATGTAGTATTCCTCTCTGAGCCTAAGCGCCTGTGTCACATAGATTACAGAAAAAAATTCTGGTTTTTATCTCCTCCTGCTCTTTCTCACTAATTTTCTAGCCCTTCTAGTGTGGAAAAATGACTGAATGGGCACTCAAAATAAGAAAGCAAATACACGACCTCAGATTTACATTTCTTAAAATATTTTTAAAGTTAATCTTCTGGTTTTTGAACGTCTGGGGTTTACAGTTCTGCATAAGTGATGTTAGTGCCCAAAATAAATTAGGGTCTGGCTTTATCGGTTATACAGCAGGTTGCTTTGTTCTGTTCTGTTATCACAATCAGATTAGCTTAAACATGATAGGAAGCCCTCTTATGTTCATCATGATGCAGGTGACACTTTTGGATCAGTGTAGTTGGTTGCTCCTACCAGCTCAGAATGATCTTAAAAATGTTGTGAGTCATGTTAAGCCAGGGCTATTTTTCTGGTAGAATGCAGCAACAGTTTTAAAACGTACTACTGCCCCCGCTTTGCCTCTGGCTCCCTGTGTGCAGAGGAAAGAGCAGGACTCGCTTTAATTGGCTTAATGGCCAGCTGGACCATTAAACCAATTAAACTGACTCCTGCTCTTTCAGTGCACAGGGCAGGGAGCTGCTCCTGCGCCTGTATGTGGGGGGAGCCACACAGCCAGGGAAGCAGCAGAAGCATGTGGAGCTCTCTTTGAAATGTAAGTCCTGGGGTGGGGAGGTCAGTTGGGGTCTGGGGTTAAGCCTGATGGTAGGTTATGGCTGCAAGGGGGGGTTCAGTTGACCTGTGCAGGGGGTTGAGCCAGGGAGGCGAGCTTGGGGTGAGGTTTGAGCTAGGACTATGCAGCCGCACAGGGAGTTTTGCTGAGTGGGGTGCACTGAGTCAGGGCTGCGTGAGCGGGTTGAGCAGGTGTGGGGCTGTGGAGGGATGGTTTGTGGCTGAGGGAGGGATTGAGCTGGGGGTTCTGTTGGGGGCGTGGTTTGGGGCTTGAGTGCCAGCACCTTGTATAGAAAGAAAGCACTGTGTTAAGCTATCTCTTTTATCTATCAGACAAGGATATGGTTACTAACACCATCTCATTCTGAAAAAGTTACTTCATCCCGCTTCCTTTGTCAACACAGAATCATTTCTGATCTTCCAAACAGAATCAGCCAGTTGAACAACTGCAAGCTGTTCCCTGTCTCAATCGTGAAAGAGTTAACAATACTTGATTTCAGTTGTACTTGCCCCTTATATTCTCCACTGCTAATTTTTAATTATTTTCATAATTCATTGACTTTTTCTTTTCTCTTCAGTGTAAGCATATGTGGCATCCAAATGTTTTGCCATCCATAGGGTTCTGCTATCACAAGAAAAATAACATTTAAGTACTATATTCTGCTGAATAAATGATGAACAGGTGTCAAAGGAACTTTGTTATAGTGAAATAGATAATTACTACATAAATTGTATTTGACCTTCTGAATCTCTTCTTCACAGTATAAAATTAATTAAAATTGATCCTTATCTTTATTTTTGGTGTTGGTGAAATACAAGTCCCATTTTTACTGTATATGACCATGTGACTCAACTAATGATGCTTTCTCCCTCTGCTGCATAATTATGATACAAGTGGTAACAGTTTGTTTGCATTTTATCAGGATTGGATAATTACTTGTGGCAATAACACTTAGGGTGTGTCCATATTTACTGTGCATTTGATCCTTCTGAGTTGGATTTTGCGACATCTGTGAAGATGCGTCAAAATCGTTCTCTCTGGGCTTGGCTATCAACCCTGGTACTCCATATTGTCACGTGGAGTAAGGGACATCAGCACAAGCCCGAAGAGCCATTATCTACACTAGGGAACAAAGTTGATCCTGATAGGTCTGTTCTAGCTGTGCTAATGACATAGCTGGAATTGCATATCTGGGATCGACTTTGTTCCTTAGCGTAGACCAGACCTTACAATTGCAATGTAGTCTGAGAAAAAACAGTGCTTTCTGTAATGTCTGGATTCAGAGGATAATATATGTGGCCTTTTAGGCAAGGTAAGCCTTGGAGCATCCCAGATCCTTGCTACACAAGAAGCAAGGAAACATCAGGAGGCCAAGGGAGCTTATGGCTAAAAGCTGGAGCGATAGTGATTTCCTGGAAACAATCTCTTCTCCTTCCCAGATCTTTATGCTTGGTTTCCTGTTAACCTGGAATCCATTGCCCAGTTTTGCACAGCAGACTTCAGTTAATGCCTACATGTCTACAGATGGGTGAGGAAAGGTTAATTTAGTGACTCATCTTATGATCTGTTACAACTTTTCTCTCCACATAGCATTTTTAAAATGCATTTTCACTTGGTTACACCTCCAATTTCCCTCCCCCACAACAGCTGCCTGTCCCCTCCTTTTTTATGCTCCCCGACAATCTGCTAAGGTTCCTGGAGTTGAGTGTTACCATGCTATCCCTCTCAGCCTTAGCAACTGGGAGTTTTGCTGCTGCTGAAGTGGGTGACAGCTTTCTGACACACTCGCTTGTCTGTCTTTCCAGAAAACTCTGCCAGTTCAACTCCAATCTTCCAGGCAAAAAAGAAGTATCCTCAAGCTCTTTCAAGTTCTCCAGAGATCTCTCACTGCTATGTTCAGTTCCTCTCCTGCACGGAATATACAAAAAAATAATTAAGATTATTGCTTCTTAACAGCCACTCATTAATTAACACTCATTTCAGTTACTGCACTGAATTAGTTGATAGTAAAAGAGTTTTCTAACAAAAGAACAAAAGAACATAGGGTGAAGTAATAGCAAGTGTAGGGTTACGTGCAAACAAATGTAAAAATATTCTTCTAAGACTAAAACTTAACTTCAGCAAGTCATGTTTTTCCACTGTACTCAGTTTCAAAAGACTTCAATCCCCTTTGGTTGAAGGATCCGATATTCAATAATTCCAAATGCTCAGCTCAAGTGATCAATACCAAAGTGACTTTCTGTTACTGTGTTTATCTCCCAGAGTTCCCTGACCTTATTAAAAGAGACAGGACCAACTCTGGGGTGATCTTCCCAACCTGGTGATTTTCCATCTTTTTTTTCTAATTCATACATAGATGGAGTTTCCATTGTTTTGATTCCATAATGGTTAATTTTCATGGGAGACAACTAGCTTCCTTCAAGTCTGGGAGAGGACCTGGTTTTGTCCCAGAAGTTAGTGTGTAATAGCAGGGAGTATTCAGAATTCCCCATGTAATGTTAATGCACATTTTTCACAATGATGTTGTCACCACTGGGTTACAGGCTTTCCACTCTGTATACTTCTCTAATACAATGTTATTTCACGCAGTCAATTGTTTCAGTTGCTCATCACTTGACATTCAGATCTCCTGTCTAGGGAGCCTGGTAAACCTTTGAAATATGTTCTTTGAAAGTAAGCCTAGGTCTAACTTCTCTCGCTTGATGAGAGGTAGATTCCATGAAACTCATTAATCTTGCTTGAAGAGGAAAGAGGTCTTTTTTGAATTGTGCTCTCCATCTCCTATTGAGATTACATATTCATTTTTTCATGGCTCTGGTTACCATGTCTCTCAGTGTGCTTTTCTTTGCTTTTGGTCATACCTTGGCTAAATTATATCACAGACACATTCAGTTACATAGAACCACATTCTTTTTTCTGGAACAGGTGTGGCTTGGGAACTGCATGCTATATACATGTTGACATGTGTGCAGCATATACCTATAAAGCCCATTGTGGGTTTATGATTTTCAGGACCTGCATGTTATTGCTTTGTAGATGATACCTTACAAGGCTCCTTTTAGATATACATTGTGAAAAAAGTGTTAGGTAATCTAAGTATGTCAGGCCTGACAAGAGCTGCCGACAGAGTAGAAAACCACCAATGGGTCTGTGTTCCACACCTGCCCTTGTCCACACTCTTTCTCTTTCTTGTATAGCATATGTTCCCTTGTATAGCATTGTTTATGTGTTCTTCCTGCATGTGGTTCAAATACTGTTTTCCCTTGTCTGACATAGCCTTTCTTGGCAATACTAGTAAGGCAGAAGTCCGCTGACACAAATTCACTTCCTGGCTGGCCTCAGGAATAGATCCACTTCCAAATTTCCAGAAGCATCTTACATACCGCAAACTAGCAATGATATGGCAGATCCTAGACGATGCCACAGACAAAAGTAAGTAGAAAACAAACTTATCATTTCTCTGGCACATTTTGTAGTGCCAGCTAGATGCTCTAGTTTTGTTTGGTACTGAATTAGATTGGAGATGGACAGAAGGAGTACCAGTAAAGATATTGCACAGTACTTGACTTTTTTATGATATGTGAGTTATCTGCAAAGTCACTGGGTCTGTGTGAACACTAGCAAGTTCTTTCAAAAGATTTTAGAATGAAGGGGGGTCATTCAAAAGATGCTGCAGAGTAGCTACACACAAAAAGTGTTCTCTCTTAAGTAAATTGAAAGAAGGTGGTGCTCCATTGAAACTAGCTCTTCCTTTCCCGTTTCAGGAAGAACATCCCCTTTCGAAAGCTTCTTTCCAAAGAAGACATCTGTAGGTGCTCCGCATGCCCTTTTTTTGAAAGAGCAGTCCTCATGGCCTGATTTTTTGATACCTGGTCCGTTCTTCTGAAAAAGTAGGGGGCTTTGCAGATGCTCTCTTTAGAAACAGCAGATTGCTCTTTTGATCCGCTTTTTTGTGTGTGGATGCTCTCTTTTGAATAAGCTCTTTCAAAAGATCTCTGTAGTGTAGGCGTAGCCTGGGAGCTGAGAGTGCTTAGCAGTACTGAAATGACAATTTCTAGACATTCCAGATGGAAAGAGAAGTAAAGAGGTGTACTTGTGTGTTTCTGCTTCTCTTCTCTCATTTGAAGATTCACGCATAACCAGGAGATCCATCCAGTCTCCTGGACAATGGGATCTGGCCCTCAGTAATGAAACCATGGACAGCTGGTTCTGTAATTACAGATTAGTTACATTTTATAGAGTGTAGGAGGGAAGGAGACAAGTGCATTAATGATTCTAATCCTCCAGTGGTTTTATAATTATCAGAGTTTAATATGGACATAACCAGAGCTGAAAGGAGAGTGTTCTTTTGTATTTTATTAGCCATTTTTGTAGTCCCTTGTGTATAAAAAGAATGGTATTAGTCAATGTAATACAGTAATAATACAGATAAAGTAACATAATTATTTTCAAAGCACCACATTTGAAATTGACTTAACTATCGTTGCCCTGCCTACACTTGCCCTCTTCTTTACTTTCAACTTTAACATTTCATGTTTGCTATTCCCTGTCTAAAACAATTTAATATTCTACAGATGCAAGAACTAGTTTATTACAATATACATTTAAGTAGGCTAGTGCTGCCAAAACATGCTTTATTCTTCTCTCAAGTGTAAAGAAAAAAAAAACTCTTCTTTTTTTTCTGTTCATGAAACCTGTTTAATTGGGCTGTATAGAACAGACATTCTCATGATTTACTATCTGAGGAGTCATTAGTTCCACAAAAAGTGTCAAAGGGCAGCATGTCCTTGGCAATCATGGTATGAGGGATAGTTATATACACAATAACTGTTTTTGCTTACAGGATGAATATTGAATACGTAGTTACCTGTGGTTACCATGTTGCTACATGGTAAATGCATTGTATTTCTTTCATAAATCTTATCAGAAATGCGTGCTAAGGTGATATAAATAAGATGTACTCCCTCCCCACTGTAAATTTTAGAAACAGCATACACACAATGCCTTTGTTTGGTTATTCTGTAGCAGGTGTTGTAGGGTTTGTGTATATTACTCCTTTTCAGTCACTGCCTTCATTTTCTCTTTTGCTTTCCTGATTTCTTTTGAACTGCAGGGCTTCACTTTTATGTCACTGTGTCCTTTTATTTCATTTCTATTTTTTTCTATCCCCACGATCCTTTATTTCCTTATATTTATCTTCCTACCTCTTGAATTTTCCCTTCTATCTCTAATTTCCCATATATTTTCTTGAATGGTCTTTCCTTTACCAATCCTTTTGCATGAACTTGCAATCATACTTATTCCCTTTAGGTTTCTCCCTCTACCTATGAACCCAGCTCATAAATTGGTGGGATTTTTTCCTGTCTCTTTGGCTACATCTACACTAGCAAGTCCTTTCAGAAAATCAGGCCCTCTTCTGAAAAAAACAAGAGGAGCGTCCACACACAAAATGTGCTCTTCAAATTCTTTTCAAAAGAACATGGCTCTTCTTCTGGAGACCCTCTTGCTCTCCTAAATGAGGAAGAGTGCCTGTTTCCAAAAGATTTTTTCTGGAAAAAATAGTTGCAGATGTACCAGGGGCCCTCAGTTTGAAAGAGTGGTCGTCATTGTGCTAGATTTTTCTATCGCAGGGCTGTTCTTTCAAAAAAGTGGGGGTTGTGTGGACACTTTCTTTTGAAAGGGCAAGTTGTTCTTCTGATCCTCTTTTTTGTATGTGGACATACTCTTTTGAAAGAAGATCTTCTGGAAGAGCTCTTCTGGACGATGATCTTTTTAAAGGTCACTGTAGCATAGACACAGCCTTAGATTACAAGTTACATGTCAATTACTTTTGGGTCTAATATCACCTGAGTTATGTTTGCAAAGGAAAATGCACTAACCACATGGCAGAACTTACAGGTGTGATGGCCATCTTTTTGTGTAGGACTGGCCTGGCGCCTTCATACCTTATCTGATTTTTTGGTCTTTGGAGGCTGTCCTGGAGTCTACCACATTAGCTGCCTGTGCAGGGCTAATGTGATATATAGAAGGAGCATGCACACGCAGCCAAAAGATCATCATCACTGGAGAAAACAAGAGACCTCTCAGGACTCTGCACCAGTGGCTTCTATTAGTCATTAGTCCATATGTCCACATCACATTATGCCCTCATCCAGAAAGCTAGAGATGATGCAGGTTCAGTAACTCTGTGATGCTGCAGTCAACATGCTAATGAACTCCAAACCCTCATGTAATAACCATAAACAAGCATTGAAGAAAAATCACTAACTAACTTCCTGTAACTGTTGCTCTTCAGGATGTGTTGCCCATTGTCCACTCCAACTCCCCTGGCTTTCCCCACCATTAGAATTAGCTGGTAAGAGGGAACTGATGTGGTGGGGTGGCACTGTATACTGGGGCACCAGTGCCAACTTGATGGAGGGAAAAATTGTCCAGCATTTGTGCTTGGGAAGAGCACATGCTACATTTGAATAGACACAAGCCACACATCTGAAAGAACACCAGTTGTGGGAGCTTAGTAAATGATCTTTGCTGCTTTGATTTTTATGCTTTTTGTGCCTGTATACCCTCATCATTAATATATTAGTTATAGTACAACAATCACTCACTTGTGAAGAGGTAATCTTGAGCTTTCTTGCCTAATCATTTATGACTCCCTTCTGCTGAATGGGGCTCCAAAGAGAGAGAAGAATACAAAATGTGTTGTCCTTATGATGTGCTTTATGGTAAGCTTTTAGGGCCAAGAAGCACACAGGTTTTTTTTTAAGACGCCGTCTTGTATTGTTTTCACTGATTAGTCTCTGTATTAATGCACTGTGAATTCTTCAGCAAAAATGCATCACCTGGAAACTAAAATAATAGGCTTCAGGAGATCCTCAACTCTCCAGACCATGTGTCATATTCTCAGCATCCAACATGATGTGAACCACCACTAACATACATTCTAAAACACAGCATACCAAACTCTGACAATGGAAGAGCAAGTCTGGGGGACCGTTTGCCACTGAGGGCAATTTAATATTCTGTACTGGTCTGTTGGCTCGATCAAATGGATTGTCAGATGCTCACAATGAATCTTGCCCTTTGAGGGGTGAGCCTGGGAAGTTTGTATTCTTGTACATTTTAATTTTCCATTATAATTAAAATTCTTTTGGTGTTTTTTTTCTCTTTGAGCTTCTTAAAATAGTAACACATATCTCCTGGGTATATGGAAGAGAAATAGGAAAGGCAGGTTGTTTTTCTATGTCATCTTTTAGCTACTTTTGTGGAAAGTGCATCAGAAGGTGTCAAATGTCATTTAATTTAATAAGCATTCACATACGTTCCAGCTGCTTCCAAATAGCATCTAAATATTTGCTTTGAAAAAGTGTGCCAGCACAGGACCATAAGGCAAGCACAATCACCCAGCTTGACAGGGAGATCCAAGCTTTCTTCTGTTAATTATGGGTTTGGTGGATGAGTCTGTAGTGAGTGCTTCCATTAACAAAATATAGAACACTTTAAAAAAGAATGGGCGAGATGATGTTCACAAACTAGAAAGAAAAATCTGTAAGTATAGAATTACCCAAGTTAGGGAAATGCTGACAGAGCAACATTAATAATGCAAATCACACAAAGAGCAAACCTTTTGATATGAGAGCCACACAAGGGACAGAAATTTTATGGAGGGCTGGGTAGGGAAGGCTGAGGAATACTGTGCTTGCCCAAACAGTCAGATGTGGTCTAATCCCAAAGCCTCAGGACCTCTGACACCTGTTCAGCACCACTGCTTCCCTCTCCCAAGCATGCTTGGGACTCTCTGCTTTCTCTCCAACCCCCTGCTTTCTGTCCCCTAACTGCACCACCTGGAGCGCTGGGAGCAGGGGCACTGGGAGGGAGAGGGAGTGCCTGGAGGTTAGACACACCTTCTTACCACGCTGCCCAGGAATTCAGTTGGATCTTCTCAGCAAGGCTGTCCCAATCCTACTTCCCAATAGGAGCTCAGGGGCCAGACTGAAGGGTCTAACAAGCCAGATGTGTCCTGTGGCCCATAGCTTGCCCCCCTCTGTGACAGAAGTGGGGAAAAATTAGGGCTCTTTGTGAATATGTGTATGGTGTAGGAGATAACCCAGAGAACATTATTAAATAGCACTGCTATATAAAAAAGAACATTATTACCAAAAGTGTAATCAGAAAAATTTAAATTAGTTAGAGTTTACTGATGAATTCATTTTGACACTGAGCAATCTACAGGAGAAATTGTGTATGTTTGTAATGAAGGTGTGGGAAAGTTAATAGGATAGATTACAGTATTTTTTTTTCCTTAACAGAATGCAATTAAATCATTTTCCTTGTGTATTTACTTGGACTTATTTTTATTCTTTCTGTTGTTTGTATGACATGCAGGCTGTGAACCTTTTTTTTATACTAGGCAAACACTTAACAAAAAGGTGGTCCTTGCCTCACGGAGCTCACCTTAGTCTTTTCTTCCTGTCCCAGACATTTTTGCAAATGAGGGCACTTGACAATGCAAATGAGGTACTAATTTACAAACCACATGCCTCATTGACATAGTCTTTTATCTTATTTACATTATTGAGTAGACATAGCCTGTGGATTTTTAGTCTATGCTACAGATTTTTTCTGGAATAGTTTATTCCGGAGTTACTATTCCAAAATAAGATATTCCGGAATAATGTGTCCAAATGATAGGGATGCCCCCCCAAGAGCAAAATTTATTCCTAAATAGTGTGTACACACACAATATAGCGTATTCCAGATTAGAGCCCCTGGAAGCACTCTAATCTGAAATAGGCTATGTCTACACAGCAGTGTTATTTCGGAATAAGCTGTTCTGGAAGACTATGTCTACACTACAGAAATCTTTTGAAAGAAGCTCTTCCTGAAGATTTCTTCTGAAAGAAATTCTTTTGAAAGACTGCGTCCACACACAAAAAAACGGATCAAAAGCATGATCTGCTCTTTTGAAACAGAGCATCTGCAAAGCCCCCCTCTTTTTCCAAAGAATGAGCGAGGTATTAAAAAATCAGGCTACATGAGGACTGCTCTTTTGAAAAAAAGGGCCTGTGGATTATCTACACACATTTTCTTTCAAAAGAAGTGTTCGAAAGCATGTGCTCTTCCTGGAACAGGAAAGGAAGAGCGATTTTGAAAGGAGCATCATACTCTTTCAATTTACTTTCACAAGAATGTTTTTTGTGCGTAGACACTCCATGGGATCTTTCTTAAAAGACCCCTTCTTTTGAAAAATCTTTCAAAAGAACATGCTAGTGTAGACACATCTGAATAGTTTATTTCAAATTAACCCCTATTCTCTGTCTATACAGCCCCTTTTCTGAAATAGCTATCTATTTCAGAACAGGCACCATTCCTCATAGAATGAGGTGTACTTAATTCAAAATAAGCCATCCACTATTTTAAGATTATTTCAAAAAATGGTTTTGCTGTGTAGATGATTGCAAAGATATTTCAGAATAGCAGTTGTTATTCCAAAATAACTTTGCTGTCTAGGCACACCCTGTGGGGTCAATTCTTGAGTATATGCTCTCTCAGGCTACGTCTACACGTGAAGCCTACATCGAAGTAGCCTATTTCGATGTGGCGACATCGAAATAGGCTATTTCGATGAATAACGTCTACACGTCCTCCAGGGCTGGCAATGTCGATGTTCAACATTGATGTTGCGCAGCACCACATCGAAATAGGCGCAGCGAGGGAACGTCTACACGCCACAGTAGCACACATCGAAATAAGGGTGCCAGGCACAGCTGCAGACACGGTCACAGGGCGGACTCAACAGCCAGCTGCTCCCTTAAAGGGCCCCTCCCAGACACACTTGCACTAAACAACACAAGATCCACAGAGCCGACAACGAGTTGCAGACCCTGTGCATGCAGCATGAATCCCCCGCTGCAGCAGCAGCAGCCAGAAGCCCTGGGCTAAGGGCTGCTGCACACGGTGACCATAGAGCCCCACCGGGGCTGGAGAGAGAGCGTCTCTCAACCCCTCAGCTGATGGCCACCATGGCGGACCCCGCTATTTCGATGTTGCGGGACGCGGATCGTCTACACATCCCTACTTCGACGTTCAACTTCGAAGTAGGGCGCTATTCCCATCCCCTCATGGGGTTAGCGGCTTCGACGTCTCGCCGCCTAACGTCACTGTTAACGTCGAAATAGCGCCCAACACGTGTAGCCGTGACGGGCGCTATTTCGAAGTTAGTGCCGCTACTTCGAAGTAGCATGCACGTGTAGACACAGCTTCAGATTCCAAAAATTTCAAGTTCAAAAGCACAAAATATTTTCTTAATATAAACAAATGTTAGGAGAATCAGGATTAGATACCCCCTTTCCCAAACTTGATTCATTCAATGTCAGTGAATAAACTTCATAGCTCCAGAGGAGAAAGAATTGGGCCCCTGAACTTACTTGGAATATGCATGGGAACACGATCATCATAATTTCTTTTTGGCAAGCTTGCACAAAACATTTTCCAAATTTGATAAATAGAAATAATTTGTGTGTAAGTAGTTTAAAAAAAAAGCGCTAAACTACTAAATGATGGAGAGGGACATAAAAAACCAGAGAATTTCTTGCAACAGAATGTATGAAATTAAGGAAAACATTTACTTCTGATAGATGTGCTGTAATGTTTCTTTTGACTGTGATATTTTAGATATGTTGTGCTTCTGAATACTTTAAATGTGTATTTAAAGCTCCAACAAGCTAAAACTTAGTAGAAGTTTTTCTGTTCTTCAAGTTCTGGTTCCTGTGTGTGTTTCACCCATGTGCCCAAATCCAGAAGTCCAGAAATTCTTCAAAGCACATGCACAGTAGCTTTCCTTGTGTCCTTAACCAAGGGTATGAGAAGCACTGTGCATTGACACCTCTCCAGTTCCTTCTTACTACCTTGGAATCGTGTCCTCCTTCAGTGCATAAACTAGAAAATCATTGTAAATAGTTTTCATATCTAGTTTAGTAGCTATAGTAGGTTTTGAGCTGATACAGGATAGTTTTCCCTCTCTTCCTCTGCATGACACATTTGGAGGAAATTGTCTTTGGGGGTCCTGGACTTGTGTCCAGAATTCATGCCTTTGTTACTTCTTTGTTAGTGACAAGCATTGATGGTGCCTGTACTGCCTGGGTGAAGCACACATCTCTGCAGAGTGCAGTATTTGTTGATCTTTCCCACCCAGAACTAGAGAGACCCAAGAGTTTTGACTTAAAGAGCTCCTGATGGAGCTGTGATATCCTAGGAGGCTCCCTTGTACATCAACCTCAGACAATGAGCAGTGCCTGTCTAAGCATGAGCCTTGGAGTGAGCTTTTGCCAAAAGACTCCTCCCTGTGGGAGCTGAGGGAACTCTCATGGACCCAGGGAAAGATGCCTGCAAAGTCTTTAAGAAACAAATTTCCTCCTCAAGTTGGTTCTGATTGAGTGAGATGTTTCATATGAAACCCATGGAACTGGCTCCACTCAAGACACCTAGGCTGGCACACAAGTCATGAAAACAGAGGAATCTTTCAGTTCCAGCAGGATTGAAATAAAAAGGTAAGTGCTTTCTGTTATCATGTATGAGTGTGGGTCAGAACACACCATACAAAGACTGATTGAAATAAACAACCCAAGTCCTTCACATGTCTTTCTGGAGCGCTCCAAACTCTGGGAAATCCAGTGGACTTTGTAGCACTTAAGTCTCTCCTTTCAGGACATGAGTTTCTGAGACATGTCCTTACATTGGAGGAGGAATCCAAATCTCAGGAGCAGCTTCACCCCCACATCCCATCAGTCAGAGCACCTTCTGCTACTGATAGAACCATCCTCAGAACTGGAAGAGTCAGAGGAGATAGAAGGGACAACAAGAGCTGCAACTGACAGTCAAGAGGTGTGCTTACCATCCCTCTGGATATGAACTCTCTCAGGGACAGCGGTGCTAATTCCTGTGGGGGCCGCTAAGAGCAAGGGATACCTTCCTCTGGCCTTATTGGAGGCCTTGAGACAACTATGGGCACCTCTCAGGAACTGTGCCACTGCTTCTTTTGTCAGATGGTCCTGCTGGCGTACAAGGTAGAAGAGCCAAATCTGGTTCTGATGGGGGCTTCCTCGACATCTCTGGATCATGGATTTCGTCTCTCATTCCCTTCTTTGCCAGAAGACCCACTGCCAATATTGGGAGCTATTGCAAAGAGTTCTAGTGATCTACAGAACTCACTGGAAGATGGTCATAACCCTTAGCACTAGCTCTTGAACATGATACAGTCACAAGAACAGACCAGAATAGTCCTTCTGATTAAGGAGGCTTATTCCCCTCTCAGCCTGATGTTTTCATGGGCATCGGAACACAACACTCATGTGCCACCCAGTCCAGGAAATCCTTAACCAAAATAGGAAAGATTCCCTTAGAGTTAGCTACCAGGCTAAAAGCTGGTGCTTCATAGTCTGGTCACAAAGCCATCGGCATTACAGTAAGCCTAGGTGGTCTCTTCTCCTCAAAGACTTTAGTTGTCTTTGGGTACACCTAGCAATGATTAGTACCTTCATCCTGCTTGTTGACAGATATTCTCTATTTTCACACCTGTCCATTGATTTATGAAGGGCTTGATGGAGACCTTTACACTGATCATTAAATCTGCACCTCAGTGGGACATTAACCTTGTCCTGTCTGCTCTCACAGGTCTGCCCTTTGAGCATGTGGTGACATGCACCATGACTTCCCTGCCTATGAAGATGGCATTGTCACTGGCCATAACTTCAGCCAGGAGGGTCAGTGAGTTAAGACACATGGTGACAGGTCCTCCTTATACAGTATTCCACAAAGAGAGAATGTCTCTCAGGTTAAACCCCAGATTCTTCCCAAGAGTGTTTCAGACTTCCATATCAATCAGTCTGTTCATTTACATTATTTAACCTGAAACCCCATACCTCTTCCACAGATCAGAGACTTCACTTCCTTGTTGACAGATATGCCCTGGTGTCTACCGCCAAAGAGCCAAACCCATTAGAAAATGTCAGACACTATTTGTTGCTCTAGCAAAATAGCTCATGGACAGCCATGTCCTGACATAAGATTTCTGAGTGTATGTGAGGGAAATTACTGCACCTGGTTAGGTCAATGGACTCTGCACTGAATAATTTCTGGATTTGGATGCACAGATACATATCCACATAAGGAGTAGAGGAAGGGACCACACATTTCAAGGAACCACAATTACACTTAGTAACTTCCATTTTCTTCAGGAAGGCATTCAGTCATTTTAAGAGCTTAAAACATTGGTTGATATCACCCCTGCAACAATGTACTTATGCTAATCAGTGAGTTCCATCAAAAATGGTACTTTTTTCTGTAGTACAATAGTCTTTACTTTTTGGCTAACTCCTGCAAACATTTACAACTGAACAGTCTTTAATGATCTCTCTAGTGCCTTGAAGGCATGAGTCATGGAACTCATGTTTTGTAGTAACTCTTTAAAGATCGGCATACATGGTTTTGTACTGAACTTTAGGATGATATACGATGACTCATGATACAGTATAGTAGTAGGATTGTATTATGATATTGTAACTTTAAAATATGCCTGTGACATTTTAATCACAGTTTATAGGCTAGCTAGAACACCAAACATGATTGCAAAGAAATACCACTACATGCTAATTGACTGACATATGCAAGAATACAGATGAGCACACATAAAGATTCATTTGTGTTCACATTATCATGGTTAATGTGAAAAAATAATTAAAGAGCAAAGAAACCTTTCTTGAATGCTTGGTTCTAGGAATCAGCTCTTTTTGAATTTAAGAGCCCCTTCATGTCCCATTTTCTCTGTAGAGTAGTTAAGGTTACTGCACAGCTTGCTCAGATTAGCTAGCATGAGCGAAATGATACAACGGAAAAATAATACTTTCATAGTGCCATGCAGTATGAGTTTGTGTTAATTATTTGTGCGTGTGTGTGTGTGTGTGCGCACGCACATGCACGCCACTAGGCATCCTCAGTTAGACAGCTGCCCGCTCTCTCATTTTCTGAGCCTTGCCTACCGCCTCTTTTTTTAAAAAAATGAAAAACACTTATACTCTGTCTGCACTCTAACTGGCATTTGCTGACAAAACCCTCAGAGTGTCCAGGTTCTCAAGGTGTTCTGTCAACAGTTAATCAACAGAATGCAGCACTTTTGTTGACAGCTTTATCCTGCTCCCCACGAGGCAGAATGCCTCTGTCCACAGAAATCTGTCAACAGAAAGCCAGTCTGGCCAGAGACTCTTGGGAGCCCTGTCTGCTGTGCTTCTGGTTGACCGTTTTGCTGATAAAGTGGCCAGGCATGTCCATCTGCTCTCTGTCAACAGAGCAGATCACTGTTTTGATCCATTTGGCAGTTTGGCCATGATCTGTCGAAAGAAGGTTTGTCAGAAGATATCTTTTGTCAAAAATATCTGTCAACAAATTGCTGTAATCTAGATAGAGCCTTAGAAGAAACAACCTCTTCCAGTGGTACTTTTCTCTTTACAGGAGTAGCACAAAGTCACCACTCTGAGCATAATGACCTTCGGAAAAACATGTTCCAACAAAGGCCAGTTTGGCTGAAACATTCCCTCTGCTCTGTACCTTAGGGCAGAAATATTATTGAAAGAGCATCTGCAATTTTTGCTTTGGAGTATTCATAAAAATCCCCAAAAGGGACTTCTATCTCTTGTGCACCACTTTTCAAATACAGACTATTTACCAGGTAGTGTTCATTGTTGGAGATCTATATGTCCTTTATGCTGGCAATGTAAGTTCTCCTTCCCACTATTGCCAAGTGTAAATACTGCTTCTGTCGGCATCCTTTTTGTCCAGTTTATATGAACCCAGGTACTGTGTCTGTCAAATTAACCTTTTAATATAAGGTTTACTTCTTTTCTTCATCACAGGGCTATTGATTTTGGGTGTTTCAGCTACTGATTATGTATGCTGGTTACCCTTAAAGGAGGTAACCAAGATTATCTGGGTTGCTGTTACTCTTTATCTTCCCTTCAGGAAGATCCTTGTGACCTCAGCATCTCTGATACTTTGATGTCTTCAGTACTCAGCATTTTTAAAAATCAAGCCGTGTATTTTTCCCTTTGGCAATGAACTAAATTCCACTCTTACATGGGAAGAGCAGTATTTAGAGTCATTGGAATTGCATCTGGAAGGGAATTTTGCCTACCACCACCACTTACCACCTACGATACCCTTTTTGTGCAGTGTGTTGTTAAATGAAGAACTCAGCTCAACTTTATGCCATTCAAGTGCCCTGGGTTTAACAGAAAGGATTATGTTCTTATAGGTATGAGCATAAAGTGGCTTCAGATATATATATATATATATATATATATATATATATATATATATATTCACTCCTTGGGGGGAAGAAAACGCCTGATTTTAGCAATGACGCTTCCAGCCATTATCAGACCAGAAGAGACAGGTTCCATTGTGTTGAACATCTGTTAAACAGTGCTCAGTAACACTACACTGCAGAAAACACATGTAATTGAAACTACCAGTAGGCATTTAGGTATGTAGAATTACTGAATTACTGAAGATGGAATTTGTCTGGGGGGGTGCTGTGTTCATTGAATAAATTGTCATTGTTCTATTAAGGACCCAAAGAAAGTCTAGTGACTAAGATGGTTTTGGGTATTGAGTGAGTTTGAAAGAGTTTTGGGTACTGAGTGAGATTGAAAAGGTTTTTTTTCCTTTTTCTGCCTTAGCTCTGTGATGGTGATGTTGCCATTGCTACAGATCATAGTGCTTTAGGCTGTCTACAGTGGGGAGAATGCAAAGTAGCTGAGATGGATTTCAACCCTTCAGAGGTGTATAATATGGGTATATAATAGCATCACACAGTTTGTTGGTGTTGATGGATTATTCTGTCATGAAATCTTTGTGTGTGTGTGTGTGTGTGTGTGGTTTTTCTATGTACAGATTGTCATAGTTTCTCTGGGGAAAAGATGTGAAATACCATGTTATTGTCTTCAGCAGGAGAAAGAATGCAAGGTATTACAGCTGGGGTCTAGAATATATCAGTGGATCCAGTCGCAGGGTGCTCTAAGGTGGAGGACTGGGGGCTTTGTGTTACACTTACTTTCCAAAAATACTCCAGATTTCTTGCTGATCAGCCGTGAATGTGACTAAACAATGCCTCTAAATTCCCTTCACCCCCGAAAGCCTATTTCAGCAGCCAAGCATCACCAGTGCTTGGTCACTCCCCATTTCCTAACTCTTTACCTCCTGGGAATTTGCTATACCAGGGAAATCTCCATGTAACCAATTAAATTGTCTTTCCAGACCCTTAGGTAGAATGGTACAAAGCTGGGGTGGGAGAATTGGTCTCAAGAGTTTGGGAATTTGGTAATCTCAAAGGAAAAAGGAAGATTTTTTGACTGAGTATGTGGATGGCTGGGGTGGTTGGTGGTTGGAGTTGACTGAGTCTGATGCTGTCTAAATCTTGTCTGGTATTCTCTATATCTGGTCTGGTGTTCTCTTTGTTTACAGGCTTTTCTAACACTGTTTTCTCTGAGCACATTGCAGATGCTGCTTAATTTATCCCCACCACCTCAGTAGCATTTAACAAATGAGGACTCAAGTCTCAGAGAGTTCATGACTTGCCACAGGTTGTCGCAGTCAGTCGGTGACAAAGCTGGATGTAGTACTACTCTCATGAGTCAGGTTCCTTATCTATGAGACATTCATCCGCTACCAACAACAGGTAGTTCATATTATGTTGCAGAGTGTGAACCAAGATGAGAGGTGACAGTTGTCTTTCAGGAGCAGGTTAGACTGTCAAAGATGGGATTCAAACTATGGAAATACTATTTAAATATCTACTAATTGTGAAATTGAAAAGGCAAGTATGTAAAGAGATTCTGTTTACTGCTCTAGGGATCTTTAAATAATTTCAAAGTAAGCAAGCCTTCACAATTTGCTGTAACTTTGTATCAATATGTATTAGGCGGCTTGGTTATATATTTTGCATTTTTGTAATGCATCTAATGCCATAATATCGTGTATATGTAGGTGTGTGTGTATCTATGTATCTATATCTATATTTACAGACTTGCTGAAGAGGGGGAGTGAGGGGGAAATTGCCCTAGAGCCCAGCCATTCTAAAGGGTCCAGGGCTCCCAGCTGCCGCTACTGCAGCAGCATTGGCAGCCAGAGCCCTGGAACCCTTAAATCACTGTCAGAGCACCAGGTGGCACACTCTAGGCAGTGCTAGTAGCTGGGGGGTGTAGCAGAGTCCCAGCTGCACTGAGATCTGGTTGTCCGATCCCCTGTATATTAAATATCCCTAAAGGACCTGATTTAATAAAGTGCTTAAACCCATGGTTAATGGGCATTGAAGCCATACATATGCATATGTGGGTGGGTGGGTGTTTTTACACGTCCAAGCAAGGAAAGTTACAAACAAAAGTGCTAGTATAGACATTGTCTTATTGTATAGGGAAGGAGGCAATAGACTTATTCTTATCCTGCTCATAATTACCCCTCTTGAGTGTTGGGGGGTGAGTACTAGCCTAATATAGTTCTCCAGAGATGCCTGCATGCTGCACAAGTGAGGAATCTACTTCTATCTTCTCCTTCAGCTGCTGCACCCAGACAAGGCAAGCCCCCTCTGGCTTTTCACTGTGGTTAGCAGTCAGAAGAGAATCTCCCCAGAGACAGGACTCACTATCCCTTCAGTCAATTTACCTTTAATACCTGAGGAAGTTTGTAAGATCCTAATGTAACAGGAACTCTGCTTTGTGTTCAGTGGTCTCTGATTGTACAGTAGCAAGGTTGGAGAATAATCCTTTCCCAAATACCAGGAAAACACCACTGAGTAAGGTTATAACCTACATACATTTTTTGGAGAAGAAATTCAAGTCTGGCTTAGACTGCTGTGCCATGTTCCTCTCTTGGACAGGCGTGGAAAGATTTTACTCGTTGGGCTCGTCTGCACTAGGCCTCTCCTTCAAAGGGGGCATGTAAACGAGCCTGATTGGCAAATAGCAGTGAGGTGCTGTGCTGCGTATTGGTGCTATTCACTGATCGGGCTTGTTTACATGCCCCCTTTGAAGGAAGGGGACTACTGTAGATGAGCACATACTGTGGTGCATGGTGCAGGAATGGATTTGTCAAATCTGTGAGAATATTTGCAATTTTAACGTTCTCTTTTGGTTACTATAGTACTCGCTACCATGCATTTCATACTGATTTGCCAAAAAAAGTTTGCAAGTTCAGCTGTATTTCGGAATACATTCATCAGCTATTGTTGTTTCTTCAGATGTACATAGTTAAATGTTAATATGCCAGATAGTAAACCATACACATACTTGGTCAGTTTTATTTTCAAAAATGGTACCTGATCGGTAGTAGAAGTGACCAAAATTATAATAATTTTAATTATAATTGTCATCATGAGGAATGGCTCCCATATCCTGTGTGTGCACCAGATTCTGTCTTTGAATGGTAAGTGGACCATGACAGGCATATTCCCAAGAATTCTTATTATTTTGTGACAAAATACAGTTCTCACTCTGTGGACTCCCACTTGCTGTTGTGACCTTATTATAGTGATTTGGCTGTTTTGTGTCAATCATTACTATGAGTAAAGGTTAAAATCTACTGGTACCTAGCAGTAATGTTGTTGCATATTTATAAAAAAAAAATCACCTGTGTTACAAAATAATTTCAAACGTAGGCAAAAAATGACTTATAACTGTTCTAAAGCAACCATCACTAAAAGACAATCCTGTATATTAGCTTTCAGTTTGATAAATACTTTTTTATGAGGTCATAAATACTTGAGGTACAAAAGGTTAATGTAGTGTGAAAGGCTGTAAAACACAGCAAGCAACCTGCTAGATCATAATGATGTATTAGTATCAGTCAGTATGAATAGCAGTAGCTTATGAAGTCTTTGGGCCACATTTTTTCTTCTACAGTGCAACAGTGCAAATCCAGAATATCTCCACTGCAAAGTTACATAGGCCTAAAATGAGTGTGAATGGGAAGAGAAAGAGGCCATTTGTTTATAAAGAACTATATTATTGTCAATTGTTAAAAATATTTGCCTGCATTGCCTATAATTTATGGAGTGAGACATGGATGATAATGAAAGATTCGAAGAGAAGAATATTGGGATTTGAGAAGAAGTGTTCTAGAAAGATCCCGAGAATAGGATGGATGCAGAAGGTCACCAACAAGGAATTGTATAGGAAAATACAGCCAAAAAAGAACATACTGCAGAGGGTTATATAATGCAAGTTACAGCTATTCAGGCATATTTGCAGAATGAATGACTAGCAAAAAATCAAGACCCTGGTGTTCGGTATAATGGACAGTTCTAATAGGAGAGGCAGACCCCACAGAGAATGGGTAGATGATATAGTAGATTGGTGCGGAGTTAGTCTACAGAAGCTAAGCCAGCCCACGCTGAACAGGGAAAGATGGAAGGAAATAGTGAGAGACGCATCAGACGCCAACGGGCACTGAGCCCATGGTTGTTGATGATGATATCTCACAGATGTTTTCTTTGCTCTCATATATAAACAATAAAAAATAAACCAAAAGCAATATTTAATGGCAGATGTATTTTAATGAGTGTTATTGATACTCATTTGTCAGATGAAATTGATGCATGGGTGAAGGAAAAGTGATATACATTGTAACGCAGTAATATCCTATCTGTTTGAATAGTTTGAAAAGAAAACAGTGCAGTGCTAGACAAAGTGAGCATATATCTTATGGTGATACTGACTCTATCACGATAAACAGCAATATTTTCTTGTGTCTAGAATAATGCTATAATTTAACTACAATGCTACAATAAACTGTAATTTTTTTATCCTGTTAAGCCTGGTGTTTCTGTCTTTTAAACCTTTATTTTCGTACCTCAGTGAGCGAAAAACTTAACCAAATCAGTTCCCCTCATTTCAATATCAGTTAATATCTAATCAGAATAATTTATGGTAATTTCAATTATTTTTCAGTGAAAAGTGCTTATTTTCAAAGACAGGTGATCTTGGGGACAAAACTGAGCCAATTAAGGAAATTAGAAATAACAGACAAAAATCTCCTGTTTTGTTTTTAATTTTTGCATCCTTCTAGTTAACATCAACTACTGAGCTTTTTTCTTTCTTATATGGAAGGATATTCAGTGAATTAATTTAATTGTCTTAATGATTAAAATCATTTGGACTTACAGTATTTCATCAACACTGCATAATCTGTGATGAACAGTTATATCTTTTGGTATGGGCATTTGTCTCTTCGATTTGGTTAATTTTCTATGACAACTTTTAGCATTTTCCAGCCTCATTAAAGGGTTATACAGGTGGATCTAAATGTAGGCCACTGATAGAGATCAGAGATTAAGGCCTACACATTTTGATGTGATTGTTTGTCAAGGTTTTTGTTCTTTGATGGATCAGAAGCAAAACCTGATCATGGAAGTACCCAAATTCTTATCACAGAACTTAAGCTATTTATGCCTTTACATGTAATCTGTAATGACACATGATATGTATTTAATGAACAAGGGTGGGACATTTGGCTCCAATATTAATAGTGTAGAGAAGGAGGTAGACGAAGGGCCTATGCCATTATTCTGAGATTGCACAAGCTGTAATGAAGGCTGTTAGTCAAAATTTTGTCAAGTTTTGCACATGTTCAAAAATATACCTGTACATAGACCTTTTTCTGTCATCTCCCTGGTAAAAATTATGAATTATTCTTCACCTTTCAGTCCCTGCATCTGCAGTCCTTTGTCTAATACCTGCTTCTGGATGTCCAGGTCCAATTCAACATACTGTAAATGGAACTCTGTGTCTCTCCCTCCAAACCCTTCCTTTAAGTACCAGCTTCCATTTTGTCTTCATTGTATCCAAATTCCTCATTCACTGTCTTCAGAGTTCTGCAAACTATGTCCTAGTTACATCTCCTCTGAGCATACATCCACAATTACCAGAAGACTGACTCCTGCGGGTGAGGGGGATCTTCTGAAGTTTGATTAAGCACATCTTGGCCATGTCTACACTAGCCAAAAACTTCGAAATGGCCATGCAAATGGCCATTTCGAAGTTTACTAATGAAGCGCTGAAATACTTATTCAGCGCTTCATTAGCATGCGGGTGGCCGTGGCACTTCGAAATTGACGTGGCTAGTCCAGACGGGGCTCCATTTCGAAAGGACCCCGGCTACTTCTATGTCCCCTTATTCCTATGAGCAGATAGGAATAAGGGGACTTAGAAGTAGCTGGGGTCCTTTCGAAAAGGAGTCCCGTCTGGACGAGCCACGCGGTGGCGAGCTGCATCAATTTTGAAGTGCCGCGGCCGCCCGCATACTAATGAGGCGCTGAATTTGTATTTCAGCGGTTCATTAGTAAACTTAGAAATGACTATTTGCATGGCAATTTCGAAGTTTTTGGCTAGTGTAGACGTAGCCCCAGTTAGATGCACTAAATTGAGCCATCAGGGCTCTACAGTTGGCCCTGGTACTCCTCATTGTCATGTGTCATGAGGAGTGAGAGAGGTCAACAGGAGAAACTCTCCCATTGACATCCCTCTGTGTGGATGGCCAGAAAAATTGATGTAGAATACGTCAGTTCCAGCTACACAATTGTCATAAATGGAGTTGCACATCTTAGATTGACTTTTTGGCCTAGGATGGACGTGGCCCTCAGTCAGTTATGACCTTATGCTTTGTTCAGTTTTCCATGTTTTCATTTTCCATAAATGGCTCCACGACTTCTCATGCCAGGAATATCCTCCAGAACTCTATGAACTGTGGAGTCCTAGTCTTCCTTTAAATGTTCTTTCTGATACCTGCCTTCCCCCAGTGCTGTCTTTCCTGACTCTATGATTAAACTTAAATAAAGCAAGTAAGCACAAACCATCACTCTTGATGTTTTTACTCCTATGCATCCTCTACCTGCTCTCCATAACCTTTCTTTATTGTCATTTCTTGCTGTGTTATGCCTAATTGAAGCTGTAAAATACTCCAGGCAAAGATCTGCCATCTCATTTGTCTGTGAAAAGCCCTGCCCACCTATGGTGCTTTTGTAAATAATAAAATCAACAGAAGAGTGTGAATTGTCATCTTCTATCTGTCCTTTCCTATTAATAGATACACTTAAATTGTATCTATAAGTGGGAGTAACACATGGCGGGGGGGATAGGAAGCACAACCCCCACCAAAAGCTGTGGATGAGAGGGGACAATGGGCCAGAGCCCTTTAGGCTGCCCAGGAGACTAGTGGGCAGGACCTGGCACCAGAAACAGGAGCTGGATCCCCTGCACTCAGTGGGAGCAATGGGGAGAAGTGGAGGGATGCAGCTCTACCTCACTCAGCTCCCTCTGCTTCTCACTGGAGAGTGTGGGCATTGGTCCTGCACTTCCTTTTGTAACGCAGCTGAGAGCTGGGGGACTGGAGTGGAGTGGGTTACCACTGTGTCCCATTGCTTCCCCTTCCTTCTGCTGCTGGTGAGTGTGGGGGGACCCGATCCCTGCTGCCAGCACCAGGACATGCTAGTCCTTTGGGCTCTGTTGCTCAGGGCAGAAGGTTTGGGGGAAGAGGCGGGAGTGGATGGGCATGGGGGAAAAAGGCAGAAAGGGGTGGAGCAGAGTCAGAGATGGGATTGTCTTGGCCCTTCCCCAGGCTCGGGGTTGCATAGAGAGCAGTCACATAGAGGGACTGAACAACTGATCAGGTGGCCTGTGCACCTCCTGCCCCTTCTCTTCTGCTTGCCCCCCCCCCCCCCCGCCAACCCCAGGTGCCTCCACAGCAGTTTGTAAGATATAAAGCCCATTCTGAGAAACTAAACAGACTATTTCTCATGAAAATATTCAGTGTCTGATTTAGGAAAGAATAGGAGCATTTTTCATGGTAAAGCAATTTAGTTAAATATTTAATTTCTCCAGACAAAGAGAACAATCATTTTCGAAGATGATTAACGTGAAATGAAAAAATGTGCTGAATATTATGCAAACCTCTCTTTTGCAAATCTTTTAGGTTGCCTTTCTTTATTTTAGGATCCTTTTAATCCTACAAAGAATTCTGCAACCTGTTTTTGTTATGATGCAATTAGCAGAACACAGTGTGTTCTTTACATAATAACTGCTAGGAAAGTAACAGAAAGTAGAATATGCATCTTGTAAAAACCACCATAACATCTTCCAAAATAATGCAATTCCTAATAGATTTTGTGAGGTTTTATTGCATTTTTGTACAGTTGGTCAAGTTATGAATCCAAATGATGAAACCCCAATAGGACAGTATATCAAGTTAAGGATTTATGAATCATACTGTCATACCCTATTTTGTATTACAGATCCTGATATTTTTATGGGAACATGAAAGAAAGCATTATATATTTCCAAACTCCAACTTGTATATCAGGTTATAAAGCTTTTTGTCTCATGCTTCTGGACAGAATTTTTATTCAAGTTTTGCAATATTATTCTCATAGTCTACATTCCATTATAAGAAACCCACATTTGCTCAGCTGTTTTTATTGCTATACATTTTAAAATTGCACCTTCTTTTTTATTACAATTAAATGTCTCCCTCATAGTACAGTAATCATGATTATTCTTAATAGGTATGTCATGGTAGAACTTTACTAACTTAGAAATTTCCACTTAATTGGTGATAGAGTTTCTAATTTAATACATGCACCAACTACCTTCATTAGAGGTTCTTCTTATGAGTAGGTCAGGTGAAACAGATTTCCTCCATCTAACAGTTCATTTTGCTATATCTGAACTGCTTACCTGACATTGTAACAGAAGAAAAGAGTGTGTTGTAATAACCGCATATTCTTAATGAATGTACATAATCTCAGAATTCTAGTAATTAAAAACATTTGGGCCGTGCCTACACTACAAAAATAACTTCAAAGATCCTTACTTTGAAGTACAACTTTGAAGTTGAGCATCTACACACACCCTACTTCGAAGTTAACTTCCAGAAATGGACGTAGGACTTCGAAGTTGGGCCCCCTACTTAAAAGTTAACTTTGAAGTAAGGCGAAAAGTGTGTAGACTCTCTGTGGGCTACTTCAAAGTAACTCCTAACTGCAAAGTTAACATTGAAGTTAGTTCCTAGTGTAGACGCACCCTTTGATGGCCATGTAAATAACAACAGGGATTTCAATTTTCAGGTTTCGTTTGTTCACGTGAAAAGGAGCTTGATCAGCAATCTGTCTGCCTCCCAACTGGTCAAGAGTTGTTTGGTCTTCTGGAGTAGATTAATTACTAAGTGGGGCACTGTGCCCTTCTCCTGTGCAAACACAGACACATACTCACACTAAAACATTTTAAACATGCACATAAGACTTTTTAATGCCTTGAACAAAAATGGATGAAGTGTAAAAGTGGTTTATAATTCACAGCTGTAGGTCCATTTTCAGAGCTACACCAGAATATGACATTTGATGGCCTCACCTTAGCAAGTGTGTGTGACTAGATCAAAGGGAATTGACACAAATGTAAGGATTATGTTACATTGTATTATACATGACCTCTGAATTTAATAGAATGGAGAGGCATTGTCCACCCTGTCACTCAAATTGTCAAGTAACAGGTAACTCAGAGACTCTCCTCAGCCTACTCCCAGGTTTCAGTTCCCTCCTCTCAATCCTTTGGGGCCTTGGCCGGAGAAAGAGGAGAGTTAGCACCAAAAAGAATGGGGCATAAGCCTAGGAAGACCTCAGCAATTACATAGGTACAAGATCCCTCAGGTTTTTACTTTGGGAACTGCACCTCTTAGCCTTTTAACTAAAATGAGCATGAGTTGTGACAGACTAACATCCCTATCAAGCGCTATCATCCATTAGAAAATGCTTCTCCTGTGTCACCAAACTGTGCCTTCTAGATGCTTCAAGTATGACAAAGAACCCACCAGGCCAGTGGCAACTGATGGGGAAGGACACAAGTGGGGCACCAGCCATGTGACTGCTCCTTCTGTGTCTCTTCCTTGTGCCACCCCCAGCCAGGTGTGGCCTCTCCTTAGCAGGGTTCAGGGCCCAGGATGACAGAAACCATATCAGAACCAACCCTCCCACTGTAGCTTTCCTCTGCACCACTGCCCTGCTCCGCCCATCCCTGCCTCTTTCCACCCTTGCTCTGCCCTCTCTTTGCCCCAGCTCCACCCTTTCTCAGAGCTCTCTCCCCTCAAGTGATGTGGCCTGGGGGACTAGCCTGGCATCAGCAACAAGGGGTGAGGGACAATGTTCCTTCTAATCTTTTCCATCCATGTGCAGATTTTTCAATGTGTGCCAAAGCATATGCACCACCATAGGAAGAAAAATCTCATTGTGGGTGCTCTGCTAATCAGTCAGCTGGGCAGCATGTGACTCTCTCTTGAGCAGCCACACTCTCTCCCAGCTTACAGGGAACATTGGTGGGAGCCCCTCCGAACTCATGAAATGGAGCAGCAGCCTGCCCTGCTCCCAGTTGCATTGTTTCACTTCCCAGGACCTGTGAGTGTGGGTAGGAGCTTTTCTCCTTCCAACCCCCTTTCCTCCTTCCTCCACTTTCCTCCTTCCAACCCTCTCCCTCTATAGTGATGTGGTTGGGAGCTAGGGGAATTGAGGGGGGTGGGGCCAGGTTGTTCCACTTCCCACTGCTGCTGGTAAGTGCGGGCTTGGACCCAACACCTGTTGCTGGCTTCAGGCCTGCCATTAGTCCCCAGAGTCCGCCCTGGCACTACAGGGGCCCCCGAAGCACAGAGCCTGGGGTAGTTGTTGCTGCACAGGATGGCTCTGCCAGCTGCTGGCTCTTCCCACAACACTGTTGGAGAGAAGGTATGACCTTTCATATGAAGGTATAACCTTTCATACCACTCTACATATCTCCACTGCATCTCTACTAAATTGAACCAAATAGGAAGAAAACATTCCTCTAACCAAAACAAGTCACGCCCAGAGCATGTGCAAAACCACAGTTCCTATCAGTCACAGACAGGAGGTTTGGAAGCCCTCAGATGGAGCAAGAGGCTCCCAGGGACCTAGTCGAGGGCTTAAATTAATGCAATGGGAAAGTGAGGGGCCAACAATCTCCACTCTTCTCGCCAGTGGCAGATAGAGCTTCTGGAGTGTCCACCAGAATATGACTCCCAACCTTTCTTGTGAGACAGCGGCAATCACTGTGGGTGTTATTACACTTCTCACCTGTTGAGTTCTGTGACTGGCTGGTGGAATGGGGTGGGGAGGATGTTAAAAGGACCTTGTGATACAAGCTGACAGAACAAGGTACTTATTTGTCAACAATACAAAGAGAGCATCTCTTCTTATGTTCTTATGGGTTTCCAAATAAATGTGAAGGGATTTTTCATGCAGCAGTTACACTGTTACCAATGGTTTTTGAGGTATGAAATTCTCCTTTGTACTAAGTCATAAAGAAAGTTGGTTCTCAATATTGTAAAAGATTTTCATAGACCCTGAAAAGGACATCAAGATCCGTAGTGCTGCTAATACAGCTCTGCAAGATTGTCTTGAAAAATTGCCAGACTGGGAATGAAACCTGTTTGCCTCTTTCACCAGGATGCTGATGATCATTGAAAACCAGCAATTTTTACTTTCCAGTTAAATAGAAAAAAAATAAAAAATCTCATCACCGTGTGAGGTGATGATAAAACCCCCTGGATTTTGGGACAGGGGAGGGAGAGATGAAGAACTTTATCAAATTATATTCTGAAACACTGTTTTTAAGACAAAGAAGATTGCAGAAAATATTTTCAAAGTATTTGGTGGGCAGATTATCTAGAGAAGAGGGACATTTCAGATCCATGCATACAGCATACTCTAGGATTTGAGAAAGAGTAGATGTGATATGGATAATAAGAACACCTATGTATAAGTAAGATGGTACGGGGCCTATCCCTGCATGCTTCAGAGCAACCACTTGATCGTTTGGGGTTAAGATAACATTTCTCTTTTGGGGAGCTAAATGTAACTGTCCATTCGAGGATTCCTAGTTCTGGACCAGGCTGACCATCGCTGTGATCAGTTTTGGAAATTCCCATAGTCCTGAGAAGAGGTGGAAACCCTATTCCTTGAGAATATGGGAAATATCCAATCAGTTCTTGCCAATGTATTCAGTTTTGGTCAGATGCTAATACGGTGAAAGTTTTTATTGTGTTATGCTTCTTGTTTGTGTATGTCATATTCCTAGAGAATATGGGAAATATCCAGTCAGTTGTTGCAATGTGTGCAGTTTTGGTCAGATGCTAATATGGTGAAAGTTTTTATTGTGTTGTGCTTCTTGTTTGTGTATGTGTAGCAGTTTAACTTCTTTCTTTTTTTTTTCCTCTTACATTCAATGCTCTTGTTAGGTAAGGTTATACACTGAAATGTGACTGGGTAAATCATCTTTGGGATTACGAGTTTACTGTCTCTTATGGTTTACTGTTTACTGTTTGGGATTATGAGTTTACTGTCTCTTAGTGATTTCTACATAAAGTGTGCTCAGTTAATAAGTGGCAATGACCTTTGCAGAGCTGACACAGCTGACACAGCCAAGAGAGCAAAAGCTGGATTTTGTTTCTTCTCAGGCATCATTAACAGAATTGTTTACTAACTTGTGGTCAGTTAAATCTGAGCAAGCAAGCTGATGGCAATGAAGATGCAGAGGTACAACTGAAGGTATAATCTGAAGACACTGGATTTGCACTGGTGTGCCTGAGAATATAAATTGGTCTGCGGGACTTAACTGTTAGCCGTGTTGTGTGAGAAGGAAGGAATTTACTTTAAAATGATGTTTCAGACCTAACAGTTTAAAAAAAAAACAACACCTTTTTTTTGGACTAACATCACCTGCAACTCTAAAAATCCTCAGGGAGCAAGCCTGTTGAGTAAGAAGTTGCCAGTTTTACATACTTACATACTTTTCAGAACACAACCATACTTTAAGGATAATGGCCCCTTGTGCAGGAGGTGGGTGCTCATCCAGCTCATCCTTTCTATTTATTTTTGACAAGTGTCAGAGAGGTAGCAGGGTTAGTCTGTATCTTCAAAAACAGCAAGAAGTCCTGTGGCACCTTATAGACAAACAGATTTTGGAGCATAAGCTTTCATGGTCGAAGACCCGCTTCATCTTTGCCCGTGAAAGCTTATGTTCCATTATATCTGTTTGTCTATAAGGTACCAGAGGACTTCTTGTTATTTATTTTTGGATACTCAGGGTACAGAGCTAATTGTGGAAAGCAAAAACGGTCTATCTGGTTGCCCTATACTAAGAACATGGGAATACACAATTCAGTATTCTGAACAGGACCCAGTCGATCCAGACTGATATCCTGCCTCTGGCAGTGTCCTGTGTCTTGATGTTTCCAAGGAGTGTAAAACTCTGCCATAATGCACATCACCAATTGTGCAGGGCTGTAAACTAAGTCTCTTACTGAGTCCTTAAGGTGATTAACCTGTGCCCTGAAGCATGGCCTTTGATTACCAATACCGTAGCTAACTACAAATTTATTAGTGGTCATGAAATTATCCAGTCTTTTTAAAACCTACTCCCAGCATTTGATGTGATGACTAGTCTGTCACTGAATTCCACATTCTGATCATATGCTGTGGCAAGTAGTTTTTCCTTTGACATCCTCTGAAGAAAACCATTAATTTATCCAAGGGATCTCCCTATCCCTAAAGTCCCTGCTCTTTTTTCTTAGGTTCTCCACAGGAGGCTCTAGTATAATCCTACGACTGATTTAGTTTTTCTTTTACTGCGGACTTGCACACACATTGATTGCACCCCATGATTCTCTTCATCTCAGTATGCTCTTCAAAGGCTATATCTACACAACAAAGTAAACCCCACACCTGACTTACGGGATGTGAGCCATGCGGTGTTTCATTTTTGTGTAGACTTTCAGGCTCGGGGAAACAGCCTACACTTGAGGCTTGAGAGCCCTCTTCATCTGGTATGTGCCAGGAACAGGTTTTTCAGTGCTGTGTAGACATACCCTTAATGAAGTGTTCCTCTAGTATAGAAAGGATGTGGATGCTTTGTAGCAGGCCCAGAGGATGGCAATGAAAATGATGAGGGGGCTGGAGCACATGACCTATGAGGAGCGACTGATGGATTTGGGCTTATTTAGTTTTCAGAAGAGAAGAATGAGGGGCGGTTTGATAGCATCCTTCAACTTCCTGAAGAGGAACCCTAAAGAGTTCTCGGTAGTGAAGGATGGCAGAACAAGGAGCAATGGTCCACGTTACAGAGGGGCAGGTGTAGGTTGGATATTAGGAAAGACTATTTCGCCAGGAGAGTGCTGAAGCTCTGGAATGTGTTACCTAGAAAAGTGGTGGAATCTCCATCTCTAGAAGTTTTTAAGTCCCAGCTTGATGAAATCCTGGCTGGATGATTTAGTTAGGGTTGATCTTGCTTAGGCAGGGGCCTGGACTAGATGACCTCCTGAGGTCCCTTCCAGACCTAGTATTCTATGATTTAATATGTACAAAAACTTCCCCTGCTCCCCAGCCTAACTCATCTTTTCTGCCTTCAGCTGGGGATCCATAGCACAGTAATGAGGATGCCCTGTTGCACCCCCAAAATAATTACGTCACACTCTAAGCCACTAACTTTATCACTTTTTGGTTGTAAGTTCCCTAACATTAACATAAAAATGTCATTTTAAAAAAAATCTCATCATGTGGCCTTTAGTAGAGATCACCTTTTGCTTGGACTTATATATGTACATCTTTTGTTATCCTGTCCTTGTGCGCTACTACTCTGTCACACTAGTAGATCCTGCTGATGTGATGGCAGAACGGGAGATTCTGTTTGTGAGGTCCTGACCTGAAACAGTGGGCAGGTATTCTGGTCTCTCATTTCCCTATATCATTAACATTTCACTGTTTCTCCCAGCATCACTTCTCAATGGCAGGTACAGTACCTAGAGCACTCTTCTTCTTGGGTCCTCATGACACCCCCAAGTACTAAAGGCCTTTGTCTCTTAAATGTTCTTCAGAGTGTTTGCTTTCTCCTAAAATCTCATTTTAATACATTCATAATCCCGCTGAAGCCAGTTGACTTCCATTTGCAGCAGTCTTATTCCCTGATCATTAAAGCAGAGCATAACTACAAACTTTCCCTGGTATCCAGTTACCTAATGTAATTCACAAATAATCTTGTCTCCTTATTTTTTGCATTTTTGTTCCTTAGTCTCCCTGCCTCCTCTACTGCCCTCCGCACTTGGTCCTGCTGGTGGAACTGGGAGGATTTTACAGAAAGACAGAACAGAGACCATGGGCATGATCCTTATACCTAATCATTTAAATTTAGCTTCCCTAATCTTGTCTTTTACAAGAACCTGCATTAGTGCAAATGATGTGGCGTAGAGTTCCTATGCTACATAGGTAGCCAGTGTCTTCACACAGGCTAGACAGTCACTTACTAACTCCATTGTATTCTCTAAAATCCACCATTTTACCATGCTACTTTCATTTATAGATATTTATATTATTTATTTATTTATCATAGGTATGTATATTCATTGCATAGCTACATACCCTGGGACCTGGGTAAAGGCCCCTGACAGACACATTCCACAAGAGGCAGCTCCATTTAAAAATCACCAGTACCAGGAATAATGTGCTGTATAACACCACTTCTTTTTGGCATATCTCAAGAGAGCCATCCTGTGACACAAGTCCTGCTTTCTCCTTGGCTGTGTGCCCTGAAGCCATTCCTGGCTATTGCGGTTCATTGGCTTCTAGTGTTTAAACCCATGGCAGGTTGTACTGAGTGTGACCTTGCCAACATAGCTTTATGTACACTTTCTTTTTTTCTTAAAGCTTATTGAATGATCACAATCAGCAGGAAAGAGCTCACATTGGGTCAGTGATATGGTAAAGGCCTTTGTTTTGTATGGAACAAAGATTAAACACTCAGTGCAGCATTTTGTTCCTTTAAAATGGTTAATCCTTACAATACATTTTTTTAAAGAGTTGAGCATTGGTTTGGGCAACCAGTGATCAATTTCAGCTGGTGCAGGCTCAGTGCCTTTTAGATGAAGATAAGAAGTATCTCATAGATGGGTCTGCATTCCACCTTCAGTCATAAATTTATTTAGAATTGATGCATTGATAGCTAGTACATAATTGTACAGAGTCAGTTAAAGAATAAGCAGGGTGTGGGGCAGGAGTCAAGCTATGTGGTGTCTCAAAAGCAAACTAAAAATTGATTCAGGATGTATCAATCTGTAGTACTGTCAGGGTGCTGGAACCATTTTTACAGGGGTAGTGTGTAGATGGTGGAAACAATGAACTTGGTGTGTGTTGTTATGGCTTCAAGGTGTGGTAGGACCTCTAGTTTTGTCAGCATTCCTGGTTTCAACACCACTGAACAGTGTTACGTGTTCTGACTGGGAAGGTGAACCCGCATCAGTCCCTTTGCTTATCAGTTAGGTGTTGAGAATGAGGATGCTTGGTCATTCAGAAAAGGCTTTTCAAGTTCATATTTATATTGGCTGAAAGGATATATGCCACTGTTTGTGGAATGGGGTTACTAGTCTTCATTCAAGGGCAAGGGAGGTCTGCTTAAAGGGTTACAATAGCAAGCAAAGCTTTAACATGAGTTTGAGGAAAGTGAACTGTGCCCTTAATGTACATGACCAATTGTGTGGTGCCATACAGTTCCTAGCAAAAGGCCTAGGAATTCTTGCTGACTGTTGTGGAGTTCATCTGACTGCCCAGATCTTCACAAAACTGCAAGTATTGTTGGAATGAATATATTTGGTATCCCATTACAGATTTTCATGTACAGGCTGAACCTTTCTAGTCCATCACTCATCTGGCAACATCTGTAATCTGGCATTATTTTAGTTAGCCAGATGACCACTTATCATGATTGGGACCAAGTTTCCTTTGGTCACGTGAAGTTTGTTTACAGCCACTGTACTGGCTCTCAGTATTCTGAGCTGTTATTTAGTTGTAATTTATCTCTAAATGTCTTAATAGCTTGGTGAGCAGTGGAAGTGTTGATAGTGCTGATATCCAATATGGCCTCCTGTGGTCCAGCAAATTCTCTTGTTCGACACCAGTCCCCAGGGTACTGGACTAGAGAGGTTCAATGTGTACTGCCACCTGGAAGACTTTAAGTGTATATAATTTACTAATCTCTTTCCTAAATCTTTTGAGTGTGTTCCACCCTAACCAAAACAACAATTAATTGGTAGACTTGAAAATAAGGTCAAAAATTCTTCCTGATTTATCCAAAACACGATGCATATTATGTGGGCTTCTTCAGTTTGGGGTAAAATAAAAGAAGACTGCTAAAGTCTTCAGGGACATTTGAATGAAGATACTGTAATTTAGTGTTCTATACAGTAAACCCTCAATTTAACAGACTACGGGGGGGAGGGGTGTCCATTAATGCCAAAGATCCAGTAAATCCAAATGGTTATACTGTATGACGATGCACTGACCTTCCCAGCCCACCACTCACTCCTATCCTCTGCCCTGCCCCTTCCGTTCTGCTCTCCTGCCCCTTTCTTCCCCTCACACCTCTGTCACTCTCTCCCAATTACCAGGAGAGGAACTGCACACTGGCCTGGCTCCTTCCACCTCTCACAGCTCTCAGCATGCTCAGTGCTCCTCTGGCCCAGCATCCACAGCCACTGCTGCAGCCTTAACTGCCCCAACAGCTCCTCTGTCCCTGGTGGCCCATGCCATGGCGGTGGCTCCAGTGGATCTATGAGTCACAAGCATTTATTTAAAGGAGGGTGGGCTGTTGGACAATGTCCATTATTTCTGAAGTTTGTTAAATCAAGATTCATTAAATGGAGGGTTTATTATATAACAAATAGAAAACATCAAATAATCAAAGCCTCCAGCATGGCTTTTATTCATAATGTTATATCTTGTTTGAAGTGCTGCTTACACATTTTGCTGTCACTTGCTAAAATAGGTGAGAAATAAATAAAATTAATAATGACGTTAATCCTGCTGTTTTTCACATTGGCTATGTCCACACTACAGAGATCTTTCCAAAGAAGCTCTTCCAGAAGATCTCTTCTGCAAGAGCTTCTTTTGAAAGAGAGCATCCACACACAAAAAAGCATAGCAAATGAGTGATCTGCTCTTTTGAAAAAGAGTGCCCACACAGCCCCCGCTCTTTCAAAAGAACAGGCCGGTGATCGAAAATGAAGAGTGTTCTTTCAAAAGAAGGGCCCTGCGGAGTGTCTACACATGTCTACACACATTTTCTTTTGAAACAAGCTTTCAAAAGGGGGCCCTCTTCCTGAAAAGGGAAAGGAAGAGTGATTCTGAAAGGAATACCCTATTCTTTTGATTTACTTTCGAAGGAATGCCTTTGGTGCATAGATGCTCCATGGGCTCTTTTGAAAGAGGCCCCTACTTTTGAAAAATCTTTCGAAAGAACTTGCTAGTGTAGACACAGCCAGGATGTAAATTTAAACTGGAGTTTATATTTGAGCTTGAAAAATGTGTCTTTCTGCCAAGCACAGACTTGTTTGCAAAATCTATGTACAGCATGTCTGCCAAAAAAGATTAAGCTGGTTTGGAGGGTATCTTTTGGGAAAACCCTTGAATGCTGCTGCTGTGGGAAAAGATTTTAGGAACTAGCTTGCATGAAAGCACACAAGTAAACAAACGAAAGAGCTACAGCAGGAACCCAGGAAAAGGTGCTGATCTTCTGATGGGTCAAGCAATGAAAACCTTTCATCATGTTGTCATCTTTTATTTCTGTGTGTGAGCTTGCAGTGTCGCAGTCAGCCGTTCTTTCTCAGCATGAAACTCTGTTCTCACAAGTTCACTCAGCAGTAGGTTATGTCAACACAACTCCTACAAAAAAGGACTTCACATCCATGACATAAGTCTAGTTCATGGGGAAATGCTGGAAACTTGATTTCTTTGGCATTTGCTGAGAACAAGCATCCTTTATGTTTTCCAGGGGCAGTAACCTTCTTCTCCCTCATAAATGTTCTAACTGAAGACAAATTCATACAACTAAAGTGGTTTTGAAGCTGTAGTTTTTGATTTAGTATTGTCCATTAACACATTTTCAGTCATTTTCACATTTAAGTGGCACAACATTTCATGAATACAAAGCTTCTAGCTCCAAAGGAATATTTTCTCTCAAACAGTGGTGTCTATTGTGGGTATAAAAACATAAGAATGACTTTTAATCACAGACTTTTATTCTCATAATTCAATGTTATAGTAGTTACAAAAATATGTGTTTTACAAAAAGTTAATCTGAACATTTGAGACTTATCTGGGAATATATCTTGCCACTATATTATAATATAAACACTTGCATGGAGGTGACCTCAGGCAGAAGTATCATAAAATCATAGAATTGTAGGTCTGGAAGGGAGCTCAGGAGGTCATTTAGTCTAGCCCCCTGCCTAAAGCAGGATCAACTCCATCTAAATCAGCCCAGCTATAACTATGTCAACCCAGGACTTAAAAACCTCTAGGGATGGAGATTCCACCACCTCTCTTCATAATGCATTCCAGTCCTTCACCACGCTCCTGGTGAAATTGTTTTTCCTAATGTCCAGCCTACACCTCTCCCTCCATAACTTCAGACCATTGCTCCTTGTTCTGCCATGTGCCACCACTGAAAACAGTCTCTCTACATCCTTTGTAAAGCCCCCTTTCAGAAAGTTGAAGACTGCTATCAAATCGCCCCTCTGTCTTCTCTTCTGCAAATTAAAGAAGCCCAAATCTCTCAGCTGCTCCTCATAGTTGATGTACTCCAGCTCCTTCATCATTTTTGTTGCCCTCCACTTCACCTTCTCCAATGCATCCATGTCCTTTCTATACTGGGGGGCCCAGAACTGGACACAATACTCCAGATGAAGCCTCCCCAGAGCCAAGTAGAGGGGAATAATAGCTTCTCTAGATCTTCTGGAAATGTTTCTCCTAATTCACCCCAATATGCCATTAGCCTTCTTGGCTAAAGGGCACACTGTTGACTCATATATCACCTCTCATCCACTGTAATCCCCAAGTCCTTTTCTGCTGCACTGATGCTTAGCCAGTCAGTCCCCAGCCTGTAACAGTGTTTGGAATTATTCTGTCCCAAGTTCAGGACTCTGCACTTCTTCTTGTTGAACCTCATCAAATTTCTTTTGGCCCAATCCTCCAATTTGTCTAGGTCGCTCTGGATGCTATCCCTACCCTCCAATATATCTACCTGACCCCCCAGTTTAGTAGTTTAGTGTCATCTGCAGATTTGCTGAGGATGCAATCTATCCCCTCATCCAGGTCATTAATAAAGATGTTGAACAGTACTGGCCCCAGAACTGATCCTTGAGGAACTCCACTTGAAACTGACCTCCAAACAGATACTGAGCCATTGATCACTACTCATTGGGCCTGCCTGTCAAGCCAGTTTTCTATCCATCTTACAGCCCATGTATCTAATGCATATTTCTTTAACTTATGAGAGAGAATATTTTGGGAGAGTGTGTCAAAAGCTTTGCTAAAGTCAAACCATATCACATCCATTGACTTCCCCATGTCCACAGAGCCAGTTACCTCATCATAGAAGCTAATCAGATTGGTCAGGCACAAACTGCCCTTGGTAAATCCATGTTGACTACTCTTGATCACTTTCCCCTCTTCCAAGTGCTCCAGAATGAATTCCTTGAGGATTCCCTCCATGATCTTTCCAGGGACTGAGGTGAGGCTGACTGGTCTATAGTTCTCTGGATTGTCCTTCTTTCCTTTCTTCCTTTTGTCAGGATCCTGAAATCTACCATCTCATGATCACTGCCACCCAGGTTACCACCCACTTCTATTTCTCCTACTATTTATTCCCTGTTTGTGAGCAGCAGGTCAAGCTGTGCATGGCCTCTGGTTGGTTTCTTCAGCGATTGTACCAAGGTGTGATGTCCAACATTCGCCAAAAACTTCCTGGATGGTCTGTGATTTGGAAGCTTCTCTTAGGTGTCTGAAGAAGTTTTCATCTACTTCATCAACCTGATCTAGTGGCCTACAGCAGACACCAAACACAACATCGCCTCTGTTGCTTTTGCTTCTAAGCTTAACCCAAAGACACTCAACTCCATGAACTGGTGCTCTGAACAATCATATTGCTCTCTCACATAAATCACAACTCCTCCTTTTCTCCCCTGCCTGTCCTTCCTGAACAGTTTATACCCTTCCATGACAGAGCTCCAGTTATGTGAGTCATCCCACCTAGTTTCTGTTATTCTAATCACCTCATACTTCTTTGACTGTGCCAGGGACTCTAATTCCTCCTGTTTGTTTCTCAGGCTTCTTCAATTCATGTAGAAACACCTTAGATGATAAGCTGTTAATGAGTAGGATCTCATTTGTCTGCTGAACTTTCTTTTTTTTGAAGAAATTCTTCAAAAAGACTCTAGTTGTAACAATGGATGAGAGGGTTATCTTGCTAACATACGGTTGTATCCAAGTTTCATATCTGAGTTTAGATAATGAGGTTGTTGCCATGACTTACTATTAGTGGGGAGGCTTTAAAATCAATAATTCCCTGCTTAAAATTGTAGTTATATTCCTGAGAAATGCTGTTTTAAATGAAACAATGTTAAACTAATCACATTCTCCCAGAAGAACTAATATAAATTTGGGGTGGGGTTAGGTTCCAGGGAAGTTACTTTTCAGCAGACAAAAGGCAGCATATACACATAAAGTATAAATTTTAAACAATTTAATGTTGGGCATGACAATGAGGATTGTGAACTTGGTTGTGGTGGTGGAAGGAGAGGGTGGAGTATTTCCCAGAGGATGTCTTGCTGCTAAATGATGAACTAGCACTTGGCTGAGCCCTGAAGGGGTGACATGTTAATGTAGCTTCGGACTCTAGAGGCAGCATAGACTGAGGCAGGAGAGAGGAAGCACAATAAACAGATGGCAGTGGCTGCACACACTTCCTTGCAGAAACGGACCATAACGAACTCGCACTATCCTGCTGGAGTGCACCACTCTCTCCTCTGGGTAGTGCATACATGCCTGAACACTGCCGAAGGGGTGTGTGTGCATGTGTGTGTGTGAGAGAGAGACAGAGACACACACCTTGTGTGTGTGTGAGAGAGAGAGGCAGACAGAGACATGTTTTGCCCTTTTAAGTATGCTGACCCCACTGGAGGTACACTGCCCTTGTAAGTAAACCACAAAGTCCAGACACAGGATTCTGTAGCTGAGATACCCTGCTCTGTGGAGATGGGGTACAGAGAGGAGGGGGCTTGATGGAGGGAAAAACATCCTTGTATGGCTCCCTCCTTTCTGCTCTGCAGAGCAAGCAGGAGGCTTCCACAGCAAGACAGAGGGCAGGAGCAGCACAACAACAGAGCTGGGGGGAGAAGGGAGAGCTGCCAATTCCCATACCTCAAAGGACTTAGGGGAGCTGATAGGGGGCTGCCAGCCCACCCTGGTTCCAGCCCCCACAAGGATAGGTTGCTTTTCCAGAAAATCCTGCAGGTAGTGGACAAAGCCCTCAGCTAAAATGTTATAAGGGAGCATTGCACACCTTGAAAGGAGCATATGCTCTGATAGGTAAGTGGGGTAACGAAGGGGACAGTGTTACGTGAGGAGTTACTGTATTGCCTTTTTGGAAGGGGGACAGGCCACTGTCTTGGGATTAGAATATTTTATCCTGTGCTGCTGACAGGCCTGCCAAGGGATGAGGTCAATGGGGCTGGTCATTTACTGCAGCAATGGCAGTGGCAAGAGCCCTAGGTCCTTTAAATTACTGCTGGAGCCTCAGGCCACACATGCTTGGTGGCATTGCAGTGGTGGCTGGGAAAGGCTAGCCCCCAGCCCAGCCCCTTCTCAGGGCACAGAACCACCCCATCCCGCCTTTGCCAGGGCCCAGTGAGGTCTTTTGGCTGCCCTGGCCTCTGTATGTACAATATATGTGCATTTCTCACCAAGTATACTATAGAGGAAACAGCACAGGCTGTTTATCTAATAAACTATTTCATCACAAACTGTAGCAATGGTTTGTGAGGGACAACTTTCTCAGTTGTCCATCTGCCTCAGCCCCGTTCAGTCCAAATTTGTTTGCAACTGACTCCGTATGTTTCTCGAAGGGACAGTGTTCTGAGTCCTAACATAAAACACGTAGGACTAGAGGAGTTATTAAGAAAATTAGCCTGACAAATGTGTGTGGGGGCAGCTATGATAATTTATGGCCAAAAGGTGGTGTTATTTCAGTGAGGTTTCTAAATACCTTTATTTTGGTTTTGGAATATTGATAAATTTTAAAACTATTAATACTATAATAGTGTAATATTTTGTGATATATGCACAGCTCATGAGCTCAGTTTCATGGTTTGAAGTTATTCTAGCTATTCAAGTATATATGAAAATAATAAATCAACTCTACTCAAGTTTTCTACATACGGTTTTACATTATTCTCATTGCCCATTCTCCATGGCATGCCTGTCTAGATTGTACATCATTCTTTAAAGTATGGAAACAAGATTTTTTTTTAAGCACTGCATCATTCCTGCTAATAAAGTCTTCTGGAAAAGGTATGCGTAAGCACAACAAATGCCAAGCATTGATTGTTAGATAGAATCATGGATATCAAAACATCAATTAAAAGACTATATATGGCTGTGTTTAACTGAAAAAATGCATTACTTGAACTCTCATTTATGACGTTTTTTTAAAAATGTTTGGCTGATCAGACATTCCACATCAACCTTTAACCTTCCATCCACAGAAATAAACCAGGTCAAGATCTTTGTATTAGCTTATGCTGAAGTGATGGTAGCTTACAGATGCCTCATGAACTTTTTAAAATAACTTATGGAACATGTCTGTTTCCTTTTGTGCTTGTGGAGCTTGGTTGGAATTGATTACAGAGCAGTTCATTAATTTTTGCTGCTGTCGTAAATTGTGTGGATGGAATCAATGGATAGTCAGGAATGGTTATTGAAATGACATTAGCAAATAAATTATACATTTACAGAACTCGTTATAACTTCTCCCTATGTAAATTGTTGATACTCTGGTTCCAACCTGAAGTACTGAACTGAATTCAGCAAAGTGTTCAACAAAGCTCAGAGCTCTGTTAACTGCTACCATGAGTGTTGTCCTGCAACTCAAACCGATTATCTGTTGTAACAGATATCATCTAGATTCTGTGGCAGTAAACTCAGTGTCTGAATTATTATGGATTTTGTGCATGAATGCTCTGAGCATAGGAACTTCGTATCCAGCCCTGCAACATTGTGTTGCTTCCTTTACAAACATTAGGAGACCCAGCAAGTTGAGCAGTCAATATTATGTTCAAAAGTCCCATCAAAGGGGGATAGACTGATACTGCAAGTAGAGCTCTACACTCCTCTGGAAGTGAGCAGACTGTTGATCACTTGCTGCTGGACCTGTAGCATAGGCACGTTAAGAAACTAGCCCAGCTGGTCCTCTATGTCATAAGAGCTAATGATTTCTGAATTAGGTTACCAGCATATTACATGTAAAAGATCACAGTACTAGCAATGCTCTCTTCCAGTTGGCGGCACCAGTTTCCAAAATCTGCACATCTGGAAATTAGGCAGATTGGCAGTAATGCTAGCCTCACATCCAGCCTGGAGCTGAATCTACAGTTATGCCCGTTTGAATCTTCACATCTAATAAGAGGTCATATTTGGATTGCCAAACCTGATCTCATGAACAGAGAATGTCACGCAGCAAGGTTTTTTCACTGAGCTAGTAAAAAAGATAGAAGTTCTTTGGTTGCTACAGCAAGCCTAAAGCAAGTGACAAAGATGGGGGCAACGCCCTAAAGGTCAAACATCAACTAAACAAGCGGTAATGGTCCAGGATGATCTTCTTTACTTGCATGATCTCATGAACGAATACCTGTTTCTTGCCCACTCCATTTGCTGGGAGCTGGGACTAGCTCTCCTAGCCATTTCAGTCAATGAATAAGTTAGTCATGTGACTGTTTGCTTCATCTTTTCCTGGGCCAGTGGGACTCCCCCTCAGAATCAAAATGTGCATTTCTCCCAGTCGTCCATCCATGAGGACCTGCTCCCTGAAAATCAGTCTCTTTTCTTCCTGTTCTTGGAATGTAGACCTGAAAATTAGAATTGCTGTGAGAGAGTCAGGGAGTTGGAATTGGGGCAAGAGCCAATGTTCCTTCTAACTTTTTCAATCTATGAGTGGAATAAATTTTGTTATGTCCACCGAGGCATGTGCATATGTGCACCAACTGTAGAAACACATGCTGCCAGTTGACGACCACCTATATGCACAGCTTACAGGAAACACTGGCAAAAGCCATCCCAGCATCACTGACTTCCCAGACGGGACCTGATGCAAAGCCTCTGTGAGACTGTCATGGAGTGTCTGGAAAAGAAGGGGTTAAAACAGCCTTGGGAGAGGGCTGGGCCAGGTGACAGTTGGGAGAAGACTAAAGGCAGCCAATCAGGGTGAGGCTAAGCCCTGTAAGAATTGCTCCCAGGCAGAGAGAGTGTAGTTTCTCTCCAGCTCTGGAGAAAGATGGACAAAGCTGCCTAACAGAGACTGGTACCCTGGACAGAGCAATGCTGGCAGAGGCTTCTGAGCCAGCAGGGCTCCAGCCTGTTTGAGTCCTGTGCTCAGGTCCTGACTAAGGGACCCAAGAAGCTGTGGGGGCTGCAGAGGACCATCAAGGGGAAAAAAGAATAAATATGCAGCAGCTCCACCATACCCCTTGCCCTGCTTGCCTGTGATGAACACAGCCAATTCAAATTGCAGCCTGTCCCTGGAGCAAAGTGCCACACTAAGGATAGCAATGAGCCGGAGATGAGTGATGGGATTAGCGGTAGCTCCCTCCATTTACACTCCCACTGAAGAGGAGGAATCCAGAGAGCGGGCACTGCTACAGAACAGGGATACTGTTGGTCTGGGGGGGAATGCTGATTCTGGCACAGAGGATGTGGAGCGGGCAGATAACCGTGGGTAAGATATGTTTGATGCATGGTGCCCTGAAGCTGGCAAGAGCTAATTCTCTTGGAAACCAGCAGGAAATGCTGCCATGGTGAGTCCAACATGTTAACAGAAACAACAGAGGGGGGTTTTCATTTATTGAAGTGGGATTTGAACCAGGCCTATTGGAAGGAACACCTATTCTGTTCTGTTTATCTTAACTCTGAACCTGAGGTCCCACTCTCCATTCAGAGCCTGCTTCTGCCACATGACATACTTGGGGCTTCATCTTTATTCTTATAAAGAATCCTCTTTTGTCCATATGGAAGGCCAGGAGTAGACTCCTTGGCTTCAATCTTATGAATACCCTTTTTTTCCTTAATTCTGTAGCATCTCTTGGGAATATCAAAGTGTACCCACCTTAACCTTGAGACACAACATCGTGTGGCTCAAGGTTAACCCAGAAGCATCCTTTTATGAAGCAGGTTTCTGCTGGCCTACCATACACAGATCTCTTTTGGAAAATGTTTTTGGGTAGTGTGAGGATAAAAAGAGGAGAAACGCTTTCATAGAACTAAAACAAAAATCAAGGGCTGATAATTGCTTTCAATAGCGTATACTCGTATGTCTTGTCCTGGAAACAAGGGGCATACATCGCTAATGATATATGTGTTAGAGACAACTGAAGAATTAATAAATCCCTTACCACTTCCCAGGAATAGAAGGAACAACCTCTCTTAGTCATAAGGTACACTGCTGCCATTTTTACTGGGTAGAGCTCTAAAATAGGGACCACATAATTTCTGACTATGAGAATGTCTTCTTGGTTTCTTCTTCTTTTTTCTGAGTGTAACCCAGTGAAGAGGTAACGATACTTTTTTTTTCTTTTTTAAAAAAAAGAGCCATGGGGGCAAGAGTGTTTTTACTTAATAGTGTTACGGTGTCATAGCCTTGTAGGTCCTAGGCTATTAAAGAGGTGGATGAGCAAAATTATATTAATTTGACAAAATGGGACATTTGGCTACTGCAAGTGTAAACAATTAGTCCAGAGTATTGAACTCAAGGGTGTAGTTCTGACCCTTGGATATCACTGGTAATTTTATGATTCAATGCAGTAGCATCAGGGTTTCACTCCAGGGCTGTTTCTACACTGCAGCATTCTGTTGACAGAAGTCACTGTTGACAGATATTTCCCAACAGAACTTCTGTGGACAGAATTTGTCCACACCTGATAGAGGCTCCGCCTGTAGATGCACTATGTCAACAGAGAGCAGCCAGCCTGCCCAGCCCTCTGTCTGCAGAACAGCCAACCAGAAGCTCTGCAAACAGGGCTGCCCGATGTAGCAGAAGCCCTGTCTGTCAAAAAAGGGGGCCTGGAGCATCTACATTATTTTTTTGTCGACAGACTCTGTCTACAGAGGCGTTGTGCTTCATAAGGGAGTGACTTAACTCTCCTGAGAAAACTGCTGTGTTCTGTTGACAGTTTCTTGACAGCACTCATGTGTAGTGTGGCTGCTCCATGAGTTTTTTTGGAAGAAAACCCTGTTTTGTTGACAAAACTCTGTAGTGCAAACATAACCCAGATATTTTTAGTTTGTAATCCAGTCTTCAGTCCAATATATTTTTATTCTATGAAAGCTGTGTGTGTGTATATATATATATATATATACACACATACATATATATACACTCACTCATGCACACAAACAAACTCAGCACACTCAGCACATAGTCTTATAAATGATGGTAGATTCTTAATCACAGCATCAGGATAATATAAACCATGGAATTTTCTCATTTATGGTGAATTTCCTATCTAAATAGCCTGGAATCTTTAATTCGTGCTTTTTGGCCTGGAGGTTCCCTGTTCAGTCCCCAGCACGTCTTTCTGGTGTCACATAAACTCAGATAATGATAGCATATTTTTTTTCAAAATAATATCTTAAGGTATCCTGTGATGTGGTGTTAGAGTGGCATACATTTCATTCTGAGAAATGAAAATATGTTTCTGTTACAATAAATCAAGTTAATTACCTTTAAGCTGATTTGAAAAATGTTCACCACCTGCTAATAGACTGAGAAGGTGGAGGATGTAGAATAATCTTTTATTAAAGCAAAAGAGGATTTCATGGGCATAGTTTATATTTTAAAAAAAAAACACCTCACAGTCATCAACAACTCCAGGCCTCTACTTTAATGGAAAATGTTTATCAGATTTTCTGAAGCAAAGGGATATAACACAGGCATATAAAAATACATCCATCCTCTTACGATATAACTTGAGGAACACATTTCACAGCTATCAAAGATATTAAGTTTATCAAAATCTGCATGATTTATCAATCAGTCTATTTGCATGACAAAGCAGGAAAGCGACAAGCATGCTTATATGTGTTGATTCACACAGTTGGTAGTAGATTTTGAAAAGAATATTTTAAGAAAGCACCAAACTCTACTTGAAATTATTCTCTTGGCTCATTTTTTAATGGAAAATATATTTTCACAATTTAGCTTCTTTCTAAATGGAGAATGTGCAATATTATTTAAGAAAAGTGTGAAGCTGATTTAATATGCAGGCTTTTTAGTTCTTTTTACACATTCTGTAAGGTAACATTTTTGCTTAGGGGATATATATATATATCCCTGAACTTTCTCGATTGCTTTTTTTATCAAGTTTACAAATCAAATCAAATAGGTATATTGCAGAGCTCTGTGATATTATTTTCTGCACTTATAGGACAATGTATTGAATTATGCTTGCTCATGTTCTGCTGCTACTGTTCTTTCCAGATTGAGGGAGAATGACTGTGGGGGCTATAAATTCACTTGGCTTCCAGTATTACTGGTTAAATCAAGAGCCCTGTTCAAGCTTGGAAGAGAGAGAGCGCAAGTGTTCATTACACAAATCAATTTGGTCAAAAGTACAGCACAGTGGGTACTCAACCATTGCTCACAAAACATTGTCAATTTAATCACATAATGCCTAGAAGACAGTCTCAAGCTTTTTTCTAAAAAAAATAACTTGTTTGGTGTCACAGAAGGAAACAGGTGGCTTCTCAAAAGAGTATCACTAATTTCTAACCATTAATAGCTTTCTATGTAGATACTTATATGCATGCATCTGGACAGACACACAGCATAGTGCAAAGTTTACTGAAGATTAGAAACAATCCATTCTTTTCCTTTGTGCCTTTTTTGTACTAATGTATTTATTCGTTATTCAAGATAGGACACGTAGCAATTCTGGCTCTTCAAGACATGTAGCCATTCTGGCTCTTCTCTGGCTTAATTTTGTGCACACACATGCACATCTGTGTATACAGCATTGCAAAAAGTGCCAGGCTGACTGCTCTAAATATTTTTTTTAACCTGCAGGTCAGACAGAGCATTGGTTTTCCAGCTTCTTTCTTCCTAGCTTTGTCCCGTGTCTGGCATCCAGGAATCTGATTTGCATCTTCTGTAGATGTAGCCCCACTAGCTTTAATCTAGCCAGCATGAGGACACAAAAGTATGGGCATCAGAGCAGGGTGCACAAACCTCCTTCACCAACCTGAGTACATACTTGCTTGTACATGGTCTCACTGCTACTTTTTGCTAGCTGTCTAGATTAATGATGGTCTGGGTGTGTTTACTCCTGCTAGGAATCTTTGCTGCAAAGATGCTGATAGGGACGGGGTTGCTTGCCTGCTAAATCTAGACTGAGGCCACCACACATTCCACATGGGCAAACAGAGAAGCAGCTTCTATTATTTGGATTCAGACTTTGCATAGAGCACTAGAGGTATTTTGCAGTGAAAGAGAGACTAGAAGGATAGTCATAACTTAATGAAGGGAAAGAAGGGGAAAATAGGACTGAGAATGGCCATTCAGCATTCCAGTGTCAGACTCATTATGGGCCACTCATGAGTGCCTGCACTGATTGGTGGGCGAGGACACAAAGAGTTGCTTTCTATCTTTCTTTGTACCCCAGCAAGGGACCAAACACTACAGCAGTCCTTGTGCTTAGGAAGAGCCATGGCTAATGTAAACAGTAGCTGTAAGTATTTCCAGAAGAGAAAAATGTGGGTGGGATGTGAAATAATATTAGGTGGGTGCCATTTTGGCTCTTGTCGCCCTTTACCACTGGAATATATGTGAATGGTTAGATACAGAGTCCCTGGAAGATCCACTGGACTAGTGCCTCTCTGCATATATTAACACCTTTAAAGGTACCAGATAGCTCTTTATGCAGACTCCAGGTTCCTGGTTCTACATCTGACTGAAGCTTGTACTCTTTTATAGCCTTGTTGATGTGTAATATATTTATAATGGACCAACCCATTCCTGCTCTGAGTAAGGATTTGGGGATTGGGCCATGAGTAATTTGTTTTTAACGGTGAATGCGATTATCTCTTGTAATGATTGTGGTTAAAAAGAAGAACGTTCCTGTGGCACAGGACAAGTTAAAGAGGAAGGTATGAGTTATTCTCTTGAAAAGCCTGCACTTTGGATTTAGGATGGAGTTTATTCTCTGTGGCAGTAACTTCAGCACTTTAAGCAGATGGTGCCATTTCATTTCGTTAAGCTAAATGGCATTTTGTCACAACTACCATCTATGAGACACCGTGAAGTTGTGTTGCCTTAGGAGCAGCCCCTGGAAGTAGACTGGGACTCTGGGGCCAAGCATATATGGACAAGTTACAGTGCAGTGAATCAACTCACAACACTGTAAGTCTTCAGGTGTCCACACTGGCAAGGCACTTGGTGCGCACTAGCTCTGCAGTTGCTGTGCTCTAGGTAAACCACCTTGACAAGAAGTGATCTTGCACTGCTCAGGATACAGTGCTAGGGGTGCCAATGTAGATGCCGTAAGGTACTACAGTGCTGTGACAAGTCTCCAGTACCTGTCCCACAGTGACTGTTTGTTACCTACATAACTTTCTTTATCCTTCGTACACTTCAGGGACACACACACACCCTTTTACGCGATCCCGAGGGCTGCAGGCGTGACCCTGTTCATTTAGACTCCCACCCTACCCAATTCCTGGGGCTCAAGGTGGAATTTCCTTTGGATATGCAGGATCTGTGGCACCAAAAAAGCCGTAAGCAGTAATATTCTTATTATCTATTTATTTACAATTACCAAGAGCACAGAATACATGCTAAACTCACAGTGTCATGCTCACCAATCCTGATGAAGGCAGGCAGACTTCCCCTGTTGGGACAGACACAGTCAGTCTCTCTGGATGCCGGTTGCTGAATCTCATGCCTCATCTTGGGGATGAGTCCTCCGAAGCTTTTCCTTCCTTCCTTCCTTCCTTCTTGGAATCCGGTTTAAGTGGTGAAACTTGAGTCCTGCTTAGGTATACCTTGACCAGTTAGTATCATTTTACTAACCAGTCATAACCTACTGTAACAGAATTACCTAACCAATTATATCCCACCACCTTAATTTGATTTACACTGAGCAAAATTATAGTAGTCAGAAACAATTGCAAGCCAGACAGAGCTCACACAAACAGCAGAAAAGTGAAGACAATCATTATAGAATGGGGATTCCACTGCCTCAATTATTGATAAGTGGATTCTTGCCAGACGAAATGCTGTTAACTAAGTTTTCTTTTCTCATCTTGTTAACTGCTTTCTTTTATTTGGTGACAGAGGGTGGCATTAGGATGTGGTCTCCTTAACAGCTTGGTGTGATACTCTTGTAATGAAATTTAGATGGAATGTGAGTACCCAACTTGGAGCTCTACATTTAATGGCAGCTTCTGCTCTTTTATTCTAGGCTTCAGGCCTCTCAATCTGGTTATAGAAAAAACGTATTTATTATACCGTTACATGTTCTCGCCTCTCTGGTCATCAATTTGAACTTTAATGCCTTCCCCTCAGGAGACGAACCCTCAGACCCACCTTCTACATTCCTTTGGCATTTTGAAAGTCTGCTGTGAAAGTTTGCTCATTGATACATGATGCATCTTTCCAGGTGACCGTACCTGGTCCTCTACATGAAGCCATGCTAAGGTGCTGTACTTCACCAGCATTTGGGGAGAGGAAGCTGTCCAGTTCCAGTTGTATGCCTGCTGTAGGAATTATGCTACTTACAGGCAGCTCTCCAGATGCATGACTGAAAGGGGCCATGAACAGGATGCACTGCAAAGTGAAGGAGTTGCAAAACTCTTAGCACAAGTTGTGGGAGGCAAACTGCCACTCTGGTGCTGCCCAGACGTCTTCTACAAAGACCTGGATGAAATACTTGGGGGTGATGTCACTTCCACTCCGAAGACCTCTGGGAGAACTGTGGAGCCTGAGGGGCCATCCCAGAATGGACTAAACTAGGATGAGGAAATGGAGAATGAGGGGAAAGATACCTAGATCCACAAAACATCTCCATGTCCATGCAGTCTGGCACTATAGTCTACCCCAGAGGAGGCTAGCTGATTGCAGTAGTCGGATGCTGGGAAACACAAACGGCAGAGGATGTGCCTGCCGAGTGGCTTTGATTCCCCAAAGCACTGAAGTGAGTTGTTTGGGGCAGCAGGGTTGCAGAAAGCAGGCTTTTGTGGTACTGGTACTGACACAGGGCTAGTTAGCTGTGGAACACAGTGTTGATGGACTCTCTCACTTCATGTTAATTGGCCTCACAGATCTCATCAAAGTGTCATGGAGGTGCTGGGCTGTTTGCCTCCACGGGTTCCATGCCAGAGCTGTTGTGTTCACTGTCTCATTAAGGGCAACATTCCCACGACACTATGTCTTAGGGTAAGGAATAGGGGTGAACCGTGTAAGAGCCAGGAGGGAAGGGGAAGCCTTGCAGATGCCCCATCCTTGCTTCCCTTCTGACCCTCAGCAGTGAAATACCTTCCAGGATTACCACAGTCTGAGGTGGACCTTAGTGAGTATAGGGCCATGTCTTCATTCTGGCACTCACCATTATCCTTTCACTCCCTCCTCTCCTGATCCCCTCACCTTCCAAGTCTTTATTTGCTTCTCTGAGGACACCTCCTTGCCCTGCACAGCCATTCAGCTGGAAGTAACAAGGAAGGGTCCTGAGGTTAAATCTGAGAAGCCAAAATGCTACACCATATAGATAATCAGAGCACAGAATATAGGGCCTTCATGCAGTGTTAGCTGTGCCCAAGACAAACCTGCCCAGTGAAATCCCCTGCTCCAATGGTTAACTCACCATTTCAGGGGTGGGGCATGTCTTATGTGTGCTTGTCCTGGGACAGCAAGTTGACGATAGGTAAGTGGAAAGTGCGTGTGTTTAAACTGGGTGGCACCTGTACTCTGTTTATCTGTATGGTGTAGCATCTTGGCTTCTCAGATTTAACCTTAGGACCCTTCCTTGTTACCTCCAGCTGAATGGCTGTGTAGGGCAAGAAGGTGTCCTCAGAGAAGCAAAGATGACTTGATTTGTGAGGTTAAGCCACAGGCTGCTGCTGAAAATACAGACTTGGAAAGTGAGGGGATCAGGAGAGGAGGGAGTGGAAGGAGAATGGTGAGTGCCAGAATGAAGACATGCATGTCTCTTTGTGTGCACCATGCTGACCTGCTCCAGGATCACTGATCCTTTTCCCCCATTTTCCATGTGCCCTCCTATTGCCTCTAGCACAGTTTGGTCCCCTTCCTGATCTCAGTCAGTGTCCACTGCACTCCATGTCTGTGCTTCACTGTCCAACCCCACAGACTTCCACAGGCACCCCCTGCACTTTACCCCATCCCTGGGCAAGTTAGTTCTGCTGAACTGCAGCACCTGTTGTAGAGCACACTGGAGTGAAGGGGTTCACAGGATGACTGGACATGCACAAATCTGTAAACATGGCACTGCCTCCCTCACTTTCCTTGCCATCCTTCCTCCCCACAAAGTGCTGGTGGGTCATAGAACCATGGACTCCTAGGGCTGGAAGAGACCTCAGGAGGTCATCAAGTCCATCCCTCTGCACCAAGTAGGACCAATTCCAACTAAATCATCCCAGCTAGGGCTCTGTCAAGCCAGGATTTAAAACCTGTACTGATGGAGATACCACCACCTTCCTAGGCAACACATTTCAGTGCTTCACCAAAAATAACAAAAATGTTTTTCCTGGTAGTAACAAAAATGTTTTTCCTAATATCCAACCTAGACCTCCCACACTGCAACTTGAGACCATTGCTCCTCGTTCTGCCATCAGTGATGTGTTAGTGCAACCTGTCAGCATTTTCTTGAACGGTTCAGGATATAATCCTGCAGAAAAGAGACAGAGCATGCAGCAAAAAAGCAGCTGAAAGATGGTGCCAAATACAGAAGGAGGCACAGGGGTGGCTGGGGTGTGAAACAATGCACCACAGGGCATCGGAACAGGAGCCAGGATGTCCTGCAAACCTCCCCGTCCCCACACATACCTTCCCACAAGCAACAGTGGCAGAAGAGGGAGAGATGCTCTGTGGGATACCTGCCCAGAGTGCACTGCTTCAAATTACAATGCAAGTGTGATCTTGTTTCTGCACTGGCAACTGACTGTGGATACACTACTGAACTCTCTGAGCAGTGATGTGACTGATAGCACTCTACATCAGCCAGTACAGACATAGTCTGAATCACAGTCTGCCTTCTGTTGTCACGTGGAATTGGGGTCATGCCTTCATTCACTTCTGGCTTGGCTCTTCATGTTGGGAAAGAGTCATGCTTGATCCAAGGATCAGCCCATTCCAGGTCCACCAGTTAGGGCACTGGAAAAGGGACTTTTCAGAGCCTACTCCTCCCACACAAAGTGAGGTACCTAGTGTACATGTGCAGCATGGGCTACAGTTTATCCCAGAATTAACACTTCATGAGGAGTTTATATTAGTAGCCCCAGACATGGCTCACCAGTTGTTTTTAAATATATTAATTTGTGTCAAATATTTAATCAATGAAATAATGAATACTAATGAAACCTGTGGTAGAACTGTCAGTGATCTTATATTTAAATTTGCTTAGTTAAAATAGCTTGGCGATAATGGCAAGTAAAGCAGGTAGTAGAAAATAGATATTGGGACAACCATAGTTTAATCCATATAAAATAAACTGTTTCTGGTTTTAATTGATATTTAGAACTTGACTAGAATGTGGGACCCAAGATGTTGCTGATGAAATGCACAGCCTTTTTCTTTATGGTCACTGACCTGAATTTGGCCAGGTCACATGACTTACTTCCAGTATGAGTACACAGTTTTGTTCCATATTTATGTATTCTGCACTTTTTAAAATGTGAAGTTTTAAATCTGTTATTACTTAAAGCATTTGAGTACTGAATAAATGCAACTTCCTTAAGGGGTGTGTGGGATTTGACCAGAGCTGGTGGGGGGTGTGGCATAACCCTATGTAGTGGCATACTGAAGGGAAGAAAGGAGGATGGTTGAAAGAAATAGTTTCCTGCAAAATATGTACAAATATCCATGACATTTAGAGAGCCACAGGAAGGTGGTAGCTGCTTTTTAACAAAAAGATGAAACTCTTGTTAACTTTTGCAGTGATATGTTATGAAGTAATAGTAAAATGAAGGTTAATGTCTTTTTCTTGTGTGTGTGATTTTACATTTCTCTTTTGAGCTAATATAGAATGCATAACTGAGTTGTTGCAATGAGTTACATGAGATTTTCCAAAGAGGCTGTCTTTATATCAGGTGACATGTGGTTTAAGTATCCTGCTTTCACAGTAAATTATTCCAAAATATCTGTTTTTGTCATTTGCATGTTACCACAATTTGCATTTTAATTTTCTCTTTGAGATTTTTTCCAGAACTCCTTGTTCAGTTCTGAGAGAATGTTTCATCCAGCTGGTGAGCTCCAGAACACTTGGGTTCCTTTAGATGGCATACAGTGAAGCTAAGCCGAGTTGATCAAACTCAAGTATAGCATGTGGGTGTGTGAGACATACCACATATTCAAAGCTACGCAGATAACATCTTCCTTTATTACTTCTGCAGGAATTCCGTGGCACTGTGCACTGCAAAATTTTCACAAAATTAATGTCACATGCAGAATTGTATTTTTTCATGTTACATTTGTGATTTCCTCCCCAGCACCCCAGCACTCTTGACCATGCCTGGCCTGGGCAATAGGATCCCTAGCCCCATGGTGACAGTGGGAACTCAAGCTGATGAAAAATTAACATTTCCCAAGAATTTATTTTTTTCATGAAGAATTAGTGATTTCTCTTGAGCACATCCACATGCACTTGGCACAGACAGCGGGAGCCCCTGCTGCTCATGACTGACAGTGGGAGTGTGATTACATTGTGTTGCATTCAAAAATGAAGTGGGCAAATCTTAAAATATTCTACACAAATCTTAAATTTTTGATACAGCATTCCCCCAGGAGTATTTCTGTCATTTTTAAATATTACATCGCATTTGCCATACATTAACTCACAGATGTTTGGATTGGATTGGTTACTTTGCAAGAACCAGTCAAGGTACAGCATGATCTGTCCATGTGCTGTTTTCAAGGAACCTGAACTTTACATTCTAGGTTTATCTTGTGTAGAGCTTCTAGCATAGGTGCAGACACCTTGGCAGTGGGGTCCACAGCCACTGTGGGCCCAGGGACAGAGTGGGAGGGGAGTCCAGGTCCATGTCTTGGAAGGCGTGAGGCTAAGAGCAGAAGGGGAAGAGCCAATGGCGGTCAGCTCTCTGCGCTGCCAGGACTGTGGCATTGTCCCTCCCTCCACTCCCTCACAGCTGCACACAGCTGGAGCAGTGCCGCTGCAGTGCTTCAAAGGGGTTGGAGTGCTGGTCGCTGCCATTGCTACTTTGAAACTCCAGGCTTGGGGACAGCTACCCCCTTTGTCACCGTTGCCTGCATCCTGGAGCACTCACAGGAAAAAGTAGTGATGCTTAACACCCATGGGCCTCCAGGTCCCTACCCCAGAGTGCCTCCCATTGACCCACTGATCAACTCCTCCCATTCTTTCAAGTGCCTCCCACCATCAACTGTTCTACAGCATGCAGGAGGTGCTGGTGGGAAGGTGGAGATAGGGGGTCAAGGCAGAGACAGGAGAGTGGGTGGAAAGAGGTGGGTCATGTACAGGCTTGGTGGAGGGAGTGGGGAGGGGGTGGGCCCAGGGTGAAGTGTGTGTGGGGGGGTGTCAAGCACCCCCACTCTGGTAGAGAAGAAGTCAGAGCTTATGATTCCTACCATCAACGTGTGCTGCTTACCTTAACTCTAGTACATAAACCCTGACTCCAACATACCATTTGTCAAGTCCCTCTTGACGCTTAATCTTCCATTCCTCTCCTTAGTTCTGCCCACTAAGAAATGAGGCAAGTTACTTATGTTAAGCTAGGCCCATAGTAATAAAATAACTAATATTAGCTGCGTCTACACGTGCACGCTACTTCAAAGTAGCGGCACCAACTTCGAAATAGCGCCCGTCGCGTCTACACGCGTCGGGCGCTATTTCGAAGTTAACTTCGACGTTAGGCGGCGAGACATCGAAGTCGCTAACCTCATGAGGAGATAGGAATAGCGCCCTACTTCGACGTTCAACGTCGAAGTAGGGACCGTGTAGACGATCCGCGTCTCGCAATGTCGAAATTGCTGGGTCCTCCATGGCGGCCATCAGCTGGGGGGTTGAGAGATGCTCTCTCTCCAGCCCCTGCGGGGCTCTATGGTCACCGTGTGCAGCAGCCCTTAGCCCAGGGCTTCTAGCTGCTTCTGCGGCAGCTGGGGATCTATGCTGCAGGCACAGGGTCTGCAACCAGTTGTCAGCTCTGTGTATCTTGTGTTGTTTAGTGCAACTGTGTCTGGGAGGGGCCCTTTAAGGGAGCGGCTTGCTGTTGAGTCTGCCCTGTGACTCTGTCTGCAGCTGTGCCTGGCATCCCTATTTCGATGTGTGCTACTTTGACGTGTAGACGTTCCCTCGCTGCGCCTATTTCGATGTTGGGCTGAGCAACGTCGAAGTTGAACATCGACGTTGCTGGCCCTGGAGGACGTGTAGACGTTATTCATCGAAATAGACTATTTCGATGTTGGCTGCACGTGTAGACGTAGCCATTGCGTGATACTTAGATTTTGTGTGAGGATACATTTGTTTCCTTGTTTCTGGTGCTAATTGTACTTTAACTCCCCACAATTTATGAGCAGAAAACAATAACCTCCAACCATCAGGCACGCTTCTATTAAAAAAAAAAATAGAGTGGATAAGTCTGGAGAGAGGCCTACCAAAACATGACTTATCAAAGAGTAAAAATACCATGAGATTGAGGTGTGATATGGCGAGTGGACTATAAATTGGCTGAGAGTGATGCATTAAATTTGACAAATGAGGACACACCTCTTTGTGAAGATACATGCATTCCCTGCATAAAGTTTCTCTCAAAGTTCATCAATACCTAAACCAAATTTTACCAAGATGAAACTTGTGAAGCTGCAGATTATTGGTAGAGTAAGATATGATAATGGAAAATAGAGTTTCTTCTTTGAGTGGTCCCCGTGGGTGCTCCACAGTAGGTGTCGGGCTCGCCCTGGCACCGCAGATCGGAAACTTCTAGCAGTGTCCATCGGGTCACGCGTGCGCCGATGCACGCTGCTCCCTCGCGCGCTCTCGGTCACGTGCGCGATCCGGTCCCCGCCAGTTCCTCCTCAGCTGCCAGTGGCTGCAGATGGAATTTGCTCTGGCTCCAACTCCTGAGATTAAAAAAAAAACAAAAAAACAACTGTTGTTAATAGTTATTAGTTGCTACTTGTTAGTTGTTTTATGACTGTTGAAACCATTTTGTGCTATATACAATTTTTAAAAAAAGAGAGAGGAACAAAGGGGAGAACAGCGGACAGAGGCGGCTACCTTAGGCGGTCCACTACCCCTGAAGGCCGTGAACGTTACCTGGTTGCAGACTTCATTAGCCGCTAAGTACCCTATTAACATTTAAAGACTTATAAGCCTCGGCAGAGATGTCGTTGCAGGGTTTTAAGAAGTGTGAGTCATGCTGCGAGACCATGCCTGCCTCAGATGGGCATAGCGAGTGCATTCGTTGTCTTGGGGAGGCCCACGTTACTCAGAAGTGTTCTCACTGCGCTAAGCTTATAGCCAGGGCCAGGAAGGACAGGGAAATGAGACTAAAAATTATCTTAATTGATAAGGCCCTCCAACCTGAACCACCAGAGAACCGCCAGAAAGAGGGGCCCGTGGGGTCGCACAAGAGGAAGGCGGCTTCCCTAACCTCCTCTGTGCAAAAGAAAAGGAAGCTCTCCCCAGCTTGATCCTTGCTGGTAACACCAGCGAGCAGGACGAGCAGAACGCAGGGCCCTGACCCCCTGGCTGCTCATAGCGGGGATACAACAGCACACAGGACTGTGCCTGGGCCTCCAACTGCTCAGCAGTTGGCACCGACGGCGCCGCAGGCATCAACGCAGCAAGTGGCGGAATCGGCGTAGCCAACTCACACGGCACTGACCCTTGCGGCACCGACAGCACTGGAGGAGGGGCACCCGGCAAGGGGCCAAATGGTGCCGGAGGAAGCTTCCTGCACGGCACCGTGCATAGCAGCACCAAGCATGGCACCGACAGCAGCGCTGAGGTCCCCGGCACCGGAGGGGGCGGCGCCTGCTCTGCAGGGGCAGGGGAAGGCAAAGGCCAAAACCTGGCACTGCAGTCCGGCTCTGGATGTCATTGTGCTGCCGTTATCACCTAGCCCCGCCCCGCCCCCCCGAGATACACACACCGCGCCGGGCAGCCACTCCAATGGCCTGCTTTGGACCTCCCTTCCCGTTCCTCCAGCCACCATCGCCTTGGCTCAGACAACCCTCACCATTTTCCAGCATGGACCCTTATGAATACTATCACAGATCATCTCCACCGTTATCAACGTCACGGAGATCACACTCTTCCAGACACCATATGTACACATTCCGATCGTGGTCCAGATCTCCATCACTGGTCCCTTGCCCGTGTTGTCATGGCCGTCCTTATCATACTGAATACCAGCATTGGGGGTCCAGATCCAGGGGCAGATCCCCACCCACACCCCAGCAACACCCCTCATACAATCTCGCTCTGTGAGAGGAACACAGCTTTCCCAGACAGACATTGGTCCAGAGTCCCGGGACCTTCCTTCACAATCCACAAAAGAGCAGGTATATCAGCAAACTCAAGAATCAGAGGAGTTAGAGGAGGTATATCGTAGTGGTGCCTCCTCATCCTCCCCAGATGAGGCGGGTGTCCCCGGGGACATCTCCCCCTGGACGACCTTAAGCAATTCCAGGAGCTGTTCAAGAGAGTAGCACTCACACAGGACATTCAAATAGTGGAGGTGCAGGAGAAACATCATAAACTTCTGGAGAATCTGAGACCCCCGGCTTCATCCAAAATCGCCATTCCGCTAGATGAAGCCATTATGGAATCAGCCACCAACATATGGCAGATTCTGGCCTCCATCCCTCCTACAAATAAAATGGCGGATAAGAAATACTTTGTTCCAGCCAAAGGAATGGAATTCCTGTTTAGACACCCCAATATAAATCAGAAGGGTCAGACAAAGATGCGAGGAAATTAGACCTGTTTGGCAAAAAGGTCTACTCCTCCTGTACCTTATTACTAAGAATGGCAAACTATGGAGCACACCTGTCAAACCACAATTTCGACAATTACTCCAGACTGACCACTCTTATGGACTTCCTCCCAGATGACAAGAAACCAGTGCTGAAGGCGATTGTCCAGGAGGGCTACGCAGCCTTGCAAACAGGAGTTCAGATCGCCCTGGATGTGGCAGACACAGCGCCATGGTCAACAGCCACAGCAGTAGTAATGCGCAGGGAATCCTGGCTCCAGACGTCCGGCATTCCCAGAGATCTACAAACAAAAATTGTGGACCTTCCATTTGATAAGCAAAAATTATTTGCAGAATTAACTGACTCAGTCCTACACTCCAGCAAGGACTCGTGGGCCACACTTAGGACCTTGGGTATATATACCTCCCCATACAGGAGGAAAAAGTTCTGCCCCCAGAAGGACTTATGAGCAGAAGTGGACGCGATTTACCTGCTGGAGCTGAAATGAGGAGGACTCTCCCTATCCTCGCTAATGGTCCATCTCACAGCTATATCAGCATTTCGACACAAAGAGAAAGGGCCAACCATATTTGCCCATCCTGTCGTCACAAGGTTCCTAAAGGGGTTGGCAAATCTGTACCCCACCTCGGAAACTGTTACCGCCGTCATGGAGTCTGGACTTGGTACTCCACATGCTGTCGGGACCGCCCTTTGAACCATTGGCCATGGTACCCCTCCGACTACTTACCATGAAAACAACCTTCCTTCTGGCGATTACGTCAGCCTGCAGGGTGAGCGAACTCACAGCAATAATGGCAATGCCACCCTGCACAGTATTGTCAAAGGAAGTGGTGACCTTACGATTACACCCAGCCTTCGTTCCGAAAGTTTCCTTGGAGTTCCACATTAACGAACCAATAGTATTACCCTCGTTTTACCTGAAGCCTCACAGCTCCAGCAAGGAGGCGCGGCTGCACCTGCTAGACATGAGGAGGGCATTGGCCTTTTACATAGACAGAACTAAGTCCTTCTGGAAAATGGACAGACTCCTGGTGTCTATCGCACCCAGGTCGAAAGGGGAAGGCCTATCTTCCCAGAGGATTTCGAATCACATTGTATCCTGCATAAGACTGTGTTATGAACTCCATAAGACCCCTCTGCTAGCTCCGCCCAAGTCTCACTCCACCAGAGCGATGGCAGTGTCGACAGCCTTCTTCAAAGGAATCCTGTTGAAAGACATCTGCAGAGCGGTGACTTGGTCCTCTTACGACACCTTCGCCAAGCATTATGCCATGCACCGGGTGTTTGAGGAGGATACATGTCTGTCGACAGCAGTCCTTTCAAGGGCAGTTGCACATGAATCGATTACCCACCTCCTTTACTTGGGGTCACTGCTGGGTAGTCACCTACTGTGGAGCACCCATAGGGACCACTCGAAGAAGAAAGAGAAGTTACTCACTTGTGTAGTAACGATGGTTCTTCGAGATGTGTCCCTGTGGGTGCTCCACTACCCGCCTGTCCTCCCCGCTTTGGATCTCTGTCTGGTGTTTTTCAGGAGCATCCGGGGTGGTGGGTCAAGGAACTGGCGGGGACCGGATTGCGCACATGACCAAGAGTGCGCGAGGGAGTGGCACACATTGGCGCGTGCGCGACCCGACGGACACTGCTAGAAGTTTCCGATCTGTGGCGCTGGGGCGAGCCCGACACCTACTGTGGAGCACCCACGGGGACACATCTCGAAGAACCATCGTTACTACACAAGTGAGTAACTTCTCTATCACAAGTCTGCAAAAGTATTTGTGAATGCAGTCAGCAGTCTTTAAAGATTAACATTCCAGCAGCTTATTTTAACATTTAAGGCATAAGTATGTTGCTGAATTCTTGGAATTGTTCATTGAAAATATTTAGTGGTTTACAAGCTAATAAGGGTTTATACAGGTCACTTCACAATGGAAGGATGTTGTTCTAGTCTTACTGTAGCTGTGCCCAGGTAGTAGTTATCAATAATCTGCAAAAATACATCATTGCTTGTCAAGATTTTAACATTAAAAATGTGATCTTACTGGAACCAGAAAAAAACAAAACAAAACAAAACAAAACTACAACATGCAACAAATGGGCAGAAATTACCTTGTCAGAGCAGATGAACAATGACGTCTTGATCTTCAGAGCTGGAAATAAACTTAATATTGTAATAATTGACCTTACCAATCTGTCCACTGCTTGCTGGGGTCCTGGAAGTATGCTGGTAATGCTGTGAGACAATATGGACCTCCCGTGGTTTAGCAAATTCTCTGGTTTGCTATCAGCCAGTTCCAAAGTGTGCTGGACTAGAGGGGTTCAACCTGCATTTTAATCTATTTTTAGATAGTGAAATGAACATGTTAGGATACTGACAGTCAGTGTCAGTGTTAGTGGTAACTTGGTCAGACCAGTGGGAAATGCTTCATTAGCAAAAGGAGTTTCCTATAGTTTGTGAACTGGTTCTTGCATGAGGATACATTGTGCTGGTTTTCACCCACCAATCATAGCCAATGGATGAATCATCCCTGTGCTGAAAATAATGGTGCCCGGGATTTCAGTGAAGCCAGGATTTCACTGCTTTTACTCTGTTAGTCTTCACTGCCCCCAATAGCATGTTTTTATAGGAAGATAGCATGTCCTGTAAAATCCTAGTGGAGTCACTGTATTTGTTAACTTCTGTGTAGCTAGTCTTGCTCAGCTGTAGGAATAGTGGAGGTACAGCCTTAAATCAAATTAGCTATATCGATATAAAAACACATTTTGGTAATGTAAACATGACCTAGGATTTGGTTATATTTTCTTTATTAGGCCAAGGCTTAGAACTGAAATGTGTATGAAACTGTCAAGGGCAGAAATTGAAGCTGGAATCCAGAGCATCTTTAAAGAAAGAATTAGAAAATCAGAGGGGAAAGCAAAATGAGTCCAGCGAGAGAGAGGCCATATTGCCCAGTGTTGTTCTTAAGTTTCCTTTGTGTTATTTCAAAACAATAAGCCCAACTCACACTTGATAGGGGACTAACAGGAAATAAGAGAGGATTATTAATTTTTACTGTTAATGAGGCTGTATGTAAGCCTGTGCATACAGAAAAGATATGAAATATAATTGTTTTCATTACACAAGCACCTGGAGGCTATAATTGAAATGGGACCCCGGTGTGCTAGAGACTGTACAAACACATAGTAAAATTCAGTCCATGCTTAACAGTCCAATGTCCCAACCCTGCATTTAACTCATGTAGACGTATTTCTGCATCAATGCGAAATGCATTTGAATTTTGTGTCCTCAGAATATATGAAACTAAAAAACAAAATGATGAACAACAGTTAAAACCGTCATTCAGCGGACCCAAGCTGCAATTCACTTGATATCAAGCAAAGATTACTGTCATTCTCAAATTCCAGGCAAGGACTCCTAACACATGGTGAGTTATCACCCTTGCCCTCAACGTATTTTAAGGTGTTTGAATACTTGCTCCTGCAACAAATAAACTCTGGAATCGGATTATGTTTTGCAAGTTAACCAGGCAGATTTCAGGAAAGGATATGCTGCCTGAGATTAAGTCTTAGCCCTGACTACATTTATTTTCAACAAAATCTAGAGACAGGTGGCATCTTCCTAGATTTGACCACCACTTATGATGTAGTTTGGCATAAAGGCCTTCTTTGTAAACTCCCTCAAGTTGTGCTACATTAGGGACTAAAGTAGTAGAGCTTTTCTCCTGAAACAGGCACCTCTGCAACCTTGCAGTTCCTGGAAGTGTCAGGTTAATTGTCTTCCTCGAGGTTAAGGTCTTGCAGCAATACTGGTCAATGTGTGCATCATCAACTTGCCAGCAACACTCTCATGTAAATTTGTCTGTGATAACATCTGCTGCGGCTATCATGTTCAGTCATTCTCAGAAATTGACAAGGTCCTAAACCATGTTACAAAGCTCATGACATCTTACTATAGTCAGTGGCGCCCGCAGCTGAACTTTTGTAAGGTGGTTTCTAGCACATTTCATCGACATAATGCAAGTGCATGCCTCAAGTTATTTTTTATATGCATCTGCAGCACAACATCTACAGAACAACACTGAAGGAGCATAACCACTCAAAGAAGACAGCAGCCAAAGTCAGCGCTCAGAAAATCTTGCTCAGAAAACTGGATGGCTCAGTCTGAAGTGCAAGTGTTCGGATGCATAGAACATGAGCACTTACTCTCTACAATTCAACAGCTTGTTTCACATGAGGCTGTCTGATGGAGAGCTTAACAATGCTATGTGCATTTTTACTAGAACTTTTTGTGCAGGTTCATTGCCATGGCTGCCAATATTTAGTGACATAGCACAACCCCATTTTGCCTCATCGGGCCTCCATTTTGTTCCTAGCTAATTTCCATTAGAACAGCAACTTGCTTCTGTAGTCAGATCTCTTCAACTGTATTGCCAGTTCACTTGTCTTCTAGACACCTTTATGGTCACGGATGCCACCACAGAACATGATGGTAGAAAATGCTTCGCATTATGAATGGACACCAATGACAGGTGTTTATCTCTCTCTCATCACCAACACAAACATCTGCCCACCTGCAGTCATCCCAGAACTGGTTCTGAACCGGACAGGACAGTTGTGCAGCCAGTCTCTTCAACTGGGCTTTCTCTAGTGACCTGTGATGTAGATGTAGTCCACTTAGGACTGTGGCACATATTCTTGACAAAGGCCCACTGATTTAATTTCACAGCGCGTTTCTGGCTCTATTAGTGATTCTATCAAATGGCTGAATCTCTCAGTGCCTCAGTTCCTCACCTTAAAATGAGAATAGTAGTTCTTCCTCTCTCCAGCCTATTGTTTGTCATGTACGTTTAGGCCACAGTCCTGGGAGTGCATACAGTTGAGGTCAGTGAGGCTTCTTGCAGGTGTAAGGTTGAGTCTTTCAGTCTTCTGCCTCTTTTGCATATATTCTGAGGGTATTGTGAGAAATTAAAAAGGGAATGTCTTGCAAAATACGCCTCTCTCTTTCAGTCTTGTTATTTTCTGGAATGTTTGTTTCATAAACAAATATAGAACATACAAGGAGATGAACTTGGAGATGTTATTAACGCTTAGTTTGAGTTGAAGGCAGTTAAAAAGAATGTGGCAGGGTGAGCCCTGTGAAACTGAAAGAAATGCTGTTGCTTATAAACTTCAACATAATTGTCTTTAGTTTATTTGTGCATTCTATTTGTGTTTTAATGTATTCAAGTTCTTTTCTCTCTCTCCTAATCATGCTATCTGAGTACCTGCCTAACACTTTTACCTTGTTTTCCCAGCCTAGGAAAGAGTAAATTCCATGCAGTGTCTTTTTCAGGCCCTTCCTTTAGGGCCCTGTTTAGTCTTTAAACAAAAAGCTCACCAGGTTAACAACAAAACAATCTATACCTTGAACAAAGTTGTTTGTAGGCACCCAAAGGCTTTTTGTTGTCTCTCACTGCTCTTTTTCCCGGACTTTCACCTGAGCTCTTCCATGGCTTTATAGGCATCACCTTTATAACCATCCCCTCTACAAAGCCCAAACACATCTTCTTTAAGGGGTTCTGTCTGAGAACAGGGCTTTCTGGTCCTTAGCCCTCTGGCCTTTAAAGGGGCAGATTGCCCTGTTTTAGCCTGTTTAATATATTGGTTAAGTTTACTTTTCTTACACTTAAAAACTATTGTCCATTTCAGTTAAAGTTCAAACCAATGAAATACAGCCAACAGGCACTCAGCCCAGGAGAGACGAGTTTGATATTACTAGCTGTAAATGGGATTTTTTTTTAATAGTCAAAAAAAGCGCATAAAATAGACATGGTAATTAAATGGAAGCAATAGAAGACAACTGAAAAAACAGCAAAGAAAGTGTATAGAAGAGGTATGTGATAAGAAAGGAAGAGTGTAAGAGAAGGGAAAAATTGAACGTCTTTCTATTTTTACCCTTAAATTTTCTCCTGCTTCATTGTCTTTCCTTCCCTTTTCTAGCCCTGTGTTCCTGTGTGAATCTACATGCATATAAAACATAAGCCTGCAATGTGCATACACTTTCATGAATGCTCTTCCTTGTGCACAGCACATTGGCACCTCAGCTGCGCCAGGCGCGGTTTGGCTTAGGGGTGTGACAGCTGAGTACCGGCTTCTCCTCCTTTTTTTTCTCACAAAAAAGCACTGCTTGTGCATGTACATATGCTACAGAGTGATTAATTAGATCCTCTATATTGTCATCAAAGAATCCAGCACAGAGGGTTCTCCAAAGTTTCATTTGACTAAAGATAAATAATTTTAATTTTCTGACAACTGGTAGAAATCCATTAATAAAGCAGTGTGTTTTAATAATTTTTAAAATTCCTAACTAGATTTTTTTAAACTGAAGTATACAGCAGCTGTGATGTAATCCAAATCATACAGTCATAAAATCACAGGAAATTAGGAGTGGAAGAGATCTCAGAAAGTCATATAGTCCAGCCCCCTACTCAAAGCAGGACCAACCTCAACTAAGCCTTTCCAGCCAGGGCTTTGTCAAGCCTGGCCTTGAAAACCTCTAGGGATGGAGATTCCACCACCTCCCTACGCAGTCAGTTCCTGCGCTCCACCCTCCTAGTGAAAAAGCTTTTCCTAATATCTAAACAAGACTTTCCACACCGTGATGTTCTGCAGATATGCCATTTAGCTAGATCAGGGATTCTGAACCTACGAGTTGGGACCCAAACATGGGTCACCATTAGATTTGTTAAGAGTTGCCAGCTGAGCAGTTGCCAACTGCATGTGGCTGTTAAAGAAGCCATTTGAAGTTTCTTAACACTGCTGCCTCAGGCAGACATCTATCAATAGAGATCGCTGCCATCTCCAGCAGCTATCTCTGTCACTAGTGATAGGAGTTACCTAATGTCTGGCTACACTATGTTATATATTTATTATTTTTTTTATTTGCTCAAAGCTTAACACTTGAGTTAATTGGTCTTTGTGACCATTACCTGCTGGGAGCAGGAGGGCTGGGGATGCTGCCCAGCTTAGGAGCCCCGGGGAAGAGGCTGCGGGAGGAGGGGGAGTGTCTGGGGGCAGTTTAGGGCTGTGGTGGGAAGGGTCTAAGGCTGGGGGAGCAGTTTGTGGCTGCTGAGGGGTCTAAGGCTGGGGGCAATATGGGGCTGCAGGGGGGGTGTCTAAGGCTGTGGGCAGCAGTGGGGTGGTAGTGGTGATGGTGGCGGCTTGGGGCTATTTTGCGTTCAGCTCCTGGAACGTTTAAAAAATTGCCATGTGGCCCCCAGGGAAAAAAAGTTGGACACCCCCATCTTATGCATTACAAAGATGGCTTCTGTGTCTTTCACATTCATAGTGATCCCAAGCAAGCCACTGGCAGTAATTTCACCCCCCTCCTCCCTGCCCCACTTTTGCTCCCCCTTCTCTTTTACGTAGCTGTTTAATTTTTGTTTGTGACTGGCCCCCAGGCCTTCCAGCCTCTGAGTGTGGGGTTTAAACCGGGGCAAGGGATGAGTCTTTCCCCTACTGCAACTCAGGTTAAGTATAATACAATAATAAACTGCAATAAATAAATGGTGTAATTTTTTTATTACTGTATTTTCCCTTTTTATGGAATAACTATTCATGTATAAACGTGACGGGGCACAGTTTTATATTTTTGCCTGAGGTGCAAAATTAGCTAGTTACGGCACTGCTCTCCCTTACCCTGTTTTTGAATGGCCTGCAGATTCGGGATCTCTAAAGGAAAAGGACTACACCTTTTTCTGGCAGGGTAAAGCCCAAGAAGAACCCAGAGAGCATTGTGTTGGCTTTGCTGTCAGAAACACCCTTCTACAAATGGTGGAATTAGTCATGGGCGGATCAGAAAGACTTCTTCGGATCACGCTTCAAACTTGCGCTGGTCCCGTCCACCTGATCAGCGCTTATGCTCCAACCCTGTACGCCACACCAGAAGTAAAAGACAAGTTCTATGACATGCTTAGTGCTGCTGTAGCGCAAATACCTGCTCGTGAACAACTGTACATCTTGGGTGACTTCAATGCAAGAGTTGGAGCTGATTGGGCCTCATGGCCTTCCTGCTTAGGACACTTCGGTGTGGGAAAAATGAATGACAGTGGACAGCGTCTCCTTGAACTGTGCACGTACCACAATCTGTGCGTCACAAACACATTCTTCCAAACGAAGCCACAACACAGAGTGTCGTGGAGACACCCACGGTCAAAGCACTGGCATCAACTAGACGTGGTCATCACTAGGTGTAATAACCTCAAAAACGTCCTTCTGACATGCAGCTATCATAGTGCTGACTGCGATACAGATCACTCGCTAGTTTGCTCCAAGCTCAAGGTGATTCCCAAGAAGCTGTACCGCTCTAAACCTGCTGGAAGGCCCCACATTGACGCCAGAAAGACGGCAAACTCGGAGAAAGCTGAAAAGTTCAGAGAGACCCTCCAGGAAATCTGCGCAGCAGCCCCGGGGGCGCCAATCTGACATCCAAATGGCAACATCTGAGGGATACAGTTTACAACACGGCCTTGTCAGTGTTTGGAAGAAAAGCTAGAAACACGAACGACTGGTTCGAAGCTAATTCAGATGAGATGATTCCAGTCACTGAAAAGAAGCGCGCTGCACTCCTGGAGTACAAACACTCACTGAGCCAGAGTACCCAGCAAGCACTTACAGCGGCCAGAAGAACAGTACAGCAGACAGCCAGGCGCTGTGCCAACAACCACTGGCTCCAGCTATGCAGCAGCATCGAGACCTGTGCTGACTTTGGTAATCTCAGAGGAATGTACAAGGGTATGAAGAAGGCATTAGGATCCACCCAGAGCAAGATGGCACCTCTGAAATCCAAATCTGGTGAAGTCATCGCTGACAAAGCCAAACAGATGGAGTGCTGGGTTGAGCACTACTCCGAGCTGTACTCATGCGAGAATGTTGTGGTTGACGCAGCCCTCGATGCCATCGAGCTCCTACCAGTAATGGATGAACTGGATCAGGAACCGACTGTGGATGAACTGAAGAGAGCCATTGACAGCATTGCAGCCGGAAGGGCCCCGGCCAGAACGGTATACCACCAGAGGTAATCAAGTGTGCTGTGGACACACTCCTGGAACCCCTACATGAGCTACTGTGCCTGTGCTGGAAACAGGGTGAGGTTCCACAGGATATGTGTGACGCCAACATTGTAACCTTGTATAAGAACAAAGGAGACAGAAGCGACTGCAACAACTACCATGGGATCTCCCTCCTAAGCGTCACTGGTAAACTGTTCGCTCACGTCATCCTCGGCAGACTCCAGAAGATTGCTGAGAGGGTGTGCCCCGAATCGCAGTGTGGATTCCGCGCAGAGAGGTCTACCGTTGACATGGTCTTCTCTCTAAGGCAGCTGCAGGAGAAGTGCAGGGAGCAGAGGAAGCCACTCTACATCGCTTTCATCGACCTGACCAAGGCCTTTGACTTGGTGAGCAGGGATGGTCTGTTCAAACTGCTCCACAAGATAGGCTATCCTCCACGGTTATTCAAGATGATCCAGTCGTTCCACGAAGACATGAGAGGAACCATCCAATATGACGGCGCATTATCAGATGCTTTCAGAATCAGGAGCGGCGTCAAACAAGGATGCATGCTTGCTCCGACATTGTTCGGGATCTTCTTCGCACTCCTCCTGAAGCATGCCTTTGGATCTTCAACAGAGGGCATCTTGCTGCACGCAAGATCTGATGGGAAACTGTTTAATCTTGCAAGGCTGAAAGCTAAGTCTAAGGTGCGGGAAGTCCGCATCAGAGACATGCTGTTCACAGACGATGCTGCTGTAGTGTCTCACACAGAAGACCAGCTTCAAAAACTGCTGGATCGGTTCTCCAAAGCGTGCAAAGACTTTGGGCTTACCATCAGCCTAAAGAAGACAAACGTACTCGGTCAGGATGTTGTTGAATCCCCATCAATCAGCATTGACAACTGTACGTTAGAGGTAGTCCACGAGTTCGTTTACCTCGGGTCCACCATCACTGACACCCTGTCGTTGGACACTGAGCTAAATAGGAGGATCAGAAAAGTGGCCACAACTCTGTCCAGACTCAGCAAGAGAGTGTGGAATAACAACAAGCTGTACACTCACACCAAAATGCAAGTCTACAGAGCCTGCATCCTCAGCACCCTCCTTTATGGCAGCAAAACTGGGACTGTGTATGCCCGCCAGGAAAAAAGGCTGAAAGTCTTCCACTTGCGCTGCCTCAGGCACATCCTTGGAATATCATGGAAGGACAGAGTGACCAACACCGCCATCCTTGAGCAAGCTGGAATCCCAACCATGCACACCCTCCTCAGGCAGCGTCAGCTCCGGTGGCTTGGCCACGTCCACAGGATGAATGATGGAAGGATTCCAAAAGACATCCTCTATGGTGAGCTAGCCTCTGGCAAAAGACCTCCCGGATGCCCCCAGTTGTGCTACAAAGATGTCTGCAAGAGAGACCTCAGAGAGGAAGACATCGAGCTGGATAACTGGGAAGAACTAGCAGACGACCGCAGCAGATGGAGGCAAGGGTTACACAAGGGTCTTCAGAAGGGCAAGATGAGGATCAGACAGCTAGCAGAGGATAAGCGAGCACACAGAAAGCACACTAAGCGCTTGCCAGACACGCACCACATCTGCAAGAGATGCAGCAAGGACTGTCACCCTCGTGTGGGTCTTCATAGTCACAGTTGATGCTGTAAATTAAGTCCTAAATTGAAACTATAAAGGGCGCGATCCATAGTCTACGTAGACTGAAGGTCACCAGATCTTCCTGAATTGTCAAAATGGGTCCCCATCTGGAAAAGATTGGGAACCGCTGAGCTAGATGGTTTCCAGCCCATCGCAGTGCATGGGATTCTGCCATCCAACTTTCAGTACTCTGCACTTTTCCCTCATCAGATTTCTTTTAGCCAAGTCCTCCGATTTGTCTAGGTCAATGTTTCTTAAATGGGGTTCTGTGGAACATTGGTGGTCCGTGAACAACACGCAGATGTGCCATGAGCATTTGGAAAAATACACTGATGTTATATTTTCTGTTATTAAAACCAGATACAATGTTACTTCTCCATTGTTATGATACCTGATTAAATTACTTCATTTTGGTTTTGCTGCATATGTGGCTGTTGGTTTCTTTTATTATTATTATTATTATTATTATTATTATTATTATTATATATTTTCTCTGACAACAATGGGTTTTCCACATAAAAAATATTATTGTTTGGTCTTCCGTGGACTGCTCTAGGTTACTCTGAACGCTGTCATTTCCCTTGAGCATATCTGAGCTTCCTCCTAACATTGTGTCATCCACAAACTTTTTGATGGTGCCATCTGTCCCATCATTTAGATCAGCATTTTCCAAACTAATTTAGCCACAGAAGACTTTTGGGCTTGGAGTACGTTGAAGGAACACTTATGTGCTGGTCCGGGGAGTTCATCTGTAATTGTCTTTTGTTTATTGTAAAGAATTTTGATCAAGTGGTTCCTCAATTTCTTAGAGAGCATGTTGCATAGATGCTGGCTGTAGTTGGTGGTCCGGGTGATGGGAGGGTTTCATACTGAAAAATTGCCACATATTATGCCTAAAAGTCTATTAATAAGAGTTAGCTTTTTAGATGTTGTTTATTTTACAATGAACAAAACATAACAAGAGGAAATAAGCTGAATGAACAAACAAATGCCCTTCTGGTAGGAGGATGGTAAGCAACCCTATAATTAAGTGTAAAAAATAAAAATGAAGTACAAACCCCAAACAGAACGTTAGTATAATGGCTGAAAGAAGGATGGCTAGTGTCCTTCTTCTGTACAAAAATGGAAAGGAGAGTATTATTCAAAAAAGTACTGTTCTTCCTTAAGGCTTAAATATTTGTACAAAAAAGAAACACAAAACCAGGTATGGGAAATATTTTTATATTTTGTGTTTTTATAAGTTAGTTATTTTTACAGAAAATGACTGGAAAAAATAAGTAACATTTAACAGTTTTTTAATGGGAAGAGTATTTTTGCATCTTTTGATCACAAATCTGCTTAATATTAGAATCAATGCTGGACAATTGTATGCTCATAACTGGTGCAGCATTAAGTGTATTCCTGTATTTTGTTTTCACTGCAGTGTAATGCAGAAATCCAGTTTTACATGGGTATGTTTTAGCAAAGAGAAGGAGCTCTTGAACTGAATGTTTCACCACATTTGGATTCTCTGCGATTAGAATGCTCCAAAAATTGTTTACTGGAAGTATGTTAAAGTCTTATTTCAGTTGGGAGTCTGAAATCAAGTCACTGAAGTTTTTTTTCATGGAACATCTAGTCACATCGAGTGGAACACCAGTGTTCTGCACAACAGTTTGGGGGACACTGATCTAGATTTTTAACATTGAACATAATTGGCTCCAGAGCCAATCTCTGGGGCACTCCACTTGATACCAGCTGCCAGATGGACTTGATCACTACTCATTGAGCTCAGCAATCTAGCCAGCTTTCTACCTACCTTTTAGTCCACTTACCCAATCCATACCTCTTTAGCTTGCTGGCAAGAATGCTGTGAGAGACCCAATGAAACGTTTTGCTAATGTCAAGGTATAGCACATCCATTGCATTCCCCATATCCCCACAGACAGTTATCTCGTATAGAAGGCAATCTGCCCAGTGAGACGTTACATGCCCTCGGTGAATCTATGTTGACTCTTCCTGATCCTCAAAATTTTTCAAAATGGATTCCTCAAAGACATGCTCTTTGATGTTTTCATGGTCTGAGGTGGGGCTGACCAGTCTATAGTTCCCTGAATCCTCCTCCTCCTCCCCTTTTGATAAAGAGGCCTTTTTCCACCTCCTGCCCTTCTCAGGAACATGCAGCCTCTTCCTCGGACCTTGCCCAGGGACAAGGCAATTCTGTAAGCTGCCCTGAGTTGAAGAAAATCCGTATGGGCCTCTGCATGACAGTCCCAATTCTACTTTTACATGGTAGCATATAATGTGTTATTACGGTTGGACTGTTTTCTGGCCCTGATGCTTCAATTTCTATTGGAAAACTCTGCTGGAGGCTAAAAGTGTTTCCATAATTATGTAATTCAGAGCTGCATATTTATTCATTTGTTTAAAACTCTTAACAGTGTAACATAATGGTTTATATTCTTCTTCCGAAGTTCTCTGCAAGCCCTATGTTGCTGAAATAAGTGAAACAATGGACTAGGTGAATTAACAGATATTTTATATCTCTGAATTTGGATTTTGTTTTATGCCATTGTTTGAAAGATTCATTTGTTCCTCTCAGTGGTGTTTCCTGCTGGAGAGTTAAATCCATCACTGTTTTAATATCTGAACCTAGAGCAATACTTAGAGCATGTTTTACTTTATTTTGCTTTAATTCTTTTAGCAGACAGATGATGCAGCACAGACTGATGGCCAGCAACAGACACAATCCTCTGAAAACACAGAAAACAAATCACAGCCTAAACGGCTGCATGTCTCAAATATACCCTTCAGATTTCGAGATCCAGATCTGAGACAAATGTTTGGAGTAAGTATTCTACTTTTGTTTATTAGTTTATTATTTTCCCCCACTTTTAAGAAGCATTACCTTTACATTTTAGAGGTAGCTGTCAACAGTATCTAAAGTTAAGATTACCTAATACTTTCTATTACTAGAACACTTTCTCCCCAGTTACCGATAAGTAATTGCCCGATTTGCTTATGCTACTGGCAAGGAGAAATGATACTATATGTATGCTGCAGAGTTATAATGTCTTGAATGTCTTTTAGTACTTTAAGAAAGTAATTAATGCTGGTTTAAGTTAGTACACACTTACACACTCCCCTGTGAAACTTTCTGTTCACCTTGAATTCCACACCTGTGGTTGTGGATCTTTAAAAGCATCACACTAAAAATAGGTGTTACTTAGCCTAACCAATGCATTATCTAACCTCCTTTCACTAAGTATTGTACCTGGCCAGATGCTGCTCCAGTGCTAGTCTTGCTTTTATTGCACCTGTTGATATTAGCTTAATAAGCATAAATAACGTACAGATACCCTTATGTTGGAACAGCATATAGTATTAGCTTTTGTACCTGCATTCATTTTATGTTTCTGTGTGATACGTGGAGTCCCAGGGGAGCCAGCTGAAGCCACTCAATTAAGGTCCACAGCAAAAAATAGGACAAGCAATCCCTGAAGCTGGTGGTTATTCCAGTGTTCATATTCACTCAGCCTGGTCAATACGCTTCTGTACTGTCTTATTGGTCAATCAGAAGCCCAAATTATCCACTTCCCTTAAAGTACCCAGCCTGGGGCTTCCACCCAGACACCCCAGTCAACTAAAGTTCTACCAGTCCCAAGGATTGGGCACATCAATTTCCAAGTCAATAATTATTTCAGACCTTATCCCAAACACATGATTATAGTCAATTCTTATTTAATGGTCCAAAATTTATGTAAAAAGAAAAGAGAGAGAATATTGGTTTAAAGATAAATATATATACAGAAGAACTAAATCTTTGAACTTCAAAAACAATGAGAAGTCCTGTGGCACCATATAGACTAACAGATTTATTGGAGCATAGGCTTTCATGGGCAAAGACCCACTTCATCAGATACATGCACCTGATGAAGTGGGTCTTTGCCCATGAAAACTTATTCCAATAAATCTGGTAGTCTATAAGGTGCCACGGGACTTCTCATTGTTTTTGTGGATATGGACTAACACAGCTGCTCTCTTATTCTTGAACTTCAGTTACACAACAGAGATGGTGATCTTGTAGTTGCAAAAAAACTCTTTTATAATTTAGTCCATGGTTATCCATATCCAGGATGATTCCGGCCCATAACTGGGACCTCAGTCCTCGTGGCTTAGGCTTCCCCTGTAAAAAAGCTCAAGTAGTTAATCATAGAGTCCCATTAAAAGTCAAGAATGCACAAAATATGGTGGAAAATTTGGATTTCTGTAATTGTGAATTCTGGTGAAATTTCTGAAATGAAATCTGATACTGAAACCATTTTTTTGCATCCTGATCCTGTTATGACCATGATTTTTGGTCATGAGCTGAGGAGAACAGGCTAGTTTACTAGTTTGCTTTTCCCACTTCCCTCAAATGTATATATGCACCAATTACAGTTTAAACATTAGACATTCATGTGCTTATAAGCTAACGATGGCAGTTAATGCATTAGTTACTCAGATGGTAGATGTATCTGTGAGAGGAAATGGAAAGGCAAAGGATAACAGGTGTGTGCTGATTTCTCTAAAAAAAATCTAAGTAATGGTATCCTTTTTCATGGATTTTTAATATATCTTAACATATTTAGTAGACTGTAGTAGAGTCAAAATTCTGAAGAGTCTCATATAGTCACCAAATTATTCTTCTCCTGACTGGATTATTTTGTCTTTCCATGGTAATATATTGTTTATGTCACTTACATTGCCGCACCAGAGTTACACTGCTTCACATGACATGTTAGTGACACATGAAATAGCAAAACATGACATATTAAGTGATGTATTGGAAAGTGTCACATCATAAAATGTGTTGTATCGAAGAATGTTCTGAGTTACCCATACTAAATACTGTGCAGGCTTAGTTTTTATTCCCTTTACTAAAGCAGGTATAGTCAAACACTTTTCTTGGTGACCTGTGTGTTTTTTGCATGTTTGAACAAGATCTACAGCTATAATAATAATAATAATAATAATAATAATAATAATTAGATATAGGGTTTATTCCCATACACAAGTAATCTTCCCAGTTGGTAGAATTTGAGTAAGGTAGGACAGGGCTTGTTTTGGAAAAAAACCTTGCACTGAGGGAAGTGTTTCTTTTTGGTCCTTTGAGGGGGTGCAGAAAGATGGGATAAATTCTTTTCGAAGATACAGGTGAAATCCTGGCTTTTTGCATTCCCATTTGATTTTTAAGTAAAGCCAGGATTTCACCATGTTTCTTTACTCTCAGGCAGAAGTAGCTGTAGCAAATATATCCTTGTTCCTCTTCATTCCACTGGGGACAACCGGAGCTGCGCCAAGGGGCTAATGTTCCTTTGCGGAAGAGTGGGAGGTGATAATCACATTTAAATGTAGTATTTAATACCAGTCTGGTTGGTGGTGATTGCTGCATTCCAAGGGGAGTTGTATAGCTGGATAACACCTATATTGAAATGTCATTGAAAGTAGACTGAAAAGCCATTGAAAGTAGTAATAATGATGTCACTTTCACTTCACTGTGATATGCAGTGTTGAAACTGTTTGTTCGTCTCAGGCAAAGGTGGGATTAAGCTGGTGTGCTCTGGTGCAGCACACAGAGAAGTGAATGGCCAGCTAGGAGAGGAGATCTCAATACTGCCAGCCCCTGTACACCAGTATGGTTCCCATGCCAGTGTTGTGCCTGGACAGCCCACCCCTCCCTTTGTACCCCACTCCCTTCCCCTTCTACCTTTCATCTCTCTAGGAGTCCAAACCACACCCCTTCCCAGTGAGCCTGAGCCAACACCCACAACCCCTGGGTGGCAGGGCCACACCACAACCAGGTTCTGGTCCTGTACTTAGGTACGGGGTTGGGTGGGTGGGTGAGAATGTCAGCCCCAGACGTCTCGTAGCCAGGCAGCACAGTGGTCATGCTCCCACCCCTGAGTTCCATCCCCCCCCCACCACTGGAACTCCCTCCCCCAATCCTCTACCCTGACTCTTGCACACCAACCTCCTGTCCTCGGTCCATCATGCCACCCACTTGCCCTGTCATGTGCACCCCCCTACACATGCGCAGCCCTCCTGCCCAGACTGCCCCATCATTCCTTGCCACACTTAAATTTCTTACAGGTACTGTTGTATCTCAACCCTTCTAACCCTGTACACTGAGGGGTTGCAATATGACAGTATTTGTAAGAAACTTCAGTTACTTTCATCCCTGGGGCTCCAAATATATTTGAGAGACAAAGTGGGTGATCATTTATTGCACCAACCTTTTTTTGTGAGGAAAAATGAGTTTTACAGCACCTCCAGAATGCTTTTTCAGGGTATCTCACATAAACAAGAGATCTGTGTGGCTCAAACATTTCTCTCGCAAACGGAAGTTGGTCCAATAAAAGATTTTACCGCACCTAACTTTTCTATCTAAAGTTACTGGGTTATGAGTTTAACCATAATGTGGTTTGCTGTCCGTAGGTGATACTGTATTTTAATTGCTGTTATTGATTATGCAGAATTGTAATGACACAATTTTAGCTGTGTATCAGGTTCATCACAACAGACACTTGATTCAGCTATTCTCCACTTTGTCATTTTGTCCAATATGTCATTTTTTTATTGCATGACTCTCCTATACTAAATCTTATAATAAAAGTTTTCATGTTCATGTGACTTTTCTGTTTCTTTTCAGCAATTTGGTAAAATCTTAGATGTTGAAATTATTTTTAATGAGCGAGGCTCAAAGGTAAGCAGTTTAATTCACCAGAAGACTCCATCAGTTAAAGTATTTGATAAAATTAAGAGAAAACAACTGCACTGGTGTGATAAGTGTGTCTTAAAAATCCACTTAAATGGAAACACTTTTTGGAGCTTTTAGTCAGTTTTCCAAACAGCATGGAATTCAATGGACCATTTTAAATCTTTTGAAAGGAAAAATTCTGAGTGCTATGAACTGTCAGCAGTTCAAGTGAAATTTTGTTTGTTGCTTTTACATATAATCATATATTGTCTGGGCTGATTCTTTACCCTCTAATGATAATTACCGTGCTCATTTTATAAAATGAGTCATGTTTGCCAAAAAATAAGCAGATCATTTGCTACAATAGGTATATTCTGCCATTGAAATGAAAGTTAGTAATATCAAATAAGCTCTTGAGTAATTGCTCAAAGAATAAAATATGTGATTTTTCCAGATTATTGAAGTGCAGATGTTTCCTGGTTAGTTAAAAACTTCAGTGCACCAACCCTTTGAATACAATGTCATTTTAGTATTTCTACTCATAAAGACAATATATTGCATTATAAATTTATTTTAGTTCTATGGGAAGTTACTGTGCTTTAAATTTATAGTCTGATTTATTGAGTATTTAAGAAATAAATGAGTAAGATTGTTATCCTTAGGTAATTTACATTAAATGGTGCAAAACAGCAGTCATTTGCCCAGTAAATCTTACCCATACTAGCTGCATTATAATTTTCTATGCATACGTCATATGCATAGAACTCTCCTCCTCTTCGAATCATTCTAACCTTTGTCCTCCTATATATCAGACTTGTAATAATTCTTCTTCTCCTGCATATGGTTCAGTATTAATGATGGGATGACTTTTCATCTTTTAGTAAATCAGATACATTATAATTCTCTTTTATTTCAGATATGCTATAATCCTTCTACTAATACGTCGCCTAAAGTGTCTGCATTTTCAAATCTAAACTTTAAATGGTCACCTATCCCTCCATGTAAAATGATGCAATCATCATATGACTTATACTCTAAAACCTCTTTGAGTTGCTTTGGCATTCATAAATTGACATTCTCCCAAACCCAGTGAGAATATTTACTCCCTATTTTGTAAACGAGATCCTGGGGAACTTTTGTAGAAGGGCTTGGAAGACAGGTGATATTAAGCTAGTATAAGAATGCAGGACCTTTTAACTTTAGGTTGACAGTTCAGATGGGCTTAGCTTGCTAGTGGTGGTCTTATACTTAGCTGATGGCTGGCTGTTCAGTAGTCTTTGTGAAAGAAACTGGTCGTTTGAGACTTGTTCTGAGGATATAAAATTTCAGAACAAACAGCACTATAGGCAGCTTTGGTGGTTTCAGGAGTAAGTTCAAGGCTTGAGTGGATATGGTCAGTTTATCTACCTTTTCCCCCTAAGGGCTTTAATACCTTGGACTTTTTTGTACCAGTATAGCTGCACCAGTGCAAAATCTTAGATGGGGTAAAGCACCAACTCAATCCAACTTTTACATGGTGCAACATGTGTACATTATCGGTTGGCATCCATGCACTCTGGTGCCAGCCTCCCACTGACCTTCACTATACAGAAGCTGTTAGGGTCTCACCCTCTCCATCAGTGATTAAAAGACTATAAAAGATGCCAGGAATGCTCTTAAGAGTCACATCAAATCACCTTTTGCATTTAGACAGAAATTGAGCCTGGGTACTTCTGTAAGCTGCAACTGCAGAATACATAAAACAATTCATATCTGGAAAACACGAGCACTAATGCAACCTTGCTCTGAGAAGGCAAGCAGAGAGAACTCCTAGGTTTCTCATTTCAGTCCTCTGTGGGAAATTTAGTTTTCGTCATTCAGAACCAGACTCATTGTAACATTGCTCTAATATTTTTAAACTTGAGCATGCTTCCTTAACAAACCCGCTGAGGCCCTGGATTTCATTAGTTGTCCATAGCTGTCCTTTCGGGATGTATTCAGTATTTGAATGACAATGAACACGATTTTCTATTTTTGTCAATTATTTAATGATTTTACACTTTAAAACATTTATGTACTCATTTGTCCATTATGTAAGTGAGGTCTGTTGGGACTTCTAAAGGAAAAAAACCCCAACAAACAACAATAAAAACCCAACCATCTCCCCAAGAAAGTTGGCTATATTGTGCTTAAAGGAGAGAGAAGAAGAAACAGACAATATTAGAGTAACTTGTACTACTGTATGAACCCACTTGTAAGGCTAAAGGATCAGAGTCATCCACAGGAGGGAATGAACTTGTGATCTGAGGAAGTAAAGCCATGTGCTCTGCCACACGAGCTAAACACCAGCTGCCTTTGAGCCAAAGCTGTACAGCAGAGACTTCATTCTCCCCTGTCAGTGATCTCAGTGCCTCTGGGGTTACATATCACAGAATCCCAGAGCTGGAAGGGACCTCAGGAGGTCATCTAGTCCACCCCCTGCTTCAAGAAGGCTCAACCCCTACTAAGTCATCCTGTCCAGGACCTTGTCCAGCCAGGACTTATTTCCCTCAGCTGAGGAAGAGTGTCCTGAACTTTTGAGACCTTCCAGCAGTTCATCCTCAGTGAGGCCCTCCACCCCCTTGTAAGGCCATCTGAACCTCAGGACAGTGGATAAATGGCTGCATTGATAAGGTTCTGCAGACGAATTCTCTCAGTGACACCTGGATTTCAGAGTTTGTTTCCAGATCTGTTCCAGTATGGGAGGTTTGATGGGATGGGCAAATAGCAGTTTAAAGTAGCCAGTATGTTGTTTGAGAATTAGAGAAGGATGGAAGATTACACCCACATATTATTACTCTGAACACACATGCCTGCACACATTTCCCAACATAATGCAAAGTGTAGATAAATCCATGGCTTGAACAGCTAAGAGGAGTAACAGCCTGCACTTTTAAAAATAATTCCTAATAGTTTCTCAGTGTGTTTTGTTTTCATACAATCACTTTTTTGGCTTTGCACGTAAGGCATTCTGAATGGTTTGTATTATTTTCCTATTTAGCTAATTGCTTTTTCAGGTTACATATAAGGGAACTACTCCTCAAGAAACGTTAACTTTCTGTCCCTTTCCCTTTCCAAATCTTTAGATATCCTTCTGCTGATAGATGGCAAGTGGTGATAGATTAGATTGTTGAGAAATTACTGGGTTGGGTGGAGACTGACTGCACAATTCAACAATGGACAGCACCAGGTGGAGAAGGATACAGTGGCTCAGTAATGAGCAGAACTTATGTTGCTACAGAAACTCCATTTTTCCCTGGGAAACAGTGTGACCATAGCTAAGGAAGTGGACGCAGCTTTACTTAGCAGAATTATAGATGTATGTTTTTATATTAAGATTGGCTTAATAAAATTTATCCTTTAGGGTTTCTCTTGTGTTTTATTAGCAAAGTGATGAGAAATAGGTGTATGGTGCCTCTTGCTTGAGGTGCCTATGGCCATGATGTAGACATTTATTATATTGATTGGATTTTTTTCTTGTTGATGTAGTTAATCCACCTCTTCAAAAGATGATAGCTTCCTGCCTTTATAGTAGGAAGATTAGGTTAGGTTAGGTTAGGTTAACCTAACTGTGTCAAGGTTTTGAGTGACATATTTAGATTAATCTAATTTTAAGTGTAGACTAGGTCTAACAAAGATGGGCACTACAAAAGAAAAGTTGTGCTGAGAATAGTTTGTAAGGGTGAAAATGATACTGAAAATTATGTGCGGCTGGTACAGGATTTCGATTACGTACAGCAGAAGAATTTGGAATGGGAAGACTGTCCTTAACAGTGCATCATGAATGTTTTGCACATGCTTGTTAATTTAAAACACTGGGCATGGTTAATGCCTTTCTGTTGGGAAAACTGACCCCAAATTGTTGAGGGTGACAAGCAAAAGCACATCACTGGCAATATTTGAATTGTTTCAAAGGGTTGGAGTATATTTGTGATCATGATATATAAATGTTTTGTTTTTTAAATACTGAAATACAATTTTAAAGTGATGTTAGCAACAACGTCAGCAGCAGATAAAGAATTTTAATTTTTCTAAGTTTGAAATCATATTTGTCTGCTATTATAGCACAAGAAAAAAGAATGCTAGAAAGATTGGGAGTCTATGTTTAGTCTAATATAAAAATGTTAAGCTCTTAGAATAGTCAATTATGTTTTATGCAGGAGGGTATTCAGACATTTAGTGGTTTATTTTTTCTCGATAATATGTCAAAGTTGCATATCCCTGTCCCACTAACAAGGGAGTAGGGAGAATAAACAGTCTGTTGCATGTACTATTATATCAAAAATAATATGAACATGAAGCAGTTAAATTTACTCCAAATGTTTGCATTTCTATTACTTTATAAAAGTTTCTTTCTATTCACATCATGTGATTTTGTTTGATCTTTTGAAAATCAGAAAGTTTATACTTATAAAATTACCACTTTTGTTGGTGGTTTTCTTTTCTTTTCTTTCTCCCTTTTTTTCAGTTTCTTTAATTTTATAAAAAAATAAGTAAAGGCTATACAGTTTGACTAAAGTTTAAATAACCCTAGTGTTGCATGGGAAAAAATGTTTCTTACAATCACAACAGCATGACTAAGTAGGCAATGTTTAAGAGTATATTGGCATTCAGTGTTGAATTTTGTGCACATGGTTTTTTTTTTATTATTTTGTTGAGACTATCTGCATGTCGTTAAAAAGTGGTTCACTTTCTTTTCTCATTATTTCATTTTTTCTATGTGGAGACACTGTAAATTTGAGTTTGATTTCATTTTTGTTAGATTTATTTTCCTCTGTAGTGACATTTACAAAGGTATCTTTGGTATCATTCTTTGACTTCTTCAGGGGGTATTATCAAACTGACGAAAGAAAAAAAAACTTGTTCACATTTGTCGCTTATTTATTGCACATCTCAGTATGATTATAATTTTTCTAATTTGCATGTTACAGAAATGAAGCAAGAACAAGAAAATATTAAATTAAAGCAAGAGAACATAAGCAAACAAGTGGTCGTTGATTGAAATAATAATGTGCATGTTGTTTTCCCCCCTTCTCCCTCCTGCATGCAGGGATTTGGTTTCGTAACTTTCGAAAATAGTGCTGATGCGGACAGGGCGAGGGAGAAATTACACGGCACCGTGGTAGAGGGCCGTAAAATCGAGGTGCATGTTCAAAATATTTTCCTTTTCATCTTTTTTATAAATGTCTGCTTCACTCTCATTTGTTGTTTCAGATGCATCATTGGTGTCTTTCGTGTGCTCCCTTCTCCCCTCCCATTGTTTATATATATATATATTTATATATAAAGAGATTATCTGGCCTTACTTGGGTTTTTTATTATTATTTCTTTTGTGATTATTATTATTATTATTATTATTCTCATTATTGCTATCAGGTGGATGACAGAAATGAGACAAATTGAAAGCTTTAATATTTTGAAGTTACTATTTTCTATGTTTTATGGGTGCAGTAAATTCCAAAAAAAAAAGAACAACAAAAATATCAAAAACGAAAACAAAACTATGTGACAGACAAACCAAAAGAAAAGGTTGGGTTTTATTTTTTTTCTTTTTGATGCTGGGTTGATGTGGGATCCGCAGTGGCTTCTAAAAGATTTCAAATTAGGAGATTATAGCATCCAAAAGAGATGAAAAGAAACAAAAGAACAACAAACAAACAAACAAAATCAAAATGTTTGAAAGTTTCATTTCAAAGGAACCACCAAACTGGTTTTCCTGGTTGGCCTGAACCATCCATTGCCATCAGAAAACAAACCCAAATGCTTTTGGTACCACTGGGTCCCCTTCAACACTGCCTCAGAGTCATAATTGTTAGAGTAAAAAAAGCAAAAAAAAAAAGAAAAAAATACCAATTTAAAATGCTGTCGTCTTTTGAGTAAGATGTTGCATATTTTGCCTTTTCATTTTCCCCCTTCGACGGTAGCGCTTAGGGCCCTCACCAAACTCTCAGTAACCATGGTAACTGTATACATACCCATGCTGGCGATGGTGCTGAATGGTAAGTGGAGAAGTCCATCTGCCGTTTCACGTATTTAGCGCTGATATACCACGTGAATTTTTTTGACTTGTTGTATTAAGTTTTCTTGATGCTATATTTTTTTCTATATTGGTACGCCTGTAATTGAGTGTACGTTTTAAGCAAGCCTGGGAGGCACTGATTGGATTGAGGATATGACTTCGTGCACATCTTACTCAGATTGTTAACTCCATATTGTGTTAAATAATGCACCCTCTTTTTATCCTTTTGTTAGCTGTGATTTTAAAGCTTGAATGATTTTGTTAATTCTTGCAATGAAAAAGGCTCTTGTTCCAAGTGTTGAATGCTAGATGTTGCTTTTCCAATGGTACTTCTCTTCTAAAGGATTATGTTGCACACTGCTAAAATTTGTTTGTCCCTTTTTTGACATTTTATTTGTTCCTTGTACCTTGTCTCTTCCCCCTCTACTCCACTGCATGTTCCTTCATATAAAAATATTTTTTTTCTGTTTTGAAAGATTTATTGTTTCAGTGTTATCATGGAATACGAGCATGCTCTTAAATCTTAAATTATGCAGTACCTTTTTAATTTGCTTTTAATGTGTCTTTATTAAAATTTAAATGATATGATGTTGCTTTATTGAAATGATTTGTAAGTTTAAATGGTTATGAAAGTAAATGTAATTATATATAGTATAATTTTGTTATGCACCTATTGCCTTTTATAAATTAAATTGCATTTTATTTTTATATGACTAATAGCAGTAATAATGCATGCATTTACTAGTGCCAGTCTCTCTCTATAACACTTACTAATTTAGTTTTCTATGTGCATAGGTAAATAACGCAACAGCACGTGTAATGACAAATAAAAAGACTGTCAACCCATATACAAATGGTAAGTGCATGAGCATTTGAGCCTTTCTTTTACTTTCAAATACCAGAAAGCATGCAAGTCCTGATGTTGCAAGGTGCTCCCTGTGAGTGAAGTAGAATACAGTCCTAATGATTTCCTGTGGCCTCTCTGGGATTTCATTGTGCCATCCTCACAGGATGGAGGCCTATGGCTGGGCAAACTGCTGCAGCTGGGTAAAGTTCTGTTGATTTCAGTGGTACGGTATTCCATTGGCATGCAATATGTTGCAGGATCAGAATCTGAAAGACATTAACTGGTAGCGATAAGTAAACTGACACTGCATATACCAGAGAATATAGTTTCTTGGAATCAATCTTTCTCTTCCGGCTTTGTGCAGTGTTATATATATGTGTGTGTGTGTGTGTGTGTGTATATCTATAGCAGTGATTGAACTAACCATAGGGACAATTCTGTCCTAAGAGGTGAAGCTGAGATGAAGGCTGGATAGGTGATCCCTCTATGGAGCATGAGCTGCTCTTTGGTGTTGTCATAATACAGATTACTTCAGGATGGTTTCTGTTTTCTCTTTCACAAGAGCAAATTATAATTGTTTTATGATTCCCCTATTTCTGTACAAGAATCTAACTAGGAAGTCGTATACAAATTATGTCTTTGTTGTTGATTTAACAAGTAGCTCTATTATTGCAGACCAGTAATAGTCATCAGTAAAAATGCGGGTGGGGTGTTCTGTGTAGTGCCTTACAAAGAGATTTCCCTCTCTCATCCCTTATCCAGTGCTTAATTCAGCTGCTTAGCCCCTCCACGTCCCCCCAGAGATTATTTTCTGTGAGTTATTTCAACCCATTAACACCCTTTAACTACAAAAATTAGTGCAGAAATTTATTTACTGACACTAAATATTTGTTCTGTGTGGCTTGGATACTTCTGTAAGAAACTTTCCAAACTGTTATCTCTATTCCTGCTCTAGCCCTCAAAATACAAAAGAAAAGTGAACATACATGATCAATAAATGCAGGTTTCCACAGATGGCTGAGACACCCTTCTGTGCAGAAATATAATGGAATTTATTTTGTGCATTTGAGAGCTCATTAGTGAGATTTTGCAAAAAAGTGGGGCAACCAGAAATGAGCTGTTTATTTTTCAGTGGCATGTCAGACTTTTTCCACCCAGCACAATAAAAATAAAGTAACTGACCTGAATTTGACATATAATTATTGAACTATTTATAACATTCCTCAAGTTTTTCCAGAAACTTTTCTTACTTTGAATATGTGTCTGCCCATGTGATGAAAATGGAAAGTGTCCTTCATTTTTGCTGATTCTTCTTTAAAATGTCACCTCAGTGAATCAAGCCAGACAGACACAAAGTTTAACTGGAGATGACGTAGGAGATGGACGTGTTGAGAGTCTCTGGGATAGACTAAGAGGGGTAAAAAACAAGGGTGATGTCCTGATAGGCATCTACTACAGGCCGCCTAGCCAGGTGGAAGACGTGGATGAGGCTTTTTTTAAACAACTAACAAAGTCAAGCAGGGCCCCAGATTTGGTGGTGATGGGGGACTTTAGATATATGTTGGGAAACTAATACAGCGGGGCACAGACTATCCAGTAAGTTCTTGGATTGTATTGGAGACAACTTTTGATTCCAAAAGGTTGAAAAAGCTACCAGGGGGAAGCTGTTTTAGATTTGATTTTAATAAATAAGGAGGAATTGGTAGAGAACTTGAAGGTGGAAGGCAGCTTGGGTGAAAGTGATCATGAAATCACAGAGTTCACAATCCTAAGGAAGGGTAGAACAGAAAACAGCAAAAGAGAGAAAATGGATTTCAGGAGGGCAGATTTTGGTAAACTCAGAGAGCTGGTAGGTAAGGCTCCATGGGAAGCAAAACTGAGGGGAAAAACAGCTGAGGAGAGTTGGCAGTTTTTCAAAGGGACATTATTAAGGGCCCAAAAGGAAGCTATCCAGCTGTGTAGGAAAGATAGAAAATATGGAAAAAGACCATCTTGGCTTAACCAGGAGATCTTGCATGATCTCAAAATAAAAAAGGAATTGTATAAAAAATGGAAACAAGGAAAAATTACAAAGGATGAATATCGGCAAACAACACAAGAATGCAGGAGAAAGATTAGAAAGGGTAAGGCACAAAATGAGCTTAAACTAGCTACAGGCATAAAGGGAAACAAGAAGGCTTTTCATAAATATATTAGAAACAAGAGGAAGACCAGGGACAGGGTAGGGCCATTGCTCAGTGAGGAGGGAGAAACAGTAATAGGGAACTTGGAAATGGCAGAGATGCTTAATGACTTCTTTGTTTCGGTCTTCACTGAGAAGTCTGATGAAGGAATGCTAAACATAGTGAATGCTAGTGGGAAAGGGGTAGTTCAGAAGATAAAATAAAAAAGGAACAAGTTAAAAATCACTTAGGAAAGTTAGATGTCTGCAAGTCACCAGGGTCTGATGAAATGCATCCTAGAATACTCAAGGAGCTGATGGAGGAGGTATCTGAGCCATTACTTATCATCTTTGGAAAATCATGGGAGACAGGAGAGATTCCAGAAGACTGGAAAAGGGCAAATATAGTGCCCATCTATAGAAAGGGGAATAAGAATAACCCAGGAAGCTACAGGCCAGTCAGCTAAACTTCAGTGCCAGGAAAGATAATGGAGCAGATAATTAAAGAAATCATCTGCAAGCACTTGGAAGGTGGTAAGGTAATAGGAAACAGCCAGCATGGGTTTGTAAAGAATAAATCTTGTCAAACTAATCTGATAGCTTTCTTTGATAGGATAACGAGCCTTGTGGATAGGGGAGAAGTGGTAGAAGTGGTATATCTAGACTTTAGTAAAGCATTTGATACAGTCTCTCATGATATTCTTGTAAAAAACTAGGCAAATACAATTTAGATGAGGCTACTATAAGGTGGGTGCATAACTGGCTGGATAACCATACCCAGAGAGTACTTCTTAATGGTTCTTAATCCTGCTGGAGAAGTATAACAAGTGGGGTTCCGCAGGGGTCTATGTTAGGACCGGTTCTGTTCAATGTCTTCATCAATGATTTAGATATTGGCACAGAAAGTATGCTTATTAAGTTTGCAGATGATACCAAGTTGGGAGGGGCTGCAACTTCTTTGGAGGATAGGGTCATAATTCAAAATGATCTGGATAAATTGGAGAAATGGGCTGAGGTAAACAGGATGAAGTTTAGTAAGGACAAATATAAAGTGCTCCACTTAGGAAGGAACAATCAGTTTCACACATACAGAATGGGGAGAGCCTGTCTAGGAACGACTACAGCAGAAAGGGATCTAGGGATTATAGTGGACCACAAGCTAAATATGAGTCAACAGTGTGATGCTGTTGCAAAAAAAGCAAACATGATTCTGGGATGCATTAACAGGTGTGTTGTGAACAAGACACGAGAACTCATTCTTCCGCTCTACTTTGCACTGGTTAGGCCTCACCTGTAGTATTGTGTCCAGTTCTGGGCACCACAGTTCAAAAAAGATGTGGAGAAACTAAAGAGGGTCCAGAGAAGAGCGACAAGAATGATTAAAGGTCTAGAGAATGTGACCTATGGAAAAAGGTTGAAAGAATTGGGCTTGTTTAGTTTGGAAAAGAGAACATTGAGGGGAGACATGATAGCGGTTTTCAGGTATGTAAAAGGGAGTCATAAGGAGGAAGGAGAAAACTTGTTCTTCTTGGCCTCTGAGGATAGAACAAGAGGCAATGGACTTAAACTGCAGCAAGGGAGGTTTAGGTTGGATATTAGGAAAAAGTTCCTAACTGTCAGGGTGGTCAAACAGTGGAATAAATTGCCAAAGGAGGTTGTGGAATCTCCATCGCTGGAGATATTTAAGAACAGGTTAGATAGATGTCTATCAGGGATGGTTTAGACAGTACTTGGTCCTGCCATTGGGGCAGGGGGCTGGACTCGATGGCCTCTCGAGGTCCCTTCCAGTCCTAGTTTTCTATGATTCTGTGGATCCTACAATAATTTTTGTTCTAACGGTTAGATTGCACATTTCATATACGTGTGAAACTTTCACCCTTTTGTTCAGTATGTTGTATGATGAGGTAAAACAAGATTTGATATCAATTTTGTGCATATTTACAAGTATCTTACTATGTGGACTAAGAAATAGTGTCATCCCTTCAGCATCAAATACCAAATTTAATCTGAGGGATGATGAAGCTTGAACCTTATTATTTACACCATTGTGCATTTTACAGATGAGTTTGCTTCGGTGTCACATAAAATAGACCTTATCTTGATTTTTGGTATTGTCATTTTTTTTTCCACTGGAAATGTACACTCATTAAATTGTGTTGATAAAAGCATTTCTTATGTAATTTGAAGCTGTCTTGTGAACTGCTTATCTTGTGTTATGCATTTTTAATCTTCTCCTCATAGGTAGAATCAGCAAATAGATATATACGCCAATGTAATGACCTAGATGTATAGTGCTTGTTCAAAATATCACTCATGCACTTTTACATCCCTGTTAACAGAAGCTCTTGGAACTTCACTGAGCAAGTACATGTAGATATGTGCCTCAATGATATGATAAAAGTATTGGGCTATAACAGTCACGGGATTCATAGGAATTAAATACAGACATAATTTCCTGTGTCATGCTTAGCGTGCTTTAACTAATATTCCCATTATCAGACATTCACAAACTCTCTGATTTGTCAATCATCTGCCATAACTCAGAGACTACCTGTAGCATCCTGAAGCAGGCCCACCAGTAGGTGACAAGATTCTTCTAAGGCCTGCTGTTTTTCTCCTAGGGTGCATCTACACTAGCTGGCTACTTTGAAGTAGCTGGCACAACACCAAAATAGTACGTGTCGCGACTACATGCACCGTGTGCTATTTCGACATTGAAATTGACGTTAGGCGGTGAGACATCGCAATCGCTATTCCTATCCGAAGATGGGATTAGCGCCCGACTTCAATGTTCAATGTCGAAGAAGGGCGTGTTTAGACGATCCGCGTCCCGCTACATCGAAATAGTGGGGTCCTCCATGGCAGTCATCAGCTGAGGGGTTGAGAGACGCTCTGTCCAGCCCCTGCGGGGCTCTATGGTCACCGTGTGCAGCAGCCCTTAGCCTAGGGCTTCTGGCTGCTGCTGCTGCAGCTGGGGGTCCAAGCTGTGTGCACCGGGCCTGCGACCGGTTGTTGGCTCTGTGGATCTCGTGCTGTGCAGGCTGAGTGTGTCTGGGAGGGGCTCTTTAAGGGAATTGCTTGGGGCTTTGCTGGCCCCTTATTTCGACGGGGGTGCTTGTGTGTGTGGACGCTCTGCATTTCCTTCCAGGACGTCTCCTTTCAACATTCGCCGTTGCTACTTCAACGTTGAACATTGATGGCACCAGCCCTGGAGAACGTGTAGACGATATGCATTGAAGTAGCCTATTTCGATGTCCTTGCTTCGAAATAGGCTACTTCGACGTAGTGTGCTAGTGTAGACGTAGCCCTAATGGTTCATTAACTTGAATGGATACTTCCCACTCAGCCATCCAGACTGAGAGTCTTGTGCCAAATGGAAAAAATCTCAGCGGGGTAACCCTGTTAGTCTGTAACTTCAAAAATAGCATGCAGTCCTGTAGCACCTTAGAGACTAACAAATTTATTAAGTCATGAGCTTTCATGGGTATGAAGTGAGTTTTACCCATGAAAGCTCTTGACCTAATAAATTTGTTAGTCTCTCAGGTGCCACAGTTCTGCTTATTGTTTTTGCTGAATGGTAAACACATTCGTAATACAGATAGATCGTGAATGATCCTAACTTCAGATACAAAAATGGCACATGCATACAAATAGGTTAATTGTGCTCTGTAGATCAAAATCTTTCAAATTATATCACACATAACCTATCCTGCATAAAATACATGAGACTTCTGCCACAATTATATCATATTATAATATCACTGTGAAGAATATGGGTTGCAGCATCACAATTATATTATGGGTTCCAAGCACCAGCATTTGCAAGCTATGTCGAAACAAGTAACCCTGAATAATTTGTTTATTCGTGTAGATATTCTTAAAGATCCTTTTTTTGAAAATATGGGGCTAGATTGCTTTGTGTGTGTATATTTCAATAACAAAGTCTTACCCTGCACAGTTTTGTCTTTCATATATGTAGCCACTCCTGTTCACTAGCCCAGTGTGAGGTTAATGAGCTATGGGGAAGCCTTGCAATTTCTTACATAACTTGGGAGACGAGGCCTGGGGCTCCTTGGTTTGCTCTGTGTTCTGTATTAATGTGTGTGTACCTCAGACCAGACCCACTCAGACAAACCACTGAGAACAGGCTTTATTCTGAAGAGAAGCACAAAACAGAACCACAGTTCAGCAGACCCACTCCTCTGCCTGCAGTCTGCATGCTGCTTCAGCGCAGTCCACAACTTGTAGTTCCCAGGACTGAGGCTAAAATGCACTGGTCCTTGGGCTACATATGTGTTTGGGAAAAAATATAGAAGTATATTGGGAAATAGGATGTGCTGCATTTTGTTTCACACAGTCTTGTTAGTGGTAGTTTGTTAGCAGAGATTATATAATGAATGCCGTATTCACACGTGGAGCAGATACTAAAACAGAATAACCTTAAGTTTTTGACAGCTTGTTTTATATGGGATTTCTTTTTATGAGTGAGGAGTTTTTGGAACTAAAACCTTGGAAGATTCCCTAGATAGTTAGTCACTCAAGGAATCAGTTACTATTACAGCTGTCCATGCAACCCTATGCAAGCAGGGAGATAAATGTTTGTTACTTACCTTGTGTTTGCCATCTCTTTTGGAAATACAGCTGCCTTTTCAATTTGAGTTAGCTGCCTGCTAGGAACATGACTGGGAAAGTGAATTTTAATCATTTTTAGATTTCAAGCCTGTCTTGTTCCACATTTAATCCAGGAAGGTTTATTTTTCAATCTCATGCTTACTGTATATTTTAAGGCAGTAGATTGAAACCTGTAGGCTCATGGGGTATACAGGGTTGCAGAAGTGGTATTAGAAGTAAGTCTTCATCTCTGACTGGGGAGCAAGCAGCACAAGTCAGGACAGGGACATGTAGACTTGCCTTGCCTTGCCTTGCCTTGCCTCTGGGGTTTCTGTATGCTGAGCTAGTTCCTAAGATTCTGAAACCACAGCCTTTGATAAGCTCAGTAAAGTGGTATCCTTGCCACACCCCTTTCCTCCAGCCATGCGTAATACACAGACAGCCAAGAGGAAATGTGTAATAAGTGTGTTTGTGTTATTAAGGTATTCCCTTACATTGGGGTGATTCTGCCATGGCTAGCTATGCCAGCTATACAGCCAGAATCAACTGGTGTAAAGCAGGTGCACTGCAGTAAGCTATCTGGCCTTAGAAGTGGAAAATATCCTTTGATGTTATGTCCATCTTCCTGCCAAAGCTGGATAGCTGCGTACACTACATGATTGCTCCCTAGTGTGCACTTAATCTATATTTCTCTATATTATGTATAGATTTGTTTTTCACAGTTGCAGCTTTTAGAGGTTCAACAGGAGGGGAAAGTTAGTGCTGTGACAATAAGGCAAATGTATCAAATTATACTCACTGGGGAGAATTTGCATCCTCCAACTTAAACCAGACTTCCTTGGCAGTTCCTCGCTCATACTACACTTGATTAACCCACACAGTTATGGCCCAGTGCATACTTCGTTGACAAGACAAAGTAAAGTTTAATTGCTGTTATTTTCATGATGAATGAAGTGTTCTTTGTGTTAGCTTCCGGAAGCTAGATGGTACAGCTTCAGAACAGGAGTGGAAATGAAATGAAATATGAGTGACTTTCAGCTGTGAGCTGTAATCTGCACCTATCAGGATTTTTTTTCTCCTCTTGGACAAATTGAGTGGCCATTATTGTTTGTTCAGATCTGAGCAATGTGTCACCCCCTTTGTCAGTGGATACTGAAGGAGCTGAAATTCACTCTAAGCACACATCTTTTGGGCTGCAACTGGTCAGGGGTCTTTAAGGAGAAACCTTGTTGAAATACAACATTTGAAATATCCTTCATTAGGGCTTAAAACTAAGGTGTTCATCAAAACTCCCATAAAATTTCACAAGAAAAAAAAGAAGTAATCCCCATGGGCTGAGCAATTTGCAATTTAGATAATTACATTCTGTATCTTTAAGACCTAATCTACATTTCAGGGGCAAATAACATTACATATAGTATTTCCTGCACTAGCTGTTTTTCCTTATCAATGAATAGGGTTTTCTTTATAGAAGAACACCTTTCACTTTGGGCTCTGACATCAATGAGTTGCTGTTTTTAGGAAGAAAAAAAAAAGCAGTTACTGTGTCTCATTCCAAAGGTGGCTACATTTCAGTGACAGAGGAGTATGATTCCAATATGTTACAATTCAGGGTTGAGCCGCACCCTTGATCTCTATTTAAATATCTCTGTGGGCGCTTCTTTTGAATGTGAGGACACTTAGTTCAAGTGCGGTTTGCGTACACTTCTCTCAGAGGGGAACCCTGTTCCTCCCCCATTTTTTAACTGGATCACCAGGCTATAACACCCCTGTTTACCTATTGTATTTTCCTCCATCTAACACAGCAGTATTTATCTCCATCAGGTTCAGCTGGATATCCTCTCTGCTACAGAGCCCTTCCTGGAGCTGTGATCAACTCTTACAAGCTGTGTTCAAATCAGAGCATGATTAAATTATAAGTTAAAAGTGTCTTAGCCAAAACACAGCCTTTCCTTTATAGGTTAATTCCAGCTTCTCCTAACGCAGACACCTTTCCTCCTCCCATTCCCCAGCACTGAGTCTGGGTGAGGTAGAAAGTGTCCTGCAATTGCTGACCCTTGGACTTCTCAATCTTTCACAAGTCTTGTCACATATCTAACTTTTATCCAGTTCAAACGACCTTTTTTCTGACCTGGGATTGTAACCAAAATCTGTTTTAAATTGGTTTATGGAAATTTCCACTACCTGCATCTGACGAAGTGGGTCTTTGCCCATGACAGCTTATGCTCATACATTTCTGTTAGTCTATAAGGTGCTACAAGACCCCTTGTTGCCTTTGCAGATCCAGACTAACACGGCTACCCGTCTGATACTTGACTCCAATGGATGATCTGAACCAGGTTGAACCTCTCTACTCTGGAACTATCTCATCTGGCAACATCCATAATCCAGCATGATTTTACTGAGCTGGATGACTGCTTACCATGGGTGTGGCCAAGTTTCCCGTGATCCTGTAAAGTTTGTTTCCAGCTACAAGTCCTGGCTCTCAGTGTTCTGTGCTGTTATTTAGCTGTAATTTAGCCCTGTAATTTTCCCTGATGAAACCGAGGCACAAACAGTGGTGGAGCTTTGTGACTTTGTCCTCAACCACAGCTCTTTCAGATTTGAGGGCAATTTATATCTTCAAGTCATTTGCACTGCTGTGGGCACCTGCATGGCTCTACAGCATGCCAACATTTTAATGGCTGACCTGTAACAATGCTTTCTCAATTCTCGTCCCCGAGCGCCCCTACTCTACCTGCACTACATCGATAACATCTTCATCATCTGGACCCATGGGAAGGAGGCTCTTGAAGAGTTCCACTGTGATTTCAACAGTTTCCACTCCACCATCAACCTTAGCCTGGACCAGTCCAGAGAAGGGATTTACTTCCTGGACACTACTGTGCAGATAAGTGATGGTCACATTAATACCATCCTATACCAAAAACCCATGGACCGCTATGCTTATCTACACACCTCCAGCTTCCATCCAGGGCACACTACACGATCCATTGTATACAGCCAGGCACTAAGGTACAACCGCATTTGCTCTGATCCACCAGACAGAGACCAGCATCTACAAGACCTTTACCATGCTTTCCTCAAACTACAATACCCCCAAAGGAAGTGAGGAAACAGATTGACAGAGCCAGATGGGCACCCAGAAGCCACCTGCTACAAGACAGGCCTCACAAGGAAAACAACAGAACAACACAGGCCATCACATACAGCCCCTAGCTAAGGCCTCTCCAACACTTCATCAGTGATCTGCAATCCATCCTGGACAATGATCCTTCACTCTCACAGACCTTGGGAGGCAGGCCTGTCCTCACCTACAGAAAGCCTGCCAACCTTAAACAAATTCTCGCCAGCAACTATAGATCACAACAAAGTAACTCTGAACCTGGAACCAATCCCTGCCACAAACCTCACTGCCAACTCTGCTCTCATATCTACACCAGTGATATCATCACAGGGCCTAACATCAACCATACCATCAGGGGCTCCTTTACTTTACAGGCTGCACATCTACTAATATAATATATGCCCTAATGTGCCAGCAATGCCCCACTGCAATTTACATTGGCCAAACTGGACAGTCTCTGCGTAAAAGAATAAATGGACATGAATCAGACATTGGTAACAGTAATGTACAGAAACCTGTGAGAGAGCACTTCAGTGTCTCTGGACACTCAGTAACAGATTTAAAAGTAGCAGTCCTAAAACAAGAAATTTCAAAAATCAAATGGAGAGAGAAATCCCTGAGCTGCAATTTATTTTCAAATTTGATTCCATCAACCAAGGATTAAACAGAGACTGGGAGTGGCTGGCTCCTTATAAAAGCAGCTTCTCTGCCCTGGGTGTTGACATCCCCACATATGACTCTGACAATGAGCCACATCCTCCCTCTCTGATCTGACTTGTTTTTTCCTCTTTTGATACATACTACTGATAGTGGGCCATTTCCACCCTGACTGAATAGACATTGTTAGCTCTGGCCCTCCCCTTCACTGGGACCACCATCTTTAAATACCACTGTGAAATCCCCCCCACCCCCACTCATGCATCTGATGAAGTAGGTCTTTGCCCATGAAAGCTTATGCTCCAAAATATCTGTTAATCAAAAAGGTGCCACCGGAATTCTTGTTGTTCAGCCCTAAATGTCATCTTAAAGCCCAATAAGCAGTGAAAGTATTCAGCATGCTGCTTGGCAATATGACTTCCTGTGGTCCAACAAATTCTTTCATCCTGCAGCAGTCAGGACCCAAGGGTGCCAAATTAGACAGGTTCAACCTGTAGTGGGCTTCCTTGTATTATCTATTTGAGCAGAAGGAAATCACATTCTGTTTACAATCATTGTTTTGCCTTATTGCAGGATTTAATGCTCAGTCACCTTTTATGCAGCAGTCAAATAACCAAGAAACCTATAGCTTGTATATAATGGTTTTATACATACACACACGTATATAGAGATCAAAACAAAAAGCAGTCAAGTAGCACTTTAAAGACTAGCAAAATAGTTTATTAGGTGAGCTTTCGTGGGACAGACCCACTTCTTCAGACCATGGCCAGACCAGAACAGACTCAATATTTAAGACACAGAGAACCAAAAACAGTAAGCAAGGAGGACAAATCAGAAAAAGATAATCAAGGTGAGCAAATCAGAGAGTGGAGGGGTGGGGGGGGGAGATCAAGAATTAGATTGAGTCAAGTATGCAGACGAGCCCCTATAGTGACTCAGAAAGTTCCCATCACGATTTAAACCATGTGTTAATGTGCCGAATTTGAACATAAATGTCAGTTCGTCCACTTCTTTTTCTAAAACGGAGCGATAATTTCTCTTCAGTAACAGACATACCTGGAGGTTATTGACAGAATGCCCCATGCCATTAAAATGTTGATTAACTGGTTTGTGGATCTGGCGTGTTTTGAAAACGCATTCAAAACACTCCAGATCCACAAACCAGTTAGTCAACATTTTAATGGAATGGGGCATTCTGTCAATGACCTCAAAGTAAGTGTGTTACTGAAGAGAAATTATCGCTCCGTTTTAGAAAGAGAAGTGGACGAACTGACATTTATATTCAAATTCGGAACATTAACACATGGTTTAAATCGTGATGGGAATTTTCTGAGTCACTATAGGGGCTTGTCTGCATACTTGGCTCAATCTAATTCTTGATCTCCCCCCCCACCCCTCCACTCTCTGATTTGCTCACCTTGATTATCTTTTCCTGATTTGTCCTCCTTGCTTACTGTTTTTGGTTCTCTGTGTCTTAAATATTGAGTCTGTTCTGGTCTGGCTATGGTCTGAAGAAGTGGGTCTATCCCACAAAAGCTCACCTAATAAACTATTTTGCTAGTCTTTAAAGTGCTACTTGACTGCTTTTTGTTTTGATAATGTATAGACTAGCACGGCTTCCTCTCTGTTACTATATATAGAGATAATTGCCATGTTCCTCACACCATGTATAGGCCCCACTCCTGTTCAAAAATGAAAATAATGCAAAACTCTAGTTAATGCCAGAGAGGCAGGATCAGGATCATAGTTTGTAATTGCAATGTTCTGGGATGAAAGATCTTATAGAAATATGAAATACTGTATGTTCCATGCAAACAGATGTGTTCAGATTTCCTTTCTCCTTCCTGCTGCCTCTGGATAGCTGAGATCTAAGTCATCTCATGTCCAGTCATCTCATGTCCAAATGGCTTTAATGGACTAGGATAGGAATAAGATAGCTTTCAGCGGGCACCTGTTAAATCAGAAGAAGATGAGAATGCATTTGTGTGTGTGTGTTTTGGACTTTGCACATAGCTTGGCACACTTTTTGAATAATTGTCAGACTTTGCTGAGGCAAGGCTCAAAATTGATATGTTCTCCCATCTCTGACGTGAAGTGCTATAGTAAAGCAGTGTGGGGAAGCTTATGTGACTTCTGCCTGCAGTGCACTCCTTGCTGGCTGGAGCCAATGCTTACCAGTCTGTATTTTATTAAACTTCGCATACACAAAATATAACCATTCTCACCATTTATGTTTCATTGTGACATAAGCAGACCACTACCCTTTTAAGGATAAACAGTTTAATAATTTCTTCAATATTTAAATATTGCAATCAAACTTTTGTATCTACTACAGTAGCCTGAAGTAACAACTTCATCCTCTCATTATGCATATAGAAATATATAGAAAGTTATTATTTATTAATATTATTTCTATTTATAATAATCACCCAATACTTTTCTGTTTTTTGGTTTCTGTAGGCTGGAAATTAAATCCAGTTGTTGGTGCAGTCTATAGTCCAGAATTCTACGCAGGTAAGAGTACCACTATACTTGTTAAACTTATCTTGCTTTGGTTGTTGTTGAAATTATACAAAGTGTTCTGAGTATAAGTTCATGTATTTCATGTTGACTGCCAATCATTAACAGGTTTACAATGATGGCTTTTACAAGTAACTTGGGCAAATTAAAATATATGAAAATGCACACTAGTAGAAATGCACTCTAGTATTTATATTTCATGTGTATTTGCCTAAGGAGTAGTTTAGACTAATATTTAATAGGAAAATATAGCCATAATCATTTTATATCTTTTAAATATGTTTTAAAGCATTTTTCCCCCAGGTTTTGTTCGTAAATTTGTGTTTTAAAGCTTTATTTCCCCCCAATTTTTTGTTTGTAAATTTTTGCGTGTGCAACTTTAGACCTGTTTGGGAAAATGACAGTTCTCTAGGAGCTCTTGTTTCACTATTTAAGTCATTCAGGATCATAACAGTTAAAAAGGAACATACAATTTGTTCATGAAACCTAACCCACTTCCATAGTAGGATGAGAACCACCAAATTGAAGCTGTATGACACTTTGCACTGATGTTACATTTATTCTGGGGCAGCTGTACAAGGGAATTACTTTACTTTTCAAATCAGTGTTTTACTTGGGTGTAAACAAGGTTTTATTTTCTTCAAGTTAGTGTAGAAAAATCTTTAGCAAATGGAATATCTTAATACTGTATATTCTTTGGCAATTTCTCTTCAAGTAGAAGTACAGATTAATATGTGCAAATATATTCCTTAGAAAGTCACAGATTCCAAAAAGTTCATTTAATCCTAAAAATAACTTACATCTTGCTATGTTACATCCATGAAATCCACCTTTTATGTGTCAAATCTATGGTTTGATCAAATTCTGCCTTTGGATACATGGGCTCTGATCTCATTGGACTCAATGGGATTGTGCCTACATCCATCTGAATACAGAAATGGGGCATAATCAGTAATATCTAGAAAACGTGCTTCAGTTAAGCTCTGATTGAATCCCATTCAAGTTAGTTTATGGTTCTTGCTGGACTTTGAATCATGTCTTCAAAGCATAGCTGACTGCTATTCTGTTGAAAGTGAGTAGCATGAATTGCAAAAGGCAAGCAGTCTCTGTGTTTTAGAAGATTCCAGTTGGTGCTGAAATATTATGTATTTTGTAGGTCACTAAGCCATATAAGAATAGCATGATAAATTAGTTTAAGTACCTCCATCCTTCTCTTTCCCCATGTGTCTGTTTTCACCTGTTTTGTACGTAAAAGAAGTGCGAAAAACCATTTTTTTCTTTTTTTACAAAGCTAACTAAAAAATTGCAGGACAGCTAAGATTCCAGAATAGAATGTTTCATCCAAAAGGATATACCTAGCTGTCACATTAATAATTATGGCAGATAGTTAGATAGTTAGATAGATATGAATGAAAAAATAGCAACATTTGTTTTTGGCTGCACTCGGGACTTGGGCAGGAAAACAATGATGTTGAGCAAGAGCAATTTTAAATACTGTACTGGAGTCAAAAGACCCTACAGGGACACATCAAGGCTGTGGTTACACTACCACCATCTGTCTACAGAAGTTACTGTCGGAAGAAATGTTCTGACAAAACTTCTGTTGGCAGATCATGTCTACATGTGAAAGTGGCTCCATCTTTTGATCTACTCTGTTGGCAAAAGGGCCCCTGAAGCATCTACACATCCTTTTTGTCAACAATTTCTGTTGACAAAACATATTTTATGGGCAGATGCTCCTCAAGTTTTGTGTGCAAAACCCCAGTTTTCTCTACAAAATTTGATAGCGTAACCATAGCCCAAGAGCAGAATTTGATCTGTATTGTGTTAACAAGTATTCATGTGATGGATTAGTAGAGATGAATGGGCCATTGTAGTCTTAAATAGCAGTGAAATATATAAAAGGTTTTAAATAGCTAAATTCTTAGCTTAATTCTTATTTTAATTCAGTGGAATTAAGTTATTGTAGCTCTACTGTAAGCATAGACTGGAATTATTTTTCAGTTTTGTGTTGATCTGTATGTCAAAACAGAGAATGTAACATTGATCTGGTGTATATATTTAGCCAACCAACCCCAAGCCTATATGAATTAGGAAGTTAGAGTCATGAGTAGTTTTACATAAATGACTGTGTGTTAATGACAGATATCATCATATTCTCATAGTGGAATTATTGATTTTTTCTCAAACTTATGAAGAATTAACAACCTGGCTTTTAATTGTCTCACAGACTAGGGCATGAAGAGTTCACATAGTTTGTAAATTAAAATCAATATTTCCAATCTCTCCTATAGGTAATTTTCCTAATTTAGTGGACTTTTCCCTAACATTTATTTTGCCTTTTAATTATAAAATGGCAGGTTATTGATTTTTGTGTATAACCTCTTCAAGTCCCAAGTGCATTTTTATTGCCAACACAGGGAGGTGTTTGCCCCTCTTAATGAGAAGTTTTAATTACCATTAGAACCATATTAATTTAGTTTTATAAATTATGCCATGCTGCCCACCACATTTCTAAAAGCTCTTATCAAAGACACTTCATTTTTTATGTATATCTGAAGTTATGTTCCATTTATGCATGTGGGCATTTTTTAAACTGCATATCACACTCCTATGTTGTTTAATGCCCTTAACATACTGAATGAATGTAGTATTTCTCAAAGATGTATTTAAACTTGGTTGAAAAGCAGAGTTTTATTTAAAAAAACAGGAAAAAAAAGCCTCCATGGAGATTTCCTAATGTAATAGGAAATGAAACTGTAAAACAGCAACATAGTGTGTGCCCATGGTAATTAAATGCTCTGTCATATGGGGAATAGGCAATAAAACTTTGGAAGTCATTCAGACTTAGAAGTAAGGCATTAAGATAGATAAGTTTTCTCAGGGTTTTTTTTTTTTTTTGGCCTAATTATGTGTTCCAGTACTGTCATATTAAAATTCCTCATGGAAAGTACCTACTACCTCACGTGGATGTCTATATAGCTGCATTGTCCCTGGATTTTAGAGAGAGAAGAAGGGTGAGCTGGTATGTACTCCTCTGTGCAAGCTTGAGAGCTTTCCTCTCTGACCAACAGGAGTTGGTCCAATAAGAGATATTACCTCACCCACTTTGTCTCTCTAGTACTTCACAGCCAGTGCAAGAAGTTCCTTTTGCCTGCTGATAAATGATGAAGAATTTGGCGACTTTGGAAATAAAAGATGATATATCTACAGAGAAACTGTTGATTTAAAGCACCTTTAATCTTCATAAATAAGTAAGAAAACAGAAGGTTATACAAAGCTGTCAGGATGGCACTGATGAATGGCAGACTCTCCCGTTTCTCAATTGCTGGTGAAGACACATGCCGCAAGGCTTAACCGCATTGTACATCATATCTGCCAACTCATTTCTGTGATTAAATATTCCATCAATGTGGGCTATAAGGCGGTAAAGCTTAGCAAGATTCATAAGATGCACCACTTGAATACACATAATTCACTTCCTTGGATGGAGAGCACCCCGCATGCAAAAGAAAATTAGAATTGAGTTAAATTACTCCATAAGACAAGATCAATAAAGAAAGGATAGGATCCCCTAATGCAATGCAAATCTACAATATAGTTATGTCCTGACAACTTGAAGCAGACAATTAAAGTCAAAAGTGGAGAAATGTAATGTGAATCAACGGCAAACCCCTGAAGATAATGGTAAATAGTAGGACTAGTGACATGATTATTATTGCTCCACCTTTTTTCTCTGTGTGCTATAAAAGCAGAACTTTTATTAAGAAAATGTGTGACAGATAAAATGAGAAACGGAAGGTTGAACAGAGATACACACCAGGCACTGCATATGCAAGTAATTATCTCCCTGTGAAAGATATTACAGCACAACTATTTTTTGTCCTATTGAGTATCTTTCTAAGTCCACGTATCTGGCTTTAAAATGATCGTGCCTGAAGCAAATTAGAACATCAGGAAAGTATGGCTGGCTTTTGCCAATTGATAACATTAGTAGCACTATAACGGTTTAATATTTGCTAAGGATATTCATTTTGATAACCAGTCCGGCAGGACAAGGATGTGCTAATGAGGTATCTTTTGGAATACAGCTGTTGAAATTAGGATTTCTAACAGACTGCTCTAACAAAAGAGAGTGGAGACTGTATCAGAACATTGGCAAGTTGCCACAACCTTACTGCTCCAAGATCTTTTTAAAGCACTTCAGCAATATTATGTTGAAGGCAAAAGACCTCAGCTTTATCAGATGAAACCCATTAACAGATTTTTGAGCTTGACTGTTGATATGGACACCTCATAATCAATATGTAAGATTTTTTTTAACTTGCATTATCTTCAAATTGACCTCTCTCCACTAACAAAAACATGCTGTTTGAAATGAAAGCTGCATCTGCTTTAAGCAGGAAGGTATAGAACCAGATAGCTCCAACATGAAGTGCTTCAGCGAGATGCCATTGCCGTTTCAATATATATATATTTTTTCAGATCACCATTTAAAAAGGGTATAAGCCAGCTCCTCCAGAGGAGACATGGGGAAAGAACTGTCCTGTTTTTCTCTCAAGTAATTTGGAATGTTTTGTTTATACATCCAGCTAATCTTAAATAAATTCCAAGGTTACTACTAACTAAACTCTATTGAGCTAAAATTCTCTGCCCATCATTATCATGCTGATGTGCAGTTTGCAGGATGCAGGTCCTTATGTCCCCTTGGAGGAGAGTTCTGCTAGACCTTAGTGTCCAACCAATTTTGAAGCAGTAGACACGATAATGACTACTGTTCTAGTGAAATAGCCACATTATTTCAAAAATATGTTTACTGTTCAAGTCAGCTAGCCACACTCAACCCCACAAATAGCCACATGTGGCTAGTTGCCAATGTGTTGGACAGCAGGATGATAGAGCACCAGTGCTTCTGTATGTCTTCTATATCTCTTCTGTCATCTTTTTTATCTATTTATTTTTATCATGGGCATATTATATATGCAATGTCTACCTTTCTCATTAGCTTAGGGCAGTCTTGAAGCAAATATTTCTGACAAATATCCAAGCCTTAACCCTATAACTAATTCCTGCACTGCACCCTTCACTCCTTCAGATGGCAAATAATTGAATGTTTTTTTTATACTAAAGGTTGAACCTCTCTAGTGTGGCACCCTCATGGCCTGTGTGGTGCTGAACCAGAGAATTTGCCAAACTGCAGGAGGTCAATATTGTCTAGCAGCATTACCAATACTTCCACTGCTTACTGGGCTCTTGGGAGATATTTAGAGATAAATTATAACTAAAATAACACCACAGAACAGGGACTGGTGGCTCTAAACAAACTTTATGGGACTGCGGGAAACATGGCCACACCCATGATAAGTGGACATTTGGCTAACTAAAATCATGCCGGATGATGGATGTTTTTGGACAAGCGAGTGCTGGATTAGAGAGGCTCAACCTGTATAATTAATAGACTGTAAAATATTGTTGCAAAGGCATGAAGACACCTGTATTCCCTGAGCAAATTAAGGCTATGGCTAGGTTATTTGTATCTTGAAATAGCAACTCCAGGGCTAAACGCCACACTCAAAGTAGCAGCACTATTTTGAGCAAAGTATTCCATTTCCACTACCCATTGTCATGAGAGGCATAGTGGAAACCTCAAAATAACTTATGCATTGCACAAATTGAGTAAGTTATTTCGAGTTACAGCTGCAGTCTAGTAACAGCTAACTGTTCAGTATTCATAACTTGAGAAAGCTAAAGGCTATCTAAGAGACCTTGATAATTTAGACAACTAGTATTTGAGCATGCTGCTCTGACAAACAGGCATGAAGGGCCTAAGCTACTTCAAATGGGGGTGTGTGGTCCTCACCCTCCTGCATATCCCATGAGCTTCTGTCAGATTTTGGGAATGGCTCTTTGAGGAAGGTTGATAACCAAACATTCCTCTTTCCACATATGATACAAACCAGGGGAGTCTCTGTGAGGAAATTTTTGTATAATTTCTCACCTTGCAAAAAAAAAAAAAACTTGTCCTAAAGCTTTAGGCCTTAAACTTTGCTAAAATAACCTGAAGTGAGGAAGGGCAAAATAACACAGAGGTGCTTTCAGAAGTGACCTTTGTAATAATCTGTGAAATAATAATGGTGTAGTTAAGCATTCTCATTGAGCTGAAAGGAACCTCAAAGATCATCAAGTCCAGTCCCCTTGACTCATAACAGGATCAAGCACCATCGAGACTATCCCTGCCAGGTGTTTGTCTATCCCGCTCTTAAACAATCTCCAATTATGGAGATTCTATTCTCTCCCTAGGCAATTTATTTCAATATTGAAGCACCCGGACAGGTATTTATTTTTCCCCTAATGTCCAGTGTAAACCACCCTTTCTGAAATTTAAACCCATTGCTTCTTGTCCTATCATCAGAGGTTAAAGAGATTTATTTTTTCTCCCACTTCCTTTCAACAGCCTTTTAGGTGCTTGAAAGCTGTTATCATGTTCCCTCTCTTTTCTTTACAGACCAAATCAGTTCTTTCAGTCTTCCCTCACAGGTCATGTTTAGTAGACTGTTAATCATTTTTGTTGCTTTTCTCAGGACTTTTTTTAAAACTTGTTTACATCTTCCCTGAAATGTGGCTGCCAGACTGGATACAATATTTCAGTTGAGACTTGATCAGTGCAGAGTAGGGTGAAAGAATTACTTCATGTGTCTTGCTTACAACGCTCCTGCCAACTCATCCCAGAACGATATTTGCTTTCTTTTTTCAAGTGTTGTACTGTTGATTTATGTTGACTGTTTATGGTTGACCCTATGTACTTTTTGGCCCACTCTGTTTGTTAGATCCCATTCTGCAATACTCCTTCCTAAGAAGTTTTTTCTCCATTTGTATAATTATTCCTTTCTAATGGAGTACTTTGCATTTGTCTGTATTGAATTTCATCCTCTTTACCGTGCACCATTTCTCCAGTTTGTCCAGATCATTTTGAGCTACAACCCTGTCCTCAAAACCACTTGCTAGGCCTTCTAACTTGATATCATCAGCAAACTTATGTGCCTTCCTGCAATATACAGCTGCTGGAAACAAAGAACTGCTACTTATTTTCAAGAGGAGCGTTGCTGGTAGATCCAGAGGATTGTTCCTCTTTATTCGGCTTTGGTGAGGCCGCAGCTGGAGTAGTGTGTCCAGTTCTGGGCCCCAATTTGTAGGAAGGATGTGGATACACTGGAGAGGGCCCAGCAGAGGGCAACCGAAATAATTAGGGGGCTGGAGCATATGACTTATGAAGAAAAGGTTGAAGGAATTGGGGTTGTTTAGTCTGCAGAAGAGAAGAGTGAGGGCGGACTTGATAACAGTCTTCAACTTACTGAAGGCTGCAGAGAGGCTGGAGAGAGGCTGTTCACAGTGGTCATGGATGGCAGAACACGGAACAATGGTCTCAAGATGCAGTTGGAAAGGTCCAGGTTGGACATTAGGAAAAACTTTTTCACTAGGAGGGTAGTGAAGCATTGGAATGGTCTACCCAGGAAAGTAGGGGCTGATCTAATGGGTTTGGTCCTGCTTAGAGCAGGGGGCTGGACTCAATGGCTTTTGTAGGTCTCTTCCAGCTCTATTGTTCTATGATTATTCAGTCTGCCATTATGGCCCGAAGCTCTGTGATTCTCCACATATCTGTTATGTAAGGAACTATTGTTATATCCATTTTACAGACCGGGAAACTATTTTTAAAACTATTCTTTAAATACTCCCCATAACAAGGTTCCCATTCTTGATTCTTTACCTGTTCCTGCAAGAAAGATAAGAAAAGATAAGAACAGTTTTCAACTTTCTGAAGTACTGAGAGCTGCACAAGAGAACCATATGCTTCCCTCATACTCTGCCTCAGCTCCCGACAGAACCTTTGCAGTCAGCTCCACAGGTGCTCTGGACCAGATTTTCTACAATGCCGATCTTTACTTTTGATGGGTCCACTGGAGTGGGTTCTTGCACCTTAGTAGTAATACAGACTTTGCTAAATATATCACCCCACTCTTGTCGGCCTTGAGTGCCTGTAAAACATGGGAACCATAGTGGTGGGTTGAATTCAACTGTCAGCACCTCAGAACAAGACAATTGAAATGCTAGGAGAGGTCCAAGTTGTCTCAGAGTTGCAGCCTGAGATCCAAGCATGGGAATCCTTTTTAATGATCACTTCATAGAGTTTGGTAAGCAATTTCACACTGCAGTTTTGTTTTAATTTTTCAAAATTAATATCTGTTTAACATTGAAGTATTGTGAGATAGCACATGGGGGATGGAGAGGGAAGCAGAGGCAGGAAACTGCTGAATACAGTAAACTCTTTGATATGCGGCATCCAGGGGATTGGGAGGTTCATGGATAATCAAACATTCTGGATAATAGAGAGCTCAATAGTTATGCTGGGTAAGGGTGCAGAGGAGCCTGCCAGCTGCACTCACACGCAGCATGGAGGGACACAGGACAGCACTGAATGGGATGCCCCCCACCACCACCCTGCCCCAAGGGGTGGGGCTGTACACAAACCCCAGCCAGCTCCCTTTATTTTTCTTCCTGGCTCTGTTCTGTTGTAGGACAGCCATGACCCTGGGCAGGAAGAGGCAGGTTTGTAGCTGCCATCTCCCTACCCCAGGCTCTGAAAAGCCCTCCAAGGTAGAGCCTCACTGCAGGGGGAGCTGCAGCTGGCTTCAGAGGCCCCCCATCCACCCACCTGGTGGCCAGCTCTCCCCTTTAAAAGCAGGCATCTTCCTGCGGACCCTGCACCGCACCGGCAGCAGGCAGGCATTGAGTTCAGAGGATGGAGGTAGTGACTGTTACCTATTTAAATTGTTAGCTAAGTGCATGATTAATGGGGCTAGATTAAGTAAGTCTGTTTAGTTTCTTTAGGGAACAGGATTCCAAGACAGGTGAAGTTTGTCAGTTACTGTCCAAATGTCCCTCTAGGAGAGTCACTTCCAACTAAACCAATGAGATTTTATTGATGCCAGCTTACAATGTATCTCCTAGTCACCTCCAGGAGACAGGGATGGAGAGTACACAGGAGTTATGCTGGTTATGTGAGAGTGCTGGTTACCCAAATACTGGTTACGCAAGAGTTTACTGTAAATGGGAAGACCTTGTATGAGGGAGGACTCGCTCCTTTTTTCTGTTTCCAAGCCACCCATCCCTGCAGTTTCTGAGCAATAGGGATTTTATCCCCAACCTAACCTTTCAGTCTCTCTGATAAGTGAAATGCCCCAGAGCTCAGACAAATATCCTAGAAATGCCTGTACCTGAGTGGATCTTTGAGGCTTAATGATTATTTATACAGTACTTTTAGAACTTCAGATAAAAAATCACTATAGAGTAAATGCACAGTGATATTGTGGTTGTCTGTTTAATATATTTCCATTTATTTTGCAATCTGATTATATGTGTACCAGGGTACAATCCAGACTAGCTGGGGACTGTCATCTCTATCCTTCAAACTTGGTTGCCTTCCATTGCCCATATATAATCGTTCATGCCTGGGCCACTCACAGCCTTCCAGTGTACAAGCCATACTCTGAATGTCCATGTGTAACTGCAGCCTACCAGTTGCATCCTGGCTCTCAGGAGCCTTGGTTATACTGAGGGGATAAACCCAGCACATCCCCAGTCCTGGATTTTTCCCCACAAATGCACATCATGTGGTGCCCAGCACTCTCCAGGACAGTACAAGTATTTTAAGTAAATGATTACCTTAGACGAATAATATACCAGCTTACTGTCTTAAGTAGAGCTACCCAGGGCCTTCAACTTAAAATTGTTGGATTAGATAATATGGTAAAATGAGTTTATTAACTACAGAGTGAGAGATTTTAAGTGAGTGTAAGTAACGAGACATAAAAGTCTGAATTGGTTACAAGGTAAGACATTGATTACTGTCTAACTAAACAAATTACATTATATCACGCAAAATTTCTCATCACGTGTTTCCAGCGTAGTATCTGACCAGCCTTTTCAGCAAAAGCCCTCTCCCTGTTCTCCAAGTCTGATGGCTGTTTTCCTCTGTTGTCTTAGATGCAATGCCAGAGTGAGACATGGAGGGAGAAGAGGGTCCCTTTGGATGTCTCTCCTTTTTATAGATTCCATCTTCACAAACATTTCTGGTTGAGAACCAGGAGACTCTAACCAATAGTGGAAAGTTATTTCCTGCTTTTTTTCTCTACCTATTTGATCTTTCTTTTGTTTCCCTTCCTGCCTGAAGTCTCTGTTTTCTATTTAAATTCAAATTAAAGCAAGCACACATTTCTTTGCTTAGGACAGACCTGTGTGATGACTTAGTCCTGCCTTGAATGTGGGGAACTGGACTAAAAGACCTCTTAAGGCTCCTTTCAGCCCTACTCTTCAATGATGATTTGACTTGTGCAGGACAGTGAGGGATGGAAAACGTATTTAAGGACATCATACTGGGGAATCTTATAACTTCACATACAGTCTTGCCAAACATATGTTACCAGAACAATAGTTTCCAATCAGCGAATGATGAGTTTTCGTAGGCCTATCTCATACAACGATTATTATAGCTGTGCATAGGTTGTGAACCCAGATATGTATGCCATTACAATGTGCCTTTAATTTTGAGCTTTGCTGTCACCTAAGCAGTTTCTCCCTCTGCATATTTACTAGGACAGTGGTAGTTAAGCAGATTAAGTGTTTTTCTGAATATAGACAAATTAACCAAATATTGTTTAACATCCCTTATGTTAATTATACCTAGATGTTCATTTTCAAAGCATAAAACAAAGCTGTAACCACTGTTTTAAAATGTAATATTAAAGTACTATCACACAAATGGTAAAATCCCAGTTAGATTAACACCAATGATGACAGTTAATGCATTTCTCAAACTTCTGTGGAGCTGTTACAACCCATTACAGTCGAAATATTGGTTTATGAAAAATTAATAAAGCCAATAGAAAATGGAATTCAACATCTGTACTAGCTATTTACACAGAAAGAATCACCCAGAATTAATTATGCCTTATGCTATGTTATAATGAGTTTTTCATTAAAATGTATACAATTATGGAAACTAAACAAGGATTACTCAAAGAGTAATGCCGACGGCTGTTATTTTTTGAGACAGATTAAATTAGTTAATTGCTTGTACATTTAAATCTGCAAGGTTAATCAACATATAGTTATCATTGTGTTTAAGTCTGTATTTTACTTAAAAATACATAAATATAATAATTTGTTCAATTTTAAATAGGTGAATATCATGCATATGTGTACCTCATAGTATGAATTAGAAGTGCAGTACTCTAAGGCTAAGTCTATACTAGGGAAATAAGTTGATTTCAGATACGCAGTTTGCATAGCTAGAATTGACGAATCACAATTGACTTATTTCTCTAGTGAAGACCAAGTCTTTATCTCATTGACCTCCCTTACACCATGCAATAGCGTGGAGTAGCTGGATCAACTGCTGGCTCCAAAGAGATCAATTTTGCCACATCTTCACTATCTGTGATCCAAATCTATAAAGAATTCTCATTGATTGGACTGGTGCAGGCTCAGCTATAGGGAAGTTCACAGCAGGAGCTGTGCTCAGCAATGAACTAAATCAGTGAAAGTTTGGCCACTATTTTCAACAAAAGTATTCCCCAAATCCCAACTTTTACAATCTGAAAACACCAATGGGTACCTGAGAAGACAGTAACCTCATCTACAAGTGAGTTAGAAATGGATATAGAATGAGATGCTTAATGGCACCTGACTAGCTTTTATGAAGCAGAATAAAGAGGGTGCTTTTTGTACACTGGTTGGGAGGTTGCCCCAGACAGAAGTTGCTGTTGTTACAAATATGGAGCAGGACGAAAAAGAGGCACAGGAGCAGTCACGACAGAGGCACAGGCTGAAGGAAGCAGGTGGGCCTGGAAGAATAGGTAAAGGCAGCAGGGTACAGGCTGAGACAGAATAACAAGTGCTATGAGAGTAGAAAAAGGAAAGTTGAATTATACTTGGAAGAAGAGAGGAAAGCAGAGACAAAGAAGAAAGTAAATATAGTGAAAGTAAGAGGGTGGGGGAAAGTATGAATAAGCCTGTGTCTACACTATGAGATAAATTTGAATTTAAGGCATTTAGCTCGATATTACCATGTGACTGTCTTTACTTTAAATACCATTAGTTCAATTTTGGGAACACAAATATCAAGATTACAATGTCATTAGTACCTGATGGCTACAGCGTCAAGCTCAAATTCAAAAGTTTGATTAAAGGACAATGTGGAAGCACCATGTCTTAAAATCAAATGCATTAGCCTCCATGACCAGCATCTGATGAATTGAGTCTTTGGTCACGAAAGCTCATGCTCAAAACTTTTCTGTTAGTCTTTAAGGTGCCACAGGATCCTTCGTTACTGTTACAGATCCAGACTAACATGGCTACCCCTCTGATACTAGCCTCCAGAGGTGTCCCATATATGGCCCCCAGTGCCCCCCACTGCTCCACTCTGGCCACTGCTCTTGAGGTGCACCTGAATTAGGTAACAGGAAGACCGTGAATTTCAAAATGGGAGCAGCAAGCCTGTGGCTGTGGGGTTGTGTTTGTATGAGAGCCTGAGAAATGTCTTTCTTTCTTTGCAATTAGTGCTGTGAGCTCATCTACCCATCACCAACATTCCCTGCAGGGAGTTTGTGGTTCTGTCTCTACACTTGTTATTTTTTTCTGTGCTGCCTGGCGCCAGCTGCTGCCCCCCACACACCATGTGGCAACGAGGCTGTTCTAGGGGTTGTGCTTGCATAAGAGGCCGAGAAACTTCTTCTCAGTGGTTTACATTTGTGCGCAAACCCTCCTCTCTCCCCCACAGGCACCACACAGTCATGGTCTTTCCCACATTCAGCTACATCACATGAGTAGCTCCCAACCCAATAAAAGGACATACCTGCCGTTCGGTACTGACCATGCTGCCAGGCAGCACCATGTCCTAGCCTGTGGTCTTTTAGGGCTGCAAGAGCAGGAAAGATATGCAGCTCCTGGGGGGAAGTCTCCTCTGGCAATTAAAAGATATTCAGGTGCTTTCAGCCACTGGGGGAAGTCTTCTCCAGCAACTAAGATATTTGGGGACTTGCAGCCACCGAGGGGGAGGAGGGGAAGTCTCCACCAGGGACTAAAGATACTTGGGAGCTTGCTGCTGCCGGGGGGAGGGGGAAGTCTCCCCTGGCAGCTAAGATACTCAGGGGGGACCAATTCAACTAGCCTCCCCCCACTGAACCTTCCCACACCCCTGACAAGGGACCGGTGTTGCTTGCAACCACCGGGGGAAGTCTCCCCCAGCGGCTAAGTTAATAGGGGGCTTGCTGCCGCTGGGGGGGAAGTCTACCCAGTGGCTAAGATAGTTAGTGAGGACCACTTCAACTTGTCCCTCACTGAACCCCCCACATCCTGGCATGGGACCACTGGGGCTTGCAACTGCCAGGGGAAGTCTCCCCCAGTGGCTAAGATAATAGTGCGCTTGCTGCTGCCCAGCGGAAGTTTACCCAGTGGCTAAGAATGTCAGAGGGACTACTTCAGCTCCTTGAACATTGCAAGTGGCTCTGCAGCCACAGACCACAGTACCTGTCCATACTCCACCAACAATATTTTCAGGAGGTTTCTGTCCATTGCAGACACCTGCTGGTTTGATATTTCTGTTATTAAATCCTTTTTGCTAATGTTTCCTATCAGTCTTTGTGCTTTGACCCTTCTCAGAAACACAGAGGGGTGGGCTATCTGAGATTTCTGTTTCCGTTATAAGTGCAGTGTATGATATTTCATTGCCATCACCCATGTTGGCAATGTCTGTGTAGTGAAGAGGAGAGTCAAAAATCTTTTTTTCCCTAGATTTTTCTATCCTCTTCTAATTTTGAAAATACAGTCTGAGTCCCTGTGTTATTTTCAGGGATCGGATGCACTGATGAGAGGGAACACTCATTGGATGGCCAGTTGAGAACAGAACAGCCTGTGCACAGAAGCCTTATAGTTCACCGGAATGCCAAAGAATCTCCCCTCAGCAAATCTTTTTAAAAAACTTTTGTATCTTCTCTTTCTTCAAGCTTTTCAGGGTCCCTGTATTATTTTCAGGGAGCAGATGCAATCACAGGAGGGGGGACACTCACTCAGTGGATGGCCAGTTGAGAATTCAGCCACAGAAGATACTTCTGTAAGCCTTTTTGCCATCTCTGTGGACACCATCCTTTTCTTTCCTTGCAATGGGAAAAATGCTTGCTTATCATGGGAGGCGAATGAGGAAAATTGCATGTGGGAAGATGATCTCAAAGACCAGCAAGCATACCCAGAATGCTACAGGGATAAGGAAACTGTGGGATAGGTTCCCACAATGCAGTACTGCAACAGTCAATGTTTGCCAATTGAGCGTGGCAGCAATAAGTCGACTTTGTGAGGAGCACGTGGGAGGTGAGGCTGGGCAAATTCTAATTTATAAATGCCAGAATTGCAAACTCAGTATCAATAAAATCGAATTTCTCTAATACTGTAAACACAGCCTAAATTGTACTTTTTAAAGACAGAGGACTTTCCCTCCTGCCCCCCACTACACACACACACAGAAAAAGTTAATTTACAGGTACCAATCATTTGAAATACTGGTTGTAAAAATCTCTTGCTTCTTTGGTCGTAAGATAAACATGTTCCTTTCTAGACCAGGATTGGGCAAACTTCAGGTTCAGAAATTGCATAGAGGACTGGATTAGGAAGGCTGGAGGAGTCTGTACTTCACCAAACAGTCAGGCATGGCTTGATTCCTGCCCTCTTATCAAGCCTCACCATGACCTGTCCCAGGTCTCCACCTCCTTATCCAATTCTACTCCCACTTCTCACCCCCAACTGCTGCCTAACATCCCAGCCCCTCCAACTCCTTGACCACTACCTTTGCTACTCCCTGACCACCTTCCCAGACTCCACCTCCTATCTAATTTCCCAGCTCCCCACCCAACAGAATCCCTGTCCCTTGGACAACCCTGAAAACCTTAATCCCCATCGAACTACCCTTCTCCCTGCCATCTGATTGTGCCACCTGAAGCCCTGGAAATGCTGCAGTGTGCTGCCCAGCCAGAGCGGCAGCTCTACCTCTCAGGTGCTGAGAGAGCTGACACTGCAAGGGAGGGGAGCAATTGTGGACGGTCTGGGATCTAGCTGTCACTACTTGCTGTGATGCCTGAGAGTTGGGCTGGCTCCTATTGGCACGGGTGTCCCATCCACCAAGTCCAGCAGGAGCTCGGGGGCTGGACTGAAAGTTCCAGGCATCCGGAGGTGAACCAAAAGCAGTAATTTGCCCCCTTTGTTCTAGACCCAAAGATAGAGCACACAGTATGGAAGGAAACATGCATGTATATTTGATACAACTGAGCTACGTAATGTAATTTTTTTAAGGGAGGGGGCATCCTGTTTAGTCAGGGAGATCAAAGTCCCTTGTGACGAGAGCTGAATTCCAGTTTTAATCATGTTCTGTGGGCTGGCGTTTAAATTTAAGATCACATTCTCTCATAAACGTACAGAAGAACTTCCAGTGACATTTGATGGGGGTTTACACAAGGATCAAGAGGAAAAAGGATTTTTACATAAGTAGCTCAGTTTGTAGCTAATATCGTGTATTGTTGTTCAGTACATTATTGCAATGTTTGCCTCATGAGGAAATATGTGATTGTTAGAATCAGCACTTCATCTTTTTCTTTCTTTTCCCACCTCTTCTCATTTCTCCATCTCTCAGCTATGGAGCTAGTCTTTATGTGTTTCTTCTTTTCTTCCCCATTAGGTAACATTGCCCAGTTGCTATCCCATACATGGTCATCACTCCCGCTTTTCCCCAATTCATGAGTCAGCATAGTTTGTCATGAAAGTGTTCATATGATGCAGATAACATTGATTATAGGCTTTCGTACGAACCCCCTTTGAAATTAATGGTGGCTGCAGAGTGTTCACCTGGCAGAGATATTGTTTCAGGTTGTTCATAGATAGGGGAAGAAACATTGCATTATGTCTGCTGTATTTATGTGGGGAAGGCTCTCTTTGCCATTAAGAAGACTAACCTTTTTGGGGGGTGGTTTTAATATCACGTTTAAGTTCTGCAGAATCTGTCAGTACTACGCAAGTCTTAAATTTATCAAGCAGACAAGATACCATTCTGTGCTGTAGAAATGTTTCAAACACACATTCTTTCAGATTTCACATGCTTTTTTAATAATTTTCCTTACCATATTTATTAATTGCCTTGACACAAGGCAACTATCCAGAGTCAGGCTCTGTAGCATCCTAATTGAGAGAGAACTCTGTTTCCTTCCTGTGGATAATAGTGCCCCTTCTTTATCACATTAATCACCAGGTTTCTAGTTTTCTTGCCTCATTTTTTTTGTTTTAACTTCAGCCTTGTTGGCATATTTTTACATTACTCCACAGCTAAGTATCTTATATAACTCTCAGCAGTGCATCTTTTTAGGCTATTGCTACTTGTAGCCCAAGTAAACCTACATTTTTTCAATGAGATATATTCCTCCGAATTGGTGAAGGAAAAAGAATCAGGTCACAGCTCCCACAATCAGTGAAAATCATTCATTTTCTGAGCACTTGCATTAACTTCTCCAGGTAGTGACAGGATGAAACTGCGAAATCCTAAGAAATCTAGGATCGCAAAGATATATGGTACTAACCTATCAAATAGGCTGGACCTAAAGATAGAGCCCACGTAATTGGAAGGTGCCCAGCGAATTACTGGCATGCCTGTAATAATAATAATAATAATTGAAGAATAATACCCTTAAAAGAATCTCCCAGAGTAAAATAAAAATAAAAAAACAAGGCAATGATTAAAATAATTGTTTATTCAGGGCTGAGTGGGAATACTTACCATGTCAGAAGTTAATTACAGTTATGCACATGAATGCATAGCTCTGATTAAAGAGGAATAACAAAGCTAGACAAAAAGATCAGTCACAGAGGATGGACATGCAGGCAAACCAACTATTTTTAAATATTGCCTAATATGATTAACTTAGTTTATTAGAGTGCAAACCACACTGCTGTATGTCAGACCCTTATTATATCTGCCATCCTAATCCTAAAGTAGCTCTAGGCTGTCGTTCATTCTAAATGAGAAGTTGGACTATATTCAAAATGGATCGCTTACTCATTGTCCTTCAATTTCTTCTCTTGAATAGTCTCCCCATTTTGGGGTACCAAATTACAGATTCTCCATTATATTTGTTGAGCTCCTGCATTGAGGTTTAGTACAGTTCCTGTACTGAGGTTTAATACCAGTAGCTACACTAATATTAAGTGACCAAGATTTTATTTATTTATTTATTTTTATAAAATACACTGTGGTCTATAAGGCTGCTGTCTAAAACAGGCTTAAAATGGAGCACAAGCCTGTTATTCTCTACATTTTTTCCTTTGTTAAAATTGTTTGAAAAAACAAAAGAAAATTCTTGCATTGGCCTGTAATTGTATCATTTGGAGACTTCAGAAACAATCTATTAATTTTTTAAACTTTACATTGTGTTTTCACGTGCCTTCACAGTTTCAGGGCCTGAAATGTCCTAAGTGGACAAGTACATGGATCATGCATCACAGGTCTGGGTACTTAACAATCGTTCAGAATACTTTTTGATTGTGAAGGCAGCAGAATTGTCCGCTGGTGACAGAACAGGACTCTGGTTATGAAGCAGGGACGTGAACTTTCTGTCGAAGATAATAGACACACATGCATGACTCTGCTCCAGATAGTGCCCCAAAATAGTCTAGTCACTCCGGAATGACGGCAGTCCAGGTTGGCCACCAAATTACAATCTTGCTTGGCCCCCTGCAATGTTCCCTCTAATTTTTTTCCATCCACACATAGAATAAATTTTGTTATGTACACTGAGGCACGTGCTGCCAGCTGGGTGGCTTTAGAATCTCTCTTGGGTGGCTGCCTAAGCTAACAGCATGGAGGGAACACTGATTCCATTGTGCAGGGAACTGTACACACAGTAAAAACTGCACAGTCATAGTATGTGACTGGAAAGAAAAACAGAGGACTGGTGGACATGATATGCATGCGGTTTTGTGTAACAAGAACCAGTGTCAGCTCCCTGGTTCCGTAGTCATTTTCAAATGTTCTGCAGATATTAAAATGCAGGAGATTTTAAGGAGGATAATGCAGTAGTTTCACTGATTTTTTTTTTTTAACAAGGGCTATGTCTACACTAGAGAGCTTTGTCGACAAAACTCAGTGAGCGGCTCTGCACATAAGGCGTTCTGTTGGCAGTCTTGACAGAACTCTGCATTTGTCTCAACAGTTGAATAATAACAGAGAAGGCGCCGTGTTAGTCTATATACTATCAAAACAAAAAAGCAGTCAAGTAGCACTTTAAAGACGAACAAAATAATTTATTAGGTGAGCTTTCGTGGGACTTGTTTGATTACAACTTTGAGTACTGTTTTGGTTGTCTATGCCTTAAATATTGAGTCTGTTCTGGTATGGCTATGGTCTGAAGAAGTGGGTCTGTCTCACGAAAGCTCACCTAATAAATTATTTTGTTAGTCTTTAAAGTGCTACTTGACTGCTTTTTTGTTTTGTGTCAACAGTGTTATCCCTCAAAAATATGAGGAATAATCCTTCTGTTGACAGAGTTCTGTCAACAGAACTGCAGTGTAGACACTTCTGTCGACAAAGAGGGCTTCCAGTTCACTGGGCAGCCCTGTTTGCAGAACTTCTAGCCAGCCGTTCTGTCGACAGAGGGCAGGGAAGTCTGGCTGCTCTCTGTTGACAGAGCAGATCGGTCTGTCAACCTACTTTTGTGTGTGGATGCACTCTTTTGACAGAGTTTCTGTCAACAGAGGTTACTGTCGACAGAAGCTTCTAGTGTAGATGTAGCCATGGAGTTTCTCCCATGTATACCATAAAGAACAGCATAAAAGAAAGTGCAAAGGTAACCAGGGCAATAATTAACTAGAGCTAGGTGGAGATCACCATAATTGATAAGAGAAGAGGTGAAGGGGGATGGGTATGATCTCAATAGACTAAGAGAGTTGATAGACCTCACACAATCATAGGGCTGGAAGGGACCTCAGAAAGTTATCTAGTCCAGCCCCCTGCTTCAAGCAGGATCAACCCCTACTAAGTCATCCCAGCCAGGACCTTGTCAAGCCGGGACTTAAAAACCTCAAGGGATGGAGAATCCACCACCTCTCTAGGCAACGCATTCCAATGCTTCACCAGCCACCTGGTGAAGAAATTTTTCCTAATATCTAACCTACACCTTTCCCTCTTCAACTTCTGACCATTACTCCTTGTTCTGCCATCTGACACCACTGAGAACAATTTCTCACCCTCCTCTTTAGAGCTCCGCTTCAGGAAGTTGAAGGCTGCTATTAAATCACCTCTAAGTCTTGTCTTCTGTAAACTAAACAAACCCAAATCTGTCAGCCTCTCCTCAGAGGTCTTGTGCTCCAGACCCTTAATCATTTTTGTTGCCCTTCTTTGAACCTGCTCTAGCAAATCCACATCCTTTTTATACTGGGGGGCCCAAAACTGGACACAATATTCCAGATGTGGCCTCACCAGTGCTGAATAAAGAGGAGTAACTACTTCCCTAGATCTGCTCGAAATGGTCCTCCTAATGCACCCCAATATGCCGTTAGCTTTCTTGGCTACAAGGGCACACTGTTTACTCATATCCAGCCTTTCATCCACCATAACCCCTAGGTCCCTTTCCATCGTACTGCTGCTGAGCCATGTGGTCCCCAGCCTGTAACAATGTTTGGGATTCTTCCGCCCCAGGTGCAGGACTCTACACTTCTCCTTATTGAACCGCATCAGATTTCTTTTGGCCCAGTCCTCCAATTTATCCAGGTCCCTCTGGATTCTCTCTCTACCTTCCAATGTATCTACCTCTCCCCCTAGTTTTGTGTCATCTGCAAACTTGCTGAGGGTGCAACCCAGTCCCTCATCCAGGTCATTAATAAAGATGTTGAATAACACTGGCCCCAGAACCGAGCCTTGCGGCACTCCGCTTGAAACAGACCGCCAGCCAGATATTGAGCCATTGACCACTACCCGTTGGGCCCAACAATCAAGCCAGCCTTCTATCCATCTTATAGTCCAAGGATCCAATCCATATTTTCTTAACTTATAGACAAGAATGTTGTGGGAGACCATATCAAAAGCCTTGCTGAAGTCAAGGTATATCACATCCACTGACTTCCTCATGTCCACAGAGCTTGTTACGTCGTCATAGAAGCTGATCAGATTGGTGAGGCAGGACTTGCCCCTGGTGAATCCATGTTGGCTACTTTTGATCACTTTCCCCTCTTCCAAGTGCTTCAAAATGGATTCCTTGAGGATTCCCTCCATTATTTTCCCAGGGATTGAGGTTAGGCTGACGGGTCTATAGTTCCCTGGATTGTCCTTCTTTCCTTTTTTAAAGATGGGCACTACATTTGCCTTCTTCCAGTCATCTGGTATCTCCCCTGATTGCAAAGAGTCTTCAAGGATAATGGCCAAAGGTTCAGCAATGACCTCTGCCAATTCCCTCAGTACCCTGGGGTGCATTAAGTCCAGACCCATGGACTTGTGCACATCTAGTTTTTCTAGATAGCTCAGAACTTGTTCCTTCCCCTCAGATGGCTGCCCTCCACCTTCCCATACTGCATCATCTAGGACCATCATTGGGAAGTTGACTTTGTCTGTGAAGACTGAGGCAAAAAAAGCATTGAGTACTTCAGCTTTTCCTGCATCATCTGTCACTAGGTTACCTCCCTCATCCAGTAATGGCCCCACACCTTCTCTGATAACCCGTTTATTGTTCACATGCTTGTAGAAACCCTTCTTGTTACTCTTCACATCCCTTGCCAGCTGCAGTTCCAATTGTGCTTTTGCTTTCCTGATTACTGCCCGGCATTCTCCAGCCATATGTTTATACTCCTCCTTAGTCAACTGTCCTTGTTTCCATTTCTTGTATGCATCCTTTTTGAATTTAAGCTGACTAAGGATTTCCCTGTTAAGCCAAGCTGGTTGCCTACCATGTTTGCATTTCTTACTATGCGGCGGGATTGTTTGTTCCTGTGCCTTTAGTAAGACTTCTTTAAAATACTTCCAGTTCTCTTCAACTCTTTTCCCCTTCATCTTCGTTTCCCAAGGGATCCTGCTCATCCAGTCTCTTAGGGAGTCGAAGTCTGCTCTTCTGAAATCAAGGGTCTGTATGTTACTGCTCACCCTTCTTCCTTTCGTCTAGGTCCTGAAATCTATGATCTCATGGTCGCTGCAGCCCAGGTTCCCCCCACTTCTATTTCTTCTACTTCTACTTGTTCTTCCCTGTTTGTGAGCAGCAGGTCAAGTTGCGCACGGCCCCTGGTCGGTTCCTTCAGCATTTGTACCAAGACGTTATCCCCAATAGTTTCCAAAAACTTCCTGGATTGTCTGTGTGCTGCTGTATTGGTCTCCCAACAAATATCACAAATGGCCTTAACAGTCAGAAGGAATCTAATTCAATTGGATTATTACTATAGCTCTATACGTGAGGCTATACCCAAGAACCAGTTAGATACAACAGTTGGTACAGAACATGGCTTCTTAAAAACCACAGGGAATATATAAAATGGGCTTTTCCATAATCAACTTGACTTCCAATAGCATGAAATGCCTTTGTGAATCCCAACAGTGCTTCACTTGGCTTTTAGCTATCTTTGGGCCTCATCTTCTTTTCTTATTCCACTGCAGCTCTTGGACAAAATGCTCCAGTGTTTAACTAATTGGGAGCTGAATGTTCTCAGTGGAGGCCTGAACTCTGTAATTTTCTCACCAAGAAAGGGTTATCTGAGGTTTTTTCTGTCTTTAAGGCAAGGATAGTCTCTAGACTCAAGCGGTTGCTTGCAAATATTGTAGTGCAGATGAGTAATTTTTGGGTCATGTCACTTTTTTCTCTTCAGAAAAAAAAATAGAAAATCCCCTCTAGGGCATGCCATATTATATGTATGTTACTAATCAAGGGCTAGATTTTGCAAACATTACTTATTTGACTGAGGATGTAATCGTGAGTAGTACTGAGGAGTATCTCAATCACTGCTCATCCAAGTCAGTAAGAATTGCACATATTGCCACATAATGCTATTACACAATGGTCATCTTTCTGTTAGCTGCTTGAGTCCCACATCTGTGGAGTATAGCATGTTTGATATAATGCATACTGAATAATAATTTCAGATTAGCCAATGGGATTGTGTCAGTTAGGAATGAACACGATGCTGTTCACAGCCAGAAGCAGCAGTAATACAATGCATCTTCAACAAAGAAAATAGATAGGGAGTAATTTTTTTTTTCAAGACAGAATGAGTCACCCCGAATGGATAAAAAAAGATAGTGGATACAGCGCCAGACATGGGGCTAGCTATTGATGGAACCCAGTGTTTCTCGAGTGCAGAGCTACAGACACTTCCTACATCAGGTCACAAACAGAAATCAAACAGCAAATTTTAGTAGTTCTGATGGCCTGCTAGTGCATAGAGATCTACCCATGGAGAGCAAGGAGTTTATTTTTCCTTACAAATGTCAGTATCTACCCCTAAATGAAAAAGATGGCATTTAAAGTACATCCACCAAGTAAAAGAAAAAGTATAATTATCTAAATTTTGATTTTATAAATTTGATTTCTTTTAATTGCCAAACTGTCACAGGGCTGATCCTTTGAGGGAGTCAGTGGCCCAGTTTACAATGACAGGCTCCACTGAAGGGAATGAACAAACCCAGGTCCATCCGTGTAGAATTAACAGCCTAACTAGCTAGAAGGTGGCTAAGTTTGGGAGCATTCACTTGAAAAAAGTTCCTATGGAGAGAGGATGCTCCAGAGGACTGAAGCTCCAAGGGAGTCTGAACTAAGTAAGAGCTCTGCTGGCAAGGAGGCCCGAAGGGGCTCTGAGAGCAAGCAAGAAAGAAACTACAAAAGCTTTCCATGTAGGGATGCCTGGAAGACGTTCTGAACACACCAGGGAAAGTCTACAGAGCTCTTGATGAGTAGAGAAGCCTGAGGCCTTATAGCAGAAGGAGCTGCTACTGAAACCTAAAAACTTTTGTTGTAGGACTTCTAAGGTGTATCAGGACTCTGAAGAAAGAGCTTTTAAACCCATCTACCAATGTGCCTTTCAGAAAGGTTTATTAAAAGGGGATACACTGCTGCTAAGTAGAACATGTGGCTTCTTGGCCGGGCTGTTTAAGTCACCTTTTAGTTACCTCATGAAGGAGACGGGGGGAGCTCAAGCTGGCCATAGCAATGCCATGTTCAAATAAAAGGGACTTCTCAGAGGTGGCAGGGCCCCTTTCACAATAATCCAGTAGTTAAATGTTCTCCTGTATTTTTGAGTATGAGTTAAATGGTGTTTAAAAAGGACACCATAATAGACTACAGTCAGTAAAGAATCACTGATATGTCATTTCTAGTGCTCTGCAGACTGCTTCGATGTTATTCTGAATCTTTATGACTTTCTTCAGTCATTTTCGGAGCCCCCTGCACTATCTCTAGTGACCTGTGCCCAGGCGTTTTCCGATAGCTTTTTGGTTATGTTCTATACATCCGGGCTCACACTGTCACTCAGCTCCAGCTGCTTAATCCTTAGTGATCTTCTGATGCAGGAGAACCAGAAATTCAAGCAGCTGATGCAGGGAAAACAAATAAATTAACCCAAACGCAGGGAAATATTTCAGAGCTGTAGCATGGTTCCCATTGCCTTGCAGGGTTAAGACTTTAAACAGCTGCTGAGCAGGGAAGTTGATTCATCCTTTACAGGGTTGAGGAGCAGCACCTCAGCTGCTATGTGTTATCTCCACTGAGAAGATGAAACTATGAAAATTTACACCAACAGTGATTTGCTGATTGGGTTTAAGGCTCTTTGATTTTTCGTGGCACGTTTACTGGTATATCCTGAAGCAAATCTAACTTTCCATTGTCCTACATCAGGTATGACTACCAGAATAAAAGGGAAAAATGGGAGTGTAAGAATAATAGTTCCTGTTATACACACAAAGATAAAAGTGATGAGTAGGTTGTACTGGAAAAGGACCAAAACAGAGGAGGAATCTGGCATATTAAAATAGAGTTGTCATGAAAGATGAGGGAAATGGTGATCATACAATTCATGTAAACATTAGAACTTTCAGATTGACACAATGGAGTAAAATAAAATGGCTATGGAAGAAGTATTTCAGGGCACAGATATTCTGTTCAGCTTTTGTGCACTTGGATGATTTGCCTGCATACTTTAATAGAAGTTAAGTACATGACTTTGTAAACAGCACAACAATAAGGCACTCTAGCCAGGTAATTGAATAGAATGAATGAATAATAAATAAGGACTTAATTTGCCTCCAATGCTGTAGATATGTGTGAATTTCATCCCCTTGTGGTGATAAGGGTAGCCGTGCCCCATAGGGAATTCAACATTTGTGTGAGTTCGCTTTGGGTTATTTAAATAGAGAAGATTACTATTTTCTGCTGTATTTCAGATTTTATTTTTCCTGTAATAAGTGTGGGAAGCATAAGGAAATACATAGCTATTTATGTTACGAAAAAATGTTTTTAATGGCCTCCATTGTATGTAGAATTCATTAAAATAATTCATAATTGAAAACTGTTGGTTTTCAAAGGCGAGGCCAAGATAACAGTTTCAAAATGTGTGCTGATATTTAAGGAAGTAACAAATGAGACAAGTGAGGTAGAAAGCAGCAAGGCAGTTCTAATCTAGTTTGTGGACCAAACTTAACGTGATTCTTTCCTTTTTGACTACCTGTGAATGTCTTGAAGGTAATCTTATCAGTGTTACGAATATAATCATTACAGGAGATTGTTCTCTACAATGATAATACAGTGTCATTATATGTATGAAAAAAAAATTCCAGTTGGGTAAAGGAGTTTATGGCCTGAACTCCAGTGTGAACATTTCCTCAAACCCTAACCAGTTTAAAGCATGTTCGGCACAATTGATCTTAAAACCATGTGCAAATCTATAGTGTTGACTGTGCTGTTGAAACTGGTTCAGTAAAACTGTTTTGCAGTCTGCACTTCGATTCCAATGAGATATACAACTGTTTTAGATGAATTATCATAAAACCTATTACATTTTGGTGCAGTTTCCCCAATGTTGACCAGACTTCTAATGGTTAAGTACATGATAATTTGAACATTTACTAAAAGGGCATTTTTTTATGTATTTGATGGATTTAAAAAAACCTCCTGAAAAGTTGTTTGATTGTTCAAAACACTGATTAAAAAAACCCTCAAGTATCTCAAATAAGAATTGGTTTTTTCCAACTATAAAATAACCAAACAAACCCTTTACTATTATGCAAAAGCTTAAGAAATGTTAGCCTAAGGAATAGGATTTTTCTTAGAAAATACTATAGCAATCTGAAAAGAGGGCCTTAATGATAGCTTGCATGTAAAAATACTAAGGACAGATATGAACTTGTAATGGTTTTTGGCATTGGAATTAATGCCCCCTCATAACAAGTTATCCTCTTGAAGTACAAGTAGTATTGTATATGGCCAGTATGACGGGGTCAGGCCAGAGGGCTACAGAAGAGTGATAAATGAGAAATATATTAGCACTAGATTAAACAGATCTTCTGATGAATCCTCTGGTGGGAGTCTCAGAAAACATAAAATTTCCCATAGAAATTTTTAGTTTGTGTCCCATTCCTGGGTCTGTTTACTTGCCCATGGACCTGAGCTTTTGGACTCAGCGGAGTTTATTCGGCTATACTGAAAAAAGCACAGGAGACACTTGATATGGATACAGTCAGGATGCAACTTTATTATTAGATGTCTGGGATTACCCAGTAGATAAAATTGCACAGTGCAGTCAACTCCATGTTCATTCAGGTAGCTACCCAGGGCTTCCACCAGCTCCTCTTAATTTTTTCATCTATGTCTGATGGTCAACCCAAGATTTGGACCTTAAGAACACACCGCCACTGAAGGAGAGTTATGGTTGGGCTATAAGAAAAGGGGTTTGGCTCCCTTTTTTAATAATCATTGGCTTTTTGAATGCCTTCCTTCCCATTCCTTTCCTTTAACCAGCCTCTGCTTTTTAAGTCCTTTACTTATCTATCTGTTTGTTTACTGGATGTCTTCCCTATGGAGTACTTGCACTGGACGTCCACCACAAGGAGGCACCAGAAGTTACCTTGGCTGCCTCCCTGACCCTCTCCCGCTCAGGTTCCCAGACATCTTCCAACGGCATCTTTTATAGTGGCCAAAAACATGTCAGCCCCCAGCTCTGTCATGTGAACCTCATCCTCCTTGCACTATGCCAGCATTGTTGGGCACACCAGGAGATCGGTTGTCATTGATCGTATAGTGCAGCTTCCGTCCTTCTGTGATGGGCTATATTGGTGATCATTATTCTATATTCTGCATGTGAAAGAACTCATTACACTTACCTTCAGAGTTCAATCATATGCCCAGAGTCAAAGATCTTTGACCAATGATGACATCATATACTTAAGCTCTGTAGTGCCAATGGCATCTTCTTGGGTTCAACACTAGTCCTGGTACAAGCTCCCAAAATCTGTCAAACTGAAAATGAGACAAGGAATCTGCTATACCATTATTCACGTTGGGTAAATACTTGAAAGAAGAACAGGTGTTAAGGCTTAATGGTTGTAGCACAGTGCCCTCACTAGCTTCCTGACCCTGTGTAATCTGGAGGTTTGGTGACTCATAACATGTACCACTGCCATGTCACACCAGAAACACACTTTATTACCAGCTCCCAACTAACTACTGAAAATAAAAATGTGTGGAGAAGAATCCAGGAAAGTCATGCCATGCGCTCTCCCATTTATCATCCAGAGAGCAGGCTGTTTCTGGAGATACCACCTAGCTAGATAAAACACCTCAAAGCCAACACCACCTGAAGCATCCAAATGGATTTTCAAAGCTGCTTGTAGTAACTATTCTTCCTCCATAACATTGCATTACATTGACTCAAAAACTGTTGCAAGTCGTCCTTCAGCTGTCTGGTATATAATTGTGTGGCGTGGCTATGCCCACTTTTGCCACTGGAATCCAGTGGAATGCTTTCTCCTGGGCAGGTGCCCTACAGGCAAAATTCAGGTGCCCTGTAGTAGAATACAAGTTTTGTAGAGTGAATTTCTTGGTGCCTACAGTTCTCATGAGTAATTCCAGTAACTCCGAAAGCTTATCCCAAGGGAACCACAATATGCATGATTTGTGTACCCCTCAGTCCCTAGATAGGTCAATATAATGGCCTCTTTCTATGGACTTAAGTGGTTGGGCTGAACACAGGGTATTTCACAATGGTATAGTGTACCCCCCTACTTCAGTAGTAATTTGCTTTCTGCATAGAAAATGTAATTTCCCAGGTAAAAGGCATGGAAAAAAGGCAAATTAAAGGTAGTTCTATATGAAGAACTTGCATCATATTCTTTGAAAGTGGAAGAAGATGATGCATTAACAGTAAAACTTTGCATGAATGTACTAATTTTATATCTAATATTTGTGCAATATTTTTCAAAGATTTTTTTTACCCAGACATGATACATTGAGAACTGTTATTAGAGTCTATTTTATAATGAAAAAGGCATTGTAAAAAAATGTAGGTGCCTTTGTTAGGATATACTAGGATTTAGTGTTTTAGAAGAAACGTGTTTTATTGCATTGGGATTCTGTAAATTGCCTCCAGCACATGGGAGCTTTTTCCCTGAGGATTTCACTGTAAAATAATTCAATCTTTGCCTATATGTGTTTTCTGTAATTTAAGTACTTTTAATGCCAAAAATGAGACACCTAAATAATCTTGAGCCTTCATTTGAGTTAATCCTAATGAAATTGTAATGTCTATCTGAAATAATTATTTGGATGCTTAGCTTAAATTTATGTTAGTTCAAATACTAAACTTTAAAAATAAAATTGGACAAGTGAAATTTAGTAACATAAATGAAGCAGGCATCTGCTTTTTTGAAGTGTGTGCACCTGAACAGGAATGCAACTAAGTTATGCATTTGTAAAAAGTGAAAAAAAAGAGAATCTTCATCCCTTTGGGTGGTGCAAAGAGAAATCAAAAGTCTTTAACATAGATACGTAGAAGAGGCAAGGTGTTGTCTGGAGAACTTTTGATATTTTCTCATAAAAATAGAATCAAGCAAATTAGGCATTATAGACAGGACAGCTAATAGATTACAAAGGACAGATTCCAAATATGAAAATTTTGTGATCAGTAAAATGAAAGGAATGCCTTCATGTTTAAAATATTTTAATTTTAAAAAAGTAAATCTCCTTTCTTGTGTTTTAATAATATCTAATAATAATTAAGGAATCCTTTTGCAAACATATAGAAGAGAATAAGGTGATACGTAACAAAATGAATTTGTCAAGAAGAAATCTTGTCAAACCAACCTTTATTTGCTTTTGTTGACGGGGGGTAGCAAGTCTTGTGGATAAGGAGGAAGTGGTAGATGTGTTATATCTAGACTTTAGTAAACCTTTTTATGCAGTCTTGCATTACGTTCTAATTAACAAAGTGAGGGAATACAGTCTAGATGGAGCTACTCTATGGTGGGTGCATTATTGGTTGGATAACCATTCCTAGATAGCAGTTGTTAGTGGTTCAGATTCATCCTGGAAGGCCATAATGAGTGGCATTCTTCAGGGATCGGTTCTGGGACCAGTTATGTTCAGTATCTTCATCAAAGAGTTAGACAGTGGCTCAGAGTATAGTTTGCAGTTAATACCAATCTGGGAAGGGTTCTAAGTACTTTGTAGGATAGGATTGTGATTTAAAATAAACTGGGCAAGCTAGAGAAATGGTCTGAGGTAAATATGAAGTAATTCAAGAAGAACAAAATCAAAGTACTCCATTTGGTAGGAATAGTTAGTTACACATGTACAAAATGGGAAATGACTACCTAGGAAGGAGTACCATGGATAAGGATGTAGGAGTCATAGTGGGCCACAAGCTAAACATGATTCAACAGTAGGGATGTAAAATGGTTAATCAGTAAGCATATGAGTAAGCCAAGGCTTACCGGTATGCTTACAGGTTCACTCATTAGTTGGCCTGAGCCGGGATACAGAAGCCCTGGCCGTGGAAAATCTGGTGGGCCAGGCAGTGGGACCAGTGATGGGAGCACATGAAGACCATGGTGGCTCTGGGCGGAAGGCCACAGGGCAGGCCCTGAGTTAAAACGGTTAACCATACTAACAATCCTTATCAACAATGCGACACTGTTGAGGGGGGGAAAAAAGGCAAGCACCATTCTCGGATGAATTAGCAGGGCTTTTCGAAGCAGGACACACACAGAAATTCTTCCTCTCTACTCTGCACAGATGAGGCCTCAGCTGGAGTACTCTGTCCAGCTCTGGGATGCCGTATTTCATGAAAGATGGGGACAAATCAGAGAAGGTCCAGAGAAGAGCAACAAAAATGGTTAAAGGTCTAGAAAGCATGATTTATGAGGAAAGATTGTAAGAATTTGGTTTGTTTAGTTTGGAAAAGAGAAGACTGAAAATGGAGAATGACAACTTTCAGGTACCTAAAAAGTGGTGACAGGGAGGAGGGATAAAACTTATTCTCCTTTACGTCTGATGACAAGTCAAGGAGCAATTGGCTTAAACTGCAGGAAGGGAGTTTTAGGTTGGACACTAATAAAATCTTTCAATCTGTCAGCGTGGTTAAGCACTGCAATAAATGGCCTAGGGAGGCTGTGGAATCTCCATTACTGGAGATTTTAAAGAGATGATTAGACAAGCACCTGTCGGGGATGGTCTAGATGGTGCTTAAGCCCTGCCATGACTGCAGAGGATGAGGCTTGATGACCACTCACCGGCCGCAGTGAGGGAAGCGGATCAAGGTGGCACCTGCTTGCTCGGCTATCGTGGCTGCATTGCTCAGGGAAATAGCAGGACTGCCCCTGCACTCACCAGCGGGAAGTAGAGTGACATGCCTGGGGCAGCAGAGTGAGCTGGGACCACGTTGCTCCACTTCTGCTGCTGCTGACAATAAGTATAGGAGGTCCAGGCCCCTGGTGCTGGTGTTGATTCCCAGGGCCAGCTAGTTCCGTTGGCCTCCTCAGTTGTGGGAGAGGTGGAGCAGGGGCGGGGGCGGGGGTGCAGAACTGAGGCAAGGGAAGGCAGGGCTGGGGTGGAGGGGGATTGTCCTGGACTTTCTTTGGGCTGGGAGGAGGTGGCCCCTTCTGTCACACTTCACAAGTCGCCCCGCCTTTAAGACTTGTGACTGATGAATCACAAAAGGCACAGTTGTTCAGTTCAGACAGTTGTACAAAAGCTGTGCTACTTAACCGTGTTCCATGAGCTGGGAAACTTAGATTGATAATAAGTTCTCATGAGATTTCCAGAACTTCCCAGTTTTCGCTAAACTAATTATAGCATAAGTATTGTTTTTGTCACAGTGTTCCAGATATTTCTGCTTCCTATCAAAGCTGGTACCAATAATTAAAGGTGATTAATAGATTTTTTTCTTTAGAAAGCATTTGGTCTAATCTTGGATTTAGGTTTGGAAAAGCCCTTAGCTGTTCAAGGTGATATCCAAATTCTGCATAGGAAAACTTACGAGCATTTTTTTTTGTTAGGAATTAATTCATAATATTAAATTCCATCTTTGAAATAACTGCACAGGCCACTGCCTGGCAGAGCCTCTCCTCTAGCTGGACACGCCCCAGGTAGCTGTGACTGGGGACCACTACATGGAGCTCCATGTGATTTAAACCTCTTGAGTCTGAACACAGTCCAGCACTGCTCCTGGCTTGAGGTCTTTCCATACCTCAAGCGTACACCAGTTCTCCTGTTTAGTGTCCCTGCCTGCGTGGCTGTGAACCTGTAGTCAGACTGCCTAGTTCCTGGGACTAGGGCTGACCCCCGAGAGTCCCCCATAACTTAAGCAGGCTGTCTTCTAGAACTCCAGCCAAGTGTGTGCTCAGGAGATACAGTGTAACACTTCAAGGGCGCTGTGGCAGATAGTACTGAAAGCAAACACACATGCAGACTTTGCAGAGGATTATAAACACACTTTACTCAGCAGCACAAGAAATACACTGCTCTGGGCAAAATTAATAAACCCACCTGTATCCACTTTCCTTGTCTTTGTTTCTTCTGGAGCGTTCTTTGTGCTTAGGCACAATTCTCTGGTGTGCCCAGGATCTTTCTCTTCAGACTCATGGAGCCTTTGATTTTTGTTTGTTCCTCACTTAAACTAGACCCCCTGCTACGAAAGCAAGCGCATGCCTTCCTCTCTTCTGCCCAAAGCTTCCCGTCTTGCTGTCAATATCTGGTTTCTTTGTTCTGCTGCTGGAGATTTTATATTCTGTGTTTCACCAGCTCTCTGCAGCGAAATTTCAGTCAAACTGTTTTGTTGCTCAGATGAATTCCTGAACATGCCCGTGATTCAGGCAGGTCACAGTCATTAAGGTTAATTACTCTCCATTGTCCTTGGAAAACCCTGTCAGCAAGTGGAGCCCATTTCACATAAAGGCATTCCATAATACAAATATTCTAGAAAAACATTTTCACCCTAAGTTAACATTTTCCCTCAACCTTTTAGAATGTATGTCCTTTGTGCACCTATGGCCTCCTGAATTCAGCTCCTATAGAACTGCATGAAGATGCCTCACGTATTTCTGACCCAGGCAATACCAAAAGTGCAGGAAACTAAATAAGTCATTGTATGCTCTTCTCAGGGCACATCTGTACCAGGGGTCTGCACATGAAATAGCAAGAAGAGCCTTTTTTTCAAATTTGGTTACTAAATCAGTACTTCAGGAGCTGCAATGCGTGGGAATACGAGACAGTCCTTAATAAATAATGTCAAACTGTACTTTTTGTAACCCCCTCTTTTAAGAGCAGTGTACATACAATGATGTGTACCAGTTACAACTTTCACCCCTGAATTGGAGAACAAATGAGGACAAGGAAAACAATGCCTCTGGGGATAGACTCTCAAGCAGGAAGGATCAGTGTTTGCATCAACCCTACATACAGAGGAGGAACTGGGCAGCAGTTTCCCTGTAGGTGGCACTCAATGTCACATCCACTGTTCTGGCCAGAGCTGAAGCGCAAGCCCCACTTGGCATCCCAGGAGCTGATGCTGATGCTGCTGCTGCTTGGAGGCAGCACGAGTTCCTGTGTTCCCAACAGCAGCAGCACATGGCTGCAGCAGCTGCTCTGCGTGAGATCTGGTGCCAGCTTCCTGCCCACCCATCAGGTGGCAGCAGCATGCCCTGCCTCCACCCTGCCCTGTGCGCTGCTGGTGAAACAGGGAGCCTGCCTGAGGCAAACTCTGAAGTCTGGCCTTGACAGGGGGACACTTTTCACCTGTGGCAAAAGCAGACAGGCAAAGAGGCTAATTCCCCCTCCTTCCACCCATGCCCATTCTACCTTCCTCTCCCTTCCCTGATCACTGGGCAGAGGGAGGAAGGGAGCTGGCTAGAGCTGGCTAAGACACTGGTGGGTGGAGGAGGAACAATATAGAACTGCCCCATCTATTTCCCCCTCCAGGGCCAGACTGCTTCCTCCCAGGGCCTAAATGGAGTCATTGCAGCTGTGGACGCTGCCATCACTGGCTCATCTGCAGCTCCCTGCCCTGCCACTGCTGAAATCATAGAACTAAATTAAGTTGGCTTCATGGCTGGATTCCTCCTAGCCATTAAGCTAACTGAATTTGGGTCTACTGTTTCAGTAGTGGCAGGGCAGGGAGCCACAGAGGAGTCAGCTGCAGCAGTGGCTGGAGCCACAAATGACTCCTTAAAGAGATGCATGTGGCTCTGGAGCCCCAGGTTGACGATCCCTGGTCTGCACTTTGCAGGAAATCGGCCCAGTTAGCGTTCATCTTCTGGGTTTCAAGGTCTTGCGCCTACGGGGAATATGGAAAATTGAGCCATCAGGGCTCGACAGTCAATCTTGGTACTCCTCATTCTCATGAGGAGTAAGGGGAGGTTGATGAGAGAGTTTCTCCCGTTGACCTCCCTCTGTGAGGACGGCTCAATAAATTGACCTTTGGTATGTCGATGCCAGCTGTGTAATTGTTGTAGCTGGAATTGTGTATCTAGGATCAACTTTCAGGCCTAGTGCCTCAGTCATATCAGTATCAATCCAAGTAAATCTTTGGCGTCAGTGGAACTACTTTGAAGTTACACTGGTATGACCAAAATAAAATCTGTCCCATGATCAGTTCTTCTGAGATTTTCAGCTTAATTTATCTGCTGTGTTTGTTCAAGCAGTCTCTCACTTCAGAAAAGGTGGTGTGGGTGGTTGCATTGCCTTAGTTAGAAGTAGGGTTAATTAGGCAGCCTCTGCTTTAAAAACATAGGGGAAAGAGTCTGAGAGAGAGACGCGGCAATAAAGCACAGTAACGTAACTGCTTGAGGGGCCAGCATGCACAGAATGCACACTGACTGTACCAGCCGCGTCATGTAAAAATGGATATTTATGTTAACAGAATTTGTGTTTTCCTTTTCTAATATAAGATTGTAAGTGTTCATTGGGGCTCTTCCTGTTTTCAAGTGAAAGGCTGAAAAGTGCACCTGGTTCACTGTACGTCCACAGTGTGATGGCTTTATTTTTGTTTTGGGATAAAAATGCAGGTTTAGTTTGAGTGTTCCAAAACCAGATACCTCTCTCTCACTCTCTCTCTCTTTCGTAGGCAGGGTGCTGCTGTGCCAGGCAAACCAGGAGGGATCTCCCGTGTACAGTGCCCCCAGTTCACTAGTATACACATCCACAAGTAAGCCAGTGTTGCGGCTCTGTTTTTCTTTTGTGGCAAAAGCCAATAAATGTGAATTAAGCCCCCTCGTAGTTGTTGTTAAGATAAATGTGATATTTCTAATCATGCTTACATAATTTTACAGGTAATTGAGCTATTGACTGTTTACATCATCATCATCATTGTAAACAGAAAATATCGTTATATGCTACTCTACTGGTCAAACACTCTGTAGTGACACTAATGTGTGGAGTCCATGGCTATTGCACATGCTAATAATTTTGACAAAATCAAATATTTTCTTCTCAATCTGAAATGAGCAAGAAATTGAGACTCACATATCCTGCCACCAATTATTTGTGTCAGGATGGCTTTCAACTTGGAGACTTTCTTTAAATTATATGAGGTAAGGTGAAAATTGTGTAAGCCATTGACAATAAAAAAGAAGTGATGTACTAATGGAGACTGTATAAACTATAGGCCCAATAAAAACAGTACAAGGTCTAGTGAGCTTATGAATTGTGATATCCTTCATTTTTCTGCATGTCTCTCGAAGGGAAATGTATCCAAAGCCTTTAAAATCCTCTCACAGATTTGGAAACAATACTTACGAAACTGTCGCCTGATGATGAAGATGATGATATCAGTTCTGAATATGATCTGGGTAAAAAGATCCAAAAGAGAGCGGCAGTAATAATAGTGGTTGTTTACATTGGTGATACTGCCAAAATGTTCAAAGAAATTAAAAACCACCACCATCTAGTGAAATAACCCCTTACAATATCAAATTTATTAGCACAAACTCCGGTTATTTCTGGTAGACCAGTATCCTCTTTAGCTGACTTGTCACAATATGATGAGCAGCAGCATCTTCTATATATTCTTCAGCCATGAGTTCTTCATATAGAAAGTACTTCTGCCAACCCGTTTGGAGTCATTTTTGTCAGATGGGGTTCAATGCACCAAAAATTCAAGTGGAGGAGTGACTGTTCTGGACACCAGTGCTGCAGTGAGGCATACTTACAACAATAAATCATATTAAATATCTCAAATTGCCTCAACAGTTTATATACTTATTTCTAATGTTGACTGGCAGAACATCAATGTTTTCTTTAGGAAAAAGAAAACAAAACAAAAAGAAAACAAACAACACAAGAGGAAAAGGGAGTTCTGATACTGTGTCATCACAACTGTGTGTTGCCATATTATCACTGTTGCTACTGCTGCTGTTACTACTGCAGAAATATGTACAATAATACCAAAAGAAGTCCTTACCAATAAAGTAGTTTAATCTATGTGAAGTATTCCAAAATGGGAATAAATGGTCCAGAAGTCATCCAATCACACTACCTTTAACCTGGAAAATATCTAATGAAACGTTATATTGCATATTTGTTTCCAAATGATCTTAGAATATGTTGAGCCATTCAATTTTTCCCAAGTAGAGTTTTTCCCAAGAGTGTTATGCCTTTTATTATGTTAGAGATATGAAAGGACAATGATATCAAATATTCTGTTTCCATGCTATTATATTATTCCCTTTATTTACAGTGGTTCCCAAACTTTTGGAGATGGGGACCCATTTTGACAATTCAGGAAGACTTTGCCATGCAAGGTTTAAGGGCAGGATACCTTCTGCAGGCTGTTAAACCAGTTACACTGAGTTCCATTTCAGCACAGCAGGGCAGGGACTGGGAGCTGGAGGAGCAGTCAGGAAGCAGCATCAGGAGCTGCAAATGGCTCCTTCAAGAGCTGCATGCAGCTCATTGCTTCCCAGCTGATGACCCTTATCAAATTTAATCACATCCTATGTTTGGGTTCAGCAACGAAGGGGTCCTGTGGCACCTCAAGACTAACAGAAAAGTTTTGAGCATGAGCTTTCGTGAGCACAGACTCACTTCATCAGATGCTGGTCTTGGAAATCTGCAGGGCCAGGTATAAATAAGCCAGAGCAAGGGTGGGGATAACAAGGGTGTTATTTCCAAGGGTGTTATTCCCTGCAGATTTCCAAGACCAGCATCTGATGAAGTGAGTCTGTGCTCACGAAAGCTCATGCTCAAAAGTTTTCTGTTAGTCTTTGAGGTGCCACAGGACCCCTTCGTTGCTGAACCCAAACATAGGATGTGATTAAATTTGATAAGGGTCATCAAAGGGATAGCCGTGTTAGTCTGGATCTGTAACAGCAATGAAGGGTCCACAGGACCCCTTCGTTGCTGAACCCAAACATAGGATGTGATTAAATTTGATAAGGGTCATCGGAGGGGTAGCCGTGTTAGTCTGGATCTGTAACAGCAATGAAGGGGTCCTGTTATCCCACCCTTGCTCTGGCTTATTTATACCTGGCCCTGCAGATTTCCAAGACCAGCATCTGATGAAGTGAGTCTGTGCTCACGAAAGCTCATGCTCAAAAGTTTTCTGTTAGTCTTTGAGGTGCCACAGGACCCCTTCGTTGCTGAACCCAAACATAGGATGTGATTAAATTTGATAAGGGTCATCAAAGGGGTAGCCGTGTTAGTCTGGATCTGTAACAGCAACGAAGGGTCCACAGGACCCCTTCGTTGCTGAACCCAAACATAGGATGTGATTAAATTTGATAAGGGTCATCGGAGGGGTAGCCGTGTTAGTCTGGATCTGTAACAGCAATGAAGGGGTCCTGTTATCCCACCCTTGCTCTGGCTTATTTATACCTGGCCCTGCAGATTTCCAAGACCAGCATCTGATGAAGTGAGTCTGTGCTCACGAAAGCTCATGCTCAAAACTTTTCTGTTAGTCTATGAGGTGCCACAGGACCCTTCGTTGCTGTTACAGATCCAGACTAACACGGCTACCCCTCCGATACTATGTTTGGGTTGTGACTCATAGGTTGGGAATTGCTGCTTTAGTACATCACTAGTGTTTTTATGCTATTTTTAAATACCCCAAGTAACTGGGGAACTTTCATCAGCAAAGTAACCAGTAGCTAACTCATTTCACTGTTAGGTGTTCTACTGTAATTCACTCCTAATATTTCCTTTCTTATCTTTAGCCCCAAAGCTCCAAGATGTGGCCAGGTTCTACCCTACATAAATCTGCCCTTTGCTTGATTGTATACATCTTTCAACTATTTGCACTGTTACTAAATCCTTAGCAAGTCATCATATAGCCAAACTAAGCTCTACTTTTAGCTTTTTTCACAGTCTCTAAAAACCCAAATGTCTCCATGCTAATTCTTTCAGAAGGGATGTGTCATGGAAAGATGGTATATGTATAAATTCCCACTTTTTTCATAAGGTTAGATAAGCAAGATACCACTCCTTTCCTACTTGCCTCCCACAGTCCAGTTTTGAACATAAAACTTCAGAACAGAGACTGCAACTAAACTTTTTAGGACAAATTTCAATTATTTTGATGAATCACTATGCAAGCATTTACTCAAATTTGGTTTCCTTTTTTAAAAAAATATTTTTGAAAGACCATAGTTTTCTTTACACGTGTAATGGTAGTGCTTCTAAACTTATCCTTTAAATATTATTGTTTTTGGACTTACTTGACACTTGTTGTTTATGTCTGGTAAACTTTTAATAAGGAGAAATAACGCTTCTTCATGTATATTGGGTCTCATATTAAAAAGAAAAAAAACCTGAAGTATGCATGATGTAAATTTCATCTCCCACACACTTACTTTAACATGTATGTATTTTGGTTAACAAGTCCTTTCTTTCTAATCTGGTCCAACTCTATAAAATACTTTCCTAAAAAGATAATAGATGCACATCAGTGTCAACCTTAAAGAAGCTAACAATTATATTACTGGATAAGATCCACTTATGGGTCTCACTTGTGTGTCTTGCCCACAAAAGCTCATAACCTAATAAATTTGTTAGTTCTAAGGTCCCACATGATTTCTTGCTATATGTGATGTTACAGACTAGTGTGGCTACTCCTGTGAGACCAAATATATTACTGTCATTCCATGTAGACCACTGCATTTCAGTCCTCATCCTTCAATAATTTTTTTTAAGATTTGTGATTGGTTCACCCTTTGCTGCCATTCATTACCATTCATGTAAAAAGGTAACATTTCATGATAAATTACAATGAATTATTTCCTTTTACATAGCAAAAGTTACAAATTTCTTATCACATTAAACACTGAAGTGGAGACAGTCATCTGAGATTTTCAGAGATGTCTAAGAAAATTGGACGCTATAAATTTTAATGGAAATTGGGAATCCATATCCCTTTGGGCACTTTGTAAGATCTCAGATTCCACCTCTAGAAAGTTTATTGTCTTTTAAACTAGCCATTCAAAATTTAAACCTACATATTTACCTTTTCATTTAACTAGCACAAAGGAAAGAAAATAAAAATGGTGGTAAAATACCTTTCTCTTAATTTGGTTTATTTTATTCTCCATGGAATCATTTTGTGACTTGTAGCAAGGTTTGGTACTTTCTCAGGCATTCTTTGAAGCAGGCCCACAGGGAGAATCGAATTTATGAGTCATAATCTACCTCATTGTCTTGTGATTTCCAAGGAAGCTAGCATACCCTTCCCAGCACAATGGTGCAAAGGGGGACAGAGTCAAGGCTGTGCTTCTCCCCACATCTTGCCTACTTTTGAAATGCATGGAAAATCAGTCTGAAGAACTTGCTTCTCCTGCATGCAGAGAGTGGTATAGCACAATTGCAGACTGGAAAAGAATCTATTTTCTTTATTCCTGTAGCTTTGACTACAGGGTGGGCTCCAAACTGCATCTGTAACAGCAAGGAAGGGTCCTGCAGCACCTTATAGACTAACAGAAAAGTGTTGAGCATGAGCTTTTGTGAGCACAGACTCACTTCATCAGATGCTCATCAGATGAAGTGAGCATCTGATGAAGTGAGTCTGTGCTCACGAAAGCTCATGCTCAACACTTTTCTGTTAGTCTATAAGGTGCCGCAGGACCCTTCGTTGCTATTACAGATCCAGACTAACATGGCTACCCCTCCGATACTAAACTACATCTGATCTTTAGTAGAGTCTGTAATCAGCAAGCGAATAATAAGGACTGGAAATATCATTGTCCTAATTTGGTTGTGTATATTAAGTGCCCCAGATTCCTTAGCAATGCAAACAAAACCCAGTCTGGCTCTATCTGCTCTCCTGGGGGTTCTCCCTCTACACTACCCTACACTAAAAACTGAGTGCAGAATGTGAGTTAAGGAGCAAGAGAAGTAACCTGAGTGCAGCCATGGGGGTACCCTGGCCCTGGTTACAGCAATTGAAAGATTACTGCAACCTAGATGGAGACCAAGTGAGAACCAGAGACGAGGAGTAGTAGTAGTAGAACCAGAGAACCATATTGCATTCCCTGTGGTGCATGACCTCATGGGAGCACTGCTCAGAAACTCAGAGCAGCAGTGAATTTGGCTCTTTGTGATGGATACATTTGAGTCACTCTTCACTTCATTTCTCTTCAATTGAGAAAAAGTAGGTTTTCAGAAGAGACTTTAATTTCCTTTAAACCCTTCTACACAATAGAAAATGTGACAAAACCTGGAGTCTGTCTTTAACTGCCAAATACCAAGAGCTCCTCAACCATTGGAACTGCCTTAAGTTTGGGCCTTTGGAGAGTATCTGCTCTTTTGATAATGCTGTTGAAAAAGTTGCTTAGGGTAACCTGCAGTTGACAGTTCTGATGTTTGTTCTCCATAGACTCTATTATTAGAGCAAGGGCAAATCCTGTAAAAAAAAGGCACAAATATTCATTTGAATTTGTAAATGAATTCACTTTGTATTCACGCCTCTCTTCACTATTTCTAATGCACAAGCTGCCCAGTTAGTCTTAATATTAAAACCAATTTATCTTTTTCATATGAAAAATATACTGGATTATTTTGCCCTTCTGTATTAAGAGCATAATAAGAATGGCCATTACTGGGTCAGACCAAAGGTCCATATAGCCTAGCCGACAGTAGCCAATGCCAGATGTCCCAGAGGGGGGTGGACTGAAGACAAGATTAGTTATGAATTGTTCTAAAAAGCTCAAAATTGCCTTTTTACATGATAAGCTCTAAGTATTCTGCTATATGCACACACACAAACACACACTCAGGAACAAATTTTATCCTTTAGATTTTATATTTGTTGATATTTTAAACATAAAACTTAAAAGTTAAAAAAGAATTAAAATAAATTGCCACCACATTTACTTTGTTAAAAAGTGTGTTGTTTCATTGAGTGAAAGCATGATCGTCATGATCTACAACATCTGCATTGGCCAAACAGAGGCACAGAGTCAAGGCTGTGCTTCTCCCCACCTCCTGCCCACTTTTGAAATGCATGGCATGATGCACAATGACCATCACTCAACAGGGATGCAATCCATAATTAGGAAGTCTAGAAACTGCCTTTATCTGCATGCAGATATGGCTGGCATATTATCCTGTGCAACTACATACCTTTCACCAGGAAAGAAAGCTGTAAGCAGCCTTGGTTGGGGACCAAGTCCAGCAGCCCCTTCACTGGCCTAGGTGAACCATCCACTGTGTCTACATTCCTTCCACAAGTGAATGCAAGAAATCACCACATAATTGATGACTTTCAATTATTCAGTTATTTCAGTTATTTCATTATTGACTACCTTTAGAAATTAGGTAGTCAGTGCACCAGATGTGTAAGTGTTAAAGTGTTTGCTCAAGCCATGGAACTGCATATTGGAAATAACTGTGTTGTGAATGGAGGAGTCAAAGTTACATATTGAAGCCAAAACCCTGAGGCTATGTCTAGACTTGAGACTTCTGTCGACAAAACTTCTGTCTCAGAAGAGATCTGCTGGTCAGGAGCATTCTGCCAGTACACCTCATTCTATGAGGAAGAAGGGACGTCTCGACAGAGTGGAGGTTTTCCAACATTTGGTCCCATGTGGACAGTCCAGATGTTGGAAAAGCCTCTCCCGACAGAACTGTCAGCAAGATACACAGATTGCGATGCGCAATTTGCATATCTCTTGCTGAGAGTTCCAACACAGCCTGACAAGAGGATGGGAAAACAGTCTACAGAAAGAAGCAGCAGCTGCCAACACAAAAGATTTGTAATCTGGGGACACAACCCCTGCATTTACTAAAGTTGTGAATTAGTTGGTTTCCTGAAGCAAAGATTCCATCTGGTAACTAGGGGTGGGCTTTTCAAAAGAACACAGAGTTGACCAAACTCTGGTACCATAGAAATCCATGGGTGATAAGCCACTGGCTTCAATGGACAAAAGGTTAGACTAAAGCTGAGTGCTTTTGAAAATCCAACTCCAAATCTACAGAGATTCATTTTAAGCATTTAGCTTTGACTTAGCTTCACGTGCATACTTAGGAGTATTTGGCCGAACTGTGCCCTTTGATGTGCATGTGCAGTTCTTGTATTCTCACGGGAGCTTTGTGGAAGCCACAGAGGAGAGTTAGGATTGAAGAGATTGTACCTGGATCTGTAATCACTGAATACCAGACATCCTCCATATTTCCCATATATATGGTAAGTGCTATATACCTTCACTTAGACTGGTATATATGATTATTTTGCACTCCCACAAGATACGTCTACCATTGACTTCATGGAAAGCAGACATGAGGACACTGTCTCTGTTACATAACACCTGTTGAATATTAGATTTTTTTCATCATCCATAAACAAGCTTAAGGGCTCCAAAACGCATGCCAATTTTCATTTTTGATTTAAAAAGCTACAGTATGATAACAATTCAGCTGCCTTTTAAGAAGCAAAATGTTGTCAGAATGCAAAAATAATCTATTCATTTATTCAATTTTATCATGCTCAAGGGCATTTGAAGTTGGCATCATATTTTAATTGATATATTGATTGCAATTTTATGTGAAATAGAGTAGTGGAATTCATAAAAATTGATTTAGGTGGTACAAATGCTTATAAATCAGACCCACATTGTTCTTGTTCTTTACATAATTGTCTGATAAAACTTCCATCGGTTTCTGTAATTAAACTAATGGTCTAAATGAATTTCTACATCACTAGTTATTCATTCCAATATAGAAAATGTCATTACATTGAGCTCAATTAATAGAAAGTCAGTTTACAGCCCATAGTGTCACTAAAATGGAATTCTTCTATTTTAGCTATATTATGCATTTAATTATGATTTTTCCCTCACTTTTATTTGCCCCATTTCTGGACTACTTCATTGTCCATCTCTTGTTCTGAACAAAATAAACAGTGTTTAACATTTAATATTAAAACGTTGTGTTGTCAATACTCTGAAAGTCACTATTCTTAATATAAATGACTGGTTTTTTTAATTTTTTACCATTTTATCTTTTTTTTTAAAAAACAAAATTCCGTGAATGCAAAACCTACAGTAAATCCCACAATATGCCCAAAAACATCTTATTTGTCTTTATACTTCTTTCACAGAAATACATATGACAGATAAGCAGTCACCAGAGGATACTTTTGTTTTGTGTCAGACAGATATTAAAACAATAAACTATGTTGCCCTGGGATTTTAGCTTACAAGGAACCAGAAAACAACAAGGCAAAGATGAGATGTTTTTGAAAGGTGGCGAGGCAGTTGTTTTCAGAAATTCCCTGGAAACCTTTGTTCATATGGTATTGTTGACAGGAAGTATATTTAATGCTTAAATTTTATAAGGTGGATCAAGAATATGCCTTTTACTTGTTTCATTAGAGTAATCAGAATTCAGTACAGGGAGAAAATAATAAGTTAAAATCTAAAATATAAATCAGATTTTAAAACGCATCAGGTTTGATGGTTTTATTTTATTTGTGTACAACTCTATTACAGTTACCATGTCTTGTTTATGTTTTAGAAACTGCCAGATCCCTGTTGGTGCACGTGGAATAAATGTGGGGAATTCCCATTAGTACTCAGGGGAATTATGAGCATAAATCTCATGTGCATGAACGGGAGATTAGACATCTTTAGTTGCACAGCCAAATGAATATTAAATGAAAGCTAGATAGCCAGGCTGGGTCATGCACTCAGAACAGAAATAAAATGTAACAAAGTTAAAACAAAACAAAACAAAACATTGCTTTTGTGAAATCCTCTTGATATTTCCTGTATCTTTAAAGATACTCAAGAATGGTGCATTCTGATGCATCTTTGTTACCAGGGTAGCAGTAGGACTGCTCATATTTACAATGTCAACTTCTGGGATATCTTCTATGGCAGGAAATAGCAAGAATATTTCACAGGGATAGGAAGTTATGAAGAAATGTTTTTTTAAAAATGTATTTATTTACTGAATTATTCATGGATGCATTCAATGCACACATTTGGCATCAGTGTTCGTGGCTTGGAAGTTCACATGTCACAGTAGTGTCAGCTGTGATGACGCATTTCTCCAAGTCTTAGAATTGTTTGGCTTTTTGTGTTTTTCAAACAGGTGATCTGCTCATTTGATTTTTTTCATATTTAAGACATAAGAGGCCAAATTCTGCCCAAACTGAACTCCACTGGCTTGACTTAAATGACACCATGGCTCAATTTGTCCCATTTTGCCTGAGGTTGTTTTCGGTCAGGGAGAGACTATTCAATAGCCAGAAAGTAGCTGTGGGCTGGTGTGTAGCTCAAAAAGAGTTTAAAGTGGAGCATTGAATAATTATTTGTACTAATGATTTGTCTACATTTACAGCTTTAAAGGTATATTAAAACTGGTTCATGTTCTGGCAAAGTACAAGATTATAGCAAGTCACTTAGCTTAATTTCATAAACTACACTGTACAGCACTGCATTTCAGCTTTATTTGTCTTGTATTGCTCCTTCAAATAGCAAAATGTACCTTAGTACATAATTTCTGCAGGCCTGCTGAGTTAAACACTATGGGATTGAGATTCATTCTCTTTTTATAAGTGAAATGTTACAAAAATCCTGACCCAGGGGAACTGTCAATACATTTTAGTAGGTGGATCACAAACATCAATTCCACACTGCCAAAACCTCATTACTGCCCATTTAGGAATTAAGGCATCTTTGTTTTGTCTCTTGAATTAATTCATTGCATTTATTTATGTCTTGAAAAAAACATCTGGTGGCAACCAGGAATAATGTGAAAAGAACTTAATTCATTGCATGGTTCATATATTAAAATGCTTCATACTGAGTAAACATGAAAATAAAAAGAACCATGTTTGGACATTAAAAATAGAGTAATGCTCTTACATGACCTGATTCTGCAAATCAAGTGCTTTTATCAGTTTCCAAGTATCATCCATATCTGGAGAAACAATGCGAAGTCCTGTGGTACCTTTCAGATTTATTGGAGCATAAGCTTTCATGAGAAAAGACCCACTTCGTCACAGCTGATGAAGTGAGTCTTTGCCTATGAAAGCTTACGTTTCAATATATCTGTTAGTCTGTAAGGCACCACAGGACTTTTCATTGTATTTTCATTGGTTTCCATTTTCTAAAATACATACATAGTACCCATTCACCTGTGAAACATTAACATTTGCATACAGAAATGTTGGAATTAATCGCTTCTTTCACAGTAAAGGTGTCTTTGATATGAATGTGGTTTTGAGCATCATTTGGTCAACACTTCAGACGAAGGTGTAGATCCTGTGTTATGTTATATTGCTGCAAATCTGTATTAATACCACTGATTTCCTCATATATTATTTATAAAACAAACATAAAACGTATTAAATGAAATGAAAAGAATACACTACTAAATGTGTTCAGTCTAGGTTTGGCTCGCAGTCATTTCTGCTCACAGATAACCTGAATTTGTGAGGCTTGATTCATATGTGCTAGGTCAGGGGTTTAAATTACATCCACCTTCCCAAAGAGGAACAGTGCTAACCCAGGACATGGTTCCAGTCCTGGAGGAGGGCAAGTGATGTCTGCATTATTACTTGCTGGCACTATACAACAGTGTTCTTGGCACTTTACAAAGAAATGTGAAGACAAGGCCTCTGCCTCAGAGATCCAAATAGACACCAGTAGCATTGTGATAAGGCAGCGTGGGAAGTAGTGAAATGAACTGGTTTGAGGAGTGACGTTCAGCACACCGTGTTTGTGATTCCCCCATTTTTGTTGATATATATATATCTAATATATATATATATATATTAGACTTACAGGAGTAAAGATTTTCATCCATGAAATGATAACCATTTCATCCATGAAATGATAACAAGGACATTCAGAAGGAAAAGCACTGTGAAAGAAGTGAGTTCTGAGGAGGGACTTAAAGGAGGAGAGGAGTGAATGTGTGGCAAACTGAGGCAGTAGGTGCAGAGTATTCTAGGAGTTTGGCTGCTGTACCTTTTTTTCTTATGGTGAGAAGTTTTGTTGGATATAATGAACACGTTTACTGAAACAATCAACAGGGGAGAGAAATAAATAATTCCAATAAAACTCATGAATAGAATATTAAATACAGTTTGATTTCTTTGCGCATCTAAAGCCAAATAATGCAACCACGTCTTCGTGAAGCATGCTTGTCAGCTCTCATTTGTTACTGACTTTCCCAGTTAGAGACCTAGTTCTTCATTTACAGGACTTCTTACACTGGCTTTATGTGGTAGTAACTAATTTTTAGTAAAGCTGTTACAGATGTACAGTGGAGCAAATGAGAGGAAGGTTAGACTCATGCTACTTACAGCTTATATACACAATTATGGTGACAAATTTTTCTGCATTGTATCACCTCTTTGACTGCCATAATAAGGGAGTTTACACCATTGTACGGTGTATTGACTTTTCAGAAGCTGTAAAAGCATGTTCACATTTTTGTTTGAGAAGTTAATCAGCTTGCTCATACAATAATGAAGAATATTTTTGTATAGTTTTACTTTAATTTTTACTGTCATCATTCTTTGTAATGGCAAAAGGATCTTTAGATATTTTTTGTGATTGGTACAGAGGCACCATAATTCTTGAGAAGTTCAGTGTATAGAGTGTATTGGAGAAAGCTATCTTCTGAGAAAAGGAGGAAAATCCTTGGGTGCAGAACCTGAATGACCAGAGCAGCATGTATATAAGTGTGAACAGCAGTTGGCAGTTTCTCTTATAAGATCACAAAGGTTTAAAGATATTTGTGTCTCTTGCACACAGCTGCCAAATTCACCCATTATCACCCTACACCAATCATAATAATAACTATATAAAAACATGACACCCCCCAGACATACTGTCACGTATGTGTGTATGTGTATGCATGTCTGTTTGCATGCATATATACTGGAAACTCCATCCCAACTGAGTGACAATGGGTATGGCTACACAGCAAAGTTCTTTCAAAACAGCAGCCTCTATTTCAAAAGAACTATGCAAGCATCTACCCAGTGCAACCCTGTTTTAAGATAATTTTTCTCTTGCCATTCATCACAGTTCCATTGCAGCTGCAGTGTAATGTAATCACAGCAGATGACTAGAAAATTATTAATGACTGCTCAGTATAAAAGCAAACTAACCTAATTCATGAGGCAAACCTACATTGTGTAAAGAAAGATAACACTCACTGGGGATTTAAATAGAAAATATACTTTCTCGAGTTAAAAGTCAGTCTTCAAATGCAGATGGGTGTGTTACTTGCCTAGTGATGGGAATGTAAAAAAAAATCTTAAAAGATTTGGATGACACGTTTAACGGATTGTGATGTAATAATAGTATACATCACACTGATGTAAATCCCAGATGCTGCAAAAATGTGTACTGTGTAAAATCTCATTAGCTCTGAGAATTAAAATAAAAATTTAATTTAACCATATCGTAAAATTACATATTACTGAGAAAATGCAGTCACTAAGTGACTTGGTAACCAATATGGCCACATGCTCAACCCAAGTATATTAAGGATTTGTACAGATCTAGAAGATCTCAATAAGGTGAGCAGACATGAGTGCTACCCTGAGAGAACTATTGATGACAGTGTATCTATAATTCAAAATGCAAAAAAAGTATTTGGTAGTCTTGATGTAAACTAAAGTTTGAGATGCAAAAGTTAGTGGACAACCTCACCTTTTGGTAGATGCATTGTATAAGTAATTTTCCTTTGGGACTGTATCAGCATCAAAGCCATAGTATTGCATCATGTTTTAGATCTCTCAGGGTCTGCACGGGTTTGAATTGAATTGGTGACGGTGTTCTGATTTGTGGAAAAAGTACAAACAACAAAGTGAAGCACTTCATAATATTCTTCAGTGTGCCATGGAAAAGAACATTAAATTAAAAAGAAACAAATTCCAGAACAAGATGAATGAGTAATAGATTCAGAAGAATACTCATGTTAGTCCGTAGCTTCACAAATAACAAGCAGTCCTGTAGCACCTTAAAGACTAACGAATGTATTTATTAGGTAATGATGTCACCCATAAAAGCTTATTATCTAACTAATACATTTGTTAGTCTTTAAGGTTCCTCAGGACTACTTGTTTGTGAAGCTGAATGAGATTAGCTGATGAAGGAAAGACTCAATACATACAACCCTTGTCTACACTAGCCCAAATCTTCAAAATGGCCATGCAAATATGTATTTCAATGCCTCATTAGCATGCTGACGGCTGCAGCACTTCGAAATTGTCGCAGCTCGCTGCTGCCCGGCTTGTCCAGAACGGATCCCGGAAACTTCTAAATCCCCTTATTTCTGTCAGCAGATTTTGAAGTTCCTGGGGTCCTTTCAAAAAGGAGCCCCATCTGGATGAGCCATGCGGCAGCTAGCCGTGGCAATTTCGAAGTGCCGCAGCCAGCGGCATGCTAATGAGATGCTGAATATGTATTTCAGTGCCTCATTAGTAATCTTCGAAATGGCCATTTGCATGGCCATTTTGAAGATTTGGGCTAGTGTAGACGTAGCCACATAGTGACAAAGAAGTTCTGGCTTGAACAATAAAAAATCAGAAAGAGGCAATTGCATCAAAGAAAAGAATACAGTACCTGGGCATGTAAAAAATGTATATGAGAAAATTAGAGGGAACTACAGAATGTTTATTTTGAAATTCAGTATTTATTTCTAGCATCTCAGAAGCGTCTGTTTTAAAACCTTGTTTTGTATATCTGAGAACCAACTAAAAACTATTTGTACATTATCTTCTTCAGGTCTTTGCCCTTCTATTAAATGCATTGTGCTTTTGTTTCTTTGCAATATGCAGACACTTAAAATTGCATTTATTACATACATCCACATTTATTGGAGATGTTCAAGGTTTTGCACTGTGGATTCCTAGTTACTCCATATTTATTAAATGTGCTCCATTTTTCATTGTCTGTGAGCATTTTCTTTTATGAAACATGGATATCCACTATTCTTTCCAATGTCAAATACATTTCTGACAATAACTTTGCTTTCCCTTTGTTATCAACTGTACCAAATATAGGCAGATCTCCAACTAACCTATTTGCTAACTGATCATAGTGACATAACCTTTGTTGTTAGAGGTTTGTGACATACTCATTTTCTCCTCTTCCCCTTAATTTCTTTTTTTTTTTAAATACAAAGTGTGGATTTTCCTATTTAACTGAGGAATTAATGTGGCCACATTCTCTCAAAAGATTTCATTTACTTTAATACCAATGTAGAACAGATATATCATATACGAGTACAGTAGCATAGACAGCGTCTGACTCTCGGATACAAAAGGGGTTCCCAGGATGTGAGGGAGTCAGTATCCACTGTGGTGGTTTTTTGTTTGTTTAGTTGGTTGGTTGGTTTTTTTTGTGTGTGTGTGTGTGTGTCTGGTGAGGATGGATGGGAAGGTATGGTAGAAGAGTGAATACAGTAAAAGAGTGAAAGTAAGGAGTTAGATAATACTAAGATACATCTATTCGGTTATTAAGCGTCATGTCACCAGTTGTTTGTCACCAGTGTCAAGAAGAACCCACCTTCTTATCTGCAACAGAAAGCTAGCTGTATTAAGAAACAGAAGATTGCCTTCCGCTGAGAACTTAGCTCTATATCTGCAGAGGGCATTTTATTGGAAAGAATCTGGGGTCTGCAACCTTTCCAAGATGGAGTGCTGAAATTTGCCATTTTGATCTCTTTGTACCATCCAGGTGCCATCCTACTTACAACAGCTTCATTAATAAATAAATTAAGATGCAGAATTTTGCTGTTCAGGTGGTGGTTGTTAGCATTAGCTTGTTTTTTTGTTAATCGACAGGCAACATGGCTTTGAGCAAGCTCCAGGCTGCATGGCGGAGGAGAGGTGGGGCTGAGCTCCTGTTTCACATGCTGATGAAAATCGGCTTGTGTGCAACTCTTGGCACATGTGCCAGGGGTTGGTGACCCCTGAGATAAAAGAATCAGTGGTGCGATGATTATATTTGTTGATCTCTGTGTATGTAATGGAGCAGCCTTGTAGATTTCGGATGGTTCATTCCTTCAATAGCTCTCAGAGCTGCTATTCTGAGAAATATGTGCGCAGTCCTCAAAAAATATACCCTTGAAACTAAAACATATGCAGAATTTATAGTGAACCTTTGGACTAATCTGGGTTTGCCTTGAAACTTTTATATAGTGATATTGTGTAAAGGGATTCAATTACAGGGCACAATGCTTTGTAGTTATCTGTCTCATGTAAAAAGTTAATTAATCAGAGCTATGTCAATTTTCTTGTGCCATGTCAGTTTCCAGTAAGGCAATTAATCACTAATCGCCCAGCATTCAGCAAGCCGGGAGACAATCCATGAGTCATTTATTGTCTTTAAAAAAAAAATAAATGGCACACAGAGCCATGAAGAAACACATCTTGCCTTTCACAGTATTTTTATCAACCCTTTTGCATGTTGTAATAGACTGTAGCAACAAGCAGCTGTAATTCAATGGAATATGAATATTAAAGAAACAAATGAGAGCAGATTTATAGGCCATTGCTTTTCTGTTATGTCAGTTTGGAGATTACACCAAGCAAATGAACAGTGAAAAATTACTCTTCCATGTGGAGAACGGTGATTAGACTTGTACATTAATTAGAGATTTTTGTTTTCCTTTTCAATGCATTTCAAATGAGAATGTCCCATAAGAAGCTGTTTGTCCAAAATGTAGATTTATTCACTCCCAAACAACAGTGTCTAATATTGACATGTATTTTGGCACAATGGTAAGGAAATGATTGTTTCAATAATCCCAAGTAAGCATTTCAAGAAAGAATTCACTGTGAATGGAATAAACAAATGCTCTAGTTCTGCACTCATTGACATCAATGGCAAAGTTACCCTTGACTTTAGTAGATTAAGGACTAGACCCTGAGACAGACTTCCCACGGGTTAAAAGTAGTGGATACAAAATAATTTTGTAAATATTGTTGTAAGCATCATGAATTTGCTCAATGTGTTAACTGTACAATTATCCAAAATAAATATATACTAAAAGTCCACTTTATTTTTAAAAAGAGCACTTATGGAACTTAAATTTGAACTGGAACAATGTTCGAACTTTAGATTTCAATGCAAAGACCTAGGGGCATGATTCTAAATACTCTGGTTATAATGCTGTGATTTATGTGAACGCCAGATGTATTGGAAAATATATTTGAGCACTTTTGCAATTTGGAAAAATATTAGGTCAACTGAATATTCGCAAGAACATACCCCAGCATAATGTCCTTATTCTGGAGCTGAAAATTTCATTGACTTTGATGCACATTATTCTATCCCTCCACAGCGTGTTACTTGTTATACTTCTTTGGTTTTAATTTGACCTGCACTTGTGATGGATTTCCTCTACAGGGAACTTTTTGAACCATGGGACTATAAATGTGGTTCCTGCCTTTTAAACAGTTAAAATGTCTAAGTACAAATTAGCCAGAGACTGATTCAGTGAAGACATATTATTAAAACCCTTTGGCATGAAATATTTGAGGGCATTCATTAGAAGATGACCTACTAGTTAATATAGAGTAAGGGATGAGGAGCGATATAATCTCTCATCCATTCTGATGGCACACCTTTCTTTACACATATGGTACTCTCATGGAAATTCAAACCAGAGCACAAATCCAAAGAATAATTGCCCATTAAAGCAGTTGTATATTTTTATGGCTTTGACGCATAATGTGCTCCCTGTTGGTTTTTGCATCTGCTACTTTTCCATCTAATCCAAAGCTCTAAAACTTTCATATATAGTTTATAACACTCAAGTATTTTGTACTGGTTTGCATTCCTTTTCTTGGGACATCAATGCTTGAGAAATGTGTGCATCTAACTTTTTTTTTCCCCAAAGCACATATTGGCTGTTTCTACATAGGCCACTTTCTTTGAAAGTGGCATGGTAATACATGGCCCAAAACATGCTAATGAGGCATGGATGCAAATTCCCTGTGCCTCATTAGCATAACATCACATGATTTGGAGTCCAGAAGAACGGTGTTCCGGACTCCAAATCATGTGACAGTATGCTAATGAGGCACACAGAATTTGCATCCATGCCTCATTAGCATATTTTGGTCCGTGTATTACCATGCGGCCTGTGTAGAAACGGCCATTGAGATTTAGTGTCTAAATATCATACTAGACAACTGTAAAGTGTTTCATTAACTTTCAGCTGTGAAGTCAGTGGTTAAGTTCTCTTTGTCCCATGTCCATATTTGGTTTCTACATATGACTGGTTCACTCAAGCTGTACAAACACATGAATTTTCTTATGTCCCTGACCACCACTTCCAAAAAGAGGAGCCAAGTGATGGTGGTTGGGGACTCCCTCCTAAGGGGGACAGAATCTTCCCTCTGCTGTCCTGACCAGGAAATTAAGGAAATGTACTTCTTGTCTGGAGGATACAGGATGTGACCAAGAGTCTTCTGAGACTGATCAAGCCCTCAGACCAGTACCCATTCCTACTTCTCCATGTGGGAACCAAGGATACTGCCAAGAATGATCTTGAGTGTGTCACTGCAGATTATGTGACACTTGGAAGAAGGATCAAGGAGTTTGCGGTGCAAGTTCTGTTCTCATCCATCCACCCTGTTGAACGAAAAGGCCCAGGAAGAGACTGATGAATTTTGGAAGTACAGTAAATTTTTCCATATCTGGCAGCTCAAGGACTGGGGTGTTTAAATATTGCAAGGTATTCAAATATTCTGGATTACAGAGAGGTATACCTAGCAATGCATAATACTAAAGAAAAACAAGGATATATATTAAGAAACAAACAAAATTTTATGCAGAGTACTTTAAACATGGAGATATACACATTTAATAGAGCCGGAAGGGACCTTGGGAAGTCATCAAGTCCAGTCCCCTGCAGGACCTATCACCAACACTGGCAGATTTTCTTTTAAATCTAACCTGCTCCAGAGCCTTGAAAGGCCTCCATCAAGGAGTGAATTCACAACCCTGGTTTACAAGACCAGTGCTCTAACCACTCAGCTATCCTTACCAACAACGGTAGCATTGTATACTCTAAACTTATGCTGTATTTGCAGTTTTTATTTGTATTTACTTTCACAATACTGTACTTGAGGAAGACACAACTAAAACTTACTTATGGTTGAAATGCCAGCTATTTGAGAATTCCAGATAATAGAATGCCAGGTGTGGAAAAGCTTACTGTGAATGTGTGGTTGCACAGGTAGTGTCAAAGAGAGAGCTTTGGGTTCTTCGACCATGGGATGTTGTTCATGGCAGAAGGATTGATAAGAAGAGATGGTATCCACTGAACAAGGAGTGGGAGGAGCATTTTTGCAGACAGGCATGCAAACCTAGTGAGAAGGCTTTAAACTAAGTTCATTGGGGGATGGTGACATAAGCTCTGAGGTAAGTAGAGAAGTGGGATACCAGGAAGAAACACAAGGAGGAAAGTGCAACAGGAGAGGACCCCTGAATCATATGGAGAAAGCCAGGCAATTTTACGTGTCTGTACACAAGCACAAGAAGTCTGGGAAACAAGCAGGAAGAGATGGAAGTCCTGGCACAACGAACTATGATGGGATTGGAATAATGGAGACTTGGTGGGAAGACTCATATGAGTGGAACGTTGTCATGGAAGATTATAAATTGTTCAGGAAAGACAGGCAGGGGAGGACAGGTGGAAGAATTTCACTGTATGTTAGAGAGCAATATGATTGCTCAGAGCTCGAGTGTAAACCAGGAGTAAAGCCCATTGGGAGTCTTTGGGTTAAGTGTAGAGGTGGAAGTAACAAGGGTGATGCTGTGGTGTGTCTACTATAGACCACTGGATCAGGTGGATGTGATAGAGGAGGTTTTCTTTGGCAAACTAATGGAAGCTGCTAGATCACAGGCCCTAGTTCTCTTAGGGGACTTCAATCACCCAGACATCTGCTGGGAGACTAATATATAAGTACACAGACAATCCAGGAAATTTTTGGAGAATGCTGTGAAAAACTTCTTTGTGCAAGTGCTGAAAGAACAAACACAGGAATTGGTAGGGGAAGTAAATATGGGTGACAACTTAGGCAGCAGTGATCATGAGATGGTTGAGTTCAGGCTCCTGAATAAAGAAAGAAAGGAGAGCAGTAAAATATGTACCTTGGACTTTAGAAAAAACATATTTTGACTCCCTCAGGCTAAGGCTGAGCTACGTTTTCTATTTTGGGATACTTTTGTATCCCAAAATAGAAACTGTGCAGCCAAACATTGCGCTCAAAGTAGCAGGTCTATTTTGAGTGCAGTGTTTCAATCCTGGTAACCCTCAAACTACGAGGGTTACTGGGGAGTTCAGATTAAGCACTTATTTCAAACTCTGGTGCATTGTAGTCTCCACCAAGTTTGAAATATGATGCCTTGGAAAAAGTTATGTAATTTTATCAATGCTACAGTGTAGCTGTAGCCTCAGGGAATTTATGGGCAGGATCCCATGGGATGCTAACATGGGGGAGAAAGGAGTCCAGGTCTATGTCTACACCACAAGGTTATTCTGAAATAACAATTGTTATTTTGAAATAACTTTGCAAGAATCTACACTATGCACATGCGACTTTGAAATAAATTCAAAATGTCAGGCACATTATTTCAAAATGTGTAAACCTCATTTTAGGAGGAATAATACCTATTTCAAAATGAGCTGTTTTGAAATAGGTGCGGTTATGACAGGGAACAGCACTATTTTGAAATAAGGTATAATAGCGTCCAATGGCACTATTTCAAAGTAGGTGCTATGTGTCCAGAGATGCTATTTTGAAATATATTTTGTGTGTATTTGTGTCATTTTGAAATAAGATATTAAGATAATAGCTGTTTCAAAATACCTTATTTCAAAATAACTCTATAATGTAGACATGACCCTGGAGCTCTGGCTGTATTTTAAGAAGCCCTACAGAAGGTGCAGGAATGCGCCGTCTCAATGTGCAGTAAGAAAAGGCAATATGATAAGCAAGTATCTTGGCTGAACAGTGAAATCTTTAATGGAAATAAACACAAAGAGAGAAGCTTACAAGAAGTGGAAACTTGAACAGATGACCAGAGAAGAGTATAAATATAGTGCTTGAACATGCAGAGGTGCAATCAGGATGGCCAAAGTGCAACTGAAGTTGCAGCTAGCAGGGAATATAAAAAGCAACAAGGGAGGTTTCTACAGATTTTACAAGTAAGAAGGTGGTCAGGGAAGGTGTGGGACTGTTACTGATTGGGGAAGGCAACCTAGTAACACATGGGCCACGTCTACACGTGCACACTACTTCGAAGTAGCGGCGCCAACTTCGAAATAGCGCCCGTCATGGCTACACGTGTTGGGCGCTATTTCGAAGTTGAAATCGACGTTAGGCGGCGAGACGTCGAAGTCGCTAACCCCATGAGGGGATGGGAATAGCGCCCTACTTCGAAGTTGAACATCGAAATAGGGCACGCAACATCGAAATAACGGGGTCCGCCATGGCGGCCATCAGCTGAGGGGTTGAGAGATGTTCTCTCTTCAGCCCCCGCGGGGCTCTATGGTCACCGTGTGCAGCAGCCCTTAGCAGCCCAGGGCTTCTGGCTGCTGCTGCTGCAGCTGGGGATCCATGCTGCATGCACAGGGTCTGCAACCAGTTGTCGGCTCTGTGGATCTTGTGTTGTTTAGTGCAACTGTGTCGGGGAGGGGCCCTTTAAGGGAGCGGCTTGACTCCGCCCTGTGACCCTGTGACCCTGTCTGCAGCTGTTCCTGGCACCCTTATTTCGATGTGTGCTACTTTGGCATGTAGACATTCCCTCGCAGCGCCTATTTCGATGTGGTGCTGCCCAACGTCGAAGTTGAACATCGACGTTGCCAGCCCTGGAGGATGTGTAGACGTTATTTATCAAAATAGACTATTTCAATGTCGCTACATCGAAATAAGCTATTTTGATGTAGCGTGCATGTGTAGACGTAGCCATGATGTGCACAAAAATGACGTACTCAATGTTTTTTTTTGCCTTTTTTTTTTTCACAGACAAGATCAACTCCCAGACTGCTGCATCAGGCAGCACAATATGTGGGGGTGGGCAGCCCTCAGTGGGGAAAGAATAGTTGGACTTATACAAATCCATAGGGCCGGATCTAATGCATCAGAGGGTGCTGGAGGAGTTGACATATGATTGCAGAGCCACTGGCAATTATCTTTGAATAATCCTGGCAACTGGGGGAGGTCACGGATGATTGGAAAAAGGCAAATGTTGTGTCCCTCTCTAAAAAAGAGGAGGAGGTTCTGGAGAACTACAGACCTGTCAGCCTCACCTCAGTCCCTAGAAAAATCAGGGAGGGGATCCTCAAGAAATCCATTTTAAAGTTCTTGGAAGAGGAGAAAGTGATCAGAAAGAGTCAACATGGATTCACCAAAGGCAAATCATGCCTGACTGACCTGATTGCCTTCTGTGATGAAGTAACTGGATTTATGGATATGGGGAAGGCAGTGTATGTGATATACCTGAACTTTAGCAAAGCTTTGGTACAGCATCACACGATATTCTTGCCAGCAAGTTAAAGAAATATGGATAGGATAAATGGCCCATAAGGTGGCTAGAAAGCTGGTTTGATTATTAGGCTCAAAAGGTTGTGGTTAATGGCTTAATGTCTGGTTGGCAATTGTTATGAAGCGGAGGCCCTCAAGGGTCACTGGTGCCAGTTTTGTTCAACATTTTCATTAATGACCTGTCAAAACAAAAAAGCAGTAAAGTAGCACTTTAAAGACTAACAAAATAATTTATTAGGTGAGCTTTCATGGGACAGACCCACTTCTTCAGACTGTAGCCGCACCAGAACAGACTACTATATCTATGGTCTGAAGAAGTGGGTCTGTTCCACGAAAGCTCACCTAATAAATTATTTTGTTAGTCTTTAAAGTGCTACTTTACTGCTTTTTTTGCTTTGATTGTTTATAGACTAGTACTGCTCCATCTCTGTTATTAATGACGTGGATGAGGGGATGGATTACAGTTTTCAGATGACACTAAGTTAGGAGTAGAGGTAGATATACTGGAGGGTAAGGATATAGTACAGAGTCACTTAGATAAATTGGAGGATTGGGCCAGTAGAAATCTGATGAAGTTCAACAAGGACAAGTGCAGAGTCCTGCACTTAGGAGATAAGAATCCCAGACACTGCTATGGGTTGTGGATCAACTGGCTAAGCAGCAGTTCTGCAGAAAAGGACCTGGAGTTACAGTGGATGAGAAGCTGGACGTGAATCAATAATGTGCACTTGTAGCCAAGAATGGTCATGGTATATGGGGCTGCATTAGTAGGAGCATTCCCAGCAGATGCAAGGAGGTGATTATTCCTCCTTATACAACACTGGTAAGGCCATGTCTGGAATATTATGTCCAACTCTGAACTGCCCATTACAAAAAGGATGTAGATATACTAGAGAGAGTCTAGTGGAGAGCAACAAAAATGATTAAGGGGCTGGAATAGGCTTAGGGAGAGGCTTAGGGACTCAGACTTATATTTTCTACAGAATAGAAGAGTGAGGGGAGGATTTGAGAGCAGCTTTCAACTACCTGATAGGGGATTACAAAGAGGATAGAGAGAGGCTGTTCTAGGTAGTGACAGATGGCAGAACAAGGAGCAAAGGTTTCAAGTTTCAGTGGGACATGTCTAGGTTGGGTATTAGGTGAAAGTATTTTTCCGGGAGGGTGGTGAAACACTGGAATGCGTTACCTAGAGGGGTGGTGGAATCTCCATCCCTAGAGGTTTTTAAGTCCCAGCTTGACAAAGCCTTGACTGGGCTGATTTATTTGGGATTAGTCCTGCTTTGAGCAGAGGGTTGGACTTGATCTCCAGAGGTCTCTTCCAACCTTACGATTCTGTGATAGGCACCATATGCAGTCTACTACTTACGTGAGAGATCTTTAGTGAAATTTTGTAACAGAATGCATTTGATGTGTCCTCCATGGATGACAAACATCTGTGAGTAGTCGTGATCATTTGTCTCTAGAAGACACATTGTTGAGGTGTATTTTTAAAGTGCTTACCAGAGTCATCTGGAAATACTTAATGTAGCCTATTAGAGTTTATGGGATTAGTTCAATTTTCATTGCAATTATACCATCTTTTTCACATATATTCATATTAAATATCTATTGTAATAACTTGCAAGAGCAACTCTTTCCAATATAATGCACCTATGTTTTTTTTTCTTCTTTTTTAACTATGGGAATGAATTATTTAAATATTGCCTCTCCAGGCCAATGGAAGTACTTCCTGAGTTTGGCTTTTCCATTACTTCTTTGTTAAGTGTTAGGTAGTATCACAATGATGAAACAAAATTTCTGCATAATGTGGAGACTTGGGAACTAATTTCTTTTAGCGTGTCATTCAAATGTGAATAACAAAGATGCAGGTTAGCTCTAAGTAGTGAATAATCCATGGCTATCAGATGAGCTAATGAAATGTTTTTCTTTCTCCGGACAGTTGCTTGTACTCAGATTTTGGAAACAATCATGTTTAATAGTCTCAAGGGTTTAAGTTATATCATCTTCCTTGCTGGGACTGTGGTGGAGGTGATGAAAGCTTCCTTTCCCCCATCACGGCATCAAAGAAATCTTGTCAGCCAAAACATTCTGCTAAATATCAGAGTCATTCAAAAGCCTTAAAAAAAAAAAGCATAAACAGATGTTTCTCACTGTCAGATTCAGACACAACTGACCTTGTTCTTGAGTTGCAGCCAGGCTGGCATACTGAGATGTTGAGGGAGCTTAGTCCTGCAAACTGCATGTTATTAGAACTTTGACCCTACTTGTGAGTAAATTCTGACTGGTGGGTACTGAGTTCATTGTAATTTGAGAATACAGATTGAAGAGAGCCTGTAGCCAAACTGAATAGCACATAAAAAAAGTTTGCTTCCCTTTGAGCCTTTTTTTTTATCAGTGAAAAAAAACTCTCATTGCAAATTACTAATGCTTAAGATGTCTCCTAAAGCTGGGTGACGCTACTGAAAATAAACTTTGTTTTATCTGGCAACTGCAGGTATACCTGAACCCTTCCAATCTGGTTTAGGACCGGGGTTTGACATGGAAACTGCACTAGTGTAATTTGTTTGCAAGTCTTGAAGAAATGGCGAGATGATCTAAATGATTATTCCAAATCTGACAGTAATCTTGAATGCCATTCTCTGCAAATTGCAGTTCATCTGCTTTGAAAATCAGAACATAGGCCCATCCCAAATACATATGAATTGCAAAATAAGATGCATATTTTACACAGGAAAAAAGTGTGCGGTACAGGATACCCAGATTTACATGAGGGTTCCGTTCCACATACCCTCGCGTAACCCAGATTTCTCAGAGGTGGGGGTCCAGCTTTTTCCCTGGTGGAACACACGTTCTGCAGCTGGGGAAGCAGCAGAATGGTAAGTCCTGGGGTGCGGGGGCAGTTGGGGAGGTTTAAGCCTGGTGGGGAGTTGAGGCCCTGGGAGGTGGGGGTTAAGCCTGGGGTGGGTTAGGGCTGCAGGGGTGGGTTAGGGGCAAGGGGTGGAGTTGAGCCAGAGCTGTGCAGGGGTTTGAACCAGGGCTGCATGCAGGGGGTTTGAACTGGAGTTGTGGGGGGGTGAACTGTGTGTGGGGGGATTGAGCCAGAGCTGCATGTGAGGGGTGGTGAGCTGGAACTAGAGCTCTGCACGGGTGGTGAGCTGGCAGGGAGGTTGAACTGGGGGCAGGGAGGCTGATCTGGGGTTGTGCCTGAGGGGTGGTCAGCTAGAGCCAGAGGTGGGGGTGAGGAGTGAGCAGGAGCTATGTGCAGGTGGTGACCGGAGCTGGCGGGGGAGGGCGGGGGCTGAGCCGGGGCCATGCGGATCCGGGGGGTGGGGGGAGTTGAGCCAGGGCTGGGAGCCAGGGGAATGAGTTAAGCGCAACTGGAAATCACGCATTTCCAGGGTTTACTGTAGGAATTGGGGGTCAGCCATGTAAGATTGGGATCATGTACTCTGGGTTGGCATACTCTGAGACCTTACTGTACTTTTAAAAAGTGAAAATGTAAATAAGATAAATTACTTAAATGCTGACAATAGGTAGAGTTTGGTAAACATGGAGTGGAACATCTGCTAAGAAGAATTCAAAACATTTAAATTGATTAGCATTACCATGTAAATTCATTTCTTGACAGCAATTCACAATAATGCCTATTTCAAATTTAGCTTGGTTTTCTTCGAGCACCAGTTCGTTCGTTCGTTTGTTTTTTAATGATCTCATGTACATGTTCATCATCCATCATGTTTAGAATTACTGATGCAATGCCAATGGCAGAACTTAGCCCTAACTGTTTTGAGTTGTCAGATTTTATTGCTTGTCATTTGCACTTCGAAATGGGGTGAGAGCTTCACCCACAATACACATCCTCCTGTTTTAAGAATTCATTTTAGGTATCCCAAAGACAATTTGCAGTTCTGTTTTGTTTTGTTTTGTTTTTTTGAGTACTTAAAAATGAACCACTACAAGTTCGCTGTTTATTGCTGATCCCTTATTTTGCCATTTAGAACAGGTTTCACAGTGTTTAAAACGGTAACACTTATTTTGGCGAGAGCCTGAAGACTTCACTTACTTTTTATTTAGTCCTTGCTCAAGGAAAAGTGTTGCCAAACCTTGCATTTTCTATTTCAGGTTAACAAATTAACTGACACAACAGTAAATTCCAGGGTAAACAGAACAGACTTTTTTTTTTTTTTTTTTTTTTAATTCTGAAGCTTGCTTAACACTGGGCTGATCTGGTGTGAACGTGTTTACATCCTGGCCATATTAGAATCGACAGTGTGTTGGAATACTGTTTGAAATCCCACTTTATGCAACTTCTAAGTGAACATAGTAGAGGTTCTCCTGAGTAAAAACCGAGATTTGTGTGGGACATGGATGTACCAGGGAAGTGGGGAGGGCTGGAAATGATTCCTCAGGTTAAGCAGGGACTGCTCCCTCCCATTATCCTCAGGCGCCTAGGCCTTGCTTCTTTGCTCAAATACTAGACAGGTAGAGCCTAATAGATGCACTGTATTTGTGTGTGTTTGAGAGGCAGCCCCATGAGGCAGTGAGCTACATCTTACTGCAGCACTTGCTGACAAGGGACAAATGAGCCTTGTTTTGAGAAGCTCAGGATCTGGCCTTTTGTGATTTGGTATTTGATATGAACCTACTGAAGTTAAGTCGTATTTGCCGGATTTTAAAGGGATACTCAGAAAAAAAAAAAAAAGCTAGTTCAGAGCAATGAAAACATGACTCTAACATACTGATGTATATACAAAAGTGCTTCTGTTAATTACTGGAATTCCAGTGGTATAAAATGTGTTTTCATTTGTCCCAGGGAAAAGATTCTTGCAATGTGTTCCAAGTCTTTTTTTAAAGGCTTCTTATATGCACTCTGTTGCAAAATGAGCAGCAATATGTTAAGACCTGTAAATACTTCCTGCTGATTTTAACACATTTTTTTTATTATTATAGCAGAAAGAAGTATAAAACTGAACACCAGACTTGCATTTTAAAAGAATGATCCTCCTTTGCTACATTGCCACAGCACTATTTCATGTTGAATCTCAGCATCTAAATCCAAGCAGAATTACTGTAAAACTTGCTTGTTGCTGAGAGGGATCGTGTAAATCCTCGGAAGTACTATAGCAAGGCGATAATGGATAGGTCACCAAAATTACAATACATTCTCTCATACAGGCAGCCAGTTGCTTCTGCACATTGTAAACTTTTCCTTTTCTTTTCAAATTCAGTGTTTCTGTTAAAACTTAGTATTAAAACTGATGAAAGACATATCTGGATTGAAACCCATCCATCATTAAGCTTTTAAATAGTAAGCATGTTACATATCGTTACCTCTGTTCATTTGCTTTTATGAAGGTTTGCTGGGTTATATTTGTTTTATTCACTTTCCTTATTTACATACGGAAACAAATTCAGCCCTGGTTTAATACTGCTGAAGCAATTTGAGTTACACCAAATGTGAATTTAGTTTTTTATCCCTCACCAATATGTTCACTGTTCTAAACCTACCTGTTCTAATATTTGCTGGCAATGCCTATCACAGGAAAAAAACATAGGTAATATAACACATTGGTCTAAAATCTTGAAAAGAAAGCAAATCAAAAAGTATCAAACATTTTTCTTTTGTATTTAAAAAGTTTTAAGCAGACTCAAATTATAGGCATGTTACATAACACCTTGTCCCCAAAATACTTGTACTTTGAGTGTTTACTGGTACTTGTTGGAACTATTTTAGTCTTACATGGATTTAAAATTAATGTTAAAATTTAAGCTGAACATAGTTGAGGTATTGGACCCTTGACCAGTGTAGCTAAACCATTGCTGTGGGGGATAAGTTAGGGCTAATTTAGACACTAGTGGATAACATAGCTTTGGCCTTTGAATGCACTAAATTGTAGTAAAAGGGAGCAACCTGTATGATCAAACTTTGCCCCCAGAAAAAGACTCCTCAGAGCTCTTTAAAAGGACGCTGTATCTTTCTGACCATCCAAGATACTCAGTTAAGACATAGATAATGATTGAATTGCCCAGTAAAATACTATGCAATTGTAATAGCTTAACAATCATCTTTGGCACTAAAAGCTTTACTTTAAGCAGGGAAATTTTATTCCCCCAAGAGTCTTCCCTCAAGGGATTAATTTCCTCTAATATTGTAGGTTACCATTAATCAGCTTCCTTTTTCTGCGCGAGGTTCCCCTAAGGGAGCTACGGCCAGCTATGGTGGTTGGCTCCCCCTTCCTCTGCCTTCCAAACTAAATGCCCAGTTGGCTGCCTGCTTTTTGTTTGGGAAAAAAAAAATTGCATAGTATTTTACTTTTGTGAAAGAGTAACACTTTGCTTGGTTTGTGTCTCCCACTCTTCCCTGTCCCAGACAAGCCTGAATACACAAAAGCTGTGTGCTACATTTTCACCATGTTATCTTCTTCTAAATTGCAATAATCTGCATGACTGGAGTTCTTTATATTTCCTTTGTGTTTCCCATAGTGCCAGGCTTCCCTTACCCTGCTGCAACGGCAGCTGCTGCTTACAGAGGAGCACATCTAAGAGGTCGAGGTCGTACAGTGTACAACACATTTCGTGCAGCAGCCCCCCCTCCTCCAATCCCAGCCTATGGCGGGTAAGTGGTTCTTTCTCTCTTACCTGTTACAGAACATTCCCAAAGGCTATGAACTATTTGTGAGTGCAGTGCATGCTGGTCTTGTCTTACCACAGAAACCAACACAGCATGCAACCAATCCAACTGCCTGAAGTGGTGCACCTTGCACAGACTATTGAAAAATGACTGTAATTTATACTGTCATGGTTGGCGGCTTTAAGCATTTTATGTGTCACATGTTGTTATGTAAATTCTCTTAGAGACTGAATGCTGCAGGACAGAGAAATTTACAGCTAAAGGTATATTTTTCATGATTGCAAACATCTGGCTATTGAGGAGTTTGGATGAATAAAGTTTTTTTTCCTTTTATTTTTTTCCCCCCAAATTCAAATTCTCCTGCAGAAAGTTATCTCAGGAAAGCTAGAGGGGGGTTATGTCTATGGTATTTATTTTACATTAAAATTCAGTTTTGTTTCATATTTTCCTAGGCCGTGTCTACACTAGCCCCAAACTTCGAAATGTCCATGCAAATGGCCATTTCGAAGTTTACTAATGAAGCGCTGAAATACATATTCAGCACCTCATTAGCATGCGGGCAGCTGCGGCACTTCGAAATTGACACGGCTCGCCGCCGTGCAGCTCGTCCCGACAGGACTTCTTTTTGAAGGGACCCCGCCTACTTCGAAGTCCCCTTATTCCTATCTGCTGATAGGAATAAGGGGACTTTGAAGTAGGCAGGGTCCTTTCGAAAAGGAGCCCCGTTGGGACGAGCCGCACGGCAGCGAGCCGCATCAATGTCGAAGTGCCGTGGCCGCCCACCTTCTAATGAGGTGCTGAATATGTATTTCAGCGCTTCATTAGTAAACTTCGAAATGGCCATTTGCATGGCCATATCGAAGTTTGGAGCTAGTGTAGACATAGCTCTAGTGACATATTTTGCCTTCATTTACTAAAAACCAAAGTGCAAAATAAACACACTGAAACCTACTTTAAATTAGGACTAAATAAAGTTCACTCAGCCAATTATAATCTTTTGAAGATATATAATTCTGGGGAGGATGGAGAAACTTCACAGCCCCCCTTAGCCCCTGCAAATGTTGAAACAGATGATTTGATAATTGCACATGGTCATTCAAATACATCACTTAAGTTAAATGATATATCACTTCCATGGGAGGATTCCTGGAATTTATAGAATCTGGCTGCTGAAGCAGTGGGTGGGCTCTAGCCTCCCAGGCTAGAAGAGGGTGCCATCAAAACAGGTCATCATGGACGTGCCTCATCCCTTGTAGATCTCATGCTACCCACTGATATTATTTCTGATAAGTGGCTTACATTTGTCACTGGTTGGACACAGTTCTCATTAAACACTGTGTCTTGGTAGGTAAAAATGCAGATCATTTAGTAAACAGGTTCTTGATCACCAGTGGTCAATCAGCCTCTGCAGGCTCCAGAGATGTGAGGGACTGACTGCCTGATATTTCTGCTGCACCTGGCTTTGTCACCTAACAAGAAAGAAATAGGGCAGATATAGTGAGTTTTGTCATCTCTTACCAAATAAGTAATCTGCTACAGAATGAGGCTATTTTTAAAAGTGCATTTATTAAATTGGTGCAGTTATATAGAGCAGCAAAAATAAATTATTGTGCATCTAATGGAAAAGGACAGAAGGTTGGCTGCAACTATCTTTGTCTATAACAAGCCAATGGCAAGCAATTGAGTGAAGGGAGCGCTTGCAAGGTAAATTACTCTTGATATTGGAACGGATTTAGAGTCTTCCCTATAGTGATAAATTTGGAGGCATTTTGGTCCCACCAAGATACTCAAGTTCGTAAGGGCTACCAAACCCAGTTGCTTCACTATAACACACCAAGGCTGCGTCTACACGTGCACGCTACTTCGAAGTAGCGGCAGTAACTTCGAAATAGCGCCCGTCACGTCTACACGTGTTGGGCGCTATTTCGAAGTTGAAATCGACGTTAGGCGGCGAGACGTCGAAGTCGCTAACCCCATGAGCGGATGGGAATAGCGCCCTACTTCGACGTTCAACATCGAAGTAGGGACGTGTAGACGATCCGCGTCCCGCAACATCGAAATAGCGGGGTCCTCCATGGCGGCCATCAGCTGGGGGGTTGAGAGATACTCTCTCTCCAGCCCTTGCGGGGCTCTGTGGTCACCGTGGGCAGCAGCCCTTAGCCCAGAGCTTCTGGCTGCTGCTGCTGCAGCTGGGGGTCCGTGCTGCATATACAGGGTCTGCAACTAGTTGTTGGCTCTGTGTATCTTGCACTGTTTAGTGAAAGTGTGTCTGGGAGGGGCCCTTTAAGGGAGCGACTTGCTGTTGAGTCCGCCCCGTGACCCTGTCTGCAGCTGTGCCTGGCTCCCTTATTTCGATGTGTGCTACTTTGACGTGTAGACGTTCCCTCGCTGTGCCTATTTCGATGTCGGGCTGCGCAACGTCGAAGTTGAACATCGACGTTGCCAGCCCTGGAGGACGTGTAGACGTTATTCGTCGAAATAGACTATTTCGATGTCGCAACATCGAAATAAGCTATTTCGATGTTGGGTGCACGTGTAGACGTAGCCCAAGAGTTCATGTCCCTCACAGACTGTTTCAGAATTTGCAAGACAAATAACAGCCTCTTCATTCCTTGGCCATTATGGGTATTTCTGCATTGCATCTGGTAGTCAGACTTGTGCTAACTCAACTCAAGCTGGCATGGTAAAAATAGCGAAGTAGGTGTTGAGACTACAGCAGAGGCATAGCCTAGCCACCTGAGCTCAACCACAAAGTACAGGATGGACTTGAGTGTGCAAGTTGTTGCCTGAACCACTATTTTTAGCATGCTTGCTTGAGGTGAGTGAGTGTGAGTCAGTTTACCTGAGCTCAGAGAATTGCTCCCAGCTGTAGTGTAGATATACCCTAAGTGACTCCCTTGCAAAAACTCTGTAAACCTGAGAGTCATAGCAATCCACTTACAGAGAGGAAAAGACTAAGAATAGGAAATGTAAAGGCAGAAAACAGCAAAATGAAAATCAAATAGGAAACTCTTTAATGGGACCCAAAGCACCACATGTCCCTCATCACCACCTCTGACAGTTAAGCATCTGTTCTGTCCCAAAACACTAATGAGTGGGTAGAATGCCACAGATGCAGGCTTACATCCCCCTAGGCCTGCTCATGAAGTGCTACAGCAAATCGATCTGTCAATCATTTAGGTCTGTACACTGGTCTCTAAGGTGAAGGCCAGCAGGGGCAGTACTATCTTTGTAACTTCTCTCTTATCCTGCTGAAGCCCATCGGGCAGGTGGAAAGAAGGGCAGGAATCTTCCCTGAGTCTTTCTTTCTCTCTTCTCCCAGACTGTACAAGTAATGCCCTTGCTTAAAACAGTCAAGCTGAATTAAATGCAGAAAATTAGCATAATGTGCTGTTAAGCCTGCACCACTGTAATGACAAGAAGTCACACAATGAGAAAGTTAAGATACTCACAAAAATTAATTTGACCATATTGTATATCTTTTTAATCTATTTTTAACAGTAGACAAAATTATTTAGGAACAAACAGGAAAACAGGAACAGAAGATTCTGCATAAGTGCAACCTGACCCAGCTAATGTTGCTTTTAAAATCATTTACATTGTTAGTGCTTTTAACCATACTGAGTTATTTTGTTTTGCATGCATTGTTTCTTTCAAAACACACTACTGGCAGGAGTTGGACTCAGAAGAGGAGGGAAAATAGGCTATTCCTAGCTCTGGCCAAACACTAAGTCCCACCCACTCACTGAGGTAGTCAAAAGGATGTTGGAAATATCATTGTGTGTTCTGGTGTGCTTCACAGGGTGTCTTGAACCTGGCTCCCCATCAGTGAATACTAAATATGCCCACAGCTGCATATGAATGTCAGTGAACTCAGAATGGTGCATCTAGCTTGTGGGGTTTTCCTCTATTACATGTGAGACCAAGTGAAAGTCCTCATGGACAAAACAGAGTCAGTGTTTTGTATGTACAGACAAGGGGAAGCACACTAAACCACATTCATTCACAAGGAGCTCCTCCTTGGGGACTTTGTGTCAGCTACAACATCCACCAGGAGCCCACCCACCTTCCAGGGATCAGAAATGCCCTAGTGGACCACCACAGGAGGCTCTTCCCTCTCCATAAGTTATCACGTCACTAGGAAGTGGCCTCGACGATCTTCCAGTGGTATGGAACTCCACAAATCGGCCTCTTTGTCACCAGGCAGAACAGGAACTGCCACTGCTCCTTCTGTGGTGTGGAACAGTATTCCATCTCTTGTTTTTAAATCCATGGGTGAAATATATATACATCAAGGCCAATAGAAACACATGATGCTAATTGTGGGTGGCGGTGAGCACTCTGCTAATCAGCTGGGCAGCACCTGCATCACTCCTAGTCACTGCCAAGCACTTAGCTTACAGTAAACATTGGTCTATTCTAGGATTTCTTCTCAGATACCTTCTTCCAGTCATGGGCAGAGGGTCTGGTGTATGCATTCACGCCAATACGTCTCATCAGCAGCATTCTCATTCGAATGGAATAGGCAAGGGACATACTGATAGCCCTGGCCTGGCCAGCACTGGTTCAGGATGTTACTAGACCTGGCAGATTATTTCCCTCCCCCAGCTTATCCATTGGACCTACTGTCACAGGACCAACACATGATCCTCCATCCAGACTTCTCATCCATGCATCTGAAGCACCTCTGTCTGCTGGTATGGGACCCTATCTGTTAGTGGAATTCTAACTTAGTTCTCTCACAGCTTATGGGATCTCTGTTCAAGCTATTGGCTGCATGCGTTTTCTCCCATTTGTCCATTTTTTCCTGGTCATGGTGACATTGTCAAGATCAGTTTCAGGAATCCAAGCTTTAACTTTGGAACCTCCATATTTTGTTTTCTTTAAGGACAAGGTCCGTCTTCAGTTCCACCTGGTCTTCTTTCCAAAGGTGGTCTTCTCCTTTCACATGTATCGAGACATCATCTTGTCTGTGTTCTGCCCTGAGTGGAGCAGGAAAGATGGCTACATGCGCTGGATGTTAGGCGGGCTTTGGCCTTTTAAATGGTATGAACTAAGCCATTCTGTAAGTCATCTCAGCTTTTCATGGCTAAAGCTGATAGGATGAAGGAAATGCTGGTGTCCACTCAGTGGCTGGCTCACTGCATCACCTTGTGTACCAGGAACAGCTGCAACCTTATGCAGTCCTGCCACTACAGATCATGCAAGCCCATTCAACCCGGACCCTGCCATTGTCAGCAACATTGCTGGTGCACATGCCTGTCCAGGACATGTGTAAAGCTGTGCCATGGTCATCAGTTCACATGGTCATATGCTATCATACCCTCACCCAGCAAGCCAGAGATGATGTTGGATTCAGCAGTCTACAAGACTATGATCTTCTACTTGCCTCCATGAGTGCTGCTTGGAGTCACCTAATGTGTGATGAACATGAGCAAGGACTCAAAGAAGAACAGACAGACAGATACCATTTCATAACTGGTATTTGAGTTGTGTTGTTCATGTCCATTCCACAAGCTGCCCCGTGACCGGATTTTTCTGTAAAGAACGAACTGAGAGTAGGGGGAGCTCATGTGCCCTTTATACAGTGCTACCGCTTGTCACTCCATGAGTTGCCAGGGCCATTCCCTCACAGATGATCCTAGGGAAAAAATTCTGACACCGCTGTACATGGTGAGTGCACACACTAAGTGTGGAAAGGATGTGAGCAACACATCTCTAAAAGTACCAGTCACAAAAAGGTAGCTGCCTTTTCTCATCTTGTCTTACTTCCACAACAATGGAGGCCACCAAACTTCCTCTGAATATTTCCTAGGGCAGTTATTTTCAAAGAAAACATCCAATCTTGATTTTTGATGTTTTCTTCATATCAGAGGATTTTTTTTTATTATAAAATGAAAGCAGACGAGATTTTTGTAAAACAAGATAGCATTTGAGAGTGGCATTCCTGCAGTATAAGGGTGTATGCCATCTTTTGCTAATCCTGGCTCTTGGAGGGGCTGAAGGTTCAACCGTTGTGACAGCCAGAAACTTCTCAAAGCCTGACAGTGGACATTTAAATATTTGGGACCCTATTGTTTTAAATAAAACATACGTGCAGCTGTACCCAGTATCTATCTGTGTAGCTTACTTCAAGCCGCTTTCCATGCTGCAGGCTCAACTACCCATTTTACAACTTTCGTAATGTTTATATTTTTTTTAATCTGAATCTATTTATGTAGTAGGAAATTAACTAGTTGTCACAGCTAGTGTCACACTCCTTACTTAGCTGGAAGCAGAAGTAATTCCCAGTTTGAGCTCCTGACGTAAGAGCCACCCCACTCTCTGTTGAGCCAGCTCTAGCTTCAATACATATATGTGTGTGTATGTGCATATTTATAAAGTGTATCCAATACAGTATTATTTAACATGGTTTTATAGCTAAGGTTTGAGGTACATTAGAAATAAGAGTTGGTAGATAAATATAGGTAGAGGCATTCCTATATATTATATGTGCGTGTATGTATAGTGCAAGCTGCTTAAAATAAGAATATTTACCTTCACTGGAAGAATAGGTACATATTCCTAATTTGTTTTCTGAACAGATAACTTCAAAGTTGGCATGTAAACAGGCCTCACTAAAAAGTTGAAAAAACAAAGGGAATCCGAGTCAGGAGATTTTCCTGACGGTATAGACGTCTAAGCATGCTCACAAGTTGGCAATTGAGGACACAAGGAATGAAAGAACATGTAGAGCTGGAAATGAGAGGACAGTGAATTCAATTCCTATTGAAGAAATGAAATATATTTAGAAATTCATTTCTTCAATAGGAGGTGAATTCACTGTCCTCTTATTTCCAGCTCTACATGTTCTTTCATTCCTTGTGATCTAAATTACCAACTTGTGAGCATGCTTAGACATTTATACCGGAAGGTAAGTCTGCTGACCTGGATTCACTTAGTTTTTTTCAACTTTAGTGAGGCCTGCTTACATGCCAAGTTTGAAGTTATCTGTTCAGAAAACAAAGTAAGAATATGTACATATTTTTTCAGTGAAGGTAAATAGTCTTACTCTAAGCAATTGGCACTATACATACATACATATATAATATATAGGAATGTATCCAGCCATATTTATCTATCATCTCTTATTTCTAAAGTACCTCAAACCTTAGATATAAAACAATGTTACAATAATACTGTATTGGATACACTTTATAAATTACATGTTTTGACATTGAAAAATATACTTATGTCATATGTACATAATTCAGTAATGAACACCAACGCACACGTCACCTTAAACTCAGAGGAAACATAAAAAAAATGTTGTTCTGAAGGAGCATACTTCAGAGACAGTTGCAAATGCATGCTGACAAAGAACTTACATTTGACTTTCAGCCTTTACTATAGTGGTTGCTATATGACTGTTATAATATAGTTCAGCTAGAACAATCGCTCAGCAGCAGGGAATTGAATTCCCAAGTGTAATAGATGTCTAGTCTCCCCTACAAATTTCTGCAAAGGAAGGAAGTGTCTTTGGTTTGGAAATAAATCAGAATTGTTTTCTGGGCTGTTAGAGAGCAGTTGTGCTTCAGGAGTCTCTTGATCTTCAGTATGAAATTTGGACACAATTGTATGGGCAGCCGGAGTTCTCATTTACTTGCCAAGCTTCTTGTTTCATGTATTGTCATTAAAACTAGTAACAGAGGAAGCAACCCATGCTGTGATGGTCAATAATGTGACCACCTGCATCTCCTTTTTGGTCTGTTGGATTCTTAGGAGATTGAGGTGAATCCTAATGGGGATTCTAGGATTCACTGCTAGCTGGTAATATGTGTTCAAATACAATTTACATTGTCTACATTAGGGGTTTTAAACTTATTAGTTAAAATGTTCTGACACATTTAAATACTCCTTTTAGCTTTGTATAGATGAGTGTTAGTTATCTCTGAATATTTGCATACATATATCCTCAAAAGGCAGCAATGACTTCTGGTTTGCATTTCCATTGCTCTTGGTGCAAGCACTAGGTCATGAAAACTGGCCCTGACTTCATGAGGAAAATTTATATCCATCAAATCTAGCTGCTTACACCACAGAACCCTTTTATGTTTATTTTTTCACAAAAGTAAACTACTTGTGGAAAACCCCACTTTGTGTCAGCAAAATGTATCTGCATTGAGGCATGCACTAGTGCAATTTTGTTGCTGTAGTTGGGCCACTGATAATTTCTTTAATATATACAGGGTATGAGTCTCTCTGCACCTGTTTTTAAATGGGATCTCAAAGAGGCTAAATAGAACTCATGGAAAACAAGGCTGGAGAAAATGTGGCAGGACCCAGGCAGAATTGCACAAGGAAATTTGCTCAACAAGAAAAACAGTCAAGAAGTCATTGAATATTGTGTATAAATATACCCATTCAGCAGCCCCTTCCACACCCCAGCACATAATTCAGTTCCTTCCAAACAAAAGGAAGTATTTTGTCAACCTGCACAATCAGCCCGTGGAATTCCATATCAGGGAATGTTGTGATGGTCAAGACTACTGCAGGGTTTGAAAGCAATTAGATAATTTCAGATGATAGGTCCATCAATGGCGGTTAGCCATCAATGGTGTCTCTAGAGTCTGTTTGCCAGAAACTAGGAGTGAGCAACAGTGGATGAGTCACTTGCTGGTAACCTGTTCTTTTCATTCTGTCAACCTGCACTGGCACCTTCTAGAAAACAGAACACTGGCTACATGGGCTTTAACTCTGACCCAGTATGGCCATTCTTATGTTCTCACATTCCCAGCTGCTGTCAGTTATACCTTCCCTGGTTCCTAAGCTTCCTCAGTTTTCTCTATAGTAAAGTCCCTCTTTCTTCTCCATTCCTGATACAGTGTTTCCTTCATATTTTGTCACTGCTATAGCTTTCCATTGATTCTCTGTTTGACACAAACATCCATTTTGGCCATCTGACCATTTAAGATTTGAAGCTGACCATAAGGAGACAAGTTTCTGATAGTAGGAAAAAAAGGTAGGCTCTTATTCCAGGCAAAAAACCTCGCCTTCTGTGCCTCTGAGGTTTTGGAAATTGTCACCAAGCTAGCAAAGTTTCACAGATCCTTAAAATAATTGTAAGACAACCTGTTCTGTAAAGGCTAATCTACTATGTACTTCACTAACTGAGTTCATGACTATTATATTATCTCACCAGAAAATAAATGTACCCTGCATATACACTTGCACTTTGCCTCTTGTGCCTTTATTAAGTTGGCAGGCATTAAACTAAAATTATATGGTTGATTCTTACATATGTGTCTTATACATCACAGAATAGTGAACCTATTTTAAAATTAAAATTTTCTTCTTAGAAATGAATATTGTGCTTATGAGACAGAACCATGCACTCATAATTGCTAATTAATGGCTCTTTCACTTGAGACTTAGGCAGTTCTGTAACTCATGGAATTAACTTCTAGTTTGTGAACTCATGGAAATTATTTTGTTTTGCTATTCTGGTATCATTTTAAAATGATGCAATGTCAAGTTGGCAGATAACTTACCTCACTTCTTTCTGTGCTATAAAAATGCTGTTTGAAATACGACAGGAATAAGGTTCAGTGTGGGTGAGTAAGGAAGATGCTAGAATTTACAATACTGCAATGGGTAGGAATCTTATCAGTTTCAAGACTGATATCAGTTTCAAGACTGTTGAGGACAAACAGAGGGAAGAGAAAATACCATGTAAGTAGACGACTTGCTAGTGGTTGGCAAGTTAACATCCTGTTGTCCGAAGCCAAAGAATTTTGCTTAGTAGTGGTCTCTGGAGAAGCACACGTGCATTTCACAGAGGGAGATAAGGCAGTTGTCAAGTGCCCTGAGGACTTTGTGTGCTCCAAAACAGCATGGTTTATAGTGAGGATTACCTGCCCTCAGACTGAAGGTTGAAGAATATCCATCAGTTATGCACAAACTGAGCTTGGATACTCAATGCTGTAGCCATCTTCTGGAGATGGTTGTGGTAAGCTTAAAGTTTTCTGAAACAGGTGAAGATGGGTGAAATAATCTGGTGAGGAGGATGATAAAGGAAGTGAAGCAAGCAATTTCTCCTGTAGAAAGGCTTCTCCCTGATGTAACAAGCCAGGTTCAGTGGGAGCAAGGTCAGTCTTCTCTCCTGTCTAGTGAGAGGGATAGAAGGATTCAGTGGCCTAGCTCTGGTGTGAGTTGATGATTGGGATCTTGAAGAGTGGGGGAGCCCCACAAATTCCAAGGAGGACGAAGGAACAACAAAGGGGACTCTTGGTTCAAAAGGAAAAAGTAGGCCAATCAGCTAATTATCTAAGGTATTTGTACACAAATGCAAGAAGCCTGGGAAACAAACAGGAAGAATTAGAGGCCCTGGCACAGTTACAGAGGTACAAAGTGATTGGAATAACGGAGATTTGGGATGACTCACGTAACTGGAGTACTGTCATAGAAAGGTATAAACTGTTCAGGAGGGACAAGCAGGGAGAAAAGGTGGAAGAGTTGTGATGTATATGTGAGATCAGTGTGGGGAGGGAGAAAAGCCAGCTGACAGTCTTTGGGTTAAGCTCAGAGGTGATGTTGTGGTTGGGGTCTGCTATAGAATACCAGATCAGATAGATGAGTATATCTTTCGACATCTAAGAGGAGCTTCCAAATCACAGGCCCTGGTTCTCATGGGAGACTTTAATCATGCTGATATTTGTTGAGAGACCAATCCAGCAGCACACACACACTCCAGGAAATTTCTGGTGAATGTTGGGGACAACTTCCTCCTACAAGTGCTGAAGGATCCGACCAGGGGCCGTGCACACCTTGACCTGCTGTTCACAAACAGGGAAGACCAAGTAGGAGAAATAGAATTGAATGGCAAGCTTGGCTGCGGTGATCTTGAAATTGTGGCTTTCAGGATCCTGATAAAAGGAAGAAAGGTGAGCAGTAAAATACAGACCTTTCACTTCAGAAAAGCAGATTTCAGCTCCCTGAGAGGAACTGATCAACAGGATCCCCCGGAAACAAATATGAAAAGGAAAGGAGATCAGGAGAACTGACAGCATTTTAAAGAGGTCTTACTGAAGGCACAGGAACAAACCATCCTGATGTGCAATAAGAAAAGCAAATATGGTAGGCAGCCAGCTTGGCTTACCAGGAAAATCTCTGGTAAGCTTAAACTCAAAACGGATGTGTATGAGAAATGGAAACATGGACAGATGCCTTATTCTAAGGAGTAGAACAAACAGATGGCTGGAGGATGCTTGGAAGTGACCAGGAAAGCAAAAGCACAATTGGAATCGCAGCTAGCAAGGAATGTGAAGGGCAACAAGAAGAGTTTCTACAGGCATGTTAACAATAAGAGGGTGATCAGGGAGGGTGTGAGGCCATTACTGGATGAGGGAGGTAACCTGGTGATAGATGATGAGGGAAAGGCTGAAGTACTCGATGCTTTTTTTGCCTCAGTCAGCTCCCAGACTATGACACTAGGCACTGAAGTATGGGAAGGAGGTGGGCAGCCCTCAGTGGGGAAAAAATAGGTTGAGAGCTATTTAAAAAAACTAGACACACACAAATGCATGGGTCTGGATTTAATGCTTGCAAGGGTACTGAGGGAATTAGCAGCTGTCATTGCAGAACCTTTGGCTATTATCTCTCAAAACTCATGGAGATCAGGAGAGATCCCGGATTATTGGAAAAAGGCAAATATAGTACCCATCTTTAAAAAAGCAAAGAAGGACAATCCAGGGACTGATAGACTATTCAGCCTTAGCTCAGTCTCTGGTAAAAATCATGGAGGGGATCCTCAAAGAATCAATTTTGAAGCATTTGGAAGAGGGGAAAGTGATCAAGAGTAGTCAACATGGATTCACCAAGAGTAAGTCATGCCTGACCAAGCTGTTTAGCTTCTATGGGCTACGTCTACACGTGAAGCCTACATCGAAGTAGCCTATTTTGATGTGGCGACATCGAAATAGGCTATTTCGATGAATAACGTCTACACGTCCTCCAGGGCTGGCAACGTCGATGTTCAACATCGACGTTGCGCAGTACCACATCGAAATAGGCGCAGCGAGGGAACGTCTACACGCCACAGTAGCACACATCGAAATAAGGGTGCCAGGCACAGCTGCAGACAGGGTCACACGGGGGACTCAACAGCCAGCTACTCCCTTAAAGGGCCCCTCCCAGACACACTTGCACTAAACACCAGAAGATCCACAGAGCCGACAACGAGTTGCAGACCCTGTGAATGCAGCATGAATCCCCTGCTGCAGCAGCAGCAGCCAGAAGCCCTGGGCTAAGGGCTGCTGCCCATAGAGCCCCGCACGGGCTGGAGAGACAGCATCTCTCAACCCCCCAGCTGATGGCTGCCATGGAGGACCCCACAATTTCGACGTTGTGGGAGGCGGATCGTCTACACGGTCCCTACTTCGACGTTGAACGTCGAAGTAGGGCGCTATTCCGATCCCCTCATGAGGTTAGCGACTTCGACGTCTCGCCGCCTAACGTCGAAGTTAACTTCGAAATAGTGCCCGACGCGTGTAGCCACGACGGGCACTATTTCGAAGTTAGTGCCGCTACTTCGAAGTAGCATGCACGTGTAGACACAGCTATGATGAGGGAACAGGCTCTGTGGGCATGGGTAAGTCAGTGGATGTGATATAACTTGACTTCAGCAAAGCTTTTGATACAGGCTCCCACAACATTCTTGCCCATAAATTCAGGAACTATGGATTGGATGCATGGATTGTAAGATGGATAGAAAGCTAGCAAGATGGTCAGGCCCAAAGATCAATCACTCAGTGTCTGGTTGGCAGTCAGTTTCAAGTGAAGTGCCCCAAGGATCAATTCTAGGGCCAGTATTGTTCATTATCTTTACTAATGACTTGGATGAGGGGGGGATGGATTGCCTCCTCAGCAAATTTGTAGATGACACTAAACTAGGGGGAGAGGTAGATACATTGAAGGGTAGAGATAGGGCCCAGAGTGACCTAGATAAATTGAAGGATTGGGCAAAAAGAAGTCTGCTGAGGTTCAAAGAGGACAATTACAGAGCCCTGCACTTGGGATGGAAGGGTCCCAAGCATTGTTACAGGCTGGGGCCAACTGGCTAAATAGCAGTGCAGCAGAAAAGGACCTGGGGATTACAGTGGATGAGAGGCTGGATATGAGTCAGCAGGGTGCCCTTGAAGCCAAGGAGATGCATTTCCATCAGATCTAGGGAAGTTGGGCTGTGTCTACACTTGGCCAAAATTTTGAAAGGGCCGTGCTAATGGCTAAATCAGAGAATACTAATGAGCTGCTGAAATGAATATTCAGCCCCTCATTAGCATGCTGTTGTCTGCAGCACTTCAAAAGTGACAAGTTTCGATCATGCACGGCTCGTCTGCATGGGGCCCTTTTTGAAAGGACCCCACCAAAAAAGTCAAAATCCCCTTATTCCCATCAGCTGATTTTGATGTTTTCAGGATCCTTTCAAAAAGGGTCCCATGTAGACAAGCTGCATGCGATCAAAACGCTACACTTTGGCACTTTCGAAGTGCCATGGCCGGCAGCATCCCAATGATGCGCTGAATATTCATTGCAGCACCTCCTTAGTATTCTCCGATTTGGCCATTAGCATGTCCCTTTCAAAATCTTGGCCAGGTTTAGATACAGCCCTGCAGTATTGTGTCCAGTTCTGGGCCCCTAAGGATAGGAAGGATGTGGATGCACTGGAACGGATTCAGTGGAGAGCAACGAAAATGATTAGGGGGCTGGATCACAACACTTTTGAGGAGAGGCTGAGGGATTTGAGTTTATTTAGTCTGCAGAATACCAGAGTGGGGTGCGGGTGAGAGATTTGATAGCAGCCTTCAGCTTCCTGAATGGGGTTGTAGAAAGGATGGAAGGAGGCTGTTCTCAGTAGTGACGGATGGCAGAACAAGAACCAGTGGTCTGAAGTTACAGAGGGAGAGGTGTAGGCTGGACATTAGGGAAGACTATTTCACCATGCAAGTGGTGATGCACTGGAATGCTTAACGTAGAGAATGGGTGGAATCTCCCTCCCTAGAGGTTTTTAAGTCTCAGTGTGACAAAGTCCAGGCTGGGACGATTTAGTTGGGGTTGATCCTGCTTTAGGCAGAGGGCTGGACTAAATCACCTCCTAAGGTCCCTTCCAGACCTAGGATTCTATGATTCTGTGACAACGAGGAAACTAATATGACACAGGAGGCCATTATGTACCAGGCTAAGAACCTGTATGTATGCTGCTGGAATAACATCAGTCTGGCTCGTGTTCCTACCAAGAAGGTTTAGAGGACTTCCATGATTAGTACCTGGAAGGAGAGGGAGATGGCCAAGAAGGATTGTGAGCCCAAAAAAAGAGAACCCCCCGAATAATCTACAGGCAATGGAGGGACCAAACCTGCCAGGGCCAAAAGAGCCCTGATGTATCTCTAGTTCTTTGGGAACAACTCACCAGTACAGAGGATTTCATGTGAGTCTGTGTTGGGAGTATGCTTAGGATACTGAGGCTCCACTGAGATTCATTATGGAAGAGGTCATTGGTACCACTGAAGTGGCCAGTTTTTTATCAGAGGACCAGATCAGTACCAGTGGTGTGGAGCTGGGGTTAGTGTCACTGGAGTCAAAGACAATGTTGGTACTGAGGGAGGGTGCTTCAGTGCCAATGACAGGACCAGGTTCATCTTTTCAGCAGGCCTCCTATCTGGTATTGACAGTGACTCTGGCTACAGTCCATAGTCCAGAGTAATCGACAAGGATGAGCCAGGGACCTCTGGGGACAACACCACAGGTCATGACTCATGTATCAGAAGAGAGACCAGGATGCACTGGCAGAGTAAATCAGCTGCTGCCTGAGAAGCTAATAGGTAAATATAATCAGTGCTGAAACTACTGTTATCTGTACCAGACACAGTGGACATCCCACAGACGGTGCATCCCACAGAGGTTGTTGTTCCCCCTCTATTCTGCGCTGGTGAGGCCACATCTGGAGTTTTGGGCCCTCCAGTATAGAAAGGATGTGGATATGCTGGAGCAGGTTCAGCGGAGGGCAACAAAAATAATGGAGGGGCTGCCGCACAAGACCTATGAGGAGAGCCTGAGGGATTTGAGCTTATTTAGTTTGCAGAAGAGAAGACTGAGGGGTGATTTAATAGCACCCTTCAACTTCCTGAAGGGGTGCTCTAAAAAGGATGGAGAGAAACTGTTCTCAGTGGTGACAGACAGCAGAACAAGGGGTAATGGTCTGAAGTTATAGAAGGAGAGGAGTAGGTTGGATATTAGGAAAAACTACTTCACCAGGAGGGTGGTGAAGCACTGGAATGCGTTGCCAAGAGAGGTGGTGGAATCTCCATCTCTACAAGTTTTTAAGTGCCAGCTTGATGTAGTCATGGCTGGAATGACTTAGTTGGAGTTGATCCTGCTTTGGGTAGGGGGCTAGACTGAATGACCTCTTGAGGTCCGTTTCTGATTTTATGATTCTGTGATACCAGAGTCATTGATAAGAGGCCAGTCCATTCGTTTCACTTTATCAGGGAGTGGGTGGATGGCATTGATCTCATCGAGGCACTTGAAGTGTCATGTCAATGCCCTATATTCCTCTTAGAAAGGAAGAATCTGGAATGGCTCAGATTAGTCTTCTGTTCTTTTACTCTGAAAATCAGAGGGAGGATAATGATCCCCTTTTCTACAGGGAAGAATATGAGTCTGGCAGCAGTTCTGAATTAATTTGGGGGGCAGGAGGCAGCTGAAGTGGGACTCAGGGTTTTTACTGTGAGATGTTGCTGCAAGTGTAAGGGGCCTGGCAATGTGTGTTCTTTTTGAATAATTGTCAGATAGAATACTTTTCTTTAACATTCCCCTCTTCCAGGAGCAAGTACTGAGTGTTGGGCATCACTATTTCACATAGTCATCCCACATGAAAGACAGTGCTTAGAACCTGGGGAAGGGATAGCACAGGTTTACTAATAATACAACTAATGCTAATTCACAAAGGTGTTCAATGAATTTAAAACTATTTACAAAGCACACAGAAATATTTCACCATAGAACAGTGATTATGAGAAAAAATTAGTATGAGGCGCTCCGACTCAGGTCATAGTTGGTAAGAAGGAACTGAGGGAAGTGCACCTGCCTGGCCAAGACAGTGTTGGGTCTCCAAGATTTACAGGTTCTTGATCCAGCCACAGAGTTCTTCCATCCCTTCTAGTTTTACTGTCTCAACAAGTGTAGCATCCAGATCTGAGCAATCTGTATTTTGTGCATGGATGCAGTAGTGTTAAATCAGATGGAAAAGAGCTCTTCAGAGGCACTCCACCAGGCTCTACTTAACAGTAGGAAGCTGTTTACCTATTCAACCTACTTGGACAAGTGGAGATGCTTTTCAGGTTGGTCACTGGCTCAGGGAATTTGGTCAGTGCTAGCCTGGATTCAGGACATTTTGGATTACCTGTTCTATTTTAAAAAATCTGGCCTGCCTCTCAGCACATTAAGGGTCCAATTGGTAATGTTCTCAGTGATTCATTCCTTGATCCAAGGAAAATTGACATTTTCCACCCTGATGGTTATTAGGTTTCTGAGAGATGTTTCCTGTAAAAGAATCTCTTATCCTGTGGGACTTTAACAGTGTGCTTGTTTCCATAACGGGGCCTTCATTCAAACCAAAAATTACATGCTTTCTGCATCTTCTTTGCCACACAATGGCCTTTCTTATTGCTACTACATTAACAAGGAGGTAAATGAACTGCAAGCCCTAAAGGCAGAACCTCCTTTCAGGCCAAATGCAAATTTTTGACCAGTGTGGTTTCACCTTTTCACCTTAGCCAAATGATGTGTTCACCTGTTCTTTTTCTTAAGATACACTTGAATGTAGATGAACAAGGTTTATACCTTAACTATAAAATGAACCTTGGTGTTTTGTCCAAACAGGATTCAATCATCTTCGTTATCATCCTAACTTTTTGGTCTCCTATATGGACCAGATGAAAAGACAAGTGGACTTAGGACAACTTGAAGATGGGTTACTTCTTGTATTACAATGGCATATGGTATAGCAAATGCCACACACTCACAAAGGCTCTTAGCTCATTCCATCAGCCAAAGCCACACTTCCGGTATTTCTCGGGGTTATCACATAGTAGACATCAGCAGAGCTGCAACTTGGTTTTCCATGCACAACACTAAACTATTATGATTGCTTCTAGGCCAGATGCGATCCTGGAGGAACAGTTCTACAGACACTATTTAAGTAGCCTCTGAGCCCCACCTTCTGTTGTTACTTTTTGCAAGTCACCAGAGTGGAAGACACATCTGCAACCATTTGTAGAAGAAGAAATAATTATTTACTGGTACTGTAACTGTTGTTCTTCGAGATGTGGGTGCAGACATGTGTTCCACACCTGACCCTTCAACCTCTTCACATTGTGGTCTTCAATCACAGGTTCCAGTTTGGAGGAAATGAGGGGGTTTGGGAAGGTGCCACCATTAAATAAAGGAGGGGCTGTGAAGGGTGTCAGACGTATGTGATGCAAAGCTCTCTGGTTTCAATGTATTGAGAATGCACATGTAACCCATACACTTGGGGTGTGGTTCTCTGTCAATGGCACTTAGACCACTGACACAGAAAGAAAGGATGTGTCTCCTCTACAGCCTTATCAGAGAGCGAGCTGGCTTTTAGTTGTAGGGGCTCATGCACTCAGCTGCAGACGTCCCAGGCTGAAGTCTGCCTGTGGGTGGTTACACGCATGCACCTTAGTAGGCTATGCATTTACATCCACATCTTGAAGAACTGAAGGCCAGTTTATTTTTTAAGAGATGCAGAAGGCTCAGGACAGAATGCTTATTGGTTATTATAATAGAAGCATTTTGATTCTGAAGAAAGTATATCTGGACATGTATATTTTGGGTATGATTCCACATATTGCTGTGTGGAAAAATTCTATGCACTGTATTATCTTGTATTATTAGTACGTCATTTTGCTTCATTGCACTCCCTCCTGATTCCAGTGGATGTTTAACTGCTATTACTATTTTACCATCAAAATGAATTTCATGTTTCATTATACCATTACAAAAGAATAATTTGATGGGAATCCTACAAAGATTTAAGCACGTGTATAACTTCATATGAATGAGTAGTCCCTCTCATTGGTACTCTGGTGCTGCAGCACCCATGGGATAAAAAAGTGGCTGCTCTGCAGATCAGTTCCTCCCCTTTACTCCACAGTGTACCCTGCTTATCGATGATCAGATATTCAGCAGCGGGAAGAACATGCTGGAGGAGAGAGGGAAGAACCAGGGATGTGGGAAAAGTAGGACAAGAATGGGAGATTTAGAGAAGAAGTGGGGGTGGGGTCCGGGCAAAGCGGGGATTGGGCACCCTTTGGGAGCTCAGAAAGTTGGTGCATCTGGTCCCACCATTCACTTCAGTGGAACCAAGATGTTGCCCATGGAGTTTAAACATGTTTAAGTTTTTCTTCGCAAGATAAAGACCTATGCTTTAAAATAGTAGGCAGGAAATATAAGTTCTCTTGCATGACACTGAAACAACAGCATAAGAGTAAGCGTCTTTCAGTTTTGTAAAGTGTCTGAAAAAATATTGAAACCACTTTTTAAAATAAGTAAAGCCATACCCAAACCTGTTATAAATTGTTATTTGTAAACACACCTATTTAAAACAAAGCAGTGTTATACTTCACAGGAAGCCCCCTTATTTCAGTAGAGATCCTTAAAACGTAAAGCATGAGGCAGAGTGACACAATTGCATTCTCAATGCTTACTCAGGTCAGCCATCATTGACTTCAGTGGAATTTGGCCTGATATGATAATTCAAAATTTTTTCCTGTATTACAGTATCATAGAATATTAAGGCTTGAAGAGATCTCAGTTTTAATGCTACTTCAATGTAATGTTCAGAAGTAAGGGTGACATGAAGATGAAAATTATTGGGATTTCATACTTCAGAAAAATGCAAGAGACATCTTCAGAAATAGTGAATCTGAGATTCTGAATCACAAAGCAGGTGAAATCGAGGTTTAATGAAAGGGGAACCGATTTTTATTCAGGCTGTTTAACACTTGGTTTGTTTCCTTTGTGTTAACACCTTTTCAAACTCAAACTGAATAATACTTGGGCAAAAAGTTTTTCTGTTGAATTTCAACATCCCAGCCCTTTATATAAAGTTTGAGAAAGCTTTAGCTCCCCATTTCTGGGTCATCTAAGAAGACTGTTCCTGGAAAATTAAAAAAAAAGATAAGGGATTTGATATTCCTGATATTTATAAATCACCTTTTATAAAATTATTTTAATCAGTTTTCATCATACATCACAAAGATGGAAAAAGAGAGGACCAGGGAGTGGAGATATGAAATCACATTTTTCTTTACTTCCTCAGATCTCTTTTGAGGTTAAACAGCACTGCCCTATGCTACAACACAACCTGGATTTTTTTTTCTTATAGATGTTTCAGGGAAAGCAATCAAACAAATGTAACACACACTTAACCAATAAAATAAATATAGAAATATAAGAAATCCCATAGTGGATAAAACCGGTGGCCCAGCTGTGAAAATCACCATTACCAGACGCAGCATTATGAATCATAATGCATCATTATGAAATAACGTGCTCATAGGGAAAGCTTATTCCTAATCCCCAGGTAATTAGTGGTAGTTTTAAATCCTGAAACCTGTTGGTTTCTGTTCCACACCCATCCACCTGCCTACCCAAAATAATGGTAATCTTTTTCTTAATTTTGATAACAGATAATTATTTTTGCATGCAGCCCTGTCTGGGTAATATTGGTGAAATCTTAGGGCTTGTTCTAGTCTGTGTCTAGACTGCGGAGGACTGTTGGCAAAGATATGCAGTTCTGTTGGGAGAGGGTTTTCTGACATTTGGCCTGGCCACAGGGGGCTGAATGTCGTAAAAAGCCCTCTCTGTCAAGACATCCCTTCTTTCTTGTTGAAAAAGGTGCAGAGGGATCTTGGTAGAAACCTGCTGACTGGCAGATCTCTTCTGAGAGGGATCTGCAATCTGGGTATGCACTCCATTGACAAAACTTCTGTCGACAGAAGGTTTGTCATCAGAAGCCTGCAGTCTAGACATAGCCTAACATAACTACACTGATATAAGGTTCTTCAGGGATCTCAGGATGCTGAAAGATTATTTCCGCCATGTCCCCTATCCATCCCTAAGACATGCCTGCATCCTTCACTTTTGGGATTTGGGAGGAAACTGGCACAGGAGTCATGGACATTGGCTGAGCATTTTTCCCTAAATATTTCACCTTTCTGGGTAGTTTTTGGAACACTGATAAAATTTAAATAATAAAACTGTATATTTCTCCCAGGATTACATTTCCAACTGACACAATCCAGTTAGCAGATTTTTATACATCCATTTTTGGAATTGGGCAGTTCCTACAGCCAAATTCAAGCAACATAAGCACACCTAACTCCTGTTAGGGCTCCTATTGAACTCAGGCAGCATTGTGGGGGAGGGATAGCTGAGTGGTTAGAGCATTGGCCTTCTAAATCCCAGCTGGCGATTTCAGCCCTTGAAGGGGCCTTTCAAGGGTAGAAGACATGTTGGTGATTGGTGAGTGCAGGGACCTGGACTCAATGACCTCTTCAGGTCCCTTCCAGTTCCTTTTCAATTTTTTTTAAAGTTAGTTTATTCATTCTCACGTACTATGAAGTGTCATATCCTCATATAGTGGTGACGGTAATTAAAATTGCTTGAGTTTGTCACTGAACAGGAAATAAATTAAAGGTAGTTAAACAGAATGATAGAGTCCTCCCAGTTTTTCACTTGTACCTATTCCCTTCACAAATTTCAGTGATATTGTGCTGGAAGGTTATCTTTTCTTTTCTTTTTTGCTTAGACACGGTAGCTTCAAGTAAATTCTTGTCTGAGTCGGGTATAGTTAGCTAGCGGAGCTAAAAATGCTTCATGACTGGAATGCTGGCTGAGGTTGATCAGTAGGTGACAACGCTGAAATAAGACTGGCTAGCTGCCCCCTCGCGAAAACTGTTTTGTTTTTTTCAATTCTCTACTACCTGTAGTTTTGTTCATTGCTGAAGTCTTCATTGCATGCATTTTGTTCTACTCCAACCTGATACATAGACTAGCTGAAGGTCCATAATTCACTTGATTGTTACACTATATATATCCATCCACTTTTGAGTCACCAGCCTTAGAATACAGTTCATACTTGTATTTTGTGTTGAAGGGCTAAGATGTATTTGGCAGTAGCAGTGACTGTAATGATGGTCTCTGAAACAAAGAAATAAGTAATTCTTTTTAGAAAGGAATCTTTCTACGTTTGGAATGAGTCCTCATCTTCCAACCTGTTTCTGTACTTATACTAATAGTCACAGAGAGGAAGCCGTGCTAGTCTATACACTATCAAAACAAAAAAGCAGTCAAGTAGCACTTTAAAGACTAGCAAAATAGTTTATTGGGTGAGCTTTCGTGGGACAGACCCACATGGTCTGAGGAAGTGGGTCTGTCCCACGAAAGCTCACCCAATAAACTATTTCACTAGTCTTTAAAGTGCTACTTGACTGCTTTTTGTTTTTATACTAATAGTCATTTGCCCAACTTCACTGCATGACAGCTCTAGAATAGGGCTTCTCATACTTTGGCAAACTGTGGATCAGAACTTAATAATATCTCATAAATCACCTCAACTATAGTTCATAATCATGTAATACCTCTGTGGCATCTAAAGATATTGCTTAAATTTTAAGATCATCTAATGTATTTTAATGCAATTAGAAACATCCAATGACTTCGATGGAATTAGGATTTCACCTGTATTCAGTAGCAGTGCTTTTTTTTTGTGACGGCATGGTACGCTGTAGTGGCATCTCTCAGCTGGGTCACCCAGGTAGCAGGGGGAGCCCACTAGCCCCACATCTAGGGCATGGAGCCTCACCAGCAGCTCCAGCCCCAGGGACCAGCCTGGGCTGGGGAACCCTGGCAGCGGCAGGGCTAGGATCCAGACGGAGCATGGAGCTCTGCCAGCAGCTCCAGCCCCAAAGACCAGGCTGATGGGGAAAACCTCAGTAGCTCTGGAGCTGAGAGCTCTGCCAATAGCTCCAGCCCCAGGGATCCGTCCTCATCCAGGAGAACCCTGGCAGCCCTGGGACTGGGAGTTGGCTTTGGCGTGGAGCCCTGCCAGCAGCCCCAGCCACAGGAACCCTGGGGAGGGGAGGGATCGAGGAGCCAGCTGCGTACTGGCTCCTTTTTTAATTTTTTCTCTTTCTTTTTAACAATAAGAGCTCTGTTCCATAATATCTGTTTGTTAACTATTGAGAATATGTATAATATAAAAATTTCAGGGCATCTTGGTCAGCAGAACACACCTTGGCCATTTGAAATTTGAACAGTTGATTAGATTATGTGTCTGACGTAAAAATGTGTATTAGACATGCTCATATGACTTTGTTTAGAATTACAGTTCAACAGCAGGTGTTATTTTTCTGGCAAATTGAGCATATTGATGAAAAAATACACTTAGTATTTAACCGTGGAACAGTTAGAGTTAATATAATATCGAAAATTGACTTTTTATGGTTCTAAAAACCTATGTTTGTTTTGAAGCAATATGCATATGATAAACATGTTTACTCCAAGTTTTAAAATAAGCAGGCCTTCTCCATCTATGTGGTATTCCAGCTTTATGGCAGTGCAACTCCATTGAAGTCGCTTCGCAGGATATTAGTGCCTTTCATCCTGAAGGATTTCTGTATTGAAATGCAAACCGTACACATTAATAATTTATCTTGGCTGAAGTGTAGTGACTTTTGGAATGAAATCCTCCCAGCAACATAACTGCAGTAAATGACAATCACAAATAAGAAGCATAGGAGCTTTTACTCAGCTCTCACAGCAAGAGAATTTATATCAGGACAGCATTTTCACCAAAGCCATTGGATCGTGTTCTGTATTCCTCTGTTAGATTGAAAAGTCCATATGGACCGTAGGCTACGTCTACACGTGCAGCCAACATCGAAATAGTCTATTTCGATGAATAACGTCTACACGTCCTCCAGGGCCAGCAACGTCGATGTTCAACTTCGACGTTGCTCAGCCCAACATCGAAATAGGCGCAGCGAGGGAACGTCTACACGTCAAAGTAGCACACATCGAAATAGGGATGCCAGGCACAGCTGCAGACAGGGTCACAGGGCGGACTCAACAGCAAGCCGCTCCCTTAAAGGGCCCCTCCCAGACACAGTTGCACTAAACAACACAAGATACACAGAGCTGACAACTGGTTGCAGACCCTGTGCCTGCAGCATAGATCCCCAGCTGCCGCAGAAGCAGCTAGAAGCCCTGAGCTAAGGGCTGCTGCCCACGGTGACCATAGAGCCCCGCAGGGGCTGGAGAGAGAGCATCTCTCAACCCCCCAGCTGATGGCCGCCATGGAGGACCCAGCAATTTCGACGTTGCGGGACGCGGATCGTCTACACAGTCCCTACTTCGACGTTCAACGTCGAAGTAGGGCGCTATTCCTATCTCCTCATGAGGTTAGCGACTTCGACGTCTCGCCGCCTAACGTCGAAGTTAACTTCGAAATAGCGCCCGACGCGTGTAGACGCGATGGGCGCTATTTCGAAATTGGTGCCGCTACTTCGAAGTAGCGTGCACGTGTAGACGCAGCTGTAGTGAAGTTCTTCATAACCTGCTCTTTGATAACCTCTGTAGACTAAGATCCTTGAGTCTGTTGTGAAAAGGCATGTTTTCTATTCCTTTAATCATTCTTGTGGTTCTTCTCTGAACCACCTCCAATTTATCAACATCTTTCATGATCTGTGGGCTCCAGAGCTGGACATATTTTTCCAGCAGTGGCCACGCCAGTACCAAAAGACAGGTAAAATCATCTCTTTGCTCCTGTTTGAGATTCCTCTGTTTATGCATCTCAGGATTTCATAAGTTCTTTGGCTCACAGCATTGCACTGGGAGCACATGTTCAGATCATTGTCTGCCATGAGCCCTAAACCTTTTTTCAAAGTCATTGCTTCTCAAGATTGGGTCCTCTCTTATGTATATATGGCCTGCATTGCTTGTTCCTAGATGTCTTAATGTACATTAGCTGGATTAAAATGCAATAGTGTTTGCTTACACCCAGTTTACTAAGTAAGTTAAATGCCTTAGGGAAGTCTAAATATATTACGTCATAACTATAACTTTTGTCATTCATATGTGTAATCACATAAATAAAATATCAAACCATTTAGACGGGATGTATTTTCATAAACCCATCTTCAAAATCGCTCATCCAAGTAATAAATCTCATTTGGTTTTGGAGGACTACCATGATCACAGCACAAAATGACAATGCTGCAGGCGCGTGAAAACTGTATCTACGTTCTACACTGTTAAATACTTTACACAACATTTATAGAAGTACAAGAGAAATTAACAATACATCTTTTAAAGCAAATAGCACAAGGTGCAAGCAGGAACTTTTTCTGCAAATTGGCAAGTGTGACGTCTCTATATACAACTCCCCAGTCTCTCAGTCAAGATTCGTTGTAGTTATTCTGTTTAACATATTGCTGAATTTAGTTTTAGGGCTCATGAGTATAATCAACATATAAAGAATACATATCAGTATATGAATAAAATTTTTTATTCGCACCTTCAAAAAGGGACAAATAGAAAGGTTGGCCTTGGCATGGGCTCACTCCCACAGCAGCACCATTCATAACAACTCTCTCCCTGTCCTCTGCAACCCTAAATCTGGCCTACTAACAATGGGAAGCCAAGGAGCTCCTGCATCCCATGCATTTGGGGCCTCTCACCCTACTCTGAGTGTTGCAACATGTCAGTCACTGGGCCCATGTGTTACCTCCTTCTCCACCATAACTGAAGGTTGGGCAGGCCAAACCTTACTGGTACTTCCGTACTGCATACCAAGTTGAAATGCCCAGAGCAGGGCATCAGGCCCAGCCATGGGAGCCACTGAGACACTGCTGTTGAATGAATTGCAAAGGTAGGAAAAAGTCTGAGAAAAAAATATGACAAATACTCCCCATGGCTTTCTTCACACTCTGAAAAACATGCAGCCTTAAAAGTGAAAGGCTTTTGAGCTTTCTAGGATATGCAGAGTTGCATGGACACCTTTGATGTTTCACAGGCTATTATTCTGTCTGTGGTTAAGTAAGATTAATATTCAAGTAAAAATACCCTATAAATGATTGCCACCCAGTGATTCCCTATAAATAAGATGAAGATTTGTAATGCAAAGATTGACCATTAGCACAGTGTACGACATGCCAGCATTCAACAAAACCTTTATGCAGCTCTATTGCATGCATTTCCTCTATACCCTCAGTGAAATGAATGGGAGTTGTGCTTAAAAACTTAATGGCAGGATTGTCCTTTCACATATTTTTATGCAGGGGAAAACAGGAGACCTATCCAGTATTTAATTTGAAAGGAAGAAGCTCAAACTTTTTTTTTTTCACACTCAAAGCTGTTGCAGCAAACTCACTGGTTCTGAAGATAGGAATTGCCAAGCTTACCTATTTCAGGGCTCAGCCCTGGCAAGCTATGGCACAAAGATGGAAGAATCCTGGGCAATGTTACAGGCTGGGGAACTGACTGGCTAAGTAGCAGTGCAGCAGAAAACGACCCAGGATTACAGTGAATGAGAGGCTGGATATGAGTCAACAGTGTGCCCTTGTAGCCAAGAAGGCTACCACAATATTGGGGTGCATTAGGAGAAGCATTTCCAGCAGATCTGGAAAAGTTATTTCACTCTACTCGGCACTCGTGAGGCCATGTCTAGAGTATTGTGTCCAGTTCTGGCCCCTCAGTATAGAAAGGATGTGGACGCATTGGAGCAGGTTCATCAGAGGGCAACGAACATATTAAGGGGCTGGAGCACATGATCTATCAGGAGAGGCTGAGGGATCCGGGCTTATTTAGTTTTCAGAAGAGAAGAGTGAGGGGTGATTTGATAGCAGCCTTCAACTTCCTGAAAGGGGGCTCAAAAGAGGATGCAGAGAGACTGTTCTCCATGGTGATAGACGGCAGAACAGGGAGCACTGGTCTAAAGTTATAGAGGGTGAGGTGTAGGTTGGATATTAGGAAAAACTATTTCACCAGGAGGGTGGTGAAGCACTGGAATGCATTACCGAGAAAGGTGATGGAATCTCCATCCCTAGAAGTTTTTAAGTCCCCGGCTTGACATGGTCCTGGCTGGGATGATTTAGTTGGGGTTGAGCCTGCTTTGGGCAGAGGGCTGGACTAGATGACCTCCTGAGGTCCCTTCCAGCCATAAGATTCTATGATTCTATGAAATTAATCACTGAACCTGTCAAAATTCAGACCCATTTTGAGAAACTGATCTAAAGCATTCATTCTCTAATACTGTAACCCTTTGCTTTTCTTGACCAAGCATTTGACATACATTATACAAACATAGAATTCAGTCCATTTTCCCTTTTCTAAGCTCAAAAGAACTGTAGCTTAGTATTACCAACCTCTGTAACCAACGTGAAGAGTGACCCTTTATTCTTTTCCATTCTTGTGACAAGACTAACCTCAACAGTGCAGGGGTTGGTGGTGTTTGCATGTGAAATGCACTAATATGGATGTTTTTCTTTGTGTGTGCATCCTTGCAGTGTTGTTTACCAGGATGGATTTTATGGTGCAGACATTTATGTAAGTATTCATTGATGTGCATGCTGTCCTTGTATATTACCAGAGTCATTCTTTTTACAAGTTTGCTGCGTTGCTTGACTCTGTTTTGTCAATTTACCATCCCTCGCCTGTCAAAAAGAATCAAAAAGAATATCTCTCATATTGGAAGACCTTTCTCTTCATTACATCTATCATTGTTCAGTGGAGCTGAATTAAAGTCTTCAATCAAGTGCTGAATGAATGCAAAAATGAGACAGTGTTGGATTTTTTTTCAACCCTCAAAATTAAAGTTTAAAAAATATTTTTTTTAAAAGTACAATATATTTTATTTAATACACAAGGCAAATTGAGCAGCATTTAGTACCTGAATGCTGAAAACAGCATCGGTCATTGGTTCCAATTCAGGAAAGTTTTCCTATTCAGGGCAACATTTAAGCACACACCATTGATGACAAGGGAATTTAAGGATATGCTTAGTTCAAAATATTCTCAGTTTTTTCCCTGAATGTGGGTGAATTTAAACATGTTCTTAGGTATTTTCCTGATCTGGTGGCAGAAGTTCTTTTTCCTATGAGCAGTACCACTCTAGTTAGTGGGACTACTTATCGCTGTCAGTGGCTACATGTGATAACAAGTGCAGGCTTGGTCCGTCCTAATCAATTTTACAATATGTTTGCTCCAGCTATGAACTAACTTAATTAGATATATATAATTGGGTTTTTTTCAATGTCTTCCCATACTGAGAATTTTAGTAGGAAGTCTAGGAAGAAGCTGCTTATCTTTAAATATGTCTAAACTGAACAGAGTTTAAAATGTGTGCTGCTGTTTTTACTCTTTTGGAAAAAGTTAAACAATCATTAGAAGTCATGCTTACAATTTTCAAAATATAGAGATATATAAAACCCTCAGACCAGGCCTTTTATCTTTTGCTTTCCCTATTATTTTGATAGAACAATGAAATCCTAAAAGGAGAGGTAACTAAATATCTTTCCATGGTATAGACAGCTTTCTTATCCCAATTTTGTTTCAATTAGCATTGGGATACCAAGAGATTTATTATATTAAATGGATATGAACATTAAAAATTCATTAGATTGTATTAGAAAACATTAGTTATATTTATTACCAATGATCCTTTAGTGACATTTAGGATGAAACATTTTAAATTTTTCTGACAATAGATTTATGTAAAGAGGAAAAGAATCTTAGTTGATGGGGAGAAGTTTTCCCTGCTGGGACAAGATTGGCTGGTTATAATTATTATAAAAAATACCCTACAAATTAAATGAAATTGATAGGGTTGTTATTCTCACCCTGCAGAATTTCATAGTTACCAGCCCTCCATTATTCACAGTGGATTCAGCCCTTTACTGAAGTTTTATACAGGATTCTGTGTAGTGCTTCAATCTGACTTTTATCTGAAATTGGAGGTGTAAGTGGGATTTTATTGATACACAGGACCTTTTGCTCAGGGCTGAATTTTACCTAGTAGTGTGGACTTCAGTTTTAATTCTTGTAGCCAAAAAGAAAACTGCACCCTTTTTGTTCATCTCACCGGTCTGATAATCGAGAAGCCCTGCTGCACCTGAATTAACCTACAGTGTTTCTGGGAGTTACATATTTAAATTACAGTTGGTAATTTTGGATCCTACAGCTGATGAAAGAAAAAAAATTAACGTCTTTTGGGCCCTCGGTGACCACAGCAATATTTCTTTGTGTTTTTTCACAACATGATCTCTGTCTAGGACAGGCTTGAAAATGCCAAATAGAAATGGTAAATCTGATCAGAAAGGCACTTAAGAAAGTAACTAACTTGAAGCATGTGAGCAGTTTCAATGAAGATGACTGGACATTAGGCCCTGTTTTTTCAATTGACTTATATGGGGCTCACCACAGATCCAGGGCTATGTTCACATCCCATCATTTACAGGATCAGTGTCTAAGATTCCAAATACCTTTCTCAGTTTCTAGTAACCCTTCAGAGAGATGGACTGAGTTAAACACATACACTGAAGATATATTTTTGTCATTTTTACTTTATATGTTGTTCCTAGAACTTTGTGCCATGCAGCTCATCATTTCTGTTTTCATTCTTCCTCTTCTATGTTCCTAAAATATATGAGAAGGAGGGACAGGGGAGCGAGCTAGATGTGTGAGAATCAGTGGACAGAAAAGATATGATTCAGAATGTATTAGTTCCCTGCGGAGCTCCACATTATTGACTGGCTCCCGATCGATTACCATGAAGCTCTAGCTCAGTTAGCCATTTTAGAGGGCTGAAATTTGCAAGGAAAGGCAGTGGTGAGAGGAAAACAAGAGTGGAAAGAGTAGGCAAGAGAAACAAATAGAGATGAAACAAAATTTAAATACATATCACCAAAAATAGTAAAGAGGAGAGAGAAGAGGCATAATAGAGGAGAGAGAAGAGGCATAAAGAGGAGAGAGAAGAGGCAGTGGTGAGAGGAAAACAAGAGTGGAAAGAGTAGGCAAGAGAAACAAATAGAGATGAAACAAAATTTAAATACATATCACCAATAATAGTAAAGAGGAGAGAGAAGAGGCATAATAGAGCAGAGAGAAGAGGCATAAAGAGGAGAGGAGAGGAGAGAGAAGAGGCATAAAGAGGAGAGAGAAGAGGCATAAATTTAAATACATATCACCAATAATAGTAAAGAGGAGAGAGAAGAAACACAAAAATGAAACAAAACTTGAATAAAAAATCTCCACAATGAAAAAGGTTCTCCGCATTACCGGGATGAGAGGCAGGTGTTGGTGGGGTATCTTGGATTACTGACCTACGTGGAATTGATTTCTCCATTGGGTAGAGGATATGTAATGGAAGTGGAAAAGAGGAAGACAATTAGAACATCATAATCTGTCTGGTAAAGATTGCATAGAACACTAAAGGCAAAGAAGTGGCCAGAATAAGTCAATGCTAAACAAAAGGGTCAAGCAGCATGAAAGGACTGTTATAAATATAGCAGGGTAAAAGATACACTAAAGTGAAAATTCCACAGGCACACTACTAAATGACAAGGGGAATATAATAATGCCTCAGAAATAGCTGTGGTATTGAACTCCCTTTTGAAATGTGCTTTTAACAAGAAAAATAAAGAAGAAAAGATTGCCCAGGTAGGAAAAAAGGAAGGCTTTTAAAATTAACTATTGATTCAGTAACAAAAAACTTCATTAAAAGAGAGTTAAGATTGCCCGACGCTGTCCTGTACCCTTCTGGAATACCTTAGTTCCCAGATGAAATTTGACAGCTCTGAGAGTCAGGAAATACACTCAGCAAAATAAAGAACAAACATTAGAAAATAAAAAAAAAATGCAGTTAAAATAACGCTTTCAGCTCATCCTCCACCCTTAATTCTTGCCGCAGGACCAATGCCAGAAAAAGTGCTTTAAGGACATATGAGTGCCAAACCCTTCTCTAAAATGTGTGGAAATCAGTGAGCAGTAGGGTGAAAATGAGCAGAGTTGTATCCAATTAAAAAAAAAAGATTAAAGAGTGTTGAAAGCCCTCTTATTTCTGCTCTCAGAAGTACATCAGGGATATGGCTTTAGCTCACTCATTCACTCAGTGTTATCACCCACAGTACTATCAGCCCTACCCACTGCCAGGTGCCTGCATCAGTTGTGCTGTACAGAACAAAATTCACAGAAGTGGAGAATTACTAGTGTGGCTATGGAGTTGTAGGCACTGCACTGAGAAAATGGCATGCTTTTTTTGTTAGAATCGTCATGATAATGTTGTATTCCCAATATATACTGACATCTGTCCAAGGGCATGGTTAAGATAATGTTGTGGAGTGGCACATACCTACAGCTACTTGCTTCTTGAAGAAAGAACAAGAGTTATTTGTGGAACTATGAGAACAACAAGAAGTCCTGTGGCACCTTATAGACTAACAGATATTTTGGAGCATAAGTTTTCATGAGCAAGGATCCGCTTCAGCAGATGCAGCTGATGAAGCAGGTCTTTGCCCACGAAAGCTTATGCTCCAAAATATCTGTTAGTCTATAAGGTGCCACAGGACTTCTTGTTGTTCTCGTAGATACAGACTAACACGGCTACCTCTCTGATACTGGTGGAAGTATGGTGGTCATCGATTCAGTGTTCTCTTGATTATAAGTAAATGACATATGTCTGGCTTCCCCAACATGGATGCATAGCAGCATTTTAATGTACAAAACTTTATTAGACTATGGCCATTTAGATAATCTTGGATTTCCTTATGAGAGACAAACATTCACATGAAGTTTATTTGTGGACTATATTAAGTATGACACATGTTCTAGTTGTTGGAGTAGGATCTGAGTCATCTTCCCAACCATTAAAGATTTCAAAGCACTGTAACCGTACAGATTATTTTCCTCAGCTTAGTGATTGGTTAAATGGTTCGTTGAAAGGCACACAATGGCTGTGTCTACATGTGCCCCAAACTTCGAAATGGCCATGCAAATGGCCATTTCGAAGTTTACTAATGAAGAGCTGAAATGCATATTCAGCGCTTCATTAGCATGCGGGCGGCAGCCGCGCTTCGAAATTGACGCGCCTTGCCGCCGCGCGGCGCGTCCAGACGGGGCTCCTTTTCGAAAGGACGCCGCCTACTTCGAAGTCCCCTTACTCCAATGAGCTCATGGGAATAAGGGGACTTCGAAGTAGGCGGCATCCTTTCGAAAAGGAGCCCCATCTGGACGCGCCGCGCGGCGGCAAGGAGCGTCAATTTCGAAGCGCGGCTGCCGCCCGCATGCTAATGAAGCGCTGTATATGCATTTCAGCGCTTCATTAGTAAACTTCGAAATGGCCATTTGCATGGCCATTTCGAAGTTTGGGGCACGTGTAGACATAGCCAATAAGTAATAGTGGCAGATCCAGAAACTGTCGCCAGGCATCTCCACACTGCTGGGTTCTTGATCCAGTCAATTCACTTGTTAAAAATGGTCTTAGATCTACAATTGTCCTTTCATGCTCTATGTTTTACATTGTGAATGCTATATTAAAACAGTTGAATGCCACAATAATATTTTTAATGGGTGATATTGATGGGAAGGGTCTCAATGTGAGCCAAGCAAAAGACTAAGAGTCAGGATTTCTAAGTTATATTCCATTTTCTGCCATTGACTTTTTATAGCTTTGACCCTCATGAGGTGACGTAAGGCATTAAGTTAGATCTAGGGGTAGATAGAGCTGTACACAGGCACAATACACAACATGAGCCCCACACACAGTTAAATCCCAGAGGCAGGAGGTACAGATGATGCTACAGGTTGAACCTCTCTAATCTGGCATCTTCAGGACCTGACTGGTTCTGGATGAGAGAATTTGTCAGATGATGGGAGGTCAATCTTGTCTAGCAGCTTGACCAACACCTCAGCTTTTTACTGGGCTCTTACAAGACATCTTGGGGTAAATTAGAGTGAAATAACAGCACAGAACACTGAAAGCCAGGGCTGGTGGTTGTAAACAAAGTTTATAGGCCCACAGGAAACTTGGCCACACCCATGATAAATGGACATCCCGCTAACTAAAATCATGCTAGATTACAGACCTTCCCAAACCAAAGAGTGCCAAATTAGAGAGGTTCAAGCTGTCTAGTAGATGGGTGAGAGCAGCATGCAGTCTTCCCAGAGGGCACTTCCATAGGTTGAGACAAGATGGAGAAGATATGGAGACATGCCCCTCTTCCATCTTCACACCCTAAGCATGACAAAGATGGGCTGAAGCCATATTCTGAGGAAATGGTGCAGAGAAGGATCTTTACGCTTTTTTCCCAGTGCAGGCAGAGATTACTCATCCCATGATGAGTTTCCTCACTGAAAAATAATAGAATCATAGAATTCTACGGCTGGATGGGACCTCAGGAGGTCATCTGGTCCAGCCCCCTACCTAAAACAGGATCAACTCCATCTAAAAATGGTTATAAATATAACCATTTTTTGTTTCCTAGTATATAGACTATCATGGTTATCTCTCGGTTATAAATATAGTTACCAGAGGGTGTTGAATAATGTAACCAGTAATTGTTTGGAAAAGTTGGAGATCCTGGCTGAAAGTAGCTATCAAAATACAAAGTATTGTTCATCTACCCTAAACAGGTGCATATCTTTTATTCTCCTAACAATAGGAGTTCCATGCAAAGCTCCATAGTAGGATAGAGTCCCAAAAGTTGAGAGTAAAATTTACCTATCCACCCATGAGCTCTATCTGAGCAATCTGTATTTATAAAAACACCTGTCACTGTGCTGTCCAAGCCCTGAGATAACAATGAAATAACCCATAAGGATTTACCAGGAGAGAATAAAGCCATAGTTTATGTGCTCTTTCTTTTGCTCTCTATAAATACATATAGGATATCCACATATATGCCAATAGAAATTTATATTTAATATATAGATATATAATAGGTGTGTAAATGGCTATTTATATTTTGTGTACTTATTTGATTTTATAACCCAAATGTATTTGATTTTCCACTTTAACTTTCTTTTGACAAGTTTCTTGCTCATTTTAAATCATTTCTAAGATTTCCTGGCAACTGACCAGGTACATGTCCCTCAGGTCTTTCTTGCTTACTCTGTGCCATAATGCCTTGTAAAATATTGAAAGCAAACTTGTGAATGAATGGCTTTGGGGAATTAGTGTGACTTATGCATATTATTTTATTTTATTTTATTTATTTTATTTTTGCATTCAAATCGTTACATTTCTGTTTCCTTATAGAGTAGTGTATCAAGAGCCTGTGTATGGCAATAAATTACCACAGGTATGAAGTAATGACTGTTGAAAAAGCTCATCACATTGAATGTGGATTGCTGTGCAATCATACTAACAATCAATAAATGGGGGGAGTTTACATATACAAAATGGAAGGGTAGACCATCAGCTGCATTTTATGTTTGGGGTTAATTATGCCACACAATTGCAGACATTTTAACATTTCTGCCTCCCTCTTGAAATATGAGGTATGCCTCATTTAAAGTCCAGTATCAGTGGGAGTTCTCTCAATGTCAGGACTGCATTATGGCATATGCTGACTTTGTCAACATTAATGATTTTAGGGAAATCTCAAGCTGTTACTAAGCCACTGATGTAGTTCTGCCTACCTAAGCAATTGTGGTGGGAGCATTAATGTAGAAAGGGCATACACATTTCTTTTAACATATTCAGAGAGTTCAAGACCAGAAGAAATCACCATTTTAACCTCCTGTATGTGACAGACCACCAACACCATCCAGGATCCATATGCTGAATCTCAACAAATCTCATACTGCCCACTGGGGTCAAAACTGTTATGTTTCACAAGCAGAGAATGGAAGGGATGAAGATGCACCAAAGCCCAAGGACCCTGAAATGTCAGGGGAATGATTAAGTAAGGTATATTCCAGATGATTCCAGCACATGACCTTCAACCACATACATCAGAGGGAGGTGAAAAACCCTTGAAATCACAGTAATCTGACCTGGAGGATAATTCCTTCGTGATTCCACATATGGCAGCCTAGATTTTGAATATGTGCTCACAAACCAACCAGCCAAGCCTCTGAGAGATCTGGCCTCCCTTGTTGGATGCACTGTCTCCAGCTGTGGTCAGCCCTGTTGTTTCAAAGGAGCAATACAAAAAAATAAAATACAATAAAAATACAATAAAAAGTACAAACACTCAGAATAAATTGGAGGGAGGGTAGAGACATACTTTCTTGATCCTTGCAGATGCCTGGCTAAAATCCTGAAACTTGAGCTTTTGGGGACCCTAAGATATAAACGAGATGTGAAACCAGTGGCTTGTTAAGACTTACCGCCTTACAGGTAACTTTGTCATACAATTGCAGTATAAATTTGCCCAGGTTTCTCCTAAAATTCTCTAAGTTGTTTGCCTCGCAAATCCTTTTGGGAGGCTTTTTCCAGAATCTCACCCTTGTAACGGTGAGATGGAAAGAAACCTTCTTATTTCCAGCCTGAATTTGTCACTTTATATCCATTTTTTTCTTGGCTAATATAAACTTTTTATCTTAAATAGCTCTTTACCCTCCCTGGTGTTTATTCCCTTATGGTATTTTATAGTTTTCTTTTTGCAAGACTAAACAAGCCTGGCTCTTCCAGTCTCCTCTTATGACCTAGCCTCTCCATTCCTCTAGTCATCCTAATAGCTCCTCTCAGCAATGCTTCAGTTTTAATTCATCATTCTTTAGCACAGATGACCAGAATTGCACACAGATTCCCAATAAGGTACAATTATATGTGATCATATTTCCTTTTTCACAGCTTCATCCCTTTTGTGATCCAGAGTCATCCCAAAATTGACCCACACATCCAACTGATCAGCCCCCAGCTTGTAGCAAAAATTGTTGGTATTACACCCTATGTGCATGACTTTCAACTTTGTACTAAAGAATTTCATCCCATTTTTCTCCCTCCTATCTCCACAGTTGCTCATATCTTTCTGTTTTAAAATTTGATCCTCCTCTGTGTTGCTAGTGCATTCTGACGTTTCACCCTCAGCAAGTTTCACTATCACTCCCACTGTTAGTTCCAAAGTCATTAATAAAAATATTGAGTAAGACTGGTCCCAGGACTGATCGTTGAGGAGCTCCGCTCATGCCTTCCCTGCAGCTCAATAATTCACCTTTCAGCATAACCCATTGCCTTCTCCCCCTTTATCTAGTTCCTTATCAACTTTATGATTCTTGTGCTGGTCCTCTTCTTCCCTAATTTAACTAGTAATTTCCCAGGTGGTACTGTATCAAATGCCATACTGAAGTCCAAGTATATTAGGTCTAGTTCACATCCCTTTTCTCAAAAAAGGAATCAGGTTAGCTTGGCATGATCTTTTTTGTTGCATTATAGCCTCTTTACCATTTACCTCCATTAATTTAATTAGTCTCTCTTTCACAATTTGTTTCAGAGCCTTGCCTACTCCTGGGGTCAGACTAAGAATTGTGTAATTGCCTGGACTTCTCTTCCACCTTCTTTCTTGAATATATGCAAAATGTTAGCTAGCTCCCTGTGAGACTGTACTTACCTCCAATTACATAGTTGTACAAATCCTTGTTGCTGGATTAGCAATTTTATGGAATGGGTCTGGGTTGGAAATAATCTTATCCCCCCAATCTGAGTGCATTAAGATCTTTATTTTTTTTTCCTTCCACCTCAGATGTGGTCATTTCTATGCTTAGACACTCATTTCCATCAGCTGAACTGCCTTCATGCACGTGCTCCATATTATTATTGATACCCAAAACTGAGGCAAATTATTCATTTAGTTTTTCATTATCTTTAATCTCATTCCCATCCAGATTACATAGTGATCCAACATCATCTTTCCTTATTCTTTTTATTTATGTAACTAAATCCATCTTACTTATTTGAATTTCCTTGGCCAGAGCTAATTCATGTTTATTTTAACAGTTGTCACTTTTTTCCTACATTTGTTGACATCTGCAGTGTAGTTTTGTTTGCTGATCAAGGCTTTTCTCCATTCCCTAGAGGCTCTCTGATAAGCATACAGTGGTTTGAATTCATTTCCTTAGGTACACTATTGTTGCTAGTGCTGCTACTGTTTTTGCAGTTTCACCACTAGCATTGAAACTATGGGTGATTTTCCGCAGAATAGGTTAGCACAGACATAGTAATAGTGTCACAAATCATAAGCAGCTATATTTCTTTGTTAATTTGAAGGTGTAAACTGTGTAAATGATTGTTTTTCCAAAATAAATGAAATCTCCAAACATATTGGTCCTATATTTCTAATCTTTGGTAGCATTTTCAATGCGCAAGACAATAAAATGTTTCTATAGCAGAATAATGTTACAATTGCTATGAAAATGCTAATTTGGCCAAATATTTTTCTGGGCATATGCTTTGAGACTATCCTCATGCTTATGAATTTGAATAAATAAAATAAATAATTGCCTATGTTAATGTTATTGTGTACCCAAAATACAATACTATGAGCTAAAATGTTCAACAGTAAATTTTATAACAAGATAAGACGAAAGCACAAGAAGAATGCACTTAATGTTCTGCATAACTGTATATATTATTGGGTATCGTGTCTGAGAAATAGACAACTTTGAAAAGCTGAAAACATAACCAGATTTACTGTTAAAGCAAATGCCTTTGCTACATTTAGGTGATTTTAATATCACATGGTATCCCAAGCTATTTGGATGACAGATTCTCGTACTGATTCAGTGAACTATTTGAGTGTGCTTGAATTTATTTCGTTGGGACTATCCACATTCTTAACATTAAGCATGTATTTACCATATTGTTGTGCTGGATAAAGTCCTCTGCTAGTAAACCACCTGTTGAGCTTCTTAAAATAATTAAACTGTTTAAAAAATTTGAAAAATTTCTGGATATACTCATTAACTTATGAACATGAGACCAATAAAAAATAGAGCAACTTAAGAGAGACAAGCCATTTTGATAATTACACAGTTTGCACTTTTAAATTAATGAAATACACAAATACGACATTGATAAGCATTTCCCACTCAAAGTTCTTCCATATTGAAATCACAAAATGCAGATGCCAGAGATTTTAGACCTCCCCTGACGAATAATTAGTAAATTTTTCAATAATGTAGAGCTCTGTTCAGACCAAAAGTATAATTATTTGTAGTTTTGAGTGCAGTCTCTTCAGGGCTCCTTTCTAATGTAATGTAAAGTCAAAAGTAGCTTAACGCAATTCCCAAGGAAGGTCAGATTTTGTTCTCTGGTGACACCTCATTGACTAGCACACAGCAGAATGTCAAACCACCTCTATATTTAAATTTGGCCTTATTGGTCAGCCTGCCTCTTCTGGATGTGGATGAGAAAATGGTGAAATAGTTCTGTAGGTTCCAATTCTTCAGCTTCACAATCAGTCCTTATGAAATCTAGAAACCTCTTTACCCGGGTTTGCAGGATTTTGCCAGTTGTGATAAGCATGAGGACCATAACCAAGACTTAACTCAATAACAAATCAAACTGCAAAACAAAAACAGTCAAGTAGCACTTTAAAGACTAGCAAAATAGTTTATTAGGTGAGCTTTCGTGGGACAGACCCACTTCTTCAGACCATAGCCAGACCAGAACAGACTCAATATTTAAGACACAGAGAACCAAAAACAGTAAGCAAGGAGGACAAATCAGAAAAAGATAATCAAGGTGAGCAAATCAGAGAGTGGAGGGGTGGGGGGAAGGTCAAGAATTAGATTGAGCCAAGTATTCAGATGAGCCCCTATAGTGACTCAGAAAGTTCCCATCACGATTTAAACCATGTGTTAATGTGCCGAATTTGAATATATAAGCCAGCTCAGCTGCTTCTCTTTCCAGAACGGTGTGATAATTCTTCTTCAGTAACACACATACCTTCAGGTGATTGATAGAATGCCCCATTCCATTAAAATGTTGACTAACTGGTTTGTGGATCTGGAGTGTTTTGATGTCTGTTTTGTGCCCGTTGACCCTTTGTCTAAGGGAGTTAGAAGTCTGTCCAATATACAAAGCATCTGGGCATTGTTGGCACATGATGGCATATATGATGTTAGCAGAGGAGCATGAGAAAGTGACCGTGATTCTGGCAGTAACCTGGTTAGGTCCAGTGATGGTATTTCCAGAGAAGACATGTGGACAAAGCTGCTAGCGGGCTTTGTAAAAACAAATCGACAGGGCCAGACGAATACCCAGAGACCAGCTACTCCAAGATCGGCCCAAAAAAGCCAAGAACAGAACACCACTGGTCATCACCTACAGCCCCCAACTCAGACCACTGCAACAAATTATTAAAGACCTACAACCTATCCTTAATCAGGATGCTACACTCCAGAAGGCCCTGGGTGACATGCCTGTTCTCTCCTACAGACAACCTCCCAGCCTCATGAGGATCCTCACTAACAGCCACAGTCTATACCCCAGGAACACCAGTCCTGGAACCTTTCCCTGCAACAAAGCCCACTGCCAGCTTTGTCCGCGTATCTTCTCTGGAAATACCATCACTGGACCTAACCAGGTTACTGCCAGAATCACGGGCACTTTCTCATGCTCCTCTACTAACATCATATATGCCATCATGTGCCAACAATGCCCAGATGCTTTGTATATTGGACAGACTTCTAACTCCCTTAGACAAAGGGTCAACGGGCATAAAACAGACATCAAAACACTCCTGATCCACAAACCAGTTAGTCAACATTTTAATGGAATGGGGCATTCTGTCAATGACCTAAATTTATGTGTGTTACTGAAGAAGAATTATCGCACCGTTCTGGAAAGAGAAGCAGCTGAGCTGGCTTATATATTCAAATTCGGCACATTAACACATGGTTTAAATCGTGATGGGAACTTTCTGAGTCACTATAGGGGCTCATCTGCATACTTGGCTCAATCTAATTCTTGACCTTCCCCCCACCCCTCCACTCTCTGATTTGCTCACCTTGATTATCTTTTTCTGATTTGTCCTCCTTGCTTACGATTTTTGGTTCTCTGTGTCTTAAATATTGAGTCTGTTCTGGTCTGGCTATGGTCTGAAGAAGTGGGTCTGTCCCACGAAAGCTCACCTAATAAACTATTTTGCTAGTCTTTAAAGTGTTACTTGACTGCTTTTTGTTTTGATAGTGTATAGACTACCACGGCTTCCTCTCTGTTACAAATCAAACTGCAGAATGACTTACAGTTCAGTTGACATTTTCAGGCTCTTGATCCTGCATACAAACCAGTAACATTCCAACTCTTTAAGGATACTGCTTGAAATGTGGAATGTTTTGAAGAGAAATAAATGTAGAATGTTTCTTGCTATCTCACATTCTTTTGCTATCTTTCTTCGAGTAGACCACAACTTGCCAAAAAAATTTCCTGATGAGCTCTGCTGGCTTCAAAACTTTGTGGTTCAAGTTGTGCTTAGTGCCACTCATTGGCATTTGATTGCCCATACACAACGTACGTGCAGGCAATATTTGCTTGTTGATGTATGTAATTTTTGACATTTCAGGTATTTTTTTAAGGAGATCCTATGTACCTACCTGTAGCTCAGCCTGTTGTATTGGTAGCCAAGAAGAGTGGGTAGGAATGCTGTCCTTCTTACCTCCATTTTTCAAGTATTGTTTTACTGATGCAAAAGTATCAGATGCTCAGAAGTAGAGAGGCATTCCATATCAGTGCTTCTTAGCTGGCGCTGAGATAGGACTCACTGCAAAAGAGAAGGCACAATATTATGCAAGTTATCTATATAGACCTATTGGTTGCCTGACATAAGTGCCTACAGCAAGGCACTATAGCAGATGTGAGAGTGTGAAATAAGAGACAAAGAGGTGCCCCAGGTATAGGTGATGCTCCAATACTCCTTGTACAACCATTATTGTGCTTACTATTGAGTAGTTGTGGCACCATGAGCCAAGCTGTGTGACTGACTTCCGCACCCCCAAAAAAATTTTTTCTCACAATTTCTGTGGAGACTGGAGAGATTTAATCAAGCAAAAACCCTGAAGGGAGGATAAGCTGACATTTCCAGTGGAAAATCTCTAAAACAAGGGTGTTATGATGTTTCTATGGCCCTGTCAAAGTTTCTCATGAACAGGTGATTTCATGAAAAAGTTGTCTAATTCATGCACTTTTTGCAATACAGTATACAAAAACGTTGTATTAAATGTGCTAACCATATGCTACTATTTTCGTGAGGGTCAAAAGCCAATTCCTCACATTTCTACACATTGTAGAAACAGAGTCCTCAGCAGTAAAGAGCACTCCATTTAACTACTCACTTTAACAAGAGGGGGAGATGTCATTCAAAGCTGTGTGATCCAACTAGTTTTCTTTTTCATCTCTTTTTTAATTCTATGGGGACTCACAGTAGCTCCATGTCCTAGAGGATTATGGGGTGGTGGATTCTAATTGGAACATAAATGGTGTTTGTGGTATCTGTGGAGACTGGGCTCTGTTAATTGGCATGCTGAGATCATTTTGAAATGGTTGATGTAACACCATGGTCCATTGAACAGGAAGCTCTGCTATTTTCACAGTTTGATAATCAATGCATCACTGCACACAATTCCTTTCAAATGTGTGTGTTTGTTGTCCTGTTTGCTTAATTGAACAGCTGCAATTACTGTTACGTACAGCTGAATGTTAATTCAGGAGAAAGAAAAGAAATTCCTCCTCAGTTATGATTTTATTTACAAACTAGAAACCTATATAGAATTAGAATTTTAATGCTGCAAAAATTTCATTGGTGTAATCAGACAGATGCAAGATATCATATTAGATCTATTTTGTAAAACAAAATTAGTGTTTGCTTCATAGTTTGTTTTTTATTAACAGATTAGCTGTGGCTTTCTTAAGCTGCATTATACCTCATTGGTAAGGGAAATTGCTGCCTGTAACCATAGAGAGGGAAACTGTCAACTTTTTTGATGATTGACCTGATCTTTGGGTCAAATCAGATCTTAACATGCAGGAACTGATTGTATTTGGGATCAGCTCTGCTTAACAGTGTCATGAATTATTTCATCTATAGCTCAGCCCCTTAAAGCATGAAAGAAACATTCCAAGTAGTGCTAAATTTCAGAAAATCTGAATTTAGACTGCTGCAGCAATGCAGTTAAAACATATGTTTGTGTTTCAGGGTGGTTATGCTGCCTACCGGTATGCCCAGCCCGCCACTGCCACTGCAGCTGCCTACAGTGACAGGTAAGACCTAATTTACTGCTAATAAATACATAGCACACAGGAAGTGGAAAATAAGACATGAATTTATCTTGTTTCAGTCTCACAATTTTTCTGTTGATCTCCAGATCACTACGGTATATAAAGTTAGGCAATATTGTTATGAAGAGTTATAAAAAGTGAGCTAGTAATTAATTAAGAATCAGCATAAGATACATTCCTGGGTTGTAGATCAGCCTCTTTGCTATGAGATAACGACAGTCTCCAATATTTCCTCTAATCGTTCCATCCATGTGCAGAATAATTTTTATGTGCATGGAGGCACACCACCAGTAGAAACAAAATCCTAGCTGTGGGTGCTCTGCTAATGAGCTGGGTGGCATATGAATTTTGAGTGGCTGCACAAGCGCCTGGCTTCCAGAGAACACTTTCTGTGACCCTTGCAAAGTGTAGATAAATATACAGCTACACAATATCTGCTGTTTAAGATCATAATTTATCTTAAAATGCTTTTTCAGTTAATATGGAATCTGCTTTTCTAAGCTGTTGAGTCCCCTCCATTTTCACTGACTCCTGGTGGCATCATTTGGAGTTCAGGCCATCAAAGACAAATGAAGATTTTCCCATTTAGTTGGCTTTCAAACATTTCATTTATCCATGTGTTTAATAAAGACAAGTTGATCCACTCCCCCCTTCTCACTATTTTTTGTGGGGGTGTTTTTTTCTTTTTGTTTTTATTATTGAATCATCGTGTAAAAATTGGCTAAAAACTCCATTGAAAAAGCAGAGAATTTCATAAAATCAGCATAGTCTGGTCCTGCAGAGAGACGTGCATCATTTTACACAGTGTAAGTAATTGCATTAAAATCAGTGCAACTGCTGAAAGGAGAAAAGTTTTGGCCCTGGTTAAGTAGATGGCAAAACCTCCACTGGCTTCAGGAAGGCCAGTGTTTTGCCACACTGTGTAAAGTTAAAGCATGTGCGTGAAAAAAGGATCTGGATCTTCACCTGTAATGAAAAAGAACATGCTACTTCACTGGGAAGTTGTTCTTCAGAAATTGTATCTTAGGAACAGCTTTGGTGTCAAGTGACACTTTTCAAATTTTTTAAGAATTTATAGCACACACTAGAAGTGGGCATCTATTTGGTAAAAGATCATTATTGTATACAGGTTGAGCCTCTTTAATTTGGCATCCTCAGGACCTGAGCAATGCCAGATAAGAGAATTTGCCAGACGACAGGATGTCATATTGTCTAGCAGCATTACCAACACTTCCACTGCGTATTGGGCTCTTATAAGACATTTAGATGTAAATTACAGCTAAATAACACTGAGAGCCAGGACTGGTGGCTGTAAACAAACTTTATAGAACCATAGGAATCTTGGCCACACCTAAGATAAATGGACATCCCAGCTAACTAAAATCATGCTGGATTATAGAGCTTGCCAGGCAAGGGAGTTCCGGCTTAGAGAGGTTCAACTTGTATTTTGCTTCACAATGTCAGAAAAAGCTAAGAACGCATTTCTGGCACAAGAAAATCTCTCATTGATATCAGTGAATAATTTTCTTGCATCTTGAGTATATATCTAGACTTATATTAGGTACTAAAATGGTCATTATTATTGAGCTTCTTATGTTTCTGTTCCTTGAAGAAAAGAACAGAATAAAAACTAGTGAAGTACGTCTTAGAATGAAGTGCTGTTCCTGTATTTTGTTTGCTGAGAAAAACGGAACACAATGTGAATGTTAAATTGCTATGCATGCATAGCTGCCTTTAAAAATGCTTATTGTGGTCATGAAGATGTATATTAAAAATGTTTGGTGAATAAAAAAATGCATGTATGGCTGAGGCATGCTGTGTGAGACAGGTAAGCAAGTTTCTTTATATGAATTTTGGATCAGTAATGTCAATCTGATGCTGCTTTATGCACCTTGTTCGCAATGTACTCTTTCTATGCAGGGTAACCTATCATATGAAATGCTACTTAGTAGTTTTCATTTCATTTCCACAAAGGTGTGTTGTTAGCATGTTGCAGCTATAATAACTTTTGTGAGCTTAAAATGCAAAACTAGCTCCTGATCCAAAACATTCTTTAAAACCAAAAAATGCAAAATTGTCAATAATTTCATATTGCTAGTTCTTTTTTGCCAGATGCTGTTTAGCTCGCTCTTTGTCAGTTAAAAGGGTTTGCTTGTTACTATAAGGAAAGGTTATAGATTTACATAGTACTTAGGGGAAGTGAATACCAAGATGAAGTCTAAATTATTTAATTACCAAACAGTGTACCTACTTACAAAACAAAACAGAAAACTCAGAAACACTAAGGTAAAATATCACATTTTTACCTCTTCTGCTCTATCGACAATGCTTGGGGAGAGTAAGTTTGACAAAATAATAATGATCTTGAAAAAAACGTTCAGGAAAAGATACAGTATGATTAAATTCTGTAAAAGAAGACTGAGATGGTATCTATAGTAATGCAATAGCTACAACCTTTAATTATTTTTTATGAAAAATATCTCTAGTGTACTGAATTTTCCAAGATAATTTGTGTATAATTAAGGTGAAATAACTTGAGCCTGCTGTTGTAACCAAAATTGATTTATTTCTTTTGATTTTTTTAAACTTGGATTCTTAATTAAAAATGTTTACTCCCAGTTGAATAATTTTGGGGATTAATTAAAAAGATGTTATTTTAATTGCCCCCCTCTATCAGGGAATCCTTAAATTATTTTTTTTTAAATTCCTGGAAAACACTTTGTTGCATATGTGAAGCTATATGTGAACATAGATACCTCAAATTACAGTCAATTTCAAATTTCTTTATTCATTTTAATAAATTTTCACTGCATTTTCATTAAAGAATGTGAGCTTTTAATGCAGAAAATTAGTAATTTTTTAAAGATTATTTCATAAGAGCATTTTGCAAATTATAATTTGTTAAAATTTGAATTAAACTCTAGTAATGTATGCAAATACTGAAATATAGAAAAACTACTAGTATCCTTTCTTCTAAATATACCCATCACTTGCTGTCTTGCGCTGCATACGAGTATTACACAATGTTAACTTTTGTAGTGGATATGAGTCCCCATTTAATATCATGTTCAACCAGATATATTTATTGCATATGTTAATACAATTCCCAAGCAAACACTAAGTTCATATTGTGATGCAGTGCTCAAGCATGAAATGACCATTTCAAAAAAAAAAAAAAATCCATGTCTTGCCACACTGTCTTAAGAAAAGAGATGGAAATAGTAACTGTTTGGATTTGATGCATATTTTCTTAATATAAAACCAGGAGGTAAACAGAAGGATTTGGGGATTCCAGAGTCAATACCTGAAATCACTGGATAATGATTGGTGCTGTAGAACTGTTGTGAGGAAACATGATGGTATCCTTGTGTGTCACACTTGGGAATATTGCTGGATATGGGCAATGAACAACTATTATAAAGGAAGAGACCAAGGGGGAAAGGGAAGATGATGAACCTTATACAAAATTAAGTAGTTTTAACTCAAGAAAACATACATATGTAATGACAGTTTCAATCAAAATTGAAATAGGCCTTATAGATTTCTCCACTCACTTATCAGACCTGTAGAAGAGAAAAGCCTGCTTTATTTAGGAAGCAATATAGTAAGAAACCATTTTACAACTTCAGGAAGGATGCAGTGCTGCAAATTTTCTCTGTGCAGTCTATCACTTTATTTAATTAAACTGAGAGCTTTGAGCCTTTTGAACAATTCGATCAAATCCTTCACATTTGTATCTGTCTAGTTTAAATGCTTCTCAGAAATTCATTTCCCTTCCAATTGGTAAAAAGAAAGCACATAGTATTTAGGTCTCTATGGCTATGTCTATACGAGAGGCTTTTCCCAGCAAAATTGGCCTTTTGTCGGGCAGAACCACAGAGTGTTTACACGCGAAATGTTCTTTGTTAACAGTTTGCCTACAAAACCCAGCACATCCGCCAGCAGCTTTATACCTCTCCCCGTTCAGGTATAACACTTCTCTCAACAATATTCTGTTGAAAAAAATGCCATGCAGATGCCTTGAATCTTTGTTGATGACAGTCAGGGCTTCTGGCCCACCAGGCAGCCCTGTTTGCAGGACTTCCATTCAGCTGTTCTATCAAGAGAGTGCCGGGCAGTCTAGCTGCTCTCTGTTGACAGAGTGGATTGCTCTTTCAATCTGTAGACACAATCTATAGATGCAATTTCATTGGTAGATGCAAGGTGTTGACAGAAGTTTTGCCGTGAAATCCCTAGCGACTGTGACTTCTGTCGACAGGCTTCTCGTGTAGATATAGCTTATATGTTTTGTACCATTCTTGAAATTTGACCTCTGAGCTCTTAAACCAGAGAGGCTGGTAGAAGGAAAACAAATTTAAAGGTATACAAAATAAATTAAAACAAATATGTTAATTTTAAGTACAGATTTTAGTTGCTTTTAAGATAACGTTTAAAAAAAGTACTTAAAATACAGATTCTAGTAAAAGTTTAAATCTAAGTCTGACTTAAAGCAAACTGGCAAAGCTATCAAATTTTATTTTCATGAGGTAGAACCAGTCAAAGCATGGCAGTGGGGCGTAACGTCATTTTGTCATTGCATGTTCACTTGATGTTGCTAGTATGTCTGTAATGCTGTATCAGATTTGACAGATCCATCACATTAGCTCAGTGAATGGCTTGCTTGAATTAAGCCTAAGGGCAGACTTATTCCCATTGGCTATTGATTTTGTGTTTTATGACTTGATTGTTGCATCTTTGATCAGAATCAGAAAAAAATGTTTCTTTTTGCATATTAACTTTACCTGCACATCTGTGTTTAAATATACATGGTGGTATATAAAAGCTTTGCAAACAAGTTAAGCCTTGTCTGGAAGGCAAAAGTATGTTCACTTGTACTGTTTGCTAACAATGTAACACGTAATGATAATTATGTGTGTTATGTGTGTGTGTTTGGGTATTCATATCTACACACACTTACCTCCCCTCCCACAGAGTGCGGTAGTTTGTTCTGAGACTTTGAAGCATTTATATATTGCCCAATTGAAATCCTACTCAAGTAAGTGGCAGAACTCCAATTGGCTTTATTGGGGTTTAGATCGGATCCATAGACACTGGAAGCTGGATTTTCTGTCTTTTTATGTGTTGTACAATTTGAAAAAAACAAAAGATTTGTTAGTAAGGTTTATAGTAGAACATTTAATACACACAATTTACTTTGTAGTTTAAAAAAGAATCTTTTAGTTTGATTGATTTTGTGGTATATGTTCTTTGGACACATAAAGAATTTTGTTTAAAATACCTGCAAAGAAGAAACTTATCATACAGATCTTATATTTTAAGATAGTCATAGTCAATGCAAAATCCCAGTTATTCCAATCTGTTATCTTTAAAATGGCTAATTTATTTATTTTTGACAAATCAACAAAATATATAGATACAGAACTTAATAAGTTTGTCCAGCTTTTCTTTTTGATTAAGGAATTGACAATAGTACTTGAAGCTTGTAAGCAATAATTCCCTTAATAAAATACATAGACTTATAGAGGTAACTGAACCATGTTATTATAAATCAAACCCAAATTAAATTTTTTAAAAATGTGACTGCTTGGCTTAGGTAGATTTAGGCAATTTTTAAAATATTTTAGGCTTTAAATATCTTTACATTTGTGAATACATAATGAATAAAGTGTAATCATTTCATTACAGTAATGTGCCTTTTTATTGGGACTCTCACCATTTGATATATTAATAAAAATTAAGTGTTTGATGGAATATAAAATATAATAGCGTCTTGGGCCAAACATTAATTTATCATTAAAGAATTTTATGTAAAGACTGATTTTTAAATAGCTGTAGTCAATATATTTAATAGGCACACTTTTCATTGGATGTGGAAGAAAGAATATTAATCCATAGATGTAGTATGTAAAATTAATAAGGTTGGACAAGTGACTTAAAAAAGTGAAATTAACCCAAGACATAGCATTAGTTTCACTTATCCTTTTAGTCCCAACTGTAATCTCGAAACCATTTTTTGAAGTTTGCCCATTTATAAATGTTCATTAAGCAAATATGTGCAATAATTAAAAGGATTCCAGGAAGTGATATGTGAAGATCAGTTACCCTATATCAATTCATGTACCAGTGCATTCACACTTTGAGATTTAGGCTACTTCTACACTACTCTAGCAGATCGACCAGCTCAGGGTCAATCTTCCAGGGTTTGATTTCACATGTCTAGTAGGGATGCATGAAATCAACCTCGCAGAGGTTGCAGTCGACCATTTTACTCCTTGCAGGACATGAGGAGTAAGGGATGTCGGCAGGAGCAACTTTCCTATCAAGATAACCCAGTTAGCCAAGTGCAGATTCATCAATTTTAGCTATGCAGTTGCCATAGCTAGAATTGTGTAGCTATGATTGACTTACTTTGCTTAGTATAGACCTAGCCTCAGGTCAGATATGTTAACAGTTTGGCAGGAATCCAAAGACTGAACTCAAGTTTGTGCAACATAGTCATAATTATATGTAATTCCCGATGCACATTGCAAACAGTTAGGGCTGAATACTCTGGGAGTTACACTGGGCCTCTACTCGTTCTGATAGTCATATGTTCTAGCTAAAACAGGTGAGCTTAGCTCCCAAACAGTGAAAACAAAAATCAAATCATTCACATTGCTATTAGTGAGTAAGGGTAGACCTGACCTTTTATACAAAAGATTCCTGTTTTTGCATCTGTAACTACACAATCCACCTGTGGTATTCAGCTGATACTTTGTGAAGTCTTGGATTCTATGTGAAAATGGTGTTCTTACAGAACACTTGAGTGAAAGACTTAGGAGAAATGTGGACAGTGAATACAAGAAAAAACATGATTTAGTTTGAAGAAGAGGTTGGAGTGCTGGGCTAAACTACGAATGTGGAGAGGGAGAGATTAAATCTTGAGGATTATCTATAGAACAAATTATAGGAATTTATAGAATTAGGATAACATTTATGAATTAACAAACTATTCTATGAGAATTGGAGCAATCATTAAATTTTGCAACTTTCTCCAAATAGACAGATAATATATCTTCATTTAGTAGCCACACTTTTCCCACGTAAAGATAAAACAATTAAATTTCGTACAGATGATACTGATTTACAACTATGTTGATTGAGTTTTTCAGTGAGGTTTGCTGAAATCAATAGGTGTTACGCTGGTGCAAAACAGGAGTAATGTATTGGTAAATGAGGTCCTCTTTGCCTGCAGCAGTAGTGGTCACCCATTAGAATCGTAGAATCACAGAATCATAGAATGCTAGGACTGGAAGGGACCTTGAGAGGTCATCGTGTCCTGCCCCCTGCCTTCATGGCAGGACCAAGTACTGTCTAGACCATCCCGATAGACACTTATCTAACTAGTTCTTAAATATCTCCAGCAATGGAGATTCCACAATCTCCCTGGGCAATTTATTCCAGTGTTTGACCACACTGACAGTTAGGAACTTTTTCCTAATGTCCAACCTAAACCTCCCTTGCTGCAGTTTAAGCCCAACACTTCTTGTTCTATCCTCAGAGGCCAAGAAGAATAAGTTCTCTCCCTCCTCCTTATGACACCCTTTTAGATACCTGAAAAACCACTATCATGTCCCTCCTTAATCTTCTTTTTTCCAAATTAAACAAGCCCAGTTCTTTCAGCCTTTCTTCATAAGTCATGTTCTCTAGACCTTCGATCATTCTTTTCTGGACCCTTTCCAATTTCTACACATATTTCTTGAAATGCAGCACCCAGAACTGGACACAAGACTCCAATTGGGGCCTAACAAGTGCAGAGTAGAGCGGAAGAATGACTTCTCATGTCTTGTTCACAACACACCTGTTAATGCATCTCAGAATCATCTTTGCTTTTTTTGCAACAACATCACGCTGTTGATTCATACTTAACTTGTGGTCCACTATAACCCCTAGATCCCTTTCTGCCATACTCCTTCCTAGACAGTTGCTTCCCATTCTCTATGTGTGAAATGGATTGTTCCTTCCTAAGTGGAGCACTTTGCATTTGTCTTTATTAAACTTCATCCTATTTACTTCAGACCATTTCTCCAATTTCTCCAGATCATTTTGAATTTTGACCCTATCCTCCAAAGCAGTTGCAACCCCTCCTAGCTTGGTATCAACTGCAAACTTAATAAGCATACCCCCCCCACTTGTTATACCTATCCCGCAGGATTGAGAACCATTAATAACTACTCTCTGAGTATGGTTATCCAGCCAGTTTTGCACCCACCTTATAGTAGCCCCATCTAAGTTGCATTTGCCTAGTTTATTTATAATATCTTGAAAGACTTGTATTACTAAAGTTTAGATACACCACATCCACTGCTTCTCTGTTATCCACAAGGCTCGTTATGCTATCAAAGATGATTGCCTTAAATACTTGCTGCATTGTCTTTCCTGGCACAGAAGTTAAACTAACAGGTCTGTAGTTTCCTGTGTTGTTCTTATTCCCCTTTTTATAGATAGGCACTATATAAGAGATCTGTTAAGAAGTTTTTTCGGCACTGGTGTGGCCACATCTGGAATATTGTATCCAGTTCTAAGACCCGCAGTATAGAAAGAATATGGATACATTGGAGGGCAACCAAAATGATTAGGAGGCCGGAGCACATGACCTACAAGGAGACACTGAGGGATTTGGACTAATTTAGTTTGTAGAAGGGAAGAATGAGGGGGGATTTGATAGCAGCCTTCAGCTTCCTGAAGGGAAGCTCTGAAGAGGATGGAAACAGGTTGTTCTCCATAGCAACAGATGACAGAACAAGGAGCAATGGTTTCATGTTATAGAGGAGGAGGGGGAGGTTGGATATTAGGAAAAACTCTTTCATCAGGAGAGTGGTGAAGCACTGGAGTGCATTACCTACAGATGTGGTAGAATCTCTATCTTTAGAGGTTTTAAAAATCCTGGCTTGACAAAGTCACACACACCCCTCCTAGAACTGGAAGGGACCTCAGGAGATCGTGTAGTCCAGTCACCTACCCTCTTGGCAGGACCAAGCACCATCCCTCACATCTGTTTGCCCCAATCTTTTAATGGCCTCATCAAGGATTGAATGCATAACCTGGGGTTTAGCAGGCCAATGCTCAAACCACTGAGCTATCCCTCCCCCTTCCTGGCTGGGAAGATTTAGTTAGGGTTGATCCTGCTTGAGAAGGGGGTGGAGTCAATGACCTCCTGAGGTCTCTTCCAGCCCTTGATTCTATGATTCTTTGATCTTGTCTCACTTTAGATATTGTGTCATTCGTACTGGCTACTAATCCTACACTTTTCCAGCTTTGATAAAAAGAGCTGTCCTTCAGAATCCTAGAAAGCTGGGAAAATCCTGTATGAAGCTTTAAAATACAGCCTGGCACATAGTTTGGCAGAAATGAAGAGAATCAATATAAACTAAGAAAGAATGTAGAGGAAAACTGCGGCCAATATTTCCATATATAGCTGAAGCTGGGAGTGTAGATCCATATTTAGACACCTTAAATAGGTGTTGTGATTTATAAAATGCTGAGTACCCAGTAGCTTCTGCTTTTTCAGTGAGAGCTTCTGGGTGTTTGACATATCGGAAAATCAGGCGAGATATTGATTTAAGCACACTTTAAAAAATCTTAGCTTACATCTGACAGTATTTTGAGTTGTAAATTTTGAGTGCTCTTTATTTATTTAAAGATAGAAATGTAGTGGTATATAGTTGTGATAATGAATATATTCTCTGAAAGGATTTTAGGGATTTTCCTTTTCAACAAAGACAAAATGTCATTCATATTTTAAGAAGCAGTTACATATTTGCTGAACGCTTCATAATGACTTCCTCCTAATGTTACACAATATTGGAGGAATATGTAATTTTGTTTTTAGATGTCTAATATTCACCAGACTGGGTAAATATGGAGTCAAGGTGTTATAAAACATAGATTTCTAGACCAATGGACTAAAACTTTTATAGTCTGTGTGGTCACTGCTTGTGCCTCTGACATGCTGGACCATAACAGTCATATCAAGGCTCAATTAAACACTTTTTAGTTTTCAGACCACTGACTCAATAGACCACAAAAAGGAGATTAAGATATGCTATATAAATATCAGGAACCTAAGTGACTCAACTGTGACATCTGTAAAAGCTGGGAAGGAATTTAGTACATTTTCTAATGGAAAATGAGAATAATGGAATGAGGAGCTATGCAGTCAGTACAGGTTCTGTTATCTACAGGCCTGCTGATTGGAGAGGCTGGGTAAAGGGGGCTGTCACCCCTGGACATTGCATTTCAAAGGGGCCTGCATCTCTGTCCACCTCTGCTTCAACTTTGACAGTGGCGATTGTCAGAGCTCCAGGACACTTCCAAGTGCCATGGCACCATGTAGCTCCAAGGGTGGATTGGGGACAGGGGGGAAGGGGTTCAGATAGCAACAAAATCTGAGTGGCACTAAGGTTTCACTAACCTAGGCCCCACCCCTTCCATCGTTAGCCCCACCCCTTCTTCCCACCTTGCCTCAGGGCCCATGGTGGCTGTTGCCCCAATGGTTGTTTACAACTGAGAGCCAAAGCATTTTGAGGAAATGAGATCATATTTTAAATATCTTCCTTTAATGGTATTATCTAGAGAAAGTGAAGATAAAAAAGCAGTAATTAACAATCTTACACATATCTGTTGTAGCCCCTTTCATCTCAGACTATCCCAAATAACTTTATTATGTGTATATTCACAGACGTCTCTTCACGTAGTTCTGAAATGGTGCCAGCTGTAGTATGTAGTTGTGATAAAGTGGCAGATAATCAGAGTAGTGCACATCTTAGCAAGGATGCCAAGGAAAAGCCTTGCTTTTATGAAGTATCATGGAATCTTTCACATACATGCTGCTTTAATATTAGACGATAAGCCAACCTGATGCTCCTATGGTGTGAACAAAATTAACATCATAACATAGGAAGTAAAAGTATGCTATCACGAGTCAGAAGATAACAAAGTTTGCTTAATATGTATTAACAAGTGTTAAAGAATATGATATCATTAAGCTCTGTACATTAGAAGAATGGTAAAAGAATGTCATATATAAATCAGTAAGTAAATAAGGGAATTTCATTCTATTAAGGGATAGTAATATTGCATTGAAGAAGTAATATAAAATATGAGTGAATGATTATCTTGTATTTTAAGAAGACATAAATTCCTTTAAAAATTTTCAAAACTTAATTCTATTCCTTTACATGATAATGTTTAGAGTGTTCAATAGACGAAGGCTCTGGTACACATTTACATTAAGGTCACTTTATACCATTTAGCAGTTCTCCAAAAAGCCTTATTTTCCTTAAAATGGGTAAGAAAATATACACATTTGAAGGCCCCCTTACACCAGTAAACCAGTAAAAACTGGTCTTGGTGTAAAAAGAAATGGTCTGCACATTTACAAGTGAGGATCATTAAATTTAGACATCTTAGCACCTAACATTCAAAGATGTTGAGCAGCCTCTACTTCTGTTAACTTCAGTGGGAGATGCAGATGTTCAGCTCTTCTGAAAATCAGGTCTGTCATTTAGTTGTTCAAATATTGATTCAGATGCCTTACTTTAAACACCCAAGATTGAAATATTTACCATAGTCAAAATGCCAAAAGAATTAGGAGACAATCCTGGTCCTAGTGATGACAAGTGAAACTTTTCATTGGACTTCAATGGCATCATGATAATCTTTACTTTCTCTATATATAAACAATTAACACCAACACCTTGGTCTGGTTATATGTTCCTATAAACAGACCAAGTTGTTGGCATTGACTTCACAGCCCTTTAATACTAATATCTGCCATTAACATAATTTTGCATAACTTCTCATGGAAATTCCACTAAAATATTAAGTAAAATCAATGGTGTGCTGCGCACAGGCAGGACTGTAGGGCTATGTCTAGACAGTGGACGCTATTTCAGATACGGTATATCCCAAAGTAGCTGCCTGTGTCTATGCAATGCTCCCATTGTCTTGAAACTGTTTTTGAGATAAGGGGTGCACAATTTGCATAACACGTTGTGTAGCTTATTTGTACTTTATGGGGCCGTGTAGACATAGCCTAGGTGACAAGTGTCAAAAAATAAAGCATTTTTACTGACCCTTTGGTGAGAGAACAGTTAAAGAAATTTCAGCAGCTGTTAATGTAAGCTAAATCTGTTCCACTCTAGCAAAACCTTTGAAGTTAGTTTCAATGTCCAGTTTCACTTATTGCTGAACCATATTCTCACCGCTCTTGAGAATAAAAATTTCAACAACTTTGTAAAAGAGAATTTCCCTGCTCTGTCCACAATTGTTTTTAAAAGTGAAAGCACTTTCACTAGTGTAAGTCTCTCCCTTATAGTCCAAGAGCTGTGTTAGGCACCTACAACACGTGCAATCACAACAAACTAGAGGCAGCAAGAGGCGACCTTAAAGCCCAATCTAGCCTCCCTGGGAATCAGCTGATCCATCCTGTTCAGTGCTACACAGGGCTCAAAATATTGGGCTTAGCACTGTGTGACTTTGCCTGCTCCCAATGGACAAACACAACCACTGTTCTAAGCTGGTAGTGAAGCAGCCCTGCCGGGTTCATATTCACAAAACAATCCTACAAGAATCACCTGAAGGGACACTTCTTGGCTCCACTGGGTATCCTCTGCTCTCCATGGAAACTTGGCTCCTGCTGGAGCTGTAATAAGGTTTATTAGATCCCTTCAGAGTGGCCTAGTACCTGCCACTGAGAGGACCCAGAAAGTCGTAGTACAGAGGCATTAATTTGATTGCTTCACATGGAAAGAAGAGGGGCTCTTCTTTCAACCCAAGGTAATATCCCCCTCACACCCTCTTACTACATTACAGGATTTTGGTGCAGATATCAAAATACAGGCTACATCCTTTCTAGCCTCACTTCAAAATCTACAGAAGGAGGGGAGGAATGGTGGCATTTGGGTGACAATCCTTTATTTCCATCCTGAAAGTGGGAGATCTAAGTGCAGAACATCATGATAGTTTTCGCATCTATTTGTGAAACAAAAGCAGTCACCCCTATGTTATTCTGTCCCATCTTGGCCATATTTGTCAGTCTGACAGGGAACTGCCTGGGTAAAAACAAGTTTAGTATGATAGTCAAGGTTTTCCCAGTGTATGCCACCAACTCTGGCGTTGTTTTGTTGAACATGCATACCGCTCGATAAATAAATGCCAGAAAAAAGGTCTCCTCAAAATTTACTTTGACTTCATTTGATTTCTAGATATAACTGTAAAGTTGTTGTCTCCATGTATTATGATTTAAATGCTACAGGTATGATAATGGACTATGAATTTATAATTACTGGAAATACAAAACAAGATAATAGCAAAGTCAGCTGTTTTAAAACAACTTTTAACTAAATGTCAACATGTTGCAGACCTTGTTATTGAAATTCACAACTTCAGGAGAAGAGAAAAGGGGAAGCCTTCATACAAGTATATTAGAAAGATATTCTGAAAGTTTTCTTCATAAATTATTATTAAGAATGTTAGTCGTCTAACCAGCCAGTCGTCAGTCTGCTTTGATGTCACACTAACAGTCAATCCCATGAAAATTTTAAAGCATTCAGGAATTCTAAAGTATTCAAAACAATCTCATTTGGAAATGTATAAATTTCACATCACACTTATTACCTGTGTTGTAGCCACTGATAACAGTGGGCCATATCCTGCACTGGAATAAATTGGCATCATTCTATTAAGTCATTAGCTTCAAATACGCTGCATCATTTAACAAGAGCTAAGAAACTAGTCCATAAAACCTACTTACTGACCTTTGTGTTAGTAAACTTCATGCTGTTGTAATCAGAAAAAGGCCATTATTGCAGATAGCCTGCGATGCCTGTTCAATACTATATTTGTTTCTATACTAATCTGCTATGTATTGTTTTGATGCAATGTTTCCAACAATTGTCATGTTATATTTAGAGGTGGCTGCACTTCAGCGGTGAACAAAGTGATTCCTGTGTAATTTATGAATCAGTGATAAAAGTGCAAGAGCATCAGTAAATCTGAGGCCCATTTTTACATAGTTCTAAGGGTTTATGGTTATACATTTTTCATTTGTTCTTTGTGTTTATTAGGGCTATTGTAATTTTGTTTGTGTGCTTGAAGCCTTTAACTCCTACCTGTCTTCTACAGAGGCATCTGTCTATTTTACAGAATCTCACTCACACCAAACAGAATGTATATTAGTATAACAACAGAGATAATAAGATTCTAGGAGTCTTGTGTTAATTTTTTGTGCATGTTAAAGATCTCTTTTTAGTGTAACAGATTACATTACAAACACTGCAAAGTCATAAGGATCAAATTGTGACTATGCATATGACAGAAGATGCATACGTGCAATCCTTCATAATATCATAAAACACTAGAACTGGAAGGGACCTCCAGAGATCATCAAGTCCAGACCCCTGCCCTCACAGCAGGACCAAACACCACCTAGACCATCCCTGATAGGCATCTATATAACCTGCTTTTAAATATCTCCAGTGATAGAGATTCCACAACATCCCAAGGCAATTTATTCTAGTGTTTAACCATTCTGACAGTTAGGAAGTTTTTCGTAATCTCCAACAGTAGCCTCCCTTGCTGCAATTAAGCCCACTGCTTCTTGTCCTATCCTCAGAGGCCAAGGAGAACAGTTTTTCTCTCTCCTCCTTGTACACTCCTTCAGATACTTGAAACCCACTATCTTGTCCACCTTCAGTCTTCTTTTTTCTAAATTGAACAAGCTCATTTATTTCAGTCTTCCCTCATTCCTCATTTTCTCTAGACCTTTAATCATTTTGTTGTTCTTTTCTGGACCTTCTCCAATTTCTCCACATTTTATTGCAATGTGGTGCCCAGAACTGGACACAATACTCCAACTGAGGTCTAATCAATGCAGAGTAGAGTAGAAGAATGACTTTACATGTCTTGCTCACAATACTCCAGGTAATGTTTCCCAGAAACATGTCTGCTTTTTTTGCAACAGCGTCACACTGTTGACTCGTATTTAGTTTTTGGTCAACCATGTCCCCTATATTCCTTTCTATAGTACTCCTTTCTAGACAGTCACTTCCCATTCTGTATATCTGAAGCTGATTGTTCCTTCCCAAGTTGAGTACTCGACATTTTGTTCTTATTAAACTTCATCCTATTTGACTCAGACCATTTCTCCAGTTTGTCCAGATCCTTTTGAATCATGACCCTATCCGCCACAGCAGTTGTAACCCCTCCTAACTTGGTATCATCTGCAAATTTACTAAGCATACTTTCTATGCCAATATCTAAATTGTTGATGGAGATATTGAACAATACCAATTCCAGAACAGACCCCTTCACATCCCCACAAGATATCCCCTTCCAGCATAATTGTGAACCATTAATAACTACTCTCTGGGAACACTTATCCAACCACCTATGCACTCACCTTATAGTAGCCCCATCTTAATTTTTTTGTGTTCTTGGCCATGCAGTGTTTGGGGCTGTACACACTTTACCCCCAACAGAGAGATGGGCAGGGAGTGGGCAAAGACTTGTGCTGCTGAACTGTCACAGGGTAGTAATAATATACTAATAGGAAAGACCAGTAGCAAATTACTGCTCTCTGAAGAACAAAGAGGAACAGAAAAGGCAATGTGCCTAAAATACAATTATTTCCCTGGTGTGGTGCAGTTACATCCAAATTTTACACCAGTCAGATAGCATAGGTAAAAACTAGCCTGAAAATGGGATGGATTAAAGCCAAAAAGGCACTTCAGACCACCAAATTGTGTAGGTACCTGAGTCTCGTTTTGCCCACCTGTTAGCCCACTGCACCCCAGACTGACTTCTTAACAGATCTCTTCCTTCCCCCGAATATGCTGCTGCTTGTCACTCCCGAGTCCTCAGCTCTTCCCCTTCAATGGAGTCTGAGCCATGTTTACACCACCAGCGGATCAGCTGACAGGAGTTAACTTTGCACTGCATCATCTCCTACTTTGCAGTAATCTTTATTCCCTTATTTGATTTGGCAAGTTGTACTTATGGCATAATTATACGTAACTAAGCAGCAGAAAAGGGGGGCTGGTGAAAAAATGTCTCCACAAACATTGATTCACATTTTTAAATGATGGGGTGCTCCCTTCCTCACTGTGGGTTTCTAAGCGTCTGGAATGTCACCCCCAACCTCACCTCACACATACACACGGACAAGTCAGAATGGAATGTCCTTGGCCATGCACCCATCCTTTGGTGTTGGAAGTTTGTGAAATGTCTAGAGAATAAGATGCCCAGCTGGAATGTTGGAGAGGGCAGAGAGTTTTAATGGAATGTTGGTAAAATTTGGATAAAATAGATTTTTAGTTCATAAATATACTTGCACTAGAATCCTAAGTATAGCAGCTAACTTAATTTTTATTCAAAGAACAGAAAGCTACCATGTGAAATACATTCCCACTCAGAGCTAATGGACACCATTTGACCCTCAGTTATTGCATACTCAAAACAAAAACAAATAAAAAAGACAAAAAGTTATTTGTGAACACCTTTAGGAAAATTGTAGCACATTCACACATAATTTGTGAGTATCAAAAAAAGGCAAAAAAACCTGCACAGCAGTACCATACAGTGTCTGAGTTTAACTCTCTATGCTATAAACAAATGTAGATGCATTTTGCAAATATAATTTTAGGACATATGCCAAGTTATTAACCAGGCATTATGGAGGATTAATTAATACTGAAAATAGGTATAGCTTGGGTTTTTTGAAGCATAGTCTGAGGAAAACGTGTGTACATAACGTCTCAATCCCCTTAATTATCTTTGTGATATGATAAGACTAATCTAGTTGTTCTGTGGAAGAGGAGTTCCTGTGGCCCATCCTTTGAGGTCTAATTTCTGTGAGCAACTAAGTGCCCTGTTGAATCCACAGTGAAGTGTAGTCCAAGTACATACACCCATATTTTATCAATAACAAACAGAGAAGAAGAAATTGTATGCAAAATCCCAGACAGCTTCTTGGTCTCTGATGGATGGGGGAAAGAGAACGAGAGGGAAAAAAAATGAAAATCAGAAGCAGGTGTTTGTAATTTGGATATGGTTTTTTTATTACAAAATAATAAAGTATTCCGAAAATGATCTTCTGTTAACACTTCACCTCTTTGGGGTTTCAGGGGTTAATAGGCTGCATATTGTTTGATAATCTATGGTATGGGAGTTTTGTAAAGTAAAATGCAAAATCCACTGCTGTTTTTAGAGTTTTAGCTCATGGTGAATTAGCATAAATCTTGTCATTTTGGGGTAGGAGGCTCACTCCAAACTGCAGTGTATGCCTATTGTGAGAGCCCTGTATTGCAACTAGTAGAATGAGAGACATAAAATTTATAACCTGATTAATTTATATGAGAGGTTATTACATTAAGTTTTGTCATTGATTACTGGGCCTCTCATTTGCCGTTTAGTCTCTTTAATCTTACCAACACTGCTCTAGCCACCTCAAAATACAATACTCATGCAAATGCATGTAGTCCACTGAAGATATTGCAGTTCTTGAACAATGGCCAGTTGGCTAGCCATGGGAATGCAGGAACCTCAAATTCTCTTCACACCTGAAAACATCCAAATTTAATAGTAACATTTGTTGAAGAGCATGTTTTATAAAAACATAGCACCATTTAAAAGTTCGGAAATATATTTTTCACTTCAGCTTTCAACTTTGTGTTAAACTGTTATACAGTTCAGCTAGATCCTGTCAAACTGTGGTCCAGTTACATTTAGAATTGGGCTATTTTAGAATGCAGGTGAAGTGAATTCTGTAAATAATGCTTTGTCATCCTTTCTGATGTTCATCATTATATCTACAGTAAAGTAGAGAGAAGCTCCAATTACAAAGCTCAGATATTCAGACCCACTTTTGGGTTTCGACTTTGAGTCAGTACCATATTCCCTTCCTATTTCACCCCATGAAAAGAAAAAAAAATGGGGGCATTTTTATTTGGGGGTCTCAGTTTAGTTCATCCTTACATGCAACTATTTTGGTTATTAATAACCCAAAACCATTCCTAACGCATAGTAAGGCCCAGCATAGGAATTGGAGGAGCATGTATTGCACTCTGTAAATAAAAAAGGAAATTGAGAAGGATAGGTGAAATACTTCTCCCTCCCGCTTCTGTGGCCCACCAGTGAATCCCTTCCATGACAAATATTGCAGACACAATTTATTATTTCCTACTGTCTCCATTCAAAGATGTTACAGTTGGATTTACTAGTGAAGACCTCTCCCCTTCATTTCTTCCTTAGGTGGAACTCTCACAGAGCAAATCTCAGAGGCACTCAAAGAGTAGAGAGGCCGTGGAAGGGGGTGTCCACTGCTTTTCTACATTAATCATTCTGTGCCATCTCAAGTGCTCATGCAGAGAATAAGGTGTGGGCTCTACTGATCATTAGACACAGGTTTTTGTTGCTTCCAGACAAAACTGATTTGATTCTCTTGCACTAATTCCTCTTTATGTAACTCTGGCAGCATAAAAGATGCAAGGCAGGAAAAATCCTGAGCGTATTCATTATGCAGAATTCACCCTGGGGTGTATAGTACTGATGCAAGAGCTTTACATCAGCTCAGCCGCCGATGGGTGGTAACATCTCCAGAGTGTGGCCAGTGTACTGGTCCTAGTGCCTGGGACTTTTAAGGGAGTTATAGGAAGCTGAGCATAAACTGCTTTCATTTTACTTTGAGGCATGAACAGCAAGCACCAAAATAAGGTGGGCACAAAAACACTTAAAGTCAACTCTGCTTCCTTCCTCCTGTTTCTCCCACAGACACAGCAATGGCGTAGCTGAAACTCATAGCCTGTAAATGTAAAATATCCACTTTACATTTGAAACATCTTTATTATCATGCTATTCTTTTAGCTTTTCTTTCTTTTGATCTCCCACAGCCCTTGCTAGGACCCTTAAATTTTGTTTGAATAAAATAAGACATGTTTAGACTTCAGTATAAATTTTCTATTTCTCTTGAAATACAAAACATTTAGTGAGGCAGATGGAAACCTTTTTTTTTTAAATTGATGGTAGATAATAAAAATTGAGGAGAAAACTTTGCATCCAGGGGCAGAATTTGACAATAATGGAGCAAAACATAATTCTAATTAAAATGCAGTACACTGTACTGCAAAGTCAAATGTCAAACTTTAAAACTAAAAATCCATAATATAGTCCTATAATTTCTTATAATATTCACGTTATGTGTTCTTGAACCCAGTTTGCTTTTGTTCGTTTAGCAGTTAAAACTAATGTTTTGTTGTAAATACAAACTACTTAAAATCTATATTAATACTAGACTGAGATTAGTTTTGAAAGTGAAGTTGTGGAAGTGCAAATTATGGTAGAAAGTTGGATATTATACTAAAAGAGCAGGACTCTTGCATTTGCAGAGAAAGGGATTGCCTTAATAAGCCTCTCCTGTCTCTAATTTCAGTTATTTTGTAGTACCTTAAATAGATAGTGCATATGCGTACGTTGTTGCCTGAATCTTACTTGCCTTATCGAGGTAAGAAGCGAAGCTGACATCTATAGGATTGCTCCCATAAGTAAGGTGAACAGAATTTTGCCCATAGTACGTAATCAGACTTCCTGCAGAACTCACATGTGACACGTCTGCCATGTCTATGGGGCCATGTCTGATTATCAACTCTTTTCTTTCTTTTCTTTTTTTTTAGGTGTATGTAGCTTGTAAAATATAAAATAATAAAGCCATTAGGAAAGTACAGTGACTACAAAAGACATTAAGATCATCAAATTACTAGGCAAATGACTGGAATCATTAGCAATAACATCTAATTATTCATAATAAATTGAATTTGGCTGTTGAGTGCTCTAGTGGCTACATTTATTTCTCCATAAATAAAATAATATGTGAGTATTTTATTTCTCACATCAACTGGTTTTACATTGCTTAGTACAGAAAATAAGCAATCCTATAACACCTTAAAGACTATCACATTTATTTGGTAAGTAATGAGCTTTCCCGGGTAAGACCCACTTAGACTTTAAGATACTACAGGACCACTTGTTTTTTTGTGAAGTTGCAGACCAACATGGATACCCTTTTGAGACTATTGATCAGTAGCTTACCTTGAAAAATGATTTATGGATTTCTAAAATAAAATACAAAAAAAAAAACAACGTGCATGGAGAAACTGTGCCTTCCTGTGAACATTGTAAGCATATAACTGAGGTAGTACAAGGCAGATATTTAAAGATTTCTCTCTCTCTCTCTCTCATACACAGTTCCATTTAGCAACAGTGAAGGCATTTTTTTTTAATATACTAGATGAGAGATCGGGGAAAACTGTGAATTATTAGTACAATTTGTAGATACTTAAAGCAACTTATAATTTGTAGTAATTAGCCAAATTGAGGGAGAAGCAGAAATGATTTTATTCTTATTTCAGAAGCCAGTTAAAGTAGTATATTATTCCCACAGATCAGGGGTGAAAGTAACTTAATGTTTCTTACAGGTACTGTCCTACTGCAGCCTGGGTCCTTGCCAGCTGCTTAACTAGATCCTAGCTGGCTTTTGCTGCCCCTCAGCCAGCCCTTTGCCATGGAGTTGAGCACCATGGTGCTTCTGCTTACTTTCACCACTGCTTCTTTGTCATCTGAGGAGGTCTTACTCTTGAGCCAGAATGACGTGAGAAGCAGTTGAGCTGGATGGAGTCTTTGATACCTCCCAGAGGAAGGGACTTGCTCACTCAGCCACTAGCATTACATGGCAGTTTTCTCTTTTTTTCTTTCTTTTTTGAAGAATATGGAACAACTTTGTAGCTTTGTAAGAAAGGAGATACATTAATTCATATGGGCCAGAAGCTCAGGAATTTTTTTTTCCCCTGGATGGGGTACTTGTTAGGCAAAAATTTAAATCCTTCTGCATGCATCAGTATTACCATGTAAGACATGTTGGACATAGATATGTTAAAATATTACTTTATATGTTAAATGCAATATAGCTATGGAGTCAAAATATTTCTAATTACTTTAGGCTTAGATGTCAACTCATTATTGCAGCACACAAGATAAATACCACTAGCTTGCTAAATTACTGTAAATTAAAGAATAAATAACAAAATTGCTACTCCATTCAGGCAGTTCAGGATAACAGAAATTAGAGTTGGAAATGAGCAATTTGATCACAAAATCCGCCCACCTGAAAGTACAGATATAATATTCCTAATGGAAAGTATGTCCAATATTAAGCTAATACTTCACTCCATTTTAACCAAAAATGATAACAATAGTTTGTATAAATTATAGGGTTCATTGTATCTTGTCAAATGGTGAATTTTAGTGCTCCCAACACACTAAACAAGCGTTTCCATTTGTTAAACATGTTAGGGATAAAGTAATAGAGAGAAGGTTTTGGTCTTTTAGGGTTCACTCTTAGAAGGTGCTGTGCATGCCTGTATAATGTTCTGTCCCTCAACACCCACAGATTTCCACAGGAGCAGAGGGAATGCAACACTTAGCAGGAGTATGCTGGCCTTATAGGATTAATTACTTAGTGCTGGGTTAATGAAATTGGATCAAGCAACTCAGCTGTGAACTTTTGCATAAAAGCTGTGAGATATTCCAGGTTGCATAACTGTACAGGATTTTGTGATGAGGGAGCTGGAAAGAATTTAAATGATCAGGATTTAAGTGCAAAATTTAGGGTCAAGATTCCTGGTTATGCTGACACAGCTCCAAGGCTATGTAAATCACTGATAGGGCACAATTGGATAACACTGCAAGTCCTTAATTAGATCATTCCTAGAGTTATACAGGGGCCCAAATTTAGATTATGTTATTGACTGTGAGTGGGACAATAACATGAGTATTGGAAGCAGGTTTTGTACCAGAATGCAGTTTTCTGTATTTTGAACATTTGTAAAATTATTTAGTATTTTAAAAATATATTTTCTGGTAGAAAAAAAGAATTTTGCAAGAGAAGGCTTATATCAAATTATAATTTGATGAATTTATTATCACTATTGTGCAGCAAATGTATGCCAATGCTCACATGACAGTATATAAGAATATACTATGCCATAAATTCTCTTTTGAAACTGGCAAAAAATGCATTTTCTGTTTTGGCATCATATTAGAAATTTAAAAGCCAAAAATATTTTACTTTCACTATTCTCCTTCAGGTTCTACTAAGTAAATTATATTTTTCTGTAGATTTTTGCATTTTGCATTTAATGCCCTTTAGTGTATACATTAATATAAATATAGCTTTTTTTAAAAAAACTTTATAAATATATTTTAGCATGACATATTTGTAACACTAAACATAGAGCTTCCAGTGCAAGCATTTGTACATAGTCCATACTCAGATGTCACCATTATTTCATTTAAAAGATCCCAGCATGTCTACCTCATGATCCTTATAAACTATATAGTACTGAAATACGTCAACACTTTTTTTTTTTGCTACGTTCATTAAAATTAAGCACCCTTACCCTACCCCATCTGTAAACATCAAGTCAATTGGCAGCTAGCACATTTCCCAGTCAGCAAGCAGTATTGTGAATTTTATCTTCTCTTGCAGAAATCAATTCGTCTTCGTTGCAGCAGATGAAATTTCTTGTAACACCTCTGCAGGTAACAATCATTGATACTTCTTGATGCATCCATCCAGGTCTCAATATCCTTTTTCACATGCTGCAGTTAATCATTAGAAAAAGCTTAGTAAACTCCATAATATAAATCTTTGAAATAGTTTCACTAAGGTATAGCTTGAAACCTTTAGGCTTTGCCATATAAAAGACATTAGGTTATTTTACTGACTTTGATGCTTTATTTCCAGTTTCAATATTGTGTGATCCAGAAGAGTAAGAATATATTGAAGCATCTTAAATTTACTATACAGCACAACCAAAATTATTACCAAAAATCCCCAAACAAGCAAAAATAAAGATAGGATTAAAGGCATAGACATCAGTAAGTGCTATGGATTTACCAGTTTTTGTATGACTCTTTGGGGGCAAACATTGCCCACAAAGATAGTACAGACCCCAAAGCACATTCAGAAGTCTATATTTGTGAATAGGATAATGAGAAAAAAGATCTGTATGTCATCAGAGCATCATCCTATGAAAAGGCCCTTCCTTTGTTTCTTTGCTAATATAAAATTGATTATAAGCATGTGGGTGCAAAGGAATAAGCACTGTTTTTGTAAGGTAATTGCAAACAGTAATCTTATAACTAGATTATATGGAAGAAATTCCTCTCTGTTACATAATGTAGTTTGAAATAGTGTGAATCTCCATAAAGATAAGGAGGAGGATATGGATTATTTTGCTATGTAAGACGAAGTTCTGCACAGAACCCAAAATAAATTTTGACATTAGGGCATATTCTGCCTTTGATTTTTAAGCAAAAATCATATTGCTTTAATGGGAATTCTGCATGCAAAATGATTGAAAGTTACGCAATCGAAAACAAAATGTTGGAATTAAAAACTGATTTATAGGATACCCTATTAACATCAGCAGCAGCAAATTCAAGGTGAAGACTGTACACTTTAGAAAATACTGATCCGTATCCAGATATGTCAAGAACCTTCAGTTTGTGTGAATGAAGATTATAAATAGTAAGATCAACATATACAAATATTTGTAATGTTGTATGCAATATACGTGTTTCTTAAAGGTGATCTGAAAATTCTGCTTTTAACACAAAGCATTTAGAATCCCAAATTAGTAACGGTGCATATTGAATTTTATAAATTGAAAATTTCATCATATTTGAAAAGACAAATATTTGATACTCATTTGCTCAGTCAAAACCTGAATTCAGGATTCACCTACGTCTAAATGCACAGTGTTAGCCTGGCTCTCCCCTAGCAGATTTTAGTGAAAGAAAACCATTCTTTGAATTAACTGGTTTTCAGAGAAATAAATACCTATTATTTTAACTACACTCCTGGATCTTTAGTAGTCCACTGGACCCTGCAGGCAATTTTCCTGTCCTGGAAATTGAATTCCATGGAATAACAATGATGTTCTGTAGTAAAAGGGCTTCTTCCCTGCTGTACTTGTAGAATTTTAAATATCCAGGACTGTACAGAAATATAATATGTCACTGCAATGGAAATTTACGATGTTAGACTAACTCTTCTCTGAGAGTGACCTCAGTGTATTTCACAGGTGCAACTGAGGGCAGAAATTGGATCTTTGTTTCTATTTTTAAAAGCTTTTTGTTTCATCCTTAGATTGCCTTCATTGTATGGCTTTTGAAATATGTTTTTGGTGAGATAAACTTTTTAAAAAATGATGGATAAATCAATAAACAGCCAAGTGTAGATGCTTTTTTGTTACGTGATCTGAGTGAGAGAGCTTTTATTAGCTAACTAGAGGCCTAATCTTGCATTCCTTGAACAAATCTTACACTGAAGTCCAAAGAAGTTCAGTTCGGGGGGCGGAGGGGGGAAACGGGCAAGGAAATCACAGGTTTTATAGGAATAAAACACCTATAAAGGTGTTAAATTTAAGATACTAATATAAGGTGTTGATTTAAATAACTCAGTTGCATGACAAATACATCACTGTTGTTGATTTTTAAATCTGAGAATCAAAATACCATAGTCCAAGCTGCACTTAGTAAGGTTACGCCTCCTGTGCTTAATTTAGGTCAGGCTTTAAAGTCTAAACACTAATGTAGGTCTAGTTTTCAATGAATTAATTAAATGACCTTTGAATTCTTTTATTAAGAAACATATACATTTTTACATCATATTCTAAACTGTCCTTTCGTGCTGTTTGTCTTTGTTAAACAGCGGAAACTTAAGTAACTTTTACACACTAGTAGTCCAACTGAACTTAATGGCATTACTCATGCATGTTTGTAGTATGTACTGATACTATATAAAACACTTATCAAAATATGGAATTTATTTTGTGTCTTTATATCATCCTCCTGCATGACTGTCAATAATAATACAACTAATTGGAAACCCATACCTGACATTTCATCAGATTGAAAGAACGGTTTCCTTGCTATGGTGCTTAATCTTTCCTATCAGAGATGACATAACCTGGAGTACACAAGATTGCTTCTAAGGAATAATTATTTTACTTGTAGAATGAACCAGGTATTCACAAAAAATGAATTTGGAGAAGGCTGTCCCACAAAGTATCTTATATAGGAGCTGCTTTAGAACTCTAACATGTAGTGCCCTTGACAGATTGTTGGCCTGCTAAGTGGTTTTGCTGTCTTTCTTGACTATGGTTAAAATGAGCCACTAAGAATGAATTTAAAGTGTAGTGAGCTCATATCAAACACAGGTATCTCTAGCAGGAGGTTCTGTCTGTGGAACTTTTTAATCTCCGATACATGTTGCAATATGGTGCATTCTAAGACTAAAAATAATTCCTCTTCAGAACTTACGTATCTGCTTCAGGGCTAGGTCATCTCTGGCAGGGATAATTAAACAATATATGGAAAGTAAATTAAATCAGAGGAAGGGAAGTCACCCTGACCCTCCAGTTAGCTTGATGGTGAAATTTTAATTAGACTCTCCAAAGAACCCTTCTAGCTCATTACTGGAAATGGGCATATAACAGTAGAATTCATCCTGAGATGCTGATACATTTGGCATCTCAGAGGGTGAGCCTGCATGAGAGGGCAGAATATGGATCTGAGTGAAGACAATGGATTGTGACTCAAAATTTCTAGTTGTATATTCATATTGACTGCAAAACAGTATTTTAGTAGTAAGTTTACTGTATTTTAATTAATTTCCCAAAGCAGAATTTAAATCCGTACTTCAGGGTTTATAATATCAAAACGCAGGTTCCCTGAAGAAAGATTCTTTCTGGGATACACATTTTACTTGCTGTAGTGTTATATGATAAATGGATATTCTAGCTATTCTCAGTGTATACCTCTGTACCTGTAATTTTATCTTCCTGTGACTTTGCCTGCATAGGTGATACTGTTTTCCTCAGATGTGTGTGTACACTGCTTGTTTATGTCTTAAAATGAGAGAGACATAGACAAAATGCATTATCCTGCTTTCTGATTGAAATGTGGTAGAAGTAGACATAGCACCTTTTTCAGTTCATTATTTTACGTATTCCCTTCTTCAGTCACAGTTTTGCCCTGAAAGGACATGGGAATGAATATATGACTGATTCAATGAATGAAAGAACACACCAGTGTATCTTTTAGCTGGATAAATACATGACTTCAGATAAAATTATGTGGCAAGTTCTTTGGAGAGAGAAAGGCTCCCCAAAAAGATGACAAACATTCTGATTGCTTTAATTTCTAAGACTGCAGAAACATACTATTTGTATCACTTGGTTTATAGAGGGAAAAGTCAGGTGCTCTATGATGTTGTAAATGGTTTGGTGGAATGTATAGTTTTTATAATCATTTTGATTGTCAGGTTTACAAAGTTCCCAAATACTGTTATTGACCTGTGCAGTTTTGTGGAATCCATGTAAGTTTCATGCAGGGAGCACTAGCAAGAAATTGTAGACAGTTGTTTTAAATTAAGTGAATATTTTCATCAGTACATAACTGTGTTGAAGTGTCAACATAATACACAGAAATTCTGCCCTCAGGTATACACACTCATCTTACTCCTTTACTCTGAGATAAAGTGCATTGACCAGATATGGAATTTTAAAAGGAATCACCAAGAATTACATATAAAAATAATCTAAATCAGTTTTCAAAAGTGAATGAATATAATCTGAGATACTGGCATCATCTTAATTTAGATAACAGTATAAAGATACATAAATTCACTTTTGAAAATTTACGTGTGTTGCCCAAGGGGGTTGACTTCATTTTATGCAGCCATTTTGCAGAGCAAAAAAGCACTTTGAAGTAGATACCTTTCTTATTATCCTTTCCCCTTAACCTTGTGAAATCACAGATAAAAGATAGCTGGAGTACTATTTAATTTTAATGTCTGTGTTGCTTTTCCCTGTGAAAAAAGACAAATTTTGAGGTTTGTGCTTTGAGAAGGGAAGGAAATGCTGTACTAAGGCATACACTTAAATTTCCTCCATACATTCAAGTATCCCTTATGTTGGCACTTTAAACATCCTTTTACTGCTGCTGTAAATAGTTGTGTATGACTTATATGGAACTTTATTTTTTACTGCTCCTTGTAGTTGTAATGATAAAATGTGCAACCCTGGGATCAGTTGATAAAATCAGTAAACACTTGAATTATCCTCTAGTTTTCTGTAGTAAAGTTTGATTAATCCTTCTGTCTCACCCAGTGAAAACACTGGCAGCCCTTGTTGGCATCTTTGTCATTATCTCTTTGACAGCTTGCCTTCTGTGTGCTTACAGTTCTAGGTCAGTTCACATGGCTAGTCAAATGTGACAACATGACAAGATTAAGTAAAGCTGGGGTTCTGCGATTTGTAAATGGAGGATTTGCAATATGAAGCTCTTTTGATAACACAAAAGACAATAATCTGTGTTTTCACTGATCTCAACAGGTGTGTCTGTGTGGGTCAATGCGTTCCTTGTTCTGTGGTCTTAGAGTAGTGCAACTAAGTATTAATATCCAGAAACTGATTCTATGACAGGATGGAAACACAGAACTTAAAAGGTAGATGCTGTTTCTGGTGTGTGTGTGTCTCTGTCTGTCTGTCTGTATCTGTGTGTGTGTGTGTGTGTGCATGTGTGAACATTACGGTTTAGACACATTTACAATAGCTAAAGAACCAATGATAAGAGAGGTGTATTGTCATATTCATATGTCAAATGATAAATTTAAAAGAGCAGTATTTTATACTGGAAAACTAAAAAGCAAATAAAAATGCAAATTTCATAAAAAGTTATATTAAGTGTACATGGTACAGTAGTAGTATGCTAGAAAACAAACTTTTGAATACTTTCATAACAATAATAATAATCTCAACATGATTTGCCAACTAATACAAACATCTCTCATGTTCCATGGATAAGCAGCCACTTTTCAGGGAGAACATGGTACTCTCTATGCTCCACTGTCCCTATGCAGCTATTTTTATTAGGAGAATTAGTATCAGCATAAGAGTAAAATAACTATCATGGTAGAAACTAGAAGAAGAAATGCAGGTTGACAGGATGTAATTATCAAGTTAGAATTTGACTTTAAAACTAGGTTTACACCCCCTTCCACTTTCACACGCCCCAATCATTTGACAAGTACCTTTGCATCTGAAATAAACAAAAGTGATACAGGCCTTTATTTTACATCTAAAATAAAAAAAAACTTGTACTGCATCCAGAGGCTAGCATCATGTTAAGGGGCTGATTCAGTTATGACTCAGCGATGAGAGAGCCACCTATGGAATCATCAATACCACGTCTTGTCGTATCTGGGAATTTTTCCAGTCAAAATATTAACCAATCCTATTTAGCTGATTAGATCTGACAAGGTTGCTTCCCAGAATCATGTGGCTGCTGGTATGTAACAAGATAGAGGAAGTATAAGTTCCTTCAGTGCTAGACAGTAATGGGAATGGGTGATGTTACCCCCACCGGGTAGAAGAGAAACAGGTGCTGTCAGTCAAATACTCATACCAAAGGAGACAGGAGCTGATTCTAACAAAATGACAAACTCATATAAAACATGGCACATGTGCTTGGTTCTCTATTACTTGATGAATATTAGAAACAGAACCATGAATTTCTCCTAAAGGACAAGAAAGCAACAGAGGAGAAAAGATAAAAACCATGTGGGACTGTTCCTAAGAAGAGACAAGAGACAGAAGTTTTTCTGTGCTAATATTTTAGCAAGGACTTTCTGTAGAATCTTCCACTAAGAAGTCTGGAATCAAAGGATTTTTTATTAGAAAATACACTTCCATTGTACACGATAATGTACAGGCCTGTTGTGTACGTATGTATTAGTTTCAGCAAGTGCTGGGCATTTCAGAGACAAATAGATAGGAAAGGCTGAGCCATGGAAGATCTGACAAGCCGAGTTTGGGCTCATGTCTAAAAAATCTAGAATCAGTCCCCAAAATCTATAAGGCGGGTATCTAGCCTTTACCATATTGAAAAGCAAACCACGTAGCCTAAAATCAGATCTTGAGTAAGCAGGCTAATTATTGAGAACTTTGATGTTTCACCTTCTTATAGTAAGTTGGACTTTGGTTCCCCACACACTGTGTCTCTTCTAGTTTCAGGCTATAGGAAACACTGTAGATCACTGTTCAATACTTCAGGTTGTGAATGTTGTTATGGTAGATAGAGGACATTTTTTTATGAGGATCCCTTCATGGAAATCTCATTTTATTGTCCCATGCAGGGATTGGGTGCTGGCTTTTCCCTTTCAGCTCCCTAGAAGAACCTCTCAACTAGAGCCATGCTACCAGGGTTCGTCCTGATCACAGATGCCCCAGAACCCTCAGTACATGTGGATGGTTCCATAGAAAAGTTGGAATTATCATTAGATGACCTCAGCTGTATTAGCTTTTCTGGCTAGCCTATATAGGACTAATATGCATTCCCAAGAATGTCACATTCCCACTGCCTCCCAACACAAATCTGTAAAGTACGCTCTGGGGTGCCAAATGGAAATCCATATCCAGAGAGTTCCCTTATGCACTTCTCTTATAGGAGTGATCTGGACTTTTGCTATTTTATGGTGAAAGAAAGTAGAATATGTTAGAATTCTTTAAACATGCATGACCAAAGAAAATGACTGAAAGGCAATAAAAAAATTTTCATCTTGTGAAGAGGAACTACTCTAGAATATACACTACAAATCTGTTACAAAATATAAGTAAAGATCGTGTTTACTGCTACAGCGTAAAGCCACCAAATGAGAGGTGAACAAAGAATCTGACTGTGTGCTTTGTAAGCTGTGAACATGTGCAAAAGGACTCTTCTTTTTTCCCCTTTTTGCTATTTTAAGGCATCATTAACAAACATTATCTCACATGGGATGTAACAGGATCTTCTGCTACAAACATGCTACTTGTGAACCTGACCATACGAACCACATGATATGAAATAAGCAGGTCAAACACAAGGAGCTGCTTTATAATATTATAGTACTTTTATTTTCTTGAAAATGTCAGGTGTTGAGCAAGAAATAGAACTCTGCCATCCGCCCCATGGCAACTTTCTATAGTCTGTACTTGCGATCAAGAGTCCAGTAGGTTGGCTGACATCATTGCAACCATTTATAGAAAAAGAGGTAGGTCACCATTGCAACTCACCCTTTCTTTTCTCTGGTCATTGAAACCTGCTTGCGTTAACTCTAACAATAGCACTGTTGCAACTCCACTTGTTTTGCTCCAGCTTCCTTGGTGACTGTGAATATCATATGGTCAATAAAGAGACAAAGATTCTGCTTTACATGGTACCTATTAGTTGGGAGGACTAGTATCCATGACATCATTTTTGTAACCCTGCTTCCAATTCAGGGAGCTCCAGGGTTATGGTGAAGAGACAGAAGTCACTGCTCATCTTGTTCTACCTTCTAGTGCTAGGCAACCTTTCTTATTCGGTTCATAAGGGTAACATAGTCTATTTCTGAATTTATATTAGGTCAGTATATTAGTGCTTTATTGTCAAATAGCAACAGCAATCAACAAAGAGACTTTCAGCAAGTTAAAGTTGCATTGGTCTGAGCTCTAGCAGCCTCAAGAACAAGGAATGATGATTATAAGGTCAGAGAGTCCTTTAACCATTTCAGCTAATAAACATAATATGGAAACATTACAATTATTAGCTTTCCATTTGTATAAGAAATGTGTTTTTACCACTGGCATATTATGAGAGATTGGACTATGAAATTCCATCTTCCCAATTACTCTTTCCCTTCTCAATTTTTGCTTGATTTTACCCACCACACACTTGAAAATAGCTAAAGCCTAAACCTTGTACCTTGTCCTGTTTGGGTTACTTTCCACTTTCAGAAGACATACCTATTTTTGATCCTAGTAATTTCTAATCTATGGATTACTTAAACAAATGTCCAAATTGAACAAAATTGAGAGAAGAAAAATAGCAATCAGGAGATAACTTTCAGGGTAGGTCTACACTACTACAGACAGTTGAATTAAGGTACACAGTTCCAGCTACATTACATCACAATGTCAGTTCAGGCTACTGTGCCGTCTCCACTAAGGGAGGTGGATGGGAGTGTTTGCTCCTGTTGAGTTCTCTTACTCCTAATGAGGGGCAGGGCAGGATTACCAGAGCCAATGCAGGTGCCCTCTAAGTTTGATTTAGCATGTCGTTTTCTGGCATGCAAAATCCAACTCCAGAAGATCAATCACAGCAAGTTGATCTTCCCTGTCGTGAATAAGTACCCTCAATGTCATTGTTTCACGAATGTTGAAACAGATTTTCAATGGCTGACACCTGGGCAGATAGTTTCCAGTTCTAGGGAAGAGTCAGTTTAAATTTTTTCAGAGAACAGTAATTTATATGATCCCAACTATGACTTGATGCGGAAAAAAGACTTGGGGACAGACTAGTGAAAACATTTTCAGGATGAGTAGTTTTTCCTAAATATTTGTTCAGGATCAGTGATGAGAGAAATTCAGATTCTGGAATTTGGTTATATTTCATATGTTCCTCTTACACTGGTCAGATTGTTTTCATAAGGAAAAGCGTGTTAATTGGCTTCATACTCTGTACAGTGAATTCTCTGTTGGTACTTCTGTTATGAAACCTAAGAGTGTATCTCATTAAACTGTTCTCCTGGGCTCCTGTAGACCAAAGTTCCCAGTTTGGATTGGAACTTTGTTCCCAGGTTTAGATGCACAGAAAATTACAGTCTCTGCATCAAAGAATTTACAGTCTCAAACAATAACGAACTAAGAGTGGAGTAAGGGTAACCCACTGTTGAGAAACTTCAGAAAGACCGACACAAATGGGCTGTGTCTACACGTGCCCCAAACTTCGAAATGGCCATGCAAATGTCCATTTCGAAGTTTACTAATGAAGCGCTGAAATGCATATTCAGCGCTTCATTAGCATGCGGGCGGCAGCCGCGCTTCGAAATTGACGCTCCTTGCCGCCGCACGGCGCGTCCAGACGGGACTCCTTTTTGAAAGGATGCTGCCTACTTCGAAGTCCCCTTATTCCCATGAGCTCATGGGAATAAGGGGACTTCGAAGTAGGCGGCGTCCTTTCGAAAAGGAGCCCTGTCTGGACGCGCCGCGCGGCGGCAAGGAGCATCAATTTCGAAGCGCGGCTGCCGCCCGCATGCTAATGAAGCGCTGAATATGCATTTCAGCGCTTCATTAGTAAACTTCGAAATGGCCATTTGCATGGCCATTTCGAAGTTTGGGACACGTGTAGACACAGCCATGGTGTGTTTTACAAGTGTTAAATAACACTTTGGGGCTATTCATATTGTTTATATTTGTAAACAATGATTGGCTATGTCTACACAGCAAGATTATTTTGGAATAAGATATTCCAGAAGAGATTTTCCAGAATAGTTTATTTGGAAATAGTGCCTCTACACACAAAATGCATATTGAGACAGCACTCAGCTCTTTTGAAACAGATCCTCCACACTGATTGGCCAGCAGGGTACTCTTGGTGAGGCTGAAAGCCCCATATTTTGAAACAGCCCGTATTTCCTGTGTATACAGCCCCTGTTCCAAATATATATTTCAGAATAAACTCTATTCCTCATAGAAGAGTTTTACAGAATTTGAAATAAACTGTCTGCTATTTCAAAATTATTTCTAAATAGCTGTTTTGTTGTTTACATGCTTGCAGAGTTATTTCAGCAAAGCAGCTGTTATTCCAAAATAACTTTACAGTGTAGGCACATCCTTGATGTGCAAGTGTCATTTTTTTAAAAATCTCTTTCCATCAGTTAACAAAAGATCCACTTTTCCAACAGTATTTGAACAAGTTTTAGTCATGGTGAGTTCTTCCCATACAGCGTAATCTATCCTGAAACCAGTTTTTACTCCATAATTACTAAGTACACTAACAATTCCCATTGAATTTTGGTGTAAGGAGGGAGTGATGTCTCAGGATTTCAGGAGCCACCCCATGTGACTATTTACAGCTGTGTTTTAAACTAGAATGCTGAGTTTTATTTTAAAACTTCTTGTAATTGTTCTGTCATTGTTATTCTATCCAGCAGTGGTAGAAACTACTTGGACCAGATTGCTGACAAAGTGCTGATGACCAATGTGTGTTTTTAACACCATATCACTTGTGAAAACTGCTCACCCATCTCTTAAGTTATGTCTACACTAGAGATTTTTGTTGACATAACCCTGGTTTTATTGACAAAACTCGCAGAGTGTCCGCACTAAAAATGCGTTATGTCAACATACTGTTGACAGAACTCAGCACTTTTGTTGACAGCCTTCTGCCTCTCCTCCATGAGGCAGAATGCCTTTCTCGGCAGAATCTGTCAACAAAAAAAGACTGTGTGGACGCTCCAGTTGTGCTTCTGGTTGGCCATTCTATTGACAGAGCAGCTGGGCAGTCTGGTCTCTCTCTGCCAACAGCAGATCAACGGAGCATTCCGTTTTCATGCGTGGACATCATCTGTCAACAGAAGTTTTGTCAGCAGATATCTTCCGACAGTAACTTCTGTCAACAGATCGCTGTTCTGTGTACGTAGCCTTACAGTGCACCAATGGGAAATTAGAATAAACTGTTCATGGTAACCACTGCCCATGAGACAACAATTTTGGATTCCTTATGGTGGGAACTTATAGTTGATACTGATAAAGTGATTTAACATCTTAAATATATGTATTAGAGAGGTAGCTGTGTTAGCCTGTAGCTTCGCGAACAAGAAGAAGTCTTGTGGCACCTTATAGACTAACAGATATTTTGGAGCATAAGCTTTCGCAGGCAAAGACCTGCTTCATCAGATGCATGGGGCGGGGGTTCAGAGGGCTATTTAAAGAATGGGGTCCCAGAAAAAGGGAGGGCCAGGGCTGACAAGGTCTCTTCAGCAAGGAGGAAATGGCCCCTTATCAATAGTAGGTATCAAAAGAGGAAAAAACAAGTCAGATCAGACAGCGGGATATGAGCCATTGTCAGAGTCCAAGGGGGAGCTCTTAATACCCAGGGCAGAGAAGCTGCCTTTGTAAGTTGCGAGCCACTCCCAGTCTCTGTTTAATCCTTGGTTAATGGAGTCAAATTTGCAAATAAATTGTAGCTCAGAGATTTCTCTCTCCATTTGATTTCTGAAATTTCTCTATATTGTTCTTTATGAAATCATCATGTTGACTATTAAACTATTCCAAATATTTGTCTTTTTTAAAAAAAATTAAATGTATGCCTTAGTGTATTGTTAACCTACAGTGCGTTTCCAATATTAATGATAAAAGAGCATTGCAATAAGGCTAATTTTAAAAGGAAGAAAAACATCCTGACAAAATTGTATCTGATTGAATGAATAAAAGATTTGATTTCTTGATAACTGCCCTTGTTACTGGTTTTCAATTTGCCCATATGCCTTAAATCCTTTCCCTCTTTTTGGAATGGAATCTAAATCTACTCTGCTAACCTTGTGAGATTCTAAATTTCCATGTCACGCAAGGCCATGTTTGCAAATTAGCATTTAAAAAGAAGACTACTTGCTTGAAGTTTAAGCTGACACTGTTCCTTTTCCTCTGTGGAAATGAAATTTATTAATCATAATAAAACCATCATATTCTGAAGGTAGAGGTCACCCTGAGGAGAGAAAAGCCTATTCATCACAAAGGAATTTTCAATGCAGTTTTCCTAGATAATATCTGAGAATGGGTTTTCTTTCCTTTGGAAATGTATTCCTCCGTGGTAGTGGCTATGTTTCTTCATGAAGACTTTTATCCAATAGTTTGTGAAATTGAGAATTTACCTTTTTTATTTTAAAGCAAAGCTTGTTCTGTTTTATGCTAGCTTTGGAAAAACTCCTTATCCCAAAATGCTTTATATATACTTTTAAACAAATTTGGAAGAGTTTGATTTGCTTGTAAGGTGCGTTTACCTGACAGTGGGATTTCAAGTGCTTATAAATCCTTTTGGCAAATAAAACTCTCATTTGAGGTGTTCATTATTTTCACATAGTCATAGCACTGATGGTTAGAAGAGATTGGCTGTATTTTTCTGTCTGAAATAAGAACAAGAATTTTAATGAAGGAAGTTATATAAATGGGAGTACAAAGTAAATTTTCTTAAGATACAGTGATTTCTATTGCAATTATCTTGTCAAATTGACATTCATTGTAGGATGAGGAACATATCCCAATTGTACACAATAAGGTCAATAATCATGCTAAGATAAATACTTCCTAGTTCATGCAAACCAATTATGAGGATTTTTTTAAAATGAATAACCATGGTGTGCATACTTTGTACTCATTTTTTCCCATTAGATACTGTAAATGCTTTGTGTGTTATGTTGGCTTAAGCATATTACCCTTTGTGTTCTCCAGATCTCTGTATGGTATCTATACTATGCACATTATTTCAACAGTGATATAAACATGTTCTCTGCCACAGTAGTTTAAGTAAATTCACTCTTACTGTAATGAGTAACAGCGAGAAAGCCGTGCTAGTCTATATACTACCATAACAAAAAAGCAGTTAAGTAGCACTTTAAAAACTAACCAAATAAATTATTAGGTGAGCTTTCGTGGGACAGACCTCTTCGTCAGACCATAGCCATACCAGAACAGACTCAATATTTAAGGCATAGAGAAACAAAAATAGTAATCAAGGTTGACAAATCAGAAGAAAAATTATCAAGGTGAGCAAATCAGAGAGCAGGGGGCGGTGGGAGGTTGAGTCAAGAATTAGATTAAGTCGAGTATGCAAAAGAGCTCCAATAATGTCCCAGAAAATTTGCATCCTGGTTCAAACCACGTGTTAATGTGTCGAATTTGAATATGAAAGAGAGTTCAGCAGTCTCTCTTTCCAAAGCAGTGTGAAAATTCTTCTTCAGTAAGATGCAAACTCTTAGGTCATTAACAGAATGGCCCACTCCATTAAAATGTAGACTAACTGGTTTGCGGATCAGGAGTGTTTTGATGTCTGTTTTGTGCCCATTAACTCTTTGTCTGAGAGAGTTTGAAGTCTGTCCAATATACAAAGCATCTGGGCATTGTTGGCACATGATGGCATATATGATGTTAGTTGAGGAACATGAGAATGTGCCCGTGATTCTGTGACTAACCTGGTTAGGTCCAGTAATGGTATCTCCAGAAAAGATATGTGGACAAAGCTGGCAGTGGGCTGTGTTGCCAGGAAAAGTGGGCCATTCTGTTAATGACTTAAGAGTTTGCGTCTTATTGAAGAAGAACTTTCACACTGCTTTGGAAAGAGAGACTGCTGAACTCTCTTTCATATTCAAATTGGACACATTAACACGTGGTTTGAACTGGGATGCAAATTTTCTGGGACACTATAGGGGCTCTTTTGCATACTCAGCTTAATTTAATTCTTGACTCCCGCCCCGCCGCTCCTCTGCTCTTTGATTTGCTCACCTTGATAATTTTTTTGTCTTACTTGTCAACCTTGGTTACTATTTTTGGTTCTCTGTGCCTTAAATATTGAGTCTGTTCTGGTATGGCTATGGTCTGAAGAAGTGGGTCTGTCTCACGAAATCTCACCTAATAAATTATTTTGTTAGTCTTTAAAGTGCTACTTTACTGCTTTTTTGTTTTTTTACTGTAATGAGGGCTGGGAGTTGTGTATCCTTCCCTACCTCAAACTAGGCCTTCCCACAGCTCTACACCCACAGCAGTCAGCTGATCTCCCTGGTTACAGACTTTTTTTAGGCAATAATAGACTTACCATATTCATGAGTCATTATAATGTGTGGGTGGTGCTTTCCCTGACATTGACCTTGATGTGGTGCCAGGGTTCACCTTTTCAAATGGAGAACAGAGAAAAATGGTAAAACTGGCACTGTAATTTGATGGATGTGCTTGTGTCCAGCAGCACCTCTGGATGAGCAGGGCCCAGAGCAACTAATAGAGCACACAAGCATAAGGCCTGCTCTTCTGTAAAGGCCTTTAGAGATTTAAACTTGCATTCTTTGCTCTCAGTGGTAGTGATCAGATAACCATTAAATCAACAGAAAAGACAAAATTGTTTCTATCTCTATGAAAAGATAACAAAAAAATAAAACAGAGCTGTGTGTGACAAAAGCATACAGTAGACCCCTGACTTACATGGTTGTTCTGTTCTCACAACCCCTGCATAAGTCACATTTCCTGTGCAACTCATGGGAGTCGGGAAACTGACCAGGGCAGCTACCATCGTCAGTTTCCCCGCTTCCATCAGGGCTGCCACCACTCACAGGAGCAGCTGCCACTGACAGGGGCAGGAAAACCTCTCCCTTCAGGTGTGATTTCTCCTTTCCTGTCAGGGGCAGCAGCACATAAGTGCAGTTCACACAAGCCAGCGACAGAACATGTAAGCTAGGAAGTCAGTAAGCCACCCTAACCTGAGCCATTCGCTCTTGGCTGTTGTGTTCCATGGGAGCTGCTGGGTACAGAATCCTTGAGAATAGAACCAGTCCTGGGGGCCCCACCAGTGAGCAGTGGGTTCTATTGTCAGTTGGAACGTGGGGCCCAAAGCGAGTGCCTTACTCACTTTACCCTAGGGCCAGGCCTGCTTGGGAAATTGTTTTATATAGCACAGATACATTAGTATAGGAATCATTGTTTGGTCTAGATGGCTTCATTGGCCTATGCACATATGAGAACTCCCCCCAGTACTCCACAATGTCAGTGACTCTTCCTAATATAGGCATCACAAACTTCTGTGTTACGCTCACAGTGTTACCAACAAGCTTTCTGCCATGTAGACATGTGTGCAGCACTTGATACATCAGCTCTCTTCCTTGCACTCACAATGCATAGTTGTGTTTATTCCAGAGGGGTAGCCCTTTAAATGAAAATGTGCAAACTTTCTGTGGCAACAAGACTAGAAGCTGCAAATTAGGAATAATTTATATCTGCCCCATTCAGTGTTACTATAGACGGAAATCTTCTGGCTTTACTATATAAGTATTTTGAGGGACATGGAACAGTGAGGCGTATGGCGTAGCATTGGTTTTATATTTGCAGAGGTTCCAAAGATACTTGAAGTAAATAATAGATCCAAGAAGTATCAACACAGCTAGTCTGTCTACATTTTAGCCAGTTTTTTTTTTCAGTGTTGCAAAAATGTTAAGGGCTAAGATTTCTAGTGTCTACTAGCTGAATGTGTTTCAGTCTTTCAGTTTTCGTTACCAAAGTGCTAGGGCCTAATTTTGAGGTGTGAGCATCTACAGTTCCCATTGAGGTCAACCGGAGCAGTAGGTGCTCAGAAAATGTTACTTGAGGCACCATTGCCCTCCCTTAAAAATCCCTCCCACTGTAGGAGCACTGCAGACGGAACCCAGTTTCTGGGGAAAATGGACTACAGCCACCCTTCCGAGTAATTCCGGCTTAGTGATGACTGACTCAGGAAATATCTGTGCTCAATGTACCTCCACTAGAAGAAAGACCAAGCATTTTGCAGAATGTCTCAGGGTGGTGAAATTACAGACCCTGTACTCTTTTACATAATTACAAATTAAATTTGCAGTCTTCACTCACTGTATGTCCTCCTAATTCTTCCATCAAGGGGGTGCAGTTATATTTCTGTGGGAAGGATAGGATGTCCAACCCACCTGTAATCTTTAGATCCACCAGGGCCACAAGAGACAAGGAGGCATCTATGTGTAAACCCTCTGCCTCCTTTATTGCTGCCCCATAGTTCTCTCTTGCTTTTGGACAGAATAGCTCTCCCAGGAGCTGTTCTGCTAGGGGCTTCCCCAACTACTCTGTCCCTGATACTCCCCTCTTTTTGAGTGTTAGTTATGTGGAATGGAGAACATAAGAACATAAGAATGGCCATACTGGGTCAGACCAAAGGTCCATCCAGCCCAGCATCCCATCTGCCGACAGTGGCCAATGCCAGGTGCCCCAGAGAAGGAGAACAGAAGACAATGATCAAGTGATTTATCTCCTGCCATCCATCTCCTGCCCTTGTACTGAAGGCTAGGGCACCATACTTTACCCCTGGCTAATAGCCATTTATGGACCTAACCTGCAAAAATTCATCGAGCTCTTTTTTAAACCCTAATAGAGTCCTGGCCTTCACAGCCTCCTCCGGCAAGGAGTTCCACAGGTTGACTGTGCGCTGTGTGAAGAAAAATTTCCTTTTATTAGTTTTGAACCTACTACCCATCAATTTCATTTGGTGTCCCCTAGTTCTTGTATTATGAGAAAAGGTAAATAATTTTTCTATATTCACTTTCTCCACACCATTCATGATTTTATATACCTCTATCATATCGCCCCTCAATCGCCTCTTTTCCAGACCGAAAAGTCCCAGTCTCTCTAGCCTCTCCCCATATGGGACCCATTCCAAACCCCTAATCATCTTAGTCGCCCTTTTCTGAACCTTTTCTAATGCCAATATATCTTTTTTGAAGTGAGGAGACCACATCTGCACACAGTACTCAAGATGTGGGTGTACCATAGTTTTATATAGGGGAAGTATGATATCTTTTGTCTTATTATCTATCCCTTTTTTAATAATTCCTAACATCCTATTTGCTTTACTAACTGCCGCTGCATACTGCGTGGATGTCTTCAGAGAACAATCCACTATAACTCCAAGTATCGGAGGGGTAGCCGTGTTAGTCTGGATCTGCAGCAGCAACGAAGGGTCCTGTGGCACCTTATAGACTAACAGAAAAGTTTAGAGCATGAGCTTTCGTGCTTTCCTGATCTGTCGTAGCTAAATTTGAGCCCATCAAGTTGTACGTGTAATTTGGGTTATTTTTTCCAATGTGCATTACCTTACACTTACCCACATTAAATTTCATTTGCCATTTTGCTGCCCAATCACTCAGTTTGCTGAGATCTTTTTGTAGTTCTTCACAATCCCTTTTGGTTTTGACTGTCCTGAACAACTTGGTGTCATCTGGAAACTTTGCCACCTCACTGCTTACCTCATTTTCTAGATCATTGATGAACAAGTTGAACAGGATCGGTCCCAGGACTGACCCCTGGGGAACACCACTAGTTACCCCCCTCCATTGTGAAAATTTACCATTTATTCCAACCCTTTGTTTTCTGTCTTTTAACCAATTCCCAATCCATGAAAGGATCTTTCCTCCTATCCCATGACCGCCTAATTTACATAAAAGCCTTTGGTGTGGGACCGTGTCAAAGGCTTTCTGGAAATGTAGGTATATTATGTCCACTGGGTGCCCCTTGTCCGCATGTTTATTAACCCCTTCAAAGAATTCTAATAGATTAGTTAGACACGACTTCCCTCTGCAGAAACCATGCTGACTTTTGTCCAACAATTCGAGCTCTTCTACGTGCCTTGCAATTTTATTCTTTACTATTGTTTCTACTAATTTGCCTGGTACTGATGTTAGACT